>NC_137481.1:12956771-15913542 GCF_918807975.1 Aplidium turbinatum
CGGCTTTTCACGTCAGAATTGAACAAATTCTTTGTGCTATCTGGCGCTTTGTGCCAGGGTTGCCAGATTAAAATTGCAAAAAAAAGCCAAACTTGACTAAAACTCCAGCCAAAATGGAAATAAAAAAGCCAAATATCTTTTGAAAAAAGCCAAACAAAGCATGACTATCAAGTACTAAAAACAAGTTATCATCACATACTTGGTGTTATTAAATGGACGAATAAACAGTACAAAGCACTTTTTACCTCATAGGGTGCACTGCAGAGAGCATAGCCAGAACAAAAGTATGTTTGGCTAAGAAAAGGCTCTTCAAAATATTCTTCAATTAAACAGTAAGAAATCTTGCACTCTTAAGAAGAGTGTGAAATATTGATTGAAGACCTAGAAAGCTTGTTTTAGAAAACTGTTGCACATCCAAAATAAACTTACAATTTAGGACGTGAGGGGCAATTACACTCTTCACCTTGCAAGGTGCACCCAAAAATATAAGCGGAAACATTAGGTGCTGGCATGAAATCATGAATCATATTTGAAAAAAATTACAAGTCATCAGTTGAGTCTTGCACGATTTCACTTTTCGTGTACCGGTACATTAAGGTGGCTCTTAAAATGGAATTTTACTTAGGACACCCTTTCAAATGGTGAGATTGTCAGAAAAAATAACTCCTGCAAACTTTTTTAAATTTGAAGTTGATTTAGGGGTGGCGGTGGCCTTCCCCCTAAAGTAGGCTACTGTGCTCTCCCTCAAAATACCAAATCTGCGTATCTCAAAAACCACTTGAGCTAGAGATACTGTAGGCTACGGCTTTGTGTCAAAAGATGCAGAAAACATAGTTTCCTATCTGCTTTCTGAACATTAGGCCTAAATGCATATATCTTAAGTAGAAAAGCAGTTATATATTTAGAAAAAACACATTTTAACACAAAAGGTATGATAGCATTAGCTCTATAAAAAATATGTGACGATCAGTGTTCCCTCTAAGAAATTAGGACTCGTGAAATCTGTCCAAATCTTGATTTCACAATCTTTGTTGTGATCACGAAACAGTCTACAGAATTTCGTTCATTTTCTCAATATTGGAACCTTAGGGAACACTGGTGACAATATTCATTTCAAAATGAAATTCTGGTCTGTACTGCGAGAAGCGATATTATCGACAATATTGTTCTTGTTGCAATTTGGAAAACAGTTTCCTGTATTCAGTAACAACTTGCAAAAGAAACTGAAGTTGAACCTCATCTTTAGTTTGAGTTTGTTAAAATCCTAGATTACAGCAACTCCTCTCTCTGCTCTGTCATTGACTGCTAAAAGTCCCTTTGCTATGTGTAAAGCTTGAATAAATGCACCATATTCAGTCCAATGAGCAGGATCCTTCGAAAGCATTGCTTCATCTACACCCAACAGCTGAAAAAGCCGTTTTGAATTTAGAGTTGCAAAACTGTTCTAGACCTTTATTATTGCCAAGAAACGCATCTACTTTGACGCTTCATCTCCTTGATGGACGTTCTGCTGTTTCATCTAACATGTTTGCCGTCATTAGCTTTTTACTTTTCAGACAATCGAGAGTTAAACAAGGCTGGTCAGTACTAAGTAGTCACCCTAGGGTACATCCCAAACAGCAAAATCCTTCATTTTTACATCAACTTAACGTCTGCAGATGTTAAGTCAACATAAATATGGCGGATTTTGCTGTCTGGGATGTTCACACTTAGTCAGGATTTTACGGAATTACCAACGAAAAAAATTGCAGATGTACGGTAGTCGGTAGCCTATATGTTCAGTACTTAAAAAGTTAAAAAAAATCTATAACTTAACTGGTTAAAAAGCCAAACTTTAAAAAAAGCCAAAAAAAAGCCAAATTACAAAAAAAAGCGAAACCGTAAATCTTCCAGCCAAAGGCCTTAAAAAAGAGCCAGATTTGAGAAATTTGGCTTGAAAAAAGCCAACCTGGTAACCCTGCTTTGTGCAATGAATAGGCGGCCCGCAAGAAATTTGTATTCCCATTTTTTGCAATTTTAATGGTTTTTTTCTTCTTCGATTTCGACATTTACCATTACCAGCGTCAAATTCGAGGCTAACTAAATGAACGAATTGGAAGAAACACTCCTTTTTCAAATGAGTAACATGTTTTGTATCTTCACACAACGTAAGTAGTAAGATTAAAACAGTTAAAGTATAATTTAGTATGAAAACCAATAAATGGAAAGTACAATATTCAAACTGGCACTCTAAACAAAGTAAGAGCACTTTTTCTTAGAAAGAAATAATCAAATAACTCCACAAAGCACATGTCTAAACTATAAACACAAAAGTTGTTCATGATGGAAGATTTTTGTGTTACATTTTTTAAGTTAAGTTTTTGTGTTTTTTAAGTTACGAGCGAGTCCTGACCAGACGCTCATCACTGCTCTTTTACTACCACGCTGGTTAAAACCTTCCAATTATTTATGAATCTGATTTTTTCATACTAAATTGTTTATATAGCACTATTAAAACAACATATTAACTAGCCTAAGCTGTAACTTTTAACTTTCGTAATGCTTTCAAGAAAGTAGAATACCATTTCTGTCAATCCAACATAGACACTCATCTTATTAAATAAAATCCCGATAATACATATTTTTGTAGGCAAAAGTTATGAATATAAAGTGGAGGTATAATATGATATTATAGACTTAGAAAGTAATGATAATATAAAAGCTTTAATCATGGAATTTATGAAAACAATGTAAAGGCAGAAAAGGCAACTGGCACTGCAACACAGGTTCAAAAGATTACACTATGTCCAATTGTCCATGCTGTGTCTGATCAAACTCTTTCACCTTTATTCAAATTTCTTACCAATTGCAGTAGTGATGCACAAACAAGTACAATGCAGACAGCAAAAGCAATGTTGGCTGGATATATGCTATGTGTTGGTGATAGAGGAAAAATGAAGGCACTGAGAAGTGTGAAAATAACACATAATGATGTGACCAATCCAATCACTAAGTTCAAAAGTCTTTCCTAAAAATAAACATGAAAATTAAAAATCTTTTACGTTTTAATCTTATGCAGATAAGGGCATATACAACTATACATACATACTGACAATCCAATCACTAAATTTAAACGTCTTACCTAAATATCAATAGAAATGAGAACTTATTCAAATATTCACCTCACATGGACAAAGCCTTGGCAGATAATTTGCTTTGAGATGCAGATGAAATCAGCTAATCGCATACTGGTTAAATGTATAAACTGTTTTATCACATAATGTACGGTAGCTAAGTATGCTTAAGGATTTCTAACTGTAGAACACTATTTATTTGTTCAGCTAAAATAATCCCATCCATTGCAATTTTACTTTGTTTGATTTGTTCATGGTACAATGTTGGATAGTAGGAACATAAACTAGGCATACCCGACGGGTGCTCACTCCAAATAGTGGCCGATCTTCCAAGAGGGGTTCATCTTGTACATTGTACCCAATCATTGCAATGCCATTGAACAGAAACAGTGCAATTGATCAACAATATCGCTTTATTTCAAAGATAAACAACACATGTTTTTATCTAACAACAACTGTTCAATAAATATTTGAAACAAAAATTTTCAGGGTATTTTCTAAATACAAAAATTAATAAGACTATCAAGATATATATATGATATCACTACAATTGGCATCAGTAGTGTATTTAGGGGGGAGGATAAAGGGCGATGGCCCTCTCTAATGATCAGGTAAAAAAATACAAATTTTGCAAAAAAAGTTGTAGCACAAGACGTAATTGCTTGGATGATTACAACTGCCTCCAATGAGCGATGTTTCAGTTCACTAAAGTATTGTACCTGAAAAATTATTTGAAAAAAGAGCCACGTTTGGATGGTCTACTGGTCTAGCTCAGACGTATTTAAACAAGGATATTGTACTCGAGTATGATGCAGTCATTGATATATTTGCCAAGACATCGCATTAAACTGTAGCCTAAATTGTCATTGCGAATCGCCGAGAATGTTCAAAAGGTATTCAAGCTCGGAATTCGAAAATCGAAAGGACTAACTTATTGTTTATGTTCTGAAGTGTTTGATATCTTTTGTTGGTTCATTGATTGGAACAGTAGGCTAACTTACTTCTGCGGATTCGCTCTTGATTTTGGACCCGCTCCCCCCCTATCTGACGGCATTCTAACGCCAACGGTTCCAACTAACCCCATTCCCTCATACAGACGCATCATATAACATTTTGGTATACACTCCTCCTCCTATTTAAAGGGTCAAACAAGTCTAATTTTAACCTAAGTAAAAAAAAATTGAACCAATTGACAGCCATTTTCATCAAATTGGAGATTTCTGTGTACTACCGTTAAGACTACCCCCAGTACCCCATTGGCCTCCAGCCACCGAGTCAGCCGCTACGCGGCTGACTGACACAATGTCTTGGTCCCCCTCGTAACAAACTTTCTAAATATGCCACTGATTGGCATGCTTATTGCTTACAAAGCATAATTCAGCTAAACCAAATTAATTGTATTTTTATGTTGTAGTTTACAGTATACTGTAATTATTGAAATCTACATTCTAATACGTATAAAAATTGGAAGTGGCTATTTTTCCACAGTCAGGTGTTGCCAGAGTTAGGATTAAAGTTAGGAAGGGTTAAGGTAAGGGTTAGATTCAGAAAAAAGATTAGGGTTTTGATCTTTGCAGGACTAAAAACATTCCAAAATACAAATTTTTGTTTTCAACAGCTTTAAACTTTTCTCAAATTAGGGCAGAATTCCTTATCTGGCAACACTATTCAGGCTATTATTACACTATAAGTGTAAATATAGCCACAGCCACAAAAATTAAACTATCTTTTGCAGGATAGCATTCTACAAAACCAACAAAAAGATTGTGAACTAATTGCATCTAAGTCTTGTCTTCACTGATTGTGATTACTGTGCATTGTGCAAAGTTCATTGATGAAATTCACAAGAGGATTTACCCGTGACAGAATATTTGACTATTCACCGATGACGTGAAAGTTAAACCCAAATTACAGAGTACTGGAATAGCCACAATTCAACTTTTTTTTCTTGTAATAATGATGTTTTATTAGGTGCCCAACTGCCCATTGCGATTACATACAGTACACTACACAACAGAAAGGGACACCGTAAGAATTGTTCATGGTACGAATTAGGTTGCACCCCAAATAAATTAGGTAACCTACAACTAAAAGTAAGATGATTTATTTAATCTTTATCCTCAGACTGGAAAAGCTTCTTGCAGAGCTTAATCCTGGAAGTTTTCCATACTTGTAGATGCTTTGAATCACTGATGCAGACTGATGTTACAAGTTAGAACAAAATACTAAAGCATAGCGAGTGGATGAAGTTGTTTAGATGTTGTGGTGAAATCCATGGGCTCCGTTAGAGGGGGGGGCCGCGGGGGTGATTACCCCCCCACCAATTGGAGTGGGGGGGTAACTAATGCAAAATTACCCCCCCCCCCCACTAATGTAGAGATAGAAATTTAATTTTTATATTTTTTCTACTTTTGTGTTTTATTTTCATTTTTTTATTTTGTTGCACAACTTTTTAGTTGTTTGCTTGGAAACTCAGACTTGCAAGACAACGCAAATATGCAATATAGACCTGCACAATGCTATGGGAATTGTTCAAGAGCTAAGTAGTTTGCAAAATCAGTTTGGCAAGTTCAAAATCGCCCTGCAGGAGGAATCCCACCATGGCTTGCACACTTTGTGCCAAACAAGATGGCTGACACGTGCACCGGCCATTTCTTCAGTGTTGTCAAACTACGAAATCTTGCTAAACACACTTCAAAATTTCAACAATGCGAAATCATTATAGGCCTTTATTCCCAATTGTTGCAAGGCAAGACATACTTTGCATTGCAGTTTTGCGAAGTTTTATTCAAACCACTTGAAAAGATAACTGGCCTGTTGCAGATCAAGTCTTATACCATCAGCGACATGATGGAGCTGGTTGAAAACTCAAAAGTTAATTACCAGGGTGTTAGAAATGAAGAACAATTTATGCAGTTATACAAGGAATCTCAGCAGCAAGTGGATAGCTTAAGACTCAGCTAAAGTCCAAATTTCAAGAAAGCGCTGTGAGCAAAGTGCTTCCCATGACCTCGCTTCTCATTACAGAAGGCAGTTCTATGCATCTATTGATAAGTGCAAGGCCTCACCCACCGCTTCAATGGCGAAGAAATTAAAACTCACCAAATGCTTGAAGAAGTTTTAATATCTGGCACAGTCAACGACAGTGCTGTTACAGCGTTGGAACGATATGGTTTCGACGTGAAAATTTTGGGCCAAGATTTAAGCCACTTCCGTCAGAAAGTCGGGCTGATCAAGTATGTGTGCGATGTTCGAAACATGTTAATGGGACTTAGGCCTATTATTGTCAAAGTGTTTTATGCCAGTGTGGAAAAACTTGTAAAAGTGCTATTGGTCAATGGCCCTTCTTCTTCAGTACCTGAAAGATCGTTAGCTCGCTACGCCGCTTAAAAACATGGCTCCGAAGCACAATGACTGCTTCAAGACTCAATTTCATTGCCATGTGCCATGCCCATTAAGTGTATTTGGATGAACTAAGTGTAGGCTAGATGAAATCTGCAAAGAATTTTTTTTTTAACAATGCACACAGATTTAAAGTCTTTGGCATCTTCTGACTTTTCTGCTTAGAATAGAAGCAGAGTGCAGTGTTTTGTTTGAGTTGAGGTGTTCAAAAAGATGGTAAGCCTTCCTGTAGTATCGATCAAGATGTCTCCTTATTTTCAGTTCCTGTAAAAGTTAATGCATTTTAGCTTCTTTTTTTTTCTGAGTTGAATGTAGGCCTAACCCTAGATGCTGAAACGTTTCATTTCACTATAGATGTTATGGCACAGGCTGTCGTGCTGTATTCATGTAATTGTAAATTAAGTTTTATAGATTATATAGCTTTGACCCCTGGCTTCAACCTTAACGCTTTTGGCCTTTCAAATCTAACCTTTTAGCGTCTGAAGTGCAAAATTTGGAGGACTTGAGCCAAGAAAGAATACAGAGAGGGATTTTGCGTACGTCTCCTTTTCCAGTCAAAATTGTCTCAAAACCTCAAAAAAATGTGGCAAATGTTAAAAAGCTTTTGCTCGTGATTTCAGATTCGTTAAAAGGATTTTCGATTTTAAATTGTGCTAAAAGGCAAAAATTTTGCGCCTTCGGCGCGAAACATGCAGCCTAACACGCTGTATAAGATACTGAAGCTTTCAGTAATGCGAACGGGGTCTGGGGAGAGACCTTCCAGAAGTATATGTGATGCGATAATCCAATAAGCCCCTGTCGATGTCAGAACATCGTTCCCGCTCCTGCTTAAGTTACCCCCCCACTCCCAGGAACTGTCCGGAGCCCCTGGTGAAATCAATTGTAATAAGTTTGTGTTGAAATAAAAAATTGTAATGTCACTCATGATTGATGCATTGCGTACAAGTAGCACAAAAATTATATATATATACAGAATGTTGTTCAAGAGCTCAAAAGCTGATTGGCATCATATAGTTACCAGTAGCATTTGAGGTTCAACAATTGGCACTTTCTAAGTTGCTTAATTAGGTATGAGCACTGAGCAGCCCACTGATTCTTTCATCTAATTTGTCTACCGGTACTTGATTAAATTGTTAGGTTTGGTAGCAGGGATATCTAGAGAAGGGGATACGAAGGATTTTAATACGTCTGACAATAGAAGGGCTTCTATTTATCTTAAATAATCTCTGTTTATGGTAAAATGACAATTGGCACATATAGTAATTTAATAAACTTTGTTATGACAACCTGCATTGCACTACTACAACCAGATATTCAATGAATGCTCATAATCACTTGTTAATTCAACTACCCATATACTTGCTTTACACCTAGCCAACTGCAAAGGTTTTGTCAAAAAAACAGCTAAAATGGTAACCTTTCAACTGTCTTTTCAAACAAGTATTCTTTAAATATGTTCTACATAACACTTGCTAACTGTCTTGTGTAGCTGAGTGTACCAGCTGCATTATAAAACTTTCTGCAATTTAAAAAAGAACCACATGTTTAACGCAGTACCAACTACCGCCCTTCTAGTGTCATGAGAATCAGCAATCGCGCTGAGCCTTCGTATTAGGGTGTAACAAAAAAAAAAAGTTATGTTTGGTTAGCAATTTTCTAATGCCAAATGGTCTAACTAAAAGCATGACAAAAATTTTTTTGAAAATTTTTGTTGTTTTAGCAAGCCCCACAGCCCGTTTCCATGGCAATCCGGCCCGATTTCACGAATTCGGTCTAACTCTGGCTACAAATGTCGTGAAGAGCTAAAATTAGTGTCAAAACACTCGGAATAACCAAGTTTATATATCACTTCAAGAGGAACTATGGGTCTAAACCTTTTATTTTTTGAGATAATAGCCAAAATGTGATATTTCCATGGTTTATCACTATTTTAAGGTGGGATGGCGCAACGGATAAGGTGTTGGCTTTCCAATCATGCAAACCTGGTTCGACTCCCGACTTCAGCTGGTTGTTGAAAACACCGCTCACCTCTACCCAGGGTGTAATAAATTGGGTGGGCGTAGTTGCTGAAGTAAAGGCGGCCGAGAGAAAGGAACTGGCCACCCTACTCTCCTTAGTGCCGAAGGCTTAGTACAATGAGAACCTTATCTTCTCATACCCGACACTTGAATCAAGTATGGAACCCCCCTTTACCTTTTTATTTGCAATTTCTGCCTTGTATGACCAGACAAATAGCAACATATTTTTATTTAACATTTATTTTACTTAACGAAAACATTTTTGCACCAACACTTCAAAAAATGGCATAACCAAAAGAATGTCAATCAAGGTAATAAGCATGATTGATATACTGTATATCCTTGCAATTTGTGATCTATGTCTTGATCATCATGCAGCATTTTCTTAACCAAGACGTCTTTCATACACCCAATTAATCTTTCACAACAAGTATTGTTGTTGCGGAAAGCCAACCAATCGGCTTTAATTCCTCTGGTTAGACAAAGTGAAGTTGCAGACGAAGCATTCAGGTATGCAGCAAGTGGTCGGTTTGACCGCAGTAAAGTGTTGGTGACAAGGTTACGAGCAGCCAAACGAGTTATATCCATGCCTGCTTCTAAAACTCCAAGTGCAGCTGTTTTTGGATTTAGCCAAGTAGCAGCATGGTCAATGAAACAGTTATTTGCAGGTGATGATGCTGTTGATGCTTTCATGAAATCCCTGATGTTCAACACCACTTTTGGTCCTTGAATGGCGCTTGGATTGAAATGTATTTCAAAAAATGATGAGGCATAGATATCCACTATAAACTGGACAATGTTGTTCAATGAGATTTGTTGCTCAGCATTTAAGTCTTGAATGCCAAACAGCTTGATTCTTAAATAGCCATTTACAGATGTTAGCCATCTAGCATGGCCAATAGTTTCCTGAGCATAGAAAAGATATTTCTTCATGTTGCATTTGCCTGTTGCTTTTTCTGGAACACTTCGAAATGTAGCACATGCAAGCACCAATAGACATGCCTGATCATCTCGAATCATGTTGTCTCTTGTAGTCTGATTAAGAGTGTAGTCAAGAATATGTGACAAATAATCCCTTGCCTTTGTTGTTGGAGTGACATCACATCTATAAAGCATAATATTAGCTAAAATGCTATTCAAATAATGAACCATTTAATAATAATAATTATAATATTGAGAAAATACTTCCCCTTCTTTGAACACTGCTAGAACAGCAAATCTTTCTTTACTGAGCACCTTTTTGCCGTTAATTGCAATTTGAAAAGGTGCATTTTCAGCTTGTCCGCTCCTTTTTCAGTAGCTTCACGACACCACTTCTTCTTTTTTCGATAGAGTGTCATGTGGCTTCGTTTATTACCAACCCTTGACAGATTTTCAGCGGCATCATTTAAAATATCACTCGTTGATCGCAGACTGATATTGGGCTTGTCGCTTATCTTGCATGCACCAGAGCTAAAGATCGATTTTTGAGTGGCTTTTTCTTCATACTCCAATTCCATGCTGGACTTGCTTGTGTCACCACCTCCTAATCCATTTGATGATTCTTCCGACAGTGACAGCTAGTCATCATCAGATGAAAAAGATGCCTCTAGACTTTGCCCTGCAGTATGACGATTGCGAAGAATTTGGGTGTTTCTTGATGAAACCTGCATATCAACTTCCCCTATTCTCATCTTTCGAATGGTTTGCTTATCCAAGAGAAATTTTAGTTCTCTTGGATTTATTCTGCTTTCCATCGGGCAAGAACAAAGAACTTTAGATTTCCAAGGATCAGCACATGGAATTGCCGATTCTTCAATAGTGCTGTCGAAGGGAAACACACATTTACATGATGATATGTCGAACAGCATTTCACAATCCTGTTCAAATAGTTTAAGCTTGTCTAAATATGATTGGGCCATGGCCTTTTTTGTCTTGATCTTTAAATTTTTTCAAATTTTTGACAGCAGATAGAATCTTTTCTTGAATTCTTCGTGAAAAGAGTAAATTGTCCCCCAAACTAGCAATATCCATGATTTCTTAATATCAAGTTCAAGCAACTTAGCAACTTCTTGATTGGGAGATTGATATGAGGATCCTTTACCTATTTGCAACTGATGTTGTTGCCAGAAATAGCCACGCAGAACCTCTCCTAAATTTGGAAGACTGCGTAGTAATTTTCAAGTGTTGTGAAACATTAATAATGCCAATTAAGCATATTTTGATGGTATAACTGCTGTATTTTTGGGCTGGTAACTAAAAAATGGAGAAAATTTGACATTTTGGCTATATCTCAAAAACTAAAAGGATTAGACCTATAGTCCCTCTTGAAGTGATATATAAACTTGGCTATTCCGATTATTTTGATACCAATTTTAGCTCTTTGGGGCATTCGTAGCCAGAGTTAGACCAAATTCATGAAATCGGGCCCGATTGCCAAGGAAACAGGCCGTGGGGCTTGCTAAAACGACAAAAATTTTCAAAAATTTTTTTGCCACTTTTTTAGTTAGACCATTTGGCATTAGAAAATTACTAACCAAAACAAATTTAAGAAAAAAAGTCAAAAAGTGTTACACCCTACTTCGTATCCCCTTCTTTAGATATCCCTGGTTTGGTAGCCATTATAAATTATTTTCATCTGCACATACACCTTAGAGCAGTGGTTCTCAACCGGGGTCCGCGGACCCCAAGGGGTCCGTGAAGCGATTTCAGGGGGTCCGCAAAAGTTTCCGAGTTTTCGGCATGATTGATAAATTATGAAATTTAAAAATTGTTTGTGGTTTGTTTATGTACTAGCCTACAGTGATTCTCAAATTGTAAGTCGCAACGCATTGGTGCGTCGTTTGAAATTGCAAAGGACATGGCACAAAGGTTTGGTTTGGTTATAACTAAAAATATCATCTAACTGACTTAAACCTTTTTAATAAGACTATGTTGGCTATGTGCAACTTAATTCTTTTGAGACAGCAGGTTGTTGATATGATTAACTTAGACTGCTGACTAACGTTTGCATTTCTATCACCACTCACAGTTAGTCAGCAGTCAATAACCACTCACAGTTTTGCAATGACTGCGATTATAACGAATTAATATTGATTACAAATGAAAAAAGGGAAAAATTTCTTTGTAACGGTCGCAAGTATTCTATTAACTTTGCATCGGAGCCTATGCATCGGAGCCTATGCATTTGAGCCCTATGCATCGGTGTACGCCTTCCGACGTACACCTGACCCACGCTGCAGCCGACGACAATGTCTGTTTCCGGTTGTCTACTCTATTTATGACTTAAATTTGGTACTACCCATTACTCGAAATCGATCACTGGGTAGAGGCAATTATCGTAAAGTTTCTTGCCCAGAGAAACAACAGCAAGTGCGGGTGGCTGGAGTCAAACATGCAGGCTCTCGACTGCGATCCCAACGCGCTAACCACTCGGCCACTGCTTATGTAGTAACATAGCCTAATATTATGATTCTATAAGGAGACGCAAAATACCAAAATTTCAAGTAGAATTTTTAGGGGTCCGCGATTGCTTCGAAGGCACCCAAAGGGGTCCACCAAGACAAAAAGGTTGAGAACCACTGCCTTAGAGTTAGATATACGCCTACACCAAATGCACATCTTCAACCTTTAACGTTTCTTCAATTTTTCAGGTTTTCCTTTTATGTTTCATTTTGTTGGTTTGTTCCCGTAAACTATTAGTAATTTCATCATTGCTGTTGTTTCCCGACAAAGAAAAATAAATTGAATATTGATTTTGTATGATATAGTATTGCAACATTGTTTCTTTACCTGGTCGTTTAAGAGTTGCCAAATAGCTTTCAAATTTTCACTCATTTGCCACAGTCACACACAGGGTTGCCAGATACTCAAGCTATAGTAAGGCCAAATCCATTATAAAATAAGGCCAAAAAAAGGCCAAATTTTTTATTTATTTCTAAGGCTAAATAAACGCTAACAACTTAATTGTAAAAATGCCATTTTACGATCAAATATGACAGATAATAATTTAGCACTGTCGGAGCATAATGACCGGTTCGTTTGCATAATTTGATTAATGAAAAATTACTGTAGTAGCAGATAAACTAGAAACCATTATTACTTCAATTCATGAACAGTGCTATTCGGAACATCTAGCTAAGAAATAAGCATGAATTTGTCTTATTGAGTATATTTACCAGGGATGTCTACAACTACAGGATTGGAAACTCTTTTCAGTGCTATACATGACTACAGAAGAATTATTAAAATAAAACACTGTTTGTATAAACTAAACAATGTATAAAATTCACTTTCGCAATAACAATATAAAATATAAACACTCACATCAAAGCTTATTTGATGTATAGAAGTTTAAAACCACAAATCTAAAAAATCAAAAATAAACGAATGCAAAGATTCCCTGTCGTTCTTTAGCATTTTACGTATTGCAAACCGGATCGGAAGTAAACAACGAGGAGTTTTCAACAACCAGTGAAATGTGTTGTCGTAGGCTTTTATAATAAACTTATTCACAGACCAACCCAGTACGAAATCAATACATTTAAGATGTCATAAGAACTAAAACTAATACTCGGTTTTGAAATTATTTAGCAGCAAACAAAATACGACAAGATTGCACAAATGGAATGCAAACACATCACATTAACAAACAAGGCAAGTGTATACCGTACTTTACGGTTTACGGCAGGTGTAACTTAATAGAACCGCCCTGTCCACCGCTAACACATTCTCTACTCTCTACCTATGTCTCTACTCACTAATTAAAATTAAAACGAATATAGGTCAGGCTCTAAGCCATGATAAGTGATACTTTTATATTACAATTGAAATTGAATTTCCTTAAAATAATACTTTCTAAAGCGGTCAAAATTTGCAGCCATAAAAAGGGCCAAATAAGGCCAGATTTTCTGGCCTTATTTGCATCAATTTTTTTAGGCCAACTGCAATTTAAAAAGGCCAGTTTTCTGGAATTTGGCCTAAAAAAAGGCCATCTGGCAACCCTGGTCACACACCACACATTATTTGCTGATTGATGTATCGGAATTCCGAAAGGAAAAGAAAGTGTTGAATTCCACTTTGAGAATAAATATGTAATAAAACTTTTCAGTATTCAAAACATGCATCAACAGGCTTGTTTGAATTGAAAAATGGGGTAGATGTCCAATGGCGTAGCCAGAAAAATTTTTTTTGGAGGGGGGGCAAATATTTGATAAATTGAAGGGAACAACAAAGTGTTCCCTTCAACAACATGAACTGGATTTAAGCCATCGCCATTTGATGTGCAGTGGCGTATCCTGGTGGGTTGAACAAGGGAAGCAATGAAAGTGGTGGGGGGTTAGAGCGTGCCGAAGGCACCCGTATTCTAGAGGGTCCGGGGGCATGCCCCCCGGAAAATTTTTGAAAAATTACACTCAAATAATGGATTATAGCGCTTTCTGGAAACACTTTTAGGGTAGCCTAATATTTGTATGAAGTTTATTAGCAGATAAACAGCTATTAACTTATTAAAGGTAGTTCTAACACACGAACAAGCAAAAACTGCGGCTAAAATGAGAAAACACCAACAACTCAGCTACACAAAAACTCAATAACTACACAAAAACCCAACACAGTGTGCCATTCTGAAATTGTTTCCACAAATTAGTTCAAAGAAACGTAAATCGCGTAAACTTTGCACGATTTACGATTTGCAAAATTTATTGGTGTCTTTCTGTGTGTCTAAAACAAGTCCTGGGGGGTGTTAATAGCCAGATGTCTTGGAAAACGTTATAAATTTCTACAAATTTTATTAAATTTTCAACAAAGAGCTCAACTTCGGAATCCAAACTTGGAAAATTTGGGGGGCCATGGCCCCTTTCGCCCCCCTGGCTACGCCTATGTAGATGTCTAGTCATCATTGTTAGATGGAGGTGGAGCAATGAAATTCATCATAAAACCTTGATGCTGGCTAAAAATCTTAGAAAATCAAGCTGATGCAAATAAAGCTAATGCGTTACGCTACTTCAAGAAATCTGGCCTAAATATCTACAACCCGATATAGCTCAGGCTTTTTTGCAACTTCGTAACCTGACAAAACTATCTCAAATCTGTGGAAATATCATAAAATTGGCAACTTTGATCTCCTATGTCAGTGTATGCTGCATGACCCCTGTGCATGACACAACAGCAATGACGGAAACAAATTACCTTGTCAAAACAATTCAATTTTTATTTTTCATTGTTGGCGCGAACATGTAGAGAATGATAAAGTAAACACATGAATTTGGCACAAACAAAAGATGGAAAAACCAAAGGGTCAGTTGGTTAGCATCATCATCATCATCCGTTCAGTCGTTTACGACTCTCGGTCACTCTATACGTCATCTTTCTCCACATCTCTCGATCCCACGCAGCCTCCTTCAATTCATGCACTCCCATGCCACTGTCATTTACAATCGTGTCAAGCCATCTTGTTTTCGGGCGCCCCCTTCCTCTTCCTCCGCTCACCAAACCAAGCATGATGTCTTTTTCCATTGATTTGCTTCTCATTATGTGGCCAAAATATGAAAGTTTCTGCCTGACGATTCTAGCTTCTGGGGATATGTCCGGTTTAATTTGTTCAAGAATTTTCTCGTTTGTTATTTTGGCTGTCCAAGGAACACGCAGTAACCTTCTCCAACACCACAATTCAAATGCGTCAATCTTTCTTCTGTCTGTTTTGTTCATTGTCCATGTTTCGCATCCGTAAGTTGCAATTGGGAATATTATAGTTTTGATCAGCTTCTTTTTTGTTTCTAATTTTATATCCTTGCTCTTCCAAATGCTATTCATTCCAACAAATGTATTTCTTCCCAGCGCTATTCTTCTCCTTATCTCTGGTGAGTTATTAGAATCCCAGCTTATTTTTGAACCTAAAAATATGAATTCATTCACTGTTTCAATTTTCGATCTTGATGTTTATGTTATCTGCTTTACCAGTTGTTATAATTTTTGTTTTTTTGATGTTGAGTTTCAATCCAGCCCTTTCACTTTCCTTTTTCACTTTGATGATTAAGTCTTCAAGATCTTGTGCGTTCTCGGCCAAAAGGGTAGTGTCATCTGCATATCTCAAGTTGTTTATAATTCTGCCACCGATTTTCACTCCTATATTGGAATTACTCAACCCTGCTCTCCTCATGACCATTTCTGTGTACATATTAAATAGAGGAGATAAAATGCACCCTTGGCGTGTTTCTTTTTCAATTTTAAACCAAGCTGTATTTCCGTATGCTGTTCGAACTGTAGCTTCTTGATTTTCATACAATGACCTTATGAGTTCCATACCGTACTTGATAGTTGGTTAGCACGTATAGCCTAACTTTGTGAACGAAGAAGCTTCAAGATCGCTGTTTCGGCTCTCGGGACGTGCGTTTGAGCAACGCATTCTTGGCACTGCTCTTCATTTAGTTTTAGTGGCACCTAACGGATGGAATAATTCCAGGCAACAACACTTCAACTATATAGGAAAACTTCGCTGTTAATCTTGGTAACCGGCCCTGCGTCAGTGGTTCAAAAGTAGGCTATGCGAAACTACCAGGAATAACCTATCTATGATGCGAGCCCACTTTTATATAACTTATACTAGGCTATGATTTTGCTAAAACTTACGAATTTATAAGATTCTACGCCCATTGTGAACTACGCGTAGTTGTCTAGCTGTCTAGAGATAACCTATATGCAACACAACTGGATGTAGCGGAAGATTAAGCTACATAACGTAGCCTAGTCATCAAGTCAACTGCCCTTATTTGTACATTTTCGGCAAACTTTCCCATGTCGTTCCGTAGTTTTTTTTGGAATGCATAAGCCTGCATCTCCAATCTCCATGACAGATATCAATCGGAGCTTCAGTTAAAGCTCCAAAAAGATAAAATAAGATTAACAGATGCGATTATGTATGGTGTCATACTGTATATGTACTATGTAGGCTATGACGCCATCCTCATAGCCAACGGCTGGTCTTCATTTATTAGGTTTTATTTATTGTAAACCGCAGGAATCATTTAAGCAATTTGCTATTTTAAAATGTCAATAAACAGATTTTTTGGAACGTGAATTGAACCGCCTTCTTTCATTTTCTTTTGAAACGTCGCATGCTTTCTCAGAAGCTTTAGCTTTCGTGTGTAATCTCCGCCGGACTGCAAAAACAAACACAATTTTTTTATTAAATAAGATAGGCCTAAAGAGTAGGTTATTTTACTGTGGTAGGCTACGTACTTACACATTTTACGAGCACATCTTTCTTGATTGCTGGCAACCTGAAACAAATGAATGACTTACAGTACGAAACCATTTAGTCTCTAACTCACATACCGATATCAAACTCCACTTCAGATTTGTGTACGCATAAACTGTCAAGAGTGACTTACGTTTCACGTGCTATGACAGAGTTTCCAATCGCTGCTTGAATGGCCAAGGGATACAACTGCCTTGGAAGTAAAGAATGTAACTTGGAACAGATCTTGGCACCCAGTTTGTTTGCTTTATATACCGGACAAACTAAATAAAATAATAATTATGAATATTAATGGGTTAGTGGCGGTAGAAACTTTAAACAAAATTTTTTATGTAGCCTACCTGACCTAGGTCAAACAGCTAAGAAATTATACTCATTCACTTCCAGCAAACGCAAAATACGACTTACTGTTCGATAACTCTTCAACAACTGCTCCATTCAAAAGAAAGTTTAGCTTTACAAGATCGACTTCTTCATAGCCCGCATCGTCATAGTCAAAACTGCAGTACAAATTTTTTTTCCAAGTTAATTGAAGTTTTCGCATTTGAAAGAACTCATTAAATACATTACCATACAATACTACTCATAGGCCACTTAGTAAATATAAAAAAAGGTTTGTTAATTTGTGAATGAAATTCGTCCAATTTTAAAAGATATCAAAATTTTTCTATTCTAGCCAACATTGTGGCGCTATTAGGGTAGTTTTAGCAACACTGAATTTAACTTTCACAATCGTGAACTGGACAAACAGTGGAATGGTCAGCGATAAAGAAAATAGTGATAGGCTGTACCTTGCATAGCCAGATGTTACGGACTTTAACTTATCATAGAAATCGACCATAACTTCGTTCATTGGTAAACGAAACTGGAGCATCTGCCTTGCTTCGTTGATGACTGTGGTATTCATATGAACGCCATATCTTTCCTGTAGAAAAACACTTTTAAGCGATCACGGGTGATTGACAAATGCGTGACATCACGTTAATACGAAAACTACAAACAAAACGCAACCTACCAACGCACCTACTCGTTTTTAGGGTCGTTCAATCAAATAATTCAAAGATGAAAACAAAACTTCCACTTTGCCGGTAGTAAAACAAATACTTAAACTCTTGTGTAATCACAAAAACACATCAGCAAACAAGCTACAGAAATTTGTCAGTTAATTAAAAAAAACATTATGACGTGAAGTGAGTGTCAAGTTCACCAAGACCATGACACAACAGTAACTTGTCACAAAATTCATGTAGTAGATTGATCAACGTAAGCAATAGCGTACGCAAGATTTTCTTGAGGGAATGCAGTCGGGGCCATTCTTTATTTCTCTTTTTTTTTTAAATAACGACCATTTAATATTCAGCATGGATAATGCCGTGCCTTGACTATGCGTTATATTAAGCTTCTACTCTTTCTCTATTTTGCTTCAAGGAAGCCTGGTCTCCATCCAGAAACATCAGGGTCGACCATATTGTCTGCAGCGACTCCTCCACTACTCTCTGTCGTTGGCATCTTCAATTCTCTCATTTCTTTTAGTCAGGTCATCCTTCACAGTATCTTCCCATGTGTTCTTTGGTCTTCCTTTTCTCATTTTTCCCGACACTGCTTCATTCCAAACTTGCTTTGTCAAATTGTTTTCATCCATTCGTTCAATATGTGCAAACCACCTAAGATGACCGTTTTTTGAAATTTCTTGTCAGAGCAGATTAAAGCTCAGGTTTTTTTGCAGTGTTGGCCAAAACGTAACCATTTTGTCTAGTCCACAACAACTTTCGAACATTGATGTTGGCTGAAGTTTTCGTCAATACACATTGCAAGATATTTTAGTCGTTTAATAAAATCTGGTTTATTCTTTTATCACATATTGAAATGGTAGCCTACTGAATCTCATTCTTGCTTAGCACTCAGCATTGAATCGAATGGGGGAAATGATGTACTCGGCTGTGCTGACACTGCCTGCTTTGTGAAGCGCTGAGATCAACGCAAATGTACGATGACTTTAGCACTATACAAAAACACACATTACTATTGTTAACATTATTATACCTCACAAAGATTGAAGACAGCGTTTTCATATTGCGTTGGTGTGATTATAGTGGCCACGATCAAGGGCTGATAGTAGTGCAGAACGTCTTGCTTATCAGGAAACTCGTGCGGTGTTTTTATTGTGAGTTCGTTGTTAGTTTGATTGGATTTCTTTTTCTTTGGTTTTAATGTTGCTGTAAAAGGTAGTGCAGCTTTTGTTGAAAGAGAAATTGCGTAAACCTTTACAACCCTGACAGCAAAATCTATCATTTTTACATTGATTCAGCGTCTGCAGACGTTGAATCAATGTAAAAATGGACGATTTTGTTGTCTGGAAATTTTGTTACAAATGAGAAAAAAGTATAACGACAAAACTGACTAGGGCTTCCACTACAACATTGATTGATGGCGAGCCATACCTTTATACAAAACATTTGGACTTGTCATAACAACTTTTGCATCGAATTCTTGATCCAAGCGTTGTTGGAACACATCTAAATGGAGAAGACCAAGAAAACCAATCCGAAAACCCGCCCCTGAAAAGCGAATTTACGATTGTCAAAGCTAATCACAATTAAAAGGCGAAAACCTTTAAAAAAACAAACAATAAACGTGAGCCCACCTAAAACGGGACTGGTCGATGGTTCAATCGTGACACTTCTGTCGTTTAGCATGAGGCGATTCAAGGCGGCGTGAAGTGCTTTGTATTGACTTTGATCAATTGGGTACATGCAGCCAAAAACAACAGGTTTTGCTTTTTTAAAGCCCGTTAAAGGAACGACTGATGACCCTGGGTGGAAGAGGGTGTCACCTATTTGTGCCTCCGATGTGTTTTTCATTCCACAAACAACATAACCTACCTGCCCTGAAAAAATAAAGTTAAAAATCTGTTTTATTTTCGAGATTAAAAAACGAAACTTTGTCATACAAAATGCTGCCGATCAAAAAGGTACTATGTTTTAGATTGCACAAAACATGATATTCATATGCCGGACAAACACAATGTCTGAAGTCCAAATAGATGCGATACAGAAAATTTACCAAGATGTTACTTGTTATTTTCGCTAGAAAAGTATAAGTCACAGTTGTTGGCCTGTCGAAACGCAATCAGTGAAAACACACCCATTTCAACAACATGAATGCCTTTGAGTGGAAAAATACAGATTCGAAACTTAATCAGATTACATCGAAAGTAAAAATTGCGCTGTTTTGTTTCTCCTTGGCAGAGCTCAAGAACAATGGAACATATTTGCTTATATAGCTACATCGCTAAATGATGACTTGCTAGTTTTCTTGATCATCTTGAATCTATCAAGCGCTGAAATGACAAATGCGTTTATCTTCTTAACTTGTCGTAATACATAGTAAGAACACAATTGCGAATAGCAGTATCACCTGGGTACAAAATGCCAGTGGAGTGATTCTCTGGACACAAAATGCCAATTTCTTTCACTTCGTAAGACTTTTTTCCCTTATCTTCTCTCGTTTGCAACCATTGCGTGGTTATTTGATCACCTTTGCGAATCATTCCATTAACAATGAGAAGATTCGCTATCACTCCCCTGTACTTCTCAAACGTGGAGTCAAACAATAACGCTTTCAATGCACCATCACGGTCATAAGAGAGTGGGTCGACGGCGGATGGAGATGGAATTTTTTCAACTATTCTCTGCAAAACATTGCGCGTGTCATTTGTAGAATCAATTCATGCTATCGCAGAAATGTCTGTTCTAGCTTGTCGTTTTTCAAGAGAACCAGCTTAATAACATGGTCACTTCAGTCATTGAAAAGAAAGGTACATTGTATTTGTGCCACAGACAGGAGGAATAACCATTTGTGACACTCCAATATACACAAAAATAGAATTTATAGATTCCTGGAATCCCTGTGTATTTAGATTAAGAAAATAAAAACTCCTGGTACAAACGAGAAAAAGCAATCATTTTTAAATGATGGCCACGTAAAAGCATTTATCCCTTGGAACGTATATGTTGTATATAACTACATAAAATCTTTTCTAACCTGCAATATCGATTCTACGTTAGTTCCCAGTTTGGCTGAGACTGATATCACGTCGTCTGGATCAATGTCCAACAACTTATTGAGCTCTTGCTTCACTCTTGGAACATCTGCAGTTTTCAAGTCGATTTTATTGATGACTGGAATGACTTCAAGTTCTTGCTGTTAATCAATAATTATATATTTCATAGATGAGAACAGCGAAAGACGAGAATTGTGTGGAAATGTATGTGGAGGCCATCTGCCAGCAGGGGTATGACTGATTGATGATAGTTTATGTATGATGCAGTACAAACCTTGTCATAATCATGCGCTATTTTATGGGAAAACAATTAAAACAACAAGAGTTCTTAGATTAGCTTAAGCACCTCCAGAGCAAGGTAAAAGTTGGCTAAAGTTTGAGCTTGTATTCCTTGAGTTGCATCGACTACGAGAAGAACACCTTGACATGCACTGAGGGAACGAGATACTTCGTAGGAAAAGTCAACATGGCCCTGCACAACAAATTGATCATTTGAAACTTTTTTTGGCTAATACAATTTAGGTTTTCATTCCATAATCTAACATCACAAAATATAAACCAACAAACTCAAAGAACAATAATCATGTTAGCCTAGCTGCTGCATATTTGTTTTTCAAAACTAAAGTTGTACAAAGAAGCTAACAAAATTAACAGAGCTGTTGTTATACCGGGGTGTCGATCAAATTCAGAAGATATTCACTGCCACCGTGTTTATGGACTATCGATGCTGTCTGGGCCTTCACTGTGATGCCACGTTCTCTCTCCACTTGTAGTTTGTCCAGAACTTGCTTGTTGTCTTTCGACTTGGTTATGGCACCTGTTACTGAGATGGTATGATCGATGTGGTTAATTTTACCCAAACAAAAAAATTGAAATAATGCAACAACAATATAAACTTGAACTTTTCGATTTAGTGTGATACTCTCTACTTTTTTTTGCTATTTTTTACCGCACTACGCATCCTTTTGGATCATTGGTAAGTTCAAAGAGAGATTTTTTTTTATGAAAAGTTTAGTGACGAAGTTTTATGTTGCAAAGACATATACATTTACAAATAAAAAGTTAAGTAAGTTTCGCTAAAGAATGATACGCTTACGTCAACTGCGTATAAAAATCCCATTGCTATATGTATTGCGGTACAAGTTAAGGAAAGTGGCAAAGAAATGAGTAAATGATTAAGTAGGGTACACTACACACTTTCTGGTTAGAAAATCAAAGTAAATTAACGTTGCGTGATTAAATAAACAATTGTTCGATTCACTACATGGTCAAAATGTGTGACTGAGCTTTTCCAAGAAGCAACTTACTTTCCAGCAACCGATCAGCTATTGTGCTTTTCCCGTGATCAACATGAGCAATTATTCCAAAGTTTCTAATCCGCTCGGGAGGAAAGTTATCTAAGTTTATAGACTGGTTGAGAGCTTTACTGGATGTGCTCAGACTTCTGCGGGATTTTCTCACGTAAAAAACATCGCGTAGTGTGGAAAACCGTTGGCAGGATTTAAATTGGGTAAGCAGTTTATGAAGTTTATTAACCATCAGTGATTACTTCACAAAACTAAAACACAAAACAACATCCATTAGATAATTAATTACAGAAGAATACCTAAAGAAAAAATACCGAATACAGAAAAAGAATTGTGAACCTGTAATGGTTTGAATTAGCACATAAATAGACACCAAAATAATTAGTTAGTACAGTCTCTTGCAAAATAGTCGTAGTAAAGTGACAATTATGATTCGTGTTTCAGAAAAAATGGCATTGAGTACAACAAAAGTTCAACCAATAAGTTATTACTAAACATTCAACAATGCAAAAGAAATTACAAGACTAGGCAGGCAGTTCGTCGTGATTTTTCTGGCAAAGTTAATGTGAACGTCTTGCAGAAAATGCATTTTGAAATTATTTAAAACCAATGTTACGTGTATAAAGAAAATTAGCACAGCTGGCAAAACAAATAGAGTAAATTTCAAAACAAGAAAAAATATTTTCTAAGTATATTATTCAGAAATAAGTTGAGAAAAAATGACCATAGTTTCAAACCTTTGCTTGTTATTAACATGGCAATGAAAGAACAATAGACAATTCTTTTTAAAAACAATCAATTCATTTCTTTGTTTCAGACTGTTAAGTTGTGTTAAAACAGTTCAAAATGCAAAAACAGTTTTCAACGACAGGTATGTTCATCATTGAACTTAACAAAAAGAAAAATCAAAAATGTAAGAACTTTTACTTGGGATCTCCTGTTAAAAAAAAAACAACATGAATTTCTATGTCAGAGCAGTTTCAGAAACTGCAACAAATGATTGGCGTCTGTTTATGATTCATATTCTAACTCCAGATGATTATCAAAAAAGAAAATTTTGCTCCTATTTTGATAAAACAATGAATCTTAATGTTATCAGGTTCAAGTAGAATATTACACAATATGGGACATGGCTGTCGATGGCGGTTAACTTCAGTCAGGGGTAGACCATGTACCCCGCAAGTTTATGCCGCAATGCTGAATACCACGCAAAAGCTAAATGTTTCTCATACAAATAGAAAAGAAATTTGACTTCAAAATTTCTCTATTTACAAATACACGGCAAGTCAAATGTTACAGGCATGAAACCTTCAAAATGGTTCTTTTCAAGAAGCACCAACGCGGTGTACAAACAAGCAATTCTAATAGTACAAAACACAAGTGAAAAGAGCAGGTGCAAAATTTCTGTAAATGTTTTCGCATACGCAAAATTGCTCAGAACTATGCAACAGATTTAAAACACCAGAAACTTCAATCTGAACAGGACTGGCATAGTCTAATTCTAATAGTTCATGCTTATGCGAACATGTAGAATGTAGATGCAACCACTTAACTAACTTTATCACAAAAAAGCTAAGCCCACATTTTTTTCTCATAGGGCATGACAAGCAGAAAAACGAAGCATAATTGAAAGCTTTAATAGAGGCCAAATCGAAATTTGTTAAAGTGTGTTTACGACACTAATGTTGCAATTGCGACTGCAAATACCGAAAAGCTTATGACAACAGCAACCCTGCAATAGACCAAGCGTGCCGCATATAAATAAGATACAAAAAAGACAACAAAAAAAACCTCTAAGAATTCTTATATTTTGATAAAAACAGTCAATTTCAAGATATCAAATGTGCTACAGGCCACTTCCAAGAATCCTGCAGACAGGTTTCGATTGATGGGGTGTTTTCGAACTAATTGTTTTGCCGGTAGCGTTAACAGTAAACAATCAAGCAAATTAAACGTTTTCTACAAATGCAATTGCTCAACGGCTTACATAGTACGCATAACAACAGTGGTCTTAAGCTTTACCTGGTTACTAGGTGATGACATAACTTCATTATTAGGCAAACTTGAGCACCAGCAAATTGTAGCGAGGTACTGCAATTTTGTAAGTACCTCATCGCTACCTTCAAAATGTAATGATGCCAAACAGCGAACCACACGTGTGGTTAGTAGATTACTATAATATTGCACTTAGCAGTGATAAGTTGAATAAATCGTTATTTAACGTGCAAGTGTCTACGCCCCTTAATCTTTAATAACGTTCTCAGCGATTATTTTTCTTCAGTAGACTACGCAGCACGCATGCTGTAACAGCAGGCACCCATTGCATGAAAGATGAAACCTAATTGTTTTCTTTACCATCGGAGGCAAGATTGGTCTGTTGACCCTTGTGCCTTCAACAAAACTGAAAAGACGACAGTTGGCGAATAGAGAGATTCAACCGCTCTAGTTGAAGCAGGAAAGTGAAATATATCGGATAAAATATCAAGAAAATACAGTATGAATACAACCTTTTCTGAATATTAATTAAAAAGGTGATAATTTTGCTCAAACTTTTGAGTACACAAATTTTTCCAACAACTGAATTTGATGATTTGAAAATTAACTACATCTTAATTGCTATATGAAGGCAAGTGTACTTCAACGCATCACAGTGAGACAGGCTTACAGTTTACACCGAGAACAGAGAACTTGATTAATAGCTAAAAGGGAAGGTTTACGGCACACAACACCACGATCACAGGGAGCCGCGTTGGAAAAAGCATGGATGCTTTTCAAGTTCCTCTCGGATTCGTTCTTGAGAAGGTTCGTGCAGGTGTTTTTGAAATAACGACTGGATGGTTCCCCGCTGGGCTCTGTCGCGATCTCCAGCGTTTCTTAAAATAGAAATCGATAAAGTTCACGACGAGACGAGATTTAATTTTGTAATGCGAGCGCAGTACGTCGCAAGCAAATGCAACTGGAGACCACACTTACCCTTCCCATTTGGCTATGAAATGATCCAGAATTAAAGCAACAAAGAGGTTAATGCAAACCACGGATGATATGAGCCACCAAATAACGAAGTAGGCCTGAGACCAAGGATTTATTTCCATTTTGAAAGCTCGCAGGAACACTCCCCAATTGTTTACTACCATCACATCCCATAAGACAACCTAAACGTTACAAAAGACATTTTCTGATGCTGAATATTGTTTCGTTAGCCGTATGAAGCAACACTCACGGAAATTTGCGAATCAACAAGCACGAAACTGATACAAGTTCCCAGACAGCAAATTAAGCGTTTTTTGTTACATTGATTCAATGTCTGCAGACGCTAAATCAGTGTCAAAAATGGTTGATTTGCTGTCTGGGTTGTTTTCACAAATGAACTGCCACAACAACACAAAATTTTCGATGCGTCACCCACAAAAATCGTTGCCGGTTACCGCGGTGTGTGAAGATAAAATCTTACCAGTGAAGAAGCAAAATCGTCGAAGTTGTTAGCCCAATACTGAAGCTGTTGATAAGTGCCACACTGGTAGATCATTGAGGCATTTCCTGGTAGTGAATAATCATAGAACTACTTAGAAAAATGCGTTTAAACTACCAAACAAAGCATTAAATTATATTATAATACAGTGTTATAGTGTTATAATGGTATAATATTATATATGTTAAAATGTTATTTAATGTGTTATAATGCAACTCAAGAAAAAGGTTAAGCTATAATAACAACAAGGTGTGCACTAAGCCTAAGGTATATAGGAGAAAAGCACCCATCAAGCAACCGTGCTTACGTAATACAACTTAAAAGGTTATATAATGACGAAACTGACCTGAAGGTGGGGATATAGCATTTTCAAATGCCATCATTCCTATGATAGCAAACACGTAGTAGATGATGATGATAATTCCAGCAAATGACTTCAAGCTACGAATTATCTCAAGCATGACGCCAGTGACAAGTGCCATCGGTTTAAAGTTTGGAATGATACGAAGCAATCTCATCAAGACCAAGATATTGACAATCCTTGCGCAGTCCCAGAGTGACAAACCGTAGCTACTTCCTTGAACGGAACTAAATGAAAAAGTGAAAGGATTTTTTAATAAATCTTTCACGAATCCTTCCAGTGTACAAATGTTACTTTTATTTTATTTGTGTGAAGGCAGAAGAAAATTAACCGCACTTAAAAACCATTTGTTTTGAAAATAGTATATCATCATCAATCATCATTGCGTACCACATCTGTGTTACAAGAATATGTACATCCTTATAAGTTACTTAAAACGTATTATAGTTTTTACAGCACCAGTGTCACATCGTGACAAATTTATAATCAATCATGCACATTTATGGCCTAATTTGCTACAGTTGGAATAAAAAGTGTAAAAACTCAAAAGAGCAAAACTGAGTTTAAGTTCTGAATCAGCGGCCAAAATCACATCTGGAATGGATATTTACATCTCAGTTCTCGACATGCCATATTTTTGTGACACAGTGTACAAAGCAAAAGTCCTACACAGATTTCCCGTCTGCAAACGAACCAATCAAACGAAGGCTAATTTTGACAGTCCGGACAGCACGCAATGTTTATGTCAACGGAATTATATTCTTCATTGCAAAATCTCTCAAAGCATGTTCATACGTATTTTTTACCTCTAAAGCAAATAAACACTCACTTATGACCATATTTAGCTAATTGAACAATTTCAAGGCAAAATAGAAAGATTGTAATAGCTCCATCATATAGGCAATTCAAATCGATCAGGTATCTCTTTCCAAGAGAAAGTATCTTGAACACTTGCTCGATGCAATAGAAACCTACACAAAATCGATGAAATTACACCTGCATTATGAACTTAATCTGCACATAGATATCATATTAGTATATATAAAAGTAGGTTACTGAAAAAAAAATCTGTTATATAATTCACATGTGTTGATTTCATTTCTCAAACATAACTTTATCATTAAAATGCATCGATTCAACTATCATTTAACTGCTTCATATGATCAATAGATTTTTTCCGGTATTTCAAAAGTGAGCTATGAGTGACTCAACCTTATGTCTTCCAAACGCATTTTACTTGCAACAAATCCAACTTGCATAAAATTATCTTCACTTTACCTACGAAAACATAATTCATTATATTCAACCGGCTGAAGACAGTTTGGAAAGACTCTTCATAGTGAATTGCAATTTCAACGGTCATCAAGATAGCATTAAGCAAGACCACCAGATTGCCAGCGACGTTGAAGTAGCGGTTGAGAACAACACGCTGGATACTTCGCATTGTTTTAGATGACCAAACCGGAACTGCAAAGCGGAAATAATAAATAAAGGATAGTATCATACATCCTGTAACAAGTAAATAAAGACAAACCACAAAACAAGAGAGTCATTGTGAAAAAGACGACAGCAACCTTGGCGTTATACAGCGTGCGGAAAACAAGGATCAAGACAAGGCGAGCGATAGTGCAAAGATGAACTGCTTTACCCAAACATGCGTTACTTTTTTCTAACTTACGACTTCTTCGAGGTAGCATCGAATTACAGGTGGAGTCAACATTTCGAAAAAGCGCACAAAATGATCGCTTATCCAATCTTCCATTTTCCTGCTTCGCTACACCCTTCATTGCAATGGAGATCAACCTCCTTTGATCAGGAGTCATGGAAACACTTTTTAGTATTTCCTGAATCATAGATAACGAAACACTGCCAAAACAAAAGAAAGCATATCACCGGTGAATCGGTAAAGTAACGCAACTAAGCACGTAAATCTGGCGTGCATCCGATCCAAGTGACTACGCCAAAATGTATTGTTATGTAAATTAATATATCATACTTCCGCTGAAGGTGATCGGAATGAAAGGAACTTACAAAGTTTATTCAAAAGAAGAATGTACCCTGTGGTTCGAAAGCTCTTGCAATACTGTAGGTTAGGCTAACAAACTTGAACTACTAAACGTCTGCATTTTTGTTTAAACTTTTCAAAGTTGATGCAGAAATCAAATTATTTTACTCCAAAGGCTGGAAGTATTACGGTAAATTAAGGGATGTGCTAGGCTTGGCAAAATAAAGTTTAATAACATTTAACAACCCCTCAAATATGGCCTAGGTTCACACGAGTGATAAGCTTAAATTCGGTGGTTCTAATTGAACCTAACAAGATTATAATAAGCAGCTAAGTTATATTACGTTGGGGGTTCCTGGTCGGCATTGCACTCTTCAGTGAAACTGACATGTGACAACGCCCGATGGGCAGCTGAAAGAGCAACACATCTTCGAAAGTAACTGGTCTGCAAAATACAAATAGTTAATTTTCCCATAAAAAGGATAGCACCATGAAAAGATAGCAGATATATTAATGTGCTTTTGATATATAAAAATGCCATATTTTTGAACAACAGTGAATATCAATGCAATAGAAGACTACAGACTTCTTTTTCAACAAAACTTGTAAAAATAAAAAGTAAAATCAGCAAAAAATTAATAAATAAACAAGCTGAAAAAGTTGTAGGTTTCTAGTGGCTTGAACTATGTTATGTAACTTGTGACGTGTGCAAAATTCACTGAAAAGCAAACTCACTTGCATAGAGCATTTGAAGTAACCTCGAAATTGGTTATAAATAATAGCAGTAAGCAAATTGAAGACCAAGAATGTTCCAAGAACAGAAAACACAATGAAATAAATCGCGTAAAGTCTGTAGAATTAAAAAGGAAAATGAAAGTGTATAAATATATCATTAATCTGCGATAAACTTTAAGTGATAGTTTTCTAAAAATTAGTGTTTCAAAGACACACTGTCATTATCATCATCCATTTAGCTTCAAAAAAGCCTGGTTAAAGACACAATGTGCACCAAGTAAAGCCGTCTTGTGTTTTGTGTCATGGTCAGATAGCTTTCGTTCTGCATGTCCATAGGGGAATAATGGAATATCCTATGTTATATGTTTTCCAAAAGGTCATGATGTAGCTTTGTCAAAAACAAATTGTAAAGTAAAATGGAACTTTTGGCAGGGTCATTTATCAATAAGCAATATTACCAAGTAAATCAACATCATTAAATAGTAGATTTTTAAACAAATCTGTTTGTGCGTGCAATAAGCACGTACAAACAAATTGGCACGTATAAACATTAAACAGCGCTGTTATTTCATATTGATACATGTTTTCACATCTACTATACGCATGTCATTTCATGTGCTTACAAAATTACCAAAAATTGTGGACACAAGCATTGATGCCCTGCAACAATACAAGTCCCCAACTAAACTGCAGTAAAAATATAAAGTGGTAAGGTTGCTCAACCCATTTACAATGCAACATCGTAATAACAAAGAACTATAAAACCACATACATATAAGAGATACTGTTTCAAATAGAAAGACATGCAAGCCTCGAAACAACATTTTTTAAGAGCGAACAAGTGTATCTGACACATCGAGTTCCCGAGCGGAGACTTTCTCTTGGCTGTCATTTCATGTCATGACACAACAACGTAGTCGTGACGCAAGCAATTGACGCAGCAATGTTGCGCTTCCGAATAAATTGAATCGCTTTTATCCAGCAGTCTAATTTCATTTGACCTTTCTCCACTGCCTTGATGAATGCTTACACTTCCTCGCTCACAGTCACATCCTCACTGAGCAAAATACTGCCACCTTCACTACCGCAGCAACAACAACAACCTTGAGTAATAACCGTGAATAACAAATCTATGAGTCCATGAGATTACTGCCAAACTCTCAACTCAACCTTTACATCATCAAAGTGGCACAATAATAGTAAGTCTGTAGTAATTTCTCTATCACCAATAAATTAGAGTTAGCAAAATACGTCGCAAGGAACAGTGACCTAGTTCAAAAGTCATTGATCTGTTGTTTACTTTCGCTCCATTTTGCTGCAAGCAGCCAGGTCATCATCCTGACACATCAGAGTCGATCAGCTGTTCGCAGCAACTTCTCCAGTTCTTTCGATGCGTTGAGCAGTTATTAATTTTATCCAGAAGAGCATCAGGCACATGCTAGCAATTTCCTACTATTACGTCCGACGTAAATTCTTAGGCCTGCAGAGTGCAAATGTACTATAATGAAGGCTTAAAAATAGAATCACCTATTTTCCGAATATGCTGGCATCATAACATCAGGGTTGTTTGCAGTCGTGAGAAGAACCACAAGGGACATAAGAGAGTTGCCAAAAGAGCTAAAATGCAAATTCCATTCGGTATTATTGAACACATCATCGTTGGTGTGCGTTCCGTTTACAGACCTTTTCTGCAAATAAAGCCATTTGAAAATGTGGGTACATCAAAGAGCTATTCAATTAAAAAAAACTGTACATATCTTTCTATAGTTAAATGTGAGCTGCAAAGCTGCATTGACACTGTATGCTTTGTAAAGCGCAGAGAAGCAACGCATTCTGCAATGGATACAGCACTATATAAAAACACACATAATTATTATATCATTATTAAATGTTAGGAAAATGTGGTTGGAAGACAACAACCTGAATGAATAAATATTCTACCTCAGAAACTAATTCACGGAACAGCAATTATAAATAATATATATATACTTCAAAAATTGAACTGGTTTTAAGTTTAGCTGCCGTTCTTACTTCTCTTAAACGTAAATCAAACAAATCGTAAAGTTCACTTACATTGAAAACAAGCATTCCCAACATCGTGAAAAAATAAAGAAGGAGTGACAAAAGTGTGAGAACGGATGCAATTTCTGGAAGAGTGTTCCACATTGCTTTCAGAGTCTTCTTTAACATAGTAGTGTTTTGAGCAAGAAAATACGGTCGAAAAAGACGTCGAACACGAATTCTGAAAAATAAACAGAAACAACAATTTATCATCATTTATCTGTTGTAAAAAACGATTTTTCGCCATTCTCAAACAATTTCTAGTATAATATGAATAATTTTGTTTTGACTAGCAATAACATAAAATATCCTTCGGTTCAGTATCATACCAAGTAGCTTCCAAAGAATCGCAAATGTTTGTTGTGAGAATAAGTATATCCTTATCTTCACACAAATAAAATTAATGCCACGTAACGCTGATCAGTAATAATCATCTATTCAGGCAAGTGACAACGATAACGTCATAAAAACAGAATCATACAGCACACGGAATAAAAATACAAAGTTATGTAAACTATATGCTAGTGCTTAAGATGTTTTAGGTTGTTGTACGACGTACGTACTACGTACCTATATGTTATGTTTCCGAGACATAATGAAATGATAACATCCACCATTGATACAAGTGATACAATGTAACCACCAGTGAGCCATGGATTTTTGCGAAAAAAAGAAAACTTTGATTTAGTTTTATTTGTTGAAATATATCCTTGAATGAGTCCGGATATAGTCAGTATCAGCAAGCATACAATTTCCATTCCTTCTGTAAATCCATCTGGAAACATGTACCTGTATCATACTTCGAATAATTAGCAAGAGACAATTCACACCAGATAATAACCAATAACAACTTACCGTACACTACAATGATACATGATACAATACTACTACAATGATACAATACTTGTCTTGTACAAATATATAAGTGTTCCCTGAACTTCTATTTTTGCAAGACAAATTTTAAATGCTGTAACCCTAGGAATCATAAATACCTGGCACATTTTATCTACATTTGATGAACATTGAACAAGTTTTATTATCTCATTTTAATATAGAAACAAACTTCAGATCAATACTTAGTCGTGGCAACATGAGTATTTGCAGTTCTTGCTGAAGGTGAAGGTCAAAGTTGCAAGCACTTGATGATGTGGAGGCCATTAACAAATCTTAGTTTTATTTCTTTTTTAGTTTAAAACATTTAAGGTTGCCTTTGGTCAGACAGAAATTGCATAAAATATTGCGCCAAAGAGATGATTTGCCGTCAGAAACTCTAACCTGTCTGACACAACATTTAGAATAAATGTTGAGCAGGATGTTGAGTCAAAATGGCAACAAAAAGCATCTAGGCCTGTTTCCCAGTTTGGGGTAATGTTCAGTTTTTCACTTTCGGAAAAGAATCTTTATAAATAAACAACTTTGCACTTGTCAGAATTACTACTACATTGTTGGCTAAGATTCGCATTAAAAAAGATAATTATGTAACTTTACTTTAGACAAACGTACTATATAATTATAGTAAATGTGAAATGCAATGACACATGAGAAAACCAAGTCCTTTCTGACGACAACATTGCATGGTTACACCCTTCTCAGTGGCAGAAAATACAAATGAGAATAGTGCTTTACCTTGTTTGATTTCTTCGTGGATCAGATGACCAACTAAGAGAAGAAGGATCTTCAACAAATGCCAGAGCAAGAATAAGAAACGTGGCCACAATGACAGAGCATTGGACAGGCGCTGAGTGATACCAACGATAAACTTTTATTGAAAACAAATCCGATTTGTGATGAATGCTTCGATATTGAATGGCATCTTCTATAAACACAATGCCTTGTAACTTTGCTTCTTCTTTCATTTGAAAGCAAGTATGATCAACAGTCTCTTTTTGAGACAAGTGTCCATTTGCAGATGGTGTAGATAAAACAATGTCTTCAGCTTCATTAGTTTTTCGATATATTTGATCAGTAATGTCTTCATCCAACAAGCATGTGTTGGAGGTTGGTGAACCAACAAATGGTTGATTTACTACAAAACCGCTGGACTTTGGAAAGTCAGACTCCATGGTATCATGGTGATGTCCAGTGTTCATTGGTTTCTCAAATTGACTCAAAGAATTTAGTTTCACACTCATTCCATTTTTAAATATCACAACCTTGCATTTATCGTGTTAAAATTAGCAGATAACCCTAAAAACATAACATGCATTAGAAGTGGTACTGTACAAGACCATCATGGCAAAATAGGTTAAAACATAAAGTACTTTCAATTAATCAATAACAATAGGTTGGATTAAATATCATTGTCGTTCAATAGGTTGATTCCCCACATTGCCAAGACAAAGGTGTGTTACAATTGTTTTAGATGACTTGTTTAACATGTGATGCTATCATCATGCATTACCATCACAACAATCTCAAAAAGATATCCAACAAAATATTTGTTGGCAAACTTTTACAGCTGTCGCATGAGACAAATAAAACTTATCAAACCAAATGCCACGATCATAATAAACAGCACAGTTTTGCTTCAGGCCGTTTATTGAAACCATAGCTTGAATAAGTTTGGGTTGATTGCAGTGTATATTGGGTTTGGAAATTATCAGACTCAGCCACAATATCACAATAAAGTTTAAGGCCATTGTGCAAAACTGTTGACTAAGAAAAGCGGTGATAGATTCATGCTATATATATATATGAAAGTGTTTAAGGTATAATTAATTGTCGCACCAAAGAATTGACTTAATAAAGGTCAGTGTAGGTAAAATTTAATGATGCTAACAACAAATGTGTGGACACACGATTCATACAATTAGCGTACTTTAAATGTGTACGGATAGAAAAAGAAAAATTACATTTTCATCTATGTTGACCGTAGACATCAAATTTCAAAATATACGATTTATGACATAACCAACCATGCGTGTGAAATCATGCAAAAAGTAACCATTTTGAAAAATGGACCTCATTCACTTTCTTGCTAGCACACAAAGTAAAGCACAATCCAAAAAATCAGTTCTACTTTCATGGTCATTTTATAATGCAATTCTTGAAAATAGTTGAAAACATTACTCACGGCCAGCAGTGAAATGTGACAGACAGAATGTAGGCCAAATGATTATACAACAAAGCATTAAAACATGTGTAGCAAGAAATAAAAGCTTCGGTATTACAGGCATTTTTATTAACTAACCAATTCAGGGGGATTTAACTTGCAAACTTCAACAATTTAGTAGCATCACGAATTCCATGATACACTTAAAGAATGATGAAGAGAATCTAGTGAGAGTAAATATTTTGGTAGGAAGTTAAAATATACGGTATATTTTGATTGATTTGAAGTTGTAAAGGTGTACACTTCACAGTGTTTTAAACACAAGTGGTCATATTAAGCCGTAGTGTCATCATGATTCATTGAAGTTACGCGGCAACAGCCAGAGAATACACCTTTTAAGTTTGCAAACGTTGAGAATTTTCTGAAAGTACAAAATAACTTTGACAGGCTTCTTCTATAGCATGGTATTTTTCTGTGATGAAGAATATAACCTCAAAACACCAGAAATACATAATACAAATCCCCATGAAATTAAATCGAGAAGCACTACGTGGTCTGGAAAATGTAAATATTACTAGTACCGTAATGAAACGTCATGCTTTCAAAAAAACTACATTTTTTAAACATCTTTTAAATTGAAGTTGAAAGAGAAAAAATTATTTTAAAGAAATTAAAGCTCATGCTGGATAAAGTTTTTAAACAAACTTAGCTTTTGAAAAAATATTTAAAATAAATTTTACTGCAATGTTATTTAAAGTACCAAAGCAGCAAAGTGTGAACACAACTGATCGATCAAAATACAGAAGCAAACATCACAAGCGAAAGTCACAGTCGATTAATACAAATATTTTTTCTTCTTCATATGAAAAGCCTTTTCAATTTTGAGTGAAACCTAAACATAATATCATACCTAAAAAATTTTAAAGTCTTTTATGTCAATGATGTGAAAGCACCAATTTTACTAGATATGGGAAACCATCACGGCCACCTTTCACAATAGCATTTTCAATAAAAACGTTTCATCCACAAATTGAAGTCAGTCTGTTCTGAAGTAACAAAGCCATATCATGTTACAGGTATGTAACAAAGTTGAAAGCAAGTACTGGGTCACAAGCTTGGTGGGATAAACAACATAAAATACATGGTGAATGATCATGATTCCAGCATGTTGTAAATATATATTTTAAATTACCTCATCCATAATGGTGCTCAATGTCACACAAACCATCAAGCAAACTTGAAATTATCCAGCATAATATTGGAGAAGTTTCGTATAACACTGCAAATAAAACATTGAACAACAATTGCACAATCACAGTTAGTTATATTTGCAAGCTAACAATGCCAGCAAAGTCATATCTTTCAAAAGCATGAGCACTGAAGTGCAATTTACAAATTACAGAAGTCAAAAATACAACTGGTATCTTGAAAACACAAAAGCTAGTAACAAAAACTTTTGAGAGTTTTTGTCTATACATTGTTTGAACCATGCAATTGGGCCAGTTCTGATTCAGGGTTTTCCTCAGGTTGATGCATAACAGTGCTTTTATTAACAGCATGAATAATAGAACTGCATTGTGCATTAGGTGCAGGAGCTAACACTGCTGCTAAACTAAGTAAATGAGGACTGCTTTTAACTGATTTCAATGCAACTTTAGTTTTTCCTTGTGGTGGTGCTGAAACCACAGTTCCAGAACTACCTGATATTGCTTGCATTGACTTAGATAAACAATTGTTTGAGGATACTCTTGATGGCTTTTTCAAAGCACTGCATGAAGATGTAAATGTGGTCTGTTCTGTAACAGTGTGATCACCAGATAACCTGCTGCGCATTACAATTCCTGGAGACTGAACAGGACTTTCGACTAAGGATGAAAGCTCAGAGTTGTGATCTGCCAAACTTTTCCAAGTATTTAAAGTTAAAGAACCTTCTAAAGGCTTTACAATTCTTAGTTTGGGAGCAGAAAAGCATTTCTTCATATCACCTGTTTGCAAATTTTGTCCACTTTGAAGCATCTGTTTAGTTTTCTCAACAAATTTTAAACTTTCTTTTCCAAAACGAGTTAACTTTTCAATAGCTCGTTCCAAGTCAGCAGTCCCAGGCACACCAGGTTGCCCCATACCTGGGGAAACCAAGCCTGAAGCCGGTCGACTTCCAAGAATCCACTTTACTTTATCCCGTTGCAGCTTAGAATTTTGATTACTTGATGATGGCGTTGAGTGTAATCGCTTTGACAGTAGTGCTTTCCGCTTAACTGTGTTCTCTACGGTAATATTGCCACTTTTTTTCGAAGTTGATGTTTCGTGTGTGTGTATAGAAGTTGACTCATAATGAGGCTTCACTAAATGACTTGGTACTGATAATGTAAGTGAATCATGATGGTCAATCCAACCATTATCACTTACTTCTAATTCTGCAGCAAGTGAATCTTGAAAGGGTATTTGCCAACTGTTTGGTAGATTGTGATCAAATAAGTCAGCATCTGAATGCAAACTAGAATCACGAAACATGCGCATTTCTTCACGAGTTTCATCCAACATGTTCAGAACATCTTTATACTTGCATTCTAAGTCATGTACTTCTTCAGAAAGATTGTATTGTGATTTGTTTGCTGCAGATAAATGAAGTTGTAAATCTTCATGCTCAGTCATCAACTGAGCATGTTTTTTCTGCAATTCCACAACTTGATCTAATAATACTGAAATTTCTTGTTGCTGATGACTTGATTCGTTATTTCGTTTGGACAGTTCATCTGTTACAGCGAGTATTTGAGTATTAGCAGTTTGTAAATCATCTTGCAATATATTCAACTGATGAACTGTGCTTGATACCAACTCTTGTTCTTGCTCCTTTATCTCTTTTGATTGTGCAAAAATTAAAGACTTTTCTTCCATTAAATTGTTCTTGTCTTTTTCAAGTTGTTGTATTTTATTATGTAAACAATCAACTTTCAAGTCTTTAATCGGTGAAACACTGCTATTTGAATCAGTTTCAGCATCTGCATAAAAACGAAGCAATTCTTCTTTTCTTCCAACTTCATAGCGCAGTTGGGAAGCTTCTTCAAGAGCATAAGCTAGCTTTTCTTCCAACAGGTCATTTTGTTGAGCAACATCCTTATTTTTACTTAGCAAAGTTTGACCAATGCGTGCAGCTAATTCAAGATCTCTTTCTTTTTCTTTCAACAAATGCATTACTGCATCAATGTCATGATATGTTTTTGTCATTTGGCTGAGACGTAAGCCACTCAATAAAAACAACTTAAATGTTTCTTCACACTGTTCTGCAGAGAGTTCAATTTCTGTATCTGGTGAAAGTACAGGAGTTTCAATCCAATTGCTCTGATCGCACTCAGTGGAATCATATGCTCTAAGTTTATAATCACAAATGGGTTTGTCAATCAAGGATTCAGTTTCTTCTTGAACATGTGCATTTGACAAATCATTTGTTGTCGAACTGTTTTTCTGCATCTCACCATACCGAAACTCAAAAAACTTTCGTCACATATACATCAAATTAACATGATTTACCACTAAAATGTTTTTCTACATAAAATAACTAAAAACCAAAATAGATTAAAAACAAGCGCTTAAACAAGATACGTCTGAAACAACCATTGCCCCACAAGCTGCCGCATGCAGTCCAGTTGAAGAATTTACATTGTTACATATTTATTAGTGTAAAGTAGGCTAATCAGTTTGACATAAAAATTTTGTTTTAATTATTTATTCGTGCAGAGTAGGCTAATCAGTTTGAAATAGAAATTTTGTTTTGATTATATCAGTTAAAACCTTTCCAAAAGAAAATTGGTAAACTGTTGATAACCTAATGAGATAAAAATAAGACCCTGAAACATCAAAATGTCAGCAGAATTTTGAAGTGAGCAGTAATTTTTTTTTAAGATTTAGCTTTAAAGGAATTAAAACTTGTACGATGAGGGGACTATATCTACTTGGTATAAGTCTGAATTTGAGTCTGAAAAAGTAAAATGAGTTCAATTTGAAGCTGGAATGTTAAAAATTAATTCAAAATGTTATGAAGATCCACGAGTAGTCTATTTAATAAGCAGTTGCTATTTGACCGGCTCCGGTCTTTTAATCAGAAACACTATTTGACCGGTCATGACATTTTTTTCTTTTTTTTCTCTTTCAAAGCAAAAGGCGAGAGAAGAAAAAATTGCCTATATAAGTTCTAAATTCAAAAGTTTTATTCAACTGAACCAGCGGCGCGTACGATGTTTATCGGCTGGTATCCCCAAGGGTATGAGTTTGATAAAACCCAGAAGCGTTTTATTTCAAACTAAATTGCCTGCTAAAAAAACACTGCCTAAAAAGTAAACTTGACATTGATGAAACCATTTTTTTAAAAGAAGTATTGTAACTTTTTACAGACACCAAACTAACTTGTTCAGAGCGAAAAAGTAATACGTCGTTAGGCAAACACGGTCACATCCTCTTGTTACGAACGGAAACTTACTCAGAGAAATTCTCACATTCCAGCAAATTAAAAATAGGCTGTGGCTTTATTGGAATAATTTACGAACTGAGCATCTAGTTCATCAAAGGCCGCATCGGCTATGATACTGTTGATGATGTGGCTTTATCTACACTATATAGTGTAACAATAGCCTGAATAATGTTGCCAGATAAGGAATTCTGCCCTAATTTGAGAAAAGTTAAAAGCTGTTAAAAACAAAAACTTGTATTTTGGAATTTTTTTTAGTCCTGGGAAGATCGGGTGCAACACCACCGTCATTCTGGCAGAATAATTCAGCGCGATCCGCCTAAAAAAATGATCCGTAAAAATTTGCGCGATAAACAATGCGATGAAAGTAGCAAAACTCGGAAGCTGATAAAATCACTTCTCGTTACCATATTAAAGCAAATGTTATATTTTTTCCATAGGAAAATGAACAGTGAACACAGAAATTTAAATGAAAAACTCGACTTGTCAAAGATAAAGCAAGCGCAATTGCGAAAAGTAAAACATAAAATCGCATATTAAGACTGCGGTATGTGATGTGGCAAGAAAAGTAACCATCACAAAATCGTCTATAAAAATACTTTCCCGAAATATTTTTCGGAATTTTCTTTTTGAATCGTGTTCAGAATTAAATTTCCTTTCCAGGGGTGTCACTCTCGTGGTGCGACAGACGAAGGAAACGCGAGCAGAATGGTTTAAAAATGGGGTAAATACCTTACGTATTTAAATATAAATAGAGATTTCAACGTTTATAGACGCCTTCAATTAAGCGTCTATAAAAATACTTTCCCGAAATATTTTTCGGAATTTTATTTTTGAATCGTGTTCAGAATTAAATTTCCTTTAATAATAATAATAACAATATTTATATAGCGCCACATCCACAGTCAAACTATGCTCCTGGGCGCTGTACATGACAATGGTGATAATTAATACGGTAATTTCAGTCATAATGTTCATTGAAGTAGAACGTTTTCAAGCGAGTTTTGAATTCATTTAAATTTTCTGCTTCTTTCACACAAATAGGCAAACAGTTCCAGCAACTGGCAGCAACAACTGGGAAGGTACGATTTCCATATTGTATCTTATATGAAGGGTTGCACAAGAGCAATTGATGTTGAGAACGCAAAGTTCTGGCAGGTTTATAATGAACAAGCAAAGTGTCCAGATAGTTCGGAGCAAAACCATGGAAAACTTTATAAATTAATAGACATATTTTGAAGCGAATACGATACAATACTGGAAGCCAATGCAGGGATTTTAGTATAGGAGTGATATGCTCACGTTGACGTGTTAAAGTAATTAGCCGAGCAGCAGCATTCTGAACTCTTTGAAGACGCAAAATAGTACAATATGGAATGTTATTTAACAATGAATTTGAATAATCAAGCCTGGACGTCACAAGTGCATGAGTTAAAGTTTTACAAGCATCAACATTAATAAACTGTCTGATGGAACCAATATTTCTAAGATGAAAAAAGCAAGATTTAACAGTGGAACTGACAAAGTTTTCTAAACACAAATGTTGGTTTAATGTTACACCAAGCAATTTAATTGAGTTAGAAGAAGAAAGATTGATATTACTCAGGGTAAGGGTCATGTCATTAAACTTTAAAATACACCGTTTCGGAGAAAATACAATAAACTCACATTTTTCTTGATTCAGTTTCAACATATTATAAGACATCCAATTTGAGATATCAACCATACATTTTTGGAATTTTGACTTAATACAACACAATGAATCTTCATCAGTAACACGCAAATACAATTGTATATCATCAGCATATGAGTGGTATGAAAGCCCATGTCGCTTTATGATGTCAAACAGAGGTTTTATGTAGAGGCAAAACAGAACAGGGCCGAGAACAGAACCCTGAGCAACTCCAGAAGAAAGGAACGTTGCAGAAGACATTGAGTTTTCAATTGCTACAGATTGAGTTCGATCATAAAGATAAGAAGAGAACCAGTCAAGTGCCATTCCTGTAATGCCAAAATCTGATTTGAGACGATTTAGAAGAATTTTGTGATCAATGGTATCAAAAGCAGCTGAAAGATCAAGAGAAAGTAGAACAACGCTGTGATTACAGTCAAGTACGGTAGCAATATCATTATGGATTTTTAGTAAAGCTGTTTCTGTGGAGTGATGTTGACGATAAGCAGATTGATTGATATCAAATAAATTTTGCACGTTTAAGAAATCATTTAACTGTCTGCCAACTACTTTTTCCAATATTTTTGACACAAAAGATAGATTGGACACAGGGCGATAGTTCTTGAACTCTTCTTTGTCTAGACTAGGCTTTTTTAAGTGTGGACGAACAATGGCATGTTTAAGTTTTGGGGGAACAAGACCACTTGTCAAGGATTTGTTTACGATGGAGGTCAGAAAAGACAGAAAAGATGATGAATGCTTTTTGAGGAGCCATGAGGGTACTGGATCTAGTTCACAAGATGCAGATGATAATGCAGTTAAAATGTTAAGAATTTCAGTCTTGTCTGTTTCAAGAAAACTAGAAAATGAAAAATCAATGTGAATATGGTTACAAGGATCTGCTGACTGAGTTCCTCCAGTTATATGGTGAAGACATGGAAGAGTATTCCTAATTAAACTAATTTTGTTTGAAAAGTATTGGTTAAATGATTCAGCAATTTCTTGAGCAGACTTTCCAGTTGGATGAACACTTCTGTTATCTTTGCCCATCAATGTTTTAAAAAATTTGAAGAATTGTTTTGGAGTTTTGCTTTCACTGATTTGCTTAAGATAGTAATTTTTCTTGGCCTTAAGTACTAACATGTTCACATATTTGCATTGTTTTTTGTAAATATCTCGATGAATAGATAATTTAGTTTTTCTCCATTTGTGTTCAAGCTATTTTCGAATTTGTTTTTCTTTCTTGAGTTCCATAGTAAACCAGAGAGAATTTGTTCTGAGTGTGAGCAATTGGGAGCAGATGGGAGCATGATCATTAGAAATAGATTTAAGAGTTGAATTATACAATTTTACAAGTTCTTCACAAGAACAGTTCAATTTTAAAGATTGAAAAGCAAGACAGACATCAGAAGCAAAATCTTTATCAATAATGTTCTTCCATTTGCGAAATTTTACTTCCTTCTTGGGACGAGGTGGTTTGTATAGATTTGTTTTTAATATTAATGCAAAATGGTCAGAAGAGAAAATACCCTGAACATTGGTCAGACATGGATCAATGACTAGTGGTTTATCAACAACAATGTTTGTATGACATCGCACTAACATGAAGTCTAGTGTGTGACCTTTTGCATGAGTTGGATCATTGATCAATTGTTTCAAACCAAATGTAGATGAAATATTGTTAAATTGCACAACATCCACTGAACCAATATTATCAAGATGCAAATTTATATCTCCAGTAACAATAATTTCATTATTACATAAAGACAATTGTTCCAAATAGTTAAACCACTCATTAAAAAATATGCTTGTTTTAAATCCATTCTTTATGGAGGGAGGAGGTCGATAAATTACACAAATTAATACTGGAATGTTACCATGCTTTGAAAAACATTCCATATGTTCAAACTGAGAAAACTGATAGCTAGCAAAAATTTTACTCTTGTCAAGTTTGGCAGAGACATTGTATAAGAAACCTACACCACCACCACGCTTTCCTTGAGATCTGGGAACATGCAAAATGTCATAACCTTTAGCAGTGATGTTACTTAACACATGACCATCAATTGAACTTCCTAACCAAGTTTCAGTCAGGGCACACACATCAATTTTGGAGTCAAAAATAAAGTCAGTTAAGGAAAGTGATTTATTATTGATTGATCTTATATTTAAACATCCAATAATTAAGGGGGAGTGAAATTTACTAAAAGTGGGAAAACGTTGGACTGGAATTAGATTAGTTAAGTTCAAGTTACTTTGTTTTCGATGAAAAGTTATAGGCCTACCAGATGACTTTGTACATACAACTGAAATTGGTCTTCTGAAACACTTTCCTGCTTTCTTTCCTCTCCTGGTTGGCTTAATCCTGTTGATTTTCAATTTTAATAACTCATTCCAAGCTGTTTTCTCTAAACTGTACTTTCCACTTGACAGATTTTTTTTTACTTGTAACAAACTGCATCCTGAATAAGTGTACTGCTGCTTTCTTGATTTTAATTTTCCAAGCTCAAGGTCTGCTGCAGCCATAAGATAGCGCAAAAACAGAAACCAAAAGTTAAGTCCAAGAAATCCATAGGATTTTTCAGAGCAGCTTCATAAACTTTAAAATTTTAAACCACACTACATTATATTATTTAATTCCTTAATCCTTATTCAAATAGAATGAATTTTATCTTTCCAGGGGTGTCACTCTCGTGGTGCGGCAGACGAAGGAAACGCGAGCAGAATTGTTTAAAAATGGGGTAAATATCTTACGTATTTAAAAATAAATAAAGATTTCAACGTTTATAGACGCCTTCAATTAAGCGTCTATAAAAATACTTTTCCGAAATATTTTTCGGAATTTTTATTTTGAATCGTGTTCAGAATTAAATTTCCTTTCCAGGGGTGTCACTCTCGTGGTGCGGCAGACGAAGGAAACGCGAGCAGAATGGTTTAAAAATGAGGTAAATATCTTACGTAGCATATTTAAAAATAAATAGAGATTTTAACGTTTATAGACTCTTTCAATTAAGCGTCTATAAAAATACTTTCCCGAAATATTTTTCGGAATTTTATTTTTGAATTGTGTTCAGAATTAAATTTCCTTTCCAGGGGTGTCACTCTCGTGGTGCGGCAGACGAAGGAAACGCGAGCAGAATGGTTTAAAAATGGGGTAAATATCTTACGTATTTAAAAATAAATAGAGATTTCAACGTTTATAAACGCCTTCAATTAAGCGTTTATAAAAATACTTTCCCGAAATATTTTTCGGAATTTTATTTTTGAATCGTGTTCAGAATTAAATTTCCTTTCCAGGGGTGTCACTCTCGTGGTGCGGCAGACGAAGGAAACGCGAGCAGAATGGTTTAAAAATGGGGTAAATATCTTACGTATTTAAAAATAAATAGAGATTTCAACGTTCATAGACGCCTTCAATTAAGCGTCTATAAAAATACTTTCCCGAAATATTTTTCGGATTTTTATTTTTGAATCGTGTTCAGAATTAAATTTCCTTTCCGGGGGTGTCACTCTCGTGAAGCGGCAGACGAAGGAAACGCAAGCAGAATGGTTTAAAAATGGGGTAAATATCTTACGTATTTAAAAATAAATAGAAATTTTAACGTTTATAGACGCCTTCAATAAAGCGTCTATAAAAATACTTTCCCGAAACATTTTTCGGAATTTTTATTTTGAATCGTGTTCATAATTAAATTTCCTTTCCAGGGGTGTCAGTCTCGTGGTGCGGCAGACGAAGGAAACGCGAGCAGAATTGTTTAAAAATGGGGTAAATATCTTACGTATTTAAAAATAAATAGAGATTTCAACGTTTATAGACTCCTTCAATTAGGCGTTTATAAAAATACTTTCCCGAAATATTTTTCGGAATTTTTATTTTGAATCGTGTCCAGAATTAAATTTCCTTTTCAGGGGTGTCACTCTCGTGGTGCGGCAGACGAAGGAAACGCGAGCAGAATGGTTTAAAAGTGGGGTAAATATCTTACGTATTTAAAAATAAATAGAGATTTCAACGTTCATAGACGCCTTCAATTAAGCGTTTATAAAAATACTTTCCCGAAATATTTTTCGGAATTTTATTTTTGAATCGTGTTCAAAATTAAATTTCCTTTCCAGGGGTGTCACACTCGTGGAGTGGCAGACAAAGGAAACGCAAGCAGAATGGTTTAAAAATGGGGTAAATATCTTGCGCATTTAAAAATAAATAGAGATTTTAACGTTTATAGACGCCTTCAATTAAGCGTCTATAAAAACACTTTCCCGAAATATTTTTAGGAATTTTATGTTTGAATCGTGTTCAGAATTAAATTTCCTTTCCAGGGGTGTCAGTCTCGTGGTGCGGCAGACGAAGGAAACGCGAGGATAATGGTTTAAAAATGGGGTAGTTTGTCCTCGTTTTCTATCATGGCCGTTTTGAAAAATTTTATTGACTTTACGGGTGTCCCTTGAAGAAGCTTGTTTGTGGAATCCGGTGGAATCGTAGTCTAAACCCCTATGGCGTTAATGTTGCTCGATTCATTGACTTTTAGGTAGCAAAATGTAGGCGTCTACCAGACGTTTGCTTAGCCAACCAATGGCCGATGGATTTGTATAGTGCTTTTCCTATTCGCTCTTGATTTTCCTATCGGGGTTATTACATGCCTTGAGTAAATCTAGCCAAGACACTTCGTGGTTTTTGTCTATTACGAGAGCGGTATCAGATAAACAGTTACGATTTATTGCCAAACTGTGCCACACCTTAGTTGAAAATTCCTTCATGTACTCGAAATATTTTCTTATACCAGTCCAAAAGTCATTTATCCTTGTGTCATTACACATAGGGGTTACAAAAGCAGTGTTTTTATAAACAGCCGATGTGGACATGGACTTACTTAGTTATGACATTGACGTATCAAATATGCTTTTTTGATTCATTGTTAGTGTAAAACCCAGTTGAACGACGTTTTTTTGGTTTTCTAAATTTAGAAACTACCAGACTAGTGCAATGGTTTGACTCATGTTTCAATGTTTGGTCGCTTTTGTTTTTAGAAGAAATGTGAGGTTTTCTGTAACCTTGGTGGATATAATGTGCACAGTATCTTTTTTCACTAGTTCTGATTTCATTTTCATATTGTTCCACAAAATTATCGATACTTACAACTCGCTTTCCTTTTAAATAAATTTGTTTCAAATCCAAAAAATGCTTTCTAAATTTTTTTTAACTTTTTTGCATGTAATAATAATAATTAGGGCAACCAAAAGTCAATAAAGTCAAAATTTTTCTGCCTTGTTCAAAGTTAATAAAACGTCCATAAACTAAATTTCAGGCTGACACGAAAAGAGGTTTCAAAGTTAATAAGTAAAAATAAAGTTAAATTTCATGGTTAGGTCAAAATTTTCTTTCAACGAAGTTTTTCTTCTCTCAATCGATATTTTATTAAAGCTACACAGATACTGATTTTTTGTTGCAATTTCTGTTGCTATTCTGACATAATGATCTATTTGTTGCAAGTTCTGAATTAATAATCTTGCTTCGCCCACTACTGACGATTGAATATTAAGTAGGCTAGTCGTGGAAGGCAGGTAACGTGGTCTTTGTTCTTGGTTAGGTGAATGCTCAAATCAGTATACATATACTGTTCATTGAGTTTTAGCTTCTTGATATTCTCAAATTTGTCTTTAGCTAGAAGTATAGGCTAATACTGCAGAACTCTCTCAGTAATTTAGGGATAGTTAAAGACACTCCATATTTATCTTTTGCAGTTTTTACAAGTATTCTTGTTTCGAGGGACTTTCATTACCTCTTCGTTAGCTGTGGTGTCGTTGAGTCTTCCACATTTTTCTTTTATTTCATTACAAAAAGAAGATATCCTTACCTAACGGTTTGATTTCTAATATGCTTTGTATTTCGCATTTGGGTTGCAAACGCATAAAGTTATTTGTCAAAATTAGGTCAAAATTTGTAAATTATGAAGTCAAAATTTCAAGTTTTTAGGTCAAAAATTTGGTTGCCCTAATAATAATCATTCGCTATCTCCGCTTGCAGCAGATTGCGCATCAACATGGGTTACTTGACAGGGTTCCATGTGATTTTATGAGCCGTAGTGCTTTCATGCTGGCTCAAGGCCGATTGGAAGAGGGCAGTAGCGTAGCCAGGAATTTTGAAAGGGGGGTTTGACGACCCAGCGGCGTGGGGTCTGGGGGGCCTCTCCCAGAAAATTTTGAAAAATTACTTTGAATTTGGTGCATTCTGAGAGCATTTTCAATAAAAATGTGGGTATAAATATTCCTGAAAAATGGTGCTGTCCGGTGGCATAGCAAAAGGATAAGATCATGTTTTCTTCGGCATTTTTCGGAAATAATGCTAAGTCTCTATGTTTTCTTGTTGCTAATTCCTGGCTGAGATGTTTAAATGTTTGGTATTGGCAAAACTCGTTCTTTTAATGCAGTTTTGTTTAAAATTAGGCAATTTTTTTTTAGACTGAAAAGCATCATTCTCAATATCGTGACGTCATACGCGTGCCAAAGGGGGGGGGGGGTTGTAACCCCCAAAACCCCACCTTGGCTACGCTACTGGAAGAGGGTGATATCATATGTCAAGAGATTATCGCGTATAATATCGCGATATAACCAGATAAAAATCTATGCGTAGTGCGACTGGGAGTCATTTCTTTCCATTCATCTAACGTGAGGAATAACGACTTACTATCTATGTTAACCGATTCACAACGTCGTTCACGCTTTTGCGATACTGATACTGGCTCTTCAAAATCCCCTAACTCATTCAATGTTTCATCAGAAATCCAAGGTTTCTGATTTTGGGAGCATCCAAAAATATTACCTTTATTATCATTTACTCCGTTTGGGTCATTATTTTTGTTTTTTACATTAGTAAATATTTTTTGGCGATCAACGTTTACATCATCTTTAGCTTTGTCATCAGGTTTTAGATTATCTATTTCATTTAGGCCTATGGTTTCATCGACTTTGACTTTTACATCAATACATTTTTTTTATTATTATTAACTTTTGCTTTTAGATCATCAATTTCCATTATTTTGTAAATTTTGGTTTTTATGTGATTAGTTTCGGTCTTTACTAAATTGTTGTCGCAGTTAGATAGAAGTAAATTTAATCGATTATCAGACAATTGTAAATCATCAGAATTAGTTGGAGAGGCAGATTTACTAACGTTACAAAGCAAATCAGATTTCAGCTGGAAAACTGAAGGTAAGACATTTAAATGTTGAATGGGTTTGTTGCTTACACCAACAAGTTTATGACAAAACACGGAATTTGAAGAATACAACACTATATCTGTTCACCTTCGCATACAAGATGACTATTAGCACAATTCCATTGTTTTTCTGTTATAGCTAATGCCGGACTATTTGGTGAGAATATGCAGCGAGGGTGAAACCATTTCAAGCAATTTCCGCAGCACACATACAGCGATCCGTCATTAGGCTTGTTACATATGCAGCAGAGAAGATTGTCTTCATGATTTTGATTTTGTAAAGAAATATCACTTCGATAGGCAACAGAAACAGTTGTTTCGTTTTGATCTGGGTTACACTGTTGATCAACATCACAAAACTTTTGCTCACCTAACGTTGAGGAGATATGTTGAGATGTCACGCCTTTCGCTATGTCTTTTTGTTTAGAAGAAACATATAATAGTTTTACCGATTCCCTAAAAGAAGAATCACGACACCATCTAGATGTAATTGTTCTCACTTCAGAGCGAAAAAAGGAAGCAGGCCAATGATTTTCCTTCAGCATTGCTGCGACACGTGAAGCAGTAAGGTAGTCATCGCGAGGGAAGTCGTCTATATGCTTGCTTATGAAATTTGCTAACTTAACAGCTAACTGAGAGGGCACAGTTTGTGATATCGAAGCATAATTTGTTTTAAAATGATCTATTAAGTTTTTATTTTTTCGACAAAAGGTCAACAAATATTTCTCTCATTTAAAAGCAGCACACTTGGCACGAAAACTCGAAGACGTCAAAAACTCTACACCTTTGATTTGTTGCTCAGGGAATGCAATTTATTTTTCGCTAAATACCTACCAATTTCATTTGCTGTTTGACTTACAAAGTCATCAGAAGTACCTCCAAAGTTCATTGACAACATTTTGCTGTTACGTTTCGGAAAGGTGCTTTCTTGGCAAACTAAATCAAAATGAAATAGCCTAACGTTTAAGTGGAGAAAACCGATTTTGTGAAACAAAGCTCCGAGTAGGATTACAACTGGCACCACTCGTCCCTGTACCAGACCTCACAACACCAGGACCGGCACTACTCGTCCTTGTAGTAGACCTCACAACACCAGGACCAGCACCACTCGACCCTGTATCAGACTTCATAGCACCAGAACAGGCAGAACTTGCATCGGAAGCGGACATCACAGCACCAGAACAGGCACCACTTGTCCTTGTAGCAGACCTCACAATACCAGAACAGACACCACTCGACCTTGTAGTAGACCTCACAACAACAGGACCAGACTTCATAGCACCAAAATCTCTATTTAATTTTAAATACGTAAGATATTTACCCCATTTTTAAGCAATTCTGCTCGCGTTTCCTTCATCTGCCGCACCACGAGACTGACACCCCTGGAAAGGAAATTTAATTCTGCACACGATTCAAAATAAAAATTCCGAAAAATGTTTCGGGAAAGTATTTTTTTTATAAACGCTTAATTGAAGGCGTCTATAAACGTTGAAATCTCTATTTATTTTTAAATACGTAAGATATTTACCCCACTTTTAAACCATTCTGCTCGAGTTTCCTTCGTCTGCCGCACCACGAGTGTGACACCCCTGGAAAGGAAATTTAATTCTGAACACGATTCAAAATAAAAATTCCGAAAAATATTTCGGGAAAGTATTTTTTTTATAAACGCTTAATTGAAGGAGTTTATAAACGTTGAAATCTCTATTTAATTTTAAATACGTAAGATATTTACCCCATTTTCAAACCATTCTGCTCGCGTTTCCTTCGTCTGCCGTACCACGAGAGTGACACCCCTGGAAAGTAAATTTAATTCTGAACACAATTCAAAAATAAAATTCCGAAAAATATTTCGGGAAAGTATTTTTATAGACGCTTGATTGAAGGCGTCTATAAACGTTGAAATCCCTATTTATTTTTAAATACGTAAGATATTTACCCCACTTTTAAACCATTCTGCTTACGTTTCCTTTGTCTGCCGCACCACGAGACTGACACCCCTGGAAAGGAAATTTAATTCTGAACACGATTCAAAAATAAAATTCCGAAAAATATTTCGGGAAAGTATTTTTTTTATAAACGCTTAATTGAAGGCGTCTATAAACGTTGAACTCCCTATTTATTTTTAAATACGTAAGATATTTACCCCATTTTTAAACCATTCTGCTCGCGTTTCCTTCGTCTGCCGCACCACGAGAGTGACACCCCTGGAAAGGAAATTTAATTCTGAACACGATTCAAAAATAAAATTCCGAAAAATATTTCGGGAAAGTATTTTTATAAACGCTTAATTGAAGGCGTCTATAAACGTTGAAATCTCTATTTATATTTAAATACGTAAGATATTTACCCCATTTTTAAACCATTCTGCTTGCGTTTCCTTCGTCTGCCGCACCACGAGAGTGACACCCCTGGAAAGGAAATTTAATTCTGAACACGATTTAAAAATAAAATTCCGAAAAATATTTCGGGAAAGTATTTTTATAAACGATTTTGTGATGGTTACTTTTCTTGCCACATTACATACAGCAGTCTTAATATGCGATTTTATGTTTTACTTTTCGCAATTGCGCTTGCTTTATCTTTGACAAGTCGAGTTTTTCATTTAAATTTCTGTGTTCACTGTTCATTTTCCTATGGAAAAAATATAACATTTGCTTTAATATGGTAATGAGAAGTGATTTTATCAGCTTGCGAGTGTTGCTACTTTCATCGCATTGTTTATCGCGCAAATTTTTACGGATCATTTTTTTAGGCGTATCGCGCTGAATTATTCTGCCAGAATGACGGTGGTGGGTGCAACCTAGTTCGTACCCTGAACAGTTCGTACCCTGAAAAGATCGAGAGAAAAAATTAAAAAAAGCGAAAGTCGCTAATCGCAATTAAATAGCACAAAGCCGAACTCGCTGATCGGAATTTCCGCAAACAAACTCGAAGGTTAGGGTTAGCGGAAACTGCGGTAATATGAAACTGCGGAAAAATATTTGCGGAAACTGCGATCAGCGAGGAGAGAAAGAGAAACCCTTTATTTTGTCTGCTGCAAAAAATAGGGTTAGGGACTAGGGTTAGAGCAGGGGCGGGCAACTTCTTCAGGCGGCGGGCCTGATATGGGAAAATGAAGTAGTTGGCGGGCCGGATTCATGAATTGCTACATTAAGCGTGTATTTATCCACCTAGACAAAGAATGAATTCTATTTAATGTAATGTAAACTTTAAGTTTAAAGCATAAAGACCAAAAATAGTCTTTAATGAATTTATTAACAATTAACGTAATGTAGCTTCTGAAGTCAATGGGACATCTGTAGTCGATCAAAGTTGTCACTTTCATTGAAACATCTATGGTAGCCTACTGCTTTCTTGCCGACTTGTGTAAAAAAGCGCTTGAGCATATTTGTTAAATTCGCGACACTCCTTTTCAACTTTACGTTTCTTGGCAAAATCCATAGGAAAATATTTATTGTAGGCTACATTCAAAATCTAATTCTAACTGAAAACAAAGAAACTAAAAACACAAAGAACCAGAGAATAACCAACAATCACTATTATTTGTATACGTTCCCCGTGCAATTATTACACTAATCAGCCAAATTTCACTTTGATCTATTTTTCCAGCTTGAGACTGAAGGAGGTTCTTACAAGAGACAAAGAAAAGGGATGGAAGGCCCGTTAATGACGGAACATAACATGCTTGTCACTTGACTAAAAACCGAAAATAAATAATCAAAGAATTAAAAAATAACCAACAGTCACTATTATTTGACGTAGTAAGCAAGTAGTGGAGGATTGCGGTAGAGTGGCCGCGGGCCACATTATGTAAAGACCGGAAACTGTCTGCGGGCCGCTCAAAATCCCGTCGCGGGCCGGATCCGGCCCGCGGGCCGTATGTTGCCCGTCCCTGGGTTAGAGCATAGATTATGGTTAAGGTAAAGGTTAGCGGAAACTGCGGAAAAATGTTTGCGGAAACTGCGATCAGCGAGGGTTAAAGTTAGAGAGCATAGATTACTCGATTGTTAGAAGTAGGGTTAGCGGAAACTGCGGAAAATATTTGCGGAAACTGCGATCAACGAGGGTTAGAGCATAGATTACTTCATGGTTAGAGTTAGGGTAAAGGTTAGCGGAAACTGCGGAAAAATGTTTGCGAAAACTGCAATCAGCGAGAGTTTGGGTTAGAGCATAGATTACTTTATGGTAAGAGTTAGGGTAAAGGTTAGCAGAAACTACGGAAAAATGTTTGCGGAAACTGCGATCAGCGAAGGTTAGGGTTAGAGCATAGATTAGTCTATGGTTAGGGTTAGCGGAAACTGCGGAAAAATGTTTGCGGAAACTGCGATCAGCGACTTCGGCTTTGTGCTAACTTTCTCTCGATCTTTTCAGGGAGAAAATTTTAAAATGTTTGCGGAAGCTGCGATCAGCGACTTTGGCTTTTTTTAATGTTTTCTCTCGATCTTTTCAGAGTACGAACTGTTCAGGGTACGAATTAGGTTGCATCCCTTAAGATTACTGATAAATTTTCAAGCATTTTGCGTTTGTTGGAATTTTTTCAATTATTGCTGACTTTGCTGTAAACAGCCCTTTAAGCAGAAAGCAAAATCCAAAGTTTGGAATTTTTTATGGTATTTTTATTTGATTTAATATTTTGCCTACTGCACGTAAGCGGCAGTGTAACTCAATCGATAAAAGCATCCAACTAGTATCTGAAGATATAATTATAAGCACAGCGGTTATCTCAGTGGTTTGATTCTGGATCAAGAGGTTGAAGATTCGATACCCACTGCCGCTGTTGCGATTCTATTCATTCATGCATAACTTACAAAAAGTTTTGTCCCTTTACAATATATTATGTTCGATTTTTCGTCATGTTGATGAAAACAGTTCGTGCTGCATAGGATGGGGCAGCGCTAATCAATAAAAAACAAAAATTATCGTTATCGGACATTATCGGCGATAATTTTATCGTTATCACTTAACTTTTTTTTGATTTATCGTTATCGCTTTAGGCATTTTTTGTTTATCGATTATCATTATCGCTTAACTGAAAAATGAGTTATCGCGCCCAACACTGAGTAACGTTTCGCTTGAACCCCCTCCCCCCGATGTGACGCTAACGTAACGCTTTTCATAACCCCTCCCCCTCGATAGCGTTACGTAATATTTGAACGGTCCCCAATTCAATTTTTACAATAAAAATACCAAACCAACACAAATTAAAAGAGTATGTCTTGGTTTATTCATCTGTTAACTTTCACATTTATATCTAATCCACAAAACAAGCAATCGTTGTTCAAACGTATCCGTTCAAACGTAACCCTTTTAATTTCTGTTGGTTTGTTATTTGTATTTTAAAAATTGAATTGCTGAGAATTGGTTCAAAATAGTAAAGTTTAAGTTAGCGCTAGATCAATATAATGCATACTTTGAACTTGCAACTAATTGATTCGGGTAGATGCAGTATCGTGCTTTCCAACGATGGTGAAATTGCTCAAATCCGAGCAGAGATGAGAAAGCTACAGCACATTTGGTGGAGGCAGTATTTACTGATCACATCAAACTGTGGGCGGCTTATAATGAACACTCGAAATTGATCGCTTTGTATTCGCATTGTTTTGGTAAAAAGCTTCGTCGAGCGGTTACGTTTGAACAACGATTTCTCGTTGTGTAGATAACATATAAACGTGAAAGTTTTTAACATATAAACGTGTAACATACAACATATAAACATAGTAGCATAACATAGTATAACATAGTAGCATAACATAGTAACATATAAACATAGTAACTGTAACATATAAACGTGAAAGTTTAAAATCATCCAGAAAAAAGTGAAAATGTAACCCACCATCTCAGATTTTAATGAAACTTTGCACAATTGTAGAGAAAGTTGTACTGAGCAAAATGAAACCAATTTTACCGAAATCGGTTCAGTACATCCGAAGTTATGCGCATTTAAAAATTGGCAATTTTGGAATTACTCAAGCGTGAAAATTTATCCAAATTTTTATGTGGAAAGTTTGATGTTGTGTAAGTCAGCAACATTTTGAGCTATGACCTTCAGATTTGGTGAAGATACACTTGAAGATGATTGTCAACCTCTTGCAAAGTTTCGAAACTCTAGGTCACGTATGAATGATTTTGTCGTTGTTTTAGTTAGGGTGTATTTTTGAAATCAATCAACCATGACGTGTTTTTACGATGTTGTGCCGAACAAAGCGATACATCAATATTATCAAGTAAGGTATCAAATGAAAGGTCTTGACCTCCTCTTTCTGTTGGTAAAATAAAATATGTGTGTATTTGTGTCTATCTTGTTCAAATAAGCAAAAGATTAAAAGTTATTGCTTTTCATATATTTTTGCTGAAAATACACTCTTGAAATTCAATGCTTGTTTAATGAATCAGCCTAATTGGTCATTTAATATAATAACAGTAGCTGCAATTACAGTAGTGGCTATCAGGTACTGCAAGATCTGTGTCAAAGCAACTGGAAAAATGGGTTTGAAACTAATTTTACTGTGGTGGTACTTGCTATTGCTACCATATACTACAGAAAGGATCATTATCTAAATTGGGGTAGCAACTGTTTAAGTGTACATAATTAATGTACAATTATCATTGCAGCTAACTATTAGGCCTATTCTAGTAGCAACTACTGACATAACATATTTGTTACCTTGCCTGCACTGGTAATAATGAGCAATAATGGAGCAATGTAGCATTGGCTTGCATGAACAATCTGACTGTCATAAACTAAGCTATTCAAAAAAAAAGGAATAGTTTTTGCCAATCAATTATCAGCTGAAGAAAAATTGTTGGTGTTAAGAACAAGGTTGAAAAAAGAGAAGTTATTGACAATTTGCTTTCATCATAAAGCTATATATATTGACAGATATGAACAAAATCAGAAAGTTTGTTGTGACCCGTATAAAGTTCATAAAGTAGTAATCAGAAAGAATCTGCGTAAAGTTACTGAACCTCTGATCAGCAAGGCTAATCTTTTAAAAATGTATTTGTTACCAGGACAAAAAGTCTGCTTGAATTGTTTGAAAAAGCTCAATGCTATCCAGGAAACTCACTCCAGCACCTCTTCTGATAACTTATCTGAAACAGATATAAGGGATCACATTGCTACTGAAGAAGCAACCCAAACATTGGAGCTTAGTTTGAACAAAATGGAGCAATCTCTAATCAAAACTCATTCACTTCCAGTTCATATGAAAATCACTTATGGCAAAAGAAAGCTGACCAAAATCAATGCTGAATATCAAAAGCGTTTAGCAAAAGTGTTAAAGGTTCCAGAAGAAGATATGGCTGATACCGCTTCTTCTTGTAACACCAATGCAACTGGTATGCCAGATGATGCAACTTCTTTCAATAGGCTCATGGAATTGCTGAAATCAAAGATCAACAAATCAGAAACAACAAGAGCACAAAAAATTCAAATGTTGACAATGGTTCCTCTATCTTGGAGTCGTCAGAAAGTGGCAGATTATTTTGATGTTTCCAAGTATATGGTTAGAACAGCAAGATGCTTGTTGCAGCAAGATGGAATTTTGACCATGCCACCACCAAGACAAGGAAAAACTCTGCATCAAGATATTCAGCAAAGAATAATCAATTTTTACTGTGACAACGAGTATACTCGCATTATGCCGGGCATCAGTGATCGGATTAGCATCAGAAAAAATGTATATGAGCAAAAACGATTAATCCTTTGCACATTAAAAGAATTACATGTGGCGTTTCGAGACAAATATCCTGAAGACAAAATCAGTTTTTCTAAATTTTGAACCTTAAGACCTAAATGGTGCGTTACTGCTGGGTGTTCTGGAACTCATTCTGTCTGCGTTTGCACAATCCACCAAAATGTTATATTGCTAATAGATGCAGCGCAAATTGAAGAAAGATACCAGGATCTCATCAAGCTGTTGGTTTGTCACACGGAAAATAGAGATTGCATGCTAATGAGATGTCAACATTGCCCTAAACAAGAAGTTTTAGAAGCTTTCTTAAATGACAAATTTGTGGATGTGGATGAAACAATAACATTCAAGGAATGGACGGCAGTTGACCGCACTGAATTAATCACAAGACAGATGACTGTTGCAGATTTTATTGAAGTTTTAGTCCAAAAATTAATCAATTTGATATCTCATTCATACATTGCCAAACAGCAGTCCAACTATCTTCGAAACCGAAAAGAAAATCTTGATCTGTCATCAGTTTTAATTCTTCTGGATTTCAGTGAAAATTACACATTCCGATTTCAAGATGAGGTTCAAGGATATCATTGGTCCCACAATTCTTGTTCAGTGCACCCAGCAGTATGCTATTTCAAGAATCAAGATGACAAACTTCAACACATCAATTTCTGTTTTTTATCTGATGACATGCAACATGATGTTGCATTTGTCTACGTTATTCAGTCAGAAATCATCAAAGTTTTGAACAGCAAGATTCCTAACCTACAGACAGTGGAATATTTCTCTGATGGCTGTGCTGCACAGTATAAAAATTGCAAAAATTGTTATAACTTGTGTATGCATACTCAAGATTTCGGCACCAGAGCATCATGGTCCTTCTTTGCAACTTCTCATGGCAAGTCACCCTGTGATGGGATTGGGGGTACAGTAAAACGTTCAACTGCCATGGAAAGTTTGCGAAGACCTCTTCAACATCAAATTGGATCGTTAGATGATATGATTATGCACTGTGAAGAAAAACTGCCAAATATTCACTTAAAAATTCAAAAAGGGGATATTGAATTAGCGCGTAAAAGTTTGGAAAATCGCTTCAAATCTGCTACCACAATCAAAGGTACAAGAGGATTTCATTTTTTCAGATCGGATAGTCAAACACAAATTTCAATGAAACGAATCAGCAATGACATAAATTTTTCCTACACCAGTAGTTTTCAGCCTCTGTCTCTCAATTCCAGCATGGTTGTTGATTCAAGTCCAGTGCCTAAACAGGGTGACTAACTGACTATGTTGCTGCTACCTATGATGAAAAATGGTATGTTGGTGTCATTCTAGAGGCAGATAACAACAATGGAGACATTTTGATCAATTTTATGCAACCACATGGGCCTTCAAATTCATTTACTTGGCCTAAACACCAGGATAAATGTTGGATTCCATACGAACATGTGCTGTGTGTTTTGTTTGTTTATCTTTATCCTGCATTGCGGGAAAGCGGACTTGAGCGCTATGCATCGGTGTACGCCTTCCGACATACACCTGACCCACGCTGCAGCCGACAGCAATGTCTGTTTTCCGGTTGTCTACTTTACTTATGACTTAAATTTGGTACTACCCATTACTCGAAATCGATCACTAGGTAGAGGCAATTATCGTTAAGTTTCTTGCCCAGAGAAACAATCAGCAAGTGCGGGTGGCTGGAGTCGAACATGCAGGCTCTCGACTGCGAGCCCAACGCGCTAACCACTCGGGCACGGCTGCCGACACGGCTGTTATTGATAGTCCTAATCTTGCAACAACTAGAGGACAATATCAATTTTCACAACAATCTATCAGTACCATTTCAACAAAATAGAGATCACTTCATGCATAATAAGCACACACTATACATGATTATTTGCCAATTACTTGGGTATGTTCAAATGATGAACTTTAAGTGTTATTTTCAACAAAAATATAGGAAAAACAACAACTCTTAATCTTTTGCTTATTTGAACAAGATAGACACAAATACACACATATTTTATTTTACCAACAGAAAGAGGTGCTCAAGACCTTTCATTTGATACCTTACTTGATCATATTGATGTATCGCTTTGTTCGGCACAACATCGCAAAAACACGTCATGGTTGATTGATTTCAAAAATGCACTCTAACTAAAACAACGACAAAATCATTCATGCGTGACCTAGAGTTTCAAAACTTTGCAAGAGGTTGACAATCATCTTCAAGTGTATCTTCACCAAATCTGAAGGTCATAGCTTAAAATGTTGCTGACTTACACAACATCAAACTTTCCACATAAAAATTTGGGTAAATTTTCACGCTTGAGTGATTCCGAAATAGACAATTTTTAAATGCGCATAACTTCAGATGTACTGAACCGATTTCGGTAAAATTGGTTTCATTTTGCTCAGTACAACTTTCTCTACAATTGTGCAAAGTTTCATTAAAATCTGAGATGGTGGGTTACATGGCCTGGATGATTTGAAAAAGAATGACCCAGCAAGGGATAACTTTTCCAGCAACCTTTCGATTTTCATCCCAACTTTGCTATTCTACCGCTGACTTTGTTATTTATTGTGCTCAATTCAAGTCAATGGAGATTCTAAATAGTTGTATACCTTTTCGCAATTTGCATTCGGCCCGCAGCTGTTAATCTCGCAGCAATCCGGCCCTCAGAGAAAAAGTTTGATAACCCCTGGGGTAGATGAAGCATCATGCTATCCAACGATAGTAAAATTGTTAATATCCGAGCAGAAATGAGAAAGCTACAACATATTTGGTGGAGGCACTATTCACCAATCACAGCAACCAGGGGGCGGCTTATAATGAACAATGATCCAATCGCCTATATAAGAATGCATTGGAAAAAAGCTTCGTTAAGCGGTTACGTTTGAACAACGATTGCTCGTTTTGTGGATTAGATATATATAAATGTGAAAGCTAACAGATGAATAAACCAAGACATATATACTTTTTTAATTTGTGTTGGTTTGATATTTTTATTGTAAAAATTGAATTGCTGAGAATTCGTACAAAATAGTAAAGTTCAAGTTAGTGCTACATAAATAGGCTACAATGTATACGTTGGACTAGCAATAAATTTATTCGGGTAGATGAAGCATCGTGCTTTCCAACGATGATAAAATTGTTAAAATCTAAGCAGAAATGAGAAAGCTACAGTACATTTGGTGGAGGCACTATTCACCACAAATATTGAAAGATCGATATCCATTCCGCTTTCATTTCTGTTTCGTGTTTTTGCACCCATCCCAAAAGTAGTTGCGGTTTTTTGCAGGACATCACACTTTGTCATAAAGTCACTGACCAAGGCGGCCGATTCTATAGTCATTCGATTCTTTGAAAGGTTTATGGATCGATAGGATTTCGATAAACTTGTACCTAAATACATTTACCATCAATAACCTTATAATTATCTGCATCTGATCAACTATTTAAATAAAATGACACAAGAACAACTGAAGAACATTGTCAAAACAACACTAAAGGATGAAAATGTGCTGACAATAAAAAATTTAGCTGACAATTGTACTTTCATAGACTCAATTGTAAATAAATTATATCAGCACCTTTCTCAGGATGACAAGTTTAAACAATCAATATATGAAGCTGTAAAAATAGATTTTCAGAAAGACGTGGAAAAACAAAATCAACAAATTAATAACACTGCAAAAGGACATCAACAAACTGAAAGAAGAGCAAGAAAAGATTGAGCAATATTCTAGAAGAAACTGTCTCCTCTTCCATGGTATTCAAGTCAGCGAAAACGAAGACACAGATAAAAAAATTGAAGACTTTTGCAGCAGCAATCTTGGTTTTGATCTTCGTAATCATGAGATTGACAGAAGCCACCGTCTAAAAGGCACACCAAAAAAAGTTGGAAAACCTCGCCCAATTATTGTGAAGTTCACATCCTATAATGTGAAACATGAAATCTTCAGAAGAAAGAAAGCTCTTAAAGGAAAACAACTACTAATCACGGAATCATTGACCCAGGAACGAATGAAAATAATCAATCAACTACAGAATGAAAAAATGAAAGGAAATATATAATATATGCATATTGGACAATGGACGGTAATATTTTCTATTCAAAAAGTGAAGACAGAAGCAAAAGGTATTCTTTGTTGCCTTTTCAAACCCTTGCTCTCAATTAACTTTAATACTGTTACTGTGTGCTACATTTAATCTTCGTATAATTATGTACTGTTTTAAAAGTTAAATGATGGTACAAGTTTTGATGAAATCGCCTTGACCAGTCCTGTTGAAGGTGCCATGCCCTTAAAGTACCCATGTAGTAAATGTTTCAAACCCTGTAAATCTAACCAGAACTCTTTGTGCTGTGATGTTTGTAATGAATGGATACACTTAAATGTACCTATATGAAATATGAAGACTTGTGTCCCTTGGGGCTTCCACTGATCCATATTTTTGCTGTCAATGCTATCCAAATATGTTTCCTTTTACTTCAGTTCCTACCTGTGAACTAACTAGCTTATTTTCTGATCAATCTCATTCCCGATGTAAATGATTCATCCAAAAGATTACCCCAAAAATTTGACTCTAATTACTGCAAACCAGATTGTCTAATAAAAACAGTTGATTTAAATTTGGAAAAAGCTTTTACACTACTGCACATTAACATTCGAAGCCTTTCAAAAAACTTTGCTAGTCTGGAAGAATTATTGCTTCAGCTGCAAGTAATGCCTGATGTGATTGCAATATCAGAAACAAAACTTCAGCAATTTACTTCTTTCAATTTTCGCTACCTGGATATAACTTTGTGCATAATGATTCCCCAACCTCAGCTGGAGGGGTAGGTTTGTTTATTAATAAAAATTTTGTCTTTAATATAAACAACGATATTAGGTTTAATGTTACTGGTTGTGAAAACCTATGGGTTGAGCTACAACTGGCAAATCAAAAGAAGTTGGTCTGTGGTGTAATATACAGACATCCAACTTATGACTTTAGTGAATATCAAAGTCACCTGTTAGCATCAATAGATAATTTGAATCAAAACAACAGCACTTATTACATATGTGGTGACATGAATATAGATTTACTAAAGATAGAACACAACTTAAAAGTTAAAAATTACTGGCAGTGCTTAGAAAGTGCTGGTTGTAGCTCCCTAATTAACAAACCAACAAGAATTTCATCTCACAGCTCCACTCTCATTGATCACATCTACACAAACGATGTAGTTCATAATAAGAAAGCTCATATACTGCTAAGTGACATATCCGATCATCTTCCAATTATTACAATAATAAACTTGACTAAACCAAAATGTAATGCACACACTAGTCTCATTCGTGATATAAAAAAATTTAATCCTTAACAGTTTCTGTGTGACCTTGATGAAAATCTGAAAAAAATGACTGATATTAATTGCACTTCTGTAAATACCTCTATGAGCAAATTCATTAGCATATTTGAAACAGTCTTACAAAAGCATGCACCACTAAGGAAACGTACCCGTAAAGAAAAAAAATTAACAGGAAAACCTTGGATTACTAAAGCAATCTTGGTGTCTATTAAGTTCAAAAACAAACTATTTCAGTCAAGGTTAAAAGTAAACACTATCGAAGCATTAAATGAATACAGAGTGTACAGAAACAAACTAACACATATTAAAGAACAAGCTAAAAAAATGCATTATAGCAGATTAATTCATAGCACTCATCATAACACATCTAAGCTATGGCAAACAATAAATGACATAACAAAATTTAAAAAAAGTTGTAAACTACATACACCTACAAGTATCAAGAAGGAAGATGATGAAATCATCTCTGATTCTACTGCTATTGCAAACTCGTTTAATGAATACTTTGCTAACATAGGCAATAAAATGGCATCAAAAATTTCTGCTCCATCTCAAGATTGTTATCATGACCCTGTCTCAGTTATTCCTAACCACCCTAAAACATTTTTTCTTAAACCTATTACCACAGAAGAAGTATCAAAACATTTAAAAAACTTGAATGCAAATAAAAGCACTGGGATGCATGGAATACCAATTAAGTTTTTAAAAATGTCCTCTCCAATCATTTCTCCAATCTTAACTACCTTATTTAATGAATGTATTGTACAAACCACGTATCCAGACCAGCTTAAAGTAGCTCAAATTGTACCAGTTCACAAGTCTGGTTCATTTGAAACCTGTAAAAATTATAGACCTATATCACTTCTCTCCCCAATTTCTAAAATATTTGAAAAATGCCTCTATGAACGGATTTACAGTTATTTTGACAAATCAGATCTTCTGACTTCATGTCAACATGGTTTCAGGAGTGGTCATTCTACCTCACTCGCTGTCTCTCACATATACGATGAATTTATTTCAAATATAGATAAAAAAAACATAACTTGTTCAATATTTCTTGACCTTGCAAAAGCATTTGATACAGTAAATCATGATATCCTAATCAAGAAATTACAAAGATATGGAATACGTGGACTACCTTTGAAACTATTAGAAAGTTATCTCACACACAGAAAGCAATACACAATAATTAATGGTATGGCATCAGGTCTGCGCAGTGTAACATGTGGTGTTCCACAGGGTTCCACTTTTGGACCGTTGTTATTCATTATTTACATAAACGATCTTCCTTCCATTTCTTCTTTCCAGGTGAGCCTTTTTGCTGATGACACCAATTTAACTATGTCCAACAAAAATCTTTCTTCTCTAGAACAAAACGTCAATACAGAATTAATCAAAATTGACAACTGGATGAAAATGAACAAGCTCTCCATTAACTACAACAAAACTGAGTACATGATACTAACTAAACAAAAGCTCGATGTAAGGATGCACGTTACGATAAACGGAATTACATTGCAAAAAAAAGTGTATTAAATATCTTGGTGTATTAATTGATGACTCTCTCAACTGGAAATGTTACATTCAAAATGTTTGTAAAAAACTTGCTAGAGGCTCCTGGGCCATTCTTCAACTTAGAAATTATGTGGATACTAACACACTGAAGACTGTGTATTACAGTCTTATATATTCTCATCTTCAATACTGCATATCCAGCTGGGGTGGAGCTTGTGACAATGCGCTGGATCATTTATTTAAGCTGCATAAAAGAGTTGTTAGAACCATGACATTCAGCAACTATACAGCTCACACATTGCAACTCTTTCAAAAACTACAGCTGTTAAATATACAAGAAATTTATAAACTAGAGATAGCAAAATACATGCACAGAATCCATTTAAATCTATTACCAGAAACGGAATGTAATATCTTCCACAGACTATCTGAATGCCACTCACACAATACGCGCCAATCATCCAGCAGTAACTATTTTGTTTCAAGGGTGCATACTGAATTAGGTAAAAGGCAGATGTTAATAAGGGGTCCTAAAGTGTGGCATGAGGTCCCAGGTGATCTCAAAGGTCTTTCTCCAACTTCTTTTAAAAGAAACTTTAAACACTACCTTCTTGATTTAAACGCCACTGTTGAATAATAACTGTTTTGTCTATATAATTACATTATTCTATTTGCTCATCTCTTTGGTATACGTTGCTTTTTATCTTTTTTACTGATTAAAATTGTCGATTGATATCTCTTAAACTCCACTCACAATTAATTCATTCAGTAGCACGGTAAACCTGCTTAGTTTGTTTGCTTTTTTTTTTTTTTTTTTCTCTTTTGCATAATGAAAACATGTGTATCTGTATCACCAAATGCTTGATTTTCTTTTTTTGTATGTGTGTTTGTGTATTTACTGTATATATGTCATTTAGGCCTACATCACCAAGCTTGAGGTGGCTGCTGACTAGATGACCGTTTGGTCTTTTCGCAATCTCCTCGTCAAATGACACACAACCGATTATTATTGTATACTTTGTATTCTTTTCATGTTTGTGTTTGTGACAAATAAATAAATGAACTGAACTATAGTAGCACCGCTTTTGAAATTATGTCCAATGTCAGATTTGCTTGAAAAACTAAACGAATTTAGTGTGTCCATCCTAGCAGAAAACATCAATATTTTGCATTGAAATCTAAAATTGATGCGTTCATCAAAAAATTGAACATCTGGAAACCAAAGTTTCAAAATGTATTATCTGAAATGTTCTCACTTCGTCTACCATTCCAACCTAAACAACATTGAAACTACCTTGAGACCTGCATTAACAAATACTGAGCCACGGCTGGACTTGCTTTGTTCATACTGAATAAATGTGTTTGCTTTTTTGTTTTGTTTCCAGTAGGATGCCCAATGCCCATAGGCTTTGTTGTTATGGTCAGAAATAAATAAAAGGCAGTGGCTATTTAACTGGCGCCGGTCTTTGAATCTGAAACACTATTTGACCGGTCATGACGTCACTATATAAGGCACTTCTTTCTTTTTCTCTTTCAAAGCAAAAGACGAGAAGAGTGCCTATATAAGTTCTAAATTCGACAATTCTGTTCAACTGATTCGGTGGCGCGTAGGATAAGTTTCGGGCTGGTGTTCCAGAGGGAGTTCGATACTATGCGGAAGTGTTTTTTTTTTTTTAATTTTTAACTAAATTTTGACCCGAAGTGACTCAATCGTTAGGCTGCTGCATTTTTGTGGTCAATTTTTAATTTGAGTAGCCTACAGCCCAATTTTTTATGTCTTTTCAACTATGAGAAATAAAGTTAGAGTTTTTTAATTTTCTTGAATTTGAGAATTTCTCTGGATAATTTTCCGTTTGTCATAAGAGGATGTGACCGTGTTTGCCGAACGACGCAAAAATGTAATGCTTATGATGAACGGAAAATTATCCAGAGAAATTCTCAAATTTATATGGTCCATATCAGTGCTTTTCAACCCGTGGGATGGTACGCACTTGTGCGGATGAAAAAAATTGTATTGCGGATGACAAACGTGGTGCGGATGAGGCGGATGAAAATAGCCCATGGTTTCTACTTTTCGTTACGTGCAATAATTTAAATAAGCCGTATAGTAATTGGCAATAGCCCTGTGTCTTTGATTCCCTCGTGCTAATTCAGTCTTTTCATGTGGTTGGCCGTTACCCGTTACAAGGTTGCCAGTTCTGCGGTTTTTTGAAATTGTACTATTTTTGATTTGAAATCAAAGGAAAATTTCAGCAGTCGTCGTTGCGGGTTTTTGAGCTAGGTGTACGTTTTGGTTGCGGTTTTATAGTTTATAATATAATTTAAAAGTGTACTACTTGTTGAAGTTAACATGAGAATGTAGCCTACCGTATGGCTATATTGCAACATGTTTGGGCGTTTTGGTCCAAGTGATTAAGGATGTTTATAATCTAATAGGTAGCTCGCCCAATGTCGTCAAATTGAATTCGGTCCATGTCTGTATGTTGTCATGCCATCGCCTTGGTGGTCTGCCTCCTTTTCTTTTTCCGTTAATTTTACCGTCCTTGCAGATTTTGCTTACTCCGTATTTTTGATCCATACCCTTCCATTGTTATTCCACAAATAAGAAAATAAATATAGCTGCAAACTAACTACTTTTTTTATTTGTGCGGATGAAAATTTCATGAAATCAAAAAGTGCGTACCGCTGTTTTAAAGGTTGAAAAGCACTGGTCCATATGATTATGGAACTTGTCAGTCATCGGAGCCTCACCTTCACCACTGTCAACTTACGGCGAAGCAGACTGAGTTGCCTGCAAATATTTGATCACGCTATGCATCCAAATCGGATAATCAGTTAAATCATAAGAAGATTTGATGAAAACTTTAATAATAAAGTTTTAGTCAGTCTTAGTTTTGTTCTTTGCAGGTTACAACTAATTTTATTCATGAAGTGGTACTTAATTTTTTTTTAGTATGTGTCATCACTGTTTTCTTGTATTTTGTTCTTTTAACATTTTCAATGATGTATTTTTCATATAGGTTTAAGAAATGAAAGTATGGAGTGTTTAGGCAATAGACTAACTTTGAATGAAAGAGAATTTATGAATTGTGGTATTGGAATACAAGAAAGTAAAATTGCATCTTGCACAATGAAAGAAAGTGACTTGTATCAAAAGTTATTGATGAACCATGGAATACTTTCTGAGGCACATAAGCTTACACCAACTACTGTTAATAACAAAAATGTGGCTTTTGTTTTAAAACAAAGGGAAATAAGCCACTGTGGTTTCATGAAAAAACATGTTTTTTCGCAGGCTACATGTAGTCAATTGGCATCAGTTTATATACCAAACCGTGTTGAGCAAGAAATAAAGTTTGGTGATAGGGTATTTTGTGGAAACTATTCATTAGATGGAAACATCTTTGTGTCTTGTTGTCATGATCAACATATCAGAATTTACAACACAAATACCATGCTAACTAATATTACTCCAATTAAAGATGTCATTGCTGAAGATGTTGGCTTCAACATTTTAGATGCAACAATCAGAAGTGATTCCAAATATGTAGCATATTCAAGCTGGTCTAATTGTATTCATTTGTGTCCCATTTTTAAGGAAGAAGCTTCTGATTCGTTGAAACATATAGCACTAAATTTACGACCTAATCAAGAATATATTACTGTATTTTGTTTACAGTTTGCAAGAAATGGAAATGAAATTTTGTGTGGAGCAAATGATGGTTGCTTATACATTTACGATATAAAATGGAATGATAGGACGTTAAAAGTTTCTGCCCATGATGATGATGTCAATACTGTATGTTTTGCTGACGATAGCTCTCAAGTGTTTTATTCTGGTGGCGATGACGGATTAGTCAATGTTTGGGATCATAGAATAATTTCTGACACTGCTGCTTCACCAGTGGGTACCTTCGCTGGTCACAAAGATGGCATTACCTTTATTGACACGCTTGGTGATGCTAGGTATCTTCTCTCCAACAGCAAAGATCAGTCCATAAAACTTTGGGATACCCGAAAGTTTTCATCATCAGATGCAATACAACAAGTTCGTAATATCGTTTCTCAACAAACATGGGATTATCGTTGGGAAACCGGTCCTCGTGAGCATCCACCAGATATATCTGGTGACACTTCTATGATGACCTACAGAGGACATAAAGTGCTAAGTACTTTAATACGTGCACGATTTTCACCTCTTTATTCAACTGGGAACAAGTATATTTACTGTGGCTGTGGCTCTGGTAAAGTTTTCATGTACGATGTTCTTAGTGGGAAATCTGTTGCTGAATATCAAGGTCACACAGATTGCATACGCGATGTTGCATGGCATCCTTTCAAGCCAGAAATAATTTCAAGCTCATGTGATGGTTCAATAAAATTATGGCACTGGAATTCTGATGGGGTGGTTTAACAACCAACAACAGAGTGTATTTTTGGTAAAGCCTCTTTTTACTACATTGTTATTCAAAGCAAGGTGTCACTCTTTGTACATATCAAGCTGGTGTTGACTTTAATACACCAGATGCTTAGTTTGTAAGTGTTACTTGTGATAGCATTACAGTGCATTATTTTAAACGGTCACTCTGCGACAATTCAAAGCTGCCTGTAGACCACATTTTTCAGAAACAACCAATTCGGTGCTGATATTCTTGAATCCCGCTCAGGCTTCTATTTATTTAGAGAAATGTTAGGGATCATTTAGGAAGGCAGTTTCCATGGTTAACTTCCCATTTCCATAAAAATAAATTGGTTTATGTTGTAAAATGTAAATGTTTCAAAATGAATTGCACCATAAAACAGTATCAAAGTAGACAGTATCACACAATCGAAAATAAACGGATTTTTCTGATTTAGTGTAATAAAATGTTTGTTTACAATCATTTTTCAAAATGTTGTTTCTTGTTCTCTGTATTGTCTTTTGAAGCTTTACCAGCAAATAGAAGTGTTTGTTCTTTTCAGTTTTTATAGAAGTCGCCGTTTCAATATTGATTGCAACTTTAGTGACATTAAATTTTAAAAAGATGAAAAGTGACAAAAATTTAAAAAATCTCGTGGAGTCGGCCAGTTGTAAATCGTGGAGTTGGAGTCGTATATTTTTGCCTGACTCCACAGCCCTGGTTTTAATTTACTCGATCACTTCCTTAAATAATTTCTATTATAATTAGTTCAAATAAACAGATGCCACCTTTGAATTTTAGAGAACTTGCATTTCCATACAGACAATTGTATTTTAATCATAAAACCGTCATTTGACAGTGTGCAGTGTGCTGCAACTAATCAATTGTCTCCGAATCGGACATCTTTGAATTGGGCTATTTCATATGCTAAACTGTTGTTGGGATGCATTCAAGTGAAAATTGTATAATTGTAATGATAAAGCGTTTGTAAAGAGTGACATCATCAGTGAAAGAACTCAGTTTTGAACCACTTTGTGGCATTAAAAATGTGTTCATAGAACTTACAGACTGTAAACAACTAAACATGTTTACTTGCTTCCGTTCAAAACCGATAGTGTTCTCAACAACGCAACAACAATTAATGAATATTATGGAAGCAAACTACAATTGTCTTCTTTTTTTTTTAAAGTTCCACCACGGAAATTTGGTCTTTGGGAATGATAGGGTATCAGTTAAAAAGTGCCTATCTGTGCAAAATAAAATGTAAAATGTTGTATTACTAATAATGTTACCCAACAAATGTATTCTGTATGGTATTTTAAACAAACCGCAGTGAAGTAAGAAGCCCCCATTGTTTTTAAAGAGATTTATTACACTTACTCCAAATTTGAGATTCTTTTCTGTGCATGATTATTGTGTATTAATTTATTTTTAATTCACACACTGCATACATAATGTTGGTGGTGTTGACTTAGACTTTTTGACAGTGTTTCTTTTTACAACTGCCATGGTTAAATCAATTGTGTAGCATTGTATTATAATAATATAAGTGTATCATTGTATCAATTGTCTTGTATAGAAAATTATATGCAACATCTATTATACAGTGTGGATGTCCAAACGTTGGATTTTCTCAAAATCCTTTATTTTTATACCATTTTCGGACAAATTTTCGTTACTTGGGTCATGGATGGGTTTCTTTTAATTCCTTTATTTGATCATGTTCAAATTACCACAGAGTGTTTGGGGTGATAAAATTACTTGCCACTGTCTAGTTTCTAATTCATAACTGTCATATTTTTATACATATGGGCATAACATAACTGATCATGTCAAAAAATATGTTTTTATTTTATTTTCAAATGATTATATTTCCTACTTTTATTTTTATCAAGTAAATAAAACCGGGTAGGTCCGGTGTAACGGTCCAGGAGTTACTGCGGTCTGAAAGTTACCGTAACTTCTGGACCGCGTATACGCGGTCTGAAAGTTACTGCCAGTCCAGAAGTTACTAAAACAGGGTTTTCAGATTTGACGCTTGTAGCAGATTTGTATAAATGATTTCAACATTGGAAACAAGTTGAACTTGAAGACTTATCCACCATTGCATCTTAGCAACATGATTTACAGCAGAAACGTAATTCGGAATGAAGCGAAAATAAGATGAAAGTTAAAAGATGAGTTTTGTACCAGAAATTTTTGCTGTATTGGAATGAAATTTGAATTTGTAACCTAACAATTTACGTAGGCTATCATTTTAACCTGATTTGTATGTATTATACCATTTGAAGTTGTGTCCGTGCCTTACGTGTGTTGGCAAATAAATTTGCATGGGGAGGTGATTGACTAGATCAGTGGTTCCCAACTCATGGGTCGCGACCCAAAGTTGGGTCGCCTGATAATTTTTTTGGGTCGCTTGTTTTTCATACATATTGTATCTTGGGAGAAAAAAATAACAATAAAAAAATTTAAAACGTGAAGAGATCGATCACAAAACTGGAAAATATAAACACAAGTCATGAAGCGTTTCATGTCGAGACACCGGAAAGCTTTGTAGCATGATCGTAGTGCAAGAAGTTTTAACAATTTTCGCTTTTATTATTGTTATTATTATTATTAAATGTAAACCCAACAAAAATTTCAGTCTCAAACATAAATTAACTTGACAAAGTTACGGGATATATAATTATATATTGTAACGTGCACTAGACCTATGTCACGAACGCTATGTCGGACAAACTATGACAAACTTTTCCACACGTTGGACCACGCATAGTCTGGTGTGGTAAAACGCATCAAAGACAAAGCCCCAAGTGCTGTATGGACTTATTGCTTTCTCCACAGAGAGGCCTTTGCTGCAAAAAAGCTGTCTCAAGAGCGGCACGAAGTGTTGAATGATGTGAAGTGTGTAATCTTCATCAAAACAAGTCCACTAAATCGGCATTTGTTTTCGTCTTTGTGGATTCTGATTATTATCAAGCATTACTGTTGCACACAGAAGTGCGATAGTTGTCACGAGGTCGTGTCCTGAAGCAAGTTTGTAATTTGCGAGAGGAGATTGCTATCTTCCTGAGGCAACAGAACTGTGTGAGATTAGCCGAGAAGTTTTTGCAAGAAGATTTCAAGGCAAAAGTTGCTTACCTTGCCGATATATTTGACTCTCTGAATTCTCTAATTTTATATATGTGATTGATCGCGCCGCAAAAGTTTCTGCTTAACACAAAAATCTCATATTCTGGAAAAGTTATGTCACCAGAGATGAGTACGATATATTTCCTCAGCTAACGCAATATATCTGTGGCAATGAAGTTGATATTAAGCAAACGATAGTAATTAGACACCTGGAACAGTTTGCCAAAAAGTTTGTGCACTACTATGGAGAATCTCTAACACTTAATAACCAAAATGATTGGATAATTGATGTATATGTTGGAAAAGATCTGCCTCAACTTTCCATCCATGTTGCAGAACAGTTTATGGACATAACGACAGAAGTAGCAAACCGTATTTCTTTTGCGTCCTTCAAAGACAAATACCCCAAAGATTCTGCAAACATTCACTTTTGGGCTTCCATGTAGGCCTACAAAGTGTATCCCACAGTTTCACAATTAGGGATTCAAAAACAGATTCCATTTGCAACAACTTGGCTTTGTAAGATTGGATTTAGCGCCATGTGTGTATTGAAAACTGAACAGCGAAACCGGTTGGAAGTTAAAGCCGACATGCGGCTATGCCTAAGCAAAATAGCGCCTCGATTTCAAAAACTCGCTGACAGCAAGCCAGCACAGCTATCTCATTAGTGATTTGATAAACATATTATTTTCGGGAAAAGTTACTGCTTTTGTAGTGCTGTTTGTTTGCAACACAATCTTGTATGGCTTTTAAAATATTACGACAATTTGCTTGGGTCGCAAGATCTTACCAAACTGAATTTTTTTTTTAAATGGGTCGCCTTAAAAACGAGTTGGGAACCACTGGACTAGATGACCACTTAGCCTATAGTCTTTTGCTGTCATCCTGATTGTGCTATAATGCAAGCTACGATTCACAATGTAGTATTATGAGTGTTTTATTGACTCATTGTAGGCTATATGGTTCTGTTGAAACAAATAATTTAATTGATCATCGCTCCAAACATTTCAAAGTTTAAATCGTGGCTATACGTGAATCGGTGGCATTTAATAAGCCACAGGCCTTAATATATCGTGCAAAGTTTGCATTTGAAGGCTGACTTGTTAGCCGCTGGTCTTGAGTTGTAGTTGACGAACATAGTCTTTGACTATATTTTATGTGGGTCTGCTACTATTCGGTGAGTCCGATTCGGTGAGTCTGATTCGGTGAGTTCCTAACCTCTAACCCCTAACCCTAACTCCTAACCCCTAACCCTAAAACGGCAATGATAATTAGGCCACGGTACCCGATAATTAAAAAAAAAAATTGAAAAAATCCCCCGTTAAGGGATCGGACTCATCGAATCGGACTCACCGAATCGGGCCATTCCGTTTTATGTAGGCCTATTTCATGAAAGTTAAAACCAAAGTTTTCTAGTGAATGAAGCACTGAGCCTATTTTTGGTCTGGTTTTTCATAACTACCGTTTTGAAGAAATATAAAGTAACTTAGGCTACATGTAGGTCAACGGGTAGTCAAAACGCCATCAACCTTCAGTGAGTAGGCTATCACAGTCTCACACACGGGGAAGGCTTTAGCTTTTACGAAAGTGTTGAACACTTTGAGATTCCAATGAATTTCCGTTGGACTCCCATCGAAAACACGTGGCACGAAACTTAAAGTCTAGAATTATGGTTTCGTGGTGAGAATGTTTATCCTTGGGATTCATGCAGTGGCGTAGCTAGGGGGTGGGGGAGGCAGACCGCCCCGGGCGGCATGTCTGGGGGGCGGCACTTTCAGACAGGACGTTTTTGTTTTGTTGATAATGCAAAAGTACACGGAAAATAAAAGCAAACAGAATGGCAACATTCAAAACAGTGGCGTAGCCAAGAGGGAGGAGGAGTTTGGGGGTTACAACCCCCCCTTTGGCACGCATGTGACGTCACGATATTGAGAATGATGCTTTCAGTCTCTATGTCTCTAAAACAAAGTTTGCCTAATTTTAAACGAAACTCCATTAAAAGAGCGAGTTTTGCCAATACCAAACATTCAAATATCTCAGCCAGGAATTAGCAACAAGAAAACATAGAGACTAAGCTTTATTAAGTTACCGAAAAATTCCCAAGAAAACATGATCTTATCCTTTTGCTATGCCACCGGACAGCACCATTTTTCAGGAATATTTATACTAGGGGATTTATACCCACATTTTTGTTGAAAATGCTCTCAGAATGCACCAAATCCAAAGTAATTTTTCAAAATTTTCTGGGGGAGGCCTCCCAGACCCCCCGCCGCTGGGTGTCGTCTTTGGCGAGGGCGCCGTCGGGCTTCGCCCGCCGGCCCTTAAAACCCCCCCTTTCAAAATTACTGGCTACGCTACTGATTCAAAACATACAATAATTCCACTTTAAGTCAATTAAAAAAAATTTCATTTTCACATGCTTTTGCTTGAAGAGGCGGAAAAATCTGAATCCGCCCAGGCGGCACATTCCCTAGCTACGCCACTGGATTCATCTTTCGCATACTTGCAGAGGGTTTAATCTACTGACCAAGTGAAGTTTCAGTCCATTTACAAGTTTTCCTAAAAGAATTTCGAAAAAGCACACCCACTTACAATAGCAGTAACTTTTGGACTGCTTCTGCAGCGTTGCAGTCTGGAAGTTACTGTCAGTCCAAAACTTAACAGCGGTGCCCGGCGTTTTCGCAATCGATAGAAAAGCGAAAATTGTTTTAACTAAGTGTAATGAATTCCTTAATCTCAAACTAATGCAAGCTTTATAATCAACATTACAAAATACTTATAATTATTAATCTGACCTTTTGAGAGGTTAAAAATTTAATTATTTTTTAAAACAAAATTAAATAAAATTTAAATGAAATATTTGGCAACTCTTGTAACTTTTGGCATGCAGTAACTCTTGGACTGCTACACCGGTAATTTGTATTATTTGTAATAAAGCTTTCATCACCATTAAGGAGATTTCTTCAGTATTCTCTCAGAATTGTTGCAATAATTAAACATGTATATTTTGTATAATTGTATATATATTTTGTTAATGAATATTTATACCATCAGCATCCCAATTTTTCTATGCATGGTAATTAATTTATTATATTGATAAGATAGTAATTTTAAGTATGTTTCACTCTGATGTTAAAGAGCCAGTTCCAAATAGATTGTGTATTTAAACCCAAGTGAAATACTTTTTATTTCTATGTCAGATAAACAAGACTGAACAGCCGAGACACATTCACATTTAGGTTAGACACAGGGGTTGTATTGAGCAATTAAAAATATCAATGCTAAACACTTTTTGTCATGCAGCGTTGTTGTATCATTGTGTTACTTGCTTGTCGTCAATTTTAAGAAAGCATTACTTCTCTAGGATATCTGGAACGAGTTTTTTTTATAGAAAAAGTATTCTGATACAGTTTATTAACTGATTGCTGTATGTGGCACAGTCAATTGCCTCATGTAACATAATTTCAATTGGTTAGGCAAAGTTTTATGAACCTGTGCTGATGTAGTTTTATGTGAATATATGGGACACCGATTTTCAAGAATCTGGAGAAGCAGTGAAAGAGGAATGTCTAGTTCGTCAGAACACAGTTCTGATGAAGATGATTCTTCATTGGCAGCAGTACTTGCTGTTTTGAGAAGTGGAAGGTTGCGTCTTTTAGGCTCTAGACGTTTGTTATACGTAGATGATGCCGCAAACGAGAACATGGAGTCACAAGGGTGCGAACAAGCACAGTTTCCGAATACTATTAAAGACAGCGATTTATATCAAACAATTCTGATGAATCAAGGCATACTTTCTGATACAAGTGAAAGTAAGCAAACAGTTAAACATAGCAAAAATGTGGTTTTTAAACTTCGGCAGAGAGAAGTAAGTGGCTGTGGTTTCATGAAAAACCGGGTTTTTACACAAGGTACGTGTAGGTTTTTGGCTTCTCTTTATACTCCTAATTATGTTAAACAAGAAATATGCTTTGATGAAAAGGTGTTTTGTGGAACCTATTCATCAGATGGAAGTGCATTTTTATCTTCATGTCAAGATCGACATATAAGAATTTATAACACTAACGCTATGGCAACAACCCTCTTGCCATTCAAAGATGTCATTGCCAAAGACGTTGGTTGGAGTGTTTTAGACACAGCGTTCAGAAGTGATTCCAGATATTTGGCATACTCAAGTTGGTCTAACTTCATCCATTTATGTTCTGTGTATGATGGTGGAGATTCTAATCTTATACAGCATAAGGCACTGAACTTACAACCGGATCAGTACAATTTTGCAGTGTTTTCATTGCAGTTTACAAAAGATGGAAATGAAATTTTATGTGGAGCAAATGATGGCTACTTGTATGTATATAACCTTGAGCTCGACCAAAGAATATTAAAGCTTGATGCTCATGAAGATGATATCAATGCTGTATGCTTTGCTGATGATAGATCTCAAATATTATATTCTGGTGGTGATGATGGTTTGGTGAAAGTTTGGGACCGTCGAACTCTTTCAGATACTCTGACTTCACCGGTAGGAACTCTTGCTGGTCACAAAGATGGTATTACGTTTATTGACACACTTGGTGATGCAAGATACCTTCTCTCCAACAGCAAAGATCAGTCCATTAAACTTTGGGATATACGCAAGTTTTCATCATCAGATGCTATTCTGCATGTACGCAATGCAGTTTCTAATCAGACATGGGATTATCGGTGGGAGAGCGTTCCTAGACGAATGAGACAACAACACAAACCAAGTATACCGGGTGACACTTCTGTGATGACCTACACAGGACACAGAGTTTTAAATACACTGATACGTGCACGATTTTCACCTCTTCATTCATCTGGAAACAAATACATTTACTGTGGTTGTAGTACAGGAAAGGTGTTTATTTATGATATTCTTACAGGAAAAGTTGTTTCTCAAAGACGAAATCATAGAAATTGTGTGCGAGATGTTTCATGGCACCCTTTTAAGCAAGAACTTATTTCAAGTTCGTGGGATGGCTCAATAAAATTATGGCAGTGGAGTTCTGAAAGTGATTAATGAGTTTGGTGATGATGATGATTAATAAATTTGAAAGTATTTTATCTTTCTGGTGACACGTATTTTTAAAAGTGTATTATAACTGTCACAGTTTAGAAAACACCAAACTGTCTGATGATCAGATAGTGATATCCTCTCTAGGTTTTCTTCAAGTAACGAAATATATTTACTGCAGTTTTGTTTAACCGATCTGTATTTTCTAGTCCCAATTCCAATTATCTCTACAACGTCCCCGATAAATTTCCTGTCAACACATTGTCTACAACCAATTGACTTGGTCCAATTTAGTGGTGTTGATGCGTTTTTTGTCGTTTTTAAGCCTTCACCCGGAAGTTAAAGATTTAGACTGGAAGCTGATCTTCATGTCCACGTTCTGGTAAGCCATTAAGTGTCCTGACTGTCCTCTCAAGACACAGTCGCTTGCTTTTAAGGAGCGTTGAACCTGTACGGCTGTGTCCCTTAGAATATCGTAACTGGGCTCTCATCACTAATCGATTTATTAACTGCATATGAAATTGCTCATCAGTAGAAAAAATTAATTCAAAAGTTTAAATTCTGCTTAAGTTAAAGTTGAAGTTAACTCTCATACGATAACAGAGAATTTTTTATTTGTTCTGTGATTCTAACAATGCACATATCACCACCTTGGCATTAAATACAACTTACGTAAATGCAATTACAACAACCCTGTGTGCGGAAAAACGATCTGAAAATTTTTATGGTTGTATGTATGAATGTCAAATAAAAAAGGTGTTTTTCGATAACAATTGTTTTACGAATTGTTTCTTATTGCAGTTGCCAACCTAAGTTGATCAAGTGAATGGACATTACTAAAAATTATAACCTAAACAAAAATTATGTGGTTTGTCTGTCATACTTTGTGACCAATGCTTAAGAGTTTTGAGTTACAGTTCGCTCATTACCTACACTTACTCAATGCAAGTGCAGTGTTTTTCAATTTATGTTCGTACCAAACTTGTAATAGGAGGTGGCACGCCATGAACCGTACATTTCGAAAATAGTTTGTTTTTGTACTTTATCGTTTTGATTCATTTTGGCAATACCTGCGTAGTCTAACCTTATACTGACGTGGTTTGATCGTGTGCTCTGTCAACATCTAAATGCAGCACCGGTTCATATTCAATAAACGGTGGTTTTAAAACTGTTTTCTACTGACCCCCTTGGTATCCTTGGGGCTTGAACAATTTTGAAAGAGCCTGCGTATCAATCTTCATCTTTGTGAGTTTTCTCTACGTTTTTTTTTTACGTATTCATCTACTTATTAATTTCACTAGTGGCACTACAAACGCCAATTTGCATTTATGGGAAGATACGATGATAAATCGGTTGACAATTTCCTTTGCTTAAATTTGTGTAAGCTAATGTTTATTTTTTTAAATTAATGGAGGTCCGCGTATTTCAAGAAAGCAAAGTAAGTTTATTTATTGAAAGTTCGAGAATATGACTACCGTACTTAAGAAACTGCTGCAACATTTTGGCTTGGTTTCGATGTACTAGAGTAACTAGAACGAATTCATTTAGGCATTCAATTAAAAAATTATCATTAACTTTACTCGTACACTCGTAATTATAGTTCTTATTATCATGTCTATGTTTTATTCATTGCACTTTTTTCATCACAATGGTGTGTCATTTGGTTTGGTACCGGTATGCCATGAATTGCTTTAAGTCGGTGTGCCCATTTTCCTTTGTTTTATATAGGCCTACCACCAGTGGCGTAGCTAGGGAATGTGCCGCCCGGGGCGGATTCAAATTTTGCCGCCCTTTCAAGAAAAAGCATGTGAAAATGAAATGCGTTTTTTATCAGATTATAATCAAAAATCGTAGTCTGAAAGTGCCGCCCCCAGACGTGCCGCCGGGGTGGTCCGCCCCCCCTTAGCTACGCCACTGCCTACTACCGTAGTGATAACCTAAAATGCAAGCGGTTCTTTTGTATGAATACAAAAATCTCTTGCATTCGTATTGTCGAATGCTCCGGAGGTTGTTTCGTTGCCCTTGCAAAAAAATTTATGTATGATTTTTGAAAGATTGGTCGGCTTTGCAAATATTCTAATCGTGTAAAGGTGGTTCTCATACTTGATACCAAGTACTGAGGGATGAGAGGAAAAGCTTCTCATAATATACTAAGCCTTCAGCACTGACGAGAGTAGGGTGGCGAATTTCTTTTTTCGTCACTCTTTTAGCCTATCAAAATTTGACACATTTTGGGTCGATAAGGTTAGCGGTATTTGTTTAACAGGGTACATGCCAATGGTAGGCTATTTATTTTAACAACCATCCCAAGCTGGGAATTGAACTAGAATGACATAACTGGAAAGCAAGCACCTGATCTGTTGCACCATCACACTGCTTTCAGCATCCCGTGTGCCTATGCATTTTTAGCACCTAATCTAAATCCTAAATTTTAACCTAACCTTCGGCTGCTTCAGTTGAATTTTTTGTTATTTGAAGTTCGGTCGTAGGCATAAGTCGAATATGTCACATTTTGAAAATAATGCGTTATTGGTTGGAATGAACCTGTGTTTGCAATTGATGCTGTATTACGTTATCTTAGGTAGCATGGCGGTCGTCTGATAGTCTGAATGAGTTTCAGTTATTCAAAAATTTTATTTTGTTAAATTTTAGCCTACCTGAAATATCGCTTGAAGATTTTTGTGGTGGGAAATTTTCTCTATACAAAACTAGTTTGGTGTAGATGTAGCTGACAACCTGTTTAGACCTTGCTGGTGCAATCTAGCCAATCCTCATTTGAATGTTGTCAGCTTCATGATATGACGGCAGACGATTGCATTTTGTAAAAATGATGATGTCTTTCAATTATGTCTTTTATTACATTCATTGCAAAATACTGTTGCTTGTCTAATGTCTATGCAGAAATCTTTAATGTTATCATTTCGTGATTGCTTTTTTTTATTATAGTAGGCCTACCGTATGTTAATAGAGTTTAATATAGCATAGGCCCATAACAGTTATGCGATCAGATAGTGGGATCTCCAATTCATTGAAAGAGAAATGAGTAGCCTACCTTCTCAAAATGCATGTGAAATTTTTATGAACTCTAGCTTATTATTTGCATCACTGACGCATTAATTTTAGTTCAATAAATTTTACGCCACTTTAGTGACCGTTTCAACGTTGCTTCATGTGTTGGGTGATCTTCATCAATTTTCTTGTCAAAATAGAGTTAGGCTACCAGTTACCGTAACTTGAAAGCTAACGGTCAAACTCTGTGACTAGGCCTGCGACAGTAGCTTAAAGCTTCTATGAGTATGTGAAACCGCAAGGTTAAAGTGCCTCTGACAGGAAAATAAATTTGCTAAATTTACTTAAGATACCAAAGAGATGACACTAACAAACTTCCCTGACCAGCAAATCGTAAAAAATATCAACGAGCTATTAAGTTACACGCTTGCAAACTTTCGTTCACTTTCGGCAAATCTGGCACTCATTCGATTGCAAAAATAAAAACGGCAACCTCGCTGTGACGTCACCATGGGTGGGAAGGATACATTCTTTCTCTGTGGTGAGTTGGTAAGGTATGGTACGACTGCTCCAAAACGTCAATGTGTGGTGCTCTATTGGTCTAAAGCATGTGCAAAATGAGAATTACCGAAATGAAAAAGTCAACTTATTATTACTATGAGGTTTAGATCAAATAGATTGAGTTCATTTTTATCAAACAGCAGCTCAAGTCAATTGAAATTGCAATTTTTCTAAACTCTTGTAGGGCTACAATTTGGATAATTTTTTATTTGTCCTAATTTGGCTATAGCCATTTGCAGTGTAACAGCAGTATCTCACAGACAGTACCCTTAATTTATGGTTGAGGTAATGCCTGGAAATTGCTGTTTATGTGACAGAGTCAGTGACAAAGACGTGTGCTATCTTTTCATACTTTCAAACAAAACAAGGTGCTGAGAAGAAAATAGTCAAAGTTTTCTTCAAGTCTTCGAAAGTGGGATGGACCATACAAAACTAGTCGTATATGTGCTCTTCGCTTCAACGGAGATGATTTTGTTAACACCACCAACCCGATTTGGATCTTCTCAGCAATGAGTGGCGTGCTGGGAAGTGTAGGTGGTGCGTTTGCCACAAGTGGGAGTTTATGTCCCAGCCCAATGAATGTGTATGTTGCCATGAAGTGCCACAGACGAAAGCACTTTTGAAGAAAGACCCATCTAGCTGTGTTACCAATTTGACCCATTTTGAGGCACACTTACATCCTGCAGTTCTGAGGACTTCTTTTATGAGGAGCAGGAAGAACTGGAGAAAAAGCAATAAACCGAAAGGAGAAAACGGAGACCTATCAAAAGAGTAAGGATGCTACATTAGGCTAAAAATACCCTAAACGCTAAAGAATGCACACTAAAAGAAGTGATTTTATTTTCTTGCAGGCCGTATCAGTAATTAGTCGCTTACAGGCATGTATTGGAGTGGATACTACAAGGTGGTGCTCTCGGAAGCAACAATCGGATTGTGCTGCCATCATGCATTGTTTGGCGAATCCGAAACAATTTTAAAGTCCAGATGGCCGTTACACCGGATTTCAATGGCCAACTGAAGGCACATTATGAGATAGAGAGAGAACTTTTATTTATTTATGAATAGTGATGAATGATGATGAATTAGCCTAAATATGAATGATGATTCGTACGATTTCTTCATTTTTCAGTTCAAGTATATTTTAGGTTTTGTAGGAACGTATCCAGTACAGTTTTATTAAACTGCAAAAAAGAATAAATATTCGAAAAAAGCAACCTCTTGTACCAACCAGTGGCGTAGCCAGGAAAAAAATTTGGGGGGGGCCAAATATTTGATGAATTGAAGAGAACGACAAAGTGTTTGATTTATGTGCAGTGGCGTATGCACGTATGTGCACCTGATGTGCAGTAGCGTATCCTGGTGGCTTGAGCAAGGGGAAGTAATGAAACTGGTGGGGGTTAAAGCGTGCCGAAGGCACGCGTTATCTAGGGGGGTCCGGGGGCATGCCCCCCCGGAAAATTTTTGCAAAATTACACTTGAATATTGGATTATAGCGCTTTCTGGAAACACTTTTAGGGTAATATTTGTATGAAATTTATTAGCAGATAAACAGCTATTAACTTATTAAAGGTAGCTCTTACACACGAACGGGCAACATCTGCGGCTAAAATTAGAGAACACCAAAAACTCAGCTACAGAAAAACCTAACAGAGTAAGCCATTCTGAAATTGCTTCCACAAATTAGTTAAAAGAAACGTAAATCCAGTAAATTTTGCGCGATTTACGATTTGCAAAATTTATTGGTGTCTTTCTGTGTGTCTAAAACAAGTCCTTGGGGTGGTAATAGCCAGATGTCTTGGAAAACGTTATAAATTTCTACAAATTTGATTATATTTTCAACAAAGGGCTCAACTTCGGAATCCAAACTTCGAAAATTTGGGGGGGGCCATGGCCCCTTTCGCCCCCCCCTGGCTACGCCTATGGTACCAACTCCGACCAAACTGTGATCCACCAATTACATCTAGAAAGCATTTGTTTTATTCGTCGCTAACGACGCCCACCCAGGATGACGTAACACCACCAAAGTCGTCCCAGAGCAGTGAAATATGGAGTTTCGCCTGAGGTGGCGCTGCGGAACTGTCGTTTTGTATAAATTTCGCCCTAACCAGTCGAGTTTCGAGGTTAAGATTAAAAAGTTCGCTAAGCATAATTTTGCGCTAAGAAATGCTTAGAAAAGTTACTAGCTTATACTTGGGTCCAACCTGTCAGGGGCACTTTAAGCTCTCGAAGAAGCTTTCAAAGTCCGAGAATTCAATCAATTGGGCCGTATTAATTCTTTATTCAACCGAGACTACCTGGTTGAATCACAAATTAGCTGAAAACGATTCCTTCTCACTGTGATTATCCCAGAAAATATCAGTCTAAAATTAAATATTGTAACTGACCCGATGGCATAGCGACTTGTAGTGTATTCATTCATTTTTCGTTAATAACGCGTCCGTGACGAAAAAGATACTACTAACTAGGCTACAATAGTCTATATAAGTTAGGCCTACCAGCACGTTAATGTGTGGGGGAGGGTGACTAGTCGACGTTGCCTTACATGCGAGCTCCCGATGTTGGGGGTGCGAAGGCAAGTCCACCCTTGTTTTCTATCAGAAACAATATTTGTGGTCTTCAGAGATCCCTGGTTTGTGGCACCGAAACAGAGCAAAATCCCGAACGCGGATAAAGCTGTTTCGTGCCACATAACACCCCACCAGTGTCTGAGGATTTGTTGTTGATGTTGTCTGAGATGTTTGATGTTGACGTGTATTGTTTTTGATATGATGGTCAGAAATAAAAAAACAACTGAACTGTTCTGTCCGTCGGGGGTCACCAGTGCGGAGGAGGGTAACTAGTCCTCGCCCCGTTGGTCGACGTGGCCTTACATGATAAACTTTTCTTCTTTGATGATGAACTGTTTTATTTTGATCAACGACGCACGAGTACAAAATAATTGACACGGCGAGAAGAACACAATAAACATAGCCAGGTCAGAGACTTTAAAGAACCGGCCTGCCACGCCCCGTGGAGCGTTGGCTGATGCATTATTTTGAAGTAATGCAAAAATGGTCATAAATCAAGTCTGGTCTTAAAATTTTGGCCACAACTATATGTACTTTGTGACGTCACAGCGAACAGCGTCACAGCTTGATGCGCGCGAGACCTCGCAAACGGGTATCAAACAAAAGCGGCCTTAGCGAGACAAAGGGCAACAAAATTTGGATTAAGAGTGTGGATAAATTGCATGAAGCGGCCAATACAGAAATGCAAGAAGTTGTCAAATGGCTTGTAGCAAATAAATTATCACTCAATGTAAACAAAACAAAATACATGGAATTTGATACTAACAGTTTACGTGCGAATAAGTGTAAGCAAATCTTAAGTATAAATGATCAACCAATTGAGAGAGTACAAAATATCAGTTTCCTTGGCCTGACTCTGAATGAAAATTTTTCATGGAAACCACACATGCAACATTTGCTGCAAAAGCTTCGAAGAAATTTTGGCATAATTACCAAGATTAGACCCTGTCTTAATTTGTCAAATTTGATCTGCTTATACCGGTACCATTCTTTAATTGAAAGTAACCTGAGGTATTGCATTACGACTTGGAAATATGGCAACGAAGGACTTATACAAAAACTTCAAAAAATCTGTGACAAATTTCATCGTATTTTCCGTCCCAGCAATGATAGTTGTAGCAAGATCCCGATATCAATTGAGCAATTGTTCAAACTGGAAATTGGTGTTTTCGTGTTTAAATTTAACAACGATTTACTACCAGATTGCTTCACCAACCTTTTTAAATATGTCAAAGAGGTTCACAGCCTGTCTACAAGAAACCATGATAATGATTCTCTAAACATTCCATACTTCTCAAAAACGCTTACTCAACATTCAATAGAATTCACAGGTGCGAAAACATGGAACGAATTTCCTTCTTCAATTAGAAAGACTGATACAAAGTCACTTTTTATTCACAAACTAAAACAACATTTAAGCAAAATAGACACGCAATAGAAAGACAACGTAGAAAGGCTTTTTTGCATTCTTGTGAAGATTTTAGTGGAAATTGGAAATTATTTACAAAAGATTAGGCTTACCTAACAATTAATATCGATTGCTTGTGCTGTACTTTTATGTTTGTAGATATTAACAGCAAACGCAATACTCCATAATCAACACGACACGTCGCAAAAGGGGATGAGAGCTTCACCAACACCATCAGGACATCATCATCTACCAGCTCATCCATTCCATCACCCACCAGGACAAGAAACAATAACTTAAAGTGGATATCAAACCTCAATCGTCTTCGGCTACTGTGTGATGTGCAGTCTAACCATAGAAAGAGCTCAACACCTGCTCTCCTGGGCCACATTGAAACGGGCTTTTGCCTGAGGATGGGTTTCTTTTATGTCCGGTTTTCTTTCTCCATCCTATTATTATTATTATGACTGCTCATCCACATCAATATTGGAACTCATTACGCTGTCATTCATTACTACATGTGTGCTTCTCGCTGTTTTTGTTTTATTTTTTGCTATTTGTTTTTTTGGGTTTTGTGGCCGTGCTAACTACTGATATATAGCCTACTACACAATTTTTCATTCAGACATGTTTTAAACCTTTCAAAGTTTTGCCATCTTTTCCCGTTCGTTAACGTGCTGGTAGGTTTATATCGATTTTTGTAGTTAGTATCTTTTTCGTCCCGGACGCGTTAATGACGAAAAATAAAATGATTGATTGATTTTTTTTTTGCTAAAACGCATGTTGTACGCAATGACATCACGCTGAAACAAAAAACTCGCAAAAAGGTAATTTGGGTTTCCCCGCCCTTTAATACTCTCCGTGGTAACGCCTACATACACACTTGGCCTCGGCGAGCGAACCTGTAGTAGGCCTAATGACCTAGATGCCTATGTAATTTTGATTTTTTGAGAATCTAAATAGCCATGCTCTGATCAGTGAATCTCAAATTGTTGCAAAACTCCTGACTTCACCTCCAACAAGATGGTAGGCACTTTGACATAGGACAGTTTTCCTTGCGAATCAGCTGATTTCAGTCCTGCGACTCAACACGTGATATTCTGATCAACCTACTCGAAAAATTTTTGATATAAAGAAAATTAAGTTAATGTATTGCCACAAGCAGCGTGGCCTAAGGGCAAGTGGGTAAGGGTTAGGGCAAGCGGCAAGGGAATAGTCATTTCGATTGCGTGGGTTCGATTCCCACCCTCTGCTGATGATCTTTTTTTTTGCAACTGAACTGAGTGCAAGAAGAATCTTAATAACTGTAATCAAAAAGGTCATCAAAGTGATAAAATGCAAAAAAAATTAGATTTAAAAGCATATTAAGGAGAAATGTTATATCACTGTAACACTTTGTACAAAAATTAAAGCTACAAAAGTAAAGTAGTTTAGAATTTAGATGTTACGTACGAATTTTAGCACAATTAATGTAAAAAGGTCTGGCAGCACTGCTTCTAAAAATACATCAGTCGATTAATTTTAATGAACAAAAACTAATTTACTCATCTCAAAGTTGTGTTTTAATGATAATTAATTACATCTCAGTCCAGAACAGGCAACTTTTTTATATGACCGAATTTCTATTTGAAAGCCTACTTCTTTTCTTCTCCACATTTTTCCGAAATTCTAATTCGCGATTCTTCTGCAAATTTTTGAAGAGGAAATTGTAATTTTTCTGTTTTCTATATTTTTTTGAATTTATTTTTTCTCCAAGCCCTAAAGGTGATAATGATAGTGATGTTCATTAGTGATAGGGTACTGTCTGACTAAGCCCGAGGAAGTTAAAGCCCTGTGATCACAAGGTTTTGATTGATTGATTTAATCTTTATCGGACTGGGAAAGCTTCTTGCAGAGCTTAATCCTGGCAGTTTTCAGGTACGGTAGGTACGTCGTTTATAAAAAGCGATTTGTTATATCTCCTGATGTGTACATTGAAAATGAATGTGGAGCTATGCCGAAATAAACTTGATTGATTGATTTATTAAGTTTTGTTACCAGTACTGTTTGTATGAGTTTAGTGTAGTAGCCTAGTTATTTACCAGTCTAGTTTGGTAGAATGAATTATCATATCAGGCCTCAAAATTCACGGCGGACATGTCCGCCGTCACAGCATGTGATGTCCGCGGGAAGTAGGTACCATCTAGATTGGTCATATTTGTCCCCCGAGAAATAACACAGGAACTAGCGATACAAATCGTCATTGCGTAGCACGAACAATTGGTGTGAGAATATATTTTCCCTCGTATTCTAGTGCGCATCTAGAAAATGTGAATACTGTAGGCTATCCCTTTTAGCTTCGATTCAAGCAGGAAAACTTTCGATTTTTACATTGCTTCAACGATTGATGACATTGAATCAGCATAACAAAGGTGAATTCTTCGCCACGAATTGATGGGAGTACCGGTACTTCAACACTAATCACGCGCATTCACATTTTCTGGATGCTCGCTAGAATATGCCGGAAATTATATTCTTGCAACAATTGTTCGTGCTATGCAATGACGTCAGGGTTAGAAATGTTTAAGCCATAGATTCAACCTATTTTGTCGCCAAAACACTTCCTACCCCGATTTCAGGTTACGAAAGGGGGGTACGAAGTGTTCAAGGGACAAAATCAGTTGCATCCTGTTAGCCTACTATATATGGTACAGTAAGTATAGCCTTTGCTTCTACAGACAAAATCGGTTAATCAAATCATCCATTTGTCAGACATTTAAATATGATTATTAAATTGATGCATTTAACCAATTTGCTCAAGAAAAAAATATCAGGTGTTGTTATTGTTGAGAGTATGTGTGTACTAACTAGTGTTGGGCGATCTTGAAAAAAACAAAACAATACAATATTTAAAAAAATACTCGGAATTTCGATACTTTTTGATATTTTTGTATTGATTAAGAAAAGAGTTTCCCAGTCTTCGAAATTAGCGTCGGCAATTGCCGACGCAGATGCATGAATGGTACATTAGCGTCGGCAATAAAAATGTCGAGGCCACAAGAGCGCTTGTAAGGTTAGGATTAGACATTTCTCCCAGTCGTTATGCCACAGCCATAGATTTGCTCCTTAGTCAACACCCTGATGGAGCTCTGCGAAAGAGGCGTGTGGAACTGGATGGGTGTCAAAGCACAAAAGCGGCAAAACGTGGACGCTTCATTGCGAACGGCGAAGAGAGTGTAGATTTACAGCCAAGCGATGAGCCTCTTGATGTGTCCGATTCCAGTGATGACACGACAACCTCATCCTCTGATACAGCATCTGATGATTCCGATTCTGACGGCTAGTTCTTCATCAAACAGACTTTGTGTTGCTCGCAGTATCTCAACTATGATGAAATTATGTTAGTGCATACCTAAATCGAGGCAATCTTCTTGCAGGAGCGATTAAGTTGTTACCGGTACTTGGTTGAGCAATTAATGTTATTTTATGATAATTCATTGTCGCTAGATATCGAATTAATGTAAAACAAACGTAAATTTCTTATTGGGCATTGTTGTTATGCAATATAACCACTATGACCAGCCGGGAAAATTAAATCGAATTGTGCTGACTCGAACGTTGAATCAACCCAAAATTAACTTACTTTTCCTCCCTGTGAGTTATTCAACGTGAATTACCGTAACAGCATGCGTATCGCGTTGTTCGCTTTATCGCTACTTTTGGTATTATTACATCACAACAAATCAAACAGTGCGGTCGTGATAGACTACTCTAGCATATTTTTCGCTTCTCGTTTTCCATGTTTGGTACAATTTTTTTCGTAATAAACGTTCACAGCAATTGCCGAGGCAATTTCAACTTTTGGCGTTTGGCTTCGGCAATGTTTTTGTAGGGGTTTGCAGTTACGAGTTATCGAACAACATTGAAATAAATATCGATATTGAAAAGATATCGTATCGAAAATTCGATATATCACCCAACACTAGTACTAACTATCATATTTTAAAAAAAGCAATTAAGTTACTGGGCTATTAAAGAAATAATTATTTTTAGTATTAAGAAGTAACTAAGTCTCGCTTCATTCATGCCTTGCGGCTTAGGAATGGCATTATTTGTACTTGTGTCATTTAGACTGCGGCATAAAGTCATGTATCCCCGCGCCCACACTGCATTATGATGATTTTGTTAAGCAACTGTATTCAACCACTGTGATTTCTGATTTATAAAAAATACAGAAGTTACTTGTGGTTTACGATATTTTGTTTTTCTATGATATAGTTTGCAACTTGTTTTTTTATTGTTTTATTGTTTCTTGTACAGTATGATGGATTTTCTAAGCCTGTCGAGCTGATACTGTTGATAATCAGAAGAAAAATCAAATCTGCTTGAAATGTCTCCTATTGTCAGGAGAAAAGTTATTAATGCTAAAGTAACAGATGCTGAAAAGAGACGATATCCTTCAAAGCATTATGTGAGTTATAAATTTTCAGTACCCTTTATTTTGGAATATTTTTGTTATATGTTTTTTCATCAACAAGTAGAACAAATGTGCATTGTCTCTTAGAGCACAACTTGAAGGCATACGCCATGTGGCTACCCACACTGTGGCGCCTGGTAGGTTTGGTGCTGCCTCATTGTGGGAGCAAGTCTTTTAGGCGCTGGTCTAATAGGCGCGCACACTGTGGCGTCTCAATATTTAGGTGCGGAGCACTGTGGCGCCCGGTCAATTAGGTGCTATTCCTAGTAAAGTCTGTAGATTGTAACAGCTTGGTAGCTTGTCAGAAAATTATATCATGGCTTCCGTGAGTGAAGCTGCTTAAACCGGCAATGCTTTTCACACAAAATGTTATATTGAACAGAAAAATATATTGTCGTTTTATTGATTTATTATTGTTTTATTTGTTGTTAGTCCAGGTTTGCGTTGGTGAAAGCTTTATCAATAAATTATTCAAGCTTCCGAACATTATTGGAAGTAATCCTACGGAAGTATCCCTACGTCGTAAATCAAGGCAGATCCATAGTCTTTGCCTGTCCTTTTTTGGCTACGGTAATAATATAATAGTTTGTGTGAAAATCATTGCCGGTTTAAGCAGCTTCACTCACGGAAGCCATGACATATTTTTCTGTTCAATATAACGTTTTGTGTGATAAGCATTCCCGGTTTAAGCACTTTCACTCACTGAAGCCATGACCAACAACGCACACGCATTAAAAAACAATATATTTTTCTGTTCAATATAATATTTTGTGTGAAAAGCATTGCCCTACACCCCTACCTGCCAAGCTGATATAATCTGCAGACTTTACTAGGAATAGCACCTAAATGACCGGGCGCCACAGTGCTCCGCACCTAAATATCCAGACGCCACAGTGTGCGCGCCTATTAGACCAGCGCCTAATTGTCAGCGCCTAGAAGACGTGGACCCCTCATTGTGGTGCCAGGGGATTAGAAATTTCGGAGCTGGTATACAAGTCCCCCTCCCCTTGGTAACTCATGAAAAAGAGGAATTAACCAAAACATGTGGATTGAAGTGTGTGAACAGTAAAGCAAAGGTAAAGTAGTTTCTCCCTATATGTTTGGTCGAGTCCTGTCTTTGTCATGAGTAACCAAGGGGTGGGGGGGGACTTGTATACCAGCTCCGAAATTTCGAATTAAGTGTATTTCCATTGGTGCTTGGTGGTTTTGCGTTATTATATAATATATATTATGACATTTTATTTATATGGTTTAGGTCTGATAACAATACTTATGCTCCAAACTGTTGTCATAGATTTTCTGTGTTTCAGCTTGGTAGCTCTATCCTTTCCACACAACAGTTTGTATGAAACAACAACATATCTAAAAAATGTGGTGCTTTTTAATATTTATTAGAATCAGTTATTAAAATTATCAGTTATTTTTAATCAGTTATTTTTACTCATTTATTAAAATCAGTTATTAAAAGTTTAAACACAGTACATGAAAAAAGTAACCAGTCTTATACTTTTAGCTTTATTTTGTTTTAATTTTTTTTAGTTTTAACCTAACAACATGTTTTCTTTCGGAATGGCCCGTTTCGGTGAGTCCGATTCGGTGAGTCCGATTCGGTTAGTCCGATTCGGTGAGTCCGATCCCTTAACGATTTTTTTTTTCAATTTTTTTTTTAAAATTATTGGGTACCGTAGTCTAATTATCATTGCCGTTTTAGGGTTAGGGGTTAAGGTTAGGGGTTAGAAGTTAGAAACTCACCGAATCAGACTCACCGAATCGGACTCACCGAATAGTAGCAGACCCGTTTTCTTTTGTAACATAATAAATGCATATTGTTGCTTAATCTTGTTGCAGAGCTTGCACACATTAGAACAAAAAGCAAGATTATAATTACTTAACAATAATTATTTTTCAAGCTGTTAATTCCTATGCCTTATATATTTAAACTTCTCAAAATTTTAAATATATATCCAAGCAAAGCTTTACTATAATGGTTTAAACAGCATAGGCATACAGAATTTGCAATGTGTTTTTATATTTTATGCTGTTATGTGTAATTTGCCTTTGTTTAGGTTTATATCATACGAGTAACATGGGATGATGGAAGTGATACTGTCATTTTTCGACGCTACAGCAAATTTTTCGATTTTCAGGTACAAAGTTTTTGTGGATTACAACAATCTTGCCACATCAGAATGTCATAATCTGCTGCACCTATCGCAATTTAATTGTGTTTATGTATGGGCATAGCATTGTTCAAAGAATTTCGTCAATATAAGTGACATTGGCTCTGGTTTAACTTGTATAGTTTCAAGTTTAGTGATCTAGTTTGACATTGCACTTCTGCTACATGACACAATGCAATATAATTTTTTAATAGAAATAACTGCTTCTTTCAGTCTTGTAAGTTGTGATTACAATCGATTGCTGCTTGGTGTGACATAGTGACGATATATAAACAACATTTTCTGTTCAGATTGGGCTGCTTGAATCATTTCCTGTAGAGGGAGGTTTAAAAAATCCTGCCGTTCGAACGATTCCATTTTTACCTGGAAAGATATTGTTTCGAAGAAGCCACATTAGAGATGTAGCTATGAAACGCTTAAAACCTATTGATGAATATGTGAATGTAAGTATAGCCTACTTTGTTGACTTTTAATATTTTCATTGTGATGACCAAAAGTAGAAGTTTGAATCATTGGTTATAAGTAAGGTCACTTTTAGACTGAATATCGGCCATGAGCCGATATTCTGATGTCCAAAGGTAAAAACATACGCATAGGGCAAGTTTCCATCAGAAAAGCTTGCCAAATATCTTGTTTTCATTCCGTACACGTCAATGACGAAAGGCAAAACTGATTCTGATTAGTTTGTTATTGATGTGCAATGTGCATGGTAAACACGATGACGCTTTCTGACTCAATTAGTAATTGAAACTTTTCAACAGGTGTTCTGTACCATGCTGTAAATGTCTGACTGATTGTGAGTAGAAATTCACATGTTGCACTTTGAAAGATTATTTTATTTTTTATTTATTTTCAGGAATTGCTAAAACTCCCACCGCATATATCTCAAAGTGAACAGGTTTTAAATTTTTTTGAAAGCAAACAAGAAGATCTTCATCCCCTTAAAGAGTAAGTGCTTTTACTGTTTATTACAAATATGAACATAAAAGTGAAGACACTACATTACACCGATAGCCCATTATTGTGTCTTTTGATGCAGATTTCAATGATGGTTTGATCTCTAGAGAGTTGATCTTACTTTTGATACCATCTTGTAATTTGGTAAAACATGATTTGCATAATCAAAAGGGTTGACCTTTAGGTTAGTTATGGGATAGGCCAAGCTTAAATGTTGGGGCATACATCAAAAGATCGCCGTTCTTGACCAAAGTATTGGTGCAGTGCATACTACATACGACTGTGTCATGTATGCGGTATAGCAAGCAGAGTTGGTAATTTTGTATACGTCCACCTCAGTTAACTTTAAATATTTTTCCACCATTAGATTATATAAACGTGTAATTGACTGCATGTTATTTGCAGAGAAACGGCAAGGAAGAAGAAAAAGGACGAACAAGGTAAAAGAGCACATGTCACTAGGCCATCGCCGTCATATATCGTTGTCAAAATTTTCATATTTGCGAGTGAAATTAATTTGTCAGACGCGGAAACTGAAGCATTGTTGCAAGCTATAAATAGCGATGTTCTTCCACTCAGGAACAAATGGTTTATGATTTTATTTACATTTTCCTTTCAATCATTGAAATTCCTGCCATGGCTTAGTCATAAGTTACCGTAAAAAGTACTTGCATGATCTCTGAAACCGTATTATTTTCTTTTGATTTTTTTTGCTAAGTTGACTTTAGTAAGGTCTGACTGGCAATCACGTTACATTTGTTAAATCAGCGCTAATAATTTCCATTACTAATCGTAAATTTACATTGATCTTTACGCTTGTATAAACAACATTATCATCATGATCTTAGTATCGTAAATGATTAGATCGCAAAATTAATCAGTGTCTGTTTTATAAATCAATGCTCGATTAGCTGTAAAACGAAAGGCAGTAAAACGTACCAGATCTCTGGGTAAGTGGTGATGTGGCATGTTTGTGAATGCATGCAGAGAAGCGATTGAGTCACCATTATTTCTGTTTGTTACCATTATGAATTTTTTCTTTGCTTGGAGCCAATTGTGACTGTTGCGTGAAGCACAAGTCCATAAGCCTTCATTTCAATCTGGTACCTCGGAAATCGAAATTACTGGTCAACGAACCGTCATCATTTATTGCTAGTTAATTTGCTGTAGCTTTGAGTCACGTCCACTCATGAGTCACTGCATCACGTGTTTCGAATTGGGACTAGAACAAACGAAATAAATTTAACCAATCTTTTAAGTCTACTTTTTAAGTCATTATCAGCTTCTTTTGGCAAACATTTAAAATGAAAATTGCAGCTCCTTATATGCTGGGGAAATAAAAGTCATTACTACTGTACTTTTCTGAAGTTTAGCACGTAGGCAGCTAGGTGCATTGTGATTTGGCTGACATATTCATTTAATAATGCTGTGATATGAGTTGTTTCAAGGTGTGAGTTTAAGTAGAAAAAATTCCATCTTCCGTTCATTTCACACCCATGTTTTTATGAACTCTTATTTTCATGGGTCATGCGAAGGCTTTGAACAAACGCGCAAACCAAGGAGATGGTTATCATTTAATATTGCTTCTGGTAATAAATGTGACAATTTGATCTGTTGTATGACCGCTGTGTAGACTGTAGAATTATGAATATGGCATGCAGTGCATGGTGTGGAGTGTGGACAAAATCTCATTCAATCTTATCAATATTCATGGTACGCTTGCTGTACCACAACTAGGAAACGTTTCTATGCATGTTGTTCATGTAAGTGATTGTATGAAGTGGTAAAAGAATGTAAACGTCATGTATTGTATGCAGTGTTGTCATCAGGTTCCTAGCTTTACAATTTGTTCATTTTACATGGATTTAAAATTTGCAGGACATAAAGGACGGTTTTTGCAGTTGGGTTGGCCAACATCCAGTTTGCTGTCTCAAAAGATTTAATTGGCTTTTTAGACTTTTATAAACTTATCAAAAAACATCATGAATGTACTTTTTTGATACGTTTTTATCGTTTTTAAACGCATTACTTCGCCGACACACAAAAGCGATTGGCACTCATTGGCTGACCAGGTTTGGAAATTTTGAAATAAAAACTCATATTCGGTAAATCGCGTTGACGTAATCACACAATTTCACAAACTACACAGTATTTTGTACATGAATAATTTACTGCTCTGCTCGGCGAGCAATTCGACACGCACGTCTTCTTCACTGTGGCTCGATATAAATTTAGCCGATATTATAGATCAGTTCGATGGTCAGTCTTTGTGTGATGTAAACTGTTGCTTGGGGAACACATATTTGCTAAAGATCATATCGATGTCCCAAAAATTGACGTTTTGTAACATTTCATCGATCAATCGTACAAAATATTAGACGTAGGCTCTAAAAAGTATATAACCATTCTCACATCTCCTGTTCAGCTTTTTGAATTGGCTTTATGTTTTACTTTTACTCACAGTGTAGTATATGTATAATTTCGAAATTTTATTTTGTACCGTACGTTAATTATTTCGAGGATACGCATATTTATGGTGCGCGAAACGTCAGTGAAGCAATGAAACAACTTGTAAGTTTCTGCTTTCACTTTCGCATTCTTCAGGTGAATTTTGCAACTATTGCCAGCAGTTAATAATCCTGATGAACAGTACAAGTTTTCATTAAACGTGAAATTTTCTTTTGTTTTTGCATTCATGTCTCAGCAAACAATGTGTAGCTTTTATTAATTTACATTTTGCTTTGCAACAATAGAAAAATGTGAACCACTGGGCTGCGGATAATTAATAGACACTAGACTTTACGCCGTCGAGAACCAGGGCTTGGCTTTGATTAACCAGCATTGTACCTAAGTTATCTAGTTATTTGAATACACACATTACCAGCTGGCGAAATCCGTTATTTTTACACTAATTCATATGACGCATTGCAAAGGCGGATTTGCTAACTGGGTTAGTCACATTTCGTAAAAATACAACGCATTTCGTTGTGTTGGTGATTTTGTGTAGGAATGAAAAATGCTGCTGAGTAGGCCGCATGAATGTTTGTGGTTCTCAGTTAATCGTTTAATTGTTTTTTTGGATCTAAATTTTATTTTTAAAATCTTACTGCAGTCAGTCACCTCCACCACAGCCGAATGTATCGGCCAAATACGGCCACAAAAAATTTTGAAACTTTTATCGCAGTGGCCATTGGCCTAGCGACTTACAAAAATATTGCAATCATCGAAACTAGTCGGATTTTGTAGAACACAGCGTTTTGGTCGCAAAGTCACTTGCAAACCAGTTGTTACACTAATGCTGTGTTGATAATGTTGTATGTGTAATAGTGTTAGTAACCGCCTGAAAACTCTATTTTCTGTGTTTGACACCTGAAGCATTTATCCGTGTAAGGTCTTGGCGCAATATTTTTTAGACATATTTGTGCAATTTTGATAACGAGACCTCATGACGCTGCTTACGCAATCTCTTTCTTAGATATTAGTGAAATATCTGGCCCTATTCTTCTGGAGCAATACACCGCCATCTCTGATTACACACGGACTCAACCAAAAGAACTGACGGTCACTTCTGGTCAAATGCTTGAAGTTATAGAAAAGCATGAGAACGGTAATTTTTAGCGAAGTTTTAACGTCTGCCAACGTTTCATGTACCTGTCAACATTGTACTTATCGCATGGGTTGCAAATTCCTATTTCATGTTTACGTTTTCCTACAAAAATTATTTTCGTGTGCTAGAGATGCACATACTTTGATTTTGCAGTAGTGTCATTTCCATTAGAAGGTAGCTTTTTACCTAAATTGTGACTGTAAAAGCCATAACTGCACCTGTAAAAAGTAGCACTGGAGAAATTTAAACTGTCAGATTCGATAATTGAATTTCTACCAGTGGTTCATGGTTAGAGATTTCTGGCCGAAAACAAATCTTCCTTCAGTCAAACAATCATACTACCTGTTTCGTTTCTTACGAAACAATTTTGAAAGGTTTTGTTATTGATAGGTTGGTGGTTTGTGAGTGACGAGGAAGGTGAACGTGGTTGGGTACCTGGGGTATACCTTGAAAAGCGCGATGGAACAAGCGAAAATCTCGTCACAAAGCAATCCAAACCAGGGCAAGGTATCGATTTAGCTTCAAACAGCATGAAATTTTTTGTACAAGCTATGTTAACTGTTTGTAATTAATTTTTTCTGACACCTACGTCGATGTCGGTGTCTCTTGGCTGCCGATGTACCAAACATCCATTGAGGAAAAGTTGTCTCTGTATTAGTTCTTTATAGATACAATTTTGGTTTCCTATTTTCTATTTACGTTGTCTTTTTGTGGTGGTAAGCTATTGTACGTTGTAGGAACAGATAAATAACTAACTTTGTATTGGATAGGTGAAAAATACGTCACAACTGCGCAGTTTATTGGCGGTAAAGACGAAGTTAGTTTTGGAGTTGGTGTACTTGTGGAAGTGTTGCAAAAGAACTTGGAAGGGTGGTGGTTGATAAGGTAGAAACTAGAAGTGCATCTCTTTTGTTATGGAACTTACAAGCAGAACTTAAATCCTTTAAACTTAATTATGAGCTCTGCTCTTGTCGATAAATATTGATGAAAAGAACAAAGAACCATGGCGATCAAAGTATTGCACTTGCTTACCACAACTGCTGGCGGTATATTACACTTAGGGTATGTGTACAGTAAGATATTTTGTATGTGTCATGTTATACATGAAGCTATTATCCAGATAGTTTGAACCTTCAAAAGTTCGACCTTCAATGTTAGAAGAAAAATAAGTTGTTTCTCACAATTTTTTTACAATTGGTAGGACTTTATTACGATTCTGATTTGCTAACTTGACCATTAACTTATTCAGCTATCAAGGCAAGGAAGGTTTGGCTCCTGCGTCTTATCTCGAAAAACCGGCTGACGCTGTTTTACGTCAGACAACTAAAGCAGACGTGAGTCCATCTTTCAAAAGCTCCGTCGAACATCGTCGAAGTTTACCAGCAGATGCTGCACAAGCAGTTTTCCCGCCTACTGGCGCTGCTTCCACTGCGTCACCAAGCAATGCGTTGAGTTCTAGGAAGCATTTGGATCTAACAAGAACAAACAGCAATCCTTTGTTTGCAAACAGGAGTGGGTCGCTTGTATTTTTTCTGATTGCAATAAAAATTAAACGATTGATAGAATGCCCATCTCTGTTAAGAAGATTGGTTCTCTTTTCATAGGGAAGTTTATTAGCAAATTTTTTTTAGTCAAAGTATTGATTATTATGCATTTCAGTGGTTATCGCATAATGTTCAATTTCATGCTCCAGTTGTATTTCTAAACCACTTTTTTCTCTATGAGAACTTCAACGAACCGATGGCGTAATTCTTGAATTTTTTTTTGCAGTTATTAATTACGTCCCAGCAGTTTGTTCTGCTCAAATTATAACTTAACACTTTTCTGTTCAGAAAAGTTATCCGCTTTGCCCCCATCTCGGCCACAACCCGCTCTAACCCGGCCGCCCCCGAAGAAGTCATCCGTGAAAAGAGGATCTTTTAAACCCCTCAATCCTCCGCCGTTGCCTCCATCTCCTGGCGTAAGAAATGAACCGGTTTATGATTATGTCACGAATTCGTCGTTCAATGCAGATATACCACATGGCATCAGCTTTCAACAAGACAAAACAGTAAAGGTATGGATTTCACCACTCTTTAGCTTCTTGATAACAAGTTTATGTTAAAGTTAGTAAATTCCTGCCACGGACGAAATTTTAGGAAGAACGTAAGCAGTTGCAATCGCAATAACTAAGTTTGACAATGCGCCTTGGACTGTACGTGACATAAAATTTGAAATAGTTTTTAAATTTTTTTCTGTGTTTTAACTTCTAATTTTTCTGTGTTCATTCGCCAAACACGTTCCTAGAGCGCATGCACTTGCCGATAATGTTGTGCTGAAAAGTTTCCTTTGAGCTCATTTGGTAATCACCCGGTTATTGTGCTAGGTGTTGGAAAAGTCGCCTGGCGATTGGTGGTATATCTCTCTCGAAGGAGATGAAGGTTGGGCTCCTGCATCTCTTATCACAAGAGTATTTCATAAAGAAAAATTGCGTCAAGCTCCCCACAGACCTCAACGTCCAACTTCTGGCACAAAACCTTCTCAGATAAACGGCGCGAATAATGTCGAAGAAAACGCGAACGTAGCCAAACCATTACAGACTGTAAATGCTAGTTTGGAAAAAACAAACTCAACTGAAAACGGTTTGTCAAAGCCATGTCTTCCTGGAAGGCCTTTGCCAGTTGTGCCACTGCTACCAAAGACAGACAGTTCAACTAAAACTGTTTCGACTAGTTTTGATCGAACGAAATCTTGGAAAACTAAGTCTACATCTGGTAATGAACTTGCTCTTTCTGTCAAGAACGATATTCATAGAAGTGTTGAAAGGAGTGCAGACAGTAAGTCAACTTTGAAAAGTGCGACCAAGCCTGCTACAGTCGACAGATTACAACCTGACAGAAAACCTGTACCTCCTCGACGACCCAATAAACCTGTCACCATACCTGCTAAGCCTAAACCAAGTTCCAATGTGACTCCAAACATAGTTGCTAAAGAAGCAAATGAATCTAAAAAGAAACCTAACAAACCACGCCCTCCAAGCCTAACGTCGAAAAAATCGTCTCAAACTATCAAAGAGCCGCATCCTAAAATGGACTTTGATTTGAATGGAAATGGCCGAGCAGATTTTAGAAGTGTGCTGAAACCGGCTCCGAAAAAAGTAATTGGCAGCGAGACCACTGTAAAGAATAGTGTTGGAGTGAAAAAAAAGCCTCTCGTGTTGCCAGAAAAACCTGTCAAACCCGATTTGCCTGCAACAAAGCCTCTTCCTGCGAAACTGAAACCTACTCCAATCACAACAAAGAGAGAACCTGCTTCAGCCACGCGGCCCAAAGTTCCAGTTTCTAAGCCGAAGCCAGGCAAGCCGGCGTCCAAGCCTGTGTTGAAAAGGTTTCAACTAGCCGAAGAGCAGCAAAATCTTAATGGAAACAACAATGCTGCCGAACAAAACGAAAAGTCTCTGGTTGTAGTAAATCGTGTTGAGTCTGAGCAAATAGTTCCTAACGTCCCACTGCCTTTCAATCTCCGTGGTATACCTGATGGTCAAGTTGATGACTTTGAACTCGAAACCATGATGAAAACTTATGATCAAAAAACGTCTACTTTCAACATCATGCCAGCTGCTGGTGATCGAAAAGATGACGCTGAAGAGGTAAGATACGTCGCTGTGCGTGATTTCACGCCGGAAAGTGATAATGAAATGGGATTCGACCGAGGCTGTGAAGCCATTTTGATTCAGAAGTCAAGAAACAACTGGTGGTTCATGAAGATAAACGGCCAATGTGGCTGGGTTCCTTGTGCGTACTTTGAACCCAAGCCACTAGTCTCAAACGATAAAACAAACAGAAGTTTAGACTATCAAGAAACTTCAAACTCTGACGTTGTTTTGTCTGATACATCAGCATTAACCAATCACGTTGCTTCCAATATCTACCAACCAACTCTTTCTGACAATCCAGAATCTCTTTACAGCGAGATTGAAGACCCGACTTGCTTTAAAGCTCAGTCACAAAACGTCTGCGAGCTTTACAAATCTGGGTCTAGCTTTAGTGCCACGGACAACACCATGATCAGTCTTGCATGCGGCGACATTGTTCAGCTCATGCACAGGGCGGACACGGGTTGGTGGTTCGTCAAAGTGATTTTATCATCCGTCAATAACATGGACCAAGAAGGTTGGGTTCCTGCGGATTATTTAGATAAGTTATGACTGATTGCGATGCTTTTTTGTAACTTCATAATTATCTTTTTGTGTTTACAAAGTACTGTACAATACAGCATTACAACTGTATGTCACCATTATGCATGATTGAAAAAGCTTACCAGCGAACGCATGGTGATAGAATGCAAGACGCCAAAGCAATAAAGAGAAGACAGCAAGAACTATGGCAATTGCGTGCTGGGGAAAATTCAGCATATCAATGTTTATGCCAAAAAGAAATTACGTTTTAATTTACGTATTGGCAAATTACGCCTGAAATACGCATCTCGCTGGAATTATCGTAAAATTAGTTCATCATCGTCAAGACGCTGTATTACTCACTTTTTGTCTTTTGTTGGTGCTACAATGTTTTACGCTGTGTTGCGTATGCTGCTGCTTGCCATCAATCATTAGTGTTGAACTTGCATTCGTTCGGTCACTTTTTATTTGTAGTCCGCTGGTTTTGATCCACTTGCAACGTAGCAGTGTTTTTATTTAAATGATTTATTGATTTTATTATGATTTCAATGAGAATTCTGTTTCGATGCCTGATATTACTGCAAAAGCAATGTCTCATAATTGCACTAGTTATTACTTTAGCTTACGTAGTCGTTACAATCATCAAGTTACTGTTTTAGCAAATATAATTTTGCGTGGTGTATTGAACTAATCTCTGATGTACGTCTGAGTAGTGAACGAAATGCTGTAGAACGCCGAATCGGAAATAATTGGAACCTGCTGGGATTCGGTAACAGAAACAGGCTCTAACTACAGTCGCAAGTGGATGTAACACCATGTGTTGCCCCACACAACAAACCGATCGTTTTTTACATTGATTCAATGTCCGTAGACGTTGAATTGTTATCTGAGGGCGTCGTTTTCATTCACAAGACAATGGGATGCATATTATGCTTAGGGCATGTGCTTTTTAATCATGTTTGAAGTGTGTAGGCCTGTTATTTATACAGATCATTCAGTTTTGGTTATTTCATGTTTTGAGTTGTTTTATTTGTTGCAAGACACCTAACTATTTTATAGGCGGAAAAGACAATCAAGAATCAATTGACTGCTTTTGCCACCTACAGTTTTTCTGTGTATCAACGGGGAATCTGCATGTTTGTGCATTATCATTGGCTGTGTTTTGTAGGCTATGGCGCTAAGCCGCAGCTTACTTATCGGCCTGTTGTAAAGTTAATATTAATAACAAATTTATTCTAACAAAGTCACAGCCAAACTTACAAAGTAACCTGCACGTGTTGTTGCTGCGTAGTTAAACATGCATATCAACTCACATGTTTAACAGGTTGTCAGTTTTGTTTTAAAAAATGTATTATATTTTACCTTGAATGTGCGCGGTGGCAGTTATCAATGCACCTTACTTGTAAGGAAATTTTCTTTTAATTTCAACAGTATTACAGTACACTGAGCAGTTTCCTCGTTTTTTATACCGTTCATAAATTACTTTCGTATCACCATTTTTGAATCATTGCTTTTGTTCGTGAATCAATGCAGACTCAGTATTGCATTGCAGAGGTAGAAGTATGCTACGCATTGCAGAGGTATCTGCCTCTGCATTGCAGAGGTATGCTAGCAGAGGTTGTATTCACTCGTGGAGTGCTGGTGAACTTTTATGAACTGTATATTTGTTTGATATAATCATAACCCATCAAGCTTCAACTGTTTTTACTGACTTGTCCATAAGTCGTATCGATATCTTCTATACCTGTGTGAATGCTTGGCAATCATTAAAACACTACTCAATTGTTTCTATGTTTATGATTTATCCCGACGCGTTTAAAGAAATCTCAGATTAAAGGGCCTGTTGAACGACAAATCCCACTAGAGTTACCACGCAAACTTGCAGTTTGAGGAAATTTGCAGATTTTGTTTTGTAAGGGTGTAACTGGCGTATGACCGAGAAAACAAAACTATTTATCGGTTATAAGCAAATTGTTCGTAAGCAATTGTTCGTAAAACAATTGTTCGTAAACTGTTTTTCGTAAAATGAAATCCGTAAAACAATTCTTCGTAAAGCATTTCTTCGTATACATCAAATTTTAACTGCATGCACGAAAAAATGCTTTAGGAAAAATTGTTTTACGAAGAATTAATTTTACGAACAATTGTTTTACGAACAATTTGTCGGACACCTATTTATCTACTCCCTTTTTGTATATACAGTATTTTTCGTCACCAAGTGTGATGGAACCTAATCAATGTAATCATTGACTTTAAAATTTCTTCAGATAAGCTTCCCCCGTGCCACCAATATGTAGTTATATCGCTGCTCATGTCTTCATTTAATTACAAATATTATTTTGTAGATGACCGAGCAATAGAAGCGTTAGAATTGTTTAACAGAGGTGGGCATTTGCTACTTTGAAAGTAGCACGTTAAGAGCGTAGCCGAAAGAGGGGCGTTACTGCTACCAGTCCATGAAAAGTAACGCGCAACCGCTACTCGAACAAAAATTAGCTCGCACTACCTCTTAAGGGATGCATACCTCTGCGGTGGGATGGCGCAACGGATAAGGCGTTGGTTTTCCAATTATGCAAACCTGGTTCGACTCCCGGCTTCAGCTGGTTGTTGAAAACACCGCTCACCTCTACCCAGGGTGTAATAAATTGGGTGGGCGTAGTTGCTGAAGTAAAGTTGGCCGAGAGAAAGGAACTGGCCGCCCTACTCTCCTTAGTGCCGAAGGCTTAGTACAATGAGAACCCTATCTTCTCATACCCGACACTTGAATCAAGTATGGGACCACCTTTACTTTTTACCTCTTCTTACACGCGCTACTCTAACCTGTTGTAAGGGAAGGGACCATTGAGTTGCCAAAAAATACCGGTAGGCACTTTAACATTACCCACTCGTCAAAGAGGTACGCAATCATGCGTGACATGTTCACTCGCGATTCACCTGATTTCAGTCATGTGACTCGACACGTGATATTGTGATCGAAAAATTTTGATACAAAGAAATTTAACTAAATGCTTTGCCACAACCACCGTTGCCTAATGGTTAGGGCAGAGGAGTAGTAATTTCGATTTCGTGGGTTCGATTCCCACCCTCTGCTAATACTATTTTTTTCTTCTGCAACTGAACTGAGTGCAAGAAGGATCTTAATGACTGCAATCAATGGAGTTTATAAGGAAAATTGTGACTAAACAAAACACAAAGCAATTTCACATTGAAAAGCAGGCGCTCTTCGACGAGTGAGTGATGTAAAAGTGCGTACCAAAAATACAACAATGGCATACGTGCTGCACCAGTGTTTGGGTCAATATACGTGTGTGACTCGTAACACGTAAAATCAAACCATCGATCTGTTCCAACAATCTTGTGAGAGAATTGTTTTGATTAACAACAACGACATGCAAGCCAGATTATAAAAGGATTGCTCCAGACAAGAATTGCCAAAAATCCCAAAATGCATAACAAACATTAATGGCTGGTTAATTTTTATCCTTATTTGTAACATTTACAATATAAATCTAGCAAACGTATGCGAGAGAAAGACATGGAGTGAGATTTCTGTCTCATTTGCATATTTTGGTAAAAATTGTATTAAAACCGTGTGAATGCAACATTTTCTCGTTGGCACGGTTGGTTCAGTGGTTCGACGCCCGTCGCAGTCAAACTTTTTTTTTTCTTTAAATTAATTTTTGCGGTGCACAAGAGCATTTCAAAAAAAGTAGGGATAGGGAAAGCTTATATTTTATTATCATTGCAGAATTTCAGTGGCAAATAGTTATTTCGCAATCTGAATCAACCAATCTCTCAAAACACTTTCGGAAAATCTTACTTTTGGAGTGACTAGAATCAATGAGACAAAAATCTCGTGGGAAAAAAATTTCGCGGCGGGCCGGCCATGCTCCCCATATTCAAAAAATGTTGATTTTTTTTAGCGTTGCGATTGTGTAGTGCAAACATGTGATTGTTCAAAAGTGTTCTTGGGTAGCAGGATCGTATTAACCGCCCATCCTACCCCGGGGGGAGGAGAAGCACTTTTGCTTAGGGGCCCACTCATTTCAATTTTTTTTAGCAATTTGACATGAAAAAATGTTGTAAATACTGTTACAGAAGCTCGATATTCAATAGTTTAAATTAAATCACGTAAGACTCTTTACCGCTTTCAAAATTCCGGTTAATGGGCCCAGGTCTCTGTTTAGGGGCATTCAGTTGGTGCAGCGTTTTTCGGCAATTTTAAATAAAAAATGTGACAATACTGCTTTAAAAACTCGACATTTTATAGCTTCAGCTGCATACATCGGTTTCGTATTGTTGATCATCATTTGGAAGTAGGCCTAATATCTTTTAAATCAGCGAAACCAATAAATCTATGCTAGGCTATTTTGTTAAGAGTTTATACAAGAAATAATTCTACATTCTTGCTTTCTTGAAAAATTTCTTTCAACGGTTGATATGGCATATTTGGATAATAGGCTTATTCAAAATTAGATGCTCATAAAACGACAAATAATTTCAATAATGGCATCCAAAAACGTTGACAGGGATTAGTCTATCTAGTTATGTTACTTTGCATTTGAGATAATTTTTTTATTTAAAAAATGTTTAAGAGGAAGAAAGGGGCTTGCATACGGAAGGAAACTTCACGTCGCTAGAATGTTTTGTAACTATATGTGTTAGCCAGAAATAAGTTGACTGATTGGTAGAACTTTTATGCTTGGACTGAGAAAAGCTTTTTTGAGAGGTTAGGATACTCTTGGTAGTTTATCTAACTTATGCAGGCTTTGAACGACAAACACAGGCCCGGTCACCGAGTTTAATCGTTGCACCACCCCCCTGTTAGCTCAGTGGTTGTGCGCCGGGCTTAAGATCACGCGGCGCTGGTTCCATTCTCGGGGTGTGCGCTTGAGCAACGCATTTCAGGACTGCTCTCCATTCAGCGGCACCTATAGTGAATGGAATAATTCTCCGGTAACAAGACTTCAACAATCGGAAAACTAAACTTCACTCTGGCAATCTCGGTAATCGGCCCTGCGTCAAGAGCCTTTGCAAGTAGGCTATTCGAAACTACCAGGAATAACCTATCCAAGGCTTTGTCAGTGCGAGGATAAAGATTCAAAACCAACCAACCATTTATTGCCCGAAAGCATTCAGCTTCAATGTCACCATAGGATAGTACCGAGGCAGCCTACATTTTTGTTCTGGAATAATTATGTTAACTATGAATTGTGTTGTGGTGTTTCGTATCTGCGGCAAAAGACTCCATCCCGCGAGGTCGACGGAAAAACTACATAGCCTACCTTGCTGGGATGTGGAGTGCGACAGGCTTTACCGCGACTTCCTCCGTTCCCCCCAGGGTACCGCCACCACCAACTCAGCAACAGCCCTGCTGGCAAGATTGGATTCAAAAAGGAAGAAGCGCTGGACAGAAGCCATAGACTCAATCGACTTCACGCACTCCAGCCGCACAGCATGGAGTACACTCAACAACCTCACTGGCAATCCAATGCCCCATTTCAGCAAATGCCATCGCCTCACAACTTGTGAAAAATGGAGTGCACAGAACGAGAGACCGTGAATCAGACAAGTCCGTCCTCAAGGAAATGACGGACCTCTGGAAGGTCCCAACACCTGTCGAGGGCAACATCTCTGGTGAGTTTACCCCAGAAGAATTTGCCTCCGCCCTCCAGCACCTAAAGCCAGGCAAATCCCCGGGCCTTGACCACCTATGCCCGGAACTAATACTCCAAGCTGCCCCCTCTATGAGGTCCTGGTTAAAAGAATTCCTTTCCTGCTGCTTGCGTCACCTGCGCATCCCAAGAATCTGGAGAAGAGCCCTAGTGGTTGCAGTCCCAAAGCCGAAGAAGCCCCCAGGGGATCCGAAGAGCTACCGCCCCATCTCTCTGCTCTGTATCCCCTTCAAGATACTCGAAAGACTTATCTACGCCCGTGTCGAACCGATAATAGACCCTCAGCTCCCTCGGGAACAAGCCGGCTTTCGCCACGGAAGATCAACTGTAGACCAGGTCACTCTGATGACCCAAGACATCGAGGACAGCTTCTCGGCGAAAAAGAAGGCTGGCGCCGTGTTTGTCGATCTCACGGCTGCCTACGACACTGTATGGCACAGCGGCCTTATCTGCAAACTACTCCGTCTCCTTCCTGACAGGCACATGGTCCATATGATTATGGAACTTGTGCAAAACCGCAGCTTTACCCTTTCCACCGGTAGCGGCCGACGAAGTAGACTACGTCGACTCAGGAACGGCGTCCCACAGGGCTCTGTCCTGGCTCCCCTCCTCTTTAACACTTACATCTATGACCTGCCTGACACCATCTCCAGGAAGTATGCTTACGCAGACGATCTGGCTCTCCTGCATCCAGCCGGAGATTGACAGACAATGGAGAGGAACCTAAGCCAGGACATGTCAACTATATCAACATAACTCCAGAAATGGAAGCTACAGCTCAGCAAGGCAAAGACAGTGTCGGCGGCCTTCCACCTAAACAACAAGGAAGCAAAACGTGAGATCAACATTACCACCGATGACGAACACCTCCCCTACTGCGCCGAACCCACCTACCTCGGCGTAACCCTGGACAGGTCACTCACGTACCGACGACACCTGGAGTCACTGCGCAAAAAACTATTTGCGCGCGTTGCACTTTTGAGGCGGCTGGCGGGTTCCGGCTGGGGAGCTGATGCGAAACCCCTTCGCACAGCTACCTTGGCCCTCGTCCATTCTACCGCCGAGTACTGCGCACCAGTGTGGTGCCGCAGCTCTCACACCCGCCACATTGACACCGCCATCAATGACGCACTACGCACTGTGACTGGATGCCTGCGTCCCACTCCAACGGACTGCCTTCCCATCCTTGCAGGCATCCAACCTGCTGAGCTTCGCCGTAAAGGAGCCATGATTTCCCTTGCTCGTCGCGCACTGGACCCCGACCACCTCCTCCACAGTACATTCCAGCGCTTACCTGGAGGACAGCAGCGACTGAAATTAAGACGCCCATTTGTGCCCGCCGCACGACAGCTTCTGAACAACGTTGAAGATCTTGGAATAAGTGCGGCACACTGGACGAACTACACATGGAACATGGAGTGGCAAAACAACACCTCCCGACTCCGTGATTTCCTACCCGACGTCGATCCCCACCCTCCGGGAATGTCCCTCGCAAGACTTGCGTGAGTCCGGCTTAACCGCCTACGAACCGGCGTCGGTCGCTTTCGTTCAGACATGTGCAGATGGGGCCTGGCTCCCTCACCGGGATGCGAGTGTGGCGCCACAGACCAGACAGTAGATCATGTCGTCCATGACTGCCCAATCCATCAACCACCACATGGAGCGCTTGGACTGAAGGCCCTGGATGACGAGACTGTCGAGTGGCTGATGACATCATGCCCAAACATATAGTCCAGAAGAACAGCTCATACGACGAAGAAGACGATTGCTGACCGATAAGTTATTAGCCTAACCTTTAGTTACCGGTACGCAATCTTTTATTGTAAAATTTGCTTCTAGAAGTTTTTGTGTAGGCTACGTGACAGTATAGAAGCTTCTTTGACTTGTTGACCTGAAGAGTGAGTTCTTATGATGTAATATGTCTCTGGTAATACTACGGTACCCAATAATCTCTGGAAGCTTCTGGTCCAAGCAAAACAAATTACAATTAACTGGATCAACGAGATGAGTTTGACAAGTCAGAATAAGTGCTATACGGTATATCAGTTCAACAATTAAATAAATATAGGCTAATGGCCGGTGCAGATGCCAAGTCCAAGTTTAATTGGGGAGATTTTTCTTTGATAAATAACGTTTCCAGAGTTTTCAATTTCCTTGAGTCCTCTCCTCTCCCTAGTATTTCAACTTCTTCAAAATTAATCTTGTGGTCTGCATTGGTGCGCAAATGGTTTGCAACCTCAGATTCTTTTGAATTTTGATGATCCGTTTTATGTTCTAAAATTCTTGTGTATAGATTCCTTTTTGTTTCTCCAATGTAATTTGCTCCGCACGAACAAGACAGTTGGTACACTACATTGGAGCTTGATAGTTTGGATTGGCGGTCTTTAAAATTAAAACGTTTTGAAAGATCTGTGATTTTGTGGAGGAAACGAATAGATAATTTTCCTTTGGTTAGTTGAAATGTTAAATGTTGAAGTTCTTTGCGTATTTGGTATGACATGTCACCGAGAAACGGCAGCTTAAAGACAAAAGATTAAAAATCGAGTTTGATCTTTAGATAATTTTTGACTGGGTGAAATGGGTAGACACTTTAACAAGTCGAAATTCTGCCACTAAACTTGATTAGAATGAAACCGCCAACCAATCATAAGCTACGGTTTAAGTGACGTAAAAAATGGCGAAAAGAAGATGATAGAAAGCAAATTAAGAGATGGATTATTTGTCAGCTGGTTGGCTTAGGGGTTAGGGTTAGGGCTAAAAAGTAGCCATTTCATTGACGCGGGTTCGATTCCAACCACTGCTATTGCTCTTTTTCTTCTGTAATTATCAAATAAAGTTCAAAACAAGCATTAACTCTCTGGATGAGTGCAAGAAGGGTCACAATTGGACGGAAGCCTCTTATAACATGTTCTGATAGGTTGGCGTTTGCAATGTATTCATTCGCAGTGGCAGAATTTCGACTTGTTAAAGTGGCTACCGGTGAAGTGCTGTGTAGGCCTACTTTGTTCAAAAGAGTTGCAATAGGCTACATTTATTTAGGAATTTTCTGGGGTAGCCATTATGCCCAAGCATCTTTTTAATGATTTCGAATTCTTGGTGTATGGAAGAATATGAATTGCAGATGCGGTAAGCTCGGGAAAGAAGAGAATTAACAAGATTACGTTTGTAGTGAAAAGGAACAAAGCTTGAACAAAGGGAATAATGTTTGTCCGCCCCGATAGCTCAATTGGTTAGCGCGTCACTTCTGGAACGAAGAAGCTTCAAGATCAAGCGGCGCTGGTTCGACTCTCGAGGTGTGCGCTTGAGCAACGCACGTTAAGGACTGCTCTCCATTCAGCGCCGTCTAATGGATGGACTAGTTCCCCGGCAACAAGGCTTCAACAATCGGAAACTTCACTCTGTCAATCTCGGTGACCGGGCCGCGAAGTTTTTTTCCCCACGAGATATTTGTCTCATTGATTCTAGTCACTCTAAAAGTAAGATTTTCCGAAAGTGTTTTGAGAGATTGGTTGATTCAGATTGCGAAATAACTATTTGCCAATGAAATTCTGCAATGATAATAAAATATAAGCTTTCCCTATCCCTACTTTTTTGAAAAGCTCTTGTGCACCGCAAAAATTAATTTAAAGAAAAAAAAAGTTTGACTACGACGGGCGTCGAACCCCCGTTCTCCCGATCAGTAGGCAGAGGATGAAACCACTGAACCAACCGTGCCAACGAGAAAAAGTTTCATTCACACGGTTTTAATACAAACTTTTACCAAAATATGTAAATGAGACAGAAATCTGGTGGGAAAAAAATTTTCGCGACCGGGCCTGCGTCAGTGGTTCAAAGCCTCTACAAGTATGCAAAACTGCTAGGATTAAGCTCTACAAGAAGCTTTCCCAGTCTGAGGATAAAGATTCAATCAATGTTCAGTGTGTATAGGTTTTCGATACACATTGGTGTTGATGTTACCTTCACCGTTCTACTAACTAGAACGTCTAAGAAAGGTAGGCACTTGTTAACTTCTGCTTGATATGTAAAAGATATTTCTTTTTTTATAGAGTTAATTAATTTGAAAAACTTTGACAAAGAAGAGGAAGTTGGAAAAATTAGGAAGATATCATCCACATAGCGGCAAATTAAGGTTGGTTTTTCCATTTCGGTAGTACGAAGTAAAGCTTGGTCTATCACGTAGTTCATTAAAACATCGGCCATGAGTGGGGCAATGGGACTTCCCATTGCTACACCATCTATTTGTTGATAGTATTTTCCATTGAACTGAAAAGTCGTACTTTTGGTTACCCATTTCAATAGCGATTTAAGTCGGCGCTTGTTGAGACCATGAAATTCTTTTACGTCTTTCGTAAAAATTAGTTGTAAGATTAAGCCAATGGTAAAATTTACAGGAATGTTAGTGAACAGACTTTTTACATCAAAAGAAGTTAGAATTTTATTAGGAAAAAAACCATGGTCGATAAGAGAAACAAAAGAAAAGGTATCCTTTAAGTTTGTAGTGTGAGACCGAATAGGCGAAAGAATTTTGTTGAGCCATTTAACACATTGATGATTAAAGCTACCTACTTACATTTATAACACTGATTGCTTACATTTATAACATTGAAGATGAAGACAGAATAGTTTTCGAAACGTTTGTTTGCTGAACATGAGTTTGGTATCTACATTTTGGGCTCTTTATTTTTTGATTTTGTAGTGTCTTTGATAAAATACATAAAATACAAGCGCCTGGCAGCACTGATTCGATTTTCTTGCCTTGCCTCGCCGCGAGCGTGACTGCTGCGTTTGCGTAAGGCATCATGGTTTGGTTTGTTTTTGAATCTTTATCCTCGGACTGGCAAGAAAAAAGCCTTGATTGGTTATTGCTGGTAGTTTCGTATACTTGTAGAGGCTTTTGACGCAGGGTCGGTTTCCGAGATTGACAGAGTGAAATTTCCGATAGTTGAAGTCTTGTTGCCAGGGAATTATTCCATCCATTAGGTGCCGCTGAATGGAGAGCAGTCCTTAAAATGCGTAAACCCTGAGAGTCGAACCAGCGCCGCTTGATCTTGAAGCTTCTTTGTTCACGAAGACATGCGCTAACCAACTGAGCTATCGGGGCGGACGATATCATGGTGACACAGGTGGCATGTACCGTTATTATAAAGGCAGTGGCTATTTGACCGGCTCCGGTCTTTGAATCTGAAACACTATTTGACCAGTCATGACGTCACTACATAAAGCACTTTTTTCTTTTTCTCTTTCAAAGCAAAAGACGATAAGCGCATTAAGTTTTAAATTTAACACGTTTTGTTCAACTGAGTCCGTGGCGCATACGTATCGTCTCGGGCTTCCATTCTAGAGGGAATGAGTTCGATACTGTCCGGAAGCGTTCTTTTTTTTTTTTAACTAAATTTTGACCCAAAGTGCATTTTTGTCGTCAATTTTTAATTTGAGTAGCCTACAGCCCATTTTTTTAAATCTTTCCAAATGTGAGTAATAAAGTTAAGTTTTTTTAATTTGTGAATAAAAGAATAACAGTTAACCTCTCAAGTACATGTAGCTCCACACAGAGTGAAATTTACATGCCTTTTGACTCCTTTTTATTTCTTTAAAAGTAATATCTAAAAAGACATTATTGACCCAAGAAGAATGTTTAAAAAGACATTATGAAAAGCAACTACGGACAAAGGCCAGTGTTTCGATCTCCCGACCTCTTCAGCGTAGCCGTAGCGTAGTAAAGTACTAAAGTGAAAGTGGAAAGTTGTCTTGAAGGGTTGGTTGAGATGATGATTTGAAACTTGACTGATTGTTGTGCGACAATGAGACTGGAGTTAATTTTTAACTTCGGACTTCAGCGAAACGTAATCTTACAGCCTATTAGAAGGCGTGATTTTTTCAGAGAATTTGTGCTATGAAATGAAAGGAATTTGTTAAAAAAAGACTAGAAAAAACTTTTTTAATTCGTTTTAAAACTTTTTTATTCACTTGTTGATTCATTCAGATTCATATCAGTTTGTATCCTTTTGTAGATAAAAAAAAAAGAAAAAAAAAAAAGTACGCTTCCGGATAGTATCGAACTCATTCCCTCTAGAATGGAAGCCCGAGACGTTACGTATGCGCCACGGACTCAGTTGAAGAAAACGTGTTGAATTTAAAACTTAACACTTTGCTCCTCAAAGGGAGGCCAGATTTGGCCCCCCCCTCATATTTTCGTTGATTACTTGAAGCACAGTAACGCCATGCACTTGGTTTTTCTTGACTTTTCCTAAAATTGCCAGGCGGATCTGATGATACTAAATTTGATGCTAAAAGTTGTGTAGTTTTCTTGTAAATTCAAGATTTTGGTGAATTTTTGATATTTCTAGCTCACTTCCAGCAAAGCGTGAAATGGATTACATTGCGATAACAAGCCATGAGCTCATAATTGCTTCGTGCATCGATATGCGCGAGCAGAGAGAAACGTCCTCTTGTTTTCCTTTGTTTGGTTTGACCTCAATAACACAAAGCACGTTATTTCTAATGCTACAAAAAGAAGCCAGTGGTCACAAAGTTGTTAATTAGAAACAATAATAGCAAACGTTTTTTGCGTTATCAGCTTTACGAAGAAAAGCAATCTATGATCAATGTAGGCCACAAACTATTCAAAACAGTTGTTTCAACCAGCAAATATCCATTGACGAATAAAAAGCGTTACAATAAGAAATCTTCCCTTAGGTAGTGAGTAGTGACATGAAAAACCTGGTTTCGAAATAAATGTTCTATGGAAATACTCTCATTGGCAAAACTTTCCATTGGGAAAATGTATCACTTCAAATGCTTTTGGAAGAAGCTGAAAAAATGGCGTTTTTGCAAACAGTAATTGTGAGATACAGTATGCTCAAAATTATGAGATCACGTAGCAGCTTACTCGATGACTACATGTCCCTTCGCTGCTTTATGTCGCCTACGCTTACTTGTTATGTGTTGCATTTTTGTTCGACGGTGCACTGTGTATTGTTCCAAAGAGCGCAAAATAAAGATGATAATGTCTTCACTACAAAATATTTTGTATTGTAGACTAGGCATAATGCTCGGCGTCACATCAGACAAACAACAAATCGGCTTTCTTGATCATTGATTCAACATCTGAATACGTTGCGCCAATGTATAAGAGGCCGGCTATTGTGAAAACCCGCCATTTATAAACGATCTGATTATTCCTAAAGTGGGATAAACCAATGGATCAAAGAATGAAAAAACAATGCTGAGAAAACTAAATCTAAGTGACGAACAATACCGATGTCTTCATTTATTTTGGAAAAATGCTGCCTAAACTTATCAACAAAAAATACCGAAAAAAACGGCAGGGATCCCGAAAGCAGAATTTGCTCGACTTTGGCATGAATTTAGTCAGACAGCTAATAAATCCACACATACAATAACGGCCACTCAACGGCTATAATATTCATAATCAACCTGGTTCTGGGCGGTTTGTGTAACAGTTCAGGGGAAGACACTACTTGAAATGGTGCACAACACAAAAGATTTTCAATGTTGATGGTGGATTTCTAAAAACCGGTGTGGATTGTGCTGCACAGTGACTTCAAGTTTAGGGCAGAAAAGGCACAAAAATATCAAGATAAAAACAAAGACCTTGTGGGAAATTTGTGGGAATCATAACACGATGCAAATACCATAAACGCGTAGTTTGCATGCTGCTCTAAGCTGGCCGGTAACCACAAAGGTAGACAACAAAGGCAGTTTATAACTAGATAACAGCGTAATAAACATTATAAATACGTAACCCGACAGTTTTCTTTTACAAACGTTTTACGTCTAACAGTAAAATTTCCGCAAAATTTTTGTGAAGCGTTTACAAACCATGGTTATGTGAAATTATTCATCATTATTATTTTTACTTTTCGGATGTTGTAAAACGTCATCAGAAAAAATCACAAAAAAAACATTTCATTACTTCAATGTAGTAGGCCTAAGAATTTTTTATAGAATTGTAGCCACGTTTTATCAACCAAGAAGCCATTTTTTGGCAATATGAAGTTATACAAAATAATTTGCAATACTACAAATGTTTGAAAAGAATCTAGGAAGTCTTCTCACAATCTAGCACAAAATGATTGTGTTTATTGTACCTCTGCAATATTTTTTATGACAAATTTTGAAGCTTCGTTATAATCATTTTTATCTTTCAAGTCATAAGTCCATTTTTTTTGGCCAGAAATTATAATCGCTGCTTTGCTCTTGTATCGCTTCGTCGCGTTTACGCGTATTTTTTGTGTTCCAAACAATAACGACCAAGTCAGCAATTCAGTCTTTTTACATTGATTCAACATTTGTAAACGTTAAATTAATGTAGATCTGCTGACTGTGGGTTTATTTCACATTTCCTTTGTTTACCCATGTTCCTCACTTTGCTGTTGCATTGTTTCGACGTTGGCGGACTAAAAATGCATTTTCAAATTGATTGACACACAATAAAAAGTGAACTTCGAACTTAGCTTTGTTGATGTAAATGCTGTATTTTTAGTGGATGTAATTCATGAGTTATGTTTATAAACACCCGTAAGCCAAATGACTTATGATGTAGCCGGCATGATATTTGTGATGCGACTTGACACAAATCCACAATTCCAAAAGCGCCTAATTTGAACTTAGAAATTTCAGATAATTTCAACAGCTTGTTCAATTGTCTTCTCTCTACTAAAAATATTCATACTACAAACTCAATTGTAGACCTAAAATACACAAACGAACATGTAAACAGCTATTCAAGTAAGCCAAGGTGTTACTTATGAGAAGTTTGGTTCCATAAAACAAGAAGCTGGCCATGGGTTTCGCAAAGCATTAGTTCAGGACAAAAATATAAAACAACGCAGTTTTGTTTTTTTCAAATTCATGTAACAATGTTACTCTGTAACTATTTTATAATTAATGAGTAGCCTACAATAAGATTTGCTCGCATAAATCTTTATCGACGCAATGAGTCCGCACACCGCACACACACTTCGTGCGGTTGATCGAGTTCTTTGTCCTTTAGAATTTTGCATGAAATCGGATTAGCACGGTTAATTAAAGGCGGCAAGTTAAATCAAAATTGTCGTTTTTGGGTATCTTTGCAAAAGTTGAAATATCAAGTTTCACATATAAAATTTTAGAATAATGACTTTTCAAACTTATAGACAAATGATTTTTTTTCACACCAGTGCAACTTCTGTTGAAATAGCACCAGCGGATCACACGTAACAGCTGATTGAATTTGATCCAAAAACGGCCCCCCCTTGAGCAGTTAACTTCCAAAAAAACGTTGAAAAGCAAAGGGTTAAGGCGCTTATCGTCTTTTGCTTTGAAAGAGAAAAAGAAAAAAGTGCTTATGTAGTGACGTCATGACCGGTCAAATAGTGTTTCAGATTCAAAGACCGGAGCCGGTCAAATAGCCACTGCCTATTATAAATTAATATTGATACATTATTATCAGCCTGTGATGCTTGTTTTTATCTTTAGAAGGCTGCATGCATATTAAGTAACCGATAGGGTAAGTTCACTGCTGTAAAGATTACGATATCATTAGAGAGTGTTTCAATATGCCCTTTGAAAATGAAGATGAGCAATGTCGAAAGTTGTTTATTGGAAGAATTTCTTATGAAACTACTGATGATGGGTTAAGGGAATATTTTTGCAAATATGGAAACATTACTGACTGTGTTGTTATTCGTGAAAAAGGAACTAACAAATCCAAAGGGTTTGGATTTGTTACTTTTGAGACAGAAGAAGAAGCTGATAGGTGCATGAAGCCAGAGGAGAGGCCACACGTTATTGATGGAAGAACTATAGATGCTAAACGAGCAGTTTCAAGAGAAGATTCTTCAAAACCTGGGGCTCATATTCAGGTAAAGAAAATATTTGTCGGTGGAGTAAAGCAGGGTTGTGATGAATCCATGTTGAGAGACTATTTCAGTAAATATGGAAACATTGTTTCGATTGAAATACCACTTAATAGAGAAACACAACAACCGAAAGGATTTGGTTTTGTCACTTTTGATGATTTTGATGTTACAGACAAGCTTGTAGCAAAACATAATCATGACATCAGTGGTTTTCACTGCCAAGTTAAGAAGGCCCTTTCAAAAGAGGAGATGCAAAAAGCAAAGGAACAATCGGACATGAAAGGTCAAGAATTTAGAGGTATGAGAAGTGGTGGTTATGGAGACCGAGGACAAGACAGAAGACCAAGTAGAAGCAGAAGTGGTTATGGCAGTTACAATGATTATGGTGATGAAGATGGTTTTAGTTATGGAGGTGGTCCAATGAGAAGTCGTTATGGCAGATCAGAAAGAACAAATGCGCCATATGGCAAAGATTATGGCGTGCATTCCAGACAAAGCAGATTTTCCCAAGAAAATGAATATGAAAGGAGTGATTACAACCCAAGATACAGTGAAAAAGGAAGAACCTATAGTGAACTGGGGTATGGAAACACATATGACTCAGAAAATTGTAATTATCGTAGCTATAATTCAAATGATAATTATGGAGGATATGGAGAGCAAGAAAATAATTATTATCGAAGGGCTAATGACAATTACTAATGTTTACCTTTATAAAGAAATATTAGGATTGTAGTTTCTGGAACAACAAAACATTGTTTCTTGAACATAAAAAGCTTTTCTACATGTAATTATGTCAGTTTTGCATACTGACATAATTGTGTTTCTGTGGTTGGTTTTAAGTATTTCGCTGTTGAGGACCTTTTCTGGATATTTTTGTAAAATATGCTGTTTTAATTTTCATTATTTTATATGTATTTTTAATATTAATTAGGCATTATGTGGAAACCTTGATTATATAGGTACTTTTAAACTTAATAGGATGCATCTTTGCTTGAAAATTAGCTTTTCACACTGTATAGTCAATCAGTATGATAATTAGCATGCATTGCAATAACGAAATTGAATTATTTCCATAGTTGTAACAAAAGGTAGCAATACAAGAAAATGTATGTCACAGTTAATGTAACTCTAATCTTACTTACAATCACTTTGTCTAAATTTCTGGCTGCTTGATCTAGTTTTTACAATTGATGCACTGGTGTATTGTTTACTTCAAATTGCCAAAACAACTCTACCGTACACATAGTTAAGCTACGGTAATCACAAAATAAAACCCCCAAAATGTACATAAGACATACAAGCTACAATTCCAAGTTTTATTATAAACATGTTTAGTGGTATATATATCTAAAAATTCGAAGTCTTGTGATAACTTTTATTGATGCTAGTTTACAACTGATTATTATTTTTAAATAAATGCTTGTTATTTTAAAGAGTGTGTGTCTCACTGTTTAAAAACCATTCACAAATAATATAAAACATGATTATATTAAAATTAATACACCAAATCTAAGGCAAATATTGGAAAACTGTTTTTACAAATGTGAAAATTTTGAACGTGTAGGCTATTGCTGTATTTTTTGGAATGTTTATGTTGTCTTGTATAACTGTTCAGTTGACATTAGAAAAGTCATCATGTTGTATGAGTTAATTTTTTTTTTAAACTGGAAAATTATGTTTCAAATAGTTATTGTTTGCGTATATTGAACTTTGATGCCCTATCAAAAGTTCAACTTTTGATTTTAAGTCTAAATGGTAACCACTAACCATTGCTATAATATCACCATTGCATTTTTGGGACTCAATCCAAATGCTTTCATACAAACTACTGTTTTGTTTGTCTATTTATCATTGTGCTGATATTAATAAACAGCAATTACAACAACTTTCTACTCCAGCTGTGTTGTTTTTTTTTCTTTCACACTTTGATTAAGGATTTCATTACATTTAGGCAATTTTCTTTTATATTAGGCCTTTTTCCATTGTAAAGCAATGGATATTAATTATTTTTTGTTGAATTCTGTTGACAACTACAAGTTTCATTCACAAATTAACGACAAACTAAAGAATGAACCTTGTATATTGGGGATTGATGAAGCTGGTCGTGGCCCAGTCTTGGGTATTGTATGCTAAATATTTATGTTGGAAGCTTAAATTTATGGAAGGAACACATTTATATAGCTTTTATTTCAAATGTGACAAAGACAGTAAAATATTTATAGATGTTAATGACCTAGTACATATAGAACAACTTGTGTTACTTACAGTTAAAAGAATGCCACTTAAGTTGACAAGTCTTGTTAGCAGCCCATCATTGTTGTAATTTTCAAAATGTGATTAAAAACATATTGCGGATCTTAACTTCATTTAGCATGTTTTTTTACAAATGCATATGCATGCACTCTTGCAGGTCCAATGGTTTATGCTGCTGCCTTTTGTCCTATATCTTCAAAAGAAGCCTTGGCTAACTTGGGATGTGATGACTCAAAGGTATTGAAAGAAGAGCAGCGTGAAACTTTATTTGAAACCATAAATCAAACATCAACTGACTTCATTGGATGGATGATACATATTTTATCACCAAACTTTATATCAACTTCAATGCTAAGCAGGTTATTACCAAAGTGATTTAATTCATGTAGCGTCAGTTTACCGGAAAAAGTCTGCTAAGTTACATGTATACAGTATATTTTCTATAACCTTGTATAGCCTACAAATACATTGTACATCTTGCACCAATGCTGGGATCTCACAAGACAAATGAACAAAAAGACGACAAAAGTAAAATGTTTTCACCATATTCAGTAAATAAGGAGACTGATAAACAGGCTTCGAAATTCGTTTTTGTTGACGGCGGACAAACGTGTCCGGTCTGAGCAGCTATTTTGGCGGACAAATTAAGTCTCACGGCGGACACACCAGTTTTAGCGTCGATCGTTATGCTTAATCAGTTAATCACTTCATCTTGATAATTCTTCGCCATTTGAGAAGTATAGCTACGGTTTAGAAGGCTTTTTAAAATTTCAGCGAAGTCACTCTGAAAGGCTTTCATCAGACCAACGACGTGCGCTTGAAAAGTCAAAGCGCCGTATACCTGCTTAATACGCCGGAATGGCCCGATTCGGTGAGAGCCTTTTTCGGTGAGAGCCCTATTTGGTGAGTTTTTTTTTAAAATTATTGCGCGCCGTAGCCTAATTATCATTGCCGTTATAGGGATAGAGGTTAGGGGGTTTTTGGGGCTGGGGGTTTTTGGGGTTGGGGGTTTTGAGGTTGGGGGTTTTGAGGTTAGGGGTGTTTGGGGGTTTTTGGAGGTTGGGGTTTGCATTTTTGGGGTTTTTGAGGTTGGGGGTTAGGGGTTTTTTGGGGGTTGGGGTTTGGGTTAGGGGTTTTAATTAGGCTACGGTACCCAATAATTTTCAAACAAAAATTAAAAAAAAAAACACAAAAACCCCCAACCCCTAACCTCTATCCCCTATCCCCTAACCCTATAACGGCAATGATAATTAGGCTACGGCGCGCAATAATTTAAAAAAAAAAACTCACCAAATAGGGCTCTCACCGAAAAAGGCTCTCATCGAATAGTAGCAGACCCGATTCAATGTCATCAATCGTTGAAGCAACGTAAAAATCGAAAGTTTTCCTGCTTGAATGGAAGCTAAGGGATGCAGTATTAACATTTTCTAGATGTGCGGAAATTATATTTTTGCAACAATTGTTCGTGCTATGCAATGACAATTTGTATCGCTAGTTCCTGTGTTATTTCTCGGCGGACAAATATGACCGATCTAAATGGTACTTCCCTCCAGGAATATCTATGGGTACTTCCCGCGGACATGTCCGCTTGAATTTCGAGGCCTGGATAAACATACCTGAATTGATAACAAAGACGAAAGATAAAAGTAAATGGAAAGAGTTTGTAAGGGAAGTCACAGTTGATCAATCAAAACTAATTTGTTGCAGATGATGAAGAATGTTTGTCTGCGGTGACATTGCCAGCATAAACCTCTTTGTGTATTGTCGTAACAAAATTAGTTTACTTTCTATAAAGATGTGCTTGAAAAGTGAAAACTTTATTGATTAACAATTTCGATGAGAGTTGAGATCACCAATCCAACAGAGGATATGATTAAATCATGTAGTAGTAGTCCAGTTTTCATCCGGTCTTGTTGGTAGCCTAACTTGTTTTATCTCGTTTTACTTTTACATCAATCTGAATAGGCTGCTTGAGTGCTTGTATGTGTTTTCAGAACGAAGTACAATTTGAATGCAATTTCACATGACACAGCAATTGGTCTCATAAGGTCTGCCCTCAAGTTAGGAGTAAAGGTGAAAGAGGTTTATGTTGATACAGTTGGTCCACCAGAATCTTACCAAGCAAAACTACAGGTACTGCTCAGTAATAAAAGATAAGCATTCATATGACTTAGAAGAGTGTTTTTCTTAAAGATGGCGTGCATGGAACAAGATGATAATGAATTCGGTTGTAGAATATGGATTTTTACAGGAAAGTATAACCATAGAGCTATTTGATGATGTTGAATGAGTCATTTAAAAAAAAGTACTGTCATTTTTTTTTTTTGCTTGTCACATGAGCATTAAGCAAGCTTATTTTATATTCAATTTTGTTTAGAGTGTTTTTCCAAAAATAAAATTCACTGTGGAAAAGAAAGCTGATGCAAAATTTCCTGTCGTGAGTGCTGCCAGCATCTGTGCAAAGGTTTGCCGAGATCGTGTAGTCTCGCAATGGAACTTTGTTGAAAATCCTAATATTAGCAAAGAATATGGGTCTGGTTATCCATCAGGTGAGTTACTTTCATTGATGAAACGATTCGATTGAAAGAGGCAGTACAGATTAAGGTTAAAACTTGAAAACAGTTTTACTGGCTACTGAATTGTTACGTATAATGAAGAAATTGCCATATTATTACATACAATTTACTAATTGTAAATATGCCTTCATGTAGAGATGTATCGATAATATTAGTCATTTTTGCCGTATGGGTATCAGCAAAATCTGGCGGATACTGTGGCCGATACTAAAAATATATAAAAAACGCATTTGCTGCTGATTTTTCACAGTCAGAAAAGATGTAGATTTTTCGAAGTAGTAACTAACGTCACATTGATGTAGAAACATAACAACCTGTGCAAAGGTTTGATACCTCACGACGCACGTCTTCACACTCCTATGACTTTTTGCGCGCACCTTTTGGCTTCGGCATTGCAGTGATTCTTTCACTCAAACGTTTTATTTCAACAGTTTTGCGTTGCTCGCTTCTTAAATTGTGAAATGCTCAATATCCAACATTTCTCATCTGTGTTTCTTTTTTACACTCATGGAGCATAAAACTTGTCAACGTTTTTTGTCCATACGACGTCATGAAATTATATCTTAAACCTGCGTAGTGATGTAACATCATTTCAACATTTTATTGAATGATGACACAACAAACTCGATCGTCATAGTTGGTGTGGTATCTGAAAAATGAATACCTTTTGACTTTGAAATTCAGTGAAACAAAGTATCCATTAATAATAATTTAATAATAATCACTAATATATGACATACGTACTATAGTCAAATCCCATTTTTCCATGTGATTTTTGCTCCGGAGATCAGTAGAAAATAAGGCTATCATGTTGAGGCGCAACATTTGCTGATTGGTTTAGTTATATAAGCTTCAAAGCTTTTTTAAATAGTTCTTTTCTGCAAATAAGGTCAAACATAGCATTCAATCACTCCTTTGCAAATACCAAAAACTACTTCTTGCACCTCTAAAATATCGGTAGCGGCTTAAAAAGTGACATCGGTATCTGCAAAAATATTGGTATTGGTCAATTGGTACATCTCTACCTTCATGCAATGTACTTGACAACGAAATACTACAGCCATTGCTAGTATTGTAATGGAATATGATGCATGAATCTTTTTAGCTTGTTGGAGTGATACTTGGTTGAAAGAAACGATTAGGTTTGTTTGCTTTGTTGGTATACTAGCACTGTATATTGTGATTTCACATAGACCCAACCACCAAGGCTTGGCTGCGTAACAACATTGATAGAATTTTTGGATTTCCAAATTTTGTTAGATTCAGTTGGGCAACAAGTAAGTGAGTTTAATTCTGCATATCTGTTATGCTAGTTTCTTTTAAATTTTTTCTTAATGTTTAGTAAACTTTTACATGAACTCTATAAGAGATTTAAGGTATTTATTCAATATCTTGAAAGCATTTGTATGTGTGTATACTTGAAAGTTACTTTTTCCGAAATAGAATTTTTAGTCCATCCAAATTCACTTAGTAACTATAAAATCTGCATTTTAAGCCGATAAATTTATTATTTAAGTAATATTTTTCTTTGAACCGAAGAAAGCACCTTTCGAAGTTTATCTTCGCGGATTGCCTCCCACAATTGGGATGTAGTCTTTCGACCTCTTTTGTAGACCCCTATGATGCATGTCTAGTTGTCTACAGTTCAATGTTCCCATCTGTTGTTGAAGTAGTCACTGAAATAGCCGATGTACGTGTTCTATTGCCCATGTCGAAATTTGAATTAGTTTTCCTTTTTTGAGTTTGAACACGAACTTTATAATGGCAATTTCTATCAGTGATGTGTTGCTTTAATATTTGTTTCACAGCTCGCAACATTCTTGAAACGGAAGCAGTGTCTGTTCAGTGGCCGGATGATGATGAAGAAGGCGACGCAAACTCGAATACTCCAGCAATAACACAATTTTTCACTGGAAAGAAGTCATCGGAAACCAGACATCATTTTTTTAACACAAACAACCTTTTTACAGTTGATTCATTCTGATTGTTGGTTTGAGGTCTTCAAGCAGCGTATTGAAGGATATCCCGAGGGTACAAGTCAGTCTCTGAAGTTGGAAGTACAGCAAATGTTCCGGTAGATTCCAGGAAAGACAATTGTAGTGATTCTAATACTGTAGTTAGAATCCCATTGATCAGAGAAACTAATTTTTACATCTGTAGTTGTCATTGGTGTTGCTGGGCAGTTGTCATTTTGTGGCCAGATTTTAAGTTTTGACCATGTTTTAACTCATTTAGAGATTTTTTAGTTTTCCTTGCAGATGGGTTTGACTGTTTTTGCCTTTTGTGAACCATTCATAAAGCAGGCTTGAGGAAAAAAAATTTCTATAAAGCCGTGAACTATAGTTTCATGGGGCCCATGGTTTCACTACATGTATATTCATCAAGCCAGTCCTTTACTTTAGTGCAGTGGTTTTTATCTAAAACACTTTTCTAAAAAATTTAAGTGGAGGAAAAGAATAAATACAAGTTTTTGAATTGTCGTAAAGTCGCTTGGGGGATTGCTGCAATGGGTAAGGAAACGTCGAGGTCAAATTTTGCCTTTCCGATTTTTTATGTCATTTCTTAGCCAATTTTGCCAAACTACTGTATATTCTATATCTTGTCTAGCATAAAGTGTTGATATATGTAAGCAGTAGCACAAACCAACGTTTTAATATTAGAAATTTTTTTATGCACACACTGCGATGCCTTGGCATCATGATTTTGTTTCACAGTTACGATTGAAGCTGAAAGCCTTCTCGACTCTAAATACAGTATAGCCATAATCCGTCTCGCACTGCTAAGTCGTTGACTCATGTAACCATTTCTTGCCTTGTAACCTGCCACCTCTGCGCAAGTTTTAGTCATGACCCGGATTCCTCTCTCCACTGTCTAAGTATGGTTTGGACACTTAGAGGTTTTTCAAGGGTACCGTACCTAATACTTACTCATCACTGAGGGATGTCTAGGAATGGAGGTTCAGTTTTCCGGTCAATCATATAGTAGTAATTCGTTGCTTGAAAGTGCAGTTTTGGAAGGATTACTTTCCTCATGTTCTTGGGAGTCATGTCACTTGTCTTCTACCACATCTGTACCTTTGTCTGCTTCATCATCTGTTGGTATAACAAGATCTTCATCAATGTGCAACCTCTCACCATCCTTTTTAACTTTGAGAAGAGCTTCATCTTCAGTTTTCGGTGTGTGCTGATCCACTAGTTTTCTAATTTTATTGCAACTTTTCTTCTGGCTGCTACATCTTCTGTACACAACGCATGGCAAGCATGAGTTGTCTGGATGAGCAAAAAGCCATTTCTTTGCTCCATCTTCACAATGTTCAGCTCAGTGTTTAGATGTTTTAGCAACTGCAAGCGTACAAATGTGTTGTATTAAGATTTGTCAAACTCATGCTCAACCAGAAAGTTATAGGTGACTAGGACTACCACAAACGTCAAAGAATTTGCCCATTTCTATTTTGAAGTCGTTTATCTCTTGGCAAGATTTTCCTTATTTTTGTTGACTATTATACGTCTTTCTTGTACTGTATAATCTTTTCAATTTATTTTCAATAGTTTTTTGATCCAAAGGAATCGTTAACTGATCTCCGAATCGTCCTAGCCTATTTTGTGGAAACATTTAAAATAACTTTGTTTACCATCTCATTCACATCTGCACACTTTCCAGCCTCATATTTGTACCACCAACAATTTCTTAACACCATTTATTGAAAGTTTGTGTGCCTGGAAGACGATCTGCCTGCCAAAACTCATCGTGCTGTTTCGTAATTATTCTCTTTCTCTTGGTCATTGCCGCTTTAATATAGCAAATAAGTAGAACTCTAAAATATCAATCTAATATTATTTTACTTTAGAAGTGTCAAAACTACATCACATTTAATTAAAACTTGTAAAAAGTATGCGTGACGACTGACAGCACTGCATTGCAAAATAGTGTCACACAAAGCAACGATATTCTGACAACAACCAACAACTGTAGGATATATCACAAAACAGAATGAAACAAAAGAACGGAAAGAGATAACTCAAATAATATTACAGCAATCGTTAATATTATTAGGTCACACAGCGGACAAGCGGCGTGCAGATTGGCATTGAGCCAAGAGCGTAGGTGATTTATAATCGTTTCTTTATTGTAATGCAGTCTTATAACATGGTGTCATGTATAAGTTTTCGGTCCAAAAGTCGGAAAGCAAAACTAACGTCTCTTAGCCTCCAATTGTTGTGTGGCTTTCAAATATCATGTACAACAATGCGACAAGAGACCAATTTGCAACTCCAAAATAATATTTTGCGATTTCAAATAGGGCCCCGAACCGTAGTTTGAGAAGTGCTGAGCTGGACTCGTTTTCTTCCCGGTCCCATAAAACCACTCCGCTTCACAGACCGCTGTTCATTTTTGTAGATCTTTGTTTCATATTATTGCACAATCTTTATCAACGTCTGAAAGTGTTACGCTATGTTTGTACTGAATTTTGGCCAGTTTGTTTTGGATTAATTTTAACCTCTATTTTACAACAACCTTGCAACTTCGCTGCTGTTGCAACTACTGTAGATAAACTGAATGTGCTTGATGGTCAATTGCAGTTTGATTGGCCGGCGTTGTGATTTTATGCGAAACGTTATTGTCAAGAACTTATTTATGAAGTCGAGCGTAGTGTAATTGCAGTATAAAGTCAATTATCTGATGCCATGGGTATTGGGTAGCGTACGTTTTTGAAATGCATCAAAGTAACCGAAAATACTTCCTTTACCTTTAAGAACAAACTCAAGCCTTGTCATCATGCACAGGTGTTTATGTAAAACATTACAACACTATGTGTAGTTTATTATATATGGCACCAGCGATCGCCAAACAAGTCACCCTTAACTTTACACTTTGCCGATGTTTGTTTGCATAAAAGAATACAAATTAGCATTACATGTTTCGTGCAGTGCTGTGAGTAAACGTAACTATTTAGCTAGATGGCTGTTCGAATACCATATGATTTCTTTGGAACAGAGTTGTCAGAACCGCTCCAGTTTGACGACATAGGTCGTGATGCATTAGGCGTCATATAAATAGATGAAAGCGGAAAAAATGGGACCATGTGATGTTTGTACAGCCCCTTATAACACTTCAAGAAACTTTTATTACTGTACGATAAGCAATATTTCACAAAATTCTATGTGGATTATATGTTACTGGAAGGATATAACATCATCCATGGTTGACATGCTTGCCAAAGTTGGACAAACGGTGCTTTGGTGAGGCACAAAGCGAAGCATTGGAAACGTATTTTCCCTTGATCCTTATGATACACCAAGCTTGCAACTTTTTTTGATGCGTATGTTTCAATATAGAAAAGTATTTTAACATAGTTCCTGAAAGCCAATACCTTGCAAAAGGTGCTTTGAGTTGCGGTATTGAAAAATATTCAAATAACAATAACTTCAGTTAAACTTTATGCAATTTAACAGTAATGAAAGATTGGATTCATTAAAGCTATTTGATAGCATTCAACAACATAGCCTCATTCCAGATGCAGTAGTTTGCGATGCATTTTTTTATACAGAAGAACTCGCCAATAGTGAAACCTGAAGGGCTTCGAAAAAGTGTCACTGTAGTTTAAAAACGGGACTTGCAACCAGGGCCGGATTTAGCTGATGGGGGGCCCGGGGCACTTTTAGATCGGGGGGCCTCCCGTGCAAAAAATGTTTTCAAGCCTACGGCGCGAAAAACCACCTCTACGTCTTCAGTGGCATCAGTCCAGTACTGCACAGCATTTTGCAGAAACTTTAAAGGCCAAAAGGAAAAAATAACACAAAATCACATTTTTTCCACATACGGGGGCCCTTCAAAAGTCGGGTGGCCCGGGGCAACTGCCCCCTCTGCCCCCCCTAAATCCGGGCCTGCTTGCAACAGATGCCACTACATCGTAATGTCATGATAGCCAAATAAATCCTACTGTATAATAAAAAGAAGATTTTATTTTTCAAATGAACTTAGCATCGGCAATGCTGAAGAGTGCTTGAACATTGTATAAGGCATTGACATATATTGCTTGTCCAAGCTTGCCTGTTTTGCAAAGGTCCGTTTTGCTTTGCGTAAGATTGCAGCTGCTTCGCTTGCCTCTCTGTTTAACATCTTGTGTTTGATTTGATCGGGATTACCAACATCATATTCTTGAGGATATCGCTGCGCTGGTTCTGTGGCTCTTGTGATAAGATACTTTCTGTAGGGATCAGACAGTCGATGAATTTGTGTCAAACTTGATGTTCCATGCGAATGCACAAAACCAGGTTTCTTGTTGGCTGTCTAAATAGAAATGAAACATAGATCATGAAGCTAATTTAGGCCTACTTGGCTGAGCATCACGAAACAATAGGAGGCAACCCAATCAAGAAAAAGTGAAATGTACTGTAGGCTACGTCCCTGTTTAAAAGTGAGTTTTTTTGCTCTACAGGCTTGTCATTCATTCTGATCCGAAATATGTTGTCTTAAGTTACGTTGGATCTGGCAACAATATTGTTAATTATTTGCTACCATCTAAAAGTAGTTTTGTATCTGGCACACAAAACTGTGTTATAATATAAATGATCGACAACTGAAAAGCACATCAAAAATTATAAATTTCCTTGAAAAATTAACCACAGTTACAAACAAATGGGTTGTAGACTACCTCGGACGTTTTACAAGCTTTTGTAATTTCCACATCCTTCTTGATATGGTTTCCATGACCAGTGGATACAATGACTCGGGGTGGTTTGGTTCTAGAAAATTCAAAGCAAACTATAGCTTACAGTGTATTACCAGCTTTTCAATAATGGGTTGCATTATACCATAGTCTACTGTTACCATGCCCGCAACCAGCAAATATTTTCGGGGGGGGGGGGGCATTTAATTTTTATCAAAGAACAAACATTAAAATGATGCACTGTGACATTTTTATGTTAATGTCCACGCCCATTGATAAGGGACAAGAGTGTGTGGCACTACCATGTTACGGTTCAGTGGTCATAACTTATGTCAATCACGTTTTTGTTTAGTACAGCATTAAAGGAAACTAGCCTTTGTAACCTTTTCTCATTTTTAGCTATGACTACCCAAGGAAGAAAATTACAATAATACAGTAATGTGTTCAGTCGATTACAAATAAAATACAACATCTGTAGGCTACGAACTGCATTGGCACGACTGGAGTCATAAATTAATCAATAACATATATTTACATCAACATAAACAAACAGATAGCCTACATATGAATAAATTCAACACGGCAATTACAAATTACAATCCTGAAACATTTTGTTGGCTCAAAAAGTTTTTATGTATGTAAGCCCAAACAAGTTGACTTTGCAAATGCAAAATGACATTTTAATTTAGAGCATAATGTCTAACTTTCTACGTGATTTGGCAAGTTCGTTTGACACCAATTCCGCACTTGGAATTTGAGTAACAGATAATGAGGATGCCAGCCTAATTTATCGAACAAAATCGTTAGCATGGCTTCCAACCAGCGTAACCTACTTTCGGTTTCGATAGTCTACACCAGGGGTGGGCAAACTTTTTGTACCGAGAGCCACATTTGAAAAAATGTTGCAGCCGGGGGGCCGCACACTCTCATTACAAAGTAGGAAAATTTACCCGGTGTGTAAATAAACGCATATTCATATTAAACACAATTTTTGTATTTCACACTCAGTTACGTTTAAAGCTATGCAATCATCATCACAAAAGTTAATGAGACTTGTGCAACTGTTCACAGTTTTTCACAATCTTCTGGTTTGGTTGTGTCTTTTTAAATTTGTACTCTTTGAAAACAGCCACGGACTCACGGCACAACAAGCAAACTGCTTTATTCCCAATTTCGATAAAATAGTATTTAACAGCCAATCCTTATTGAAAACACGACTTTCGTCTTCAATCTTTCGCCTCTTATCAGCACTCATAATTTTTACAGAGTAAAAATATAAATCTTTTATTTTTTAACAAAAATCCTGTCGAAGTAGAAAGCATTAAACTGTACGTCTCAAATAACAATGAAAAGCTATTTGGAGGAAAGTAGAAGTACTGGTAGGCCTACGGTAGCCGCTACCATATTTGTATTTTATGATCAAACAATGAGTGAGAGCATGTTGCATTGTTGCAATACATGCGTGACTGACGTGTGTGTGTTTATACGCACTGAAAGTGAAGAGAAAAACACACTCGTAAAGGGAATAATATTTTGTCATGTAACCTGTTTAAATAAAACAATAAGTGATGAGTAGGAGTTTCTGCAAGTGCCGGCGGGCCGCAAAAAATGGTCTCGCGGGCCGTAGTTCGCCCACCCCTGGTCTACACTCTACAGTAGGCTATGGCTGTACCCGGGGCTGTACGTGTACGACGTACGTCTATTCATAGTAGCCTACATTTCATACTGCAATTGCATAGAACGCTTAAAATGTTTTCAAAAAAATTTGGGGGGGGGGGGGCAATTGCCCCCAATGCCCCCCCCCCCTGGTTGCGGGCCTGACTGTTACACTCCTAAACGAAACTGTCATTAACAAAGAGTTGTAAGCCACTGTAATTCAATACGACTAATCATTTTTAACTACTAACCTGGAATTTTGAAACTTTAGCTTTTCAGTGACTTTGGAATGTTCAGTTTTTTGTTCTTGATGAGAAGAAAGAGCGACTCCCCATCTTGCATCTCCTTTTTTAGTTTTCAATAGTAATCCTTCTGTTTCTTTAATTTCTGGATCGAGTTTAAAACTGACACTTTTAGAAGGAGAAAGCGTAATTACGCGTGAGTCTTCGTCGATATTTGCTGCTGTTTTAGAAATTGTTTGTAAATCATAATTACTTTGTGATCCCAATAGCGGTAAAGTTGATAACTCTGGGTTTTTACTGTCTTCGCGATGTAAAACAGCTTGATTTCTATGTAGTAAATGCTGGGATTTTTTATGCTTTTCTTCATGTTTGCCTGTTTTACGAGGCTTATGAGAGAGCAATGACGCAGCTAAGCGAGTCATTCCGGAATCCAAAGACATGACCCCAAGAGAATGACATGATTTTATGCTGAGGCCAGATCCAGGTCTTTTCAGAATGGATTTTAATGGTGCTTGGTCAGGAGAAAATACGTCTTCTTTCGGCAATGTTTTTTCTTCCTCGTTAAGCATATTCACAGATGAAGTAGATAAACCTCCTAGGTTCTTTCCTAAGACTTGCAACTCAATCTTAGAACCACGTCGACTGCGCGAACGCGGTTCATGCTGAAAGGAAGGATTTTTTACGAAAAATTCTTTTGACACAGTTTTATTTACATCAACTGGCATTCTCTCATTTTGAGTGACTTTTTCTCTGTCGGATGCTGAGTTTCGACGGGGCAAGCTGCCTTTCTTATCTTTTCGGTCTGCAGAATCTTTCGAAAGAGCAAGCCGTCCTGCGTTTCGTCTTGACTGGAAAGCCTCAAATCCAGCAAATGTATAACTTCTTTCCATAACTGTATATCGTTCTATCGTTATTCCAGGCAGTTTTTCAAGTATTTCCATCATACTGGTGCAACTTAGTGATCATTTCTTTTCAATCGTCTTACTTTTGCTTACCTGTAACCTATTTATTAACCTGTTACCGAACCTATGCAAGTGTTGTTGTATATGGTTAGCAAATTGACATCGCAATATGTTTTATTAGATAACCTGTTTTCGATGTGATTGAGATTTTAAATCTTAATAAGTTTAAACAATCTCAACAACTCTTCGAAGAAGCAACACTGGCGTGAATGTTTCACTTTCTGTCACTGAGCGCACTTCATTGATGGACTAAGAATTTCAAGTGCTCTTCACACTAATCATGTTGATAACGCTACATCACAACTTTGCGATTACATCTTTGTTTGAAGTTGGACAAGCAAAAACACCTAAACCAGTTGTTGGCAGCATACTAAAAAAGTCTGGCTCATCATCAAATACTGACCTTACTTCATCAGCTGATGTTCACTCAAAACAGAAGGTGGCCGGTTGTCAGGGCAGTATAAAACTTGGGAAGGTATTATTGATTTAATGTACAAATTGTCTTTCTTTCTTGATTGGCAAGTAGATGTTTAATGTGTACACTATAAACATTAATTGTAATAAGATAGCTGTGAGTAAAATGGAGTATTTTTCTTTGAAACCGAGACAAATTTACTAACCTGGAGGTCAAAGAACTGTTGAGGTCAAAACAGAAATAAAAGAATTCCCACCTATCTCCTTTATACATATTGTTATCGTGTGGTTTGTAAGTAAAAGCTTCTCGCTAGGGTAATTTATTGATTGATTTGAAAACTATGCACAAACTTACTTTAAAACAATTTTTCAAATCTAATTTTTGTGCATTTTTGTATTTCAACTTCTCTAGAACACCGGCGCACTTCACTCTGATCCAACATTCGACGTAGTGTCAGTCTCTGAATTTCGACATATTACTTTTTCTGTGTGTGAATTGATGCTCTTTTCAAATAGCCTTTTTAGAAAATTCACTAAAAATACTAAGTTAATTCAACTTAGTCCTACGTAGCTTAAATAATGTACCAAAGAACTTAAACTGTTTTTTATTCACAAGTTAGAGCTGAGATAAATGAAACTAGTTTTTCACACCTCCGATGTAGAGTGTCACGCATCACTCAAAACTAATGTTAGAGCTAGACTACTGCTTTCGTCGCACAATACATTCAGTTTCGTGCTGGATAGACTACAATATAGGCCTACTGTAATTTAGGTCTATCTGCTGCAATGCAGTTCCATTTAGCTCATGATTGTACAGGTCTATTTAGCAATAGCAAACATGATTATCGATGAAAAGATTTTACGTAGGCTATATAGCCTAGTCAAGTAGTCAAGCTGAAATTTAACAACAAACTTATTCAACACTTAAGCATAGCCTACTGTATATTGATGCCTACTTGACAAGGTTGCTACGTAGGTCTTTTAGATTTACTCATGGCTAATTTGAAATTTTTATTTGTCTATAGGCCTATATATGTATCGGTCGTAGGCTAAGATATACAGTTTACTAAGAATGGTCGTGCTTTTGGTTTAGAATTGCAAAAATATTTACAGTAAACATGCTTCATAAAAGCGTAATAATATCGAATTAAGTGAAACTCAATCACTAAAAACGCCAGCAATACTCTCATTACTTCGGCACCTCTTACATATATAATTTCCAATCAAAATATTTGTCATCAGTATTTACGTAAAATCAACTTCAATAAACATTGTAAATCAAACTGTGCCTAATAGACTATTATGTGTAGACTGTAGACCATATGCCATGCCAGAGGAACTGGATATAGGTAGCAGAACAAGCGCCGCAACTGAACAAATATTCTTCTTAAATCTAATATTATCGTTGTTGCAACGTTTATGAAATGCAGCTGTCGAACTTCAGCTTGACAGATACGTTTATTATTATTTGTGTTCGATTTTAATCTGCAGACCTTCAAAAACTTGCTGGCAAGGATGTGAGAAACGTGGATAAAAATAGGCTACTGGTAGCTGTGAAGTGAAGGGGTTGTAGGTTTACCATCGTGTATGAAAATATTCAGCACCTTATTTAGCAAATAAATTCGGTGTGATTTGTAATTATCGACGTAGAATTTTTATTCTTTTGTTCTGTCTGTTTTTCTACAGTTGGTAGACTGTAGTAATAATTCAATAGTAATAGTAATAATAATTCAATAGCATTCAATAGTAATAATAAATAATAATAATCGTGTTTTTATTTGCGCCCATTGCGATAACATACAGTAACCTACACTGCAATCACAGATGCGATACAACAGACGACAGGAAGCAGCGAATTGAGATATAGTTTTCGAGTCAGCTGCTCCCCTTATTTTGGCTTGCCATTAAGTGTCTTTGCCGAGACACAGCCGCGTGCTCTGCAGCCGACAAATGTGATTTCTTAAACAATGATTTCCTCTCGACAAATGCTAACAAATCAAAAAAATAGCAACGCTTTGCGCTATCAAATGTATATAGTCTTGTGTGACGTCGATTTAAAATCTATCGACTACACTCAGCGGTATCTTGGCCAATCACTTATTCTGACGTGTGTGAAGTTAGACAAGAAAAATTTATTTATTTCCATCCACAATATAAATCTTTACCCCGGCATTACCCTGGATTAATACAGTAAAACATTTTAAGATAAAGTGAGACCATGGCTTAACATTTTCCGGTAGCGGTGGGTGAATTGATTTCAAAAGGAGTCCAAACTGTTCTGCGCTGCACTTCCCATAATGTCTGCAACCACACTATTTTGCTTTGCCACCAATCAAGCAACTTCAGTTTAAAACTTACTACAGTGTGTAGTAGGCCACTGGATTATATCTTGTAAGCGTTACAGAGATCAAGATAGTCAGTTTTAAGTAGGCTACGTTTGTATCAATTGTCAGCATATTTCTTATCACAACAATCATTTACTATAATCAAGGATTGACTATTATACACTTAAAATAAGCTTTATTTAAGCAACAATTATGATATATGCTACTACAACAGTCAATCTGATGCAAAAACCATTTTAAATAACTAATTCAACACTGCGGATTTATACAGCAAGCCAGAGTAATCTTGTCCGAACTGCTGCATGGGGTCTTAAGCACCCCCACAGAATGATGAAAACTAAACAAGTTTGTGCCATTTTCAAACAACTTAAAAAATTGAAAACTAATCTTCCACATTCTTTAGAAATCTCTACGCAACCTTGACACAAAGGTTGCATTGCCAAACAATGAAAAAACGAAACCACTCAACAACACGACATTTATCATGTTTGAAAATTAAGTGAGAAAGTTTTCGGCCATAAACTAGCCTACATCACCTAGTTTTCTCTTTGCCGTGAAAGTTCTAACCAGTTAGTAATCGAATTTTTCAAGTGCTCATAGAGAGCTATATGATGTAGGCCTATGGCGGAAAACACTTGCAATTTTTTTTCTTTTGTAACATGATAAATACCTTGTTGCTTGATTTGTTCGATTATAGGATTTTTACACAAAAGTCAATTTTTTAAAATGCCCTATTTTAGTTTATGACCATAACTTACAAGTCTCACTTGATCATCCTGAAAAGTTAGGAAGTTTTTAAAATAGTGACTGACCAGCAGCTTTATTATAGGTAACGTTCCGTGTTCATTTACTATAATAATAAACACTTGTTTTTGTCTATTTTGAACAAAGTCAAAAACACTTTTTCAAAGTTGGCAGTAAGAAATATTGTTCCTTTCTCATTTAATTGACGACACATTACAGCACAACAGAATCGTCGTCTCTTCTTTCCTCCGTGCGGCCATCCGCTATTTCAGCATTTTGTTTTTTCTGTTTCATGCGTCTATTTTGAAACCAGGTTTTAACCTGAAAGAAAGCCACAATTCAGTTTGTATTATTCAGTCACAGTTTATAAAGTTTGCACATCACTTGAACTGTGTCACGTTTTGAACGACCTCTTGGTTTTTATCCTGTTTTAGAACATAGCCCACTCAAATCACCATTAGCTTTCTGGTTTAGCAGGTTAATTCCACTGTTTTCGCGGATAACTTAATTATCACTAAAAAACCTGCCTTTGCAAACCAATAAATGGCCAGGTGAAGTAAACATGGTAGGTTAATGCACTTTGACTAGAATACCGCAAGATTTGTTGGTGCTTCTTGCCTTTATGTTTTCTTATTGTGTTTTTTTACTTGAAATACGCATCAGGTTTTTTGGCCATAATGGAGATTGCAAATGATGTGATTTTAAACGAACATCTTTATTCCGAAGTACTGCCATATTATATTTAACTTGTAATATTGTAAGGCAAATAAACAATCTCTCTAACAAATAAACATCTTCACCAGATCTGGTCAGATCCGTATCCGATCTGATGAAGATATGTAAGCTACCAGATAAAGAATATAGCGGTTGTCTGGGTTGTAATGTTTGAATGTGCACAAATGTTTCAATGCAAAAACACCCTTTGCAAACCTGAGTCTCAGTCAATTGCAGTATCTCGGCAAGGTCAAATCGCTCAGGAGTGGATAAATATTTTTTATCTTGAAAGCTTCTTTCAAGTCCTTCCAACTGAAGTTCTGTGAACACCGTCCGCGCTTTGCGACGTTTGTAAGGATGTACGGTTGTGGTATGTGTTGCAAATATCGAATCGCACATTATTGGAGGATCTAAAAAGAAAAAAATAGTTTCAGTGTATAATAGCCTACCCTGAGTTTCAATCATTTAATCGACTTGATTTGAGGAAATATTGATTTTCATCAGCACATCTGGATATACTGTGTTTTTTTCCCCTGAAATTAATGCTAATTTGATATTGGCATTTGTATGAAATAGGTTTCATTGCATAAGCTACTGTAGGTAAAAAGTTTTTCTTTATTTATCAGTTACGCCATATGCAGCACTTGCAAAAGTGTTCAAGATGATTACCCATTTTGTAATCAATCGATACTATTGCTTGTACTACCTGCTTTGGTAATTATCTTGCTATACATTTGTCAAAACACTTGAAGCCAATCATATTCTAAAACTTAGCAATTACGTTGCAATTTATATCTTATTAAAACCTAGTGAAGCGAAATAATGCATCTTACAGAACACAGCAAGTCGACATGGCTTCATCTCGAACGATTTAAGACGGCTTATGAAACTTACAAATGAAAAGGCAAAGTTAATGACTTAATATTCAAAGCATATGCGAATAGATTACAATGACTCTTTTTACACAATTTAGTTGACAAATGTGAACTGAGCGCTTACACTTTTAAAGCAGTTGATGCAGTTTTTGTCTTAAACCAGGCTTTGGCTTGCTTTGTTTCCAATTTATGCTAACAGGATTTTAATTCATGAAATGCAGTTTAAAATGAAATAAAACAAAACTTATTGCGTAGAAAATAAGTCGAAAATAAATTCACGAATTTTTTCAAACACTTGTAAACCTTGAAAATTGGTGATTTTTTAACAAGGCCATGTCCGTGGGAAAATGTTCAAATGTTACGTTGCTTGTTAGTTTGCAGATTCTCATGCGTTTTCATTTTCCTTTTGTGCGTTTATTTTCGTTTCGAGTTAATAACAAAATAAAATTGTTTTTGATTCAAAACAAAACTAAGAAAGCGTTTTGACTCTCAGCCGAACGAACTACGAAAAGGATGTAGCCAATCTTTGCTTCTCTCTAGAAGCATGCTATAGAAGAAACAACTCTGAACCAATTTATTACCCCGAGGTTGTTTATCAACATTCAGCTTAGCAAAGGGTCTCAGCACTCACTTATCCACTGTGAAATATTGCAACGCACCGTTTATGCCTATAGTTGATGTGCAGAAACAATAGCCTACCAAGCATACAGCTTTTAAAACTACCTCAAAAAATCAATTAGTAACCTACATGCAGTAAATAAAGGATTTAAACAAAAAGTTTTTTTACTGCGTTTCGCAGCAATTTTTTTTCATTTGCGTTCACAATTTTACTGCAACCACTTTTATGAAAGCTAGCCTATATAAGCAGGGCGTGTGAGCACCATCTCGCCCTGCCCCAAAAATCCTCTAGTGGGCCCCTATGTAAAAAAAAGTTTAGCGTTTAAAGCTGCAAACTGTTTCAATGTGGGAAACATTTACATTCATCATTTTAACAAAGAGTAAACAACTTTTATCATTTTATAGAAAAAATAGTTAACAGGCTATGTTGACAATGCAGTAGCGGATGTAGAAAAAAGTTAGCGAAGGACCAGAGTTCAAAGTGAAATTTATAAACATGAATGAACAATGCAAAATTTAATGTCCGAAAAAGTAAAACACAGAGAGGGTGTGGGGACTTGCCCCTCAGAAAATTTTGACAAAATAGGCCTAATCTTGTTTGGTCACTTTTATGCATTTTGATTTTTAGGAGCAATAATATTTTTTATCAAGGTGCACACTTTGTATGTAAACAAATTCATCAAATTTAAATCGAATTGGAAAGTTTTGCTTAAAATTTAAGTTAGCCTACCATTTCAAAACAAAAAAATTGTATTCACAACCACAGAAAGATTTCGATGAGTTAATTCATTTCTTGAAATATAGCGTAGTGTGGTGTAGCCATTCAGCAGGCTAGAACTTCGAAAATTTACCTGAGGTGTTCCCACTTTCACCGGCATTTCACTTCATAATTAACCTATCTCGTTTCACATTGGGATTTATCAATCTAATTATTAATTAACTATACGCTATTGAGTGAGCAGTAGGCCTATTAACTTCAGAATATTGCATCATTTTGTTAGTTAGTTTGGACACAAAAAACTTTTCACTCCCTTTATCCCAAGCTATGCTTCGCCCAATATCGCCGAGATGTACGAAATGAGGATGCGCGAGCAAAGCGAGTGAAAATGTTTTACAAAAATTTGAAATTACAAGCCGAAAAACGCTGCAAGAACTAAATAGGTTATGAGTGGGCCCCTAGGTAGAGGTAGGTATCCAGTCGAAGGTTTAGAAAGCAGTAGGCCTACGCTAAATGCGTTCTTGTATGATTTAAGCCATTGATTTATCGAGCTTCTGTAGTAATGTTTTACTTTTTAAACAGTCAAAAAACACTAAACAGTCTACAATGAGTGGCCCCCTAATCAGCTGTGAGCCCCCCGGCCGGGTAGTATAGGGGTAGTTAACACGGCCCTGTTTATAAGTTATTTTCCGTATCTTGATTTTGGTGAATTTGCAAGTCAAAACCAACTTTGTGACAATGCACCAGGCTTCTTAAAACAATATTGAAATTTGCTGCGAGAGTCTATACAAATGATGACCAGCATCATTTTTGTTCAGGCATTGTAATCTTTTACTGTAAATCATCTATTTTTGGGGAAAATAATTGTCATGTACGCACATTTTTTAACGTTAACCTTTTAAGGTTTTGCCATCTTTTTCCGTTTATTGACGTGCTGGTAGGCCTACATCGACTATTGTAGTTTGTAGTATCTTTTTCGTCCCAGACACGTTAATGACGAAAAATAAAATGATTGAATGAAAGCTATTTTTTAATGAAAATTTACAAACATCAATTTATTCATCGACAGAATGTATATTTCAAGCAGTTGCATAAGCTGTTTGTCAAAAATTAATTGCTCGTAAGAAGATTTTATTTCATACATGATCGAGCTAATGCAAGCAAACAGCAAATCATTAGCAGTTTGTTATTCATCTGCTTTGCAATTAAATCTTGCATAATACACAAATTAGTCTTAGGTTCTCATAATGGCACAAATTAGCATCGAAATAAAAAACATATGATTTTTGTTGCTTTGTAGAGTCATTCATTGTGATTGTCGTATTTACCTCCGTATAAAAAAACAAAAAAATATACGATATTTATTATTTGAAAGCTGAAACATCATAATCGTTTTAGGACCTTTCGATGAAAATAATTTTTTGGGTTGACCATCCCAGCTAGAAATTTAAGCCTTATTTCTTTAATCTAATGTCCGCAATCCCAGGTTCTGAACACTCATAATCCGAACAATTGCCATCGTTTCAAGTTCAAAACAAAAATACTTTTTCGTCGAAAAAAGTCCCTAAAACAAAAAATGTTTTGCAAAAAAATGATGCTTTTGTTTGGAAAAGTTCCAACAAACAAATATTTACAACTTCACACTGTTTAGAAAGGTGCTCAAAATGAAAAAAGAATTATCTTTTTCGTAACCTTAAGTCTTCTTAGTTTTAGATTCTGGGTCTGAGAATCTATCCTTTCACCACTCTACAGCAGGTTCACGATGTTCCTGGACTACACTGGAAGAGCACTATCGAGCTACTTTGATTTTTTGATTTTAACATTCAAGACACGCAGACTTTTCACTCGCTTCTTCTTCGTCGTATGAGCTGTTCTTCCGGACTATATGTTTGGGCATGATGTCATCAGCCACTCGGCAGTCTCGTCATCCAGGGCCTTCAGTCCAAGCGTTCCATGTGGTGGTTGATGAATTGGGCAGTCATGGACGACATGATCTACTGTCTGGTCTGTGGCGCCACACTCGCATCCCGGTGAGGGAGCCAGGCCCCATCTGCACATGTCTGAACGAAAGCGACCGACGCCGGTTCGTAGGCGGTTAAGCCAGACCCACGCAAGTCTTGCGAGGGACATTCCCGGAGGGTGGGGATCGACGTCGGGTAAGAAATCACGGAGTCGGGAGGTGTTGTTTTGCCACTCCATGTTCCATGTGTAGTTCGTCCAGTGTGCCGCACTTATTCCAAGATCTTCAACGTTGTTCAGAAGCTGTCGTGCGGCGGGCACAAATGGGCGTCTTGATTTCAGTCGCTGCTGTCCTCCAGGTAGGCGCTGAAGTGTACTGTGGAGGAGGTGGTCGGGGTCCAGTGCGCGACGAGCAAGGGAAATCATGGCTCCTTTACGGCGAAGTTCAGCAGGTTGGATGCCTGCAAGGATGGAAAGGCAGTCCGTTGGAGTGGGACGCAGGCATCCAGTCACAGTGCGTAGTGCGTCATTGATGGCGGTGTCAATGTGGCGGGTGTGAGAGCTGCGGCACCCCACTGGTGCGCAGTACTCAGCGGTAGAATGGACGAGGGCCAAGGTAGCTGTGCGAAGAGTTTTCGCATCAGCTCCCCAGCCGGAACCCGCCAGCCGCCTCAAAAGTGCAACGCGCGCAAATAGTTTTTTGCGCAGTGACTCCAGGTGTCGTCGGTACGTGAGTGACCTGTCCAGGGTTACGCCGAGGTAGGTGGGTTCGGCGCAGTAGGGGAGGCGTTCGTCATCGGTGGTAATGTTGATCTCACGTTTTGCTTCCTTGTTGTTTAGATGGTAGACCGCCGACACTGTCTTTGCCTTGCTGAGCTGTAGCTTCCATTTCTGGAGATATATTGATATAGTTGACATGTCCTGGCTTAGGTTCCTCTCCATTGGCTGCCAATTTCCGGCTGGATGCAGGAGAGCCAGATCGTCTGCGTAAGCATACTTCCTGGAGATGGTGTCAGGCAGGTCATAGATGTAAGTGTTAAAGGTGAGGGGAGCCAGGACAGAGCCCTGTGGGACGCCGTTCCTGAGTCGACGTAGTCTACTTCGTCGGCCGCTACCGGTGGAAAGGGTAACCTATAAATTGTCAAATGAAGTATCACGTAACCAAGTGTGCCACCAAGACTCCAAAGATTTTGTGTATGAAAAAAAGTCAAGAAGTGGATCTGATGGTTTCTTTGATGTTGCAAAAGACACCGGTGTATGTTTGATTTTATCTCCGCTTTTCTCCGTATCCTTTAAAAAATAGCGTCAGTACAAATACAATAGTCAGTACAAATACTCGCTAAGAACGCTTTAAAGAGACAAAATTTTAATAAAATTTAATCTATAAAGACTTGGTTAAATGACTTCTGAACAAGCGAAAGGTAATACAAGTTTAAATACAAAGCAATAGAATCTTGTACAAGTGTTTACTATATGGAGTTCAGCAGGCCCTATAATTATTACAGATTCTTGGTTCTTTTAGGATGATGAACAATCCTGGATATTTCTAACTCCAATAAGAGCCATTCTAGCTTGGAGTAATGTTCTTTTAAGACTAGTGCTGCTGTGACTTTAATCTGTTATCTATCAGTCATTTGGGTCTTTATGGACAAAGTAGCTGCTGTAGACTGTCGTTGCGTTATTTTACACTTTTGCACAAGCTTTGGTTCTAAATCGATGCAGTCATGTCATAAAGCTGCTTGCCATCAAAGGTTAAAACAACCACAAGAGTTTGCATGGTTCAAAGTAGCTTGACAACAACCACTTGTTTGCATTGAAACTTATGAACACTGTCAACCAGTAATAAATGGAACAAATACAATAAATGTGTTTCTCGGCAGTCGAGTGTAGCAAGAACTCAGCGATAGACACGTGTTTCGCCTATGAGGCTGGGGTCATCAGTACCGCACCACTAGTTCTTGGCGCATAGTTCTCAACCGCTGCTTTTGCCAGTCAATTGAATTCTTATTGTGGAATTTTTTTGTGGAAAGAAAACAACTAAACTAACTGTCACCAGGAAGATCACTCCTTCTCAACAACTACAATACATGTTAATGTCAATTATCCCCGCTTATTAAGACAACGTCGGGACCGGACGATTTTGGTCTTATTAAGCAAGGGACGATTCTCTGCCACTCCTATACATTCAGGAAATTCGAACCGAACCAAATTGGGCTTAACAAGCGGATGGGCTTATTAACCGTGGCCGTGGGCTTAATAAGCGATTAAGCTGGTACTACTGTACTAGAATGCAAACAGCCAAAGACAACCCAATGGCCACAGTTTTGATGCCAATGCGTATTTTTGACACAAAATATTAGTAAAGGGATATAGCTTTCTCGTGTAGATATCATGTTGACAGTTTGATCCCTCTATAGTCAACTATGCCCCGCCATTATGCCATGGGTGGTACGGTATCGTTAAATGTCATCAAAAATCACTTGAACAGACTGATAGAGACGAAAATTTAAGCAGCAACGAAGATATATTTCACCAATGCTTTATAGTTTTCTTTAACAAAGTTTCAGAAGTTAAATCATTATTTAATTAAAGGATAGGCCTATTTAAGCAGTTACATGATGGTCACATGAAGGCTATTATGTCTTCTGCATTTAATGCATTATAGTGAGATTAATATCAACAAAGCGCTTAATACTCTTGGAATGGGTGGTTAGGCTATAACATCAATAAATTTCACACTACTTTAATAAACAGTGCCTTATAAAAAATAATCTTAATGTGTGTAAGATTTATTGCTTAATATTTTTGCCTACAGCATTAAACTTTGCTTAATTCATTGTTATAACAGGAATTCTTGATACGGTATACTATGAACAAACCGATCCAATGGAATATACACCTATGGAGTATACAGAAAAATGTTTTGCTTTTAGCGGCCATAAATAGATAATGTACGTCTGTTTTTGCATAATTTTGTTCTGCTTAAGAAACGTAATGTAACTTACATTGGGTCAGCAACTAAACTGTAGTCTTGCAACTTTCAATTACCTGAAAACGATGATGCGTAATTTTGCATATTGAAGCTCTCAGGACGAAGATTGGATGATTTGCTTTGGGGCCAGTGTGAGAAGAGTTGGTAATTTGAGGAAGAAAGGTAAGAAAGAAAGTGTGATAAATAATTATGATTGAAGGGAAATGGCAACAATAATGAAGAATCGTTTTCAACATCATTTGATGGCAGCAAGTTGCTTTGATGTTGCAAGTCCAAGTTGTGTTGCAAATCTGACATTACGCTTGTTTGGTTTGAAGTTAAAGAAGTTCCTTGATGAAGATTATTTTTTGTTTGGCTTTCTACAAAGATGGTTTTGCTGTTGCTCTCGTCTCGCTCGTGTGATGACGGCAAATTCACTGTCGTAGAGGAGCTCGAAGTTGCAAGGGACCTGAAGGCAAGTACCTGGTCAGCATGCATTGAAAATGCAGCCATTTTGTTTGCGACGTCGTTTGCATTGCTGCCCAAATGCTGAGAAAAACCTGCTGGAGCTTTTCTTTTTTCGAGATTTACATTTAAACTATGGCATTCTTCTGCAAGAGGAACAGAAGCAGTTTTGCTACCATATGAAACATGGGACGCTTCCAAAAAGTTGATGGCATGAGAAGTTAAATTGTCAAATGAAGTATCACGTAACCAAGTGTGCCACCAAGACTCCAAAGATTTTGTGTATGAAAAAAAGTCAAGAAGTGGATCTGATTGTTTCTTTGATGTTGCAAAAGACACCGGTGTATGTTTGATTTTATCTCCGCTTTTCTCCGTATCCTGTAAAAAATAGCGTCAGTACAAATACAATAGTGAATGTTTACAACTTCCTACATCATCATTACATTATCAATTTCCTACATCATCATTATTACATCATGTACATCATTCCAATTTCCTACATCAACAAATTTTAAATGTAGAGAATAATTTTTCTATTTACAAAGCGCATACAACACGCTTTATACCGCATATTACAGAAATATAGCTTTTTTAACATTTAAAGTTTATTGAAAAATTTACAGTAGTTAATAGGCAGTTCTGATGAGTTCTTCTTCTACACTACAACATATTGGTCGTGTTTGATCCTGGCAAGCTGTGGCTTCTCTTATTAACTCCCTCTATTTTGCTCTATCGTTTGATTTTGTTATCAATCCAGGTATCTTTTTCAATCCTTTGCTTGATGTCAAAATATTTTATTTTTATCGTTCGTTTTTTCATTTGCTTTGCACTATCAAAGTCGACAAGTCATTTTCTAATAAACCTGCATTAAGCAATGTGTTCAAAACAGGCTATTGTGAATACGTTGAATACACGTTTTATAGACATGGACATATCGATAGCTGCTGGTCACATTCAACAAAATTCTAAAGACTTTCTTGTTGCGAAAATATCAACAACAAAATTTGTTTTAATTTAATTAAAACTTATGTGATGTTGCTATACACAAAAGAAAAACAATCTTCCGATCAAAGTTTTCCTTCAGGTTGTTATAATCGTTTCTTTGTGTTTAATCTCTATATCCGGCTTCGTTTGTCAGTGCTGAGGTGACTGCACCTCCAAAATTAATTTTTCATCAATTCAATATCCATAGAAAAAATGTTTACACACGTGATTACTCAACAGTAAACCTGTAAGTCATCCATTCCGTTAAGTTTGCATCGTTTCAATGGCAGATTTAAACAGTACAATATGCAACATTTTTAGTCAAAAATAGGTAAAGATACGTTTGTAGGCCTACAATTTACAGCATAAGTTTTCCATTGATAAAAGTATAATTCCCTTTTCTGACTTACTTCCGATAAAAGATGATCAATTGCAAATGATTTGTGAGAAGTCTTGAAAATTGTATGGGTGTTGTTGGCCTTCTTTTCTTGAAGGAAAGGAGCATCGGTTGAGTCTTCACTCATGGTAGTATTTGCATCAACACAATTATGTCTATTGCGCAAATGATCTTTTTAGCATAGTCCACTGAAATAAGCATACGTTTTATTTACCTCATTGGTCTAAAACTATTATTAAAAAATTATATATTAAAAAACTAAGTTGCACTATTCAATTATAGATACTACAAAGTTTGCGTAAACTTGGGCCTACTTGCTGAAAAGGTTTTTAAATAAAAATACAACCCAGTTTTCTTGTTTACTTTCAACTCGGTACCGTAGCTATAATCTTTTAAATCTTTTTCCTCAATTATTTTTGACCGAAAATGATTCATTTTTTGTAATTTTTCATGTAGCCTAACTAAAAGTTGAGCTTAGGCTTGTAGTCTCTCGTAAGCTACCGTATGCGCGTTAATATAGTAGGCTACTGTAGATAATCCATTTGTACGAAAACTTTCTATTTTTCTACGACCACACTTCTTTTTTTGCAAAACCTTCTTGCCTTCTTTGAATCATGGATTGTTAATGTGCATAGAGATGCAGCTGTTCCTTTTTCTTTTGTACTCGTGTCATTCCGAAGACTTTCTACACAATTCTATGATGTCAACACACGCATCGCCTATTATGATGTCAATATACTGTAGATTAGACACTTTAAGTTTATTTGCATTAAGAAATTTGGTGAGTGTTCGGCCAATCCCAATATGCATATGACTAAGCATGGAGAAGTTGACAGCTCCGTTTTGACCTAGGCCTAAACAATGTGAGTCTCAATATTATCAGCAAAGCGCATATTTTGGCCATAACATATGGCCTAAACCTACAGAGTGTAGACTAGCTGTAGCTTGCGCGGTGGTCTAGCGCGGCGTCTCTTATGTATGGCAGTAGCCTACTTCGGAACGAAGATAATAGTATAAAAAGCACGTCATTTGCAAGCCCTCTAATGGCTGAACAGTCCAATGCGTAACTGGCAGACGCGACGCAAAGATAAATAACATGAAAAGCCTGCCACAGGTGATGATGGAAAATTCCGACGGTTTTGTCTATTGCGACGCTTTTCCTCTTGGTTGGTGATACGCGTTTCTTAATGCTTGGAGACGGTCTCACTTTCATGTACAGTGAGCCTCCACGCTTCTCTATCTTCTGTAAGGTTAATCCAATGTCGAGTGTTTAAGTCGCATAATTTCAGTATTTTTTTAGGATGTCTACACTACACGTGTAGCCAATACGTGGACACACCTCTTTGATGGATTTTCAAAGTGTTGATGTTGTGTAAATATCATGAAACATGGGCTACAAACAAAAGTTGATTATAATTGTGCAAAAAGACGAAAAAAATTAAACGCTAACTTACACCTGTGTAGATAGAAAAAGGCCGGGCCTGTGTCAGGTTGAAGCAGCGGAGACTGCTTATGTGGGCCATGGTTCTTGGTTGGTTGGTTTGGAATCTTTTTCCTCGGACTGGGAAAGCCTTTGATAGGTTATTCTTGGCAACTTCGTACATGTAAGCTAGAGGTTATAAACCACTGACGCAGGCCCGGTTACCGAGATTGACAGAGTGAAATTTTGATAGTTGTTGCCGCTTGCCGGGGATATATTTCATCCACAAGATATCGTTGAATTGAGAGCAGTGATTAGAATTAACTACACATTTTCATGTAGGCTAGCCTAATTATAGTTGAGACATTTTGTTGTTGGGTAGCTTAGCTTATATGTAATTTCAAAAATTTTTAGTCAAAATTCAATTAGCTATGCACAGAAACGTAGGCAGGGGCTCCATGGGTACTTTTGGACCAAGGCCCGGTGTGATTTTAGGGGCTCGTAACCTTTTCAGGGGCCTAGGATACCGGTACTAAAAGAAATCAATAGGCTACGTATTCTTTAGATATAAGTTAGTGCATTATAAAATAAGCTACGGGCATAAAAAATTCAAAACGTGGGCATAAGCGATTCAAACTATTGGTATCAGCGATCCAAAACTTAGACATAGAAGAGCCAAACCAACAGCATAAGGAATCATAAATTCGGGCATAGGAGATCCAAAACGTGGACATCCAAACCATGGGTATAATGTTATAAACCATCCAAAGTTAGACATAGGAAATTGAAAACATGGGCTTCAGAGATCTAAAACATGGGTTAGGAGATACAAGGTAGGCCTATTTGCTTCAAATAGGCTATCCAAAACTTGGGCGCAGGACGGTAGGAGATCCAAACCATGATTATTATAGGAGATCCAAACTATGAGCATAAAAAATCCATGGGCACAAGAAATCCAAAACTTATGCTCTGAAAGAATGAGAATAAAAGATCCAAAACTTGGCATAAGAAATCCAACATATGAGAAAAAGTGATCTATCGTCGCACAAGAATGGTGTGGGAATGCTGAATGATCAGGAGTGGTTATAAAAGAATAATAAATAAAGAATCAGAAATTTCTTGTCTGCTTCACATAGCAAAAACAAACATCGATTAAATCATTGACATAGGCTACGAGTAGCACTCAGCACCAACAGACTACGATTTCATGCCATCAATACGAGATCCAAACCATTGTAATAACTAATAAGATATGCCAAACATGGCCATAGGGCATAAGAGAACCAAAACTTAGATCCAAATCATGGGCATAAGAGATTCAAAACTTGGACATAGGAGAATGAGTTCAGAAACATGGGGTTAAGAGATCCATAACTTGGACAGCTTTTAACTATAGCCATACGAGATAGGCTACAAATCACAGGCAAAAGAGATCAATCAATCAATCAATGTTTTATTTGTCAGTAACAGGAACATAGGTAGGCTACATGTTTGAAATATGCAATTAATATACGCAATGCAAAGTTACACAAGTTCCCATACCGACAGGGAGACAACGAGACGACCATACGGTCTACTAGTCAATTGCCACCCTACGAAAATGACGACTTTGCCATTTAAAATAACCTTACAAAAGAAAAATAAAATAAAACGTTAAAACGTTCCCGCGCTTCATTCAACATACGCACCAACAAAAAAAACAAAACAAAAAAAAACATGTACAAAATATGGGCAGAGGTAGACTTACCATAATTTCTTGGACATAATCCGGGACAAACTCAAAACTATGAATGAAATAACTGGACGAAAGGCCGAAGGCCTGAGCTTGGAAAATTTTTATTCCATATTTATATTTATAAGCTTTAATATTGCATAATAAAGTATTCTACTTAGATTGAATAAAAAATTTTATTACTTTATTTGAAGGAAAATACATGTTAATTTAAGCAACACTAAGTCACAAATCAGATATTTATAAGAAAAAAAGAAAGAACAAACACTGAGAACAAAGAAATAACACTAACTAACAAATCAAACATTTATAGGGGGATGCATTCAGAAACCTTTACATTTCATCCATTGAAATGTAAAGGTTTCTGAATGCATCCCCCTATAAATGTTTGATTTGTTCATTGAAGTCAATAGAGTAATGACGCAATAAACGTCACTCATTATTCCTTAATTACTCAACCGAAAGAGCTAAAAAAATTAAGATAATAAAATAAGCCTCGAGTTAAAGCAAAGTTATGCCTTTTGGGTCGGAATTATTTCATAATTTTGCATCAGGTTGGAGTTAATTTTGAAAATTTCACTAAAGGAAAGTTCCGGGACATTTTGCTAACCGGGACGGGACACCGGGACAGACGTTTAAACCGGGACTGTCCGGGCCAAACCGGGACGTATGGTAGGTCTAGGCATAGGTAATCTAAAACTTGTACATTAGAGATCTAAAACTTGGGCATAAAAGATTTCTTCGTTTTAATACATTGTCGTGTGAAGTTTTTCGATCGAATAAGCTGCAGCGAGGCCTTCTTTTTAGCTTCCAAGCGCAGTCCAGCTAGCAGAGGCGTAGCAACCGCCCTCCGAACCCTCCGATCGGAGGGGGCCCCGCAAGGAATGAGGGCCCCTCCGCCGAAGTTTTTGGAAGACTATCGAAATACAGGATATAGGCTAACCACGTGGTCACAAACGCACGCGAAATAGCAGAGCTTATTGGCATTGAGCAGGTGTTTTTAAAAAACACTGTATACGACGTAGGAAAACAATGTTTGGTTACGAATGTGCTGATCATTCGAGTCGTCTTTCTGCTGAAGAAAAATTCAAATCGCAATTTTTTCTTGTTCTCACTGATCAGGCCATGTTTTCTGTTTAATTGCACTTTGACCAACTAGTGAAATGGTAGGCTACAATTTTTTTGAATTTCTATACAACGCTAGCAGCCTGAAGAAGTGTCTCAGAGAAAATGGTTGGGTTGGTTGGTTTTGAATCTTTATCCTCGGACCGACAAAGCCTTGATTGGCTTTCCTGGTAGTTTCGCATACATGTAGAGGTTTTTGACGCAGGGCCGGTTACCGAGATTGGCAGAGTGAAGTTTTCCGATTATTGAAGTGTTGTTGCTAGGAAATTATTCCATTCACTAGGTGTCGCTGAATGGGAAAGCAGTCCTGAAAAACGCTGCTCAAGCGCACACCCCGAGAGTCGAACATGCGCAGTGTGATCTTGAGCAGGCACGTAACCACTGAGCTAATGGGGCGGACAATAGAACTGGACAATCACTGCAAAAAGTTTAAAAGAAGAATGGGAGACATTGATGTCAACGAACTAATAATGGAATTGAATCGTTTTATTTATGTCATCGAGAGAGAGGACTTGTTACGGCAAGCATTTTTTTAACGTACAAGAACAGCTTTCAGGAGATATATCCGAATCTTTGCATTTGCACTAGAATTTTTCTGACCGACCACACCAGTTAGGCTATACTGTCGCCAGTGCTGAAAGAACCATCAGCAGAATGAAACTGATCAAGAATATCCTGCGCTTAACCGTGGCAGATGACAGGCTTTCTGCTCTTGCAATTACCATTGAAAACAAGCTTGTCAAATCCCTGGACTATATGACCCATTACAATTTGCGCAGAACAAGGCTCGAAAGAAGCGCTTTGCGTAATTATGGAATATATGTCCACACTGTCACTGTAGACCAGGGGTTCTTAACCTTTTTTGTCTCGTTTACCCCTTGCCGAATGAAAAAAGTAAAATTTACCCCCACCGTTTTGGTGGCCCCTTGTGATGTCATCGTGTCCAGTCAACCATGCAAAAACTTGGAAAAGTCACCATTGCACGATAAGAATTTGGAACAAAGCGTTGTTGAACATTGAAAATCAATCAATTCATATTTGCAAAGATCATCGTCAGCAAGCTTTCTAACTTGGCTTCGAAGGGATGAGTTATCCAAAGAGCAGTGCTGTTAAAACTTTCATCTTCGATGTAACCGTCAAAGTTCTTTTTTAAGGCGGCAAGGTGCTGGCGTATTTCGACTTCGAGGTCAGAAATCTCGTTGCGACTTCTAGTTGTACTGACTTTCCAATCATCAAATGTTGGAAAAATTTGCGTAAATTCCTTTTTGAACTCTTCTACTCCACAGATCTAATTTTGTCAGAAAGCCCTGAATTTTATCATGTACATTTATAATGGTAACACTTTTTCCTTGCATTTGCATAGTGAGCTGGTTCAAACTTGAAAAAATGTCTGTCAAGAAGGCCAATGCATCAATAAATTTGTTGTCGACAAAGTGCTTACTCAACGGGGATTTGGGTTCTCGAAGAAAAATCTCGATTTCACCATGTAGCCTAGTTCGAAACGTCGAGACAAAACAAGACCCCTATAGAGAGCCACCGAGCTTCGGTGTGATAAAGGAGAACGGAGTGTTCTGATCCCATCTGATCACAAACCACTTTGAAAACACGATGATTGAGAGCACGTGCCCTGATAAAATTCACACATTCAACCACATGCTTCAATACTGCTTTCAAATATTCTTTAAGGGTTTTACTTGCCAGTGCATGTCGATGAACGGCACAGTCAGTAGAAATGATGTTCGGTGCGTGTTTTTTCACCAGAGTTGTAAAGCCAGACTTCGCACCTAGCATACTGTAGTAGAGGCACCGTCTGTGCCAAGTGAACCCACATTATTCCAGGATATATTATTTTGTTGAAAGAAATTATCGATTTTTTTCCGTTTCCAATTTTTCAAAATTTGTAGCACGCTGCTGAAATGAAACTGGTAGTCTACTTGCGTGGAGATAAAAAAAGACGGAAACTTACATTAAGTTTGAATTTGAATCAAAATCGAGTGCAACACTACCAGTTTTTTAATAACTGAAAATATAAAGTTTGCTTTAATTTATGATTCAGTAAATTTACCCCCTTGGTAGGTAAAATTTACCCCCAAGGGGTAAATTTACCCCCGGTTAAGAACCCCTGCTGTAGACCTATGTATACACAGCGGTGGGCGCAGCTAATGTAAAAGCTAGCTTTCAACAAAAAAATCAGCGGATTTTCAATAAATTTGCTTTCGCTAACGAGTCCGCTAAAATTTCTAAATATTAGCTAAAATGCTAATCCGCTAACCAAAGCGTTAGCTTCGCTAATTAGCGGTTAGCGGAACTGTGCCCTCTACTGTGTATACATAATATGAACCCTGCGTGTTGTGTAAAATAAATATCACGTTCCAGTTTCTGCACTGGAAGGGGCCCCGGACTTATGTTCGGAGGGGGCAGGGGCGCCGGAAGGATTTTTGACTGGGGGGGGCAAGATTACGAAAAAAGGGCACTTTTGTTTACTAAAAGGCCAATTTTTTTCAAGTTTTAAGATAAGATATAGCGATAATGCTGATCTATCAGTTCACTATTTATTGAGTAATGATAGCCTACAAGTGTCCGGTATACCTAAAAAGAAGGGCATCATATGCTATGTTATAATGATGTAACCTACTGTCAAGCCTTAAAGCAGCCTGCGGCCATGGCCGCTAAGTAGTGCTGGAATGACCGCCGGTGCTACCTCCTCAATCGGCCAAGTTTGGCCGCCGGTCTCTTCTAGCCAATTATTTAATTTCGCAATAGAATGATCGTGAATTAACTGTCGAAAATATGTAGTATCAAAGAGTGACGCCAAATTAGGCCAGCGCGTCATAATCGCCACTGTTGCATTGTGCGGAAATATTTGTTATTGATGGAATATATCCATTTGCGATCACCAGCGCTGTAAGTCTTGTTTGTAATTCTCGACGTTTATTTTAACAAAGTCTTAATCCGAAATGCTAATTTACATTGGCTGGCAATATTGTCGTTTTTATGTCGATTCGATGTTGTCGGACATTGAATCGTTGTTAAAAAGGAGAACTGGGTTAGTTGACATCCGAGGGGAAAACATTTTTTGATCATATTTTGCAAAAATTATGCTTCTTTTAGTACCGGTAGGCTAATGTCTTTCACATTATTGAAATACTTATTTTATTACCTTGCCGTCATCGTCAACACATGTCAAACGTTGTTTTTCGTTGCTAAAAGAATTCTAAGGAAGTGGCGAACTTCTTTAAAATCAGCCACATTGGAGACAATCGTGCGAGTGTCGTTAGATGGTCCCGCAGTACAGGATTGCGATCCCGACAAAGCAGTTGTTGTGTGGTGCAACGATTTTATTGTAGGACGTCGCCCAGGCCCAGACTTCAACTAAGTGATCATTTTAGCATTGTTGCAAGTTTAATTCTATTTACCTGTGCTATCGTTATTTTTATTTTGTATTTTGGCCTCCAAGCACGCAGATTTGGCCGCCGAGAAGGAGCTCTCGGTAGGCCACGATGGCTGCCGAAAAAAAACGAGTTTTAAGGCCTGTACTGTGTTGCAAAATTTTGTGCCGTAAATATTATTTTGAGGCAAAAATGAAAGATTGTAATTAGGCTAAAAGCGAATAGCAGAAATTGTTATACTGTATTGCAAAATGTGCGGTAGCTTACATGACTTTAAAAGAGCACCATTGCCCCCCCTGCCCTTCCATCTGCAGAAAAATTGAGGGCAGGGGGGCATCCGCCCCCCCCGCTTCCGGCGCCCATGGAGGGAGCCACGTTCTTTGTTGCTACGGCCCTGCCAGCCAGTCCTTGATATCTTAAACTTGTTCTGCGGTTGATTTTCGCAAACTGCGCGATTGATTTCACAAACTCCTATGCTTTCATCAGTAGCCTAATGCGCAATCATCCTCGACGACTAACTCGACTTAACACAGATAGATCGTCATCGTTAACTTTGTTTTCTACAGTATAAAAAGAATAGGCCTACTTAACAATTTTAGCATGTTAACTCATATATACTTAAAAAAATTGTTGTGTTGAAAAAATGCGACTATTAAAAAATACTAGCTAAAAAGTGAAGACCATAGCTTACATTTGAAAATTCCTTGCAATGAGAAAAACTGAAATTGGCTTAAAATTAAGAATTTTTTGACTCGACAGTGTGGAACTTTACTTTACGATAATTTGCAAGAAACTTTACGATAATTGCCTCTACCCAGTGATCGATTTCGAGTAATGGGTAGTACCGGGTACCAAATTGAAGTCATAAGTAAAGTAGACAACCGGAAACAGACATTGCAGTCGGCTGCAGCGTGGGTCAGGTGTACGTCGGAAGGCATACACCGATGCATAGCATTCAAGTCCGCTTTCCCGCAATGCAGGATAAAGATAAACAAACAAACATGGTGGTAATCTGGTGGTGATGGTTGCCAAATCTCGAAAAAAGTTGTGCAAGAGTCGGAGTTTTGGTGTATTTAGGAGCGTAGCCTTGTGTCAGACTGGAGTGGGATTTTGAAATGCTTGGAAAAATATGAGGCAAAATAGTCTGATTTTTTGCCAGTTAATATTTTTAGCATACAAATATCTATGCTAATGGTAGGTAGTACTACTGTAGCCTACTTAGCACACATACGGTAAGAACTTTAGAATAAGAAGTTAATATTCTAGTATAGGCTGAATTCATTCAAAAATGGTTTAAATTCATTTTTAAATAGGCTATCAATTTTTTCAATGCAAAAAGCTTTGTGAAATACTGTATGCAATTTATTATAAAGATCTGTAAAGAATATAGTACCGTACTAATCACTATTATATTTTACAGTCATCAAATGCTGGCATTTGCGTAACAATTGTGGTTTATTAAGAATCAATTTCGCTATAATAATAGCAAGCCTTAAAGCAGTCGGCGGCCATGGCCGCTAAGTAGTGCTTGAATGACCGCCGGTGCTACCTCCTCCGTCGGCCAAGTTTGGCCGCCGGTTTCTTCTAGCCAATTATTTAATTTCGCATTAGAATGATCGTGGATTAAATGTCGAAAATATGTAGTATCAAAGAGTGACGCAGAATTAGGCCAGCGCATCACGGTACCTCTAAATACCCATTGTCAGGCATTGTCGGGCATTGTCAGGCATTGTCGGGCATTGTCAGGCATTGTCGGGCATTGTCAGGCATTGTCAGGCATTGTCAGGCATTGTTGGGCATTGTCGGCTTCTCGGGGGGTTGTGGAGCATTTCTAGGGGTTGTCAAGCATTTTCAGGGGTTGTCAGGCATTGTAGAGTAGCTACTTTCAGGCATTGTTGGGAATTTTCAGGCATTGTCTAAGATTTCCAGGCATTGTCGCTCATTATCAGTGGTTGACGGGTTTGTTAGGCATTATAGAACATTTTCAGGCATTGTCGAACATTTTCAGGGGTTGTCGAGCATTTTCAGGGGTTGTCAGGCATTGTAGAGTAGCTACTTTCAGGCATTGTTGGGAATTTCCAGGCATTGTCTAGGATTTCCAGGCATTGTCGATCATTATCAGTGGTTGACGGGTTTGTTAGGCATTATAGAACATTTTCAGGCATTGTCGAACATGTTCAGGGTTTGTTGAGCATTTGCAGGGGTTGTCAGGCATTGTAGAATAGCTACTTTCAAGCATTGTTGGGAATTTCCAAGCATTGTCTAGGATTTCCAGGCATTGTCGATCATTATCAGTGGTTGACGGGTTTGTTAGGCATTATAGAACATTTTCATGCATTGTCGAACATATTCAGGGGTTGTGGAGTATTTTCAGGGGTTGTCAGACATTGTAGAGTAGATACTTTTAGGCATTGCTGTTGTGAATTTCCAGGCATTGTTTAGGATTTCCAGGCATTGTCTAGGATTTCCAGACATTGTCGATCATTATCAGTGGTTGACGGGTTTGTTAGGCATTATAGAACATTTTCAGGCATTGTCGAACATATTCAGGGGTTGTGGAGCATTTTCAGGGGTTGTCAGGCATTGTAGAGTAGCTACTTTTAGGCATTGTTGTGAATTTCCAGGCATTGTCTATAGGATTTCCAGGCATTGTCTAGGATTTCCAGGCATTGTCGATCATTATCAGTGGTTGACGGGTTTGTTAGGCACTATAGAACATTTTCAGGCATTGTCGAACATTTTTAGGCATTGTCGAGCATTTTCAGGCATGGTCGAGCATTTTCGGGGGTTGTCAGGCATTGTAGAGTAGCTACTTTCAAGCATTGTTGGGAATTTCCAAGCATTGTCTAGGATTTCTAGGCATTGTCGATCATTATCAGTGGTTGAGGGTTTGTTAGGCACTGTAGAACATTTTCAGGCATTGTCGAACATTTTCAGGCATTATCGAGCATTTTCAGGGGTTGTCAGGCATTGTAGAGTAGGCTAGCTACTTTCAGGCATTGTTTGGAATTTCCAGGCATTGTCTAGGATTTCCAGGCATTGTCTAGGATTTCCAGGCATTGTCAATCATTATTAGTGGTTAACGGGTTTGTTAGGCATTATAGAACATTTTCAGGCATTGTCGAACATTTTCAAGCTTAGTCGAGCATTTTCAGGGGTTGTCAGGCATTGTAGAGTAGCTACTTTCAGGCATTGTTGTGAATTTCCAGGCATTGTCTAGGATTTCCAGGCATTGTCGATCATTATTAGTGGTTGACGGGTTTGTTAGGCATTATAGAACATTTTCAGGCATTGTCGAACATTTTCAGGGCTTGTCGAGCATTTTCAGGGGTTGTCAGGCATTGTAGAGTAGCTAATTTCAGGCATTGTTTGGAATTTCCAAGCATTGTCTAGGATTTCCAGGCATTGTCTAGGATTTCCAGGCATTGTCGATCATTATTAGTGGTTGAAGGGCTTGTTAGGCATTATAGAACATTTTCAGGCATTGTCGAGCATTTTCAGGTGTTGTGGAGCATTTTCAGGGGTTGTCAGGCATTGTAGAGTAGCTAATTTTAGGCATTGTTTGGAATTTCCAGGCATTGTTTAGGATTTCTAGGCATTGTCGATCATTATTAGTGGTTGACGGGTTTGTTAAACATTATAGAACATTTTCAGGCATTGTCGAACATTTTCAGGTGTTGTCGAGCATTTTCAGGGGTTATCAGGCATTGTAGAGTAGCTACTTTCAGGCATTGTTGGGAATTTCCAGGCATTGTCTAGGATTTCCAGGCATTGTCGATCATTATCAGTGGTTGACGGGTTTGTTAGGCATTATAGAACATTTTCAGGCATTGTCGAACATATTCAGGGGTTGTGGAGCATTTTCAGGGGTTGTCAGGCATTGTAGAGTAGATACTTTTAGGCATTGTTGTGAATTTCCAGGCATTGTCTAGGATTTCCAGGCATTGTCTAGGATTTCCAGGCATTGTCGATCATTATCAGTGGTTGATGGGTTTGTTAGGCATTGTAGAACATTTTCAGGCATTGTCGAACATTTTCAGGCATTGTCGAGCATTTTCAGGCATTGTCGAGCATTTTCAGGGGTTGTCAGGCATTGTAGAGTAGCTACTTTCAAGCATTGTTGGAAATTTCCAAGCATTGTCTAGGATTTCCAGGCATTGTCGATCATTATTAGTGGTTGACGGGTTTGTTAGACATTATAGAACATTTTCAGGCATTGTCGAACATTTTCAGGTGTTGTCGAGCATTTTCAGGAGTTATCAGGCATTGTAGAGTAGCTACTTTCAGGCATTGTTGGGAATTTTCAGGCATTGTCTAGGATTTCCAGGCATTGTCGATCATTATCAGTGGTTGAGGGTTTGTTAGGCATTGTAGAACATTTTCAGGCATTGTCGAACATTTTCAGGCATTGTCGAGCATTTTCAGGGGTTGTCAGGCATTGTAGAGTAGCTACTTTCAGGCATTGTTTGGAATTTCCAAGCATTGTTTAGGATTTCCAGGCATTGTCGATCATTATTAGTGGTTGACGGGTTTGTTAGGCATTATAGAACATTTTCAGGCATTGTCGAACATATTCAGGGGTTGTCGAGCATTTGCAGGGGTTGTCAGGCATTGTAGAGTAGCTACTTTCAGGCATTGTCGATAATTTCCAAGCATTGTCTGGGATTTCCAGGCATTGTCGAACATATTCAGTGGTTGTTAGGTTTGTTAGGCATTGTCGAAAGTTTTCTTGGGTTGTCGATCATTTCCAGGTTTATCAGGCATTGTCGATGTTACACACTATCCACAATACACAGCAAAAAACAAACATTAACACATGTTTTCGATAACAAACAGTCATACAAGGAAGAAAAACATTCCTAAAAGGCATGTTTTTCATCAATATTCCGGAGAGAAACATTTTCGATCGACTCAGATAATTTGCTTGGTAGATAAATCCAGTCAGAGCTTTAGTAACTAGGCCATAGAAACAAAATATCCATTGCTGAAAAATGAAAATTGTTTTTGATGATTTTAAATCTCGATTTAGTGTTTTTCATGAAATCGAAGAAATAGTCGACTACGTCTCATACCCGTTCAAGTCGGATTTAATTGTGTCTACTCTCTACTAATTTCTTTCAAAATAAATGAAATATTTTTGTTGGAAACAGGTAGGCTACGTAGGTAGGCTACGATTGAAGTGGAAATGTAGACATTGAAGGTTCGAGCATCCGAAGATGATTTCTGGTGGTTTGTTGTTGATGCAAAATAGTGCAATATCAAAAGATGTGCGGAACACATCCATTCTAGTTTTGGTTCAACTTATTTATGTCAATCTGCATTTTCATTTGTGAACGTAATCAAAAAAAGCAACGTGCTGTGCTAACCGACCGCCACCTGGACGATTGCTTTAGACACCTGATGTAATGATAACGGCAAGCTGAAGTACCTACAACATGATGACTCTAATATTTCACTGACTCATTTAGAAGAAATTTGATTGATTGATTGATTGATTGAATCTTTATCCTCGGACTGGGAAAGCTTCTTGCAGAGCTTAATCCTGGCAGTTTCGCATACTTGTAGAGGCTTTGAATCACTGACGCAGGCCCGGTCACCGAGATTGACAGAGTGAAGTTTCCGATTGTTGAAGTCTTGTTGCCGGGGAACTATTCCATCCATTAAATGCCGCTGAATGGAAAGCAGTCCTTAACGTGCGTTGCTCAAGCGCACACCCCGAGAGTCGAACCAGCGCCGCTTGATCTTGAAACTTCTTCGTTCCAGAAGTGACGCGCTAACCAATTGAGCTATCGGGGCAAAGTAAATTTACTTGTAGAACATAATTATTCTTCTCGTGTTTTACTGTAAAGAACCAAATTAACTGAAACATGAATAGACTGCTCTGCTATTTTGCATTCATCAAATGCTGGCATTTGCACAACAATCTAACCTCTTAGTGTTATTTATTAAATAAGAATCGATTTCGCTATAGTAATAGCATCTTCAGCTAGCACATGTAAAAAAGAAAATTTGAAAATACGTAAAACGAACAAATAAAGCAAACTCCGATATTATCAACATGCATAAAATTCTATTTTAAATAGATGGTTACATAAAATTAAAATCAAAACCTGCAAGCCTAAATCTTAAACTGGTGTTCTGCTCTGTGCTGACGATGGTGGATGTGTGATAAATGTAAATGCATTTACAGTAAAGGTGTCACTGGAAAAAAATTGTTTAGTGACTTGATCACCGACCGATTGATCGCTATAGTGATTAAGAAATTTTCTAGTCGATCACAATCGATGAGAAGTTGGCCATCCCTGGCCTAGTGTATAACAGGAGCAAATTGTAATAACTGCTTCCGAAGTTTGCTTAGGCTATATCTTCTTCAACAGGAATCCAAAAATAGTCAAGTGGTATAGCGTTTTGAAACAACTTTAATCCTTGAGTTCCGTCAGTTCAACAAAGACAACTTGACAAACCTTGCCTCGGAATTTTAGTATGAGGCTCAAATAGAACTTAAGCCTAATCTTTTTGTTCTTCAATAATGGTGAAAACGTCTGCCCCGAATGGTCTGTGGATAAATATCATATTTTAGTAAAATAAACAAAAAAGCAGCAAGATCAAACAAAAGTAATTTTTTAATTTTTGGAGTAGGCTATGTAACTATATGAGCTTGAGCAATGTAGGCTACTTCAAAGCAGTTCTCCATATTCAAATCTGGAAAACAAACAGTAGGCCCATAAAGAACTAACTTCATAGGACCTCCGACCGACAATTTATGCTGACGTCTGAAAATCAAATCATCCTCTCAAATCACTAGTCTGCCTTCAAATTGCGAGTCGCTTTTTTAAAAGTATGTTCAGATTGCGGTCCGTCCCGATAGCTCAGTTGGTTAAGCGCCCCCCCCCCCTTTATGCACGAGAGAAACCGCAAGGTTCTCTGATTCAGTTCACAGGGTGTACGTACGAGCAACGCATTTTAAGGACAGTTTGTTTATATTTCTGACCATCACAGCGAATAACAATATATACCAAACTTAACAGAGGTCTAAAAAAAGTAGGAGCGACAAAACGCGAAAGTTAATGACGTGCTTGACACCAAAATAGAATAATCAGCTTAAAATATGACACAAAGGTAAGCAAGAACTATCTCGAAAAAACTATCCTCTTCTTCAGGCGTACTGAGTAAACTTAGAAAATTTACTTCTAGAAAAGTTCTCATCAATATTTATTAGCCTATAGCATTGTAGGCTACACTCGCACCTACAATATGGAATTATCAACTGGGGATGCGCACCCACAAAATACTTGAATAGAATCCAAGTTAGACAAAATAAGATAATTAAAATGAAAACTAAATTACCGCCACTCTATCAAGAAAATAAAATAGCCTACTAACTGTTAATTCTTTCTCTTTAGGTATCATAGCAGATACAGCCCTCGATGTACAATGATGTTCCAGTTTGATCGATCTCGTGCTTCTTGCCAAATTTTAGTAGGGTTTTTGATAAGTGGTTGAAAATTGTGCAAAAATGTGAATCTTTGTGCTTCTCTTGACCGTTTTCCTAGAATTTTTCCACTTAAAGATAAATCTTCAAGTTCGCCTTTCCTTATAATGTGACCTAAGAACTTCAGCTGCCGCATTTCTAAAGATCTCAGTATCTGCTGCTCCTGGCCCATCTATTGGAGAACTGCTCTGTTGGTTCGAAAAGCTGTCCATGGAATTTTAAGAATTCTTCGGTAAAACCACATTTCTGCAGCTTCAAGTTTTTTTCGTGTTTTTGCCGTTAGTGTTTGATTGATTGATTGGTTTATTTGTTGTGCAATATTATAACAGCAAAATCATTAAATGATGCAGTACGCTTAACGAACACAATTGAAACAAAGAAAAATAACAAATGTACACTGCATCGTTGATAAGTAAATCACAACGGGAAGCTGCGAAGTGACCATGACGGTCTTCGAGTCAAGCAGCCACCCTCAGCCAAGTCGATGAATAAACATTTAGTAAACATTACACTAAAATATCTACACTAGCAACAAAGAGTCAAGATAGGAAACAAACTTGCTTCCATGATATGTCAAAATTTTCACATCCATACATCAAAATTGACCAAACAAAGCATTTTAACAAACGAATTTTTAAGGTTTTGGAGAGCTTTCGATCTTTAAAGATTTTTGCCATGGTGTTGAAACTTGACTTTGATAATGCAATGCGTCCAGTGGCGTAGCCAGAAAAAAAATTTGGGGGGGGCCAAATATTTGATGAATTGAAGAGAGTAACAAAGTGTTTGATTTAAGCCATCGCCAGTTGATGTGCAGTGGCGTATCCTGGTGGGCTGAGCAAGGGAAACAATGAAAGTGGTGGGGGGGTTAGAGCCTGCCGAAGGCATGCGTTTTCTAGGGGGGTCCGGGGGCATGCTCCCCCGGAAAATTTTTGAAAATTTACACTCAAATAATGGATTGTAGCGCTTTCTGGAAACACTTAAGGTAATATTTGTAGGCTATGAAGTTTATTAGCAGATAAACAGCTATTAACTTATTAAAGGTAGCTCTTACACACGAACGGCAAAAACTGCGGCTAAAATTAGAGAACACCAAAAACTCAGCTACACAAAAACTCAATAACTAGCCTACAGTACATAAAAACCCAACAGAGTAAACCATTCTAAAATTGCTTCCACAAGTTAGTTCAAAGAAACGTAAACCGCGTAAATTTTGCGCGATTTACGATTTGCAAAATTTATTGGTGTCTATCTGTGTGTCTAAAACAAGTCCTGGGGGGTGTTAATAACCAAATGTCTTGGAAAACGTCATAAATTTCGACAAATTTTATTACATTTTCAACAAAGAGCTCAACTTCGGATTCCAAAGTTGGAAAATTTGGGGGGGGCCATGGCCCCTTTCGCCCCCCCCCTGGCTACGCCTATGAATGCGTCGTCTAATTTCTTCTTCACATCGGGTGCTTGGATTCAGTATTGAGCCCAAATATTTGAATTTTTGAACCTGTTCAATTTTGTTATCATTGCAGTACACGCAAATTTTTGGTTCAGGAAGACATTGTTAATTCTACTTATTTAAGTTACTTAAGAAGACATTGTTAATTCTACTTATTTAAGTTACTTAAGAAGACATTGTTAATTCTACTTATTTAAGTTACTTAAGAAGACATTGTTAATTCTAGTTAATTCTACTTATAGCCTAAACTGGAAATAAGCAAATTTATGTTCAAATTTTATAATAATAAACTACCGGAAAACTTCAAAACTTTCTTTACACATGTATCAGCTATTCATTCGTATAACACCCGACGTTCAAGCTCTAATTCACTTTATATTAAACAGGCAAATACCCAATTATTTCAAAAAAGTTTAAAATGCATGGGAATCAAGGTATGGGACAGTTTACCTCAAAATATGAAAAAAAAACATGAAAAAAGGCTTCAAATCTTTCAGTAAAATGTGCAAAAAACACTTCTTCAATAATCAAGAGCTATAGAAACGACATCCACTACCTGACTATGTTAATTGTTATTATTTTTTGTAGTATCTGTATTTGTTTTTTTCTGTTCTTCCTTCCTTCTTCTTTTTTGTGTCAATTTGCTACAATATTTAAAAACCCAATAGGCCTACTTTCTTTCGTATAACTATTTGAATGAGAGAGTGCAGACTCGACGACCTCCTACGGCCTACGCCTTCAGGGCTACGGTCTTTCGCACTCTCTCATTGGATGCACACTGTCAGTTTTTGTTTTATGTATGTTTCGGCGTTTCGCATCCAAACAAAAATAAAATGACCATCCATCCATCCAACACCTTCGAAGAGTTTCAATATTTAGAAAACCGACGAGGAAAAAAGAGCAAGGAAAATTTTTTAAATTTATATTGGTAAAAACAAAAAATAATAAACAGTTGCTATGTTGATCGGCCTTGGTGCGTTATCAAGAGTGTTGATGGTCTGGAGGGGTGCGTTATAGTCATGGGGTGGGTGTCTCATCATGGAGGAGAGCAAGCTATTGAAGGTATTGCATCATGAAGAAGAGCTCCATTCAGCTACACTTACTGGATGGAATAATAACAACACTTCAGCAAACGGAAACTTCACTCTGCCAATCTAGGTGACCGGGCCAGCGGCGGTGGTTCAAAGCCTCTATAAGTAGGCTATGGGAAACTACAAGAATTAAGCTTTCAAAGAAGGTTTTTTAGTCCAAGAATAGAAACATCTCAAAATCAATTATCATTCCGTTGGCTACACCTAGTGCCGCCGCTCGGCACACTACGGTGCCACGGCATGCTGGTTACAAAGTAGCCCACTGGGCTGTAATGATGTTTCTGAAGAAAGAAATTTGAAAACCTTTACTTTTGTAGTTGGTGCATATAGGGCTTGGATGATGAACTGTTTTATTTTGATCAACGACGCACGAGTACAAAATAATTGACACGGCGAGAAGAACACAATAAACATAGCCAGGTCAGAGACTTTAAAGAACCGGCCTGCCACGCCCCGTGGAGGCGGGAAGCGGCGTGATTATGGGGTGGCGATGCACCCGGAAGGGAAGTCCACCAGCTTAGGTCGCGGGGGCCGGGCTGGAGAGTCTAGGTACCTGTGGAAGGAAAGTGTGGATCGAGAATTTTGTGCGACTCGTGCGCAAAAGTTAGAATGGCGGAACGGGCCAGGGAGACGGGCTTTGCTTTCTGCAAACGCAAAAAGGTCAGCTCACGACGGGCCGGGCGACAGAAGTTTTATAAAGCCAGGCAGCGCCCACGTCTCCATCACGTGACCGTAATACAGGTACGTTTAACTCCTATACCCGGTCTGCCCGTAGGCAGAGCGGATAAACTTTGGCGTCTCCCACGAGGAAGAGAAGCTTAGCTACAAGGACGATTTGAATACTCGTGGGAAACGAAAATTATATAAAATCTGGAGCAAAGGCTCAATTAATTTGTGTAAAAAAAAGATGGCAAGTGGGAATATATTGTATGCTTTACCTACCGAAAAAGTGTTGACGTTGAACCAACGAGCACGGATGTGCACTGGCCAGACGTTGAGGCAGGTTCGCCCAGATAGATCGGGGGGACTAGCGATCGAAGCATAGATATGACTAGGCTACGTTACCAGGAAAAATATAGAATAGTGGGATGAAACTTTGGAGGTTGCATCGAGTTGATCGGGAAATCATGTTTATCGATGAGTTAAAAGCAACGCGAGGTTGATCCGAGCGGGAAAGAGCAGCATATCGGGAGAAGGTAGTGTGTGATAATCTAAAATATTACTTTAACTGCAGACAGTGCACACCGTTTCGACCTCCCGGTCTCATCAGTGCAGTAGTTAAGGTGTTAAACTGTTTTATTCGCATCAACAGCGCACGGGTACAAATAATTGACACGGCGAGAGAGCACAAACAAACATAGCCAGGTCGAAGACTTTCAGAAACCGGCCTGCCACACCCCGCGGCGGCGGGGAGCGGCGTGATTTAGGGGTGACGATGCACCCGGAGGGGTAAGTCCACCAGCTTAGGTCGCCGGGGCCAGGCTGGGGAGTCGAGGTACCTGTGGAGGGAGAGTGTGGATCGAAAACGTTACATGACCCGTCCGCAAATTTAGAATGGCGGAGCGGGCCAGGGAGACAGGCTCTTTCTGCATTGACCAGAAAGATGGCCTGCGACGGGCGACCCGTCGCGTGTGGACGCTGGAACCGGCAGTAATTGACCGCCGGACGGCGCCCACGTCTCCCTCACGCGACCTCGGCGCAGGTACTTGACTCTTATACCCGGTCTGCCAGTAGGCAGAGCGGATAAAATTGGGGTCTACCATGAGGAAGAGAGTCAACTATTTAAGGATAATTTGGCTCTCGTGGCAGACGAAATTCAAATAAAAATGTGGAGCAGAGGCTTCCCATTTGTGGTACCTAAACAGTAACCAAAAATGGTAGCCTACTACTGCCTGATATTTTTTCAATGTTTTTGCAAACATTGCGAAGTTAGAAAGTGAATTGGCTAAAGACATTCATCGTGTTTGAATCATCATCATCATCGATGTATGAGCAGGTCTTTCCAGGCTAGATTGGAGGGCAGGAAGTCATCAGCCACTCAACAGTCTCGTCGTTCAGGACCCTTAGGCCATGCGCACCGTGTGGAGGCCGGTGGATTAGGCAGTGGTGAATGACATGGTCTGCGGTCTGTTCTGTGGCGCCACACTCGCATTCTGATGGAGGAGCCAGGCCCCACTTGTGCATGTCCGAACGAAAGCGGCCGACGCCAGTTCGCAGGCGGTTAAGCCTGATCCACGCAAGCCTTGCGAGGGACATCCCCGGTGGACGGGGATCGCCGTCGGGTATGAAGTCACGGAGCGTGGAGGTATATGGTTTTGCCACTCCGTGTTCCACATGTGGTTCGTCCAGTGTTCCCCACTTAACCCAAGTTCTTCTTCGTTCTTAAGTAGTTGTTGTGCGGCAGGCACAAAGGGGCGTCTTGATTTCAGTCGCTGCTTTATAGGTGGTGGTCGCTTGAATGTTGGATGGAGGGGATGGTCGGGGTCCAGAGCGCGGCGAGCGAGAGGAATCGTGGCTCCTTTACGACGTTGCTCAGCAGATTGGATGCCTGCTAGGATAGGTAGACTTAGTCTGTCGGGGTGGGACGCAGGCATCCAGTCACAGTACGCAGCGCATCGTTGATGGCGGTATTAATATGGTGGGTGTGAGAACTACGGCACCAGACTGGTGCGCAGTAGCCTACTCAGCAGTGGAATGAACAAGGGCTAGGGTAGTTGTACGAAGAGTTTTGGCACCAGCTCCCAAGCAGGAACCCGCCAATCGCCTCAAAAGTGCGAAGCGTGTAAATATTTTTTTGCGCAGTGACTCCAAGTGTCGGCCGTACGTGAGTGACCTGTTCAGGGTTATGCCGAGATAAGTAGGTTCGGCAAGCAGGGAAGGCGTTCCCCGTCAATGTTGATGTTTATCTCGCGCTGTGCTTCCCAGTTGTTAAGGTGGAAGGCCGCCGACACTGTCTTAACCTTGCTGAGCTGTAGCTTCCATTTCTGGAGGTATGCTGATAGTGTTTGCATGTCTTGGCTGAGGTTCCTCTCCACTGACTGCCACTTTCCCTCTGAGTGCAGGAGTGCCAGGTCGTCTGCGTAAGCATATTTCGTGGAGATGGTGGGGGCATGTCGTAGGTGTAGGCTATGTGTTGAACAGGACAGGAGCCAAGACTGAGCCCTGTGGGACGTCGATTTTGAGTCGGCATAGTCTGCTTCGACGACCGCTACCGGTTGTGAGGGTAAAACTGCGGTTTTGCACAAGTTCCATCATCATATGAACCATGTGTCTGTCAGGGAGCAGACGGCCGCAAAGTAAGGCCGACTAGCAAGTAAGGCCGCTATGCCATACAGTATCATAGGCATTAGGCAGCCGTGAGATTGACAACACGGCGCCAGCCTTCTTCTTAGCCGAGAAGCTGTCCTCAATGTCTTGAGTCATAAGTGTGACCTGATCTACGGTTGATCGTCCGTGTCGGAAGCCAGCTTGTTCACGGGGGAGCTGCGGATCTTTTATTGGTTCGACACGGGCGTAGATGAGTCTCTCGAGGATCTTGAAGGGAATGCAGAGCAGTGACATTGGGCGGTAGCTCTTCGGGTCCCCTGGGGGCTTCTTTGGCTTAGGAACCGCAACCACAAGGGCTCTTCTCCAGATCCTGGGAATTCTCAGGCGGCGCAAGCAGCAGGAAAGGAAGTCTTTTAACCAGGACTTTGAGGAGGCAGCAGCATGGAGTATCAACTCCGGGCATAGGTGGTCAGGGTCCGGGGCTTTACCTGGCTTTATGTGCTGGAGGGCGGCGGAAAATTCGTCCGTGGTGAACTCACCCGAGATGTTGTCTCCGTCTGGGGTTGTTACCTTCCAGAGGTCCGTCATTTCTTGTAAGACGAATCTGTCTGATTCACGGTCTCTCGGTTTGTATTTCCCGTTCTCCACAAGTTGTGAGGCGATGGAATTTGCTGAAACGGGACGTTGTTGACGAGAGGCATGTGATCTGCCAGTTAGGTTGTTCAATGTAGGCTACTCCATGCTATGCGACTGGAGTGCGTGAAGTTGATTGATTCAACGGCTTCTGTTCAGCGCTCCTTCCTCTTTGAGTCCAGCTTTGCCAACAGAGCTGTGGCTGAACTGTTGGTGTCATTGCCCTGAGGGGCGTGGAGGAAGTCGGAGAAGAGGCTTTCGCACTCCTTGTCCCAGCACGGCATGTAGTTCTTTCGTCGGCCGCGGGGGATAGAGTGTTTTGCCGCTGATGTTATTGCATCACAAAAGTCCTAGTAAGCTTCTTCCACGTTCTTGGTGTGTGGTGATGGAAGATACTGCCTGGCTTCGTTGGTGAGGAGGCTATAGTACTCCCAGTTAGCCATTCTGAAGTTCCATCGCTTAACAGGCTTGCTCGGGACAGGCATTGTGAGCGTTGGAGCCGTGATAAGCGAGGGTCGGTGTTGGGACTTGGGGAACTTCTCTAGCACACGTTTGTCCGGTTGGCCATTATCGGGGTCATCACTCACGAAGCCAGGTCGGGGTTTGTACCAGTGTTCCAGCGCCCGGAGAAGAAGCTCGCTGCACCCTTGGGATCGTGCAGTAGGGTGAGGTTATTATTGGCTGACCATGAGGCCAGGCCTTCTCCGTCTGTGTTGGTGGTGTTGTAGCCCCAGTGAACGTGGTGGCAATTAAAATCGCCAGCATAGAGGCTGGGTTGGAGGAAATTTGTTTTAATTCTCAATTGATTGGTTTTAATGCATTGCCATAGGCTACTTCATTATTACATTGTTATAGGCCTACCCTAAATAGTCGAAGATGAGCTGCCATACTGTATTTTCTGGTTATAGGCTACGATAGAAGCTGACTTTTCTCACCCTGTGGTATTTCACCCCCATCCAAAGTAGGACTTGAGTATGGTATCAGCACCATACGCATGATAATCGAAATAGCCTACTGCAGCGGTCCCCAATCTTTTTGCTCTCACGAACCGTTTTTAAATAAAAATTGCCTTGCGGACCGGCGATAGGAAAAACAAAGTTTGACATCTACGTAGGCCTATAGCCCAGGTCCAATTTTTTATTGCGGTTTAAACACACTTTGAGCAAGATTTGTAAAATATAATAGACAATGTAACAGTTGAGGTCGGAAAATGAAGCTAGTTTAGCAGGGAGTCTGTGAGGATTGCTCCCCAGAAAATTTTGACTAAATTTACGTTGCTTTGATCGCATTTTGATGCACTTTTAGGCCCAATAATGATTTATTTATGAAGTCGCACATACCTCGTAATTGATCAACATCATCAAATTAAAAATAGATTTTTAGAAGTTTGAGTGACAAATTTTGATTTAAAATTAAAGTTACTTTTTAAATATATTTTCTTTCTCGACTACAGAAGGATTTCAATAATTTATTTGTTAAAAGTTTGTATAGTAGTATATTGTATGAGCTTAAAGTAAAATTTCGAAAATCCATTTCAGGTGCCCCCACCTTTCATATATAGCTTATACAATGCACATTTCACCTTATACTTCAATTTTATTGTTGGGTAGTTGATTGATTGATCTTTATCCTCGGACTGGGAAAGCTTCTTTGAGAGCTTAATCCTGACAGTTTCGCGTACTTGTAGAGGCTTTGAACCAGCCGGTCACTGAAATTGACGGAGTGGTATTTTCTCTTGTGTTCTTGTCGGTGAATTATTCCATCTACTTGGTGCCACTAAATGGAGAGCTAAACTGAAATGCGTTGCTCAGTCAAATACACACCCCGAGAGCCGAACCAGCGCCGCTTGATCTTGTTTAACTGTAATTAGTTTATTCTATGGCTAAGGACATACTGGGTCGCGCCCCGGTTATTGGGAACCCCTGGCTTACTGTACAGCATAGCCTACCCGCGATCTTCATATTTCAAGCTGCATCGAAGAAATAAAAACAAACTGAATCTCACAATGAAGATAGAGTGGAAAGTCTAACTTTTATAAGCTAACGTCTTTCTTATTCCAATTTTGCAGTTCGCAATTTGAAAAAATTGCATCTCGAGTTGGCCCATGTTTAGTCAAAACACCAAGTAAAATGCAGAGCTTTTTATGATTATATGACGATTCAAGATAATGGAAATAAAAAACACGATAATCGTGGATGCGCAGTGTGAAAAATGGCTTTGGAGTCGGAACCTGGCGTATTCAGACAATGCCTGGAAATCCTAGACAATGCTTGGAAATTCCCAACAATGCCTGAAAGTAGCTAGGCCTACTCTACAATGCCTGACAACCCCTGAAAATGCTCGACAATGCCTAAAAATGTTCTATAATGCCTAACAAACCCGTCAACCACTGATAATGATGGACAATGCCTGGAAATCCTAGACAATGCCTGAAAATTCACAACAATGCCTGAAAGTAGCTACTCTACAATGCCTGACAACCCCTGAAAATGCTCGACAATACCTGAAAATGTTCGACAATGCCTGAAAATGTTCTATAATGCCTAACAAACCCGTCAACCACTGATAATGATCGACTCCAGCCACCCGCACTTGCTGTTGTTTCTCTGGGCAAGAAACTTTACGATAATTGCCTCTACCCAGTGATCGATTTCGAGTAATGGGTAGTACCAAATTTAAGTCATAAGTAGAGTAGACAACCGGAAACAGACATTGCAGTCAGCTGCAGCGTGGGTCAGGTGTACGTCGGAAGGCGTACACCGATGCATAGCGCTCAAGTCCGCTTTCCCGCAATGCAGGATAAAGATAAACAAACAAACAAAAAAACAATGCCTGGAAATCCTATAGACAATGCTTGGAAATTCACAACAATGCCTGAAAGTAGCTATTCTACAATGCCTGACAACCCCTGCAAATGCTCGACAACCCCTGAAAATGTTCGACAATGCCTGAAAATGTTCTATAATGCCTAACAAACCCGTCAACCACTGATAATGATCGACAATGCCTGGAAATCCTAGACAATGCCTGGAAATCCTAGACAATGCCTGAAAATTCACAACAATGCCTGAAAGTAGCTACTCTACAATGCCTGACAACCCCTGAAAATGCTCGGCAATGTCTGAAAATGTTCTATAATGCCTAACAAACCCGTCAACCACTGATAATGATCGACAATGCCTGGAAATCCTATAGACGATGCTTGGAAATTCCCAACAATGCCTGAAAGTAGCTATTCTACAATGCCTGACAACCCCTGCAAATGCTCGACAACCCCTGAAAATGTTCGACAATGCCTGAAAATGTTCTATAATGCCTAACGAACCCGTCAACCACTGATAATGATCGACAATGCCTAGAAATCCTAGACAATGCCTGGAAATCCTAGACAATGCTTATAAATTCCCAACAATGCCCTAAAGTAGCTACTCTACAATGCCTGACAACCCCTGAAAATGCTCCACAACCCCTGAAAATGTTTGACAATGCCTGAAAATGTTCTATAATGCCTAACAAACCCGTCAACCACTGATAACGATCGACAATGCCTTTAAATCCTAGACAATGCCTGGAAATTCCCAACAATGCCTGAAAGTAGCTACTCTACAATGCCTGACAACCCCTGCAAATGCTCGACAACCCCTGAAAATGTTCGACAATGCCTGAAAATGTTCTATAATGCCTAACAAACCCGTCAACCACTGATCATGATCGACAATGCCTGGAAATCCTAAACAATGCCTGGAAATTCCAAACAATGCCTGAAAGTAGCTACTCTACAATGCCTGACAACCCCTGAAAATGCTCGACAACCCCTAGAAATGCTCCACAACCCCCCGAAAAGCCGACAATGCCCGACAATGCCTGACAATGCCTGACAATGCCTGACAATGCCTGACAATGCCCGACAATGCCTGACAATGCCTGACAATGCCTGACAATGGGTATTTAGAGGTACCCGCGCATCATAGTCACTACTGTTGTATTGAATATATCCAGCTGCGATCACCAGCGCTGTAAGTCTTGTTTGCAATTCCCGATGTTTATTTTAATGAAGTGTTAATCCAAAGTGCTAATTTACATTAGCTAGCAATATTGTCGTTTTTATATCGATTCAATGTTGTCGGACATTGAATCGTTGTTAAAAAGGAGAACTAGGTTAGTTGACATCCGTAGGTAAAACACATGTCTTCATAGTTGAGAACGCTGTGGGTTAGTGACTTCACACCCTCAATGGTGACATCATAACGGAATAAATGGTCAGGTTTTATGAAAGGCGGTATGCAGTTGAAACAATTTACTGAGCTGTGAGCAGTTAAATCAATTTAAGGTCGTTAGATGGTCCCTCAGTACCGGATTACAATCCCGATAAAGCATTTAATGCGTGGTACAACGATTCTATTGCAGGACGTCGCCCAGACTTCAACAACGCTAAGTGATCATTTTAACATTGTTGCAAGTTTAATGCTATTTACTTGTGCTATCGTTATTGTATTTTGGCCTCCAAGCACGCAGATTTGGCCGCCGAGAAGGAGCTCTCGGTAGGCCACGATGGCTGCCGGAAAAAAACACGAGTTTTAAGGCCTGAATAGAATTTTCAGTTAGCACATATATGATATATAGTAAAACAAATTGAACAATACGTAGAATGAATGAATAAAGCAAACTCCAATATTGTAAACATGCATAAAAAAATTATTCTAAGTAGATGATTACATGGATGCAACCTAGTTTGTATCCTGAACAGTTCGTACCCGGAAAAGATCGAGAAAAAAAATTAAAAAAAGCGGAAGTCGCTGATCACAGTTTCCGCAAACATTTTTAAATTTTCCCCCTGAAAACATCGACAGAAAGATAGCACAAAGCTGAAGTCGCTGATTGCAGTTTCCGCTAACCGTAACCCTCACCCTAATGCTAAACCTTGCTGATCGCAGTTTCCGCAAACATTTTTCTGCATATTTCGCTAACCCTAACTCTAACCATAGACTAATTTATGCTCTAACCCTAACCCTCGCTGATCGCAGTTTTCGCAAACATTTTTCCATAGTTTCCGCTAACCGCAGTTTCCGCTAACCCTTACCTTAACCTTAGAGTAATCTATGCTCTAATCCTCGCTGATCACAGTTTCCGCAAACATTTTTTCGCAGTTTCCGCTAACCTTTACCCTAACTCTAACCATAGAGTAATCTATGCTCTAACCCTCGCTGATCGCAGTTTCCGCAAATATTTTTTGTAGTTTCCGCTAACCGCAGTTTCCGCTTACTCTAACTCTAACCATCGAGTAATTTATGCTCTCTAACCGTAATCCTCGCTGATTGCAGTTTCTGCAAATATTTTTCCGCAGTTTCCGCTAACCCTAACCCTCGAGTTGTTTGCGGAAACTCCGATCAGCGACTTCAGCTTTGTGCTATTAAACTGCAATCAGCGACTTTGGCTTTTTTAAATTTTTTCTCTCGATCTTTTCAGGGTACGAACTGTTCAGGGTACAAACTAGGTTGCACCCGATCTATGCTATAGAAAACTTTGTCATAGTTTGTCCAATATAGCGTGTATTTGTGACAAATGGTACATCTAACACTGTATCATACTGTGAAATGAACGCTGTAGCCATTTTACCATATATTGTGAATATAACCATGGAGGCTATATGCATTATGCATCACTCACTTCAGCATGACATATTTTTGTCTTTCATCTTTTCATTCAAACAAAGAATGAGGAAAGAACAAGAATAAATAAATGAGACTTTTAGTTTTGCAATTTGTTTCGTGGTTTTGAAGAAGAATACTCCAGATTTCATATACTCCAGATTTCATATACTAATCATATCACAGATGCAGAAGTTTTAAACCAGGTACATCGAGATAAGGACCATGGAACAATAATAACTCAAAGGCAACTCAAATTTCTCGATCATAATCAGAAAAGAAGAGTTCAAAGATCTCTGTCTCAGCAATCGTCTTGAGAAATGTGCTCATGGATGACATTTTATCTAATTTTTAACAAAATCAATCGATCAGCTAGGGATGGGCAAAATAGAATAATTAGCTATTCTAGAATATTCTAGAATACGGTACTGAAACTGAATATAGAATACAGATATCTATTCCAGAATAATTGACAGTTTTTACCATCGACACATTTTGGTGATTTTTATGAGTTTACAAAAACAATGAACATCACAAAAATTGCTTATTGCAGTGGAACAAATTTAGGCTTTCTAAATTTTCACCAGTCAAACGGGATCTCAACTTGGTGGCAGGTACGCAAAAATATTTTGAAACTAACTGATATAAACAAGAAAATTAGTTTTTGTTTGCTTTCCACCAAACCAGGGCGTTTTCAACAGATGTATTGGATGTTTTCAACAACGTGAGGTAGGTATCTATTTCTGAAGGCGGGTAAGCCAAATTTGCTGATTTATCTTCTCTACTGCATGTAGCATCTTCAATTCCACAGCTTAACAAGTCGTCCATGTCACTGGACTGGCATAGTAAAAGCTAAGACAAAGCCAACTACCCATACGTGCTTTCGCAAGACTGTGAGGACTACAAAGTGCTTGACAAAAAGATCTCTATAATGCGAGCAACAAAACCGTTCGTTTTTCCTACGCCGCGCCACACTAAATTGATAAACAATTCTACTTTTGCTGCAGCGAATTTATTGCATCCAAACGGAGTAGAACAAAGTCAATCGTTAAAGCGGTTTCTATTATCCGATTTTATATGCATTTTGAAACCGGTTAGGTTTCACAACCGGTTATTCTATATCCGGTATTCTATTTTGCCCATCCCTACAATCAGCCAACCAAAAACACATTGGGATGTTGCATGCTGAAAATAATTACACACTAAGCATCTAGTGCAGGGGTCCGCAAATACTTTTTGGCGCGACCCAAAAAACAATCGTTCGAAATCTTTGCGACCCAAATGTTTCGGAAGTATGTAATTTTGCGCAAAACACTTTGCAGATTAATATCAATTTCAATACGGTCGTCTTCGCTTATTAAGCCCACATCAGGTCCGGACGATTTTGGCTTATTAAGCGGGGGACAATTTTCTACCACTTCTACACCTTCAGTAATTCCGAAACGGACCAAATTGGTCTTAATAAGCGAGTGGACCTATTAACCGTGGGCGTCGACGTACAGGCCTCTGGGGCCGAGGGTCTACTCTATCCTTTTACTACCCCAGACTCACGATGTTCCCGGACTACACTGAAAGGCCACTAGAGACTAGAGAGCAGCCAGTCTTTGATTTCATAATCCATGGCGCGTAGACCTTCCACTCCATTAGGTGGCTTGAAGATGGTACAGTCATTGATGATGTGGTCTGCGGTCTGTTCCTCGGCACCACATTCACAGGAAGAGGCCATTCCCCATTGGTGCATGATTGAGTGGAAAAGCCCGACGCCCATATGAAGACGGTTGAGGCGAACCCATGCCTGTCTTGGTAGTGTCAGTCCGATGGAGCGTGTGTTGCGTCGGGGATGAACAAATGGGGTCTGGTGGTACTTGACTTCTCTTCAGAATTCCATTTATGGTCCGCCCAATTTCATTTATGGTCTGCCCAATTCCATTTATGGTCTGGGGCTAAGCCGCAGAGATGTCTTGTTCATCAGCTTCGTTGATCAGAAGTTGAGCGGCTGGCACGAATGGGTGTCTTGATTTCAGTCGATGGGGGATTGGGGGTGCTCGTTTGGGAGAGCAGAGATCTTGCGAGAGACAGAGTGGATTCTTCGCGACGAAGCTCAGAAGATTGGATGCCAGCGAGAATGGGGATATTGTTCAATGGTATGGGACGCAGGCATCCGGTCACTGTGCGAAGGGTGCTTTTTATGACAGTGTCGATGTTGTGGCAGTGAGCACTGCAGCACCAAACAGGTGCATAGTACTTTGCTGAAGAGTAGACAAGGGCTAAGGCTGCTATAGTGTCAGCCCTCTCCCCCCTATGGCTGGAGCTTGCCAGGCGCTTGAGTGGCGCAGCGCGGGATGTCAGTTTTTTGTGCACTGACACCAAATAGTGGTGGTTTGTGAGCGATCTGTCTAGTGTCACCCCAAGTTATTTTAGCTCGGGCAGAAGGACAGAGGTTTTTTATTGTTCTGAACATGTAGCTCACTATCAGATTCCCGATTGTGGAGGTGGAAAGTTGCTGCCAAAGTTTTTGTTTTGCTGACTTTCAGTCGCCAGTTTTGGAGATAAGATGGGAGAGTTTTCATGCCTTGGCTCAAGGTGTCTTCCAGGCTTTATAACCGTGGGCTTAACGACTGTACTACAATTGAAAGTATAAATTTTCTTGTACCAAATTGTACGAAACTCAGCACATATTAACAATAATTATATGCTAAATATAGCCTCTGCCTTAAATATAATTCATACACAATGATGTTGCATATTTTTTTACACAGATATTCAGAGTTTTGAAATATTTATAATAACTTTTTACTGGTACATACCAATGTTTAGTCCCACACATGTTGTTGTTACCGTTCGGCAAGCCAGAAACTTGTTAATAAAGGCAAAAAGTGGTGTTAATGATGCTTATGCTACAATTGAATTTTCAAAAGAAAAGTATGTCACTGGATCAGAGAAGTCCCTTGCTCCTAAATGGCACACAGAATGCACATTTTCATTGCCACAAGGTGAGTGGATTTCATAGCATTGTACAGTAACTTCTTTATCTGACATGTAAAATGCCAAGTTTGTAACAAAATTAGCAACATGAAAGTGGAATGATGGATTTCTGTCTAGCTACAAACACAAAGATTTGAGCACTCATGAGTACAAGGAACTCACTGCATTTTCCTATCCTCTTTAAACTTTATTTCATTGGTTGATTGCTTTTATAACAAAACTCACGTAATTAACTAGGTAATAGAGTAGTGATTGATCAAGGATTTTGTGGTGTGATACTGATGAGACCAAACACATACCGGTATGCTTAATGTTGTTAATTCTTGTTATTCTCAACTACTAAAAAAAATCAGTGACCTTTTGTGATATGCATACGTTTAAAAAGTTTTAACAGTATTATATATTGTTTCAAAGTATCAACCCTTGTAATATTTTTTTACAGGGGGAGTGTTTAACAGTAAAGTAATAGTAATAATTTGTTTGTACCATAAACGACATGGAAAACTTGGATTAGAGCATGATGAATTTTTGGGACAACTCCATGTTCCACTGTCAGCTTTAAATTCTAGTGACAACAAAGAAAGAAGCAGGTAGTTTACAATTTGAGTGGGTCTGCTACTATTCGGTGAGTCCGATTCGGTGAGTTCCTAACCTCTAACCCCTAATCCTAACCCCAAACCCTAAAACGGCAATGATAATTAGGCTACGGTACCCGATAATTTAAAAAAATCCCCCGTTAAGGGATCGGACTCACCGAAACGGGCCATTCCGATTTGAGTTGCTTATACTACTTCATTTAAGTTAAATACAGGATAAAAATTACAATAAGTCTAAACTATGTGTGAAACAACTTTGCAAAAGATTGTTTTTGTATGCGTTTCTTAAAACAGATACCAAGCATTGACATTTGAGGTTAGGCAAACCGAGCATTAAACCTTGTGGAGTTGACTGGTGGTACAGGTCCTGAAAATTGCAAAGAGAAGGTTTTACAAACTACATAGCTCAAAGTGGCATTTTTTTGTCTGACTCTTTAAGAGCTTAAACTTTGTGCATTCTTGATATAAAGGTAAAAGTGAGTCCCATACTTGATCCAAGCATCGAGGGATGAGAAGATAAGGTTCTCATTGTACCAAACCTTTGGCACTAACGAGTGTAGAGAGGCCAGTTCCTTTCTCTTGACCACTTTTCTTTCAGTAACTATGCCCACCCAATATATTACACTCTGGGTGGTGGTGAGCGGTGTTTTTCAACAACCAGCTGAAGCCGGGAGGCAAGCCAGGATTGCATGATTGGATAGCGAGTACCATATCCGCTGCGTGATTCCCCCTATTCTTGATATAGAGGCAATTAATTTTCATGAAGATTTAGCATGTGCTGGTCTGTCATGCCAAAACACGAACAAGTACTGCATTTATTAAAATGAAAACTGAAACACCAGCACTCCAGCAGTGCATTTATTGAACAAGTGCGATTGTGCAATCTAAGTTAGAATATGGAAAATACCTTTTTTGATAAAAAGACAGTAGCCTGAATACCATGAAGCATCATGCCTGTAGATTTTTTGACCAAAGTAACGATTGCTGCCAAACTATGTTAATCTGTAAATATATGTTATATATACTTGATTTGTTACTTGTAAATACCGTACTTAATTACTGGTACTTAATTTGTTTTACTTTACGTTAATAGGTGGTATAGTCTTTCTGGTAAGAAGAAAGATAGTAAGAAGGAGAGGGGTGAAGTTGAACTTGCTTTTAGGTTCACAAGTCAACATAGGTAAGTGCAGGAATACACTTACTTATATATTCAGTTATTAATATGATTATTGATTATTACCATGCAAAATTTGTGAAATTTATTGCTCCCAAGATGTGCTTCTATGTTTCATAATATCATTTTTGATTTATTCTATTTAACAAATGTACATTGTACACTTTTTCAAGAGAAAGTATTCTTCCCGAAAGAAAATCCAGCCCAAGACCCTTAAAAGCTTTCACTAGCAGCATTAAAGGGAAGTTGCGACGTCGCTCTGAAGATGAAGATTCTGGCCTTGGTGTTTCCGAAGGAGACAGATATCAAGCTTCTGGAATGGGAAGAGGTATAATACCGTATATATTGAAATAGGTATCTATGGTTATAAGCAATTGTTCGTAAACTGTTTTTCGTAAAATGAAATCCGTAAAACAATTCTTCGTAAAGCATTTCTTCGTATACATCAAATTTTTACTGCATGCACGAACAAATGCTTTAGGAAGAATTGTTTTACGAAGAATTAATTTTACGAACAATTGTTTTACGAACAATTGCTTACGAACAATTTGTTGGACACTGGTATTAATTGAGTGTTGGTTCATCATTTTTTAGGCGAGAAAGTGTTACGAGCTTGTGTTTACAGAATTACATTAGATTGTCATATTTGAAATCATGTGATCGACGAAACTTCACATTTTCGTTCACTTTTGTTCATGAGGTGCATCAAGTGTACGCATTTGTCGAAGTCGATCAAGCTTGTGTGGTTAAGATCCATGAGTGTTCCTTCATGCTTGCATGTTTACATTTCTATGCATAGGAAGCTCATTTGAAAACTTAGCCATGCCAACAGTTGTTTTATCCCAAAGTAATTCTTTGGAAAGAAGCTTTCGTCCAAGTTCAACAAGCGGTTCTCCTACTATACTACACTCAGCAAGAGGTTCAGCAAGGTAGGTTCTTGTGTATATATATAATATAATATGTTGTTATTTTATGGCAATAGTGAGATTACTACCATGTTTTCAAAGATCACTAAACAATATTTTGAAGCATATGTAATGTACTGTATAGTGTATATGTAATAGCATAATATGTAGGTTGTAAATGGTTACATTGTGCCTGATAGATGTTCCACGTATCGCTGCCCGCCCAATGACACTGGTCATCAGTTGCCTGGAGAGTTAATCAAATCTCGGTGTTCTATCTTATGCCCACCAACGTAAAAAATCAGTTGCTTGAAATGTTCTATTTGATATTTCCCTTCATATTACTTGGAAATGGAATTACTTTTTCAAGTTTGTTTTGGCTTGAGAATATACTGTATATAGTGTATATCAAACTGATTTAGTTCTAGCAAGGTTAGAGATTTTTTTGATTCCCTTGTCTTCAGCTTGCTTAATCATTTTCAGATTGTCTTTGATTTGTGTAATCAACGCATTCAGTTCATGTTTTTGACCATGTACATTGTACTATTGTACTTGCATAATGCATATACCAATTAGTGGTTCCAAAGTGCTAATTAACTGTATATTCTGCATGGGAAATATTTTGACTAAGCAGATTTAACAGAAAGTAGTAAAATTTTATTTTAGGTTATTACAATCCAATAGTAATCTTCCAACCAACAAAGCTCTGAGCGTTGAAGTTCTCAACAGTCCCGAAAAGAAGTTAGATACAACTTCTCTTTCTCGTTCCAACTCTGGTGGAGGTGCTTATCTTACTCTCTGCATGTTGTTTCTCAGTGTTAATAGTTTAGTTTTGCAGGCTATGCCATGATAGTGTCGACGTAGTTTCTCGCTTTCTATACAGCAAAATCCGTCATTTTTACATTGTAAAATACGGGTCTGCTACTATTCGGTGAGTCTGATTCGGTGAGTTCCTAACTTCTAACCCCTAACCTTAACCCTTAACCCTAAAACGGCAATGATAATTAGGCTACGGTACCCGATAATTTAAAAAAAAAATTAAAAAAATCCCCCGTTAAGGGATCGGACTCACCGAATCGGACTCACCGAATCGGACTCACCGAAACGGGCCATTCCGGTAAAATACAGGTAAAAATGGCGGATTTTGCTGTCTGGGTTGGTATTTCATCTATTTTTATCCAGGCTTAAACTTGCAAGATTTTATCGAAACTTTGATCGTCTGGTGTGGTCATTATGAAGATGCTTGTAGCGCTTTTCCAACAACATCCACGTTGTTGCATGGCCGGCTGTTTTGTTTGCCACACTGTTTTGCATGGTGCTCTACAACAGGGCGGTTATTTAAGAGACTAATATTTTTCTGATTTCTTATAAAACACGGTTGCTGTGACTGTTAAAACCACAATATTATGATAAGAGTATTGTGCATGTGTTTAACAGAAAAAAAGGATCAATCACCAGTTTTTTGTTTTTGAAGAAGACACTAAGACGTATAATTTAGACTCGAGGTATTGTTGAGTGTCGTAGGGAATTTATATACAGCTTCAGTCACTGTGCTGTGCATTTACCACATTTAGATTCAGTAAACATCGTAAAATGTAACTAGCTAACATGAGTAAACATGAAAAATTGATTGAAAAAACGCACATAGCACTTTTCTTTGTATGCTTCATCGTAGCTAAGAATTTTTTTTTTCACAGTACTAATGTATCATGCTGTCCTATATCTTGGTTTTACTGTCAGCTGTGTTTCATGATGTATATACTTGTTTGTGTTTTGCCATTGCCAATCAGTGATATAATGGTTGAATTTTGAAAGTTTTATTTTCATTAATCTTCAAGTTGTTTTGCTTGCTTCATATCATTTACACACTTTTCCACGTAGTTACAATGATGGTTCTGTCATGTGGCACTTGCATACTGAGTTACTGCAAGAACATATCTATTCATTTGCTATTCTTGACTTATTGAGTGAGATAAGATTCGATTTATCATGATTTGAAAAAATTTAACCATTTTCAAACTGTCTTTTACCTAAGCAAGCTACAAAGCTGAAACCACACGCTTTAGGAATTCCCCGCTTCCGTTAAGCAAAGAAGTACATTTTTACTGAAATCAAGTCAGCAATATCTTCACTGTTTACCAAAACACTGCGAAAGCATTTTTTTTTACTTTTTCCCATATCGGTTCATTCCAGTTGCGTCAATATCAACAGGGTTCATACGTGGACTCATAATAATCTTTAATTTTCTCCTAATCTTTTCTCTCGGGCTTATCTCTCTTGAATGGAGTTATCTCGGACGTTTTGTTTATTAATTTTGTGACGTTGGAAAAGCGTAAAATTGAGCTGCGAACGACGCTCGCAATATCTGATTTAGAGAGTATCATCATACAATGAACGATTGAACGAATTCAGCCTGTTTGCTTAACATCACGTAAACAAAGCTTAAAGTCACCCATACGCTATAACAACGTTGTCGTTGACTTTCAACTTCATCCTGCCAAGTATGAATTGAAGAATCATATTGGTTAGAATGCTTGGTGTGCATTAGGGTGTACCATTTTGCAAAAAGTTTTTAGAAATTAGTGCGGCTATGTATTACGGGTTTCCGCTTCTGTTAAAAAGTATTTTGGTAGAGTTTCAGAATTTTCCCGCCAAAACTGTGGTTCTGCCGCCATTTTGAAAAAGTGGCGGCCATGTAAGATATCATGAAAATCTACAGCCTTAAACTGGCGTAATGTGATCATATGATATGTCGATTACGGGGTTTTTGGGGTCACAGAACACGAATTTGGAGTCAAAAATACTCTACGAGAACAATTTTGGAAAGTGAAATTTTATCACTTGAAATTTATGGTGAAATTCTACAGACATGGACACAACCTGACCAAGAATACCTCATCCCAGAATGAATAATCTTTAAATATTGTCAAACTTTTGAAATAACAACACGATTCATTTACAAACAAATTGAGTTAATCACTCTCAAACATGATCCATCCCGGTTTCTTCAGTCTTGATTGATTTCACTTCCCAGTATTTCATCAACGCAACAGCCTACCACAGTTATGCAAACACTCATTTCACTGAATTCTTCATGCATTTCTTTAACAATTGAGTTTGGCTAAGGTAGCTTTTTTGTAATCTGAGAACTGTTCTCTGTGCCTTTGCACGACAAGAAAGATAGCTTGCCGGTGGCTCTTGTCAGAACACTTGTCCATAAAATCAGTGATTAGCACAACCCCGCGTTCCGCAATAGTTGACCACCCTTGACCACCGTTGACCACCCTTACGTTCAAAACAAATTTGTTTAGTTTCTTATAGCCTAATTACTGAATTTTTTCCATTCTGATACTGGTATTTGTTGCCACTCTTTATCAGTAAGTTCCGAATTGCTTTCCCAATTGCTGCCTCCAGCAATGTACAAGCACCTTGCCACTTCCCTGAATTGGCGGCAGTCGTATCAAACACCGGCACCTTTCACTCTCCAGTCTTCCACCAACTTTATTACGGCCTGTTCCTGAAATGATCCGGTGCCGTCTGGTAGCTCAGGCACCCCCAGCAGCTGCTTTATTTCTGCATTACCTTCATCATCAAAACTAACGCCAGACACATATACACAGCACTGTTTTGATGAAACATTTCCTCTCATTTTCAGAATGTTACAGTCCCAGTGAATTATTGCCAAATCAGAGGCCTGGAACTCATTTCTGACATTTTGGGAATGAGAGGACCTAGTCTTATTAGCCAGTCTATGAGCTGTTGTGACTGAGATATTAGTATCTTCGACTTGTATGCCGGACGCTTGAACTGCAGCAGCCACGAACATTGTTCTTTGCCTATAATTGCTGAATCCAAGTCGACCAGATGTTAAAGCTGTAGGCGACATAATATCCATTTTCTTTCTCTTCTTTTCAGGAGTTTTCCTGTTGTCACTGTCACTTTCTGTTTCTTCATCTGTACTTAAGTCCAACTTTACTGTTTTCAGATTGTCAGCAACATCGTCTTTCTGTTTCCTTTCACAAGCTGCGCTGTGTCGTTTTTCTTTAGCTGTCCCGTCTTTTCTACAGAGCATCTCTGCCTAATGCGCAACCTACTTGATCTCGCTGGAGCTGATTTTTCAGATGTTCCAGATCTGTCTCCCAGTCAATGATACCAGAATGCATGAGAATTGACCAAGTAGTCTTACAAATATCCAGAGGATCCTTGAGATTTTCTTCCATATCATGGAAACGTTTTTTAAATGAATCACTATTATTCCTCTCCCGCCTGGAATCAAGTTCTACAGTAGTTGATACCAAGTTTCATACAAATTCTTCAGATGTCGGTCTATATCCGAATTTTTAACAATAACCTTACACGATTCTTTCTCTGTTCAGACTGTTTCTCGTTTTGCTTGCCAAATCCACGCTAAAATGATGTTTCCATGCCTGGCGAATTTCCTCCCTTGCTATCACGATGGATTGGTTGATCGGTCTGTGACTTTCGTCTCTGAGGAACAACAGCCTAGCAAGAACGTCAGAGCTTTTAGGAAGCTTAGAAACACCTAGTCTTTGCTAGTGTTCCCAATGAGGAAGTACTTTCTTTTTGGTCTTTGTGCCAATGACCGGTATGCTTCACCAGCCGTCTCATTCAGTGGCATAACGGATCTGAATCTTGTAACTTGCGTACGATCACTAGCTATACTCTTCGAGTCAATGTAGCTAATGATGATCTTCGTCGTGTAGAAGTACAGCATTTACCCAGTTGGGACAGTTCACTTCGGTTTTTCGAACCTTTTGGTCTGCCGTCCATTAGTTAGTGAATAGGTAGGTTAGTAACTAAGTAGGCTACAGGCTACTGTAGACTAGTTAGTAGGTTTTCATCGGATGTGAAAGTACACGAGAAAGTACATGCTAATTTTCCCCTCATGCAGATTGATATAATCACACCGACTAGAAAAGTTTATGCATACATGCATTTCAAGGTTAAAATGACAATAAGATGCTCTTTTTTTGTAAATCTGCAGTCCAAAACAGTGTGGTCACATCTATATGTCAAAATTTACTTTACAAATTTGTTGCCGTAGAGCATTTTTGACTCCAAATTCGTGTTCTGCGACCCCAAAAACCCCGTAATCGACATATTATATGATCACATTACGCTAGTTCAAGGCTGTAGATTTTCATAATATGTTATCTGGCCGCCATTTTTTCAAAATGGCGGCAGAACCACAGTTTTGGCGGGAAAATTCTAAAACTCTACCAAAATACTTTTTAACAGAAGTGGAAACCCGTAATACATAGCCACACAAATTTCTAAAAACTTTTTGAAAAATGGTACGCCCTAGTGTGCATGCTGCTTAACTTTATTACTGATTAAAGGTGGTGGTGGTAAGCTAGTAAAACGCTTCATTAAGCAACACACTCGCAACCGCTCCATGCCCGACTCCCAATTGGTAACCATGATGGGGCAGTTACGGAAAGATGACACTACGAAAAGTGCTGTCTGCATCAACGGCTCTCATCTATACGTGCCAGGTAGAAGTTAGTGTTGACAACAGAAATCTTTGCTTAAAAATACCTTAGTGTTGTTGTGGCGTCAAATCTTTTGTACAAGAGAAACTTCTATTCTTTTCAGTGAATGTGTTAAATTTCTAATTCTTAGCATTTTGTGGACTGATTTATAGTAAGGGGACTGATTTGGTATATTACTGTATGTTAAAATGACTATTAAAATCTTATTTTAATAGTATTGTATCATCTTTTTTTTATTGTTGCCTTTACGTTTTTTTATATTTCTTTATCACCAATGGTTGCAGTGCGCCCTTCATCGCTTGAAGACTATTCATTCACATCCACATTTTTTCAACGTTTCATTCTCATTCCAATTCGTGATGATAATTATTTGCATGCTGCTTTCTTGCGCTTGCTGCTTTAAAAAAATAACTGATGTTAGAGTCAGTGTATGCTGGTGATAGAATGAAGCCACAGCAAGGTTTACAACTATTGAAACTATATGGCTGACACATTTCAAGGACAAAATGATGAGATCTCGGCAACTAGTTGTACAGTATTTTTGCTAGTTACGGCAAGAGCGTAGTCTACTTTGGAAGGAATATTCCAGAATGGAATTTATAAGTCTACAACAGAGTAGGAGGAATCTTTCACAGTTGCTCAAATCCACACTGTTGAGCATAAGCCTGAGACCGTTTAGTCAGAATTTTTGTCGTTTTTTTTTAATATTGAGCGATACATTCTTTTTCTCCTATTAAAGAGTTTGTTGGTTTAACTTAGCGTAATTATCTTTCAACAACAAGCTTTAAACAGTTATCGTTACAGCCATTTTTGAAGCTTACAGCACGTAGTAGGTATAGCATATTGAATAGAAGATTTTAAAAGGTATGAAACATTTAAAATTTCTATTTCCAAGTTCCAGCCATGCCCTGATCTAAAATCCCACACAATTTTTTCTGAAGCAAATATAACGCGAAGCTAATGTTTGAAGGGTTGTGATAAACAGTTTTATCTAATCTCCAGGCACAAAAGGATTAGGGAGCGATGACTTGTCTGCTTCCTCTGAAACTAAGATCCGGAGTTCATCCATGGAGGATGTGTCAGCAAAGAAAAAGAAGTCACCCTCCAAATTGTTGCTGTGAGACTTTTTTTTGTTTAGGGCATTTCTGCATTGAGATAGAAAAGTAGTGTTGAAACACTGACTCGTGTAACATGTCTGCCTAAGCTTTTAGTAGATAGTAAATATCATAAAACATTTACTGAAAAGCGTGATGCGTTCCAGCTACAGTGCATCACTTGTCTACCCATGGGTTTCAATTTAAATCTTTGTGCAAACATATATTGCTCATGACAGAAACAAGAAAACGTCGAATGGTTCTAGAAGACACAGTATGGCCGATTTGGACGTGAACCAGCAGAGCTCGATTTCGCCGATCTATAAACCAAAGAATTATTACCGGCTTGACGTGAAAGAACTACGCAAGGTACTTTTGTCACTTTAAAAGACTAGGCTCACTTAGCTTCTGATTATGATAATCCATTTTCATACCCAACCAGTAACGGAATGGCCCGTTTCGGTGAGTCCGATCCCTTAACGGGGGATTTTTTCAATTTCTTTTTTAAATTATCGGGTACCGTAGCCTAATTATCATTGCCGTTTTAGGGTTAGGGGTTAGAAGTTAGGAACTCACCGAATCGGACTCACCGAATAGTAGCAGACCCAACCAGTAAAGTAGTCATTTTTTACAGTGACTCAACGTTTGTAAACGTCTAAATGTAAAAAAAAGTGACTGGTTTGCTGGCTGAGTGAGTACATGTATTTTCGAGTGAGCAGTGAGCACCCATGTAGAATTATGTCATGTGACATGTGAATTATTTCCACGTGGTCTCTCATTCCGTTAGATAGTTAACCTTAACCGTGGAGGTGGGATGTCTCCAAATTATCATGTCGAGTGTTTCGATTCTGTGAAGTATTTGCGAGATGTAGCTCTTTTCCATCTCTGTTGTTGTCGCTTTAGTTTTGCTGTATCTTAGTTACTAAGTAAATACATACCTTCACCGGTTGTCGGGAATATATTTACAAACGTTTGTGTGATTCTACACAGGTCTCCACCATACACGAAGACACCAACACGTCATTCCAAGCGATGACCCATGCCGAACTTGTACAATTGGCAAGTAACCAACAAAACATCATCAACAACAAGGATGGTTACATAAGGTATGGACCTCATCACTGTCCTTTAATCATGATTCATTGTCTTAAAATACTGTACTTTGTTTCTGCCCAACTTTAAACTGTTGAGGCTGTTGTGTGGAGGCTACACCGGTATGGTTAGCGAAACAATGCTCGCTGTTCTATAGTGAGTAGTCAGGTAGTGCTGACGCTAGGAAGATCGCTCCTTCTCAACAGTGCATATCCTTTGCGACAGTTAGTTTAGTTGTTTCTTTCCAAAGGTAAGGATTCAATTGACTGACAAAAGCAGCGGTTGAGAACTATGTGGCATGAATTAGTGGTGTGATACTGATGAGTCCAGCGGAACACGTGTCTATCGCTGTCAATTCTTGCTACACTGGACTGCTGAGAAATACAACTTTAAACTTTCATATCATTACCCTATTCTGCCACTGGTTAGCTTTTGCGTAGTCGTACTGCTGTTCGATGAGTTGCGTTCATGGTTGTCATTGACTGTGAGCGGAAAGTTCGACAAAAGAATGCTTTTCTTGTAAGTGGCCTCAGTGAACGATTAATAAACGCAGACACTATTCTGTTTGATCACATGATCAGTTATGACGCACAGTTTTGCGAACGCAAAAGGAAGTTTAGTATGTTGCATGTCATACTCGTCATAGCATATATCAAAGCGCGCCAATTTGCAGTACGGTTGCATCACTTATTAAAATAGACTGACATCATTTTATACAGCACTACACATATTTTTTCTCGTTTAGTTTCAAAACCCTATCCAGCTAGTAAAAATATGTGCTTTTTTACATTGATTCAACGTCTACATTACAATCTGGGTGATTGTTAAGGCTAAAGGGACTGTTCTGCTGCTTCTTAGTATACTCCATTTGCTGCTTCTTTCTTAGGAAGTATTTATTATTCGCCCAAAGCATACGTCTTATTTTCTAAGCCAGTGGTTTTTTAACTCGGGGGCGCCCCTCTTGGGGTTCATGAAGATTCTCCAAGGGTGGCGCAAAGGTGGTAGGCCTTTGCGCTACTTTGCTACTCTATTGTAAAAGTGGTAAACAGAAATGGAGGTAACATAAACATTAAACAGTATTAAACACACCTTACCTTGTGTCACGATTATTGACTGGAAAAGGAAATGTAATCTACTGTAGTTTTAACTTTTTTTTCCAGCTCTTATGGTTGTTTAGTTTATTGTTCTGTAACAATGGCTGTTTGTAAGCCCAAAAAAGTTTAAGAACCCATGCTCTAAGTGTATATTGCCCTTTTGGTTATTACGTTATGCAAATTTTGACCTAAAAACAAACTATTTTCTTTCAAACATTCTTGTATAATTCCAAAACAAAACTTCGTTCCTAAACTTTTCATCAAATTTTCCTATAATTCAACTGATGATCCACTGGGATGCACGGTGTGACAAAACATTTTAAATAAAGTAAACAATATCACACCAAATCAGAAGAATCGGTTTATTTAAATACAGAGCTTTTGCCACACAAGTGTGGCTTCATCAGTATAAACTTCTATTTGAATAAGTTTATACTGATGAAGCCACACTTGTGTGGCGAAAGCTCTGTATTTAAATAAACCGATTCTTCTGATTTGGTGTGATATTGTTTACTTTATTTATTCTTGTATAAATCCACTATTAGATAAAAAAAGAAACAATGCTCTTTCAGAATTGTATTGTTTGAAATGTCTGTTATGGTGGATGTCACCAAAGCACGCGTTGACAGAACATTTGTAGGGCCAAGTTTGTTTGTTTTTCATATCTTTAACCTGCATTGCGGGAAAGCGGACTTGAGCGCTATGCATCGGTGTAGGCTACGTCTTCCGACGTACACCTGACCCACGCTGCAGCCGACGGCAATGTCTGTTTCCGGTTGTCTACTCTACTTATGACTTAAATTTGGTACTACCTATTACTCGAAATCGATCACTGGGTAGAGGCAATTATCGTAAAGTTTCTTGCCCAGAGAAACAACAGCAAGTGCGGGTGGCTGGAGTCGAACATGCAGGCTCTCGACTGCGAGCCCAACGCGCTAACCACTCGGCCACTGCTGCCGACAGTTGAGTTCTTGCAGCTGTACAAGAAAACACGCGTGGCCCAAGAAGGAATGCTTCATTAAAATAAAGTTCTCATAGGAAAAGTGACGTTGTGTGCTCTAGCATCGTCACAAACACGTCATCGTGTAAACACCCAGTTTGACGGTGGATATGGCGTTAATGCGTTATGAAGCCTACTGTATGTTTGTACAGCAAGATGTGTTAGATACAAGGTAAGAAAGTATTGCTTCCAAGCATGAGATTGCACATGCACAATCTGTACGTATCAACAGCACAGGATGACCGAATCATGAACTCGTCTGGCCGACGTTCGAATAGTCGCTGGTTCGACGACCAATCAGAGCACTTACACAAAACTCATTATCTGAAAAGATAATGCGGTAACTGGTGATCGAAGTTTACTTGATTAAGGGATTCCTGAAGTTTTCTGCCGCGGTGGCCGAATACCACGTGAAGAAACAAGTTGCAGACTTGGTCATTCTTGAGCGCACCTTAAGGCACCAAATCGCATAATCGACTCTTCCTGTTTTACGTCTCATTTCATAGAATCAGGGTAAGTCTGGCGAGGCACAGCGACTATTCGACTCGATGAACTTAATGCGGTTGGCGTTCTTTCCTTTCTCACCTTATCAAAAGCATTAACGAAATCAATTCTATTAAAGCATTAGCTCAAGTAAAGCTGTTTCAGTGTTTCTGTATGTTGGCTTTGCAGCAGTTGAACATATTGTCTGTCGAAGTTTTGTCACTTTTCAAGGCGTTCATCATCGTATTGAGAAATTTTTTGATGCTAATTCGCCGATTGTATTTGTTAGCTGTCTCGGAATATTTTTGATGAGATATGTTTTTACAAACTTGCGCATAGATCGTCAGCTTACGTAACTATTCAAGCATGCCGGCTCTATCTGGGGGTGGCTGTTTATGAATTTTAATTATTACTCTGTCCTAAGATAAAGAAAAACTTCGATAAAAATATCTTATTACCAGAAGTTTCGCAGCTACCATCGTTTTCAACAATCAACATTTCTTACAGCTTTGTAAAGCAAGGTCTTTTTTTTTCAGGGAATTAGAAGATTACATCGACAGCTTGTTGGTCAAGGTGATGACGTACACACCTCAGATTCTTGATGGTTCATTGAACGTTTATCAGTCTGTTACGGATAACGCCCTGACTAAACTATAATGGATTGTGGCATAATATCGGTTTTACAAAGTTTTTGAGGGGCGAAATTATTACAGTTCGCCTATTAAGTTATGCTACGTAGCGTTGAAGTTGCATTTTAATTTCAAGATATGAATTTATCTGTAAATGTAAGCTGGGTGACTGCAAGATATTGGAAGGATCTCTGTCTTGATTTCGACGTCTCCACTGTCAGCCCTATTAAGTTATGTTTGATATCCTGTTGGAAACATAATCATCCGTTTGTCTCCAATCTTTACGTGCTGCACACAGCTGAGCACACGTTCTCGCAGAACCTTGGTGTTGTGTTCATATTGCCACCATCCCATTATCTTTCGCTACTTTATACAAGATTTCCGTCAACAAATCGTATACGGTAATACCTTAGACAGCAAAATCCGTTATTTTTACACAGAAGGTGACTCAATGTAACTATGATAAATTTTTCTGTCTGAGACAGAACAAAAAACGATATTTTGTAAACGTTACTTTGCTGTTCCACCCGGACCCGATTTTTTTTCCACAAACTTTCTGCATATCGCGGAACTGTAACTAAAATGTTAAATAGAACACGACGATTTGAAATCATTTCATCATTAAAGAATACCACTTCTGTTTGGTTTGAGATTACAATTTAATTCTCAAAATATAGTCTGCAACTCTACATGCATATAACTTAGTTCCAATTCTTAATGGCTTATCATACTGAATTAAGGTAAAGCGCTCTCTAAAATTGGGGCCAGTTACAAATAATGTTAATTGTTGGTGTGAAGAATTTCCAAACATTACAGCTTTAACATGTTCTTTTTGAATGCGTATTTTGCCAAAAAAAAAACAATGCTCTGAGCGGAACCAAACCGACACGTCCATGAACATCGCTTGGGCTACCATAGGCGTCTTGAAAATTGACATGAAAGTCAACGTAAGACACTCAACTAAACCGCCCTGAGTTGGTGCTCCCAACCAGAAAGCTCCAGTGCTAAGACTGCCATGGTTTAACACTTTCTTGGAAGAAATGAAGGCTATGCAGTTTTAAATAGTCTTGTTCTGCTTGGTGCTCAATTATATTTGTAAAGCACCGTTTACGAGTTTTTGTTATGGACAGTAGGTACCGTATAAGCCAATGCCGGTTACCTCGCCGTAATCGACAGTGGCTTTAATTACGACGGTATGCAAAACGTTTGTGGGAAAACGATTTCGCCACCCAGACGATAAACTGGAGATTTTTCTGCTATTAACTTAGCATCGATCAGAATTTAAAATCCTTAAAAAAATTGTAATCGATAACAGCAGTTAGTGACCAGAACGAGATATATTTTTACTTCGTGCCTCCTTGTAAATATCAATAGCGTTGCTATTAGTGCTGTGTGCAGCCTGTAGCAACCAAAGTTATTGTCCCATGAATTCACGTTTTATATTTTGTTGATATATCAATGTTTTACCTTGTTGCACTTTTTTATTTCAACAAATTTAGCTACGAAAAGCCACTGTCAACGATACAGAATGTACGCAGTCGTGGTAGGAACTGTTTAAAAACAACTTTTTCGAAGTCATCACAATGACCTATCTCTTTGCGTCTATCTCATTTTCTTTTTCGGAAGTGTTCAAAGTCTACGCATTTCCCGTTATTTCAACTATTCGCTTGTGCTCTATATTGTAGTCGTGGTAAATACAGAATTTTTTTCTAATTCTGCAAATAGGTGAAAACTCCAACGGCTCGTAATCTTCAATTTTGAGATTGACTTTTTTTGCGAAGGCATACGCTCAAGGTGATTGTTGGAACAGTCATTTTCATACTAATCTTGGAATACAACTCTACTTGAGAAGCTATTTTTTCGCTTATATTTTTTAATTCCAGTACTTTAAATACCTACCGCGTTTAAGTTCGCACTTATTGAACATTAGATCTCAAAAGCACCGTCTCTACAACGGCACCCAACACTTTATTCTTTGCTGGAGAATAATTTCCGTGTAACCTGTTTAACCCGCTATTAATACCGTATTTGAAAAAGTGATCCATTGTAAGAGAAACTACATACTGCAGTTTGCATCTAAAAATGCTGTTTCGTGCCACGCCGTACCTCTTGAACGTATGAATTGAATCGGTAAAAGACGAATTAGCCGAAAAAAAGGTTTCGTGGAGATACGAAGAGGTTGAGAAACAACGACCCGGGCTGTCAACTAACGATGTCAACTTGACGAATTGAGACAAATTCTACTGTGTTATTTCTAAATAAGTAAAATGTCGTGTAAAATATTCAACATTGTCCAGGACACTGTTTTAAACACATGCACAATTTTCTGCATCTCCTTTAACGCACAGCATCCCATAAACTGTCTTTAATTTTTTTGTTTTCAACTCCAGTCTGTATAATAAACAAAACAGTTTCCTCACTTAAAACGAAATTAACAATCTGCAGTGAAGATGTGGTTTTAGCTGCAAGAGTTAGCAAGTGTGTCCGAAATTGTCATAATTTATTGTCGTGGTTTTTGGTGCCGCTTGCTGCACGCCTTTCGTATTGATCGTGAGAAATAAAAGACGTTCAATAAATGATGTAATCATTTTCCGTTGGTTTGTTGAACAGTGAAAAGGAAATTGCTCTTGGAATTGATAAAAGTAGCACAGGCCATTTGCACATGAAATCATTAGGCATTTGCATTTAGAACTTAATTGCATCGTGTGGTCTGCAACTAAAACAAAATGTTCAATGAATTGGCAATTGTAATGGATTCTTACAGTGAAAAGAATTGCGTACAACAAAGTGAAAAAACTGATGCTTTGACGACATAAAGCACTGTCAATCAGAAATGAACTTTCAATATCTAAACTGCGATATAAGAAACAAATGCAAATGTCAAAAAATCAAGTATTTATGTTGTTGCAAACAATTACGTCTGCTCAAGCAGTTCGAGAACGTTCGTTGGTGGTCGGCTTGTAAGCAAATTTACGTCGTCGTTTTCGTTCTCATCAGTTGGATGTAGGTCAACGTGAACATGCCGACAGTGATGACCGATAATGCGAGCACATTCACCCACAGCTCCCAGTCAGTGACAGTGACGCCATCACCGATGCCAAGTCGCTCGTACACGAATCCTTCACCGGTTACTACGTAGCTGAACGTTAGAAAGATGTAAGTCAGTCGCACGATTGCTCTCATGTCCAGTGCGTGCAATGTGCATAGTTATTTTTTTTTTGTTAGATTGACTTATCTAATCTTTGCCAAACCAAAAACTACACACTGTGAATATACGGCATGCCGCGGTGTTGAAGGATGCAGTCGTTAAAAGTTGTCAATAATTTTAAGAATCTGCTCAACAATCTGAAAGTACTAAATGGGGAACACTTTCACAAAGCACCTGATCAAAAACATTAATCCCTGTAACACCAAAATATCTTGACACAACATGCTTACCAAGTTTGATTGTCGATGATTTGTAAGTTGTTGGCATAACTGACTGCTTGGCCTAAAAAGCTCGCAGATGAAGTGGTGGTAGTGTTGCAAGCCACGAATGTGGAATATCGGAACTCATTCACGCTCAATCCCTGAAAGTTATGAAACGCATCACAAGCAGGAGGATGGTTGTTGGTAGAAGAAGGCAATCGTTACAATTAATAACGAAATCCTTAGTCACTGACTGTTAAAATGAAAGTATGTGGAAACAGCCAAGTTCTTCAGAATTTCAACTATTTAAAACGCTTATCATAAAATATATTGTCAACAACTCACCGAAAACCCATATTGAGCAATGCTGAGATACTTGATCCATGCAAGCCATGGTAGGACTGTGTCGATGTTAAGAAGAAGGCCGGCAAACAACTACAATACAAAATCCAATAAAATACACAAAACTGGTTTGAAATTGAGGCAAAATAATGCTGGAAATAGAAGACATCTTGGGTTGTGATATCTCACGTGCTATTTCGTCGCCCCGACAGCTCAGTTGGTTAGCGCGTGACTTCTGGAACAAAGAAGCTTAAGATTATGCGGCGCTGATTCGACTCTCGGGGTGTGCGCTTGAGCAACGCACGTTAAGGACTGTTCTACATTCAGTGGCACCTAGTGAATGGAATAATTCTCCGGCAACAACCCTTCAACAATCGGAAATTTCACTCTGTTAATCTCGGTGACCGGGCCGCGAAATTTTTTTCCCACGTACTTTCTGTCTCATTTACATATTTTTTCAACCACAAACATATACATTACAACCAAGCAACCACACGGCATTTAACATAATCTATTAAAATTGAACATAAACTATATATAAGCTACAAACGTTTTCGGCCATACACGCGTTGCCCTTATCAAGTACATTATCAAGCACTTTTTACATATTTTGGTAAAAGTTTGTATTAAAACCGTGTGAATGCAACAGTTTCTCATTGGCACGGTTGGTTTAGTGGTTTCATCCTCTGCATAGTGTTCATGAGAACGAGGGTTCGACGCCCGTCGAAGTCAAACTTTTTTTTTTCTTAAAATTAGTTTTTGCGGTGCACAAGAGCTTTTCGAAAAAAGTAGGGTTAGGGAAAGCTTGTATTTTATTATCATTGCAGAATTTCATTGGTAAATAGTTATTTCGCAATCTGAATCAACCAATCTCTCAAAACACTTTCGGAAAATCTTACTTTTAGAGTGACTAGAATCAATGAGACAGAAAGCTCGTGGAAAAAAAATTCGCGACCGGGCCTGCGTCAGTAATTCAAAGCCTCTACAAGTATGCGAAACTGCCAGGTTAAGCTCTGCAAGAAGCTTTCCCAGTCTGAGGATAAAGATTCAATCAATCATTTTTAATCCATTGCGTTTTGAGTTTTCATGCTGTCATGCTTTAAAAAGTACCCTACTTGAGGGTTTGACACGATTCCGCAACTTACCCTCTAAACACATGTTATATCATCTGTGTGAATACCACTGCATGCAAAAAATAATCCTTGTTCAAATAACAATACGTACGATTGAAAAAACAAATGAGAGAGAGATGAAGATGCTGGCCACAGCAAAGCTTTCAAAGGTGGCAGAAAAGAAAAGTGCGATTGAAGTTGCTCCGTAGCCAATCAGGATGAGGAATAACACGAAGATGAAGAACGCTCCGACATCAGCTTTCAACCCTGAAAGTACGGATTGGTTACGTAACACTGATCTAATAACTCCTAGCCACCTACACCGCAGGTTCCAATGTGTTTCGTGAAGCAGCAAAAGTGGTAGTTGCATTCAGCAAAAAAAAGACATTCAGATACGGTAACGCCTTAAGGGGGTAATGTGCTCAAATATTTAAAAAAAATATTTTTTTTTTCCATTTTTTGTTTTTGTTGGTTTTGGATAGGTTAAGTCTTCTTCTATAAAATAAACTCATAAAACTTGGAATATGTGGCCTATAAGGCATTGAAATTCAATTTTTGCGAAGGCCACTCTTGTTTTTGACAACCGATTTATTGCGTTTGGTTAGCATTTTATTGCTAACTTTGCATGTTGTTTTATCGTTATTTGTCCCTTTCAAAATGAATAAAGTTTAATAAAATTTCCCATAATGCATTGAATGTGTTTATACAGAAAAGCTGACTGTGCATGTTCACTTGTTATGTATTTCCAGTCGTATATACTTCACATAGTTTCTCAAAAGTGTTAACCTTTTGGCTATTTTGAATTGTAAACTTTGGAAGGCAATATCTCCAATTAGTGTTTTGGTGCATGTGGCCCCGCGGGAACAAGCATAACTCCATCACCAAACATCACACCTACAAAACCATGAGAGCGTTTTTTATATTATTTAGGCAAAATGGAGATATTGCTAAAAATAATTTGATTGGCTGTTGCTAAGTTGCCATGGCAACCAAAATTAAATACAAAAACATAGTTTTGTGCGCAATTAACATTAGAACATATTTTGCAAGTTTGGTGCTCGTAGCTTAATTGGTTTTTGAGTTAAGCTTGTTATTGTTTTTTGTTACTATGGCCCCCCCCGTTGGTTACCATGGCAACCAAATGATTATAAACGATATTTTTCAAATGTACTTACCTTGTGTTATAATAATATGCATAGCAAACGAATGTCCATTTTCTTATAGTCTCAAAATTATGCCATTGAAATATGTCAAAATTAAGGCACATTACCCCCTTAAGTACATCGCTTTTAAACCTGTTATTAAACTTACCGACCATCCAGTACGTGACAGACCCGAAGATAAGCGGCGATATTGTTCTCATGGGGATCAGATCAGCAACAAGTTTGGATAGAAAGTAGGCAATCACTGTGTAGTAGCCTGACACGTACTCATGTCTGTTGATGACAACATGAATCAATTCGACGTAAAAATGCTGACTCATACCTTAAAGAAACGTGACAACAAGACGTCAAAAGTTAAATGTGCTTGTTTTAGAAGCAGCGGAAGAATCTATCAATGTCCATTTTAGCTATCAAAAGTCACACATTGCTTTCGAGAAACAGCCAACAAAATTCGAATGTTTCTGTGTCTTACGATTACAAATAAACGAAACATAACACAATTGTCGAATTACATAAAAATGTCTTTTTCTTTGTTGAAAACTTCAGTGGCACTGATGGAGCTGAACATAAGGTTGGTGACGATGAAAAATAAAACACCGAACCTGTGAAACAAAGTTGGAGTCAGCAGATTGTATCTTGCACAAAATTAAGTAGTAAATACAGTGGAGCTTACAGGGGAGTCCACCAGGGGGTTCTTTTGGACTCGAGCCCGAAATAATTTCAGGGGCCCGATCGGTTTGACATTGTGCGTTTTTAGAAGTGTCTTAATAAGGGTCCCCAAGGAACTCATTAGCACCGGGCCCAAATTACCCTCTCGACAGCTCTGACCGAATAACTGCTTACAACTGATGTAATAATAATGCCAAGAATCATTCATTGTATACTGTATAGGATAACATTGAAAACTTGGTCTGAGCTAGTCGGATAAATGATATACTACGATGTTGCATCATAGACAAAAAAACCAAAGTAACCTTAGTGAATTATAACGTGCTGTATTACACAGAGATATAATTTCAAAAAATCAACTCAAACGTTTTCGACACGTACGCGTGTCCTCATCAGGAATTATTAAATCTGCTATATTTTATCATAAAATGAAAATTGTAAGATAAATCTGACTACGCGCTATAGCTGTGAACACTCCGACAGAAAAGCACAAACTGAACAAGTGATACAAGGATAATAACGAGGAAATTATATGGCGGGAAACAGATCACTTGAGGTGTAAACTATACAGGCATGTGACAAACAAAAAGAACACACACAAAAGGAACGATGAGCCACATGCGAATAACTGCCGGTGGAGAGACGGATTATTACGTTTGATTCTTAAGGCTTCAGTGATCTTAGTCTGAAATTCAAATCTGCCTCGAGAGATGATTTTAAATTGGTCGATCGAGACATTGTCAGTACACGTTTCACAAGAAGCGATGTGCTCTTTAATTGCACTTTTGGTTGTTAAGTTTGGGTTTAAGTGCTCCCCAGCCCTTGTCAACAATTGTCTGGTTAACATACCAATGTATGTCTGGTTTGCGTCACGCAAACTACTAAATTTATACACAACATTCGAGTGAAGGGGGTAGGCGACTTCAGTTGAAAATATTGGTGCACTTTAAATGTTTTAAAAACAGGATGAATGTCACATGAAAATTTCTTTTTTATAAGTTTAGCTAGGTTTTTTGTAAAACTTGTTGAAACTTTTCCTAAAAAGGGTATACTATAAAATAACACTAAAATCTTCTTCATGCGTGTCCTTTGGACGTCACACCAATAAACAAATCTCAAACATATTTTAAAGCGGTTAGTTTTTCTTAACCATCACTTTCAGTCGATGCGCAATACAACCCAAATAACAAGCTGACTTACCGATTCTGCGTGCCTGTGGTAGGGGAGTCATCCACTTGATAAAACAAAAGACCAAACACAATTCCGACAACAATGTTGATAACAAGCTAAAGACATGCAAATAACAATTTCCATTAAAAGTTCCGTTCTCAAAAGAAACGTAAATGCAGCCTTCAAACAAGTTTCGTGATCACTTCAAACAATCTCAGCCAGTTAGGTAAAAAGGTGAGTGCCATACTTGAATCCAAATATCGGGGGATGAGATAAAAAGGTTCTCATTATACCAAGGAGCTCAAGCACGCGGTCGCGAGGACATTTTGATGCGGACCGCGACGCATTTTTGATATTTCAAACATTTAACAATTAAAATTCACTCTTATTCACTAAACAAAATAAAATTGCTGCGCTATCCCACAACTGTAGCCAGTTAGGTACGCTCATTTAAGCACTGATAGACAATTTTAATGTTTGTGTTTCTAAAACCATATAAATGAAGAATTCAAGATGTGATAAAACGGTGGACTCACATTTCCTACAGATGCGATGGGATTCCTGATCACGTTTTTTAACGCTCGCTTAGAAAGAACACCGAACTGGTAATAGAAAGGTGTGGCGTAATCGTCGTAATCCTTATTCCGCTTCCTTTTACCTGTAAAACAAGCAACTTTTGAGCAATTAAATAAAATGAAACACGATATTAAAGTTACAATCACAACGTAGCTAATTTATGAAGCCACATCGCTGTAGAATTTCAAAACGAAACGCAGATTTGAAAGGACAAATTCTGTAGCTTACCAGTTAACCACAGCATACCCATAACGTCTGGTAGTATTTAGGTATTACCCATTATGTAACCCAAAGAAAACTTAAAGATAACCTCACGTATTATTTATGCCTGATACGGCAACACACGACTCCTGCGTTAATGAGAAAAAAAATTCTTGTAAAGCCTATAAACAGTCAATAGTAACCATGAACATAATACACTTTTATTATTAATCGTACGGTACTTTTAAACATTTAAACAGCAGTCAAAAATTGATGAAAACCAAAACAAAAATGAACATTGATGACAAACATAAATTTTTTAAATGCTTCATTCAAGCCACTGTTTCACAGACCCATTGCCATGGAATCTTCACACAAAGAAGGAAAACTAACTTTTGCTGGTGTCACTTATGGCAGACAGCTCCACTTGGTGTGATGCGTAAATGTCTGAACTCGCAAAACTGTCGGCAAGTCGTTCAGCTAAACTCGTGTTGTTTTCAGCCTCTACCTCTTCGTGAGCGTTGTCTGAGATATCAATAAAAAAATATGTCAGTTTGGTGGCGATGCGGGCAATACAAATGTAGAACAAGACTAGAGATACTCCAATTTAGGCTAACACACTTAATTAGGTTATAACACTGATAGTCATGAATATGACCGAGATAAAAGTGGATTTTGCACAACGAAAAACAGCAGCAACAAGCTAATCTTTCACAACTTCAATCAACTCTTGCAAACTGTTTTAAAGTATTTCCAAGAAAATTATGGCTGAATGCTGTACTAAGGCATTTCATCCAATGCAGCAACGAAGCATAAACGCTTCGACCAAAAAAAGTTAAAAAAAAAACACTTCAAAAACTTAAAATTTAAAAGGAATTTTTGACATGGCATCACCAACATTCAACACTGATTGAAGTTTCGGTATTAACAAACAAATTCGAAAACAAACGAAAGTAACACCACACGAGAGGTAAAAAAACTTATAGCCTAAAGGTTTATACAAATAAATCAGCATGCAAAAGAAATAGTGAGGTTTCTGTACAAAATCACCTCCAGGCATGCCACCACTCAAATTGTATGCATCGCATACTTCCTTCACATTTGTCCGCTGTCTTGGAAGTTACGTAAAAGTCTTCGACTGCCGGGTAGTGGTAAACAAACAAAAAAATAACTGAAACAAGCCAACTGATGGAACAAACACAAAAAACAAAAGCGTCATTTCTTCTCACCAAACAGGGAACTACCAGATCGGACTTCAACTTTGTTAGGATCTTTTTCGGGCCTTGAGGCACTGTGGTGCCTTTCTAGAATCACTGGTGACACATGGACAAACTAGATTAAAAAATGGCCTCTATTGCACCCCAGCTGCTGCAAACTAGCCCTTTTTATATTTCTTTGGCATGTACAAAAAAGATGTTTGTGCCAACTTGGAAAAGACAAATTGAACTCTTAAGGTTGGTAGCCACAGCTCAACAATCTCACCTGAAGCTTCCTCGATTGAACTTGCAAGAGCTGTGGAGTCTCCGTTGATGACGTCAAGTAGAAAATCAGCAGGGTTGTTATGTTCTTGACAATGGTAACCTGAATATTGCCAATGCAAATACAGACAATGATATCAAGGTAGTCGATGCATTGTGCGTGGATAGCATTACACAAGAAAGAAGTCAACATAAACAATTATATATTGCGATAAGTGCGGCAGCACCGATCCACCAATTGGGAACATTGAGTCAAAAACAGCTTTTACATATAAATTTTCAACAGACAAAATACACTACACGCTTTATACTGAAAAGTTTGGGTGCTCATCAAGACAATCGTTTCTAGCACTAGTTGCAACGTTCATCTGATGAAATTGAAAGTAAAAGCAACAACAGGATGGTTTATTGCTTCACTGACGTTTCGCGCACCATGACAATGCGCATCCTCAGAGCGAAGAACATACAAAATAAAATTTCACAAGGTTATACACTGCAGTTTGAAGACAAGAAAAAAGAAAACACACAGTATTTTAAAAAAATGGCCAATGATGTGTGAGCGGTTACTTTCCACGTTAAATTACGTAAAAACTTCCAACATTAAACATAAAATTCGAAGCAGCGACGACCAACAGAAAAAATGCGATTGAAGGCAAGAAAAATAGAACACAATATTTTAAAGATTGGCTAATGATGTGCGGGCGGTTACTTTCCACGTTAAATTACGTAAAAACTTCCAACAATAAAAATAAATTCGAAGCAGTGAAGACCACTAGAAATTCGAGACGAAATTAAATTACAATAACGTTTCCAACTGTGTAGACTTGAAGCCTGCGTGTCGAGACAATAATGATTTATGTATAAGGATTTGGTAAAAGGTTTCCGTCGTTCCGGTTGAGTACATTGCAATATTTTGATGTGATATTGATGAAGCAACTTTCTGCGGTGGTCAGGGTTGTCGGTATTTTACCCGACCCAAAAAAACTCGGGTGGGTTTTTTTAAAAAAACCCACTTAAAAAAACCCAAAAAAAACCATAAAAAAACCCAGAGCATCATATTTGTCCAGTTTTTAATAGAAAATTAAAAAAATGAACAAAAACACTACAAGGCACTTAAAACAAACTTTAAATTAGGACTTAAGGATGTGATTGTGCAGTAAATTTCCAAGAATAAACTGAAAACGCAGTGGATATTGTACAGTGCACAAAAATCAAGTAATGCCACTTTGTGTATACTACGCTAAAACTCATTTATGCAAGAAGGCCTTATAGGTAAACTGGTGAAAGTACTACTCTATATTGTAGTCTGTATATATGATGTGAAATGCAATTTAGGAGGTTATTTACCAATTACAGATTCTGGATCCTAACGCATGGCTGTTTCAGAGCATTTGCCTAAATGGCCATTGGCCACGCAATTGCTCATCCATTAGTCATTACTATATAAAATATATATATAAATGATAAAAAATATTTAAACATGATGGCATAAATGCTCCTTGCCTTCAAATCTAAAGCAAATGATGCAATAATGTGATTTCTATTTTCTACCACGGTAGCATCAACTTGGTATAGAAATCATTGGATGATGCAACATCCAACTTGATCTTGAAATTAATGGATGATGCAACATTCAAGCAACAACAGCCCTAGTGCATTATTTTATTGAGTTATGCAAGCATGTACTGTGAGTGAAAGGCACTTCATTCGTAAAAAGTAGTTTTGAGGTGAAATAAGCATGAATCTTCCTTTTTTTGCATCTTTTTTAAAAAAACCAATAAAACCCAAAAAAACCCGGTTTTTTTTAAAAAAACCCGGTTTTTTTTAAAAAAACCCGGGCGGGTTGGGCTTTTTTAAAAAAACCCGGGTTTTTCTCAACCCTGGCGGTGGTGCGTTGATAATAATTACTTTCATTTTTCAAAATTTTTGTTTCTGACCAGTTAATTTTGTGATCCTTTTTTAGCATGTGTGAACAAAGGGCTGACTTTTCATCTTCCATAAATTATTTTTGACAACTCTGCGATGTTCTTTGACGGGGGAATTTATACTACGTTCAGTTTGGCCAATATAAACTGCGTCACAATCATTACATCTACATGGAATTTCATAAACAACACCACATTTATTGTGAAAAGGGGTAGGATCTTTTGGTAGTGATAAAATATTGCCGATGGTTCGAAACGGTTTCAAAGCGACTTTAACTCCGGCGCGATTCAATCCGCGCCTAATCGACTCCGAAACTCCCTGTATGTATGGAATGATGGTGAATCTGTTATAAGTTTTGCTGTTGCTTTGTTTGACGTGACGTTTGGTCCAGAAATGAGTGTGACGTTCTGCCATTTTCTTGGGAAATCCATTAAGTTTCAAAGTGTTATAAATTGGTTTGTTTTCGTTTTTCTTGTTCTTTGAGGAGGTGACCAAGTTGTTGGCGCGGTTGTGAAGTGTTTTGGGAATAGATAATTTGTGTTGAAGTGGGTGGTGTGATGAGTATTGCATGTACCTGTTGGTGTGTGTCGGTTTTTTGTAAATCTCTGCGGCTAATGTACCGTTGGTTTGTCTGGTGAGTAGGTGACCTTCACATCAAGAAATGCTATGCTTTGGTTGCTTTCAACTTTTTTAGTGAATTAGATGGAGTTACGCACTACAACCACGCGTGTAATATATACCACGAGTTGATACACATTATAATGGCATCAGTAGTAACGATTTTCATTCCTCCAATTTGGAAATCGTTATGTAAAAACGTGTTATGTAACAAAAATGCATCATCATGTTACGTAATAGGCGACGCGTTCCTTAAGTACACAACAGAGTTACATAAGTTGTTTACCAAGATTTTCGAAATAAGGGAGCACTTTCTCGTATGAACCGTGGTAGGCAAGTCTGCCCAGCGACAGCAAGGTGAGTGAATCGAACATTCGGAAGATGCTGTAGCGAGGCTGATGGATGGAGCAGATGATGGTGCGTCCTCTTCTTCCCATTCTGAAAGTTTATGAGTGAAAAGATGAAAGATTTACTTCGCTCGTTTTTTCAAATATAAAAATCATTTTTTAGAAAAAAATGCGGTTTGAAAACACTAAAAAAGTAAACCGAGACATCGAACTTTTTAATGTCATGAAAACTGTGTTTCAAACGTTGATGTTTGATATGTTAGTCACCTTTTTAGGAGCAACATTACGGCGTTGGCAGTGGAGGCATCCAACCCTGTGGTCGGTTCGTCCAGAAATAAAACTGTGGGAGCAGTGATCAGTTCAATTGCAATCGATGCTCGTTTCTTTTCACCTCCAGAAATTCCACGAATGATTTCGTTGCCAACCTTAAAGTTGACATTTTGATGTTTCTCACTATCCTTTTGCGGCGCACTCAACGTACAAAATTGATAAAAAGCCTTTGCTTACTGCACTACAAGCTACTAAAATTTAAACAGCTTTCATGTTTCTCTGTGTTGTATTGTAACCCACCTTGGTGTCAGCACACCCGGTGAGGCCAAGATCGTACAATATTTCGTCGATGCGCTTCGATTTTGTATCCCTCGGCACAGACCTCGAAAGGCGGAGGTTAGCAGAAAACCATAAGTTCTCGCGAACAGTTAGCGTTCCAAGCACAATGTCTTGCTAAAAAGATACATTGACTTCAATGGAGAGTAGGTTTCTAAATGATTTTTGTACTTCACTATAATAAATAATTCAATAACAATCACATCTATCAAAAGTTCAAAACGATACAATTTAATACCATAATATAACATGTCGAAAGCAATTCTTGCTACCGGCAGAGTGCAGATCTTAAAATGCACCAGTGCCGTAAAATCACTGCATGTAGTAAGACAATGCCAAAGAAACACACCTGCACAACATATCCACTGATTCGTTTAAAGTTTTTAGGCAACGGCATTCCATCGATCAAGACCTGTCCAGAAAGTCCACTCGGATCTTTACGTCCGGCAAGAATGTCTAGCAACCTACGCGCAACATAGAAGCAATGATGGCAGTGTGAAAACCTAGTTCAATGACGTTTGGTGTCACTAGAGATAACTGACACACTTTTTGCTTGCTCACGATGATGCAGGTTTATTCAAACTGAAATTGAGAGGAACGCTTACAGTTAGATCGCGTGTAAAACACGAATACTGTAAAAGGCTTGAGAACCAGTTCAAGTATTAACCAGAAATCGAAGAAATTTTCACTGTTGAATGTTGTTGAACAAACTAGCTAACTACTACGAAATCGAACGTAACTGAATATCATAAATCAAAAGAAAAAAGACTGCATTTTAACGATTTTGTTTACAGCATATTTGCTTTTTATCTTGTCTCTTCCCACTGTGAGAAAACAACATTACTGCACATTGGCATACTATTTATCTTGTCTCTCATCTTCCGACCGTAAGAAAACAACATAGTGAAATGTGGCGCAAGTCAACAGGTCTTTACCGTTTACCAAGTACCAACACACAGCGTAGTACCGTACGTATATGGCGAAAAAGTTTTGCGCCTTTAGAAGTAGAACTTTCAATTAGAATAAATCTTTATCTTGTGGAAGTGCAATTCATCTGTGAAGGGGCCAAGAGGGTATATTTGCTACGACACGGTCACGAAGTATAAGCTAGATGCGAAATGTATGATCCCAAATAGCAGGTGAGGGTAAAAGTATTTTTGGAATGTCGGTAAGCGGTGAGCACCGTCAAACCCAAACAAATACAAACAGAAGCTTGACGTTTTCCCTCCAGTAATCACAAAAGAATTTGACTCCTTTACCGAGCCTGCAAATGTGTGGCAGAGATGGCTTATCGTGATATGGCTTACTGCTACAGTCTGCACCTGAGAAGCTTATCCAAAATAAGTAGAAGATACTCACGATGACTTTCCACTCCCAGTTGGCCCCATGATCGCATTCAGGCCTGGCTTCATTATACCACTGAAACATTGAATAAAGGATAATCAAGTCGAGAAATAAAGGACGTATATAAACAATGTTTGCAAACATTCGATTTGATTTAATAATAAATGAGAAAACAAGAGTCATTCACGAAATAGATTCTTTAATAGAGAGTTTGGTTTGTTGTATCACAAACATAGTAATTCTTGTTATGAAATATGAGCTGAACACGACAGATTGAGGTAAGATTAATAAATCTACAAATTGAATTAAAATTGAAATATACTTGGAGTCATAAATTATCCCAAACTGGCTTGATTAATTATTACTGAAAGCAAACAAATGCACGATCTCAAACAAAACGTGACCAAGAAGCAAGCAAAAGTTAATAATTATTCAAAAACTAAATTCAGGTCGAAGCATAAAGAAATACTAGCATTGATCATTGCTGTATCTTTTGTTTTCTGCCCCACGGCATGATGCCATAAATGAAGATTTTTTTGTCTTGTATAAAACGCTGTTGTGTTAAAATGATTGACATTCAGTCCACCCATGCTGAAATTAACGTTCTTTTTACCAAAAAAAAAATATATATGGAGTGTGCTAAGGAGTTTCGCACTGAAAGGAAATCATACATGCAAAAGTCACAGCAAATTAAAAATCGGTCTAATAGTGTTACGAGGTACAATTATTTGCCATCCACAAATTTTGCGTTAGCTCACCTTTGTTCATGCTTTGGAAATTAACTGAAAAAAATTATCACACACATCACATATGACTCAATTAAAGCGATAGGTAAAAAAAACGTCATGCGTGTCGCATTTGGTATCATTGGTTTGATTTTCGTCCAAAGCAACGCAAACTGAGTCTTCATATCAGATACCTGACGTCAGTCAAAATCCTTTTCGGTGTCTTAGGTCTACAGGCGCCACAGGGACTTGTTGAAAGTTTAACTGTGTAGTTGACGTCATGAAATGACATGACAGTGCGTTTGAAATCAGTGTGTTCAACTTTGACTGCAACAGTCGAGGACTTGCCGTCACGGACCACATCTGTCCCATTCGTTGAACGAATAGACATTGGAATAACAGCATTGGAGTCGCCCATGGTGGCAGTTAAAATCAACAATCTCTAAGCTTAAAAAAATTTACACACACAAACCTAACATACAGTGGATTGATATTAGAAAAAATGTGCACAGAAAAATACTGATTAATTGATGGCACAGTATAAACTTGATAGCACGCATGCCCATTAGGGTGGAGTGAATTTCACTTAATGTTTTGGATTTTGATTTAAGGTGTTGTAATGTTGTCTTTGGGCCTAAAAAACAACCCCGAACATAATTTTGGTTCTCCTACCCCTAAATTGACCCTCCTACCTGAGGTCAAAGGTCACGCAAGGTCAAAATTGCTCTATCTCCACTTCTACTGGTGCTAGAAGTCTGTTTAATGGCTTAAAAGATTCAGAAGACCTATATTTCTATCTGTTCTAAGAGAACTTTTTCTTCTATTGCTAGTAGAATTTGACTAAACAGCAAAAATATAGTTTTGTGGTATTTTTGCTTATACAACATTATAGTTAACGAACTTCAACAGCCAAAATAGTAAATTTCAGCAATTGGTTGGATTGTTGTTTGAGAATCACAAAGCACTGGAAAAGGGAGCAAGTCTTTTAGGCGCTGACAGTTAGGCGCTGGTCTAATAGGCGCGCACACTGTGGCGTCTGGATATTTAGGTGCGGAGCACTGTGGCGCCCGGTCATTTAGGTGCTATTCCTAGTAAAGTCTGTAGATTGTATCAGCTTAGCAGCTTGCCAGAAAATTATATCATGGCTTCCGTGAGTGAAGCTGCTTAAACCGGCAATGCTTTTCACACAAAATGTTATATTGAACAGAAAAATATATTGTTGTTTTATTAATTTATTATTGTTTTATTTGTTGTTAGTCCAGGTTTGCGTTGGTGAAAGCTTTATCAATAAATTATTCAAGCTTCCGAACATTATTGAGTTCACTTTTTAGTTAACTCTTTCGCGACCACGGACGTATACACACGTCTTGGGATTTTTGCCATGATGACCAAGGAAGTATCCCTACGTCCAAGGTTGAAAGGTAGCCTATTTCAAGCAAAAAAGATGTAAATGATGGTAGACATTTGCAGGACATTTGCAATGCATCCTGAACACAAGTTGCAGCCAGATGGAACTTTACTTAGTCTGTTATCTTTCGCAATTACTTCTGTTCGGGATGGATTGGCCATGTGACGAGAACGCGTAAGACGCTCTACTACTGTTTACATGAATACATTTCTACAGGGCATATAGGCTACACCTTGGCTACAAGTTGCAAGCATAATGGTGAGACTTCGCTCGTTATTAAACCTAGTCGGGGTTTTGACGGAAAACTAAGTTACTCTTCACTCAAGCCTACCGCCCGCTTGAATACAGGCTACGGTATATTTTTTACTGATGTTTAGTGTAGTTATTATTTGACCTAACTAAAAGTGAACTCATACATGTTCGGAAACTTGAATAATTTATTGATAAAGCTTTCGCCGACGCAAACCTGGACTAACAACAAATAAATGCTGAACACGCGCATTAAAAAAACAACATATTTTTCTGTTCAATATAACATTTTACGTGACAATCATTGCCGGTTTAAGCAGCTTCACTCACGGAGGCCATAACATATTTTTCTGTTCAATATAACATTTTATGTGAAAATCATTGCCGGTTTAAGCAGCTTCACTCACGGAAGCCATAACATATTTTTCTGTTGAATATAACATTTTGTGTGAAAAAGCATTGCTGGATTAAGCAACTTCACTCACTGAAGCCATGACCAACAACGCACACGCATTAACAAAACAATATATTTTCCCGTTCAATATAATATTTTGTGTGAAAAGCATTGCCCTACGCCTAGGGATGGGCAATATAGAATATCGAATAGTTACAATCCGAATACCTAATTATTCGAATTGAAATGACATTTCGAATCGAATTTTCCAAACCGAAATGAAAATATCCACTTTTCAGACTACCAAAATTTTTTATCGATTTTTCGCCGATCAATTACATTCGGCTCAACGACGGCTAGCCAGCTCTCTTTACCAGTGCAGTTTGTAGACGTCGGAAGACCGTTGTGCTATGGATTTGCATCTATTTTTATCGTACGAAACACAGTTCAACTCTGGGTGAGGCTACCGCTACACCTAGTGTCATAATTTCCGCAACAATGCAGCAATCCAATGAAACGGATGATCTATTGAGCTCTGGTGTTGAGGCGACAAATACTTCAGCATCAAGTAACCATGACAACGAACAGCTTTGAGTTGCCATAGAAAGCCGATCCTACTTTAAGGCAAAAGTGTCATATAGCGATGCAATTGAATTGTGAAACAAAAATCAAGAAAAGTTCCCCCTGTTGTTTGATCTTGCGAGGAAGTATTTAGCCACTTCTGCATCCTCAGAAAGACTCTTCTCGAGTGCTGGATTAACAGCATCAAAACTGCGATTGCGGCTCACTGGAGAGCATTTAGAAGCTTTAAACATTCTTCACTGCCACAAAGACATGCTCGCCTAGGCAGTTACTATTGTTTTTCGTTTAGTTGCCACTTTCCATTATGTGTCTTCAATAAAACTAGAATAAAAACTAAGCTTTTTGGCATTTTCTGACATTGAAAAAAATTATTCTAGAATAGGTATTCGAAATTCTAAATTCGAAAAATTATTCTAGAATAATTCTAGAATAGCTTACTCTTCTATTTTTCCCATCCCTACCTACGCCCCTACCTGCCAAGCTGATACAATCTACAGACTTTACTAGGAATAGCACCTAAATGACCGGGCGCCACAGTGCTCCGCACCTAAATATCCAGACGCCACAGTGTGCGCGCCTATTAGACCAGCGCCTAACTGTCAGCGCCTAAAAGACGTGGACCCCTGGAAAATACCGACCTGCAGAACAATTTGTGAATTATAGACTCAGATGGAACCGCAATTATGACAGGTAAACACCATTGCAGCATTGCCACATTAGAAGAGTTGGTGCAAAGACCTTCGCAATAGGTCATCTGTGTCCTGCATACCAACGAACTACCTCTCAGGCATGTCTTTAAGCACTAATTGGATGGAGTCTCTTTAAACTCCGACTCGTTTTCAGGCCCAATTGGCAAAGAGCTAAATGGTTTAATGTCTGATTGGCATGGGGTTAAGTTTAAGCCATTATCTTCTATTGAATTTCCTCAAACGCCAAAAGAAGTTATGGAAAGTTTGAATTCCGATCAATTTTATGCATACCAAATTTGTTTGGCTGTCATATCTGGAAACCTTGAGAATGACTTAGCACAGTTTGAAGTAGGTGGCTTGTCACATGCAAGATGGTTGACACTTGCATGTCGTCTTTTGAGATACTACACCTCCCAAACAAAGCCGAGCCAAAATTTTAGAATTCTGGTAGAATTTGTTTAAAAGTCTACTTCCTAAATTGGTTTGATGTCAATAGCCTAACTCTAAATAAATAAAGTAGCTGTCAACTATTTTCGCATGCTCAAACGAATCAACCAATTTCCCTAGAAGCAAGCAAGAGACATTGCATCAAAAACTTTAATACGTAATGGCTTCTCAGCTCACCCCAAAAACATTCTTCTTTCGAAGATGGTTGACGCCTGACGATGATGATACAATTCGATCGCAAGTTGTCAATATTGTGCTATCGCTACGCAGAAGCAAAGATGTTGAAATGACCCCAGATGGTGAAAGTGCAAAGGCAAATTCTTTTGCAGAGAGGACAGTAACTGTTCGAAAATTCATCATACCGGAGATCAATATCAACGCCGAGTTCTACCACAACATGGTAAATTTTGATGAAATTCATGTCACAGAACCTACCGCAACCAAAGTCATGAATGATGATGCAATACAAAACTTCAAAACAAACAAGCTTGAACTTGATCACCCATGCCACAATCAAGCTGTAGAGCGTCATGTGAAGCTTGTAACAGAAGCTTCCATGCATGTGGCTAGGTTCGAAAGATGCCTGGGATGGTGTGATCCGCAAAAGGATCAAATCCCGGAAGTTGATGTCCTTTTTCAACACCAAAAAGCAATTTTACTGCTGAATACGATTGCATAATAACCACTTGTTTTTTCGTTATAGTTACCAGGGGCATAGCCGGAACCTAAATATGAGGGAGGTAAAATGTTTTGTGACATTTTTTGAGTGTTTAAAAGTGCAACTGGATTTTCATTTCCAAGCAATGGGATTTTCATTAAGTGCTGCTTGACTTGAAGACCTGTCGGTGGTCCCTTCGCAGCCTTCCCGTTGTTGCTGGTTAGTTCATGCTCAATTTAAATTTTGATTGTGTAATAATTATTATTGTACGTAGTGTGACTTGACAAAAATGTATCTCTCTCTCAATAATTTTCATGCCTTTCAACCATTGAAATGTCATCTTAAATGCATCAAAACATTAATTTCATACTTAGTTCAAACTTCAGTTCCTCATCAATGCTGCAGATAACAATATTTCGATGTTCAATACACTTATTCTCAAACAACAATCCAACCAATTGCTGAAATTTACTATTTTGGCTGTTGAAGTTCGTTAACTATAATGTTGTATAAGCAAAAATACCACAAAACTATATTTTTGCTGTTTGGTCAAATTCTACTAGCAATAGAAGAAAAAGTTCTCTTAGAACAGATAGAAATATGGGTCTTCTGAATCTTTTAAGCCATTAAACAGATTTCTAGCACCAGTAGAAGTGGAGATAGAGCAATTTTGACCTTGCGTGACCTTTGACCTCAGGTAGGTGGGTCAATTTAGGGGTAGGAGAACCAAAATTATGTTCGGGGTTGTTTTTTAGGCCCAAAGACAACATTACAACACCTTAAATCAAAATCCAAAACATTAAGTGAAATTCACTCCACCCTAATGCCCATTGCCTTTCATTATAATTGTACTTTAATTCTCATATTAACTAAACGCTTTTTTAGGTTTGCAGCCATCCTTGCTGAGCACGTTTTATGCATGTATCACTAAAAAAGATAATTATGGTTTCCATTCCACTGACAAAGATAAATTAACAGATGTCAGTGAAAAACCAAAGTCTTTGCTGTTTCTACAGCTTTTCGGTTGGTTTTGGTTGGTTTTGAATATTTATCCTCAAACTGACAAAGGCTTGATAGGTTATTTCTGGTAGTTTCGCATTCTTGTAGAAGCTTTTGATGCAGGGCCGGTTACCGAGATTGACAGAGTGAAGTTTCCGATTGTTGAAGTGTTGTTGCTGGGGAACTATTCCATTCATTAGGTGTCGCTGAATGGAGAGCAGTCCTAACATGCGTTGCTCAAGCACATACCCCGAAAGTCGAACCAGCGCCGCTTGATCTTAAAGCTTCCTCGTTTACGAACTTACCAACTGAGCTATTGGGGCATTAACTAGTATATGTAACTATATTTTATATTTTTTGTATGTCGCTTTTCAGATGAATCAGAATGCTCACTCTCCACTACAAGGGACGAAAAATCCAGCTGTTTACTAGGTCTTTGGATCAAGCATACTAGAACCACATTCTTGTGCACCATTCTAAAGTGAACCAACATTCATCTAACAACCATACCAGACAGTTTTAAACTCAGTCTTACTCGTTTCTCCTTCTACGCTATAACTATCCAAGGTACGTTAGGACTTATGTAATAAAATATTGGCTGGGCTTTAGCAAATATTTGCTTCAAAACGTCATAGATTTTCAACAGTAAACAGAAACCCAGTGATCAATAATAGCGACAAGAGGTTCATTAGGGGAAGTTTTAAAGGAAAAAAAAAAATATTCTTTTGGCAGGAGCAACCCAAACCAAAAGGAAAGTTAGTCACATGCTGAACGACTAAACTTCAAGTCGATGGGAAGAAGAGCTTCCCAATTCACTAACCAAATAAGGGAAATGTGGCCAGTTTATTTTTCTTCTTTTGTCCTTGTTGTATGCACTATGCAGTAATTGTAGTCACATAATTTTTTACCCTTAGTTGAGGTAAATTTCATCCATGAGCATTGAGCAACCAGCATAGCTGTGGATTAAGTCAGAACCACATCATTAGAGCCTTAGAGGTCAATGTATCTATTCACAATGTCAATTCTGATTCAATATCAGCAACTTCATGATACTGTAATATATTCTGTGATCTTGCCATTTTTTCTCAGAAAAGTTTTTGTTTTGTCTGTTCAGAAACAAAACAAACACACTTCACACTTTTTCAGCACAAGATTGAAAATCATAATATTTGAAACTCAAGTAACAACGATTGAAGCCCACAATCAATGAAAGCGATCCATAATATCTGAAGAAAAATGACAACACTAAAGACCAAAGTGTGATTACTTACAATAGACCAAATAAAAAGATTACACTAACAATGTGAATGAGAAAATGGTAAATTTTATTATATTGTATGACCATAACAAGTAACAACAGTGAGACTATTCTAAAACCAGGACATAAATTTGTGTTACAAAATTGTCTTCAAAATATGTTTTACCATTGATACATTATTCTTAATTACTATTTTACGCTAAATTATGTAATGTATACTATATATATAATAATACATCAAATCGTTTCTAGCACTAGTTGCAACGTTCATCTGATCAAATTGAAAGTAAAATTAACAACAAACAAGATGGTTTATTGCTTCACTGACGTTTCGCGCACCATGACAATGCGCATCCTCAGAGCGAATAACATACAAAATAAAATTTCACCGGGTTATATTCGCACTGCAGTATATAACCCAGTGAAATTTTATTTTGTATGTTATTCGCTCTGAGGATGCGCATTGTCATGGTGCGCGAAACGTCAGTGAAGCAATAAACCATCTTGTTTGTTGTTAATTTTACTTTCAATTTCATCAGATGAACGTTGCAACTAGTGCTAGAAACGATAATTGTCCTGATGAACACCCAAACTTTTCAGTATTCAATACATCAAATAATAGTTATTACTCTCTAACACCTCTACAGCCTGTTTCACCCCAAAAGGATCCTCCTTTTGGGGTGAAACAGGCTGCAAAGGTGTTTAGAGAGTAATTCGCTCTGCTTGGATTTTTGCTTGGCATTGAGCACTTTTTGTAGTATTAATAGTATTTATTGTTTACAATTATATTGTAACTGTTAATGGTAGATAAGATGAGATATAACAACTGACTTACCTCACATCAGCAAGAATCTGTTTGAATGATAACTTTTTGCAACATGGCATTTTTTTGGCAAGTGAATAATTCCTTGAGTTTTCTGGATTTTCTTCAATAAAATTTTAACAAGACAGCAACTTGTTAGAAATATAATAATCAGTCATCAATACAAACTTTTACAAATTAGATCACGAATTGACTGGTTGATTACGTATTTGACATTAAAGCACTACCTAGTTAACATGTATGACTGTACTCTTATTAATATATATTACAATATGATTATTATTACCTCCAACATGATAGTACAACTGGTGAAAAGAAAGTGATACTTGGGAGTCATATGGTAATAACCTGGAATAAAACATAACAAATAGATTAGAAAAAATATTATGAAATTCCAGTTAACCCATGTAGAATTAACTTCCTGCAACTCGTGTTACTGTTACAGGGCATACTATAGTTTGATGACTCACAGTATTTTTGCTGCATCATTGCTTTCTATAGTGCTGGAGAAGTCCACAAGAACAATGAGCTATTGTTCAATTTTTTTTGGCATTCACCTTGTCTTATCATCTTGACTATCACAGAAAACTCCTCTAATGGATTATTGTTTGTCATTGTTACAGTTTGATTGTATAGATGTTTTTCAAGTTTGCAACATGATTCTTCATTTGTTAGGTAGGCTCTTTTTGCGCAACCATAGCGCTAAGTGTGAAATGTAGTGCCGTGCCGGATTAAGGATCTGCTGGGCTAAAGTCGTGCATGCTTTAATAAACGTATGCAGGTGGCGGCATTAAAAAATGGCAAAACTAACATTTTCAAATAATACATGAGATAAAACTGTTTTCTTGCATTATATACATATTGTTAATTATGGCAGCCATCAAACTTACTCGTTGACAGTAAAAATAGAGTGCATAAAATCAGCCACTTTGGTAAACTCGGCTAGAATAAAACATGAAAAAAAATTGACTCAGTGACCCAGAGCAAACAGTTGTGCAGTAAAGATCACATGCAAGTTCATTCGACAAACGTGGTTGTTCAACCACTTTTGTTAAACGAAAATTTACCAAGAAAAATTCTCTAAGTCTAGCAAAATCAAAAAAATTTTAACAACTAAAGTTGATTATTCATAGCCTACTGTTACAGCTGGAAGCAGCAAAAAAGCACTCTTATCGATAAAGTTCTAAAAAAAAAATATTCCTGGGCAGTGTGAAACTGACGCCCTGTGAAATTTGAGACCAATGCAGCCAAGGTCAGATATTCATAATGCTAAAATTTGTCGAGCTTAAAGGTTATAAATGCAGCTTTCTTTTTTTTTATTGTTGAGAAAAGAGGCGAAAAAAATATATCATGCTTGAGTAAACAGGTACATATAGCCTCTGAGGTTATATATACTCACAACATATGGTGAGAATAACCACTGCATTAAACTTTAGAATAGAAAGTAAAATGCAAAAGACTAATTGCATTCATAACAAGACTTAATTTAAGAAACATTGATTCTCAAAATATTTTAAGAAACATAATAACAATACACAATTATCATCGTAAACAATACTCCCAGTTCAAGAGCTATTATTGTGACATCACCACAAAAAGGGAAAAAGATAAAATTAATTTGGCCATAAACAGCAGTGACAGCAAAAACTACTACAGTTTGAGTTATGTTACGCAAAGAGGGACTGGCTCAAACAACTATAGTTACAGTGCTCACTGAACACAAGTTTGTCACATCTGTCAAGTGCAAACTTCAAGATTGCAATTTATAAAATTACTGACACTTCTAAACTATTAAATAAGGCAGACCATCACATATTTGCAGAGGTTAGAGACCGATCCTTATTGCAATTAGCTTAAAACTATAAATAGTTGGAACCGCTCCAAAATCTTTTAGAGTTTATGTTGATTTCTCAAATGCAATGTTTTATCAAACAGAACAAACCTTCCTAATGTACCAGGCGTCCTAAATGAGAAAACTATGAAAAACTTACCTTGCTTTTGGAGAGATATTACTTCCAGATTCAGCATAAACAACAGTTGATTCATCATCATCCATCTGACACATTGAAATACTCACACGTATAGGATATGGATAGGTGAAACAATATGAATGATCTTTTTATTCAAGAAACTAATTCACCATTCAGTACAACTGCAATGGGCTATGGTGCAAGCTTCCAGTTGAGCTATGTACAATTGTACATTAGGGTGGATCGTTTTTCAACTTTTTTTCTTAATCGCCTGTTAATAGTGCGGAAAAGTTGTGCACTGACATTGTAAGCATAACACAAAAAAAAAATTTCAAAAATTTTAATATCTTGGATAGCCCCAAAGAAGTTGAAATATTGGAAAAGATGGAAAATTTCCAAAAAGTTTATTTTTTGTTTTAATTTTTAATCGCTTTTTAAGAGCGCGGAAAAGTTGTGCACTGACATTGTAAGCACAACACAAAAAATTTTTCAACAACTTTAATATCTTGGGGCCCAAAAAAGTTAAAATATTAGAAAAAGTGGAAAATATCCAAAAATTTTAGTTTTTAACCGTTTCAGAAAATTTCCGAGAATCATTATTTACTTCGCAATGCTGATGTCATGATAGTCTGTATCCTGTTTAATAACATGAACATTCACCAACGTTTGCATCCTTCCCTTTAGTGCGGGCCTTTTGTGTGTTATGTGTAGGCAACACAGCCATGGGCTCTATCCAAGGGGGGGTGAGGGGGTGGTCACCCCCCCACTAATTGGAATGGGAGGTGATCAATGCAAAATCACCCCCCCCCCACTCATTTGGCTTTGAAAAGGTTTTGTGATATTTTATTGATCAAATTTTGAAAAAAATATTTTCGCTGTTAGCACATTTTGAATTTTTTTTCAATGAATATATGCTTCCATTTGAAAGTCACAGTTACGAGTGTTACGACACTGAAAAATAATTCAAATGTCAAGTGAAAGTGTCAGTAACTCATACCCTGAACTACGAGCCAGGCGTTTACACTGTGTTTTAACTTAGCTTGCTTGGTAGCCACTTTAACAAGAAAAAATTCTGCCACTGCAAATGACACCGCCAGCCAATTAGAACATGTTATAAGAGGCTACCGTCCAATTGTGACCTTTTTCGCACTCAGCCAGAGAGTTAATCCTTGTTTTGAACTTTATTTGGTAATTACAGAAGAAAAAAGAGCAATAGCAGTTTTGAGAATCGAACCCACGTCAATGAAATTACTACTTTCTAGCCCTACCCCCTAAGCCAACCATCTAATAGAAAAACCAGCACTTCATTTGCTTTGTATCATCTTCTTTTCGCCCTTTTTCACATCAAGGAAAACGTAGTTTATGATTGGTTTGAGTTTTCATTTGCTGTGGCAGAATTATTTCTTGTTAAGTGACTACAATGTGTTTTAAAGTCATATCATACTAAAGGAAAAACCTGACTTGGCGATTTTCCATGTTCTTTGTGTTTAACATGCTACCATAAAACAATTTTGAAAAAAATTTGGCCCCATTGCGGTCTGACCACCATTGCGTGCATGCTTTTGTCAGAGGTTTCAAAACCAGAATGGCCTTGAGCAGCGAAGCGTGCGATTATACAGTCCACGTCACCAGCATAGCCGTACGAGCCAGGGGGGCAGCCGCCCCTCCTGTTGTTTCAAAACGTCGCGAATTCGGGCAAAATCTTGCAATTATTAGGGCAAAAATTGCTATATGAAAAGCTACAAAATTGCATGAATTAAGAAAAACTATAAATTAATATCTTTTACCTATCAAACTAAGTACAGCCTCTTATTTGCACAAGAAATGTGCCGCAAAATCTTCATTTGGCCACACAATATTGATGTATTGTATTGCATGGTGATCAAACTGTAGTACGAAATGCATTTAACCAACAGCATCATGCCAATTTGGGCAGCCACCAAAATATGTCTCTAATACTTTTGTGAAACTGCCCAAATCAAAACGCAAAATTTGCTATATATATAGCTAATTTTATTAATTTTCACAAATGCATCGTGTTGATTTGGGCAGCTCAAAACATAAAATTATTTGATAAAACTGATTAGTCTGTTTATGCAACTGCCCAAATTAGCGTGAGGCAATTTCCCCAAAATGAACAAATTCATTAATTTAAGGCAGTGGCTTTTTCGTGAACAACCACAGTAATGTAGGTTATATATGATATCGGTCATATAGTGTTTCAGATTGAAAGACTGGAGCCGGTTAAATAGTGTTTCAGATTAAAAGACCAGAGCTGGTTAAATAGTGTTTCAGATTAAAAGACCGGAGCCGGTTAAATAGTGTTTCAGATTAAAAGGCCGGCGCCGGTCAAATAGCCACTGCCTTAATTTTTCCCATTTACATAACTGTATCGTTTAGATTTGGGCAACAAAAAAATATGAAATTATCTGATCATAGTCTATTTATAAAACTGCCCAATTGGCATGATACAGTTGCCTCGCATCAAAATTTACAAAGTCTTTGATTTTTTTTATAATATCTATAAATGCATCATCTTGATTTGGGCCTGGGTTTTTTTTTTCGCTGAGACTTTTCGGTCATTTGTCCGAAATGACTTGAAAAAATTCGGTCATTTTTTATTTATTTCGGTCATTTTTTCTGATGAAAATATTTCCTTTGAAGTAGCTAATACAAACGAAAATTTGCACTTCCTGACTAGTTACAACATTGAGTTTCGCTGAGAAACGTTGTCGTGTTTTATCTGAGAAAAGTTAGAACAGACAAACGTTACTTTCAGTCTTCGAAATTAACATATTTTTATTTTTGCAAAAACATTGTCAAGGCCAAACGGCAAAAGTTGAAATTGCCTCGGCAATTGCATGTGAACGTTTATTACGAAAAAATTGTACCAAAACATGTAAAGCGAAAAGAAAAATATATACTAGAGTAGTCTATCACGACCGCACTGTTTGATTTGTTGTGATGTAATAATACCAAAAACTAGCGATAAAGCGAGCAACGCGATACGCACGCTGTTAAGTAATAAACGTTATATAACTGACGGGGGGGGGGAAAGTAAGTTAATTTTTTGTTGATTCAATGTTCGAGGCAACACAAATCGATTTAATTTTCCCGGCGGGTTATATTGCGTAACAACAGTACCCAATAAGAAATTTACGTTTGTTTTACATTAATTCGACATCTAGTGGCGTTGAATTATCATAAAATAACGTTAATTGCTCAACCAGGTACCAGTAACAAATTAATAGCTCCCTGCGAAAAGATTGCCTCGATTTACGTTTACACTAACATAATTTCGGCACAATTGAGATACTGCGAGCAACACAAAGTCGCGAGGCGCGATAAGGAGTAGATGCTTAGACTAATTTGACGTCTACCATCGTTGAATCAATGCAAATAGGATGATATTTTTATGAAAGATTCAATTCTCTCAGCTGGGCAAGTGTCTAAGCGCCGGCGAAGTAGGAAGTAACCCAAATAAAACATCCAGCAATAATAAGAGTCTGGTGTAGTCCAAGAAAATTATTTTTTTTTTGTAATCTTTTGGTCCTTACAAGCGCTCTTGTGGCCTCAGCATTTTTATTGCCAACGCTAATGCGCCATTCACGCATCTGCGTCGGCAATCACCTCAGCAAGTGCCGATTGCCCACGCTAATTTCGAAGACTGACTTCTGTATTTGCGTTATCACATATAATAAGACATTGGATCAACGTTTAAACACTAAGTCTACGTCTTGTATTTCCGATTGACAAGAAATCGTACAGTGGCGCAAGAAGCTTCTTTGCAATCACTGAAATCGATTTGAGCGCGTACGTATTTTTTCGGACATTTTGACCGAATTGACTATATTTTTTTCGGACATTTTTCTAAAAAATCGGTCAATGACCGATAAATGACCGAAAAAAAAAACCCAGATTTGGGCGACTACAAAATATGAATTTATATAAATCAGGTGAACACTTTTATAAAACAATTCGGGTGGAGAGGTTACAGTACTTTTTCAACCATAAACAGACATAGCTATTAGCTAAGCAACACCACAACATTTAACAAAAAAATGTTATAGCCTATCTGTTAAAAGTAATGTTAAGGTGTAGCTTAGCTTTGTTTGGTTACTTTTATAAAAGGGTCTGCTACGGCACTATTCGGCGATTTTTTGAAAATCCAACGACGCCTTCTGCAAATCCGACGATTGAATATTATTCAATATTCAGACATTGAAAATGTAAATACGAACTGTTAGACTAATTGGGATCTTTGAACCCTACGTCACCGCAGTGTTGCCAGATTTTTAAAAAAAAAAGAGCCCAAAAATGCGCCAAAGCAACTTAAAAGTAGCCCAATTTGCCGTCGCGACGTCGACGGTTGAGCAACGAAGGCGCAGGCTTTCTAGGGGGGTTTTTGGGCATGCCCCCAAGAGTCATGGACAAAGCAACATCTTTGTCCATCATGCTGATTGTGTAGATACAAAATACATACATTAATACAACATACAATAAGTATATACAATGTTCAATATTGAATCAAGCATTGTTCAATAGAAAAAAAACTTAGACGAGCCAATGCTATACAGACTTCATACAAATTCCTATTTTCAAATTCAAGATACAAATGGTTCCATAGTAGATGCTAATGCATAGCATAAGCCCGTCAACTCAGATGAACTACCAAGAATCAACACCCAACAAAATTCTATCATCACTGCTGAAGCTTCATTTTCATATATAGAGCTGTCATGCTTCCGCATTGATGACCGGGGATCAAACAGCATTTTTCCAATTGTTGCAGCAAAGTTCTGATCCTCACAATCGCTGACAAAAGTTGAAGTCCGATACGATTTCGCAGTTTGGTTTTGATTGCAGAAACTCTCGAAAAGGCTCGCTCAACTACCGTAATGCATTGCTGATTGGTATAGGCTACATTGTTAGTGCCAATTGAGCAACTTCTCTAAATTTATACTCCCCTGCAGCATTTCTAAACTCGTACACCTTGGTACAAAAAATACAAAAATCTATCATTGTTTTTTAATCATACAAGGAAGACCAGTTTACATTCAGTAAGTTTCTCCACTGACATTCAATTTTTCCCACTTTAATTTATAGCTTAGACACCAATAAAAGCTTCAAAAATTATGGTACGGTACTAAACCAAGATCATAACTACCCTGTAATTTCCGATATTCGATACAAGTGCAATTTCGCTTTCGCCACTCGCCAGTCAGTCCTTCCATTCTCCCGGATGAAAATGAATACAGCATTGCTGTAACAACAGTTAAAGCTGCTAATGGTCAGCAGTAAAATCAATCCTCATGCCGAATCAAAAAAATAACGTCATTTTTTCCGTAATAAACCGAAACTTTACCAACATTTTCAAAGGCTGGTCGGATTCTACCAATTATTCAGTACTGCCAACTCAAAATTCACTGTCAAACAACTTAAAATTCTGCCAAATTTAGGCGCCGTCTCGCGCCAAATCAGAGACTGAAAGTAGCCCAAAAAAGCGCAAGTCGCAAACCAACATTTTTTGGCGCCAAGCCCAACTAAAAGTAGCCCAATTGCAGATAAATCGCCCAATCTGACAACACTGCGTCACCGTCTGGGTGCAAGTATAGAATCCGCCACCCTGGTCAACATGACGTCACAAAACGGACGCAACTATTATTGGGAGGGTGAAAAAAAGGAAGGTAAAAAGCGGCGGAATGGAGGTGATAAGGCGGAATGGATATGGATTTTTTGACAATTTTACTGTGTTTTTACAATAAAAACATTAAACCAACGTCGAGTGTTGAATATAACTACCTAGAATTCAAACGCAGCCGCTGGGCGACACTTTTTTCCAATGCATTGTAAAGGCGAATCGATCCTTATTCAGAATAAGCCACCCCCTGTTTGCAGTGATCGGTAAATAGTGCTTCCACTAAACTTGCTGTAGTTTTGTCGTTTCTTCTCGGATTTTAACAATTTTACCATCGTTGGAAAGCACGATCATACATCTACACGAATCAATTAAACAGTAGCACAAAATAAGTACTAGCTTTATCTTGTGATAACTTAAACTTCACCAACTTGTAACAATTCTCAGCAACTTAATTTTTACAACAAAATCATTAAATCTTTGCAAACTAAAAGAATATGTCTTGCTTTATGCACCTGGAAAGTTTCAGGTTTATATCTTATCTATAAAACGGGCAATCGTCGTTCAAACGTAGCCGCTCGGCGACACTTTTTTCCAATGCATTGTAAAGGCGAATCGATCTTTATTCACTATACGCCACCCCCTGTTTGCAGTGATCGGTAAATAGTGCTTCTACTAAACTTGCTGTAGTTTTCTCGTTTCTGCTCGGATTTTAACAATTTTGCCATCGTTAGAAAGTACGATTATATATCTACCCGAATCAATTACATGCAAGCACAAAGTAAGTACTAGATTTATCTTGTGATAACTTAAACTTCACCAATTTGTGCAGATTCTCAGCAATTTAATTTTTACAAAAAAATCATTAAATCTTTACAAATTGAAAGAGTATGTTTTGGTTAATTCACCTGAAAAGTTTCAGGTTTGTATCTTATCTACCAAACGAGCAATCGTCGTTCAAACGTAACCGCCCAGCGAAACTTTTTTTCAATGCATTGTAAAGGCGAATCGATCCTTATTCAGTATACGCCACTCCTGTTTGCAGTGATCGGTAAATAGTCCTTCCACTGAAAGTGCTGTAGCTTTCTCATTTCTGCTCGGATTTTAACAATTTTGCTATCGTTGGAAAGCACGATCATACATCTACACGAATCAATTAAACAATAGCACAAAATAAGTACTAACTTTATCTTGTGATAAATTAAACTTCACCAATTTGTAACGATTCTCAGCAACTTAATCTTTGCAATAAAGACATTAAATTTTGGCAAATTAAAAGAATATGTCTTGCTTTATGCACCTGGAAAGTTTCAAGTTTATATCTTATCTACAAAACTGACAATCGTCGTTCAAACGTAGCCGCTCGACGACACTTTTTTTCAATGCATTGTAAAGGCGAATCGATCCTTATTCAGTATACGCCCACCCCCCTGTTTGCTGTGATCGGTAAATAGTGCTTCCACTAAACTTGCTGTAGTTTTCTCGTTTCTGCTCGGATTTTAACAATTTTACCATCGTTGGAAAGCACGATCATACATCTACCCGAATCATTTAAACAGTAGCACAAAGTAAGTACTAGCTTTATCTTGTGACAACTTAAACTTCACCAATTTGTGCCGATTCTCAGCAATTTAATTTATTCAAAAAAATCATTAATCCTTTACAATTTGAAAGAGTATGTCTTGCTTTATTCACCTGAAAAGTTTCAGGTTTATATCTCATCTACCAAACGAACAATCGTCGTTTAAACTTAACCGCTCAGCGAAGCTTTTTTTCAATGCATTGTAAAGGCGAATCGATCCTTATTCAGTATACGCCACCCCCTGTTTGCTGTGATTGGTAAATAGTGCTTCCACTAAACTTGCTGTAATTTTCCCGTTTCTACTTGGATTTTAACAATTTTGCCATCGTTGGAAAGTACGATTATATATCTACCCGAATCAATTACATGCAAGCACAAAGTAAATACTAGATTTATCTTGTGATAACTTAAACTTCACCAATTATTGCCGATTCTCAGCAATTTAATTTATTCAAAAAAATCATTAATCCTTTACAAATTGAAAGAGTATGTCTTGCTTTATTCACCTGAAAAGTTTCAGGTTTATATCTTATCTACCAAACGAGCAATCGTCGTTTAAACTTAACCGCTTAGCGAAGCTTTTTTTCAATGCATTGTAAAGGCGAATCGATCCTTATTCAATATAGGCCACCCCCTGTTTGCTGTGATCGGTAAATAGTGCTTCCACTAAACTTGCTGTAGTTTTCTCGTTTCTGCTCGGATTTTAACAATTTTACCATCGTTGGAAAGCACGATCATACATCTACACGAATCAATTAAACAGTAGCACAAAATAAGTACTAGCTTTATCTTGTGATAACTTAAACTTCACCAACTTGTAACGATTCTCAGCAACTTAGTCTTTGCAATAAAATCATTAAATCTTTGCAAACTAAAAGAATATGTCTTGCTTTATGCACCTGAACAGTTTCAGGTTTATATCTTATCTATAAAACGGGCAATCGTCGTTCAAACGTAGCCGCTTAGCGACACTTTTTTCCAATGCATTGTAAAGGCGAATCGATCCTTATTCAGTATACGCCACCCCCTGTTTGCTGTGATCGGTAAATAGTGCTTCTACTAAACTTGCTGTAGTTTTTTCGTTTCTGCTTGGATTTTAACAATTTTGCCATCGTTGGAAAGCACGATCATACATCTACACGAATCAATTAAACAGTAGCACAAAATAAGTACTAGCTTTATCTTGTGATAAATTAAACTTCACCAACTTGTAACAATTCTCAGCAACTTAATTTTTGCAATACAATCATAAAAACTTTGCAAACTAAAAGAGTATGTCTTGCTTTATGAACATGAAAAGTTTCAAGTTTGTATCTTATCTACAAAACTGACAATTGTCGTTCAAACGTAGGCGCTCAGCAAAGCTTTTTTTCAATGCATTGTAAAGGCGAATCGATCCTTATTCAGTATACGCCACCCCCTGTTTGCTGTGATCGGTAAATAGTGCTTCCACTAAACTTGCTGTAGTTTTCTCGTTTCTGCTCGGATTTTAACAATTTTACCATCGTTGGAAAGCACGATCATACATCTACACGAATCAATTACATGCAAGCACAAAGTAAGTACTAGATTTATCTTGTGATAACTTAAACTTCACCAATTTGTTAACGATTCTCAGCAATTTAATTTTTACAAAAAAATCATTAATCCTTCATAAATTAAAAGAGTATGTCTTGCTTTATGCACATGAAAAGTTTCAAGTTTATATCTTATCTACCAAACTGACAATCGTCGTTCAAACGTAGCCGCTCAGCGACACTTTTTTCCAATGCATTGTAAAGGCGAATCGATCCTTATTCAGTATACGCCACCCCCTGTTTGCTGTGATCGGTAAATAGTGCTTCCACTAAACTTGCTGTAGTTTTCTCGTTTCTGCTCGGATTTTAACAATTTTGCCATCGTTGGAAAGCAAAATCATACATCTACACGAATCAATTGGCTACAAATCCAAAACAAACACCATCTTTTTCTTGTGATAACTTAAACTTCACCAATTTTTACCAATTCTTAGCAATTTAATTTATACAATAAAATTATTAAACTTTTGCAAATTAAAAGAGTATGTCTTGCTTTATGCACATGAAAAGTTTCAGATTTATATCTCATCTACCAAACGAGCAATCGTTGTTCCAACTTAACCGCTCAGCGAAACTTTTTTCCAATGTATTGTAAAGGCGAATCGATCCTTATTCAGTATACGCCACCAGCGGCCACCTCCTGTTTGCAGTGATCGGTAAATAGTCCTTCTACTGAAAGTGCTGTAGCTTTCTCATTTCTACTCGGATTTTAACAATTTTACCATCGTTGGAAAGCACGATCATACATCTACACGAATCAATTAAACAGTAGCACAAAATAAGTACTAGCTTTATCTTGTGATAACTTAAACTTCACCAACTTGTAACAATTCTCAGCAACTTAATTTTTGCAAAACAATCATTAAATTTTTGCAAACTAAAAGAATATGTCTTGCTTTATGCACCTGGAAAGTTTCAGGTTTATATCTTATCTATAAAATGGGCAATCGTCGTTCAAACGTAATACCAATCCAATCGTCGTATCACAAGAAAAATCTAGTACTTATTTTGTGCTACTGTTTAATTGATTCGTGTAGATATATGATCGTGCTTTCCAACGATAGCAAGTTTGTTAAAATCCGATAAGAAACGAGAAAACTACAGCAAGTTTAGTGGAAGCACTATTCACCGATCACTGCAAACAGGGGGTGGCGTATACTGAATAAGAATCGATTCGCCTTTACAATGCATTGAAAAAAAGCTTCGCTGAGCGGTTAAGTTTAAACGACGATTGTTCGTTTGGTAGATGAGATATAAACCTGAAACTTTTCAGGTGAATAAAGCAAAACATACTCTTTCAATTTGTAAAGGATTATTGATTTTTTTGAATAAATTAAATTGCTGAGAATCGGCAATAATTGGTGAAGTTTAAGTTATCACAAGATAAATCTAGTACTTACTTTGTGCTTGCATGTAATTGATTCGAGTAGATATATAATCGTACTTTCCAACGATGGCAAAATTGTTAAAATCCGAGCAGAAACGAGAAAACTACAGCAAGTTTAGTGGAAGCACTATTTACCGATCACAGCAAACAGGGGGTGGCGTATACTGAATAAGGATCGATTCGCCTTTACAATGCATTGAAAAAAAGCTTTGCTGAGAGGTTAAGTTTGAACAACGATTGCTCGTTTGGTAGATAAGATATAAACCTGAAACTTTTCAGGTGAATAAAGCAAGACATATTCTTTCAATTTGTAAAAGATTAATGATTTTTTTGAATAAATTAAATTGCTGAGAATCGGCACAAATTGGTGAAGTTTAAGTTATCACAAGATAAATCTAGTACTTACTTTGTGCTTGCATGTAATTGATTCGGGTAGATATATGATCGTACTTTCCAACGATGGCAAAATTGTTAAAATCCGAGAAGAAACGACAAAACTACAGCAAGTTTAGTAGAAGCACTATTTACCGATCACAGCAAACAGGGGGTGGCGTATACTGAATAAGGATCGATTCGCCTTTATAATGCATTAGGAAAAAGTGTCGCCGAGCCGCTACGTTTGAACGACGATTGCCCGTTTTATAGATAAGATATAAACCTGAAATTTTTCAGGTGCATAAAGCAAGACATATTCTTTTAGTTTGCAAAGATTTAATGATTTTTTTGTAAAAATTAAATTGCTGGGAATCGTTACAAGTTGGTAAAGTTTAAGTTATCACAAGATAAAGCTAGTACTTATTTTGTGCTATTGTTTAATTGATTCGTGTAGATGTATGATCGTGCTTTCCAACGATGGCAAAATTGTTAAAATCCGAGTAGAAACGAGAAAACTACAGCAAGTTTAGTGGAAGCACTATTTACCGATCACTGCAAACAGGGGGTGGGCGTATACTGAATAAGGATCGATTCGCCTTTACAATGCATTGGAAAAAAGTGTCGTCGAGCGGCTACGTTTGAACGACGATTGTCAGTTTTGTAGATAAGATATAAACCTGAAACTTTCCAGGTGCATAAAGCAAGACATACTCTTTTAATTTGTCAAAATTTAATGATTTTATGGCAAAGATTAAGTTGCTGAGAATCGTTACAAGTTGGTGAAGTTTAAGTTATCACAAGATAAAGCTAGTAGCCTACTTATTTTTTGCTACTGTTTAATTGATTCGTGTGGATGTATGATCGTGCTTTCCAACGATGGTAAAATTGTTAAAATCCGAGTAGAAACGAGAAAACTACAGCAAGTTTAGTGGAAGCACTATTTACCGATCACAGCAAACAGGGGGTGGCGTAGGCTATATTGAATAAGGATCGATTCGCCTTTACAATGCATTGGAAAAAAGGGTCGCCCAGCGGCTGCATTTGAATTCTAGGTAGTTATATTCAACACTCGACGTTGGTTTAATGTTTTTATTGTAAAAACACAGTAAAATTGTCAAAAAATCCATATCCATTCCGCCTTATCACCTCCATTCCGCCGCTTTTTACCTTCCTTTTTTTCACCCTCCCATTAATAGTTGCGTCGGTTTTGTGACGTCATGTTGACCAGGGTGGCGGATTCTATACTTGCACCACCGTCTGTATGCAACCTTAGAATACATTAGTTAATTTTTGTCATCAAGTTACCTAGCCTAACTAAATTTTTAGAAGTAGTGCTGCCAGACCTTTTTATTTTTTGTACTAAAATTCGCATCATCAAAACTACTTTAATTGATTTCAGAACAAAGTTTATTTGAACAGAAGTAGTATGTCTGTGTTTTATTACATTTAATTAAATTTCTCTATTGTTATGTACTTTTTTCTGAATCCGTATGGTCACACTGAGCAGGTTTCCTGCAATGTTTATATTTCTGAGTCTTTTATGACATCACAACTGAATATTTAAGTGGGGTTATTTTTTATTTGTGGTGTGTAAAACAATATTTGTTACTCCTATCTACCATGCCAAAGTGCAGAAGCATCGAGCAATGCACATGCACATTGCACAAGCAAGGTATCTTCAAAGAGGAATTCAGTTCTTCTATCTTGATTCCTTTGGTAAGAAATTCTAGGTAGCTGGTGGCGTAGCCAAGAGGGGGGGGGGTTGGGGGTTGCACCCACCCCCCTTTGGCACGTGTGTGACGTCACGATATTGAGAATGATGCTTTCAGTCTATGCCTCTAAAACAAAGTTTGCCTAATTTTAAATGAAATATGCAAAGAGCGAGTTTTGCCATTACCAAACATTCAAATATCTCAGCCAGGAATTAGCAACAAGAAAACATAGAGACTTGTAGCTTTATTTCCGAAAAATGCCGAAGAAAACATGATCTTATCCTTTTGCTATGCCACCGGACAGCACCATTTTACAGGAATATTCATACCCACATTTTTATTGAAAATATTCTCAGAATGCACCAAATTCAAAGTAATTTTTCAAAATTTTCTGGGGGAGGCCCCCCAGACCCCCCGCCGATGGGTGTCGCCATAAGCGAAACACGTCATCAAACCCCCCCCCTTTCAAAATTCCTGGCTACGCCACTGCTGGTGATCTTGTTATGTCAGTTTTTCACTGTTATCATGCACCGCATACATTATGTTTGGGCAATTTCTATAAAAGCGTGCACATTTGGGCAAATTTACGTTCTGCCCCCCCAAAATGGTTTGGTCTCGTACGGCTATGGTCACCAGCGACTAGCAATCAGCTGATCGGGCAACAGTTTTTACTGCGTGAGTTTCAAATGGCAGATCTTGTTCTTCAAACAGTAAATCAGCTTCTTTTACATAGATTCAACGTATTCAGGCCTTCAATCAATGTAAAATGAAAATGTAAAAAAACAAGTTTGACGATTTTAGCCCACTGTCCAAAAATCACCCCCCCGAATTCTAAAAGTGGATAGAGCCTCTGAACACAGCACACACTTGACTTACTGCGGGTTTCAAGCTGTACCTCTCTCACGCAGCTACTGCAGGTTTCAAGCTGTATCTCTCTCACCCAGCTACACGGATCGCAAATCGATCTCATGACGACGACCATGACTCTAATTTCGTCCCACCATACTAGACCACCAGACCTGTGGCGATGCGTTCGATCCCACTTATGTGGGATCGCTATGCCATCTCTGATCGAGCAGCAGCCGCTGAAGCGTCTGCTGCATTGCACGACGTAGGTATGGTAATGGTTAGTGCTGATAAAACTGGTATTATTGATAGAAACAAAGTTCGGAGATCAAGAAGTAGAAATAGAGAAGAATTACAAGAGGCCAGGTCGGACATTTTACACGGTTTGTATTTTGATGGCACAGAAAAGACAAGACACTAAAGATTGAAGTAGACGATCATGGGGTGTCTCATAGAAGATCTGTTGTTGAAGAGCATGTGTGTATTATTAATACCGAACCTGGATCTCAGTATTTTGGCCAGGCAAATCCAACCGCGGGAACAGCCAGAAGCATTGCCGACTCCATAATATCAGCAGTTCATGATAGAGGAACAGACACCAGCTTAATAACAGCCGTGGGGTGTGATGGTACTGTGGTAAATACTGGTCATGCAGGCGGTGTTATCCAACTGTTGAAATTAGAGTTTCGAAAACCGCTGCAATGGTTGGTATGTCAACTCCACGCAAACGAATTACCCCTGCGGCATCTTTTTGAGTTTTTGGATGGCAGTACAACTGGTCCTCGTGGATATTCCGGACAGATTGGAAAGGCTTTACTTACACGTCATAAAATGCCTATCCGACGATTTGAATCAAAAGCCTCCCAAGTAATTTTCCTCATATGAGGGTGACCGATTTAAGCACAGACCAAAGATACATCCGGGACATTTGTCATTGCGTTTGTACAGGAGAAATTCCCAGTTCACTCGCCACAAGAAGTCCAGGTAAGCTTAATCACTCACGCTGGCTAACTGCGGGAAATCGCATTCTGCGGTTGTAAGCTATATAGGGACCACAAAACCCTCTAATAATTTAAAACGCTGGCTACCTTTGTCATGAAGGTATATGCTCCTATGTGGTTTGAAATAAAGTGCAATCTACTCTGTATCAGCGGTGCTTTTCATCAGCAAAACCATCAGCAAATCTTGCTACCTGTCGGATAAACTAAAGGCCATTGTCGACCTTGTTTGTTTGTTTGTTTGTTATATCTTTACCCTGCATTGCGGGAAAGCGGACGAGCGCTATGCATCAGTGTACGCCTTCCGACGTACACCTGACCCACGCTGCAGCCGACGGCAATGTCTGTTTCCGGTTGTCTACTCTACTTATGACTTAAATTTGATACTACCCATTACTCGAAATCGATCACTGAGTAGAGGCAACTATCGTAAAGTTTCTTGCCCAGAGAAACAACAGCAAGTGCGGGTGGCTGGAGTCGAACATGCAGGCTCTCGACTGCGAGCCCAACGCGCTAACCACTCAGCCACTGCTGCCTGTTATTCAAAGAAATAGATTTTTGGCCACAGCGAAAACAGACTTTTATCAATGCTGTTTGACAAAGAATCACATGTGCGTGAGCTGGGAATACGCCGTATACTGCTTGCATGAGAAACTCCCGTTTACACTGAAATCCGGCGCTTTAAACTGCCAAAATTCAATTTTAATGCTGTCAGTTATGTTGATATGATATGCTGGCAAACCGATAACAACAAAATCGAACCTCTAATAACTGTGAAAATGACAACAGAGAACTGTGGTCGTTTAAAAACATCAACACAAGCCAACATTCTCTCAATTTCCCCTGCCACACGCAAGCAGTCGAGCGAGGTGTCAAAGTTGTCATGGAGGCCTCTGTTGCAGTATCTGGTGCCGCTAACCGCGTTGGATTTGTAGGGATTTGACATCATAAGTCGGCTACAGCAGTGGCGGCTCGTCTATAGAAACTGCAGAACTGCACATTTCAGATTTTTTTTTTCTTTTAGTAATTTCACGTTTTTTTTATTTTCTCTATAGATCCTACCGACTAGAAGTTTCATAATTTCTGAATTTTAAAAATTATTATGATTTTTCAAGGTTTATATTTGGAAGCTCTGAACTGCAAACTCTGCAGTTGCGATCTTATAAAAGAAGAACAAACAGGAATGGTGACGTCATATTTGGCTGAGGTTGCTTTAAAACTGCACAATTCCGAACTGCAAATTTTACAGTTGCCTGTCGGGCTAGCTATTGTTGCAAGTATACTTCATCGTTTTCTAGCACAATGTTATTGTTAGGTGGCTGCGACTGATGCTGTTACACGTTAGACTAATGTGCTTTGCTTTCTGCAATAAAAGATAAAGCTTAGACTAGGTTATCATTATCGTTCTTACTAAATTAAATTTAAGCTAGGTTCATTGTTTACTTGCGATAATAAGTTAAGGTCAAAAATCTAGGGGTGTAACTGTAAGAACAACGCAACTTCTTAATTGGCTAGATTTTTATCAGCATTTTGCTGAGCAGGGTCTGCCATATTTACATTAATTCCACATCGCATTGTTATTTTCAGGCTGTGTGTTGATGGTTTATAAGTGCTAGTCTACTTGTGCAGCAAGTTGTAGACTGGTAGAAGGATAGGTTATGACATGGGAGGCTGCAACGTGGTGCTGTCAATGTGAACTTTTATATACGAACAGTTAATAAAGTTCATGAACATTTGGAACCCTTAAAATTCTGCCTTGATGAAATACAGTCTACATCAACTACGGTACTGATCATACCATTTCAGAAGGGGTGCAACCTAATTCGTACCATAAACAATTCGTACCGTCAGTTCGTACCTTGAAAAGATTGAGAGAAAAAATTAAAAAAAGCCGAAGTGGCTGATCGCAATTTCCGCAAACATTTTAAAATTTTCCCTCTGAAAAGATCGAGAGAAAAATAGCACAAAGCCGAAGTCGCTGATCGCAGTTTCCGCAAACAAACAAACTGGAAAGATCGAGAGAAAAAAAATAGAACAAAGTCGAAGTCGCTGATTGAAGTTTCCGTTTTTTCGCAGTTTTCGCAAACATTTTAAAATTTCCAGTAATGATCCTAAGAGTTTGCCGAAGTCGCTAATCGCAGTTTTTGCAAACATTTTAAAAGGGTTAGGGTTAGATCGGGGTTAGGTTAGGTTCTGATCGGAGTTTCCGCAAACAAACAAACTGAAAAGATCGAGAGAACAAAGCCGAAGTCGCTGATCGCAGTTTCCGTTTTTCCGCAGTTTCCGCAAATATCTTAAAATTTCTGGTAATGATTCTAAGAGTTTGCCGAAGTCGCTGATCACAGTTTCCGCAAACATTTTAAAAGGGTTAGGGTTGATCGGAATTTATGCAAACATTTCAAAATTCCCGGTAATGATCCTAAGAGTTTTTGTTTGCTTGCAGAAACTTTGATCATCGACTTCAGCTTTTTTAATTTTTTCTCTCGATCTTTTCAAGGTACGAACTGACGGTACAAATTGTTCATGGTACGAATTAGGTTGCATCCTATTAACAGTGGCTTAATGTTAGTAGTTGCCACTAACTACTTTGTACAGTACGAGTTCTAAAAAAAATGCCTCTATCTAGGAAGTAAAATTCAATTTTAAAGTGATCTTGATCTTACTGTTCTTCAAGATCAAGATCACACAAAAAAAAAGTGATCTTACATCAAGATCACCAAAAAAAAGTGATCTTCAAGATCAAGATCACGCCCATCTCTGGGGGCAAGGATAAACAGGTCACCTTTGACAAGAGTGATTTTTGTGCAGTGATGTTTTAGATTCAAGCAATTTCTGTATGAAATGGGATATAAGGCATTCAAAGATGGAAAGATTGTTATGTGCAAGGTGCAGTCTAGTTCGTACCCTGAAAAGATCGAGAGAAAACATTCAAAAAAGCCGAAGTCGCTGTTCGGAGTTTCCGCAAACAAACAAACTGAAAAGATCAATAGAAAAAAATAAAACAAAGCCGAAGTCGCTGATCGCTGTTTCCGCAAACATTTTAAAATTTCCGCTAATGATCCTAAGAGTTTGCCGAATCTGCAAACATTTTAAAAGGGTTAAGGTTAGGAAAAAATCAAGAGAAAAAATTTTTCAAAGTCGCTGATCGCAGTTTCCGCAAACATTTTAAAAGGGTTAAGGGTTAGGAAAAGTTTAACTAAGGTAGGGTTAGGAAAAGATCGAGAAAAAAAATTAAAAAAAGCCCAAGTCGCTGATCGGAGTTTCCGCAAACAAACAAACTGAAAAGATCGAGAGAAAGAATAGAACAAAGCCTAAGTGGCTGATTGCAGTTTCTGTTTTTCTGCAGTTTCTGCAAATATTTTAAAATTTCCGGTAATGATCCTAAGAGTTTGCTGAAGTCGCTGATTGCAGTTTCCGCAAACATTTTAAAAGGGTTAGGGTTGAGATCGGAGTTTACGCAAACATTTTAAAATTTCCAGTAATGATCTTGAGAGTTTTTTTTTGTTTGTGGAAACTGCGATCAGCGACTTCGGCTTTGTGCTATTTTTTTCTCTCGATCTTTTCAGAAGGAAAAATTTAAAATGTTTGCGGAAACTGCAATCAGCAACTTCGGCTTTTTTTAATTTTTTCTCTCAATCTTTTCAGGGTACGAACTGAGGGTACAAACTGTTCAGGGTACGAACTAGGTTGCATCCCATTGTGCATATACACAGAAAAAAGGACATTCAGAAAGACATTTCAGCAAGTTCACTTAGATTAGGACCCAACATTCAAGAATAGGCAACTCAGGCGTTTAGCTATCAAGGTCGATGACTGTGGTAAGTTCCTGAAACTGTCCAATTATCCAAAATTTGATTTTATAAAATAGACTCACTCATATTTTCCATACACTTGTGCAAGTATGCGTGATGCTTTCAGATTTGTGCGGTGCGGGCGCAGTGTGACATTTTCAGAATTTTTGCGGTGCAGTGTGCGGGCAGACATTTGCATTGCAGTGCGGGTAGCAGGAAGATTTTTCCTGCCCGCGCCATCACTAGTGTCCCGGGAGAAAATTCTTCTGCAGCATGTGGCAAAACTGCCCAAAAACATCTCTTGCAGATTGGCTGTTGGTGGTTTCAAGGCTTCCACTTTTGAGGAAATGTGACTTCAAGCGTGATAAAAGATGAAGTTTATGAGGAAATGAAGAAAAATGAGGAATTGATAAAAGGCAGTGGCTATTTGATTGGCTCCGGTCTTTTAATCTGAAACACTATTTGACCGGTCATGACGTATTCTTTTTCTCTTTCAAAGCAAAAGACGAGAGAAGAAAAAAGTGCCTATACAACTTCTAAATTCAACAATTTTATTCAACTCAGACAGTGGCGTGTGCGATCTTTCTCGAGCTTGTATCCACAAGGTTATGAGTTCGATACTACCCAGAAGCGTTTTATTTCAAACTAAAATTGCCTACTAAAAACACTGCCTAAAAGTTATCTGAACGTTGATGAAACCATTTTTTTAAAGAAGTATTGTCACTGTTTACAGCCACCAAACTAACTTGTTGAGAGCAAAAATGTAATGCGTTGTTCGGCAAAATTGTAATGCGTCATCCTCTTATGACGAACGGAAACTTACCCAGAGAAATTCTCAAATTCCAGCAAATTAAAAATACTCTAACTTTATTACTAATATTTGAAAAGACATAAAAAAGCTACTCAAATTAAAAATTGACCTCAAAAATGGAGCAGCCTAACGATTGAGTCACTTCGGGTCAAAATTTAGTTAAAAAAAGAAACACTACTGGGTAGCACCGAACTCATGCCCTCGGGAACACCAGCCCGAGAAAGATCGCGCACACGCCACCGACTCAGTTGAATAAAATTGTTGAATTTAGAACTTATATAGGCACTTTTTTCTTTTCTTTTGCTTTAAAAGAGAAAAAGAAAAAAGAATACGTCAGATTATAAGACCGGAGCCGGTCAAATAGCCACTGCCTTGAAAAACGCAGGAGAAAATTTGGCTAGAATGGGCAAAAAATAAAATTCTTACCCTTTGTGTACCGTAGCTAGAAATAGAGGAATACTAGCATATTTAGGCTATACAAGGCCTAGTGGCCTACTTCTAAAATATTTTTCATTTCTCAAACATGTTAGAAAATTTTTTTACAGATTTGCTAATACAAGCAAGACTTCTTATCCAGTCAGTTTTTAAACTGGTTTGTTGCTTAGGGGTGGCGACAATGTCGTACCCCCGATGTCGTCCTTCAAACATCGGGACGTGCAATCATTTACGCTGCCAGAAAAAGCTATAAATAATAAATCAACCTGTTTGTCGTTGCTTTTACTTGCCGTTGCCATCAGCACTTTCATCAGATAAATGTTGTAACTAGCGTTCAAAACGATACTTTAATAAACGTATGAATGTGGCAGCATTAAGAAAATAGCAAAACTAGAATCCTTGAATAATACTTATGGTAAAACTATTTTCTTGAAATAAGTAATGGTTAATTTTTGCATCCACTAAACTTACTCGTTAACACCTACAAGCCCCAAAACTTGTTTTGCAATTTTGAAATGTAACAAAAATGATTAATTTTGCAATCACACAAGATGTTTCAAAACACGTTTTCTACTTGTCTCACTGCTAAGTGGCTGCATAAGAATAACCTACTTAATGAAATTAGTGACAGCATTAATTTAAAATACAAAGTTTTTTTTTTAATTAATTCTTTGAGAGGTATTTTATCTATATTCTTGTAGATATGTAACTTGAAAAATATCCTGTATCTGTATGTTTGGTACTTTTAAAGTTTTGTCGAATAATAACCCACTTTTTCAGTCAATAGTATGTATATAATAATTCCATAAGAGGAAATTTAGGGGGAATTTAGTTCTCAAAATAAGGAAATAATGACTTGTTGGTGAGGAAATAGTAATTGAAATTGTGGAAGCCGTGGTTTGCTACTTTGATGCTGGTTGTTTTAATTTGATAATTTAAATGTAGAAGCTTAATATGATCTGATACGCTTGTTCTAATTAAAGACCGCACTCACAGGCTAGACAGATTTACAATGACAACTACAGACTAACAGTTGAATATTTTGATAAGTGAATTTATTAAGCTATATATATATATCTCCTTGGTACTGCTATTTTGCATTCATCAAATGCTGGCATTTGCACAACAATCTAACCTCTTAGTGTAATTTATTAAGTTAAGAATTGATTTCGCTATAGTAATAGCATCTTCAGCTTGTATCCTTGTAATGGTAGCTCACCTTGGGAACAAAATGACCGAATTATTGCTCGTCAATAAACTGTTCATCAAAAATTTGCTTTGTAAATAGTTATGCTTCATCTAACAGCTATCTTACTTGTTTACAGCATACTTAGAAATATTTGCCTTAAAAGTTGTTAATTTGGTTAATCTAACCTATTATTTTTGTGTAATCATGAGTTCCATCCGTGATGCACGCGTTTATGTTGGAAATTTACCACCTGATGTCCGTGAAAAAGATGTGGAAGATCTATTTTGGAAATATGGAAGCATAAAAACTGTCACATTAAAAAACCGCCGCGGCCCACCTTTTGCTTTTGTTGAGTTTGAAGACTTTAGGTAAGTATCAGTCTGTGTAAATTTTATAACCTAAATAATATATATAATATACTTCCAGCTTATATATAACTAAATTTTAGTAGAATAACTTGTGTGCAACCTTATAGCTACAAACAGAAATAACATTTCAATGTTCAGCTTTTTTTGTATCTTCATCATATGCAGGGCCGGATTAAGGGTTTATGGGGAGCTGAGCTGAAAGTGGGGGCCCTTATCAAGTGACATTTTTCGCTACAAAGGTTATCGATCAATGACGCTAAAAGCATTTCTCAGCAGCTGGGGGCTCCGCCTCCAAACTCCGAGTTGTGTGTATTGTGTAGTTGGTACTGTGCTTTTGCTGCGATTAGGATTGAAAAAAGCGATTAAACAGGAACATTATTTTTTGAACAACAAAATGACATAATTCATTTAATGCTGACTTTATTAGAGGGGCGCAAACTCTCAAACTTACCTGAGCGATGCCATTCTCTAGATAGGCTATGCCACTGTTCTTTAGTTGTCTTTTTGAAAGCAAAACCAATCATTTTAGAGCAGATCAACAAACGTATCCGTTTGTGAGATAGGTTATCACTGTTCAAAGTGAACTTGATCCTTTCTCCACAATTTTTAGTGGCAACATTTTCAATACAAATTGCTAATGGGCGATTATTAATATAGGCTACTGTACGATAACGTGTTCATTTTGTGTAATACTGTATTATACTGTTCAAAACAAACAATTTTGCTCCAAGAAAATTGTGAGGAAAAACCTGGTTAATTTTCAACAGTATTTCTTCGGAAAAGATTCATTTTCTGGTTGAAAAGCAAATTTAGGAATGACAATAAACTTTTAGTGCTTGGTGTAAATGGTGTCGAATACTTAAACACAAAACTGTTGAGATACAGAGCGATCAAAGTAAGCTTAATCGTTTCACAAAAAACTAAACGTTTGTTTTTGGCCGCAACTTTATGTATGAACTGTGAATTGTTTGTCAGCTTCACACGATAAAAACAGAATTATATTCGTAGGAGTATAGGCCATAAATCAAAAATGAAACTGCAAACTGGTAGGCGGTACCGGTAGTCATTTTGTTTGCTGCCCTAGAAAATTGTTCATATCCACTCAAAATGGACGCTTTCTTGCTTTTCTCGTGGCAAAATCGCTGATCAATTCTTCAAAATTCAATGATTCCAAAATATCGTGTTCAATGCTTAGAAGCAAAAGATTCGAAACTCGCTCTTGCCGCGAAGAACTTTGTTTTTGATTCTCTTTAATTTTGAAAAAGATCTTGCTACACTGCAGTTAGAGACCATCATACACAAATACATTCGCAGAGCAACGAAGACATTGGGAAAGGTTTCAACGCACCTTTTTTCCCTTAGAAGTAAGAATGTTGAGCTCAACACTGTCTCCTATTTCGTTTTTATCAGGGTTTTCTGAGGCTTCTTTTCCACCATCAGCAGTTTTCACTTTGAAAAATTCTGCAAAATGAACTGTTTCAGTTGGAAAATTGGCTTCGAAATCCATGGGATATTCCTTCATCAATGCAACAGTAGCTTGAGGAATCTCGTTAGGGCTTAGAAGATCTGTCAGTTTTGAAATGAAACCAAACTTACTTTCGACGTCACGGTATGCTTTCAAACGCTTATCCAGTTCTGCAGATAGTTTGTCAATTAAGGCAACATAGCCTACACTTCAACTCTAAATTTATCTCTTGGGGAAAAAATCGTTGACTCTGTAGAGGGCTCATCAAAATGCCTATAACGTTGTGTTTGAATTCGTTTTGAAGAACCTGTTACAGACAATCGTTCCCCAAATCAAACGTCACATAAAACCGTTTTGGTCTACTTAACCTGGTGTCTTACGTAATGGAATATTACTAAAAAATGAGGAGAGATTGCACTGTAATTCTTTTGTAACACCTGTAAAACATTGCACAAACCATTTCAACACCTGTTGGGAATTGCATAATTAATGTTTATCACTGTTACGTCACAGAAGCTGGTTACGTGCATTTGAAATATCTCAAGTCAGTTTCGTCATTTTAGAATATTGTCGTTCGAATGGTTGGTCGAATATTAAAACTGTTTTGCTTGTGCTTACCAACTAGACAAAATTTCCGTCTTTTATCCTAGTAATTTGTATTGTGGTGACAAGTTTTAGTGGGTACGGTGTTGTCCTCCCCTTTTTTCGACAGCCTGTTGGCTATTTTTTGCTGAAATACAATTCTTGAAAGACGTTTTCAGAAGAGTATTTTGTCGGTGTCATCGCATACAGACGAAAGGATCCGGGAATTTTGTGTTAGAACTTTTCCGCGAAGATATTATGGTTTACCGCTGTGACCAGAAACTGCGTAGGTGTTGGATCCACAATCCACATTTCTTCTTACCTTTTTCTTCATACGTTTCAAAGTTAGATCTTTCGCTATTGACAAAGCTCATGAGACTTTGTAACAACTGTACTGCATTTAGAGCTCGACCGATATCACTTTTTCAGGCCGATACCGATATTTATAAAAATTTTAGGCCGATACTGATATATATCAGCTACGAAAAATTTGTTACCAACAAAGTTATTAAGCAACAAACCAGTCCAAGAAAGTTTATGCATTAGTTGCTGTAATGGAAAAATCATTCTTAACACTAATCACAAAAAAAACACCAAACAAAAAAGAAACAACTCAGGACTCGAAATTCGTTTTTGCTGACGGCGGACAAGCGTGTCCGGTCTGAATTCTTCGCCATTAAGAGCTATGGCTACGGTTTGGAAGGGTCTGCTACTATTCGGTGAGTCTGATTCGGTGAGTTCCTAACCTCTAACCCCTAACTCCTAACCCCTAACCCTAAAACGGCAATGATAATTAGGCTACGGTACCCGATAATTTAAAAAAAATTGAAAAAATCCCCCGTTAAGGGATCGGACTCACCGAATCGGACTCACCGAAACGGGCCATTCCGGGTTTGGAAGGCTTTTTAAAATTTCAGCAAAGGCTTTCATCAGACCAACGAGGTGCGCTTGGAGAGTCAAAGTGCCGTGTAGCGCAAGCTGCAATACGCCGCATAACTGATTAACTTCCACCGAACAAGGTCGTGTGGATTTTTGCGTCACAATGCTCTGGGCACGAGTCGGAAAACTTCTACACCACCGCTACTATTTTCTGCTGTGCAAAGTTTCACTGGCCATTTTTCTTTAGGTATATTTTTGCGTGTTATGTGAGCAAAAGTAAATTTTCCATGGGCCTTTTCTTTCTTACTGTAATACCAAAACTTAACAAATTTTGCTGCATCCTGCTGTAATAGCCTACTCGTATAATCTAATTTTGTAATCAACCTTGCCTTATCAATATTACTCGGAGATCAAAGCCAGACATTGTGACGTAAGACTTGAACTAAGTTGCGCGTGCTCCCATCGATTCTTAGCGAAGAATTTACCTTTGTTACGTTGATTCAATGTCATCAATCGTTGAAGCAACGTAAAACTCGAAAGTTTTCCTGCTTGAATGGAAGCTAAGGGATATAACAGTATTAACATTTTCTAGATGCGCGCACTAGAATGGGCGGGAAATTATATTCTCGCAACAATTGTTCGTGCTATGCAAGCACGTTTGAGCAACTTGTGTTTCTTCTAAAGGCATGTATGGCTGGTTTTGAGTGTACTTTTGATGGCCGATGTTTATCGGCGAAAAATAGCCGATACAATATATCGGCTACACCTGATATCGGCCGATACATATCGGCTAACCGATATATCGGTCGAGCTCTAACTGCATTATTCAAACACAATCCACTTTTTTGAAGGGACAGGTTTGTTTTTTGAAACCTTTCTAAAATTGCACTCCACATTTCAAGCAAATAGCTTTCTCCAGTTGTTTCAACTTTTTTACAAATCCTTCTCCTTCGAGTTTGCTCTCTCGAGATTGAGCATCATCAGCGGACAATTCTTCAAGCGCTAAAATGGTCTCACTGTATCCTTTGTTTGTCTAGCTGACCACCTTGTAGGCTATCAGATAATGTCTTTAAAACAAGCAAACCATCTAGGAATTTTCGATGGACTTGCCAACAATGAGTAGACGAGACGAGCCATGAATAAAGGCTTTGCAACAATTCAAAAAGCTCAGTGGCAGAACGGCATGTTTCTACAGCACATTTACCGATTAAATTAAGTGAGGCAAGGCACATAATGAGCTACACTACATTTCTCGCGCATGAGTCATTCCATTATAATTCAACAGATTTTCTTCAAAAAGTCAACCCGCCCCTCTTGGAAATTTTTGTTTTTAAATATGTTGATGTGCATGAAATTCTGAATGCAACAAAAAAAAAATTATGAAAATTGATCAACCGGTTCACTAGATATGCCATTTTGAAATTTGTTGATCACTTGGTGGCGCTGATGAGTTCACAAACATAAAAATGTCATTTGTTGCGCCCCCTGATGATAGAGAGGTGATCAAACATTCGATTTCACTATTTTTAAGGATGAGGATTCCAAAAACGCAAGTGTTTTCTGTGTATTACTATCACAAAAAAAGTTATAGCAACTTCTATTGTTTTTAGGTGGTCGTAAAAAGACGCCCAAAAAGCCTTGTGGGAATCCACGTAGAGTGAAAAATTTTTTTTTGTAAGATAATCAAAGATGTATTTTATTATAAAAAAGAAAAAAATTAGAGGTGTTTTTTGTTATTTTTTTTTTAAGTTTAATTTTAAAGTAAAGTATGGTTTTCACAGAATTTGTCCATTTCCAAGCCTTACATTGTTGCTCTTGTGTCATGTAATAATAGGCACACCAATGACATCATAATGGTTATTATTTCTTAACAATCAGCCTGTTAGTTGAGGTTCAAAATGGCTGCTCTTTTAAACCTGACTGCTTCCCTATTGTGTTTTCTGTCTGAGAACACCCTGTGTAGGTTAGTTAGTGGGTGTTGCAGGGTTGTCGGTATTTTACCCGACCCAAAAAAACCCGGGTGGGTTTTTTTGAAAAAACCCACTTAAAAAAACCCAAAAAAACCCATAAAAAACCCAGAGCATCATATTTGTCCAGTTTTTATTAGTAAATTAAAAAAAATGAACAAAAATACTACAAGGCACTTAAAACAAACTTTAAATTAGGACTTAAGGATGTGATTATGAAGTAAATTTCCAAGAATAAACTGAAAACGCAGTGGATATTGTACAGTACACAAAAATCAAGTAATGCCACTTTGTGTATGTATACTACATTGATTGATTGATTGATTTTTTATCCTCGGACTGGGAAAGCTTCAATGCAGAGCTTAATCCTGGCAGTTTTGCATACTTGTAGAGGCTTTGAATCACTGACGCAGGCCTGGTCACCGAGATTGACAGAGTGAAGTTTCCGATTGTTGAAGTCTTGTTGCCGGGGAACTATTCCATCCATTAGATGCCGCTGAATAGAGAGCAGTCCTTAACATGCGTTGCTCAAGCGCACACCCCGAGAGTCGAACCAGCGCCGCTTGATCTTGAAGCTTCTTCGTTCCAGAAGTGACGCGCTAACCAATTGAGCTATCGGGGCGGACATTAAAACTCATTCATGCAAGAAGGCCTAATAGTTAAACTGGTGAAAGTACTACTCTACTATAGTCTGTATATATGATGTGAAATACAATTTAGGAGGCTATTTACCAATTACAGATTCTGGATTCTAACGCATGGCTGTTTCAGAGCATTCGCCTAAATGGCCACGCAATCGCTCATCCATTACTATATATAATATATATTTAAATGATAAAAAATATTTAAACATGATGGCATAAATGCTCCTTGCCTTCAAATCTAAACAAATGATGCAATAATGTGATTTCTACCACGGTAGCATCAACTTGGTATAGAAATCAGTGGATGATGCAACATCCAACTTGATCTTGAAATTAATGGATGATGCAACATTCAAGCAACAACAGCCCTAGTGCATTATTTTATTGAGTTATGCAAGCATGTACTGTGAGTGAAAGGCACTTCATTCGTAAAATGTAGTTTTGAGGTGAAATAAGCATGAATCTACCTTTTTTTGCATCTTTTTTAAAAAAAAACAATAAAACCCAAAAAAACCCGGGTTTTTTCAAAAAAAAACTCGGGCGGGTTGGGCTTTTTTAAAAAAACCCGGGTTTTTCTCAACCCTGGGGTGTTGTGAGTAGAAGGTATTGAGATGGAGGATTGCACTGTTGGAAAAAAAGTAGTAGTATTATACTTGTCATTTGAAATCAATATTTAATGATTCGAATATTTTTTCAGAAAGTAAGCAAATGATGATTGCAAATTGTTGACATTGGCAGTTCCTCTTTTTCAAGTTCAATCCCAGATCTCCATAGAACTAACTTTGTTTCAGTTTCAGAAAGGTCAGACAAAGCTATGTAGCTGTCCTTACGGCTATACCATTTCAAATGACAAGTACTACTACTTTTTTTTCCAACAGTGCAGTCCTCCATCTCAATACCTTTTACTCACAACACCCACTAACTAACCTACACAGGGTGTTCTCAAGATAGAAAACACAATAGGGAAGCAGTCAGGTTTAAAAGAGCAGCCATTTTGAACCTCAACTAACAGGCTGATTGTTAAGAAATAATAACCATTATGATGTCATTGGTGTGCCTATTATTAGTATTATTACATGACACAAGAACAACAATGTAAGGCTTGGAAATGGACAAATTCTGTGAAAACCATACTTTACTTTAAAATTAAACTTAAAAAAAAAATAACAAAAAACACCTCTAATTTTTTTCTTTTTTATAATAAAATACATCTTTGATTATCTTACAAAAAAAACTTTTCACTCTACGTGGATTCCCACAAGGCTTTTTGGGCGTCTTTTTGCGACCACCTAAAAACAATAGAAGTTGCTATAACTTTTTTTGTGATAGTAATACACAGAAAACACTTGCATTTTTGGAATCCTCACCCTTAAAAATAGTGAAATCGAATGTTTGATCACCTCTCTATCATCAGGGGGCGCAACAAATGACATTTTTATGTTTAAGAGCTCATCAGCGCCACCAAGTGATCAACAAATTTCAAAATGGCATATCTAGTGAACCGGTTGATCAATTTTTTTTTGTTGCATTCAGAATTTCATGCACATCAACATATTTAGAAACAAAAAAATTCCAAGAGGGGCGGGTTGCCTTCACTTGTTGAATTATAATGGAATGACCCGCAGAAGAGTTTGAAGACCGTTATACTTGCCACTCATATTGGCAGCATTATCATAATCTTGACCGTACCATTTCTGGATATGAATGTAGCAAATAAATACGGTACGGTATGTTTTTTGTTAAAAAAAATGAATAACTGTGGCGGGGGTGATGCAGCACATATGGGCGAGCCGCCCCGGCGTATTTGAGATACGAATTAAAGCAGCAATCTTCAGCTGTGCAACTGAAAAAGTTAATATATTTTTTTCTTTGAAGTGGGCCCCCCAAAAGTGGGGGCCCTGGGCTTCAGCCCAGTCCGCCCTCCCCCCTTAATCCGGCACTGATCATAGGATATACCGGTACTGTAGATACCCTGTATGAATTGCAGTCTTATACCATTTTATTTTTAGAGATGCTGAAGATGCAGTGAAAGGCAGAACTGGTTACAACTTTGATGGATATAAACTAAGAGTGGAGCATCCAAAAAGCAATCAAAATTCAGATTATCGATCAAATCATGTATCTTCTTTTCATTCTCGTGGTGGTCCACAGTCTCGAAGAACGAAATATAGAGTTGTAGTATCCGGTGAGTTACTGTACTATAGTATTATATAGAGATTTGAGTGGATTAGACCTAACTGTTTTCAAGGATTATTATGTAACAGTACTACTTATCCAATGTTTGATGCAGTGTATTTTGAAGAATTTGCTGGAATTAATTTTGCAGCTTATCTTTACAGTTTTTGTATTTTAATGCTATCTCAACCAATTTGTTCACTCATTGCTTTCCACTATTGTACTTTCCTCTTACAAAGTTGTTTTTCATGTTTAAAAACTCAGCCAGAGACTATCACTGAATATGTTTCTATATATACAGTACGGTACTTTACAAGCTAAACTCTGTCATAGTTTCAGGTAAGTACTTAAGTAGTCGTACATGTACGACTGTACGTACATACCCTACAGCTGTTTAGAGAACAAGTGAAAAATGGTGTCTTTGATTTTGCTGAAATCACTCAAAGCCTGTGTCTTAAAACTATTTTTATCTTTGTAAATTTATTTGTGCAGTAAATTCTGATATTAAAAATGTCAAGTGCTTCTATCTTGGATAGGCTATGTTAACTAACAAGTAGGAATGGTACTAAAAAGTAAATGTTTTACCATTGTTGATAGGTCTTCCTGCGACAGGGAGCTGGCAGGATTTGAAAGATCACATGCGAGAAGCTGGGGATGTTTGTTATGCCGATGTTTACAGAGATGGAAGTGGAGTTGTTGAATACGTTAATAAAGATGATATGAAATTTGCAGTTCGTAAATTGGACAACACAAAATTTAAATCACATGAGGTATGGAATTACTATGGCTTTTTCTCGATTCAGTTGTTTGTACTACCCACTTCTGCTGCAAACTAGAATACAATTGACTATCAGGATGTCAGTGTATCTTTGCATAGCCTTTGGGATGCCATGAGTTCACGCAGTCTATTTTACTATTAATTATGCAATTCTTGAATAATGCCGGAGTTGGGGAACGTTCAAATATTACGTAACGCCTTCGAGGGGGAGGGGGGGGGGTTTATGCAAAGCGTTACGTTAGCGTCACATCGGGGGGGGAGGGGGTTCAAGCAAAACGTTACGTAACGCTTTCGAGTATGGAATGGTAGTTTTTTGTGCTAAATTTGTAGTGAAAAAGCGTTACATGGGGGAGGGGGGGTCAAAAATTCGGAAAAAAAGCGTTACGTAATATTTGAACGTTCCCTTGTTCAAAATTGTACATAACTACATATTTGCAAATGTAAGCAATTGTAGGCTAAACTCAGGTCATGCAAGGACTTCTAAAGAGTTTTTTTTTCAGAGGAGATTGTGTTTTTTCATCGGTTTTAATCTTTTCATAAACTTACTATTGCTGGCAAATTTCCCAACGTTTACCATCTTCCCGACTCTTCAGGGAGAAACTTCTTATCTGCGAGTTAAATCAGATTCTGCATCCCCTGGACGATCTCGATCCCGGTCGAGGAGCAGGCACCGAAGATCGCCATCTTACTCGCCTCACACCTCCCGATCACGGTCAAGTTCGCGTTCCAGCTCGCCGTATCGTTCAAGACGTTCCTCTCGTTCCCGGTACCGATCAAGAGATTCTTAACTTCCTGTGTGTTTTTTTTGCATAACAATTCAGATAGTGTGTGCACCGCGAGCTGGCAATTTATGGTAACAATGTTCATATAAAGACTTTTGGAACAATGTTCAATCTTTTGTATTTTGATGACGTTACAGCATTTATACTAAAATTTACGGTGATCACACACACGTCTTACACTTAGGCTGAGTGATGCCACGGAAAAGCCTGAAAACTTGCAGTAAAGTTTACCGAGAACATTGTACTTTTGACAACAGCGATGCACGAGCTCACAGACATTGTTTAATAATTTTCAACTTTGGCTTCGTCTAGCACTCTGGCTGGATAGAACAACTGATCAAAATGCTCATGTTTGTCATTGTACTATTTTGTCTGAAGCATGGCATACTTTCATACGAACAAAACTATTATAACACTGTAATGCTAGCAAAATGTGTTTGCAGTTTTTATGCTATTGGTGCTTTTTTAAGCGAAATTTTACTGCTCCACTGTTTGCTGTAAAGATCTATAAACTGCCACTTCTCTTTAAAAACGCTAATCAAGAATTCCACGGTATGTTTTTGAAAAGTTTTGTTTCACAAAAATGTTTGAATGTGGAGATTTCGTGGATAATTCTTTGTCCGGTCTCGTCAATTTATAATTTCACCTCTTGAACATTCCCGGAACCAACGCTCGTTATGTTGTTAAGGTATCTGTATTGTGAGATGTTTTCATGTGATGTGAAAACATTTCATCGACTTTTACAAATAAGAATATGTTCTTTTCATACTAAATAGACTTGTTATTGTTTTATCAGCATTGCTGAAGGTGCTTTGGACTAGGATATAAGGACTAAAAATACTGATCTCGGAGAAACCCCACAACAGAGAAGGGTCTTCTTTTGGAACTCTTAAGGACTAACTGGATTCACGGTTAGCATATACAAAACTTCGTTAGCATCAGTAACCAAATCTCTCAATTTTTTAGCGAAAAGTGATTTTAGTTGAAGATTAATATTGAAAATTTATATCTATATAAGGCAAGCGAAGAAAGCCAATCTTCGTATCTACTTTTCAGGCATACCTTTAAGTGTCCTGCCGAAGACACAGTCGCGTGCTCTTGAGCGGTGTCGCACCGACGTCCTTACTCGTCCATGCAGCCGACGTTTTAATGATGACTCAGTGTTTTTATTGTTGAATTTTAAAAGTGCTGGTCATCGTCCTACCTGGATTATTCTTCGCGTACATTGTAGTCTAGTGAACTTTTTTGTTTGCTTGTTTACACCTTTTAAAAACATGATCTATTTCTGTGAGGTAATTTGTTTTGTGTTGTTTTTTGACTTCGAGTTTGTTGTATTTGTATTGGTTAATAAACTGTTTCGACTTCTTTGAGAATTTGTTTTAAATAACATTCTATTAGCTCATTTAGCTGAAGGTTTGATAAAGAACAGATATTAAGTAGAACATGTTGGTGGTGCAGATAATTCCATGCACCTCCAATCATAGGTCAATTACGATGCTTGGGGAAAAAATTCGACCTAACATACAGAAAATCTTTAACGCATCAACTTTTCTTCAAAACTTTCACTCGTTAACCATCAAAATTGTCTGTAGTGCATGAAATATTGGCTGTTTTCACATGTCTATGGGGTCAAGACCACAAAACAGTTGGAATAGAAATGTACAATGAAGCCATACATTTTCCAATGTGGTCTTTACCTCATTGCTTTGTTGAAAATATCACAACTTCCAGTTATATGCAAGCGCGCATACATATCTTAAAATTCTTTGCTGTACGTGATCCAAGCAGACTTACAGCAGGTGACAGCCTAAACATCACGGGCGAATGTTTGTCTTAGTTTCGGCGTCAGCCTACATGTTCCAAAACAGTATATTTCAATCTTCGAATTTTGTGTTGACAACGTCATCTTTTTTCATGGAATAACATGATTTTAATTTGCAGCAACATCACCAGACTTCGCTCTATCCGGCCGGAGAAGGAGTTTACTTGGTAGCCTGCCCGCAGCTGGCATACCGGCTGAGTGTTGCCACACAGGGGTGAAGTTGTTGATACAATAATAAATGACACCAAAGTGGGACCTGCTGACTCGATTCCTAACTCAATTTAGTTAGTTATGACGCCATGAAGATGTGGGGCAACACTCTGTTGCATAGTAAAGGGCGGCCTAACTGCACCTCTTTGTATGTGGTTGGTTGAACTTCAGGAAACATATCGTTTTTTTATTGCACCTAAACTGTTGATGTCAAAATAGTTGTAGCGAAACAGCATACTTAAACTTTATCCAAAGAATTGGTATCCCCCAAGAAAGTACCGAAAACTGTTTGACAGAATTTCAATACCCGTAAGAGTAGTATTGCAACGCAATTTTTGTTTCACACGCACCAAAAAGGAAGTTTGTGATAAGCCTATTGGTTGCAGAAAGAAGACTAAACGAAAAACCTTGTTGCTCTAGCACTACCATCGTGATTTCATTGCAAAATAATTTTTTTTATAAACGCATGACTCAGGACTATAATCATAGACGCTTGGCTTTTAATCGATTTGGGACAAAATCAATGTGCGTGGATAAATGTAGCATATCAAAATCGATGAGCACTGCCCTTGAAGCAAACTTATTCGATAACTCTTCTCGAGCTCACCAAGAATGGAACTTGCAGCACAACATTGCATTATCTCGATTACTTTTGAAACGTGGCGCACAAGATTGAATACAATCGGTTTCTTCATCCATATCTCCCATGCATGTTGGAGCGTAACTTCCATGTAGTGTATTTGCAAATTTTTTAAACAACGATTGTTAAAACATCATTAGATGATTTTCATCAACGAATTGAAGCAGTAAAGAAAAACAGGTTTATAAGGTACAATGATCTGCTGCGTCGACATTGAAGAAATAGTCTAGTACTGCAACATATAGAAACAAAATATACGAAACTGCACTTTCGGTGCCACTGTGGCATCAGGAATCCACTCAGTGCAGAGGTTCTCAACCTGGGAAAATTTTGTACATTATGTAAGTGATCAGAATTAGTTTCTAAACCAAGTCATTTTTCAATTGCAACGTAGATACAACCTAAGATCACTTGATCGTAATGGAGACCCATAGCGCCATTATGAAAGACCGCCGCTGGCTGCAGCATCGCTATGATTGTCAATAACAATAATACAAACGTGAATCCAGATTAATGAACATAAACATTCATAAAAGATCCACGTCTACGGTCGTTTGTTGAAAAACCTTCTGATAGAAACCCAAAGCCGATTCTTGCGCAAGAGAATTATGTGATGAAAAATCGATCATTGAATATTGGCCATCTATGCGATTCCTATTCTAATGTGGCAGAGAAAGATGCCAGGTATATATATTTTTTTTATATTATTGTCGTTACCACATATCGTATGCGAATATGGTTTCTGAACTCTCTTGCAAATGAAGACAAAACAGAAATAGACTGGTTGTGAAAGACTACAGAAGTTGTGCCTTTTACTCTTTTAAACACACATGGATATTGGATAGTAAAGGCAAATCACAAGTGTTCCACTGACCTTTAAATGTCAATAAGTTTTTGTGTTATGAATTCATTCTTTTCATTTAAATATTATTCAGCAAAGTTAATTACTAATTTATGTACCTAGCTTCTGGCTAAAAAGCTTACCAATTATTGTGAAAACGTTACGGTATATCTCTTTTTAGAGCACAAATGTAAAAGTGTTTTTCACTAACTAACTTTCTTAGGGAAGATTTTCAGATTTGATTAGCAGTTAAAGAGGTCACCGGGATATTAAAGGTTGAGAACCACTAACACAGTGGATAACTAATCGCTAGTGACTCACATGATTTTCAATGCAGAATAGTAGTATCGTGCGCAATAACCAACATTATCTCTTCATCTTGATGAGTATTACTTTGTGCGTATTATAAATTCAACAATAAAATGCAGAAACATGATTTGAATCAGGAATCGTTCACGATAACAGCTGCTCCAATTTTTAGTTTGAAATTGTTCGTGTCTGTGGCTAAATAGACGCCAAAATTATTGCGGTGTGAAGAATGTCTGTGATTCTTGACGGAGTCGTGGTGAGTAGGTGGGAGCTTTCCAAGGGTCCTAAGCGGTTCTACACTGCGTTCTCCTGTTGCCTGGTCGACGCTGACAGCGCTGCAGCGGTTGCATAGCCCTGCACAGTGAAAGTGGACGGAGCCATTTTTACCGTCACCGGTCTCATTAACAGTCTCGATAAACACATCTGACCAATGCTCTTCGGTGAACGGCTTCGTTCCTGCTACTAAGAAATTGCATCGGAACCTACCGACAATGGCATCTGCGTTCAGCGTGGGTGTTAATGCCGTGATACTTTGATCTTCAACATGTAAATAATCTTGCGAGACGTCAAGTTCTACCATGACTTGTTGCAAACGCTCCACGGTGTTGAACGAGACCAGCAGAAACTGTGCCTCGTTGGCAAGCGCTAGCGATGGCAGCTTGTCATGATGATTTTCGGTTGAACAATGTGGTCCAGGCTGAGATTTCCTCTTCTGTTTCACGAACCTAGGAGCGTCAGACCGTTTTCGAATCAGAGATGCAGGTTGTCCGAGAACTTCAGTCAGCCAGCGTTTAGCTTCTTTACCGCAGTCGGTGCCCAGTATTCTAATCAAACAAATAATACACTTTTTCAGCAGTAGTTGCACTGTTCAATTTCACCCAGCTTTTCCTTTCTTGTACATCAGATGAACAGTGCAACTATTGCTAAAAATGTAAATAATCTGAACTGAACTTTTTAGTATTCAGAACAAATATCTATTTACTGATACAATTATTTCTGGTTGCTCTCATATGATTTTGAAGTTTAATTCTTCAATGAAATGAGTTGCACCTTTTTGGGAACCGATGAAACAACATCAAAGTATTCTTTGAACAAAATTAGAATACGAAATCGTCATCAAAGAGATGTGGTGATCACTTAGTGTACGCTACCTGTCCCCGCAGACCTTTGTGTGGTAAGCTTCGCTATCGTTCCTTATTCTTTCTTCTGTCGGAATAGTCACGGAGCCAAAACCTTCAGCTCTGTAAGAAAGAATAAGTTTTCTGGAATATTTTCATTGTTTTTGCACAACCATACAAAACTAATATTATTGCAAGATGCAACGCACAGTGCTGTGCCACATAACAAAGCTACAAGCTACGTTCTTTTTAACATTAAGCAAAATCATTTTCAGCAACTTTAATATCAAATGTGATAAGTATTGAAGTTTAAAGACCTATCCTTTGTTACTAACTTGAGAGACAGAGTCATGTTCTTCAGGTTGATAAAAGGTTGAATAAATGTCAATCTACGTTCTCTTTTCAGAGTCAGGCACACACCATGCGCATTCACCACCATCCACAAGCGATCATACTTCAGGCCGGTTTCACAAACCATCCATTCAGAGACCTGCGTTATATTCGTCGTCGTCATCTTTAAAGTTATTTCTTAGTATTCATTGAGTGATAAAAAATCTGCACCAATACAAAATTGTCATATTAGCCAAACAACAGCACAAATCTAACATATTATGTAACATTGAAAAACATCAATCATTCGAGTTATGATTTCGGCAATTTTTTTTTTATATGGCTGTATGACATGTGTATCAAAAATATTTTAATTAGTTTTCAAATTTTACTCAAGAAATATATCCCAGGCAGCAAGTGAGCTCTTTTTTGCAGTGATTCATCATCTGTAAACGTTGAAGCAATGTAAAAAGGGGCTGATTAACTGCAAGATGACGTAGAAAAACACCACTCAAGAACAGTGATGATGTCATATGCTATGCTAGGGCATTTGGAGGTACAATGTTTACCCAGTTACAATAATGAAATTACAATTAATGAAAGTTACAATGCAGTCGTTGGAATGGGAAACGGAAAAAGTTTGCTGTTTGAAACAATGACAAGTGCAGTTTAAACATTAAAGGCCAAAGAAAGAAAGTTAATATTCTTTGATCATCGCAATTCCATACAAAATCGTTGAGCAAGCGTATGCGTGAAGGTTATTCTAGTAACTAGTGGAAGGAAGTGTTGCCAGGCTGTGCTCAAGGCAAAAAAACACGGCGTGTGATGCAGAAAAATAACTTACATGTCTTGGGAATGTACCCACAAGTAAATATGTGCTTACGTAGAAAGTAATTTTGGCTACTGCTTTGTGATTACACACCTTCATAGCTCGACAAGACTTGACTGGGTAAACAAAGATTTCTTTCAGATAAATTTCTTGATCAGTGGGAATACGTGGCAAAGGACTGTACAAAACTGTGGGATCAATATCATCCACCTACAAGTACAAAATTAGAGTCACCTTTTTTTCAACACTGGTGTTGGTCGTTTGAAACACAACTGGGGTTTGTGTGACTCACCAGCCTGCACCTGTGGTGAACCCTAGAACAGCACATCCTTATGCAGTCTTTCAACCTACAGGACATGTGGATGTCACAGACCTTATCACTGAGAGAGCTACTGACAGAGCAACCAGTGCACTAAGAGGTGTTGCTTAAATTGCTGCCTCATAAGCAAGAAAAAGAATATTCAGTAAAGTTACTATGCCACTAACGGTTGAGATTCAATAACCATTACTTTTAAATACACCAAATATAGTTTACTTTTAAAATTAACGGTAAAAATTTCAATAAAGCTGGATTAATATTGCCAGTACCATTAAAAAGCAGTCCTTGACAAATTGAATGAGGGCATCCACATCATCCCGTGTGCTCATATAGCCAAGTGAAGCACGGATTGCACCAAGAGGATTTCCGTTCATCAAATCGATGTTGCCACCGCACGAATGACCTTCCTGCACGAAAGTGCAAAAGCAACTGCTTGAAACTAACAAACAGCCGACGAAAGTTTGACTTTTTTGTGAGAAAATTCATCATCAATGACACAGCCGCAACAAAGCAGAGCCTTAATTATTGCTTAAGGTAGAGTTAATCATTTCAACGTTTGCAGACGTTAAATTAATGTTAAAATGGTCTGATTTGTTGACGTGAAAATTACATATTTTGTGCCTTCCACCAGATGTTGTTGATAATTATGTTAATATCTTCACAGCGAAAAGAACGCAAACAAGCAAACATACCTTGTATGCTTTCTTCAAATCGTTTGTGTCCAGATGTAGCATGGATGCACAGCTTCCGACGTTGCAGAAACATCCAGCGCGCAGGTGGATGTTGCAAGAGGATGCGAGATAGAGAACATGGTTGAAACCTACAAAACTACCACCGTAGGTGGTAGAAATATCGGAACGCTTCATTGGAAAACACCATTAGACTGCGTGGCCGAGCAGTGAAAGGTTCGACTCCCACCGAAAATACACATCTGCGTCTTGGCGATACAGTTTAAAGATTTTCTTGAAGATTCGACACTTGTCTTCATCTACATCATTCAAGCCTTCAACCAGCACCAGGGTTGGTTGGGAAAAACCTCCGTAAAACCTCTGGGAGGTTTTTCCCAGTTTCCCCCGGGTAAAACTGAGGGAAACCCTTAAAACTTCTAAATGTGTTGTTTGTGGAATTTCTTATGCAATATAATGACTAGCCAGCTGTTTAGCTCTTATCTCATGATGTTTTCCATCTGAATTGCATCAATACTTAGATAAAATAGATAAAGCTTCGGATCATCACAGAGTGATATGGACACTTTCTCAATGCGTACTGACTCACTGTCTGCCGGCAGTACCAAACTACCAATTTAGTTTAAATTGCAGCTTGCAAACCAACTGATTTCTTCCAGCACTTTGCCGGAAAGCAGTAGAGGTCGTCCACATAGCCTTCCCAGTCCGAGTCCCTCAGTGGTAAGCACTTTTCTAAAACGCTTCCTCCCACAGAAAAAAAAGAAAAGCCTCAAAAACGATGTCTAGTGTGCTACTCTCATGGAAGGAGAAAAGTGAGAAGAAAAATGAAGGAGAAAATGTTGATCAGTTTCAAAAATATATGACTTTGTCTGCAGATGAGAAAAGAAACTGCACGCAACTTTGTTTTTGAAAAAGACGACAATTTCATTCTCGTAGCCTACTGGCAAGATATGAAACTAAGGATACATCTATTTTTTCAAACATCTCTTTTATCAAATCAATGAAAAAATTGTCACCACTTAAATATTGGCAATACATAAGAAAAGTTGCAAACAATGAGCCAGTAGAGAAGTGTTGTTCATTGATGACGGCAATATCATCATGCCCACCATCCAGTGCTGGAATAGAACGCTTGTTCAGTAGCATGGCTTTAATCCACACAAAGCAAAGAAATAGACTGGGCAATGAGAGGGTTGCCAAATTAGTGCATGTTTAATTGTTTATAGACACTTTGGATGGAAAGAATCTGAAACCCCAGATGAAGAGATGTTCAATGTGGACAATGAAGACTGTTGACATGTTATCAATGACTGAGATTATATTATACCGGCTCTTAATCTTTCCTTTTGGCTTTTGTTGTTCAACGTTTACAATTTTGTTCGCTGACTGCATGTTAGGCACAGGAAAGCATCTGACTTGATAACATACTGATATGTTCATCTATGTAAAGTAATGATTGGACATATCTATTATTAGATATTAGTAAATCACAGTATTTTTCTTTTTTTGTAGGATGAGCACAGGAAATCTTATGTGTTCATTCAAAATATGATGGTAATAAACATTAACTATGAAGAGTAATCATTATTTCATTCACATTTGCAAATTTTAACAACTCAAGTTTTTCCCAGGGTTTGACCCGGGTAAAACTAAAGTGGGGGAAACCTCCTTGGCCAACCCTGACCAGCACGCATAATGCTATACGACAAACGGCTTCAAACCATAGTAGCCTACTCTTTCTCATAGTGTATATACATTCAATTTTCTTAAGGATGGAACTAAAAACAGTTTCAAAACAATGTTTAATTGCAACGTAATAAAACGTTTACCTTCCGTTTGATTGCTTCACGTTAAAAGTGACGATTGGGCCTTGCATGTTGCTATCAGCGTAGTTTGAATAACTGTACACTTGAACAACGCTAGATCCATTGCTGTATCTTAGACTAGTTAACCCTTCGTACAACCTGCTCTCAACAATACATCAATTATTACTTTTCGATTGTTTGAAGAAACTTTGGATGGAGCGCTATTGAAACAAAATAGATTGATTTAAATTGTCTCATTTTTTGTAACCTGAATTGACATCCAAGTTTAATTTTTATAACGTAGTAGAAAAACTATAATACAAATCCATGGTAAATTATAGCACATAAATGACAACATTGTTAACGATGAGAAAAACGCAAGCTGTTAGTTCATATACACCTGCCTTCGAGCCAGTGAGAAAGTGTGATCTTGCACTGCGGTCATGGAATTGTTGATGATTCTGTTCATTGAGTCAAATCCATGTTTTAAAGCCAAAATATCCAAAAACGGCAAAGTCCCATCTTCTAAACTAACAAGTAAAACGTCGAGAACAGACCAGAAAATAAAGCTGCTTACTGAATAGAATGCAATTCAATCATGCGTAAGCCAGAAGGTCTACTTTACATTGCCATACCGAATGAACCCAAGTTACAATCTTTGCTTTATCAATATGCAATTTTAAAAAACTGTCAATACCGATCGTGTAAAGTTGTTTTTGGTTTATAAAAGTCTTCACGAGCAAGGTAGCCGGCTGCAGTTCCACCTCCAAAATACGTTTTATTTGAAAGTTGTTCAACGGCATCTTGCTTCACCAACAACGCCCCAAGACCTAAGTGAATTCAGTAGATAATAAAATATTTATACAGCGGAGGTATGTCTACTTGGTACATGGTACCAAATATTAAAAATAGTGTAACTTATACTGTATAGGCAGGATATGGTATATGTCTGTTTATGGTATGTATAGGCAGAAGACAAAAAATACTGTAGAAGAAATAAAACAATCAAAAATATATTTGATAACTGTAGAGTTTTCTACTTAAAAAATAACGCGTAAGAATTCACAGAACTACGAACGTTGTACAGCTTTATTTAGATTTACGACAACATGTTGTTTACATTTAAAAATACCGGTACCACAATGAAATATTCACTTTGAGACATAGCCCACTGTTTAAGGTACCTGTTGGAAAACCAAATAACTTGTAAAACGAGACACATACAAAATCGGGAGAATATTTTCGCAAATCAAGAGGAGAAGATACAGCAAAACTTGCAGCATCGAGCAACACTGACCACCTTGTTAGATTTGTTGGCGCAGGTGAATCTAATTGAAAAAGCGGATAAGTGAGAAACGTTTCTAAAAGAACTCGAAGCACTGTCACACCTTGTCATGTGTACGTCAACTGCAGTCACATTTAGTAAGAACGATACCGGTAGTTTCAACAATTCATCACTTCACCATAACAAAAGTGAGATTATTTCCACGTTTAAGGGGGCAGTTCTACTTAGAAAAAAAAAATTCAAATTTATTTTATTTTATTGATATACAGTATATTGAAAAATTATCGTAGATTCCAAACATGCAGTCAGTTTTTAGCTATTTGCCCTCATTAGGCTTCAAACGGAAGGTTTTCCGAACGCACCTCAGTTTAAAATGTGAATAAAAATTTGCATTTTTGTGAGAATGTTAGTTGCAAGATGTTTTGTATTTTTCCTTACAAAATCTAATAATGAATAAGCTAAATAGCGTCACTTTTTCAAAAGGTTAACCAAGTTTATTGAGAACACAAGAGAAAAAAAGTCGCATTTAAAGTCAAAGGCATAAATTTACCTAAATATATTTTTCAAACGCGATTTACTCAAATCATGTTTTTGTGCACTAAAAATGTTTCTTCTAGAAAACTACTTGTCAGAATTGGCTAAAATTTTTAACAGATGTACACTTGTACAGTAGGCCCTTACGGACATAATGATTGAGTTTTGTTTCAATATTCTGAGTAATAAATACTTTATTACCAAATCCTGAAGTCAAATTTGCTTTTGATGCATAGCAATTATGAAATTTTTTATATTTAAAAAAATAAAAGAGTTAAAAGAAACCCCCTCTATCAATTTATGGCTAGGATACCCTACTAGATCACCATGCAGTTTGAAGTCCCTACCTCTAGCCATTTTCGAGTTTTTAGGGCTGCAATGGAGACAATCGGTTGATTTTATGTACAAATTCAAAATGGTATAAACCCTTAATGGATTGCCCCAGCCTAACAAAGTAAATATTTTTGGATAGCTTGTTTCTTCCTTTTTCCAGCAATACGTGGTTTGTGGATGAACTTTTGTGTGTAGATTGTTATTAAATGACAAGTACGAAAAATGCGATTTTATGTAGAACTGCGTCCTTAAAAGTATTTAGACTGTTGACCGATCCTTTGGTACTTAGACAGTGCAGACAGACCAACTAAGTTAGTAATGGACAAAGGATCGTCGCAGCATAGTAGCCGCTCAGATAGTCAGGCAGATCTCCTCCATCAGTTTACTACTAGAGAACTTCAAAGACATGCCTCCTTAAACAACGAGTTCGGTTTGTAAAAGCAAGCCAACAACTTACGTACCAACTAGCTGAGGTATTCCATTGGAAGCAACCTCATCTATCCAGCTCAAAGGATACTTGCAGCCAGAGAAGTTGCTCTGTGCAGGATATGCAAACAAATGATTGACTCTACAAAATAAAGCACAAGTGGTACGAAGTAAAGGCAGCCGAGAGAAAGGAACTGGCCACCCTACTCTCATTAATGCCTAAGGCTCAGTATGGATGGTGAGAACTTTATCTTCTCATTCCTGAGACACAGTAACTGAGAGTCACAATGGGACCTTAACCTTTACTTGAGGCAGGTTGTGATACATTAGTAGGCCTATAATGTCGGGAAAAATGCTCATGATAGTTTTCCAAACAAAATGTATTTGTTTAGGTATGATAATAATTTATTGGGGTAATACTTAAATATGTATGAAGTCCTTGTGTTCGTTTTTTTCCCAGCAGCTACCATTACGATAGGAATTATACCTTTTTGAAAAAAATAAAGTTGCTGGGGCCTATAACATGTATCCTTATAATGATACGAAGTTTGTAGCTAGTATGGCAGCTGTTACCTTTCACTGCACTCTTCAGTATTTTGTGCATCATAGTCCTTTACAGAAATGGCTTTGAAGGATGAAAGTTGTAAGCGTCCATCAGCTTCACAAGGTCTAGTAATATAGAAAGAACAATTTCTTAAATTGCGTAAAGTAGGCTAGTGTTGGCCAACCGTCTATTTGCAATAGCTTATCATTAGGTCAAAACAACACAACATAAAATCCACAAGGTTTAGGTAGGTAAAGGTTGGAAAGGTGAGTCCCATACTTGAATCCAAGCATCGGGGGATGAGGAGATAAAGTTCTTATTATACTAAGCCTTCGGCACTAGCAAGAGTAGGGTGGCCAGTTCCTTTCTCTCGGCTGCCTTTACTTCAGCAACTACGCTTACCCAATTTATTACACCCTGGATAGAGGTGTTTGTCAACAACCAGCATAAGCAGGAAGTCGAACCAGGATTGCATGCATGATTGGAAAGCGAGCACTTTACCCACTACGCCATCCCAGGTTTAGGTAGTGTGTATAAATTCTAATAAACGACAAACAATTATGCATACTCAACAAATCAACTGGTCCACATGACAAAATTAAGAAGAATTACAATGAGCTGGTAAGGCAAAGTGAAGAAGCAACATGTCTTGCAGCAACTTCCCGAATTCCAACAACAGATGTGTGATTGTCTTCCAAGTACACAAACTTTGACTTACCTGAAAACATGGCAATAATATCACTTTACATAGCCTAGGCTACTAAACAGTTTTTGATAAACAGTTGCGAATTTCGAGGGTTCATTCTCGAGAAGCAAAACATATTCACTGAAGTTCACAGACAGTTGCAAAATACTGTTAAATCAAATTTTTATGTGATGAACAAGGTGTTTTTAAATATCATTTTGCAGGGAGCAAGTCTTTTAGGCGCAGACAGTTAGGCACCGGCCAAATAGGCGCGCACACTGTGGCATCAGAATATTTAGGTGCAGATCACTGTGGGGCCCGTTCATTTAGGTGCTATTCTGTTCATTTGGGTTTTGTGGTCGTGCAAACTACTGATACATAGCCTACTACATAATTTTTCATTCAGGCACGTTTTAAACCTTTCAAGGTTTTGCCACCTTTTCCTGTTCATTAACTTGCTGGTAGGTCTATATCAATTTTTGTAGTTAGTATCTTTTTCGTCCCAGATGCTTTAATGACAAAAAATAAAATGATTGATATTCCTAGTAGTCTGCAGATTGTATTAGCTTGGCAGGTAGGGCAATGCTCTTCACACAAAATGTTATATAGAACAGAAAAATATATTGTTTTGTTAATACGTGTGCATTTATTTGCTGTTAGTCATGGCTTCAGTGAGTGAAGCTGCTTTATCCGACAATGCTTTTCACACAAAATGTTGTATTGAACAGAAAAATATGTCATGGCTTCCGTGAGTTGAACTGCTTAAATTGGCAATGCTTTTCACACAAAATATTATATTAAACAGAAAAATATATTGTTTTTTTAACGCGTGATTGCGCGTGTTCGGCAATTCTTTGTTGTTAGTCCAGGTTTGCGTCAGCGAAAGCTTTGTCAATAAATTATTCAAGTTTCCGAACATGACTGAGTTCACTTTTAGTTAAGTCAAATAATGACTACATTAAACATCAGTAAAAATATACTGTAATCTACATTCAAGCAGGTGGCTTGAGTGAAGAGCAACTTAGTTTTCCGTCAAAACCTAGGTTAGACTAGGTTTTGCCAAAGCTGAGCTGATACAATCTGCAGGCTTTACTAGGAATAGCACCTAAATGAACAGGCGCCACAGTGCTCCGCACCTAAATATCCTGACGCCACAATGTGTGCGCCTATTTGACCGGCGCCTAACCGTCTGCGCCAAAAAGACGTGGACCCATTTTGCATGTGTTGAAAATGTGAACATCGTTTTAACATTGCAAAATAAAAATTTGAGACCTTCCTCCACTTGTGGGTGCAAGCAGTAAGTACAGTACTATTTCAATTTAATTTACTTAAATATAGAAAAGCACACATATTTTCATTTTTCAGAACTGATTGTAAAAAAAACTTTATGATGACAATTATTAGTCACAGTTGGTATGCCCCTTCCTGTTCTCAATGACTTGTTTAACTTACTTTGGCATTGTACCAATAAATTTTACTCAAATTTTCTTGATTTATTAAAATTATATATAGCTATGGCATTATAATCTTAGTGATGCAGTCATGCTCCTGGACATTTCTTTTCATTATAGCCACAAATTTGTGATTGGATTCAAACAGGCAAAGCTATCAGAAAAAATGCTTTTCATATACAGATATTGTTTAAGGAATAATATGGAACAAATACAGGCAAATAATAATAAATCACCAATGCACTTTTCTGAGACTATAGAGTAATAAATATAACAATAAGCACCATCAGTAGGCTACTACATAATAGTACTTAATGTGCACAGTCACAAAAAAAAATATCAAAATCAAATATAGTTATTATTCTCATCATAAAAACCTTTAAAAACTAAGGTTTTGAGGTGAATACCAACATATTTGAGTAATAAATATATGTTGATCAGAACCTGGTGTCCACACAAAAGAGTCAGCTAATATCTTCAATGCTTCAGTTGAGCCTGATACAAATACTACATCATATTCGTCTGATGTAACATTGAAGTGAGATAAAACCACACAACGAACCTAAACACATAGCAACCAACATAATGATAGAGCAAAAAACACTTTAAATGGTATATTGCCTACCTAAATTATACAAGCCACACAAACAGTTTTATTAGTCATGTAGCAATGCACAAGCACAGAAAACTATGCAACCCTGTTTTCCCAACAAAACCAAAAAAAAACTTATAGAAATCGCTTTACAAATAGCTTATATGCTTAAATATGCAAACAGTTAAGATCTTGCTAACACTGAAATGTATCAAGATTTAATTAAGACTGTCCAAAATAGGTCACATTAACATGAAATGATCATCATTAAAAATTAAGTAGAATAAATTTTACAACCTGATGAATGGTGTCAGACATGAGATTGCTGCTTATGTTAGCACTATGGGGATTTCCATAAAGATTTTCTTGTAAGTCACTTGTGTATTCATTAATCTGACTTTTGCTGTAAAGTGTGCTTCCAGCATGATCAAGATAAACTGCATCTGAAAGTTAACATATCAATAGATATAAAAATATTACTTATGAATAATATTACTTATGAATATAATATTACTTATATTACTATTTTCCAAATTAAATAATTTAGTATCAATTGATTATGCTCCATACCTTTTATTCTGCCGAATTCAATTTTTCTGATATCTTTTAAATTTTCTGGATAACTTTTCAACATACCTTCAGTTTTGTTTAATTTACTAAAAAATACAAATAACTTTTATTGTCTGACAGATATTTGTTACACAGTAGGCTAGGCTATACATGAAGAGCTTGTTTCCAAAACCGCTTAGGCGCCATTTTACCAAAATTGAGTTTAGAGTGTCATTAGGTAGAGTATTACCATAGTAATAGAACATGAGGATGAATACTATCCAATCCTTTTTTTCCAAAACCTTCTCTTTCTGCTTCAAATTCGACACTAAAATTTGCGTTTTCTTCCAAAACGACTTACGCGCATAAACGTTTTTCGTGGTTTTCTTGAAATCACGAAAGTGGATGTAAGCGGTTTTGGAAACAAGCTCTTCACATGTTCACAGAACTTTGCTTTTTCTACCCTGAAATTTTGCAAAAATGGTAGGCTATCCATTATCCAACAACACTCTTGCATGCACAATTTTCGTCCTAGATAAAAAGAAAAAAAAAAAAAAACGGAAATTAGCCTAAGTTACTGCAACTGTTTGTGGACTATGTCTGAGTGACACTTGACTGATATTCTGTAGATTTGACAGCAGGCGCCTGTAACCAAAAAGGAAAAAAAAAATTGTCATAACGTCATACCATGCTAAAAATGAGAGCAGTCCACACTCCACATTGCCTATTTGCTTTCTCTCAGAGTCAGTTCATCAACCAGTTTTCATTCACTCTGTTCCTGTTATCTTTTAAATGTTTGTTTTGTATTGAATGATTGCAAGGTTGCCAGACTAGGATTGATGGATGGTACCGTAATTTTATTTTTGTTGGATGCAAAACGTACAGTGCGCATTGCGCAAACTGCGCATCCAATGAGAGAGTGCGAAAGACCGTAGCCCTGAAGGCGTAAAGAGATCGTCGAGTCTGCACTCTCTCATTCAAATTCAAACAGTTATAGCCTACGCAAGAAAGCATTGCGTTTTGAAATAACAAATTGACACAAAAAAGAAAAAGAAGAAAGGAAGAACAGAAAAAAACAAAAAAAAACAAACACGGACGCAAGAAATACAAAAAAATAATATTAATAATGATGGACATAAAGTCAGGTGGTGAATGTCGCTTCTATAGCTCTTGATTATTGAAGAAGTGTTTTTTACATGTTTTACTGAACAAAGTGTAGCCTTTTTTATGTTTTTCCCCATATTTTGGGGTAAATTGTATCATACTTTGATCAGAGCCACTATGTATACAGTGACTGTATGAGATTTTACGCCCTTTATTTTTTATTATTGTTCCGTAGTTGCGGTTACCACATTTTAGTTGTCGTTTGCTGCTGCGAAACCTTCCGAAGTTTACCATGACAGAATTGTTTTGTAAGCAAGTTAGCTAATATTTTTTTATGTGCAGTTTTTTATCTGTAAATATCAGCAGCCGATTTGAGGTAGTAAGGGAATTCTTAAGTTTATAGTGAACTTATTTTACAGTAGTTTTGTTAGTGAAACCCGTGTGTGTTCGGTTTCAGTGCACTGTACAGTTAGCCTAATTATTTTGTATTCTATTCTTTGAAAGACAATTAGGCTGTGAATTGTGATGTGATTCAATGTGATCAGTACGTGTGGAGCACATAAAAGTTTGGTAAGTGCACTGGCATGTTTGGTGGTAACCGCTTAATTCGTTGTTTTATGTATTTATGTTCGTTGTATTATTATTCCACAGTAAACGTCCTGCAAAAATCTACTGAGTGTGTCCAGTGTTGCCAGGTCGCGTTTACTCACAAAAAAGGAAAATCTTGTCAGAACGCGAGCGTCACGCTCCACGGCGCTGTGCGCGAAGCTGATACAGTGACCCTGCTTTGATTCCCATGCATTTTAAACTTTTTTTTAAAATAATCGGGTAATTGCCTGTTGAGGAGGAAATAAAGCGAATTGGAGTTTGAGCGTCGGGTGTTATAGCCTATGAATGCATAGTTGATACATGTGTAAAGAAAGTTTTGAAGTTTTCTGGTTAGTTTGCTATCACAAAATTTGAAGATAAATTTGCTTATTTCTAATTTATAAGTGGAATTTACAGTTAGTAGCCTATTCCATTATCTTGATAGAGTGGCAGTAATTTTGTTTTCATTTTAAATGCTCCTGTAGCCTACGGTAACGATTTTAATTATCTTATTTTGTCTAACTAGGATTCTATATTCAAGTATTTTGTGGGTGCGCATCCTCAGTTGATAATTCCATATTGTAGGTGAGAGTATACACTGTACAATGCTATAATAAACAATGTTGTACGCGTCAATGAAATAAATTGACGGCGTCAGCGCAAATTGCCTAAAAACTTGACGGCGTAAAGTAGGCTACTGCGTCAGCTCTTAAAGAAATTGAGGCGTCAGCGCTATTTTAGACAGTGTTTCACAAAACGGAAGTAGAGTATTTCAACCAAGTTTAGGCTAACAATAGCTATAAATAAAGGTTTTATGTATTGAGACTGTATTGTAATTAGCTGCTTAGCTTATTAGTTAGCCTATTTCCTTGATCCTTGTAGATAGGCTACACAAGCATTTCAAAACGTTGGTCCGACAATCTGCTGCGTTTGGTATGCATTAGTGATGCAAGCCGCGCAGCGTACGCGGCCGCTTTTGACCTTTTCGCCGCGCCGCGTGGAAGGTTGAAATGACAAAGCCGCGCCGCTTGCCGCGTAAACTTTCAAGATGTTAAACTTTCGTAAACGTAAACTTTCAACTTTTCAAGAAAATCAGTTATAAAACTTCAAATTTAAATTGGAAACACGGATCAGTTTTTTTTCTTTTGGAAACCCTAAGCTGGATAGCTATGCAAATGGCTTGTTGCAGTTGACATGGTTTTGGCTTGTAAGGGAAGTTGTACCAGTGTTTTTGGTTAATAGCCTAGCTGATTAGCTCAGTTACCAGGCTATAGGCCTAGCGCAACTACCGCATTAGTTACTATAACAGTTAGCCCAGTGAGTTCAGGCTATAAGTTTTACTCTTGTGTGTCTGTGTAGGTAGTTCATACAACCACTGACATTAAAATTGATTTATTGCTTGCAAAAAATGTTCAAAAGTCCTGATACTGGATCCAGAAACATTCTATTTGAAAAAGCATGATGTCTTAGAACTTAGATGCATTGCTGATAAGAGAATATGATCTGGTTAGCCTAGTCAATTAGTGCACAACTGTACTGGTAGGTTGCCAGTTACGGTATATATATGCCATGGATGCTTTTTGCCACAATTGACTTTCTAAAAAAAAACGCGTTAAAATATTTTGTGAAAATTTTGTAATTTGCGGTGTGCGGTGCAGTGTCAAAGTTCCAAATAAATTGCGGTGTGCGCATAGGCGATTCAGTTGCGGTGCGGTGTGCGGATAAAAATTTTGGGTTTGTTGCATCTCTAGTAGGCCTATGCATAATGTCCTTTCCAAGTGAAAACATGCGTTCCACAGTAACGCTGAATGGTAATGGTATGTTTTATTTCAAAAACAAGTCTTGAAAATGTTTACTCGAAAGGTATCACTGTTCCAATTAAGCGTGCTGTGATGGCTTAGCATAATATATAAATCTTTTAACGAGGTCCACTGCATCAACATCGCTATTTTCAGGGGCATAGAGCTCTTGAAATAAAGTAGGCTTCTACAACTACCGGTAGGTACATCTTAAATTTTTTTACATCTTAAATTTTTCTGAAGGTGTTGCGACCGTGCCAAATTTTTTTCAACTCAATAACTTACTTTGGTCACAAGCACGTTTTAACGTTCGCGTTTTGTCGCTTCTACCTTTTTCTCGACCTTTGCTATGTTGACGTGTATTGTTTTTGATATGATGGTCAGAAATAAAAACAACTGAACTGAACTGATAGGCTATCTTCAACCTCCGCAATGACATTCATTGATTTTTTACTTTTTCTCTTTGATCCCTCGTTCTCGATACTGCTCACGTTTGATACTGCTCGATACTGCTCTGATACTGCTCGATACTGCTCGATACTTTGCTCACGTTCGACACGTTCGATACTGCTTGATACTGCTCACGATATAAGTGATCTCGATACTGCTCACGATAGAGAATGCAGACTCGACGACCTCCTACGCCTTCAGGGCTACGGTCTTTCGCACTCTCTCATTGGATGCACACTGTCAGTTTTTGTTTTATGTATGTTTCGGCGTTTCGCATCCAAACAACAAAAAAAATGACCATCCATCCATCACCATTTGGCGAACTTCTTCCGCTTGTATTCCAGGTAGCCATTCCAACCAACGCAAAAGCCGGTATCGTAATTCGGATGAGTCGCGCTGGCCAGAATACATTGTGAAATTCTCATTGTTACAGGCTTGCCAGATTGGCCCTTTTGGGGCTAAATTTCACAAATTTGGCCCTTTTTAGAGGCAGTTGGCGCAAAAAAAATTGTTTGGCCCTTTGTTTTCAATATTTGGATTTTTTTAGAAGCAGTTGGCACATGCTATCAAACTAGCTATTTAAATAAATGTCTTTCGGAAATTGAGACGGAAAAGAGTTATTACGATTTTTTAGACAGTGTTTAGCTGACAATGTTTATGCCAATGCCAAAGATTCGAGTGGAAATAAATATTATTATTAACGTTATTGGACAATTTGGCTGTTTTTACCCAGTTTGGCCCTTTTTTCGACATTGTTTGACTCTTTTTCTCAAAAGCTGTCTGACAACCCTAGGGATTTAGACAACCCTGATTGTGAAACGAGATTTTCCATGAAAATAAAAAATGACGCATAGAGAGTGACACTTAAAATTGGCAAAATAGTTGACGGCGCTATCACCAGAGTCACTCACTTCCATCAACTAAAAAATAAACTGACGGCGCTAGCTTTAGCGTCAACAAAAAGTTGACGCCATCAAATTGGCGTCAACGTACAACGCTGATAATAAATATTTATGAAAATATGGCACTGTCGCAACACCTTATAGAATATTAAAAATTGGGAAAAACAGTGATTTTGGTAGGCACTTTAACGTATTCCACTTTCCCAAAGCAATATCGTAGATTATGTCACGCATGATTGCGTTGTTGTTTTGGGAAAGTAAAATACGTTAAATTGCCTACCTAAAATTTTCTCAAAAAAGATCTTCACTTTCCAAGACGCTTATTTGGGCGTCTTTAAATGTCGCAAACCTTGTACAGCTGAATTTATAGCTATGAAGGTTTCTCAGCCTCATAGAATAAATAAGCTAGGTTGTATTGGTGATTGTAAAATGCTATTGTTGCAGCATTGAAGTTTTCTTAGCCTGCAAAGATTAGAAAGGCCAGGCTAGTGTTATGAAGTTGTAAAAAGGCTCCTGTTTTGGCAGATAGAATTTTTATAGATTAAAGGTAATCAAGCTAAGGTTATGCTTGAGACCTTAGCTATAAAAACCCTTCTATCAGAGCACATTTTCACATAACTAATTAACTAATTACTAAGAACTAATTTACAACATGTGTGCTTCTCTCTGTTTTTGTTTTATTTTTTGCTATTTGTTTTTTTGGGTTTTGTAGCCGTGCTAACTACTGATATATAGCCTACTACATAATTTTTCATTCAGGCACGTTTTAAACCTTTCAAGGTTTTGCCACCTTTTCCCGTTCGTTAACGTACTAGTAGGTTTATATCGATTTTTGTAGTTAGTATCTTTTTCGTCCCAGACGCGTTACTGACGAAAAATAAAATGATTGATTGAACTATCAATTCAGCTGTACAAAGTTTGCTAGGTTTGCAGATCTGTGCAGGTCGATAACCCTAACCAGAAAGTACGGTAAGGTTCGGTAGGTTTATCAAAATAACCCTAACCCGAAATTTGGTTTATCAACTATTATTTCAAGATACTTAGCATGGTCTTGAAATAATAGTTGCATTAACTGCTTTGACAACTCCAATCAGCAACTTCGGCTCTTGTGTATTTTTTCTCTCGATCTTTTCATGGGAAAAATTTTGAAATGTTTACGGCACCTCCGATCAGCGACTTTGGCTCAGTTATACTTTTTTCTTGATTTTTTCAGGAGACGAAATAGGTTGCACCCGTGCAGGTCTCGCCACAATTAACAGATTTTTTTGTAAATAACATCTGTTTAGTTCAGTTTGTGTTTATTTCTGACCATCACAATAAAAAACAAATAAATGCCAAACATAGCAGAGGTTTACAAAAAGGTAGAAGCGATAAAATGTGAACGTTGACGGCATAATTTTGCAAGTTTGTGTTGCACCCTTACATACGGTACCCTTTCATAGTGGTGTACCTCTTGTTTGTTTTGGTGCGGGAGCAAGTCTTTTAGGCGCAGACAGTTAGGCACCGGTCAAATAGGCGCGCACACTGTGGCGTCTGGATATTTAGGTGCGGAGCCCTGTAGCGCCCGTTCATTTAGGTGCTATTTCTAGTAAAGTCTGCAGATTGTATCAGCTTGGCAGGTAGGGCAATGCTTTTCACACAAAATGTTATATTGAACAGAAAATATGTTGTTTTGTTAATGCGCATGCATTTATTTGTTGTTAGTCATGGCTTCAGTGAGTGAAGCTGCTTTATCTGGCAATGCTTTTAACACAAAACGTTGTATTCAGGGCTGCGATTTTTGCCTTTTTCGGTGACGAGGTCACTCGACACGCGCCATCACTATTCGACAAACGCCGTGCCTTACAAATAAAAAGAAAAACGAAAATAAAAATGAAAAAAAGCTGAGAGAGGACTAAACGTCGTCAGGTCGAGGAACAATCGGGGGGGGGCATCACGTGATGCAATCATAACAGTGCTGACTTATGTAAACTTTCATGCGCCAGGTAGGCCTACTTCAAAGCAAGGTCTAATAGCGACGCTTCACACGAGAAACTCCCAAGGCGTCAGCGCCGCCATTTTGACCACTGCGGGAGAATGCTTTGATCGAAGTTCCAACGCCTGGCATCAAACATTTCGCCACACACGTTTTGTGCTATTCGACACAACGGGTTTCTTTTATACATAAAATAACCGAAATAGGCTACTTTAATTGTCAATGTCAACGTGTTTGCAAATTGCAAGTTTGTATTTATGTCAGACTTATGCACTTGTTCCAAGATTGCAGAAATGTTTTGCAATGTGAATAAAGAATAGTATACAGATAAATACGGTTGCAACTTGACTTCCAAGGGTTTCTGTGATTACGTAATGGGCGATTTTGCATTCACAAAAGCACACAACCCAGCTGGCAAAACCCGTCATTTTTACATTGATTCAACGTCTGCAGACGTTGAATCGAAAAAACGAAAAGAATATACTAGAGTAGTCTATCACGAGTCACGACCGCACTGTTTGATTTGTAGTGATGTAATAATACCAAAAGTAGCGATACGCACGCTGTTATCACGTTAAACATCTCAGGGGGAAAAGTAAGTTAATTTTGGGTTGATTCAACGTTCGAGTCAGCACAAATCTATTTAATTTTCCTGGCAGGTTACATTGCGTACCCAGACAGCAAAAATCATCATTTTTACATTGATTCAACGTCTACAGACGTGAAGTCAATGCAAAAATGACGAATTTTGCTGCCTGCGTAACAATGCCCAAGAAGAAATTTACGTTTGTTTTACATTAATTCGACATCTAGCGACTTTGAATTATCATAAAATAACGTTAATTGTTCAACCAGGTACCGGTAACAAATTAATATCTCACTGCGAGATGATTGCCTCGATTTACGTTTACACTAACATAATTTCGGCACAATTGAGATACTGCGAACAAACACGAGTCTGTTTGATAAAGAACTAGCTGTCAGAATCGGAATCATAAGACGCTGTATGGAGGATGAAGCTGTCGCATCGTCACTGGAATACTTGAAGACGCGAAACTGCCCGTTCATGAACGCGCAATGCCATATGATCAGAAGCATTATTTTTCTTTTCTGCCGAAGAACCGTTTATCCAATTTTGTACTACTTTTTTAACTTGACTCGGTAGCTTATCTAATTCCGATTTGTTTCCGTCATAAAATTCTTTACAAATTTTGCAAAATACCACACTAGCTTTTCCTTCTGTTTGATAATCTATAGCAGGTAAATTCCACTTTTTAACTGTAGGGTCATTTCATTATAATTTTAAGAGAATTCATGATTTTTTCCACAGGGTTCTTTAATATTCATTATTTTTTTATATGTTAATCAGTGCAAAAAATGATGAACTATAAAAAAAATTTTTTTGAAATTTGTTGAGTGGTTTTCGAGATATAGTCGTTGGAAGTTTTCACCACTAGGTGGCGATTTTATGACCGAGCGAGGTGGTCCAGCAAGTCTTTTTGTTAATATATGATATGTTAGTGACATTTTGAAGTGTAAATATATGTATCCCCCTATTTTTGGGGTCAAGGAATCCAATTCTGAGGTCTAAAATGCATTTAGATCAACCCAAGTGGGTCTAAATAGCATTTCAAAATCAATTTCCAGACTTTGCATATGCCGAACTTCTGGAGCCCTTTTTGGCATGTTTGGAAAAGTTTGGGAATTTATTTTTTTTTTAATCATGATCTATTAATCCTATTCTATTAGGAAATACATGATTTATAATTTAGTATTGACCATAGAGAAAGTTAAGAGTCTTACAAGTATTCTTGTAAATTTCATGCAAAATTTATACAAGTATCATATAATTAACAGATGGATTACTTTTTAACATTGTTAAGAAATAATTTTTTTTTTATTAACTTATCAAATTTATAGGCTATTGCATGAATGATGTACCTGATGCCTTATTCACTATTTAATCATTAATTAAATTATTGTGACAGTATATATAATATTGTATTTTTCTAGAATTTAAGTCTTACATGATACATGAATTAATTTATATATAATATATATTCTGTTATTCTGTATTAAATTGTGTTGCAAACGTCAGTTTGAGGAAGATGGAACCCTGCAGTCTTGGAGTTATATTGGACGATGAAAATTGTCACAAAATGAGCTATGTGAGGAAAATGGAATTAAAAGCATTTGCCGAGTATGGGGATAGTGACAAAAAATTAATTTTGTGGAGATCTGAACTCAGATACACTCACAAAGAGTCAGACCTATCAACAATTTGTCTCCATCATGAAAAATTATTTCTTGGAATTGTCTTCGAAAGAAAGTTTTCTAAATGTTGTAATATACTTAATGCACACAAAAACAAAGCAAAAGGAACCCACAAAATATCAATAAAAATTGCTGAAAAAATGGAACAGAAAAACTTATTTGTCATACCAGGATGGAGAATGTGTGCGTCTTGTTACAAGACCATTTCAGCACTGGAAATACCACGTGTAGCTTCATCAGATGATGACAAGAGCATAACCTCAGACGATTCAGTGGATGCTGAATACTCCAGTGAATTGAAAAAGATAGTCAGTAAGGCTAAGGTTAACAATACGTTGGATGCACTTGACTTATCACCAATGCATAGCTCACATGGTCTCTCAAAACGCCGTAGAACAGATCAAGGGATAGAAAAAATAAACACAGTTAAGAAGAAGCTAGGGGATTTGTACAGTGGATTGCTTGAGGTAGAAGAGATTTCAATGGAGGAAGATAGTGTCATTAACATGAAAGAACTTGCCCTGTTGAAGAAAAAGGCTGCTGCACATGATAGATTAAATGAACTGATAAGAGATAAATTACAAGCCACCAAATCTTACAATGAGCAAAAACACATTCTCACATTAATACCGGAAAACTGGACAATTTCTGAAGCTGCAATTTATTTTAAAGTTTCTGAATATCTAATCAGAGAAGCAAATTTATTACGAAAAGAGCATGGCATACTGGGACATCCAACACGCAAAACAAGGTTTGGAATTGATGATGAAACGGTGAAAGCTGTATTGAAGTTTTACCAAGATGATGAGAATAGCAGGATAATGCCTGGAAAAAAAGACTGTGTTAGCATTGGTAAAAATATCTATGAACAAAAACGTTTGCTTCTTTGCAATGTGAAGGAACTGCATGCCAAATTTTTGGAAAAGCATCCCTTCAAACAAATAGGAATTACCAAATTTTTTCCCTGAGACCAAAGTGGTGTGTTAATGTTTCGTCCAGTGGAACGCATTCAGTATGTGTATGTGTACATCATCAGAATGCTTTGCTATTAGCTAATGCTGCACACACATCAGGTAACGATGACTACAAGTCCTTAATGGCAAAGATAGTGTGTAATGTTGATAATAGAGTTTGCATGATGCATCGGTGTGACAACTGCCCTGGAAAGGAATGTCTTCGAGAATATTTGGAACAGGTCACACCACTTGCCAAAGATTCTGATGAAGAACAAGAGATTAAGTTCCAAAGGTGGCAATCAACAGACAGATGTAGCCTTGATACACTAATTCTGCCTCGTTCTAACTTCCTTGATTCATTAGTGACTGCAATAGATGACTTAACTTCCCATTCGTTTCTGGCAAAATGCCAAGCAAGATTTCTCAAAAAACAGAAGGAGGAACTTGATGACAAATCTGCAATTCTTTTGTTAGATTTTGCTGAAAATTATCAATTTGTGATACAAGATGAAATACAATCGTATCACTGGAATCAAAGTCAGTGTACACTACATCTGGTGGCTATGTATTATTTGGAAAATGGTGAGATTAAACAACAATCCCTGTGTATTATATCTGATGATTTGGATCATGATGTCGTATTTGTGTATCAATTGATGGAGAAATTGTCAACTTATGTTGCCACGCAATTTCATAACAAGGTCAAAGTTCTGAAATATTTCTCTGATGGATGTGGTGGACAGTACAAAAACTATAAAAATATGATGAATCTCTGTTTTCACAAATCAGATTTCAAAGTTGAGGCAACTTGGAGCTTTTTTGCCACAAGTCACGGCAAATCTCCTTGTGATGGGATAGGAGGTACTGTTAAGCGTACGGCCGCCAGAGCAAGTTTACAACGTCCATGTCATAACCAAATTTTAACTGCAGAATCATTGTTTAAATACTGCAAATCACACATGACAGGAATAACTTTCTTTTTCTTTGAGCATTTTACTTTGAAAAAACAACGTATTGTAATGGCCAAGCGTTTTGAACTTGGATCAACAATTCCTGGTACCCGTTCCTTTCATCATTTTCAACCCCTTTCTTGTTCTTCTATTGGATACAAGAGAACAAGTGAGGATGAACATTTTGCTGGAGTGCACACATTTAATGCTGTACCAAATGTTATTAATATATTGGATACAAATGTCAATGATTATGTTGCTTGTAAGTTTGATGGTCAATGGTGGATAGGTCTTGTTGACGAAATTAATCAAGAAGAAATGGATGCACACGTTATGTTCATGCATCCACCTGGACCAAGTTTAGATTTCAAATGGCCGACTGATAAAGACCAATGTTGGGTTCCATTTACAGAAATTATCTGCATAATTTCAATACCATTTGCAGCAACTTCAACAGGACGTACCTTTCGAATCAGTGACAGTGACCGGAGTAACATTGTTGCTAATTTTGATTAATTTGCACCTTGTCAAAATAATAACAATTTCTTCATTTGTCTGCTTGAACCGGGACCTTGTATTAGTTATTTGTTTCAAGATCATTGATTTACAGTGGCTTACAGCTACACTCGCAGTTTCCGCAAACGTTTTTCCGCAGTTTCCGCTAACCGCAGTTTCCGCTTACCCTAACTCTAACCATCGAGTAATCTATGCTCTAACCCTAACAGATATCTAATAGGTATGAAACTCATTATGACAATAGTAAAATGTTTTAACATTTCATATTCAGCTGTGTGCTTTTTAAGATAGCAGAAATGAAAATAAGACATTATTTGTATTTTCAGTTAGTATTTGATGACCGCTATTTACACAAAACCTTGGTATTATCACAATAATTTAATTAATGATTAAATAGTGAATAAAGCATATAGTGCATACATAAGGCATATAAGGCATTAAATAGTGAATATATACTGTCACAATAATTTAATTAATGATTAAATAGTGAATAAGGCATCAGGTACATCATTCATGCAATAGCCTATAAATTTGATAAGTTAATAAAAAAAAAATTATTTCTTAACAATGTTAAAAAGTAATCCATCTGTTAATTATACAGTATGATACTTGTATAAATTTTGCATGAAATTTACAAGATTACTTGTAAGACTCTTAACTTTCTCTATGGTCAATACTAAATTATAAATCATGTATTTCCTAATAGAATAGGATTAATAGATCATGATTAAAAAAAAAATAAATTCCCAAACTTTTCCAAACATGCCAAAAAGGGCTCCAGAAGTTTGGCATATGCAAAGTCTGGAAATTGATTTTGAAATGCTATTTAGACCCACTTAGGTTGATCTAAATGCATTTTAGACCTCAGAATTGGATTCCTTGACCCCAAAAATAGGGAGATACATATATTTACACTTCAAAATGTCACTAACATATCATATATTAACAAAAAGACTTGCTGGACCACCTCGCTCGGTCATAAAATCGCCACCTAGTGGTGAAAACTTCCAACGACTATATCTCGAAAACCACTCAACAAATTTCAAAAAATTTTTTTTTATTGTTCATCATTTTTCACACTGATTAGCATATATAAAAAAGAGAAATTTTTGAGGACCCTGTATTTTCTCTCTTAAAATTATAATGAAATGACCCTGTATCTTCTTTCACGACGATTTATATTCGCAACGACACCGGTAAACAACAAGCATTCGATGAAAGAATAACTTTTGCGAAACAATAAGCCGATATTTATAAGGTTGCAAACTTTTTACAGTTCACAAGAGCATTGTCAGCGCATAAAATAGCTTGCGTGATGCTCTGGGCTACCTACTGCCGTGTGACACGCGATAAAGAAGCGCATAAAATTTCGTTTGCTTAAACATTAAAGCATACGGCAATTGTTGCAGCAATCCAAGGTGTGTTGATTTGGCGACGGCAATGTTTTTGCCGCCGTAGATGGAATCACTCAACCAGCGTGCGATTAAAAAACTTAAAGTAAGTGACTCTAATACCACACAACTTGTGCGGTAACTCGCGGTCAAACGCTTATAATCTGACTCGTGTGACGTCATATTACTATTCGACAAACAAGCGTAGAATTTTTGGTCGTTCGACAAGAAAGAAAAAATCGCAGCCCTGGTTGTATTGAACAAAAAAATATGTCATGGCTTCCGTGAGTGAAGCTGCTTAAACCAGCAATGCTTTTCACACAAAATCTGATATTGAACAGAAAAATATATTGTTTTTTAATGGGCGTGTTCGGCATTTATTTGTTGTTAGTCCAGGTTTGCGTTGGCGAAAGCTTTATCAATAAATTATTCAAGTTTCCGAACATGACTGAGTTCACTTTTAGTTATATAAGTCAAATAATAACTACACTAAACATCAGTAAAAAATATACCGTAGCCTATATTCAAGCGGTTGGTAGGCTTGACGCTTGAGTGAAGAGTAACTTACTTTTCCATTAAAACCCCGACTAGGTTTTGCCAAAGCTGAGCTGATACAATCTGCAGACTTTACTAGGAGTAGCACCTAAATGAACGGGCGCCACAGTGCTCCGCACCTAAATATCCAGACGCCACAGTGCCGGCGCCTATTTGACCAGCGCCTAATAGACGTGAACCCTTTGGTGCATTATGCACACCGATTGAAGAGCATTGGGTTTGATCCATCAAGTCATCTTTTTTGGGGGTTTTGTTTTTTTGTCACGTTGCCGTTATTGGTTAGGTGTCATTACTTACGGGTGACAATTGATTTTTTAGAGAAAGAATAAGTGTTATTTATCTTTTTTAAGACAAGCTGCAACTTGCAAACTATTTCAAGGTCTTAATTTTCACATCATGTCAACCTAATTTTGGGTTTCAGAACAGATGTTCATTAATGGCATTGAAATAATGCATGAAACAGATTTACACAAACTGTTTGACCACAATGTGCTCTGTTATTATGAATAAAAAACTATATAATATATAACAGATGTTTATCGTCAGCTTGGAGAATTAGAAACATTGTAAGTTTGACTGCGGAAATATCTTCTTGGCTTGCAATCTTTGTCATTGTCAACTTCAGTGACGGTTGATGAAAAACTGCGTGCACACCATTTTCCTGAAATTAATTACATACATAAAGGGTATGTAGCTGTAGATCGTATGTTACACATGAATATGTACAGGGTGATGTACAGGGTGATCAAACCAAGTGTAGACAAATATTTATTGAAATAACAGTAGACTACATCCAAATAGGAAATAATTTACACATACAAAGAAAAATACGGGTGCAACCTAATTCGTACCATGAACAATTTGTACCATCAGTTCGTACCTTGAAAAGATCGAGAGAAAAAATTAAAAAAAGCCAAAGTCGCTGATCGAAATTTTTCAAGGTTAGGGTATCGGTAGTTAGGGTATCGGAGTATCGGTATCCGCCGCAAACAAACAAACTGAAAAGATCGAGAGAAAAAAATAGCACATCGCAGTTTCCGTTTTTCCGCAGTTTCCGCAAACATTTTAAAATTTCTGGTAATGATCCTAAGAGTTTGCCGAAGTCGCTGATCGCAGTTTCCGCAAACAAACAAACTGAAAAGATCGAGAGAAAAAAATAGAACAAAGCCGAAGTCGCTGATTGCAGTTTCCGCAAACATTTTATCTATTTTAAAATTTCCGGTAATGATCCTAAGAGTTTGCCGATCTCGCTGATCGCAGCTTCCGCAAACATTTTAAAAGGGTTAGGGTTGATCGGAGTTTCCGCAAATATTTTAAAAAGATTAGGGGTTAGGGTTGATCAGAGTTTTCGCAAACATTTTTAAATTTCTGGTAATAATATAAATGTTGGTAATCAAACATTTATAAATTTCTGGTAAGCAACAAACAAAGAGTTTTTGTTTGTTTGCGGAAAATTTTAATATGTTTGCGGAAACTGCAATCAGCGACTTCGGCTTTTTTTAATTTTTTCACTCGATCTTTTCAAGGTACAAACTGACGATACGAATTGTTCATGGTACAAATTAGGTTGCATCCGAAAAGTACAAGGAAAAGTATAAACAAAATGTACTCTTATTTTTCAATATATCCTCTTTTTGCCTTCACCAAATGCCTTAGTCTGTTGTGCACTTGACTGCATGAGGCATGTATGGTGTGTGATGATATTTTTTCCCAACAAGTGCGCAATTTTACCTTCAAAGCTGCAATGTAATGCAGTTGAATGATTTGAAGAACAGGCTTCACTCCAAGATACTCCATATTGCAAAGTCCATTGGGTTTAAATCAGGAGAGGATCATCATCAACCAATTTTGATTATACAGGCCATGAATTAATCCTAATGTCGAGGGTGTGGCCTGTCTGTCGAGAACAAAGTCTTCCCCTCCACACCTCGTGATTTATTGGGTAGGCAGAGTCCATGTTCAGGGCTACAATGGAGGCCATAATTATTTTGACCAAAACCCTGCCATATTATCCTTACACCAGTCCTGGACAAGATTCGTTGTGTGGGACGTAGTCCCGTCTAGTTGAAAAGTTATTCTGTCTTCTCCAAATGTTGCATTGATCCAGGGAATCAATTTCTCCAACATTTTCAAATAAACATGTTAATTAACTTATACTCCTTCTTCAATGAAGAGGAGGGGAGTTTTTTCACCAGTTGAAGTTACCCCACCCCAAACCATCACAGAGACTGGTTTTCTGTCTCCTGAACAACAGCCTTTCATTCAGTGGAATATCTTCTTTATTCTTTGCATACATTCTGATAAGTGATGACTATGCCATGCACTTGCAGTCAGTGCCAGACTATGCAGACTATGCCATGCACGGGTCTGCTACTATTCGGTGAGTCCGATTCGGTGAGTCCGATTCGGTGAGTTCAATTCGGTGAGTTCCTAACTCCTAACCCCTAACCCTAAAAGGGCAATGGTAATTAGGCTACGGTACCCAATAATTTAAAAAAAAAATTCAAAAAATCACCGAATAGGGAATCGGACTCACCGAATTGGACTCACCGAATCGAACTCACCGAAACGGGCCATTCCGCCATGCACAATGCACTTGCAGTCATTGCACAGCCTGGACACTGGACAGTGAATAACTTTTCGTCTGTCCGAAGGGCTGGTGACTGCTTGCCTCATGCAGTCAAGTGCACAACGGACTAAGGCATTGGGTGAAGGCAAAGCGATACCGTATGTGTACTAGGCATAGGCGTCAATTTTTTCTTAGAAGAGGGAAATTCTGGGTGGGCGAGAGTTTTCAAACAGATTTCATTGAATGTGTATGTTCGCAAATTCGCAATGGCTAGTCTTTAAAAAGCGACCTAAAAAGCGCGTCTCGTGACCTGTTATCTTTAAAGTGGCACCTTCGGATTTGCCGCATTTTGATTTGTAAAAACAAAAAAACAGTGTTGTACACGTCAATGAAATATATTGACAGCGTCAGCCTGAATTGCCTAAAAACTTTACGGCGTAAAGTGCTGCGTCAGCGCTATTTTAGCCAGGGTCTCACAAAACGGAAGCATTTCAACCAAGTTTAGGCTAACAATAGCTATAAATAAAGAGCAGGTATTATGTTTTGATACTGTATTGTAATTAGCTGCTTAGCTTATTAGTTATTTCCTTGTAGAAACACAAGCATTTCAAAACGTTTGTCTGACAATCTGCTACGTTTGGGACACATAATGTCCTTTCCAAGTGAAAACATGCATTCCACAGCAGCGCTGGATGGTGTTGTATTTCAAAAACAAGTCTTGAAAACGTTTATTCGGAAAGGTAGCGTATCACTGTTCCAAGCGTGCTGTGATGGCTTAGCATATACATATACATTTTTTAACGAGGTCCACTGCACCAGCATCGCTCTTTTCAGGGGCATAAAACAAATAAAGTATCTTCAACCTCCGCGATGACATTCATTGATTTTTCGCTTTCTCTCACTGATCCCTCGTTCTCGATAGCCTACTGCTCACAATATGAGTGATCAACATTTGGCGAACTTCTTCCGCTTGTATTCCAGATAACTATTCCAACCAACGTGAAAGCGGGTAATTCGGATGAGTCGCGCTGGCCAGAATACATTGTGAAACAAGATTTTCCATGAAAACAAAAAATGACGCATAGCGCGTGACGCTTAAAATCGGCAAAATATTTGACGGCGCTATCACTTCCGTCAACTAAAAAATAAACTGACGGCGCTAGCCTCAGCGTCAACAAAAAGTTGACGCCGTCAACGTACAACACTGGTAAAAAGCAAAGATTTGTAAAAAGCAATTGTTTCAGTGCGTCTTTAGTTTGTATCGGTTATTTTATTGTCATGTTCATTATGATGTCATATTCATATTCCCTTACGCTAATCTGGAACTGAAGTTTGACTGTGACGTAACGAAAGTGAGACCATTCGCAAAAAAGATCAAACGTAGCTTGTTTAACATGATGCTTGTTTAACAAAATGTTTAACATCGGACATTTATTTCATTTTTCACAACCTTGTTGTTTAAGTGTACGACAGATAACCAAATGATTACATTTTATCATAGAAGATTAGTATTTTCCATTACATTATAACTATATACCAGTTTCTTCCTTTCAAGGAAAATCATAAGAAAGTATTGTAAGAAGATGTGTATTGTCTTTTTTCATTCTGACCCATCCTGTGCCATAGGAAATTACAAGTTGATAATTGCTGCTAACAGAGATGAGTTCTTGAGTAGACCAAGCTTGCCTGCCCACTTTCTACCACAAGATCCAAATGTACTTTGTGGTGTAGATGTTGAGAGTGATGGGACATGGCTTGGAGTAACAAAAACTGGTAGATTTGGATTTGTGACAAATTATTTATCACCGAACCATAAAGAGCCAGGAAATTCTCGTGGATCAATTGTAAAAGATTTTTTGAAGTCTGACATTTCTATTGAAAAATACATTGAAAACAAATTTACCAACAAAGTTTACAGGCCATTTAACTTCATTGGGGGAGAGGTAACATCTACAACCATCAATGCAAGTTACTATTCTAACAAAGATCCTTCTTCACCTTATCAGTTAACTAAGAATAATTATACTTTGGCTTGTAGTAGGCTTGGTTCAGAATGGAATAAAGTAAAGTATGGTTCTTCAAAGTTTGAGGAAATTATTGCTGATCATTCTTTAACACACACTGAATTGACGAGCTCTTTGGTTGATAGCTTACTTTCTGATTTGACACCATTGCATCCTGATGAATTAATCATGGAACAATGTAACTCCAGACTAAATACAACTGTGCTGCGCTCTTATTGCTCAGTTATGATTGGAGGGCTTCCTACTTATGGTACACGCACTCAAACTGTTGTTTTACTTGATAAAAATAATCACTTGTATTTTTGTGAAAAAAACTTAACATTTGATGCAGATATGTTGTCACCAAAGTGGCAATATGAAAATTTTGATTTTTCTCTTCAGTTGCAATAAAATAAGTTTTGCACTAAAATTGTATTAATTTGTTTTTGTGCTATTACTTGTGTTTAGATATAATAGTTGTACATAGATATTATCATCTTGCAATAATATATATAGTTATATACTGAATAATGAATATACATCACAATTTTGCTTAAGTAACTAACAATACCTCATGATCGTACCGTTAGAAACTTACTCGAAGTGAAGTCTCATTGTAATTAGTATCCAGTATGCACTACCTTTACAAGCTGTGCAGTGTTGTAACAATGCTTGAAAAACATATACGTTTTATACCAGTAATTTCCAAAACATAAAGCAAGCACTTATTTGCATCCGGTAGCCTTTTTGACAAAGCAACTATAAAATCGGAAACATCAAGTGCAGTTACAAAGTTTAAGATATGAAAGTGCTGAGTAAAATTTCATACACAAAAAGGCTAACTACACACCACTAAAACTTGGTTGTTCGATCACATGATAGATACTTTAAACAAAAGGTGCTTCCCTTATGGCCATTCTGTTTAAGTTAATTTTGATGATTCAATTAAAGTGTCTTGAGTGTGGAAACAATGCTAGGATAAAACGGGTCTGCTACTATTCGGTGAGTCCGATTCGGTGAGTTCCTAACCTTTCACCCCTAACCCTAAAACGGCAATGATAAATAGGCTACGGTACCCGATAATTAAAAAAAAAAATTGAAAAAATCCCCCGTTAAGGGATCGGACTCACCAAATCGGATTCACCGAAACGGGCCATTCCGATCCGGGATAAAACATCACGTGTGATGTTATCTGGTTAGCAGATAAAGTTATAGTTGTCCTGTTTTTTAAATTTTGCTTAGGAATCTTGTCGAAAATTCCCTTGCATACCTTCAAGTTATTCTACTGTATGTTTGAACATTTATCACAGCTGGTTAAGACAATAGGGCCATAGTTTAATAATACAAACATTGAAGCACTTGAAAAACCATGGTGTGACTCCGAGCATCATAATTTATTATACTGTAAAATTTTATCTGTGTATTGTTATCAGTCAACAACAGCAGCCGATTGTTTGTAGAGTCGCTTAAAATGCATATGCAAATTTAATTCAACTTTTTGCACTCAATTCGTCTTATCAGTTGTGGGATTGATTTTTTTAATGTGTTCTCTTTGTTTACGTTTTGGGATTCGGTTTGCTATTTTAAACTATTTTGACCTCAGATCACCATTTTAAGTGAAGTTTATTTTATTGAGTTGATGGTTAGCGCAGCAGCACGTTCGTTTTACTGATGGACAGGCCTTGTACGGGCATATTGAGGTTGAAAAAGTAGAAAAGTTTTTTCAGGAAGGCTCTTTGCTGTGTTTGAATAGTCGTGTACTGATGTATGTTTTTTCTATGTTGTAGTTTAGAAATACGGTAATTGCTTAAGTGACCAACCTTCCGGAAATAAATCGTTGTCTTGCCGGATCAGCTCGTATTTGTTTTACGTTGTGCTGGTTTCAAGTAGTCTGTAGGAATTGCTTTGCTCGTCAATCTGTATCATCTATTTTCTGGTGATTTAAGTACGTCACGTGGCAGTTCTCTACGCATTAAAAATTTTAAGTTCAGCTCTGATTTAGGCTACAACATTCTAAGACCCATAGAAAAAAACTGATATTTTCGACCACAACCTATAATAATGACTGGATGCTGATAAAATTTCATTTCAAACTCTAGGCTGAATGTATGTACTCTATTTCTTTGAAATTCAAGTAAATTGACTCTTGGAAATTATATGTATAGAAAGTGAAATTGCCAAAGTGCATGTTTGCATGCCTTGTGTAAATAGATCGTTTTGCTTTTTACTGTGCATACATGTTTGAAAGTAGCATAATTTATGTAAAAATATTGATAATTGTGTTATCGCGATAATAGTACAAGCACACATACTATATCCTATCTATACAAGGGTTTTTAATTCCGCATGAATTCCTTGCTTCTTGGTATATTGCATCTATTAAGGAAGCAAATTTCCTGAAGCCGGAAAATGGCTTGTATGATAAGTTTTCAGGTTTTGAATCAGAAATAGCTGGTGTCGACACACACAATGTCTCACAAGGCGAAAGATAAAGGTTGAGAACGTCTGGTCAATAAGCTGCAACTTGTTATGTGACAAGCTTCATCCCTTTTGGCATCACGCTTTCAAAGAATCTGTTTAATTTTATATTGAGTGTTTTTCTTTATCAGTCTACTTTAAATTTATGGAATCATGCGGCAAGTTCTTTAGAATCGCTGCCTGTTTGTAGTTGATGGGTGGTATCAATTCCAGTCAAACTGAATGTATGTATCGCACATGGTTTTTCGTTTTGAACACTAATAAGAGCTACAGCATCAACCCCTCAAATCTGTCTACTGTTTTTGAAGTGTTTTGTTAGAATGATAGGTGTTCCTATCTTGGTGTTCCTGGGTGAAATTATCGCAAAACAATTTTTTGTTAATTATTGTTAGGCAATTAGTTATGTAAAAATATATCTACCGTTGTGGTTTAGTCTACTGTCAGCATTAATATTTACTGTAAGTGAGAACGGTCTTCGTTGTTTGTTTTTATTCTTGCATTTTTTTCGGTTTTAGGCTCAATCTTTCAATGTTAAAATAATATAATTAAGTTACCTCATTTCACTTTCGTTACTTTGTTGTGTGATGAATATTTCCTGTTGCGGCAAGAAATAAAAGCAAACCAAATGGACTCGATGTTGAATTTCAGTTTTGAAGTTTGCCGGATTTAACGGCTAAATAATGAACTCGTGTTGTCCTGAGCATGTGTTTGGCGCTCATTCATGCTATAAACGTCGCACTGTGACCGGATGTCCGTGTCCCACACTGAACAATCGTATTCGTTCAGGCATTCAACTCACAGGGCCGTTGGCAGGATTTCTCGGGCCCGGTACCAATTTATTTTCGGGCTCCCTCATCGACAAAGTTATGAATATAAAAGTTGTGTACAAACTTTTATTGATGTCGTTTAAGTATGGTCATTTAACAAATCTTGCGCAATCTTAAAATTTCTTGAACCGCAAAACTTACTAGGCTATCTCTATCTAGCGGTTGCTTTCTTGAACTTTTATTTGTCACATGGCGCTAGAGTATTACTTCCCGATTCCATTGATGTTTCACTGGTCATTCTGGGCTCACCAGAAGAGAATTTACAGCACTGTAGACAGTCAGAAAGTTTTCAATTTGATTTTGGAAAGGTGTTTGGGCCTACGTCAAACATTTGCTGATTGCTGTAATCGGAAAAGTGGTTTTGGTCTAATTTTACCACCAGAAAGCTGAAGTGGGCCCGGTACTTTACCATCTGACGGCTGAAAGGGCTGTTTTAACCTCTGATGGCAATTCCTTTAGATCTGATTATATTAAGATCTTGATAATGTTTGAAGTCGCGGGGAATTTTTTAAATCCGGGTCCAAAAGTACCACCTAGTCCCCCCTGTCAACGCCCCTGCCAACTCATATCGATACGAACGAGTCGCTCCGGTTCTACTCGAAAATTTACGCTTCATCAAGCGAGCGCTGCCTTTTATCTAAATCAAGACACTTACTCGCATAGGTGTACGAGCAGGGGGTGCAATCGCACCCCCAATCTGTCGAGAATTTGGGCAATTTTTCATATTTGGGCAAGATTTTATACCTATCTATCCTAAAAGGAGAATAGATAGGTGTGAAATCTTGCCCAAATATGAAAAATTGCCCAAATTCTCTCCTTAGTCTTCAAAAGGAGAATTTTCGGAAGATACAAATAATGCCAACCAACAAAGCTTGAAGTTGATATCTGAATTCTACACCTTGGAACAGGATTTCCTGGAATCGGAATATCAACTTTTTCACCAACTCACTCGCAACAGAGAAATCAAAACTGCTGTACAATGTACAAAATTCCTAATTTCAAATGGATTAGATAAAACTATGCCCCACTTTTCCAAAGCAGCAAAAATTCTAGCAACAGTTCTTGCAACTTCATGTTCAGCTGAGAGGTCTTTTTCCGGATTACGACGATTGAAAACATATCTGAGATCAACAGTTCAGTTCAGTTGTTTTTTTTTTATTTCTGATCATCATATCAAAAAAAATGGGCCAAACACGACTGTCAAACTTAGCTTTGTTGCACTTGGAAAGACCAACAACAATTAAAGTGGATGTCAATCGCATTGTAGATATATTTGGACAACGAAGTGGACAAAACAAATACTTCTTTTAAATTTGTGTAGCCTATACCACCAGTCTACCACTAATCAGTACTTTTTAGTTCAGTTTGCAGTTTTAGCTTTGCAGTTTTAGAGCCATGTACCGGTAGTACTGCATTCTACTGGTTCGTTAGTGTAGTGTCAATTAGCCTACTCCCTTCAATTGTCTTTTGATGAATTTGTTGTTTTGCAAATTTGCAGAATGGTATACCGTAGAGGAAGGCGGGGCAAGTTGTGCAACGGGCCCGGGGCAAGTTGTGCAAGTCCCCGTTTGAAAGGAAATAAATAGCGTAATGAACCTTTAACGCCATTATTATATTTTACCTATAACGCCTTTGAAGCACGTGAATCGCAGTTATCAGTTTTTTGGGCAGGTTAGGCTTGATCAACGATAGGCTATAAGGTGTTTAGGTCTTAGGATCTAAATTTGGATGCAAACGAAATTTTGATTTTTTGGATGCACAATAGTACTAGTCAAACTTTAGGAGTAGGCTAGGGGTCAGTAGACATATGATGTAGTTGTATTTTCGCAAGTAAAATTTTTTCGTACATTTGTTAGTTTTCTTGAAATTTTTTGTTCTTTAAAAAAAGTGTGAATGGGGCGAGTTGTGCAATTGATGACGGGGCAAGTTGTGCAACTGTTCCTGTAAACCGCCTTTGTTAATTTACAAATGTTCTAGCCTATTAGCCATTTTTACATAGTTTCAAAGTCTTCCACGTGGATGAATGTAAAAAATGACTAGTGAATGAATGTAAAAATAGCTGATTTGTTAAATTGTCTGTACTTTTGCTGGCCGTAATATGTTGCTCAACTTGCCCCTAGTCAAAACGAACGATTGTTGTTGCTCAACTTACCCCATGTGCTACACAGCTTACCCCATGGTGCTGCACAACTTGCCCCGGAAAAATAATCCGGGGCAAGTTGTGCAATCGTTACTTAAACTTGAATACAGTGCAAAATAATAAATAAAACCAACCAGTTTTTGTCTAAAAACTTGGCTTATTAGCATGTTTTTGAAATGCAATAGCCTACTGTCTGTACTTGAGTCTTCGAAAAAGTTAGTGAAATAAAAAAAAAAAAGATTTAACAAAAAACCTGCTCAACTTGCCCCGCCTTCCCCCTACTTATCATACCAGTGGCTTTGTAGAAGGCTTGTCAGTTGATGCCTCATGCTGTTTTTTTTAAGGCTATATTATTGCTTTTTCTTACATGTGTAGTACTTTTGTTTAGGCCAGTTGATTATATTTGGGCAAGAATTCTTTTGCACCACCAAAAAATATGCTTCCCGTACACCTATGCTTACTCGTGCCAGTCGACCAACGTTTTTTCAGCTAAGATAATAAAGTCCTTTATTTAAAACGCTTAGGCTACACCTCCCACCTGTTCTATCAGCTTGTATTCACAGAAGTAGGCGCGTGCATCTCAACCGTTTTTGCAGGAGCCCCATCTTGATAATGCAACATGGTTGCGGCTGGTTCGCATGTTATGGAAGCACAGAAAAAAAATGCGATCTTCAAGTTGACTCCATAAATTCAAATATATTTAAGCGATAAAAGATCTACGCACTGCATCCTGTTGTTGGACCACCGGAAGTGTTAGGCTACATCTGCGCGACGTTGAGTGGGCTGATTGTCGCCAAAAAAAAAATTACGTCGTGTCAATAATCAATATTTGTAGGCTACAACATACATTTGGTGAAAAAAAGTTTAAATCAATAAATTACAGTAGCCTATAGCCTAATTTGTTTTGCTTTTTACGTTCATAGCGATTATTTGTTCAGCTAAAAAAAATATTGGTAGCCTAGTTGGCAAATGGTTGCCTCTCGACAAAAGGTCCACGACGACGTTTGCGACCTTTGGTCAAAAAGCAGTCGAGCCGACTTTAATTAAGGTATTTGCTGTTCGGAGAGTAGTAGGTTACCCTAACCCTTGCCTCGCTACAAACTCCAAACACACACAGGACAGACATCAAGGTGAAAACGAAACACTCAAAAGCAATCGCTCTCACGCTCTACCAGCCCACAAAAAGTATTGAAGTTGCACTGAAACAAGACCACAGATGTAAGGCCTATAGGTCTTCTAGCTCCAACTCACGAGGATCGCCTATACTATAAGCTACTTAAACCTTAGAAAAATACTGCTGTTAATCTTTAGCTTAAATTTAGCCTATAGTTTTTGGGCTAACTTGGAGCATAGGCTATAGCCTATAATGCAGAAATCACAATATTTTCAGATGGAAGATTTCTATGATGGGATAGAAAAAATATCAGGATGGAAGATGAAATAAACGTCTTCTATTCCGTGCCCTGGCGACGGGACGTAGACCTATAGGCCTATTCATCGAGTTATTTAGCTTCTCTAGTAATTTTTAACATGCCATGAAGTGACAATCTGAAAAACACCACCTTCTTCGTAGTATGAGCTTACGGTGCCGAAGGTCTATGCCAACAGTGCGGTGGGTGTTCGCCAATAACTTATGTTTTTGTGGTTCTTCTAGCTTAGTAGCAATATCCCAAGCAAATGGAAGAGTTCAATCATCTTGGTTCGACAATCGATGAGAAGGGAACAAACGACAGAAAGGTGACGATACGCCAGGCAGGGAACAAAATAACAGGAGTCATGTGTGACAGAAAGGTGCCAAAAAAGGTGAATGGAAAACTATATAAAACAATGTTCAGACCAGCAATCTTGTAGGCGATACACGGCGCTGGTTCGACTCTCGGGGTGTGCGCTTGAGCAACGCATTTCAGGACTGCTCTCCATTCAGCGGCACCTAGTGAATGGAATAATTTCTCGGCAACAAGACTTCAACAATCGGAAAACTTCACTCTGCCAATCTCGGTAACCGGCCCTGCGTCAAGTGCCTCTACAAGTATGCGAACAAGTACCAGGAATAACCTATCAAGGCTTTGTCAGTCCGAGGATAAAGATTCAAAACCAAACCAAACCAAACCAATGCAGGCATTAGCTCTGACACGCTGACATCAAACATGCTGTAACTTCCAAGTTTTGTCACTTCTACCTTTTTCTAGACCTCTGCTATGTTTGGCATATATCGTTTTACGTTGGGATTGTCAGAAATAAAAACAAACTAAACCGACTTTTTGAGGAATTTGTTCCAATTCATAGGAGCAAAATGGTTGGAACGCCTGGTTAATCTAATCAAAAAATAAAGAGCCCAAAATGTAGATACCAAACTCATGTTCAGCGAACAAACGTTTCGAAAACTATACTGTCTTCATCTTCAGTGTTATTAGCTTCAATATTTATAAAATATAAATAAACATTTATAACACTGAAGATGAAGACAGTATAGTTTTCGAAACGTTTGTTTGCTGAACATGAGTTTGGTATCTACATTTTGGGCTCTTTATTTTTTGATTTGTTTCAGTTCGTTGAGGAAAATCGCTTGTTGTCATCTGGCAACACTATAGCTTGGACAATATGGGACACTGGGACAGTGGGAGTGGGAACTGGGAATCACAAATCAGGTAGGCCTATAATAAAGCTCAGGCTGCTCAGCCTCAGCTGCTGCTGCTCTACTGGTTTCGGTTTGTGATTGAAGGAAAGTGAGTCAGTGAGTGGGAACAGTTTCTAAATCTAAGGAGGATAACTTTGAACAAATTCTGTTTTACTCTAGCCTAAAGCAATACCGTATCTACAGATATTAAATCAATAGGCTACAAAAATAACAGATTTTGCCAGCCATGTGTGTATGAGGTTTACCTTATGCATTTTTTTAAATTTTTATTGTGTGGTAGGAACTTCAATTGTTTTTTCTAAAACAATCGGCTTTCTGAGAAACGACTCTACTCATTACAGTTCCTTAAAGTGAAACTTGTTCCTTAAAGTTGTCTTGTTGAAAAGTAAAGTAGTTCCAACAGTTTAGGATTCACTTATGGTATTCTAAATTGCCTACCCCAGTATGATACAAGTTTTTGCATTATTGCTCCACTGCAGCCATAGCTGAGGTCGAATTAATGAACCTCATTTCAGTAATCTCATATTAAAATAAATCAATTCAACAAACTTAAACAATTAAACATTTAGAAAATGATTATTCAATAGAAGATTTACTTGATAGCCTACTTGTTGCCTACAGTTATGTCTGACGAGCTAAAGTTTGACGGGACACATATGTCCCACGTAACTGTGATGGAAAAATTTAATTGGACACATATGTCCAGCCCTCTAAGCTCCTTTATTTTTCCAGCGACCAAGCATGACTTACTAGAGCTTTTTTCCGCCGGAAAATTTTTGCGCTCGGCAGCCAAAGTAAATAATCTGTTAAAAATTTGTTTTTATAAAAATCTGTTAATTACTAGGCTGTCATGCTTTTGCGTTCATTCGGGTAACAACGCAAACAAGGCTCTGAAACATATTTGCAGTTTTATTTAAGTGTACTGCTTCCCAAGTAGGTGTAGAATTAACCTTTGAGTTTTTATAGTTCTACACAGCCTTTTTGCCAAACTTTAATCAACAATATTTCGGAGCTGGTATACAAGTCCCCCCCCCCCCCCCCCCCCTTTGGTAACTCATGACAAAGAGGAATTGACCAAAACATGTGGATTGAAGTGTATGAACAGTAAAGCAAAGGTAAAGTAGTTTCACCCTATATGTTTGGTCGAGTCCTGTCTTTGTCATGAATTACCAAGTGGGGAGGGGGGGACTTGTATACCAGCTCCAATATTTCTTGTCGGACTTTGCTAATGTTTCTGTAAAAGACTTTGCCTTGTTTATGAAAAGGTTGCGAATGCGAGTGAAGAGTAAATAGTTTCACAATTAAATGCGGGTGGAGATGTTTTTAGTACTAACTGAGTGGAGAAATGTTGGCTTGTGGAAACTGGCGACCAAACATGGATGCAACCTAATTCGTACCATGAACAATTCATACCGTCAGTTCGTACCTTGAAAAGATTGAGAGAAAAAATTAAAAAAAGCCGAAGTCGCTGATCGCAGTTTCCGCAAACATTTTAAAATTTTCCGCAAACAAAGAAAAACTCTTAGGATCATTACCAGAAATTTTAAAATGTTTGCGGAAACTCCAATCAACCCTAACCCCTAACCCTTTTAAAATATTTGCGGAAACTCTGATCAGCCCTAACCCTTTTAAAATGTTTGCAGAAACTGCGATCAGCGACTTCGGCAAACTCTTAGGATCATTACCGGAAATTTTAAACTGTTTGCGTAAAAACGGAAACTGCCAGCAGCGACTTCGGCTTTGTTCTATTTTTTTCTCTCGATCTTTTCAGTTTGTTAGAGGAAACACCCTAACCCTTTTAAAATGTTTGCGGAAACTACGATTAGCGACTTCGGCAAACTCTTAAGATCATTACCAGAAATTTTGAAATGTTTGCGGAAAAACGGAAACTGCGATGTTCTATTTTTTTCTCTCGATCTTTTCAGTTTGTTTGTTTGCGGATACCAATACTTCGATACCCTAACCCTTTTAAAATGTTTGCGGAAACTGCGATCAGCGACTTCGGCTTTTTTTTAATTTTTTCTCTTGATCTTTTCAAGGTACAAACTGACGGTACGAATTAGGTTGCACCCACCAAATATGGCCTACTGACGCAGTAGTTTCGAAGGCCATTTGTTGACTTCTCGGCGGCCATGGCTGCCGGGAGCTTAGAATCGTGTATGTCCTACAGTACACTTTACTACAAAATAAATAGAAAAACTTTTACAGACAGAGAGATTTGGTGTGCCAGTCATGTATTTCACGATTTTTGTGCTACTGCAAAAATGTATGTTTGAAAAAAAATCATCTTGAAAGGGTTAAATAAAAAAAAATTGTGATTTTTTCAACCCTGCAAAATGCTTTAGCTGTAATCTCATACCTAGTGTCATGGTCTATGTGTAACTCTTTCAGCAGCATACAACCTGTTTTATAAATTTTTTACCTCACACTTTCATCATTGTTTTTGTGATATATATATTAAATAATTTGAAAAATTTAGGAAGACTGACATTACACAATATAAATGAAGTGATTAAAAAGTTTGAGCACATTTTGTGTTTCTTTATGTGACATGTCACGTCATGAGGGTAAGTACCAGTATGGCTTTTCAATCAAACTTTATTTTTTTTCAACTATTTTACATAGTAGCCTAGCCTAGTATATAAAATTCCCGTATATAAAAAAATGTTATATATACCCGCTAAGGTTACTTTGTTTTATTTCTCTATGGTTCAACAAAGCAAACTCTCTACTAAAGCTTTATATAAAATTCATACCATATAATTTTTGTTTCACTTCTTGTGTAAGATTTTTGGTAACTTGTGTGCATTCTTGTGTTTTTACGTCTGTATGCAATGTAATAAAGTTGTGGTAGAAATGGTGTACAAAAATCTAAATATATATACATATTATATATTATATGGTCTTTTAGATGTTCCAGATAGAATTTTAGTGAATCGCCAAGCAAGCCGTGTGGCGTGTACTGTTCACATATTATAAAGTACTGTTCACATATCACACATAATATTTTGACATCCATGGCCTGTTTTCTTTTTAGGTGTGAGCTGTGACAGCTGCCTAGCAAATGATTTTGGTGGCAAAAGGTTTAAATGCTTAATATGCTATGACTACGATCTATGTGAAAACTGCCATTATCAAAAAGCTTCAACTCAGTGTCATTCATCGTCGCATGCCATGCAATGCATTTTGACAAGAAAAGATTTTGGTACATTTTTACAATAAAAGTTTAATTTCAATTGTACTACTATGACTTTGAAACTACGTTTTAAGAAAGATTTTCTATATATACTGTCATCAAATAGTGGCTACACCTACAGCAATTAAACATTTTGAAATTGTATTATTCAGTAGCAACTGCTGAATAATTTTATTACTTTTGCGTTAATATTCCGCCTTTTTCTGAAAGTTTATATAGCTATGATATGTTAATCTGGTGCACGGTCGATTGGTCGACAGACATTTGGTCGACAGGACAATTGGTCGACAGGACGTTAGGTCGACGACGATTCATTTTAGGGTTAGAGTTAGAGTTAGGTTAGGCTTAAGGTTAGTTAACTAACCCTAAAATGAATCGTTCTGTCGACGTAACGTCCTGTCGACCAACTGTCTTGTCGACCAATTGTCTGTCAACCAATTGTCCTGTCGACCAACTGACCGGGTACCGTTAATCCTTTGTTTCTGAAGACGATAAATGAATCTGAATCAAGATTTAATGTGTGGTTGGCATGCAGTGTAAAGACGGAATGGCCCGTTTCGGTGAGTCCGATTCGGTGAGTCCGATCCCTTAAAGGGGGATTTTTTTTTAAAATTATCGGGTACCGTAGCCTAATTATCATTGTCGTTTTAGGGTTTGGGGTTAGGGTTAAGGGTTAGAGGTTAGGAACTCACCGAATCGGACTCACCGAATCGGACTCACCGAATAGTAGCAGACCCGTGTAAAGATGTATGTTGAGTCCTCTGCTCCCTGTCTCTGTTGCAGGATAAACATGAGAAAGATGGTTGGTCGGGGTTCTTATTCAAGGTTTTGACCTCAGGGTTGATTGGTTTAAACCGGGGCGGTTTAAACCGCCCGGTTAAAACCTGGTTTAAACCAGGCAGTTTTGACCACCTATTGCTGGTCAAAACCCCTTTAGTGTATGAATCAAGTTGCTTTTCAATTGAATTAAAAGTATTACCCTCCATGTTATTAGTAATGATGTTCAACTATATTTTGTTTTGATCAACAATAACCTAAATGCTGGATTTGGAACAAAAAATATTCAACTTCTCTGTTTGTTTTTGATATTTCAATCAGTTGGTTATTTTAATCATTGAGAAAATTCAAATTCTAAAAATAAGTTTCTGATGAACCAAAAAATGCTTGGTAGAACGATGAACAATTTGCACAGCCAACTGAAGTACAAGAATTTATTCCAACAATTTGTTTTTATGAAAAACATTTGCCATCAAATTTTATCCAGTTAAAATAAAACAATGCGAATGCATATTCTAAGATGCTTTAAAAATTAAAGACAGGATAGTTTATGATTCGTTCTTTGAAGCAAAGTACACGTCAAGCCAAGAAAGGATTATCGGAAAAGGAACAAGTTGTGATGCCTTATGCCTATCTACTTTATGCAAGTTAGAACACCTCAATTGAACAATTGGAATTAACAAGTCTCTCCAGTATATTCAAATGCTTCATTCACCAGTCAATTTCATCTTTTCCTTCTCCCTCACCTTCTCCCTCCTCCCTCACCTTCTACCATCTCCCTCACGTTTTCAGTGATTTTCTGGCGAACACGATCAAGCAACTCATTACGGGGTTTTGACCAGTTAGGTCAGGGTTTTGACCGGTTTAAACCTAGTTTTGACCGGTTAAAACCAGGTTTGAACCGCTTAGTGGTCAAAACCCAGTTTTGACCACTTAAAGATCAACCCTGTTTGACCTGGTACTGTTTTCCGCCTATGATAACTTTATTAACTACAGTAGTTAGCATAATTTCAATGTCTTGTGGTAGCTTAACTTGCAGTCAACAGTCAGTTTAACCTGAGGAATGAAAGAAAGTATTTTATAGTATGGTAGAGCTGCAAAGAAAAAGATCTTCTAATGTGTCATTACAATTTACAACTACTGTATTAATGATCTGAAACTATTAACAGGGCTATTGTGGTAGAATAAGATTAATACTCTGAAAAGTATTCAAAAGAATGCAAGGTAAAGATTTTTAAAATTGTTGAATGCAAAACTACCTGTTCAGACCTGCACGGTTAAATAACAATTATTTTTTTAATATCCCATCGGAAATACTAAGCTTGGCTGTATCAAAACTTCACCAATAATTGTTTGTTCAATCTATTTAAAATTTTGAAAAACTCTACAAATTTATTTTGGAGCAACTCATGTTACTACTGGCAAAATTGTGTTAGATCTGTTAGTTAATATAAAACATTCTGTGTAAGCCATGAATTGACTATTGTTGGTCATGATTACTATTCTGCATTTAAACGGAAAGATATGCGGCCAGCTGAAAGCATTTCGTAATTCACTTGGCCTGGGACACTGGGACAGTAAAGAGATTCATCACTAATGAAACACTATCAGTAGTGACAAGAGTAAGAATTAAGATAAGAAATTTATATTTCAGTTTGTCATAATTTTAAATGAGGTTTAGTTAGTGCCTTGTTTTCAGGCTGCAAACACATTCTAGTGTTTTTTGCAGGTATACATGAAACTCACCCAACACAAGCAAATAGTAGAAAGTTTTTATTGCATAACCTTCTTGTTAACTATTGTCGAGCATTGGTCTTGCATATTGTGTTGCTGATTTTTACAGACTTACCCATATTCATTGATTTAGTTCAATTTGCGCTGAAGCAGGCCTTTTTCAGTGTATATTACTTGCAGGATTGTAGTTGTATGCTAACCTAGAATATTTTTTAAGTGAGGTTTATGAAATCTTATGTTTATTAAGCTCCATTTGGAAAGTTAGTAAAAGTGAAATGAATTTCGATCAGAGTTTGTTTTTCTATGTAGACGACTGCATGTTTTTTTTCAAATTTTTTGTTACTAAGGATAACAACATTTCCCACTGTCTATTTTACTTACAATAGTCTTCATTTTTATTGCTGCCATTTCCATCTCCATTTTGTATACGATGTCTTTTTTTGTAATCTTGCCTCGTTTTGCACAGCTTATTTAGCATATTTTTTCATAGCAATTTTTATTCTTATCTGAAATACATTTTTCCAGAACTTTATTATGGAGGTGAAACAATATCTCCAGAATCTCCTCCTTCGTTTGTCTGTCCTTTTTGTTCCAAACTTGGCTTCACTGAAGTATCATTGCAAGAACACGTCACCAAAGAGCATGGAGATCAACACACAGAAGTTGTAAGTACGCATTTTAGATCGAGTTTAGCAATAGTCTAATTAGCAATATTCATGGAGGGATTTGAAAGCAAAGCCACAGACTCTTAAGCGCATTTTTAAATTGTAATATCTTGTTATAACATCAAAAATTTTCTTTTATGATCAAGCTTCACTGCCTTAAATTGATGCGATACTTGCTTTCGATGTTTGATATTTTTTTAGCACACCTGACTTAGTCAGTTACTTGCTTTACGAGTTAAAAGGTTTGTCAAGAAACCGACACTACCAAAGTACCAACCTTCAGGAAGACATTGCTTTTTTTCTTTGGCATTCCCATTGTGTTTCCACATGTCGAAACGAATACATAAAGTTTGCATTTTAATTTCATATTAATCAATGGAGCAATGGTTGTTGTTGCAGTGCTGGCAAATGTAGATACCTTCAAACCTTTTAATTTTTATTACCTTTCTAAATCGAACATTTTATTTTGCTTCTGTCGCCACAAACGCACTATTAATTATTGTGAGTCCTTTTTCGTTTTCCAACATTTGAAATGTGGTACCATAGTAGTGGCTAGAATTGCTTACATCTTTGCGCTATAGGTGTGTCCTGTTTGTTCTTCCCAACCTTCTGGAGAGCCTAACCATGTCACAGATGACCTTGCTCATCATTTGTCTACACAGCATCGAGCATCACGTGATGTTGATGGTCCAATAGGAGGTCGTCATATTCGCCGTAAGAATTTGTGTTTTTATGGGATTCCTTTCGTTGTATAATTATGCGTTGCGCGGTGATTTTCAACCATGCGAGCTTCATAACTTTTCTGCGCGTGCAACAGCCTTTATCATGTTTGTTACATTCTCATTAGACGTTATTTCATTTTCCTCGTTGTGGTGTCTGTGACGGAGAAGAAAGTAGCCTACCAGCTGCTGTGAATTAGCCTACCACCCTTAAACAAGCAAGCATTCCAAAGTAGTTGTTGCTATCTTAGCTCTTACAGGCTTCCACTCGAGGCAAAGAAATTCGACTACAATTAACAGTCGTAGCTGAACTGTGAATTTTTTTTACCACTTTTGATAAAATTTTGTGGACTTTTCATTTATTTAACGATAAAATTAAAAAGTACGGCGCTCTATTAAATGCAGTCGTCTCAAAGTCACCTTTGAGCCAAATTATTTGGTCATTCTTGGCGTATTGTATGCAACGAACTGTCGAAATGTGTTGAACAAAAAATTGTTTTTTGAGAGACAGTATTTTAGTTTTGCAAACCCAAGTTTCTTAACGTGACCTCGTAACGTTCAGGTATGTTGTATCCAGGACGGGGCATGCGTTCACGAAACCACAGAAGTATGCATTTTTCTAACAGTCCCATTGCCACGTCCGCAATCACATCATCATCGGTTGTCGCGAGTAACAACAACGCGTCATCTCCTGCCAGAGAATTGATGGATCCAATTGCAGGTAGAAAATTACAAGGATTGGTGTCCAACCAATGGTTCGGTGACGAAAGCAGTCGGAAAAGAAAATTCATCATATGATTTTTAATATCGAGTTTTGTGAGGATATTCAATTTAAGCAAAGTTCGGAAACTTTAAGAAGCCAAACGATTCTAACTTCTCAGTTTTATTATTTAGATTACTACGGTATGGTTATTACTGTTATTTACAGAACTACTTTCGCAACTGAGCGGTGTTCGGAGAAGGACTCAGCAAAATGGATCTACAGCTTCTCAGTTGAATGAGCTCCACTCACAACTGCAACAAGAAAGACAAAGAGCTGCTGAAATACGGAACCAGGTATACTTTGATGTTGAATTTTTCGCAACTGATAATTAACTAATGTGTACTCGCATGGATATTGTTTGTGACGCTCATGCTCACGAGACAATAGCGGTGAGTGGATTTTACTCCGTTCAGCAAAAGCTGTCATTTTTACAGGCTGGGGTGTCATAAATTTAGGTTAATGCGATTAGTGCCTTTTGACCACGATCTTACAATTTGTATTGTCGGACTTGAAGTCAGTATTATCATACATTTGTCTTTTTCTGTACCATATTGTTTTATTTATTTTATTGTACAATCAAACTAGGCTACCTTAGTCGATACGGTCCTTCGCTTAACACGACTTTTTGAAAGTGACCATGCGCTAAAATAATTGCCCACCTTTGTACTAAAAGATTATCCATTGCTAAGGGTAAGTAGATCCATCCCGTTCCGAACTTTACTATTGTAGGTTTGATCGTTTAATATAGGCGCAGTCTGTTTAGTATAGTACTAGTTTACTTTGCTCAAGGGGCTTGCGAGACCTTCATTTCTGCGCAGGTTGGCCATTCTGTATTGTCGTTGTTCGTTTTAACTTTTTGACGCCTTGTTCCCACTCTGGCATTATTACTTTTAATGAACAAGCTTGAATATTGCTTTGATGAATAGTTTCAAATTTAACTTCGGTTTTAACGGTTTTAGAAAGTCGAAAATTTTAAATCTTTTTTTTTCTAAGTCTAAAGTTATAAAGTGACATGACATCACAATGACTATGGCATCACAATGGTCATTGCAGAAATCAGCATTTGGTGTTTGAGAAATATTTGTTTTAGTGTCATGGTTTTAATTTATGTTATAACGTGTTACTCTTTGCTGTTCAATGTACGAAGTGTTGTTGCCAAGATCCCGTTGAATGTTTAGAGTCAGAATGCAATATGTCAATGCGAAAGCGAAAACTTCAATGTCCTGCCGCATCACGGCACGCTGGAAACAGGTGTAAAACCGATTTGGTGACTTCGCCAGCTCAAGTAGCAGACCCCAATGAACTGTACAGAACCGTTTTGATAACTATCATCGACCATCCAAGATTAGCGACCAGTGTGGGACCTGAGCATGCCAATCTTCTTCATATCCCCGAAATTCCCCGTTGTGATGATGCAAGCAAACCTCCAATCAATGGTGGTCTCATCAGAGCTGGCCAACCGAGTACCGCCATTCCTTTACCGCCACCATTGCCAGATAACAATTTGAATGCTGCAGGAATATTAGCAGAATTGATAACATTGAGAGGGTGCCAGGTCAGCTCTTCGGAACAGATTAAAGGTAAACAAAAGGATCTAGATAAAACCACGGGATGTGACATTCGAGAACGTAGCACGTCTGCAGCAGTGGTAAGTACAGGTTATCTTCAAGTACGAAGGACGTGATCGAGTTTTTTCCAATCTTTATAACTTTGCTACATCAACAGGAATTTGTTTGATTTTTTTCTGCAATGACAGAGCTTTGGTGGACAGTTTACTTTCGTGAAACCACAAGCATGGAAAATTTAATTAATGTCACAACTTTAATCAGACGACAAAAAAAAAACTACATTTAAAAGCAATTAACATTAATTGTCTGAATAAAAGAGTATTATTGTTGCTTGGTTTTATACCTTCACCCCACATTCCACAAGTTTAGAGCTAAACTCGAAGAAAAGAAGTTACCGGTAATACATTTTCAAGAAGCTGATTTTTTAATGGCTTAGTACTGGATCTGCTCTTATTGTATTCCTGGTACTGGGCTAGTCTCTGATAATAGGCTACCCCATTCTCACCTACATGCATTCGGCTGCATAGCCAAGAGGTGAGAGCCCTAGATCGGTTTTCTTACCCTCTCGTCTATGTAACTAAAATTTTCAATGTGAGCCTGATACGACCAAAAACAACATTTTGCCTCATGGCTTGATTGGTACGGTGCTTCCACAAGCGGGAATCTCTTCGGTAGCGTAGCGGCACGTATTGGTTAACACGACTTCTTGGTGCTGATGCTTTCATAAGAATTTTCCAGCACCGTCTATTGTGTTTTCTTTTACAGTGGCAGACTGGTTATTACAGATTAAGTGGGAAGGTTCTCTTCCAGTCGTGTGTGATGTTTGTATCATGTGTCGCCTAAAAATAAATCAATCATATCAACTAAAACATTATTATTGATATTATCCAACCGTCTGTTACACAAATAGCAACTTTTCCTACCTTGTGTTGACAAATCGTCTTACTGCAGTAAGCTGCCTTTTGCACATGGCGGCAGTCTGTAGAGAAAAGTCTTTGTGATTTCCTTGATATGACTGCTCCTTAACATGATGTATTTTCTCATGCACCCCCAATTTATATCTTTTGCCAGATGTGGCAATTGTGCATTGAGTTATAGCTGTAAAGTGAAAAGATTTAACAATAGTGATTACATGTCAGTAGTTAATATGACGTTTTGCGTCCACAGCTTGAAAAGTTTCCCAGTAAACCGCAATCAGGCAACGGCACGTCACAAAGCGCAAACGTTCATCCGTCTGGTGGCGTAATCGTGGCATCACGAGGTGCGGTAACTAGCAAGAAACTTCCACCTTCTTACTCTGATCAGGAAGATGACTCAAGATACCTTTTGGCAAAGTATGATGTTGTATAGCAACTTTACAATCTGCCATATTTTCAAAACATTTTCTCAAGTTGTTTCAGAAATTGCAGCTGGGGCAATGGGTATGGTGCGATTTGAGATAATGAAATAGTTTTATATGCTTGTATTGATTATGTACACGCTTGCTGCAATCGGAAACTACTTTGTAAGCGGTTTGCTTATCAGAAAACATTTGATGTTTCAGGTTGGATGACATCAATCTGTCTGATGACGAACAACAAAGAAGGCATCACGAAGACATCGACCGAAGTCATTTTGCTCAAGAATTAATGTTGTCGATGCTTGCTTCCGATCGTACACACTACCCAAATGATTTCAAAAATAACGAACGGTCAAAGCCCGCTTTGGAAAGTGCTGTGGCCATCCAATGCCAACTATCATCTTCAACACTGAAGAGCAACAGTGCTGATCCAAGCAGTAGTCGCGATGTTCAACTTAACGTACCATCTGAAACGGCGTCCGCTCAATACAGTAATCAACCTTCCTATTCAAATAGAATCACTGATGACTCTTCGTCTCGCAGCGTTGACGGGCCTAGGTATTTCCTTTCCGATAACAGCACATGCTCGCCTGTTGATGTTTCATTATCTGTAACTGACCACGATCAGGTCGGCGACAGGTTCGGTGACTCAGCTGCAGTGTCTTCCAGATCGGCGCCCGCTTTGGGACCAGAGCAATGTGCATTGCCGGAAACGGCCGCTCAGTGGCGTTACCATGGTTCGATTAACGAAAATGAGAAAGACAGTGATGATGAAAAACCCCCATCACCGATACTGCAGAACCAACCACATGGACTACGCTTTCAAAATCATGTTTTTCCATCAGGATCTGTCCGGATGGCTGGCGGTCTGTCAAATCCTGCTCCCATCGCTGACTATGGCAGGGAGGATGTCTCCACTGGAAGCCCAAGTAAGAACGTTCGCTGATGAAAACAGTGACATCGTGGTTTTCAATGACGTCCGTGTGTAATTGAGCGTGTCAACATTATGTAATAAATTGAGGGCAATTTTAGCTGTATCCAAATTGGATGCAGTGATATTTTTTCCATTTTATTAGCCGACCAGCTTTGCCGTATCGTACGCGATAGCATATGTACCTTGCCTGTGTAGGTGGAACGCATCTGAAAACAAAAATTTTCTAATTCCACCTACGCAGCGTTTTCTTTTCTGTGCTACAACGCCATTTACACGTGCACATTAGCTTTTAGTTACTTGCAGAAAGTTTGGCAACTATATGAGAATAACTGACGCTTGAACTAAGGTCGCCACCTGAGAGGCTTTGTTTATTCTGTGCCAGTTTTGAATATCCCACCTGATAGTAATACAAAAATAATAGTTTTAAGATTGTTGCATGTGAAATACTAAACGGTTGAGCACTAACTTTTGTGTTCTTTTGCTTGAAAAATAAGATTTTTGCAAAATCCTAGTGGTGCAATACTTAAATGTTGCGCTCTGTCATAAAGCTTGCTTGGTGATTTCTGGGTAACCGGGTATTAAGCCGATCGTTTTCGACTGTAGAGGCAAATCAGCTCGCTTTTGTCTGAAATGAGACGATATAAAACAATATTTTATGGCATTTTGGAAAATAGAATGTGATTGTGTTATTTATTGAATGTGTTATAATCAAAGCTGTAGTTGCGATGAATCTTCTATTTAATTCAGTCTTCTGCTGTCGTTGCTTGTAATACACGAGAACTCTCAGTTCCCTATAGCCTATTTGTAGTTTATTTCAATACACAAGTTTTGTTTGTCTTTCTGTGTGATTTTCCACGCAACACGAGGATTGGGATGTTGTTTTTTTATTTTTTTTTTATTCAAGGCAGAAATGCATTGCACTTAAAATGAAAGAACACAATCTAACATGCACATTGCACATATTTGATCTATATAGAAAGTGAAACGGTCTGCTATTAAAGTCGGCCAGTTTACTGAAGACGGAATATGCGGTTTAGAAAATTGTCTACTGAGAGCAACACAAACTCCAGATCCGTCAAATTCAGCTTTGCTAAAAATGCAACCAGTGCATTATGCAACTCATTTCAAATCTATAAAAACGATCACTTGAGACTGTAAAGACTTGTTTTCTCTAGGTAGAAGAACAGCGATTAAATGGTAAAGTTTCAATGCGGCAAAATCTCGTGACAAAGATCTAACTTAGTGACCAAACGAAATGAAAACCAGGTGACAACAGTTACTGAAGATAAAAAAATGGCAGGGAATGCAAAGAGAAACAGTTTCGCTTTCATATCGTGTAATCCAAGTGCTATTTTCCTAAATTTTGAGGTTTACAAACAAAAGAAAATGGCTTGAGAGCCGTTGATCCAAACCAAAGAATATTTTTTTACAAAAAATACATCAAAAGTGATTATAAAATAGCAACAAGTCTCGCGCTGATTAATTGAGACGTCAATAGAAAGAAATAAAATATGCGATGTGGAAACAAAACACATTGTACAAAGTAGATTTTTTTACATGAACGGAAAAATATTTACCCTTATCAAAAATCTACGATACTGGTATGTTTTATTTGGTGTATAGACAGACAAGCACTCCCGTGACAGGATTGATCTGAATGACATGGAACCACTTTAAGTCTCCCTAGCTAGAAAAGTTGCTCTTTTTATGGTGATGGTGATTACATCGTTTCAGCATCGACAAATATGAAAAAGGCAACATTAGCTAGTTGGGTTATGTAAGATCTTGGATGAATGAATGATAACACTATACATTTGTACAATCACAGTACAGGGCGGGTGTCAATACAATAAAAAGCAAAAAAAATGACGATGATTATTTCCAGTGACGCAATGAACTAGCTATGTTGCGCTTCAGATATAATTATTTGTGATAAAACTGATTAAATGTTGCCAACATCCGGGAGAGTGTTTTGATTTTTTTTAAAGCAAGTGGGCAGGAACATGTTGGCACGCATCCATGATGACACACTTTGACTTCTGTTGTGCGATACCGTTGAATCACGGCAGGTGTTGGAAGACAAGGCGCATCTCCTATCAATCGATAATGGCAGGGCAAGCACAACTTCAAATTGAATACAACTCAAGTATATTGCCAGTAGCTCTGGGCTTGAACTACAAAATATCACAGTGCAGAGAGGTTTCGCCTGAAAACCGTGGTTCTTATCCCAGCCAGAAAACGAGTCTTTTTTAATCAACATATGCTCACATAAAAATGGTTAGCTGGCTGGGATTCTATTGTGTCCTCTTGCTGAGAACAAAAGTAAAAATACTTGCCACAATATCAAAAAGAACGCTTGGCACAAAAAGAATGGCTTAGCAATCAATGTAGATTTCGTGCTCTGCCACAATTAACTTCCATGTTTGATCAGACAATGCATGAATTTCAAGCTCCCATTGGTGTTCATGAAACAAATCTCGTTGCGGCAACAGATATCTCACCCAGAAACGATTCAGGGCGCTGATTGCTGGCGGCTGCTTACAGCGCTAAGTGATTCTAACCTGTTAATACAAAACCGAAGGTTAACAAACAAATTTTCCACGCAAATCCGTGACATCGACGCAACATTTTCTTTAAGAAAAAGTTACATGTCGTGACATTTAGGCATATGCTTGGTGGTGGAACCTGAATGAGGAGGCAAGGAAGCTAATCGTCGTCCATCTTCAAGCATACGGTACGTCCCAGTGGTTGTCGAATCAGCGTTAGCTCATACTGTTGTGTTGGTGCCTTTACAATACGTCACAACTCGGTCATTTCGCCTATGCAAAGATCATTACAGACGTTTGTACGGGGACACGTCAACTAAAACCATGCTGCATAATAATTGGCGGTAATCGTGTGGCGTACATGCCACTGCAAAGTTATTGGTAACAAAACAACACGCAAAAAGTGAACTAACTTTCGAAGAAGATCTGAGCCAGTCTTTACTTCGCTTTTCACTTCCGATAAACGATTTTTTGCTTCGATAAGTCCTTGTTTCAGCTCACGAAAGCATCGTTGTTGTGTTAAGGCATCGGGAGTCGCAGCAGTTGAAGTTAAAGGCGAAGAATTGTCTGTCGAGACGTCTGCAGCACCGTCACTGGTGCTCGGCGAACACGAGCTCTGAGGTCTGCGTGATGCACAATCGTTGTGAGGTTACGGCAACCAAAATAATCTTTAGACCAATCTGTCACTGATTTAAAACCCCATTTGTATTCCCATACCTTGCCGCAGCTTCTCTCAGTATCGTCTCTACCAGGGAGAGCTTATCTCTGTACTTCCTCTGCAAGGACCGGACCGATTTCGCTTCCTGCACGCACGCATTACTGAGCACTTGTATTCGCATTTCACATTGTTGGATTTCTTTGAAAAATTTGTTCATATCACTGCAGAAAACATTGGGCAATTGATGCAGGTTGTGTGAGAAACATGAGCACTAATATTATTATTGTTAATATGAGCTCTCATGATGCAGCAAGGTGCGACAATTCATCGAACGAACTTTTGTGTTAACACAGCCAATATGATGCTTGTCATCAATCCCTTCTCATAACATTAACACCAGTAAGTTGTAGTATGATGAATTGTTGTAATATCTGAAGGCACTTCACGGCTACGCCTAATAAAACCAAGGTCAAAAGCTTTTTATTTTATTTCTTTCGTCAACCGCTCTTTTAAGACGAAATTTAATGAAGATTTTGTAGATGTAAATATTTTACTGAATGTCAAACGCATTTGTGCAATAAAACTAGTTTTTCTTACCGTCAGTAGCGATCGCAAAACTCTAAAAAAATTATCATTGGCATTTTTGAACTGATTATTGACTTGTGGTAAGCAAGCCTCTTATCACATTCACTTTTCAAAATAACTTGATTGGGTGCATACCATTTATGTTATAAATATTTTCGTTTGACTTTAAGGCTAGCTAATTCGCTTATTCGTTATTACTTCATGAAACTTTTGCTTTTATCTAATAGAGCATTTTGAAATCTTTTCAAAAACGTACGAGTTGTTGGGGTTTCAACAACATCTTGTTTGATTTGGACCTATTTATCCACACTATCAAAATATTTTGCAAGCACTAGTATTGTCGCTTTAAAGAAACCGCGCTAAACCAGTCAGTTGGTGAAGTATTACAGTACATTCAAATGCATCGCACAACGGCATTTAAAGGCATACTAAAGGAAAATTTCAAACCGGAATTAAGCATTAAAATGAGTAAACTGAACATTTAAGAATACATTTCAAAAACAATTACCCAAAAAAATTTGTTTTCAATGGCGCTGGCAAGGCCCAAAGTCCAGTGTTTCATTTATTTTCATTTTTTTCAAAATGACCAAAACGTGCAAACACAGCTCAAGAATACGTCATAAAGTCCAGCAATAACAAAAGCCACGTTACCAATCTGATGTTTTGAGCAAACTGTCTGCTGTTTTGATGTTAAAATGTGCTGTTTTGATGTAAATACATACATAGCCTACAGTCAAATCGCCCGCAGTAACAATTATTGCGTGATCGGTTGATTGCTAGACTTTATGACGTAGACTTTATGACGTTCTTTACAGTCGCACGCTTCGTTGCTCAGGCCAATCTCGTTTTGAAAGCTCTGACAAAAGCACGCGCACAATGGTGGTCAGACCGCAATGGGGCAAAATTTTATTGAAAATCGTTTTATGGTAGCATGTTAAACACAAAGAACGTGGAAAATCGCCAAGTCAGGTTTTTCCTTTAATACCCCTTTAAGTACATTTTGTACGCAGGCTGTCTGCAGATGGCGATTGGTGAATCAAAGAAAAATGATGTGCTGATGGGTAATAGAATAGAAAAGCAAACTAATGCATAGCTACCTGAACCACCTCCTTGAACTCTTGTGAAGACGCTTGCATGGTGGTACACAGCTGTCCGTGAACAATTTGATTGAGGCTTCACAGATTTCGGCGAGTCTTTGCTTTTCAAATTTGTGAACTTGTTCTTCCGCATCACTCAGATCTGAAAGGGACAAGTTAGCAACCAGGTTTAAAAATGAAAAAATGGATTATTTGCTACAACATCATATGTCGGGTTAAGGACACTCTTCCCTTCAATAACACTTGGTGATTGTAGTAAACACGACAGACAAAACTTTTTGGCCAAATCATAAGGAAGGAAAAATTAGAACACACTGCTTTTTGTAGAAAGATCAAAAGAAAACGAGCACGTGGAAAACAGCGTCTCACTGTTCTCAATAACCACAAGGATCACCTTCGTGTTTCAAACAGAACAATCTTTAATACAGTCAAATGCCGAGAAAATAAAAAGAAGGGTGTATGAACGCTTAAGCTCGGAACAGGCATGGTACACGAAGAAGCGAACACCAATAGATGGTTCTTACAAGAGACAATCCCACTGATGTCATGTAATATATAAAAAGCCTGAAACCAGTTGAAAAGGTTCAATGTCCTAAAGACCTAAACAACTGGCAATTAATCATTTGACTTGATTATTATCGATCGAAAACTTACAAGAGTCACATTGAGTTTTCAAATAAGAAATAAAATATGAAGTTGACACGACAGAGCACGCCGGTAACTCACGCTTGGAAAACTTTTGTTTTAGGAAAAGACGATAGATCTCCCGCGTGCGGTCACAACGAGCTTGCATCAATTCGGTGAGTTTGTCCTCGGGGTGTGTGCCTTGGTCTACAAACACTGACAGGGGAGTTTTGTCTTTGACTATTGTCTGACCAAGCCTCTTCACTTTGTCGCTTATCCGCTTGAATTCAGTTCTTATCTGCAGCAGCAACAATGCGCTTAGACTAGCGGCCTACCTCGAAGATGACGTAATAATTAATTGCGATCTATATTCAAACTGAAATGGAAGAGAATGCTAAAAATACGGGAAAAATGCGCAATAGTCTTAAAAATGTTTTGTTACGATGGAATATATAATCAAGACAATCATTAAAAAATTAGTTTCGATTTGAACAGAGAAAATTTGGTGCTGGTTTGATATATAATCACAACGTTATAATATTAGTTTTGTTTTCGATCTCATTTGCTCACTGTGATCTTGTCCAAGATCCTGATCTACTTGAGTAAAGTTTTGAGTGCCCTTTGAAATGTAAGAAAAATAATCGTATCAAGAAAAGTGTAAATCATACAATACCTTTCTGAGGTGTTTCGTTTTTTCAGTGATTTGCGTGAAATACAACTTGAGTTCGTTCACTTCGGGCGGGGTCGATAACAGCATTGACGTGACTCGGAGCAGCGCAGTTTCCCGCTGGTAACTGCAACAAAGCGAATTACATTAAGATATCTCAATGCTTGGCCACCCCACGTTTGACGTGTGCAAAATCTGCATTTATTAAAGACAGATAAAAATCGGAGTCACATCGCTTATCAACAACTTCTCGAGACCACATATCATCACATTCTGTTCGGTGTACATTCTACAACCACTCTTCTTAGCTCAGTTTAAGAAAAAGGTGTAACACCAACATGAAAGAATTTGCAACTGTTTAGGTCGGCACCACAACGATTGAAATTTTAAAGCTATATGAGACTAACTTGGAAACTAAAAAAAGATACCGGTACCTACTAATTGAATGATTAATTATGGAATTTACAAAAAAATAAAAATAGTTCCAAACTATACGACATGCATTGAAAACTAAAATCATTGAGCGTTGTTCAAATATCATACGATGACGTCGACATACTTTTTTCTTATGCGACTCCAAATATGGTGCGTGTCGTCAGCTTATATAATGCAATAAAGGTTTTGTCAAAACACATTTAAAAAAATATGACGTAAGAACGACGTACTGTTCTTCAAATATTTCCAAAGACATTTTTAAGCTTCCAACCCGTCTTTGCAGATCATTGCAGAGCAATTCGATTTTGACGATTCGGTTTTGCAAATACAACCTGCAAAGAATGTAGCAATGACGTTGTAAATCAGTAGCCTATCATTTAAAAACTCTTCAATTGAAAAGGCAAAAGCATTCATTTTGTCTTGTAACACAACAGTCACATAAATCTACAACACTATTGTGAAGAAGGGGGCGTTCTTCCTTGCTATCAGCACAAGGCTGAGCACTCACTAGTACAGCGAGCAATTGCGACTCGTTAGCCATAACTGTGTAGTGTGTAGCTTCCACACCCAACCTCATGGGCGTAACACGGTGTTTATCGCTGTCAATTCTTGCTACAATCGGCTGCCGAGAAACCTACAACAACACTGTGTTGCTTTTCAGTGCATATTCTGCAAGCAAGTGATTGTCGTACTATGACTGCTACGGGTAATTCAGATAAACAAAGCCTACAATGGGAGGCAACCTCAGGTCAACGTATAAAGAGTGCGCTACTGCGCTATCGTAACAGATCGAGGAACTAGAGGTGGAAGTCAATCTTAGCATTTAAATGCTAACAGGCATTGGTTGTTCCATTCAGGCCGCCATGACACGATCTCCACTCCGTCGTATGAAGTACCTCGGTCATATTACCATACAAGTTTTCATATTTAAGCATTTTCCTAAAACAAATTTACACTAGGCGCAAAATGGCTGGTCAATCTAATAAAAAAAATAAAGAGCCCAAAATTTTATGTAAATAATTTTCATTTAATAGCACTGAAGAGTGAAGATGGTAACAGTTTAATTTTCAAAACGTTTGCTGAACCATGGCTACTTAAAGATACGGCCTGATTTGTCACAATTTGCAAAAATTTCCAGATTTTGCTAACTTTTGGCGATTGTTTAAATGAATTTTTTTTAAATTATATTTTTACTCCTTCTTTACTGTTTTCCCCAGATGATACAATAGGTTTTAACATCCTCATATTATGTTGAAAAACAAAGACAATTTGATTTCGAAAATTTTAGTCAGACTGTCAATTTTTCAATAACAGCTGATTGAGCGATTTTCAACATATTTTTTTCTCATTTGCTACTGCTTCCCCAAGGCAACATAAAGCTTTTATATCATTAGGAGAATACAAAAAGTAAAAAAATCTTAGAAACTGTCAGTCAAACACTAGCAGTAGCTGTTATCAAATCTGCAAAATGTGGCAAATCATCTCCAGGTGGCCATGGCTGAACGTCAAAAGTATAGTATCTACATTTTGGGCTCTTTGCTTTTCAATTAAATTTACCTTAACTGGCATAAACCTGCCTTCGCACGAGATTTTAGCACTGATCATAAATCAAAATAAGTAGCCGAAGTACAACAGTACACTTACACAAACCATTTCACTCCAAGCCGTATCAGTTGTTGAACAAGCAAAAGATATTTCACAGATGTTGCAATGTCGAACAAAGTGCAGGAACAAACTTTAGCGAAACTTGAATCATTTTTAATCGATATGGACAAATTCACCTCGGGTGGTTTAGCTGAAACCATTATGCAATTGCATTTTAAAAAAAAACTTCGAAAGGAAAGAAGCCGGTTTCAACACAAATTCAAGACTTTTAATGCCCTTTTTTTAGTTTGCATGATATCAAAATATAGCATTCCGATGATAACTACTGAATCAACTAATAGAGTTTATTTAGTGTTTTTTTACCATAGACAGAGAAGACAAAACAACACAACAGGTTTGCAGGCTAAGCCCCCGTCAAATGGCCTCCAAAACTGCTGCGCCAGTAAGCCATGTTTGGTTGCCGGCTTCCGCAAGCCAACATTTCTCCACTCCGGTGGTATTTGAAACTTTTTTTCGGCACTCACATTTGTGTCAAACGTTTTTCCTTTCACCCGTCTTTGCAACCTTTGTTAAGAAATAAGATAGTCCCTCACACGCCGACAAGAAATATTGCTGATAAAAGTTTGGCAAAAAGGCTGAACATCGACGTATAAAAACTCGAAGACTAGCTCAACACCCAGGCTCACTTGGGAAGCAGTGCATTTAAATACAACTGCAAGTATGTTTCAGGGCCTTGTTTGCGTTGTTCTTATCTGAATGAACGCAAAAACACGATATTACAGTGATCAACCGATTTTTAAAAACATTAATTTTTTTAGAATTTTTTATTTTGGCTGCCGAGCGCAATAATTTGGCCGCCGGGAAGAAGCTCTGGCAGACGATGCTTGGTCGCCGGGAAAAATAAAGGAGTTTAGAGACCTGGGTTTGAGCAATAGCATCATAAGAATATAGTTTACATATTTCCAAATAGTTTTCACAATCGAACGTTTTCGGCTTAACTTTAGCCCTCATCAGGAATCTGAAAATTTTGTAAGAAAACTAATAAATTTCAACTTCTCAAACGTAACTAGGTACTGACTAAACAACGAGTACTTCTGATGAGGCCTTAAGTTAAGCTGAAAACGTTCGGTTGTTAAAATTATTTGTAAATATGTCAAATCTATTCTCAAAATGCTCAACGCTGTTGTGTTGTTGTGCCTTGCCTGTTGCAGTACAAAAAAGCAAACTCTCTCCCAAAACTATATTTAATATTTTTACTTACTTCGTCATAGTCAACTAACTTAACAACTTCAACTATTTGTTTCTGTGACCAGGCTAAAATCAGCGGGTTTTCCGCACATCACTTACATGTGGAAGGTATCAAAACAGGCCGAAAATCATTTATATCATCGGTAAACAAGGCAATCGGGCATTTAGTAGACGTTTTTGGATAGTCCTTTATTGGCTTGAATGCTTCGATGTCAAACTGTGCTCCTTCATAGAGCAGAAGCTGTTTGCTCGAAGGTATGTCGGTCAACTGCGCCAAGTGTTCTTGAAACGAAGCGAGTCTATGAATAACACGTATAGCCGTTATTGTAGAAGGCATAGAAAATAAAAACAATTTTTTCATAACAGGAATTGAATACATGGTAAAATAAAAAGCAAAAGAAAGCCTTACTATTAATTAAATACATATTTTAAATTTATCAAATTAAAAAAAAAACGAACTGACTTCAAAGCGTATTTTGCACGTATCCGCTAATAAGAACTCTCAGTTGGAGCAAACTGCACAAATTTTAGATCAATTGCTTCAACAAGATCAACTTATGATAAACCAAACGAGCTTACAACCTCCAAAGGCAACGGCACAACGTAATACAAACTAAGACTAACGTCTTTTCTGGCGAGATGTACACTTTGTGTAACACAGCTGATGGGATGCTGAACACATCAATCACTGTTTTGTTTAGGATCGCATCGACTTCAGCAAAGTAGCGTTCAAATGTCCAAATTTTATGAGGATCACATTCAAGAATACCAGAAAGTACTGGAGTGAACAAGATTTTGAAGCCACTGAAAATAAAACTCAGTGTCAACGCAAATCGTCATTGAAAGGATACTTTTGACGATAAATGTATTCTTTGATTAAGAAGCCAACATTTTTCTTGGGCTATGTTTCCTTGAACCAGGGGCGGATCCACAAGTAGCTTTATGGGGACGGAATTTCAACAAAATACAATGATGTGCAGATCTATGTTTACCACACTTTGCAAATACATCGTGAATATAGTTACTTTTCTATGTGGGGGCGCGATCGGCAATCGCGCCCCTGGATCCGCCACTGCCTTGAATACGGTTTGTTATTTACTGATATGATAGATAAAATTTTGGTAAAAAGGTGATTTTCTTGAACCATTTGTCTATGATATGATTGAGAAATTTACTCTGATAAGCGACATGTCTTCGGTAGCTCTCCACACCATTCGATTGCCCCATCTTCCGAAGATTGAACACCAGATATAGCACCTGCTGGCTTGTTTGTGGTGATATGATACCTGGAGACATTCAAAAATATAAATAAAACATAGCTACAGCCTAGACTTACAATCACTTTCTAAAAGCACTTTTTTAAATGTTGTAAACAACTAAGCCTCGTAACTTCCGCATGACATTAAAAGTCCAGTTCAAAGTCATTTCCCGTTAATTCAATAAATTGATCACAAAAATAAATGAGATGACTTAGAATTACATCATTTGTTTGTTTTTTCGAGGACCACCGTGTGGACGAAACGGAAGATGCCCAGTCGCAACATGAAACAAAGTGACACCCAAACTCCAAAGATCTACAGAAGCTGAAAACTTCTTTCCAAGCGGTTTTTTCAACACTGCTCTTTCATAGATGTCAGGATGCTGTAAAAAAAATATATCTAAAACACTTTCAAAGCCGCCCTGTTAGCTCAATGGTTAAGCGCCCGACTCAAACTTACGCGGCGCTGGTTCGGCTCTCGGGGTGTGCGCTTGAGCAACGCATTTCAAGACTGCTCTCCATTCAGCGGCGGAATGATTCCCCGGCAACAACACTTCAGCAACAATGGAAAAACTTCACTCTGTCTATCACGGTAACCGGCCCCACGTCAAGAGCCTCTACAAAAATCCGAAACTACCAGGAATAACCTATCAAGGCTTTGTCAGTCCGAGACCATAAAGATTTAAAAACAAACCATTCTGATTCAAAGCCTGCTTAAAATAATCTAATGTGATGTTGTCAACCGACCTCTGGTTTGAAAAATTCCACGAAATTTAACACGCATTTGATGCAGTACCAGTGTACCACCTTTGTGTTATCGGAGGTTAAAATTTTTTCCTCATCCTAAATTTTACCACTACCTACATGAAAGTGGAACATATGCACAGGGAATGACTGACCAGATATTCTTCTGTTCCGTAGAGAGATTGAAACTGTTCGTTATCTCCGAGTTCCCTTGCCGCGCCGAAGTCAGTCAGTTTATAGACCGAAGTGCCGTCCTCCGCAAAGCTTCGCATGATGTTGCCTGGCTTCACGTCGCGATGAACTATTTCCAAGTCGTGCAGGTGTTTCATTCCGGCAGCTGAAACGAAAATGTCCATTCAAAAGTACATAATAAACCACAATTATGGAAAATGTGACACTGACACGCAGAAAAAAAAAAACACTAAGTACATTTTTTAAGACATAAAGCCGAAAAATCATTTTGGACAAGAACTTGTTTATTCACAGTACACGCGAAATAAATACATAATCCTGACCTTTGTTGCTTGGTAAAGTTTCGTATTTGCTTTTCTTCACTAAACTGAGGCAATTTCTTAAGATGGACTTTCCATGATAATGTATTTTTGTCACAAATAGCATGTGATAAACTCAAAGCTTCTTTCACAAACCCTTTCACTGTGTGCCAGCAACCCGGTGTCGTGCGAAGTTACTCTTTTTGATTTCAAATTTCACAGGTTATAAAGTTTTGAAACCAGTTTATTGGCTAGATTTTATTTAACTTGTATGCATTTGATATGAATTAATCAAAACATAGCTGCATGACTAATATCTCAATGACAAACGGAAAAGAAAGCTTACTTATATGGCTCAATACACGTAGGAATTCTTTGTCGTCGTGAAACCCGTAGAGGTATTCAGGATCATCATTGACTATCGTAAACAAACTCCCCGCAGAACATAATTCCATTATAATAACCTCTTGCTTGGTTGACACCTTGGATTAAATTATTATTTAGCTACATCAGAAAATTGATTTATATTTACATGCAAAACAAGGCACAACATTAAAAAGATAATTGTAACATTCCAAACAAAACGGACGTTATATGTGAATTTGGAAGGTCATAATTTGTAGTGTGAAAATTATACAGTCACAATCCCTTTCTTAAAGTTAGTGAACTTCTAATTTTCTGCATTTAGTTTTCAGCTCTTCTGCATTGAAGTAAAAGTGCAAACAAGGCAAACTTTTTAACAAGTTATGAAAACATGACTTCCACAAACTTGTTACGTATTTTCAATTTTTTTTACATCCATAATGTTCTAACATAATATGTGTTAGTTTACCATGATAGTGGATTATTAAATTCACAGTTATACACATACTTGAAAGTAACAATTAATATAAAAACCAGTGTCCCGGAAGCGAATAAATATTTCAAAGCATAATTACCTCTTCCTCCACATCACAAAGATGAACAACATTGGGATGATTGATTTTTTTTAACACTTCAAATTCACGTTTTCTAACTTCTGCCGGTCGGGATAATACACTGATAGAGTTAAATACTTTAACAGCATATTCCTTGCCACTTTTCTATAAAAATCATAAATATTTGGCTAAACGGAAGAATGACATGTGTGATAATAATATATTATATAGGTTTATCATTCAAGTGAATGTTTGCTTGAACCAGATCTTTAACAAAGATTTTAAAATTAGCAGAAAAGGGTTTTGCTTCAAAAATTCTAAGCCTTTCAAATGGCAAGAGCACCACATGATGACATGATTGAGATGTGGTTGAGAGGGACACATGCTTAAAATCTGCAATTTGAAAACTGCATTGATTGGAAATGAAACACTAATAGAGAATAGTAACTACAAAACCGATACTGTGATAAACCAAATTTCACTTGATCAACACATACAGAATGAAGCATTATGTTTTTTAAACATATTATAGGCCCTCAGTATGCACCACACCAAGAAAACAAGACACAAAACATAAAAAGTTACTTTTTCTCTGCCCTTGAACACACACCCAGTTGCTCCCTGCCCAAGGACATCAGCCGTCGACCATTCATAGTTGGCTGTATTGCATATCGATGTGGAATTATTACTGGCAGAGTGAAGAATCATTATATCTTAAAAAAATTAATATCATGAATTGAAATCACTAAAAAATTGTAAAAGTAGTTGTAATTGTATAATAAATGAAAAAGACTTTGTGTTGTCATTGCCATGATCTGAATAAAAAAGAAAGTTCTAGTTACAATAAATGATATACTGTATCAACAAGCTAACAAATGGAAAGTAGTGACAAAACCTTTAAAAGGATTAAAACATGTATGAATAAATAAAACAATAAATGCTATTAATAGGCTAGCCTACTACAAAAAGCCAAGCAGAGAGAATTACGTCTAAATAAGTTATTACTGGTAGGCCTAGTTCACTAAAAACCTTAATAGCCTGTTTCACCTCAATAGGATCTTAAGAAACTTATTCAAATAGAATGTTTTACCACAATAGGATCATCAAAAGGAACTTATTCTATTTGAAAAGATTGCTTCTAATGATCTTATTGAGGTGAAACACTCTATTTGAATAAGTTTCTTCTGATGAACCTATTGAGGTGAAACAGGCTGTCAAGGTTTTTATAGTGAACAATAACTAATTTTGATGTAAGAATAAATAATAATTAATGATTGTTTAGTTAGCTTGGCCAGTAGGCCCACCAAACGCAAAAGTAAACAATTCCAAAATTATTTAAAAATAAACAACCATACAGAAACACAATTAATAGATTGTGGCATGTTGTCAATTAAAGTGAAATGTAAGACATGATTAATATCCAACTCTTTCTGTGTTTAAGCTATATATATATCAACTAGATAAAAAGATTCATTTTCAGTGCACTGATTACTATCAATAAAAAAATTCATTGCACATTGTTAAATTCACCACCGCAGCAATTAGGCTACATGTTCATTTTCTATTTGTATCATTTGTTCTTATATATTATACATACTGTGATTTTTGTATCTTTTGAATGATTTTTAAAGGACAGAAAATTATCAAAACAATCAAAGGGTCAACCATACAGAATTTTTGGAAAAGTTTAGGAACTGCTGCACCATGTGATACAGTATATTCCAAATCAGCTCCTATTGCACCAGATGCCATTTTATTTAAATATTGTTATCTGAGTTACATGAGCAAGTGAAGTTACACAAACAAATTTTGACACAGTTTGTTTCAATGAAATTAGGCATAATACCAGTCATCAATGTCACATGTACTTGCCACACACAACTCATATACTTACTTCTTAAAAATCATGACTTAGAAAGACATAGCTGTGCAGAGCAAAGTTTTCAATAAAGTTCAAAATTGCTGCAATTATAAAATATAATTAAGCAAATAATAATTGGGAACAGGACATTCTGTCGCAGCCAAAATGTCAAGACACAACTGACAGCAGCCCACTTGTCACAGGGACACCGCATATCATCTCAATTTGGCATTATTACGGAATGTTGTACAATAGCCTATAGATGCCAAGACCAGATTTCCATCTTTTCTACACCAGCATTTGTTCTTCCATGTTTCTTGGAAAAATAAAAGAAAAAAGTCAAAACGCTAAAAATATATATACATTGATAAAATGAACAATAGACGTAGACTCGTAGAGTATGTAGGATTGATGGAATCTCTATCCTCGGACTGGGAAAGCTTCTTGCAGAGCTTAATCCTGGCAGTTTCGCATACTTGTAAAGGCTTTGAATCACTGACACAGGCCGGGTCACCGAGATTGACAGAGTACAGTTTTCGATTGTTGAAGTCTTGTTGCCGGGCAGTTATTCCATCTATTAGATGACGCTGAATGGAAAGCAATCCTTAACATGCGTTGTTCAAGCATGCACCCAGAGAGTCGAACCAGTGCCGCTTGATCTTGAAGCTTCTTTGTTCACAAAGTCAAGCGCTAACCAACTGAGCTATCGGATTCAACCAACACTAGTCGATACATGGTCCGTAGCCTATACTATCAGAATATTCAGCATATTTTTTTATTTAAAGTTCAGATTCGAAAGCAACTGTCCAGTTGTTTTACTTTATTAGACTATGGGGAGCTGGCATACAAATCCCCCTCCCCCCCTTGGTAACTCATGACAAAGAGGAATTGACCAAAACATGTGGATTGAAGTGTGTGAACAGTAAAGCAAAGGTAAAGTAGTTTCACCCTATATGTTTGGTCGAGTCCTGTCTTTGTCATGAGTTACCAAGGGGGGGGGGGGGACTTGTAGGTATACCAGCTCCGACTATGGTTCTCTTTTTTCAGGTTTTGCAAGTGCACCAAATTTTATGCTAATTATTCTATTTCAGCCTCAAGTACGTTACCACATTTACGTATTGCAGCTTCTACCTTTTTATAGACCTCTGCTATGTTTGGTATGTATTGTTTCTGTTGTGACAGTCAGAAATGATAATTAAGAACTGGAATTAACTTAACCCGAATTCGAGAAATCGACAACTCCTGTTCACTGTTGCCACTCTCTTGTCATGGAAAAGTACTAGATTTGACTGAAAAAAACACTAGATTCACAAAAAAAACACTAGAATCATAAATATTATACACGATCATTTACATGCACAATGTACAAAAATGACAGCCAATGGCGTTAGTGAGTGCTAAAAGTCCTTAAAATTTCAAAATAGAACTGAATTTCCTTGAAAGTGAGAGCCCTGAAGTCATAGCCGTAGGGGAGTAAAACATTTTGGGGGGCGAACAAAATTTTCCAAAATTTGGCCTTTGCAAATATATTGTCAAAAACGCAGTATTACTCACAATCATCTCTGTGGTAGTGTAGTCTAAGAACTCCACACTCATCAAATGTAAGCTGACAAAATGCAAGCCTACTATAAGGTAGGCTACGCTACCTACTTTAGTCTACTTTGAACACTTTTCACAGTCATTTGTGTGTATTTCTTAAAGTATTCATGCTAAATATCTCAAATTTGGTCATAATTGAGTGTAACTAAACAAAAAACTCAAGTCCACTTTGAAAAGCACTACAAACACATTGATGCAGCCAAACAACAATAGGTGATGGCTACTTTGAACACTGTCCAAACTTATGCACACCAACATAGCGGTAAATCGCTAAAAAAACACTAGATAGCAGAAAAAAACACTAGAACACTACATGCAACCCAAAAACACTAGATTTAGTGGAAAAACACTAGGAGTGGCAACACTGCTCCTGTTCATAAATTAGGGTTGCCAGAGGTTAATATAAAAAAAGAACCCAAGCTAATGCAAAGAGTAGCCCAATTTTTTTGAGAGTTCTAAAATGGAACCCAAGCAAAGAGATAAGCTATTATACAAAATTCTTCTAAAGTGCTTGATTATCAGTGCCAAATCATAAGTGTTTTTCCAGTTCTTCACATCTTTAGACAGATTGGCAACCACTCAACTGTTTGTTAAAATAACTACAAAGAAGTACCAGTACCTGAACACAAAAAAATGGTTTAATTGCTTTTTGTGATGAGTTAACGCATCAAGAGTGTTCCCCTCAAGAGTCAAGACCATCAACAGTTTTGATAACCCACCAAGGTCGATCAACGTAGAAACTATCTTTTTGTCTTGTTGTTTTGTTTTTACTCATATAAATTGTTACAAAAAAATCACTAGCCTTTTTTTTCTCATCTTTCTACATTTGTAAAAACTTTATTAACGTGTTGCAACCATGCCATATTGATTGTCCTGCTTTGGCATCGTGCACGTTATAGCGTCCGTGTTTTGTCGCTTCTACCTTTTTCTAGACCCCTGCTATGTTTAACATTTTTTATATTGTTTTTCGTTGTGATGGTCAGAAAAAACAAAACAAACTGAAGTGATGCCCACCCCCAACTGCATTTTATGAAAACCGAGATCACTTAAGTTGCCAAGATTGCCAGATATCAAAGCCTAAACATGCACATTTTTAAAAATTGGCATTTTTATACCAAATTGGTAACCCTGCCTGATCGAGGCCTCCAAAAACGGGTAGGCATTTTAACATGCAGATATCCAATCCAGCACGAACCAATCAGAAGCTACGCTTTTCATGACGTCATCAAGATTGCGTTTGGGAAGAATAAAAGAAAAACGCAAATTCTAGCTAAATTAAATCATCGCTTTGCCATCGGTTGGCTTGGCGCATTGGGTTAGGGCGGTAGTAGTCATTACAATGACGTGGGTTTGATTCCCACTTCTGCTATAGCTCTTTTTTCTTCTGTAATTACCAAACAAAGTTCAAAGTAATTATTAATTCTCTGGCTGAATGCTGGAATGGTCACAATAACAGATAACGTAGCATCTCATTGGTTCGTGGTTGGATTGGATACGCGCGTGGATTATTAGAAATCTGCTTGTTAAAGTGCCTACCCCAAAAACGCTGCTCCTCAATGAAATAACTACGAATTAGGTAAAAATCTTAAACATGACACAATTTTTATATAAAAAGTTATATTATATTAAAAAAAAAAAAGTAGCCCAACTGGGCGCCAGCCAAAAAAGCGCGCCCAACGGGAATTTTTGGCGCCTGGAGAAATCAAAAGTAGCCCAATTGGGCGTAAATGCGCCCAATCTGGCAATTCTATCATAAATCACTTAACCTTGTGTCAGTGTTGTTCAGGATCCGGATTTTTGGAGTCTGATCCTGCCGGATTTGAAGAAATTTTTTGGATCCGGATTGGATTGGATTCAATTTTTCCCAAGCTGGATCCGGAGCCGGATTATCCGAATCCGAATCTGTTTAACTTTGTTTAGTTACGTTTTAATAAATTGAATGACATAAATTTCATGTAGTTGCTGTTCTTCGTTTCAGGGAAGCTAGCCTCCGTAGATCTGGCAGTACTAGTCTGATACCGATGTACGGTACTCGCAGAGTCGCAGTCAGCAGAAGCAAGCCAGCAACTAAGCAAAGGCAGGCATGCCACGCTAAGAGGTTGATGAAAGTAGCCTACCTCGGTACTAGAAAGTGCTGGCCGGTGCCCAGCAGAAGCTAAAAAGTTTGCCATAGTAGATCTCCTGTTGCTGTGCAGTATACTATTATGCTTTTAACTTGACATTTTAGATTGTATTCACATTATCAACTGTTGATGCTTTACTTGTACTCAACTCTGTGTTTAGGTCTGAGGAAGAATAGTTTTCTGAACGACTTACATTTCTGTATGGTTCATGGAAGTTAGCATGTGATTAGTGACAATTTATTATACACTGATCTTATAATGACATTTGTATCATTAGGCTATATTCAAAAACAGTATGCTTTTGATAAGTGTGTGCAATTGTGCATGCTTACACTGCTATTTTCTTTGTTTTGTTATTGTCGTTTATTGTTGTGTTTCAGATTGATTACTGGTAGGCTGAGTGCTACTTTAATATCAGTATAAATTCATTATGCTGCAATTGAGACAAGGATGGTAGGGTAAGAAAAAAATGTTAGTGTAACATATGTCTGCTATAGGGTCTGCTACTATTCGGTGAGTCCGATTCGGTGCGTCCGATTCGGTGAGTTCGATTCGGTGAGTTCCTAACCTCTAACCCCTAACCCTAAAACGGCAATGATAATTAGGTTACGGTACCCGATAATTACAAAAAAAAATTGAAAAAATCCCCCATTAAGGGATCGGACTCACCGAAACGGGCCATTCCGTCTGCTATAAGTATAATGCTAGTTTTCGGATATTCGGATCTGGATTGGATATTGCTTTTCCTATTATTTTTGGATCAGGATTGGATTCGGATATTTCTAAAAAATTTCGGATTGGATTGGATTATCAAATTTCAATATCCGCACAACACTGCCTTGTGTTGCCAGATTCCTTTGTGTTGCCAGAAGTGAATTTCCCAGCATTGCCCCAAAATGTATCCACGGTCTGACTTCCTAAACCTCAACAGCACCGAGTTTTTTTCCAAACAAGTCCTTTATCTGAGACCGTGTTTTTGTTAAAAAAATCATAGGCTCCGTAACCACTAACTCCTCTTCTGAGCTAAATTATTTCTAGTTTCGGAATTTTGCTCTCATTTTTGTGTTTAGTCTCATTGTTCATCCGAAGACTTTCGATCATGAAATTGGTGCGCAAAAAACTATCTGCGCGCGTTGCACTTTTGAGGCGGCTGGCGGGTTCCGGCTGGGGAGCTGATGCGAAAACCCTTCGCACAGCTATCTTGGCCCTCGTCCATTCTACCGCTGAGTACTGCGCACCAGTGTGGTGCCGCAGCTCTCACACCCGCCACATTGACGCACTGTGACTGGATGTCTGCGTCCCACTCCAACGGGCTGCCTTCCCATCCTTGCAGGAACATGGAGTGGCAAAACAACACCTCCCGACTCCGTGATTTCCTACCCGACGTCGATCCCCACCCTCCGGGAATGTCCCTTGCAAGACTTGCGTGGGTCCGGCTTAACCGCATACGAACCGGCGTCGGTCGCTTTCGTTCAGACATGTGCAGATGGCGCCTGGCTCCCTCACCGGGATGCGAGTGTGGCGCCACAGACCAGACAGTAGATCATGTCGTCCATGACTGCCCAATCCATCAACCACCACATGGAACGCTTGGACTGAAGGCCCTGGCTGATGACATCATGCCCAAACATATAGTCCGGAAGAACAGCTCATACGACGAAGAATGAAATTGGTGAGTAATTAATCCAAAGTGAGAAAGATTTTTCAAGGGTAAACGACAGCAAGGGGGTAAAAGAGAGGTGAATGATATTTTTGAAATAGGAAATAAAAGTTTAGATTAAAGAGTTAGAGACAGTCATTTTTTCAAAATGGCGACAATTGGTTGTCCTTGTCTGTATTGTTGCTAATTGAAAAGATGAGTGGCTAGCACTGGCTACGCTTCACTTACAGTGATTGGTAAACTTTTGTGACCAAACGAGCACTTTCGGTGCGATGTGGGTTACGTACAGTATGTGGCGTTGACTAGCTTATGTATCTCAACAGAGCACATTAGGCTGTAGAATGACAATTATAATGTGTCTTTTTTGCAGCGCAGATATGAGTTGCAGTGAGCGTTTCACAAAGCAGGCAGATTCATTGCATCCGTACAGAGAATCAACTCAGCCCCTGAGCCCCGAGTACATTATCAACCTAAATCAATTCCTCTTCTGAGTCCCAAGCAGAAATGAGAATTAGTAGCTACTGTAGCCTTTCAGTTTTAAAACGTCGTTAATTTATAATCCGACAGGGTGTCAGCAAACCAATGTTTATTGATTTGGAGCCAGATATTCTAACGGTTGAGATTTCTGTAAGTTTTAAAAAAAATTGAAAAGGTGGCGTTCCAATATGCAGGTTTTATACAGTATATAAGAAAACTCTTATTCCCTTTCACAAACGCTCAGAAATAAAAGCTAAATCGCGTTCGGATAACAAACTTTTTCCGACGTCATTATTCTTCTGCTCATATTCTTGTCTTCAGTGATTGATTGAATCTTTATCCTCGGACTGCGAAAGCCAGGGGCTCTATCCACTTTTAGAATTCGGGGGGGTGATTTTTGGACAGTGGGCTAAAATCGTCATAGGCTAGTCATTTCAACTTCTGGGGGGCTACGCCCCCCAGACCCCCCATTGCAGCATCAGCTTCTTTCTGATCGAAGCATAGGGTTTCCAAATCGTTTCACAAAGTATGTTTCGGAAAGGGCATTTTTGGGTAAGCAAACTGGTAGTCACTTAACAAGAAATATTTCTCGCACTGCAAATGAAAACTCGAACCAATCATAAACTACGTTTTTCGTGACGTGAAAAAGGGCGAAAAGAAGATGATACAAAGCAAATCAAGTGCTGGATTTTCTATCAGCTGTTTGTTTGTTTGTTTATTTGTTTTTCATATTTTTACCCTGCATTGCGAGAAAGCGGACTTGAGCGCTATGCATCGGTGTAGGCCTTCTGACGTATACCTGACCCACGCTGCAGCCGACGGCAATGTCTGTTTCCGGTTGTCTACTCTACTTATGACTTAAATTTGGTACTACATTACTCGAAATCGATCACTGAGTAGAGGCAATTATACTCATAGTGAAGTTTCTTCCCCAGAGAAACAACAGCAAGTGCGGGGGGGGGGGGAGGTGGAGTCGAACATGCAGGCTCTCGACTGCGAGCCCAACGCGCTAACCACTCGGCCACTGCTGCCGACTAAGTTGGCAACTGGTTGGCTTTTTAGGGGTTAGGGTTAGAAAGTAGTCATTTCATTGACGTGGGTTCGACTGCTATTGCTCTTTTTTCTTCTGTAATTACCAAATAAACTTCAAAGCAAAGATTAACTCTCTGGCTAAGTGCGAGGAAGTCACAATTGGACGGTAGCCTCTTATAACATGTTCTGATTGGTTGGCGGTGTCATTCTAGTCATTTGCAGTGGCAGAATTTTTTCTTGTTAAAGTGGCTACCAAGCAAGCTAAGTTAAAACACAATGTAAACGCCTGGCTTGTAGTTCAGGGTTGCCAAACCAAAAAATCATATTGAAATGAAATATATATTCATATTGATAAAAAATTCAAAATGTGCCAACAGCGAAAATATATTTTTCAAAATTTGATTAATAAAATAGCACAAAACCTTTTCAAAGCCAAATGAGTGGGGGGGTGATTTTGCATTGATCACCCCCCCTTGGATAGAGCCCATGGCGAAAGCTTCATCCTGGAAGTTTCGCATACTTGTAGAGGCTTTGACTCACTGACGCAGGCCGGTCACCGAAATTGACAAGAGTGAAGTTTCCGATTGTTGCCGGGGAATTATTCCATCCATTAGATGCCGCTGTTTCAGACAATTGTTCACCTAATCAAACGTCATATAAAAACCGTTCAGGTCTACTGAATCTTAGCGTATTACGTCATGGAATTTTTCCTAAAAATGAGCCAAATTGCACCATCGTTCGTAAGACTTGTGTCAAACCTGTTTAAACATGAAACATGGCATCACCACCTTTGAATTGCGTGACAATGTCTTTACGTCACAGTACTACGTACGTGAGTTTGAGATATTGATATCTATTCTGGTCATTCGTAAAATTGTTGCTTGAAGTTAGTCGCAAATTTAACTGTTTCGCTTAGTGCTGCTAGCTGGACAAAATTTCCGTCTTTTATCCAAGTAGTTTGTTCTGTAGTGACAGGTTTTAGTGGCGTACCGTGTTGCGTCCCATTTTCGATAGCCGCGGGCTAATTTTACAGAAATACAATTTTGAATAGACGTTTCAGAAGAGTGTTTCTCTTTCGGTCATTACATACAGACGAACGGATTCCGGAATCTTATGTTACAAGTTTCCCACGAAGAGATTATGGTTTACCGCTGTGACCATAAAGAATAAAGACGTGGCTTGTTAGCTGGTAGGCCAAGAAGCACAAAGAAAGAATAAAAGACGTGACTTGTTAGCTGGTAGGCCAAGAAGCACAGCCGCTGAATGGAGAGCAGTCCTTAACGTGCGTTGCTCAAGCGCACACCCCGAGAGTCGAACCAGCGCAGCTTGATCTTGAAGCTTCTTCGTTCTAAAAGTGACGGGCTAACCAATTGAGCTACCGGGGCGGGTGCAATATGAATGAAACCGTCGATCAAATATAGTAGAATGGAGTTATAACCGTGCGTGAGTCACAAACTTGTTTATAAAACAGATTGTTGATACCGTACATCTCATTTCTGGTATCATAGCCTACTTCTCAAAAAACGTGTAGCCTACAGTAGCTTAGTCTTGGCCTACTTCTGAAACTACACCCTTCCACCTCCCAACAGGCTTAGTTTACAATGTCCAAGCTCTGCATAGACAAGCTATCCAAAGTCTCTCGTCGTCTCATTTCCCCTCATTACCATAATTTTAGAAGTCAACAACCAATTACACATTTTCTATAAATGCACACTAATTTTCTGAAAGCCATCATAGCATCAACCAGACCGGAAAAAACAAAAAGGTAAATAATAGAACAACTTCGCCATTAAAACAGATAGAAGCTAATTTTAAAACTGACAAAATACAATCGAGACTTTACCCTTTACACCAAAAAATGTTAACGTCACTTCTCATCAAATCAAAACCACTTCGTGACCGCATCGTTGCCACCGTAGCGCATTGCATTAAAGTTAAAACATAAAACGAAGAAGGTTGCATTTTACGGAGCAAAGTAAGCAAAGTGAAGCCCAAAAGAAAAATGCATTAACACAAAGTTAAGACATTGACAGCAACTTTGCTAGTGTTGAGTAAAAGAATACTCGCTGGTTTTCTTTTTATCCTCTTTGCTGAGTTGGTTCTATCTTTATTCATGGGAAACAATATCTTTGTGTAAATTAGCAAGTGACATTGGTTTATAAGCTATATGGGGTAATACAATTTTTAATATGAGTAAAATAGCGTGAAAAGTATTTTAATAAGAGTATTTAAATAATTGTTAACTAATTAGGACCAGTCAGTAGCGTAGCCAGGAATTTTGAAAGGGGGGTTTTGACGACCCAGCGGCGGGGGGTTTGGGGGGCCTCCCCGAGAAAATTTTGAAAAATTACTTTGAATTTGGTGCATTCTGAGAGCATTTTCAACAAAAATGTAGGTATGAATATTTCTGTAAAATGGTGCCGTCCGGTGACATAGAAAAAGGATAAGATCATGTTTTCTTCGGCATTTTTCGGAAATAAAGCTAAGTCTCTATGTTTTCTTGTTGCTAATTCCTGGCTGAGATGTTTGAATGTTTGGTATTGGCAAAGCTCGCTCTTTTAATGCAGTTTCGTTTAAAATTAGGCAATTTTTTTAGACTGAAAGCATTATTCTCAAGCATAAAGAGACTGAAAGCACCATTCTCAATATCATGACGTCACACGCGTGCCAAAGGGGGGTTGTAACCCCCAACTCCCCGCCTTGGCTACGCCACTGGGACCAGTTAAAATGCCCGAAATGTCATATTGCGTTACGTAAGTTGACCACAAACATCATATAGATGAAAAATAAAGGGTGAAGGAAACGTCAGATGATGCTTGAACATTGAACAGTCCTATATAAATCAGAATACTACAATTCAGCAAATGTTGTTTTTTACAGGCAACAAAGATTTATATAATATTAATGAAAAATTACAGCAGAGCCAATTGGTGTTTATTTTAAATTGAAAAATGTGGCCATGTTTTTTTCTTTGTTTTGGAGCAGCAGCTGAAGTCCGCAAAGATGCACGACAAAATAATAAACAGTACACTGCTAACACAATAATGTTTAAAGCTGCAGAAAAGGACGAATATTACCTACACTCAGAAAGTTGTAAGCCAGAATAACGGGAAAATCACCCTAAAAGACAATCATTATGCCAAATGATGAAAAGTTTTCGGCCAATTGCTCGAACAAATGAATTAAATAAAAATGGCGTCAAGTTTTTAAAAACACAAGTTAAAAAAGGATACGGTATTGACAGGTTTAAAATCCGGCAAAAAACGCTTCATGCGCGCTGCAGCAGCGTCGTGCCCATGACATAAAATCATGGTGCAAGCACCACGTCGCGAATGAAGCAGCCACAATAAGTCGTCACAGCGAAAAGTCAACTTGCTAACATAAAGTTCGCTCAAATGCTCACACGAAAAGCATTACTCTCTTGCTCCTTGTATTGGCGAAAATCCGTAGGAATCGCAAACAACTACGTCATAATTGATTGAAACGGCACACTTTCGTACGTCACGTCTTCATTAACATAAAAAATGCCTGAAAATAAAAGTTGCAATTATGAAGGTGAGCAAATGAATGAGTGCACAGACTCTGCATAAACACGTTGCAGTAAGAAACAAAGATTACTCTATCAGTAATTGTGCAAGTGTCCTTACCTTTACGTAAGAGCGGAAAGAACGGTTGTCGTACGAACGCAATGCTTGGCAGTATTCCTGCAAAAAACAGTTAAATTTATTAAAGCGCTCGAGCACAATTAAAAACGTTTTTGTGCAGCATATGCAAGTTACTGTATAACGATCTGGCTTAGTCAAAACACAAAGAACGACAACAATTACAGCATTGTATCACTCTCCAAGTTATTATGTTTTCATCAAGAACTCCAAAGGTACAGTTTTCTTTCGGCAATTGCCACCATCCGCTTAGATTTTTAAAAAGCAAATTACTATTTTATGACTTGGCAAATGTTAACTCAATGCCTCCTGGAGCACAACATTTTGTTCTGACAACCTCATCTACAGAGTAAATAGAAAGTCCTTGGACTTTTTTTCATTTTATGGTTGAAAAATTAAACAAATGTCACTCAACTTACATGCTTTTTAATATGCTAAATATCTCGCTAAACTCTGTAAAATTTAGGTCTAATTGTAAGGTCTAAAATGAGCCAAAGAGAAGCTATCATTCAGCTCCATCGCGCGAAGAAAACCGTCTCTGAGATCATTAAGCTCTTAAAAGTTGCCATATCCATCGTTTACCAAGTTGTTGAAGAAGAAGACCATGTTGTGAATAGATTTAAGAAAGTTGGAACACCTGAAGCTCGTCCTATAGTGGAAGACCTCGCACTGCTCGAACAAAGAAAGTGGTTAAGGCTGTCTGATAAAGGGAGAGGAGAAACACAAACAGACCCATCGGTCAAAAGACATGAACGTGACACTTCAATGAGAGCCATTGTGGAAAAGGATCTTCAGTTGTCTCCTTACTAGATGAGAAAACGGCAGTTCCTTACATCTCTCCAAACGTAAAAGAGACTTGAAAGAGCACAGATCCTCAGAGAACTGAAGGCAGGCATGGCTTTGATTCATGAGATCGATTTTTCAGACGAAAAGCTCTTCACAATTGAAGCTCAGTTCAATAATCAGAATGACAGAATTTATGCAAAGTCTTCAGCAGATATTAAAGGTTCTGTGAGAACAGTTTACCGTCGACAAAAACCGTCTTTTGTCATGGTGTGGGCCGCCGTCTCCAAAACTTGGGAGTCTCCTCTGATTTTTGTGGAACAAGGGATTAAAATTAATTCAAATCGCTACATCAACGATATTTTGTTTCAGTCCTTGAAGAGATGAAGAAACTCTACAAAGATCAGCCATTCACATTCCAACAAGATGGTGCACCATCCCACACCTCAAGACTGATGCTCATGTCAACTTCCAAGATTCTGGAGCAAGTAAATGTGGCCTCCCTCATCGCCTGATTTGAATCCCATGGACTTTTGTGTGTGGCGGGTATTGGAGACAAAGGCCTGTTCCGTTGTCACCCAAGTGTTGATGCTCTGAAGCAATCACTCTTGCGGGAATGGGCAAAAATACCCCAGGATGAGCTACGGGCCTCGGTCGAAAACTTCAGACAAAGAATTGAGAGAGTTATCCAAGTGAAGGGAGGCTGCATGAAAAATACATAAAGAAATTTATTCCTAGTATTGTAAGTTGTCATTGTGATTGTGATAGCTTTTTGATAAAATTTTATTTATTTTCTATTAATAAATAGTTTATAAGTTGATCCAAGGACTTTCTGTTCACTCTGCAATTTGCTTGCAACCGCAAGCTGAAATACTTGTTGATTCTAAGATACATCAAAGAAACCCTGCCGAAAAGCCCCTTGTTACCTCTGCCTTATCTTGTGGAATGTTCAATGAAGGAAAATACTGCTGCAGCAAAAACATTTCCAGTTCTTCACCCTGGATAGACAAATGTTGACGATTAAGTCGTAATATAAGCACCGAACTTCGTCGACAGACAGTTACCAAACGAAAAATGTAACAATTTCAACGGAAGTTGCGTCACCCATTAGGTCACCACACAAATTTTGTTTAAAATTTATATGAAGCAAACAAGTGCCTGAATAGGCTTTTTCTTTAAAGTTGCGTTCACTTCTCAATTGCTAGCAACAGAGCTGCATACTCCACTGGTTGAGAACTGCTCAAAGTGGATAACACCCTTACTATCAAAGAAGGATTTGCGATACTCACATTTCAGAAAAGGTAGAAGTAATATATAAGGGTATAAATTGAATAATTAATGTCTACTAGTAAATTTCTATGAAACAATTGGTTTAAAGTGGACATCAATCAATAACTGGTAGTTTTCGAGTAAATTAAAATCTACATCGACTTTTTGGACGACTTTATCATTTAGTGTTCTAGTTGTTTTTGGTGTAGTTGTCACAAACCTTCTTCTTATGAATGGCTTTCAATAAATAGGACGATTCATTTAAAGTAAGAACTGTCTGGGCATCGGTGAGGTCAAAGGTTACGTTGAGTGGTGCCGCGAAACACGTAGGAACCAAACTCTGTCGAGCAAAATCCATGAGAGACACGTCGTTGTCCATGTCTGAAAGGTATGAATTAAATAAAAACACACACCGTACGACTCTTTCTGCCAAATTGTTGTCACTGTATAAGTCGAAACATCCGAAATTGCACTGAGAATGCCTTGGCAAAACTGTCTGAAGATAGTGCAATTCACTTTATCGTCAATGCGTTCCCATTGCTAAATCACCATTACAATTTTACTATGTCATAAGCAACATCCCACTCCCACACAGCAAAATGTCTACATTGGGACGTCGCACGTCACTCACCCCAAGCTTGCACCAGTTTGGTGAGAACACTGAAGCAAAGTTTCTGCGCCACGGTGTCTTGTACTTCCACAGCTCCTTGTAGCAGTGTTGACAAGACCAACTCCACATCCGAGCGATCTTGAGGTTGAGAAAATATTGTAAAAAACGGCTGGATACTCGTTAAGAATGCATGATCATTTTTGCTTTCATGTCAAACGATCTCACGAATACTTTGGATTTTCAAACCAGCGCCACAGCAACCAGTCGAGTAGAAAGTCTTCATAAATCCACCAACACATAGCTACCACATAGGTCCGAACGAGAATAGAGAAACTAACATCTGAATGCTCTGCTTGAGCACGGGAATGTAAAACAAGAAGTTGAATTCAAATCTCACCTTGAAGCAAAATCACACTTGCAACGTCATTGGTGACAAGCGCCAAGAGAAACTGGAAGTATGTTCGGCGAATTAACTTGGCTTCATCGTTGCCTGTTTGCGTGTTGTCGCCGCTTTGACGTAACAGCATGTCGAATATAGCGCGTACCACAAGCATGAAGACTTCCCGTAGAAAAGGTTCGATCGTTTTCTACCAAATGATCACACGCTTACAATCAGCGCAAAGCAACACCACAACATCAGGGTCTGCTACTATTCGGCGAGTCCGATTCGGCGAGTTCCCTATTGGGCGATTTTTTGAAAATCCAACGATTGAATAATTCAATATTCAGACATTAAATCAATGTAAACACGAACTATTAGGCTAATTGGGTTCTTTGAACAAATCGAATGGCTTTTGTAAATGTTTCTCAGGTACAACCTAGTCCTACACGCTACACTCTCACGTACAACGGTACATCCACCTTCTTTGCGTCATGTTTATGTCATTCGTCACGTCATTCATTTTTTAAATAAGCTATTTGTTGATTTTATATGATATTTCAAATATATTTTACATCAAAACAACCTTTTTCACAAAACGATGCTGTAACTCAAAACAGTCAAAGAATTTTTGATGTCAAAAGAACTTTTGAATGTAATGTAAAGGCAATTACATCGTTTTAACGTCGCCAGACGTTGAAAGCGTGTACAAAAGGGAATTTTTGCTGACCAGGTATAGGTTGAACCCAATTGAAATAACCCAATTAGCCTAACAGTTCGTATATACATTGATTCAATGTCTAAATATTGAATAGTCAATCGTTGGATTTACAGAAGGCGTTGTTGGATTTTCAAAAAATCGCCGAATAGGGAAATCGCCGAATCGGACTCGCCGAAACGGGCCATTCCGCAACATCATGTGTGCCTGTGTGGTAATGTTTTCAAAAATGAAGTATTTTCTGTCTTCGAAGGATCGCAAAACTAATATATCTACAATATCACATTCACAGAACAGTTACAGTAGACCAGATGATATTGGTCGCACTACATTGTTAGACCAGGCTTTAAAAAAACAATGCGATATAAATACTACTAAAGTAATAAAGTATAATAAAAGATCTTGCCAGAAAGCGAACTATAGCAATCACTCATTCACTCCAGTCAATGTACATTGTACATCTAGTACGCCAAATTATTGTCAATGTGATAACTGATCCTAATTTCATCAAACCTTAAACTTATTGACTACTTGATTGAGAAGAGGAATGAAATCGTGGAGGGATTTTGACTCTTGGTTGGAGAGAAGATGACGGACTGTGAGAGGAACAAATGGGAGAACCTCCTCCTCCAAACAAATCACCATCCGATGGAGATATTGGCGCACTCCTGAAAGATCGTAGAGATATCTACTTGTATTCAATAAATCTTATATGAGGAATCAGGTGTTCATTGCGTGGATGAATACACCGTAACCTGCCGAGTATGATGCAAAAATACAAGAGTTCGTGTCAGTGAATATCACTCGATATTTACCAGTGTGGAGGATGGTTCTGTAAGCTTCAGTGTCGAGAGCTTGCAAGAAAACCTTGAGAGCATCGGTGTATATCAGAGCGCATCCTGACTGGCTCATTGTCTGCTTGTTGCTGAATGCTTTGCTCGATCGACTGAAAAATAAACGACACATTGATAAGATCGGACGTCAATTTAAGAAATTGAAATTTTGAAACCAAACCACTCAGAAGTTCAACGTAATACGCTCACTGCAATGGTGAGTGCTAAATGTTTGTGCTGATAACCAGAAATAAAGAGAATTCCTCTCCTTCTGGTCTTTTTGGTTAATGCTCTGCTATTGCAACTAGCCAGGTATGACAACAGTGGAGAAAGAAATAGGGCACAGCAATGGATTGGGGAATACCGCTTGAGAAGTACTCATTTCAAACCATACAAGCCTTACCTTGCATAGGACATCATGTAGTTGAGGGCAACGGCGCACAATTCACTAGGTTTTTTAACTTTTTCGGATGTAGCTTGAGAAATGCCGCCTTCTTCTGCGACCAAAGCTTTCATCTTCTGCAAAAGTGGTTGAAAACCTTCCACCAGGGGGCGCAAAAGAGAGGTCATCAGAACAGTTTTCTTGTCGGAATCAAAATTGCTGTTGACGATCAAGTTGCCGGCGAGCTCATAAATAAACAACTGGTCGTCGTTGGACAATGCTCGATCCTGGGAGGCTACCTGTCATGAATGAAACAAGAGCTCTTTGCGTTTGATCACGACATATAATAATAAATAATGCGTGAGTTTGCACACTGCACAGTGATATATTACATAAACGTGAGATCAGCCCGTTGCAACAATTGAACTACGAAAATCCCCAAGTTCAACTTAAACCGTATAATCTGACACACCATAGAAAATATATTGTGAAATTCTATTTGAATAAGCTGGAGACGCTATTATTATAAGGGTATCGATTCTTCAAGAAGTTATACAACTTTGGTAAAGAGGTGATTTCCTTGAACCATAAATAACAATTGAAACAAACTGGCTCCGTGGTTCAGTAAATTATGTTAAGAGATTAGATTGTTGTTCAAATACCAGCATTCGATGAATGCAAATTATCAGTACTACTGCTATAAAAATGATTGAACTTCAGTTCCGTTCATACTGATCACTCACTGGACTTAAAACGAGCAAATCCTGGATTCCAACAAGAATTTCTTCAGCAAATGGACTAAGCAGTTTTCCAAGAGTCTTCACAAACCTTAAAAACAGAAAGAAAACTAACTCGCTTGCTTCAACTTTCAACACAATAAACAAGTTTAAATGCTTCGCTTCTAGAGTTTTTAAAATGTTGCCACAAAATTTGCGTAAAGTTTGTGCTGTTGTGCGTCATCGCTTAGTCGTACAGTGGCGGTTTCTTTGAGTCAGTTGAGTCACCACTACGACAGATGACGACAATTCGACATTTTTATATTGAACCTAATTGAAAACACGTCGGCTTATAGCAAGGTCAAACAAAAAACGTCTAGTTAAAATTGTCACAACGGAGATTAAATTTACGAGAAATTCAAATCTCGTTACAAAATGCTTCCCGAATTCAACCATAGACTGACCTGGACATTAAATAAGCGCACCGGCTTCGTACTTTCGGTTCGTTAGACTGAAGACCGCGATGGTCGAAAAACGCTTGAATGGTCGAAGCAAGAATGGACGATTGCTGTTGGTCGATGCCGGCCACCGCGGGAAAGTAACGATCGTAGCGAGTCACTGTCTCGAAGAACTGCAGCCGGACAGCAGAGTGGGGGTGGTTGCTGACTCCGCTGGCCACCAGCTGTCGTCATAGTCAGTCATAGAAGTTAAACGTGATTACCAAAGTCAACTTTGCATTACAAGCAAGACAGTCGCTGGCGCTAGGGTATGGCTTTCATTCACCTACGTTCTTCTGCGAACTTGGCTTGTGCGATCACAACCAATGCGAAAGTGGCATGACGGATATTTTGCAAAAGCGTTTCCATCACAATGAGGTACAAACGAATCGAGACTACAGATGCATTAAATTTGATCGTGGCACTTACCAGGGCCATCATGCCGTGAAGAGGCGAGGTTTTGTTCTTGTCAGGAGAAAACTGAGTGCTCAGGTTGGAAGGGATTGACTCGCCAAGCATGTAAAGCAACCTGGAAATATTTTATGAACAAAGCTTAGATGAAAATCTGAAGCAAACATTGTATAGTATATGGACAACAGGTCAACAGCAACAGAATAAAAGTTTTAGACTTAAACGACCAAAAAAGCACAAGAAAAATTAACCTGATGGAAACTTCAACATCATTGAAAGGTGCAGTTTCCCACTGCGACAGAGTGTTGCTCAGGATAGTGTGGACACTGCTGATGACAAGCTGTGGTGAAAGCATGGCGAGGTTGTCGTAGATCACTTTAATATTTCGTAAATATTCATCAAATTCCGCTTCGTCTTCACCCTACGAATTGTAGAAAACAAAATTTATACAATTATAAAGGCCATTCCATAGCATGTTGAGCAAACGTCAGCAAATTGTAAGTCATTGAAATGCCTGAAGGCGTTGCTTTGCTCGTGGCAAACGATTACTGCAATTAGCAAACTACTTGAATGGCTTCGCTCCTACGCTTGTTTTTCTTCACCAAAGTATTAGGGAGCGAGCGACCTTACTCTGAATGATAATATTCTTACCAAGGCGGCCTTTGCTTGTAGAAGAAATGCAGCTACAAATTTTGCCAACTCTGGCATGAATCTTACCTCGTTGTCAAACTTATAATCTTCGTCATACTTCAGTTTTTCCACAATGACATAAAAAAGTTTTTTTGTCATTTCTTCTTTTGCTTCAGGTAACCTTCAACACAAAACATATGTTTCCCAAGCTGGCAAACACAACGTATGGACAAGAGGTTTTGATGGATGATGAACGCACTGAAATAAAAACATGTAAAAGGCAACTTACGGAAGGTTTCGCTTAAGCATGTCAAGGTAATCTCTCATCAGGTCAAAGCATTGAAATGACACGTCGTCATCGCTGTGTCCAAAGAATCGCAAGCATACTGGCATCTTGGCGTGGACGGAAGCGTCGATAACCGCCACCGTCTTGTCATCTTGAGTGATGTTGTTTGGTGGCTTCGTCAACCTGGAACAAGAAATCACATGTTTCTATCCAGTCTTAAAAATCTTTTTTCACGTACACTCGTACAGCCAGGTTTTATTTTGTTGGCTGCGGAAGTCGAGTGGTGAGAACACTTGTACGAATGTACGACACCTATCAAGAGCATGCGGCTGTCTTTGAAGACCATTAAGACATGCTTGAAGGTGGACACAAAGATTGGCCTCACAGACGATTGTTCAAACATTTGAGTCCAATCAGTTTCAGGCAAAAGCAGAGCACATAACTTACTTGTTCCAGGCAAAAATTAAAGTTGATGACATAGAAGAAATGAGACGAGAAAGTTTGATAATAAATTCAATTTCAGCATCATCCTGTAAATCAAGCAAGACTTAATCAATATAGAACGAGACAACGGATAATTTGGTCAAAAGTCCCTTTCATTTTGCACTTATATCAAATAAACACCCGTATACTGTATCACAAAACGTATTTAGAATTTCATATTTAAAATAAGGAAAAGTAGCCTCAAGACACGGCCAACTAGAACACGGCCAAATATGTTGCTATTTGAGGAAATTTCTAAGAGTCTGAATTGTTACAATCATAGCAATGACAAACCTGTCATCTTCCCATTTCCAGAAGTATATAAGTTAAATAAGCAAAGTTTGCACCTAGACATATGTTTGGCTTGTTTAACCGGAGATTAAGTTTTTATGTTAAGCACAACTTATGCAATAACAATGTAAAATATGTCAGATTTTCCAACTGCATCCTGGAGGTAGTATCGTTTGGTGTGTCGCTTTTGGTGCAATTGCATGTTCCATTTAAAATATCAAGGATTTTTTGTGAATTCTATGTTGTAAGCGGTTCATTTGATGTGCCAATTAAAATTTTAGTTCGTTTTGTTTTTCACCAAGTTTAATTTTGCAAGTAAAATGTGGTTATTGGCAAAATATCCTGCTATACAAAAAACCTAACGACTATATGATGAGACTACCTCCAGGATGCAGTTGGAAAATCGTACATATTTTACATTATTATTGCATGAGTTGTGCTTAACATACATATCTAATCTCCAGTAAAACAAGCCAAAAATATGTCTAGATGCAAATACTGCTCATTTTACTTACTTTTGGAAATGGGAAGATGACAGGTTTGTCATAGCTATGATTGTAACAATTCAGACTCTTAGAAATTTCCTCAAATAGCAACATATTTGGCCGTGTTCTAGTAGGCTGTGCTCAAGACCTTTCCAAGCTTGGAAAGCTACTTACGTCAAGTACTGATAGTATACCAGAGGACTGCAAGGCATGCCATAAACTTTCAACCAACTTCAATTTATCCTGAGGTAGCATTCCTTTTATGGCAACCTCCCGCATACAGTCGCAAGTACACTCACGGACAACCAACGGTTGGGTTTTACCGAATCGTTCGAAAATTAGCGGCATAAATCTAAAACGAAACACATTAGGTAAATTTAAAAAAACAAATAAAATTCTGAATGGAAACAAAAAACATTGAGCCCAATTAACAGAAAGTGAGTTGTTTTTCTAAAGCAGAAAACGGTGTCATCAAATAAATACATTGACGCTGCAGAGAAAATTTTACCAGTTTATGAAATACAAATTCTAAGAAATCAGCTCATATTATTATTCTTGTCAACCAGTTCGAAAATAAAGTGGGATAAAAACTTTGACAACAGTGAACAAACAGCTGTTTTGGTTATATGTGCATTACCGATACTTTTAACCATTTCTTTCAAACACAATAAACAACAACTTCCTGAAAAACATCAGAAGCATTCTACTTACTGATCATTAGCAATTAAGTTGATGTCAATCCATGCCACGTATGCTCCTATTACTTGCAAACACAACGACACATTTTCCTCTGAAGCAGTGGTACAGGCTAACATGAAATACCAAGATTTGACCATTTCTTGCACACAAGTTTCTCTCATTCGATCTTTAATCAGCTGGTTGTGACTTTGCTCCTACAATGATATACATAAAATGATGTGTGGGCTACAGTCAAACACTGTGATTGACTTGCATTTGCAGGTAGAGCACAATGTTTTGCATATTTAAGGAAAAGACTGTACAAAACAAAGTCAGTTTTGTTCAGATCTTACATCAACTTACAGTACACAACTTGTAGGTGGATCTCTATGATTCTTGGCTACTTGTAAGTTAATGCACCCAAGCAAAATCATAAAAAAGTTTATCTAACAGTAAACAAGGTTTTGTGTTAAACACCATGAGCTTTAAAACCTGCTGCAACTTGTTGGAGAGCGAATCAAAAAGTATTTGCTTTTATGCCAAAAATAATGTTGGCTGGTTGTTAAAAGTAACCAAAAATAATATTGAATTGAAATATACTTTTCAAGTAAGTTTATTTTACAATGCTTTTGTTTTCAAAACCTCTATTTGGAATAACAATATTATTCAACAATTCTAAGAGAGTAATAACTGGCTTAATACCTTATTACAAAGAAAAGCAATCTCATGAATAAAGCACTGTTTGTCCAACAAACTTAACTACATCATCATTGCCACAAAACTATAAAAGTGTCACTTACTTCTGCTGTATGATCAATGCTTCTGTCCACTACTTCCGAGTCGATTGCAAGTAAGATTTTGAGATACATGTTTGCACCAAAATCAGGAGTGCAATTGTTACATATATTTTCTCCAATAGTTGCAAGCATTATGTCTTGAATAAAGTTTGGCCATCCCACAAGAAATTCTTGTGAAAATACAAGAGCAAAGACTTGTGCTGCTTTGTTTCTTAGGTATGCTTTCAGTACACTTGAAGCTGCATTGCTCTAAAAAACACCAGTTTGTAAAGACATATTTTTCTTTACCATTTTTGTTTACAACGCTAGTTTAAAACACAAAACAAAAATGCCTCTTACGTGGTTTTGCAGCCATGTTATCAGAGTAGAGCGCACCCCCAACTTCACGTTAACTGGTAATTGAGCATATCGATGCTTGACTTGATGCTCCAATACCTAAACAGATTTAAAAAAATAATTAATAGGATTACCCTATTTACCCGTAGTCTAAAACTGTTTCAATAAATTTTACCCTAAAAAAAACTTTAAGGTTACCCTGAGTAGAAATTTGTTTGCAATAAATTGAGTTTTGCTTTTAGCAGCATGATCGTTGCTTACCTCAAAATATAGATACTAATGACCTGTTTTAGCCTGATGCTGCAAGTTTGCGATGGTAGTAGAGTTTTGCACAAGTTTTCAAAACACATTTCCCTAGTCATGTGCTATGACAAATGGTGTTAGAATCAGTGTGTTGTTTTATGCGCTCTTTTCTTTTGGAAAGCCAAATAAAAGAGCCGCATAAAACAACAACACAATGACTCTAACACCATTCGTCACAGAACATGACTAGGGGGCTGTGTTCTAAAAACTAGTGCAAACCGCTACTACCGCAGCATCTGGTCAAAACAGGTTGTTAGTATCTATTTTATATTGTGAAGTAAGATATTTTTCAGCTAACAAGATATATTATATATTTAATAACATTACGTTGCAAACACTATAAAAAAATTCAGCACATGCAAGCACAATGCTAGACTGAACAATCATAAAATATATGAATCAATTTAAACATGTAAGTGATTGAACAATAAATGTTCACTAACCTGCCATAAAAAGAAATTGACATGATCTTCTTGATGCTGACCTTGTGCTAATGCAGTAGCACAGTATTCTAAACCTTGATTTGTTGATTTCACTTGTTCAAAATATGCAATTGCCTAAAACACATGATTTTTGCCATATGAGATGCGTGTGCACACAACTCGCATATAAAAAGACAGTATCTTACCATTTGATTAGTAACCTTTTGATTGATTCCACTAACTAAACAGGTTAGCATGCATGTTTTGGAAAAGTATATCAATGTAAAAACACATAGAATATCTCAGTTTCTAACATACAGATATTATTCTCTCAGCCAGTTTTTTTTACAAACACAGAGATGTCCAACTATTACTTTGCATATATAGGACACGATTTGTTCAGCTATCACCAAAATCAGTGTACATTGTTGGCGATAAAATCAACAGCAACGTTGTTTGAGACATACTTCTATCTAACTACAAATTTAAAAAATCAAGATAGCTTACATATGACTATTTAAAACAAATGATTTTTACTTTTTCTTGTTATGCTAAGAGCATCAAAGCAAATACTGAATATCAAATTTTGGCACTAACAACTTACTTTGGAATGAGTATGTTGGTCTGCTAATGGTCCCAAACCTTTAATTACATCTGGCTCCATGGTGAGTTGCAACATCCTTTGTCATCTACTAAGGCATGCATCAATTTCGTCGCTTATGGCATTTGTATGATATAGTCTACCTGTCAATATTTTCTAAGTTAAGCACAATATATACATAAGTAACATTTTGATAACACTTTCTAAACAGCAAATTCCTTGCTACTTCAACAGCCAAAAAACCTGTCTTGGTAGGTCAGTGGATAAACACCAGACTACTAAACAAAGAACTGAAAGGTCAAGCTAGAATGATGGTTCAAGAAAAGAAATACCGCATGTGCTTTAGCAATGCACTTCAAGAACATTTTTACCAAACTTCAAAACAAAACAAAAAAATCTATTAACAAATTTTTCAAACACTTAGCTGACTAATTGCTGACACATCAAGCAGCATATTTTATTGAGTCTACCATCTAATTGCAACTATTTTTAAAAGTTCAATTCAATTTATTTTTCTTTGTCAGAATGCAAAACAAATGATATTGTGAAAAAGAAATACAGTAACAAAACTAGCAAAAGGAAAAGGTGGCAAATCCTGAATGGTTTAAGACGTGCATGAAAAGATCTAATATTGCGGTAGCCTACGGTATATGTATCGATAAATATAGTTGAGCATGGCCACCAAACCTGATACTTTAAAACAAGTAGATGAATTAGTTAAGAATCAGTCGCCTCCTCACTAGCAGGCCATTAACAGCTAGCCTACCATGCTGTAAATTTTACAGAAAACGCTGTTGATAAGATACAGTACGGTACAACAAAATATTTTCATAGCTTCAGATTTTAATCACTGTGCAACGAAGCTCTGCCTGGTCTTGCTATTTCTCCATGCACAACGTCGGGGGCCCAATCGCTTCTTTTGGGAAACATCGGAGGAACTGCAAACCGTAGTCTAAACTTTTACACAACTGAGGGGCAATTCACCAACCAAATTAGCCAAAATCCCAAAGTAAAGCATTTCAACCAACGTGACTTAGTGACGCAACACAGTACAAGACGTCACGCATTACTGACGGAGGCATTCGTGCGTGTGTCAATAATTCCCTTGTTATTTTTTTCAAAAATCTTTATTTTTCACAACTTGTTTGTTTGTTTGTTTATCTTTATCCTGCATTGCGGGAAAGCGGACTTGAGCGCTATGCATCGGTGTACGCCTTCCGACGTACACCTGACCCACGCTGCAGCCGACGGCAATGTCTGTTTCCGGTTGTCTACTCTATTTATGACTTAAATTTGGTACTACCCATTACTCGAAATCGATCACTGGGTGGAGGCAATTATCGTAAAGTTTCTTGCCCAGAGAAACAACAGCAAGTGCGTGTGGCTGGAGTCGAACACGCAGGCTCTCGACTGCGAGCCCAACGCGCTAACCACTCGGCCATTGCTGCCGACACTCGGCCATTGCTGCCGACACTCGGCCATTGCTTGCTGACAACTGGAGTTATAGTTTTCCCTTCGAGTTAAACTTACCAAACAATTAAAAAAGTTTTGCCTGATTCATTTAAAAAATGTATATGTTATAAAAATTTAATTCACGTTTCAGCAAAAGCGGTAAGGTTTAACTTAATGTTGTTTTTAACGATTTGAATATTTGTTATAGAGCAAATGACGATGCTGGTTCAAACGAATGATGTTAAAAGTGTGTAACATAAACATGTGTGGTTAAGGCGTATATAAACAAAAAATTTTTGGTTGGTTGGTTTGAATCCAATACCCTCAGAATTGGAAAACCCTCTGAAAAGTTATTGCACTTAATTTCACACACTTATGGAAGCGTTAAATCAGATCATGATTAGATGCAGACTAGGTTAGCGAAATTAGCAGAGTGAAGTGAAGAATCAACTGGGCTAACATCCACAGAATTCGTAGACATTTACATCACCATTGATCAGAGAGTTTCTGCTAAAAAGTAAAAAAAAGATCACTATAACGACTAACGAGCGTTTGACCAAAACATCTATTTTTTGCGCAGGGGTGGATCTACCGGGTGGGCCTGATTGGTACAAGCCCACCCAGTTTGACAATGGGCCCACCCAAAATCAGATTCATGAAAAAAAACATATTGGTGTTTAACACAAGAACAACCAAGTGGGACTGAATTGTCTGTGACATCACTATTTCACAGCATTTGTAAGAGATATTCCGTAACACTAAGTTTTGGTATTGTTAACAAAGGAGTGAGAGGGAGAACAAATATTACGTGTCAACTGTACTAGGTGCAACTAAAGAATGAATACACTGAACGCAGAACTAAGAACACGACGCCTACCAATTATGACGTCACACAATTTACGTTGTTGCTTGAGGTTCCATCAACATCCTTCTTTCTTTTAAGAATAGTGAATTACGTTTCCAAAATTATGAGGAATACAAGCAATGCAATAAACATACAAAATAACATTAATAATACACATAATCAGCAAATCTTGCGGGAGGTTTTCGACTTCTCCGAGGACGCTCTCGGACAGACTCCATCTGCTGTTCATGTTGTTGTGGCTTGCAAGGCTCACCATGTTGACTGGCTTCTGGTAGTGGATAGTAATAATACGAAGATTCATCACACGTCTTTTTGCAATGATTAGAGCGCACATGAACTCTGTTTCTCCTGTAAGTGGCGCCATCACTCGTGATGATCAAATACGTACGATCAAATAATTGTTTTATTACAGTTCCTTTAAACCAGCCAGGCTTATCCGGATGTTGGAAATAAACGGATTGATTTGGATAGAGGACACTTAAATCCTTTGCATTTTTGTCGTAGGATTGTTTCACCTGCTTTTGACGGTTCATCCTTTTCGAAGGATCAAAAGTACATTGGGTAGAGTTAACAGAAGGAATGATAGAGCGAGTTGCTCGACCAAACACAAGTTCAGCGGGGCTACAATTAGTACTTTGTTGTGGAGTATTTCTAAATTCAAGAAATGCCAAATAAGGGTCTGAATTATCACGAATACACTTTTTAATCAAGTTTTTTACAATTTTCACAGACGATTCAGCTTTCCCATTGCTTGTTGATGTCCTGGAGATGAGGTGTTGTGTGTGATACCCCATTCTTTCGTAAATTTAAGAAATTCATAGGAAGTAAACTGAGTACCAGAGTGGCTTATTACACATTTAGGTATACCATAACGAGCAAACGATTTCTTCATACATGCAATCACTTGACTACTAGTTAAGTTTGGTAAAACATCAACTTCAAAAAAATTGCTGAAATAATCAACAGTGATTAAGTAATAAAAGTATGGTGAACAGTCTCTCTCTGTTTTTACTACCATTAGAAGAAAATATGGCAAGTGATTAAGTAGTTTTTGTTTTGATAGTGACAAATGTCTACACCAACTTTTTCAAACGGCGTTTTACCTTCGGCATGTTGAATTAACGTTTCTTTTTGATTTTTTGGCTTAAATTCTTGACAAACATCACATGAATTAGCAATTTCAGAAATTTCTTTACACATGCCTTTCCAAAAAATGGTGTTTCGAGCACGGCGCATCATACTGTCACATCCTAAGTGTGCTTTATGAAGGCGCTGCTTCATTTCGTGTCTGAGAGTTTTTGGTATTAAAAGTCTCTGTCCTTTTAGGACAATGCCTTCGTGGCAACTTAGAGTGTCTCTTAAAGAAAGGTATGGTCGTATAGATACCTCGAGTTCATTTTGGTGATCTGGCCATCCGCTTTGAATAACTTCTAATAGTTTCTGGATGTCCGGATCTTCATTGGAAGCTTTTCTTACTTCTTCTACCAGAAGATCGGGTATATCTCCAAATCCGTCGACTGATATCGAGTTGACATTGACGAGAGGAATATCTAAGTAAGCTCGACTTAACGTGTCAGCTAAAATAAGTTGTTTTCCTGGAACATACTGAAAAGTAAAATTATATCTGTGCAGCCGTAGCATCAATGCTTGTAATCTTCTTGGGGCTTGACTTAGAGGCTTGTTTAGGATGATTTTCAAAGGCTTGTGATCATTTTCCACCAGAATCGTATTGCCATAAGTGTATTGGTCAAATCGTTCCAAACCAAATACTACAGCAAGAGCTTCTTTTTCTATTTGAGCCCAATTACGTTCTGCGGATGTTAAGCATCTTGAGGCATACTCAATAGGTTTACCTTCTTGCATCAGTACGGCTCCTAAACCATCTTTGCTGCTATCTACCTGAAGACAAAGTTCTTTTTCGGGATCGAAGTAAGCTAACAGTGATGTTTCAGACACTTTCTTTTTGATTGTTTGAAAAGCTTCTTCGGCCTCACTTGACCAATTCCATTCTGCACCTTTTCTTACGAGGGCTCTGATTGGTTCCAGGTCATTCGCCAAGTTAGGCATAAATCTTGCCAAGTATTGAATCATACCGGTAAATCTTTTCACACCGTGTATATCTGTTGGGGCAGGCATTTTCATGATTGCTTCAACTTTTGCTTTATCGGCTGAAATGCCTTCTTTAGTTATTCGGTGACCCATAAAAGTGATTTCTTCTTGCTTGATTACAGCTTTTTCATTATTGAGAATGATGTTTTGCTCTTGACAACGTTTTTGCAGTTTCTTGATGTTGGTTTCATGATCAACTTCAGCTTGTTCACTCGTGTTACCACAACCTACTACAACAATGTCATCGGCTACCGTTATCACACCGGAGAGATCAACAAGGGCATGATTGAGACGTTTTTGAAAGATTTCGCTACTCACTTTTAGTCCGAAAGGTAATCTATTCCATTGATATCGTCCAAATGGAGTGATCATGGTTGTGAGATTTCTTGACTCTTCATCCAGCTTGATGTGCCAATAAGCTTCTTTTACATCTAGTTTGCTGAATATTTTAGCTTTATTCATCTTTGGGAGTACGTCATCAATGGTAGGTAGTTTGTAATGCTCACGCTGTAGAGCGGCGTTCAATGGTTGTGGATCAATGCAAATTCGTAATTTTCCATTAGGTTTCTTTACTACAGCCATTTGGCTTACCCATTGTGTAGGTTTGTCAATCGGTGATAGAATGTTCCGCTTCACGAGACGTTCGATTTCTTCTTTGACCTGATCTTGAATGGCAAAGGGAAGTTTTCGGCATGGTGATATTCGAGGTTTCACGTTTGGATCAACAATTAAATTTGCTGTGCCTAAATCTCCTAATTGGTCAGGTTGTTTAACTTGAGATATAAAGTTATCAAAGTTTACTTTAATAAGATCCATATCTCGTATAGACTTTAGTCCTAGCAAACAGTCAAACTTGTTTTCTACAACCGTGAATGGTAATTTATAAACTTCCTTATTTTTAGGATTCACTACATGCAAAACTGTTTCACCAATCGATTTTACTTGTGTAGAGTTCCACATGGTTAGAGCATTGGGTTTAAAAGTTATTTGATGTTTGTGAACATTCTCTTCACGAATAACGTTGACATCAGCGCCAGTATCCAAGTGGAATTTGACGTCTTGTCCATTAATGTTGAGTTTCACCATTAAACGAGTCTCGTTGTGTTTCAACGCATAACATAAAAAATTGTCATCAGTTTCGAAGTTACCTTTTAGCTCTTCCTTGTCATAGAGTGAATTCGTCCTTTTCATAGAGTGAATACGAGTGCGACAGACTGTACTGAAGTGATTCATCTTGTTGCATTTCAAGCACTTTTTTCCATAAGCAGGGCAGTTCCTTCGGCGATGAGATTTTCCGCATCGTGGACAGTTCTTGATAAAGTTGTCTTGTGGTTTCGATGGTGTTGGATTCTGCACTTTCTGGATTATTGACTCAGATTTTTGAAGAGACATTTCATTAGCTTGTTTGTGTGACGTTTCGTCCAACCTGCATATTTGAATAGTTTTTTCTAAATTTAAATCCGCATCTCTTAACAAAATTTGTTGTAATTTGTCTGGAATAGAAAAAACAATTTTGTCCCTAATCATTCTGTCTGCTTCTTTGAAGTTACATCCTTCAGCTCGTTGTCTGAGTTCAGTTAAGAATGTGTCGAAAGGCTGTTGATATTGCACTTTCCAAAATCTATAACTTTCCATGACTGTGTTCTGTTTAGGAAGACAATATTCTTCAATCTTTTTCAAAACTATGTCTGGTTTGTTCTTGTCGTCCTCTTCATCGAAGTTCATCTGAAAGAATGCTTCTATAAATTGTGGTCCTGCACATTGAAGTATGATGGCTGCTTTTATTTTGTCTGCTTTTTTGTAAGCTCCACTTGCATTTAAATAAACTTCTAGATGCTGCCTCCATCTCTTGTATGCTTCTGATAAATTAGGATCACGTAAGTCTAACGGACAGGGCGCTCTAAAGTTATTATTTGCCATCTTTTTTTAAGCAATATACTTTCAACAGTTCTTTCTTTCAACAGTTCTTTCTTTCTATACTTTCAACAGTTCATTTGTTCAACTTAAAGTTTTCGCTGCCACCATGTTAACAAAGGAGTGAGAGGGAGAACAAATATTACGTGTCAACTGTACTAGGTGCAACTAAAGAATGAATACACTGAACGCAGAACTAAGAACACGACGCCTACCAATTATGACGTCACACAATTTACGTTGTTGCTTGAGGTTCCATCAATATGGCCCGCTGTGGCATTATTGGCGAAGGCCCACCAAGATATTTCCTAGGCCCACCCATAAATTACGTTCTGAATCCGCCACTGTTGCTGCGTGATGTAATTTCAATGGAATTCAGTAAAACGTCGGTTAAAACGTAACTTCGGTTAGATTAGCTTGTTAATCTTGAAGACCATGTTTTTAAATTACAGGCACATCACAAGCCAAAGCCCTCTGTCGCTTCTGCCGTGGAGAAACGTAAGCTATATTATTTTTATTTATTTTTTTTTAATTTTTTATATGAAAATTTTCAGCGTGTGCCACTAATTTAGAAACACAATTTCATAAGATTTATGCTTCTTTAAACCATTGAGATATTTTGAGCTAATTTGACCACGATCTAATTTTGTTTCGCATTAAATTTGCCACTGTGAGCGCTAGCAGTATCCTCAGTTGTCATGACAATATTGCGCAAAATATGAATGGGAAACACCGCAATCTTCCTTGGCAATTTGTTGAATTGTTTTTGTTTGTAGGCTGCTTTGTTGTTAGAAAAAAAGGTTTATTTCTTCAGTCATGAAAAGTGCTTGAAAATTATTGTTTTTAAAATGTTTTATAAATATAACATTCTAATGAAGTAGTAGCCTACAGACTATCACATTCATGCATAATATACTTTTTCATTTTTTGTAATATTAAATAACAGGGCCTCTGCGAGAAATCTGAACTGGTTGGGAAATAATACCTGAATTGGGCCCAAAAAATTTGTTTTCAGCAAAAATAAAAACAACGAATTTGTATCATGCATTGCATCATATGTTTTAAGCTGAATTTGGTCTAGCCTAGCTCAGCGTGACATTGAATTCTTTTTAAGTTTAGATTTTAATAACAACATATCAATATGAAAAAAAACTTCTTTCAATATGAAAATCAACAAAAGTCACGCGACTACATTTGCAGCAAAATTTCTGCGGTTATTCACTATTTTGTCTAGAAAAGATTGTAGAGTCGTATGTTTTGCACATTTCATACGCGGTGCCTTTGGCACATTCAACCAATCTTTAAAAATGTTGTCACATAGGTATACTGCCATATATCAACATCTACCGTACACATACTGCTCCATATCTGATTTTCGTGACGGGGCTGCTGAAATGTACCCTGCGTATGTAGTGCTTGGGCAGTGCGGGCATGTTTGCTAATGATCCTGTTATCCACTTTTGTCTGTTTGTTGAGTGGAATCTTGGAAGAGCCGTTGTTGGGTTGGTGATGACATCTCCTCTTCTTGACAAGTCTGCATATCAGTATACAAGCCTATTTGTTCCAATCATCATACGAATTGAACTTATTGTAGATGGTAATTTTAGTATAAGTGGAGAAAAAATTATAAGCACACAATAGGCTACAGGCTATGAAAATAGCTTAACAAAGCATTCAAACCTTTCCGGACCTTTTACAATGCAAAATTGCAGGTCACAGCGTCAAGTAGGCCTAATAAAGATTTTGCAACATCTGTTTTAATGCACATCATGCATACGCTGTTCAATTCAATCGGTTTTGAGCATGGCCACGGTTTTGATTCATGGTGAATTGTAAACAATTCTTCACAAATTTTTGTGCCCTAAAATTAGGTTTTGAAACTTTATCCTTGGACTGACAAAGCCTTCAAAACACTTGTAGAGGCTTTTGACGCAGGGCCAATTATCGAGATTGACAGAGTGAAGTTTCTGATTATTGAAGTGTTGTTGCATCCATTAGGTGCCGCTGAATGGAAAGCAGTCCTCAGAATGCTTGCTCAAGCGCACACTCAGAGAGTCTGACTAGCGCCGCTTGATCTTGAAGCTTTTTCTTTCACGAAGTCACACGCGCTAACCAACTGAGCTGTCGGGGCGGACATTTATCCATAGAATATCTTGCTATCCATTGAACAGTTCTTTATCGCTGTATGAATAGGTTTGTCGAGTGAATATTGTTTAGAACTGTAATCCACAAAATGCAGAGAACCATGTGGGTCACATTGTTTTCAAACTACTGTATTGCATTTGATAAGATTAGTTTATAGTCAATATTTTCAACTAAAGCCAATTTTAATATTCAGCTAACAGAACTCTTTGTGGTATGCCAGAAGTGCAGTTTTATTTTACAAACCTATAAAACAGCAAAGTCTCAGACACTATAATATAACAAGGAAATCCAATCGCTAGATTAAAGTCACCACAAGAAAAAAAAGATCTCTTCTCACTGCCTAGTTCTCTCGCACAATTTATGCACGCTGTTGGACTTGGCATGAATGGCATGGCTGCTGCAACACAGCATCATCCTAGGGATGATGTTGGAATTCAAAGGGTTAAGTGATGCAGTTTCAGCTCTGGATTAAATTTCTAGTTAAAAGGACTTGATCTTGAAAAATTTAATCGACAGTTTAATATCATTTACTAATTAATATCGAAACTATGAATTTTAAACTAAAACTGCATATATATATTACCACAGATCATAAATTATATTAGAACAATTATCACTACATAAAATGAGGCGATCATCTATAGAGGAAGAAGACACTGGGCCATCTGTAGAATCCGCTGATCCAGAAGAGAGAATATTAGCTAGGAGATTGCGAATTCAAAAACGAATTGAACAACAGAAAAGGTAGTCTTGTAGCATAGTTGACTGCATTATATTCATAGATATTTCTTTGTGTGAAAATAAATTTGAAACCATATAGTATACATGTATGGTTAACAAAGTAGGCTATATGGTATTCTTAACCAGTTATGCTATGCATCTGTGACACTTATTTCGATTTCATGGAAAATCATTCTATCAGGTGTTTTGACAAGAAATTACGCGCTTAACACGTTAACAATAATTGCATTGTTTAAAACTACAGTTGATTTTTTACTGTAACGATGTTGGCTATTTGTGGAAGATAAACTCTTTCAAAATGTCTCATTGTAAGCCAGCTTTACAACATTTTTGAAAGTACTGTGACATTAAAATGTATAAATACAGATTTTCGGTTAGTTTGTGCTAAATTGCAAATCCAGATGAACACTGAACAGGTCATGTTTTTATTGTAATGATATATAAAGTATCATTTGGGTCAAATGAAAATAGTTATGAAAGTGGAATGATTTGAATAAGTGGAATTTGCCATTTGAATTTCTAAAATTACAAACGTTGTTTTATTAATTAAAATTATTAAAATTGTCATACTTACAAGCAAAATAAACGGAAGGCCTGGTTAATTTAATCAAAAAATAAGGAGTTCATAATGTAGATATTTAACTCTTGTTCACGTTTCGACAATATAATGCCTTTTTCTTCAGTGCTATAATTGTCATAGCCTACTTCTTCACTGTTTTTTGTGTGTTGTGAAAGGATTGGCTTTTCTAACAGTGCTTGTTTGCAGAGAGGCACTGGGAGAGGATGGCACTGCTAAGAAAGAAACAAGCGATGAAATGGGAACTGGAAAGAAGCAGGTAGAAACTAGTCGAAACCGCTTGGTGAAACTCAAGTCAGATGGCATGGAGTTGGTCACGAACGTTCGAGTTGCTGGTGATGCTAGAGAGATGCAGCATCGCTTGCAAGATGCTGATAGCAAACATGCAAGGTAAAACTAGCACATTTTGCATGCATTCCATGCCTTCGGTTTTTAACCCAACTTTGCTAAATATTGATATTGGCATGTACCTGGAACGTATGCCACCAGAAGAGCTTAGGTCATTCATCCTTATAAAGTGCGTATTGCATGTAATAGATTGTGCCAATCTTTATCCTTGGAATAAGAAAGCTTCTTTAGAAGCTAAATCTTGGTAGTTTCAAGGCTTTGCACCACCAGCACAGGTCCGGTCGTCGAGATTGACAAATGAAGTTTTCGCTTGTTGTTGAAGTATTGTTGCCTGCGAATTAACCCATCCACCAGACGCCCTGAATGGAAAGTTGTCCTTGCAATACGTTGCTCAAATGTGCACTCCAAGAATACAACAAGAGCTGCTTTTTCTTGCCGTTTCTTTGTGTAGGCTACAAAGTTTAATTATTGGGGCAATATTACTACAGCACAGCATTGCATTCGTACAGCAAAAAGTGAAAAATGACAGAGTAAATATTCAACAGGTTATTTTCAAAACTCCACAAAGTTGTATTGTGTTCACACAAAGTCCTGGGTATGACGTTAAACTGCATCCTCAATGTCAGGAGGAGAGGTAGCACCTTACCCCAGGTCTGGGCCCGTTGGCACTGGAACACGTCCCGCTGGTAGTTCTGGACCTCACTTCTGACATTGATGCCCGTGCCAGGCAGGTTGGCGGCGTAGGCGGATGATAGCTACATGCTACAACGGCTACAATGGCAACATCTTTCAAGAAGGAAAACTTAAGTCAAACCCGGGTTGGCCGAACTCGTTAGATGTCGTGCAGAGGCATCCGGTCATCAAGACCACTCCGGTTTTAAATGGAGGTTGGGGGTAAGCAAGGGCATGCTCCCTGTAGAAAAACATGCACCAAAAAAAAATCCTAAATGATAAGTGTCAAAAATGGAATGGCCCCTAGTCCTCGGCAGCCCTTAAATGGGCAGGGGGTGTGAAGAATCTCCGGGTTGTCTGACATGTTAAAAATTCAGGGATACGACTGGGAAGTCTAAATGTAGGAAGTTTGCGTTGTAGAGGTACTGAGGTGAGTGAAGAGCTGAGAATGAGGAAGGTACATGTTTGCTGTTTACAGGAAGTCCGATGGAGGAACAAAGGAGCCAGGTTTTTGGGTGTCAAAGGAAGGAGATACAAGCTGTGGTGGTCGGGCAATGATATTGGGACCGGAGGAGTTGGGATTTTGGTAAAGGAAGAGCTATATGAAAATGTTGTTGAGGTTCGTAGACAGAGTGACAGAGTAATGGCGATAGTGATGGTGGTCGAGAACGTAGTGATGAGAGTAATCTGTGCTTATGCACCACAAAGTGGAAGATCCGATGCAGAAAAAGAAAGGTTTTATGACGAAATGGCCTATGAATGGAGCACAAGAAGTGATCAGGAAATTGTATTGGGTCTTGGGGACTTTAATGGCCACGTTGGCCAACAAATTGATGGGTTTGAAGGTGTTCATGGAGGGTTTGGCGTGGGAGAAAGGAATCGTGATGGAAGGCGACTACTTGAGTTCTGTGATGAAAAGGATCTGTGTGTTGCAAATACCTGGTTTAAGAAAGAGGAAGGAAGAAAAGTGACATTCAGTGCAGGTGGAAATGAAACCGAAATTGACTTTGGGTTGGTATGCAGGAAAAACAGAAAACTGATCAAAGATGTGAAAGCGATACCATGCGAACTTCAGCATAGGTTGGTGGTTATCGATTTGGACAAGAAAGGTCTGAAGAAACCTGTAAATAAAAAAAGGGTGATCAAAAGAAAAGTTTGGAAGTTAGAAGATGCCGACACAAGAGAAAGGTTTAAAAAGAGAGTTAAAAGTCTTGTTCACAACGATGTGACTGATGTATGGGGATCCTTCAAGAATGGAGTTCTGCAAGCTTGCGATGGTTTGTGGGAAAACAAAAGGCAGGATGGATCGAGGAGATACGTGGTGGTGGAATGAAGAGGTGAGGGAAGCAATTGGGGAGAAAAAAGTCGCATACAAGGCTTGGTGCAGAAATAGATCAGAAGAAACTAAGCTCAAGTACAAGCAATTGAAAAATCTGGCAAAGAAAATAGTTGCAAAAGCTATGAAGAAAGAAGCTGAGCAGGAATTGACCAAATTAAAAAACAGTCCTAACGAAGTATATAAGTTTATGAAGGTTATGAAGCGGGATGGGAAAGGTGTAGATGGTGGACGATGTATTAGAGGAAGGGATGGAAAACTTGGTTTCAGTGAGAAAGATCGTGGAAGAATTTGGAAAGAACATATGGAGATGATAATGAACGAGGAAAACGATTGGGATCAAAATGTGGAAGCCGACGTGGTAGCAGGTCCATTAAAGAGAGTTACTCGAGAGGAGGTGACGCAAGCAATAAAGAAAATGAAATCGGGGAAGGCTCCTGGACTATCTGAAGTCACTGTGGAAATGATATGCGCAAGTGGAGAGACAGGATTGAAAGCAATGCAGGAAATCAGTCAACGTGTATTAGATGGAAAAGGAATGCCAAATGAATGGAAGATGAGTGTGGTGATACCCATCTTCAAGGGAAAGGGTGATGTAATGGATTGTGGGTCATATAGGGGAATAAAACTGTTGGAGCATGCAATGAAGGTAGTGGAAAGGGTGCTGGAGAATAGAATAAGATCTGTGGTGAAGCTGGACGAGATGCAGTGTGGATTTATGCCTGGGAAGGGAACGACAGATGCTATTTTTATTTTGAGAAGGTTGCAAGAGGAATATCGAGACAAGGGTAAGAACTTGTACATGTGTTTTGTGGACATGGAAAAGGCGTTTGATAGAGTTCCAAGAAGAGTGATGGCATGGGCAATGAGAAAAAAAGTAATGCCAGAAGCTCTCGTGCAAGCCGTAATGGGTCTTTACGACGGTGCAAGGACGAGAGTTCGCGTTGGATCTGCCCTCTCAGACGAGTTTCGGTGAAGGTGGGTGTACACTAGGGTTCTGTCCTCTCTCCTCTAATCTTTGCCATTGTGATTGATGTAATTACCGAATGTGTAAGAGAAGATTCATTAATGGAAATACTGTACGCCGATGATTTGGTTTTATTGAGTGACACAATGGAAGGTCTGAGAGGGAAATTTGAGAAGTGGAAGGAATCGTTTGAATGTAAAGGTATGCGTGTGAACATCAAAAAGACAAAGGTCGTAATAAGCGGAACGGAAGGGGAAATCACAATGAGCAAAATTGACCCATGTGGCGTCTGCGGAAGAAGAGTGATGGCAAATTCTGTTACATGTACGAAATGCAAGAAATGGGTGCATGGAAGATGTGCAAAGATCAAGAGAGTGACATGCAGATCTGGAGATGGTTTTGAATGTGAAAGATGCAAGAAGATTGAGGAAGGAATGATTGGTCCTGTTGAAAAGCTGAATGACGAAGTTGAATCAGTAAATGCCTTTTGCTATCTAGGAGATAGATTGAATGCCAGTGGTGGTTGTGAAGCGGCAGTGACTGCAAGAGTAAGGTTTGGTTGGGTGAAATTTAGAGAGTGTCGAGAGTTGTCATGTGGTAGAAGATTTCCGTTGAAAATGAGAGGAAGAATTTATACTAGTTGTGTGAGATCTGCAATGCTGTACGGAAGTGAGACATGGTGCTTACGGGAAAACGAATTGGCGATTTTAAGAAGAACTGAGAGAGCGATGCTGAGAGCAATGTGTGGTGTAAAGCTGATGGACAAAAGGAATACCGAAGAACTTCTGAGCTTGCTTGGGTTGAATGAGAGTGTTGATAAGTTGGCGAAAGCGAATGGAGTGAGGTGGTATGGACATGTTTTGAGAAGGGATGAAGATGATGTTTTGAGAAGAGCGCTGGAGTTGCGAGTGGAGGGTCGTAGAAAACAAGGAAGACCAAAGAAAACGTGGAAAAAGCAAGTTGAGGAAGAAAGTAGCAAGGTGGGCTTGACAAGAGAGGACGCGCTAGACAGATCGATGTGGAGGCTAGGGTGATTCAAACGCCCCTTAAAATTTCAAAAACTGCGTGGGACTGCCACAAATTTTTTTATGGTGGAGGCTTGACCTGATATGTATTTTGCCATCAAAATTTTCAAGATTGATTAACTTTTCACACTTGCCCTTTTCGTTTTATCGTTTTCCAAAAATTGTGAAAAACAGTGAAAATACTGTCAATGTTTAAAGTAATATAAAATGAATTTTCTTTCAACCAAAGACTTGTTTTGCACTTTTAATTTCTCAGGAAAAATTTGCTTTACTAGAAACAATTATGTATATGTGCTCTAAATTTTTCAAAAAATTTGAATGAAAACCATAACTTTTTCATTTTTTTGTGATTTAAAAAAATAAAATTGAACCATAAATATCATGTTTAATGGAACATAATATTTTCAACTATCAACACTATGCATTTTTGAACACGAGGTGAGGAGAGGATTAGGTACGTAGTACCTACTCACAGTATATACACTATACAGACATAGTTCAGCCAAATCATACAGTGGTTTTAAATGCACAGTGCACAACACAATAAATGGTGGTTTATGAAGTTTCCATTCTATTCATGCATTTAATGTCCATGTTCTTTCTGATATTTGTTACCAATTGTCGATTTTCTTCAACTACTTGAAGAGAATTTTGGAAATTTTTTTCTTCCCGACAGGATGAAATAAAATCTGTTGCCAACTTCACCCCTTGTTCAGCGGCGTCATTAACAACCATGATATTGTTAGCTCGTTTCTGACAATCTTGGAATGATCTATGTTCCGGCCATTTGTCAGGATCCTCAGATAGAAAGGAAGTGTCTTGTACACCCAGAGCTTGGAAGAAAATCCATGAACCTTCACCAATAAGACAGGATACATCCGATACTGAGCTTGTGAGGGTATCTATCGAGGGGAACAGGGGCTTCCCATATCCCAGACCATGAGGTCTTACATTTTGTTGGTCATTTTTGACCAGAGACAACTTCTTGGTTACAGTGACCTTTTCTTCCACTGTTATTTCTTGACTAAATAAAATGATTGGTGCAAATTCTGTTGTTAAGCTCCATAAGTGGCGTTTCAATGCATTCATCGCGGGCGTTGATGCCTTCGAATCAACTGAATCGTACATCTGAATGTCTTTGAAGAATTTCAAATCATTTATTGGAGCATCGATGGCACTTGGATACTTAAACCAATACTTTGCATAGACAAGCACTCCAAAATTTACAAATCGTTGTAACTTAATCATTCTTTTACTGGTAATTATTTTTTTGTTCAATTTGAGCACCTGGTCTTTTAATAAAACCGTCTTAATTGCATATATCAGTTTTGCCATCCACCTAGCCTTGTGAATGGCACCTGGTCGTGGAAAGGTAAAGTTAACACTGTTTTCTCTTTCACTCAGATACAATTTGGTCAGTTGGATTAATTCATTGTAATCGTCACGAAGTAAATACTTCTTATCCAATGTTTCAAGATCGATGACTGTTGTTTCTTTTAATGTGTTAGCTGCATCATGAATGCAGATGTAGTCATCAATATTCATGGTGAATATTGGCACGGATTTGGATTCAATGAAATGCCAGGAATCTCGAAATTGGACACAAAGTAAACTATTCAGTAACAATAAGTGACTGTGAGACAGATAAAACTGTATTGTATGTTACCTGCATACAGTATTCTGACTTTTTGAAGCAATCTACTTTTACTGCAATTACATTCCACACTAACCCATATAGTGAATGATATTATGGGATTAAAATATTATACACCTGAGTAAAATTATATTAAAACCTGTTTATCACATAATAGAATTTGAGCAAAAGTGAGCATCAGGTCATTTTCAAATGTATTTTACCAAAAATTTACACAGGTTAAACATTTTCAATTGAGTGTTTGTATTTGATAACATTTTTCTGGATAACATAAAGCAAAATCCAGGCTTTTATCTTCACCAAGATTTTATTTCTGAGGCTAGAAACAAGGGGCGTTGAACGTTTTTTGCTTAAAAATATGAAAAAAAGTGAAAATAAGGGCAATTTCAAACACATTTTGCAAAAATATAAATAAGTCAAATATGTGCAATTTATTGTTTATATTTAAAATAACTTTTCTAGACAACATAAAGCCAAATCCAGACTTTTGTCTTCAACAAAATTGTATTTATAAACTTGTAAACTAGGCGAGATAATTGTTTTTTTTGCATTATGGAGCTCTTACTTCAATCGAAAAGAGCAAATGTGAAAATTTAATATTACTCAATAATTTTGATACCAATATTCATTTTAGAGTTAACCTCCATTGTAAAAAAATTTGTGACTATATTTAAAAGGGTCGGGGCGTTTGAATCACCCTAGTGGAGGCAGGGCGTGAAGACGATTGCGGCACTTGGAGATGAATCCGGCCACCCTCGGTAACGGGGACATCACCTGATTAAAACTGGACTACTACTACTACTACGATATACCATATTGATAGTTTGCCACATTTGCCTGATAGTTTGCTTTTTATTTTTGAATTGATTGTAGCAGATTGAGCAACAACATTCTTCAGGTTACAAAACATGTAGCATGTAGCATTTGTTGTTGAGCGTATTAATCTCATATGTTCTGCTTTAGGATTGAAAAATTAGAAGCAGAAGCTAAAACGTCAGCCGAGAAGTTTGAAGAAATCAGCCAACGATGGTCAGCAGCTCGAATGAAAGAAATTCCTCATGACTTGCACGAAATGTTGATGGAGCAAACCCAAGCATGTGATGCTGTAGTCGACGAGAAAAATAAATTGATCTCCACTCTACAATTGGTAAGTATTTATTTTTTTCAATTGTAGAGATCATTAACTTATCATTTACAGTTTGAATTTTATTTAGCTTGATCAAAGCAAACGTAAGTCTTCATGACTTTGTGGTTTTCAATCATTATTTTAACTTGTGTTCGTTTAAAGGAATTGAAACAGAAAGATGACGAATATGTAAAAGACTTGAAAAAGCAATCAGAGGACATTGATTTGATGATTGAAAGAATGGAAGAGCAAGTCAGAAACCTCTCAAAATCGTACAGAGATGAACTTATTCAAATAGAAGTAAATTATTTTTCATCTTGGCTTCTGTTGTCCGATATCAGCTATTAGCTTTTTGTTGAAAAGATTCAAATATAAAAAAAAAACGTCACGTTTTTGATGCACATATCACTGTACAAAACAATTGCAGATATTTTTGTATACTTTAAAATTTTGCAAAAAGTAATCAGTGCCGAGTGAAGACTCACACAGCTCGTGAATGATACAGGATGCTTTTGTTGATGAAAGAAGTGGAGTGCTGAAGAACAACCGCAAGAAGTGGGATTCAACAATGGGCCAGCGAAGAGAACGAGAAGAAGAGTTTCTTCGGATGAGATTCAAAAGAGTGGAGGATCACGAAGGCCAACTGGACTCCTTGAGGACTCATGACACTGAAGAATATAACATGGTCAAAATTAAGCTTGAGACTGATGTCCAGGTGGGTTTTTCTTTAACACTTTAGAAATGATTCAACATTGTGAAGCATCGCACCGGGTTGGACTTTGTACCGAATTGTCCGTGTACGATTCCTTGCTCGGCTACCTTCGCTGTGTTTTTGAGCGAGGAACTTACAGTCTTACACTGTCTATCGATTATGTTTCATTTGTTATTTTTTTATTTGCTTATTTTACTTTTTGATTGGAGTTAGGCAATTGAACAAAATTTTTTAATCAAGCTCAGAAGCTGAATAAAAACTGCATGTAGTAGCCTAAAGTCAAGTTTAAGGTGTGTTTTCTCTAAAATTAGTGTTAAATTTAGTATCAGTGTTAAAAAGAAATTTTTGCATAAGTGTTTTTATTTCCCCTTTAGATCTTGGAACAGCAACTCCAGCAAATGAAGGCAACGTATCAACTTAACCAAGAAAAACTTGAGTACAACTTCCAAGTGTTAAAAAAAAGGGATGAAGAAAATACTATCACAAAGTCTCAACAGAAACGGAAAATAACTCGGTACAAATATGTAATGCTGTGACGTATCGGTCGGAGTGATTTGGCATGACTTGCGTAGCTGAAAGAGTAAGCGTACTTTTTGAAACGTTGCCTACGTTTCTCACTTGAAGAAGTCGTTTCTACAGTGGTTCTTGATCCATGCAGTGACAGTATAGTTTCTCTGGCAGAATAATTTTTTTGCATCATATTCTGCAATGAATCTACATTGTCTGATTGAGCCAGGGTTTCCAGCACTTACTTAAAGTCTTTTTTAGAATGCAGGACGCTCTGAATAGCTTTCGACTCAAGCTGGCAAAGCAGGAACGCCATTATAGTGAGGAAAATCATAATCTCGTTGAAGAATACAAAAGAATTGCTGAGCAACACAAAGAGCTTCATAAAAAGATGAAGTAAGCTTTTAATTTTCATTGTTAAGCTGATGAATTGGCAGAGATAAAAATAACATTTTATTGCGTTTTTAGCAATTCTTATAAAAAGAATTATGTCAAGGCCATTCTTTTAATGATACGCTATGTGCAGAGTGTGTTTTTTTTCTTTTCTATTATAGTCTTTTCTGTTAAGGCACTTCTCGGCTACCGACTGGAAAAAGTTTGAAGACATTTGGCGAATGAATGAAGAAGAAGTTCGAGACCTGGTGGACAGTGTCCTCAAGGCAGACGAAACCATCCACCAACAACAACTGGGTCTACCGTGGCACGCGCCAGACCTGTAAGAAATCCTCATCATTGCCATCGATCAGTGTAAACTTGATAGTCTTGCTTTACCTGATCGTTCACACAATCTTAACATGCGTTGAAATAACGCGTGATTGGAATTCTGCTTTTTACAAAGAAGACATGTAACTTTGTTCAAGCCAATAAAAAAAATCATTTTTAGGCCGTTCTTGAAATCTCATGGACCTCTTGAAGTACAAAGTCTCGACCCAAGACCTAAAGCAACGACATTTGCAAAAGAAGTGCTGGCTGCAAACGAAGCTAATCTGCAAAAGCCTGTGAAAGTGAATGAACCAGAAGAAGAATCAGCTGGACCATCGGTAGGGTCGTACTTAGAAGATCGGAATGGGTAGAAGCATGGCCACCTGGAGATGCGGCCCGATTTGTCACATTTTGCAGATTTTGATTACAGCTACTGCTGGTGCTTGACTGACATTTTTTGAGATGTTCTTACTTTTTGCGGTTTCCTAATGACATAAAACTTTTTTGTTGCCTTGGGGAAGCAGTAGCAAACAAGAAAAAGTAAGTTGAAAAACGCAAAATCAGACTGTTATTGAAAATTAACAGTCTGACTAAAATCTTCAAAATCAAATTTTCTTTGTTTTTCAACATGTGAAGATGTTAAAACCTATTGTGTCATCTGGGGAAAAGAATAATAAAAGCGTAAAAATCTAATTTTTAGAAAATTTTATTTAAACGTTCGCCCAAAGTTAGAAAAACCTGAAAATTTATGCAAAATGTGACAAATCAGGCCGTATCTTTAGGTGGCCATGGTAGAAGAGATAAAGAATAAAATAATCTGAACAGATATGTTGTTAAATATCCGGTTACTTTTAAGTCTGATATCACTAATCTAAATTTAGTTTCGATGATAACTTTTAGTTTCAATTATTTTTGCTTTGCGTTTGTAGTCACTAACTTAATGTTTGTTAGTTGGTATTTCTAATATTTGTTTTCCTCAGCATAGCCATAGATCACTTGTTCGTTGTTCCTTTGACCTGTATCATTAACTTTTTGTGGATATTTGTGTTGAAGCTGTAGTCAAAGTATGTTACAAATATTTGTGATCATAATGTTAAATTTGTATTTCAGGATCCACCACTTTCATTGGGAGCGGTTAAGAAAATTCTGGAAGTTTTATGCGACGAAGCCGGTTTTCTGGTTGAAGAAAAGTTGAACAAGTTGCTGCTGCCACTCCAAAGCAACGAGCGATCACTCATTAAACTTGACGCCATATTCAAGGTGCTTTAGAACTCATTGTGTTTGCAAAGGCAAACGTTGTTTGAGCTGACACGAATTTGCATTTCTTGCACCAGCTTGTTACCATCGTTGTTTATAATGTTAAGCTTTGGAGTCCTACTTTTGATGACGTATAAACAGCTGTTGTTTTTCATTACAGGCGCTTAACATTGAAACCGAAGATGACGTCACGAAATTGTCAACGATGTTCTATCAATATGGGAAAGTTCTGAGCAAATCCGAATCCTGTAATTTGCATAAACGCTATTATATTGATCGTCTTTGTATAGGCAACGATTAGCTACCCACGAAAAGTTTCTATTTCTGTAAAAAAATAAATTTAACCATCGTTGTTAATATATCTAGTCACGGCCGTGGAGTCGTTATCATTTTAGTGTGCACTGTTGCGTAGTCTGGTAGTTTTGAACCGACTGCAAGTTCAAGGTACTGTTTGCAACTTTAATAATTTTACATCACAGCTGCAGCTGTTGAAGGGAACGCAGTGCAGGAACCAATCGCCGAGGAACAGGTTTCTTCAGGTAAGTTTGACACATGACGTGGTACTTTGATACAATCACTTTCAAGAAGATTAATTCTTCGAATGTTCAATTTTATTTAAATTTTAATATAAAACCGCGACTTTGTGGGTAAAGTGTTCGCCTTAAAGTCCGTAAACGTGGTTCGATACCCTGTCGAGTCACACCGAAGTCCTTCATGAAATGGCACTGAATCTAATTCTTATTTAGCACTCAACATTGAGAGAAGAAGTTCAGGATAATAATGTGTTTAGCTTGCTTAGTGCACAGCTGAGCTGTAACCATCTTGTAAATCTAATCTGAAGCAATGGTTCTGAACTACTTTCTTGTTGGCTCCACTGTGAAATCACCAACCAGTTCCTACACCCCATTTAGAATAGCCTGGAAGCAATCATCATTTACAATCCAAAAGAGGGTTAAAATCCAAGTTAATGGCTTTTTACGTTATAAAGCATTACGCTTTCAACTAACCGCAATGATGCAGCATCCACGCACTCCCTCAGAAAAGGTCCTTGTATAAGAACTCTTGCTCATTAACGTAGCTTGGGTACCTAGTTTTTGGAAAAAGTCACGTTGCGTCCTCTCCTGGTTAGGCATACCAAGTAAGTGTGAAACATGATGATTTACCCGCCGAAATTTTGAATTTTAAAACAACCAATGGTCTACGATGGATACAGCGATAGATAATCAAACATTATTACTGCGGTTTACAGACGCGGAAGGCACAACCGGTACGGTGGAAAGCGAAGGTTTAGTTGATCCAAACGACATTCTGACTGTCCTTAAAAAGTTTGTAGAAGAACATATCAAACCATCAAAGTAAGATTTCAAACGTGGTGGTCGTAGTCCCAGACAGCAAATCAACTGATTCAGACGTTAAATCTGCATCTGCAGACGTTTAATTAATGTAAAAAGTGGTTCATTTTCTGTATGGGAGTTGGATACATCGCCAATTATTAGTTTTGACCTAATATTTTTGTTGACGTTGAATTACTGTAAAGTAGGCCTAATATATTTTTTTGTTTATTCAGAGAAAGGTTCAAGTCGGGAGCGACCAACGGCATGTCGGGATCGGCTAATCGAGACACGACATTGGACGCAGCTCATTGGGAAGCAATGGCGAATGTGATCGATGACCGTAAGCTGAAAATGTGGGACGCCATGAGCAACGCTCTCAGCAAATACCAGTGAGTCGTGATGTGCAATCAGGGCCGTTGAGAGGAGAGTTTAGACCCGGTACTAATGAGATCCTCGTGGCCCAAATCAGCCAGTAGCATTTCAAAGAACAACACACGATATCCAATGCATGCAAGGTGGTTTCTTCAAATTCCCGGCCTTTTGGAAAGTCAAGGGTTCAAAAGTACCTCGTCAACGCTACTGGGTGCATTGTGAAGTATTGTATTACGCAGTGACGTTCGGTGGCTTAAACCGTTGGGAAAGCAACTTGGAAATATGCTGCAGCAAGGTAGTAGGCACGAAGGGCGTAACCGTCGAGCGAAGCCCGAAGGCGTGTTGCCAAAGACAACACTTCCAGCGGGGGTCTGGGGGGCCTCCCCCAGAAATTTTTGAAAAACACTTCCAATTTAGTGCGCTCTGAGAGCATTTCCAAAACAAATCAAAAATAAAAATCTGTCAAATTGTGCTTCGTCTATGTCGTGATCATGCATCCATTTAATGTTTAGAAGTCATGAACAATCTTAATTTTAACGTTGCAGGACCAAAATCCTGTGTTAGACATGGAATAATAGTTGTCTAAATATTTAATTCGTCATGAATGTTCATTCTCAGATATTCAGTTAGGCCTACACTACAAAAACTAACACTTAGGCCTAAACATTACAACCGCAAGCAATTTGTACAAAAAACTGGATAAGTTTGCCTCCTGCGTATAAAAGCTTAACGAACTAAATATTGCATCCCCACCTGAACGTTCATTGGCGAAGTAACGTTATATCAACGCTGTAAAAAGGGCAAAGGCATGACTATGAATGCTAGTAGGCTAAAGTACATGGCGAGGAGACATCAAAAAACAGCAACAAACTTTTCGGCATTATGATGCTGTGCTGTGTACCGTGACGAGAGACTATTCTGACGAGTTAGTCTAGCCGCTCTAGCGAATGTACGCATTGACATCACTGGGAAAGCAACTCTAACCATAACACATCTGATTGGCTAAGCAGCTGGTGACGTTTAGCAAAACGAGTAAGGATTGGATAAAACGAAGGCGTTTTTTGACATTTTTGAACCTGGGGAAAGCAACTTTGATAGTTGCTTCCCTGAAGCCTCAGTGGTTGTTTCTGACAGGAGCATTTGCGTTAATTGGCATTTATAGGCAAGACATGCGGTTTGGTGAGGACTTAGACTACTCACAAGCGTTACGAGTAATTCTAGTCACGAATACAGTAATTTTCAAGTTAAAATAGACGTGATAAAAATAATAAGAAGTTAAACCTAGAATTCAGTCATTATATTTTGCATAGTTTTCGCTCAGGTAAGCACTGCTTTCCTTGCTTTCTCTCACCGATCGTCACTGGTATTACGATGGATGCAGTAGTTTGCATCTCATAGATAACCCAAATGAGTCTTCATTCTGTATATCAGCCAAGTTAATTTCAAAATCGCCTGTATCTCATTGTGGGTTTTAGACACTAGCTTTTACAGGGAGGGTGCAGAAGATATTTTTGAGAATCCTCAGGTGTAATAAAAATATCATGTTCTTATTTTATTATTAGATGCGTTTTTTTAGATTGTTTTAAAGGGTCTGAATACTTTTTTACCGGATCGACTTATTTTCTCCAATGTCCTGTTTTCGATTTGGTCTAATTATTCTGCACATAGCTATGGAGAAAAAAATTTTTTTGGGTTAAATCAATTACCATAGCCTGTATTTGCATGAAGCCGACTAGTCAAAGTGAAGTAGGTCTATTTTATTAAGCCACACATTAATCTGCGAATGATTACATCACATGTATTTTCGTTCAGCAAAGTTCTCAATGAAAGGGCCAACAGAATCAAGCAAACCGATGGTCTCCGACAACAAAACGCCGAACTCCGCATGCTTTTGCATCAGTACATTTCTTCCAAGGTAATTCCTGTTGATTTTATTCTACTATATTTCTTCCAGTTTTCTGTTGATTTGCTAATAAAATCTTGGCACGTTATACATAAAAAAATTGTTAAGTTTAAGTAGACTTATGAGAAATTTAACTGTCAGTACAGGTGCTGAGAGCGATGTAGACTACCCTTTATTATAAATGTGTTCACGCGACGGTTCTTTTATTTTAGGAAACATAAGTTTAGTTTATTGCGAGAAAACTGAACAACCATTGGGCTTCTCTCTTGCAGCAACTTGACTAGGCGTGTAGTTGTTCTGTAATACGTCAAATAGCCTGTGACGTCATATATTAACCGCCATTGCCTTTTCTCAGGTCAATCAAGAACTAGAAATTCCTCCAACAAGAATCCTACAATTGGAGTACAACTGATTTTCAATTTCCTTATAACTTTTTCAATGCTGTGTTCTGTATGACTTTTATTGTAATAAAGATTCGTGTAGAACTGTAGATCAATTCGTTTGTCAAATAAGTGAATATATCGCCAACAGCTATTAGATATCTCAGAGCGGCATTCTGAATGAATCCTATTGACTGCTTAAGTATTACCAGAAGACCAATGAGTGAAAGATTTAAAGTGATCAAACAAGAGCAGTGCACACAAAATAAAACCCGCAAATGACAATACAATAACACTATTGTTCGTTACAAGATACGACTTTATTACGTTGAACAGCAACACATACAAACTCTAGGCTCGAAGTTTTGCATCTGATTAACTACTTTGAACGCATTGATTCTTCACATGCAAAGGTTGCAAATCATAGCTTTCCCTTCATGGTACTAACACATGTGTTCAGTAGACAATATAAATCCTGGAAACTGTCTCCCCAAGAGTTGGCGTAGTGATTAAAAAGTTCGCTTTTTGTATGGAATACCTGAGTTCAACCATCATTATTAGCATCGATTATTAGCTACCATTCTGCACCCAGCAGTTGAATAGTTTCGTTTTTGGAGATAAAAATAAAACACGATGAAAAGAAAGTTGCCACGCTGTGATAATAGGCTAAGGTACTGACCTTGTCAGAACCTCCCCGCTAACAGAAACGTTACCCAAAAGTTCGAAAAGGACACTGGGTAATGGACATTGGGCCTGGGGTTAACTTTTCAACCACTTTTAATAGTGAAGTGCAATACAGTATACACGAAAAACAGTAAATAGTCGAAAGATAGAAGAAATAAAAATCATACAATAAGCTTTAAAAAGAAATACGTCATTTCCGAATACGATCATAGCTCATATTCAAACAAAACTCCTTTAAAACTTTATAGCCTACAACAACAGTAAAATTACAAACCAGACTGAAAGCGATGCTTCGGTAAAACACGGTGGCATAAACAGTAAACACAGTAGGCCTATAAAACATTCACGCTTTATTGACGAAAGCTCAAAACATTGAGATGTTTCACGCCTGTTGGGCTGGTTCCTGGACTAAATTAAACGGGTTCTTGGGGGGAACCGTCGTCACCATTTTGGACATCGGCCCACGTTTCGCCCATGGAGATGTGTTCGGAGGTGTTGGCATTCTCCTGCACAAAGCAAAGTAAAAACTGTTGAAATACAAAATTCCGTATCGGTGTCACATCTCCACAGAACATTCCTTGAAAGGATGAATTATTAAAAAAAACTACTTCAAAAATTTATTTCTAGATAATTAATATTTTCAGAGTCTTTGCAACATTAAAACAAAATAGATCACTAAGGTTCGCAGTTTCAAATTTTCGCTACTATTTAAAGTGCTGATTTAGAAAGCTTTAGCTCAGGGTTTCCCAAACTGTGGTCCGCGGACCATTGGTGGTCCGTGGCGATATGACAAGAAATTAAAAAGTCACACATATATGTTGTACAGTACTTACCCTTGTCATAAATAATTGCCGCAGGTCTTTACAACTTAAATGATTTCGAAAGCTTTTGCTATCTAGTATCGTAAATCTTACTTTTTGCACCTTCGTTGCAGTTAAAAAATTATGTACAAAAAATTAGTGGTGCGTAGCCCAAAAAATTTAAAAAATAGTGGTCCGTGGCCCAAAAAAGTTTGGGAAACTCTGCTCTAGCTAATGAATTTGGTGGAATAGAGAGCTGTTCTAGAAGAAAGACGAACGTTGCTGAACTACGCACACTGAAACTGACCTATGCACATAAGCAGTTGAAGGAGGTTGTGGAGCAGGATGCATGCTGTGAGCCGTGTGTGTCCCAGTCCAATGCACGCAGCCTTTATAATGAGGGATATTCGGACGACTGAATACACAAAAATAAAGTTAGTTAGTACACGGTTTCTGTCCTTTCCCGTATTGCGAGGGTTGGACGTCAGTAAACTTCGATCCGGCTTGATTGCGGCTTTCCAACGTAAATATATTATTGTACAACATAATTTGACAATGCCTGAAATCCGTGGCTTAACATTTAAGAACATAGTTGGTTGGATAAAAGGAGGTAGGCCAATGTAGCCTAATACACAACTATGGTAGGCTACGCGCCTACGCTTATTATTATTATTGGTTAAACTTCATGGAAAATTTGAAGCGAGCTAACTTGCATTATTCAGTCACACGGCTACAGTGGCTGCTTTTAAAAAACTTTGAAACATGAAAAATCCGCTAAGAATCACCTTTGTACAAAGCCATGAATCACGCAAATTTGTAAGAGTGCATAACCAGTAATATAACCATGTAAACAACACTACAATAACTAATGAACATTTGCACAAGTAAACGAGCTCTCACTGCGCTGTGTCGGTATATCTCGGTTTAGGGGTTCGCAACGCCGTCAATGGCCGATATTCTTCATCGGGATGGTCTTTGTCTTCGAAGTTGTACGCACCGATTGAGCCTCTGAGAATGTATACACAAGTATACACGTCATTGGACAATGGACATCCATTCAAAAAGCTCTCTGAGCTACTTAGCTCTCAGAGTAACCTACATGTAACCCTAGTGGCACGCACAAAGAGAGCTTGGGGTTTATTATTTTTTCGAAAATTATATAGAAGAAACAGGTGAAGAATGAGACAGACCAAGTCGGACTAAAGGAAGACGATGAAATGGACAGAACGAGACGGAAAATAAGAGTGAAGGCAATCGCTGCAATAAAAGAATCGGCCACCCCCAATAGTGGGGACAAAACCGAATTTGGATGCTGATGATTGGATTATAATATTATATATATTTTTTTAATATACCGCTTCATCGGTATTGACAAAAATGAGTCTTTACATGGAAAATAGCCAAAGCAAAGAATATAAATCGGCTTTTTAAAACTCTCTGTGGTACGCTACCGTAACTGCATGAGTGCATGCTACTAACAGTTGACAAATCGACATTTTAATCGACTTGTTTTTGTGAGAGTAATCACAGCAAACTGAATAGTGAACTATTTCTACTTACTCGTAACAAGGAATGTGTCCGCCTTTTCGGTAATGACTTGTGCTGGAAAATGTAGAAAATATCAACAAATGATTTTCATATATTTTACAAAAATTTAAATCAGAAAGTGATTGGGCAGCAAAAGGGCAGGCGGGCGAAATCTGGAGTCGACTGTTTTTAATGACCAAAGAGAAACCTCAAAGGAAGGGTATATTAGTGCCATAAAAGCATATTTTTGGGGAGAGTGCCCATAGCTATATACGTCCCTGTTATATCCTTGACGTGAAATAAAGTGGACTGGTATGTCCATTACAAAAATAAAAGTTAGCAAAAAACTAACAAACTTACTATCTATATGGACGCTTTCCATGACCCTTTTCTCTACTTTGAAACCAATCCCACGACCGACCAAACGTCTGCATGAGTAACAAAAGGTAAAGATGGATCCATACTCAGCTAATGAACATCGAGGAATAAAATTACAAGATCCCATTGCGCTCCACTTTCGACAACAATGAGAGAAAGATGGCCAGTTCCTTTCTCTCAGCCAGCTTTGCTTCAGAAATTACGCTTTCTCAATTTTTAATATATCCTCGATAGAGGTGGATAATGTTTCAAACAATCCTGGATTGCATGATCAGAGCGCCTTATCTGATGGGAAATTTCATGCAGTAACGTAAAACAAGCAACGAAAATAGACTATATTCACAGAATGTAAGCGATTATTCCACAAAGCTTACGCTATTGCTACAAGAGATAATAAAAACGTGAAACCAAACGAATTGGCATAAAACTCTCATGTGGTATGACTATAACATCTCACGGGCCTACTAGCCTAAATACATACTATCTCAAAAATGTGACTTGATGGAACTGTCTTTAACTGTCCTCACCAAAGTGAACTGTTTTGAACTGCCTCAGTGTTTTCCTCTCTTCAATATAACCTCAATCCTGTTCTGTAGGGTCTTTATGTAGTGCAATATCTACCTAAAAGTAACTGTTAAACCAAGGCTTTGATAAGAGGCTTTGAAAGATATCTGCTAATAATACAGTGATATCAACTCACTTTTCTATAAATTGCAATGGCTTCTGTTTAAACAGACATTCAAAAACGCTGCATATAGTACTGCTGCATATTGTACCATTAGGCAACCATCCAAATATTACTTTTCTATTGTGGGCTACTGTGTTAATAGTTCAACGAAATTGGCGGTTAAACGTGAAAATACCATCAAAGATTTCAAGTACGGTACTAAGTTATGTAAGGATACTTTCTCAAAGATTTGAATTGTTTCCAATTACTGCATTAGGATTTCTGAACAAAAATATCAAATAATTCCCTCGACTTACCTGACAAATATCAGACGTAGACTCGTAGCGTTTAGCCCAAGTTGTAAGCCTCTGCGAGATAGGATCAGCTGCTACTTCCAAAGTACTCTGGCAAGGTTTCAGCTTTGGCGGCAACATGCCATCCCAATCAACCGCGTTATAGTTTCTTTAAAAAAAAACATTTGTTGTAAAAATAACCTTGTTGGCTGCAGTAGGACCCAAATGAAAACTATGAATGTATCATACAGGATTATTCGACGTAACGTGTAGAATTCCAAGGATTTCGGTACTTTATATTACCATTTTTAATTTTTTTATCAGATCATTGTTGTACTGACATTTACGTCAAAATTCTTTGTTTTTACTTGCGACGAGAAAGATTTTTTACACCATGCGAAATACAAGACAATACAAAATTTCTTAAAATTCAAAACCTACATTGTTTTGGCAATTAACCGAACCACAAATCATACCTTGACAAGGATAGGCTACTACGCTATTATTCATACAGTTAGGTAACTTATAAAGCATGCTACAAATCGGTAATCAGTAAACTGACTGTTGAGTCATGCTTGTAAACATAAAACTCTTTGCTGCTTCATCTCTCCAGTTTTCTGGTTTAAACGTGAAAGTTCCAACCAATAAATTTTCTGGAACCTTCAATTGCTTTGGAATTACTTTGCTAGGGCTAGTCCAGCCTCCACACTCAGCTCGCAGTTTTATGTCGGATACCTTCAAAATATAAAAATTACATGTTTTTGTCTTATTTTGGATGGAAGTGGTAATTTATGCAAAAAAAAATGTTTGTGTGTGTGGTACGTGTAGCTCATAGTCATATTCTGTGCATTTTGACAGAAAAAAGCAATGAAAAATTTAAAAAAGTTCTTTTTGTTCGCCCCGATAGCTCAATTGGTTAGCGCGTCACTTCTGGAACGAAGAAGCTTCAAGATCAAGGGCCGCTGGTTCGACTCTCGGGGTGTGCGCTTGAGCAACGCACGTTAAGGACTGCTCTCCATTCAGCGGCATCTAATGGATGGAATAATTCCCTGGCAACAAGACTTCAACAATCGGAAACTTCACTCTGTCAATCTCGGTGACCGGGCCTGCGTCAGTGATTCAAAGCCTCTACAAGTATGCGAAACTGCCAGGATTAAGCTCTGCAAGAAGCTTTCCCAGTCCGAGGATAAAGATTCAATCAATCAATCAATCAATCCTTTTATTATTACCAAAGTAATGGTTTAGTAAAATAGTTTAAGGATGCAGTAGTCTGCACAGTCTGAAACAAAATTGCTGTCGTGCACATTACTTTAATGAATAAACATTAGCTACTATAACTTTGAAACAATCGCTGCTGAATCATAATGTTATGAAGTCACTCGCTCACTTTTCGAGCAGAGTACGTTGCACCACGTTCGTCTGGTTTCATCTCTTCCACCATGGGTGCTTTAGGTGGGGTTTGCGGTCTTCCACTATTGGGAGGCTTGGTCTTAGGCGTGCTCAGTTGAATTTTGTCACTACTTTGCACCATACTTGGAATACTGCAATACAAGAAAGCGTGAAGGTTATTTTACATAGCTCAAGTGTAATATATGACAATATAAAAACTATATTTACTTATGATACATAAGCAATGACAGTTTTCTTGCAATGGAATCATTGTAATATATATACTAGAATCAAAATCCATTAAATAAAGACATGCCGGTTTTAGTACGTTTTATTGGGAATTAAACAACAATTTCGCCCTTTTGATAAATTTGTCCAACTCTGCCGTTAAAAAAATCAAACTAAACTGCTTGGTAGTTTAAACATGTTATAATGACATGCAGTGGAGTTTATTATTAAACGGTTATTTCAGACCTTGCAATCCATAAAGCGAAAAAAACAATTCAACAATAAATTCACTAGCATGCAACATGTACTATAAAACATATGCAAGCAGAAACAAGTAGACACATTAGGCATGTACGTTCAAAATAAAGTTACACGAGATATATTGTTTGTTTGTAGTGTTCATGAAATGCTGATAGTAAGAAAGAATATGATTTCATGAGTGAAGAAATTAAACTATTAGCTGAAATTTCGCAGTGTTTGGTAAATGTAAAGAGAGCTTGTCTTATCAGGACCTCAAATGTAGTTATGCGACAACAGATTTAAAGCTTACTAATATTGATGTGATGATGTAGTCCATAGAAAATACGAAATGAATCGTTGTACAACTTTCAAAGACGATGAAAACTAGAACACAAAAATTTACTCCATAGTTGGCTTCTTATAAACTTAGTCACACTTAGGGGTGTTCAATTTCGATAATTTGAATATTCGAAATTCAATTTATTTTCGATTTCCGAATTTCGACTTCGAATATCACAACTATTCACCACACTGCAAAATGTGATTTTATTGAAAGAAACGCTTTAAAAATTCGCTAGAAAACACGAAAAAAACGCCATGAAAATTTGCGAAAAAAGAACACAAAATAATGTCTACAGCTCCAGGCCCATGTTGGTGTTTAAGAACACAAGCTGATCGACATGGTCACCCGTCAGTCGGGATCTCAGCTTCGTGACGGTCAGGCCAGCTTTTGAAAACGATCGCTCCGCTGGAGCCGAGGTCGCTGGGATCACAAAAACCTTCTCGGCTAGCTTTTTCAGCAGCGGTAGCTCGCCTTCGTTTGCTTTCCACCAGGAAAGCGGATCAGCTTGCCCAGAAGCAAGCTTCTGCTTCATAAAATAGGAAATCTCGTTTGAGATTGAGCTGATTTCATCATCACTGTTGTTGGAGTCTTCCGTCTGGACCCTGCCCATGGAGAAGAGTTCCGTCAGAGTGGTCTGGCGTTTTCGCTCATTGCCTGATGGCGTCGCCTGTGTTGGCTCAACGTCGGGGCTATCGGAATCGGAAGAACTGACACCTCCCGTTGGCTGTACGCGCGTGGAAGACAACGACGTTGCGCACGACTTTCCTCAACGCACGTGTGCAGGACTGGCCGTTGGACCCGCGAGAGCGTGTGATAGTCACGTGATCGACGATGCGTATGCGTCGAAGTCTTTTTTCGCTTGCAAAATGCGACAAGACAGATTTCGCGTCACTCCCGTTGCTTTCAACCGCGTTCAGCCGAAAGGGCGGCTATAATTTCGAATATTTCCGATACGAAAACGAATTTCGAATATCACCTGAATCGAAATCGAAAATCGAAATTGAACACCCCTAGTCACACTCTAGTGATACCACAAAGTTAATTACTTCTTTCTTCCGGTGCCTAAGTCTTTATCCGCCCCAGCGCTAATAAATCCTGAGGCTGGGTCTACAATAGGATGGTTATCACGATGAGGTGCAAGCGAATATCCAAAATGTGGAGCTTGAGAATGCAGGTTCCATTTGATAAAAGAAGAACTGTCCTTCAATCTTCCCTGAACAAAAGAAGCTTTATATACTTTTCACATATGTACAAAAACAAAAGTTATTTTTAAGTTTCGAAGTGAAACTCATTTTTAAGCTATAGAGTACTGTTAAAAATCACCCAAAAACAAAACTATTTTTTATTGACGGTCTGATGGAATATTTATACTCAAACTGATTTGTTTACTCAAACCTGTTTACAAGCTTAAACTAGATTGTTTAGTTTCACATATGTGTAGTGTAGAAGCTTTCAACCACTGATCTAGGCCCATTCACCGAGCTTTACAGAGTAAAGTTTCTCCATGTTGTTAAAGGGCTGGTGTCTGTAAAACCATTCCACCTACTTGACGCCACAGAATGGAGAACTGGTCTTCACAACTTCCTTTACAACTTTTTATGTAGATGTCAATCTTCAAAAAATTGTTTCATGAATACTCTCTGCAATTCTGACGCTCTTGTCAAATCGTCGTATTTCAATGGTGCCATTTGAGGTTTACTTGTTGACAATTCTCCACAACAGCATTATCTGTTAATTTGATTATTGTAATTCTTACTTGTAAAAAAATAATACAAAAACAACAATACAAGTAAGAATCACAATAATTAAATTAACAGATAATGCTGTTGTGGAGTGAGCAACACACTATTATTTTTTTTTACATCTGACCAGTAGCTCCATATTTACTACCAAACTTGTAAAAAAATAATACAAAAACAACAATACAAGTTTGGTAGTAAATATGGACCTACTGGTCAGATCTAAAAAAATAATAATAATAGTGTGTTGCTCAAGTACATGTACCGGTACTCTTAGAGTCAAACCACCATTGACAGATCTTGTCGCTTCTTAACATCATTTGTTAGTCTAATTATATAATACATCATAATTATAGGGTACTACAAGACTAATAAAATCTGTTTAAAAATCCCAGGATAAAATTTTTTTGCTTTTTTTAACCCCTCTTTCCTTTATCTAAATATGACATTTTTTGTGAATAAACATGTGATTCTGATACTCCCCTTTTCAATGGTGTAGTGATGTTTAGGTAGCCCTGTACAAGACAAATCGATATCCAGATTTTTCAATAAACTACGGCAAAATAAATTAGTGTGATATCACAAAGACTACAAACACAAACTGCTAATATTTACAAGCTTAGCCAGTAGTCCAAGCTATATTAACGTATTTGTTTGTATGGGGAAAAAAATAATGTGTTATAAGCAAACAGAGTAGGCTACAGAGTTTGGGTTTCAATATAAAACTTTGATTTGAACATTGTGTGTAGTAAAATCAGACGCTTAGAATCAGATAATAAAATGAATTTAAAAAGAATTATTGGTGACAAAAAATCTAGTTATAAAGTATAGGCTAGCTGAATCTAACTCTTCAAGATTTAGCATTACAAGTGCACATTTACTGGTAGCCTAATTACCTGAAAGCTCGGGTAATCATAGTTTCCTTCCGGGCCTTTTATACTTGGAAATTTTGTGTGACGTAAAGCACGATGAAACTCAATTTCTTCAGCAAAGTTGCCACGTGCATTTGAATCTGTTTTCAAAATCTCTCCCATATCCGGGTGAGGATGAAGTGCAGTTTCTGCCATGTTTTTAATGAATATTTATCTAGTCTAATTGATTGATTAAGTATAAAATTTCTGGTGAAATTTACTTATACAAATTAATAAATCCAAAATGAATGAAATAAAACTATCAATGAAAAACTACCCAGTATTTATCTAAATTGCCCAATGAATTGGTGAAGTAACATATGCAGATTTCACTTTTAAGCAAAGAAGGTTATGTAAACTTGGCCTTTTAGGTTATTTTGAACACGTTTAAAAAGTGTTTCTGTGTTTGCACCAAAAGCCGGACCAAAAGTGTTATAAATTTCACTGTGACCTTTGTGTGTAGACAAAATAGTGCATAGTAAGATATTTATAGTAAAAAGTAATTAAAAAAATAGCACATTAAGCCTGCATAAGCCTTTGTTTTGAGGCCAATACCTTCAAACCAGGGATGCCAGGGACAAATTTCCAATAAACTTATATTGTGTGTTCAAAAAAACCCAGATGAGGCAAAAAACCCAGGTCCAGAAAAGATATAGTAAAGTGATTAAAAGTACCTGCATGCAGTGGCATAGCCAGGAATTTTGAGAGGAGGGGTTTTGACGGCGTGTTCGCCTAAGACGACACCCAGCGGCGGCGGGTCTGGGGGGCCTCCCCAGAAAATTTTGAAAAATTACTTTGAATTTGGTGCATTCTGAGAGCGTTTTCAACAAAAATGTGGGTATGAATATTCCTGTAAAATGGTGCTGTCCGGTGGCATAACAAAAGGATAAGATCATGTTTTCTTCGGCATTTTTCGAAAATAAAGCTAAGTCTCTATGTTTTCTTATTGCTAATTCCTGGCTGAGATGTTTGAATGTTTGGTATTGACAAAACTAGCTCTTTTAATGCACTTTCGTTTAAAATTAAACTTGTTTTCTTATTGCTAATTCCTGGCTGAGATGTTTGAATGTTTGGTATTGACAAAACTAGCTCTTTTAATGCACTTTCGTTTAAAATTAGGCAAACTTTGTATTAGACTGAAAGCATCATTCTCAAGCATAGAGACTGAAACCATCATTCTCAATATCGTGACGTCACACGCATGCCAAAGGAGGGGGTTGTAACCCCCAACCCCCCTCCCCCCCTTGGCTACGCCACTGCCTGCATGTGCTTTTAACACCACTTTATATCATTACACAGAAGCCTCAGAAAGCTGCAGATAGGCCTAGTAACACGTGTATAGGCTATAATTAGGCTAGCCTATACAAATATACATGTTGGTAGTTATTATGGCATATAACTATATACAAAAACAAATGGTGTTCCTGTTCCAACAGGGCCATTGTTCGTCCACCAAGGTGCACAGCTGACATGTTCCTATGATTTTCAGCATTGCTTGGATCTATTTCTCCTAATTTTTTGTACATGATGAAATCTTCTCTGATGAAGAGACTCAAAATATTTCTATATTCTGTAGAAACCATAAAATACAACTTGTGCAGACGAAAATGCTCACAATCGAATTCCAGGTTGACACTAATATTTACCTTTTTAAGAACATATTGCAAAAAACGAGCATATGCTTTGTTCCACGATTAACAAGTGCTGAGTGCATCATAAATCCGTTTTGCACCATCAACCTTGTCAGTCTTACATTGAGACTGAAAATATAAAACCAGCGCTTCCCACTGCTCTCATATGCTGCTGATTACCGCACCTGTTCTCGAGAAAGCCATCATGTTTGTGCTAGTTTTGGAATTTATGTTGAGCTGCATGAGCAACTTTTTGAATCAAAGAAAAGTTACAAACCGAAAAACTTAGATTTACCCAAATTTGAAAAAAAAACTTAAAACCCAGATGTGGTTAAAAAAACCCAGATCTAGGTGGAAAAACCTAGCGCTAGCACCCTTGCTTCAAGCTAACACTTTCTGAAACAGCCCCAGTGAAAGCGCGCTCGCGCTTCTGTAACCATAACGACGTCACAATTTAGTGTTCTCTTTTTTGCTGAGCATTTGAAGGCTGAGAAGGGGAGTTAAATAGATTAGCAAAAAACAAATATTTCAACTTTTAATGGAAGTTATTTTCACATTACGTTTTCACCTGAGGTGAAGATGTAATCTATGTTATCTGCAATAATTAAAAATATTTAAGATTTAAGCAAGAAGAACCCTTCTACCTAGCTAGACAAAGATCATAGCTGCATAAAGGTCCTAATGAAAAGGAAATGCTGTGTGGTGCACTGATTAAATTTCACCTCATTATCCGTCGTGTTGATACATTTTTGAACCTTTAAATTGAAAAATTTGAATTTAATTGATTTTCACTTGTTTTTTAATTTACCTGGCGACATGTTGAACCAACACAGTGATTGGCCATTGTTTAATTTATAAATGCAAGCCAGAACTTCCCAAGCACAAGGCAGTCGCTGATCGAGCAATGGTTTAAACAACCTTCTTCTCCAAGACAGTGTTGAGTGGAATGTGATTTTTAGACTCCTACTCCATGAAACTAGACTTCTCCAATCCGGCTTCGAAAATTTTTATCATTTTAGACCAGGCGCGGATCTAGGAGTTTTTTTCGGGGGGGGCCAGAAAATTTGAAAATCAATTAAACAGAAAGAAAAAGATAAAACAGATATTAACAATGATACTACGACAGTAGCGTAGCCAGGAATTTTGAAAGGGGGGGTTTTTACGGCCGGCGGGCGAAGCCCGTCGGCGTCTTCGCCAAATGCGACACCCAGCGGCGGGGGTCTGGGGGGCAGCCCCCAGAAAATTTTGAAAAATTGCTTTGAATTTGGTGCATTCTGGGAGCATTTTCAACAAAAATGTGGGTATAAATATTCCTGTAAAATGGTGATAAGATCATGTTTTCTTCGGATTTTTCGGTAATAAACCTAAGTCTCTATGTTTTCTTGTTGCTAATTCCTGGCTGAGATATTTAAATGTTTGGTATTGGCAAAACTCGCTCTTTTAATGCAGTTTCGTTTAAAATTAGGAAAACTTTTTTTTAGAGAAATAGAGACTGAAAGCATTATTCTCAATATCGTGATGTCACACGCGTGCCAAAGGGGGAGGGGGTTGTAACCCCCCCCCCTCCCCTTGGCTACGCCACTATACTACGACATATACGATATGCCATAAAATAAAATATACATTAAAAGAAACAGCCATTTCATCAATTGTGAATGTTTGAAAAATACATTTTGCTTGAATAAAAATTGCTAAGCATGCAAAGTAAACTTGAAATCTGGTTTAAAACCCTGTATGCAGTGTCCATGACCAATTGGATGTTTGTATGTTTGCAAGCATAGACGGCAATTGATTGAAATTATAATGAAGGCTAAAAACTATAAAACAGCCATTCAAGGTTTCAGATTGTTTCAACTGACGTCATTTGGTTCAGCATTGGTTTCAGCTGAGTCAGCTCCAACAAATGTTGCTATTAAAATGCATTTACAGTTGTATAACGGAATAAAGGAGTCTGATCGATGGATGATTTTAACCATACCGGTAATAATAACAAAAAATTACCCCCCCACCCTCCCAGATAAGTGAAGTCTGCCGTGGGACTAATATCAGTTGTGTAGACGCATATCAAACGATTTGATGCGGATACATAGAATTTCAACAATAATTCCTCGCAACATTTCGGGGGGGGCCCGGGCCCCCTGGGCCCCCCCCATAAATCCGCGCCTGTTTTAGACTACGAATCCATTCCACTCCGAAATCTAATTCTAAATTAACGAGACACACTCCTGAGCTGATGCGTAGGCTACAAGACGAAATGGCTCAGATGTGCAAAAATGTTTGTCAAATTTAGAAGCACTAGGACGTAGCCTACATGTTTTCAGTGGAGCACACTTATAAGCATTTTACCGCCAGATCAAAAATCGTGGATACAGTTTTTTTTTCTTCTTTTACAAACAGAACTATAGGCCTATGGAAACTTTATAATGAGGCTACAACTAAAATGCAAAGTTGCAAAACCAAACTCCGAAACGTTTGTGAAAAGGAAACTCTGAATCCACTCCATTTTCTGAAAATCAGTCAAACTCCGGCTTCACTCCATGCTCAAGTTTTACTCCAAGGGCGTCGCATAATAAGTTATTTGAAGAGCTCACGGTACAAAACTTTGACATCTTCAAGCCACCGTAGAAGAATATTCCCATAGGTAGCCTACTTGCAACAGCGTAAGCTGAAGATATTTTTAAATCTGAGATGATTTTATGCGTCCAACATTTTTTCTGGGAGCCATAAGATTTGGAGGGAAAACGCTACATCTTTTTTGCAATAGCCTTTCGTGCGTGTTCAAGTCCAGTTTGGTTTAGAGATAATTCCTGCTTCTTAAGAAAAACTAATTATTTCGTTAATAATTTTAGGCTAATAACATTTTCCTCTAGGTTTTTCGATATCATTGCAATCCGGAGATATCATGAGTCCACCGGGCCCAAATAAGGGAGATCTATATAACTACAGGATTGGAGCTGAAACACTGGAAACTGAAGCCGGAACAGAAACACTTCAGTTCCAGCAGAAACGGAAGCTGGAACAGAAACACTTTATAGGTTAGGCCTACCATTAGGGTCAATGTTCTTTGTGCGCGGCTGTGATAATGGTGTTACGAACAATCGTTCCCCAGATCAAACATCACATAAAACCGTTCAACAGTTAAAGTCTAAGTAACATGGCGTCTTACGTCATATAACATTGCTGGAAATGATAAAATGTTGCATTTTTCCGATTTACATCGTGTGGAATTGTACGACGATATGTTGTCGCTTGAGAAGGTTGGTCGAACAATAAACTGTTCTGCTTTGTGAGTATCGACTGGACGAAATTTCCATCCTTTATCCAGAAATCTGTTCTGCGGTGTCAAGTTTTTTAGTGCATAGGCTACGTGTTGCACCTCCTTTTCAACAACCTGCTGTGCTGCTGTCCTTTCTTGAAATACAATTTGTGAAGAGACTTAAAAAGTGTGTTTCGCTCGGTGTCATCGCATACAAGCGAAGGATTCGGGAATTTTATCTTGGGAACTTTCCCACGGAGATATTATGGTTTTCCACTGTGACCAAATGGTTCACATAAACTGAAATCAAAGGGCAGGAAGTAGTAAACGGACAAGGAAAACAATTAATTCACCTGTCGTAAACTGTAAAGTCTACATTTGCCTTGTTTGTTCAGTTCGTTTGCATTTTGCACTCGTGTCATATTTAGGCCCACAGTAGATTGCATCTAAAAAAATTTTTAGAATGACCAATGGTTTTAGCTCTTGTGACATCTTAAACATAGGCTATTGATTTCGTACTGGGTTGGTCTTTGAACAAGTTTATCATGATACGAAAGGACATTTCAATGATTGCTGAACACTCCTCATTTACTTTAGGTTTTAATTCGGTTTGCAGTACACAAAATGCGTAACAACAGTGGGCTATTTTTGGATTTTTTTGCATTCATTAATTGGTTTTTGAATCTTTATCCTGGGACTAACAAAGCCTTGATAGGTTATTCCTGGTAGTTTCGTATGCTTGTAGAGGCTTTTGATGCAGGGCCGGTTACCGAGATTGACAGAGTGAAACTTCCGATTGTTGAAGTCTTGTTGCCGATGAAGTATTCCATTCATTAGGTGCCGCTGAATGGAGAATAGCCCTGAAATGCGTTGCTCAAGCGCACACCCCGAGAGCCGAACCAGCGCCACGTAATTTTGAGTCGTGCGGTTAACCACTGAGCTAACCGGACGGATTTGTTTATACTTTACATTCATACATTAAGTAAGTTATTGATGTGAGCGTAGCCTACATTTCATGTTATTAATTGTAAAATCGATTTTTTTTTGTAAGCTATTCTTTAGTTACGTAATAAGTTATAAACAGTAGGCCTACGGTATTTTATTTAGTTAATCCTTGTATGGTCGTAGTAATGTGTTGACCCAAGTACTGAAAAGTTTCTAATTTCGTAGTTCCAGATATTTCTGGCCCAAATTAACCTCAGAATGGTTCAACTTGTTCGAGTTTATGTCCAGTTACAATGTAAACCAGGGGCTGATACAGTGAGTACCTTAAGTGAGGATTTTAACAAAACACAATGATGCGTAGGCTAAATCTACATTAATCCTACCTTGCAAGTGCACTATGAATAAAGTTAATTTTCTGTGTTTTAGGGGGGGGAAGTCAAGATTCCTTTAACCCGCGTAATTCATAAACATTACTATACCACACTGATACTTTGACCCAGATTTTATTGGCGTCTTTTGTTCATTCAGTAACTGAATCAGAAGCAACAAAGCAAAACAGTACGGTACACAAAATGGTGCGGCGTACATTGGCAAAGCAGCTTCGTGAAATCTGTGATATGAATTGCCATAACGAAAATCAACTCTGTACATGGAGAAAAACGAATTTCATTTCAAGAAAATAAACTTTGAAAAGAACCAAAATTTCATGCATACGCTACGAAGTATACTGACGAACAGTCATATACGCAACCTACTGCCGTGCCTTGGCAGACAGAGCGTAAAATGTTTGCTGTCAATCATATGCGCAATACAACATGTGTAGGATAAGAAAGTGTTCCAAACTAGTCTATAAACTGGGCTTTTAATTGAAATGCTAAGTTACATAATTTTCATGCGGTGGCAAGTCAGGCAGAACCAACATGAAAATAATGCAACTGTGTGGCAGAAAACAACAACACGATTAGAAAATCTTCAAGCTAAGAACAAAATCACCAAAATAGCAAGAACACCACAACAGTACAAATTTCAACATGCGAACAGACAAAAAGAACAAAGGCACTTTCTTTCAAAACGAGATTAGGTAACTAAAGAAATGGTCTGTGCATGTGGTCCGTGAATTTTCCTTGCTTACCGAGAATCGACATCCTGTGAAATCAAACGAAATGCACAGTAAACAGTACAAAGGGTTATAAAAAGAACACTTTTAATTCACAATGTGCCAACATACAGTTTTTGCTACATCATTCAGAAGACTGCAGTTCAACATTGAAGGATAGGCATTTGCAATAACGTTGAACAGTATAACGTGTGACGGTTTGCAGTCTTGGCATGGCATGTGAGATACTTGGACAAAACATTAACTTATATAAAACAGACGTAATGCACAGTTGCTGGTTCAGCACCTCACACATACTTTACATTCTGCATACCGTTCAATTCAGTTTTGTTATATGCAAAAGAAACTTGACAAATGGACCAGTAAAATGTCTTCCCAGCCAGTAAATGACGGTACTTTGTAATTGGGAGCAGCATACAAACAACAGGCACACATCACTACAAAAAGCGTTAGCATCAGGGTAAAAATCACTTTAAAACCCGTTCAGCCAATGCAACATATAAACGCAGTAAAAAGCATTGCTAAAACGGCAACAGAACCAATGATAGGACCCAGACATCAAAATTCGTCATTCTTACATTTATTCAATGACCGTAAACATTGACTGGGAGCAGACAATAGTGCGGCGGTGAAGGATACTTTAGAATTTAGAAATGTTAATTTTGCTCAGTATCAAAGGTAGAGAACATAAAATGATGTTTTGTTAATGACCGTACAAAAAAATGACGCACTATGTCTTGCCCAGACAGAAATAAGCTCTTTCTCACATTAATGTTTCGTCTACAGACGTTGAAGTAGTGGAAAAATATCTGATATTCTAATTATGTAAAAATTTAAACAACCGGGGTAAAGTGAAGCCATAATAATCACGTAAAACTCAATAGTCTTCCGCAAAAGAGCATGATGGCCACCGCAGAATGTTTGTCGAATTCCAGTTTGTACGAAATGGTATGGACAGACAACAATAAATCAGCTTCACCGGTCTTGTTACGAAATAACTAATTTTGACAAAGGGCATATGTAAGTATGTCACAGTTTTACCAGAAACATGAACACATACCATGTCTGGATGCCGGTAACAAAAAAGCAAAGAAAAAAAGGAATAACGGAAAGTAGTGCCACGTTTAAAACGATTTTAACACAAATCAGTTCAAACGCTTAAAACATTTGCTTAGCATTTACTTAGTGGCAAGTTGAAAGAAAAACGTTGATATCTGCCAGAAACATGGATGGCTAGTGGCATAGTCAGTGGGGGAATGCAGCATATCTTGGCATTAGAAATGAGGATTGCAGTGACCAATTCCGGAACACTCGATGATGTAACTTTCAGTGGAAGGTGGCGCTGCCTGCGTTATGCTGAACTGCGCCTGCGTAAAGATGAGCATTGAACATTTGTCAAATTAATTATAGCGACTGAAGGTAGAGCTTGGTGTACTGTAACGCATTCTAGCAATTTTGCGATGTAGTTAAAATCAGGACTGTGGAGTAGGAAGTAATTTGGGCTGTGGAGCCGGAGTCGTTAAAAAATACCGACACCGACGTGACTCCGTATTGCCCTCATCATTTCATCAGAAAATAGAAGTGTTTGTTCTTGTCAGAATTTCTGAGAGTTGCCGTTTCAATTTCGATAACATAATAATTACAACGTAAGTGAAATTCAATTTTAAAAAACTGAAAAAAAGCAAAAAATTAAAAAAAAAATTGGCTACACTGAAGCCACAGTCGACCAGTTATAAACCGAAGAGTCGGCGTCGTACATATTTTGCCCGACTCCAAATCCCTGGTTAAAACTGGTGGCTGCATACATACCTGCGTCATTAATGTTGCGATGTGCATAGCAGTCTGTGTGTGCAAAGTTATGGGTCCAGTTTTGATACGAGAATGTCCAGCAGCGAGTGCCATGAAAATGATCAACTGCCAGAAAACGTTTAAGTTGATCAATAAACACAAAAACTGAGTTTTTCTTACAAACTATTCCAAGTTTATAAAAACTTCAAATGGGATGGGAGTATACTAAAAGAAATATTGTTCATATCGTAGTGTTGGTCTTCAAGAAACACTTTTCATAGAAAAACGCAAGCAAGTTTCATGTATAGTTATTAGTTAGGCATATTTAGTCTCTATGATTCGGCAACGACTTCGTCAAGCTGAAGTCACCTGATCTTGAAGAAATTCATCCACGCAGCAACCGTATGAAAGATTGCGCAGCAGCATTTCAGCTGCGTCCGCTCCGACCTGTTCCGCTTGTATTCCTTTCCTACCGAGTGCTGATCCGGACAGGCGGCATCCTATATGCGCGAAGTTGAATTGTTAAAGCGTTATGTTCGCTTTGACGCAATTCCGATTACACTGAAACCTCAGTTGGAACCTTACGTATCGGTTACATATACTACAAGCAGTGGTTTATTAATTAGCAAAACAGCATCACTTGTTTGTTTATAAACACGTGAAAGTGACACTTGAACACACCAGGCATCACAACCATTGACAAGAACAAAATGTTGGCAACGCACCTGTTGTAGTTTCTGCAACAACAATAATTCCTGTACCGTTTCCAACGACAGCAACTTTAGGTTCTTGAACAGCTTGGATGTTGATCGGAACTTCGCGATAGGAACGCCATAGAACAGATGTCGCCGACTTGGCCATTTGCTGCGCTATCTACAATTATCGGGAAAACATACAAACGCTCGTCATCGTCATCACAGACATGCGCAACAAATTGATCAATTTTCGGTCCTTTACCCAAACCAATGCTCGGTTCGTCAAGATTTGAATAACGCGGCATGAAAGGCACGGTAACCAAGCTTCTTTAAAGCATGTCTTTAAACATTTTGCCAAAGATACAGCCGCTTGCTTTCGAGAGGTGTCAAACCGACTTTGAAATGTCTCACCAGCGCTCTCAGCATTCGATTACGCAGCCGAAATACATAATCCGTATGCGCACAGTTGCCACTTTACAATTGCGCAATGAACCAAACAATAAGCACACCAGCGCATTACCTTGAATGGTATCACTCCTGCAACAAAGGCTCGGCCGGTGATGCGCTTAATTGTCCCGAAGTTTGTTAAATCGACCGGACGTAATTGCCTGACCGGGGTTGCTTGGACAGTCACCTCACCACCGCCCCGGGGAAAGTAGCCTCTGATATCAAACAATAAAACATTGGATTTAACATGAATGATGATGGCATGGCAAAGTTAGACTGATGTCAAACGTCAGTTAGACTGTGTGTGTAGTAAATTGAGGAATAGGCGAAAGCCGGTCCAATATATTTCAGACAGTTCTATGTAAAATCAACCGTTGAGTGCTTAAATAAAAATAAAAGTGAAAAGAATACGTAACTTTACGTATTCTTGCGGTGAACACCAATCAATGCTTACTGGAGTAAATATACCAACACACAATGTGACTGAACTCTTGTAAACAAGCAACGACATATCAGATGTCAGCCAAACAACGCAACACTGTTTTCTATGCATTCAACATAATTGCAAAAAAGAGGTTTAGTAGTTCCCACCTGGTAACGATCTGGCAATCCATTCGCACTCCAAACTGTTCCAAGATTGGCTTCAAAACATGAGTGGTATAATCGATTTGCGGCGCCATCTCCGCATTCGTTCCTCCGCGCAGAGTAATGTGAGATGCTCCGGGCGTGAACATCAGACAAGGAAGAGTGACTTGCAGCAATAAGCTGACCGCACTTCAGAAAAAAAATAAAAATATTTTCCAATAGAGTTGAGCAAACGTATCACAGGCATAATGACCTCGGCGAAATGTACACTATAAGGTCACAACTCACCCGGCAGTGCCAGTGTCGGCAAGATAAGTCCCACTTTGCAACATCCCAGGCATCAGTGTGATGTATTGGGATCCGACTTGATCCCCAGTGAGTTGCCCCGAACAGAGGTCACGAACCAACTGCATACCGGTCATATGTTGGGGTCTGGAAAGTCATTTGCTGCAGTAACTAGATGCATATCAAACGAGCAGACTGCTTTTTGCAGTCCTGATGAAGGACGGATGCAATCACTCATTGAATACTTCCAACATAGCACAATTCGGTAAAGTTTAAATAAGATCTTACTTATATATTAAAAACAAATCACAGTTATAATAATGATTGTTATGAACAACTAGGGGTTTAAATATTTTAATCTCATTGACAAAACAACAAACTTAATTCCATGCGTTTCCCTGGGCTGGGCGTTGTAAGTTTCTAATGAGCAGAACCAATCAAACAATGACAACACGTAGCGAACTCAAACATGACAAAGTTGCAGGGTAGATAGCTAACCTTAAACCAGGATTGGTTCTGTTCGCTCTGATCCTGTTGATGACGATTGGCTTGTGCAAGATGGCGGAAAGAGAAGTGGCTATTCGGATAATTTGGCCACCCTAAAATAAGCGGAAGAACAATAACACAAACGTAGTTTACAGTGAAAATCAATTCTGTCAACGGTAAGTTAATTTTAACTACCTTGAGTTGAACGTTTGTTTTGTAAACTTGTTAGTTTGATGACGTTAACTCAAGCTGTAGTGTAATGGGACAAACCTTCTGAAGGTGTTCAACAACTTGCATAATGCAATAGATTGAGTTTCGCTTTCAGCAGCATAATCGTTGCACACTTAACACAGCAAGCCACGATAATGCTGAAACTTGCATAATAATCGAATAATCAAGAGTTAATACTTGTAAGCTTGACAACAGTACCAGATGTGTTTGTGTCTCATCTCACTTTTTAATCCACTAATATAATCCCACGACATCACATTTGATGACATTACAAATGCTTAGATTGCAATACGAATAACTTTATTAATGTATATATTCTAAATTGAAATCTTTGCTTCTGTCTCACAAAAAGATTATTTTTTCTAAAACAAATCACTCAATAACGCGTGATATTTGAAAATTAATTTTATACTCAAACTAATGCATCGCAATTGCTTTTTAAAGAAAAGGAAAAAAATGATAGTATGCAATGAGTGGAGCTTGCGGTATTTATAATCTGATTCTTCACCCCTTCCATTATGCCACCATCAATTTCCGTGGTATCGGCTGATTCCGCATCATCAGAGTTCGCAGTCCATCTGTTGTACCCATTTGTAAACGTAACTGGTGTTGTCATTCCAGCTGAGAAGCCTGTATATGATATAACCAAAATATTTGAATCAGCAACAATAAGTACGAGCAACTGAGCATGCACATTAAGGTGCATCAAACTCCCTCATGAAAAAAATTTCTCATGGCAGTGCCAGTAAAGTAGCACACTTGAAACAAAATCAAGTGAGTTTAAAGTTCGTGTTATGACATCACAGAGAACATTAAAGATAAAAGTCTGATTGCTAAAAATTGCGGGAAAATGCTTTGATCATACAACTGATTGCTGGCAACGCACTGTTGCGTAACAAGGCATTAATAAACTCATTCCGAGCTTAATCAGACTTGCAAGCAGTTGTAAGATTAAACCACACAATTGTAATGTATAATGCAACGGAGTTAGCACACACACATTTCCAACATTAATGCCTGTTCACAATAAACTTTTTTTTTCTTGAGCCAATTGGTTAAACGCATCGATCGGATAATCGTATTAAAACATCTAGCAAATGGGTGATATGATTAACCAATTTTGTCTTGTATAACTACTTACAGTACCTGAACTTGAAGCCATGTGTACGGTATATGGTACTTTCAACTTTATTTGAAATTCACTGATGAAACGTTTAATACTTGCAATAACAAATGTAGTTCTTATAAACTGCATAAAACTTCACTATGTTAAGTGAAGTACGTCACATTAATATGGTCATCTACTAGCCTAGGTATCACCCAGTTTCAGCATGGTACAGTAGGGTAGGTAGTGACTTGCCAAGGTTTGCGGAGTTTTTTAAAAACGATTATTCAAGTTTAACAACAGTTGTAAAAATATAGTTTAATTACACTAAATTAAGTTTCCAAAAGTAAAACAAATCAACAAAAAAGCAAACACACTTAAATCAGCGCATTGGATGACTAAATCATGGTCTTTCACTGCAACTGGCTCATCAGATTGGATTGTTCAACACGGAATGACCCGTTTTCGGTGAGTCCGATTTGGTGAGTTCCCTATTCGGTGAGAGCCTTTTTCGGAGAGTTCCTTATTCGGTGATTTTTTTTAAATTATTGGGTACAGTAGCCTAATTATCACTGTCGTTTCAGGGTTAGGGGGTTACGAGTTCAGGTTAGGGTCTTATTTCAACATTTAGCGACATTAAAACGATGTAAAAGCGGCAATGATAATTAGGCTATGGTACCCGGTAATTTTCAAAAAAATTTCAAAAAATCACCGAATAGGGAACTCTCTGAAAAAGACTCTCACCAAATCGGACTCACCGAATAGTAGCAGACCCGTTCAACACTAAGCCTACTGAAGCGTTTCTCCATGTTTGTGAATTGTTGTGTGGCGACCGTGCCATATTTTAAACTGATTGTCATGCTTTGGTATCATGCACGTTATAACGTCCATGTTGAGTGGCGTAGCGGTTAGTGGAGTGGTGCCTCACTCTACCGGCCCGCGTTCAATACTCGGTGCGTCACGGGAAGCCACCTTTTTCTAGACCTCTGCTATGTTTGTCATATAATATTGCATTAATATTAAATTGGCCTCTGCTATGTTTGTCATATTATATTGCATTAATATTAAAAACAAATCTATACAAACCACCTCGTCTCAAGAAACAAGTAAAATTTCGCTAGTGGAAGAACATTATTGATAAAGATTTTGCTTCTGATGTCTGTCTTGCTTTTCAATCTTTAAAATTGAACTGTTCTTGTGAAGAACTTGTAAAATTCTGTAATTCATCTCTTACATCTATTTCTAATGATCATGCTCCCATCTACTCCCAATTGCTGACACTCAGAACAAATTCACTCTGGTTTACTATGGAACTCAAGAAAGAAAAACAAATTCGAAAAAGGCTTGAACACAAATGGAGAAAAACTAAATTATCTATTCATCAAAGTATTTGCAAAAAACAATGCAAATATGTGAACAACTGAACATGTTAGTACTTAAGGCCAAGAAAAATTTCTTTCTTAAGCAAATCAGTGAAAGCAAAACTCCAAAACAATTCTTCAAATTTTTTAAAAAATTGATGGGCAACGATAACAGAAGTGTTCATCCAACTGGAAAGTCTGCTCAAGAAATTGCTGAATCATTTAACCAATACTTTTTAAACAAAATTACTTTAATTAGGAATACTCTTCCATGTCTTGACCATATAACTGGAGGAACTCAGTCAGCAGATCCTTGTTACCATAATCACATTGATTTTTTATTTTCTTGAAACAGATAAGACTCAAATTCTTAACATTTTAACTGCATTATCATCTGCATCTTGTGAACTAGATCCAGTACCCTCATGGCTCCTCAAAAAGCATTCATCATCTTTTCTGTCTATTCTGACCTCCGTTGTAAACAAATCCTTGACAAGTGGTCTTGTCCCCCCAAAGCTCAAACATGCCATTGTATGTCCACATTTAAAAAAGCCTAGTCTAGACAAAGAAGAGTTCAAGAACTATCGCCCTGTGTCCAATCTATCTTTTGTGTCAAAAATATTGGAAAGAGTAGTTGGCAGACAGTTAAAGGATTTCTTAAACGTGCAAAATTTATTTGATATCAATCAATCTGCTTATCGTCAACATCACTCCACAGAAACAGCTTTACTAAAAATCCATAATGATATTGCTACTGTACTTGACTGTAATCACAGCATTGGTCTACTTTCTCTTGATCTTTCAGCTGCTTTTGATACCATTGATCACAAAATTCTTCTAAATCGTCTCAAATCAGATTTTGGCATTACAGGAATGGCACTTGACTGGTTCTCTTCTTATCTTTATGAATGAACTCACTTAATCTGTAGCAATTGAAAACTTAATGTCTTCTGCACAGGGCTGTCAGATTGGAATAATTGATTCCAGATCTGGAATCAAAACAAACTGTCTAGTAGGGAAAAAAAATGTCTGGAATCTGAAATAATTTTTAGAAGCAAATTGGGATTGTTTAGACAAGTCTAGGTTGTTTCGGTAATTGTATTTTTTTCATTGCGTTTAGTAGCTGCAACGCGTGCGCGTAACTTTCTGCCCTAGTTCCGTCTCTTTGTTTGAAACTTTGTTGCTGAATTGCACGCTCTTTGGCGCGAAAGCCTGTCTGTGAGAAGTGTGACGCAACCTAGTTAGCTGACAGGACTTTCCGCACACTTAACACTGGGTTATATTTCCATGTATGTTAAGTTTACTTTTAATCTGTTGTGTTTTTAGGTTGTTACAGAATACAGTACCGTAGTTATTGTTAAGTACCGGTACGGTATTTATTGATTTTCATATTTTGTTGCATCGAAGAAGTTAGATAACAAGTTCAAAAATCCAAGCGTATGTGAAGTTTATTGTAGGAAGAATACGGCTCTACGCAGTGGCGTATCCTGGTGGGTTGAGCAAGGGATTAAAGGGAAGCAATAAAACTCGTGGGGGTTAAGAACGTTTCGAAGGCACGCATATTCTAGGGGGTCCGAGGGCATGCCCCCTGGAAAATTTTTGCAAAATTACACTCAAATAATGGATTATAGTGTTCTCTGGACACACTTTTGGGGAAGGCTAATATTTGTATGTAGGCTACGATATGAAATTTTTTAGCAGATATACAGCGATTAACTTATTAAAGGTAGCTCTTACACAAACGGGCAAAAACTGATGGGCAAGGCTTCTCAGCAGGAGGCAACCCTACGTACATTTTTTAAGAATTCTAATAATATAATATAAAAAAAAAACAGTTGCTCTTTCACTTGCTGTGTTCATTTATTAGCATACATCGTTTACACTGCTAACCATTTGACAAACTTTTTCAACAAGCATGCAGGCACAGATATAAAATTAGGGTGAACAAAGGCTACAAAACTTGATAAAAAAATGTGCTGGCATCATCTTATCGTAGGGATATTTTCATTTCAACATGAAGATTCTCACCACTACTTATTGTAAGTTATATCATATTTACAACATACACTGCGTATTTAATGGTAATTTGTTTTAGACTTAAAATGAAATGTCTAGAATAAATTTAGAATAATTTAGAATCAAACTGACATGCAATCTGGAAGGGAAGGCTACAACTAATCTGACAATCCTGCTTCTGCAATTTTTTTTTCTTCTGGAGTTGCTCAGGGTTCTGTTCTCGGCCCTGTACTGTTTTGCCTCTACATAAAACCTCTGTTTGACATCATAAAGCGACATGGGCTTTCATACGACTCACATGCTGATGATATACATTATACAATTGTATTTGCGTGTTACTGATGAAGATTCATTGTGTTGTATTAAGTCAAAATTCTAAAAATGTATAATATGGTTGATATCTCAAATTGGATGTCTTATAATATGTTGAAAGTGAATCATTAAAAATGTGAGTTTATTGTATTTTCTCCGAAACAATGCATTTCAAAGTTTAACGACATGACCCTTACCCTGAGTAATATCAATCTTTCTTCTTCTAACTCAATTAAATTGCTTGGTGCAACATTAAGTCAACATTTGTGTTTAGAAAACTTTGTCAGTTCCACTGTTAAATCTTGCTTTTTTCATCTTAGAAATATTGGTTCCATCAGACAGTTTATAAATATTGATGCTTGTAAAACTTTAACTCATGCACTTGTAACATCCAGGCTTGATTATTCAAATTTATTGTTAAATAACATTCCACATTGTATGTACTATTGCGTTTTCAAAGAGTTCAGAATGCTGCCGCTGGTTTAATTACTTTAACACGTAATCGTGAGCATATCACTCCTATACTAAAATCCCTGCATTGGCTTCCAGTATTGCATCGTATTCGCTTCAAAATATGTCTATTAATTTATAAAGTTTTCCATGGTTTTGCTTCGAACTATCTGGACACTTTGCTTGTTCATTATAAACCTGCCAGAACTTTGCGTTCTCAACATCAATTGCTCTTGTGCAACCCTTCATGTAAGACACAATATGGAAATCGCACCTTCCCAGTTGTTGCTGCCAGTTGCTGGAATTGTTTGCCTATTTGTGTAAAAGCTAAAAATTTAAATGAGTTCAAAGCTCACTTGAAAACGTTCTATTTCAATGAACTTTATTATCACCATTGTCATGTACGGTACAGCGCCCAGAAGCATAGTTTGACTGTGGATGTGGCGCGGATGCAACCTAGTTCGTACCCTGAACAGTTCGTACCCTCAGTTCGTACCCTGAAAAGATCGAGAGAAAACATTAAAAAAAGCGGAAGTCGCTGATCGCAGTTTCCGCAAACATTTTAAAATTTTCCCCCTGAAAAGATCGAGGGAAAGATAGCACAAAGCCGAAGTCGCTGATCGCAGTTTCCGCTAACCTTAACAGTAACCCTATCCTAACGCTAACCCTCACTCATCGCAGTTTCCGCAAACATTTTTCCGCAGTTTCCGCTAACCCTAACCATAGACTAATCTATGCTCTAACCCTAACCTTCGCTGATCGCAGTTTCCGCAAACATTTTTCCGTAGTTTCCGCTAACCCTTACCCTAACTTTAAGTCTCTAACCATAGAGTAATCTATGCTCTAACCCTAATCCTCGCTGATCGCAGTTTCCGCAAACATTGTTTCGCAATTTCCGCTAACTGCAGTTTCCGCTAACCTTTACCTTAACCATAAGAGTAATCTATGCTCTAACCCTAACCCTCGCTGATCGCAGTTTCCGCAAACATTTTTTCGTAGTTTTGCAGTTTCCGTTAACTGCAGTTCCCGGTAACCTTTACCTTAACCATAGAGTAATCTATGCTCTAACCTTCGCTGATCGCAGTTTTCGCAAATATTTTTCCGCTGTTTCATTTTTTCGCAGTTTCCGCTAACCCTAACCCTCGAGTTTGTTTGCGGAAGCTCCGATCAGCGAGTTCGGCTTTGTGCTATGACACTGCGATCAGCGACTTCGGCTTTTTTAATTTTTTCTCTCGATCTTTTCAGGGTACGAACTGAGGGTACGAACTGTTCAGGGTACGAACTAGGTTGCACCCATGTGGCGCTATATAATTATTATGGCTGTGGCTATATTTACACTATATAGTGTAATAATAGCCTGAATAGTGTTGCCAGATAAGAAATTCTGCCCTAATTTGAGAAAAGTTAAGCTATGTAAAACAAAAACTTGTATTTTGGAAAAAATTTATTCCCGGGCAAAGATCAAAACCCTAATTTTATTCCTAAATCTAACCCTTACCTTAACTCTTCCTAACTTTAATCGTAACTCTGGCAACACTTGATTGTGGAAAAATAGCCACTTCCTAATTATTATTATAATATAGCCTATTGTTGTCTATTGTCAGATATTGTTGTTTAAGTGCGGCACACTGGATGAATCACATGTGGAACACGGAGTGGCAAAATCACACCTCTACGCTCCGTGATTTCATACCCGACGCCGATCCCCGTCCACCAGGGATGTCCCTCGCAAGGCTTGCGTGGGTCAGGCTTAACCGCCTGCGAACTGGCGTCGGCCGTTTTCGTTCGGACATGCACAAGTGGGGCCTGGCTCCTTCATCAGAATGCGAGTGTGGTGCCACGGAACAGACCGCAGACCATGTCATCCACCATTGCCTAACCACACGGTGCGCATTGTCTGAGGGTCCTGGACCACGAGACTGCTGAGTGGCTGAAGATTTCCTGCCCTCCAATCTAGCCTGGAAAGATCGCTCATACGCCATCATCATCATCATATATTGTTATTATGATGGTCAGAAATAAAAACAAACTGAACTGTTCATTGTTGTGATATCAGCTTATTGTGTACTATTATAAAATCTGATTGGCAAATAAAGTTCTTTCTTTCTCTCTGATTGTCTTATAATCATTATCAGAACCTCACATAAATCAATAATAAAGAGATAATTCAACAATCGGAAATTTCACTCTGTTAATCTCGGTGACCATGCCTGCGTCAGAGGTTCAAAGCCTCTACAAGTATGCGAAACTGCCAGGATTACGCTCCCAAAGAAGCTTTCCCAGTCCGAGGATAAAGATTCAATCATTCCATTTTAGTTCTAACCTTACGTTGTTTTCCATTTCACTTCACAGCGCAACTGTAACTCAGCGTTGCCATATGTTTTTTGCAACATCCAACACAAATGCTACTGAACACTATCCCAAAAACAACCCAATCTTCACAAGTTAAAGCAAGCTCAATTACAGTAGCGTAGCCAAGGGGGGGTTTTGGGGGTTACAACCCCCCTTTGGCACGCGTGTGACGTCACGATATTGAGAATGATGCTTTCAGTCTAAAATTAAATTGCCTAATTTTATACAAAACTGCATCAAAAGAGCGAGTTCTGCCAATACCAAACATTCAAACATTTCAGCCAGGAATTAGCAACAAGAAAACATAGAGACTTAGCTTTATTTCCGAAAAATGCCGAAGAAAACATGATCTTATCCTTTAGCTATGCCACCGGACAGCACCATTTTACAGGAATATTCATACCTACAGTTTTGTTGAAAATGCTTTCAGAATGCACCAAATTCAAAGTAATTTTTCAAAATTTTCTGGGGAGGCTCCCCAGACACCCGCCGCTGGGTCGTCAAAACCCCCCCTTTCAAAATTCCTGGCTACGCTACTGAGCTCAAATATAGCCAAATATTTTAAATTTACCCTAAATAAATTATCAAAAAACAAAAAAATTATGCCAAACAGTTGTCATACAGACATCAAATTCAACAACATGGTTCGCTTTTTTCGTGTGGTCCAATAGTTTACAGGCTACTCAGTCACTGAGCTTCGGGAAATAAGAAGGTAAAGTTATCATCACACTATAAAGCTTCAGCATTGTAACGAGATTAAGATGGCAATTTCATTTTCTTGGGCCATACTTTTTCAGCAGTTACGCCCACTCAATTTGTTAACTTCTGGGTAGAGGTGAGTGGTGTTTATCAATGTTACCAAAAGCTGCATTATTGAAAAGCAAAGTGTGCCATTTCTTTTGGTGTAAACTACTAAACTAACTATAACAAAGTATTTCAGGTAATAATTTAAACTCATCGAGAATTCGGATTTGCCTGATTGATGAAACGTCAGAATAAATTCGTAGTATCACCCGAAACTCTTTGTGATAGTTTAGTTAAATTGTTTGCACCAGAAGAGCCTATCATGTTATCGAATAACTGTGATTAAAGATGTTTAAAACAAAGAAAAAACAAACTGCTCGGAATGTAAATTTTTCAACATGATTTATTAACCATTAAATTTAAAAGATATTATGTGGACCCCTTGTGACTGCCTCACGTATTCCAGTTTGAAAATCGCTGCCATACCTCCGAAATTTCTCAAAATTTAAGCAATTTTTTTTATCTGGCAACACTGATTCAATCCATGCATTTGCATTTGTTTCTTTATTTTTAACCGTAATTGGCAGTAGAGATAAATACCGAAGAACGAACCGGTGTGTTCTCTCACCACATCTGAACCGATTGAAAACGAGATTTGACCTTTTGGTGCTTGTTTGACACGTTGGGGCATGAGTGCCTCTTCTGCGTGTCAGTGTACCGGAGCCAACGGTCAGCTATATCATCTTTGGGTGTCCCATGGATTCCCCACAACGGAATATATCATCATGCTTCTTATGCTCTTACATGCGCAGGAATTTAATTTAAAAAAACAAAGCTTTTTTAACTATTTTATCTTGATAATGAGCTGCCATATTATGTATTTGTTCTGCAATATATAGGCTACTTAATATCGTTGCTGCGAACACTTTATTTCTGTATAAAATCTGTATATAGTCCTTGTTTTGATAGTTCGTTACGTAATTTCAATATGTGTGTGTAACTGTGTAGTCTGTATATTAGTTTGTTTTTGTGATGTTGGGTTCAGTCGTGTTCTCCTTGCTTTAAGAATTGGCGCTCCAGTTGTTCCAAGAACGAGGAGGCGACTGATTCTTAACTAATTCATCAACTTATTTTAAAGTATCAGGTTTGGTAGCCGTGCTTAACTATATTTATTGATGCATACCGCAATATTAGATCCATTCATGCACGTCTTAAACCATTAAGGTTTTGCCACCTTTTCCTTTTGTTAGTTTTGTTACTGTATTTCTTTTTCACAATATCATTTCTTTTGCATTCTGACAAATAAAAATAAATTGAATTGAATAACAGGCCTCCACAGGTTTAAAGCAGTCATCTGTAAAACAGCATTCAGAAACCAGTAGGCTATGGGCTTGTCTATAATTTGCACAGCCATCAAACATATTTGTTAGGAGTTAAAAGTCGAACTGGAGTGGACACGGAGCAGTCACTTCCACAACAAATCAATAAAAGGCAGCATATCATGTTTGTTTGTTTGTTTTTCATATCTTTATCCTGCATTGCGGGAAAGCGGACTTGAGCGCTATATGACACTAAACTTTGGATGAGGGGTCGAGACAACTACAAAAAAAATCTAGGATGTTAAACACAAAAAAACTTGAGCATAAACCGACACCAGTGATCAGTAACAGCAAGCTATTAAGACAAATTATCAACTCATACAAATTATTGTAACTAAGAAAAGTTTGTTGTACGCTGAGTCGTAGAACGAATAATTCTGGTCACTTAGCTTACCAATGAGAATTAAGTCCAGCCTCTCTTCTAGGTTTCCAAAACAAAACCTTTTGAAAAAAGCAAAAGAACTTCAAAGATTTTAAGATATTTTTTGTTCTCGCCCTCCTAGAAAATTTTGGGCACCTAAAATAACCTCAGGCCCTGATTCAAAAGTACCCCGGACCCCATGTCAACGCTAGCCTACTAATTGTAGCCTACAGTGGGCTACTTGTAAAATCACTGGCAGGGTAGCTATAAGTTACAATCTGAATCTAGTAATCAAAAACTCGTTAAAACTCTCACTCCACCAAACGTAGATTTTACAATAGATCTGTTTTATTGAAGCCAAACATAGCCTACTAATATGCTTACAAATACCCTAGTCGGCTAGTGTAAGCCTAGGTTATAGGCCTAATACAAGCAGCTTATTTCTATATGAACAAACAGTTATGCCCCAAGAAAATTCCACAGCGTTTGTGATGTTAACAAGGCACGATAATTGAGTAGGCTAGTTGTCAGATATCAAGCCAACAATCAGGTGTGGCGCAAATTTAAGGCAGTGATTTCCAAACACGTTTTATCGATGATTATTTTAAGCCTTTTGGTTTTGCCACCTATTTGAAAAGCTTGATGTCAAATTTATTAGTTTACTTTGTCGTTCTCTATATAAGATGTTGCATTGTTATAAAAATAAAATTTAATTTATAGTTTCGGGAGAGAGTTTGCTTTCTTGTACCAAAGACAGGCAAGACACAACAATACAACAGCGTTGAGCAATATAACAATTTATTTTACATATTTACAAATGGTTTTAACAGTCAAGCGTTTTCGGCTTAAGTCAAACGTTTTCGGCTTAAGTCAAACACCGAGACAATTATTCTGTACCATTGACCAAGGGATACTTTTAGACTCGGGTCGGGATAAATTTAAGGGCCCCAAACTTGAAAAAAACTTTTTTGATTGCATTTAGTAACGGGCCCAAATTATCCTCTCAACGGCCTGCGCCTATTTATCAGCTCTCTGTTTTCGATAGCCTATCACCAATGCAAACTCGGTGTTCTGTGTAGGTACCACCAACAGCATCGGTGTTTTGTGTAGGTACCACCAACAGCATCGGTGTTTTGTGTAGGTACCACCAACAGCATCGGTGTTTTGTGTAGGTACCACCAACAGCATCGGTGTTCTGTGTGGGTAGGCTACCACCAACAGCATCGGTGTTTTGTGTGGGTACCACCAACAACTCTACAGGAACGAAGGTGAAATCCAAAATTGCTCACCAAACACACATCCTCTCACGGGTTAAACCGGCGTACGGTACTTCGTGAGCGAGCTGGATATATGTTTTTTTTTTCTAATAAGACGTATCGTATCTCACTCCGGAAAACAGCTGACTCGATGACATTTATAGTCTTTTAATGTTTCCTGTCTTAAGTTTTTGTGGCATCAGGTCTTTCACGATGGTGGTAGCCTAATTACTATTCAAACAGAAGGAAAAAAAACTTTGCTGCTGCACTATACCTCTTTACTACGTTTCGTACGAGGTTAAAACCTTTAAATCGACTTTGTATTGTCACATTGGTGCACTCAATAAATGGTTTGTAAAACACGGTAAACAATGAAAGCACTAGAAAAACACTACAACCGCAGACAAACGTTTTATCGTATCATTTAGGCCTATGCAATACTGTAGACCTACAGCAAATATAAAAAGTAATAATGTAACCTAAAGGGGTTTCGTACATAGAGACCAAACATGAGAAATCATCAGGCGATGAGTAGGCTAACTCCTCATTCAATGAAGATCGATAAAGAACTTAGAAACTGAAGCAACCACTAAGAAGTTTAAGCAACTTAAGGAACGAAAACAACACCCCAAGAATCAAAACTTACAATCAAGGCCATTGGACCAAGCACAAACATACTTTCGTTGATCCACAAAAACAGATACATGAAGAATGAATAAAAGTACGTTAAGTGAAAATTAGTCATGCAAAAGTAATGATTAATTAAAGAAAATGCTGATGGTTAGATTAAAAATGAATGTAATCAAGCACACAAAGTAATAGAACCTGAAAATTACTTGACGGTTGCAAAAGTAAGCATTCTTGAAGCTACAGCAATTGGTTGTAATATGGTATTAAAATAGAAAATAACAAAACACAGAAAGCTCCAATGAAATACTGTACTTTTAAACAAGAGAAAAGGAGACACAAGACATTTTGTCGGAAGACAACAGACCGCGGCCGACCTGTCACAGAGATATCTCACAACAGGGTAAATCTCCCGCGAGAGAACTTGGCGCGAATTCTACTTTATCCATTCAGCATATTTTGCCTTTCATAGATACTTTTGTTTGCCAATTATTAATTCCTGTCACAGTTTAGGATTACGTTGTAGCTATATTCTAAAATAGACCAACAAATGACCAAGGTTCGACTCAAACAAGCAACGGACATGCTGTGAAGGAAGCGTCAATCAGATTAGTAAGGTCAAAAAAAGTCTAGCATGGAATATCTGATCAACGCAAAAATGAAGAGAAATATCTGCTTAACGACAGAATCTCCTGATCCCCCAAAAAAACACCATCATATGTTCCATTAGTTCCTTGCACCAAGTGGCACCAATCAACAGAATCTAAATAATACAAAAAAAACTAACCCAATAATTAGAGCTTTTGCTTGCTCTTTTGGGGAAATCTATCACTGAGATGTTCAAAATAATATTGATTAAGGGGAAGGATTTTGTAACATAGCACAATCGGTACAAAATTCAAAAAAGATTTATCAAACACTGTAACGTACTAACGCAACATGATCAAGTTTGATGATATATTATGCAAATATACAGTATATATACACTAGCACAAAACATCAAGTGCACAATATTGTAATTCAAACAATTCAATCGCTTAACACCAGCAAATGTACTATAAGCAACAATGCAGAACTTTTTGAGGTTTCAAATAATGCTAATTTTATGAAAAAAGCCACAAGCAAATTTTTAATTATGAAAAATGCCAAAAAAATTGCTATAAAATTCTGATACATGTGCTTGTAAGTGGTACCTCTAAATACCCATTGTCAGGCACTGTCATGGTTACCAGTTCCAATCGAACCAGTTTTAAAAATACACTTTGGGTTACGAATTGGGATTAGGGTGAAGATTATATTTCAACAACCGTTTAAAAGGTGTGTCAATTCCTGAAAATACCGACAATTTTCCAGGGTTGTCATATCCGCAAGTATTATTTCCCAGTCGTGGGAAGTTTTAACAGTTGCAGGAAATTGTGATACTATTGATTCCTTTGATATTCTGCAACACTGACAATGGGTATTTAGAGGTACCCTTTGTTAGTACTTCAAAAATGCTTACAAAAGAGACAGTTTTTTTTCTTAATGGACTAGCCTATGTAGTATATATATAATTCACACTAAAGTTGAAAGAACATTAACCGTTAGTATTCAAAAAGCAGAGAATATATTAAGCAGGGCTTCCCAAATGTCGAGTCTAGCCGAATAAACACGCAACAAGTTAAATTTCACAAATGCATTATTTACGAAGTATTTCCACAATCGCCAAAATGCAAAGCACAACCGCTTATAGTTCACATTCTATGTCATAAACTGGAAATTTATACAGTACAAAGATTCCCACATTGCAGTTCAACTAGTCTGACATGTTGTTTCATCAATAACCCTTATTTGCTACCGCATACAGTATATTAGTTCTGTTTTCAGTACAATTGTAGAGGTCAGCAACATCTTGTCAGAGAGATCAATCTTAGTTTCTCGTTGCAATGTTGACTAAATAAAAATATACATAGCCAGCCGCTAGGTGCAAATTAGCAAAGCAAATTAAACAGAAATTTACAATTAAAAGCAGACTGACTTTTATAAAGTAGGCAATTAGGTTTTGATTCCTTTTAGGCAGTTCACTTTCCAGTATGTCAATCAGCACCCCAGATACCGGTATACCTCAAAATAGGTCTCACATTCCTGGCGCCAAATTTGGTAACTTTTGAATTAATTTAATGCCTAAACTGCTATGCTTGGAAGATTCCCAGTGGATTAATCCATCCCTGGCCAATGCCTTATATTTTGATGGTTTTAGTCTATGATAACAATTCTTGCCAACATGTGGCTAAATACATGAAAGAGTGGTTGCAGTTTACTAAAAAAAAAACATTCATTGCAAAAGTTTCCATTAATTTCAAGCTATTATGGCAAACAAGCATGGGAATTGGGAAGCCCAGTGTAGCGGACGTCGAGTGGTCTGAACATCCAGGCGCTACACCCTGAGATAATGGGTCCACGTCTTTTAGGCGCTGACAGTTAGGCGCTGGTCTAATAGGCGCGCACACTGTGGCGTCTGGATATTTAGGTGCGGAGCACTGTGGCGCCCGTTCATTTAGGTGCTATTCCTAGTAAAGTCTGTAGATTGTATCAGCTTAGCAGGTAGGGGCGTAGGGCAATGCTTTTCACACAAAATATTATATTGAACAGGAAAATATATTGTTTTGTTAATGCGTGTGCGTTGTTGGTCATGGCTTCAGTGAGTGAAGTTGCTTAAACCGCCAACGCTTTTTCACACAAAATGTTATATTCAACAGAAAAAATATATGGGTGAAGCTGCTTAAACCGGGAATGATTTTCACACAAATTGTTATATTGAACAGAAAAATATGTTGTTTTTTTAATGCGCGTGTTCAGCATTTATTTCTTGTTAGTCCAGGTTTGAGTCGGCGAAAGCTTTATCAATAAATTATTCAAGTTTCCGAACATGTATGAGTTCACTTTTAGTTAGGTCAAATAATAACTACACTAAACATCAGTAAAAAATGTACCGTAGCCTGTATTCAACCGGGCGGTAGGCTTAAGTGAAGAGTAATTTAGTTTTCCGTCAAAACCCCGACTAGGTTTAATAACGAGCGAAGTCCCACCATTATGCTTGCAACTTGTAGCCAAGGTGTAGCCTATATGCCCTGTAGAAATGTATTCATGTGAACAGTAGTAGAGCGTCTTACGCGTTCTCGTCACATGGCCAATCCATCCCGAACAAAAGTAATTGCGAAAGATAACAGATGTAAAGTTCCATCTGGCTGCAACTTGTGTTCAGGATGCATTGCAAATGTCCTGTAGAAATGTGCTAATATCAAGAGTAGTAGAGCGTTTTTACGCACCTCAACTCCACACGATCTATCCGTCTCAAGTAGAAGTAATTATTAAAGGTAACAGATTGCACAAAGCTGCGCCTTTAAACCGGCAACTTCTACTCCAGAAGTACGTGTCCTGTGGAGATCAGGTGGTCTGCTGGTCTAATTGCCCTGCATATAAGCCGATGTTGGATCTGAGCACTTCATTTGCACCGAAAAGTTTGGTAAGTTGCCACATCATAAAGCAAAGATTGATATGGCAGCTTCGACTATTTCAACTTCACGTAATCGTGAAAAAAATGCTGCTGATGGCTTCATGTATACGTTGCAGTGTTTGATTGTGCATTTTTCGTATTTATTAATTGTTTAATAAAAATCTTCATCCTTCCACCTCGTGTAGCCTACCTTCTCAAACAAAAGAGCTTGCTGTGGCTTCTTTGCTGTAGCCTAGGCTACTTGCAAAGTCAGGCACTGCACACTAAAATTTTAACCACCCGCTTCAATATAGACTAAGGTATGATTTTTTTACTGATGTTTAGTGTAGTTATTATTTGACTTAACTCTTTCGCAACCACCGAGGTCAAGCCGTTTAATCTAAATAACCAGACATTTTTCACACAAATCTCTTGTATTTACGCCGTAAAAACATCTCATGTGATCGACGTAGACGCACAATCTTGACATCAAATGAAAGCATACATCTTCAGCTATCCGAAAATGCAAAGCTTTGCAATAAAATTTAAAACATTCAATGTACGACTAGCAACTTTCCATACAGTGTTTTTTCTAATTTCTAAAAAAAATAAAAATTGGCAGAAAAGTGTACTTCATTATAATCTTTACTACCCAAGCATGATAAAATAATTTGAAAATATATGTAGTTTAATCGAATACCAAAACAATTCTGCACATGAGAAAAATTTTACTTCGTTTCTGCGTGCAATGCTTTAGGAGGTACAGCAGAATGATTATGGAGAAAATTTGGAAAATTTTAAGCAAAAAGTTTACGTAATTTAGCCTACAGTCTTTTTGATCGAAAACATTTTGTGTGAAACGCATTGCCGGTTTAAGCAGCTTCACTTACGGAAGCCATGATACAATTTTCTGGCAAGCTGCCATGCTGATACAATCTACATACTTTACTAGGAATAGCACCTAAATGACCGGGCGCCACAGTGCTCCGCACCTAAATATCCAGACGCCACAGTGTGCGCGCCTATTAGACCAGCGCCTAACTGTCAGCGCCTAAAAGACTTGCTCCCGAGATAATTACCAACTGTACATCTTCATAAAAAAATTGTTATAGTGCAAGCTAAACTGTAGTGTTTTTTATGCAATGAATGCTTGAATACATGCATTGGCAAAATTATGAACTGACTAACTTGCTACATGCAGGCATACATGTTACTTGACCAACAGTGTCTTTAGTTGCAGCAGCAGCAACAAGAGCTGCTCCTTTTCCACTTCCATCAAAAGACATTTGAAATTTCACTGTTACACCGCTGCCTGCACAAAGCTCATTTGTTTTCTGTTTTAACAGTAGACTAAAAGTAGGATGACGTTTGTACACAGTTCCATCAATACCAACAACAATCTCCATGGTTTCTTTATTGGGGTTATTTTCTTTGATTTTCAGAGCAATAGCAGCAACTCCAGCTGCACAAAGATGTGCTGCTCTTGTTGATATCATGGAACATACTCTCCTCACAACAGCACAGTCTTTTTCATCAGCAACAATTCCAATAGTACCTAAAATATTTTTCACGACTAGATCAGGATCCATGTTGTTGATTTGTGCTTTTTTCTCAATTTCAGATACGAAAGCTGTATGAAAGGAATCTGGAGTGAACAATGCATCAGAGCCTCTCCCGTGAAATAGTCCACCTTCTAACGTGAGCTTGCATAGTACTAATCGTACTATTTCTCCCATGTACTTCCCACTGATCATTTTCTCATAAAGGTTGTGTACTTTGTTATTTGATTCGGAATCAACAACTTTGTCAAATTCATTTCTAAACTCACTTAAAACACCATTGTCACCGAAGCCTCCCCACTCCATATTTATGCACATTTGATCTTTGGATACATCTTTAGTTTTCCTTTGTGAAAAATTGGAGTCGACTTTATCATCTTTAATATCAGAAATGTTAGAAATTTTTTCCATGTAGCATGCATTGGTACCTGTGCCAACAATCAATCCAATTAAGCAATCAGGCTCATCATGTGCACAAGACATTAAAGTACCAACTGTATCATTCACTATTGCCACTATTTCACAATTTAAATCACCTCGTTTCTTGATTGCTTTGTGAAGCAAACCAACAACATCTTTGCCAACTACTCCAGGCACATCAAAGCCTTTTGTCCAGCTGACCAAGATGCCTTTTTTTAAACTTTCTTTTTTTAATCCAAAGGAAAAAGTAAACCCAATAGGCAAGTGCATATCGGACAAACCATTCTCTTGGCAAAATGCAGCAAGACACTTTGCAATGTGATCAAAAAAGCTTTCAGCATCTCCAACCTTGATGTCATCAGGAATAGTAAAAATTTCATTCAAAATCTCAATTTTTGATTGGTGCTCATCATCTTCATCGTCTTTGATATGAATTAGCAAAACTCTAAAATTAGTGCCACCAAGATCCAAAGCAATGTAGTGACCTCTTTCAGATCCACTTGGCAATGCACAAACATATGATAAAAGCATTTTTAGTGAGGAACCAGATTCATGATTTGTTAAACCTTTCTTCATTTCAGATCGCATCAATTTGATTATTGTCTTCAGCTGATCATCATCAAGTTTAAATTTATCTTTAATAGAGTTCACTTTATTGTCAAGCATTTCTCTATTTGCATTATTCAATGCCATGATAATATTTATAGGCTACAATAACAAAAAAATAACAGTGACAGTCAAATCAACGCATTTATTTTGACATAGCCTACTTAAAAAGAAGCTTCAAGATTTGTTTGTTTTTCATATCTTTATCCTGCATTGCAGGAAAGCGGACTTGAGCGCTATGCATCTGTGTACGCCTTCCGACGTACACCTGACCCACGCTGCAGCCGACGGCAATGTCTGTTACCGGTTGTCTACTCTACTTATGACTTAAATTTGGTACTACCCATTACTGAGGAGCAATGCATTCTGCGCTGAGGAGCAATGCATTCTGCGCTGAGGCGCTGAGGAGCAATGCATTCTGCGTTGGATACAGCGCTATATAAAAACTAACATTATTATTATTATTATTACTTGAAATTGATCACTGGGTAGAGGCAATTATCGTAAAGTTTCTTGCCCAGAGAAACAACAGCAAGTGCATGTGGCTGAAGTCGAACATGCAGGCTCTCAACTGCGAGCCCAACACGCTAACCACTCGGCCACTGCTGCCGAAGATCAAGCGGCGCTGGCTCTACTCTCAGGGCGTACACTTGAGCAACGCATTGTAAGTATTGCTCTCTATTTAGCCAGTCGTCAGACCACTCAACAAGTGCTTCAACTCAGCAATTGCATTTCAGCTATTGCTAAGTCAGCAAATGAGATTTGCATGCTCACGGCGAACTTGCTTTGTCATCGCTTGCCAAACTGAATTTGCTGACTTGTGACATGCCAAGCTATGGTTTGCTCAGTTAATACCTTCTCAGTTTCATCATTTACCAACTTCAACCACTTGGTGAAAGGTTGCTAGCTCAGATCACAACTGCTGACTTGTAGTAGACTCCCATACAGTGGCACCTAATGGATAGAATACCATAATTCCCGGTAACAACACTTCAACAATCGGCAAACTTCACCAACAAGCTCGGTAACCGGCTATGCATCTGTAAAAGCTTCTACAAGTATACGAAACTACCAAGAATAACCTATCAAGGCTTTGTCAGTCCGAGGATAAAGATTCATCACCAATCAACTTAATCCTGAAACTTTCAAGAACAGATCCACAAACTAGAATTACAAGCGAATGAAAGAACAATCAAAGCTCAAAAGTTTTGTTTACAAGATAACACAGAGTTTCCAGATTATATTAAAACAATTTTAAATGGTTTCTTTTTGATTGCATTAGAGAGAGAGAGAGAGAGAGAAACCTTTTATTTTGTCTGTTGCGAGAAAAGTATACGGTACAAAATATAGACAATGCAAATAAAATAGCACCATAACTAGAATCTACAACAGACAGGAAGCAGCGAAAGACTATATTAGTCATCGAGTCAGCTGCTTCCCGTGTTTTTAATGTGACAAATGTCAAACATCATTACTTTATCAGTTATTTCAACTAAGCCTTGTATGCGGTAATTCTTAACGCGTAACATGGACATCCTGTAAAATTTTTTGATGGTACAACCGCGCCGTATAGGCACTGCGCAAATGCAATTTTAGAATATAGGAAATAAATAAAAGAATATATGAAGGAATATAACAAAAGTTAAAATGTATTTTGCATTGGCAACGCTTTAATTGTGTGAAGAAGTAGCCAAGCGTGAAATGACAATCATCTGGTTGTAGTCGCTCTAGCAAATTAAAAATCTTGCTCGCATTTATCTTCACATTCTATATTGGCAGTGGCTATTTGACCGGCGCCGGTCTTTGAATCTGAAACACTATTTGACCGTCATTACGTCACTATACAGTCACTTTTTTTTCTTTTTCTCTTTCAAAGCAAAAGACGAGTATCGCGTAGATAAGTTCTAAATCCGACCATTTGTATTCAACTTGTTACGTGGCGCATGCGATACGTCGCCGGCTCCTAGTCTATAGGGACTGAGTTCGATACTACGCGGAAACGCCCCTTTTTTTATTTATTTTTTTTTTAAATAAATTTTGACCCGAAGTGCATTTTTGCAGTCAATTTTTAATTTGAGTTTTCTACAACCCAATTTTTTATGTCTTTTCAAACGTGAGTAATGAAGTTAGAGTTTTTTAATTTGCTGAAATTTGAGAATTTCTCTGGGTAATTTTCCGTTTGTGGCCGTGCTAACTATAGTACTACATAATTTTTCATTCAGGCACGTTTCAGACGTTTTAAACAAAAATGCACTTCGGGTCAAAGTTTAGTTAAAAAAAAAATAAATAAAAAAAAAAGGGACGCTTCCGGGTAGTAACGAACTCAGTCCCTCTAGAATAGGAGGCGGCGACGTATCGCACGCGCCACGTAACGAGTAGAAGAACATGGTCGGATTTAGAACTTATATACGCGTTTCTCGTTCTTTGATTTGAAAGAGAAAAAGAAAAAAAGTGACTGTATAGTGACGTAATGACGGTCAAATAGTGTTTCAGATTCAAAGACCGGCGCCGGTCAAATAGCCACTGCCTTCTATATTACAAGAAGCAGTGGTGCCACTCCTAGTGTTTTCCTCTAGATCTAGTGTTTCTCTAAGTTTTATGACAAAGTGTATATATATACTATATAGTGTTAACCTGGCTAGTTGGGTTCGACTATATTTTACTGTTAATTTTTATCATGGGGTCTGAATCTAATGGAAAGTCAATGGAAGAACTGATGGGGTTTGGAGGGTTTGGTAAAAAGGCACGAACATTCGATCTTCAAGCAATATTTGAAGAAACCCGACGCAATGCTCAAGAAAGAAGCAAGCAAAAAATTGAAAAAAGTGAGCTAATAAATGTAGTTTTTATGTAGCCTATACATTTTATAATAGTAATCATGTTTTAGTTTGTGTCCATTGCTACAACATGCAGTAGCCTACATCGTGATCGCAGATGCAATACAACAACAAGCAGTAAAGGGATATATTAGTCTTCGAGTCAGCTACTCCCTTATTTTGGTAAGTGTATTTGTCGAGACACAGCCGCAGGGCATCTTTAAATTGCGCAAACCCGGCAAACTACGCTAACCTTGCAAGGTTAGGCTTGTACAGTTGATAATGGTAATTAGTAGGGCAAGTTTTTGTTGCACTAAAAACATGAGAAAGTTGCACTTAATTTTAACAAAAGTTGCAGTAAAAAGTTGCATTTATTTATTTACCTTTTTACCATTCATTTACTTCGAAAGACTAGACACAACCTGTTTCCGTTTATGCGGGCTTGGCCAAAAGCCAAGTCATACTTCCACTTCTAATTTAGTTCGGGCGCTGTCGTGCTTGGCTGAGGTTGTTGAACTTCTAGCTTGCAAGCAAACTGTTGCGTCATAGATAACATTGAGATGCAGCTAATCCATCACATAGCTTTTGTTGTGCAAATCAAAGAGACTAGAACCATACTGTACTAGAAACAGTTTTATAGCATGTTTTTTAAATCACTCCTTTACATTTTGCTCAATACTTGATAAAAGTTGCAGTAAAAAGTTGCATGAAAAATAGAAAAAAGTTGCAAAAAGTTGCAATATAAAATTCCTACAAACAGCTTAAAACATCATACCACATAAATTCTGAGTATTTAGGAAGCTGCCGGAAGCTGTAAAAAAAAGTTGCAAAAGTTGCAAAAACTTGCCCTAGACTAATTAGGCTATGACCCTGATGAAGGTTTGCTACCAATCAATAAAAGTAGAACGCTACCGCAACTCAGGTTAAAGTAACGGGGGCTATCGCTATTTTCGCTACGTTTGTCTTAAACTGACACAGGAAGCACTTGGTGATGTCAAACTGACCTTACAAATGAATGATATCATTCGTTTACACTGCCATTTCAATGTTGTTACAGAAAACACATTCTAGGTGAAATTATTGTTATGCAATATGCATGTTTGAAAAACACGAGCACTTGAAAATGTGAGTCGGCGAGTCCTGCTGGTTTGGCTTCAGCACACCTTTACCAACTGCAAAAAAAAACCTCCATCGCAGCACTGGAAGGAATGGGGTGTTGTATAAGAGGCATTATAAATCGGCATTAGGAAAGGTCAATGAGTTGCTTCTATATAAAAAAGGTCTCCAGAATTGACTTTTCTTTTTGTACCGACATTTAATGCGATAGCACCAACATACCAAAAAATTTATCCTTGGAGTCATGACTGGTGTTGGTGTCACTCTGGTCGATATCAATGACAATGTGACTTGACTTAGAAATGCTACTAACGCGTTTAGCAAGTTTGTATTTAAGTTTCAAAACAGATTGCAAGAATTGTTGAGATTATGCAGGGTGGAAGCTGACTTGGTATCGTAGTAAGGTCTTTTGCTTCTTTCCCTTTCATTTCAGTACGTTAAGTACCAGTGTATTATTGTGATATCTTGAAAAATTAAATAAACCAGTGGATGATTGATGGATGTGTTCCATAGAAATCTTCAGGTTTTATAAATCCTTGTGAAAATTTTATATTTGAAAGACTGTATCTGTGCAATAGCTTCATGCTATTTTATTAACTAAGACAGCAATACAAACTAAACTTACTTTATATATACTAAATTTGGCACTTGTTCACAGCATATAACCTAATTACATTATGAAGTACCGGAAACCGGTAGCTAGAAATGTTAATATTATAGTATGCAATGTACTATGCATGGCAGGGTATTACAATTGTACTGCAAAAGTTATATTTGCAAGCTAAACTGTAAAACATATGATGATTATAATATAAATTTAATATTTTCAGCATACACAGTTGACAAAGACTCAGCAGTTACTTCTGAACAAATATCAAGCAATTCCAATTCTGTTGAGTAAGTGTACTGCTTTTTGTAATGTTTTGCAATTGCTATGCTAAGATTTTTATCAAAGTTTCACTTCAGTAGGCTACATATTTTATGACGAAATAAACCAACCATGTAATATGTAATAACATATAAAATATAATATAACCAAACATATAATATATAAAAATAATATGTATTATATATTTTGCTTTAAAGATAGAAATATACTTTCAACCTATCCTTGAAATGCATAATAGCCAATATGTTTTCTGATTCAAAGTATCTCCAGCAGATTGTAATACTATTTGACACTGCACAGTTGTGGCATATTTTGGTTTTATGATATTATAAAGTTTCCATTGTATTGGGCAAAGATTCTTTTATATTTTATACTAAGAGTTGTTCTTCAGAAGGCATGAAGAGCTTAGGTGCAAAAAAGTGAAGATATTTTCAGTTACTGTTACTTATTTAGCAATGAACTCCTAGAAGATGTGAACTACAAGTTCCATGACCATTGACCAGTGTTGAGATATCTGCTGTTGCAGGGTTGTCCAAGTTAGCTTGCAACCTTACATCTATTTCGGTAACTGATTTTTTCAAACATGCATTGATGTGCTTGCAAAAGATACGAGACTCAAGTTCTCTACAAGATCACCTTTTTGTGCCATTTAATGTGAAGAGACCCCTGATGTTGCCCAATCATCTCATATGTTGGTTTGTGTTCGTTGTGTCAGATCTTCCTCAATAGAATAGGAAATGTTATTTTGCAAACCCTTTAAAAGATTGCTAAAGCAGGTGATACATTAAAACATTTCTGGTTTTGAAAACTTAAGAAATGAACTGGCCATTCTACTCTTGTTGGTGCCGAAGGCTTACCGTAGTACAATAAGAACCTTATCTTTTCATCCCCCGATGCTTAGATTCAAGTATGGGACCCACGTTTACCTTTTCATTGTTGAGCAAACAACATTGGTAGGTCAGCCTCAGTTTTTCTAATAAAAAATGCATTTTATTGTTATGTCAGTTTCAGCCTTCGAAATTAGCTTCCATCTACGACGGCAAAAACATTGCCGTCGCCAAACCAACAAACCTTGGATTGCGGTGGCAATTGCCGTATGCTTTAATCAAACGAAATTTTATGCGCTTCTTCTTCATTGTGTGTCACACAGCGGTAGCCCAGAGCATCAGGCAAGCTATTTTATGCGCTGACAATGCTCTTGTGAACTGTAAAAAGTTTGCAACCTTTAAATACTGGCTTAATTGTTACGCAAAAGTTATTCTTTCATCGAATGCTTATTTTTGACCGGTGTCTTTGCGAATATAAAAAGTGGTACAAAATTGGATAAATGGTTCTTCGGCAGTAAAGAAAAGTAATGCTTCCGATCATATGGCATCGCGCGTTCATGAACGGGCAGTTTTGCGTCTTCAAGTATTCCAGTGACGATGCGACAACCTCATCCTCCGATACAGCATCCGATGATTCCGATTCTGACTGGTTCTTTATCTAACAGACTTTGTTTTGCTCGCAGTATCCTAATTGTGCCGAAATTATGTTAGTGTACTTCAGGGGCTCTATCCACTTTTAGAATTCCGGGGGATGATTTTTGGATAGTGGGCTAAAATCGTCTTAGTCATTCCAACCACTCCAAGTAGTGGGGGGTGATTACCCCTCTCACCCCCCCTTGGATAGAGCCCATGTGTATACGTAAATCGAGGCAATCTTCTCGCAGGGAGCTATTAATTTGTTACCGGTACCTCATTGAGCAATTAACGTTATTTCATGATAATTCAACGTCGCTAGATGTCGAATTAATGTAAAACAACCGTAAATTTCTTATTGGGAATTGTTGTTACGCGATATAACCCGCCGGAAAAATTAAATCGATTTGTGCTGACTCGAACGTTGAATCAACCCAAAATTAACTTACTTTCCCCCCCCCAATGAGTTATAATGTGAATCACCGTAACAGCGTGCGTATCGCGTTGATCGCTACTTTTGGTATTATTACATCACAACAAATCAAACAGTGCGGTCGTGATAGACTATTCGATTATTTCTTTCTCTTCTCGTTTTACATGTTTTGGTACGGTACAATTTTTTCGTAATAAACGTTCACAGCAATTTCTGAGGCAATTTCAACTTTTGCCGTTTGGCCTCGTCAACGTTTTTGCGAAGCAAAAATATGCTAATTTTGAAGACTGTGTGAGTGTTCACAGCAAGTAAAATAGTCCGAGGTGAGGTCTTGGTGCGATGTTTCTGCTGATTAAACTCCCGTTGCGAGTAAATCAAACAGGAAGAAATTTTGAACAATTTTTGTATGAATTAAATGCTCATTTGCGACGGCATTTTTATTGCCGTAGCAGAATGGCCATTATGACATTTGCGGCAGCATTTACCACGGCAATTGCCGTGTGCCGCCGCTAATTTCGAGGACTGCAGTTTCAGTATTCAATGTCTAGTCATACAAGGAAACTTGAAGCTTTTGTCATGAGAAGCTGGGTTTTTTTCGGTCATTTATCGGTCATTGACCGATTTTTTAGCAAAATGTTCGAAAAACAATATAGTCAATTCGGTCAAAATGTCCGAAAAAATATATAGTCAATTGACTATATATGACCAAAAATGACCGAAATACATAAGATTGACCAAATATTTTCAAGTCATTTCGGACAAAGAACCGAAAAGTCTCAGCGAAAAAAAAAAACAGATGAGAAGGCATGTGTTTTTAGGTGTTGTCATAGGGTGTGTAATGTGTATCACAAAACGTTTAAGAATTTCTGTTGTAGACCTTCACAAAATCGCTTGTCATACTCACATAGGTTTTTTTTGCTTTCAGTTTGGCTTCACAAAGCATATTCGTTAATTAACTTTACATCTAAAAACCAATACTTACTCGTATATTTGTACAAGAAAACATCAATTTGTTGAAGTCAGCAAAACTTCTATCATCCTTATTTACGATCATAATGGTTGAAACTTTTTTGTAGTGATGACGACGACGATGATGATGATCCATTTATTGGGCCTCCAATGCCTCCCGCTCCATCAGTACAAGAAGAAGCTGAAATTGAGAAGAATGCAGATGTGGAAAGTGATGATGAAGAGCAAGTGGTATCTCAACTCACTAAGAGTTCACTACTTGTACCATTTTCAACGACTGAAACAAACTAATGTTCTTGTTAGGTTTTTTTTAATGATTAAAAACTCATTATTTGTAGAATCAGATAAAAAAGTTTTGTTGTTGTCATATTCAGACTTATGCTTGGTGGTTTGATTATGTGGACAAGAAGGCAAGGAAGCCAATATTCATGTCCACCTTCAGGCATGCATTTAAGTGTGCTGCCAAAGACACAATCGCATCCTCTTAAGCATCATGCCAGGGCTCTCATCACTCGACTATGCAGCTGGCAATATATCAATTTTATGGTGTCCGACAAATTGTTCGTAAGCAATTGTTCATAAAACAATTGTTCGTAAAATTAATTCTTCGTAAAACAATTCTTCCTAAAGCATTTTTTCGTGCATGCAGTTAAAATTTGATGTATACGAAGAAATGCTTTACGAAGAATTGTTTTACGGATTTCATTTTACGAAAAACAGTTTACGAACAATTGTTTTACGAACAATTGCTTACGAACAATTGCTTTACGAACAATCACCAAGTTCGGTTAAAATAATTAGCTGAAACTTCTTAACAATACGCCCAGTGAGATAATTATTTTGTTCAGTCTTATTGAAGCCTAGAGTTTCATTTTGAACATGTCAAATTTTAATTTTCCATTTTTCTCACTCGGTTACTCTTGTAGGAAAGTACATTGATCCCTGCTACCCACGAAATCAGTTTGAATCATGGAATGAAACCAGTGTCTGCTCTTGCTCTTGATCCATCTGGAGCTAGACTCATCAGTGGAAGTTACGATTTTGAGATGAGGTTTTGGGACTTTGCTGGCATGGACAATTCTCTACAGTCCTTTCGTCATTTGACTCCGTGTGAATGGTAGACATGCATTCTGTTGTTTAATTGTTTTTAAACTTTACATAATACGGTATTTATTGAGTAAATGTTTTGCAAAAAATATGCATGGTGAGAAAAATTAGAGGAACAAGTGATTTTGTACAAATAGTGGTACTGGACCAGTATTCTTAACCGACAAAAGTTTTAAACATCTATTGTTGATGATCGCTGTTGCAAGGTGCTTTGTGTATGCTTATGGAAATGGTGCGTGGAACACCAGTGAAGCGATTTTTATGCTACTTCTTTTACTTTTGCCTGGATACACATTGCAACTGTGTCAAGGAAATTAATTAGGTTACATTATTTGTTTTGTATTCAGTCATCATATGATGAACATCCAGTACAGCGCAACTGGAGAAAATGTACTGGTTGTCTCTGCAAACGCTCAAGCTAAAATCTTTGACCGAGATGGACACGAAGTGTTGGAGTGCATTAAAGGAGACCAATATTTGAATGATATGTATAACACCGCTGTATGTCATTACTTGTTGTATTCATGTATTGTGTTACTTGTTTTACACGTATCATGCATGCATGGATCCTTTGAAAATAGACCGTTGCGGTTCAGACTGCTCTTTTCAAGAGACTAAGCGTTATTAAAATGTTCACAAGCGCCATCACTTCAACTACAGCATATAATATAGGATATGAGCAGAAACGTCACGTTGTCGGTCAAGTTATTTAATGTAAACACTTCCGATTGCTAACATCGCCGCTCTCATACGAATTTTACTTAGCCGTGTTAGCATTTGTTCAGTTTAAAGCTCGTGAAAAACGTACCCTGGTTCATTAGCTGGAAAGTGGGAATTGTGCTATCTTTTTCTTGCACCAAAGTAATATTGGATTTCATGATAAATTTCGTTCGTTTTCAGGGCCACACTGCAGCACTTAATGGAGGTTGTTGGCATCCTAAAGTAAAAGGCGAATTCATGACTTGCTCCAATGATGGCACGGTCCGTACATGGGATACCGCCAGTGAAGGAAAGAAGTCAAAGGTTACTAACGGCATCACTCAAACTGTTATTTTGAAATTATTCGTGATTTCGAATCACCGCCATGCATTTTTTTTTTCACTACATCGTTGTTGTTGTGGTCTACGCCTTAGACCGAGGCGACATTGATCACAATAATTTTCTAGCCCGGTTAACGGTTGAGTCTTGTTTAATTTGAAGATTATTCGGAAATGCAAAGACAAGTCCGGGCGACGAACCCAACCAACAGCTTGTTGCTACAGCAGAGATGGAAAGTTATTGGCTACTGCGTGTAATGACGGGTCGCTTATGCTCTGGGCTGAGAAAATGAAGGTTTGGTTCATGCAGCAGTATATTTTTGCGTTTCTATTAGCAGAATGAATGAATAATGACTCAACAATAAATGTTATTAATCAAACAAAAAGTGCTCAATGCCAAGCAAAAAAACAAGCAGAGCGAACGTCGAATTCAGTTACTACTCACCAAAACCTTAACAGTCTGTTTCACATTCTACTTGTATAAGTATCTTCTGATGATCCTAATAATGTGAAACAGGCTGTTAAGACTTTTAGTGAGTGGTAACTGAGTTTGATGGGTTAATGATTCCTATGGGTCACATGTTAAATGTCTGTGTCCTATAATTATGTTTCAGCACTTTGTGAAGTTTTCATTTTTTCCCCAAGCGATTCACCTGTTTACATGACTTACTGCTGATATTTTGTAATAAGTTTTCTACAAATATCCTTATGGAGTTTTTCTCTTGTGCTTATTTAGATATTAACTACCTTTGTGTCCAAGCATTGTTGATATAATTATGCCAGCAAAATGATACTATATGTCATCTTATCCATTCGTTTTGGGTGGCTCAATGAATAGGATTTTCACCTCCGATTCGAGTAGATATGCGATCTATACCCTGTCCACTGTCCAGTCACACCAAAGACCTGTAAAAATTACACTAAATATTGTTTCTCACGTTTCCCACAACAGTCAACATTGAGTGGAAATATTTAGGATGTCATTATTATCGGTGTATTCAGTTGCACCGTAAACCGCTGTGAGCAACTCGTATCTGTGATGGGTACTGCGCGATATGAAAACATATTTTCATCATTACCATGTTGCCAGGTTCATACAACCCATCTCTTGCGAGGAGCGCATACTTCTGGTTCGCATACTTCCTCCATCGCTTTCTCGCATGACAACACGCAGCTGTGTACCAGAGGAGGCGACGATACAGTCAAACTGTGGGATCTTAGACAATTCAAACATCCCGTCGCCACCGCTTCTGACCTCGAAAATTTTTATCCCGTGTGAGTACTTTTAACGTCATGTTTGCATTGATTTCCAGTCGTCTGGTTTTGCACCGATATTTCCAGCTAGTGCGGTGTTGGCTAGTTTTACTTAAAATCGTTTTTCATCTATCACAGTATTCTGCATCTCTTCTTTCCAACCCTACGCTGAACGAACGTATATCTCTCTCCCCCCTCTCTCTCTCTCTCTCTCTCTCTCACCACAGGACTTTAATTCAATCTCAACCTTCACCCAATTCTTCATACAGTATCTTTTTGCAACGCATTCCTGCACCTTACCATCTCAATCAATATCCTCTCCAGCGCATTCAAAACATCATCAACATTCACAAAGCTCCCTCGGTTCTGCAGTTGGTATTTTCATCTTAACGATATGTGATATCGCGCACTCTTCTTACATTCATCATCATAATCCATCGTCGGTTTGTTCCCCACTAGTGGGGGTGGCCGATTGTTTCCGCGCAGCAATTGTTTTTATCCCTCTTCTCCATTTCACCCTGTCCCTTGCATCTTCCTCCTTCAGTCCGACTTTTTTAAATTCATCCTTCACTTGTTGTTTCCACGTTCTTCTTGGACGACCGCGTTTCCTCTTCCCATCCACCTTTAGATCTAGTGCCTTTCTAAGAAAACTTCCTTCCTCCCTCCTTATCACATGTCCATACCATCTTACTCCATTTGCCCTTGCCATTTGGTCTATGGTCTCTCTCATCTCTAGCATATCCAACAATTCTTCAGTCCTTTTTTCCCTTCTCGTTTTCACCCCACACATTGCTCTCACCATTGACCTTTCCGTTCTTCTCAGGATTGCCAGTCCACTCTTTCTCAATACCCATGTCTCGCTACCATATAGCATTGCAGGCCGCACACAGCTCCGATATACTTTTCCTTTCATCCTTAGTGAAAATTTTCTGCCATACAACATTTCCCTACATTCCCTAAACTTTGCCCAGCCCAATCTTGCCCTTGTTGTCACCGCTGCTTCACATCCACCACTTCCATCTATCCGATCACCCAGATAACAGAAGTCTCTTTTTTGTAATTAAAAAATAAAGATCCCAAAATTTGTCGTAGATACTAAACTCATGTTCAGCAAACGTTTTCAAAACTATACTGTCTTCATCAGTGCTTGAAAAATTTTTTATAAATTTTGAGCTCTTTATTTTTTTATGTATTAGTTTAATCAGACATTCCATCCATTTTGATCCTCTGTTTTTGTTTTTTAAATCTCAACGTTTGTTGCAGTCAGAGCCATGGTAGAGGTATCACTAACACGTACCGCATACCTTACTCTTTTTATGTTCAGCTACATTTTCTCTTTGATTCTCAATGACATCTCAAACATCTTTCTGTTGATAGCCAAATTTTACGACGATGTTTTAACTTGTTATGAATTGTACATTTTGTATGGTGAAAGTAACGCTAGTTTCTTTTTCAAAGAACTTGTAATCTGCACGATGGATTGTGTTGATTCTTCATGCTGCCAATGAACTAATTATTTCAAAATATTTTTTCTTTTATCCAGAACCGACTGTGTTTTCAGTCCTAACGATAAACTGCTGATGACTGGAATATCAGTGCGAAAAGACAGCGGCCCAGGAAAGTTGGTTTTCCTTGACAGAAATGATCTAGAAGTTGTCAGTGAAATGAATGTGGCAGAATCCGTAAGTTTTAATTTCTTTAATATAACAAGAGTTTTATTTGTTCGACTGTTTAATTGTTGTGCACGGCTAGCATTCAAAATGTGAGGTTACCTACAGCGTTGCAAAATCGCATTCAGCATAGTGCTAACTTCTTGTGTTGTCATTAGTTTTGTTTTTTCTGTGTGTCTGATTCGTAACACCAACAAATAAGTTCAACCAGACGTTGTAAAGAAACATTTGAAAGCATGTTTATTTTTTAACATACAAAGTATAAACACTGTAGCTACTCTTATGCTGTATGTACGTCACTATGATATACTATGATATACCATCATTTGCTCGTTTTTTTTCTCTCTTCATTATGCTTCAATCGTATTCCTTGTAATTTATTTTGTTTGTTTTTCTTTTCCTATAGAGCGTTGTCCGATGTTTATGGCACCCCAAGTTGAACCAGATCATGGTCGGTACTGGCGATGGCAACATCAAGGTATTGTACCACCCCGACCGGAGCTTCAGAGGTGCCAAGCTGTGCGTTGTCAAGAAGCGTAAGAAGATAAACCAAGCGGAGGTCTTCATACGCCACAAGATTATAACTCGTAAGTTGGCGCTAGTGATTTATATATTTTGTTTGACCTAGCTTAACTCTGACGTTTGGTGTACTGTTTCTGGTTGTTCGTGTCAGAGCAAATGCAATCTTCATCTTGCAGACAATATACTAGTTGAGGGTGTGATGCAGCAATTCTCTAACTAATATTTGTAAACTGTTGTTTTTCTAAACATTGTTCTTTTTAAATCGCATTCAGCCGTGCTTCCATCACTTCACATACTGCAGACAAATTTCATTTTGCAACCCCTCTGTTCAATCCTTTAAAGTATCCTCACCTTGCTGCCTGATCCACAAGTATGCGCGTTAAAGCGGAATCAATTCGCTAATGGTTTGAGTTCTCACTCAGTTATCTCAACCAGATGACCTCGAGAAAGATCCCAATTGTCCCCTGTGTTCAAAATAACTTTTAAATCGTTTTGCTAAGTTTATGCTTACTTTTGGATTTTTCTATTTTTCAGCTTATTCTCTTCCATTGTACCGAGACGATCGTGAGAAGAGCACAAAGAAGCAAGAGGAGAAAGATCGCAAGAATCCGGTCAAATCCCATCTTCCTCAACCTCCACTCACCACAAGAGGAGGTAACTTTAACTCGGTCGTCAAAATTTTTTCTTTCAGAAAATACGCATTTATCCCTTGACGTTTTTACAAAATGTAGATTTAACTGTTGCACTGCTGTGGTAGTTTTGCTTGTTTCAACGGTTGTGGAGAAATGATGCAACGTATTTGCAAACTAGCTGTTATGCCACACCATTGCGAATTATTTTTTTGATTTTGCATTCAATCCAAACTCTAAAATGGATGTGACCAAAATAAACATCGATTCAAAAGACAGCACACATTCACCTCACGCGTCGCTATTTCTACTTTGAACTTTCAGGGGCCGGTGGCCGCTTGAAAGCACATGGCAGCACGCTCGCCTCTTTCATAATGAAAACCATTGCCAAGGATACCACAGACGACACGAACCCAAGAGACGCTATCCTACGTCATGCAAAGGATGCCGTGGCCAACCCGAAATGGGTTTCACATGCTTATGCCAAGTGAGTAGTTCTTTGTACTTACAATTTTTTTAGTATCTTATCTAGCCAAAATAAGAGAACTGCCTTAGTTTTTATCAAGATTTACAAGCAAGGTGTAAAAACGTTTTTCAACACCTGGATAAATTTATATATGTGTGCATCAGCCGAGATAAATTTGTGATGTGCTGACAGTAATGCTGTAACTTTTGCAAGGTTGTGTATGTAGTACTCTGATCTGCTCTCGAGTTGGTGATGTGTTCCAATAAAAACGTCAAAAACGATTTGATGTAAATTGCACAAAACGCAAACAAAGTTGTTACCGATAAAAATACGTTTCTGTGTAAGTTTGTCAAACCGGTAATGCGCTCGAAAAGGCATTCAAAGAACTGAGACAATTTAAGTCAAATCAATATTTTTCCTATCTTGTGTTGGCGAAAAACACAGCGTTTTACTTCCTGGACAAATGCGGGTTGCTAAACACAAGTGAATGACTTCGTGTTTGCCAGCGCGCTCACAATACGATGATGCACCTTTTGACAAACTAGCACGACTTTTCTGTGAGGAAAACAACCACTTCTTGTTGTTACATGGATTACAGCCATGTTTAACGTTTGACTAGTTATAATAGTACTGCTTACTGCCCCACCTATTTCGCTGATTCATGTGCAAACTTGCGCTTGCAAACGAAACCGCTAATCGAAGATCAAAAGGTTAAGTCTTTCATCACTGTCTAACTAGTTACGGTTTACATGTTATTGAGGCTCGCTACAGCAGAACTGTTGTTGAAAGATCGATCAAAATGTTTTCAACCGAAGCCAGTAGTTTCATACGTCCTCTGGAGGGCAGTAGTTACCCATTAGTACCCGTTACTCATTACGAGCAAAGCATGGTGACGTTTTTACGCAATGCATTGATCGTCCTTGTCTTGTGCAGGACTCAGCCTGACACAATCTTTCAAGAGAATGAAGAAGAGTCAGAAGACGAAGACAGCCACGTGATCGTCGGAGGAAACAAGAAGACAGATGCGAACGAGCCGGATTCCAAGAGAGCGAAATTTACCTGAGAGTTGGAATTTCTTTAAAGTTTTGGCTTAGTAGATTCTGCAGATATCAGTTAGTTTACGATCTCAAGAATGTAAACTTTCATGGGCGGATGAATATGACAATGCATGATTGACGCCAAGGTGAAGGAAAAAGTCCTATGGAAAATTTTCAGCAGACAGTTCTTTTAATGCAAGATCAGCTTGTATTATCTCAAGCAGCAAAATCCGTCATTTTTACATTGATTTAACGTCTGTAGACGTCACAGACGTTGAATCGATGTAGATATGACGAATTTTGCTGTCTGTGATAAAACAGAGTTTAACGTTTTTTGCAGTATTGCTACAAGTAGATTATTCAGCTGCATTTCTGGAAATCATTTTATCACCTTGTGTTTGGTCGGTTAAGTTTTATCACATCGCATTAAACTTATGACGTGTTTGTTATTCAAACCCCACCTGCGACGGTCACCGGCGGAAATTCGGCAATCACCTTGCGATAAATCATCAGTCGGTCAGCAAATTGTTGTAAAAAAGACTTGATCTGCTGGTTTGGCATCAGATTGCGCGATTGCCTCCGTGTGTTCACTTTCAAGCCATTGTTGCTTGTTTCCGCAATTTATTTCTTTCGAGTGAAGTCTGACGTTAAATAAACGTGATAATTGAAGCCATCTTGTATGCTTGAACCGCCTCGTTGAATTCACTTCCTCAAAGTCAAGTTAGAAGTGCCATTGAATAAACAGCATTTTCTCAACTTGTGTGCTTTGCTTGTATCTTTCAAAAGCAATTAAACTGCATCTCAAACACACTTCTCAAGGGTGTTAGGTTTCTGTTTATTCATCGTGGTTCATATGTCCTTCCGACCTAGACAGCAAATTAATCGTTTTTGTGCATTGATTCAATGCAAAAAACGGTTGATCTGCTGTCTAGGTCGATTTGCTGTTTACGTCTTTAGACGTTGAATCAATGCAAAAAAACGGTTGATTTGCTGTTTGAGGAGTAACTGGAACATTGTCTAAGGACATTGAAACGGTGCAACATTGGCAACTGTAGGGGTTGCAAATGAAGTGTTTACAAACAAGAGTTATTCCAACTGTTCGGCACGTCACAGTCTTCACGTCCTCCTTGCCTTCTGTTGGTTTAATCATTTCCAGTGCCTGAGGTTCCTATTCATTCCAATGATTGCCCAACCTTTGATAACATTCGCATTGAAATTAATATTCGCCGGGTCGACAACCTACCAACCTATTACGTCAACAGTGACGTCTTTAGCGCGTAAAGCACGCTATTTTGTTTGACTTTATTGGTTCATTGTTTGATTTTTACAACTCGTTTGCCATAGGTTAGCCGGAACAGGTAATTTGTGATCATCTCTTAAGCAAATTTGCATTTCGTTGCTGGTCTATTACTGGCTTCTCTATTTCTGAATTCATTGCTGGTATGCTATTTACTTGTCAAGAATAAGGCAAGCCAACGGCACATCGTAAACGAGGCGTTTTTTAATCTACTGACAATAAAATATCCCGTTTATGGTTTAATGCAGTATATTGATGAATGATGATACGTTTTGTGTATTCAATCTAAAGCTGCAATTTCTCGTCGCCGTAAGGTGGCCCACACAACTTTGTCATAAATGCTTGCAAATAGGAAGTCTATTTTACGTATGCGATTAATTGCGGTTACTTCGCTGGACGCAACGCAAAAGTGTTTCATCAGACTCACCATCGCTGCTGTTCTGGTTAGACCTATGAGGCAAGTTTGCACAACACCAACTTTTTACGTCGCTAATTCGCGGCCAAGCTGCGTTAAATCACGTGACATTGTTCGCGCACTTGGGTGAATTTCTTAAAGAATTACGAGGTAAACGCGATTAAGCATCTCCGCCTGCGGTTGCCGCCAAGGTGTTGAAAATGCGGTTACAATTTTTGACATTTATTCTGAAGTTTACTTCGCAGCTTTTGTTTGGGTCATGGATTAATGAAATTAGAATTTATTGAAGTCCGCAGAGCAATAATATGAAGCATACTGACAGAAGCAACGAGAAATGCGCACAGGGTGGGCTGCTGTTGCTTCGTGTGTGGCAATGTTTTTGTTTGTGACAGATCAGTTTTGTCACACAGGCTTTCTAATTATCGGTAAATTTTGGATGTTTGACCGCGTTGCTACAGTCTAGAAGTGTCGATATATTGATGTAAGTTCTCTTCAAGCATTTTCAAATTATTGAACTGTAGGCATTCCAAGCTCATCCACGCGCTTAACGCGGCTCGAGATTGCGTTGTTTTGGTTTCACAATCTCTTTGCTAAAGCTGCACTGAGCAGCCTCATCTCCAAGGCTGCTGCACTGACCAGCACAGCAAACCTGCAACAGACACGAAAGCATCTTCGCCGCACACAGTTAAAGGTAAACCGTATTTTTACGCTCAAAACCGATGACAACTTTGTAGCCTACCATTTTTCTATTTTATCGAGGCCCAGCTAGTCCCCATGCCACACCACCAAAATGCGACATGGCTTGCCTGAAAGGTTGTTCAAGCAGACTACCATATATCGTCCTTGGGAGAGGTGTCAGAATTGTCATATTGCAGTAGGCTACTGGCTGTAGGTTGTCAAACATTTTCATGTGTCGCGTAATTGATTGATTGAATTTTTATCCTCGGACTGGGAAAGCTTCTTGAAGTAATATAGGGACAAAGAAAATTGTGTTAAACCTAGGCTAATGTATGATACGCCCCTATACCTCCACGCGATAATTTAATTTTTACATCAGTCGCTTTTCCAACAGATGTGATTTCATGCCAGATGAATGGGCTAAATATTTGTCTGAAAAAGCCTTTTTTGAAACACTCATTGCGTTAATCTGTCCAAAAGCTGAGGAAAGACCATTCTTTTGTTTATCTTTGAATCTTTATCCTCGGACTGACAAAGCCTTGATAAGTTATTTCCGATTGTTTCGCGTACTTGTAAAAGTTTTTGATGCAGGGCTGGTTACCGAGATTGACAGAGTGAAGTTTCCGTTTGTTGAAGTGTTGTTGCCGGGGAATCATTCCATCTATTAGGTGCCGCTGAATCGAGAGCAGTCCTTATAATGCCCCTAGAGTCGAACCAGCGCCGCTTGATCTTGAAGTTTCTTCGTTAAAACGAAGTCACGCGCTAACCAATTGAGCTATCGGAGCGGACTGAGCTATCTTTTTACCGGCTTTTTTTTTAAATGAGCTATATTTTTCCATCTGATACGGTTGGGCTTATAGGTTACATATCTTGCTTTAAAAAATACTTTGACATCCAGTAGCGTTAACACGGGATTTTTGGAAAAGTGGCACGATGACATTTCTTTGGTAAAATTGGAGTTTAAGGAGACACGTCATTGACTTCAGACAGTTTTACGGTGAGATGGTCTCTTTGGCCCCACTGCGAGTAGTGACACCTACCGCCTTGGTTGTCGACGTCATCTAGAAACTAGATTGCGCTAGGGTCAACTTGGGCCGTATATCTCTTGGTTATCCTCCTGAGGTCTGGAACGTGCATCAGGCAACTGCCAACGACCGCCCCAGAACCAACAACCAGTGTGAGAGATGAAGCTGTCGTTTCTTCGATCTCGTTGGCGACCACCACCTTTCCATTTGGAAGCGTATTTAGGCACTTAGGCAGGAAAAAGCTACAGTCTCTGCCATGTTGGTACAAGATGATGTAGATTGTAGACCAACCTCCTAAGAAGTGAAAGAAGGTCTACGTCAAACAACAGCAACACTTGAAAAAACTCTGTGATTATTACATTGCCGGTCACAGTATTCGTTTTGGATACTCCAAGTGTAGTTTTGGATACGTCCGCCCCGTTAACTCAGTGGTTACGCGCCGGGCTCAAGATCACGCGGCGCTGGTTCGACTCTCGGGGTGTGCGCTTGAGCAACGCATTTCAGGACTGCTCTCCATTCAGCGGCACCTAGTGAATGGAATAATTCCCCGCAACAACATTTCAGCAATCGGAAAACTTCACTCTGTCAATCTCGGTAACCGGCCCTGTGTCAAGAGCCTCTACAAGTATGCGAAACTACCAGGAATAACCAATTAAGGCTTTGTCAGTCCAAGGATAAAGATTCAAAACCAACCAAGTGTAAAATATGTGAAAAGTATCTCCTTGAACTCCGACTTCAGAAAGGAAATGTGATTGTGCCATTTTATCCTGTGCCATTGTTTCCGTTCACCATGACAAGGGGTACTTTTGGACCCGGGCCAGAATGATTTTAGGGGCCTGTAACCCTTTCAAGGGGCCCGAAAACTTACTTTTTGGATATAGTGCGTTTTTCTTAAAAGTGTATTGATTTGGGATTCGAGAATTTCATTTGTAGCAGTCCAAATTATCCTCTTAACAGCATTTCCAAGTAGGATTTAGACAATTTTCAAAATTATTTTTATCTTACAAGCGAAAAAATTTTCAAAATAATTAAATCGCCAATTAAAAGAGGAGAAGTGTGCTTGAGAGAGCTTAGAAAAGGCAAGAGTGAAGATTTTGATGTGGGCTTGGCCATGGATTATTTCATCTGCTAGGTGTCGCTGAGTGGAAAGGTTTGTGAACGACTGTACGTCCGATTTGCATTCGTCGAGAGTTGAACCTTCAATGCTAAATCTTCTTTTTTTATAACCCATTTGTTTGGCTTGTTACCGGCTTTTCTTAGAATGAGTTACATTCCTTTTCTATTTACAATTGGGCAATTTGGCCCATACATATCTTGCTGCCAAAAACACTTTGAATAAAAATCAAAGAGCCTGCATGTTCGACTCCAGCCACCCGCACTTGCTGTTGTTTCTCTGGGCAAGAAACTTTACGATAATTGCTTCTGCCCAGTGATCGATTTCGAGTAATGGGTAGTACCAAATTTAAGTCATAAGTAGAGTAGACAACCGGAAACAGACATTGCAGTCGGCTGCAGCGTGGGTCAGGTGTACGTCAGAAGGCGTACACCGATGCATAGCGCTCAAGTCCGCTTTCCCGCAATGCAGGATAAAGATAATAAAACAAACAAAAAACAAACAATTTATTTTCAAGTGGAACACACAAAAATGCCAAAAGTGTAGGCTAATACTAATAGTAATTGGACTGTTAGAAATAAAACCTGAACTAGTAAGCCTGAATAATCAGAAACCTTAATCTTGAACGAACATGACTTAATGCTGTACCTACATTTAAAATTCACTTTTTTAGGTTTAGTTTACTATAGGCTACAATTATATCTTTCCGCCCCAGCGAAAACACGGAAGGCTACAAACAAACATGACGAAAACAATTATTGTGTTTCTACTTTCGTTACTATTGCGTCTGGAGTTTTGTTTCGAGCTTGCAACGGAACAAAATGACTTGGAATTCGAAACGAAACTGAATACAATCTTTCCTAAGAAATTTAAATGCAACAACGAAACACAGTAGGCCTAAACCAACTTTGCGTCCGATCAAGGTGTTTTGAAAATTTAAAACGATTTTGAAATTCTTTTTTGAATAGCAATAGCAGCACATTGGTGAGTCATTGCAGAATCCTGTGGCAAAACAAGCAGAATTCACAAATTGGACGAAATCGTTCAAACAAAAACTGCTTTGAAGACTTGTTTACAAACCGCTTCTTGTACCCTTAACTAAAGCACGCGTTTCTTGCTTCAAGTGAACTGACCAAACAAGGGCAGCACTATTCCAGCAAAGATTAGCCTCGCGTGCTTTCTGTTGCGTAAATAAACGATTACATCCGTGACAAGATAAATTTTCTCAACCAACGAGTTGTCAGTCTGTTCTCGTCCATGTTTGTCTTCTTTCTTCATTCATGTGTGAGCATAAATTGCAATAGCCTAATTTGCACAGCATTTTCTAGCTCTCAAACACTTCTAGGCAATATGTGTATCAGTGCATTTGTTATTATGGCGGTAGGTCACCATGATTTTGACTAAGTGCCAATAAAAGTAGCCTATTTTCATACAAGAGAAAACTAAAAATCACATCTTCATCTATCGGCAACGCATTCACTTTAAAACAATAATTAATTATTATCTTTAGGTGTAGTGTTCTCTAAAGCATTTAAAAACCGAGAAAAATCAGGGCTATCTTTGGATAACGTTTCAGCAAAGCATTTTTGATGTCTTTTGTTTTGTGTAATTCGAAACCTCTTGTTAAAATCTCACTGGACCTTGAAGTCTTCGAAGTCGTTACGGTTGCTCATGCAAAGCTGACAACAGAACAACAAAAAACTCCAAAAAAAATCAGGAATAGAATTTTTCGGTACCACTTTTAAACGGTAAGCTATTATCAACACAAACAATAAATTGGATACCGACATGGGCGGAACAATGACAAAAGTTTGTTTAACATCAGACAAGGACGTAGCCACAGAGCGGTTGGGGAGAACAATTGCTCCCCAAAAATTCTATTTTCCCCCTTCCCTGAAATATATTTTAATAGTAGGCTATTACAACGTTTCAATACCATTTAATACCAATATGATTTATGTTGATTGACGTTTTCCCCCCAACAGTTGCTTTTACTCTCCCTAAAATTTTCTTTCTAGCTACGTCATCGCCGTCAGATCCATTTATATGGACTCAAGTTATTAACCTCTTCGTTGGCGAGTTCCGAAATCGGTACTGAGGAAAAATTAAGCTAACGAGTTAGTAACAACAAACAGAGACAAATGAAGGCATCTTGGTGGTGCAAAAAGAACAACATTTCGATCGCCGTAAACAGAAGCCTCATCAGGAAGAAGATATAGCCTATTTCTTTAATTCGGAACCTCAACATACGCAATCAAAGCCTAACCCATTGACCTGCTTGGCGAAAACCACACATATATATTTCCATGTGTTGTGTTGGCCTGACTTGCAACACACAGGGCAGAGACGTGAATCATTTAAATGGTTTGCTGTTGTGCAACAAAAATTACGCTTCGTTTGTTGAAGCTAAAATAACGAGGAGATCTCTTTTGTACACTTGTTTTCACAGTGGAATTTTTTTCTCGTTCGCTTGACAAGGTCATGTGGTCAACATGTTATTTTTCATCGAATGAAATGTCAGAGCTCGGTTTGAACGAACTAATTTTGATTTGTTTGTCTGGAATCTTGTGCAAACATTGCCGAGGAAACAAACAAAGCATTTCCCTCTTTAAATATTAAAAGGCAAAAGTATGACGTCTTTCACAAATGCATTCTTGTGGAGGCAAAGTCTTCTAAACAAATTTATGAATGGGTTTTGGGTGGAGGGAGTAAAGGAAGCCGGCACAGTCAATTATGGCTTCTATCAAACGCGTCATGCTTCATTTTTTTATCAAAGTTCAGATCAGATGACAATTGAATTTTTCATACTTCATCTTCTTACAACTTACCAGCTTTTTAACACTAATGCTAATATTTTTATCATATCAATATGAAAATACAAGAGCAAGCCAATAGCCTACAGTTGTGTCTTGTGTTTTAGCATTACCTTTAAGCCTTCTTTCCATCTTTCTCTTCATTTGCCTTAGAAAGTACTTTTGTAACTATTTTTAGGTTAATTGAATACAAAACTTGTAAAACTTTTCAAGAAAATGTAATTTTACCTTTTATGTGTCTGCAGTATGCTGGGTCAATATGACATGCTTCTGGTGAGAGAACCAGTTGTTAAAGTAATTGAACCTTATCACTGGTTCTGTGGTGATCGGTTCTGGTTGTGTCGCTGAACTACAGACGCCGCATGTTGATGAACTTCTAAGTAAAAGACAGCTTGCCAGCAGTGACGTTGACAGGGAGTCCAGGGGGTACTTCTGGACCCGGGTCCGGAACCTTTGGGGTCCAAAAATTTAAAAAAAAACTTTATTCTTTGAACATAATGCGTTTCTCTTAGAAATTCCTTGATATGGGGCCCGAGGATCTTATCGGTACCGGGCCCAAAATATCTTTTCAACAGCTTTGCTTGCAAGCCACCAAATGGGTCCGTTGTACATAATTTTAACGTCTGCAGTTAGCAAAAGTTCATACAACAATAAACATTGGTTATCTTAAGCATGAGGTACAAAAACAAGGCCACGGCATAGTAGGCGACTGTTTAAGATATCAATGATTGTACTTTAGGCACCATGGAGCATCACGTGTTTATAAGATTTATATGATAAGTTTTTCTTTTCGACAAGGTAGACAGAAGTAAGCTTTAATGCTTTTTCTCCGATGCAACGTATATTAATGTCTCAGTTATGAACACGGACATAGTAAGAGACAAAAATAGATCGGATAGTAATTTGCACCTTTTTTGCATTGATCTGTTTTTCAAGCGATGTTAAAGACGCATTGCTGGCAGTAAAATTTGCTTGCCTAACACAAGATCGTATGTTAGTGATCCGTGCTGACTTATTGCGGTTTAATTTTTTTTCTTTTTAGCCTAATCGCCAAACAACAGCAAACAAATGGATGAGCGGGGGAGTTCTCTGTGGTTGAGTTAATTGAGAAAACAAACATGTAAACTTCGTTTTGACGTAAGGCATATTTTTAGAATTAGAAGGTAACCATCTTGTGATAATAGAACCCTTGGAGATAGATTAAAGGTTAAATAAACCTTACGGCATCATGTCGGTTTGGCGTACAAAAGCAACATTTATCATGACACAATTGTTTTTTAAAAATTGTTAGAAAAACTTCACAAGATCAAAATGAATTTAGGTTAAAAAAATTCTTAGTTTTGGCGTCAGCAACTCACCGCGGAGAAGTTACATAAAATATTATACCAGAAAATTACGATTATTTATGCGCCAGATTTAAAATATTGAAACATCTTTTTGCTAAATAGTTTGAGGTAGATCGATTCTGCAGATAAAATAGCCATTAATTTGTAACTTGTAGCGGTATAAATTTCAGACGGCTATAAAATAGGCTACTAATCCATGATCGTTAGATCAAATTCCGAACCACCAGTCAATGGTAAAATTGAATAATTTAAAATGTTTGAGGATGTTTTAAGTTTATTGCATGAAATCAAAATTTGCTGTAGTTGGAATGTAACATCAAGACGTAGCCTAAATCTTTAGAAAAACTTCCAGTGAACTGAAGCTCTTTAAAGTTTAGGGTTTGGCAACACTTCGTTCAAATTACACTGCACATCTTGCAAATGATGCCATTTTTAATCAGATTGTTTTGCAATCGTCTTCTCAGTGCTAGAGGTTAAAGCGATATGAACACGAGAACTTTTATTTGGGCGAATTCGCGTGCTTACTTTGGTGACTGATATTCATGTAAATTGCAAACCGCAGGGTCGCTTCAAAACTCAGACTGCAGTGTATTTTACCAGAAAGGCATTTAGTGTAGCGTTTATGGGAACTTTGCAAGCCGAATGCTGTTTTATATCACTGCAGTAAATGTAAGCTAAGATGTTTGTCTGTGTTATTCTTTCTTTGGCTGATCTGTCATTAAATGGCTAAGACCAAATTGTTTCAAGTTAACTCAATCTAATGCAAAACCATTCAATAAAATTGCGTTGTTTTTCGTCAAATGTTGTTGTTTGAACTTCAATATGTTATTTATTCACTTTGTGTAATCTCCGCAGCAAAAAGGAATTAAAGCTAGTGGGAAAGCGACTAGAAGAAAAATGATAAAGTAAGAGACATGGTTGTTCAATATTAGAAGAGTTTTATCAAGTTTTTTCACGGCATCACGAAACTGGCATCTTTCAAACGTAGTGACGTAAACATCTTAGACATTCTTCACTGTGACAATTAACGGAGCTACCAATCCTCAAAAACAGATGCGATTGTGTTTTTGCATCGATGCAACGAAAGATAATTAAATCGGTGACAAAGAATGATTGTACAAGGGTGGTCTGCAAAAGCTGTCATTGTTTTAAATCTACAAATGCATTTTTGCAACACCCTAAAAAAATATGAAAAATTGTCCTGTATGACCTAAGTTATATGTTGCACATATCATCAGACAGTTTGATACAGTGGGTTTTATTTAGTACTGTAACTTTAAAACAACAATTGATTAATTATAGTGTTATCATTGCTCAAATCGATCATCTAATTCTAAACCAACGTTGATCGAAACTACGAAACTTTGGTCATGCAGCAAACCGACAGGTGGAACAATAATAAAATTTCTTACAAATCACTTTTACTTCATATCAATTCTGATAAATCATTCGACAACGTCGTTGTGTTTTCATATCCATGGAAAGTGCTGTCTGCTGTCAGAAACAATCTTTGAAAGACATTTAAATGGTTTGATAAATTGCAGTCTACTTTCTCAACTTGATTGTTTTGATAAGTTAGTGCGGATAACTTAGAATCTTCCCAGACAGCAAAATTCGTCAATTCGTAAAAATGACGGATTTTGCCGTCCGGGTTAGATTGTATGAAATTGTGAACTAAGAAAAAATGCGCGATAAAGCGAAATGCATTGAAGAATTATCGAAAGTTCGAAAATAAGTGCAGTAAAACTGTTTTGTGGCCTGATGCTAATGATAAGAAAATATGAAACTTCATTGACAGATTGATGAACTTGGTTTGCTGGAAAATTTTGCAGGAGACAAAATGTGTTTGATATGCATGTTGTTGGGGGACATAAATGCTGCATTTTGTCTAGTACCTGCCAATGTAATGCTTTATTTGTGTAAAACTATGTACATATTTATATAAGGTATTACTAGTGTGTATTTAGTATTTAGGTGAAATTTAAAAGGGACATACCATCTCATCCCTCTCCTTCAAAATCGTTCCCTGGAAATCTTGGAACATTTGTATTTGCGTTTTATTTTAATTGGCAATGCAAGTTACTTCGCCGAGGAATGTTCTGAACTTTTTTTTACTTGTTTTATCAATGAAATGGCAAAAAAAGTTTAAAACAAAGCGGAAAATAGGTTTCAGGTGGTCGAGCGATTCTCAGCTTCCACTTACGTAAAACTGCGTTTTCCCACACTCAACACAGCTTGTTGGTTAAGAAAGCAATCCAGTGTACTCAAGCCGTTGCTTACGTCTTCGACAGTACCAGTTCCTTCCTGTATGAGCCTCAATTTAGAAGACGTCACACTTTTTCATGACAGACGTATTTACGCATACAAAACCTGCTTCTATTGCCATGGCCTACCAATACTAGGCTATTGTTTTATTTCGATGAAGATGAAAAGAGGGCATATCTGAATTTTGTTTCAAGCATGAAGCTTTTTAAAATAAATTTTAAATATAAACCAATGCTTTATTCAAAACCTGTTTCACAAAGTTCCACACATGACCTCAGTATTCACTGATACTACAATTCTAATTTTAACACAATCCAATTAAAAATTGAATCAAGACACAAATTTACCCAGATGTACCCTTTCATCAAAAGCATGACCAATCAACAATTTGGGTTTTTAAAGTGCAAAGCAATATTCGTTTAAAAAGGAATTCTTGCAAAATAAAATCAGTTTGTAAATAGCATGTCAAAGTCGCTCTTCATTTACTTGGTATATTTCTGTTTGATGTTCACTGTTAGGCCTACACTTTTAGTGATATAGCCTACAGTTTGGCAATAGGCTATAGATTCGGGTTTCCAAATATCTTTGATCCGAGTTCAAAGCCTATACCCTGCTGTGTGCCGGTTTTAGTAATTAGGGACTTTGCCTTGCAAACAAGATATTATAGTTTTTATGAGAAATGAGTAAGGTTCAAATAAAAATAAATCTTTATTTTAAGCTACAAAAAATTGTAAAAGACATAAACGTATTCTTAGTGTACTCACTGTCTCGTTCTCATGAAAGTTTACTGACTGCCCAGACAACAAATTTGTCATTTTTACATTGATTCAACGTCTACAGACGACAGATTTTGCTGTTTGGGTGTGTGCTGTAACCTACCAACTAGGTAACTGCTGAACTGTTGGACATATTTCATCAAACAATTTTAAATTTGCAAAGAAAAATGCTGTAAAAATGTTCGTAAACATTTTTCAGTATGACTACCAACAGTTTAAATTTAAAACATTTTGATAGTCACATAGCTTTTATATATTCGAAAAAAACTTTCTCCAATACAATGTCAATAGTACTCGTTAAACAAATTATTAAAAAAGTTATTAGGCTGCTTCTCAATAGGAAGTATCCTGTTCAGCTAACAGTAATCCAAGTTAGGAACTTTGATTGAATCGTCAAAATGAAAGTTTATTTTAGTTTCATAAACTTTTTCATCAAAGAACCATTTTCACTTTTATCGATCAACTTATTTAACGTGTATGTCAATGTCATTAACTTTAAAGAAAAATATTAAATGAATACCAAAAATGGAATTATTTCCAAAAAGTTTTTTTTTTTATTTGCCTGGATTCTATAACTTATCAGATCAATTTTTGATAAATTTTAAGCTAAAAAGTATCGTAGCAAAATGTACTTTTGCAGAAATTCAAAGCTTCTATGTGACTGTTTCATGCTTATCTCGAGAATACAAAGGATAAAAAAAAGACTATTTCACATTGTCGTATGTCCACAGTATTTATTTTTGTAATGGTGACGTAGTTTATAATTTCCAATAAAAGAAATTAATAATGGATAAATGTGGCATTAAAATTGTGTTGGTTAAATTTGACATGTTTTACAACTTGGACAAAATGTTACAAAGGCGCTATTTATACTTTGATGTTATTGCTATGGTAACAAAACAAATAGTTGTATCAATCATGAATTCTTTCAATTTGGTTTTAACAAACAATAACTTGAAAGGCATTAGCCGTCGGGAAAACACGGCTCACACTTCTTGTTGTGGATACGAAATACCTCGATACTCCTTTCTGAAAGCAAAAACCTGAACATGATTGCAGCTGCAATGCTTGGAACATATTCACATGACGTCACCGCATGGAAGAGAAAAGCGCTTGAACCTGATTTAATCTCAAAGTTTAATTTTTAATCGCTGTAATGTGCTGTAAAGTGTAGAGGATGATCTGCAAAGGCTAATGACCAATGGATCGGAGCATGACCGTTGTTGCTGCTGCTGTGTAAGCCTAGACGAAGTATCATGTCACTTTTCATGACCTTTCTTCCAAACCGACAGTTTAATTTTTTCCTAAACTCTGATGAAACTCGAATATGGCGTTTTCCATTTTCTTTCGATCGGGGCTTTAATAATTTTAATTTTTCGAATTTTGAACGACGTCAAAGCGAGCGATATAATTTTGTTGTATTCATATTGTGCTACCAGCTTACCACATTTGAAAAGATGAAAGATACGGTAGGTAACAGATTACAGGTTTAAAAAGTGTTCAAAACAGATTTCAATTTGATCAAAACGAACGCTAATTAGAAATATAAAATTCTTATCTGCAATGAAAAAACGTATCTGTCAAACTTCTCACAATTGATTGAGGAAGTAGGCTACAACAGGTCTATGTTGGTTTTCCAATCTAAACGTTAATAAAGTACTGTGTGATTAAAAACAATCAATACACAACTCAAACAAGTTTTGTGCTCTCAAAACGGTTCATGGTCACTCTGAAATGGTGCTTCTGATACCTTGCGATGACTACGAGTACGACCAAGACACAAATTAAATTCTTTGGTTGATCCGAGTGACGACGGCAGCTTTTTTCAGACGCTTTTCATAGAATTTAGTAGAAGCGTTGTAGCCACCAATTCAATCTGCGTTGAAACTGAACATCAACCACGCAAAACGATTATGCAGTAATCATCTTGAAATGATTTTACCAAACCACAAATCGAGTCACACTGCAAGCTTACGAGCTTAATGAGGTAATTTCTGGGTAGAGGTTATCGCTGGAAATGATGTCAGCAACATTTGTTTTCTTAAATTAAATGGGCATTCGGAGTAGATTTTTAGCAAAACTGAAAGGTTTTCGTGAATCATTTTTGTATGTCAGTTCATAGAAGTAATTACGTATGACTTTTCCTCAGTAGCCTATCACAATTTGTTGATGAAGAATCACAATAAATAATAATGTATATTAGTCCTGGTTAAGGCAAATTTAATAGGTTTTTAGATATACAAGAGTGATCTAGTTATTTGATAATGCTATTTGTGAATCATATGCCACAACATCGTCAAACTGGTAGCGATTATATAGCCTACTGTAGGTTTGCCTGAGCAAGGTGTTTCTTTTACAATATATCTTGATGACGTAACCTGTATGCGAACATTCACTTTCAATTGATTTTATGTTGCGCTTATAGGCTACTAAGGTTGTTCGAGACAGAACAAAATAAATCCAAGTTTTGTTATAGTTTAGTTGTTAATATTTTATTTTAAAATCAGTTTTGCAGTGGAAAAATTTGTATTTATTTGTAAATACAAAAGAATTTTAGCTCGATGGGCGCTCGAGACAAAACCGAAAGATGCCAGAATTTAAAAATTCTAAAAGCTCCATCAAGTTAAAAGTACTTCACTTTGTAGTTTTTGTCGTATCCAGGCTTGTGCCTGTTGGTTGAAGATTTAGATTAAGTGAACGGTAAGGCAGAGAAACCAATCTTCGTGTCCACCTTCAGGCATGTCTTTCAAGCGTCTTGGTAAAGACACAGCCGCATGCTCTTGAGCGGTGTCGAACAGGCGCCGTTTCGAGTGCTATACCAGTGCTGTCACCACTCGGCGATGCAGCTGATTTTATGGTTGCAACACAGTTTTCAAATACTCATCAATCATCAAGCTCGGAACGTTCAAAACCAATTAAACTGGCCCAAGTTACATGACGTCGGCTGTGTGGCCGAATGGTAAGAACGTCTACGACCGCTCGAAAGAAGTCGGTTCGACACCTCCTCAGAGCATGTTGCTGTGGCTCGACAAGACTCTTGAAACTTTAATATATGAGAGTAGACGAATTGACGATTTCAGCTGCCTGTTGTGTTGTATCGGCAATCGCAATGGCTTGTAGCCTATTTTGCCTCAATGGGCACAAAATAAAATATGATTAGCCTGTATTATAGTAAGGCTAAAAGTGTTTACATGGGTGACATCACTTTTAGAAGCTAAGCCACGCTGCAAGCAGGTGATCAAATGCTATTTCTTACAGAAACTTTAAGAAAAAAAAGTGAATAATATGAAATGCTTTGCGTTTAGCTTACATTTGCTTCAATAGGCTACAAATACTTGGCTTTGAAACAAACGTACATCGTCAACATCGGATTGAAGTTTCTAGCTAAATCCGCTTGCATCTGGGTTATGTTGCTGCCAATGTTTATCTGCCACTAACTTGTATGATTTGTGTATGTTAATATTTTCAATTTCCAGCGTGTAGTGCATTTCGTAGCATTGTTTTTATTATTTTTTTTTTTTTTGCAGCATTGAGAAGATAACTTGGGCGCGGTATCAATAAGATCCTCGGGCACCAAATTAAGACACTTCTTAGAAAAACGCACTTTATCTAAAAAATACGCAGTAGCTTTTTCAAGTTCCTGGGCCCTTTCGAAAGGTGACGGGACCCTGAAGTTATCCTGGGCCCTGGTCCAAAAGTACCCCTTAGTAACCCCAAAAGTAACCCCCTGTCAAGGCTACTCCACACACACACATACTATGTACATTACCGTTGAAAATCATGAACTTTGTATTAGGCTATGTTTGTCTAACCATTATTCGAATCTGGTTGGTGCGCGTCATTGTGTTAAATGATTTTGATTACGCAAGCATTTTTGCAATATCTTTGGATATGAGTGGGCGGCGGTCTTTAACCACATTATTAAATTTGTAACGACTATTTAATTAACAAGGCAATTCAGCTTGACTGGTCTGAGCTAAGCAGTAGCCTACGTTAACGAGTGAGTTTAGTTAATGATAGTTGTACTTGTACATTTTCGTCACATTTTCCTATTTAGTCTAGCCTACTTGGTATGCGAGGGCAGCAGCCAATTTTTAGACCCTGAAGTCTTTCGCTTTCGCTATTTCAACACCGAATTATGAAATGCTGTATATGGACTACGCATTATGAAATGCTATATATGGACTACGTTACTTTACAATGCAGAAACATGTACACTATCATCACAAATGGTTAAACGACTTGAGGCTTTTGAAATGTGGATTTATAGAAGAATGCTTAAAATTTCATGGAAGGATAAAATCACAAACAAAGATGTACTATCCAGAATACAAACCAACATGGAAGTTCTACAAACAATTAAATCAAGAAAATTGAAATATTTTGGCCACATGATTCGCAATAATTCTATTCAAAGACAACTACTAGAAGGAAAAACGGCAAACGAAATAGAGGCAGACCACCAAGAATTTGGACTAATGATATTGAAGACTGGTCAGGACTTAATTACAAAACTGCAGTAAAAGAATCTCACAACAGAGAAACTTGGGGTATCATTGCCTCCAACCCTCGACGAGAGGAAGGAACTTAATGATGATGATTTCAACACCACACTTATTTTTTTCTTTCTTTTTTTTGCCCATAACGCACTCAACATGTCATGATAATGGCTTGAAATATATTTGTATCGTATTAGCTGATTGACTGAAAAAATCTGCATCGGTGATTGCTGGAAATTCTTTCATGGCAAACAAAGTAATAAGTTGATATTAGGCTGTCATAAAAAAGCTGTCTTGGAAAACTATTGGAAGACTTCGAGAGAATTAAAAAAGTCGTTCCAATACAGAAATTCATATGCTCAAAAATATTTATGTTTTTTTTTTAAATCAGATACTGCGTGGCGATGAATTCATGAGGCCTAGAAATTATTAGCAATTCACAATATCGCAACAGTCTTTTTTGTTGACTATTTTAGACAATTCTACAGCTGAAAAAACAGTTGAAAGTATTCCAATATCTTCTAGTCAGTATTTCAAATAACAGTATTTCTTTTCTATTTGCATTACAAATCAGAGCCACAACAAATACCAAAGTCCTTCTAAACCTGAAGTAAGAGCAGTTCAAAGCCTAGCAATGATTAAGGTTTGCAATATCTCTTCCTGAAATCTTGTTATCTGCCAGTCTATGGTCTAATCTTGTGGTTTAGCCTGACGTCTGCGATTTGTTTATCAGTAAATAAAGCCTGCATTTAAGTACATTATCTATCGGCTTATGATACAAGCGGGAACTTAATTGCCTTGTCACAAGCAACCATTGTCCAATTTGTGGGATATTAGTCACAAACGTTTATGGCAATGGTTGGTTGTTTTGAAAACAATGTTAATTTTTATTGAACGAGCAAATACGCTATGCAGGTAATAAGAAATGATAGGGAAAACCTCAAAAACAAAAACCACTTTGCTACAGTAAAAATCAAACAACGCAATTAAGTTTAAACTCTGGTGCACTTTTCAAGAAACCTTAACTTTTTTTTATGACTGCCGTAGCTACAGTATATCAATTTGTTGCTTAAGTCTGCTACTGGAGTGAAATGTCATGATTTTGTGCACATTGCATTACATCATCGTATCCCAATTGCATTATTCCACACATTTGATCCCAAAGAAAGGAGGTGCAGGCACTCGATTGCTGAGAGCCAAATAAGGCTCAAAAAAGAAAACGATTATATAAATTGAGATTTCCTTTCGTACCAGAATATAATATAGTTCATACTTTACAAAAATACGTACCTCGAAAATACGTATATCAAGCTTAATTGCTTGTGACAAATATGCCAGCCAACAAAAATTGACTATTAATTTAAAGTGACAATGAAAATTTTATCAGTCAGACCAATTTTATTAAGGTAAGACATTGAAACAATGTGAAATAGCAAACGTTGATATTGTTCAACTCAGCTACTTATTTTGAATGTTGAGGAGTGGGAACTAAATCAACTATCACACTGCAGTGGCAGGAGAGGCTAATACTGTATGTTTTATTGTCAATTTGTCTAATGTGGTCACCTCAAACAATAATAAAGAGTAAACATAATTTAACGCAGTCACTATGCCCAGCTTTATATTAGAATATTGCCTAATCATAACAAAGTAATCCTAGACGGTGGTCTGTGCTACGTACAGGTTGTTTCAAACAGCAAATTAGTCGCTTTTTATATTGATTTAACGTCTATAGACGTCTATAAACATTGAATCAATGCAAAAGCGACTGGTTTGCTGTCAGAAAAGCAGTACCCAACTCTCTCAAATTTTGTTTTCTGAATACTATTGAGGTAAATAGTTCAATAAAAAAGCTTTTAATTAAAGCACAAACTACTTAAAACCAATCAACTAGTTAGCATTTACTGGGATTTATAATGAGACTTAAAATAAAACCGGAAAGACGCAAAAATCGAATTCAATCCCAGGATTTTAGGTAGTAGACGAGATTATGATGTATTAGATCTATTTATATATATGGCTATCAGAGATTTCTAGTAGTGCGGAATTCGAAACCTTCTCAGAGGTAGGGTGCGTTGAATGATAGTTTTGTCAGATGTTTTTCAGCATAAATGTTAATCTTGACTTGCTCAAGAGTAAATTTATTCTTGCTTGTTAAATCAATTCACGGTGTGTATATTATTTTATTGCTTTACATTTTTATGAGGTCAACCACAAAGCGTTTTTTGTTTCGTTTATTCATTGTGTTTTACTGTATACTGTTTGGTTTGTCGGGCATGCATTTATCGTTGTGTTGAAATTTTCTTTTCCACCAAGGCCAGTGATTTGCTTTTAAACAACAAAAAACCAACAATCTTCAAGAGGTGACTGGCGGTACAAAACTTGAAGATTGGGTGTGGAAGGGGCACATGGCTCGATGCAGGTTTTCGTCTGACTCACGAAACGTCTGACTGACGAAACTTAAGGTTGGATTTCGTTTTTCTTCTACTATAAATGGTTTGCCACATTTTTAGTTTATTTTATTCTGGCTTCAGCTTCTGACAAGGGTCAGACAAAAACCTACAGCTTCGAGCTATATGTAGACTAACCTTCTATTTGCAAGAAAATGCTGTAGCCGATGTCTTCTGTACAAAATCACGATATTTACAAAATGTGCTCTCATGACACCTACTGAACTTGAATTTAAAAACTAAACAACGTGTAAACTTTAGTTAAACTGCAAAGCTTCCAATCTTTTTGATTTAAAGCTTTCAGCTTATGCTTACTGCACTTTTTTTATACAGTTGCTATCGATAGATAGACTTTTGCTCTATGTGCAATGGCATTAGTAGGAGATATCTGTAAACAATTAGAATTTTGTAAATGCATCTTGGATTGACAGTTGACACATAATTCTATGTCAGTCAGTTGTTACAATAAGCAGTAAAGTATTTTTGATGAAAGAGCTGAAGGAGAAATTACATTACTGTAGCTATACGTTTTGACGTAGTTGTATGATTTTATTTTGAAGGTTAATTTGTTGACAAGCCCATCTTTCTAGAAGTCCTGTCTTTGCAATTCAGAGCACTGGACCTTTTTGTCCAAGACTTGTAAGACTTTTGCATGGGCGCACGTGGTAGTGATTTCACTTCTTCAATGCGAAATTAAAACGTTTCGTCTTTTTGTGTCAAAGCCGATGAGTGTTATTTTGTTTATCCTGTAAGCCGAAAATATTTAACTCAATTATTTGGAATACCTCTGTGACAAATTTAGCGACTTTTTTCAAACTAACATTCCTATTTTGAATCTTTTTGCAACTTGGTCTACAAAACTGCCCTTAGTCTTTAGCGTGATAAGACTGATAAAGAAAAAAGCTAAACGTTGAAAAATTGCCGAACATCTTCACGAACGCAATGACATTTGAAGTTTGTGACGAGAAGTAACAAAAAAATATTCATCCTCGGACTGATAAAGCCTTGGAAGGTTATTCCTGGTAGTTTCATATACTTGTAGAGGATTTTGACGCAGGGCCGGTTATCGAGATTGTCAGAGTGAAGTCTTCTGATTGTTGAAATGTTGTTGCCAGGGAAGTATTCCATCCATTGGTGCCGCTGAATGGAGAGCAGTCCTTAGAATGCGTTGCTCAAGCGCGCACCTCGAGAGTCGAACCAGCGCCGCTTGATCTTGAAGTTTCTTCGTTTACGAAGTTACGCGCTAACCAACTGAGCTATCGGGGGGAACTTTGCAGACACTACGTGCATTAGTAGGGCCAAGAGAAATTAATTCAATAATATAAGAACAGAATATCACCTTCAAAACTTTCACTCAAACACGACCACACTATAATTTAAAGGAGTTCAATCACAAACGCAGAATGATGCCTTTGAATAAAAAAGCTGGTTTAGAGCATCAAGTCACGTGACTGTCACTCATTGAAAATATTTGTTAAGCTTTGGATTGTTTTTGAAATTAACGTTTTGAATCTACAGTAATTTAAAAGTTCCCTTCAAAAAATATAAACTCAAATTAAAAATGCAACGAGTGTTAAGCCTTATGGCTCAATGAATACTGACTTTAAACTTTTTCAGCAGTGTTATCCTGAAACTCTGTCTGCATAACTTGTAGATAGCGTACGGTGGTAACTTTGTCCACAATTTATCACAAAAAAGCAAGAAAGTTTACATTGAGCAAGTTTCAGTAACTTTTTGAGTTGCATAAATTAGACATTTTTGACTGCGACGTAATTTCTTGAATTGTTTTTATTCTTTCGTTGTCTGATCTCAAACTACACATTATGTAACTGTAACAGAATTATCCTTCTTGGTGTGGGATAGCCGCCTTCGCAATTGACTGTATGCCCGGTTGAAGTGAGTAATTTTGACACAATTTTACGACTTTCAGAAAAACGTAACATGGTTGGACTTTTAAAACTTTATCGAAAAATGCAACGTTCATTGAAGGTTGTTTAAAAGTGAAGAAAGGAGAATGGCTTTGGAAGTCAATCATTGTTGCATGATTTCGTTATCATTACAATCGCAATGACTTTAAACAAAAATGAGGCTATCAGAAAATGCCGAAACGATGGAAATGTGAGTCCCCCAAGCTTGATAATTTAAACATCTGTTTTCTTTCGCGAAGGTAAGGCTATAGCTGACAAATGAAGGGAGAAGAGATGTTTTTTACGTAACCACTGTTGATAGTGAAGGAAAAACTATCAATTGTTTCCTATTGGCTTTGATTGAAAACACAAGTTCGTTGGCAAAGACTATATTATTAAATCATCAAATTTTTATCACGTGAACCAAATATTAAGTCACGAAGAATTCACTACAGTAGCCGGAGTGTTTCGCTCTGATTGCATCTTCAATCTTGCCACTGTACACAGCCTGAAGTCCCTTTGTCTATAACGTTATAGTCTATGACCAGGGGTGGACAACGTGCGGCCCGCGGGTCGCATGCGGCCCTTTTCCATTTTTTGTGCGGCCCTTCATCTTCTTCCAGCTATTTTTCCCCAAATAAGGCTATTTAAAATAAGGATATTTTCATCTCGATTTACACAATTTCGAAGCTTAAAAAGTGATATGACCGTCTTTTCACTCCCTTGTACCTGTGAAATAAGTTTTGCTCCTGTAGAAATCCAGCTTGAATTGAATTCACTGCAGAAGGATGACATTCTTGTACAAAATTTCAATAAGATAAACTCCACTTCTGAAAATATGAATTAGTGTTAATTTAATGTGCGGCCTTCCTGTAAGCATTAAATTTTCCTAACTGGCTCTTGTGTTGAAAAGGTTGCCCACTCCTGCTCTATCGCTTCTGTTGATCCTGCAACTTTTCCCAACGGCGTTGGTGTATTTTCAAATTTGACTTATTACAGCAGTAGACAAAGTTTCACATCATCAGTTGCTGGTTTTGGGACATTTAGATGTAGAATGAATTTATCTTGACAGCCTGCTAGTTTGGTGGCGATTGCAAAGTAGCCTACATTAGTTGCCGTTATTAGGAGTTGTGAAGTATAGGTTTTCTTTTACGCCAATTGATTTCTCAAAGAGTTTTATTTTATTATAATTGTCTTATTACTAAGGCATAATTTATTGACCTAACAGTTCAAAAAATTAACCTAAAAATTCAAATTAATGGCGAAGTAAATTCATGTTATTGCAATAACTAAAAAAACCTTCCGGGCTAATGGCAGAATCTACAGTAAAGAAGACAGTCTGAGATCTACACGGTTGGGTCAGTGAAGAATCAATTCACTGGCTCAAAATTGCGATATGTGCATACAGGGCCGACGCAAGGCTATTCTACACCACAGACAAGTTTTTATTTTTGCGCCCTATAGCTCAACATTTTACTGTAATAAGAAAACGACAAAAGTTATGAGTTTTTTTAGTTTCTTTAACGAAAGTTATTGTTGGTTAAATCACTTTATAGTACTGTACTTAGTAGCAGTTCAAAATTAAATTACATTATCTCACTTTTTATGCTCATTTTTAAATTGTAAGTTTAGTTACCAATGCCGTCATGTTGAGCGAGTAGTCAGATTCAATGTATATCGTCGCCACTAGCATTGACATGGGTGGTCCAGTGAGTAGGCTACCTATAGAGTAGGGACCGGGATAACTTTAGGTACCCAGAAATTTGTTGAGAGGCCGGAAGTTTTTGTAAATGTATTCATTTTTGCACTATGATAGCTGTGAGGTGTCTTTCCTCATAAAACAGACATACAACTTGTCTTAAAAAAAAAAAACTTTTTAGAGATGTCTTGCGTTTTTCAGAAAAGGTCCGGATTACGTTTGGTACCGGGCCCGACCTGTTATCTCAGCGGCCTTCATTGTAGCTATTGTAAGTCATCATCCAGACCGCAAATCAGTTCTTTTTTACATTAATTCAACGTGTACAGACGTTGAATTAATGTAAAAATAACTGATTTGCTTGTAGAACTATTAGTTGTGGAACTTGATTGCAGAACTTTTAGTAGGCGCTATGAGTACCAACAAGTTACTCTGGGCCCCAATTATGGTTTCTCTGGTTTCTTCAACTTCCGGCTTTTTTGAAAGGTTACCGACCATGACAGGCACCGAAAATCAACCCTAGACGAAAGCAAAACCACCCCCTGGACACCTTCTTCAATCTTAAGCTACTGCCTATGTGTATGAAATAAAATCATCAACTTGGGAAACAAATATGGTATTTCTCTTCTTTACAAGATAGTCATCTTAATTTGCGGCATATTTTGTATTGAAGTCGTGCCATTTTTAAGTACAGGAATTTATTTTAGGTAGGTAGTCAACCGAAACAAAAACACCTTTGGACGTCATCAACGTCGGCAGTTCAATCGCTTTTATTTTCTGTTTTGACGGCCAAGTTGAGGGCAATAGCCTATCTCAAGTAGTAGTTGAACAATGACAGTACGTGCTTATATGGGCCGGTGTTTTAAATACAATCTAATAAACGTCATTCTCTGTAAAAAACCATATTTACATTAATGACCATGACAAAGTTGCCATAAAGAGGTTTTCTTGCGTTGGGTTTATGAAAAAATCCAAGCAAAGTTCAAGCGAGGGATTGTTGTCTAATTTTTTTTTTTTTAGTTATTGGCAGCTATAGTGCAGTGACTTTTGCAACAGGGATGGGAAAAAAATCTGCTTTGCTTCCCATTTCATTGCTCATGTCAATAAACGGATTTTAAATGATGCACTTAGCAATAATGTTGAAAAATTGAAATTGATAAAGATTTTGAAGATTCTGACAGCTTAGACAACTTTGAATGATTCGAGAGTCGAGAGTCAACTGCGGTGAAAAGGTGGACATGCAAAGTTTATTTTGTAAACATTTTTTGCTGTATTTTTGTTAAATTTTGACTAAAAATTTTTTGCACTACACTATTGCTTAAATTAAACAACACATAAGTAGCCACAGTAAAGTGAACAAGTGCTTTTGATAACAAGTAGTAGTGTTCGTACACACAATGATAAAACACCATATAAACTGAATTGCCAAGAATATCCAGTTGTTGAATTCGGTTAGGCCCTAGGCCTAGGGAGTGCACTGTTCAAAGATTGTCTGAAAGTTAACTCTGCGTGAAGTACTTAAATGTTTAATTTGCCGTTTTTCCTTCTTATCACTTATTACAAAAATTGAAAATAGATATTTCTGATCAATTATGTAAGTGTTACTTTTGGACTTTGTGTTTTTTTTCACAATAGGTCAATTGTGGCATACAGCTCAATCAATCACCAAATCTCTGTAAAGTCATCACAAGTCACAAACTATTGAACAAAATAATAACCCGATCTGAGAGCATCTTTCCTTGCAGTCACTTGGCCCTTTATTAAAACAGTTTGGTGACCTCTGAATTAGTTTGTTCGTAACTTTGCAGCTCGCTGAAAAAATCGTCTTCCTCAAACTCAAAATCACAAAAGGGACAGTACAAATGTCATACACAAAGCAAACGTTTCCGCTTGCTTTTAGTTACCTTTGACTATCTTTTATAAGGAAAGAAGCATGTGTTTTGGGGTTAGACCAAGCTTTGTCATTACAAACCTCTCACACAGAAATTTTAAAAGTACCTATTTGGCTTTATTTTTTGAAGCCGCTCATCCGCTTTGATATGCAGTTAGGTTGGTTTTAGCTTCCATATAAGCTTTGGCATCGTGGGTGTTTGTTGAACAACTACCGCAGTGGCCCGGAAACGAATTTCCGTGGACGAATTGCTTTCAATAGTAAAACTTTTAAATCAATTTGTAAATTCTTTCCTATACTGGATATGAATGAAGGCATTAAAAATTAGGATGGCAAAGAAAATAGCTCAGTCATTGCTCTATAATTTAGATAGGCTATCAACCGCGTGTAAATCTGAATAGCCTATTACAAGTTGAAGTTGTGTTTAATGTTCATTATACAAAATACATCATAACAGTGGCGTACCGTGACCACTTTGACAGGGTGTTCAGTGACGGCAAAGCAACAGCGGGGGGTCTGGGGGGCCTCCCCCAGAAAATTTTTAAAATTAACATTGAATTTGGTGCGTTCAGAGAGCATTTTCAGCACAAATTCTGAACATGAACAGAACTGACAAAAACAATGTTGTCGGAATGGAGAAGAATACAAAATAGATATTTATTTGACAGCGCATTGAATGAAAGACTTAATAATATCAAACATTAAGTTGCATTTCTAAAGTCACATACTTCAGTTCATTTTTTATTTCCGACCATCAAAACGAACAGTATTACTTGCCATATCACAGCAGGAGTCTGAAAAAACGCGAAAGTTAAAGCGTGCTCGAGATGGAAATGATTTACTTCATGCAAGGATTAGGCACGGTCTCAACACCTTGAGAAATGTACAAGCGAATTAAAAACAAACAGGTGAAAGTTAAAACAAAAAACAATAGCAAAGCAACTCGATAATAAACAAGAAAAGAAAGTCGATTGCTATATTGGTCGGCTGTACTTTTATCCGCCGTACTACTTAGTAAAAACGAAAATGTTTAACACCTCGACTACAGAAGGAAAATTCATCTATAGCATAATTCGATTCTTCTTGTTTGTGCAATAAATTTTTGAATTACATCGTCGTAGAAAGCTTGCTTTAGCTTCAGTTCTAGCAAAAGTTGTTTCCAACGCTGATCACCTCAAACTCTAGTCTCTAATCCAACAAGCTAAAACTTGCTATTGCCTGGGATTCCCCCAATGACGCGACAAGGTGTTCAGATCAGCGAGTGCACAGCCTGGCTGACCTAAAACCATTGCTGTTTTCGCTGCCTTGTGACGTCATTTTTCTTAATTGTTTATTTTAAATAGCACTCGCCAGGCTGTCAGTGCACACCCAGCTTAAAGGTAATGACCGAAAAAAATTAAAGGCAATGACCTCAAACGTTGGAGTATTAAAATTAGAAGGGGACGAGTTTTGCAATTGAAAAGTCAGCATGCAGCAAGATGTTAGAATATCATGAAAGTAAAGAACATCGACAACCGATGGAAATTTTCTTTTTTTCTGGATTTCTTGGGGTGTGCAGTGCACACCTTGAACACCCTGAACATACGCCACTGCATCATAAAGCTATGGCCCAGAACTACATTTTAAAGTAGCATCCAATTTGCGTAGCAAAGGCAATAACAATAGCTATAATTAGATTAAAATGCGTGTGCGTAGCCTATTTGAGCCGATTTGCATTCAGCCCAATTACAAAAATGATTCTAAAAGCAATGAAGGGAGTGTTACAAAAGACATTTCAACTAATATCTGTGAACACAATCGCTATTTGTACAAAGATCAATTAATTTTTAGTTTTTTAGCAAAGAGCCAATGCTTAAATTTTTATACAGTGCGTGCTTGTATTTCAGAATTTGATAAACGCCTTTGCACAGAGACAGCAGAAACATTTCAAATGTTATATTTCCAGTGAATGCGTAAAATGGAAATTAATTGAAAAATATAAAAATTTTCACACAAACATTAAAAGATTTTGCAGATTTTGCATATTAGATAAATACGATAAACTATACGATACAGTTCAAGGCTGTCAATCAACATCTACCAAGCCGACTTTTCATCCAACCTCACATTAGGGTTTGATACATTGACGTTCTCACGAGTTATGAATGATTATGAAGACTATTTTCGTTCACGTTTTAAGTGTTGATGCAATGTCTGATCGTTGATCAATTTTCATCTTTCAACAAGAAACAAACAAGGCCAAGAGATGGATCATATGCCGTGATAATCCATCTGTCAGTGTGAAGATGAAAATCGCAATGATCGTGAGATTCTTTGAACCAACACAAACCATCTACGTGACGGAACTTAGGCTTCGAGATTAGAAAAGCCCTTTTTTAAAAGTTGTGATAAAAGTGAAAGCTTTTAATTGATTTAACGAGCACACCTGGAAATATTATTGATACAATGTCAGGTAAAGATCACCGATGCATTAGTAAAGTCACATTTCAATCCTTCTTAAATCATTGGTAGACAAAATATTTGCAGTAAATTTATTCGCTTACCTGACGGTATGCACAACTGTCATTCCATCGACTTTTAAGCTATTTTGTGATTTTATGCATTCCTAAGTCCACTTATTGAAATAAAAACATTTAACTACAATTGCGAAAGTCCCAAAATACCAACACGTAATGTACATTGCAAATAAACTGTCTGTTATTGTTCAAAAAATTTGTGGTAGGCTACAGGCCTGTAATCCCATGTAGCCAATGAACTACATCAAGGGTCTCCTTGATAGCTACAACAGCTGTGAATGATGAACAACCAATTGATATCTTATCAAAAACTGACAGCAGATATTTCTTAATTATGTAAATCATCGCATTAAGTGTGTACATTAAGTCATGAAAACGTCTGGATCCAGATGTTCTTGTTCAAATGTATTATTGATGTAATATGTAAATGTAATAGGCTTATGTATCAGAGTCAGATGAGTTACAGTTGTAATTGAATGTAATTACAATGAGACTTTTAGTTGTTGTGCAATTGTAATTTCAAAAACTTTCGGTCCAAATTACTATCACATTAATTTTTGGTAAGTTGCACACATGATTATCACTTTTTTGAGCCACTAGTTGGGGTTCGAAAAGAACTTCTACATTGCAACTTAACAAATGCAATTCTACTTGTCTTTGATAAAGTCAAACTGTAAAAACTTATCGATGAACATAAACATTAAAACATTTAATTTTGTAATTGAAACGTGCAATTAATTACATTTGGATGTATTTATATCTGTAATTTGAAAATTTTGGAACAATGTAATTGTAATGTAAGTACAATTTTTGATGGTGTAATTGTAATGTAACTGAATTTGAAAATTGTGTAATTGATCCAACCGTGCTCCAACTTTGCTAGGTATAAAAATAGCTTGTTGTTCTTTACGAGCTGATCTATAGAGATAGATAGCATTGCTATTGGCGTAACGCTTCTACACCGTATTGTCATGACTACGCCTTAGCCTCAAAACGTACGTTTCGAAGGCTCCGTCACTTCATCATTTGGTCAAAATTCACAATTCCACTTCAAACTAAGTAACTTATCTCAATCCTTTAAATTAAAATGTGACGTAATTTTTGTTTACTTAACAAATGAGAAGCTCAACAACCGGGATAAAATGAACTTACGCAGTTTTGATGCTCCATTCAATGACGTTCACTCAAAGGTCACATCGATGCCAACACATCTGAATTACACTGGTGCACCTTCTTTAGACGTCTTTTAACGTAAACAATCGCTAAAGAAATAGTTTTTGTTCATGAAATCGTAAATAGCTTTTCATCAACACTAAACAAAAGCGATTTAAAAATTTGGTGAAGCAAAAGTAGGCTAAATCTGGATCCTTTATTCAAGCATCCAGACGACCTTAATTGACCCGAAGTTAGTTCGCTTTCTTGATCTATTCCTCAAAACGAACTTTTGCAGAGCGCATCACAACTAACAAAGAGCTTATGTTTAACAAAAGAAAACCTCAACCCATGCTTTGTTTTTGTTTTGTTTGTTGGTCGGAGCCCTGCAGACAAATGACGCATGCGCACGCGTAAGGAAAACTTAGCCCAAAGCGCAAACTTAGTTGTCGTTTATCTTTGTAGACCTCTACAGCACAGGGAAATGAATATTCCACAGTAAACTATAAAATTAGCCACTTTACAAAACCATCTATGTAGCTTACATACAAAAATGACGACATACTCTGTCTTGTTTAGATGATGAAATCGCTGTTTTGTTTTTCGTGTGTAGATTTTATGTGCTTTAGTTTTATAAAATGACCTCTTTGACGTACGGTAACGAAGTAGAAAATACAATAACTTATTTTAACTTTAAGAAACTTCTTCAAAATTCATTGATCTTGTTTAGCAAAAAATTCATCTTTATTTTGTGTTAGCATTGGAAAATCACCTTATCTTTAATTAAAGTGGCATCTGCCCATACTGCAGTCCAGTAGCCTAACTTTACCCTTGAGTCAGACAGGGCTCAATTAAGGCAGAGGCTAATATGACTGGAGTTCCACCAAAAAGGCCCTATGAATAATAGCATGCTGAGGTGATGTTAATGGAGTTTGTAAAGAGCTTACCAGCCCAAAAATACATTGTGTAGTTTATTAGAACCAACACGATTTGACAACCTTGTTCCCACTGGCTTTGCCCATAGATGCATCTTTGTTTCAACGAGTTACACCCAGATTCTAGCCGACATTCTATTACTGGTAAAATTCTCTCACTGACATAAGACCCAAAGATAGTCACATTGTATCAAATCAAAAATCAAATTGGATTTAAAACGATAATTTTTTACCTGGGTGGTCCTGAAAGGTCGTCTACAAAATAGTTTAAGCTACCAGTCATTAAGCGTATTGACACCATACGAGACAACCGCACGAGTTTACACCTATTGATTCAATACAATTAAGCCGAGTGTCCATTAGCATTATTGTAATGATTGCTTGCAATGTGTAAGCAATAGTTTTTTTACTTGCGCATGCAGCCTGTGGGCTTATTTCGCACAGCTTCGATTTGTAGTGAATTTGAATTTCTTTGCTAGTTCTGGCTGATAAAAGTTAAAGTTAACGATCTTCACGGAACCAACAAAAAGGAACGTTTCAAAAATTATCTTGGTTTTGAGACAGCTGACCTGAGACCTAGATATTTTATCTTCCATCATTTAGTTTATGTGAATATATCAAAGAAGTATAACCAGAACAACCAAGGCCCAATAAAAGCATTTTTCTGCCTTGTTTACGTTTAATAAACGTTTAATAAACCGTCCACAAACGTTTCGAAACATTGTTGTTTCAAACGCTCATTAGTCTAAATTCTAAAATAACTGATCGTTGTTGGAGAAGATGGTTCAGCAAACCCACATTAAATTGTAATGTGCTTTCTGGTTTAGTTATGATCGTGTGTTTCGTTTAGAGTCGGCAAGAAAACAAAATTGGTTTTTGTTTTGAACTAAGACAAAACGAAAAAAATCGTTTATTAAAAAAGACTTAATTTAAAATACAACGAAACAAAACCAAAACCATGAACTTTGCATTGCAAAGGAAGAAAACTGTTCGACACTTCGAAGTATTTCTAAAGCATAGTCAATTTTCGAACAGGCTCAATTCTCCTTAACTATAGCCTACCTAACTTATAACGCCCCGTGTAGAGGTGAGCGGTGTTTACAAACAGGTTAAGGCAGGCATCGAACCAGATTCGTATTAACGAAAAACCAGCGCGCATCCACTGCACCATCCCATGTCTGCAGTAGGTCTGTTGAGACAAAAATCTTTCAAAACTTTGAAATATTTGATTTCAACGCAAATTGATTCGTTTTAGTTTTATTTTGATTTGCCTCCAATTAGTAATTTTGTAAAAAATATGTTTTCTTCCCAGTCGCATCCCAGTTAATGACTGAATATACAGTAAACAGTACCATCTAGTTTTTCTCCCAGACACAGTTTCCAGACAACATATCAACCGCTTTTTTACGTGGATTCAACGTTTGCAAACGTTGAATCAAAGTAAAAAGCGGTTGATTTGCTGTCTAGGTTGCAACCTTTCGAACAAACGCCTGTCCAGCGACTGACCTAATCAACTTGCAAACCAATAAGTTTTTAAATGATTGCGACAAATGAAATGTGTTGCTTGGTAAGTTTTGCATCAGGTATTGATCAAACTAGGCTCAATCAAATTAGTCACATTAAACAACTTTCAAAAATCTTGTGATCACCCCTTGAGCTGTGAAAATGTAGATGTGTTAGTTCTCAGTGCTTTGTAAGCTAACCATTTCTTGTTCCATGATAAACTTACCGTTGACTTTCAACTGTCAACGAGAAGTTAAAAACGATTGCAGACTCCTCTAGGTTTTTATTGATAGAACAGAATGCTATGAAAAAGATCAAATTTCGATTTCAGAAGTTCTGTTTTGTCGTGCCTGTAAATTGCAAGAGTTCGCAAGATAATCGAATGAGCTAAAAGCGAGCGCGCTTGAAAAAGTTTTCTTATTTGTCTTTTTTCTCACAATTTCTAATGACAAAAAAAGTACCTTTTGTCATGATGCAAAGTTTAGTTCTGCTGAGCTCTGTGTTTATAAGATCGTCATTCATGAAATAGAGTCAGTTGTGTGGGAAAAGCGTTGATGCTGAGGTTTTGTTTGTGAAGCAGTTCTGAACCGGTTTTGCTTCGGACTCGTACAGATTGCACTGAACAGTTGAAATTAGCATTAACAGCGAAAGATGTTGGTAATTTTGTGCAAGAATCTGCGTGGTGTTGAAATCATCTGTTGATGTTTCTTTAGCATTTCAGTGTCAGTTGTGCTCCAATCAAAACTAAAATTATAAGCAAGACTCAGATACTGTACACTAAAACTAGCAATACCAACATAAGAGGATAACTTGATTGGCTCATGCACTTGCTATGTAAATGGACAGACAAGTCTGGGTGCCGAATACAAGATTTTTTTTAGCTTTTGAGACGATGAAGCAATGTCGAAGTTGAGTAATTTGCCAAGTCCAGACGCAATGACATCATCACTTGCGTTCACCTGGTCTTTGTAGTTAGGCTTCTTCAGGTGTGCATCGACGCGCAATTTGAGTGAGTTTGAAAACAGAAAACAAGTGGCACGGTTGGTTTGCTAAAAAGCGACAATAATCTAACGTTTGCTTTTTTTATCTACGCAGTCTTACCGTTCAAAATAAGCAGTTGTGCTTCTTTCTGCTTGGATAGTCAAAACGTTGCTTTCTATCAGCTGATAGCCTTGACGTCAATTTCATGCCAAGAAGTAGGATTACAGGATTTACACTTCAGCTTCAGTTTGAGAATTTTAACCGCTTCAATCTGCGGTACTGCATTTGTACTTTACCGTTTTCGCATATTCTACTCCTGTATCAATCCAAATCCAAGATACTACACTCAAGCAGATCACTGTGAAAAATAGGTTGCTGATGCTGTCAGTTGTTGCAATTAATTAAACCAGAAATGAGCAAACGTGCCCCGGATTAGGAATTTCTAATTTGCTGTAGCCTAGTATTTAGCACTAGTAAAGTGGCTTTTCAACAGTTGTTAATTAGATCTACCAATATCATCACTGGTAACCTAACGCACATTTGTCAGTAGCAACAACTTGTGTACCAGACACATACCTAAAAGGTTTTTAAAACATTCTAAATCTTTGAGATATTTTAAATAGTTTTTCATCTCGGAAAAAAATTATAATATTATTTTTAGGTTGGAAAGCGCAGTGTGGTTAGACACCATTGTATAATATAATAAAACTACTGGTTGTGTAGTGCAACAGTACTTCAAAGAAAAGGCAAATTTTATGCAATTGATGGTGTTTTTGGAAGCGAATAAAATAAGAGATCGATAGTATACTCATCTATTGTAACCGAAACTCGTGGACCCATCTGTAACTTGAAACTGGAAAACCTCATCTATGCAAGCAGGCGCATTTCGTGGAATATAAGCGCTACTTTTAAAACTACTGCTACTCTGAAGAAACGATACAGTTCAGAAAAGTAAACGAAGAAAGAATAACACTCTGTTCATGTGATTAACTGTGCCATCTCATCTAATTTATTTTTTCAAGAAAGTTATTTAATAATATATTTTTATTTATCATGACATCCTATTCTTCACTGAGTGTCCGAACATATATTTTTACCCTCTTGTTCACTTTTGTCACTTCTTCTTCACTGTTGATGGAAAAAAGACAAGGTGAGATATCTCTGTTTTCACAACATAGAGTTTTCTCACATCATATTAACGAGAAAGTATGACTTGTGACAACTATTGTTGTTATTAAATTATTGTAGTAAATTTAACTTTTTCAAAGGAATTCTTATTTTTTTTATGTAAAATTGTTGTTAAAACGAATCGCGTTTTTCTTGGGCGATTAAACTGTGTCAGCCAAACTTTGGTTTGACCAGTTTTCTTAAAGTTTCACTGAAGATATCGGTCTTTCTTTGCCACCACTGACCGGGATTTCGCCTGCTGCTGTGTCAATATTGAACTAACGATGTCTTTATTGCCTTCTTGTGCTATCAATGTGCGATTGGTTTAGGAAATCATTTGCTCGTGTCAAGTAATCGCCTCAATACTGTGTTTGTTGGTAATTTGATTGCTAGCACTTTGCCAAGTTGCTGCTCCAGCTAAGTAAACCAATTTTCTCTGCTATTTGCTGTAGTTGTTAATCTTCTACAACCTACGTCAAACTTTACGACTTTAAAATAAGGTAATGCTGGTGTCATAGCCGCCGCTGCTGTTGCTTAACGCAACATCACAATTACGAAGAGTTGCACAGATTTACAATCGCTTGAGAACATTCGTATGAAAGTTAATCCAAGCACGACAAATCAAAAACACTGGCTGCCGCAAAGTAGTTCCCCAGCTGTATTGACAAAAACGCTCGTTGATTTACAGTATAATATTTTCTGATTGACTTCTTTAAAGTATCGTTCTATTAGAACTTGTCGGACCGCGTTTGATCCTTTTTAAATCGATAAAATTTGCCATGCTGTAACACCAATAGCGTTTTATTTGCCAGCTTTCATGTGGTTAGGAATGTCTGTGAAACTTTGTGGCTTCACTTTGGTCATGGCAGAGTCCTTGGGTTAGATTAAACTCAGCGTGACATTCTTGACTGGGCAACTGTGTTTGTGGTGTTTCGAACTCTTTGCAGGAGTTATTTCTGAGAAACACGACTTGAGCATAATTGAACAACAGTAGAATTAAACGAATTACCAACTTTAAAGCGGTTACAATTGTAAACAGCTAAATAGTTCGTCAATCCAGTTTTCTTAGTGATGCGATGAACCATAAATCTAAGCTGTGTTTGTCTTAATAGAACCTACTATTTTTAGCATCAACGGTTATTAAAATAAAATGTTCATAGGCATAACATACAAGAACTCTTTTTAATCAAATTTATTTGTCTTTTCATGTTTTCTTTGGGAAATCAACACGATCTGCAAACCTTTCACAAACTTCAGAAAAGTTTTTGAAAGCAATGGAGTTCCTAAGTTCCCCCGATTCGGATTCCGTGGTTCACACACACAAGCCTGTGAGAATAACAAGAAATGGAGAGTTTATTGACTTTGCTATGCTCGACGCTTTGTCGCATATCAACAGTGACGGAAAGATCGAACAACACGGCAGTGCAGAACAACGCAATGCTAGAGACAAGTTGGATGCGACCTCCGCTACTGAGGACGGAAACCACGAGGTGTTTTTCGACCTTGGACACGCCTCTGGCTCGCCGTTGTCAGGCGCAAGACTTCAATTGAAACGAAACTACAAACTGGTGTCGGAAAACTTTGTAGTTGAAGAGCGAACGAGAGATGGAAAAATCGCGGCGAGACACAGTATGCTGGAAGAATGTCACTACACCGGCACCATTCACAATCATCATAGCTTTTCCAAAGTGGCGCTGAGTTTGTGCAATGGATTGGTAAGTCAAAAATGATTCGTTTGAAATTTGAGCTATGTTGTATATATTAACACTTTCTAAAAATATTTGCAGCAAGGCATTATTCTAAAAGACGATGATACATTTTTCATCGAGCCACTGTGGAATCACACAAAGAAAAACCGCTCCGAAGCATTTTACACAACTTCCTCGCCTCTCAACGACATTGATGACGGAGAAGGATCACATCCCCATGTGATTGTAAAGCGCTCAGCTTTACAATATTACAGCCAGCGAAGAAAAGACAAAAACGATTTGGGCCATTGTGGCTACAGTGGTAAGCTGGCACTGTAACATATATTTTGGACAAGCGATTTGCATGCATGTTGATAAATAACATATTGATGGACTAGATATGTTTGTTTGTGTTTAGACAAAGTTACGGGTGGTATTCCCTGGTGGCGCATCGATCCGCGAGAATCATCGCGAAATAAAAGCGAAGACAGCAGCAATACTGATGAAGACCTTGACATCGTCTCTGAGGATAATGAATTCGACATAAGCGAAAAAAAATCCAAAAAGCATCATCGCTCCCACCATCACAACCACCGCACAACTGCAGGACGTATTGAGACCTTGTCTGGAGAAAGTGTGGCCCGAAAGCGAAGAAGCATCGAAGAACAAAGTGGTCTTAAATCCAGGAGTAAACGTTCAGTAAGCTTGGAGAGAACTGTGGAGACGATGGTGGTCGCGGACAAGATGCTGGTGGGCTACCATGGCAGGCACGAGCTTGAGAGATACATTCTTACCATTATGAACATCGTAAGTTGAGTCTTGATCATTAATTTGTTCTTTGTATCACTTAATGGGTTTGTCTGCGTACAAAGTTACATCATGTCCAATTTCGTATTTGATATTCTTTCCGATCAGGCTGAGAATCTTACGAAAATGACACTGAATTTTGTTTATGTTTTTCGCTCGTCACTAACGAAATGGAATACAATAATGTACCAGGTTGCCTCTCTTTGTAGCTGCACAGAAACTGGCACTCTTGTGAAAATCATAAGATCAACGTATATCTTTGATAGATATAGCACTATATCATAGCGTAGGCTACCGTACGTAATTATTATCTATGTTTTAATGTCTTCTCATTTATCCGTTTTTATTTCTTGCTAATGTTTTTGAATACTTGTGTGCCTGCTTCAGGTTGCCGGTTTATATCATGACGCCAGTATTGGAAATTCTATTAACATCATCATCACACGAATTGTTCTGCTGACTGAAGATCAGGTAAATATTATGAAACTGCTTTAGTCACACTACTGTGGTTTACTTGAGCTCTCCTTGACAGCGCAATAAGTAGGATCTAGTTTTTATCCACCATAAACATAAGAATATGTCTTCAGAAATTCTTGTCGATTCTTTGCTAATATAATAATTAACAAAATAAATTGTCCATTGCTAATTTTTATGAATCATTACTTGTGACAGCACCGCCTTTCTTTCTGCCATTATAAACGAGTTATTGTAAAGTATTTTAATCTTCTTTGCTTTTAAATCTTTGTGCAAATTGTGAAATATATCTTATCCACTGTCTTCGGAAAAACAAACAAATTAGTTCAATGTTTCATTGAGTGTCATTTTTCAGTAGCGAATGCTTTTTTACAAGAAATGATACTGTGTTTGAGTGATTGCAGCACGACTACAACGTGTGGCTGCACTGCAATTCTTTTCCAAATTACGTAGTTAACCACATTGGGTAAGCTTTCTATTGTTCAGTTTAATCACAGAATGCATTAGGAAACTATGACACGGTCATTCGAATCGTTGGTGTTTGCAATGCATCAAATATATTATACTGGTGTTTCATTGTTGCATCAAATATACTGGTGTTTTATTGTTGCATCAAATATATTGCAACATCAATACAACGCAATTAAACGAAAACATACACAATTAGACATGTCGGAGACTTAGGCTACGCTGGTTCAGTTTGCAATTCGATATCCAGCTTTTGGATATAAATTTTTGTCTTAACTGAATTTGGATAGCAACTTATCTGGAGGTTGTATCGAAAGTTCCTTTTCAGTCACCTAAAGACCAAAATCTACCATTTGGAGAATGAAGATTGTTTCACATGACTCCACCTATGCATGCAGTATCATAATAATCAACCGGTTTTGCCACTGCTGGCAGCTACCCCCCACATGTTTCTGCACCATTTCGCTTATCGCTGTACTAGTCGATAGTTACCTTCAAAATATTGTAAACTTTGGAAAAGAAGATGTTTTGCTGATTCCGATTAGATTTTTTACAAACTGAAATCTTCAACATAAGTTTTTTCACCAGTTATTTCTCCAACTGCTATTCTTGAGTTTGTTTTCACACTGCGCTCAACTGCATTGTTTGACAAACTCCAGCGGTTACTGTTGACTGCGCCATCGGCTGCCAGAAATTATTTCAACAAACGTCGCCGAATAAACGTGATACTCAGCACTTCACATCAAATAGCTATTCTTTGCATACTTGCGCGGTTAGTAGATCTATGATACAGAAACCAAGTTTTTGTCCCGAAACGAAGCGCAATTGACGTGTGATCCGCGCATGTCAAGTTGTGACTTGGCAGGGTCGAGGATTTGAGTATAAAGTTGCCAGCTTTCGATATGCTTTGTTGCAGTTGGCGATAAATTTTTGTGATAAACGTGTCAGATTGGGAGGAGCAGGTGTGTCAACCGGACTAGCAAACGTTTTTCTTTTTGCATAGTTTCAATGTCTGACGATGTGAAAAGGGAGACTTTTGCCAGCTTAGCAAGAACCCTATTTAACGTGTTGGTTACAAAAATGCACTTGTCTAAATGAGATGTTTTCAAATCGATTTTATAACAATTATAGTTGTTATGTAGTAAATTCACAGCACCTTTTTGACCCTATCGTGTTGCGTTTCTTGTTGACCGTTTAAGCGTTTTGCTGAGTTCTTCTTAATGCATAACATGCACTCTACCGACCACGAGTCGTTTAGGTCAATGATAAATCTGTGTTAATGTGATACTCGACAAGGTAGCACAACGCAAATCGACCCCACGGGAAATGGAAGTGCGATAAATGTGGTCTGAGTTTCACACGCATGCCAACCTAACCTTATGTTTTTATGGGATATCCGCGGCTTCATTTCGGGGACAACTGTTAGGAATCAAGTTTGTCAGCGTGCAGTGGCAACGTGAAACTAAATTTCTTGTTGCTTTCTCATTTCAGCCTAACTTGAAAATTAACCACCATGCCGAACACTCGTTGGAAAGCTTCTGTAAGTGGCAGCGTGGCATCAATGTGAATGGAACTAGCGCCGTGTCAACCACCGGATTGGCTCACCATGATAATGCTGTGCTTCTTACAGGGTGAGTGTGATGTTTGAGTAATGAGTAGTCTTCTTAGGCGAGTAGTTAGAAAGCCTGTACGGCGCTCGAAGGATGTCTGTTCGACACTCATTAAGAATCTCAGGCGTGTCTGAATGACTAGAAGTCAACAAACTGGACTAAACTGTTGTTCCTTTCTGCTGCTGCTTGTGTGCGCAAGTCGCATATCGATAATAATGTGCTTTGATCTGTAATTACATCAGCCGATTATTCTGTGTGCATTTGTAAGTGAATATTTGCTCAAAGAGAATTTAATCGAGTGCTTGCGTGTGTTGAAAGTTATTGTAGTGCATGTCTTTTGTTGGTTTTGATTCCACTGATAAGAATCACTTGAAAGATCTTGCTTTCACACAAAAATACGCTTTTCCTTGTTTGCTTACCGAGCTATGTCGTCAGCGGCAAACACTGTTGCTGGGATGTTGACTTGAGGTGCAGTGACATGGGAAAAGGTGCAACGTTTGAATTGGTGATCAGGCTACTTTGTACAGCAACAAAATTTGCATCTTCGTTGCATGTAAAATACATTGTTTTTATTTTGTTAACTCAAGTCTGTTGATGATATCTGATTAAATTTTAGTTGCTTTGATTTACAGTACTAGCTGGGTTAGAATAGTTAGATTTTGTATGCTAGGGAGTGTTATCACAAACTTTGAATTTTGTTATAAAGTTTCAAAATCATCGCAGCAGGTGAATGCTGCAAGTCAAAAGAATAGTGGTTATTAAGTTAATGCAAGAGAATCGTACTTTAACTGCCGTTAAAAATGCCTTAAGTGATCAAATCTTTCTTTACTGCTACTCTCTATACATGCTGCGTGACAGTTGAGTGAAGAAACCTCGATCGTAGCCTTCGCTCAGAACAATCGCTTTGTTTAGACGTTACCACAAACCCGTTATTCTTTGCTTTGATGCGTATGGTTTTGAATGCACGTTTGGACAAGTAGAGACCCTGTTTTGTCTAACCGCAAGATAGCCAACTCTATTCTTAACAATTCTAGCGCAACACATGATGTAATCACGTGTAATAGCTTATTTTTAAACGCGTGAGGTAAACCCTAAGGTAAGCCGAACAGTAAATATGCAAGTCGTCCGAAGCGAGACATCATCACCCTTTTGTTTCAGGGCATAAGTTAGCTAACACATCCATCATGAAAACAAAGGGTTGCGATTTTATGAAGAGACTTTTGATATTTGTATTTTCAAATAAACCCAGCGTTTTTTCAACAATTTTATGTCGTCAAAATAAACGGTTTGGGTTGCAAAACTTGTTTCAACCTAAAAGGTTGTCAGACTGTCAGTACATATTATATGCGGCAGTACTTCGAAACGAAGAAAGCAGTTTAAAAATCACGTCATATACAAGCCCTCCTATTGCTAAAATGTCCAATGCGTGACTGGCAGGCAACGCCGCAACGATAAGCCATGTAACGCCTGCCACTAGTGATGATTCCAACGGTTGTGTCTACTACTCTACTGTATTGCGGCTCTTTTCCACTTGTTTGGCGATACGCGTTTCTTCGTATTTGGAGACGGTCTCCTGCACAGTGAGCCTCCACGCATCTCTATCTTTTGCAAGATTAGTCCAATGTCGTAAGTTGCATAATTTCAGTGATTTTTCTAGAGTGTCTTTAAAGCTTCAATGTCATTAGGAGTATAGGCTTGAATGTCATTACCGAAAGTTTCTTACATAAACTTTTTCTTTAGCTATGTCTGTCCAAATCTTTTGCTGCAGATTGATTTTGCAGCATAGCTGTAAAGGCTATTGAAAAAACAACATCGCATGGCATTCTCTTTCAAGCTGATACCGCATTCTCAAACACTGAATTTAATTTCATTTTGCCTTTCATGTGCTATGCTGCTGTTGGCAGCTTGTCGTCCCATAACTCAATTTTAAAACAAGATTTGAAGGCCTTATTGCGGAGTTGGTATCATCAAACAATTTGCAGCTTTCATGTGGTTAGCGGACATGTTCATGATTTCACTGATCTTTTCTTGGTGTGCTTATTTTGTAGTCGTAAAAACGTTTTGCGTGTTCAAACATCTTCATCTGCTGCACTCGGCGCCGTCGCCAAGGGACGTTTTGAATTTCTTGGCCTAACCACAAGAACAAGAATTTTTCTAATATCAATGGGGTTCACATTCCCATTAGTTTGAAAAACTCAGTTCTATTCATGTGAAAGGACTTGTTTATTCGTTCTGCATGAAAATACATTTTAATATGCAACAAGCGCTCTGCGCTGTGGTGAATGTGCCTGGAACCAAACGAAATAGTCTATGTCGACTTCTAACGGCGTGACTCATTTCATAGGCATCCATCTTGATTTGACCAGACTGAAGTGTATTTGTCAAACTTAATCAGAATTGTACGTTGTTGAGCATTTTGCCAAGCAGTCCTTTTCATCCATTTAACGGTTGATTGCCTGCGTTGTAAACAGATAAAGTCACTGACTGCCTGACTCCAAAGCTAAAAAAACAACTTGGGGAGCTAGCAGCTGAATTACTCCGATATATCGCACCTGTGTGCTGTATATTGTTGTTGTTTATTTTTACAGTTTGTCAAATTCTCAAATGATTTTTGATTTGTAACAAGCAAATTCCAATCCACTATAGTCTCACAAATTGTGTCAATTTTCCAACACAATAAAATTGGCCTACTTAAACCCTTATTAATTTATGTTATAACCTTATCTGCACTTTTGTATTTCATATCTATATTGTTTACAGATACGACATTTGCCTCTCCAAGGATGAGCCATGCGGAACTCTAGGTAAGGTTAACATATAAATGCATTTTTCATCTACATACAGCAAATTTGAAATATTGATGCTTGTTATCATATGACATAGCCTACGTTGTAGATTGCAAAGGTGTTCTAAACGCACTTTTTATTTTTTCATGTTTATACCGTATGTGTTGTGTTGAATCTGTGCAACTCGGACCATAGCATACCTAGGCACCACAACTAGGTTCAAAAAATTTGCACATTTTACATCTAAGTAAATTTCAGGCTGTGCAGCAGCAGTTTCTATGCAACATTAGACTAAGCTGTTTTTGTCTACACTATGTAGCTGATGTGGTATCGATTGTTTTTCCGAAATTTGTTCACTCAATTAAAAAAAAATTAATTTAGCAACGACTGAGATTTGAACTTCATATTCCTCTGCAAAGTTCATCAGTCAAACATGGTCTTTGAAAGCTAATCTAAATAGCTGCTTCCGAAACTTCAAAAGAATGTTGAACTTCTCAATGCCATGAACACAATCGAGAATTATAGCGCTTTGAACTTTTCACGCCTTGATTTTCTTGAGTAAACTTCACTTTGACCGTTCAAAGAATAGCATCTATTGTTTGTGATGAAGAACAATAGTAAAGTTTTTTTTCCTTCCAAGCTGGCAACTATAACCTCGCACAATAATCACTTTGGCTCTGCTTAAAGCAAATTCGCAGCTTTTGTATGTGTTAGATTTTACTTCATACAACAAAGAAATGTTTCCGGCCTTAAACTTAATCGGTCAACCAATAACTTATGTTATACAAATTTGATGACAGGACTAGCTCCAGTGGCTGGGATGTGTGAATTCGAGAGGAGTTGCAGTATCAATGAAGATATTGGCTTGGCGTCAGCCTTCACGATTGCCCATGAGATCGGCCACAAGTATGTTTAAACGTGTTTTTGTATTTGTGTGACTGAAGTGGGATTGTCAAGTAATAGAAAAGAAAAGCCATTGCAATTGCACCAGGCACGAATGCTTCCTTCTTTCTGAATTCACTATCCAAACAACTACTCAAACAGTGAAACTCTTATCCGATAGTTTGACAAAAGGACTGATTTACTGACTGGGGAAGGTCTCCTTCGAAGTGATAAAGTTGTTACTTTGTGTGCACGTAAATGTTTGCACCGTGACCAGAATTAAACTTATTACTTTTATGCATTTCAATGTATCTACGGCACACAAAACCGATTCAACAAAGAAGAATTATGTTTTGTTCATCTGTTTATTGAGAAACGCAAGATGTGGTTTCTTGTTTTGTAAGCCTTCCGGATATAAGAAAGATGATCTCAAATTAGCTCAAAAATTAGGATGATAGGAAGCTTTCTGTGCCTGTAATCTTTATTTACCAGTTCCATAAATTTAAGTATGGGTTGAAGAATTTTGTAATTCTTACTCTGAAAACATAAGATTGTCTTCCGATAGACTTGTACAGTTTTTTGTTACAATCCGATTACTTGTGATAAATCAGCTGTGCGTTTTCTGGGAGCACGTTAGTTGCAATGACACTTTTGCAAAGACAAAGTCCACGTATTTACACTATAAACAGTTTTCTATGAGTAATGACCATGCAACCACTGTCTGCAGTTGCGTTTACAGAAGTTTTCATGAATACTACAAACGTTTTTGCTTAGCCGAAATGATTTTGTGTCAATACAGGTGTCTTGTGGGACGCGCATTTTGTTTTGTGAGTGTTGCAACTATCAATAGGGAAAAAGTGAAATTTTGTCGGTCCGCCACACACGTGGCCCATTGTGAAATCAAAAGTCGTTGTTTCGGTTTGTCAAACTAAGACGCGGAAGATTGAACTTTGTCACATGCGTGAACTTTCAGTTGTTTGCATAAAATTGCTTTGATAGCTTTGATTGAACCAGAAATGTTTGAAAGTTGTGAAGTTTCGTTTCGCCCAATCTCACGGGAACGCGGTTTGACATCTTCCACTAATTGCACCACATCTGCATTGATTCAAGGTCGTCTGTCAGTCAATCGTCTCCGGCTTAAAATAACATAGTTTGCCAATTCTTCACAAACTGACATTTTTCTTTCTTTCAAGCTTTGGCATGAAACACGACGGCGTGGGGAACGATTGTGGCTTGAAAGATGGAGCCCCATCTCAGATCATGGCTCCTCAGATGACACAAAACACAAGCCCATTCACCTGGTCCCGTTGCTCAAAGAAATACATCACTAACTTCCTTGAGTAAGTTTTACTCCTACTTCTTCAATTGTCTTGGCTGAACCATATTCGATAACCTCATATGAATATGTACCGTATTGTAAGTTTTCCCTTTGTACAACTTATGGATTGTAGCCTATCTGCTTTGACAGTGAAGGCAGAGGTTGTGTGTTGTACTACTACACAACTTCGAAAATTTTGATTAAAATTTATTTTAATTGAAGTTACATTTGACTTCCACTGTCGCAGAGATGATAGATTAGTGGTTAGCCTTTTCACAGTTCCAGGGCTGGCGATTGTTTGCTGGATAATTGTGATGTTGTTTGTGATGCAGACTATAGTAAAGTTTGTTTTAACCATTGTTCCTCATTTTCCAAGTTGGCAACTACTGTATAACCTTGCATAATGATTACTGGGGCTATGGCTATGCCTAAAGAAAATTCACTGCTATTGTGTGTGTTTGATGTTACATCATAAATCAAAGAAATGTTTTCGGCAGTTTTAATTTGATTGAAGTTATATTTTACTCCTACTGTCACAGATGATGATAGATTTGTCTTTCCACAGTTCCAGGTCTGGCGATTGTTTGCTGGATAATCCGCCTCTTCGCGATTTTTCTTTTCCCGAGGAAATGCCAGGGCAGATGCACGACACAGACGAACAATGCCGCTTCCAATACGGGGCCCAATCTCGGCAATGTAAAATCGGGGTAATTATTTTATTCCTATCATATTGATGTACAACGAGTGAGCAAACAGCGATCTGAAACAAAAAGACTCGATGTGACATTTTTATATTATTTCAAATTTTTGTCGCGTTATTTTTCTATTGTTCGTTGTCTTTACACATTTGTCTTCTTGGAGGCGATGTGTGTGGTCTATCGACTTGTTATAATCACTTAAATCATTAAAGAATTAATCATAGCCACCACCGGTTGGAATGAAAACATTTAATGTAAAATATCTCTTGTTGAGTTGTAAAATATACTCGCTCTTGTTTTCAACAAAGTGTTTCCAATCAAAAAAACCGTTGTTGCTCCAAACTACGAACGGTTAACTGTAAAACTTGCGATTACAAAACAGTTTATTTTTAGCATAAATCAAGCACGTTCTTTCAAACCCTGTTTGCTACACAACGATTGTATCAAAATTAATTTACAAAATTTGTTATTTCAAAACTATTTTACTATTTTGCAATCTTTTTTCGAGAATACTTGCGGGCTTTTGCTTCAAAACTTCACGTTTTAATTTTCGCTTAAATATTCATTCACCGATTTGTGTGTCGTTACAACGATACTAAACTTAGATTGGCGTTTGTGGGAACAATCACGCCTTTATTTTTTTCACCATTCGATCATACCTAAAAGATCGGCCGAAAAGTTTGTATAAATAAACACAAGTTACGTGAAACTTTCTCCTCAGTGTACACAAGATCTGTTTTGATCCATGGCTCTCATTTTGCAGGATACGTGCCGGGAACTTTGGTGCCTGAGCAAAAATGGTCATTGTGTGACTAACAGCGTGCCAGCAGCAGAAGGCACAAGCTGCAGCACCGACGATGTTCTCCGAGGGGTATGTTTACTTTTATTTAACCTGTAAACGTTCTGATAGCCTTTTAAAGTTTTCTGTTGAGATCGCGCCCCGCTCAAAGGCCAAAAGCTGACACAAAAGCGACCTTATGAAACAAGATCTCGTTAAGCTGTTGTAGTTGGTTGCATTCAGTCAACCTAATGACTAAAGTATAGTAACAACGATACTAACGTTTCAGTGGTGCTATCGGGGCGACTGCGTTCCTTTCGGACATCGTGCAGAAGCCGTGGATGGTGCATGGGGCACGTGGACCAATTGGGTGGAATGTTCAAGGACTTGCGGAGGTGGAGTTAGTTCTTCTTCGAGAAGCTGTGACAATCCTCTTCCAGAACATGGGGGAAAATATTGCATCGGAGAAAGGATGCGGCATAAGACGTGCAACTCGCAGGTGAGAAGACGATTAAAGTGAGTTAAATTTTAAAACAATTTAACTAACATTTTTTACATCAAACGTGTTTAACTGTTTATGTTTTAGCGCGACTGCTGTTAAACAGGACATATATTTTTACTGATCACAGGCTTGTCCCAATTCAAGTCGTGACTTCAGACAGGAGCAATGTGCACGGTTCGACAATGAACTGTTTCAGGGGAAATATTACAATTGGATTCCTTTCTTTGGAAGCAAAGGTAAGTCGCACAAACAAGGCAGCTCTGCAACGAAGCCGGTTGCTCGTTTTTGCACACAGAGCACTGCTTTCCCTGTTCATTGACGCCTTCGACTGAAAGTTACATGTGATTCGCTTACAGGACAGGAAGTGAAGCCATGTGCGTTGAATTGCATGGCACAGGGTTGGAATTTCTTTACGGAACTGGCTCCCGCGGTCGTCGATGGAACGAGATGTTTCGACAATTCTTTGGACATGTGTGTCAACGGAATATGTCAAGTAAGTGAAAGTGTTGCTTCTTTGCAAACAACAATATAAGATTAGCACTCACTTGTGAGCTGCTTTCAGTAAACAAACCAATCACTTCGTGTTCAATCTAATTCTTTGTCGCAAGGCAATTTAATTTCTTTCGTGGTTTTGTACGAAATGAATAAAACACAGGTGTTTTTCAGCATGTTGGTTGTGATCATGTCCTTCATTCGAATGCAGTTGAAGACAAATGTAGAGTTTGTGGCGGAGATGGAAGCAGCTGCCAAACAGAGACCGGGTTCTTCAACGACCCTGTGATTCATGGACGTAAGTTTGAACTAGGTTTAATGTGTTGCTTGAAAAGAAATGAATTTTGTGAATTGTACAAAGCCGGGCAGTTGAAACGGAACCTTGCTTTTGTATTAAGCCAAAATGCCTGCGCAAGGTTTTACGCTTTTGGTTTAGGACGCCGTTCACTTCAAATTTGATCCAATTGAACTAATATTTACAGCTCAATATCTACTATTTCTATTTGCACTAACATCTTGTAAATATAAATTGGTTTCTACATCGGCAATATAAAACTAACATGTCGGCTTCCCTGTGAGGCAACGTGAAGCGGCTATTAAATCATGTTATCTTCGCGCTTTCTCACTAATCTCAAAGGTTTTCTGTGAAAACGAATTACGTACTGCCATCGTCACACAGAAATCGAGCGGCTTGAGCACAATCTCAGAGCGAGATAGCGAATGAAATGGACTTGGACTGACTATAGACTAGATAGAGCATAACATTGTCACTAGACATTATTCTCTTTTTGACACACTGTAGAAAAGTAGCCTGGAAACTTTATTAGGATTGTGTTGGAGCTGCGGCACTCGGCGACTGTTGATTTTGCATTTCTTGCATTTGTATCATTTGAACAGAGAACTGGCTAATCTAGCTCCGACACTGGCGTGACAAACTATGTATGAATGAATTTGAACAAAAGAAAAGTTTAATATTTAGTACTGTAAACATTCTATTCGTCATCAAGTGTTTTCATAGTTGACGGTTACTAATTACTTTTGGCAGAAGACTTGATAATTATGAGATAACGCATAGCCCACGCAGCTAGAAACATTGTTCCTTTTATAAAATTACTAAACGTCTACAGATGTTACCTCAATGTAAAACTGATCAAATTTGCTAACTGGGTAGGCTCCGCCCTCAGAGTGAAGGGTTATTTATCAATGCTTATTTGGCATCTGAAATCCTTTTAGCGTGGGGTGATAGTTTTGAGATAGATGTCTTTATATTTTGCCATAAACTTCGAACGTCCGGTTGTGGTGCAATTGCAGCATTGCTTTAGCGTAAGTAATCTATTGGTCGATTGTTTATTGTGTCACTGCATGTTAAAGCTGACAGTATCTTAACAACACTGCTGCGTTTCCGATAGGTTCAAAATCCAACCTTGACCTTGCAAAGCAAAGTTTGCCTGTCATCGTTATCGTTTCATCACAATACAATGCGATCTTTGAAACCGTCAAGCGGTCGTTCATACTTCAATATATTTTTGCCCCTAGGCAAATTCCCATTTAGTTTAAGAATAACTTTGTGATATCATGATTTGCTTCACCGATACCTTGTTTGTTTTCAGCAGCAAGTACGGTGTTATAGATGTTGAATCAATGTAAAAAAGATTAGAAGTGCTAACTAAGGGTACACATTATTTGTTTTTTTGTGTTCAGAATATCACGAAGTTGTCACTATCCCAGCTGGTTCTGTGAGAATCTTTATCGAAGAGCTGGAAACTTCGCAGCAAAATTACATCGGTGAGCTGCTTTTACTTTGCTACACATTTTTCTTGTAAATAAATACTAAGGGTCCTGATTTTTATAAAAGTAATCTTGTTATGTCACAGCATTGAAGAGCTCGAAAGGAATGAATCTGATAAACGGAGGATGGACAATTGTCTGGCCGAGTAAATTTGAAATTGCCGGAACAACATTCTCGTACAAACGACCAAACGACGAGCCTGAATCACTTCAAGCTCTTGGACCAACAACTGAAGATTTAGTTATCATGGTGAGTAATGGTGAGATGTTTTATGTCTTTGGTTTTGAATTGGGTAAACTAAGGCTGTTATTCAATTTGTGAACTTGCATCATTTTGCTTGTGTAAATCAGGTATTCTTGTAGTTCACTGAGATTGAGGGTAACTCATCGGGTCAATTTGCAGGCTAATATCCTTTTTGGGTAAATACAGTTAATTGTCACTGAACACTGAGTCTTTTCACAGGTACTGGTCCAGGAAGACAACCGCGGCATAAAGTACGAATTCAACGTGCCTGTTGAACGACAAGGCAGCGGTGGTGCCGAATCAGCCTTTCTGTGGGATCATGGAGACTGGACTCCATGCTCCTTATCTTGCGCAGGAGGAAGTCAGCATCGTTCTGTGGTCTGCGTGAGGGTGGATGATGACACAATAGTCCAGCACAGTTACTGCGACGAGAGCATCATGCCAGTTGAGCAGCAACAGTCGTGCAACATGGAGCCGTGCCCTGCTATGTAAGAGTTAATTTTTTATGACTCCGATGTTTACTTTAACAGTTTTATTACATAGTATGCATTTGTCTGTGCAAACTTAGCTTATCTTTTCAATCAAAAACGTCTTTTTGACTTTCAGGTGGTCAGCAGGGTCATGGTCTGATTGCAGTCGAACATGCGGGGGCGGACATCGCACACGAAGCGTGGTATGCATGAGAAAGTTAACTCAAACAGAAGACGAAATGGTCAATCGACGTTATTGCGCAGACACACGTCTTCCGGCTAGTGAAACTTGCAATGTGAAGACATGCCCGCCTGAGTGGTACTCGGAGAACTGGTCTTCGGTGAGTTTACATTTGGCTTCATCAGTAGTCTTATGAATTACAAAAAAATTAAATGCCTGAGCAAAATATTTTACAACGTTAACATTGCTTATGTTTCACAGTGCAAACCTAGCTGTGGTAATGGATTCAAAACGAGAGTGGTATCCTGCATGTCGAGCGATCGAAGGATAAGATATTCCAATGAGAGCAAGTGTGACAGCCTGTTGAAGCCAGATATAAAGCTTCGTTGCAGCAACCGTGCCTGTCCGCCGGCGAGATGGCATGTTGGAAAATGGGGAGCGGTGAGTAAACTTAAATGCTTTTGCAGTAATTTTGCATGTATGTTTGTCAAGCAGCACTATTATAATCGCAATCTATAATTATAGATTAACACTTTTTTCCACACTAACTATTCAAGTTGATTTGTTTTTCGTATTCGTCTGGTTTAAGTATACAAGTTGAGTTAATTTTTTATATTAAATTTTAGTGCAATACCAAATGCGGGCGTGGTCTCAAACGAAGAAGAGTGGTCTGCGCGACACAAAAGATCGTGAGGCCACCTAGCGAGTGCGCACGTCTCACATACAAACCGCCAAACGTCAGGTCGTGCGAGTCTCAATGCAACGTTCCAAAGAACACAGATCAATGTGTAGACGACGGGAAGGTGAATTATTGTCCGCTAGTACTCAAGTTCAAGTTCTGCACTCGGCCCTACTTTAGGAAAACATGTTGCCACACGTGCTCAAAGGCGTGAGCAGAAATCACTCGATAGGAGAAAATCCTTTTCCATCCAAAAGAGATGCAAAGGCGAGGAAGGGATGTCAGCGAAATGTTGACACGTTCTCGAGAATCATAGCTGAAATGAACTATCTGCAAAACGTTGTTGCTGGATTGCTATGATTGACACTGAGTTACGACGATTGCAAAGAAATTCCTTGAAGGTGAACCGTAATGAACTCGGAACGTCTTCGCATCACGGCACTTGGTTTTACACAAATGTTTGCTATATATTTTACAAGGTTTTTATTCCATAACAAAGAGCAATTAGGCCTACAGTAGGGTTACCATATTTGAAAAAGCAAAATTCCGGACAGTGCATGACTATTTTCATGAGACCATATTATGCGCTGCCGAACTATTAGCCATTACTATTAGCCATTAGAATTAGTCAAGGATTCTATATCAAAAATTCACTATCTATGACATTTCAAGTAAATCTCTGATTATATGTGCGAAATCGCCTGCTTATATAGACTGTTGGAATGTTTTAGTAATTTTCGCAGCATGTGATCTATATCTAACCAATTCTGATTCAGCACAACGGCCAAGGTCAATAAGTTCAAGAAAGTTCCAAAGCTCCAGAAAGTTCTAAGTGGTAAACATCATTGATAAGGAAAACGCTCTGTTACATCATAATTCCGTACAACCTCGTAGTAAAAAAAATGGAAGTGTTGCACAGTACGATTGCAGATGCAGTAAAATGAGCTGGCTGAGCGAATTTTCTAGAAAAAAATTTCCTAATTCCCCCAAAACGCCAATCATAAAATTCCGGACATTTGAGCATTTTTTTAAATTCCTCCCGGACGCAAAATTTAACACTAAATTCCGGACATGTCCGGAATTTTCCGGACGGTATGGCAACCCTAGCCTACAGTAACATTCAGAAAACGAAATACATTCCACCACGTGCGAATCAATAGGGTGCTGCTGCTAGCTTACACAGCAAAATATTTACAGTACGTTTTTACTTCCTGATAAAAAGCGTCGCAATCGTCCTTGAAGATAAATTGACCTAAATTGCGTTTGGTCAGTTTAAGACTTATTGTGCTTTATGACCAAAATTCAAGCTCACCGCTTATGTGGAATCATTATTTCAATTGCTGGTTGGTGATATTCGTTAATCAAATCAAGGTTCTCGCTCAGCCTACCAGGTTTTTGATACTTCTCTGTTGGTCCTGAGAGATGATTCTAGAAGCTTCCATTTTGCTGCAGTTCCAACGTTACCGCCCTTAAACTCTTCCCTGAAATCATCCGAATCGACCACTAGTGTTTTCTGTTTTGTATGTTGCTTTTGAATCAGCATTTCCGGTTTTTGCGATGAAGGTACGAAACTTCTAAAACATTTTTAAGTAGGCTATTCAAAAGATAAAGAGCCCAAAATACGAACACTAAGCACATGTACGTTTCAAACACTAGATTGTTTTCATATTCAATACTATTAAATTATGAAAATGATCATAAGTTTAATTAGCAGGCTAACCATTTTTTTGGCTCTTTATGTTTTGATTAGCCTGACCAGGCGCTCCAAAGATTTTGCTCCTAAATTTAAAGTTATGACAGAAAAAAAAAAAAAAGTTATGACGTGCAAGGTTAGTTTTGTGGACGCTTTTATACACCGTGCACATCTAAGGTTCTAATACACAAAAATACTTGCATACTTTTTGAAAGTGTTTACTGATATAGTTTAGTTAATGATGTTGATCCTTTTATTTTGAGAAATATGCTTCATCTTTTCATGTTAGTTTTTCGTCTTTTTTATTGAATCGAATAGTGAACAATAAACATCATTACCGCTGTATGCCGATGTGGAACTGTCAGCCACCTACTAAGTCTATTCTTTTATTAAAGCTTTGTTTGACTTAACATCGGCTGCGTCTGGATTAAAAAAGACTAAGAATTAAAATAATGTATCCAGTCTTTGAAATTAGCATGTTTTTACTTCGGCAAAAACGTTGCCGAAGCCAAACGGCAAAAGTTGAAATTGCCTCGTCAATTGCTGTGAACATTTATTACGAAAAGATTGTACCAAAACACGTAAAACGAGAAGCGAAAAATATACTAGAGAAGTCTATCACGACCGCATTGTTTGATTGGTTGTGATGTAATAATACCAAAAGGAGCGATAAAGCGAGCAACGCGATACGCTCACTGATACGGTAATTCACGTTAAATAACTCCCGGGGGGGAGTAAGTTAATTTTGGGTTGATTCAACGTTCCAGTCAGCACAAACCGATTTAATTTTCTCGGCAGGTCATTTTGCGTAACAATGCCCAATAAAAAATTTACGCTTGTTTTACATTAATTCGACATCTAGCGACGTTGAATTATCATAAAATAACGTTAAGTGCTCAACCAGGTACCGGTAACAAATTAATTTCAATTCTCCCAGCTGGGCAAGTGTCTAAGCGCCGGCGAAGTAGAAAGTAACCCAAATAAAACATTCAGCAATAGTACGATTGAAGCAACATCCTAGTCTGGTGTAGTCTAAGAAAATTATTTTTTTTTGTAATCTTGTGGTCCTTACAAGCGCTCGTGTGGCTTCGGCATTTTTATTGCCGACGCTAATGTGCCATTCATGCATCCGCGTCGGCAATCACCTTGGCAATTGCCGACGCTAATTTCGATGACTGTGTATCTAGAAAGTCTAAACCAGTGGTTCTTAATCTTTTTTGTATGTTTTACCCTTTTAACAAAGATGGATATCAGATTTACCCCCAATAGATAAAATGGTAGTCTACTCATTTATTAAAAAACAAAAGTAAAAAATTCCATCAGTTATATTCAATGCGACGGCTGCCGTTGCTTTTTGGCAACTAGTTATTCAATGTCTGGTAAAGTAGGAGATAATGCACAACAAAACTCGGATTCAACATGAAGTTGGTTTGGTGCTTTAAGGTGCGTCTACACGAGAAAGTGTTCTTGCTTAGAAATTCTTGCTTAAGCTAGTTTTTAAGCTTGTTTCGTCTACACTCGCAATCTCAAAAAAAGATTTTGCTTGCTTGAACGCGGTCACGTGAGTATTTCAACCGCAATGACGTCACGTTTCAAAAAGTTCGCGCCAAAGCAAGAAGTAAACCAACTGTTTTTTAACAACTAGTCGGCAGTCGCAGTGAGCTGGCACTTTGAGTTGTTGCAGTCATTCAATGATTTAATAATGGCTTTCAAATGTTAACGTGTGTTATTTTTGTTGTGATGATCATGGTCAGAAATAAAAGCAACTGAACTCAACTTGTGTAAAAAATGCTGCAAAAAGAAACTTCAGAAAGAAGTGTTCCGACACCTTAGTGAAGTTAAAAAGTTAGAAACAGGCGTGGCCAGAGAACACTGGAAGCATCAAACACAAAACAACAACTACAAACTTCCTAGTTGCTTGACTAGCAGCCAGACTACTGAGTGTAGACCTGAGGTTTTGCCGCGAAAAGATTTCTAAGCAAGAGAACTCACTTAAGCGCCCAGTTTTTCGCTCTGGAGCGTATTTTTTCTCCGGCACTCGCTTAGTTTCTTAAAAGTAAGCGGCACAAAGTGCGATTAACTTAAACAAACAAGAAGTTTTGCTAGCTTAAGCAAGAAAACAGTCGTCGTGTAGACGCACCTTTAGATTTGATAGTAAGCAATGCAGAGAAGCCGCATTTGCATAGGTAAGAAGAAGAAAACGGGACAACACTAAAAGGCGGACATGTGGAAATAAGCCGGGCGTGAAATGGCGTATTGTCTGTGGAAGTAGCGCTTCAACACCGATGTAGAAAACGCGGAAATACGATCTTGGATTCCTAAACAGGAAAAGGCGGAAATGCAATGTTTAACAACAACTCAATACCAAACATTTTCTTATGTTGAAATATCATTGAAAGATATTGTTTAGAAGCAATTGTGAAGTCATTAAATACTTGGACTGTTTTAATTCCACAGTTATTGGAGTAAATTTCGAAATTTAATGGAATTTATTAAAATAGAAAAAAGGCAGAAATGCGATTTTTAGCCACAACTCAATACCGAACATTTTCTTATGTTGAAATATCATTGAGTTATCGCTATGTTAAACAATATGGACGCCAAGATCGTATTTCCGCATTTTCTACATCGGTATTACATCGCTACTTCTGCGGACAATACGCCATTTCACGCCAGGCTTATTTCCGTATTTCCGCCTTTTAGTGTTGCCCAAGAAAACGTGACCAGAACATTCAGAGCTAGAATAACAATGATATCAAAACTTTTCTAGGTTGCAAAAGTGAAACTCATCTTTTGCAAAAGAATTGTTTGTTAATTCTATAAATTCATCTTGGATTGCTTCAGGAACATCTTTCATTTTACATAAAAAAAGATTTGTCGCTACTTTCATCAAAATGCTGCGCCAGTATTTATCTAGGGAAAATATCGTTCAAACTCCTCCTGCAAGTTTTGAAGATGACCGATGATGTTATTCTTCAAGTTTTGATTGAGATCATCTCCAGCTATCTCCGTCAAGCGGTGAAATGATGTCTACAATACCTAGGCACAATTTTTCTGTCCCATCAACTGATGTGGATATTTTGATTGATAGCTCATTTACCCCCCAAAACAAGGAAATTTACCCACGGGGGTAAATTTACCCCAGTTTAAGAAATGCTGGTCTAAACCAACCCAACATCGATCGGGAATCATGGCAACAACTCGCCACTGACAAATCAGACTGGTGAAGAAAAACTTGGGATGACACACAGCGTTTAAAAAAGCAGGAAATAAATAGCATAGGAAAAGCCAAAAAATCTACGTCTCCCACCTTCTACACAATTTAAATTTTGACCACGTCTATTCTACCACAGACTGGACCTTTAAAGTCACATTTGACCAGGGGCGCGAAAGTAGGGGTGCTCAAGGGGCTGCAGCCCCCATAGAAAATTCTGACATTTTAACGTACACAACACAGATGTTGTTCAAAGTGTTGCAGTTGTAATTTGTGAATCGTCTAAACGTAAATCTTTATTCATGTCGCTTTATTCGTGTTATTCACATATGCTCGTCCCCTTCAAAATATTACACATTTGCGAAACTCTTAAATAAGCCAAGTTTTACTTAAACTTTTATCACAATTTAGAACTAAAATATGCTGAGAATGCACCAAACCAAATGTGATTTTGCTGAGGGAGACTCCCGCTGTTGTATTGGACCTTCGGCGGACAAGTGGCCGGGCCTCGCCCGTATGCAGCACTCCCATTTCTAGGACTCACCACTCACCAGCCGCCGCTGCATGCTTATGTTAGCCCTTTTCAAGTAAACAACTGACTGATGTTCTTTATACAAAACATCAGTCAGTTGGTTATTTGAAAAGCGCTAACATGAGTATGGCCGAAAACGTTTGTAATTTTTAGTTTATTTTTATGTCATTATGTTAAATGCCGTCTTTTATTTGGCAATGATCAATCACACGACGAAAATGTTCCTTACAGTTACACTCACAGCAGCCATATTTGCCAGCACAGAGACATACAAGGTCCACAAAAGATGCAAAATGTATATTCTATAAATATAAAACACAAAATAAATCAAAACAATAAAAAGACAAGATCAGTGCTTATTAAAAGGGCGACCCTCGTCGTGATACGGCATAGGTTTCCTCCGTGATTCAGGATATGAGTTGAGCAAATTTCGCTGCACATTGTAGGCTTCCTTGCTGCGAGCCTCAGGGTATCTGTTTAGCATTTGATTCAAAATTTTCGGATGATATTGCCCATCAACTTTTTCTCCTTTCATCAATTTATTCACCTTTTCTTTTTCTGTTGCCTGAAAAAAGTAAAGGTAATTTTTTATGCTGAACACTATGTTCCAAACACACTAAGAAACACCGATTACGTTAATCAAATTCAAAGCATGCAAGAACTTATTGATCAATATTTTTGTTTACTCAATTCACCTGACAAACAAGTCTTTTCTTCATCTCTGCATTGCAAATACTTATCAGCAATGCGTAAAAATATCAGCATTGGAATCCCTACTTGTCACCCCAAAGTGCAAGACACTCACCTTGTGGTTTTGGTTGCACTTTAACAAAGCTGCATACGCTTGTGAACACTTCGAATAATCGTCATATTTATTTGTGCATTGAAGAAGTTGAGTTAACTCAGGTAGACACGGCGATTCTGAAAGAATCATAAATTTTTTTCAGTATGCGACAAACCTAAGATGCTGACATTAGTTTTGGCATCCACCAAATCCGGAGACCAAGTTTCGTAGCAAAAAATACCAACATGGTGAGAAGTAACAAATGCCCTTCAACGCCATATTTATTGGTAGGCCTACGCCCTACATTACTGTTGAAGATGAACTTGAATCACAGCAGCCAAGCCTGATGGCACTGCGAGTCCAAAATAGCTTCTAAACGCCTGCAGTTGTTGTGATTGACGAGTACTGTGGACTAAAAACTCCTTCTTCGCACAACCTGGTCCGACCTTGTCTCTGCATTATACCTACCTAGTAAATGCTTGGTACCCCTCCTGCAGTGGTTATGGGAAAGAAAACATGTTTCACTGATAAATAGCCAGTGAAAAAACTATATAGAAAAGTTTCAATCTACCTTCATGGTACTGAAAATTTACAGGTAGGACCAGACACTTAGGCACCAACACTATGACATCGAGGAATTTGGGTTTTGCCTCTCTGTGGGATTGGATAATTTTGGCTAATATTTTGAGTAAAGTGTCATTTACTGGATGTTTTATGGTCACAAATTATATTGACAACACATGTCCAAAACTATTATGGATCTTTTGTCTTACAACTTTGCATTTTTCAGCATCCATTTATTTATCAAATTGCACAAATTGTTTCTAGTACTAGTTGCAACGTTCATTTGATGAAAGTGAAAGCAACAACAAACTGGTTAATTCATTGCTCCACTGACGTTTTGCGCATCATGACAATGAGCATCCTCAGAGTAAATAACAAACAAAATAAAATTTAAGCTTAGGGAACGATCAAATATTACGTAACGCATTTTTTCCGAATTTTTGACTCCCCCCTCCCCCATGTAACGCTTTTTCACTACAAATTCAGCACAAAAAACTACCATTTTGTACTCGAAAGCGTTACGTAATGTTTTGCTTGAACCCCCTCCCCCCGATGTGACGCTAACGTAACGTTTTGCATAAACCCCCCCTCCCCTCGAAGGCGTTACGTAATATTTGAACGTTCCCTTATATGCTTTAGGCTTATAAATGTTTATTGCCTTGACACGCATACGCAAGGCGTCATGCCTATTTGAACGCAGTTGGAAATGTTGTTGTAATTTAATGTCTTCAGTCTCCACTGCTTTAAATTTACATTTAATGTTTGAAGTTTTTATGTAATTTAACCGCTCACATCTTTTGGCCAACCTTTAAAATTAAGTGTTTCAATTTTTCTTTCCTTCAATCCCACTGGCCACTGCAGTATGTAATTTTGTACATTTTTTTTGTATGTTATTTGCTGTGAGGATGCACATTGCATGCGCTAAACGTCAGCAAAGCAATAAATCAACCTGTTTGTCATTGCTTTTACTAGATGAACGCTGCAACTAGTGCTAGAAACCATATATAATTGCCAGGATGAACACCCAAACTTTTTAGAATTCAAAATGCACAAATTGGAATTTCCACATTTAAAAGTTTTTATTTCATTCAGCAAGGTATCAAATGTTTCATAACACTCAGGACTCTATATCTCTAACTTTGGTCTTGAGTTGCAATCAAGAAAATTTCACCACTATTGTTGTAACATCTACTAGGGATGCACAATTGCACATGTAGTTCTACATGTTCGAACCTAAAAACCTAGGACCCAAGATTCACTAATGGCAACTTGGACGTTTTAAATGTAAAGGTAATTTAAAATATTGAAAAACCCACCTTTATTTTTCTTAAAAGCTTTCAATGACTTCTGAACAACCAAAGGTCTCTTCGTTTTCAAAATCGGTCCAGTTTGCCGATTAGTCAGATAAGCAATTTTTGCATTTATATCACCAACTTTTCTTGACATTTTTCACTGCATCTATATTTAAAAATATGCATGTAAGCTGTATACAATGTACATTGCAATACCACTTGGTAGGTTCAATCGCGTAGCACAATAATACTGCTGCAAAGGTAATTTAAGAACATAAAGGGTATTTTTTAACTCAGGTGGCAATTCTACCTCATCGGTGGTGAAACTGTTTTAACACAACACCAAAGCTTTCTTGATTTATAGTCAAAATAACAATTTTGGTACTAATGTTTTTTGCAGTATTAATCCTGTAACATTTGTAATGTCTTCATTATGTTCATTTATGTACAATTTTTATTTCACATAAAACTTCCTTTGTCAATAAAAAATTTGTGTAAAGCGTGTCAAAAGAAATGGTGATCAACATTGCCTTTTATCAACACAATTTTGGATTGCTGATAAAAATATAAAGTACTGTTGGTTACTAAGCCATCAAATGTTTTCACATAAGTGTTGAAGATATGAAATAACCATGCCAGCCTGGCTAACACAATACATTAAATGGTACGAGCGCATTATATGCTATACATATGCAGTCTGTAAATATATAATTAAACTCTTACAGAATATTCAAATACCGTACCTGACTCAAAAGTCATAACATGTATAGAAATGCACCATTTACATTAAATGCACCAAAGCACCAAGCTAAAATTGTAACATATTTTTACTAGTAGCGACATATGAGTATTTCCTCAATGGGTCATTTCATTATATTACAGACAAAATTTTCAAATTTTGGCACCACCTAATTTTTATTTACTTAAAACATGCTTCTCACTTTTCTAAGAAAAATGGTGCAAATTTGATGAAAATCAGATAAGCGGCTCTCGAATTACAAGTGAAATAATCTTAGCCACTAAGTGGCTTCATAGATAAGGAGCAATAGAAAAACGGTAATATCTCAAGAACCGCTCAACATATTTGGATAATTTTTAGCTCTACCCCAATGTTTTATGGGGTGGGCTATCTGTCTATGAACACTAAAACAAATTTTGGCTCCTACTTTTTGAGATAAAAAGAAATTGACCTCTTGTCGTTACGCACTATGATGTGTAACTTTCCAAAAAAATTTAATTAGGTAGAGGAAAAATTGATGAAAAGTTTGGCAAAAACAGTGTAGTGCTAAAGTCCCAACTTTTAGCCTAAATCACATTTACATGTAGTGAAAGATGGTTCCCTGAAGAGGTTCTACTTTCCTTTGTGATGTCATAGTCATATTTGTTTTCCCTTAATCACACCAATGTGCTGTCACAGACATTAGACATGTTTAAAAGAAATATGGTTGCACTTAATCCATCTAATTTGAACTAGTTTGCAGGATTTTGAGACTTTAGCACTTTTCTGTTTTTGCCAAACTTTTAGTCAATCTTTCCTCTACTCAATTAAAAAAAATATTTTTTTTAAAGTTACGCATCATGGTTTTATTGGTGAGTAACGACAAGAGGTCAATTTCTTTTTATTCAAAAAGTAGTAGCCAAAACTTGTTTTAGTGTTCATAAACAGATAGCCCACCCCATAAAACATTGGGGTAGAGCTAAAATTATTCAAATATGTTGAGCGGTTCTTAAGATATTGCCGTTTTTCTATAGCTCCTTATCTATGAAGCCACCTAGCGGCCAAGGGTCATTTCACCTATAACTCGAGAACCGCTTGTCTGATTTTCATCAAATGTGCACCATTCTTCTCAGAAAAGTGAGAAGCATGTTTTAAGGCAATAAAAAAAATTGGGTGGTGCCAACCAATGTTCCTATTATAATGAAATGACCCTAATATAATTATAATTGCAGGCCTCGAAATTTGTTTTTGTTGACAAACGTGTCCGGTCTGAGCAGCTATCTCGGCGGACACGCCAGTTTTTGCGTCGATTGTCATGCTTAATCACTTTATCTTGTTAATCCTTCACCATTTGAAAACTACAGCTACCGTTTAGAAGGCTTTTTAAAATTTCAGCAAAGTCACTCTGAAAGGCTTTCATCAGACCAACAGCGTGCGCTTGAAGAGTCAAAGCACCTTGTAGCTGTTACGCTTGGCCTTTTCTTTCTTACTGTAATACCAAAACATAACAAATTTAGTAACCAACCTTGCCTTATCAATATTACTCGGAGATCAAAGTCAGACATTGTGACGTAAAACTTGAACTAAGTTGTGCGTGATTACTGATTAGTGTAGAAGTATTGGTACTCCCGTTGATTCTTAGCGAAGAATTGGCCATTGTTACACTGATTCAGTATCATCAACCGTTGAAACAACGTAAAAATTAAAAGTTTTCCTGCTTGAATGGAGGATAAGGGATACAGTATTCATACTTTCTAGATGCATGCTACAATGCATGTGAAACTATATTCTTGCAACAATTGTTTGTGCTATGCAATGATGATTTGTACAGTAGAATTCGCCTATAACGGCTTCGTTTATAACGTCAATTACGTCACATTTCGCTCAGTCCCGGCAGAATTCCTATCTTTTACGTACATTGTAGTTCGGCTACCATAGGCGCCGACTTTTCAAAAAACCTTGGCGGGCGAGAAAGGTGATGACGTCATAACCATAACACTATTTTACTCAATTAAAATAGTCTTTGATTAAGCTTAGTGTCTTGTTTATATTGACACCTAGGTCGCAAACCGAATTTATTAGAACCGCTGCTTGAAACGATTAGTTTTACGCATGCTGCACACCTAGTCGTAAAAGTTTTGATATTGTTAGCTCATAACTGGAACAGTTGGAAAACAAGCCGATTCATTTCTTTTTCGTGCGAGTGAATAACGATGATCAAGACAGTGAAGTTATATATTAAGAAATAAAACGCAAAAAAATCACGATCTCAAGCAGAGTGGAAACCCGCTATGAGTTTTATTAGCTTCGTTTTGCTAATTACTTACCTTCAAAGCGTTAACAACAGCGAAGTGTTTTCTCTTGTGTTTTTATCGAAAGTCTTTATAGTCTTTTATCGAATCCCGTATATACTCGAGTATAAGTCGAGATGTTTACAAGTGATTTTCACTTCAAAAAGACAGGTTCAACTTATACACGGGACAAAGCTCGGCAGTTTTCAAAATAAACACATTTTTGCTGTGGCAAAATCATTGCCAACGTAGATTGCAGAGTGTGTAATGGCGTCGGTGGAACTAAAAGTTTTGAATACGATTATTTGCAGTGATTCAAACTTAATTTTCAAATTTAATGATTTCTATCAATTTTAAACTTTATGCACTTGTTGAGTAATATACAAAGCTCACGAGACAAAACAGCGGAAAGAGCTATTTTAAGAGATCAATTTTTTTATTTTTGCGTGTAGGATATAATCGTTCTAATTATATTTATCGTAAATCGTTATATTTATTATCGTTATACATAATCGTTTATCGTTCTAATTATGTTTTATTACGTAGCATTCCATGATCGTGGAAGTCGATGTTAAACCTTAGCGGCCGCATAAAACAATGATGTCAGGTTAGTTAGGTGATAATGGCAGTAGGAGACGATTGTTAATGCAAGCAATATCTGCGACCAAGACCATTAAACACCTTTTCTTTTATCGGTTTTCGATTTAATTCTCACACATCGCGAAAAAAAACAATGCGTTCTGTTGAATCATAATTGATCTCACAGCGGGAAGACCTCGTTGAAAATAGCGCGTCTAATTTAGTTGGTTTTCTTAATATTGCAGTGAATAGTTACGTGACTATTCCAGCAGCGTAAGTTACTCTACCATCTACTTTGAAATTTCCATACCGTATGAGAAAGCCATGCGATCAGCTGCGGTTTTGCGGGCAAGGGCAACGTAGGCTATATTTCGCTTTCGGCATTCTTTATGTCCGTTTAAATGATCTAAATCTCTTTCGCGAAGTGTTTTATCCTTTGAAACACCACTTGTAATAACCATTTTTGTTGCCTCTCAGCCATAAATTTACGGGGGGCGCCGCCCCCCGGAAGTCGGCGCGTATGTCGGCTACAACAGCATCGCCTATAACGTCAATTCGCATGTAACAGCACCCTTTATTGGTCCCCAGACGTCTTTTGTTCGTTTATAACGTCACTTTAAGCCATCACCTTCACCACGAACGGTCAGTCTTTTAATCCAGTTAGCGCTGCTGCTTGCAAAATGTCTTCCTTTATTTTGCTACGTCGTTCTCAGCAGGGACTTTAACTGAATTAACTTTTTTCTCGCGTGAAAAACTATTACGTGTAAAAAGCAGCTCTACAGTTGACCTTTAAACAACTCAATTTTTTTTCTTTGTTCACTGTATTTTCTGCGTGCCTTTTGTCAGTTTGGTGGTACACAGTAACCCTGATTGGATTATACACCTCTTTCTTTAATCAAAAGACAGTTGTGGAATAGTTTGCGGTAGTTCGTCTATAACGTCAATTCGGCTATAACGTCAGTTTTTGCAATCTCCTAGAGGTGCCGTTATAGGCGAATTCTACTGTATCACCAATTCCTGTATTATTTCTCGGTAGACAGATATGACCGATCTAGATGCTACTCCCCGCGAACATCACATGGTGAGTTTTGAAGCCTGTAATTGATTGAAACTAAAAAGGAACCTTTAAACTTTGATCAATAAGGTGGGGGCAAAACTAAACATAACTCAGAATTGACAGCATGACCTCATTTAAATATGTATCATTTCGTTATTCAAAAAAATGTTGCTTTTTATCATAATCAGACCCATCTATGGTCATTAAAGAGTTAGGGTCAAGCGGACAAGAGACAAAACAACGCCATGGGCCCATGGCGACCTACATACATGGGCCTTGCCAACGTGTAGATCTACAGGAATGTTTGGAAGCCGATGTAATTTTTCGTTTTGAACTCTAGGCTAAATGTACTCTATAATTTTTTGAAATGATAGTTTTAAGAATCCAAATTGCTGAAGTGTGATCACTAAATCTTAAATCACTTTAAATCCTGAGTTTCACGTTAAAAATGACACTTTTTTCCTTATTACTTGTGATGAGTTTACTAGTCCTTGTCCCCTTTTTACTAGTCCCTGCGATTTTCAGTGCAAGAGCTACCAAACATAGTACATCGGCCTTTAGTCAAATTTCAAGCTTGGCACGTTGGCATGTGCATAACTGCATATATATCCCCATGTAAAAGAAGATGTAACAAGCTAATTTTTTTTGAATTTACAGTCATTGTCTTGTCAAGAGACTCAAGACACAGATACATGTTGTTGATAAAGTGTAAAACTGGTCCTGCCACATATTATGCAGTTGCTCTCCCAACATGGCCACTTGTAAGATGTTCATAAAAGCCAATTGCACACTAGGCATGCGAAAGCAAAAATATGGCTTGCATAACCAAGACGTGACCATTTTGAAAGTGTATAATGAAAACTGTATCCCTGGACATCACTTTCGTCATCTTCTGTTTGAAACATAGAACCCAGGTAAGCCAAATGCATTAGATTAATTATAATCCACAAAGCATTAAACAATTTTGCCCAAAGGGGTACATTGAAAGAAAAATAGTTTGATGGTCTTGACTTGGCTTGAATTTCAGGACAACGAAATGTTCTAGAAAGTTTCTTCCTAATAGCATGCTCGGCATATGTGTAAATAGCAAGTGATAAGAGAATAGCAGCTAGATGAACACTGAGGCCATGTAGCATAGCACTGGCAGCATAAGTAAACAATACAGCAAGAAAATCACCAAGAAATCGAGAAGAATCAAACACATAGACCTTTAACCACTTGCTCATTGGTATGTTCCAAGATACAACAACACTGAGCAAGGAACGTGGTATTTCTATATCAAGAGGCCTAACAATTTCAAAATTTGACCATGAAGACAAAGGAAGTGAAGCATCACGGGGTTCATCATCTGCTTTCAACTTTTTACTTGTCACTTTCACAAACCCAACACCAGAAAGCAGGCATGTAGTTGTGGCAAGGTAAGAAACATAGTAATGACTAAAATGAAATGAAACAGCAGCTTCATATGACAACATCCACTCATTTGCAACAACAGGCACGATTATTGGCAATTGGGCTTCTAATGGATTGATGAAAAGATGTGGAAAAACACACATAGAAAAAACAAGGCAAGCCATGGATAGAATAAGACTTTTTGTAACACAAAATAACCATTCCAGGTTTAAAGAACGTCTAGCAAATAAGGATTCTTTATAATCTTGAAAAGAAATCCATGGGCCGAAGATTAAGGTCCCAGGATGTAAACAATAGGCAGAAAACTCTAAAAAATTAGGCAAAACAAAGTTTTTTCTGTCAAAATCTATAGATACTGAAATTATTTTCATTGACATTAACAACAAAATTCCTCGCATACGATTCCACATTACTGGATCTGAAAATAGTAGTTCAGTAAAAAGAATATATGTCACAGTGAAAAAAGCAGTAAACAAACCACTTTTAGTTGTAACAATTAATTTGCTACAAAACAAATTTGATAAATGTGTAATTGTGATTAAAGCAAATATGATACAAATCATGATAAAAAACATATCTGCAAACATATCATAAAGAACAAAACAACCAAATAGGCATGAAAATAAATGTAGAATATGTGAACTTCTTATCTTACTAAACTCAAAATAGTTCAGCAATAAAACAATAATTTGCAAAAAAAAGCAAAGGAGACATAACATTTTCACTTGACCTGCACCCTGAAAGAAAACCGAACCTACGCAGTTGGAAGCAAGACGGGAAAGTTCTTGCTGTGCATTATAATTGTTTATGCGATACATTAGAATTAGCTCAGCATCTTCAGGATTGTCGCTAAATGCTTCTTCCACATCATACGCATCTTCATATGCATTGTAATCTTCATAGTCTCCATGATTTTCTCCAGCAGCGACATAATGGTACTCAGGTTCCATAACACTTATGTCATCAATATTAGTAACTACTAAACCTAGTTTTATATACTGTGTTTGAATCTAGCACCTAAATGACAAATAAAACACATTAAACACTAGATAACAATGCATACAACATTATATTGAATATCACAAATGCTTTGCAAGAACAGTAAACAATTACATGCAAATAAAATTACCAGTACTTCAGCTATATACGGTATGCTATAAAATGACACACTGTTGAATTTTTAGTCACAAAGCCTATTATTGTTTAATAACTCAAAGCAGTAACAAAAATCAATCAAATTGTGCAGCACAAAAATTAACATACAGCAGCAAAAGTACGGCACACACATGATGGAAACAAAACATTGCGATAGAACAATACAATGCTATAAACATTGTCCATTTATCTAATGTGTTCATTCGATGCATAAAATTATTTATTGTGGTGGAGCAGCCCCTCTTCCTCTACCAAATCCTCCACGGAAGTCAATAGATCCAACACCTGCGCCAGCATCAGCTTTCTTGTCAGGTCCTCCAGCTGCATCACTTTGGCGATAAGCATCTCGGTCACTTTGGTATGCTCTTCGTGACTCACCAACTTTAGGTCGCTGTGGTCTTTGGTCAGTAGGGCGAGTTTGCCTTTTAAGTGTGGCAGGAACAATTTCTGGAGGCAAATGAAGAAAATCTCTTAAGTATTGGATTCCTTCATTTGTAAGAGTCCAATAAAAGTGGCGCCATGTGAAATTTTGTTTCACGTATCCACGGGACTTCAGGGATTCACAAGCTTTCATAACATGCAGATTTGGCACAGCCGCTAATTCTGGGTGTTGAGAAAGAAATACATCTTTTTTGGCGACAAGCACGCCATCTCTGAATAAATGTTCATAAATTATAACGCGGTTCTTCTTGGGTATCAACATTTTGTTAATAACAGCTGAAATAACTGCACCACAAACCCAGCTTATCAGCGCAAAAAGAACAACTCGTGGAAAATGGCGAACAGCGCCGTTTGAGGTTGCAAACATTTCAACTTTTTATGCGGGTTTTGATAGCAGATAAAGTTGAGCTTGATGAATTCCTATATTGCGAAACAAATGCACAAAAATCATAAATAAAAAAAATAAAAAAGAAGACACAACACTAAAAGCAAACAAAAAAATATTTTTTTTAAAATACCCGTTGAATTTTTTTGAATTTTGTTTCAATAGCCTACTCCCAATGAAATGATCTTTCAGCCCAATTCAAAACAAGGTGATGGTATATTTGCTGTCAATGCAGCAAAAACATTTGAAAAAGTAAAAAGTGTGTAAATAGAATAACTTTATTGTGGCATTTTTGCAATCCAGATGTCTGTGTTGGAAAAGTAGATGTTGTTACAGGTAGGGTCGTGCGTCTAAAACGGAACCGTATCCTTTAAATCTGGTACACAATCGCATCATTCGCTGTTTAAACTTCACCAAGATTAAGGACAGAATTCCCACCAAATCTCTTTTCAATAAAAGCAACTTGCTACAAGTCGAAGACATGTTTTTAACAGAAGTAGGCTATGCAAGTTTGTTTATAAAAGCAATAAAGGACATCTACTAGCAATTTTTTTGAGTACTTTCGTCCTAGTAAGGAAACTCATAGGCTAACTATAATACCAGAGGTGCTAAGAAAGATATGCTTTTCAAACCAAGAATGCGTACAAAGCTTGGCCAACGCTCAATTAAATTTCTTTGAACAAACACTTGGAACAAATTACCGGAACAGCTAAGAAAAGTTCAAACAATTAGTATGTTTTCTAAAAAATTAAAACTGCACTTAATGTCTGAGTATAAGTAACTGGTAGCCTATAGTACCATCAAACTGCTTCTACTTATTCTCACCGTATCTCGCTAATTAGGCTACTGTATATTCGCTTTTGTCTTACCAGTATGCTGTGTTGTGTGTTGTATGTATATTGTATATGCCATTTTGTATTTTTGCATTATTTCTAGTAAGCTATTCCTGTTTTTTTTTTATTGCACTGTTAAATTTCGTAGGCTATGTGTATTGTTTATTATGTTGTATATAATATATATCTATCAATCAATCAAATCAATCAATATATCAATCAATCAATATTTGCGTTCAACTTCGACACCGTTCCATTTCAAATAAGCCATGACACCACATGGGTGTGGCAGACTTGATGACCAGTTCGGTCCTTCTGTCACTCCCATCATCATCACCAAACAACCTAGCTCACATTGTAATCTTGTAAGTTATTGTTTTTTTTTCGCATGTGCTGATGATGCAAAATAAAAGAACTTCTTCTTCTTCTTCTGTTACTTCCAGTGATGTACGCGCATACAAAAAATATTGACACCGTCAGCGTAAACGTTCGAAAAACCATACGCCGTATGCGTCAACGTAACTTGTAAAAAAAGTTGGCGGCGTCAGCGCATACACTAGCGTAAACTCATTTTGTTTGCTAGGTGCCAAACATTCACACGGTAGGCTAGCCTATAAACTACTCGAAACAAACAAGTTTTATTTTGAATTTCCACGAAGAAACACAAGCATCTTAAAGTGTTCATCTGACATTTTGCTGCGTTTTGGTTTCAATAACTTATGTCTTTGCCCATTGAAAACATTCTTTCAACAGCAGCGCTGGAAGGTATTGGCGTGTTGTAGCGAAAAAAAGACATTATAAAGTATGCGATGACGCAATGCGCTAAAAAACCGCGAAAACTTTACGGCGTACCGTACCGTAGCTCAAGCGACAACTATCCAAAAAATGTGGTCGTAAGCGTTAGCGTAAACAAAAAATCTACGCCGCAAGTTTACGGCGTAGAATTTGCGGCCTATAGGCTACGTACATCTCTGGTTAGGCTACTTCTCCATCTTTTGTGTAGAAATATCCGCAATTCCGCAACCTTTAGTGGTACCAGACAGAGGTTCTGCTGACATATTGTGAGAGACAGGGCCGTGTTAACGGCCGGGAAGCCGGGAAGGGGCCAAGGCTGATTAGGAGCCCACTCATTTTAGTCTGTCTAATGTTTTTTAACTGTTTAATAAACAAAAAAGTACTACAGAAGCTTGATAAATCAATGGCTAAATAAATCATGTAAGGCGTAGCTTATTTACGACATCAACCCCCCAACTGGGGGCCTACCTCTAAGTTCTAACTAGTTATAGCCCACTCCTTTGTTTAATTTGTGCAGAGTTTTTTGGCTTGTAGGCCTAATTTTTATTATTTTTTCATTTTTGTAAAAACATTTCGTCCGCTTTGTTCGCTCAATCACATTTCGATCATCTCGACGATATTGGGCAAGCGTAGTTGTGGATTAACCCTTTGACCGCCAGCACTCATATTTGAGTGCAAGTCTAAAAACCACAACATCTTGCAAACGGTGGCATCGTTGATGCTCGTTGACCTTTTAAATCAAAGATAAAGCAATGGAGAAGTAAAATATATATTAAAAAAATATGGTTTGTATTTAGACTTTTTGAGATTTTTACTGCCAAACTTGGACAAAAATTTTTGCTTGGATTTTCCGCGCTCGCTTCAGACGAGAGAGCGTTACCGTCGCGCTAGAAACTGTTTTTTCAGTGTTGCCGATAATATTTCAAACATTTTATTAAATTTCAACACCAAAAGAGCTGAAAATTTAGCTTTTATTTGGGGTTGAAGTGAGAAAAGTATGAAAAAAAATGCAGATAACTTTGCGAGGTCAAAAATTAATTAATATAACTGTATAAAATAATCTTTTTACATTTTTGAAAAGAGAAAGAATTGCTCTTTGACATTCATGTGAAGGTTATTGAGGGGGGATTCATACATGAGGTATTTAAGGCCAACAAACTCGTGATCACTCATGCGTGACGGTAGGGTAAATTTTTGGTGGCGGTCAAAGGGTTAAGGGAGTGAAATTTTTTTTGTGCCTAAAAAAACTAACAAAATAATGCAATATTACGAAGTAGGCTAAACACTGCTCACTCAAACAGTCTAGTTAATTCATAATAATTAAATTGATAAATTTGAATGTGAATCGAGATTAGTCTTGAAGTGAAATGTTATCTGTGAAGGTAGCTTACTGGGGACACCTCAGGTAAAATTTTTCAAAGTTTTAGCCTGCTGAAAGGCTACAACACACTAGGCTATACAAACTTTCAAGAAATAAATTATTCAAATCCTTCTGTGGTTGTGGAAAAAATTGTTGAAATGGTAGGCTAATGGTAGGCTAACTTAAATTTCAAACAAAACTTTTACACCAATCCAGTGATAATTTGATTAGTCTACATACAAAGTGTCATCTTGATAAAAAAAAAGTAGCCTATTGCTCCTAAAAATGTCTAAAAAGGGACCAAAACAAGGTTAGCCTATATTTGTCAAAATAATTTTGGGGGCAAGCCTCCCACACCCCTTTCCGTTTCATTCATTTGGACATTAAGTTTTGCATTGCATTGTTCATTTAGCCTATAGGCTATTATAAAATTTACTTCGTTAAAACTCTGTTTTTTTCCCAACGTTTGTCAGAATCCCCTTCTGCATTGCCGCTATAGTTTATTAACTACTTTTTTCTATAAAATTTTAAAAATTACTTTTTGCTGAAATGATGAATGCAAAGCTTTTCCCTACATTGAAAGAGTTTGCCGCCCTAAACGCTCTCTGGTCCTATTTTTAAGAGCAATATCACTAAACATAAGGGCCCATTAGTAGATTTCGAGGGGGCTGAGATGGTGCTCACTGCTCACACAGCCCTGGTGAGAGGAAACCATTTTTGGTAACAAAACTGGGTTTGCAAGGTTTCTTATCTTTTGCCAATCTATGGCGGGAAAATTTCAACAAAGTCTGCTCATCCGCAGGCCAAACCTGCAGTTACATTGATTGCAGAAGACCCTTTCCAAGAACAGAAATTGGAAAATAGCATTTACTTTGGATTAACTTAAATCAAGAATCATACGGTAGGTCTTCAGTTTCAGGTTTTTTGTTTTATTTTTTCTGTTTTAACTCTGACCATAAAAGCGAAAAATATTGCTTGTCATAACAACATAACAGGGTTCTGGAAAACGATAATAAACGCAAACGTGCTCTAGACCAGAGGTTCCCAACCTTTTTTACACCGTGGCCCCTTTGAAAATTTGGAAAAATCAATGGCCCCCCTATTCTTTACATAGAAATCTTATATTATTATTTTTGAAATAACAGGGAATTAAAGACCATTTCATTAAGATTTGGGCAAAATGTACTAGTATTTTTATTAAATTTTAATTCATTTCTTTTGTTATATAGCCTAGTGTTGAAGTGGACTTAGAGATGGCAAATTAAAAAAATATATTTTTTTCAAATTTTTCCATGGCCCCTTTGAAAAAGGCTCATGGCCCACTAGGGGGCCATGGCCCTCAGGTTGAGAACCCCTACTCTAGACTGAAGTAAATTGATAAATAGTCTACTGTGCAAATATTTGGTGTGGTCACAACACCTTGATAAGTTTAAAAGTAAATAATATGTGATAAAAATCTATATGGTCCCATTATCCCAGTAGGTGTACTGTATAGTCCCGTTATCTACAGTAGTCAGTAGATCGAGAAAAAAATCTAGCCTGTCATAGTTCCATTACAGCAAAAATTCTAAAGTCCGCTCCAATAGTTAATTGAATTGTCAACATGTAGACCTTGGCTAAGAATGACAATGTTTTTTACTTCCAAATATTATAATTTTTCCAGTTTTTGAGTCACACCAAATTTTTAACCTATAAATATTTAAAAAAAAAACACGCCGCTGCGATGGTTAATGCAATGCGTTTTAAAAACCGCATACTTTTCTATATTTTGGGTGGGCCCATGTGCATCTCTTTTATATCACCTAACGGTACTGGTCTCATTTAAATCTTCCAGTCAAAATCGCAAACAGGCGTCGGGCATCGCTGTGCTGAATTGACACTGATTAGGCGAAACTGATTTTTGACAAAATTTTAACCTACGAGGCTACGAGTAGGCTGTCACATGTTCGTGATAAACTAGTGTGGCTCGAAACAGCAATTGTGCAAATTTAGAAATTCGGTGTAGGCCTATGTATTGTATAAGGATAAGCAGCCCTAACCTTCACCCACAGAACATCAAAAGCCAGAATAGATGTTTACCAAGCACGAGCGACAACGCTGCGATGGCTTATTACCTTTCCCAGACAGCAAACGTCTGCAGACCTTGAATCAAGGTAAGAATGACGAACTTTGCTGTCTGTGTCCCCGCTATCGATGCAAAGCCGAAGGTCAGATATTTCAATATTAATGTAAACTTAAAACATAAAGCAAAGATCAAAACTGAAAAACATGATGAGTTTAACATAGAGAGTTAAATTTGACATGCTGTCCATTTTACGGCTATCGTGGGCCATGTACTACTAGACTAGAAGTCTAGTAGTAGTCTAGAAGTACATGCGTGGGCCTTAGCTCGTACCTGTATTAACTCGGTTGTACAAAACGTAAATCGAAAAAGCGACTACTGAACTACCAAGCTTAAATTCAAACTTTTCGGTTTTGCGTGTCCGTAGAATGCATGTTACAAGACTGTTTTTTTACCAAACATGTATTTCTCAAGAACAAAATCGATGTGTTTCAACCATCTTCAATTGGTTTCAGCATAGGACAATATTGCCATTACAAATTATATTAGCAACAGTAAAAATTTTACAAGTCTGCTACAGCACTGACTACGACGATGCACAGGTAGCTGGCATGAGAGTCAAAAAAATCCTTTTTTCAGAATGTAACAAACGTTTTTATGTACATCATAAACAATGGAGTAAAATTTACTTTTTTTTGGTGGTAATGACCAAATAAACCAAAAAGGAATAGTTGCACTACTACACAAATTCTTGCACGTAAAAGCTTCCTCGGTTTAAAATAAACAATTGACCACATTTTTCTTAAAAAATATCTGTTTTGATCAAACGACAGTTCTGGATTAACCTATACGTCACAAATACACGGAGTCATCAATCGTGCATTGTTTCTTTCTCTTTAGCTGTAAAGATCATCCTCTTCCTCCTCGAAGACATTGGCGCCGCCTCCTCCTGCTCCACCACCGGTTCCAGCTCCTCCACCTTGTTGCGTTGATGAACGACCAAAGCTGCAAGACACAGTCGAGGTGAGGAACGAAATTTGTGGTGCAAGAGAACATGCTACAAGCTTGACAGTTTTTAAACTACGAGTTTTATTTCACAAATGTGCAAAATCACTACCCTGTTATCAAAATACAACTCTTTGTTTTCTATTATTTAATGCAAGACACTGAACAACTGTCTGCTTTAAAACAACAGCCCCCAGACAGCCAAATCCGTCATTTTTAAAGATAGAGTGAAACTGAAACTCACTTTATTTACATTTTTACATACAAAAATGACAGATTTTACTGTCTGGGGTTCAACTGCTACAAATCGCGCTATTATCAACGAATGACCGAACCTGAAGTTTCCAAATCCACGAGCTTGCTGTAAAGTCTGGGCGAACATTTCGTACTTTCTGATATCCTTGTCTGTCACCGATCGTCGAGCGAACCGCATCGCCTCTTCAAAGTGATCACGTCGGATCTCAGGAACGAGATCATCCTCTTCATCGAAGTCCTGCTTAAGGAAACGTTCAAATATTATGTAACGCCTTTTTTCCGAATTTTTGACCCCCCCCCTTCCCCATCGTGACGCGACAATTTATTGAAAGACAATTTATCAAACGACAGTTCATCAAACGACAGTTTATCGAAAGACAGTTCATCGAACGACAGTTTATCGAAACGACAGTTCATCGAAACGACAGTTCATCGAACGACAGTTTATCGAAACGACAGTTCATCGAACGACAATTCATCGAAGGAACTAGGGGCTAGGGGTTACGGTTAGAATTAGGGGTTAGAGGTTAAGGGGTAGGGTTTAGTGGTTAGGGGTTAGTGGTTGGGGGTTAAGGGTTATGGTAGTGGTTAGGGTTAGGTTTTCGATTAACTGTCGTTCCCCCTCTGAAAAAAATTTCGCCCTCCCTGGCAAAATCCCAACATTCAAGAGCAACAGCTTCAATTATAATGATTTTGGCCATTTACATTTTTTCGGCCCCCCCAAAGAAAAAGTTGGCCCCCCCTTGCTCTGCGGTCTGGCTACGGCCCTGTGTCGTTCGATAAATTGTCGTTCGATAAACTGTCGTTTCGATAAACTGTCGTTCGATAAACTGTCGTTCGATAAACTGTCGTTCGATAAACTGTCGCAGTACCCTCCCCCATGTAACACCAACGTAACGTTTTTTTCAACCCCCCCTCTCCCCATGTAACGCTTTTTCACTACGAATTTAGCACAAAAAACTACCATTCCGTACTCAAAAGCGTTACGTAACGTTTTGCATGAATCCCCTCCCCCCCGATGTGACGCTAACGTAACGCTTTGCATAAACCCCCCTCCCCCCCGAAGGAGTTACGTAATATTTGAGCGTTCCCTAAGCGTTTACGAATTTTTAATTTTTCTTCACATTAAACTTTAGAAACAGCTTTCAGAGATTGGAAGTTGAGTCTTAGATCCATGTTTGAATGACACTAATGATTAGGCTACTGGAGGGTTACTGGAGCAAGTACATAAAAGCAAGGTCAGCGTGTACTGGATTAGACTACTGGAGCAAGTACAAATAAGCAAGGCCAGTGTGATATTGCGTGTATACTCAAAATGCGAAATCAAATCACACAAAATGAAGTATAGGCTACAGGGTGACTGACGAAATATAGACATGAAATTTAGTCTAACAGAAAATATTAACACAATTTTTTTCGAAAAGGAAAAACACGCAAGAAATTTTCAAATTACAACATTAGATTTTACATTCAAATCCACTCACGCTTTGCACTACCATCTATCGTGACCTGACCATACAAGGTACGGAAGGCTAATGTAAGGTTGAGTTGAAATCCTTTGATGAGACAGTTTAGTTGACAAGGTTACTTCACACAAAAAAGGGTTTGATTGAGGTTCAAATTTGATATAGAACTCGCTCCAAACCCTTCTTTTTACACCAACCAGTTTGTTAAACTAAAACCAGGAGTGAAGTTGATATTTTGCCAACCAGTTTTTCTAAAAGCTTTACTCGAACTTGCTTTATATCACGTCGTCCTTAACTGGCCCAGTGAAAAACACCAAAAAAAACGAGCAAGCAAAAAATAAATAAAAACTTTTCTGACTTGACATGACACCACTTGCCAAGATGTCTGAACAAGATCTCCACCATGAAAAACTTTATGAATGAAACGTAGATCAAGTGAATAAAATAATGAAACAACTTTTTAAAGTGTCTTCTCCCCCTTACACTTCGTCTAGTTACCGTGCACACATATCTGAGAAACAAACCATTGCATTGACGCCACTGCGTGCGCGTTCCCGTTCTCTTTGGATGTCTTTCTCGATGTTCTCACGAATGGCAAGCTTGCATGCTCGCTGACAGATCTCAGTTAAATCAGCTCCACTGAATCCTTTCGTCACTTTCGCCATTAGTTGAAGATCAACGTCCTGAAACGAGAAAGATGTGTGATCAGAACTCGGACACAAGAACTTTTAACAATGAGGGTATGAGAAAAGTTGTTTACAAGACGAGTTGTTTCTACATAGGTACCTTTGCAACAGGTGACTTTCTTAGATTTGCTTTGAGGATAGCAATCCTTGAGTTTTCATCTGGAAGAGGAATGTATATGAGCTGATCCAATCTTCCAGGCCGAAGGATGGCGGAATCAATGATGTCCGGTCGGTTAGTTGCTCCAATGATGAAAACTAAATATTTTTGTTTGCTGTAACATTGACAAAATATTTTCGCAAACCATTTGATACGCAATACTTTTAAGCCAATTCTACTTCTGCTAAGTTAAGACCGCATCATTTAGGTTCAGAGGTTTTTTTTTAAAATGGTTGGAGTTGCAAGCAGAGAGGTTATGATAGAGAATAATTGACACAAAATAGTGTCGCATTAAAAATTACGGTCTCTTTCCGTGGAACAGATTTTTTTGGAACAGTGTATATGTCGAATTCAGTTTCAGTGAAACTTGTCCAAAATCTCGATTGAGGATTGTGCGAAATCTGCTGGCCGACGTTTTTACTTTTCTACGGTTTTTTGTTTGAGGACACAGTCAAAAATATTTTCATTACTTTTTTCTAGTGTCAACGATTTCTCTTTTTGCGTGTTTGTCAGAACTTTCTGAAAATGCTACAACGGGTGAAGGTTGTTTTTTTTAGATACCAGTTAGTATGTATTTACTTATCTTTGATAGATATGATAGACAAACCATTCTTCTTGTTTCCCATTCCATCCATTTCAGTAAGGATCTGATTGATGACACGGTCTCCAGCACCGCCACCATCACCGACGCTTCCACCACGGGACTTGGCAATGGAGTCCAATTCATCGAAGAACAAGACACAGGGAGCAGCTTGCCGTGCCTTGCAATGAAAATTAACTCATGGTTTTCATGATTCATACTATACCTAGTAGACAGCAAAATCCGTCATTTTTACAGTCATTACGTAGATTAATGTACAAATGACGGATTTTGCTGTCGGGGAAATAGCGTTCATTCAAAACTGAAGTATGTAACAACACAAAGAAAAATAAACACGAAAATAAATCAAACGTTTTCGGCTTCTATGGATCCCTCATCAGAAAACGTGGATGCGCAAAATGTGTGTACAAATCAAATTTTGCAGTTTTAAAACGAAAAACGTTCAGTGGCATGGTTTGTTGTTTAGAAGAATAATTTTAAAAGTTGTTTATTTATCGTTTTTATGAAAGTCAAGCCCTGTATCGCTGCTTACTTCTTGTACTGTGAAAGATTGCGGTAGAAGTAAACTCTCACCAAAGTTTTATCATAGAAAATACAGTCGTTCGAAAAGACGAATTAATTAAAGTCGGCTACATGGCTGACAAGAACGTTCAACCAATCCACAAAAAGGACCTCGGTTCGAAACTCACGGAGACCACATGGCTATGTATTGGCACTTTATAACAGGTTTGAAGGTAACTATTGTAACAACTTGAAGATGGTATTAGTGCAGCGAAATCAACTCTGTTGTATGAAATAATGCGGTGTAAATGCCAGCATTTTTGCAAAACCAAAGTATCCAGGCAAATTAGCAGTCAATGTGTCTAAAAGTGGACGTAAGGATTGGCCCCTGTGTCTTCTTGTCCGCTTTATCCAATCTTCATCATTAACACAGGACATAAGCTTGACCAAGATAGAGGTAACAAAACATCGACAAAATTGTTGAATCTCATAAAAACAGATATTTGAACACAAAATTGTTTCAGATTTAGCACTCCAAATTTATGAAATTTGCAGTTTGCAGCTATTTGCAATATTACGATTCTTTGCAGCGCAGACAGTCATAAGTTACACGACTTACCTTGTCAAAAACCTCTCTAACATTTGCTTCAGATTCACCAAACCACATTGTCAGCATCTCCGGTCCCTTGATAGAAATGAAGTTTGCTTGGCATTCATTAGCAATGGCTTTGGCAAGCAGTGTCTTACCACATCCAGGTGGGCCATAAAACAAAACGCCCTTCGACGGAGTCATTCCAAACTTCAAAAATTTCTCAGGATGTTCAACAGGATACTGCACAAAAATTTGTTGTTAGATTGTGGCCATAAGCAAAGGGGGTGTTTCGGCGTTCTTACGTCACCGTTGTATTGTCCTGAGCGTCAGCCACAGCCGACTAGTAAAAGCTGTCCTTTCCCCAACGTACATTCCATAAAATATTTGGCTAACAAATAAACCAGCAGGTAAATATCACTGATCACAAAACGTTAGTTTTAAAGACTTGACATCAACTCATAGCAAATCAAGAGGTTTTACAACTCTAGTACAACGTAGTTTCCTTCAATATTTACAGCACAGCTTCAAGAGAGTGGCAAGCGTGACGTACTTGTACAAGCTCTTGAAGCTCTGTCTTGACATTCTCCAATCCGCCAATATCGTTCCAAGTTGTATTGGGAACTTCCACAACAGTTTCGCGCAGAGCAGACGGGTTGCTTTGCGACATTGCAAACTGTGACAAAATAGAAAGAATGGCACTTGGCAGTTAGTTTGAAACTATTAAAATGTTATTTGCAATAAACAAACAAAATAATGTAACAAAACAAGCCAATCTTGAGCACACAGTATGGTGCAAGTTGCTTTAAAAAAAAGTTATTCTAAAAACACAGATTTTCTTGAATGCCATTGCGGACATACTCGGAAATCTTCCATTGTTACTGCAAGATTATCCATAACTTCAGCATCAATGACATCGTCCTCCAAATCAATGAGATCCATCTTGCCTCTGATCTGCTGAAGAGCCGCTTCGGAGCAAAGCGCAGCTAGATCAGCACCGACATGACCATGGGATTCTGCTGCCACCTGGGAATAAGTTTCCTATTGAAAGATCTTGAAAACGCAACGTTAAGTAAAATAATAGAAACAAATTGTTTAATAGAACTGATGAAAACTGCAAAAAAAAAAAGACAAAGTACGCTATCAGAAGTTTTACAGCACAATGACAGCATTTATTTTTTTCAGTATAATGAAGCAAGATTCAATTCTCAGCTAGAATTAGCGCTACATTGACGAAATATCCAGACAGCAAAACTTTGCAGTCTGGGTACTCTCAAACTAATTGCAATTAGTTAATTAGAATAATTTGTAAAAAAATAGATTGTTTGAAATCAGTAACAAAAGTTCTTTTGTAAATTAAAGTTGAGAAAAATCCAAGACATTGACTGATCAAATGTTTTTTTGGATCAGTTATACATCGAACGATCTAATACGGACACGGGCGCATTGAAATTCAGACATATCGCTTCACCTGTTCAAGATCGACGTCATCAGCTAACTTCATGTTCTTTGTGTGAATACGAAGAATCTCTAATCTTCCCGTTGCATCCGGGATACCAATGTCAACTTCTCTGTCAAAGCGTCCGAATCTTCTCAAGGCGGCGTCGATCGAGTTCGGGCGGTTAGTGGCTGCCATGACAACCACATGAGCACGCTGCTTCAGGCCGTCCATGAGAGTGAGAAGTTGGGATACTATTCGGCGCTCCACTTCACCATGGGTCTGAAAACATGATGGAAAATAATGAGATCCAATGAACGACACAGACGTAAGGATTTCGGCCAGGTACCAAAATGAGTCCAGGGACTCCCAAAGATAAACTTGTAAAAAAACATGGCACTCCAAGAAATGGGCAGTGATTTTTTGTTCTCGCCTCTCTGAAACGATCTCGGGTCCAAAAGCTCCCCCTGTCAACGGTATTGGGGGAGTGATGCCTGTTGGCTTGGTGAATAAAGAAGCAAAGAATTACCTTGTCTCGTTTCGGTGCGATGGCATCGAGTTCGTCAATAAAAATAATGGCAGGAGCATTTTTCTCGGCCTCTTCAAAAGCTCTTCTGAGATTGGATTCCGATTCACCAGCGAGTTTGCTCATAATCTCGGGCCCTGAGTTTCGTTACAAAACAATTAATTTCATCATTCAAAAAAGAAGTTTTACGCTAAATTTATACAGCGCGTACGAGTCACAATAACACCTACCATTAATCAGGAAAAAGAAAGCACCAGTTTCATTCGCAACAGCTCGAGCGATCAAAGTCTTTCCGGTACCAGGCGGTCCGTACAACAAGATACCGCGAGGTGGTTTTATTCCGATTGCCTGCAAAGCAAAGACAACCGTTGGAGTGAGATTAACAAATAACAAGTGAAGGTTGGACGAGCCTTGAGCACTGCACAGCACAATCATTTTTATCCTTAAATGTGCTCAGTCTGTTGCTGAAAACAAAACCTTGGCTTTGTTTTGTTTTTGCATCATTTGCTTTAGCTGAAATGTTTCGAATCGGATTCGGTATCACTATTCTAGAGTAAATTCAAATCTTTTATTATTCAAAAATGCCCATCTCTGTAATCCACTGCAACCGCGCTCAAAGTTTCATATGGCAAAAAAAGATAATGTCACTTTGAAAGTCAAATAATTTGGAAGCACTTGGTGGAATGATAAAATAAAAACACTTCCGAATAAATCACACCTTAAATAATGCAGGATGCCTCAGTGGAAGTTCCACCATTTCTTTGATCTGAGCTAGTTGTTTGCGACAGCCGCCAATGTCATCGTATCCAACTTCATTCAAAGCTTCTTCTTCTTCCTGGCAAGTAAGACGTGGAATGTGAAACGTTGGTCATGTGATCAAAATCATGTGATTAAAAAATGGATCTTAAAAGGGTTACCTCTCGTTTGATAGGCTCGCCTTCACAGTGAATTACGGTGTCCGGAGAAACCACACAATATGGAGAGGGATCAGTTTCAACAACTTTAAATTCAACCGCACGCATTCCGCCTCGAACCAAAAACACATCTCCTTTGCTGAAATGTTGGAAAAAAACATTATGAAATAACAAGTGATTGATGTTTCCTTACATCGATCTTTCACTTTAAGCTATCGCATATCTTTGTTTCTGCACGATATCTTTACATATAAAGAATACCACACATTCGCTGAGTTGGGATTATTGCACACGCAAACCAATGATTGCATGACCTATTGCAAATGCATTTTAACTTAGCATAATTATAAAAATGAGGCGTTTTTTGAATTTTTATTGTAAAACAATACTTACCAAACGGGCCTATAAGCTTCCAAGAAGTAAGGCTTGAGAAAGACTTCAAATAAATTTCCAGTTATTCCTTCAACAGTGTCGTCAATCGGCAAGACGTGGACTTTTGTTCCATACTTTATATCAGGACTGGGCTGAATACTGCAGATAATAAAAAGCAATTGGTTAAAAGTACGTGTTAGTATGTATTGAACCTTCTATATATTTTCAGAAAAGAAAAACAAGGAAATACAGATCATGTTTGCCTAATAAAACAAAATGTCTAAATCTAAACTTTAATTCACATACCTAACAATGTCACCAATTCGAACTCGCAAGTTCTTTCGTACAACACGATTTATTCTAATCTTTTCATTGGGCACTCCTTCTTCAGAAAGTACGACACACACTGTTTCTTTTCTCTTCTTTCCTTTCAATAGCACAGTATCAGCTCGAAATAGTTGCAGCTCTTCCATTTTTTCCTACCAAAGCAATTTGTTAAGACATTGCCAAACTGATATACAGCCATCATCATTAGAATCAAATAGATAATAATAATTATACTGTACAATAGCAAAAGATCAAGCCAAACTTTGTCCAAAATATTGTACATGTAAATTTTGACACCTTAATTCCTGTGAAAAAATATCTCAAATAAAAATTGTAGTCATCGTACAATTTGCTTTGCAGATGAATCAAATAATGTACAATTAAGAACTAAAACCATGTAAGGGCTTTCTGGTACAAATACCAAGATTCGACCAGCTCCAACCACTATACAAAGTATCTGCTGTCAAATTAGTCGTGATCTTCTCATATATATAAGTTTACTTTGTCACGAAGTACCATCATAGTACTACAGTATCATTATTGTCATATGTTTAGCTTTAACAAAAAGTAAAGTACCAGTAGCATCAAAGACCACATTTATACTTACAGGAGAAAGAACAACAACGCTGTTATCGTCAGTGATTGCATCTTCGACAATTAAACGATTCGGTTTGCTTTTTGTTCGCAGGATAGCAGTTGCTAAATCATCTTTATCACTAAAGAGTTGAAAAAAGAATGGTATCATTACATAAACATATAATTTTAACAACAATTTACGAAAAAAGTTTGCATACTTTAGAGGTACGAAAAAGAAATGGCAAATTTTTATTTGTATATATACTATCTAAAGTAGAAATTTTTTGTTGTTTGAAAGAAAATATAAGCAATAAAACTTAAGTAAAAAAATTCATGTTCTGTATTGAAAAAGTTTTCACATATATTTATTTTCTCATTGCAGGTTCATGAGATATATATAATATTGTTGTGTGTACTGTTAACTGTGTAACATAAGTTTGTTTTAATGCAAAGAAATTTATTCTCACACGAGTCAGTTCAATCATATATAGCTAAATATCGATTTCGATCAGCTAGAAGCTAGATCATCTTCAGTTAAGCTTATTCAAATAGAATCTATTCAAATATATTCTATTCAAGTATTATCTATTCAAGTATTCAAATACTATCTATTTTATTTGAATAAGCTTAACTGAAGATGATCTAGCTTCTAGCTGATCGAAGTCGATATTTAGCTATATATGATTGAACTGACTCGTGTGAGAATAAATTTCTTTGCATTACAAGACATGTAATCGAGTCGTTCATACTTCATTTTCTTGAAGTTTGTTTTAACTGTTTCCATAGCATTTAAAACTTGAAAGCTAAAATGTCAAAGACCTCTTCAAAAGAACAAGAAAATTTGATCTTCAAATTACTGTACATATGCGGCTCCAAGAAGTCAAGAAAGCATACAGCTGTGGTTAATAATATTGTGGATACAACTGCAGATAATACTGCCGTCCCAAGATAAAGCGACGTAACTACAGATTTTTGATTTTCCTACTTTTTATTGTTAAACCCTTCGTGAAGACTATATTTTTCTTCCAACAAAGACTCAACAGCGTAACTGCAGTAGTTTGCGAGATATTTGTAGATCAAAACGACGTAACTACATATAAAGATCATATATGCAAAGCCAAAACGACGTAACTACCAGTTGCGTCGTTTTACCATAGAATCCAGAGCAAATAATCCCAGTTACGTCGATTTACAATAGAATCTAGAGTTAATCCCAAATTCTCAATGGGATGTTAGTCTGTGCCAAACAACACCAGCTGTTTCGCTCGTGTTGCAAACACAATTACGTAGCAAAAGAATAACCTCATTTTGTAGATAAAATTCTAATTAGCTTCTGAAGTGAAAACATTAGTACAGAAACTGCAGAGTCAACATGCAACAAAATATTAACCTCATTTTGTAGATAAACTTCTTATTAGCTTCTGAAGTGAAAACATTTTATCTGCAAAATGAGGTTACCGTAATATTTTGTTGCATGTTGACTCTGCAGCTTCTGTACCCAAACACTCTTCATAAAGCGTCTTGTAGCATCCTTTTAGTGAACAGAATAAGCAGTTAGCTTTAAAGCAGCTACAAGTTCAACGCAAATAATGGCAAAAAAATCGACTTGCATGAAGTTGTGGAAACGCTTATGAATTATTCTGAGGATGATAACGCTAATGACAGAGACTACATGGTGACATACCAAACAAGCTATGCCCGCTTATGCCGGAAAATCGACCACAATTTTGGGAACAGCTACCCACCAACGACAACTCACTTGACTTAATTGATGTTGACTAAAGATACTGCATTGTATTTGAACCATATTACATATCTTGTGTGTGAATTCAATACATTGCGTCAGATACGCCGGTTTGCCTTTGCAGCACTGTCAGAAACACAATTAGGTTTACAAAGGTAAAGCGACGTAACTACACTTATTACCTTAATTAGCGAAAATTAGGACAGCAATCAATGTTTTTGTTCCCATTGAAACAAAAAGTAGGCAAGGTCTTTTAGTTAGAGGCATCAAATGTTGAATTGCGATTAAAATGTCGTTATGGTTTACGATTAACTTTAAAGCGCTTTTTCTCGGTTTTAACTTTTCTGTAGTTACGTCGCTTTACCTTTGGACGGCAGAATAGTCTCAATCAAATGCTAAAAAATTCAAAAGGAACAACATATCAAACAGATACAAAACTTTATTTTCAAGAGTGAAAAGCAAAAAAGAGATATATAGTTGTGTTGACAGCAGGTGAAGTAAACTGATTGTGGAATGAGCTAGATTTACCAATTAAATAAGGTCAATGGTCTGTTATAAGAAAAAATTGAGAACTTCTATTAATTTATATAGTTATAAGAAAAAATTGAGAACTAAAAGAAGAGTTCTATACACTGCAGGTATCAACTAAAGGGATTATAGCAGGGATGTCTAAATTGCGGCTCGCTAGTCATTTTTACTCCAAGTAGTATTTTTTAGCAAAATTGCTAAAATTGAAAAATACCAACATTTAAAAATATTTTACTTCATCTCATAAATTTTCTGAGATTTATGACGCTTAGCTGGGAAACAATGTCAAAAATCTCATTGATTTCATATTATATCATACAAATAAATTTTGGTTTCTTTCTATAAGTGTGTTATTTGTTTCTATTTTCTAAAATGAAATTATTGTTTTTAATTGTTTTTTTATTTACTCCTTTTTCTTGAAATTTAATAGGTTCTGCGGCCCATTGAATTATTTCAAGTGACAATGCGACCCACTATAATAAAAAGGTTGGATCCCTGGATTATAGGCTGTTGCACCACAAAAAGATATAAAAGAGATTCATCTAAGTAAACTGAAATTATAGAAAAAGAAATTATCGGTCACAGAAGAGTCTGTTGACGGGAAGAAGAAGCAGAGAAGATAAATCAGAAACTGAGGAATATGTAGAACAGTGTCCCAGTAGTTGTGAGGAGTATGTAAAAAAAAGTGTTCCAGTAGTTAATGTAGTTATGAAGATTTTGAAAAGCCGTTGGCCTCTAAAGAGAAAAACAGTTTGCAGTGTGTTTAGTGAGCGCAGTGTTGGTAAATGCAAGGTGAAACTCCAGAGTGATCTACACTTCGTTGCTTTCATTTCAATTATCACAGTATAGGCAGACAGCTGGTGATTTCCTCAGTGGTGTATGGGCTGACATTTGGTTCTCTGCTTAGTGCTTTAATCCTGCTGACTTACATTAAATTTCTTATAACAAAGGCGCAATATATAAATATGAACTTTACCCATTTGTATGCACTACTAATTAGTATACTCAACTGTTGTATTAGTATAAATCGTATAAAATTTAATATAGCAATTAGTGTGTGATTACTTGACCATATATGATAACTTTTACAAGAATCTTCTTTCATGTCAGATACACTGACATTGCTCCATTAACAATACTACAAACTTTATATTATGCTTTGCTTCAATCCAACATTTAATAAGCTACTCAATTGTAAACTGGAGATGGGCAAATTCTGCACTATCTCCTCCAATTCACGTGTTACAGAATAAGTTTGTCAGATTGTGAATATTTTTGCCAAGATCAACAAGTACAACTATTCTTTATCATAAATTCAATGTGCTCAGAATAGAAAATATTATTAAATTAGAGACTGCAAAGTTCATGTACAAAGGTCATTCCTGGCTGCTTTGCTTTTGTAAACAAAATTTACGATTATAGCATCCGTCAAAACAAAAGAATGATTTATATTTGCCATCTGTAACATCAAACTTTGGTAAGAAGATGCTATGTTATAATAAAACATTTTACAATACTGTACTTTTAAATATACATAAATGTTTTTTTTTTTAAATTGTACAATAATCACTCCTAAAACATATCATTTGCTTATTTTCTTATCTCCAAATTGTGGTGTTTTGTTTATATGTTTGGGTGGCAGCTGAGTTTGGTGACCTTTTGATCATTCACTGCCATCCTTGTAGTGCAAATTATATTTGTGTTTATTGTGTTTTGTATATTTTGTTTATTTGCCAACAGAAAAAAAAACAAAACTGAACAGACAGAATTGTTCAGATTTCAGGGCAGGTAATGGAAAGCGAGATGAGTGTAGCTTCGTCCAGTTCTGCTATGCCACGCATTCCATTTGGTGTTATGTAAATGAGGCATTAAGAGCGACATGGTCAGCACTTTGCTCCTCTGTTCTGCACTTGCAGGCCGATGAGGAAACTAAGATCGATTCCACAATCCACAAGAATGATAATGGGTTATGTACTCAGATAAGAGTTTTTGCAATTGGAAAGTGTAGGTTCAGAAAAATGAAAAAATTCAAAATAATTATTGTTGGTATTAATTTTTTTCCCAATCTCCTATAGTAGCCTACTTTTGTGGAGCCTGAGCAAGAGAAAAAATTTTGAACAGCTCACTCACATACATACATATTTTGACTCTTGACAGAAAAAGAAATGGCATTCACATACAAAGTTAAAAGCTTAAAGTTCTTGGAGAATTATTTATTTTGGATTATGATAAAGTTTGCTGAGGTATGAAAAGTGTAAGTATAAAATAGCTTAAAGCAAAAGGAGAAAACTAGGCTTTAACTTTCAATAAAAGCTTTATAAACCAAATGTCCATGGCTACATACTAGAGATGAGCTGTAAAAATATAGATAGGTTAGTAGCCTAAGTACCTACCAGTAGCTACTGTACTTACTCGGCTTTTCCAGACATTTTTAAAAAGTCCTTTTGTTGTAATTAAGTAATTGTGTAGGCTACTCAAGCAAAGGAGATACAACCTGGTTAGCGTATTTTTCGCAGTTTTTAATCAAAGTATTAAATCTTTAAAACTACAAGCAACCTGTAAAACAATGTATGGTGCTGCATAAAAATGTGCAAGCATAAATATGACAATAAAAATTTTCTCACATATTACCTACTCTAGCTTCCAAAGTAAGTAGGTGAAAGCAGTTTAATTTGTATATAATCCTCGCTGGATACAACCTATTTTGTCCCATGAACACTTCGCCCCTCCCCGATTTCGGGTGACAAAATCGGATTGAAATAGGTTGAATCCTTATTAAGGGTTAAGGTTAAAAATAGAAACATTTCTAACCTTAATTAATCGGTTGAATGCTTATTAAAGGTTAGGGTTAGAAATAGAATCATTTGTAACCCTGACTTTAGCCCTAACAAATAGGTTGAATCCTTATTAAGAGTTAGGGTTAGAAATAGAAACATTTCTAACCCTAACCTAATTCTTAACCCTCAATAAGGATGCAACCTATTTCGTCCCCTGAAAAGATCAAAAGAAATTTTGAAATGTTTGCGGCAACTCCAATCAGCGACTTCGACTCTGTTGTATTTTTTGCTAGATCTTTTAAGGGAACGAAATCAGGGAACAAAGTATTCAGGGGACGAATTAGGCTGTAACCATGCTCAATGACTCCAATTTATCAACAGTAACTATGGTGCGTTGAATGATTATTTTTGTGAAACAAAACGATACATTTAAATGAATGTTGAAATGTGAATTTGGGTAGCCTATCCCAAACATTAAACTGTTGTTATTTTGCAGTGAAAAATCTACCTGTATTAACTTGAAAACTGAATCTAACATTTTAGAAGTTGTTTAGGTTTTGACAACCTCCATCTTTTAGTTTTAATGCAAAATAGCAGCTTTTTTGATAAACAGCCTAAGCCAGTGGTTCCCAACCTTTTTTTGGCTGTTACCCTAATCTCCACCCTGAAGTGAGCCAATTACCCCCACGATCAATTTTCAAAAACAAAAATGTTTATTACTATGTATTTCAAAGGGCTAACTATGACAATCAAAATGCAATACAATACTGAATACAAGATAACAATGCGTGGTAAACATTCAATGCGAAGGTCAGGCCTGGACTTCAGGCGCCAGCTTTGTGATCCTGGGCTTTGTGGTAGGCTACTGAGGACAATTCTTGTGTCGCTTTCGACATCCTGGCGATTGCGCTTCTTTGTCTTCCTTCCCAAGACAGTTAAAAATCCTTGTTCACAGCGATACGTTGTTGAAAAAGATGTCAGGATATTTAATGCCCGTGTCGCTAACGTTGGTGCGTCCTGGAGTCTGCTAAACCAGAAGGTTTCTAAGCCTTTTCCATTGAAATCAAGTTTCAACGCTTTGTTCATTCGGAGAGTGATAAATTCTTCTTTGGCCGAAAAGTCGTCATCATCCACCTGGCTGTCATCACATGTGTAGGGCTCAGTGCACCATTGAAAACTAGCCGTGTTCAAATTCGGAAAGTAGTTGTCCATCTTCTTGGCTAGCTGGCCTAAGTGGTCAGCTATGTCCTTCTTCAACGCCGCTGTCAACTCAAGTCCATTGCCTCCAAGATACATGTCAAACGTCTAAAACTGTGCTTCTTCCAACTCGCTTGTTCCACAATTTAACCTTTGCGATAAATGCTGCTCCGGCTACTTTGGTGTCGATCACAGTTACATTCTTGCCTTGAATTAAAAGATTGCCTTTGTTTGATTCACCAAAGATATCAGCCAGGTAGCACAGCTGGGAAATCCACTGTTGGTTAGACAAGTATTCAGTCAAGTCGGACTTCTTTTCTATCAGAAAAACATGGACAGCCTCACGAAGTTCGCCCAGGCGAGTTATCCTTTGCCATGAGACAGCCATCGTACTTCTGTGTGGTACAGTAATACTTCGTATATTTCTCCCATCTTCTTGCACAGTTCCTTGTAAAGACGACTGTTCCATTCCTTCGCTTTTATAAAGTTTACAACCTCCGGTCTCGTTACCCGCCGAAAACAGGCAAATTACCCCTCGGGGGTAATTTACCCCCAGGTTGGGAAACATTGGCCAAAGCAATGAACGCCTAGTTACTATTTTTCTAGACCTAGAATATGTCATAAAATTCATAGGTTAATAGGGGCTTGTAGGTTTTTGACAAGCCCTTTAATTTTAATGTTTTTGAAACTTTATCCCAAAACTTTTTGAAAAATGTATTTGAACTGTTTAGAACAAAATAAATAAAAGTTTTACTGTCAATCAATGTAAAAATTAGCATTGATGAAAAACATTATTAGTAAAACAGAAAAACAAGCACTGAATTTGCATTGGGTAAGTTCCAGTCTAAATAAAGACCATAAGGGTCAAGCTTCTTTTTTGATTACCCAACAATGACATCATCAAACAGGCTATATTAACATAATTATAAACAACAAAATTAAACTATAAATACTACAAAAAGTGCTTATTGCCAAGCCAAAAGGCCAATCAGAAGATCCCCTAAAACGGAGATCATCAAAAGGTCCTTATTTAAATAGAATCTTATTAATATTATTTAATTAATTAATCTTATTCCATTTGAATAAGGACCTTCTGATGATACCCCATTTAAGGTGAAACAGGCTGTAGAGGTTTTACAAAGTAATTATTATTATTTATTTGCGTCAAACAAAGTTGTTCATATCCAATTGATGTAAACAACAGAATATGAACATAACAAGACAAGTTTATTTCTTTTCATGTTGTTTTGCAGCAATCATGGCATCTTCCCCGTGAGTGACTAAACAAAATTCATATCTGCCATTGTGGTGTATGCGAGAGAATTTCAAACAAACATGCACAAGAATCAAGATTGCCAGATAAAAATTGTTCTGCTGAACAGTGTAGCTTGTGGCCTTCTTTCAAAAACAAAGTTTCCAAACTTTTTAAGCTGTTCAAAATAAGAACATTCAAAGAGATATATTTTAAATGATTTCTCTATAGAAAAAATATTTCTAAACGTTTCTTACAAAAAACGTAATTAAATTCAATTTAATTTTCTTTGCTGGAGCGAACATGTAGAAAACTTCAAAGTGAACACACGAATTTGGCACCAACAAAAGTGAAAGATGGCAAAACTAATGGTTTAAAATAGCATAAAAAGCGCTTGAAAATCACCATCTTCAATTTACACAGCCACAAAACCTAAAAAAAAAATATTATTTTTTATATTTTCAATCAGCTGATTGCAAGCTTCATTGTTATTTCAGCTTAATTTATATCTTAAATTTTTCTGAAGGTGTTGCGACCGTGCCAAATTTCTTTCAAATCAATAACTTACTTCGGTCTTAAGCACGTTTTAACGTTCGCGTTTTGTCGCTTCTACCCTTTTCTCGACCTTTGCTATGTTGACGTGTATTGTTTTGATATGATGGTCAGAAATAAAAAACAACTGAACTGTTTTGTATAAACAAAATCTATAATTTAGCAAAAAACATGCAAATCTGGCAACGCTAATTACAATTACAATCCCCAGAAGGGATTTTTCCATTGAAAGTTTTTGATGTGAATTCGCAATAGCAAAGTGAAAAAGTAGTCACGTAGCTAAAGAAAGGGAGAAAAGTATTTGTGATGGCCATGAAAATTTACTTTGAAAATAAATTAATTTTTGGGGAGAAATTCTTCCCAAAAGTATTCTCTATCTAGCTTATATCATAGCCACCTCCTTGACACAGTGACAGATCTAGAAAATAAAATTTGAGGAGCACCAGTTTCAGTTCAGTTCAGTTCAGTTCAATTGTTTTTTTATTTCTGACCATCATATCAAAACAATACACGTCAACATAGCAAAGGTCAAGAAAAAGGTAGAAGCGACAAAACGCGAACGTTGAAACGTGCTTGTGATCGAAGTAAGTTATTGAGTTGAAAAAAATTTGGCACGGTCGCAACACCTTCAGAAAAATTTAAGATATAAAGAGAAAATAAAACGAACAATACAAATGTTGAAGTCTAGTGGCGACTGTGGCGTACACAGAGAAGTAGCATTGGGCTATGCCCTCACCCCCTTTTTCAAAAAATGTTGATTTTTCAGCGTTATCGTGTTTGCCTACACCAGTGGTTCTCAACCTTTTTTCTTTCGTGGCCCATTTTCGTTGCACAAAAATTCTTATGGCCCATTAATTGTTTATGCAAGAAAAAAACTGCAAAATAGATTTAAAGACAAAAAAACAGCAGAAAATGTTTCGAAACAGATTATAGGCTACTGATGTGCATTGCGTGCTCCTGAACGTTATTGACCAACTTGTAGTTACAGTGGTTCTCAACATTAATACCGTATTCCTTCTTTGAAAGACACAACTATTATCAATTTCTCCCCTCAAAAATTCACAAAAAAATACTAAAAACAGATCTGCACAGTGCACAAATTTCAATCGGCTACCGCTTTCAGTTTGGCTATGACTTGATTTTAATCACAAAGTGGTCTATTAGCCTAGGCCTACATCATATTAAAGTGTTGTAAAAGCTTGACTTTGATCTAAATTCTAAAACTATGTGCTCAGTCATAAATAAATTAACCTTTTCACTAGATTATTTAGATAAATTTACATTTGATTTAGCCTACATTTCTTCCCAATTGTTTTTAACACGATTATTCCTCCATTTAACTTAGGTTAAAAATTTCTCCTTACGGAGCCAAGTGGCTCCCTATAAGAACCACACTGTTGTAGTTTCTTAAAATCAACGTTTGCATATCAACAGACGGCATTGACTACATCACGCCACCAAAATTATTATTTCAATAATTAGAATGGAAATTACCATTCTGCAGCAAATTACAGCAGCACTCTAACAATAGGCTACTCGTTTCAGCAGCAGCAGCAGCAGCAGCTTTTACAGCAGCACTCTTTTCAGTATTCAGCGCTAGTGAGCCATGGCCCACCGGTTGAGAACCGCTGGCCTACACAATCACAAGAACGCAAAAAGAATCAACATTAGCCTACACAACGCAACAAATCACAAGACAACGCTACACATTTGTGATTGTGCAGCGCAAACACGATATTGTTCAAGCGTGGTCTTGGGTAGGAAGCAAGGCCGTATTAACCGCCGCTCGATCGTAGGCTACCCCACGGCCACGGGGAGGGGGCTGTTTAGGGACCCACTCACTGCAGTTTATTTAATTTTCTTTGGCTATTTGAAATAAAAAAATGTTGTAAATATTGCTGCAGAAGCTCGATATTCAATAGCTTAAATCACACAAGGCCCTATTTATCTCTTCTAAAACCCCGATTAGTGGCCTCACATCTTTGTTTAGGGTCCCGCCCATATTCATGTTTAGTTGGTGCAGCGTTTTTCGGCTATTTTAAATAAAAAATGTGACAATACTGCTACAAAAACTCAAATTTTATAGCTTAGGCTGCATTCACCAGTTTTGTATTATTGACCATCATTTGGAATGCAATAGATTGAGTTTTGGTTTGGTTGGTCGGTTTGGAATCTTTATCCTCGGACTGACAAAAAGCCTTGATAGGTTATTCCTGATAGTTTCGCATACTTGTAGAGGCTCTTGACGCAGGGCCGGTGATGAAAATGGCGTATGAGCGATCTTTCCAGGCTAGATTGAAGGGCAGGAAATCTTTAGCCACTCAGCAGCAGGGAGTCGAACCGTTTGATTTTTCCGGTTCGGGTCCGGTTCTGGTTCAAAGATTGTTTCAAAATTGGGTTCAGTTCCGGTTCAGGTTCGAAGAAACTTAAAACCGGTTTTATAAGTTCCGGTTCGGGTCCGATAAAATTAGGCCTAGGCCTACTATTGCCCAACTACTAACTAGCCCAATTGGGCGTGAAAACCGCAAGGTTGGCAACACTGATCTCAACACTGCTTTGCTCAATTGACTTGCCTTTGTTGTTTGTTGCACAAGTTACAATCAAGCTATATTGTCTATGAAGTCACAGAACAGAAGTTGTTTACCTCAAAATTCCTCTCCAAAGCATCGATGATAGGGGATCGTGTGTTACGGAATAGGCTATAATTCATCCGTACAATGTGGCCTTCAAGATAACAACATGCTACGTACAACTTCACTTACCACAATGCGAACAATGACGTAATGCTGGAGTGAACCGCTTTTTTCAACCGGTTCGGGTTCGGTTAGGGTTTAAGCTAACTCAAATTTTCGGTTCAGTTCCTGTTAAGGTTCAGACAAAATCGCACCAAAACCGGTTTACAAAAATCCGGTTCGGGTTCGGTTCGACTCCCTGCTCAGCAGTCTCGTCGTCCAGGACTCTCAGACCATGCGCATCGTGTGGAGGCCGGTGGGTTAGGCAGTGGTGGATGACATGGTCTGTGGTCTGTTCCGTGGCACCACACTCGCATTCTGATGAAGGAGCCAGGCCCCACTTGTGCATGTCCGAACGAAAACGGCCGACGCCAGTTCGCAGGCGGTTAAGCCTGACCCACGCAAGCCTTGCGAGGGACATCCCTGGTGGACGGGGATCGGCGTCGGGTATGAAGTCACGGAGCGTGGAGGTGTGATTTTGCCACTCCGTGTTCCACATGTGGTTCGTCCAGTGTGCCGCACTTAAACCAAGTTCTTCTGCGTTCTTAAGTAGTTGTTGTGCGGCAGGCACAAAGGGGCGTCTTGATTTCAGCCGCTGATTTATAGGTAGTGGTCGCTTGAATGTTGCATGGAGGAGATGGTCGGGGTCCAAAGCGCGGCGAGCGAGAGAAATCGTGGCTCCTTTACGGCGTAGCTCAGCGGGTTGGATGCCTGCTAGGATGGGTAGGCAGTCCGTTGGAGTGGGACGCAGGCATCCAGTCACAGTACGCAGTGCGTCGTTGATGGCGGTATCAATCTGGTGGGTGTGAGAACTACGACACCAGACCGGCGCGCAGTACTCAGCGGTGGAATGAACAAGAGCTAGGTTTGTCCGACCCCGTGTTTGTCCGACCCAGTTACTTTTTTCACTTAAGAATTGCGGATCTAAAATTAAAATATTCAAAGTTTCGTTTGGCAACACCGATTATGGGCAAACTTCTTTGCAGCCCGAGATTCTGGATTTCAAGCGCTCTGATTGGCTAAAAATTATCCTTGAAGCTCCACCTCCTTTGGTATTTTACAGCAATTTTTGAATCTGTTGGGGCTGCATGGAAAACAGCCCCACCTAACCGAATAACTTTACAGACTTTTTAAAGTTAGTTTTTATTTCGCGGAGTAGCGATGAGCCATGAATGTATTAGTGTTAGCTGTGAAGTTAGGGTAATCAACAGGTTATAGGAAGTACTAGGGCATCTCAAAATCACTTGAACCTTGTATGCAACGGCTAGGCTAGTCAAGACTAAGCTCAATACCAGTAAAGTTTGTCTCCAAAGCAATACTGTTAGTTTTTTTTAAATACAGCTTAGGAATAGATCAACTTTTCAACAAAGTTTGAATGCATTTTTTCAAAATTTGAGGTAAAACCATGCTCAGAACGCACCAAATTTAATGCAAATTTTCAAATTTTTCTGGGGGGAAACCGAGACCCCAGACTCCCCCGCGAAATCGTTTGCAGCCCCATTGCTCACAAACAGCACCAGCCGCCACTGCGCTTGAGTAACTCACTTTCAGGACTCTTCTCCGTTCAGCGGCACTCTAGTGAATGGAATAATTTCCCAGTAACAACACTTCAACAATCGGAAACTTCACTCTGCCTATCTTGGTAACCGATCCTGCGTCAAAAGCCTCTACAAGTAGCCTATGCGAAACTACCCGAAATAACCTATCAAGGTTTTGTCAGTCCGAGGATAAAGACTCAAAACCAACCAACCAACCATGTCACTGTCATCAGGAGATTGTCTTAAGGTACTAGAAGGCTGCTGTCCTGATCGCTGCTGTCCTGATTTGTCTGGCCTCTACCTTTCGACCAGCCTGGCTTGGATGGCCCTTCCAGGAGCAGATGCCAGTACCGCTCAGCATTTAAACATGCTTTTGAAGCTTTCACCAGCAAGCTTGATAATTCAAAAAGAAAAGTTAGAATGAACAAGTCACCATATTTAAAGAACTATCATCGGTGCTGGTTGTTGACGCAAAGCACAAGTTCTTTCAGAGTTGGAAAAAGAATTGATTTTGTAACATCTCACAACATTAGAACTGGAATTCATTCGATATTTTCCTAAAATTTGTGACGATGAGCTTGATTTAATACGAAATTCATTCACATTGTTGATGGAAAAACTTCCAGATAAATTGCAGAATGAATTTTTAGAACTCAAAATGGATTCTTGCGCAAGAAACTTATTCAGAGAAAAAAGCAATCACTGGATTTTGGCCATTAATGTGTAACCTAATTTCTATCCCAAAGTGGCAGAGAAACCTATTCGAAGTAGGCTATTCTTCCGCTTGCTTCCACTTATCTATGCAAATCAGGTTTTTCAACTCTTACAGATGAAAACAAAACAGAGAAACAGATTAGGCGTGGAGAATAATATTCGTTATGCTCTTTCCAGTACTCTTCCACCACATTCATGAGTTGTCGAAACAAAAAAATCACAAGTTTTACACAAACTGTTAAATGCATTGACTCTTATATTTTGAATGTCGTTGACTCCAGCTCGTGTCCGAGCATTGATTTCATCTTCGACTCCAGCCACCCGCACTTGCTGTTGTTTCTCTGGGCAAGAAACTTAACGATAATTGCCTCTACCTAGTGATCGATTTCGAGTAACGGGTAGTACCAAATTTAAGTCATAAGTAAAGTAGACAACCGGAAAACAGACATTGCCGTCGGCTGCAGCGTGGGTCAGGTGTAGGTCGGAAGGCGTACACCGATGCATAGCGCTCAAGTCCGCTTTCCCGCAATGCAGGATAAAGATAAACAAACAAACAAACAAACAAATCTTCAAATCGATTTTGGCTTGGGATGGTGATGTGATATGTGCCTTTGGAGGCCCAGTTCATGAGGGAAAAGACGTGGGTAAAAATCAAATTGTAATCAAATTGTATGGTGAGGGACGTGGCAGTTTTGGCTTTTCTTTTTTAGTGCTTTGTTTTTCATGGGCTTTTTGTATCCTGTTTTTTTAGAAAATTTCGGTGCCTTCCCTATTTCTTTTTCTACAGAGTGATCTGTCACTGTCACAAGCAAGTTGTTCCCATGAATCCAGATCAATGTTTGCATGGCTGAGGAATCCAAGGTCCAAGAAAGCAAGCCCTGTAAAATTGTTGGTTTTTATTCAATCGTACGAAGTGCTGATGATATCGAGAGCGGCATGTGTTGTAGAGCGATTAGCACGGAATCCATATTGCATAGGAATGAGTAGGCCTACAGGATTTTTATCAATAAAACAGGAAATCCGTTTAAATATTAGCTTTTCGAAAACTTTAGAGAAACACGATAACAACGAAATAGGTCGATAGTTAGTTACGCTACATCTTGTTTGTTACCAGACTTAAAAACTGGTATAACTTTGGCAACTTTTAGTTTGTCCGGGAAATGCCATTTGTAAATGAATGGTTGATCAAAGCTGTCAAAAGAGGTGCGATAATGCTTGATACAGGTCTGATAAAATGTGGCGATATATTATCATAACCAGACGCTTTATTAATATCGAAAAGACGCAATTCATTGACTATTTCATTTTCATCCGTTGGTTCGAAATAGATGGGAGATTGGATTCGATTGTTCAGGTACCGTACCTGAGGTAATCATAATCTTTACTGGGTTCAACATTATCGGCCAAGTATTTTTCAATTTTACAGAAATGGTTATTGAAGTTATCGGCTATGATTTTTGGCTGGGAGATTTGTGTTCTTTCTACGTTAATTAATAGTACCAATACCAAAAATAGCTTGGGATGATTTTTTATTTGGTGACAACGAGTTAATGGTTTGCCATGTTTTCCAGGCATCATTCCGATTTGCATTGTTTTTTTTGCTAAAGATTTTACTTTTGTTAGTTTATTGGAGTACATTTTGTAAAGAAACCTACTTATGTCATTGCCCTTTAAGAAATGGGTTTTACACATCTTTTGTTTATTTTTAATGAACACATAAAGTCTTTTGGATATCCAGGGTTTTCTATGCAATTTAACCTTTTTACGCGAAAATTTTCTGAGGGGTGCATGGTTATCAATTACATTTTTGATTGTTTCAATTAGCTCCAAAAATTTATCGTTTAGATTTAGACTTTCAAATGATATAGTCGTAAGGCAAGGCATGAATTGCTCCACACAATCAGAAATTTCTTGACAATAAGTTTCTAAATCAAAATTTCGTTTGTCGCGTGAGCAGGTTGTTGAATAATTTGATGAGGAGTTGCAACTCGTGATAAGACAGAAAACTGGGTAGGCTAATGGTCAGTCATAGGCTATCATAATTAATAACTCTTGTAGTTATACAATGAGAATTGTCATTGGTACGGATATGATCGATGATGGTTGAAGATTTTTCACACAGTGACTCGCGTGGGTTTAGTTAAGGAATAAACTCCGTTGCTTGCAAGCATTGTAAGAAAATTTTTTGCAAGGGAAGATCTGTTCAAGTCAGAAATGTAATGAAATATAAATGTAAATGTAATAGATTTGTCTGACTAATAAATACTTTTGTCTAATAATAATTTAATTAATACTTAATAATAATTATTATTTAATATTTAATATTTAATATTTAATATTTAATATTTAATATTTAATATTTAATATTTAATATTTAATATTTAATATTTAATATTTAATATTTAATATTTAATATTTAATATTTAATATTTAATATTTAATATTTAATATTTAATATTTAATATTTAATAATAATTAATACCTTTGTCTGACGCAAATAAATAATGATAATAACAATATAGGTTTAATAACTCTGTGACAAATTCTTAATACGGGAGGGAGGAGGAATTGTTTTAATTTTGTTTATAGTGAAAACACATGAGCACAACTGCACAAGTCTTTACACAGCTGCAGTATCACAAAGATTACGAAGTTAATTGTTTCTTAATAATAGACCTAATTTCAAAAATTTAGCTCAATTTGGCATTATTTACAGTAAGTTACTTACAATTACATGCGTGGGAAAAACTAAATATGGTAGGTTACGTAAAACCGGGTATAAGAATGATTCTTCGCAGCAGCCGAGCAACTAACTTAAATAGATTTCAGAAAGAATGGAAAATCTTTGGAAAGGAATTGTTATTTTTGCTTGCGTGGCTGTCAGTTCAGTTACTTCAGGTACGGTTATCAATTCTTGAAAGATATTTTCAAAACTTTCATTTTAAAGCGTAACATTTAAACTGTAGGCTACGATCTTTTACTTATAGAGCATTGGCTATAGTTATTTAAAATCTTTCAACCCTCATTGCATATATAGTAAATTTGTAGGCTAAATTTTGTAGATATTTAGTGAGCTCTTAAACTGACGACATCCAAAGTGGCTCTCTGTGACCTTTGTGCATTTGCAGTTTGTGTATTATTTCGTTGTTTTGTTTTAGATATGGACAGCTTTGTCTGACGCAAATAAATAAATAATAAAAATAAATAATTAACAAGCTAATATAATCTACAGTTGTTTTCAACTTTTAAAATCCCAGAACTATTTGTATCATGCACATTGCACAGTAGGCTAGCATCAAAAACAATCTTTAAAATTCAAAGTAGGCCTATTGCCATATGTAATAGCAAAACAAGAACTCCCAGATAGCTCAGTTGATTAGCGCGTGGCTTCGTGAACGAAGAAGCTTTAAGATCAAGCGCGCTGGTTTGACTTTCGGGGTGTACGCTTGAGCAACGCATTCCATTCAGCTGCTCTCCATTCAGCGGCACCTAATGAATGGAATCAGTGGCGGCTCGTCCATAGAAACTGCAAAACTGCAGCACCCCCTGCACATTTCAGTATTTTTTTTTTAATAATTTCACGTTTTTCTCATGTTTTCTATAAATCCTACCGACTGGAAGTTTCATAATTTCTGGATTTTAAAAAGTATTATGATTTTTTAAGTTCTGTATTTGGCAGCTCTGAACTGCAAGCAATGCAGTTGCGATCTTATAAAAGAAGAACAAAGAGAAATTATGACGTCATATTTTGGCTGAGGTTGCTTTAAATCCTACAATTTCGAACTGCAAATTTTGCAGTTGCTGGTCACGTGGTCAAGCTAGCTACTGTTGCAAATACTTCATTGTTTTCAAGCACGATATTAGGTGGTTGCGACTGATGTTGTTACATGGTTAGACTAATGTGCTTTGCTTTCTGCACAAAAAGATAAAGCTTAGAGACTAGGTTATCATTATTGTTGTTAAATTAAATTTTGTTAAGGTTCATTGTTAACTTACGATAATAAGTTAAGGTCAAAGGTCACATGCTAAAACAACCTATTTAAACTTTTTGAACATCAGGAAATTAAGTGCTCAAATAGCCTCAGAATTCATGAAATACCACTAAAATAAGGTAAAATTTTATGGGGGTCATGCCCCCAGACCCCCCTTGCATGGCATCGCGCCTTTGGCGCTCACTCTTTCACGTATACCTCCGGTTGCAGCACCCCCTGCTATAAATACAACGAGCCGCCACTGAATGGAATAGTTTCCGGGCAACAACACTTCAACAATCGGAAACTTCATTTTGCCAATCTCGGTAACCCGTCCTGCGTCAAAAGCCACTGCAAGTAGCCTATGCAAAACTACCAGAAATAACCTATCAAGGCTTTGTCAGTCCGAGAATAAAGATTCAAAACCAAACCAAGAAAAAACCGTGCTAAAGTTGAGGTAGGCTATGTCTAGATCTAGAGTCTGGACAACCTACTAGCTATCAACTACTCACAGATTAGTGAATTTCTGGTTTTTCAAACAGATGTCTGAGCTCAGGCATCTGTTTTCTCGGACATCTGTTTTCAAATATAGCCTTACTAGTGGGCTATAGTTGTATGCTGTTGTTGTAAAGATGTAAACTCTGCTGTGAAAAGTGTTGACTAAATGAGCTTACCATACACACACAATCACTGCCTATCGCCGTCCTTCTATGAAGCTTTCTTCGCCATTCCAAGGTAGGCTATTGCCTTTTACCACTTCGAGAGGGCACAATGGTCCAGATTAGATGTCAGAGCAAGGAAGATACTAAGGAAAAGTCAACACTATTTGCGAAACAGTTTACCGTTAATTCCAGTTGAAAATTATCTGCTAAAAACTGTGGTCGTGCAACTCGTTTTGAGTAATTATTTATTCAAAGGTAGCCTAAGTCATTGGAACTTTGAAAAACAAAGACTAGCTTGCAAAATTTTAACTTTTAGACGAAGTATGTTTCGAAGATCTTGGTTGCTTCAGCGACGACTGGCCGTTTGCAAGCCTTCAGCGACCTATCCCTTACCTGCCATGGTCCCCCGCCGAAATTGACACAGAATTTTGGCTGTACACACGGTAAACTATAGTGCAGCGGTTCTCAACCAAGGCTCGCGGACCCTCAAAAAATCCGAGAAGCGTTTTCAGGGGTTCAGAAAAATTTCTAGTAGCCTATGACATGTAAAGTTGGTTGTGCTTTATTTGAGTAGGCCTATTACGTATTACAATGCTTCTCAAACTGTGTGTCGCAACGCCCTGGTGAATTGTTTCAAACTTCAAAGAGCATTGCGTGGCATAAAGGTTCGGTTCCTAAATAAAAAAGATTTCACTTAGGCCTACAAGACTTAACAAATTCTTTTCGTACGGTTATGTACGGTAGGCTTTGTTCACTTAAATCTTTTGAGACAGTAGACTGTTGACCGATGCTTATATTACAAATCCAAAGCAACCTATTGCATTTGCACTCACAATTTTGCCATGAATTTGTTTCGCTGTGATTAAAACGAAATATTGATTACAAATTAAAAAAGGGAGAAACTCTTTGTAATGGTCGCAAAAATTCCATTAATTTTCAATAAAGTTTATAAAAACGACATTAAATAAGCATAGATTAACGATCTTTAATCCTGTGTGTCAACATAGGCTATAGCCTAGCCTACACTACACTGGCTCATAACATAAAACTGTCATAAGCTAACTTCGTCAAAGTAATCAATCGTCATGTGTTTTGAGCAGCAAAGTTTTCTAACGGGGTCGCTTGAAGACTTATGAAACATTTGTTTCCATTAGGAGACGCAATAGGCCTATACTAAAAATTCAAAAAATTTTTTTAGGGTCGCGACAGCTTCGAGTCCACCAAAAGGGGTCCTCCAAGAGAAAAAGGTTGAGAACCACTGCTATAGGGTTTCATCATGTCCCGATAGCTCAGTTGATCAAGCAACTGACTTTAACCCTATTCGGACTAAGCTATTTTTGTGAGGTAATGGCCTGACGTGTGGACTTATTCCATCCACACTTTCATTTGCTAATAACTTTTGATATAAAAACGTTACGAAGTTGCTTTTTTCACAAAGTTGAAGCAAAATTATTGACAAACTGGTTAAAATTTTAAGTGGACACACATACTCTACCAGTTATTTGCTATTGCTTTTTTGCTAAAAGTACCGTCAACCAGGGCTACTTTGAACGGTAGCCTAACTTTGAACACTAATTTAAAAATCTGACTACCCATTGTATTAAGGCCTGTAAAAGAAACACTTTAAATTGCATTTCGCGGAAAACTTCATCAAATGATCGTTATGAATTGTCCTTTCCGAAAATGGCAAAATAATGGTATTGTTGACAGTAAAAACTGCTCTGAGAGTATTTTATGGAAATATTAATTTTTTGCCCCCAGATAACAGTTTTAAGTAGGCTGGAAACTTTTATGCCGATCTTGGAAAGTAAAAGAGCTTTTGACCCAGTTTTTTTAGAAAAAGGTTTCAATTTTATTAGCATGTCGAGGATAATTGAAAACTGGATTTGAGTTGAGGATATCGCTCGTAATTACAAAAGTTCTAGATAGCATCACTTTTTTAGTTTAAGTTTCACAGTGTTCAAAGTAGCCCGCACATTTTCTTTGGGTAACACCACTGTGATTTAGTGATGTTCAAAGTAACCCTAACATGTTGCTGTATTGAGGTTGTTCGTTTGCGCCATGTTTCCCATGCACACGGCATGAACTGTTGTGTTTGTTGTCATTTCAGTTCACCCTTTTTACATGTTGTACATTACCATTGAGTGGGCTGGTGTTTTGATCGCTGTATACAACTGCTTTTTCATGCGATTAAATTTCATACCATTTGCCCCGTGATTTATTAAACCTTGCATAAAAAGTAGTAATTATTGCTTCATGATTACGATACGTGCAGTTTTGCTTCATGATCCAGGGCAGTATAATATTCACCAATATTACGAGACGCGTCCTGGAGAAATTTGGAAATTTTGCTGGGGGGGGGGGGGGGGATAGGGCCTTGTTATTGACTTTTTAGCAGTTATTTGATCATGAAAATTTTTTAAATGGCAAAACTTGTTCAAAATAATGCTACGTGACATATAAGATTGAACAAACTGCTCAATTAGGGCCATAAATATGCATAATAAGTGAGTGTTCAAAGTTAGAATACCCTAACCCTAACTTTGAACGCCCACAAATTTGGCGGGAAAAGCCCCAAATGTTTACTTGTTTAAACATTGCTTACACCTCCTTGAGCGTCTACACACAGCCCCAATTTTGGCTAAATCTGAGCTTTCTAGCTTAAAAATGCGTCAAAATACAAGCAAATAAGTGAAAAAAGTGTTCAAAGTAGCCCTGGTTGACGGTAGTCATTTTTTTTTTAATTTTTCTGATGTCTCCGTCATAATCTCCTGAAATCGTTAATATCTTCGTAAAAGGCACACGGTCCAATCATGCATGTAATCCGAAATGGTCAGTAGTCATGTAGGTCACGCAGTACATCTTGGAAGGCACAAAACAATACAAATGTTTGCTAACTTGCTTGTACAAGATGACAAAGTTTTTCAGATGACCTGGCAATTTTAGGAGTAGGGTGTCAAAAACTGCTGATAACTAAAAAACTATACCACATAAAAATGTCATTTTATTACTAAAACAAAAATGAATAATTTTTAGGAAAAGTCATAAAACTTCAGCTAATTTGAGCCAGTAACTTTTATGTAATCGATGAAAGTTTTAGGTATGGACGGAACCCGTCCACCCGTTAGTCCGAATAGGGTTAAGAACTAAAAAACATCAAGATCAAGCCGCGCTGGTTCGACTCTCGGGACGTGCGCTTGAGCAACGCATTTCAAGGACTGCTCTTCATTCAGAGGCAACTGGTGGAGGAAATAATTCACAGACAACACTTCCACCATCGGAAACTTCACTCTGTCAAACTCGGTGATCGAATTAGTGGCAGCCTCTACAAGTATGCGAAACCGCCAGGAATAAGCCATTAAGTTATGAAAGTAAGCTTTCTCATTCCGAGAATGAAGATTTCCACAAATTAACCTATAGCCTAGTGCGAAGCTTGGATGAAAATTAATTTGCATAGGTTACGCTATATCTTAACACAGTAGGCTTATAGATTCATTGTAAACTAAAAGCCTGAAGACATCCAAATTTGCAGAAGAAACACACGATTTTCCCAAACTTTGCGGTACAATGACAGTCAGTCTATATTGGATTCACACTTCCGAGCAATCAGACCAACAAAATTTATTGTTCACGGTTTTGTTTCTGATGGAAACACAAGATGGGTCAAGGTGAGATTTTTTCATGATGGAAATTAAAACAAACCGTGAAAAACTGTAGGCTACGATTATATCACAGTCTTTGAACTGTTGATGAAACAAGGTGATAACTCCACAAACGTTTCATTTTTACTATCGTGCCTTCTTTTCTATTATTGACCTTGGCTAATCTGCGCAAGACCATACCGCTATTGCCTGCGTTTCATTCTACATCGAGTGGTGTGCCTTAGTGCAAGTGGGAACAACATAGCCCCCCTACAGCAACACCAAGAAAGTTAATTAGACCAATGCACACTGCATTTACAGAAATTGAAGGACGCTTTGCTGGATGAAGAAGATGTTAACGTAATCGCAGTAAATTGGGAGAAAGGTGCGAATCCTCGATATGATTATGGTCAAGCTTGTGCAAACACCAGAGTAGTCGGAGCTGAGATAGCTTTGATAATCGAAAAATTAAAGGTATTTATCAGTTACAATTCAATTTATCCCTTATTGCACACATAGCCCTCACAAGTTAAAAGATTTGTTGAGTGTGATTCTATACAATTCCGGAACTTTTAGTTCTTCATAGCCTACCTAAAATATGGAATATGCTTTCAGTCACTTGTGGGAGCACTGCATATTGATTTTCACGTAATTGGACACAGCCTTGGAGCCCACATCGGAGGATACGCTGGCGAAAGAATTAATAACCTTGGAAGAATTACAGGCAGGTTTTATCAAAATTACTTGCAATCCCACATCAATGTAGGTTGAGAATTCTTTGCAGACCAAGAGCTTTTCAAATACTGTATTTTTACGTTTTTAAGGTTGCTGAAGTTTTTGTATTGGTGAAAAGCGACATATTTGGATAGCCCTTTGAAATATTGTCTTCCTTGTTAACTGTACTTTCAGCATTGGATGCGGCTGAGCCATTTTTCCAAGGAACGGAACCAGTCGTTCGCTTGGATCCGACAGATGCAATTTACGTCGATGCGATTCACACCGATGGAAAACCATATTGGCAACTTGGTTGGGGAATGATGGACCCTGTTGGTCATGCTGATTTTTATCCCAACGGAGGACAAGACCAACCTGGTTGTCCAGGAAACGAAGAAGAGGAAGGTACGGTAGTTATCTTCTTGCTGGTGCCAGCGTGGTCTTTTTTTTTTCAAAATAAAAAATATGTCGACTCTTACGTGAAAAGATTAACAGTAAAATGGCGAAAAGTTTATACATTGCGGCCAACTTCACTAAACATGTAGGCTACGATAGTTAAAAACCGACATATTTCGATACAAACCGATCCAGCAGGAAAAACTGCTTATTGGTTTTTCAAAAGGGACTTTCAGTTAACAGTGTATTGCAACAGCGTGTCCTCTTCTCCAGGCCATTGGTGGGAAGTGACTTGTAATCACGGACGTGCACATGATCTCATGATTGATTCAATCGTGAACCAACAATCACCGATGACAGGCAAGCCATGTCCCAATTATGACGAATATTTAAGTGGGAATTGCGACAACTGTGCAGAAGCGGGTTGCGCTAGGATGGGGTAAGTAAACTACGTCATTGTGGTTTATCATAAAAAATAGTAAAACGTTATACAGCAATTTTTATTAACTATAATTAACGTGTACAAATAGTTGTTATTGCTTAACGAACTGCAGCGTAACGAGAAGAGCATATCCGCTTGAGCAAACGTGGGCTCCACTCTTCAAACAAATGTGTCGCAGGTGCTTAACTTCCCAAAGAAGCAGTAGTGTGACGTCACAAACCATGTTTTGCTCAGCAGCATATTGACAAAGAATTTTCTCTTTACTTCGCAGTTACTACTCAAATCTGGACACCCGCACTGACGTGGCAGTCAAATACTATCTGACAACCAGAAGTGAAGCGCCATTCAGCTCGGAAACAACTGTTTAGACAGCAAACTACGTTTTTGTAAAGTATCGCTAAGCGTCATATAACTCAGAAATTAAGCACAAATTGCCTTGTCAATGACATGTATTAACTGCCGAACTATAGTGTTCATCTGCTTTGAAATGTATGAAAGTGTCAATAGTTATGTTATGCTGCCATGGAACGTAGCCTACGTCATAAAACGAACGAAATTATTGCCAAGATTTCTTGTTAAAATAAACACGATGAAAAATGATTGAAGGTCTGACGTTTCAGTCGCAAACATCACATTGCAAGAACGACTAGTTGCTTCTCAATACCAAAAAATAGAGTTTTGCCTCTGAATGGAAAACCACGTACTGATAATAATCAAGCTACGATGATGTACAATTAAGAAACTTAATGTACAGCACAAGCTACTTAAAAACAAACAGCAAAAAACTTTGTATAATAACATAAAACGTTTAACACAAAACCAAAGTTCAGCTGTGTTTTTCTTGGTGTCAATACTTTCTTTGTACACAAACTTCGCAGTATTTTCATAGGACCGAGCAAGTGAGCGCTTTCGCTATTCAAGAAGCATATTTCAATTTCCATAATACTGAAAAGGATTCATAGGTTTAGCGGTGAGTCACCGACAGCAATGCATGCACGCAAAAACTATCAAATACCATTCTTTGGGACGACAGTGGAGTTGCCAAAACGTGTTCGCTAAACATTAAACAAGGCAAAAACAAGATGACTTTTAATATAGCGAGCATCTAATAGTTATAAGTACTTTTGGTTTGTAAGGGTCGAGCGGCAAGTCGGAAAGGGCTTCATGTTGAAATTAAATCGATCCTGAAATACGTAGCTCTTCATACATATAAGCTTACCTTTGTCAGAAGCATCATAAAATTTTAATGTTTGGTCGAATTTCGAGCCTAAATACATTTTCAGACAGGAATTGAAATAAATGTCCAATTCACCACACTGTACCAAGACCAAGAGCTTTTCACTTACCGGTGACGGCGCTGGCATCCCTGGCTGCTGCATTGGGGACATCACCCCTTGGAAAGGATCATTGCCTCCTTGATGGTACACACCGCTTGGTGTACCTGGGTGCTGCATATACTGTGGGGGCGGGTGCTGCGGTGTTCCCATCTGTGAAATGGGGCTAGGTTGTGGGGCCGAGGGAGAAGGTATAGGCATCGGATAGCCGACATGCATTTGGTGTTGATAATCAGGCACATGAGGAGAGGGTAAAGGCTGATTCATGGTCATGTGGCTTCCAACCCTGTGGAAGGTGACGTCATAATGCGTTTTCTGCAGCTTGTGTTAAAAACATATCTGAGCGCAGCAGTGGCGAGCACGCCGTGGTGACATCACACGGTTACAAAAGAGATAAATAACAAACTTTTCCAGACTACACAGAAATAAAAAATCAATAAATCATAAACAAAGAAACACAAAATAAACAAAAGCATCACATAATCTCATGTTCTTAACGTCTGTGTCTGTAAGGAGGCGGAGCGAAAGACACCACTGAGCTTTCTGATTCACTTTCGAGCGCTTCCTGTGACTGTGATAGCCTGCTTGTGTTGAGCATGACGTTGTGAACCACGTTTCGAAAAGCACCAAATTCTGAATCATCTGAATCTACATCCTTTGCAGAGCTCTTGAGCTTGTGTGCGGTGTCACTGACTAAGTGTTTCTCGTCTGCATAGTCCTCACCGGAACTGATTTGACCCAAGATATCGGCCGCTGCAAACTTGGCTGCGTGCTGTGACGCGCTCATCACAACACGTCGTAGTGGACTCCTAGAAGTGTCATCTTCAACAGACTGATCCTCACTTGAGCCTTCATCAATTTCTTCTTCCTCTTCAGTAAAACTATCATTGAAGCTGCCGTCGTCGGACATGTCGCTTGCTGCGTTGTTTTTCTTTTGATTAGTTTTAACAACAACTTTTCTAGCGAAGTGTCTAGGCGGTTGCGTTTCCTCAAACTCGTCACCACTGTCGTCATCAGACCAAACGTCACAGATAAAGTCAACCTCGCCGCAACTTTGCTGATTGAAACGAGGCTTTTCAACATTTTGCCTCACTTTCGACACTATGCTCTGGAATGGATTAGCGACACTAAGAGCCATTGAATTCGTGTCGTCATATAGAGGTGATGCTAAGCCATTGAACAGCTCATCATCATTTTGAACATTGTTTAACTGCGCTTCCGTCTCCAAGTCGTGTATTTTTTGGAAATTATCTTTTTCCAAAGTTTCAACAGTAATTTTTTCACTCTGAGAAGTTTGGGGAACGGGAGTTAAACAATCTTCGGAGACAACTGACCTTTCGTCATCATACTCACTGATTTGCATTTCGTCGTCGTCGTGATTGCTTTCTTCAAACAAGCCACGTTTTCCTTTTTTGTGTTTTCTTCGTGTTCCTTCTGTTTTGTCCACAGGCTGTCCTTCATCAGGCAAGGGGTCTCTTCCCCATGTCGAAGAAAAAGCGTCTTGAAATTCATCATCAGATGCCGGGTCCTCCTCAACGTAGGAGGGAACGACGCGTAAACGACCTCGGCTTGATACAGAGGAACTACCACTAATGTTGGGAGTGCCGCTCACAGATATCGAATGTAGCTTTGAACTGACTTGTTCGACTTGATTGTCTGATGCAATGCTGGGACTATCAGAAGATAATGACTTCACGTTACGATTCTGTCTCGCTGCGCTGCTTCTGCGGAGCGCCTGTTGCTTGGCCGGTGAAGCTTTCGACTGCTTTTTCGGAGTTCTAGACTTCTTGTTTACTTTACTTTTGAAGGATGCCACCTGTTTCAGGCTACTCCTGGTATCATACAACGCTGCTCTGTTCGACCAACTCTTTCTGCGCTGTCCTCTCTCCATTGACGCCCTGAAACAAGTTGCGAAAAGTTGTCGCTTAAAATCTTTGACATTTTCCACAAAATATTATTTAGCTCACACTATCGCTTGGAATGTTTGCTAACTGGCTTTCGTTTTAATAATAATCTATTTTTACTCACTGGCTTGCGTTTAAAAATAACTTACTCTAGATAACTGGCTTGCGTTTTAAGAATAACTGACTTTTACTAACTGGCTTGCGTTTAATAATAACTTACTTTTACTAACTACCTTGCGCTTTTCGATAAACGACGGCGCCAAAAATGTGTCACTTCTTACTAAGAAGTTAATAAATACTATTAACACTGATACAAAAACGTTTGCATAGAAACTAGAAAAAAGCGTCAGAAGACAAACTTACTGCTGCTGGTAGTCGATCGAATGATCGGACAACCCCGCGGTCATGCCCTGCTGCATTCCTCTGGATACAGTGGATGTCATCTGAGGTGGACCCATCGGTTGAGGAGTCATTGGTGGCTGTAGGGAGGAAGAAATTTAACCTTTATCATTGTAGAGAAATGTTTTCTGTAGGATAACCAAGTCTGGTTAAATAAAACCGACTAAGCCCTCACAAGTTAAAATGCAAAAAAGTGGCAAGGAAAAATAACATATTTCACAAGTGCCGGAAAGTATACTCATTAGACATTACTCACTGAACATTTGCATGTCTAACTACAAGAGGGAATGGTGACACACCTGCGGCGTCATGGGTGTAGTAGGCTGTTGAACCATTGGGCTTCTGGGTGTTGCTGGTGCTTCGAAGTCTCCTTCTACGTTCTTCTTCCTTCTACCTCGACGACCCTGTGCATTGCGAATGAACAATATAGACAAGTTAATACATTCAAATGTTAACGTTCTTTCAATAATCATAAAATCCATATACAGTACGATGTAAATGTTAGAAAACATACACTTGCCTTCAGACATAGGCGCCGACTTTTCAAAAAACCTTGGGGGGCGAGAAAGGTGATGACGTCATAATTATAACGCTATTTTACTCAATTAAAATAGTCTTTGATTAAGCTCACTGTCTTGTTTATATTGACACCTAGGTCGCAAACCGAATTTATTAGAACCGCTGCTTGAAACGATTAGTTTTGCGCATGCAGTACGCCTAGCCGTAAAAATGTTGATATTGTTAGCTCATAATTGGAACAGTTGGAAAACAAGTCGATTCATTTCCTTTTCGTGCGAGTGAACAACAACGATCAAGACAGTGAAGTTATCGAAATAAAACGCAAAAAATCATGATCTCAAGCAGAGTGGAAACCCGCTATCAGTTTTGTTATTCTCGTTTTGCTAATTACTTACCTTCAAAGCGTTAACAACGGCGAAGCGTTTTCTCTTCTGTTTTTTATCGAAAGTCTTTATAGTCTTTTATCGAATACCGTATACTCGAGCATAGGTCGAGATGTTTGCAAGTGATTTTCACCTCAAAAAGACAGGTTCAACTTATACACGGGACAAGCTCGGCAGTTTTCAAAATGAACACATTTTTGCTACGGCAAAATTATTGCCGACGTAGATTACGGAGTGTGTAATGGCGTCGATCAAACTAAAGTTTTGAATACGTTTATTTGCAGTGATTCAAACTTAATGATTTCTTGTCAATTTTAAACTTTATGCACTTGTTGAGCAATATGCAAAGCTCAAACCTTAGCGGCCGCATAAAACAATGATGTCAGGTTAGCTAGGTGATAATAGCGGTAAGAGACGTCGTTAATGCAAGCTGTCCAAGCAATATCTGCGACCAAGACCATTAAACACCTTTTCTTTTATCGGTTTTCGATTTAATTCTCACACATTGCGAACAAAACAATGCGTTCTGTTGAATCATAGTTGATCTCACAGCGGGGAAGATCTCCTTGAAAATAGCGCGTCTAAGTTAGCTGGTTTACTATTGCAGTGAATAGTTAGGACCTACGTGACTATTTCAGCAGCGTAAGTTACTCTACCATCTACTTTGAAATTTCCATACCATATGAGAAAGCCATGCGATCAACTGCTGTTTTGCGGGCAAGAGCAACGTAGGCTGTTTTTCGCTTTCGGCATTCTATAAGTCCGTTTAACTTTAAATGATCTAAGTCTCTATCGCAAAGTGTTTTATCTTTGAAACACCACTTGTAATAACCATTTTTGGTGCCCCTCAACCATAAATTTGCCGCTCCCGCGTATGACTTCAGAGATTGTTTCATTAGAATTAGAAGCAAGTATAAAGCGTAGGAAGAATTGATTGAATACAAAAACTGTAGACACGTCTTACCTTCGATTGAACAGACTTGGTGTCATCATCAGCGCCCTGTAGCAAGGAGTTGCGGTAGGTGACCAGTGGAATCCAGCTGTTGTCCTGGTTTAGCAGCATCGTGTCTTTGATATGCTTGTCCAGGTACTGCACCCTGGTCAGAAAGTTAAACAAAGGTTTGAAATCTAAAAGTAGACATGTTATTTTTCTTTAAGTCTCATAGTCTTGATATTTTTTATCAAAAAAACATAAAAAATTCTCACACAGTCTTTTTGTCTTGCCGCATAAGCTTGGTGGAAAATTCAACGAGTATCCCGAGAAAGCTAAGGTTTGGCGGAGCGGACGTTTCGTCATGCATGTATGCTTCGTCACGCTTCAGTGCAAACAAGATCCCTTCTCTGGCAAAACAAAGAATTACCGTCGTAAGAAAACTAAAGCGACATAAAACGTAATATTTTAACATGGGTTCAATAAAAGAAAAATAACCACAATTAATACAGTCGAAGATAAAACGTCGTAACTGAAACTTTTTATCACAAGTTTTCCTTTGAATTTACCAATGATCCAAAGCTGCAGATTCAGTTTGTCTTTCAAGAACAATCAGTTTATCTTCACAACTATAAAAAATAGTGCATGAAACAAGACAAGATAAAAAGTACAGTCCTGCAAAGCACGTAAGTATAATGCAATTTGACATACTTGTGCAACTCTGCTACTGCGTCTCGTGTCTTGACCTGGTCGAGACCAAAGGTGAGGCCGAACCGACGGGCCAGCTCTTTCATGTGACCATATTGTTGCGAACTATGATCCAGCACGCCTCCTTGCTCTCGCACAGTGTCGCGATATAACTGTTGAACAACAAAGCTGCGATCACAAACGAGAGCGCCATCGTTGTCAAGTACAAACTGACGTTATATCGTCTTCACGCATGCCACTGTTGATGCTTAGATATAGTAAATTGATCAATGATTGTTTTGGCCCTGTTGGTGATCAAAAAAAAAAAAAGCGATCATGCAAAAGATAGAATGACACTGCCACTTTAATTGCTGCAAACCTTGCTAAATCACAATAATGTCGTTTGTATTAAAAACTAATTGAAAGGAACAACTCACTGTCATTAAACTGAGAGCCAGTGTCTGAGCGCAAGCCAGCTTGTTGATGTGGCGCGACCTGCTGATCGTTTCTTTGATGATGTCACCGTAGTCTGAGTAGTACCTGGATGGGTCGGGAACGAAATATGAGTCACGTTCGGCCATGTTGGGAGAAAGTCACATCTAGGCAATGATTATATTAGAGACGCCACCTGATGTATTGTTGGAAGACAGAGGATGCCAAACGGAGTTCGATCATGTTGAAGACGAAGAGCTTGCAAATCGCTGCGAGAAGAGAGCGTCGTCGATGGAGAGCGTCGATCTTTGCCGTGTCATCTTCATCTGTGATGCAAAAGAGTAACGCCAGGAAGTAATCCCACCATGAGGACAAGACGTTTTGTTAGCTTAAAAATAACTTTATTAAAACAAAAAACACTCGATATTGTTTCAATCGGACGAAAAGAGCCAATGAAGACAATTCAGAAAAACTACTTCTTCATAAACAAAGAGCATTTTTTTAGACCTTAAGATTATGTTTTACTTTAAAGTTGATCGCTTGTGAATATTCATCAACTCTATGAAATAGAAAATGGATGGTAACAAAACACAAAAGATTTTCTTTAAGTTTAAATCAACGTTAAAATAGTAAGAAAACTCAAGAGTCAATTAACTCACGTACCATCGTCATCATCCGGGATTGTGAAAACAAAATCCCGCACGAAATCAATAAGAGCGTGTTGCAACGTGTCTGTTGCGCGTTGAACCAGGGGCTTCAGTGTAGGGCTCGAATTGGCAAGCTGAGGGGCAAAGTCAACGAGAAGATCGCAAATCGACATGTAGCTCGCCTCTTGTACCTGCGTTGCATAGATAAGTGTAACCGCACATCTGCTCATTGAGCACAACTATCAAAACTCAAAGCCTTTTGGAGTACGAGCCGATTAGTAGATCGGTTGTTAAATTATTTTATTTTTCAACTGCACTGCAAGTGCGTAAGTTCAAGATTAGTCTTATTTCCAACTTCAGCTTTGGTGAATATCGATTGAAACTATTTATATGGATAAGGAAGCTGTAGATTACTATAGGTTAAGACGATTCAAATCAAACACAAAGGAAACATTTCTTGTTAAAGACTAAGTACCTTTTTGTGTGGCGACTGCACCAGAAGTAGTTCAGTGGTGTGCAGATACTCAGTGACATGTTGACGCAGTTGTGATATGGCGACACGTGGATCTTGTTCACCCACGCCGCCTCCAATTCCTTCACTGAGATCCTTAACGCGCTTCAAGCCGTATATGAGGTCATAGTAGATGAACTTCACTGCTTGACGAAGCATCTGAACAGGTTTGGGGTGTTTTATGTCGATGAGGTCCATCTCAATCGTTACGCACATTTCTTACTGTTTGCTTTTGCTTGGTAAACCACACATACCCAACCAGCAAAACAGTCCTTAATTAAGTTGATTCAACGACTGCAAACGTTAAAAGCAACACCCACCGGTTCTGGCACTGAGTCAGCCCTTTCTTGGTGCATTTGCAAAATGGAGTTCACCTGCAAGAGGAAATAAAGTGAAATTACAATCTGTGCAAAGCGATTTATCAACAAATAAACTTCCAATGAGACCTACTGCCCAGACAGCAAATCAGTCGTTTTTACATCGATTCAACGTCTGCAGACATTGAATCGATGTGGTAGGAACCGCTCACCTTGAGAAAACTTCATCGAAACAACGAGATTGTGTAGCCAACCATTTGTTTGCTACTCTCCTAGAACTGGTACCAACATACCTGGCCATAAAGGCTCCAAGATGACAGGTCATTGTACATATACAGGTATGTAAGCCTCTTCAAACTTTGTACCACGTTGTATATTTCTTCATCATCTGCTTCATCACCCTAGCAACAATCACATACGTCATGTAAGTAACACTTCCTTTCAAGCATTCGGGTTTAAGTGTGCACCATGTTCAATTTTACACATTTTGGAAAATTATGCTGCACGTGAATGTGAAAATACCATGTTCACAATTCACAAATGAAACCAAACCTTCAAATGCTGAAAGTGATATAATCAAAGTGGAAAAAATTGAGGTATAATAATAATGACAAATAAAATCCTCCTAGGCAGGTATAAGCATAACGACTGTGACTTTGTTTGAAGGGTTGTTTAAATATCATACTACGCCATTTACTTTGCTTTTCGTCACTCCTACTATATGACATTGGCCGTCAACCTATACAACACGGTAAGACAGTTGACAACCCATTCTCCCTAAATAATGATGATTGAATAACCAGTAAGGCTTATATCAGGTTTCTACAAACATTGGTTCTTTATTTTTCGTATGTTAAGGATTTTTATTTTCTGCTTTTCTTGGCAATTGGTTGCCGAATCTATGGACAAGCAGCTCCAAAGTATAAGTTGTCGATGGGTTTGGTTTTGAGAAAACTAAAGATGTCTTTTTCAATATCAGTAAAAAAAAATTCCACCACCCTAGCCTGTGATATGAGGCTAGATTCATTAGATCAATATTGAGTTGTCACTGAGCTGAAATATTGAATTGAATGGCAAGTAAAGGTAGCAAAGGTATCTTACTGCTTCCTTGAAGATATCAAGAGCCAGTTTGAAATTTTCACACCAGCCATCAGTGACTGCTCTTCTAGCGACCGATACTTTGTCATAAATCGCATACTCGTCATCACAAAGAAAGTTGTATGTTTTTGAAGCCTGTTCCAGGACCTGGAAATCAAATGGTGACAAAAATAAACGCGATGGTGCCAATTGCCACACTCGATTTCGAGGGATAATGATGAACTAACTTCGTGAAAAGCTCTTAAAATCAGCAAATGTGCTTGAACGTAACTGTTTCCGTGAAAGTGTGTGAAGGCAATATAGTAATTTGAATGTAATTTAGTCGAAAACCGAAAATCTTGCAACATTAAATACTTTTTCACAATTGACAAATAGCAACATAGCCCAGTTAACATTGTACATTTAGAATGCTTTGCTCAATCAAAAGGTGACCAAGCGGTAAACGAAGCAAAAGAGAGATGCAAAACCTGCCTCTGAGTCGGTGTGCTTGTCCACGACCACAGCCATTTGCTGCAGCAAATCATCCAAATGCTTTTCTAATCTGAAATCCAAGTGATTCATCAAAACATCATCGCACCAACAGACAAATTGTCGCGTAACATCTTTGGGAAAATGTCAACAAATGCGTGTGTACTGTGTACACTATACATCAGAAACTGTTCAACGGCGTACCTGCTTGTGGTGTAAAATTCAAGATCAAAATATCTCGGGATCTGTAACAACCCAGCGACCTTTTCGCGATCGACATGATACTTTCTCAGCAAGCTGGGAAGCGCGACAATAAAATGCTCGGTCAGGCGAACCTTGTCTTCAATGGCCACCTTCCGATCACGTGACGCCATTTTCTGAAAAGAATACAAAAGTTTAATTAACAAAGCTTCTTTTCGCGTTTGCTTTATTCTTGCATGGTTAACTGGCAGCGTTTGTAGTTGGAAAAAGTTTTAAGCACGCCTTTCTGTGCTGAACCTTAAGTCTCGGTTACAACAAGAGTACACTTTTGTAAACGGAAAAACATGAACTTCTTTTGTTTTAAGAGAGCGGAAAAAAACTTGTATTTCCGCTTGAGTAGAGATGTGCCAGGTCCTAGCACAAAGAAGCTTGAACGTCCCAGGAAGATTAGTTCCTTAGATCGTGATGAGTGGAGACTGAGTAATGAGTATGTGCCTTGCCAGACTCCGTTCTACCGCGCCATCCGCGAACACAGGAAGAAGTAGAGGGTAATAGCGATATAGCGTTTATTTTGTATAATCTTGATAAGAAAATAGGTTTAGAGCCATAGATTTATTTTCATCATTTCATAATTATGGCATTGGTAATAAATTGATGTATGCTCACATCTTGTATGGCTTAATATAATTAGCCTTTGTGACACTCTACCGGTGCGTTGGAACATCGTATTTTGTGAAACTACACCAACCTTACTGTAGCCTTGTCTTCCGGAAGGCGGCGCACCATCAGCAGCTTGCTTGACAGAGCAAACCATGACGTCAACCAACGCGCTTTCCTGTCGTTCGTCGAGGGCGTCACGGTCATTGGCAGGTTCTTCCAGAAGCATATCAGACATACACTCCCAGTCTTTGAGCATGGATGCAGCTACATCCCATAAAGAATCCACCAAATAAGTGGCATGTTCATGCAGCTGCACAAATGAATATCTTTAGTAGTAAAAACACACTTCATCAAAGTTAAAAACACAAAAACAAAACATTAAGACTTTCAGCAAAGTTACATGAGCAAAGTTTTAAAATCAAGAAAATAAACACATTCTGAATGTCAACAGTTTTAAAAACCATATGTTCAATATATTCGTTGCAGAACGAGTATCTACCTCACTTTCAATAAAGAATAATACAAGGTCGGTGATAAGTGGAGCATTGGGGCTCCTTCTGCGGCCTCGCTTTGTGTAGCCAGGGTTGACTTCCTGTAAGAAATGAAATTTATTATAACGAAGTGCGTCGTTACCAAAGTGGCCATGTTTTGCCATCATAACTGGAAAAATACAAATAGAGTGTAGAAAAAAGAAACAAAAATAGTAGAGATGTACCGATATATCGGTATCGGCATCGGTATCGGTGATATCGGCCATTTTTTTAGTATCGGTATCGGCATCGGTATCGGCAAAATTTGGCCGATACTGTGGCCGATACTAAACATGTGTAAAAAAGGCGTTTGCTGCGGATTTTCTGCAGAAGCAAAGATATAGATTTTTAAAGTTGTAACTAACATCACATTAAAGTAGAAAAATAACAACCTGAGGTTCAAATTTTCGATACCTCACACTCCCATGACTTCAGGCATTGTTTGCTTACAGTGATTCTTTCACTCAAACAAAACGTTTTGTTTCAGTGTCCTTTCCTGCTGTCGGCACGGGGCTGGGCGCTCACTGGTGCGGCGGGCTGTTGCGATTCGCTGGTCATAACGGTGTAGCTTCCACGCTAGCCATTTAGACCATCCGATCAACTATATGTTTCTCGGCAGCCGTTTTGTAGCAAGAATTGACATCGACAAGAATTGAAATGGCTAGTGTGGAAGCTACACCGTCGTGGTTGGCGGGTCGCGGCAGCTCGCTGAGCTGGTGAGTGCTCAGCCTTGTGCTGGTGGCCGGGGGGATGCTCCTTTCTTCGCAATGAGGTTGTCATCTTGGGCGCAACGGGCCCATTTAGATTGGTTTGGTGAGGATTCGTGGTCCCATTGCTTTCTTTTTGGGCCTACTTATTCTGCCATGACATTGTTTGGGCTTGGTGAGATAGGGTGGAAGTTGAATCGCCGACTGGTGGAGCCGGCTCGCTGGGGGCAGCTGAGTTGCATGAGTTTTTTGAGCGTTTGGCGGGGTAGGAGGCTGGGAGCGATGCAGAATTGTGCGTTTTTGCTACCTGGGTAGTCTTGGCCTGGCAAAAGCTTTTCAACCAAACAACAAGCGCCCTTAGGTTGCACATTACTTGTCGAATAGTTTTTGTACGACTACACAAATTGGGTCTGCTACTATTCGGTGAGTCCGATTCGGTGAGTCCGATTCGGTGAGTCTGATTCGGTGAGTTACTAACTTCTAACCCCTAACCCAAACCCCTAACCCCTAACCCTGAAACGGCAATGATAATTAAGCTATGGTACCCGATAATTTAAAAAAAAAATTGAAAAAATCCCCCGTTAAGGGATCGGACTCACCGAATCGGACTAACCGAATCGGACTAACCGAATCGGACTCACCGAATCGGACTCACCGAATCGGACTCACCGAAACGGGCCATTCCGCACAAATCACTTGGTTTACATTTTACATCTTATTATCAATTATGATAGCCTATTTGGAGAGTTTGCACAAACACTTTTTTTTCAGAAACCCCAATTATGATGTAGGCTAATGTTTCTTCCCTTATACCCCAATCCTCAATTATGGTGGCCTTTCATTACTAAAACCTACTATTATGACACAACAATGCGGTTGAGATTGGATTCATGAATCTTTAATAAATTATGCCAATTGAAAGCTTGTTTTAATAGTTTTATGCAAGTAAGGTAAATCTTAGCATTTGATATAATACCTTGCAAATACCAAAATTGCTTCTTTTTGTAACACCAAAGTATCGGCCAAAATATCGGTATTAGTATCGGTATCGGCCTAAAAAAGTGATATCGGTATCGGGATCGGTATCGGCCAAAATATTGGTATCGGTACATCTCTAAAAAATAGATTGGTTGTGACAGCGAGCAACACTCGAAGTCGTTTCGCGTTTCAACAGACTGTTCTAAAGACATTTACATTTTAGCCACATGAAACACTTTCAAACTAAAAGCTTCAAAGACCTTGTGCATGAAAAGCTGTCTGTTGAGAAACTCCGCCGCAGCAACGGCCACAGGTCGATGACAGGAAAAGACAAGTTGATAGACACTCTCGCAGTCACCAGAGGTCAGCACTGGTGTTTCGTATCCACAGTTCCTTCACATTGAATTTACAACGTCATGCAAAAAGAGGTAAAATTTCGCTTAATTCTCACCACACAGTGTATTTTTTTAAAACAACAACTCTTAAGTAACCGGAAAATTCTATCATTACGCTACACTGCGTATTTTTTTGCAAGCAACTTTTCTTTTACTATCTTGGAAATATCAGAAATTATCAAATATTAATCTCACTCAATGTACAAAACATTAAAAAAACTCAGCCGACGCACAAATGATGTGCGCAGTATCTCATCGCAAAACGCTGTGGGGTGATTGACAATGGAGTTATCTTCACAAACCACTGACGTCAAAGACGATCGACGACTGTAGCCAATTAAAACTTTGTATTAAAACTATTACCACAAAATGATGGTGGGGGTTGCATAATTCGCCGATATGTGTCTGCGGAGCGGTAGAACAAACAATGCAACACATACTCCACGAATGTTCCATCTTACGGCCCCCAAGTGGAATCACTGGTATTCGACAACTGGACCCAACTACCGTGTCTTGGCTGCACGAGGAGGCATTGCCAATCTAAGCTACTACAAGTCAAACGAGAGAAGAATAACCACAAAATAATAAGAACATCGAAACACAAACGAAATTCAAACACTACTCACGAAAGCACCAGAATGAGCAACTTGATTGCTAGTACAGCTACGTCATATTCCTTGTCGAGAGTCATTGAAACAATTCGATCTTTGAATCGACTCGTGAACAGCTTGAGATCTCGTGCCATCTCGTTGTCACTGTAAAGTCCTATGAGGGTGTTGAGACACTTGGAACGGACTTCTTTTTGCTTAAAAAAAAATGCAAGGAAATCTAAGGGTTGTTGCTCGCACAACGACACCGAAAAGTGAGTTCTATGCGATAAAAAGCGTGATAACTGACACGTGGCTGTTGATATTACCTTGTCGTGAAGCGTCCAGCCAACGTATTTGAGGTAGCTATCAGTGAGAAAAACTTTCGGAAACATTCTCATCCAGGTGCCGATTTCTTCCATGCAAAGAGCACGGATGTCAGCAATGTAGTCCCGATATCGATGGACAAAGATTCCCTAAAAAAATCACAGAAAAAATGATATTTTCTTTCTCCATGAAAAAAAAAAACAATTAACAAAACAGCCAATTTTATGGAGATAGTTTTGTAATCACGCAAAAAGGTACACACACGATAGGTGGCGTGGGTAACAAATTTTGCATCAGACATTTTCAGTTTGTGATGATATTTCAAAGTTTCAATGGAATTTTACTTTTTACCTTAAAAATGCCGTTGAGCATGCTTTCGATTTCACTTTGTTGTTCCTCAAGCTGCAAAATATTAACGCGGTAATATTTAAGTACCTAAATTAATAGAGTAATTGCTAATGTTTGACAGATACTGGAAACTGGTATTATTGGTTTTCTAATATATCACCAGGCTAAACTATCACTTTTTTAGTCAACAAACACCTTGATACAAAAACAGCACATCACATATGCACACCTCTTTCCGCTTTTGCAAAAGTTGGTCAAGTTTTTCCGAAGCTCTTTTACTTAAAGTTTTATTTCTCTCAGCATCATATTGCCGCTGGGTGTTGTCCAAACTCACGCTGAGTTGCAACGCAACATTCACTAAACCAGTCATCAACTTCATGGCTGTGAAAAAACAAAGTGACAGTAAATGACAGAAATCTAGTTAAGAACAGCTATACCAATCGGCAATATACTGTACAATGAAGATGAAATATGAAGTTCATGAGAAATATTCAGTGGTATTGTCTGGTATAGTAGTATACTGCAGCACTCAGTGTAGCAGTAAACCATCAAGGCACTATGCCTCACAAAACTTACAGATTATGTAAATGTAGGCTATAGCACACAGTTAGGATGAAACTTGTATGGAATCATATGGTAAACAGCAAACAAAAAGACTAGTTACTTACCAGCTAGTGTTGAAGTGTGCCGAAAAGCTCGGACTTGAGAATTGCTTAGCTCCGTCAATAATGTAAGAACATTGTCCATCATAAACTGATCATAAATTATTTCGTACCTGCATTGCCGCACTAAATACTAAAAAAAATAAGGAAAGACTTTTTAGCACATTAGATACATCGCATCTGGACATTGCAATTTTAATTATTAAATAAACATAGAAAGAGGATTTTTGGCAATGAATGTAAAAGAATAATAAAAAAATGTTTTCTTGATACAAAGTTGCTGCCTTGGCAAACAATTTTCTTGAAAAAATTAATGTCATGCTGCGAGCTTGATGTGGTAGTAGCGGTTTGCACTAGCCTTTGAAACACAGTTCCCTAGTCATGTGCTTTCGTCATAGCACATGACTAGAAAACTGTGTTTCGAAAGCTAGTGCAAACAGCTACTACCACAGCAAACTCGCATCAGACTAAAACAGGTCGTTAATATCTACATTGCATAGTAAGCAACCATCATACTGCTAAAAGCGACACTCAATCAATGGCCTCAAAAAAGATTAACTAAACAGAAACTTTAACAAAAAGGGGAGACACTTACATATAAAATTTAATTATACCAATACCATAAAAAATACAAGCTTTACCTGTACAAATTCACAAAAGTTGGAACGAAATTTTCTGAAATGTAGTCCTGATGCAATTAGTGGGTAATCACCGCTATCCTAGAAATATATGGAATAAAATTAATGCAACCATTAAAGCTTGCAATTTGCACAAAAAATTGTTTAGATTGCAGTAAATGATTCTTTTCATACTACTGTTTCCTTCAACAACAATAAAATATAATCACTTGCAAATCAGTTTGTTGTGCGAACTCTGCACATCAGTACGTTCTCATGTGCCTCTATCAAGTCTATGTGTTTAATACAAAACTCAAATATAATATATAACATATCTGTTACAAATAAAAATTAAAAAAATTTTTCAGCAAACCTCATCAAATTCTTCTGTCATCTTTTTAATAATATCTTGGAAACCTTCAGTGGCTTCTCTAAGCATTTTAGGTGTAATGGTTCCTTTACAGCCGGATGAATGTATAAAAAATTGTATTAAGTCCAGCAAAGCTTCACTTCGATCAGACTAATAAAAACATAAACAAATTTTAGAGAAAGCTAGTTTACAAAACAAAGAGTATAGTTCAGTTTATTTGTTTTGTTGGTGAGAAAACAAACTTATATAAACTCATATAACAAATGAAGAGCTTTTTTCCAAAACCGCTTACATCCACTTTCGGTGATTTTGAGAAAACCACGAAAAACGTTTATGACAGTTTCGCTTGGTAAATGTAATGCGCTTTTGATTTCTAACGATGTATAACTACCTACTGAATTGAGCCATGACGTTTGTCCAGATCTAAGGAATATTAGAAGGCTTAGAATCGCCTTTTTATAAAATTAGAAATGTGGATATAAGCGGTTTTGGAAATAAACTGGAGAATAAAAATTGCCAGAATGACAGAAACCAATTTTTGAAACCATATTTCCAAGCTGACCACCACTAATTCATCACCACAATCCAAATCCACTTTAAACAAAGCAAAAAAACACAGTTATAAAGCTCAAGTAGGCTACTAAGCAGTCTAAGCACCGTTGGTAGCTGCAACAATAGGCTGCAAGCCTATAACAGTGCTTATCAGTGTTGCCAGATAGTAGATGCTTCAAACTACCAAACACATTTCAAGTTTTGCGAACTGACCAGAAACTGACTGTCAACTCACCAAAATGTTTGCCAAAATTCTGCCAACTCAAAATTTTACTGCCAAACAACGTAAAATTTTGCCAAATCTCGAATTTGGTAGTGAAATTTGCCAAATGGTAACACTGCTGCTTATCACAAACGATGACGAAAACGGTTTAACAATCAGCGATATGTCACGTGATACAATGGCTTAATATGATTGGTTAATTGTGGATACAAGTGGTTTTGAAAACAAAGTGTGATGGCGCTAAGCGGTTTTGGAAGAAAACGCAATTTTTAGTGTCGAATTTGAAGCAGAAAGAGAAGGTTTTGGAAAAAAAGGAATTGATAGTAGGTACCTATGGTAATACTCTACCTAATGACACTCTAAACTCAATTTTGGTAAAAGTGGCACCTAAGCGGTTTTGGAAACAAGCTCTTCAAATACTAAACACAACAAGGATGGTAACGAAAGACCAAAAGGTCAACAAAAAGTCAAAAACTGAGTTGAACTAAATTAAAAGATTGCTATCTTGTACAAAACAAAGGTATAAACTATACGGGTCTGCTACTATTCGGCGAGTCCGATTCGGCAAGTTCCCTATTCAGCGAGAGCCTTTTTCGGCGAGTGCCCTATTCGGCAAGTTTTTGAAATTTTTTAAATGAAATGATCTGGCACCGTAGCCTAATTATAATTGCCGTTTTTACATCGTTTTAACGTCGTTAAATTGGGAATTTTCATTTGGCATTTATTATGTTTAAAACATTTGTTAAATATTTCATCAATTAGAAAAAAATATTAAAAACCCATCTTAAGCATTTCTTATTTTCTTTGATTACAGTCAAACTTCGATACTATGCCACCTTGCTATTATGCCACCCTTGCTACTATACCACTTTTGATTGTCATCAGCTAAATTCAATAGAAAATATATTTACTATGCCACCCCTTACTCTCGCTGCTATGCCACATGAGAGTACAGTATTACTGTATTAACGAAACAATTAACGGTACGAACGAAACGATTAAACAGTTGTAAAACGGCAAAAATATATGATTGTGGATGTAATGTATTCTTTCAAGATATCTACTGTAGCTCAGCTAAAAACTATGAGGAATCGTCAGCTGGCGCATGTTCTTTCGGTGAATTTCGTACACCTCGTCGTCTAGCCGATCGCATGTTTGCATCACACTTGGCTTCCCGCTTTTCTGCTGCATGAACTTCTGGACAGTGCTCCATGCCCGCTAGGCTTCCTCGACCGAAACGATTTCCTCCTCAACAGTTACCTCATCATCTTTGCTTTCAACCGGCTCCTAGCAGCGCAACATTTCCTTCGCAATCACATCCAGTGTGAAAGACGCACCAGTCTAAAGGCGCTCATCAGCTTCAAGAAAGTCAGACCGCTCGATCTCTTTGTTCTCGTGCATCTTTTCCTCGGCAGGCAGCGCTTCCCAGATCTTGAGCAGATTAACATCATCCGGCTCAGATTGGATTTCCTCGTACAATTATAATCGTACAACACAACGTGGCATTACATGGTCACGTCACAAGGCTGTTTTTACAAACTCTCGCTACTATGCCACCCTCGCTACTATGCCACTTTCTCTTGGTCCCGAAGGGTGGCATAGTATCGAAGTTTGACTGTATTATAAACATTAATTTGGTGTTAATTAAGAATGAGGCTTATGCATACTTTTTCAATATTTAAAAAAAATACTGATCATATTTGGGAACACTCACACCAAGATCCTCAATAGGCTCGCAAATAAAAGGGCGGAAAAACTAGTATCAGTCAGGTCAAACTTGGCATTGTTTGAGCCCTGTGAAGACAAGTCAACTCAAGTTGAAGTTGACTCTGAAGTCGATGACGCTGCCAGAACAATCATTAGTACATCACCTGAAGAAGCCGTGCCAGAGGAGATGCTAACCGGCAGCAACTACAACGACTTTGTAACTGACTCAGTATTGTTTTTTTTTTTGCAAAAAAAAAGATTGGGGATGAATCATTTTTGGAGTTATTAAACTAAACCATGTGTTTGTATGTTTTTAAGTATTTTAGTTATACATAGTACTATTATTCTAAACAGTATAAGGCCATTATTTTCCTGTTTCAACATCAAATTAAGATTGTTTTGAAAGTTTCCCAAAATTTTCATGGAAAGTTTCGGCTCTGAAAATTCCCGGGAATTTTGCAACCCTATTTATGTCTATAAGTTAGTACTTTTGAATAGTTAAAATGATTAGTTTGGATCAACAAATGTGTGGCCTACAGCTTGGATTGGAAGGAAATTATCGGGTACCGTAGCCTAGTTATCCCAACCAGCAATAAATTTGTTCCAAGGATCCAGTTAGCCTAACAGTTCATTTTTACATTGCAGTAACAGAATGAAAAGGCTAACCAAATGTGTGGCCTATCGTTTTAACGTCGCTAAACGTTGAAATCGTGTAGAAAAGGGAGCTTTTGCTGACTAGGATAGGTTGAAACTGAGAAACATTCACAGAAGCCCTTCGATTTGTTCCAAGAACCCAGTTAGCCTAATGTTACTACAATGTAAAAATGAACTGTTAGGCTAACTGGGTTCTTGGAACAAATTTTTGCTGGTCGAGATAACTAGGCTACGGTACCCGATAATTTCCTTTCAATCCAAGCTGTAGGCCACACATTTGTTGATCCAAACTAATCAATCATTACATGATTTATTTATTTTGTTTGTTACATTTTTTTTTTTTATTTTCCCTTTACGTTGTGTCGCTTACTACCTTTTTCTACACCTTTGCTATGTTGACGTGTATTGTTTTTGATATCATGATCAGAAATAAAAACAACTCTACTGACATGACGAATTCAAGCACGTTTTAACGTTCGCGTTTCGTCACTTCTACCTTTGCTATGTTGACGTGTATTGTTTTTGATATGATGGTCAGAAATAAAAACAACTGAACTGACATGACGAACTTTAATTTAATAGTTCAAACATTTTATTTTTATTCCTTTCTGCACGATTTCAAGGTTTAGCGACGGTAAAACGATGTAAAAACGGCAATTATAATTAGGCTACGGTGCCCGATCATTTTATTTAAAAAATTTCAAAAACTCGCTGAATAGGGCTCTCGCCGAATCGGACTCGCCGAAACGGGCCATTCCGAAACTATACAGTATATTTGGTAGTTTAGGATTCGCATTCGCTAATGAACCTTGTAAGCTTCAATCCAATCATCCACAACACATGTCATGGCCATTTTTCCTTGTCGAACAATGTCAAAAAGTGTTGCATTGGCTGCTCCGGCCAGTTCACTTTCCATTGTGTCATGTCTGGGTCGTTTTGAAGCACCCTAAAATATAAATTGAACAGTTTGTATAATTGAAAAAGTATTAAAACAATCTATTCGACAATTTGTTTCTCACCCGTTGAATGTAGCACGAAGTGACAGGACAGCAATAGACATGTATTTTGCCATTGAGACTAGCCTCTATTTTTTAGAGTATCAGTACTACTATTAGCTCATGCCACACAGCTCTTGACAGGGAGACAGGCTGCTTTTGTCAGTCAATTGAATTGTTACAGTTGTGAGAAGAAAACAGTGTTTTTATTTGTAAATGAAACTTTAGCACTGAAGCAATTTTTGGTTGTAGCAAAAAATAAATTTACATTAGATATCATGAACAAAACAAATTATAATACAGTATTTCGTCCAGCTCTTCCACGTTTCTTTGCTCCTCTAGGTGCTGGGTCTTCCTCTTCATATTCGCTACCACTTCCACTCTCTTCAGGGTATGCTGGCATTTCATAAAAATATGTCTTTGCCAATACAGTATACACACTATTTTTTGGTGACAGCAATGAATATGCAATACAGCAAAGCCTGTCAATACAAAACAACTCAAGTAAGACTTTGATTGTCAAATTGTTCTTGCACCAGCTTTTCATGATGTAACAAGGCAGTGGATTACTAATGCTGTCAGTGTTATGATTCATGATATTTAAGCTCTAAAACTGGCTGAAAACTTGAAATCTTATGAAAGATTAATGCAGGAATAAGATAATAATACAAATCGCAGTAAATTCAAAATGGATTAGGCTAATAACTGTAAACTTACAGGATATGCATAAAAGTTTAAAGCAATTATGCAGAAAAAATTCTTACGTGGTGGCAATAATGTTTATTTTAGCATCCATTTGTTTTACCACATGATTAAGTTATAAGAAATTATGCCTTTACAAGTAAAATTTTAACTTGCCTAAAGCTAACGCACTGTGATACTTTCAAGGTCTAAATCTTATAACAATACCGGTATATCACAAAAACTAGCGTAAACATATATACGATCGCATGTCTTCACTTTTTGAAAGTTTTTGCAGCCAACGGTGAGTAAATCTCAAAGTAATTGTTTATAAACAACCAAGTACGAATGTATCTTCACAATAACAAGCTTCAATCAATGCGTTGACCATGAACAATGACAAAAATTGATAAGCAATAACATTTATCTATTGATACGATGAAGACAATATACTACTGAGTTTTTTCAACCAAAACCAAAGAAACCCAAGCAAATAATTATTTCTAACCTAAGTTAGCAAGGCAACAGCATTACCACTGTAGATTAATTGTGAAACTATAGATTTGCGTTGAGAATAATGGTTTTGTAGTTTGAGGATTCTACAAAAGCTGTCCATAAGATTTCCCATTACTAATCAATGCAAAATGCTGGCACAACACAAAATGAACAATCAATGCATTAGTATCTTCTTGGAGGTCCTCCTCTTCCTCTACCACGTCCTCTGCCTCTTCCACGACCACGCCCTCTGCCTCCTCTTCCACGATCACGGAATCCTCCACGTGGAGCTTTTGGTCCTTCATCTACCAGCAAAGTATCAAGTGGAAGACTATCAGGCAAGATATAATAACGAATATTGTTTCCTCGAATACTCAAAGTGTCTAAATTCACTGGTTCACGATTTTTTACAGTCATCTTCACTGATTTAAGATGAGTATTCATGCAAATGTCGACACCAGTGATAGTACCATGAACTTGAGTTCCATTTTTCAATTCAATCGTCACAGTTTCGTGACTCAATTTCATTAAAAATCGTGCTAGTTTCATGATGAATGACGGCAAAATTAAGTGAGAAAAGGGTGAAAAGATCCTGTTAGCTTGCAACACGCAGACAACAGCAAAAAAGACGCTTGGCTTGGGATAACGCGGGAGAGTAATTTTCATCTGTATCGCTAGATGTCGCTGTCAGAAATTTTGTGATACAATACTGCATATATTTGTTATTTGAAACGTCAGCTTTTTCTTGTGTTGGCTATTTTATTTTGAGTTGAATTATTTTATAGTGTATTAATTTATTTAATATTTGTATGCACCTTTTTATTTTATAGTTATTTTGCAGGACTTTTATCGCTTTCTTCTTAGTCCCTTCTATTTTCATTTGATTTATTACAGTGTCAGTCACAATTTGGATAGCGACCAGCTTGCAGTTTTAAGTTTTTTTATCCATTTGGGGCCAGTTTATTTATTTTTGTTTCTGATCATCACAGTAAAAACAAACATATTAGAGGTAAAAAAATGGTAGAACGGACAAAAAGTTAGCACGTGCTTAAGTTAATAAGTTACACAATTTATTACAGCACCTTCTGTTCGTAATTGTCAGGCATGTCACAACTTAGGCTACAGCTAGTACAGTAGGCTACAAGGCTTGGTAGTGCTACGGTACTCAAGTCAGATCCTGGTAATGCTGCAATTCGCCTAGCATGCCATACTGTTTTTGCAATTATTGAAAGGTTTTGTTATAAAATACTTGGGCGTTTCTCTTAGGAATTTCTCTGCAGTACAGTATTTTTTTTTATTTGTTTGCAGTACACCCAGACTACATCTGTTCATCAAACTTTATTCATTTGTAGAAAGTCCCAGTATATCTTGTATTTGATCACTTAGTGACATGTGTGAAGTTGTTCTCTTTTAGTTGGAGAAATTCTGAAAGAACGTCTGCCATCTCAAAAAGTAAGTTTTTCAAGGCTATGTTCAGAAAATAGTTTTTGCTAGCTGATTTTATATTTCTAAAAACAGCTACTGTACCCACACATATATATATAATATTCTAGTTTTTAAAATGAACTTCATTTCTTGGTAGTTACCGTAGCTGTTTTCAAACATGAAAATTTCTTGTGATGACAAAACTGCAAAAAAAAGATAAGCTATTAATATTTACTAACTTGATATTGTCACGGACAGCATTGTCATATCAGCTTATCGTTTATAACATAAAGTATACATCCCATCAATAAATACAGTCTGTCGAGTGGTTCCCCACAATTAGTTGGCCACTAATGCAGTTTCCATCTTGCATCAAAAAGGAAGAGTAAACTTTTATTTGACCAAACTTTATGGTTTATAAAGGAATGTTCTTTCAAAAGTTTTAAATCTTAAAAGTTCTATAATAGGAGATTTAACATTTGTTACGTAAAAAGTGTAAGTTATTTTACAATCCCATTGTCTTCACTTGGTTGTTTTTATGCTCTTGTCATCCTGTCTAAATTGATGTTTTTAGAAAAAAAGATGATTTCTCCTCAGCGAAATAAGCCGCCTGTCACTCCACAGCTGAGAGTTTCACAACTTCCAGATGAGTTCAATGTGAAACAAAATCAGTTACACTGTAAGTGGTGTGACAAGATTTTGATCTCTCTCAGAAATGACAACTTAAGGGAACATCTTCATTCTAGAATACACCAAGAAAATCGAATAAAAAATGGTGCAGGAATGTCATATGATCCAGGTGAAAACAATATTTTATTTGAAAAGATTTTGAAATTGGGTTTATGTTTGCAAGTATTATAATTTTTAAACGGAGGGTACTTTTTATCAAATAATACTATTGATTTGTGATCCAATGAAGCAATATTGTTTCTGAAAGAATATGTAATGCCTTCAATAGTCAATATCAAGTTGTGTTTGGGTGGCTCAGGTCTCGTAGTCTGAACAAAATTTATGGTTGTATTTTCATGTTTCATGCGTCCTCACGAGGGCGTCAGGTGGTTTACGAGTTGCTCACTAGGGTATCGCTAATTAAGGCACTATTTTAAGTAAAGATTATTTTATTGGGTGCAAGGTGATTGCAACATTTTATTAAAAATAAGATGAAACACTCTTGCAAAAAATAATTGTGTATGTGCAAAAAACAAAAACAGGAGAAAGCAATTTATTGGAGCATATAATGTATTGGCTAGAACAGTTAAAATAATCAGTTGCTTATGTTTTGCTTTACATTTTTTGTATGGAGGAGGTATTTCATAAAGATAAAGTTTTTTGTATTGTTTCAATGTTTCATGCAACTTTTAATCTGGAAAGAATTTCTAACCTACCACATCGTAAAATAAAAAATCTATGACAATAGTTTTGGACAATGGACATATACATTATCTGTTAGATGTGATTGTGACATGCTTATTGCTTTTTAATATTATAAGCCTATTGTGCCTCTCACAGCCACCATGTACCAAATCAGTACAATTTGATATATATAATGCTTAAATTACCTGGCACCTGTGTCCTGTGTGATTGCATCTTAATATCTTTGTAATATTCTTTCAAATGATAATTACTTTTAACTTGGCAGTGTGATATTGTGACAATAATAGAGTGGATTATTACTTAAGCAAACTATGTTTTTTGAAGCTTGAGTTCCATGTTCCTATATTATTTTCAAACAATTACCTTGGTGGCAAGTAATAAATTTGGTAGGCTAAACAGTTTGTGCAGCAAGTTTCATACCTTCTGTTTGTGCAATTACATGACGAGAATTTATGAATCAAAGCAATAGCTCTGTACGATTTACTAACGTTTTTTTTCACCTGTAAATTAGGGTGTTTTTAATTTTCTTAGATCGTAAGTTTGATTTGTACAGGGCACCAGGTTGTTACAATTGGTAAGAAAACAATGTCTTTCAAATTTCAAGAAATTATTTCAACATTTACAACTTGCGCAAGGAGGTTGAAAAATTCGCAAAATTAATAAAACAAGCAACTTTACAACACGCAACCAAATAACCAGCTTTATTCAGTAATTTTAATATGCATGCATGCATTTCAGGCACGTTTATAGGATAACAAAGCAAATATAGCAACAAAGCAACTATTCCTCTAACAACCTTTACACTGTGTTTCACCCATAACTGAGATGATCAGAAGCAGTGGCGTATTTAGAAAGCTTATTAGGGGGGGGGGGGCAATACATTGTGTCAGTCAGCCGTGTAGCGGTCCAGAATCGCCAAAAATACCGTCATATGATATTTGAACGGCCCCATACTTTAAATCAAGAGCAATTCTGCAGAAGTAAGTTACTGTTCCAATCAATGAACCAACAAGAGATATCAAACACTTTAGAACATAAACAATAATGGAACACACCGGCGCCGACTTACGGGGTGGCAGCCAACCCGTTTAGGTTACATTACTTACTGCAAATAAATGTAATTTGAACGGACGTTTAAATCTTGTTTTGATCATTGGTTTTCGCTTCAAGTCAACGTAAAGCAAGAGGTGAACCACTGAACCAATACAGTATTGCGAAGAAAATGATTGTTTTTGTCACAAGCATGATACTTGCATAACATCAAGCAAGCTACGTGAAGATTACGCAACACGTGGCTACGAGTTTTTTCCTTGTTGTTGTTGCGATCGTTTTATTTGTTACTTGTCATAAGTCATTGTTACATTTGTTAGGTTTACAATGGGATTTATTTATCAATAAAATACGATCTTTCCATTGCCTTCCTGAAAAATCTTTTTTTGAAAAATCTTAAACTGCTCATAATATCGCTATAAATTATGACAGTTATAAAATACTTGGAAATAAAATTATCTCCATGATTGATAGCTCCACCCCCCAAATGAATATCTATTTTCAAATTTCATTAAAAAAACTGCAATTTTCGAAACTTTTTGAGTTTTATTTAAAAAGTGCACTTAGTAAAGTAGCAGTTTTAACGTTCTGCAAATTTACACGTTTACATGATTCTATTCAAGGAAAGCTACACCCCCTGCCAATTGTCAATAATAAAAGCAACCTTTTTCAATTACTCAAGATTTTGCATTTTGAATTATTTTCCGATTTGAATTGGAGTGTACTGTCATCTACTTCATGCTTTAATTTCTACTTTGTTATCTACTAATCTACTTCATGCAGTAATATTGCGTGTCAAACTGTGAGGCGGGAATTTATTGGTGTGACATAGGAGTTGCTTGTTACATCATAGAAAAAATGACGAAAAGTTGTCCAGTAAAAGTTTTCGCCGACATTCCAGTTTTATTCAACTTAAAGATGCCACCGAAAAAGCGTTCAAATTTGCAGCCCGCCATTGAGTCATTTTTTGTTACGTCTGGTCAGGATTTCAGCCAGCATGAAAGTGACCAAACGCCTGAACAAAACGAAAGTGTGCCATTGCCAAAAGGCGTTAGCACGATCAGTGAGGTGGAAGATTATCGTTACCTTCCACCACCTGCGAGGCGGAGCGATCGTTTAGTGCACTCAGGCGCATAAAAACCTACTTGCGATCTACCATGACGCAACAGCGATTGAACTACGTCCTAATTTTAAATGTTTATCAAGCTGAAGCTTCATGGTTACAACTTGACCAGTTGATTAACAGTTGGATTTACAGAGCTGCTGTTCGCAAAAATATTTTTGCCAAATGTTGAGTGTCAGAGCAGCAACGTAACAATAAAATTCACGACATACCTCCTGTGCTTTGTTTTAAAGTTGCTCTGTAAATTATCGAGCTACAAATCAGGTGTGAAAAGACAATTGCATCTACGAAACACGCTTGGTAAAAATCAAACAAAAACATGCAGTTTGAAAGTTTTTAGGTTGCCATATTGTGCTATCCGCCACCCCGTGCAAAAATAAAAGTCGGCGCCTATGATGGAACATAAACAATAAGTTAGTCCTTCCGACCTCGAATACTTTTGAATATTCTCGACGATTTGCAATGACAGCCATCGCATTAAACTTAGAGTTTGCGCTTAGCAAATATGTCAATGACTGCATCATACTCGAGTCCTTGTTTAAATACATCTGAGCTAGACCATCCAAACATGGCTTTTAATTTTTTTTGGCTACGGGAAATTTTCTTCGATGATGCTCCACTACCTGCAGAACGTACTGTTTCTGCTCTTCATCTCTGATCAATGTCGAATGGAACTCTGTCATAAGCGCCACTCCTCGTTCTGCCAAATCGTTTGTCACCCTCAGGGCAGAAACTGTTTCCTTGGCACTTTGGTACGCCTCATTTTCAGCCCAGTATTTAAGATCAAGGGTTAGGAAGCTTTTGTCTAGACCAAGTATTGTGAATAATCGTTCAGTTGCAGTAGTGCAGATATCAGACAGTTTTCCAGGCCTCGAAATTCACGGCGGACACGGCGGACATGTCCGCCGTCACAGCATGTGATGTCCGCGGGAAGTACCCTCTAGATCGGTCATATTTGTCCGCCGAGAAATATCGCAGAAACTGGCGATACAAATCGTCATTGCATAGCACGAACAACTGTTGCAAGAATATAATTTGCGCTGGGAATGCGAAATTATCGCATTCCAAGCGCGCATCTAGACAAAGTTAATACTGTATCTCTTATCTTCCATTCAAGCAGAAAAACTTTCGAATTTTACGTTGCTTCAACGATTGATGACATTGAATCAGCGTAACAGAGGTGAATTCTTAGCTAAGAATTGATGGGAGTACCGGTACTTCTACACTAATCACGCGCAACTTAGTTCAAGTCTTATGTCACAATGTCTCGCTTTGATCTCCGAGTAATATTGATAAGGCAAGGTTGGTTACAAAGTTAGATTATAAGAGTATAGCCTACTACAGCAAGATGCCGCAAAACTTAAGTTTTGGTATTACAGTAAGAAAGAAGAGGCCCAGGGAAATTTCTGAAAGTGAGAATGAGGGCGATGAACCTACTACTAGGAATTTTAGTGGTGATAGACGCATATATTAAAGGAACAACGAATGTAAAGATTAGCTCTGTCAAAGATCACAACACATCGTTTACCCCAAGCCATCAATTTCCGGTCATCAAGGCCATCGACAATATGAGTGACAAAAAAAAATCAAATTAAGAGATTGTTTGAAATCGCATATTTTATCGCTAAAGAAGAGTTCGCATTTACGCTTTTCCCTCAACTAGCCGGTCTGGAGAAAAGACACGGAATAGATCTCGGTATCACGTATCTTAACGACAAGCAGTGATCTCGTAGAGATTGGCGCACGTCTTTGAAGATCGATGTTATTGAAGCTCTAATCATGCGCATATGCTTGGATGGCCTTGGCTGCGCTGATTATAACTCCGAGCCTGCCGTGGTCTTGTGGAATACTGATAATATTTTGGAGAGGCGACCGCATCACGGAGAGGGGAAAAAATAATTGTGCTTTTTCTAATGTTTTGTTTATTCTTTTCGTCACTTTCGCTCACATGACACGCAAAAATAAACCTAAAGAAAAAAGCCTAGTGAAACTTTGCACATCAGAAAATAGTAGCGTTACGCGTTAGTGTAGAAGTTTTCCGACTCGTGCCCAGAACATTGTGACGCAAGAAGCCACACGACCTCGTTCGGTGGAAGTTAATCAGTTATGCGGCGGATTATTTTTTTATTATTTATTTGCATCAGACACAAAAAGTCCATAGAATTTAAATTTTCAACAATCATCATATTATCATCATCATCATATTTAGTAGCTACACGGCGTCAAGCGCACGTCGTTGGTCCGATGAAAGCTTTTCAGAGTGACCTCGCTGAAATTTTAAAAAGCCTAAACCGTAGCTATGGTTCTCAAATGGCGAAGACTTATCAAGATAAAGGGATTAAGTATGACGATCGACGTTAAAACTGGTGTGTCCGCCGTAAGACTTAATTTGTCCGCCGAGATAGCTGCTCAGACCGGACACGTTTGTCCGCCGTCAACAAAAACGAATTTCGAGGCCTGGTTTTCTCTCAGCAATATCGGTAGGTACCACGGCCCGGTTTGGCGAATCTTCGGATCCATGACTGTTTGCCATACTGCGAACCATTTCCCTCTTATCAATGTCGGTGACTCTGCTTTCGAACAGTGCAAAGGCAATGAGACCTTACGACAAGTACCACAGGTGTCTGGAGTAAGCCTTGAAGGCTAATTGAGATACTTCTCCATCAGCATACGTTGTTAAGTTCTTCATAAAATTCAGGTCGTTGAGAGGTGCCTGTATGGCTGAATCACAGCTGTACCAGTGGCCTATTTAAACACTCACAATAAATAGGCACATGCGTAGCAATTGACTGGACGTTTTGGGCTGCGTCTGTCTTCGGCCAGTGGTACGAAGGTCCAGTTGGAATTGCTTCCTGAACAGCCATATTTTAAGGGAATATATCGCTCGTGCCATCCATCTGGCTCGATGAAGTGCACCAGGGTAACGGAATTTGACACCTCTCTTCGGCACTCCTGCGAGAAATATGATACTGAGTTCTAATAATTCAGCGTAATCGTCCCGAGGATGATTGAGATCCAGCTTGTCGGCCGCTCACTTCAGGATTTCTGCGCAGACAGGTTGTAAGAGAGAGAGAGAAGTTCATTTATTTGCATCAACAGCACATGTGGAAAAAACAATACAAGATTACAATGTGAACTAGGTTGTTTTAATGTTTGGTGACGATGATGGGAGTGGCAGAAGGACCGAACTGGTCATCAAGTCTGCCACACCCGTGTGGTGCCATAGCTTATTTGACATGGAACGGTGTCGGAGTTGAACGCAAATATATATTGTATGCATTACAAAATGAAAAACAATACACACACGAAATTTAACAGTACAATATAAAACAGGAATACAAGAAGCGATGCAGAAATACAAAATGGCATAGGCTATACATAGCCTACAACACAGCATAGGCTACTGGTAAGGAAAAAGCGAATATACAGTAATTAGCGAGATACGGTGAGAATAAGTAAAAACAGTTTGATGGCACTATATCAGTTACTTAATTTATACCCAGACATTAAGTGCAGTTTTAATTTTTTAGAAAACATACTAATTGTTTGAATTTTTCTTAGCTGTTCCGGTAATTTGTTCCAAGTGTTTGTTCCAAGAAACTTAATTGAGCGTTGACCAAGCTTTGTATGCATTCTTGGTTTAAAAAGTATATCTTTCTTAGCACCTCTGGTATTATAGTTATGAGTTTCATTACAAGGACGAAAGTACTCAGAAAAAATTGCTGGTAGATGTCCTTTATTGCTTTTATAAACAAACTTACATACTTCTATTAAAAACATGTCTTCGACTTGTAGCAAGTTGCTTTTATTGAACAGAGATTTGGTGGGAATTCTGTCCTTAATCTTGGTGAAGTTTAAACAGCGAATTATGCGATTGTGTACCAGATTTAAAGGATACAGCTCCGTTTTAGAAGCACGACCCCAACAGATGATACCATACATTAGGTGGGAGTGAACTAGAGCATAGTAAACTGCTTTTAATGTCTGGGATACTGGGATGTAACTGATCAGAAACAGCAGGATCGTCCAGAGATGTGCTGAAGTTTGCTTGATCTATATTTGGCCAGAAGTTGCGGAACTGAGCGAATAAGTCGATAACTGGGGACTTAGAAACAGCATCTACCAGAGAGAAAACTTTTTCAAAGACAATCTCCGACATGTGATGTCGACAGGCTAAATTCAACAGTTGTTTCTTGAGAGAAGCTTCGATCAAAACACAGACTCCGTTCTGCCAGCCAGTGTTGACATTGGTTGTGTCGAAACACATTGCACGTACAAGATCCGCTATGCCCCAACTATATATTTCGGAGACCACTGCTTCAGCTTCGACGATTGATTTTCGCGATTCTAGTTTTGGTACAGCCAGAAGTTTGGTAACGTCTTTGCCAGACACTAAAATTGGCAAACGGTCTACTTTGATGTGATTGTATTGCTCATAATCACCCATGATCTTCCCATCCCAATGTATGGTCAGTGGGGTGCAAGGGTCAAAAGCCTCCCTAATTTCGTCCGACAGCTTTTGGCATTAGATCTGGCGAGCTTTGTGAATTGAACTTGGGCTAATCATCAGATCACCGGTTGGATGAAGCAATTGCTTGGACGCCGCCAGTGCATTTAAAATATGAACGGCCTTCCTTGAGGTAGTATTGGTCCTGTCCAATGCTGCTGCTATCTCGGGGGTTACTACAGCAATTTTACCTCGTCGGAATTTCAGCAGACAGCTTGCACCACTGGACCCAGGCTGTTCGGAGCACGTCGATCCACCAGCTGATGGATGACGCCCATCTTCAGACTTGTCGAGATTATCTTCTTGCTGAGTATCCATTTCTGAATCACTGGATTCCAGTATGGTTAAATTAGTAGATTCGGCAACACGAACTGCTTCCGCCACAACTCGCTCTCTCTCCTTTAATGCTCCATTCCTCACTCGCTCGTCTCTTCTGCATAGAACCATATCGCCAACCATGGAACCTAGGCACCCCTCTTCTCTCTGGGCAAGAAGGAACTGGCGATCTTCTTCTATGTTGATCATTTCCAAAGCATTGCTGTGTGCTATATCGAATAGGTGATCCTTGTCTGTCCGTTTGACTAACTCAAGCGCACTCTTACGATTGATGGATTTTTTTCAAGTTTTGCCATTCCTGGTGTATTATAATTTTTTTACCTGATTAATCACATGGTTTTGATGGCGTGTTGGAATTCGTGCTCGACTCCAAATAGGCAAAAGCAAAGATACTGTGTTCTTGACACTACTTTTCAAATCAAAACATTTTTTACAATGAAAATCAAACAAAACTTGAAGCACTTCTCCCCTCGATGATAATTTTACAGCGCTGAAATGACCTGAACTGCTACCTACCAGCCAAATTTTATCTTTAGACCTTCTCACAGCCATTGTACAACCGCAAATTGTTAGTAAACTGAAATAAATGCAACAGCACAACAGACTTGACAGTGTAATTTTTGTAGTTTTACGAGGTGTTGCAATTGTGACGTAACAATGCTTTATTTGTTCTGTGAAGTGACGTAGCTACAAGTACTGGTAATTGCTTATATTCCGCTGCTAGATTATAGGCTAAACAACCTAAACTTTAGCTTCCTTGCGCAAGTAGTTAATGTCGACGGATTTCAACAAAAATTTGCCAAAAGGATTTTTTTACTGAAAGGAAATGAACACCACCCTGTACATTAATATTAACAATGGTTAGAATTTTGCGTATTGCGCTAAAAACACCCTACTGTAGATGTGGTTTGGGATTTAGAAATCTTATGTCATAAAATGGTCTATGATGCAACTGATTTCGTCTACCATTAACTGATTTCGTCTACCACTATTAAAAATGTTTGTTTTTTATCTGCAATTTGCATTGTATGCAGACGATGCTCATATGAAACGAAGAAGAGCATTGCAGAGAAAAGCAATAGCCAGAAGAAAGGAAGCCATGAAAAAGAAGAAACTTTCAACTACTCATCAATCGCATCCATCTGCTCAAGACAGCAGTGAACCTAACAGTAGCGGTGAAAACAGCTCTGGTGAACAACTTTCGCAACTGTTCGAAGAAACTGACAGCGAAGACACCGGCAGCTTTGAAGTATGTGCTCACACGTAAATACTTTTCTTGTAGAAGATTTTTCATGCAGGTAGCCTATATCTTCTTTCATAAAAGCTAAGATCGTTGCAGTTATCGTTTCTTCGTTTGCAAAGTTGGTTGCCTATCCAGCTGAAAAATTGGACGGACGTAACGTGTTTGGGTTCTGGTTGCACTCACCGCTTGACTAATCAACTGATGTTGATTGAGGTTACCCGTACAACATTTTTACAACCGCAGCTTCCTGTGTTATATGATAACCTTTTGTAAATATTGGCAAAAATTTATTTATTTTTTCCTTTTTAATGCAATTAGTTCGTCGATTTATGCCACCAAAATATTTTATGTGAAAATAATGCTGAAATTCAAAATTGTAATGTTGACACTGCACCAGCCATGCCGTTGTAGTTACGTGTTTATTTGTTTGCAGGGGTTTGAAGATGATTTTAAACACCTGGATTCCACAAGTTCCCCGCCTAAAGTATCTTATTCTATATCAATATTTCTTAGACTAAAAGTTGTTGAACAAAACCAATATCGAAATTCCGTTGAAAAATAAGTGCTATAGTTATCTATTTTTGGAACTTGTGAACATAATATGCAGTCATTAGTCATTAATATGTTGCACTTGCTAAAAGTCTTTATAATGCATTTTTCTCGTAAATATACAGTTAGTTTGTTTTGGTTTGTTCAACTTTTATAGTATGCTGTGGTGTGATGGCTGAATTTCTTTTTTAAAAAGCTATTTGTAAATATCGGCATTGTTCTTAAATAGGAAATTGATGCAACCTAGGTTTTCATACTACTAAAAAAAAACTTTTAACAGAGACGCGGTCGGCCTTTGAAGCGCCCTGCTCGTTTATCTGATGCTTTTGACTCTTCCACTCCAAAGCCAAAACAACCACGACAAACCCACGCCGTTTCCCAAAAAAAGAAGTAAACTTTTACACATCTTGAAAATATCAGTATAAAGACAGTTTGTAAATGTTGATGCCTTCAAAGACAAATTTGATGCTCTTGCGGCATTTCGACTTGATTTTTTAGGTTCATTGCTAAAGTGCATTCTATATTTTACTAAGTCGAACCTTCAGAGTCTGGGTTAGAATACTGATGCTAAGTCAATTATTTTTGCTTGTAAACGAGGTCCTTGTATCACATTTGCTTTAAATCGTGTCTTTTTGTGTAGAAAGTTTTTTTATAGTCGGTGTTTATTGTCGCCTTTCTTCACTTGATACTTATTCAGTATAAGCTTGCCAGAACATTACGCGTTCAACGTTAATTGCTGCTTCACACGTTCAACGTTAATTGCTTAGATCAGTGGTTCTTAACCCTTTGCCTTGTCGGCACCACCTTGAAATTACCAACCAGTTCTCGCACCCCCTCCTAAGATTGGCTGAAAAGTAATAGTTGCCTACAGTTCGAAATTTTTGTTAAAACCTGGTAAAACAACTTTGCTTCTTACGTCATATTACTACAAACCTTGACAATTCAGCATCCCCCCACCACCTAGGCACAGGTCTCGTACCCCTTAGTGGTGCGTGCACCCCTAGTTAAGAACCCCTGGCTTAGATGATCTGTTTTATCACCATTATCATTTGCAGGCCTAAGGGCAGAGTTACCACTGTGGATGTGACACTGTATTAGTGCTATTATTATTGTATACTAGCTTATAAAATTTAAATTTTTTGCGCCTGAATCTATGAGTAGCAATGCATTTTTGATGTATTTTTGCAACGAATTTTTTTTTTGTGTATTCCATATACACGTATGCTTGTCCAAACATACATAACACAAAGTAGGGCAGTAAATTTTTTTTTACAAATAAAAAAAAAATAGCACAGCACATTTTCGTTTACTTGAAGAGTATTTGTTGTTTAGAAATAGAAATTCCCGCGATGGTTTATCTTCGTCTATTCCTTTGCGAGCGATGCCTTTGAAGAAGCAGGTAAATCTTGTAATTACGATCATCAGCTGCTGTTATTACTTGGTTTTGAAAGTTGCTCCAATGTTAGTGTGCAATTTTTTTAAATTTATCTGTGAAGTCTCAAAAGTTGACCTGCTCTTTGTTTATGATTAATTAGATAAGCTACAATGCACGAACTTCTTTTCCCCCCACAACAGCAACAGCTAGAAAAGGTAAGGTTTCTAAAGAGCATTTTATCAATACTTGATATTTTCAATATGCTGTTGACGCCTATTAAGCATTTCTGTCGTTTTCTGCGTTATTGCGGTTTGAGCATTTAACAACTATGTTCCGATCTTTTTGTGCTGCGCGATATGTCCTCAAAGCCACTGGTGCGAAGTACAAATATTATTAACTCAGCTGTCAATGCGATGGCAGTAGAATTCATTGGCATGGCTGTTTTCTGAATCCTTGGACGAATGATTGTTTGTTGTTTTATTTCCATGGCCTTGCAGCGGTAACACTCAGCTTTTATCGTTTCAGGAAAATTAAAGATAAAAATTTCTCGTCAGCCGAAACCACGTAGGAAATCGCTTCAAGTAGAATCGAGTGAAGGGGAAGATAGTGGTTTTTCAGTGAGTGCCGCCATGCACTGTTCCATTTCCACTGTAGTGTTGAAACAAAATTTTTAAGCAATCTTATACAACATAAAGTGTGATATAATAAATAGATTTATTATATACAAAAAAACGTTGTTTGGCTGAATGACTTGTTTTTTATATATAGTTGATTTTTTAATAGAATGTTACATCACAAAACTTTGTTCTACGTTTTCACAGAACGACCGTCGTGTGACGTCGTACAAAGGGACTGGCCGTGGTTTAAAGATGAAGTTCGTCATCAATAAGCCGTCTCGTCAAGCTGGCAACGACACCTCGCCTCCTAAGGTTGGTGAATGATGACAGTCAAACTGCGCTGTTGAAGCAGTAAAGCACTTACTTAAACAGAAAGCTTCAGTTGCGAATTGATCAATGTGTTCTCCGCCTGACATGTACTTGCAAAGGTCACAGACAGCAAATCCGTCATTTTTACATATATTCAACGTCTGCAGACGTCGAATCAATGTAAAAGTGGACAGGTTTTGCTGTCTGGGGTACAATCTTACAAGAGTAAATGCGGAGATTTTACAGGCAAACGATTTATTTTTTACCGTTTGGTAGCGCTGGCTAGACTTCACTCTGAGTATCGCTGTGTTGTTGCAGAGTAAAAAGAAATCGAAGAAGCGGAGGTCTGGTTCCACTCATGGTAAGCGAAGCTCGTCACTGCGTCTGTTATGTTTGATGCTCTATCTCAGAGTTTCCCAAACTGTGGTCCGCGGACCGTTGGTGGTCTGCAACGACTGCGCAGGTGGTCCGTGGAGATATGAAACTAAAGAAACTAAAAAATCACACATATACGTTGTACAGTACTTACCCTTTCAAAGATAATTGCCGCAGTTCTTTACAACTTAAATGATTTCGAAAGCTTTTGCTATCTAGTATCGTAAATCTTACTTGTTGCACCTTAGTTGCAGTTAAAAAGTTGTTTACGAAAAATTAGTGGTCCGTGGCCCAACAATTTTCACAAATAGTGGTCCGTGGCCCAAAAGAGTGTGGGAAACCCTGCTCTATCTAACGCAAATTTAAATCTATGAATGTTCTTACAGACTCATCCCGTGAAGAGCATGAACTGCCGTGCAGCTACATGTCACCCGAGGTATGCTAACACTTACTTGCTTAATTCACAATAGTGGCACGTAGACAGCCCAACGCTGTCTACCTTTTTTTCAACACAAGTGATCACAAAGCAACCTAAATTACAAGATCCCAACAGAGCCTTAACAGACCTTCCAGCTGCATCGGAGGTCTGTTAAGGTTGAGGCAAATATGGACGATGGCTCTCTCTGTCCAGACGTCAAAGGGGAGCAACAACAATATTCTAATTGGCTTAGCTGCTGACATTGCCGAGTTGACGCGAACGTTATAGACTATTTCTAAAAACTTTAAACAGTTTCTTTTGTTAGACTTTCCATTCAATGCTGTGAACTTATTAGTTTTGTATCTTCGGGATTGTCTATGTTGAAATTTTTATTTGAAATCTAGTTTTGTCGTAGATTGGTTATCGAATAACAATGTTTTGCCTTAAACATCGAAGGTAAGTTCACCCGTTGAGGGAATCACTCAGGACTATCATGGGAATGACGTCACTTTCGAAGGAATACAAGATATGGTGAAAGAAGAAGTTGCTCAGGATATTGAAGTGGTAGAAGAAGAAATTGTGGGCGTTGATGAAGGAGAAGTCGTGTCCTGGGATGCAGTTATCGGAGACAATCTTCTTGAGGACTTACCTCCTCCTTCTCCTCCAGCCCCACCTTCACCAGGTGTCAGAAAGAATATATTTTCCTTTGTGATTAGCTTGCTGACTGCCGCATGGGAATTTTTGAATACATTTTTGCTAACATAACAGACCTTGGTCTCTGTTACTGACCCAATTAATTGTTGGGTTAGTTAAGTAAAATTGCTGATACGTTTCGTTTACTCTCGAAATTTTGCCTGGAATCATAGCAACTTATGCAGGGGCACAAAACTTAACTAATGAGTGATCTCCTGGTTGCCATGGTCAACGCTGATTACAGTTTTTGCTTATTTAGAAATAACTGTGCATGCCTAGATAGTAAATCAATCGTTTTTTACATTGATGCTACGTCTGCAGACGTTGAATGAATGAATGTAAAAAACGGTTGCTTTTCTGTCTGGGTATAGATAAGACAACTCGTTTTTGGATCTTATCTGTGCACAGCTTTGACAAAACGTGTTTTTTTACTCTTAAAGTGACCAAAAGAAATCATTTTCTTAGAACTTTCATCGGAACAAACACTCGCCATCAAAGCAAACTACGCACGTGAAATGGCCAAAGCAGTCAATTCAGCGCAGTTTAAGAAGAAGAGATTGGTGGCAAAAAAACAAGAATTACCTAAAGTAGAAGATAAAGAGAAAGAAAAAGCTGACAAAGTAAATTTGTATCTTAAACTTTTCACGTACACTTTGTTCTCCCTAATCCATAAAACTTTGTAAATCAATTCTTATCCTAATACTGTCAGTGGCGTACGCAAAGGGAATGTTTTGGGAGTTAAAGGCATACTAAAGGAAATTTCAAACCGGAATTAAGCATTAAAATGAGTAAATGAACATTCAAGAATACATTTCAAAAACAATTACCGAAAAAAAATTGTTTTCAATGGCGCTGGCAAGGCCCAAAGCCCAGTGTTTCATTTATTTTCATTTTTTTTCAAAATGACCAAAACGTGCAAACACTGCTCGAGAATACGTCATAAAAGCCAGCAATAACAAAAGCCACGTTACCACATCTGATGTTTTGAGCAAACTGTCTGCTGTTTTGATGTTAAAATGTGCTGTTTTGATGTACATACATACATAGTAAGGCGATTCGAAAATCAAATTTCAAAATTTAACCTATTGCTCATGGATTGTAGCAATATGTAGAGCATTCCTGTAAAATATTTTGTAATAAAACGCTCTAACTTTAAACATTGAAGCGTTTAAAGATTAGGTATTTACAACTTTTGATAAGGCGATTCACCAAACTTGAATGCGTAGCGCCTGAATCACGTGATCTAAATAGCGCTCTGTGATTGCGCAGTTCCATGGAAACGTTGTCTGTGACGACACAATGAGTGATTTAACGATTGGGAGTAAGCTCTAGAAAATCAGACAAGAAGCAGTTTTCAGCTGAAATGTTTGCTACAGTGCAATTCTAGGTTGGTGAATAACATTAAGGCTACTATATGTGTTTAAAACTTATATAGTTGTTATGTAGCCTAGCTTTTCCGAGAAACTCGAAGCGGTTGTCATTCGAGAATATTAGGGTTTTTGCAGGTGATTGCTTTGACGTTTGATGTAGCCTAATTTCTGCTCGGTGCTAAAACATTCCTGAATCACGATGACAAATTGTATAAAATGTAGAGTTTGTTACAGATTAATGAAGTACAAGGCCTAGGAATTTCAATATTTGAAATTAAATCAGTGTTAGAAAAAGTTCTGTTGAGTTCTAGTCTACTTCACAGCTTGTATGTAGGCTACTGTAGTCATAAGATCACAAAACTATAACGGTACCATACTCTTCAACTATCTTTTCAGTTAATAACGCTTAAATAATTGTGCTTCCTTTTGATGGAAGTGCTTCCTTTAAAGGGTCGATCGGAAAAATTCTACCGCATGTTGAAGACCTTGAATGGGATGAAAAATTTCTGCCAATTGCAGGCCCAAAATTACAAGTACCACCTGAGATTATCTCTGATCTTTCCACAGATCAAAGATATCTTCTTCTTTCTGTGACATCAATTCAAGGTGGAAAAATTTTAGACAGCTTGAAGCATTTGAAGCCCGGTCCAATTTCTCATTCACGATGGCTTACACTCGCATGTCGATTATGTCGGCTTTACATGTCAAAGCATGCTCTGCAGGGGGCGATTGTTGATGCTCTCCAGAAGTTGGTAGCATTTATTGCCACTAATTATGCTCCACTGTGGTTTGAGATAAAAAGCAAGCCATACATTCACCATGCCCCATTTCATGTTCTCCGTCAGGTCCAGCTGCTACATCTTCTTCCTGCGGATACTTGGGAAGTTATTGCTCCTTATATAAAGTCGTGGCATGCTCACAGTGAGAGCCTCCTTCTAGCGATGGTAAGCACTGACGACCCTGCTGTTCGATCTTTTGCTGTGAGAATTTTGGAAGATATTCGTAAGGGCAACAACACTGGTGATGTTTCCATCCGCACATTCATACCTCCAAAATTAAACTGGAATGCCGACTCACTGTGCTCGTTAATAATTGGGAGGATACCACACCTACAGAGTCCGTATTAACTTCTCACTTGACCTTGAACGAATTAAAGAATACGAAGTTTGAATGCGCACATTTCCCTTGTCATACTCAGGCTGTGGAGCGCCTTATCTGGGAAGTGACCAACGCCTGCGGAAGTGTGGCTGGCTACCAACGACGGGATGGCTTTATTCGAGCTAGACTAGCTTCAAGGAGAGTCACTCCAAAAGCAAATACAAAATCCGACTTTGTTGCTATGACCACGATTTAATATTTGCTAGTGAGCACGGTTATATCGTTCTGATTGCTTTTTCTGTTGATGTGGTTCAATATTGCAATTTTCTTGTCACATATTTTATAGGTAAACGTTAAAGTCGTGCATTTCCATGTGATTTTTAATTTGTAGTTGTTACTATGTCCATAAATTATGCATGAGGTTGTTGTATGTTAGTGTTTACTGCAGTCCTACAACAAAGCAGATGATTGACGATTTAAGACGATCGAGATTATACTCTTGATATAGAGTTGAATATTGAATAAGCCACATTTGTTGCTGACTGAACAACAGCAGGGTTGCCAGAGTGATCGTGAAAGATTGCGCAGAAGACGCTGAACCTGCTTTTGAAGAAAAAGTAGCCATTACACTGGTTCTTATTGCAATTTAGCTCTTTAGGGTTTTTAAATTTTTCTGTTTTTACAATTTTGCACAGTTAAATTCTTAGAACAATTAGTTTCTGGCAACTTTGTCCTTGTTACAATCGCCTGATCATAAAATCGCCTCAATGTTTAAAGTTATGCAAAACACAAAAAAATTTGCTTTGAATTAGTGTTAGGAAAGGTTAAAGGTTGCTTGATTGATAGGTTAAATTTTAATTTTTCATAATTTTTGAAATTTCGAATCGCCTTAATACATAGCCTACAGTGAAATCGCCCGCAGTAACAATTATTGCGTGATCGGTTGATTGCTAGCCTTTGTGACGTAGACTGTACAGTCGCACGCTTCGTTGCTCAGGCTCAATTTCGTTTTCAAAGGTCTGACAAAAGCACGCGCACAATGGTGGTCAGACCGCAATGGGGCAAAATTTTATTGAAAATCGTTTTATGGTAGCATGTTAAACACAAAGAACGTGGAAAATCGCCAAGTCAGGTTTTTCCTTTAGTACCCCTTTAAGCCCCCCATTGAACTTGATATTTCAATTTTATTGTTTATCATGGCTTTATTTAATGCGTTTCTTCTATTTTTCTTCACAAACGTAACTTATTAGTAGTTTTTATGTAAATTGAGTTAGTGTTTTGTTGTGGTATGCCGTGTCATATCGTATTTTGCTGTGATATTAAAATTAGGCTATAGCCTAAAAATTATATCAGTGACAGAACAAATCAGTGAAAATTTGTGTACCTAGTATCGAAATTTATAAAAAAAAATCTTGCTTTTGTCTAGTACAACTGCTTAAAGCAAAACTATAGTACTATTGCAACTATACTACTAGTATAGTGCAAAACTATTGTAGACCCAGGTTCACCACGTGCTTAAATAACTGGTCTATTTTTGCTGGTGGTAAGCTATTTTTTAGTAGGCAACAGCTTTCACTACTTGTAGGACAGCTCGCTAACACGAGCAATTTCAGTCTAATGTTGAAACGTTTCTAAAGCAAAATTTAGTTGTATTTTGACAGAAAATTCTTTTGGCTTCTTTCACTTTGAAATCGTAGCAATTTGATTTCATTGAGCATGAGAATCGTAGCCTGCAATGCTAAAAATGTCAAGAAAAAATGAACGCGGTTTTGCATAAAATGTTTATTTTAAGACATAGCCTACTGACTGCTTTCACTTAGGCGTGCTTCAAACAAAACACAGCGTATTTCAAAATTTGTTTTGTTTGGTAAATGATGATTAATCACGGTGTACAGAGATTTTTATCATGTTTGACCTACCTTTTTTCTGTAGCAAAGTAAAAGCAAAGCACAACGAACATTTAAAGTACCTCTTTGCTACAAGATGCAATCTTAACGTAGCTTAGGCTACATGAAAAATGTCTTCGTACTCCACAGGAAAGACCGGCCAAATATCGCGTGCAACATTTGTAGACATTGAATTGCATTAATCAATATATTTTTAACAAAAAACGTATTAGTGAAGCTTACTGTGACCATCTTGTAGCCCCAATCATCAACACAATTACAAGCCTATCTTTTGCAGCGGTAGATCCAATTTTCTTCGTACTTCACTGATCACTGTTGACTTTAAGAATGAGGCCTTTTCGAAAAAACATTTATATGTTAGGTAATTATATTAGGTAAAACTTACATAGTTGCACAATGCACCTGCAATACTTTGTTTCAAAGCGATTGCCTGGAATCTCCTGGCGCTTTGACGTGCAGGATCTTACACGCGTGTGGGTTAAAGATTTCATGGCGTTTGCGAGAAACGTGTTTCTTTAAGCTGGTGTCATCATATGTTTCCACTGCATGTGCGTTACAGATGAAACGAAAGATTTCTGGATATAACCTTTGGTCGAGCAAGATGCGACGGCAAGTTGTAACGCAATTTCCTGGCTTGCAGTTTGGCGACATTAGCAAGAAGTTGGGAAGTCTGTGGAAGAAAATCCCCGACAAGGAAAAACAGGTGCAGTAAACATCAGAAATGCTAAAATTAGTACTCTTGACGACAATTAACATTGATTTTTATCAGATAAGTTCGAATAAAAGTAGATAAATGCATTAGGTTAACTTTAAAAGTAGTAGTCTGCTCTTGAAATTGAAGTTATAGTTTTTATCGATACACGTTTTGTTTCAGATGTGGAGAAATCGCGGGGAAAAAGCCCTCATGAGGGTGGAGGAAGTGCAAACGACAAAGCGAAGCAAAGGAAGCAAAATGATTGAAACTGGACCGAAGAAGAAACTTGGTGAGCCAATGAGTCTGGATTTTCATGTCCAAATCATTTTTTAGTTTGAAACTACTCATCAGCACTTTCATCGATGACCAAGAAGCAGTTGCATTGAAGCTTTCTGTAGACTCCCATTACTTAAAAACGATTTTTAGCAAGCTATCTCCTATTGAACGTATTTTCTTAAAGGCAATGTCTTTTTTTAAAAGTTTCTCTCTTATTAAAGGCAATGTCTGATACTCGGTGTTGTTACCTGTGATTTATTTATTGTTTGTTTTCAAAAGTGTCACCGAAACAAACACCGAAACCCCTCCCGCTCCCCGCCTTCCCACCACACAGGACACCCGGGCTGACCATGCAGCGTGAGCTTAACAAGCTACCTCTCCCCACGCTCGAACCGATCGACGCCGCCTCTCATTTCCATTTGCTTGGACAGTCTTTGATCAGCTTAGGTACAATCCCGAATATTTTCTTTCGGTGGCTTGAAACAAGTGAAAATAACTATTTTCTTTTTACATCTCTGTGCATGCTGTAAGAAATGGTTGTTAGCCATTGGCGAAGCTGTCGTGTAAAATTCACAGATAACCTATGGCAAAGTTAACGGTGTTTACAAGTATCTGTTTTCTCGATACTAATGTATTTTTGGACTGCATTTTTTTTTTCAATTCTTAGCCTAACTGGTAGTTTGTCTTAACGAAAACGGTGTCTCCAAGCAATATCTTATGCGCTTTTAACAACCGATTGATACTTAGCGGGTGAAGCGCACGATGTTTTATTCATGATATGCAATGAAATGAAATGCAATTCCTAATGAAATGCCGCCTACATCTCTCATTTTTTCACACTTTCAGGAAACCAAGTACAATCATCTGGGAAGGATTCTTCTCATATGTTGATGCCCGTGTTGCTGGATGGTTTGCTGTGTTCATTTGCGCCGCTGCTCTCACTCATTAATCATGTTCCACAATTGCAGGGATCTGTTCCAGAGGCAACCTTGGTATTTATTCAAGATCCTTTTGAAAAAAGTGCATAGAATAGCTTAGTTAACTTGGCTCACATGCCATTTATATTGCCCCTTACAGAATTCTTTTTGTACTTTGTACAAAAAGAATTAATTTTACTAGACGATGCCGTTGCTTTTGTAATCACATTACCCCTGTTTAGGTGGACACCTTCACCAACATCGCTCACATCATGCCTGGGTTTTAACCACATATCTTCAAGATGCTAATGGAAAGATAGCGCAGAATTATTGTCGTTCGGTTGCTTCACTGACGTTTGTACGGCTCGCCAATGCGCATGTTACAGACGAGTTCCAGTGGCTTGATAGGCATTGTATCTGTCTGGCATGTACATTGTACAGACGTTGGACAATGTTAGTTCAATTTGCAGTCATCGTAATGACGTCATTGCAGCGGATGAACTTTTCTCCCGTAAACACCGTTAGAGCCATTTTAAAGGAAAAGTTGACACAAAAGATACATTGCTGATTTCACACGAATGGAAGTTCTGTGTCTCCCTTTAGCTTAATACACACTGAAGTTGGTGCGGATAAATGAAAGGAATTTAAATTGTAAACCTATCTATGTCTGAGAATTTTATTGTAGTTTTCAACCGTTATTTTGTAGCGTTTTTCTGAGAAATTAAACTTCAATAAAAACTTGATTTAGTACATTATCACGACCAGGGCCGTGTGAACAATATCCCCCCCCCCCCCCCGAAATCCACTAGTTGGGCACTAGGACAAGAAAGCATTAGGTTAGGGCCGCAAACTCTTTCAATATAGGGAAAAGATTCACATCACCTTATCAAAGAGTAAACTACTCTCAGATTTTCTACAAAATAAGAACACTTAATAAGCTAAACCGACATTGCAACCGCTGATCTACGTCGAAAAAAGTTAGAAAGAATCAGAGTTTTAAAGTTTTTAAAATAAATGGACAATGTAAAACTTATTGTCCGAAAAAGTAAAGTCATAAAGGGGGTCATCACGTTAGCCTATACCATTTCAAAAAAAATTAATTCACGATCAGAGAAAGATTTCGATCTATGTCTCGAAAATTTTGATGGCCAAGTGTGGTGTAGCCTTTCAGCAGATTAGAACTTCGAAAATTCATCTGAGCTATCACCGCCTTCACCTACATAGGGTTACCGGTACCATATTTGTTGATGCACAATCCCTGACAAATTTGTCTGTCACGCTGGCGTTTTTTTGCGTGCCAAACACGTTTATTATGGTATTAATTTTGGATACTTTCAAAGCACATTGCTGCGATCGCTTTTTATGAAAAGAGGAAAAATATGAAACAATAGGCTAGCCTACATTAAGCAGGAGGTGAATTTTGCTACACAAAATGTCACTTTTCAGCATAACATTAACTTTTGTGAAAAGGAAAACTGGCACAGTATTATCTTGTAACATGCTCCAAGGAAATTGTGCAGTTTATGAACAATAGCCTACTCTTTGCTTGATCATATTTTTCCGAAGATCTGATGTTTTCAACTAGCTTTTCTATGACTTCAAAAATATGTAGGAATCCCCATTAGACATATCTTTGAAGAGTTAAAATTCTTTTCATTATCACAAAGTTTATTTCTTTTGACCACTCAGCATCAATGAAAAAACCCGCTCAACGTTTGCGTTTTGAGGTGTCAGCAGTGGCGTAGCCAAGGGGGGGTTTGGGGGGTTACAACCCCCCCCCCTTTGGCACGCGTGTGACGTCACGATATTGAGAATGATGCTTTCAGGCTAAAAAAAAATTGCCTAATTTTAAAACAAAATTGCATTAAAAGAGCGAGTTTTGCCAATACCAAACATTAAAACATCTCAGCCAGGAATTAGCAACAAGAAAACACAGAGACTTAGCTTTTTTTCCGAAAAATGCCGTAAGAAAACATGATCTTATCCTTTTGCCATATGCTACCGAACAGCACCATTTTACAGGAATATTTGTACCCACATGTTTGTTGAAAATGCTCTCAGAATGCACTAAATTCAAAGTAATTTTTCAAAATTTTCTGGGGGAGGCCCCCCAGACCCCCCGCCGTTGGGTGGTCAAAACCCCCCCTTTCAAAATTCTTGACTACGCTACTGGGTGTCAGTAGCACATTTTAACATTTCTCCCTGAGGCAGATTTAAACACTGAATTCCCTGACATGTCAGGGAAAATACTGACGTATGACAACTCAAGAGTAGGCACATTTCACTTTATAGCCCATCATCTCCAATAACACTGAAAATATCAATTTAATTGTAGGCTATTTGTGAGAGCAGTGATTATTTCAGAATATTAGCCTACATTGTTTTCAATAACATGATGATTGATGCGTTCTACTGGTGCAAATTAAGCTAAACTATCACCAGATGTATAAAGTGACAATCTGCTTATATTCCGACGTTTTGTCAATCAGACACGACTGACTTCTTCAGGGGGCTAAACCAGGTAGTGACTACGGTACCTGTCTAGCACGGAAAATACAGGACCATGTTGCTAAAATCAACTAAACATAAAAAAAATGAAATTCAACTTCTAACTTGATTAGACAAAACATTATCGCGAGCAAAACTTATAAACCAGAAGAGAGGGGTTTAAATGCTAACCATCAACAAGAAACTTAAATAACAGCAGAGAAGAAAGTGAACAGTAGACTGAGCAGTGAGCATTGAATCGAATTGTGTACGTAGGCTACGCACTACCGCAGTTTACAATCAGCTTGAAACCAATTTAAAAACCTCAAATAAGCACTTACAATGGTGTTTCGTAGATAGCAGAAAAAGAGATGCCATCATTATGATTCATTATAATAATGAGGTTTTTGATTGATGAACCAACTTTCAGAAAACATTCGTTTTTTATAATCACTTTCAACTTCTGAAGTTATGGCATCGGCATACATGCAAGGGGCAGATTGTTCCGGGCGTTGATATTTGAAAGCTCTTTCGTGTTCATTAATGCGAGATTTAAGATCTCGTTTTGTTTGGCCAACATAGCCTATAACAATTATCACAAGATAGGCTACATGGTAGTTGGTCAGCTACCGTAAACCTGAGATTTCGCTTTGTTTCAAGGGATCTTTTAAACACGGCAAAAATTTACTTATATAGCCTACTCAACGTGTTTGTGGCATTGTGACGAAAAACTAAAACGTCTAGAAATGATGGAGACAGAGTTGTTTTTTTTATGTTCAGTTGTGAATTGAATTGAAGAAGAACCAAAATTTGAATAGCATGTCTTCTTCAATTCAATATACAACAGAACATGAAAAAAACACTTTCATACCATTGTTATTCACCAATATTTGCATTGCTGCGACGCGATTGCGCTATTCAAATGTCCAACCTTTCTCGATGTTTTACGTAGTGGGGGTATAGCTCAGTGGTAGAGCATTCGACTGCAGATCGAGAGGTCCCCGGTTCAAATCCGGGTGCCCCCTCTTTTCTTTTTTCATATCTTTCTAATCGTTTGTTTCTTTTTGTAAAAATATACAAACAACAGAGTCTACTGAGTCAACAGAGTCTAAAAAGAGTCTACTGCTGCATAGTAATTGCCTAAATAAATTATTGTTTTCTTGTTTAATTGGAACTTGGACAAAACTCGCAAACGTGCCACCACACAACCATGGTGCAAACTTGAAAAAGTCCCATTTAAATTGGATTCCGATTGTAAGAAGTTTATGACTGTACAGTAACACCATGCTTTCTTCACAAATGAAACTTTTTAGTTACAGTTGCTTTGAAGTTACAATAGTAGCCGATTCAGAGGAGTGCCTTTGGTATAAAAAACAGATAAAGCAATACAATAATTCACTTGTTCATGGTTTTGCAGTTGTTATTTCTGACATGGTTTAGGCTATACTTGCTCCTGCTGTGTAGGCTACCAACTGTAAAACCGGTAACCGTTCACACAAAGTAGAACGTTCCCACAAAGGCCTAATCAAAAAGATGCAATTCTTCAAATTGATGTTGCGCTGCACACAAGATAGATGTCTGCCATTCCAAGATAAGGTTATCGGACAGTCAATATTTGGAAGAGCATAAATCGTTGAAAGTTGCTCATGCTTTGCCTTTGAAGAATTCCCAAGACTGTCTTCCATCATCCAAATCTTTCATTCCAAAATAGGCCTTCCGTTCCCTGACTACAATAGTTGCACATAAACAAGGTCACTTTCGAGACCACAGATATATTGCAGGTTTTTTAGGTCTAACTTTTAACACCAGACCGCACGTAATCTTTACAAAAACACTGCTGTTAAATTTTTAGCTAAACTCTAGCAACAAAATTTGCCGATGAAATAAGTTTTTGAGATGGAATGGCAGAAATCTCAGGATGGAAAATGGGAAAAACGTCTTATTTATCCCATACCCTGGTTCTCAAACTTTGCGTCACGAACCTTGTGCGACGTTCAAAGTCAACGTTTTTTTAGCAAATGACTATGCTGAAGCATTGTAATGTACACCGTACAAACGTTTTGATAAGTTTCAGCTTGGAAATGGCTACGGATAAAAAGTGTCAGTAAAATTAGAAAAGCAACGCATTTGGTATGTATGAGCTGGGTAACAGGAGTTGCGATCGAAACCCCAAAGTTTTTAGCTGGACCAGAAATTAAGAATCTCTGCAGCTAGTTCACCGACTCAACTAATTGCCGTTTATGTTTCGGCTGGATTCGTCCAATGTTTTGCAACAACTTTTAGTTTGTTTAACTGTAAATAAATAACTTTTATCAAGTAAAGGCAAAACATTTTCCTCTGAACTCATGAAATTTCTTCTCTACTTTACCCGATCTACAGCCAGACGCTCAGCCAACTGAGCTATCAGGGCGGACTTATAATAGTCGACCTAGGTCCTAGACCATCCATCAAGCAGCCATATCTAGCTATGAATATTCTCTATGTTTTGACAATATTAATAAGTTGGTGGAAGTGCATGGTGTGAAGTGGTATGGTTACAAAAGTAGAAGCTTAATGCTTGCCTTTTGCCTACAATACCCCCTTCTTCCTGTCACAATCATAACTTGCAATCGTTTATTTGTTTTGATTTATTGAGTCTGAAGTGGGTATAAGAACCTGATTTTTTGTACACACCTATGATTCTTCACCACAGTTAAACTCAAATCCGAAGTACACACATATCGCAAAGGTGTACTGGCATCCCTCTCGCTTGCTTTACCGATACTCAATGTTAACATTTATAAAAGAAATAAATGGTCTTTCCACACAAAATGGCTACCGCCACGCGGCGAAAGCGACAATTAAGAGTGAAACGTCTGGGTCCTCAAGTAGGTCACGTCACGAGAACAAAGAAACAACGCAAACTCAACGTCATCAGAAATATAAACCAAGAGAGCAATCGAGCCGCTAGAACAGGTCATGTTTTAAGGAGAAATGAAGATGATGTTTTTAGAGCGCTGAAGTTGAGAATGGATGGTCGAATGAAGATACATGAAAACATGGAAAAGGCAAGTTGAGGAGGAAAGGTCGGCTGGACATTGGACAAGAGAGAACGCTTTGGACCGATCAATGTGGAGGCAGGACTTGAAGGCAATTGCTGTACGTCAAGGTGGATCCGGCCACCCATAGTAACGGGGGTGTCACCGGATCAAAACGGGACATAGTCTACATCTTCTTGCTCTAGACAAGTTCACAAACTTTTATTTTTTCACAGTAGGCTACCAATAAAGCCTTTCAGCGACTGCTGATGCGAATGAAGCAGGAAACATAACTATAGTAGCACAAAGTTAAATCCCAAGTGAAATATATGCGATAAATCATTTAATTGTGCACTGTGAAGGCACAACTTATGCACTGTTTACGTTCTGTAATCCTTCATAAACTATCCAAAATACAAAAAAAAAATGCTTTTTGAAAATAATGTTTTCATCTATCATCTTGAGTTATTTTGAAAACACTGTAGTTTCGACGAGAGAGCGTTGGCCTGGACTAACGTTGGCACATAAACCCACGCCATTTGAAAGTCATTTCCAAAATTCTCTGTATTTCGAAGAATCAAAATCATCGTCTGTTTCCGCAGTTTCGATAGTTTGAGTCTTTGATTTCCGACTAAGCCACAGTTTTCTTTGTTCGTTTTCATTTAATCGCGTCATATCAATGGGCAGCTAGAAAAATAAACAAAATATTATACAAAAATTACACATTATTATTAACGGCCCGTGGCGGATACAGGGGGGGTCGCCCTTCTCTTAAAACACAGAAAAGTAACTTTATTTACGATGTATTAGCAAGCTCGGACTAATGTAGAATTGTAGACCTACACATCATTGTGTTATGTTGAAATCGTTCCCCTTAAGGCTACTTGATGAATCCGCCCCTGTTCACAGCATTACAATGTTTTGCATATTCAGCACAAAATATTTGCTTTTTTATTTTGATCCAACTTTCTTTTGTGGGATACCATTTTTTCTCTTAACTGACAAACCTTTTTTCTCTTAACTGAATCAAATGCTTTCAGGAAAGAAAAAATGTTTACCATTCTAAAAGCACATAGTATCCCACAAAAGACAGTTGGTGCAATTAAAGCGTTGTACCGAAATACAAAAGCAAAAGTTGTTATCGAAGATGGCCACAGACTTTTTTAAAATCCACACTGGTGTACAACAAGGGGGCACTCTTACATCATATTTGTTTATTATTGTATTTGGGGTCTGCTACTATTCGGTGAGAGCCCTTTTCGGTGATTTTTTTGAATTTTTTTTTGAAAATTATCGGGTACCGTAGCCTCATTACCATTGCCGCTTTTACATCGTTTTAACGTGGCTAAACGTTGAAATAAGACCCTAACCCCTAACCCTATAACGGCAATGATAATTAGGCTACGGTACCCAATAATTATAAAAAAAAATCACCGAATAGGGCTCTCACCGAATAGGGAACTCACCGAATCGGACTCACCGAAACGGGCCATTCCGTTGTATTTGATTATGCCTTGAGGATATCTATTGAGTAAAATGTAGGGGAGAGTGGGGTTAGTTGGAAGGCGGGGTTAGTTGAAAAATGGTCATTTTTTTAACTCTCGATAACTTTTTTAAATATTTTTTGCCAACATGTGAAGTAGTTTATAAAAACACATAATCCATGTTAGTTTCGATTTGTTGAGTCAAGGTATACCTGTTTGGCTGACAATTTTGTGTTTTCTTACTTTTGAAGTAAAATTTTTGGCGTATTGAAAAACATCTTATGCGTCGATATCGTTAAAGATAGGCAGAAGTTTTTTGGTGTGTGTCAGCTGTAGGTGTTCTACAACACTAAGAAATAAACAAATTTTAGTCCAACGCACCATGCTTCAATATTTTAAGAAAATAGTTTGTCATATGTTAATGGGGCTAGTTGGAAAATAGTGGGTGGGGTTAGTTGGAAAACGTTTTGATAACGGTATGACTATGTAGTATGATACGAGTATATCGTCGTGGTATGATAATAAGTAGTATAAGGTCCAATGTAGTTGTTTTAAGCAGACATACATTGTAAAATTTTAATAACTTGGAAAGTGCTATATAATATATGCGACATCACAAGTTTTAACGATGCGTTTATTAAAAAAATGTTTTTACGATGATTTGATGTAGAATTCATTGCATTTTGATTTTAAAGCAAGTTAACATATTTGCTTACAACCCCACGTAAATGTTTGTTGGTTGAAAAAATAGTATCCAGTTCATTGGTGGGCATCAAACTGACGTTTTTCAACTAACCCCAGGCATGGGGTTAGTTGAAAAATCAATTGTATGTTTGTTTATTTTAAATTTTTATTAAAAACTTAATTGACTCAATACTTATTTTTGGTTGTATGATAGAGGACACCATAGGTGATAATTTAAGCCGCTTCAAGTTGTCAGGTTATGCACCAATTGTTTTAAATTTCACTTTTAAAAAAAATCTTTCCGACTAGCCCCACTCTCCCCTACATTTGGGTTTCACATTGAAACAAAATACATCATCAAGATATCCTGCAACATTTACCACTGAAACCGACTTTGCAGATGAGATTGCATCAGTAATGGTGTCAGGTAACAAAGCAATGTAATCTGACACCATTAGTCCATCACTAATGCCCTTTTACACTCAGTAGAATCTGCTGCAATAAACATTAGACAGCAAATGAATGAAACTAAAACAGAATTCATATCCTACAATGAAGACGGCATCAGTGCCGGTCTTAGGGTATTTCGGGCCCTGTGCGGAATATGCTTTGCGGGCCCCAATGACAATGATCCAATTCAATAGCATAGCTAGGTATTTTGAAATGGGAGGGGGTAGTTTGACCGTCGGCAGACGAAGCCTGAAAATTTTGAAAAATTACTTTGAATTTGGGGCATTCTGAGAACATGTTCAAAATTTGGGTATGAATATTAGGCTACTGTAAAATGGTGTTGTCCGGTGGCATAGCAAAAGGATAAGATCATGCATTCTTTGGCATTTTTCGGAAATAAAGCTAGCCTATGTCTCTATGTTGAGTCTGGATGCAACCTATTTCGTCCCCTGAAAAATTCGTACCCCGATTTCGTACCCTGAAATCGGAGTAACAAAATCAAATTTCGACCTATTTCGTCCCCTGAAAAGATCGAGAGAAATTTGAAATGTTTGCGGCAACTCCGATCAGCAACTTCGGCTATGTTTTTTTTTTCTCGATCTTTTCAGGCTACGAAATGTTCAGGGGACGAAATAGGTTGCACCCGTTGAGTCTCTATGTTTTCTTGTTGCTAATTCCTTTGTTGAATTCACGTGTTGAATTTTTCCATTGGAAATGACAAAATTACTGAATTTTCTGAGTAAATTGCGGGCCCTGTGCGATCGCACGGTTTGCACACCCCAAAGACCGGCACTGACGGCATGATCCATAATTTAAAAGGAAATCACATCAAAAAAAGTCATGATTTCAATTTTCAAATACTTAGGTTCTTGGATTGAATGATATAAAGTCTCGAAAAGCAAAGGCTTGGGCAGCAGTTAATACATGTCGTATGGAAATCAGACATTGCAAAAAACCTAAAAATAGATTTTTTTGAGGAACAGTTGAAAGCGTCTTGTTAGTCTTTTAGTGCGGAAAGTTGGACTCTAACAAAGGACATGGAGAATCGTCTCAATGGCTGCAACACCAGACTTCTAAGAAAGGCACTCAACATGAGCTGGAAACAACACGTCAAAAATAAAAAATAAACTTTTATGATGACCTTCCAGTCTTCCACCTCTCACTGAGAAAATCAGAATACGAAGACTACAGCTGGCAGGTCATTGCTTTAGAAGCCAACAGAAAATTGATATTTTTTTTTGGAAACTAAACTATGGCACTAGAAAAAGGGGTTCATTAATTAAAACAAGACATTGGAGTATAATACAGAAACACGAACTTTCAGCTTTGATGAGGGACAGGGATGTTTGGAGAAACTTTGTTGATGGTGTCCAGAAACACCCAAACAGATGATGATGATTACTAACCGTAATAAATTTTCTTGGTACGTTTGCTCTGACATTAATCGTTGACCCATCCTCCAGGTAGAGTTTTGTTTTGTACATGCGAGGGTATGTGGAACGTTTTTGGTTTACAAACGTACACCTGAAATTGTTCAATATCATCAGTACACTGTCATTTTTAAATGACTTTTATAGATCACTCAAATGACTGAAGACGACAACATCTAAAAGCATATAAGTAACCTTTACTGAACTGACTGTAATGAAATAAGTGTATCTAACATTTGAAAGTGTAAAGTTAAGGGCAAATTGAGCATATTGTATTTCTTAAGATCAAACATGTGTGAGCATAACATTTGCAGTTTGCATCAATGACTACAAATATTAGGACAAAATAAAGGACCAGCGGCAACTTCAGTAAAGTGCAAGATGTCATAATCTAATAATCAGGAATAGATTTTCATACACAAAATATATATGACCTGCTCTGCCACTCATTCTTTTAATTAAATATCAAACACCCAACAAAAAATATGCCAAATGAGACTGCTTCTGCTGTTCGAAAAGTGAAGTTGAAATATGCTACAAAAGTGTCTTTGCAGTCTTGATTCATTACTTTTTTAAGAGGCATAAATTTTGATAAACATAGATTTCCACACTCATTTTACATTTACACTCAATCCAAAACAAAATTTACGAGTTACATTTTTGATGAAAGAAGTTTCTCATTCTGCTTGAAGGGATTGAGACTTGATTAAAAAGGCATACAGAGGTAATTCCTTTTCCTAGTTCTCAATTGATACTTTTAGAAATCATCCACTTACCTGTGTGAGTTGTATCGAGAAGAAAAGCTTAAGCATAAAGATGTGGATAGTTGAGATAAAAACACATGATTGCAAATATTTTTTCCAGCACTACAATGCAACAAAGCCATTTTCTTTAACACAAAATATTATTCCGGTTAATTGCAAAAGCTGTGCCACATTTCTACAAAGAATGCATTTAGTTATTACCATACACTTAAAAGTATTTGCATTAAAAAGTAACAATTGACGATGCAGATGTAGTCTGGGTTTTTTTTTTTCGCTGAGACTTTTCGGTCATTTGTCCAAAATGACTTGAAAAAATTTGGTCATTTTTTATTTATTTCGGTCAGTTTTTCTGATGAAAATGTTTCCTTTCAAGTAGCTGATACAAACCAAAATTTGCACTTCCTGACTAGCTACAACATTAAGTTTCGTTGAGAAACGTTGTCGTGTTTTATCTGAGAAAAGCTAGAACAGACAAACGTTTCTTCAACGTTCATCAGCAAAACTCAAACCTTTGACATTTTAACCGAATTGACTATATATTTTTTCGGACATTTTGACCAAATTGACTATTTTTTTTCGGACATTTTGCTAACAAATCGGTCAATGACCGATAAATGACAGAAAAAAAAAACCCAGGATGCAGTAATTAACTAATTGCATTGAAAATTGGTAAAAATTTGTATTTAGATCACACCAGTAAACACAGCCCAAAGATCCCGACAAACTAAGCAAAAGCAAGCAGTCTTGTATGTTTTACACTGAGGATCACACTATTATTTTTTAATTTCAAGATTGGCATGTGCCACAACCTCATACTTGTATGTGCCATTAAGCACAAGCTGAACAAATATATAACTTAAAGCTAATATTTCGACTGCTACAGAATGTAGCATTGAGTGGACCACCAATTCAATTCAATTCAATTTTATTTTTTGCTGCTGGCGCAAACATGTACAGAACGGCAAATTAAACACACAAATTTAATACCAACAAAAGAGAAAAATGGAAAAACACAAAGGTTTAAAATATACATCGATAAAACAGCGTTTCCACTACCTTAAAATTGTAAAACCACCAACCTAGAAAGAGATAGAAAAAACAAAACTTTTTTTGTGAAAATATTAGTCCATTAGTCCTATTGCAAGTGCAAGGGCGATTTAAACTTTATTACACAAAAAAAATTCAAGACTTCATTACTTTCTGCTTATTTTACTATTTTCCAACCGTAACCTTCAGGGTTAGGTGAGAGTTTCAGTTGGGGTTAGAAACTAGTAAAGCAAATTGAAAGTGGTCAAGACACAAAACGCCACTTCACCCTATATTCTTGTTCAATTCCAATTTATGACACGTATAAAAAATTTAAAATTTTATTTAATGCACAAAAAAAATATTAATGATGAGCTTCTAGAACTTTTCACTATGAAAGTTTAAACAATATTGTGATGTCACAAAAAAAGTTCAACAAACCTAGTCACAGTGTGACCACATGCAAACAAGAAAAACAAGTTTTACAAATCAAAAGTGAAATACAATTAAACATAATCAAATATATACGTACCATTTTTTTTTTGTTAGAAAAAGTTTGATTAATCAAGTTCAGTTCAGTTGAAAATTGTGAAGATTTCACAAAAATCAAAAATGAAACAAAAATTTAGTGATTTAAATGCATTTATAATTTCACTAAAAGGTAGGCTTAGTGAAAAAAGTTACAAGTATGATTTAAAAGCAAATTAACCCTGGGAAAGATTATAATTGCAACAGTTTTAGCCAGGGATATCTAGAGAAGGGGATATGAAGGCTCGCAGCGATTGCCTTATTCTCATGACACTACCAGGGCGGTAGTTTGCAGTGCATTAAACATGTGGTTCTTTTTAAAATTGTAGAAAGTTTTGGAGTGCAGCTGGTACAATGAGCTACAGAAGACAGTTAGCAAATGTTACGTAGAGCATGTTTAAAGAATACTTGTTTGCAAAGGCAGTTGAAAAGTTACCAGTAAGTTGTTTTTTTTAACAAAGCCTTTGCAGTAGGCTAGATGTAAAGCAAGTATATATGTAGTTGAATTAACAAGCAACCGTGAGCATGCTGTGAATATCCAGGCCTGATGCTAATAGCGAAATGCAAGTTATCATAACAAGATTTATTAAACTACTATCGATGCCAATTGTCATTTTACGATAAACACAGATTATTTACGATAAACAAAAGCCCTTCTATTGTCAGACGTAATAAAAGCCTTCGTATCCCCTTCTTTAGATATCCCTGGTTTTAGCTACAAAATTAAAGCAATTTGGTGATAATACTAATTTTAATACAAATGTTATATGGTCTGGATGCACTGCTTTTAAATAACAGTAGCACAATTTAATATTAGTGGAACAATGTTAGCACATAGTGGAAGAACTCCACAAAATGCCAAAGTTTCATTTTTAACATCAACCCCCATTCTACGAGATTGTATTTGCCAAGAAAGAATTGAGTGTGATTCAATTGTTAACCAGCACTGGATCACTCAGTTCAAATATATATGTGGGGATGTTACCATCTGCAATCGGTATGGCCCGTTTCGGTGAGTCCGAATTGGTGATTCCGATCCCTTAACGGGGGATTTTTTCAAATTTTTTTTTTAATTATGGGGTATCGTAGCCTAATTATCATTGCCGTTTTAGGGTTAGGGTTAGAGGTTAGGAACTCACCGAATAGTAGCAGACCCATCTGCAATAGACCCCTGGTCCCAGCTACCTTCATCTCAAACTAGGGTTTCTTTTCTGCTCTACCCTCAGCCTACAAACATTTAATACCCTAACAAAAAAAGGTGCAAACTTAAATAGCTAGCAAAAAATACCTGACAATGACAATTTTTCTTTTAGTTTTATGCAAAAAGCAGGAAAACTTTAAAATATTGCCATACCCAGAAGTGAGCAGTAGCCTACTAAATTGCTTTTGAAGTGCAGCCACTGGTGGTAAATTCATTTCAGAGTGAGGAACACATATTTGTAATCTGCAGGTCGCTGCAGTAGCCTAAATGAGGTTTATTGACCGATCAAAAGGCAAGATTTACAGTAAATCAACTGATTGCAGTCATTAAGTAAATGTTTCACCGATGGCCTAACGGTTCAAGGGTAAGGGAAGTATTTCATTCAATGATGTGAGTTTGATTCTTACCCCTGCCATTACTCTTTTTTTCTTCTGTAATTAATAAACAAAGTTGATTGATTGAATGAATCTTTATCCTCGGACTGGGAAAGCTTCTTGCAAAGCTTAATCTTGGCAGTTTCACATACTTGTAGAGGCTTTGAAATTTGAATCACTGACGCAGGCCCAGTCACCGAGATTGACTGCTCAAGTGAAGTTTCCGATTGTTGAAGTCTTGTTGCCTGGGAATTATTCCATCCATTACTTATAGATGCCGCTGAATGGAGAGCAATCCTTAACGTGCGTTGCTCAAGCGCACACCCCGAGAGTCAAATCAGCGCAGCTTGATCTTGAAGTATCTTCGTTCCACTAAATCAAGAATCAACTCTGTGGCTGAGTCCTATATTAAAGTGTCTACCGGTTGAAACACCCCATCTGCTGCAGCGACCTACAGATTAAAAATACAGTAGCCTACCGAATTACTGCGAGTCTTCGACTTTCGTAAAATCGTTATAGGCTACGGTACTTTGTGTTTTTTTTCGCATTTTGGCACACCAGAAAACTGATGTTGCCTTTTTGTCTAGCGTTGCCATGTCAGCATTTTTAATTCGAGATCTAGCGGCATTGAAATTAAACCAGAGCAATATTGAATTTGGTTTTGAATCTTTATCCTCGGACTGACAAAGCCTTGATAGGTTCCTGGTAGTTTCGGATACTTGTAGAGGCTCTTGAGTTGACGCAAAGCTGGTTACGAAAATTGATAGAGTGAAGTTTTTCGATTGTTGTTACCGGGGAATTATTCCATTCACTAGGCGCCGCTAGAATCCTCCGAAATAAACGGTTTTTCTGTTGGCTGCAGCATTGGCAATTCCTGTCTTAATCATTTAATGCAGTGGTTCCCAAAGTGGGCGCTAGCGCCCCCCTGGGGGCGTTTGCAACCATGAAGGGGCGCTGGCTATAAAGTGGGCGATAAGAGTAAATCGGGGCAGTTACAAGAAGAGGATTGCAAAGTAAGCTATTTTTGTCATGCAATTATGTTTTCAACAAGGCCATTACTTTTCATTTAGCCTACTCTGCTGGCAGCTTGTTTGTTTATATGTGGTGCTATTGAAACAAAATAAATTGACTTGACTTGCACTACATTTATTACAAGGATAATCAGTTCGACACCGCTCGGAAGCGTCTTTTTTAGACGAATTTTAAACTGGGCTGCCCAGTGCCCAGTTCAGTAAAAACTGGAGCCGGCGGACAAATTTAACTGGGGCATAGTTGGGGCTCAAAATATTTCCCATTTGTGATCCAGTTGTACCCGCTGGCTGAGACATAAAGTGATTTTTCTCTCTTGAGAAAACCCACCACGCAACAGCAGTTCATTTATGTTTTCCTCGTTTTGCCAGTAGCCTATTTGAAATCCCTGATTTGAACAAACGTTTTGTGTTTGCAGAAAACTTGTTAGCTCGCAAAACCAGCCACTTTTGCGCAGGTTTGCTAGTTGGGTTGTAGCCTATTCCAGACTAAGTTATTAGAAAAAAAATAATAATAAAAGGATATGATAGCCTACTACATGAGTAGTCTGCACCATAGGATAAGTTACATCTAAAACAAACTGCACCGTTTGAATAATCTTCAAAACACGATACATTAAACAGCCTAATAATTGGGGTGGTGTTTGAAGTAGAGGTCTATCGATAATGCAAGAAAATTTTTATGAACAACAAAACGTTCTATATTTGCTTTGGAACTTCCCACCATAAAAGCTCCTGAAATCTGGTGTTGTTTAAACGTTCTTCAACGAAACGTTGTGACTAAGTAGAAACGAACACACAGTTATTAAAAAAGTACAGCCTAATTAGATTGATAAAAAGGATATCTGGTATTGTAGGCTAGTAGCCAACAATACAATGTTCGGCTTTACGTAAGCTAAGGTTTATTATCAATACAGTTTACAAGCACGGTAATCACCTACTGCATGCACAATATCTATTAATCAATAGGTAATACTAGGATAGGATTCAACAGGTAAATGTAGGCCTACAATGAGGTTGAACTACAAATGAAGAGAGCAAAAATGATGGGCTACTGCATATCTAACGGTAATGGAATGAAACAAGGTAAGAAAAATATTCTTGCAATAACTTACTTTAAATACGCACGCAAAGTCGTTGAACAGTAATTGAGCACACAATTTCAAATCACAGACTATCGTAGTGATCACAAAACAAATTGAAATGTTAGACGTAGAAGTCTTCTTTTTGATCATTAAGATCCGATCAACTTTTTCGCAACAAATTAGTTGCTTGGGAGGCAGTCATTGCTAAAAAATTACTTCATTTCATTGAAGCTAGAAGCAACAGCTTTTTTGCTCGCTTTATAGATTGCAAAACTTTTCTCTGTTAAAAAGCTGCTTATCGCCAGCAACGCTGACAAGCCAGCCTATAGAGACAGCCAATGAAGTATGAACACAAAAAGAATGGTTGCAGAATTAGGTGAACTGCGCTGTTGCTAAAATGAAACTACATAAAGCACAGGTCTAATATTGCTGAGGCTGGGGCTGTCACAAAATGAACTGTAAATAGAAACGTGAAGAAACAATATAAACAATGCATTGCATGGATTACTGTACATTATTCACACTTTGTCTCATTCTCTCTAAAATCCGTAACTGCTTCTTCCAGGAACCTTTCTTCTTGGGCTGAAATCTGGACTTAACGGGCGTTCATCGACTCGTACGCCACGATCAGATAGCAATCTTCGCAAACGCACAATTTCTTGCTTGTACCTACGTACGTAAGAATGTTTTAAAAAGCTGATTACGAAATCGTGTCTGGCAACCCTGAGAATGCACAGTTGACTTTCCTGATTGACCCGAGACTTTGGATGGCGCAGATACTTAGAAGTGCTGCTCCAGATTAAGCCAGAAGTGATACGATAGCCTACTACTTTGTGTACACAGTGTAAAAGCTTTATCAATGACAATAATGCACATCACCTGTTCAAGATTGGTAATAGTAACAAAGCATGTGTGGCTACGCTACTCACAGTAACTGAGAATTGACAAAACTTTAAGTTTACCGAGTGAGATGAGTGTCTATGTATTCTTGTTGTTCTCGCAATTGTTGCTCAGCAACGGTTGCTCTGGTGAGAAGATCGGCCCTTTCACGCTCCATGTGCACGGTGGCACTGAAGTCATGGCCACGCAAGGGCGCATCACTGCCACGGTTGAGTGAACTTACAGGATCGTAACCCACGTGACCAGTCTTGCGTAAAGGTTGCCTGAAAAATTGTGAAGAAACATTGTTGAAAAACGTTATTAAATGAAAAAGCATGTGAAGCATTTTTCTTAAAACTCACAAAGCTTTGCCCATGTTCTTCTGCTTCTGCACTTCAGCTTTTGCATGCTCAGCATCAGCTTTCGCCTTGGCAAGAAGAGTGCGAAGTTTGTTCAATTCAAGGGTGTTTTCCGACGATAATTCGTTTTCTGTCACTGTCATCTCAGACGGATCAGGGCCCAGATTAACAGGAGGTAGATGGGCGAAAGGATTTTGTTCGTCTTGTCTGTCGCTTTTGGAAAAGCTATTTGAGCGGAGAAGTTGCAGCTGGTCTCGTAAAATTCTGAAATAAGTCATAGGTTAGTTATAAATGTTTTCATACGATATAGTTACATTCGCAAGTAAGTTTACTGAACAATACCGATAAAGAAATCTGAGAAAATAAAGAAATCAATGCGATAAACTGTTGACCCACTGAAAGCAGTTGAAAGAACGCATCACACCATCGTTGCGGATAAATTTTACAACCTTGGAAATCTTTTTTTGTCATTAACACAAAAAAATTGTTGCAGTGGTATCAAAAATCATGTAATCACAATTTTATGCCAACAATCTAACAAAAAATATCCATTTAATCAAAGATACACACAAAGGGGAAGAGCGGATAGGCATACCTACCTGTAATGAATCAACAACTTCTCGTGACGTTGTGCTACTCGTTTTGATTGACGTTTATAGTTTCTGGCGGCGTTGATCAGTTGGTCCTCACGTGATCTGAATGCAGATTTCATTTCCTACAAAGAAAAAGTTTGTGATTTTAATAACCTTCTGGAATTATAGAAAGTTAAATAAATGCTGAACATATGCATCAGCATTATTTACTTTTTTACACATGGCTGCAGCATTCATCAGCCAAAATTGGGTAAGATTAAAAATTGGAAACTGGAGCTGTTGCTAGAAAATATTCGATAAAATTTTCAACAAAGTCCACACAATAACAGTGTTTACTTTAAAAATACCTTCAGCATTCCATCCACATAAATCTTCATGGCAATGCTGTTATCTTTTTGTTTAGTGCTGCTGCCAGATGAGCCGTTATCGACGAAGTTCTGAAGACAAATTTACGGTTTGAAACAGAGAAGTTGTAAACAGACAACAGCAAAATTCACTATAGAAGATGACTCTTTATTTCAGAATCAGCGGCGGATCCGGGGGGGGGGGGGGGGGGAATCGGGGTGATTCCCCCCTAGGTAATTGTCCGCTTTTCTTGCTTTGTACTCTCGCCTTGCTACTGATTCTTTTTGCAGTTGTAACGATAGAATTAGAATACAATTGCGCAGAACTATGTTTAGGTTCATGTTTAGTCAACCTTGTTTTGTTTTGTTTGTTTAGCACGATTTTAAGTTGATTAAACCCAAGTGATGTTTCTAGTTTGGTTTATATCGTAACAATGACTTTTGTATGTAATGTCAACTAAGCTAAACGCTATTGCAAAAATCACAAATAAATCGATTTATAGAAATCCCAACAACGATCAATATAGCATGCGAATAAATTTTTGAAAGCGAATACACGGTTTCCATTGTTTACAACCTATTTACTGGGGTAGGTTTCGTAGAACAAAACAAGCTTGAGTTTAAAATGTAAAATAATAAAGCTCTACTGCAGCGGAGAAACGATTCCCACCGCAATGTCTTGGACGTATTTCCACAATCTTTTTCTATAATCTTCGCTTGCTTCTTTGATCTGCTGCTGCAAGTGAGAATTCTCGTTGGCTGTTCGTTCCTGCTCTTCCTTGCTGGAGAGTAAGAGCTGAAAAATGAAATTATCACGTTAGCGTGAGTTTAAACTGCAAATGGTTCGGTTTAATATGGCTGCTTCGAGCCCAACTTTCCTGTTGCAAGCTTCAGACAAACAATTAAACGTTCAAATTAAATGCTTTAATTTAGGATTTTCTTGTAAAAAAAACAACGTTTACGATAACCAAAAAGACGCAATAAGCGGAAGCCGAAAAAGATAATCCCCACTACAGGTTGCGCCACCACACAGCCATGCTAATACTGTATAGTGCAGCGGTTCTCAACCAGTGGTCCGCGGGCATTTGCCTGGTGGTCCGCGAGCAAAGTCTGAAATCGTTGTTTTTTAACCCTTTGCATAAAAGTTGTTAATTTTATCAAGGCTCATCCACTAAATTGTCGTCTCTTTGCTTCATCATGTTCGAATGAGGATCTTGATCATGAACAGCTACTGATGCATACATAAATTCGCTGGTTATCAAGGGGAAAAGTGTTTAACAGACTGTTTGAGTTACGTTATGCTGCGAGAGAGTTTCTTGGAGAAAAAGTCCGGGCTTGTTGCTCATTTCAACGATAGCTTTTGGGTTGCTGTTCTGGCTTATTTGGCTGACATTTTTGAACAACTGAATAAACTTTATTCATCGCTGCAAGGAAAGCAGATAAGTTTAATTACGGTACCATCAGTGATAAAGTGTCTGCTTTTACCAACTTTGACATGTTTAAAGTGCCCCTGACAGGTTGGATCCAAGTATAGTAACTTTTTAAAGCATTTCCTAGCGCAGAATTACATTTAGTGAACTTTTTAATCTTAACCTCGTAGCTCGACTGGTTAGGGCGTAATTTAATCAAACGACTGCTCCGCAGCGCCAGCACAGGCGAAACTCGATATTTCACTGCTCTGGGACGACTTTGGTGGTATTACGTCATCCTAAGTGGAGGTCGTTAGCAACTGATGAAACAAACGCTTCCTAGATGTAATTGGTGGATCACAGTTTGGTCAGAGTTGGTACAAGCGGTTGCTTTTTCGAAGATTTATTGTTTTTTGCAGTTTAATAAAACTATACTGAATACGTTCCTACAAAACCTAAAATATACTTCAAGTGAAAAATGAAGAAATCGTACCAATCATCATTCATATTTAATTTATCATCACTATTCAAAAATAAATAAAAGTTCTCTCTCTCTCATAATGTGCCTTCAGTTGGCCATTGAAATCCTGTGTAACTGCCATCTGGATCTGGAAAATTGTTTCGGATTCGCCAAACAATGCATGACGGCATCACAATCCGATTGTTGCTTCCGAGAGCATCGCCTTGTAGTATACACTCCATCACATGCCTGTAGGCATTTTTACTTGAGTGGAATTAACAAAATCATCTTCAGTGAAGTGAACATATACGACTAGTTTTGTATGGCCCATCTCACTTTCGAACACTTGAAGAAAACTTTGACCATTTTCTTCTCAGTACCTTGTTTTGTGGGAAAGTGGGAAAAGAAAGCACACGGTCTTTGTCACTGACACATAAACAGCAATTTGTAGGCATTGCCTCAACCATAAATTAAAGGTACTGTTTGTGAGATACTGTTGTTACACTGCAAATGGCTATAGCCAGATTAGGACAAATAAAAAAGTATGAAAATTGTAGCTCTATGAAACTGCAATTTCAATTGAATTGAGATGCTGTTTGATAAAATTAAACTCAACCTATTTGATCGAAACCTGATAGTAATAATAAGTTCACTTTTTCATTTCGGTAATTCTTAATTTGCACATGCTTTAGACCAACAGAGCCCCACACATTCACGTTTTGCAGTAGCCGTACCATACTTTACCAAGTTATCACAGAGAAAGAATGTATCCTTCCCGCTTACTGTGACGTCACAGCGGTTTTGCCGTTTTTATTTTCGCAATTGAATGAGTGCCAGATTCGCCGAAAGTGAACGAAAGTTTGCAAGCGTGTAACGTAGTAGCCTGTTGATATTTTTTACGATTTGCTGGTCAGGGAAGTTTGTTAGTGTCATCTTTTTGGTATCTTAGGTAAATTTAGCGAATTTATTTACCTGTCAGAGGCACTTTAATCAATTGTACGAATTCACTGAGAAACCAGAAAATGCTGAAATCAATAAACAAATGTTGATGAATTTTATTTCTGACCATACTCAGTCACTGTAGGATCAATTTAACTTCTACCTTGGTGATTTGAACGTTCAGAGTTTTTGATGGGTTCCAGTCCGTGAACTGACCAGTGACACTACTTTGAATATGTTGCATCCATCTGAGAGTGAGCTTGATAAAAATTTTGGATACAAGCTTCACATGAGTATCCACAACTGCCTCAGAAAGCTTTAAAAATAATTTTACCTTTTGCGACATCTTATCTTTGTGAATGTGGATTTTCTGCACTGGTTACAATAAAAACAAAGTTTTGTTCTCGACTTGAAGTCGAAGATGAACCCCGATTGAGTCTTTCAAGTATAACACCTCGTTTGGATATACTGTGGTCAAATGTGCAAGCTCAAGGCTCGCAGTAAATGTAGCAATCTTTCTAAAACCAACTACTGTTTATGACTTAGCAAGCAATAAGTGACATTTGTTCGTTACAAGGGGAGGGGGAAGGGGAGAGAAGCAGTGGTCCGTGACTGAGACACAATTTTTTTAAGTGATCCTTGAATCTCATAAGGTTGAGAACCTCTGGTATAGTGTATACCATATGAAGCGCTGAGAGAAACGCATATATGCGACAAACCTAGCGTGATATGAATCACATCATTACTAAGCTCGCCAATATATGATAAAAACCGAATGTTTTAAAAGATGTTGATGGATTTTAATCGTCATTAAGTAAGAAAGTGACTCTAGAGCAGAATTTTGCGAGAAATAAAATTATGCCTCACCAAGACTATAAAAATTCAAGGTAATAATTCACTGTATTTACTGTATCGCTCGCTTGAAAACGTTCTATTTCACTGAACATTATGACTGAAAGTACCGTACTAATTATCCCCATTGTCATGTACAGCGCCCAGTAGCATGGTTTGACTGTGGATGTGGCGCTATATAAATATTGTTATTACTATTATTATTATTTAGGCTTCAATGGAAAAAGCAACGACTTTGTCCTTACGGTGATTTGTTCAGCATTCTTGTTATTTGCAGATTGAATTCCAGCATAAGCGGTAGCAAGCTGTGACTTCAACTCAGCCAACCTTCCTTCCAGTTTCTTGGTTTGTTCATTGTAGGTCTGTTTCATCCGTGACACCACGACGTCCTTCCCACCACGTGGTGTCGTAACAGGTGACTAATGAAAAGAAAATCGTCTTCACACAGTGAATCAATGCAAAATGATGGATTTTGCTCTCTGGGTATTGGGTTGACTTCGTGTGAATCACAAACACTTAGAATGTGGATTAATTCGGATAGGGCTTAATTCCTGGGTAACTATGTTCAAATAAACTGCGCGAGTCAGCATTCCGTGGTTTCAACATTCTTGTGATTTGAAATTTGTACCCTTTTCTCAAACAATCGTAAATATGTTTGGTAAAAATCTTTCTTACTCTGCACACCGGGCAACACGGTAAGCAAATGCACAATATTACTTTGATGTCGCCTTTGATGTAAAAATATTAAAAGTTGTTAGGTCAAAGGGACAATTACATTATTTTCCATTGACAGTTGTGTCACACTATTCACACAAAAAAAGATAAAAACTTACAGGTTCCCACATCTCTCGGTGTAGTTCGGCTCGTCTTTCCTTCAGTTTGTCCAAAACGTCATCGTTGCTTGCCGTGGCTGTCACCTTCGCTTCCCTCAACACCGCACGCGCTCTCTCAAGCTCCTGTGTCGCGTCATCGTGGACTTGCTGTTGTCGATCAACGTTGTCGCGGAGATTAAGGAGAGCCGCCTCGGTTTCAATCAACCTGGCAAGTTCAATCCGCATCTCTTCATTCTTTTTCGTCTGTCAAGAAACCGTTGTCAAAAAACAGTGAACTCAAGGACCTTCCCCACAATGAAGACAATCGGTGATCTACACTAGTAGGACACAAACTGAGAATGAATGATGACGACGAAAGTTCATGACGTCGCAAGTGAAGGTACAATGAGCCATGGATCACTGAATTCCGTGATCCGTAAATTAAAAAAACAAACGCATCAAGTTTTATGACAGCAGAAACCTCAAGTTTCTTGTGCTTGTAGTCTACCAATGTAGTGATGAAAATATTTCAAACAAACAAAAAACCCTATGAGATGCCAACCTGAATGGTAAGTTGTTCTTCCTGAATGAGAGCCTTTTTCTTTAGCTCCACAAATTCATCCGCGATCAACTTTCTGTTTTCTTCGAGTTGCCTGGTATGTTCCGCCGAGAGGTCGTGAGTTCGCGCGAACTTGTTCCTCTCCAGCTCGAATTCAACCAATTGGTTTTCCAAAGATAAGACCTGAAAACACAAAACACTCATTGAAATCTCGACTTGCTTTTTGATTGATTATGAGAATCTTCATTTTCGGATTGAAAAAGCTTTTTTTGCAATCTTAATGACAGTTTTGCATAGACAGAACTTAAAACGCACTTGAAAGTATTTTCTTTCCCTTCACTTTCGCTTAAACATTTTTATAAGGCTAAAGTCACGGATTTACTTGTAGTCAGGCGGAACAGAAGGCTGGGTTAACTTTAAAATTTTTCTAATACTCAAGCGACGACTATTTACCTTGTTTTTTAGTTCAAAGTTTTCTGATTCATACTCCTCGGTGATTCGATTGTTTTCGAGCTGTAACTCGACAAGACCTTTAGATACCTGCAAAGAATTAAGGTTAACCCACCCGCTCAGTGAAAAGGATCTAAACAAAAACGTTTCTAGAAAATTTTAACTATGTTAGGTAATTTTCGGCTTTCTGGAAGTAAACAAGACAACACAGCATTTATAATTTTATGTTACAACATCAACAAAATGTAACCTTCAATTTTACTTTATTGTTTAAGTCAAGTGGACTCATCAAATGAAAGACAAGCTTTGAATACAAAATCCGCGACACAGTTGAGAATTACCTTCAATTTTTCTTCTTCACTTGCTACTAATTTGGAAGAAATTTCAGATTTTGATTTTGCGATTTCCGTCATCTTGTCTTGGACTTGCTCCAGTCGTTGAAAAAGTCGGTCGTTTCTTTCGCGCAGTTGTGTCTGCGTGTATACTGCAGTTTAGTATGGATCGAGAATCACAATATCGGCTGATGAAACAGCATTCAAGTTGAATGTATCCGACCCTACCGGTACGATAGCAACTTCAACAACGTTTCATCCTTGCTTTCAGAAAGTTTGAATATTAAAAACAGCTTTTGTTTCCCGTCACAATTGAGTTGTTCTTACATCATAGTTGTATTAGTATTTTTGTGGCCAATTACTATTTCGTACACGCTACAACACAACTTGCATTGTCACTGGTAATCTTCATCAGTTGATCCTGGAGCTCAGGACGAGACATAAGTCCAGCGCCAGCTCCAATGTCTCCTCCTCCAAGCTGGAGCGTGGTGTCAAGCTTCGTGCGGAATTGGGTGATTAAATCCTGAAAACCACGAGTTAAAGAAGTTATTTTGAAACGGGCGTTAAAAAGGGTACAACAGTGCAAGAAAAAAGCATAAAATGGCAAATTTGAGGATTTTTTTTATCAACAGCTAATAGCTATGTGTACTATTTCTCACTCTCTCACCTGAGCCAGGCAATCGTTTATTATGGGGAAGTTTTTAACTTGCGAAAGTAAACCACATCCTGTTAGAACTACCGCCATTACTTCAGGTTTGTTGTTTGAAGCTGGCAGACAGCAAATCACTCTGGTTTTGCAATTTCCTCCCAATATGTTTTCAAGCAAGCTCGTTAGCTTTGAATCGCTGAAAGAAATACAAATAGTAAAAGTTTAAAACAAAAAATCAAACTGTTTACGAGTAAAGAAAGCGAATGAATAGAATATTGTTGAAATAAAAAAAAAATTAAATGCAAAATTTCGTTGTCTTTACTCGCTTTAACATAAGTTTCATGGTGAAGAAGTTCCTTTTCTTTTTAAATCTAAGAAATTCCATTCGTCATGCGCTTAAAACAAAAGCAAAACGCACAGAAATCTTAGAGCGTAAAAAGAGCCGCAAAATTTGAATTACGTGGACTAGCGATATGTTCTTGCAATGTCCTTCGAAGGCTAGTACCATTGGCTAGCGGCTTAAAATATAAATATTTATAAGCGACATTTTGTTTCATAGCATAGCTCGTTTCTTGAAACTGAATAAAATACTTCAACTGAATAGGAATTTTTAATCGTTGAAAAACCCGTAAACTGAAAAGGCAACATTCCTTGACAACCTCCTATAGTGTGTTTCAACTGTGAAAACAGGTAAAAATACTGCTGGCTCTGTGTGAATGTCTTATCCACCTGTAGTTAATTACTCTCGTGGGATCTTGTTGCCTTGCCAGGTCAGCAGTGAGTTTGTTGAAAGCAACAATTGACTTCGACAAGGTTGGACCTTCTCGAACCCTCGTACGTGATAAATCTTCGGCGAGTTTTTCGGCGCCGGGGAGTTTTATTACAGTGAAGGTTGAACGATTTGGAAGAGGATTTTCTTCCGTCATCTGCACACAAATACAGTCCTCATCAACTTGACTTAAAAATGGACTGGAAAATGAGCACTAACTGCGTTTTTGTTACTAAGCTTAATGAAATTCTTGAAGTTCTTCGCCTCATTAGCATAATATTTCACTATGGTAAAAAAATCGTTGCGAACAAAACGTTTTTATCTCCAACCCATGCAATGGACTGTGACAGCTCAAACAAGTGGTCTTACCATAAACAATTCCAATTGAACAATATGTGAAGAAAAGTTATTGGCTAACCCAAAGTCGCTTGTAGCAGTGTTTCTTGACATCCAAGCTTGCCAAAATGCTGCAAGAGATGTACGCAAAGTTAGATTAGGTGACTACTTCGGCAATATGTAGCAACACAACTTTATGGAAATACCTGTGATTGCCTCAGCAGGATTCCGACATACTTCATATTGCAGGTTTTTCACAGACATACCCCGCTCTGGGGTGTAGTGTATTTCCATGGGTCCTGGCATGTTTCGACCTGCAAATCAAAACGTTGTAAAAGTATTTATAAGTGTTATAAGTATTAGGGTGGAGTGAAAAAAATTTTTTTTTTCAAATCAAAAAATCAGATTAACCAAAAGTGGCGTATGGACCTAAAATCAACTTCTAAAAAGGTTTTGGGTTTGTACCACCTACACCCAGGTGGCCCATAATTTTTAAAGGTCATCCGAGGGTTAAATTTCATGAAAATCCCATAACTTGGAAACCGGTTAAGCTAGAATGTTAGTTTTTGGCTTAAAATTTCCAGAAGGTCCATGTTTATATATGCTCTAATGCAACTTTTGTCTCTATTTTAACTACATAAGCTAATAATAATAAAAAATGACATTTTAGTTTTAGTTTAAACTAAAATGTCAATTTATTAGAGACAAAGGACATTTTAGTTTTTAAACTAAAATGTCATTTATTATTATTATCAGCTTATGTAGTTAAAATAGAGACAAAAGTTGCATTAGAGCATATATAAACATGGACCTTCTGGAAATTTTAAGCCAAAAACTAACATTCTAGCTTAACCGGTTTCCAAGTTATGGGATTTTTATGAAATTTGACCCTCGGATGACCTTTAAAAATTATGGGCCACCTGGGTGTAGGTGGCACAAACCCAAAACCTTTTCAGAAGTTGATTTTAGGTCCATACGCCACTTTGGGTTAATCTGATTTTTTGATTTGAAAAAAAAAATTTTTTTCACTCCACCCTAATAAGTATATCAAACCTTTCCGATGCAATCAATTTTTTTATACGTTCTGTAACAACAGACCACATTCAAAAATAAGATTTCATGAAGAGGAAGAAAAAGTAGATTGAATTTATGGAAAAAATGTTTACTATACTAAAAGATAGGCTGACTGTGTTGAAAAAGATAACTCAGCATAGAGAGTGTCACAAACTCCTGCATTTGAACTTTATATAAGCCAGAGGTAAAAATTCCACAAAAAGCACGCAGTGGGCTACTAGACCCACGATTGCATTCAAAATTTATTTAAACATGAACCCAATTCACCTGAAAGAGAGCCTCTGGACGCCATTAGATCTCTTATCAATTCATTGTAAATCTCAAATTGATACAGTAACAATCTACCACGCTCTTCACCCAATCTTGGCGAGTTTTCTGAAGCGGCAAAGGAAGTTTCTGCAAAGCAAAGTGCAGTAGTCAGACGAATAAGTTTATCGGTATAATATTGTTATTGTACAAAGTACATTGATAGAACACTAGGGGAAACGGTAAACTGCTGTTTCGCCTTTATGGACTTTATCAGCATTGCATGAATGAAAGTCTCATGGCTACCGTTGATGCCACGACAACATGCTTAGCGAAACTCAAACGCTTGTTGTACTGGCGAATCATCAGCACAGATGGGCAGGCAGAAGTTGCAGAACGTCCCTTTACAATGTTCAGATCCACATAAAAAGTAATAATTTTACGATGAACAAAGTTAGATTAATGGAAAGCTGAATCTTTGATCAGCTTGCTTAGATGTTACTAAGGCTAGACAGTTAGTACTTTGTTGGCTACGCAAGTACGGCCATAAATTTTTGATACATGACATGTAAAACAAAATTTAAACTGCATGAACCATAAACCTGTTTATATTTCATGCAGTTCAAAGATAGTGGGTTGATGCAAAGACTGGTGGTTAGCACGTGACTTTCTGCAGGAAGAAACTTCAAGATCAAGCGGCGCTGGTTCGACTCTCGGGGTGTGCGCTTGAGCAACGTATTCTAAGGACTGCTCTCCATTCAGCGACACCTAATGAATAGAATAATTCCCCAACAGCACTTCAACAATCGGAACCTTCACTCTGTCAATCTTGGTATTCGGCCCTGTGTCAAAAGCCTCTACAAGTAGACTACACGAAACTACCAGGAATAACATATCAAGGCTTTGTCAGTCCGAGGGCGATAAAGATTCAAAACCAACCAAAACAAACCTTCAATAAAACAACTTTAACAAAAACATATTTTACCAGGATGTTGGGAATTCTGTTGCTGTAGATTTGTTGTTGCATAACTTATAGCTTGTGGAATTATACCAGGCTGAGTGCTGCCTTGTTCACCAACAGTGGTAAATGTTTTGCCACTCCCTAAAAAGATAATGCGGCAGAATATTAACTTGGAAAAAAATAACATGAATGCACTGCACATTTCAGTCGAAATCTGTTGCAGAGCAAAGAATATTTGAGCAACTTGGAGTGGCTATCACTATATTTACAATCAATTAATTACTAAGCTAAGCTAGAATAGAGGTTAGGTGTTTCTTGGTGTAAGAAATATTGGATGGGGAAACAAGTGCAATCTTACACTTGAAATTATTGGTTTTGATAAGCAAATTTAAAGTTTGACTTTCTGTACAACACACATTTTCTTTTTATAAACGATTAACAAGATTTCAATCCAAAAAGAGCAAAAATTTATCAACATCCACAAAGTAGGCTACATCTGACTCGAAAAAGTTAGTATAATTTGTCAGGTAAATTTGCAATTCTACCTAAATGTTCATCAATCAACATTGAAAATAAGTTGACCTAATCACAAACGATAACAATAATTCAAACTCACCACTTTCTCCATAAACCAAAACACAAGTGTTAAAACCAGCAATGAATAGATCTAACAAAGGTTGAACAGTTTTAGAAAATAGATCTTGGTTGGTGGCATCAGGTTGGTATAAAATCTGAAAGCTGAAGCAAACAAAAATATATATACAACATAAATCGAGAAAAAATAATTGAATATTTACAAAGTTACAGAAAATATTTTAAATAAAACTTTGAAATACGGTGACAGGTATTTAAAAAAAAATTAAGACCTACATGTATCAATTTTATGTTATTGAATACATCATGTTTAACAAATAATGTAGTGTACGTATATTCCTCAAAAACTTAAAAAATTTGCAATATCAAAGACATACATGCTATTTAAGATCTTTTTACAAAGCATATTTAATTTTAGTAGGTTACTATTTTATTTACCATATCAGAATTTATTAATGCACATTAAATAGAGATTGTTGCATTATACACCAAAAGCTATATTACAAAATAAATGGCAAAAATAACATAATTAAAAAGCTCCTACAATGGTCTTAGCCCAACCAATAGAGCGTAGCAGTAAGGTGTTTTATCGGCCTACTTTATGGATATGCATTACCAGTACCCAGAGGTGGGCACCCGCTACGTTTAAAGTAGCGCGCTACTCGCTACCGCTACTTGTGCCAAAATAGCACGCGCTACCGCTACCCGCTACCAATTTAGAAAAGTAGCGCGCTACCCGCTACTGCTACTCGGACCAAAGTAGCACGCGCTACCACTACTTCTTCCGCTACTTTTGTCTAAAATGACACTAGGAAACACTCTTCAAGTCCCTAGTGACGCAAAAATGACCTTGAAACGAATATTATCATTCGTTTACACTGTCATTTTAATGTCGTTATAGAAAACACATTCTAAGGGAAATTTACTGTTGCGCATCTTTCAAAAACACGAGCATTTCAAAATAAGAGTCACTAAGTCCCGCCCGCTTTGGCTTGAGCACATCTTTTCCAACAGAGAAAAGTCTCTCCACCGCTGCACTGGAAGGAATGAGGGTGTTGTATTTAATGAACAGATGTTTTAACTCGGTATTCGAAAAGCTCAAGGACTTGCTTCTGTCCGTAAAAAAGGCGTCCACAATTGCTGTTTCCTTCTGCACCGACGTTTCAAGGGATGGCGCCAACACACCAAAAAATTCATTCTTGGAGTCACTCTTCTCGGTATCAACCTGGCTTGATGTCTCCCGCAACAGTCGAATTACATCTGTCGACTTTTACTCGCAGTGCGTCAGCATCATCCGTGGAAACGTAATGCAGAAATTGTAGCCACAACGTCTTGAAGGAGGGATGAAGACATAATGCCATAACGCATTTCATGTCGAAACACTTGTTGAATCGTTTCTTCACCCCTTCACGAACTTTCACTCTCAACTCCTCACAGGTTACAAGATCACTGATCTCGGTCAACTTCTTTGCGCAAATTGTAATGGTTGGAAGCAAGACTCCGTAATAGGCCTTAGACTCGCCCTGGAGAATGTCTAAAGCCTGACAGATAAGTTTCATCACGGAGATATTCGCTGAAAAGACCGAAACTTTGCAACCAAACCGATTATACAGCTGCTTGACCACACCAGTATTGCCAAAAAAACGAGTATTTTATTCACTTTCAATTAAAAAGTAGCAGGTAGCGGGAATGCGACTGAAGAAAAGTAGCGCCTCTTCCACTACTGCTACTTTGGAAAAAAATAGCGCCGCTACCGCTACTTTTACTAAAAAAGTAGCGCCGCTACAAAAAAGTAAGCGCTAAAAAAAAGTAGCGCCGCTTCAAAAGTAGCGCGCTACTGCCCACCTCTGCTAGTATCATACCGTACATGACTGAAATCCCAACAAAAAAACCATTGCTTTAAAGCATATCACCAGTATTAAAAATAATCATACAATCTCACATAGAATGTTTGAGTATTTTGCAGTCAATGTAACACTTTTCCAAATAATTGGTTAAACTTTGGAAGTGTTGCTTATGTGAGGTTTAATAGAAAATGGATAAAAAGGAGTTGAGTTGTTTTCAATGGCAAATTAATGATGTCAGTATCTAACCAAATTAAAACCTATATTTTCCTCAAAAGACATATATACAATAAATTAAATGTCAAACCTTTTTTACACTTTATTGATTTTACACTTTATTTGCTACTGCTTAAATACTAACATGTAAACATGTTCATCAATGTCACATGAAATGTCAACACTGTGACAATTGCAACTGGATATTCCACATTTTCACAACACTAGATAAGCAATAGAGCACACAAATTAAACTGCTTTACTTTGAATAAACATAACATTTTTGGTATTGAACCTAACTTATCTTACCTGTGAGAATTACCACCTTGCTGAGCATGAACCCTTTTTCCATCAGTTACAGTTAAACTTGTCTGTCCCTCACCAGGAAGAGGAGGCCGAATACGACCAACAATATCAATATTCATTACACTTTCTTGTGGAAAAAATTCAGGTAAAAATTATTTTAGTCCATTGATTGAATAGTTTTATTTAGAATTCAAACCAAACATATTTATAAAAATAAGACAGAAAAATAGCCTATCAAACTAACTCAAACTAGCTATTAAATTTAAAGATATGTTATACCAAACATTGAAAAGTTTAACAATAAACAAATGAAAAATAATGCAATTGCAGCTTCCATAATGATTTATCTAATATTACTTCAATAAAGTTAAGGGGGTGTTAGGTCTGTCATCAATAGGTAATTCGAAAATTATCGTTACACGGTATGATTGTGTAGATTAAAGCTGTTATGATGATACTCCACTCAACGTCAAATAAAAACGATCTGAAACCAAACAATCCAATTATTCACTAAGAAAGAAAATTGATAAAACTTTCAGAGGTAACACTTTAGATAAATAATTAGTCAAACAAACATTGAATGGATACATCTGTCAGCACAAGAAGTGTAAACTTTCATGTGCTTAGAAGCAAGTGCAGCTATTTTAGATAAACCAAGCACGATCAAAATTCAACAAGGGCTTTTATGTGATAAAACTATTTAGATGAAGTTTTACCAGTGATTAGAAATGCACAAAAGTAAGTTGCAAATGATGTTAAAGTTCTTTTGACATCTTTTATACAATTCAACAGTTGTCAATATCATGCACACAGCCTTTAGGTTTGCTTCTAGTGTAGGCTACATTTGGAATTAAAACCAGGTAAGGAGACGACATACAACATACCAGTAATATTAACAATTAAACTAGAAGTTGCAAAGATTATTAGTTATGCAGCATGTTAGCCTTTATCAAGCATACAAAACAACTGATTTAAACTAACATGAAATGAAATGCAAAAGAATGAACTAGCGCAACAAAAAAGGCACATCACATGATAATTTAATTACGGTACATGAGAAAAGATACACTCCATGATTGCAGACATTAAGTAGACACAAGGCACCTCTGGCAAACAACTGCCTAATGAACCGGGGACTGCAGGATTTAATAAGCAAAGTCTCATGGATTTTAGTGTCAAATTTGGTCAAAAATTTATGTACAATTTTAAAAGACTCTGTGAATGGTTGATTGGTTATTCATGATTAACATTCTAGTATAAGTATATAATTCTCAATGGCCCTTTTTTATTTGAATTAGCCAAATCCAAGTGCTATCACTTTTGTGCCAATCACTTTTGTGCAAATCCAAGTGCTATCACAAATCCAAGTGCTATCCAAATCACTTTTGTGGTCAAATGCCAAGCGAGCATATCAATGAATATAAATATATAGTTTGTGTGGTGCAAACAAGTGAGCTTGCACATATCACAGAAGGAAGAGTCCGAGACTTCAACTGAAAGTAGCCTAATCGTCATCATCCACTCTGCTTTAAAGATGAATGATGATGATTACTTTCAGCTGAAATCTGGGACTCTCTCCTTGTATGATATTTGCAAGTAATAATCTAATGTTTTATATCCAAAAACAATTTCAATGTTACTTTATTTTAACAAATCTCAACATATTTTAATAACAAAATGTTTAGATTCTTTGGCTCCTCGCCAATGAAAGGAAATTTAAAAAAGTTTTATTCCATAGCTTAAAAGTCGAAAGTCAATGCATCTAAAAACACTCTAAGCACTTTATCAAAAAGCCATATGGGATAATTATTATTTGCATTAAAATAAAAACACAGTCGATTGACTGCAATATTAAAATATTCACTATAAAAGCAAATAGCTTGTGATCGCTTGAGTAGGCACTTAATTTATCCAGACCTGAAATTGGCAGATCATATCAAAGTGAGAAAGAGGTTGATATTAGTTGGCTTTTGCCAAACCCAAGTGTTTAATTTATTGTAATTTATTTCAATTTCTATATCAAGAAATGGGATGGTCTGAGTGGCTTTTTTACTGTAAAAGAACGTATCTTTAATCAAAGAGTTTCACTTCTTGCAGTTCCCTATTTTTAATACAAATGACCACTGTATGGCTTAAAAAATTACGAGGCGAAAAAGGCTGGCAAATCTTACACAGACAAGCTGAGCATACTTGGTTATTTTTGGTTTGAATCTTTATTTTCAAAATTTGAAAGCTTTTGATAGGTGCCGTATTCTTGGCAATTTCACATATTTGTAAAGGCTTTATATGACTGACGCAGGCTCGGTGGCTGAGATTGTCTCGGTAACCGGCCCTGCGTCAGGAGCCTCTACAAGTATGCGAAACTACCAGGAATAACCGATCAACGCTTTGTCAGGTCGAAGATAAATGTCGGCAGCAGTGACCGAGTGGTTAGCGCGTTGGGCTCGAAGTCGAGAGCCTGCATGTTCGACTCCAGCCACCCGCACTTGCTGTTGTTTCTCTGGGCAAGAAACGTTACAATAATTGCCTCTACCCAGTGATCGATTTCGAGTAATGGGTAGTACCAAATTTAAGTCATAAGTAGACTAGACAACCGGAAACAGACATTGCCGTCGGCTGCAGCGTGGGTCAGGTGTACGTAGGAAGGCGTACACCGATGCATAGCGCTCAAGTCCGCTTTCCCGCAATGCAGGGTAAACATATGAAAAACAAACAAACAATTCAAAAACCAAAAAAAAAAACTTCTAAACTAAAACAAACCACAAAATATAAAATAGGCATTTGTATAAATTGTCCAACAACATTACACTCATAGGTTTTATTTTTAAATAAAGTTTATTCTTCTCTGGTATGCACAATAACAGCCTTACGCCTTACTACCAATACTTTGTCAAAACAAAGTGACCAACTGTCTGCCCCCTTATGTAAATAGTCAGCTGATCACCGCGGCAACGATAATTTTAAATGCTGCCACCTGACGGCAGAATAAGGACAGGATGTGGATGATGGCAAAATATATTCTCACTTCTATGCTAAAATACAATAATATAAACAGTTTGTGTCGCTCTGCGTCGGCAAAGATTATTTTTTCACTGTAGATTTCTCAATTTTGTATTGTATCAACAATATAGGCCTAGTATTGATGCTTTTTGTGAAAATAACTACGTCGAAAATCGAAATATACTTGATTGATTGATTTTATAGGGGTTATAAGATTCACTAACTCAGTGCTATTCAACCGGGTGTAATGTATACCCAAGTGTATACCAGAACCAGATCAAAACTAGGGTATACAGCTGGAGAAGGGTATACGAAGGGCATACAGCTTAGATCTGTGATAGTGGAAGTCACAACAGAGACAGCAATTGGCATATTTGTAAACTTTTAACCGGACCTACTGGTGTGCGGTTATTATTCGCCAACCTGCTTTGTGCTTTTGAAACAGATACACTCATTTTGGATGCGTGTGCCGATACTTGACATTGATTCCTTAATGCGGGGAGGAATAGAGAAAGAGCTAACACCACGTTATGTCCAACTTGCCGAAACAATGCAACAACAAGCTAGCCATTAAATCAACTTCAATTTTGACGTTTTTTGCACTTTTGCATGCGTAGTTTGTTGTGCCCAGTTCAAGACTACTATAATCACTTCAACAAACAATTACTAAATTATTCATTTTTTTTACTTTCTGTCACAATTAAACATTGCTATTTGTGAGGTAGATGAAGTTATTAAAAATTGATAAAGGTGTACCACGGACAAAAAGGTTGAAGAGCAATGCACTAACTGAATAGGCTACATTATTATCTTGACTTATCCTCGTTGCTCATCCAAAAAAAGTACACACTTCACTGTCTCCACAGGCCTTTCATCCATGAGTCGAATTGTTATTGACTGGGGATATGATACAATCAAGAAATAAACAAAGATTAATCAAAAGCAAAGGCATAAGCCAGTTGGCTCCTGAGCGGATGACATGTAAAGGATGAAGAGGGTGAAATGAAACTCAAGGGTGTCCAACCCGTGGCGCGTGGAAAGGTTCTGAGTGGCTCGCGCAATTTTTTTTTTCAGAATGACTTGTTATCAACTTAATCGCCAACGTAAGTTATGGCAAACTATAAGGTTACATTCCGAGAAATTGTCATTTATTGTTTGCTTTCTTTGTCCATTACCGTCCTTTATAATCTCTAATGCAGGGGTGCACAGCTGTTTAAGTCAATTTTATTACATCACAATGGTTCGACTCTCGGGGTGTGCGCTTGAGCAACGCACGATAAGGACTGCTCTCCATTCAGCGGCAACTAATGGATGGAATAGGCCTAATTCCTTGGCAACAACACTTGAACAATCGGAAACTTCACTCTGTTAATCTCGAATGACCGGGCCTGCGTCAGTAATTCAAAGCCTCTACACAAGTATGCAAAGCTGTCAGGATTAAGGACAGCAAGAAGCGTTCCCATTCCGAGGATAAGATTCAATCAATCAAAATTGTTATAGCCTACGCATCACATTTTCAACATTGTTACGTCCACATCCTTTACACACAATCGTAGGCTACTCGTGGTTCAAGCAAAGAGTCAGTCAGAGAGAGAAAGAGAAAGAAAGAAACCTCATAAACAGTCAGTGGCGTAGCTGGGGGGCAGACCGCCTCGGGCGGCACGTCTGGGGGCGGCACTTTCAGACTACGATTTTTGATTTTGATTATAATCTGATAAAAAAAAACGCATTTCATTTTCACATGCTTTTTCTTGAAGGGGCGGCAAAATCTGAATCCGCCCCGGGCGGCACATTCCCTAGCTACGCCACTGCTCATGAACTTAGGTTCGTTATAACTTTTCGAATGCCAGACTAGTTAGGTTAGCCTATAACAGTGAAACCGGACAACTGCATCCTAGGTTAAACTAAGTAACTTATAAATTAGCCTACCTTAACACTTAACAGCCTACTGAAAAAAGAAAAGCGATTACCGTAGCTATACCTGGTTCAGTAGGCCTATTATCTGCGCGCCAACATATCAGCACAAAACAAACATGCTATGAGGAAGTTAAATTGAGCACACAAGTCTATGAGGGGTAGGCTATAGCATGCTAGGTAGGCTAATCTGTAAAGTTGTTCAACCACAAAAACATGAATGTGAAAATCTAGACTTTTTTTCTATTACGTTTTCCAAAAAGGATGCAATATAACTTGCGTACAAGAACAAATGACTTTGAGATTATCGAAATTGACAGACAATGGTATGCTGTCCAGAAGAGACGAAGATTGCTGTTTAACTCTTCGAAATTCGTCGTCATTAGCCTATTCATTGTTCTCGTAGCGAATTTCGTCGAAAAGAAAAGTTGTTTGTAATCTTGTTCCTCCCTTCTTCGTTTATGGTAACCTGAATTCAAAATGTTGCAGCATAATGTTTGTGAAGATTTTCAATTCGCCTTTTCTGTTCAACATTCCGACTACCTTTTCGACAACTCATCTCTTTTCTGAGGATCTGTCAAAGACATTGGAGCTTGGTTAGATGGGAATGTACAGTGGCGTACGCAGGGGGGGGGGGGCCATTGGGCCATGGCCCCCCCCCCCCCCCCCCTTAAAAATGTTTTAGTAGTTAACGACGTAGATTAAGGCATTTAATATGTTTTGCATTGCTCTGTCAAAGCAATTAGGCTACTGTAACAATGTTGTTTTATAGACTAAGCCAATACGAAATACATGGCCCAATCCACCTACCCCACCCCAGGTATGCCAATGTAGCATAGTGTTCTGTAAGCCTATTAATAGTGATTAGTGAGAGAGAAATGGATATAGTCTAAATCTAAACTAAAGCCATACTGGGATATCATGAAGACGTCTGGGATATCAATGGCCAGTGGCGTAGCCAAGGGGAGGAGGGTTACAACCCCACTTGGCACGCGTGTGACGTCACGATATTGAGAATGATGCTTTCGGTCTCTTTATGCTTGGGAATGATGCTTTTAGTCTAAAAAAAACTAGCCTAATTTTAAACAAAACTGCATTAAAAGAGCGAGTTTTGCCAATGCTAAACATTCAAACATCTCAGCCAGGAATTAACAACAAGAAAACATAGAGACTTAGCTTTATTTCAGAAAAATGGCCGAAGAAAACATGATCTTATCCTTTTGCTATGCCACCTGACAGCACCATTTTACAGGAATATTCATACCCACATTTTTGTTGAAAATGCTCTCAGAATGCACCAAATTCAAAGTAATTTTTCAAAATTTCTGGGGGAGGCCCCCCAGAAATGGGTGTCGTTTTAAGCGAAATCGCCGTCGGGCTACGCCCGTCGATCGTCAAAACCCACCCTTTCAAAATTCCTGGCTACGCTACTCTCAATGGGCCCCCCCCCCCTTGAGAAAATCCTGCGTACGCCACTGGGAATGTACTTATTTATTGTATTTAATCCGCCCAATAGCTCAATTAATCAAGCTCTTGACTTTCTGCACGGAGAAACTACAAGATCAAGCGTCACTGGTTCGACACTCGGGGTGTGCACTTGAGCAACGCTTTTCAGGACTGCTCTCCATTCAGCTGCAACTAGTGGTGTAAGCAGTGCCGGTCTTAGGGTATTTCAGGCCCTGTGCGGAATATGCTTTGCGGACCCCAATGACAATGATCCAATTCAGTAGCGTAGCTAGGTATTTTGAAAGGGGAGGGGGGTGGTTTGACGGTCGGCGGGCGAAACTTGACAGCGTAATTGCCAAAAGCGACACCCAGAGGCGGGGGTCTGGGGGGCCTCCCCTACAAAATTTTGAAAAACTACTTTGAATTTGGGGTATTCTGAGAGTATGTTCAACAAAAATTTGGGTATGAATATTACTTGTGCTGTCCGGTGGCATACCAAAAGGATAATATCATGCTTTCTTTGGCATTTTCGGAAATAAAGCTATGTCTCTAGCGTCTTCGGCTTTGTTGTTTTTTTTTTCTCAATCTTTTCAAGGTACGAAATGTTCAGGGGACGAAATAGGTTGCACCCGTTGAGTCTCTATGTTTTCTTGTTGCTACTTCCTTTATTGAATTCACTTGTTGAATTTTCCCATTGGAAATTACAAAATTACTGCATTCTCAGAGTAAATTGCCGGCCCTGTGCGATCGCACGGTTTGCACACCCCAAAGACCGGTACTGGTCACTGGTGTAAGACACTCGATGACCAGTCTATGCCAATGGTCCAAAGGAAAGACTCTACAAGTGTGCGAAACTTCCGACATTAAGCATCCAAAATTGGTTTCAGTCCAAAAATACACAATTTTACTATTAGCAAACGTAGGTCCACAATAATCGAAAAATTTGAAAAGACAAGCATATCTTAGCTGTTGTATTTTTAAAAAGTTCTGGGTTGATTAGGCTACTTTGTGTTTGTTAACAATGTTGAATAAATTACCATAGGCTATAAGCCTACCTAGCGAACGCCTAGAGCTATTTTCACCTAAAATGTAAATATTTTTATTATTATAACAACTTGCATAATCTCAACCTTTACCCTTCCAAATCCTATTAATTAACTATCTTGAAATTCACACTACCTGGTTTTGGGTGCATAGCATATTTCCATTGGTTAATTCTGTCGGGGAGAGTTTATCGTCTGTAATCCCGCATAATCCCACATGTAAGTCCACATATTCATCAGTGTTTATTTGGGTGTTCGACCGCGGAAAAGAGCCGTCGTCTTTAATTCTACATTATTACAAAGTTGTAAAGAAACATAGATTACGGTAGGCTCTAATCATGATAGCTTTTGCTATGTGGGTTTATTGGCATTTTTACTAACTCAAACCAGGGATATCTAAAGAAGGGAATACGAAGGCTCACAGCGATTGCCTTATTCTCACGACACTAGAAGGGCGGTAGTTGATAGGCTGCCACGTGAAACATGCGGTTCTTTTTAAAATTACAGAAAGATTTGTAGTGCAGCTGGTACAATCAGCTCCAGACGGCAGTTAGCCAATGTTATGAAGAGCATATTTAAAGAATAGGCTACTTGTTTGAAAAAACACTTGAAAGGTTACAAGTAAGCTGTTTTTCTTAACAAAGTCTTTGCAGTAAGCTAGATGCAGTGATGTACACGCATACAAAAAATATTGACGCCGTCAGCGTAAACGCAAACATTTAAAAAACTATACGCCGTATGCGTCAACGTAACTTGTAAAAAAAGTTGGCGGCGTCAGCGTCAGCGCATACACTAGCGTAAACTCATTTTGTTTGCTAGGTGCCAAACATTCACACGGTATAAACCACTCGAAACAAACAAGTTTTATTGTGACCTTCCACGAAGAAACACAAGCATCTAAAAGTGTTCATCTGACATTTTGCTGCGTTTTGGTTTCAATATGTCTTTGCCCATTGAAAACATCCTTTCAACTGTAGCGCTGCAAGGTATTAGCGTGTTGTAACGAAAAAAGACATTAAAAAGAATGCGTTGACGCTATACGCTAAAAAACCGCGAAAACTTTACGGCGTAGTAGCCGTAAGTCAAGCGACAACTATCCAAAAAAATGTGGCCGTAAGCGTCAGCGTAAACAAAAAGTATACGCCGCAAGTCTACGGCGTAGATTTTGCGGCGTTTACGTACATCTCTGGCTAGATGTAAAGCAAGTAGGCTATACGGATAGTTGAATTACCAAGTAATAATGAGCATTCACCGAACATCTAACTTATGCATGATGGTAATAGCGCAATGCAGGTTATCATAAAAGGGTTTATTAAATTAGCCTACTATCGGTGCCAATTGTCATTTTAGGCTACAATAAACAGAGATTATTTACGATAAACAGAAACCTTTCCATTGTAAGACGTAATAAAGCTTTCCTGTCCCCTTTTTTATATATCACTGACTCAAACAGACAGAGGATAGGCTATATAGCCTACAGTAGATAGTGACGGTGTACACTTGAAATTGAAGACTTTTCAAAGTTCAGATCGGTAAAATTGTTATAGATGCAAGTGCAACTGAATCGATAAAAAAATGGCCTACCCAGTACCAAATACACTAAATTTGTGCAAACAATTGTTATGTTATGTTTCTCAGCAGCCGATTTGTAGCAAGAATTGACAGCGATAGACACGTCTACACGTGTACGCTGTACAAGCGAGTGCTCAGCCTTGTGCTGATAGCCGGGAAGAACGCCCCTCTCTTCACAAATTGTTATGTTTTTAAAGTTTTTATGAGTTTTTGCTCTTTCGGGACACCGGACGCTTAAAATATGTATAGGCCAAAGCTTATGAGATTGACGTTCTTTCATCCGATTTGCAGGTTTTACTTAAATTTTGAAACGAAAACCTTTCTCCAATAAATTGTTGTCTCCGACGACACGTTTTGTGGACTACAACTTACTCTATATCAGGTGTGAGCTTGCACCAAGACTTGGCAACTGTTGACATCGTGTCTTGACAGTTAGAAGACGATCTGCGTACCTTTAATGCCTGTGAGAAACAAACATGATTCGCACACAAACTTTTCATCAGTGTTTTTAAGTTTTCTAGCCAGCAACTCCGTCATTTCTACATTGATTCAACGTCTGTAAACATTGAATCAATGTAAAAGTGGCGGATTTTTCCATCTGGATATTTGATGAATTGGTTACTTGGTGTACAGTAATTTAAACTTTACTCACTATAGAATTTGTTGTAATGCAAGCAGATCTGGTATTGGCCTTGATGCTATTCATCCGATAGCGACGTTGCATGCAAGTCGGAAATAATTTGCTTCGTCGAAAACGTTTTGTCAGTTCGGTTCGAACTCGTTCGTTCATGATACAATGAAAAACAAAAATGAAGATCCCCTGAAGAAACATTAGCCGACTATTTATCAGTTTTATCAGCTTTTTTGTAAAGCTTTTAAGACTATTACAGTATTACATCAACGAAATGTTAAACTTAAGAAAAGGCTTCTACCTGAAAAGCATTGCATGCTGTGAAAAAGTAAGCCATCACCACAGTTTGTCCATTCACAAAAAATATGCCAAATATCCACGTAATGCCAAGTAAGGATAGTAGCACAAATGAACCTTTGATCCACATTCTACATAACGTGAAGAACAGCAAAAGTGGTGATGAAATGTCTAATTACGTTACTTTATGCTTGGATGTAGCCTAATATGGAAAACTTTCCTTAAAATAACACACCCTATAGAATTTATCATTAGAATATTCTTTTTTCTTTGAACGTCTACACTCTACAGAAAGGAAGATGAGAATGCTTATCCAACAACTTGGAAAAAAAGTTGCGTACCTAAAAAAAATGTTGGGGTAAAAAATTGGAAGAAAATAAACATCGTTAAAGGGAAGGTCTGAAAACGCAAATGGTTTGGCAAGCTAAGAGGTGTGGACTGTGGAGGACTTGCAGGTCAGAAAAAAATTCATAAATTTTACTTTGTTTTGGTCTTTTTTGGGTATACAGTATTGTGACACAATACACTGTCTTTTAGTTTAAAACGCACATTCTGTAAACACAATCAAACAACTAAATAAGAAAGTTACCGTGCTTCATCGAACCGGGTTTGGTTTGGTGGCGATGATATTCGATGAGTATGCATCACTCGCAATGCAATAACAAAGAAGCAAATGTTGACACTCATCACTGTTAGGGCTGGACCAACAAAGCTCCATATCAAATTGTCATTTTGAGCGGCTAACCAACAGCTGTGAAATGAATAAACTCGCTTTCAATTGAGGATTATGTGTTTTTTTTTGCATAAAGACAAAATGTTGTAAAGACAAATATTATTTTTTATTGGAAGATATTGAGAAGACAAAGTTTCAGTTATAAATGGTAACTGACCATGGAAACTCAACATACCTGCGTTCAGTTCCATATCCATCATGGCGTAAGGCTACTGAGACGGCTACTACCACTGTAGGAAGACCATATGAAAAAATGTAATAGCAAAAAAGCCGAGAAGGCTTGTCAATTTCGAATACTTGAACCAATGAAGCATATATATGGAGCCCTTCTACGCACATCCAGGCGAACACCACAAGAAAAAGATAATGCAGTGATCCAGCAACTATTGGGCATAGAATCTGCCGTAAATAAATTTATTATGCATTAATTGATGACCTATTTGTAGAGACTTTAAATTACTGACGCAAGCTATGGGTGTTTCTACATTTATAGGTTACCTGGAAGGTGTTGTTAGAAAAATAACAATGTAGCTGGAATTTCACATTAGCCGACATTCGATCAGTTAGGCCTACAATTAACAAAGATTTGTACCAGCAGAACAGCACTCTAAACTTACAGGCCAGTCAGTCTTGTCTACTCCGCACAGAAAAATGATCTGAGCCAACATTAGAGTAAAAGAGAGGTTTTTATGAATCGAGTTTCGTATCTTTCGAACCCCGTGAAGTGCATTGAAGCAGATAAGACAGAGCAACAAGCATGCCACTGACAAACTGCATCCAATCCATGTGATGACGCTCAGCGCCAGTTCGTGATTCTCATCAAGCTAAGCAAAACAGAGTGTTGGTAAAGTAAGCTGATTTCTTTTAGAATTTTGATATTGCGTGTGCAACTGTGCATTTAACGGATGAATTTTACATATTCAATACGTTTTTGTAGAATAAAAAGAAAAGGAGCAACCTTTATTGAAAACAAAGAGTTAAATAGTTCTTCTTCTTCGTCGTATGAGCTGTTCTTCTGGACTATATGTTTGGGCAGAGTAAATAGTTGAAGTGTTGTCTAACGATGTGGTAGTCTACTTGTAATTTCAACATATCAAACGACTCACTTTTTAAAGAAAGGATAAGGAGTAGCAAAAGTATATGTCAAAAATCTATGAAAATATAACTAAACACATGGCTGTTTCTAACAGAAAGCTTGTTTGTAATGTTTTACTTCTTTACGGTTATCGAAACGCTTACTTGCACGCCAACAACGTCCATCAGGATCGCAAAATGCGTTAAATGCACACACTCGCATTCTGTATGAGTATTGTTTGATTTTATTTTTACACATCCCTCATCTGACCAATAACCTTCTTCCAAAGTGGATGAATCAGAAGGGTTTCCATTTTGTTCTTTCCAAAACACACACCTTTGAATAACATTTATAAAATAAGAAAGAAACATGAAAGATTAATTGCACAGGTGTACACTGTACAACTTATACTAATATCATTTGAAAATTATTTGACATACCTAGCATTGCTTTTGGACGTTGCTTTGTGACGGAAAATTATCTTTATTTTATTTCTTTCGAAGAGCTTTTCTGACACAGGTTTGGTCTTCGCGGAAATAACGTAAGAGTTGATAACGCTTTTTGTTTTATTTGTTTCACTTTTGTAAGCTTGACTTTCATTGGAAATTCTGAAATTTTTCAGCGTGGGGTCCTTGCTACTCTGAAAACTTTTGTAGGTACTTCCTAAAAAATAAGTTGCGCTAGAAAAGATGTCAAAGTTCAAGGTGAACTATGCTGCTCCAGACAGCAAAGCAACCGCTTTTACGTCTGTGAACGTTGAATCCATGTAAAAAAGATTAATTTGCTGTCTAGGGCGTCTTGCGTGCCCAACGAGGCTCCGACCTAACTTCTACGGCCCACAACGTTATCAAGACATGCAGCAAATTCAAGAACCGCATACAACAAGTCGAGAGCCAAACAGAGCCCGCCTCTGCAGCGTGGACAATTCGGACTGAAGCTGACAGCAGTATTAGAAACAAGTTAATAATTTTAGATAACTCAGTCAGATGATTTAACATCCAATTCTAAATGGGCTTTGGAATAGATTTGGTTAATGTTTGTTCCAGTGGTTCCTGACAAGAGAGAAATTCCTCTCCAGAAAGGAAATTTATAATTTCACAAAAAAAATTATACTGATAATTTATTCGATATAAGAGTTTGTACTTTCAAATTGACATTTACTTTTTTAATTTTATTTACACAAATATTTATAGTGCAGATAGGGAACTTTTGGACTTGTTCAACACAGAAGGTCAGACGGAGTGAACAAAAAAGCAACGCTTCTCCTTTTTCAGTGATATATTGCCTACTTAATGTGAAAGAAGAGATTAAACAGGTTCAACATTAGCAAAGGAAGGACTGCGTCAAAAATGATTGAAAACCACTAGTTTATACAATAGAAATTAATTGTGTGGTAACTTCGTTGCACGTACCTAACAAGGCATCGATGTTTTTGTAAACAGCAAACACAAAATCGTTGGTCTGGTTGTTTTCCTTTGTGAAGGGTATTGCAATTGATGCAGCACCAACCGCCCAATCGCTGTCGTTCATTAATGACGTCATCGAATGAGAGTGAAAGTTGATGTGATTTATTCCATCCAAGTGTGACGTATTTCTTACAGTTGAAACCTGTACGAGTTTGTAATTTTACGCATCAAGCAATAATCTTAGAAATTTAGCCTACGAACCAACATGCAATATTTTGCAAATAACATGCAACCAACATGCAAAGATAGGTGGTATATTTGAAACAAATAAAGTACCGTTTTCAAAACAGAACATGTCATGGAAAAGCTATTTCCATCAGCACATATACCACCTCATTACACCAGTAGTGATAAAAATTGACACTGCTACTGTTAGACATGGCTAACATAACTATGTTGGTGGAATGAAACGTGGGCCACATGCTGGCTACTTGTAACAAAGTCCAATAAGCTGCTTGCTCTGGGATTTATCACAATACAAATGTTTTCACAAATGGATTTTTTTTTATTTAGTGATACGTTTTTGCTGCTATACAATAGACGGAAGATCGAAAACTTTCATACCTGAAATATGATATTTTCAAGGTGGTTTATCAGATTGTCTTCTTTCTCAATTTTGCTTGCCAAGTGAAATCCTACGTCATCGACAGCCTTGGTAAGGTTAAAAGCAGCAGAGCTCTTCGTGTGCTGTCATTGCAAAAGCGCAGTTTATTCATTATATTATCAGATGTTCTACAAATCTTTTTAAAATTAATTTTATTGTTTCTTTTGTCATGTTTAAGACTATCCTGTTTCAAACATTAAGTCATTAAAGCTATTTTTACAGAAGCATTTTAACCCTGTGGTACCGCTTGCATACGAATATTACTTCAAGGGTCAAGTTGTAAGGTTGCAGAGTTTATTCACCAGCCAGCACTAACAGAGCAGGGTAAGCAAAAGCTCAAGTGCACAACATCAATATTATGAAGTTGTATGACTGGTCGATAGTGACGACACCGCATTTACAGTATCTCGCAAATGCACGTTCTGTTTTTTTTTTACATAGCTACTTAAACCAACTACACGCTTACATACACAAACAAAACACTTTTTAATTTTCACTTTCAACATTGATGCAACACGCTATGTTAACATTTTGAACGTTTTCTGCTAACAATCGATTTTCAAGTGTATATTGAATCTGGTTAGTTCACCTGGGCCATTTGACTCCACACATGAAGCAGCGTTGCATCAAACAAAGTGTTTACGGTGTGTTGAATAGATTTTGTGAGATCTGCACTTTGCTGCAAGGCCTCCATTCGATTTTCTGACATCTTGGTTTCGTACTTTTGCAAAAGCAATAACCTGAAAATATTATTGAATGTCAATTCGACTTTAGATTTTCTGCATTATGACTATATTTGACTACTCAATTTTGCTGTGATACAAAACACTTTAAGTTTTACCTTTCTACAAGTTCAGTGTTATCTTCAATGTCTTTAGGCTGAATGGTAGTTTTGTTTAGCGACTCAAGTGCTTCGTATTGAAATTGAGCGAGTGATGAAGCAGTAATATTTGATGATTCAGGTTCTGCAAATAAATACATCATACTTTATAGTTTGTATCTCACACGTTACTTTAGTATTTACTTGTGCATTATGAATTAATTTTTTTCACTGTTTATTTAACGTTTGAAACTTTGTGTGTTTCTATACAAGAAGCACTTCGACCAGGAAACCGAATGGTTCGTTGGTGTTTTTTGCCTATATGTTTTTTAATAAACAATCTCTCTCATCACACATCCATAACTTTTAAAAATATATTGCAAAAGCTACAGTCATTCAAAAACTTTCATATTCTTTCACCCGAATAAGCTTTTTCAATCATGTTCGAAATTGAAGTCAAATACAATGGAGGAGGAGGCCTACATCCATCGAAATCAAACCAGTCACGTGACCACGTCCCATTGGCGAAACACAACAAAGTGACATCGCCGATAGTGCCTGAAATATACATTTTGTGTTTACCGTCAAAGCTTTTAAACAGGGCTAATGCATTCAAGATTAATGAAACAGCTAACATATCTAAATTTTTTAATGAAACTAGTTTCAAGTAAAGTCTATACTCCAATGCCGCTTCACATGAGCGGCGACCTTATCTTACTCACCAAGTGGACATTTCACTATCGCAAGACCAGCAAAACTTTTCGGAAATTGAAGTCCTTGAATCTTTGTTCTAGGGCAGGCATTTAAAGTTGGAGACGTTTTCTGTCAAATGAAACAAAATCATGAAATTCTATAAACAGTCGTAGTGAATACCATCTCAGACAGCCACTTTATCTGGCCCAGATCTAGTAAAAGTCTGATCAGACCCGTACCCGATCTGGTAAAGATCTGAACCAGATAAAGTGGCTGTCAGAAATGGTCTATGACAGTAATTCAGCCGATAAAAACATTTCGCTGATACTGAAAGAAAAAGTAGATCGAGTGACGACGGTTCACTTCTCAGCGTGTGCATTTGTACGATGCACTTTAAGGAAAACACAGGGCAACCGCAAAAGTTTCGGAGAGAATGCCTGTATGACACGTTCAACTGGTTCAAAGCGTCTCAAGTGAACGGCTGTGATTGCAGTAAATTTCTGAAGAGGATGTTTAAGCCCAAAGACGAGGCAAATAATGTATGCCCACATACAATTATGTAGGCTATATGGTTTTTAATAAATTATGTTCACAAATAGCATTATTACCATAATTAAAATAGTTTTGGTTTCAATAATAAATGAAAACTTACTGGTGTTAACAAAATAGCGTCAACTGCACTTTCACCAAAATTGTTCTTGAATTTTGTGGTTTCGTATGCCGAAATGAATGTCATCGAATTGTTTGGCGTTGCAGTTGATGAAAAAATTTCAGAATACACTCGAGTCGATGTAGTCAGTCTACAATATACTGTTTGTCTAAAATTGTCTCTTGCTTGTAGGTTATAATAATTATCGTTATGTAATGATTTACTTTATCCGTAATTTATCTATTATTATTATTACCAATTCACCCACATTATGTCATTGTACATGGTATAATTTATTGTATGGATCAAAACATGCTGGACATATTGTAGCCTCATTAAAGCTTATATCAGTTCAAAGGAACAAATAAGTGTTATGATTGCACTGCGATTACCACAAGCTGCTTGATTTCAGGTAGACTATACAGTTCGTACAATATATTAGAGTATTGTTAGTTAGTAGTGTTCACTGTTCAATGTGTTTACATTTCGTTCTACAGCAATTTTTGAGCAAAAGTTATACAGCTGATGCATCTTTGACAACATCTTCAGCCACCAAGTTATTTTTTACATTAATTCAACGTTTAAAGATGTTTACAGACGTTGAATCGATGTAAAAACGACGACTAATTTGCTGGTTGGTTCCATCGTCACAAAATATCTACAATTCTACATCATACATATCATGAGTTGGAAGAACGCTTTCTCCAACGGTTGTTAGAGTTACTGGAGTTGCAGCATCCTGTTCTTCGGATGGTTGATTCATCTCGAATATATCGAAAAGAAGAGTCTTTGAATCAGTTTTATCTTCTTGTTGTTCAAGTTCAATGACTTCATTTGTAGTGTCCGTGTCTACGAAAATACTTTTTTTCATTTCAAGCGCAAGACTAGTAGACCGAGAGCCTACGACAGAAGATTTCACCCCATAAGGTACAAAAGGTTTGAGCCCTTGAAGTTACTGGGGTCAACCATGTCACTCACAAAAAGTATGGAAGATTGACCGCACCGGGTGGATCTGGACCCTAGAGCCCCCTAAAAAGCCCAAAAAGGGGGTTAATTTCACCCCATAAGGTACATGGACCAAACTTGGTGAAAACGAAGTTCTATGTCAGGACATCACAAAAATATCAAATCTAACAATATTTTCGAGTGGAAAGGTGATGTAAGACTCCCCCCAAAGTGACCCCCCAGGGGGTTAATTTCACCCCATAAGGTACATGGACCAAAGTTGGTCAAAACGAAGTCTTATGTCAGGACATCACAAAAATATCAAATCTAACAATATTTTCGGGTGGAAAGGTGATGTAAGATGCCTTCAAAGTGACTTCCCTTAATGTGACCCCCTCGGAAGGTTTATTCCACCCCATAAGGTACATGGACCAAACTTGGTCAAAATGAAGTCTTATGTCAGGACATCACAAAAATATCAAATCTAACAATATTTTCGGGTGGAAAGGTGGTGTAAGATGACTTCAAAGTGACTTTCCTTAATGTGACCCCCTCGGAAGGTGTATTTCACCCCATAAAGTACATGGACCAAACTTGGTCAAAACGAAGTCTTATGTCAGGACATCACAAAAATATCAAATCTAACAATATTTTCGGGTGGAAAGGTGATGTAAGATGTCATCAAAGTGACCCCCAGAGGGTTTATTTCACCATAGAGTACATGGACCAAACGTGGTCAAAACGAAGTCTTCTAGGGCACCACAAAATATCAAATCTAACAATACTCTCAGTTGGAAAGGTGATAAAAGACCTACCCAAAAGTGAATCTCCTCCTATAGTTTAATTTACTTCATCCCTTTCTCGAACCAACCTTGGTGTAACGAAAGTGCTATGCCAGGACAGTACGAATGGATTAAATTTAAAAATATTTTTATATAGGTTTTGATGAAATACATTCACAAGCTGTCCCATGATGCATGAAATGGAACTATAGCCTACTTTACAAAAAGTTTTTGTATAAATCATATTAAGTCAATCGAAAAAAGGCAACAGGACATGACAATACATGGCTTTGTAACACCAAAAACAGAAAGTACGTAAGAAGCATATAGGCTACAGTAGCCAGAAAATTGATCCAAGATCTTGATACCACCACTAAATGTGGACTTAATCGAACAGCTGACTATCCAAATCAAAACGTTTCGAAATGAATCATTTGGAACGTTAATTTAGGCAGTAATGAACATTTTCCAGCTGCTACAATAAATAACCTAATAAACCCAATGCAGTAAATTTTTATTTAATGCCATTTGCTTCATGTCTCCAATCAGTTATCGTAACTGTTCATTCATAAACAGAGATTGTTTGTGTAAATGTAAACGGTCGTTTCTTTATTCTTCATTGTCACTGCTGTCGCTTTCACTTTCTTCATCTTATTCTTCAGATTCATACAATTCTCCTGTTATATACAGAGATAAAGCAAGCTGTCTGCGATGTACCAGCCCCAAGCAATGTGGTTATCCGCACGTCTGACACTGACTGTCTTGTAATTGGCTTAGGTTGCTATGGAACTTTTGATCCTTCATTAAAGATATGGATAGAAGCTGGCTTGCAAAGCAATAACACGCAGCGGTACATCAACATCAACCAGCTGCATAGGCCTACCGCACTTGGAGTGACGATTTGCAAATGTTTACCTGCATATCATGCCTTTACAGATTCTGATTACACCTCGTCATTTAGCAGGAAAGGGAAAGTGCGGCCGCTGAAATTACTCCAAGGAAACCACGAAGCGCAGGCAGCTTTTAGCCAACTCGGACACGACAAAGAAATTAGTGAAGACACTATCATCGCCGTAGAGAACTTTGTGTGTAACATGTACAAAAACAAGAAAATTAATTATGTCAACGAAGTCCGTTTACAAATGTTTTTAGACGGCTACAAACCCAAAAAAGAAAATGAAAGGATATCATGCATACCAGAAGCTACTGTAGATAGTAGTACTCTACCACTTTGTTTACGAGTACTTCTCCAGAAGACAAGGCGCACACATCTCATCACAAGATGGTGGTTATCTTCAACTAGAAGTGAACAAGCAGCAACGTTGCTGCTAGAGTATGGCTGGAAAGAAGAAGGAGGTTCTTATAAAGTGGTGTGGTTTGAAGGTAAAGGTATAAAGCATCTTTAGATGTCTCTGCGTGGAATCTGATCTCATCCAGGAAAGTCAAGAAGAAGGTAAACAGCATTGGATGTCGCTTGGGTTACCCTTTATAAATATAAAACTTTCTCCTGGTCTATCAGTCGTTTACTTTCTTACTGTAAACATTAGCCAATAACTGGCTGTAAAGTTTCGTTTTAGGAACCTATAACCAATAGTTTCTGCAATCTTGAGAAAAATGCCTGGGTGCACTAAATAACAAATAAATGTTGAACTTTTTCCAGTTAATAGTAAGTTGCAATGTTGCATTATTCGAAGAAAAATAGACGTCTGTAAAAGATAATAAAATTACTATTGTATGTTACGCATATCTGTAGTGCATAATAGCAATTGTTTCGTACAGTCTTTATTTCTCTGTATATAACAGGAGAATTGTATGAATCTGAAGAATAAGACGAAGAAAGTAAAAGCGACACCAGTGATTGATTGATTGATTGAATCTTTATCCTCGGACTGGGAAAGCTTCTTGCAGAGCTTAATCCTGGCAGTTTCGCATACTTGTAGAGGCTTTGAATCACTGGCGCAGGCCCGGTCACCGAGATTGACAGAGTGAAGTTTCCGATTGTTGAAGGCTTGTTGTCGGGGAATTATTCCATCCATTAGATGCCGCTGAATGGAGAGCAGCCCTTAACGTGCGTTGCTCAAGCGCACACCCCGAGAGTCGAACCAGCGCCGCTATTGATCTTGAAGCTTCTTCGTTCCAGAAGTGACGCGCTAACCAATTGAGTTACCGTTTACATTTACACAAACAATCTCTGTTTATGAATGAACAGTTACAATAACTGATTGGAGACATGAAGCAAATGGCATTAAACAAAAATTTACTACATTGGGTTTATTGGGTTATTTATTGTAGCAGCTGGAAAATGTTCATTACTGCCTAAATTAACGTTCCAAATGATTCATTTCGAAACGTTTTGATTTGGATAGTCAGTTGTTCGATTAAGTCCACATTTAGTGGTGGTATCAAGATCTTGGATCAATTTTCTGGCTACTGTAGCCTATATGCTTCTTACGTACTTTCTGTTTTTGGTGTTACAAAGCCATGTATTGTCATGTCCTGTTGCCTTTTTTCGATTGACTTAATATGATTTATACAAAAACTTTTTGTAAAGTAGGCTATAGTTCCATTTCATGCATCATGGGACAGCTTGTGAATGTATTTCATCAAAACCTATATAAAAATACTTTTAAATTTAATCCATTCGTACTATCCTGGCATAGCACTTTCGTTACACCAAGGTTGGTTCGAGAAAGGGATGAAGTAAATTAAACTATAGGAGGAGATTCACTTTTGGGTAGGTCTTTTATCACCTTTCCAACTGAGAGTATTGTTAGATTTGATATTTTGTGGTGCCCTAGAAGACTTCGTTTTGACCACGTTTGGTCCATGTACTCTATGGTGAAATAAACCCTCTGGGGGTCACTTTGATGACATCTTACATCACCTTTCCACCCGAAAATATTGTTAGATTTGATATTTTTGTGATGTCCTGACATAAGACTTCATTTTGACCAAGTTTGGTCCATGTACCTTATGGGGTGGAATAAACCTTCCGAGGGGGTCACATTAAGGAAAGTCACTTTGAAGGCATCTTACATCACCTTTCCACCCGAAAATATTGTTAGATTTGATATTTTTGTGATGTCCTGACATAAGACTTCATTTTGACCACGTTTGGTCCATGTACCTTATGGGGTGGAATAAACCTTCCGAGGGGGTCACATTAAGGGAAGTCACTTTGAAGGCATCTTACATCACCTTTCCACCCGAAAATATTGTTAGATTTGATATTTTTGTGATGTCCTGACATAAGACTTCGTTTTGACCAACTTTGGTCCATGTACCTTATGGGGTGAAATTAACCCCCTGGGGGGTCACTTTGGGGGGAGTCTTACATCACCTTTCCACTCGAAAATATTGTTAGATTTGATATTTTTGTGATGTCCTGACATAGAACTTCGTTTTCACCAAGTTTGGTCCATGTACCTTATGGGGTGAAATTAACCCCCTTTTTGGGCTTTTTAGGGGGCTCTAGGGTCCAGATCCACCCGGTGCGGTCAATCTTCCATACTTTTTGTGAGTGACATGGTTGACCCCAGTAACTTCAAGGGGTCAAACCTTTTGTACCTTATGGGGTGAAATCTTCTGTCGTAGGCTCCCAGACTATAGCTTTGATCTCAATCAATCAAACATCACAGCGTAAGGCTTTGCTTTTGACAGCGTGACTCACCAGCGAGAGGAGTTTCATTTGTTTCTTTTTGATTTTTTTCTCCAGTGACCATTTTATGCAGCAATAGTGGATCATATGAAACACTAATTTCCTTTGGTTTTGCACAAACGTAGCGAACTTCCAAGTACGAATACCCTCGAGACAATAGCAAAGATTCTAATAGTTCAATAGTAAGAAAGCATAGCTGCAACGCAATAAATCGCATAATTCGTTTTTCTTTTATACAATCAAAAATTTAAGGCCTAAGAACGTCCAATCACTTTCAAATGATGTTAAAATTACAACGGAACGACTGTTGTAAAAGTTTGCAAATTATATGGATATAGCTAGCATAGTCTCAGTGTAGAAAGTATTTTACTTTCAAAAAGTGGGTTAATAATAAATTGTATTATTTGTGCAATCATGTTCAAACAGAAATAGTCATATTTACGGTTTCTAAGTGGGTTGGCGTGTTTGATCGGTGATCTAAAAATGCTAATAAAATGAGGTACTTCAGCTTGTACTAGCCGCGCTATATGTTTTCAAAAAGTATCTGCACTTGAAATAGTCATTTACTATTCCAAAGCGATTCGTTTTGTTATATGGTTAGCTTTGCGTTGAAATGACTTAACCACTGATAAATAATCCTAAAAAATGAAAATGTCATACTTGACGCCCATTGCAAATAGCTTGGACAATACTCAAACTACTGATGACGTCATCATGCAAATCAAATGGATAATAAGTTGAAGTGAAGTCGTCAGCACTTCCCAGCAGAGCAAACTCAATTGCGATGATTAGATCAGTGGTTTTGTCAACCTGGCAATTTAGCCTGAACAGAAACCAACAAAGTGTTAAGCTACTGTCAAAAAGTAACTAAACTGCAACTTGACATTCTCATTATTTGGAAAGCCGTAATTTGATTCTAGTTTGTATTGGGGAGCAGATTTTCTAAAATAACATCAATTTTGCTTTTTCTGATATCCGATATTACAAGATAAATCGGAGCAATGATGAAAACAAATCATAGGTATCTTTGCACCAACGAAGGTAAAAAATAAAAATAGGCAACCTTTGAAAACTACTACAGTAGGCCTTTAGTGCAGAAGAACAATAATAATAAATATCTATGTTATTTGGGTTCAAATAATATTAGCTTATTGCAAATTGTGAAAAATTGAAATAATGGAAAATTTAGTTTACAAAATTAAGACAGCTCACTCAATGTGGTCAGAACGAGATGTGACGATGACATGGTAAGTGTAGTCATGGAGGCTGATGTTATCGCATCTTGCTCCAATCATCTGGTTCACACATTGGCACTGAAAACCCAAGTCGGGTGGCGCTAGAATTAAGAGAATATTGTTTGGACATGTATTTTTGCATTTTTTTTAACATACGAAAGGTAAATTTAATGTGTTGAGGTGGAGTTGTGAGCGCATATTATAATCTATTTGGTAGGACCGTGGAGTCATATCAAAACAACTAGCCTAATTTTCCTATTTCTATTGACCGACTCCAAAGTCCAGCAAATAGTTATAGCTAGTTCCGACTCCACAACCCTGTAGCCTACGTGTTTTAGTTCCGAATCCGAATATGCAAGCCTGAAATAGGACCGAAAGATAACATTTCTAAATGAATCAATTTAGTGAAGGAAATCTGAGGCTGTGATCATCTTGTCACATGTCGCGGGTAAGATGATCATTGATCATCTCCCCTGGGACAAAACTTACAATCTTCAAAACTATAAATCTCTACTCCAGTCACCTGCTAAGTTAATGCGTGGTGCATTGTCTTCAAGTAAAGGGAGATGTGACCGAAAGCGTTCTAAAAGGGCAAAAATAAATCAATAATAATAATTTACTAAAGATTTAAGTAAAATTACTTTAAGGCCTAGTTGCTTTCCAAAAACAGAAAGTGTTTTTTTCATAAAATAAAACAAAAATTGTAGTAGGCTATATTAAGAAACAAAAAATAAAACATACCATTAATAAGCAAACTATGCACAAAACTGTCCAAAAAAGTACCTGATAAAATGTACGAGGTGTACATTGCATTGCTATCAAGCATTATGTCAGAATCCACAACGTCGAATGCTGCCAACAAACAACTATAATGATTTTGCTTTGAATTGTTAGAAGAGATTTGAGAAGAAAACAATGTGATGCTGAAGGCAGTGCAGATCGGATCAATCGATGCAAGGCAAGCACCAGCGCATTCCTCGACAGAGGAAAAGGTCAGAGGTGAAGAAGATGCAACTGCAGGTTTTATCACAACGTGACGAATAACTTTGAAAGCATCCAGAGATGTAAAAGAGCGTTGTATTGAAACTTTGATGATCGTATCTAACAAAAAATAAAATTAGTTATACATTTGTTTTTTAAACAAAAATACATGCAACAAAATCAGAATTATAGCTCAAATTATACAGTACAAGCAAAGTAAACTATAAGCGAATTAGCGTTTTTTACTTCTTCGTATACGCTATTTAAAATTGTCATAGCTTCATAAATTATAATTATTCAATTTCACACAACTCAAACAACAAATGGAAACATATAATAAGTTGATAAACTTTGACGTTTTGATCCTATAACTTACTGTTGTCGGTTCGATTTGTAGCCATACCCTTGAGTTGAGTCCAATGACACTTGATGCTTATTGGTTCACTGTTGTGATTCGCAAAGTGGTTTAAGTTTTGAATCAGGTTTGTCAGTAGAAGTTTGTCGAAAGCAAGATTGCAAGCAGATAAATTCAAGATCCATGATGAGGTTATTCGCAAAGTGAGTCGATTCAAGAACTCTACTTTTACAAAAACGTGATATAATGTAAAAGCTTCAAGAATGTCAAAAAGTTTTCCTTTATAGACTATGCCTTGTTGTTCGAATTCTCCCGGAAGCAATCTTTGATGCGATTTTTCATTAACTTCACCAAAATAAAGCATAGACTTGTTAATTGCTTTTTGGAGTGGAGATTGAAAAATCAAAGTCCATTCTGAAACATAAGTAAGTTAGTCTACCAGAAATTGATTTTTTAAGAGATAAGCTAGTTAGATTATGAATGCATAAGCAGTGATCGAATTTTAATGAAGACGGTTGTTTTAAGATACAGCATCTTTAAATTCCAAAGTTATCAATGTAGGACGCAATGGTGCAAAAATGATTGCTTAAAGGTTGACAGGAAAGCTAATGAAATGCAGTATGCCCAAACGATTCACGATTGTCATGTTTTGCATTAGCTGCTGATAAAACAATTTGGCTAAACAATATTGCAACTAATTGAAACTGCTTGCAGTCGTTAGGTAAGTCAACATAAAAATACATCAAAACCACCCAAACTGTGGAACTCCAGTTCAGCAAGCAAACATTGTCTTTGTTCAACATCATCCAGACATTGAAACAACGTAAAAAGGAAACTTTAACAGCTGGACGCTAATATAGGTTATTACGTTGTGGAGGCAAAAATCCCAAAGCAGTTTCTTCAAAATGTGCTTTGTTACATCCCTTTCCTCGAACAATCCAGTTACAAATTTCATCAAACTTTCCAATAAAATGAATCTTGATTGATTGAGTGGAGACTGGCCATGTCAAGTAATATGTGTGAAGGAATGGTTGCAAGTTGAAAACCTGCAAAACAGAATTTCAACACTGAAATACTTTAATAACTTTAAAAACTGTCTTTTCACGGCGAATTATCGTTTTTTAAAGCAAAAAACTGATGACCACAACAGAGAAGTGATGTAGCCTACAGTAAGCTATACACACTTTGGTTTTCTGGTTCTCAGTGTAGTTGAAGTATCGTCCATCAACTGCCATCTGGAGAAAAAACTGTCGTTTTGTTTGATTTCTACTGCGTAAAGTAGAATTGCAGTATATGGATAATGAGTTGAAAAATGTTGTTGCACCTGTAAAAATCCAATAAGATTGATTAAACGCCGAATCTCAAATACAGAAATCACTTTAAAAAAATCAATAAAAAAAATTACTCGTACGTTTTGCATGTCGAAGACGCCCGATAACATTTATATTACATTTGTCCACACAAAATCATTAGATGGCTTAGCCCAGTGGTTCCCAACTCGTTTTTAAGGCGACCCATTTAAAAAAAATTAGTTTGGTAAAATCTTGTGACCCAAGCAAATTGTCGTAGTATTTTAAAAGCCATACAAGATTGCGTTGCAAACAAACAGCACTACAAAGCAGTAACTTTTTCCAAAAATAATATGTTATCTAATATCAAATCACTAATGAGATAGCCTATCTGTGCTGGCTTGCTGTCAGTGAGTTTTTGAAATCGAGGCGTTATTTTGCTTAGGCATAGCCGCATGTCGGTTTTAACTTCCACCCGGTTTCGCTCTTTAGTTTTCAATACACACATATGGCGCTAAATCCAGTCTCACAAAGCCAAGTTGTTGCAAATAGAATCTGTTTTTGAATCACTAAATTTGAAACTGTGGGATACACTTTGCACATGGAAGCCCAAAAGTGGATGTTTGCAGAATCTTTGGGGTATTTGTCGTTGAAGGACGCAAAAGAAATACGATTTGCTGCTTCTGTCGTTATGTCCATAAACTGTTCTGCGACATGGATGGCAGATCTTTTCCAACAAATGGATCAAATATCCGATCATTTTGGCTATAAAGTGTTAGAGATTCTCCATAGTAGTGCACAAACTTTTTGGCAAACTGTTCCAGGTGTCCAATTATGGTTTGCTTAATATCAACTTCCTTGCCACAAATATATTGCGTTATCTGAGGAAATATATCGTACTCATCTCTGATGACATAACTTTTCCAGAATATGAGTTTTTTGTAGTAAGCAGAAACTTTTGCGGCGTGATCAATCACCATAAACCGTTGCCTTGCTTAGATAAATTTTGAAAATTCACAGAGTCAAATATATCGGCAAGGTAAGCAACTTTTGCGTTGAAATCTTCTTGCAAAAACTTCTCGGTTAATCTGTTGCCTCAGGAACATAGCAATCTCCTCCCGCAAATTACAAACTCGCTTCAGGACACGACCTCGCGACAACCATCGCACTTTTGTGTGCAGCAGCAATGCTGATAATAATCAGAATCCATGTCAGTGCACAAAGACGAAAACAATTTTTTCATGAACTTGATTTAGTGAACTTGCTTTGATGAAGTTTACACACTTCACAACATCATTCAACACTTCTTGCCGCTCTTGAGACAGCTTTTTTGCAGCAAAGGCCTCTCTGTGTAGAAAGCAATCAGTCCATACAGCACTTGGGGCTTTGTCTTTGATGCGTTTTACCACATCAGACTATGTAATTTTGGAAAGTTAATTTATGTTTGAGACTGAAATTTTTGTTGGGTTTACATTTAATAATAATAAAAACGAAAACTGACGAAAACGCTTCATGACTTGTGTTTATATTTTTCAATTTTGTGATCGATCTCTTCACGTTTTAAAATTTTTTTATTGTTAATTTTTCGCCCAAGATACAATATGCCTGAAAAACATGCGACCCAAAAAAATAATCAGGCGACCCAACTTTGGGTCGCGACCCATGTGTTGGGAACCACTGGGTTAGCCTACTTTCATGTTTTGTACGAGATACTTTTTTATTGTTAATTTTCGTAAAAGAGGTCTCTTGCAAATGGAACAAAAGTCAAAAGGAAGAAGCAAGACCTCAAATCTCGAAAGTTCAGTAATATGATTTTTTTTATTAATACGCCTGTGTTGAGGAAACAAGCTGTCACCAGCTGAACAAGAATCAATAAAATTGTCTTTATGGTATAAATTGCTTTTGATCTGCTTTCGTTGGCAATAAAGCTTGGAATTTATAGGCTGCAGTATTATATCGTATCCACATTTCAACAGGAAGCTGAACATGAAAATGATTTGGAGAAAATACTGAGCAAGGTACTTCAAATCAACGTTGAATCAACGTTACTTTAAATTGATGTTCTGTAAAGATTGCTACAACTTCATGTTGTATTTGTTCTCCTGGTGTTTGATTTTTTTTTGTATGTGCTGGATTAATACATAAAAATGATTCTGGAAAACAAGTAGGCCAGTATGCTTTAATGCTTTGCAGAACTCAAGCCTTTCAATAAAGTTTTAAGAGATGTTTTAAAATCGGCTGCACAGTAACCTGTTATGTAATAAAATGAATTATGCTTGCTCATTCACTTTACATGAATTATTTATACTGCACAAAGGGTTTGAAACGTGTTTGTCCACTCAAAAGCCCTTTTTAACAAAAACGTGGCTGCGAGCCGATTAAATATTTATTGCGAGGAGAAAAAACTCCTTTTTGCAATGTTATAGGCTACGATAAGTCTGAATTGTGTTATAAGCTTAATCTGCAGCAGATAAAACAAATGCATGAGCGAAAGGTTAATATCCCTCTGAAAATTATTTTCCCGCAAAAAGTTGCTTTGGTAAATATCTCCTCAAAAAATTCCACTCTAATAGTTATTAGTTATCCTTCAAAAAAATCCTCTCTGATAAATTTCACTCTTGATACAGTAAAATTCTTCTGGTAAAAACTTCCGATAAAAATTAAAAATATTTAATGGGGAGATATTTACTAGGGTGGATGTTTTTCTGGTAGTTTTTTGTTTTTGAGAAGAATTTTACCAGGGGAATATTTACAAACTACCATCAAAGGTAGATGCGAAAAAGAGTCTGATCAAGGAGTAAAAACGTGAAAATTTTAGTCAGTATATAGTCTTCTGCGTGCTTCTGTCGACAGAATGAGATCGAAAAAAAGTTTCTTGATTAACTTCAAGATTGAGCAATAGTAAAAGTAACTCGGGTGTATAAACAGCCCTCCAACAATGCAGACTCATTTTTTGCAGAGCCGTGTTGAGGCTCAGCCGAGTAGATCCACATGACTCTAAATTCAATATACGTAATTTTTTAAGGTGCTAGAGATATTGTTATTACTTTAACCACTTTCTCACATGTAGAGTTGTAGACCGTGATTTACTTTATACCAAACGCTTTTTCAGATCATCAAAAAACAATTCGCAATAGAAAACGCAGGTTAGATATCAACGCAATGTTAGTTTTCCGGATATCAAGTGAAAGTTATTTTGAGATTTTCTCTGCGTGACTCTGCACGATTGCAAGGCTGATTACTTTATAACAGGCTCACGGCGAAGTACATGAAGTACCACTCTTTAACCAATGTATGAAAACAACTCATAAACAAAAAGATTCATAGAAGTGATGATAAATAACGGAACTGCATCGTCATAACCTGCATGCAAGCGGTTTTGCAAGTCATAAAATTGTTTACACAACGAAACCTCAAAAACAACTTTTTAGAAACAGTAATTTAACGTTGTTCAAATAGGACTTTTTAAATTTTATTCACTTGCTCATTCTGCAAAGTTGATGATTATAGTTATTGACAATGACAAAATATTTACCGGTAGGCTACATCAAAAGTGTCAGTCAGGGCATGCAATTTTAGTTCGTAAAACTAGGACGGTTTATCAACTATTTAAGCTGATCAAAACAGTTATGTTTTTCATTCGCAAGTCACCCTTTCACATTTCTCAGAGCACACACTCAAGTGAAATCCTGTTTCATATCTTCAAAACAAGCTGATTGGCTAATGCCGTGCAACGCAATACGTTGTAGGCTACGCGTGGATATACGTACAGTAGTTTTCACCGAAACAATGCATGACGTTGTAGGCTACCGTGGGCGTAAAGGTATATCCTGTTTTACTCATAGCTTCTTGCACTACCGATGCACATGGAATTTATTAACCTAACTGAAGAAACAATACCTGAAACAAACTACGACTGCCAATATTAAATTTGTTAAAGTGTTGTCATGAATAATTTGAAATTCCATTTTTTTGGTTTATGTAGAAAATAACGATCACAGCAGTGAATTCAAACAGCGGGCTGAGGGTAAACCTAAAAAATTTAGTCTTTCTTTAATTTAGCGTAGTAGCGGTGGTAATATTATGTCATTAGCTTACAGAGCGTGATTTCAGCTGGCTAAGTTACAGCATTGCTAGTTCATTCGCTGTGCAGGAAAAAATGTTGATTACGAAGGAGCGTAAGGTACATCTGCAAAATGCATCTTGACTCAATATCTGCACAAAGATAGCATTATGAGGCAGATGCTAGAAAAAATTTTTGTTTTTTTCCAATGGTTTAAGCGTAGGCCCATTAAGGTAATTTTCAAGTGTTGGTTTTAAAAATGTGATCAATTTTTTGTATAATCTGTCGTTTCGAGGACCTGCACAATCAATATGCGAAGCCTCACGACAGGCTACATTATGCGTCTAGATTATGAAATGTAGCCAAGCTTGCTAGTGTTTCAATTCAAAGAATACTGATTTTCTGACTTGTAAAGTTTTGATTATGTTATAGGTAACTTAGCTGGTAATTGGACAGCACATTTTCTTTCGAAATATTTAAAAATGCATTAATTTTAAAAAGCAACATGGCTATAATATAGCCCGCCTCTGATAAGTAAGAGAGAAGACATCCAGCGATCAATATAATTTGTTAGTACACAGCGGACACAGTTAGAAAGTAGATAATACAATAATACATCCTTGTGCCGAATTTAATAGCACAGCCAGAAGTAGAAGCATTAAAGACAGTATTTTTTGTGTCAATGTTTGACATACCAAACAAATGTTTTATAGCCAATAATCCAGGCTCGAGTATTTACCGGCAGTGCATTTGTGCAAACAACGCTTTCAAAGTGGTGATGGCTTATATGTAAAAATTTCAAGCAGATAGACTTGCAAAAGAACAAATCACTACCGGCATGCAATGCAGTGCTTCAGACAAGAAAAAGATGTAGGCTAGCCTATTGTAGCGAAAACCATTATGGTATTCTATAAATTGGCCATTTACTGCTACTGGACTATGCAGTAAAGTTGCAAAGTTACTGCAAAATTCAAACCATCCTCAACAAAAACAGTAGCCTATTATTTTGAGTTGGTATTCTCATTGTGTCGGAAAGACGCCTTTACGGTGAGTGCGGTGTTGCTGAAACCTTGAATTCATGATTTCGTTTCAAATTTTAGATAGAGAGACATAGGCTATTGCTCCTGAATCTAGATCAAGATTTGGGAATGAAAGGAAACTTTTACATGGTTTAACGTTTTCAAGGAGTTTGACGATGCTCAGCTGGAATTACCCAGTTTGAATAACTTTTTACATTTTTTTTAGTTTAGAATAATTTTCATACAAAAAGTTTGGAGCCTGCTTAAGAAGTTTTGTATCGAAAGTCCATGGGTCTACCGTGTTTCATCATAAGAAATACATTACCAACGGTTTTCTTTAATGTATGAACAAATTTTAAAGCCCAATACAGTCTTTGACTACAGCAATTTTATTTTAAAACAATCGGCTTGAAGGTAGTATTGACGTCACATCAAAATCAGATTGTAACTGCCAGATTTTCAGTAATTTTTGTTCGCAAATGAATAAACCGATCGATTTCGTTTCTTCGATTGTTCGCAAATGAATAAACCGTGGATCGATAATAGATTTCCGCACAATGCGCTTCGCTTAGCTACAGTAAAGTGGTTACCATAAGCAGCACATTTCCTGCATGGAATAGGCTACTCGAAAAGCAAACAATGGAAAGGAGTTAAATTCTTAGCAATGCTGTTCTTTTTAGTTGCAGCTCGTGTAATATGATAAAATGAGCGGTGCTCACAGCTTTGTAATTTTTTCTGACAAAGGAGAAAATGTGAAGTTTTCACAAGAAACTTTGATGCAACACAGTGATTACTTTCGGGCCTTGTTTGATTCAGGAATGCAAGAAAGCCAAGAGAGAAAGCTGAAATTAAATTATTCAGAAGGTGTACATGATGACGAAAGAGCAACTGCAATAACTCCTTTCAAGATTTCCACTGTAAACTTCATATTAAGTTTTTTGGAGTCGGATAGAAAAAAAGTCAGTGTTGAGTTCCCAAAAGCCGCTTGTCAGAGGCTGGTTAGCTATTTTCGTCAGCAAAGCATTCACTCAAGCTCTTCAAGCAGTAACAAGGAAAACAGCTGGGCATTAATTCACTGGCTTCTTCATGCTGATGACAAGAAAATAAAAGAGTTTCTTGTTGCGGTGGGTTATTTACAATTTCATGGAATTGTCAATCTGTTAACAGACTGCCACGCTGAAAAAGCAAGGAAAACAATTCCGGTTGAAATTGCAGTGCGGATCTTACCGCATGCTTTAAATAGCGGACTAGTATTGCTTCACAATTTATCCATTCAGTCAGTTATGGAAAATTACATCGAGTTTTTGCAGTTAACGCATCGAAACAACATCACATTTGAACAATCGATAGCAACCAAGATAAAGCGGCTTAGATTTGGTTTGGATAATGAAATCCAGGGTCTGACAGCAATATTTCGAACTGACATCACCTTAGTCGAAAGACGAGGTTTGCGTTGTGCTTACGCCATTATTCAATTCGAAAACTGCACCAAATATTCTTCTAAGGACAGTTCAATATCTTGGAAACCACGTCTCATTGAAACATTTGTAATGGAGCCAAAAGAGGACGTTTTTCATGCGGCTGTCATTGATAACTACCTTTATATATTCACTTTGCAAATGTGCTATGGTAAAAACGAGACAACATTCAAGGTATACCGATTTAATCCTCAGAAACACAGGGACTTGAAAAAAGTCACCTCGGAACCAACACAGCTAAATTTGGTAAGCAATTTCACACAGAAAGGACAAAAGCTCTCTTGCAAGAGCAGTGAAACTGACACAGAAGTAAAAAGCCCATTTCAACATGGATGGTGCACAGATTTACCGCATTTGAAAAAGCCCGGTCGTGTCCACAATCGCAAGGCTGTGGTTGTGCGGCGATGTTCAGAAAGTTCTGACGAGAAGAACTCTTTTATTTATCTTTTGGGAGGAGACACGATGTCGTGTCCTATAAATTACTCTAAAACGCGAATAAGGGTACTTCGGGTAAAAATGCTTTGTGACGTGGATTGCTTTGATCCCATGATGAACACGTGGAAAATTTGCAAACACTTGCCGATTCCCGAGTGCAAACCAAATGAAGGTCAGTCTAAGATTCTCTAACTTTACTTTGACATAGTTTCTTTTCTTTAGGCTACTTAACTGAAAATATAGCATCACGATGTTTCGTTTAATGAACCGCTAATGTGGTGGCTGAATGGAAATGTTTCTTATTCTTTCAGGCAGGGGTTTATAGTTTCGGGTTTCGAGAAATCTCTGGTTTCAGAAAAGCCTTGGTCCTTTTCTAGTTCGGGTCATATTTAACAAATAAATAACCGTATTGATTGTGTTGTTTCTTGTGCAAGGCGGTGAGGATTAGGTCGGGGCTAAGTTGGGGGGAAAATGTGAGAACATCGTAGCTTTCATATTACACATTCAAACAAAAGACAATTAAATCAATCTAACATTAAAAGTAGCCTAATGTAAAATATTACTGTAAAAATATAAATCTAGGTTGCATTCAATTAAGGTAGGCCACTGTTTTTAAGTTCTAGCTGGATCTCAAAAAAAAAAATTTATAGAAGGGAGTGCAAGCTTGCGTTTGCGTAAACATACTATCAAAATTTTTGACATGAAGCGTCATTTAATTCCTTATAAATTTCATCTTGACTGACTGGTTAAAAGAATGCGTATTAAACAAATGCGTTTGAAGTAGTATATGCACTAAAATAATATGCGTTTTCTGATTCAGAGACATCCCATGGCATGAACAAAGGATTTCGCAAAAACAAAAGCAAGACAGCAAAACTGAGTGAAAATCTCAAGATATTTTCAAGCTTGACTGATGAAAATATATGGTTTCGAGTTCAAAAGCCATCAACCCCAAAACGTAAAGTTGGATTTGATTCTGTAAAACTTTCAAGAAGATATAACGAGGAGATGAGCTTGACTTGCCCTGCTACTTGTTCAGGAAACAAAACGGTGTATTTTCCTCATAACTTGACAAACACAGACCTCTATCGGTACGAATCTTCTCAAAATAAATGGACAATAGAAACGGACACCACGAAAGTGTCCACGCCAATTATATCTGAAGACTACGATTTCTCTTGCTCAAAAGCGGAGGTCTATTTTCCTAAGTCTTCTCTATCACGTGAAAGCGCCAATATAGAATGGTATTGTTTGGAAATGAACAAGACCAACGTTCAAAACGAAGATATACTTTCACTTGTAAAAACTGAGATGTCCACTGATGGTACGATGCTCAAAAGAGAACTACTTCATCGTCTCCCTCCACTGGAGAGTGCGAGGCAATCTGCTGAAAGCAATCAAGACCAAATTGCTGCTGCAGTAAGTGACATTGACATGCTCCTGATGAATTCAACCATCGCTGTACCACGTCTCTTTCAACTGTACTTTCCCAACCTTTCATCATGAATGCGAAAATGTACTAAGTTCTCATTTAACTTCAGTGATGTGTTTTCGGCATTGTTGCAAAGCATTTTATGTTGAATGGCCATAACTCGCTCAAAGGTGAGAAGCCAAAAGGTGAGAAGTCCTTTCTCAAAAATGAAGTAGCAATATATTTTTATCATAGCCTAATATCGCACTACAGGCTTCACGGATTTTTAGTTTCTTGATGCTCAATAGCCTACATGACAAACAAATATTTTCTGAAAAATTTATAAGCAGACTACGTAGGCTAAGTAATTGCAACATGTTCTGGTATAACTCACCAAACTGTATTTTTAGCCACTGTACCGTTGTGTTTGTGTCAGCGCAAAGCTGTGAACTGTTTGTCACTGTCTTCAATTTTTTTCCGTCAAATGCTGCTGCTTTAACTGTGATTAAAAAATACAGTATTTAATCACTTTGCTTGTCACTTTTATATTTATCTTCTATAAAATTAAAGCTTTAAAACGTTTATGAATCACAAATACAGAAGCGATTGACATTACATTATATCATCAATTTGGCTCAGATTTAAATTTTTTTCCATTTACATAATTAAAGAAGTCGATTAGGTCAGTTACAAGTGTTTTCTCATTCAACGATTGTTACAGGGTCAGCTTAAACATCCATGTATAAGTCTAACTCTAACCGCTACTTTATCAGAAAGAATTGTGAATTAGCCCTAACTCGTGTACAGACCCCTTAACCGTTATCGCATCACTATCGTTATCGCAAAAGAGTTGTAAATTACCTTCCAGATCGTTGTTGCAGTTTATGGTCTTCTTACATATACCATATCTTCCGCAATTGTCACATTCCAAAGCACTCCAGGTTGGACAAGTTCCTATTTTGTTCAACTGTGTAGCGCTCTCAAGTATTTCAATGAGACGATCATTTACGGCCACTTGGTGAAGACAAGCGCTCAGCGAAGAAACCAAGGGCACGTTTTCAAAATGTCGAGACGGCGTGCCTGCAAAGAACATGGTGACTAGCCCAACTACAGTTTAATCTTACACATAATAAAATTCTCAAACAGGCTTAGGACAAAGCTATTGGTATACAAACAGATATATTATTATAACTTCCCTGCTTAGTTTTTCTTCAAAATCTCAGCAACGCGGCAAATGAAAACATTATCCAAATGATAGTGCACTGTCTTTGTAGGTATGCTCATACCTAAATGTAACTCAGATTGATTGTTGACGACCAAAGCGTGGTGGAATGCATCAGGCAATTTGATGGTCAAGGGATTGCGTCCGTTAATTTCAAGTGCTACCTGCATAAATAACAACACACTGAAAAATAGCGTAATATGTTTCATATGTTGCGAAGTGGTAAAGGAGTCGGCCCAACGCTCGAAAACATAATAAGTTCGAAACTCCCTTGAAGCATACGGCTGTGTCTTGGCCAGAAACAACGGTATGCTTGAAGGCAGAAATTTCCTTTCCTTCTTGCTCACTTGCTATAAAATGCAAGAATATATCTGAACTTGACAAAAATCCAATACAAACCTTATTGTGATCAAGAAAGCTGCTGCATTTAAAGAATTATACAACAGTGACATAACTAGAAAAAAAATTTTAGAGGGGAAAAAGCAACTTTTGGGGGGCAAGCGTCATTCAATATGAAATTACAATGGTATTAAAACGTTGTAATATAATAAAAACATTTCTTAGGAGGCGTGGGCAAGATAGAGTTTTTAAGCTAAGTCCCTACTCCCTGGAATACAGATGTTGTTTATTTAAAATGTGAGAATAATTTTAACAGTAACCTGAAAAGGTTTTGCATGAACAATAATCTTGCCTAGCTGGCCGTACTTGTAAGTCAGTGACAGAAATCTTCACGAACTGCTTTTCCTGATGCACTTTCATTTGGTTTTTCGACAAAATCCGAAGAGTTTTATGTTTACTCTAAAAATATAATATATAATATAACAAACATGACAATCTCACTTTAGTATATTTAGGGAAGAAAAACAATTATAAATAATAGCAATTAATTTTCTATATTAAAGTATATGTTAATGTAAACTTGTGTTTACCTTGACTTGATTGATTTTACAGCAGATGTAGCTATAACTATGCACAACGTACTGCACAGTTGTCGCATTCACAATGCATTGCTACCACGGCATGAGACCCGCTGCCGTATGTCGCCTACACAGGTCCACGTGAAAATATAAATGTTTATATCTCTAAAATAAATGCTTGGAAAGATAAACCCCATGTCTATTTCTACTATTTAAGTCATGAGACATGGAAGACGCAGCGGCAGTCGTCACGTTATAGTGCCAACTGTAGGTGAATCTCACGCTGTAGGCTAATAGGCTATTGTAGACTTCAAGCTAAAGTGGAACCCAAACTACGTCGTCTGGCGTTCCATATCAATTAAATTTATAAACGCATAAGAATGTATAAGGGAAGTGATACTTAGTTTTACCTTTCCGATAGACACTGTTAATCTCCCTCGTTCCAGTCCAGCACCAATCCATGCCTGAGACTCTGCATTCGTATCAATAAATAACAAAACTCCATCAGCGCTTTGAGGAGTAAATGCAATACGAATGCTGTCAATTTGGTAACTTGAGTTTTTGGTCAGCCGAAATTGACGAGAGACCGAATCTTGAATGCTTGATAGGTACGCAGCAACGGGAATTCTTGCGTAGCTGGCACTCTCCATTGAAATTGCACGAAACTGGTTTGTAGGAACTGTAGACAAATAAAAAAAGAGTTATTTCAAAACAAACAAAAACATTTTCATTGAACGATTAGGATCGAATTATTTTCTTGAACGACGCAGACCGTTTACCATAGTAAACCAACTGAACAAAAAAAGCAAAAGACTTGGCATAGGCTACACGTAGCAGAATTTTTTATGATGTGCTTTAAAATGCCTAAAGATTTTCAAAGCAGCAATATGCAATCGTGGCCAACGCAAAACTTGTTGTCAGTTATTTTCTCTTGTTTTAGTCCGTTTGATTCCATCAATTCCGATCAACCGTATTTTTACCAACAAAATTTTTGTCTATGCTACTGTACAAAAATATTTAGAGCGTTTTTTTATGTTTAAGAAACAAGGAACTGATTACCATTTTCACGAATGGCCAAAGATAATAAAATGTTTCCATTTCTATAGTTAGCTAAAAGCACAGTGAGTTACACTCCAGTTAATTGCTTTGGTATCACACGGAGAAGAGTTGGTTGGTGATTGAGGAGCATTTAGCTCATTTGGTATTTGGAGCAATAAACGAGCTTGATTGCAAGGCTTTGGCTTTAAATCAACTAATTTGTATTGCAACAAAGCAAGTGGCAATAAACTTTAAAAAGCTTTGAAATGACATTGCCATAAAGCTGCCGGGTATTTTTATTGTTTTACAGACAAGTCAGTTTATTTCTATTGAGCTTCAGTTGACGTTAAAATGAAAAAAATTAGATACAGCAATGCCGCTCGGTCTTTTCAACAAAAATCATTTACTTCATTGAATGACTGACCTGACGTAGTCTAAAGATTGAGAATTTCCTTCAGCCTACGTGTCTATACGCTGTAGGAAATTACCAAATGATTCACAAGCAAGAGTAATTGATTTCCCTAGGGTAAGAACCGGTAGCCAAATATTTTAAAGTTACAAAAAGCAGAGAACGGTTATCAAAAGAACGTGATAATCTTGTGGGTATAAAGAGGAGTTATAGAAGCAACCAAAAATACTAGTTGCTGACTCCCCGTTTGTTCTATATCTAAAATACTCAGTTCAAAAACGCCAAATACGAAAATCGCTTGACTCCACAGCACTCTGGTTTCATTTGCCAGCAAAGCCTAGGAATCTTTAAACTAACATATTTACTAAAATTCATGCAACTGACAACCTCATGGGGTAGGCTACTTGGTCTGGTGTACCAAAAGCTGAGAAAAAGAAACATTTTCAATTAAAAAATCGCCCGTTTGTTGTGCTAGCTTAACTGCAATTTGATAGTCAGAATTTGCATCTTGGAGCTCGTCGTCGTCGTTCGCATGAAGCAGAAAATTTGTGGTAAGTCGAAAGGAAGGACTCGGAGGCAACTTTTCTTCAGATCGCCAAGTGTGCGGAGGCCTGTTATTCCGTTGGGAGAGGAATAGATGGGACACCCAAAGATGATGTGGTTGGCTGTTTGCTCCGTCGCACTGCACTGACACCCAGCAGAGTCCCTCATACCCCAGCGTGTCAAGCAAGCATTGACACGCCAACTCCCATTCTTACTCGGTTCAGCGTCGCCCACTCCCGTATCTGAAGCTCACCACACAGCGTCACCCACTCCCGTATTTGAAGCTCACCACACAGCGTCACCCACTCCTGTATCTAATTAACAGTAGGCTACACTATAGCCTCTCAATAACCAGCACTTACCATTCTTAAAGCTTGAGACAATGAAGGCGAAAATGTACAAATGATGATGTAAAACAGCCAAAACTTTCATTTTCAAAGGGCTATACCTTCAATTAAATTCATTAATTCTACAAATACGACTTAAGCTAAATGCCATCTCTACATCCAAAATTGTTGTGCCTATAACCAGGGCCTCCGAGAGAAGTCAGCACTGGTCGGGAAACAATACGAAAAATGGGCCCCATAATATTTTTTAGCAAATATACAACTAATTTGTATCTTGCGTTGCATGTTCGTGTTAAGCTGAAATTAGCCTACTTTCCTCAGCATGAAAAGAACTTCGTTCAATGTAAAAATCATCAATAATAATTAATCACTGGATTACACTTGCAGAAAAAACGCCATTGAGGCAAACTATTTTGTCTAGAAAGCTTTGTAAACACACAATAGGCTTACAGGCAACGAAAATAGTTCAACCAAGCATTTAATTCAGGAGTGTCCAAACTTTTTCCCACGCGAGCCAGATTTGATAATAAGTGTTCGCGGGCCAACAGCCACAATAATTTTTCTGAAAACTGCAAGTTGAATTTATATGATTTTTGTGAGTCTGCAGGCCAAAAATAACACATTGTACAATAACAGGCGCGGGCCAAACAAAAACGTCTCGTGGGCCGGAGTTGGCCCGCGGGCCGGACTTTGGACATCCCTGATTTAATTCGACCCTTTCTGGACTTTTTGCAATGCAAAGTTGCGGATCACAGCATCAAATGATAAAATTTTGCGGCGTCTGAATTGATGCACATTGCACAATATGTATAGTTAGGCTTTTCAATCGGTTTTGAGTCATAGGCCTACTGGAGCGCAAACAATTCTTTACAAATTTCAGTAATTGCTAAAACCACGTTCTCAAAGCGCAACCGTTGGAGGTAGCTACCGAAACACAAAAAAATCATAACAAAACTATTTGGAAAAACCTTTCGAAAGTTGCAATCAATGATTCCTTGTATTGATTATGGGGTGGTTCGTTCTGGTTTGCAGCTGAAGTTTGTTGTGTGGCTTTCTGTCAAAAGTACCAACTCATCCAAAATGTCTTGAAAAATGTCATTGTTGTAGCCTACAAATGGTTTAAATTTGTCCCACATGCCCGCAACTGCACAACAGACATACGATGAAATCTTCATGGAACTTCAACATCATCGACGATATGTTTGAGTTTGTTGATACATTTGTCAATTCCAACAACTATCGAATCCCCTTTGCAATGTACGGTAGAATACATTTCCTTCGAATGATTCAGCTAGTTAAGTGGAGTTATAAAAGTGTTCTGTACTCAGGAAAAGAAAAAAATTTTCTTTTAAATTTATAATCGCCACTGCAACTTTAGCTTGCGAGGAGTAGCCTACTCTTCTCAGCTCTTACTTAGATTACATCTTCCTTTAATTTCATTAAATTCATCAGTGAATCTTGTTTAGGACAGTAATCAACATAGGTTAATGCAAAGCAGTCACAAATTTAAAACTGCTAGTTGTAGGCTACTTTAGCATTGACTCAGCTTCCGATCAAGCTCTTGTTGGTTACAACTTGATGCATTTAAGAAACGTCTTTAGAGCTTCAATAGAAAGCTTTAGAGCTTTAGAGCTTCAATATAAAGCATTGGGTTTGACTGCACCACGCCTTGATTACCCTCTCGAAGTCAATTTTCTTTGCAAGATGATAGGACAGCTTTCTTTAGATTTTTTAGAATTTTTCCTCTGACTGGGCTATAACTTTAAAGATGCCACAAGCTTACAGATAATCAATTACTCCAAAAATAATAAGACATTTGAACAACGCTGTCTGTAGGCAACATTATGAATTCCAACTGGATTTAGCCTAAGCAACAACATCCATAAACAAAAAACTCAAATAAAGAAAAAACTCACTACCTTCCAAAATTACATCATGAGAAGCATGACCAACAAAAGGCTACTTGACCATGCGAAAACAGAAGATCTTTTAACTATGACAAAATTACGGTACATCCAATTGCAACAATAATAAAATCAAAAGTTTTAAAACTGTTCGGCCACACTAAAAGATCACAATTCGGAATCAGCAAAGTTTGCACAGAAGGAAAAGTAGAAGGAAAAAGAAAACGTGGCAGACAACCAAAACGATGGCAAAACAACATCCAATCATGGACCGGACTCAACTTGGCGACAGTGGGCGAGCTGGCTCAAAATCGCCACTCTTGGAAGCAAATAACTCATGTTGATGCGCAATCTGCTGCAGGCAGAGATGATGACTGATGATGATCCATAAACAAAAAATATACAGGATTTACTTTCTTTAATCGTGCTTGGACTCAGGGCCGGATTTAGCTGATGGGGGGCCCGAGGCACTTTTAGATCGGGGGGCCCCCATGCAAAAACCATCTCTACGTCTACAGTAGCATCAGTCCAGTACTGCACAGCATTTTGCAGAAACTTTAAAGGCCAAAAGGAAAAAAAATAACACAAAATCACATTTTAACCACATAGGGGGGGCCTTCAAAAGTCGGGGGGCCCGGGCAACTGCCCCCTCTGCCCCCCCCCCCTAAATCCGGGCCTGCTTGGACTGATACCTTTAACTTTCCCAGATAACTTATGTTGGATACAACATCCTATGCCTGGCCAACGCAGATTTTGAAGTTAAGGTTCAGTTGTCAAGCAAAAATAGTTTCCGTTTAGCTAAAACAGCACCAGTTTTCAAGTTGAAACTATCAATACAATCGAAACCGTTCAGTGATACAGAAATCATTTCAGCTTCAGATTTTACGTCTTGAAGCTGTTCAACATCGCCTACTTTAACACAAAAATGATTTGTTCTTGATGAGAACCATCGAGAGTGACATTTACAATGCTTGAGAAATACTTGGAACTACGCACTTCATTTAAGAATTTGTTGATTATTTATTTGGTACATTTTTACTTTAGTACTAAAAATGGCCCCCCTCAAAAGTGCAAAAACAGAAAACTACTCGTTTTTTCTTTACAATGTTTTGCTAGGGGGGAAACTGGACCGACTTTCCCCCCCCTCTCGGAGCCACTGCCTATAACTCCCAAACTGTGTGAGCAATTTTGTTTCAAAACAATATAATGTTTTGGGAATTAGTTTCAATAAAAAGTCGTTTTCTACAGCCCTCGGCTTCTCCATAACTTTGTTATTTAGACCTCCATTCTCTTAGTATGTGAAAGCCTACGTTGACTTTGACTGTGCTTTATTAATATTGACCTGGTCTGCGAATAGAGTTGGATCAATAACAATGATTGCAATTTCAAAAAACTTTACCAAAATAATTACATTTGGTAAGTTGACACCAGAACTTATGTTGAGCCACTAGTTGGGGTTCAAAAGGATTCTACATTGCTACCTAATTTTTATCAAAAGCAATGCTACTTGTCTTTGATAAAATCGAACTGTAAAAAATCATCAATGAACATAAATGTTGAAACTTTTTATTGTTGTAATTGAAAAGTGTATTATAATTTAAAATTTTTAGAACAATGTAATTGTAATACGATTAAAAATTTTCATGATGTAATTGTAGTAGGCCTAATTGAAATAGAAATTATGTAATTGATCCAAATCTGTCTGCTACTGCACTAGGGGTACGCTTTTAAACGACTAAAGAAACCCCTTTTTGTTGATTTTTACAGCATTATAAAGTTCATCAACTACTTCTTAGTGCAAAACCAAGTTATGCCGGTATCCTATTAAACTTGTTTTTAATGAGGCTACGTTAGTGCGTAGCCTTCTTATGGAAGTGTTTTTTATTTTTGTTTATGCGAAAAAAATATAGCCTACGTATAGGCTACATTACTTTTAACATAAACAAACAAGTTAAAAACTTTTCAACATCGTTGTGTTCTCATCATGGATAGGCTAGCTAAGCAATGATTCTACTACATCTGCAATATTTATAAAAAAAAAAACTGAAAATCAAAGATTCAATTTGGCTATGTTGGCCTACTAACTGCAAACGATAGCTCTGAACTGCTAGCCTATTATATTACTTTGTTATTTATATTAGGCTACGCGGCTTGTGGCCTATATTTTTTCTCACGTAAACAAAAAATAGGTTAAGCCTATTGCCGTTACGAAGTTTTATATGTCCGTGGTTGTGGTACCACAAAGTGAACTCTCTACTAAAGGTCTGCTTTTTAAAACTACGTAACCTGGATTGACGACAAGAAACCTGTAAGGTGCTATTCTAAGTAGACTATGCAAATTTGGTCACAAAATGTATGTTTAGGTTAACCTATTTTTGCCTACAATCTATTTTTGCAAGATTAGCTTACATCTCAAAATGACAAACCAATTAGCTTTGTCTTGGCTTTTGAAAGGGCTAGCCTATAGGCTACTTATTTTTTGTTACTCTGTCAACGAAGCCAACTTCAAAAGAAGTTACGTTTCACTAGCAATTCCCTCATTCGAATCGATTACGTTCCTAAGAGATTCAGATTATGACCTTTTTTGGAAAAAAGTCAAGAGGCATGATGGAATTGAATACAAAGCGATCGGAAAACAGAGAAAAAGTTCTCTTGCCTGGCGTGAGATTTGAAACTAGTTGAGCTACAGCCGATAGGCGGCGGAGTAGAATATTCTCCTATGATGACTTAATGAAACTTCTTGATGTTTTTGATGTTACAGCCTAAATTTGTCATGGGTAATAGTTGTCACAGCGACAAGAATTGGATCGATTACACAATTCTCAGTTCAACTACATTACATTAGGCCTACGCCATGAAAAATTTAATTACATTAAAACTACATTGTTTTAAAATTTTCAAATTACAATTAGGCCAGGCCTACTTCCAAATGTAATCAATTACACGCTGCAATTACAAAAATCAAATGCTTCAATATTTATTTTCACACATGATTTTTTACACTTTGATTTTGTTGTAGTCTACCACAGACACACAAAACAAAGTAACTATAATGGGTTTAGGCTTACTTTATTTTTATTACACAAAGAAATGAAAAAATGTGCAACACAATTAAAATATAGGCTACTTTCAAACGTTTTCGACCCATAGCTACTTGTGACTTCATCAAGAATTACTTTACAGAATTAGAAGATTAATTTGTCTATGCACTGCCACAAGTTCTTCCAGAGTTGAAAAAAAAAAAAGATTTTGCAACATCTCACACCGTTAAAACTAAAAACCATTCGATATTTTCCTGAAGTTTATGACGATGAGCTTGATTTAATACGAAATTCATTCACATTATTGATGGAAAACCTTCCAGATAAATTGCAGGATGAATTTTTAGAACTCAAAACGGATACTTGCGCAAGAAACTTAGGCTATTCAGAGAAAAATCAATCACTGGATTTTGGTCTTTAATGTGTAATTCCAATCCCAAAGTGGCAGAGAAAGCTATTCGAAGTATCCTCCCGTTTGCTTTCACTTATAGTCTAAGCGTAAAACGTTTTGACCTGGAATAAATTGCGACCTTAACAAACTAGGTATCGTTGGAAAGCTTAACTCCTCTAGATTAAGATTTTCACTCTCCTCCAATCAGAGACCCTTGGCAAAAAAAGTTATGGCCGTTTTTGAAGCAACACCTTGCGCCGCTAGTGGCGAAACTGTATTTTTCCTTTTGCACAAGTTTTTAGGCTCATTTTTAACTTTTTTCCCTATGTGTATAAGAAAGAGACAACTCACATATGATAAAATATTATTTATATTTAAATGACGTCACTCTGACGTCATCAAATTAAAATTGCTTACCTATTACTCTCAGCCCATTGATAATCGCAGATCCAATACATTTGTTCTAAAAAATCGTTTTTAGACATAACGGAGCTTCATATAATGATTCAAGGGGGCATTTTGACCCCAGGTCCGGTTTAATGACGAAACTAAACGCTACAAGTGGCTAGAGTATATTATGGGCATTATACAAAAAATGCGAAAATTTTTAAAACTTTACTTCAATAATTATGCCGTGGAGTGTTTTTGTTTTATTATCTTTATCCTGCATTGCGGGAAAGCGGACTTGAGCGCTATGCATCGGTGTACGCCTTCCGACGTACACCTGACCCACGCTGTAGCCGACTGCAAGGTCTGTTTCCGGTTGTCTACTCTACTTATGACTTAAATTTGGTACTACCCATTACTCGAAATCGATCACTGGGTAGAGGCAATTATCGTAAAGTTTCTTGCCCAGAGAAACAACAGCAAGTGCGGCTGGCTGGAGTCGAACATGCAGGCTCTCGACTGCGAGCCCAACGCGCTAACCACTCGGTCACTGCTGCCAGTGCCCAAGGCGTGTAACTATTGTTCTTGTCGACGGTGAAAATTCGACTCACACTGCTAGTGGATATGCCATGTCTGAGGAGTACAGCTCAACTATCCAGTGGAATCTTTCCGGTAGCTCAAATTTGGGCAATAGGCTACACAAATAATAATATTTATTTGCATCAGACAAAGCTGTCAATATACAAAACAAAGAAATAATACACAAACTGCAAATGCACAAAATCTCACTAAATAGGCTATCTAACGTTACAAGTTTACAGACAATGGTACGGTAGTGTTGCAAGTTAGAAGAACTGAAAGTATTCAGAACGATGAAAACAATCAGATGACATGGCAGCCATCAAAACTAGATATCAGCATACATAAAATTATTATAATGAAGACGATAATTTGATATACGATGGCAATCGGACCTCATCAGGGAGGCAACAATAGAGTTTGTTTGTTTGTTTATCTTTATCCTGCATTGCGGGAAAGCGGACTTGAGCGCTATGCATCGGTGTACGCCTTCCGACATACACCTGACCCACGCTGCAGCCGACGGCAATGTCTGTTTCCGGTTGTCTACTCTACTTATGACTTAAATTTGGTACTACCCATTACTCGAAATCGATCACTGGGTAGAGGCAATGATCGTAAAGTTTCTTGCCCAGAGAAACAATGGCAAGTGCGGGTGGCTGGAGTCGAACATGCAGGCTCTCGAATGCGAGCCCAACGCGCTAACCACTCGGATACTTCGCATCTTCCAACAAAAGAAAAAACATATTTCCGAAGTAATGCATGAAATGTTATAATGTTGCACAAGACTTGATGTTCACGTACGCTATAATGTTTAGGCAAATTGTGTATAATTCTAAATGCATTATTGAAGGCAACACGCAGGCGATTAATGTTACGTTGATGATAATTTTCCCACAGATGACATGCATACATTGGAGTACAATATGAACGGAATAGAACGTTTTTAATATCACTGGAGCACTTGTAAAATTTTGATTTTAATTTGTTGGCAGAACAGATAATTTATTGAAACATGATCAAACCGTCGCAATCCTCAGGGCAGTCTTCTTGTACACAACTGAGATTGCAACAAGTTTCCCCACGACACTCTCCACATGCTGTACGCACTTTAAGCTATGTTTTCTGCAGCTGCAAGACATTGTACCACATTGATTTTTTGTTCCTTTTTTGCATTTGCATCGTACAACGTTCAATAGCCATTCTGGTGCCGGATCTAAATTGGCCTTTATTGGCATAACTGCACCTGCTGCGTCAGCTTTCCATCCCCATTGTGCGAGATCCAAGATTTCAGTGTCAAGATGCTTCCACTGACATACCTGAAGCAACAGTTTTATATCAACTTAGATAAATCAAGTCCTGCTGCCATAAAATTTTTGATTTGTAGTAGCCTACACCACATGTTTATGCTAGTCATATTATAACGCAACTTGTTTTGCTATAACTTGCATCTTTTCCTTACCGCAGTTTATTAGCGCAATTTGCTGTAATATTTTGAAGTTACCGACAATAAACAATTTTTGAAAAATATCTTCAAGTGGTATAATCTATAGAGCAAAGACGCTTTTATACTAAATGATTACGGGTATTGTGTTACAATACCATTAGGCTACGCACTATTATTTCACCTGCAAATGTACTCTGAAGGAATGAAAACGAATTGCAGCTTCGGTGGGTGGCAATCTTTCAAGGATGAACAGTGGAAGCTGTTGCAACCATCTGCATGTACTTGACGTACCGTAGTTGGCCAAGTGAATCGGCAGGTTTTGCACTAAAGCTTGATGGATCAACAAAATATAGCATTACTATTGGTGAATCTCATTCAGACTGGTAGGCTACTCAGCAACATTTTCATTTCTTCTTATTTAATTAACTGTGCACCAATACAGTCCCAGTAACTAACCTTTTCAATAACAAATCTCTTCCAGCATCAGCTATTTGCTCACGTGTAGAATCTAATCTCCCAAATACATCAGCAGATTGTTGAAATTCTTCCTTCTTCAGGTAATTGAACATCTTTAGCTTTCCTAAGCAACAAGACAGATGACATAATTAATCATTGTCACCAAATAATGTGTGCATACACTCCATGCATTGGCATTCCAAATAAAAGTATTACAATATTAGAATAATATTGAGTGGATTTGGTAATGACTGCCATCTGAATTCTTGCATATCTTTTAAAAGCTGATCAGAAAATGGTAAAAATGTATATACTTTCAGACAAGCATGGTTTAAGCAGTTCAGAAATATATAAAACACTGTAACAAACACTATAGATAAAACACTGAAAGCAAGATTAAAATGTACTGCTACCAAAGCTGATTAATTATATTGGTACCTTGTTGATATATTGCAGAAGTTGTATCACATCCACTCCAAGCATGAGCAAACAGCAAGTAATTTTTGACACACCTCATGCACCTTACAACTACTTTCGCTCTCTTCTTTTTCTTTTAGATGTTGATAAAGATGACTGTCACCAATGTTTTGTGCATAGCTGATTAATGTCTTCAGTCCACCTCGTTTCACTTCTTGTAGCTTTGATACATTATGAGATTGGCATTTGATGCATAAACTTTCATTACAAAAAGCTTGATTCTGATTTTCCATTATTCAATTATCTCCATAACATCTGAAAACTAGTCTATCAATTCTAACTGTTTAATAAACTAAGCTATACAACTTAGAAATCATTACCGGTATTTCATAAAAATCTTTAAAGCTGTAAAGAGAGAAAACTAACATCAGACCTGGGAAAAAAATGGCCACACAGAACATTTGCTCTTTCAAACTTAATCTATATCTGAATATGTTATAGCCTTTACAGGTGGTCTCAGAAGTAACAAGAACCATAGCTCCTACTGGTAGGCTGGCCTCCTTATTTAACTGATAGTGTGTGCAATTACCAGAAAACGTATTGTTGCATGGATATCACTAGAAGCTACCAGGTCTCAATAAACACCCTTCCTTTGTCAGTTTGTGCACCAGTGCACTGGTAACAGTGGCCTACTACTACTACCATACTGCATTCATTGGTACAAATACTTCACACCTGCATGCACTGCCATTTAAAATCCAAGATGTTAAATGAAAGAGAACTCAACTAAAAGAACAACAGTAAATTCAAAAATTTAACATAAGCTAGAGATGATAAGACATGCTGCATGTAAAAAACATTTAGACCTGTTTCCTTTAACTTTCATCATAGCCCAGCATACCGTACTGTACACTGTTATAGGCCTAGTGCACCTGTGTAATGTGTATCGCCTGCTGCCCGGAACCCTATCTAACGTTTTGACTTCTGTTGCAAACCAAATTAAATGAATAACCTGACATAACTTACGGTACCGATAATGATGTTCTTGCAAACAGTTCCCAAAACAAATTAAACTACGGTAGGCTTGCCTGGTACGGTACTCAGTTCTGTGATATTTAGGCTAGTACTGCAGCCAGTGCAGAGTGGTAGATCAAGAATCTTTGCTGTCCCAAACCTACTCAGTACTGCCTAGTTACTTACAAACCTCATGGCTATTTTTTTTTTCTTTTTGTGCAACGCTCAGAGTTCAAGATGGATACCACTGCATGGCTAATAAGCTGGTCAGTGGTCACCGGAGCAACTTCGACTGCCAGAATTTTATACGGCTTGCTGTTTCTGCTGAAAACATAGCTAGATTAGCTGCGCCACTAGCGGCGCAAGGTGTTGCTTAAAAAACGGCCACAACTTTTTTTGCCAAGGGTCCCTGGTTGGAGGAGAGTGATAATCCTAAACTAGAGGAATTAAGCTTTCCAACGATACCAAATTTGTTAAGGTCGCAATTTATTCCAGGCGGCCCTATATTTTCGCATTTTACGCTCAGACTATTATCTATGCGAATCAGGTTTTTCAACTCTTGGAAATGAAAACAAAACAGAGAAACAGATTAGACGTGGAGAATGATATTCGTTGTGTTCTTTTCAATACTCTTCCACCACATTCATGAGTTGACGAAAAAAATCACAAGCTTCACACAGATTATTAAATGCATTGACTTTTATACCTAAAATGTATTCTTTGAATAAAATACGTTTCAGCACCGTTCTTCATTAATTAAATTGTTTTAGTATGAAAAGGAATATTAGGCGTAGTCTACAGGCTAAAAAGCTTATTGCTAGCGAAAGTAGGTCTATAGTATATTTTCCGAGACTTAGATTAAATATTAATGTAAACGAATTTTTAACAAACTAATACGGGTTTATACGGGGGAATTTAGATTTGAATATCGACTAATAGGGTCCACCGGATAAAAAAGATTGGGAACCACTTGGCTAAGCAGTGTGACCATGCTGATTAAGAAAAAAAGTAAATAAAAATAGAGACATATTTAAATGTACTAAAATACAGACATAGACTACTGCTTCTGTTCATAGAAACTTTGATCAATCAATTCCAGTTTCAAATTCCAAAGTTAGCTCAGTGGTTACGCGTCCGGTGTAGCAGTCCAAGAGTTACTGCAGGCCAAAAGTTACAAGGGTTGCCAAATATTTCATTTAAATTTTATTTAATTTTTTTTTTGAAAAATAATTAAATTTTTAACCTCTTAAAAGGTCAGATCAATAATTATAAGTATTTTGTAATGTTAACTAAAAAGCTTGCATTAGTTTGAGAGCAATGAATTCACTACACTTAGTTAAAAAAAAATTCGCTTTTCTATCGATTGCGAAAACGCCGGGCACCCCTGGTAACTTTTGGACTGACAGTAACTTCCAGACTGCAACGGCAGTAACTTTCAGACCGCGTATACGCGGTCCAGAAGTTACGGTAACTTTCAGACCCTAGTAACTCCTGGACCGTTACACCGGGTCAAGATCACGCGGCGCTGGTTGGACTCTAGGGGTGTGCGCATGAGTAACGCATTTCAGGACTACTCTTCATTCAGCGGCAATTGGTGAATGGAATAATTCCCCGGCAACAACACTTCAACAATCAGAAAACTTCACTCTGCCAATCCCAGTAACCGGCCCTGCGTCAAGAGCCTCTACAAACATGCGAAGCTAACAGGAATAACCTATCAAGACTTTGTCAGTCCGAGGATAAAGATTCAAAACCAACCAACCAAAGGTTTTACAAAAGTTACAAGTGATTTAAATTTTTGGCGATTTAAATGCAATTATTAACTTATTTCACCAAAAAAGTCGTCAAAGTGATAAAAATGCCAAAAAAGTGCATTTAAAAACAAATTAAGCAAAAAGATTATAATTTTAACAATTTGTAACAAACATTATAAACTACAGAAGTGACGTATGCTAGTTTTGACAAATAATACGAATTTTAGTACAAAAAATGTGGCAGCACTGCTTCTAAAAGTACAGTTAGGCTACCAGTCAACATAGTTTTATCTTTTGTGAACAATTTGATGACAAAAATAACTAATTTGCACAATTTAAAGTTGTATTTTAATGATAATTAATCACATTTCAGTCCAGCACAGGCAACTGTTTCATATGACCGAATTTCCATATTTTGAATACCTACTCCTTGTCTTCTGTGAAAACGAAATTTTGTTTGTCCTGGTTTGCGGCAACCGCAGGCTTGGATTCTTGATATTAGGCTATAATTTCTCTTTGAGTTCTTGATCAAGTTTGAAAATCTTGGTATTCATTCATTCATAGCTTGGCACGCCAGTGTCGGAGCCAGGTAAGAGCATTGTTTGTGATGTTTTTGAGGTCGTTGTCATCACATGAAAAGCTAAGGGGGCAGTTGGTGAGGATGTGCTTCATTGTCTGATTGTCTAGGCCGCGATCACACGTTGGGTCAGGAGCCATCTTCCATCGGAAAAGGTTGCTTTTATTTCTCCCGACTCCGCAGCGGGCTCTATTTACTATTTAGGCAGCACCACTCTCTTCTCTCAAGGGTGGGAGTTTGTTGAAGACTACATGAACAGGCAGGTTTTCGATCGCCACTGGAACCGTCTTCGTAGACCTATCTGTTGCTTATGATACCGCTTATGATAGGGCCTTGCTTCTTAAACTGGATCAATTCATCAATCTTGGTATTAAAATGTTTACAATCGAATTATCTTCCTCATTTTACTAAACTTAGTTTATCTCCAGGTCTCAATTTATCACGAATCCAGTTTTTAGATTTGGACCCGGAGAGCGAAAATCAGACAGACGAAACGTTAAAACGGATCAGTTATTCTACGCAAACCACACGAGAATCACTTGCTGGAAAACGAAGTGTGGGGTACATTCAATTGCTTCCTAGGGATTTAGAAAGCGTTGTCTTTCCATCAATCCAATTAATCCTATAAAGTCACAGGTTTGTTACTGTTAGTCACTGCAACATGGGTAAACTCATGCAGTTTCATTAAGAGCATTGTATTCAACAATAAACGACCCACATTGCGTTAACAGCACATAACGCTCAATGTAAAGGAGTTGTTACACCTGTTTGTATAATACGTTAGTTCGCCTAAATCGTTACTTTTTTAAAATCTCCCTGGGGTAACAAATTAGAAAAATTCTAACTTATTCTTACAGTAATTATCATTTGTGTGATTAATTTCACGGAAAACTTCAAACTGCGTCAAAGAAATAAAAGCACAACGAATACGAGTCTTTATAGGGTTATGACAGCATTTTGGTCGGAACCCGAATGTTCTAGTTAAAGAATTGCAACTCCCGCCGGAGCTTCCGGCCTTTGGTACTGTACCTACTTCCTAGAATAAACATTCAATGCTCCAACCAAGCAGTTTTCGGTACACCACCTCACCAAGCGGTAATCAAACGCTCAAAGAAGGTGCTTTATGGCAGCGCTTTAGGTCTTTTAAAAGGGTCCATTCCGGAGTAAACTTTAGAGTAGATTTTAAATTGGGCAATGCTTTCTATCAACCCGATGTAGTATTGTTTTGAAGTTATTGAAAAATTTTGACATAGATTTAATATCAATGTTTCAGACAACATGTATTCTTGTCTTGCATTACTACAATACCACTTTGACACAAAAGATTAGATTTATCCAAGGTCATGAACTTGACCACAGCCTCCAGGTCGGGGCTACTATCACCTCCAGTCTGGAGAAGAAAAAAAAGCCGGAGCAGGAACTGAAAGTAACAATATGTTCCAACAAAAATTACCGCTTACACAACGCTGGTTACGGAACAAAAGATGAAAATACACATGCAAAGACAAATGGTAGTGGCAGAACTCTGAAAAAATATTAATAGAAAGTGAATATACATCAACATCTGCATCCTCAATTCCAAAAAAACATAAATATACAAAACCATGCTCAGCTTCTCACGGAAGCTGGTCATTTCAGCCTGGTCATACATTGCACGATGTTTGACAGCATAGTACTTTTAAACAGTAAAAAAACAATGACTATTTGAAGTATTTTTTTATGAAAGCTAAATGGAAGAACATACTTTGCGTCAAATCAGAAATAACTTGATCTGCTTTATAAATGTAACAAAGCGTTGCCATCCATGCATTAAACGTCATTGAAAGAATGCAACAAATGATGTTTCTGCTTTTATTTTCTAATCAAAATTATTAGATAAACACTGCAGTCACTGCAAGAAAAGTACAAACATGATCATGATAAACATCCATGTTTTTCAGTTTGAACACTGCCATCGGAAATAAGACAACAGTAACGATGCTATTTCCAAAGTAAATTGGTAAAATTTAGCTACAAAGCATTAAAAAGGAGTTATGACTCTTCAATTAAAATGTTAAACAAGGACACATATGGCATACCGGTAGGCTACATGGTTGCTAAGTCAGTTTATCTTGTTGTTATGTAAAAGCTTAGCCTTTGCATGATTGCAGACCGGTAGTTAAACAGATACACTTCACAGTAACAACAAAATGGGCTATAATATCACACCGAAAAATCAATAAAAGCACAATTATGCAGCTTTGCCGTGCGGCAACATGATTCAGATCTTTCTGAGTGTTGTTCGGTGTTTTGCAAGACTGTGTTTCAATACAAATTTAAGTGTTCTGTGCAGGGATATATCTACAGTATATCTACCCCTGGTTTGTGTCACAAAAATCGACAAAAACATGGAATGAAATATACCAACTGTCACAACAATGGAATATAGACGTAATGTAGAGTAGATGCTAAATATCAACTATGACAAATATTTCAGATTTAGGTTTTTTTTCGTGTACTTGCATCGCACTGTATGTGATGGCCTTTATTTCTGTGCCTTGTCCACCATGTCGTGACCTATCAAAATCTTCCCCATATCCAAGTGCTTTCATCTTCCAATTTTCTCTGTCAAACTCGACAATTTTTATTTCCCTTGCCATGAAGAAGTCATCAGTACAAGAAAGAAATAAAAATTCATCTAAAAAGTGAAATAAAAGGGATTCAAAGTCTGTGCCTTCAGCCTCAATTTCCACAGTTTTGTTTGGCAAAACCCCATTGATGTCTGTCATGTAATTGAACATTCCCATTGCTGCCTGCTCATATGCTTCTTCAATGTTATCACCCCATGAGTGGATCTGAACATCTGCAGTGTGATCAAGATATTCAAATTTTTTTTCCACTTCAAAATATTTGTTGCTGACACTATCCCCAGCCATCAAGTAAAAAGTATAGAACACTTAAAAGGCTAAACAACACAATTTAGCAATGAAAAAATTCCCAAAATAAGGTTAAGCTATGATAATATTTCGTTGTTAATTAAATTTCTTTATAAAAGATTACTGAAATTTAACATCAAGTTTGGTTAATTGTATCTTTATCCTCAGACCAAGAAAAATCTTCTTAGGAGACTTTCTTAGTCTTAGGATAAAGATTCAATCAGCTAACCAGATATCCATACTTCATGGTAACTTTTTTACTTGCCATGTAATCAATGAATGGAAGTCTACCTGAGTGTGTGGTTGCTTCACCGAGTGTAAATTCACTTTGAGGCTTTGTTAGACAATTTTTCCAAAACTGGGATATTGTGCACACCCCACAATGTTTCTAATTTTCATGTTGTGTTATGTGTAAGCTTACCAGTACCACAGTCAATTTTGTTTCTAATAATTTTAAGTTTCTTTTATGTATATTATTTATTGTTTAGCCTACTGTTATTGTATGAGGGTGCAACCTAGTTCGTACCTTGAACCATTCGTACAGTCAGTTCGTACCCTGAAAAGATCGAGAAAAAAAATTAAAAAAAGCCGAAGTCGCTGATCGCAGTTTAATAGCACAAAGCCGAAGTCGCTGATCGGAGTTTCCCCAAACAATTTAAAACAAACTCGAGGGTTAGGGTTAGCGGAAACTGCGGTTAGCAAAAACTGCGGGAAAATGTTTGCGGAAACTGCTATCAGCGAGGGTAAGGGTTAGAGTATAGATTACTCTATGGTTAGAGTTAGGGTAAGCGGAAATTGCAGTTAGCGGAAAATGCGGAAAAATGTTTGCGGAAACTGCGATCAGTGAGGGTTAGAGCATAGATTACTCCATGGTTAGGGTAAAGGTTAGCGGAAACTGCGGAAAAAATTTTGCGGAAACTGCGATCAGCGAGGGTTAGAGCATAGAATACTCTATGGTTAGAGTTAGCGGAAACTGCGGAAAAATGTTTGCGGAAACTGCGATCAGCGGACTTCGGTTTTGAGCTATTTTTTCTCTCGATCTATTCAGGGGGAAAATTTTAAAATGATTGCGGAAACTGCAATCAGCAACTACGGCTTTTTTTAATTTTTTTCTTGATGTTTTCAAGGTACGAACTGACGGTCCGAACTGTTCATGGTACGAACTAGGTTGCATCCTATTGTATGAACGCTAGTGTTCAATTACACTATTAGCATTGGGCATACCAGCACCGAAACCTGGACCACTTACTGAAATCATATTACAAATCTTGAAAGATTTTAACAACGATGCCTATGCAAAATTCTGAATATCAGCTTGGAAGAAAAATAAACAAATTTGAGCTTGCTAGAAGAGGCTGAAACTACAAGCGTTGAGTCCCGCATTATTCAAAATCAACTCAGATGGTGTGAGCATGTAGTGCGAATGCCAGATCAGCGTCTCCCTAAGCAAATGTTTTACTCGGAGTTGGGTAAAGGTAAGCGCTCGGTAGGTGGACAAAAGAAGCGGTATAAAAACTCACCGAAGAGTAATCTTACAGTAAAACGTGTAACATCAATTACACAAGCTGGGAGGAAACCGCAGAGAATAGGCTGCTTTGGAGGTCTGCCACTCATAAAGGTGTTGCCACGTTTGAGAAGAGCAGATCTCAAAGGTTAAAAGAAAAAAGAATGCAAAGAAAAGAATGACAACCACACCTACAACTAACTCTCCCAAAGAATTTTACATGTACCGGTACCAAATGTAACCAAACTTTTAAAGCCAGGATTGGACTCATTAGCCATTTAAGAACTCACCGTAAGCTTTTTACTTTTATTGCAAAGGCCATCATCCTTGAAGACGAGGGATAGCCATCACCAGCAGTCATTGCCTAATTGATCTCACTGCCAATATTGCTTTAGTCCAATAACAAATTTTTGGTATTGTTTTTGTGTTGTCTTTTTACCTACTCACATTGATATTACATGGCTGTTTACTTAAATTGGGTGTGCATCACTGTCATAGACAGTGATGTACGTGCATACAAAAAATATTGACGCCGTCAGCGTTAACGCAAACGTTCGAAAAACCATACGCCGTATGCGTCAACGTAACTTGTAAAAAAAGTTGTCAGCGTCAGCGCATACACTAGCGTAAACTCATTTTGTTTGCTAGATGCCAAACATTCACACGGTATAAACCACTCGAAACAAACAAGTTTTATTTTGAATTTCCACGAAGAAACACAAGCATCTGAAAGTGTTCATCTGCTGCTGTGTTTTGTCTGCTGCTGTCTGCTGCTGTGTTGTGTGCTGCTGCTGCTGTGTTCATCTGCTGCTGTCATCATTTTGCTGTGTTTTGATTCCAATAGGTCTTTGCCCATTGCAAACATTCTTTCAACTGCAGCGCTGGAAGGTATTGACGTGTTGTAGCGAAAAAAAGACATTAAAAAGTATGCGGTGACGCTATGCGCTAAAAAACCGCAAAAACTTTATGGCGTAGCCTCAAGCGCAAACTATCCAAAAAAACGTGGTCGCAAACGTTAGCGTAAACAATAAGTCTACGCCGCAGTTATGCGGCGTAGAATTTGAGGCGTATACGCCGCAAAATTCGTCGTATACACCGCAAATTCTACGCCATAGACTTGCGGCGTATACTTTTTGTTTGCGCTAACGCTTATGGCCACATTTTCTTGGATAGTTGTCGCTTGAGACTATGCCGCAAAGTTTTCGCGTTTTTTTAGCACATACGGTAGCTTCAATGCATACTTTTTAATGTTTTTTTTCGCTACAACCCGCCAATATCTTCCAGCGCCGCAGTTGAAAGCATGTTTTCAATGGGCAAAGACATATTGAACTAAAACGCAGCAAAAGGTCAGATGAACACTTTTAGATGCTTGTTTTTCTTCGTGATAATTCAAAATAAAACTTGTTTGTTTCGAGTGGTTTATACTGTGTGAATGTTTGGCACCTAGCAAACAAAATTAGTTTACGCTAGTGTATGCGCTGACGTTGACGCCGCCAACTTTTTTACAAGTTACGTTGACGCATACGGCGTATGGTTTTTTGAACGTTTGCGTTTACGCTGACGGCGTCAATATTTTTTGTATGCGTGTACATCACTGATCACTGTTAATACCGTTAAGTTCAATCTTGTTATTATATATCTTTATTAGTTTCTTTACTGTATGTGATTGACAGATACTCTACAAGTATATGCGAAACTACCAGGAATAACCTATCAAGGCTTTGTCAGTCCGAGGATAAAGATTCAAAACCAACCAACCATTTTCAAAAAACAAAACCCTGTTTGAAAACAATCCAGGTTGGCCAAATTTTAGGTAGAAAAAATAAACTCTCTGAAAAAAATACTGTCGAACAGCCTTTCATAACCTGCTAAGCCATTGTTGTACTAGTACAGGCCTGGCCAACCCGCGGCTCGCGAGCCGCATGCGGCTCTTTGCCCGGTATTATGCGGCTCTTTCGTTCATATTGTATTTGTGTTTTTTAGGAATTAGCAACAAGAAAACATAGAGACTTAGCTTTATTACCGAAAAATGCCCAAGAAAGCAAGATCTTATCCTTTTGCTATGCCACCAGACAGCACCATTTTACAGGAATATTTATACCCACATTTTTGTTGAAAATGCTTTCAGAATGCACCAAATTCAAAGTAATTTTTCAAAAATTTCTGGGGGAGGCCCCCAGACCCCCCGCCGCTGGGTGTCGCCTTTGGCAACTTGGAAGAAAACTGCCAAATGAGGAAATCTAGCATACCATTCCAAATTTACATGGCTGACCGTTGTGACTACACAAGTAATCTCTTTCTGATTCAATGTGGCTACGGCAATGCAAAATATTGTGCATTGCATTGAACGGTGCAACTGCAATTACTTGGCTACACCATTGCCAGTGGCAATGGTAACGACTGGAAACATCACACAACTCAGGCGAAAGAGAAAATTGAAAAAAGAAACTAATCGGGAAATAGTTAAAACATCGCACTCTCGAGTTTTTGGCGCTAAAAGCTAAAAGTAACTACTTTCAATTCTCTCATTTTCGCAAACCATCATTTTTCCCGATTAGTTTTTATTTTTCAATTTTCTCTTTCACCTGAGTTGTGTGATGTTCTAGTTGTTATCAGTGGCAATCTTGGTGGTATAACACAACCAATGTTGCCAGGTGATTTTGCAGAGACAAGCAAATAAACTTAAAACAGTAAGTCCAAAATTCAATTTATTTTTCTTTGGAAATAAAATGTGAACAAAACCAACAAAAAAAAGTGGCAAAGTCGTAATGATATATAAGACGAGTACGCAAAAATCTAATTTTGAAGTACATTTATGGAGGAATATATTTAGGCACTGTTATCAAACCATAGATCAAACCTAATAGTTCAAACAGTAGCGCACCAGAAGAAAAATTAGAAAAACAATTCAGAAATGTCTGCCGAGTGATTTGCGACAAAGTGACAGTGACAAGGCACTCACGGCCCACAACCCACCGGTTTTCGATACATCAGGATTTGTTCTCTCAATCAGATTAGAAGTTGGCCTAGTGAACCCCATGCTACTAGCATCATCAGCATCCTCATCTTAAATTTTTCTGAAGGTGTTGCGACCGTGCCAATTTTTTTTCAACTCAATAACTTACTTCGGTCGCAAGCACGTTTTAACGTTCGCGTTTTGTCGCTTCTACTTTTTTCTCGACCTTTGCTATGTTGACGTGTATTGTTTTTGATATGATGGTCAGAAATAAAAACAACTGAACTGAACTCATCCCTACGTCCATTCTCGCAATCTTCTGTAGCCTATGTGTAGATCTCTACTTTTTCGTCCTGTAGGCCTATGACAAAATAGAATAAGTTTTATGTTGGCCAACACAAATAAGTGCGAAAACAACTACTAGCGCGAAAACAGTTTGACAAAAAACACTAATTTTGTAAACATTAAACTTGATGTGGACGTTTTTCCTGCGATACCGTACTAACAAAACATTCAAATTAGTTCGTATTTTTAACTAAAGTCTCAAACGCCTTCGTCTCTCTGCTCAAATGTCGTATACAGTTTTAGCCTACATGTATCCATGTGATTCGGCATTGACGTAGCCTGCGGTACACCACCAGACATTTTACCACGAGAGCATCTGAACTTTAGAGAGTTAAAGAAAAGTGCCATCAAAGACCATATCATGGACTCATGGAGTGTTCATTTTGTACAGATCGAAAAGTCGCTGCTGACTCATTTAAAATTTTACGCAAAGGCAAATCCCAATTTCACCCCAAAATTCAGGAAGGTATTAGGCCTAATCAAACGCTACAACTCAAATTTAAGCAAACAATTACTTACTGGAGGCGCGTCCATTCTCCCCAACATTTACTTGATGTGTCACGTTCCTTGTGGTGCAAATTTTTTTGTAGTTATTTATGTAGTTGCCTTCTTCTAATGTTATTTTAATTTCAAGAAGTTGAAATTTATTGCATTTTTATAAATATTTTTATGTTCCTGATGAGGGCTTAAGTTAAGCCGAAAATGTTCGACTGTAAAAACTATTTGTTTAAATGTGTAAAATATGTTGTTACAATGCTCAGCCCTGTTGTATTGTTGTGCCTTATTCACAGTGTTGTACGCGTTAATGAAATAAATTGACGGCGTCAGCGTCAGCGCGAATTGCCTAAAAACTTTACGGCGTAAAGTATTGCGTAAGCTCTTAAAGAAATTGACGGCGTCAGCGCTAATTTTTAGCGCTATTTTAGCCAGGGTCTCACAAAACGGAAGTATTGCAACCAAGTTTAGACTAACAATGGCTATAAATAAAGAGCAGGTTTTATGTTTTGAGACTGTATTGTAATTAGCTGCTTAGCTTATTAGTTATTTACTTGTAGAAACACAAGCATTTCAAAACGTTTGTCTGACAATCTGCTGCGTTTGGGACGCATGATGTCCTTTCCAAGTGAAAACATGCGTTCCACAGTAGCGCTGAATAGTATTGGTGTGTTGTATTTCAAGAACAAATCTTGAAAACGTTTACTCGGAAAGGGATCACTGTTCCAAGCGTGCTGTGATTGTTTAGCACAGGAGTGGGGAACCTGCGGCCCGCGTGACTGTTCCATGTGGCCCGCGTCAAAATTTCTTTACCCAAAATATATTGAAACAACAGCTCAAAAAAGAGTAGGCTCTGCATTCTCGGTATATTGCGAATGGCCTGTGACTAGTTAATCCATAGGCTTCGCTCCAGACTGACTAATAAAAATGTAGAGATGCAGTTAAGAGTTGCAACATCTTCCGTGTCAACAGACATCACACGACTCACTAAAATAAAAACTTTCAGCCATCCTACTGGCTGTGAAAGTGAAATAAATCATTGTCTGCTTCGCTGCATTTTTTATCTGTAAATAAAATTTCGAAATTTTTAGTGGCCCGCCTGTGTTATTTCTCATTTTATGTGGCCCGCAATACTAAAAAGGTTCCCCACCACTGGTTTAGCATATATAAATCTTTTAACGAGGTCCACTGCACCAACATCGCTGTTTTCAAGGGTATTGAGCTCTTGAAATAATGTATCTTCAACCTCCGCGATGACATTCATTGACTTTCCTCTTTCTCTCTTTGATCCTTCGTTCTCGATACTGCTCACGATATGATAGATCACCATTTGGCGAACTTCTTCCGCTTGTACAGTATATTCCAGGTAGCCATTCCAACCAACGCGAAAACGGGAATTCGGATGAGTCGCGATGGCCAGAATGCATCGTGAAACTCTGATTGTGAAACAAGATTTTCCATGAAAACAAAAAAATGACGCATAGCGCTTGACGCTTAAAATCGGCCAAATAGTTGACGGCGCTATCACTTCCGTCAACTAAAAAATAAATTGACGCGCTAGCCTCAGCGTCAACAAAAAGTTGACGCCGTCAACGTGCAACACTGCTTATTCATATCTAACCTATAAGCAAAAGGTATAAATAGGGAACATACAAAAACTTCATTTTTGGTGGCGGGTTTGGGGGGGCTTTAGCCCCTTAGTCCCATGCTGGGTGCGCCACAGAGTTCAAACAAGCAAGTCAACAACAAAAATATTGTTTTTTGCGAAACCACAACACTTATAAGTGATCTTCAAAGAAGGCTTTCACCAGTACAATTTCGTGAGTATGAACTGTTATAATGTAATCTACACAAATGAAAAAAAAAATGTAGATTTTGACGTCAGAGCACAGTCTCTATATAGAGGGTAGGCAGTAGGCACTTTAACGTAGTACACTCTTCGAAAAACGAACACGCAAATCAGCTGACTTCAGTCATGTGACTCAACACGTGATTATCTGGAAGTCTTTATCGAAATATTTCGATACAAAGAAATTTCAATTCAATTTATTTTTCTTTGTCGGAAAACAACAGCAATGATAAAGTTACCAACAGTTTACGGGAATAAAACCAACAAAAGGAAACGGCGGCAAAACTTTTTTAATTAGGCTACGTAATTGCTTGCTTTTTCTTTTAGTTTGAAAATGCTTTATACTGTATACAGCCGCACAAACAAGTTTCACAGACATAATAATTATAACAACATAAAAAATTGGTGTATTTCTAAATTCAATTCGACCTCACAAATAAAGAAATTATTGAGACTCATTTGCGTTACGTCTGTTGCCATTGAAGCTTTGTTACGCCAGCAGCGTATCTGCTGTCATCAGGGGATTAATAAACATTTTATACAAAAAAAACCAAAAACCAAAAAAAAGCAAGAACCCCTGCAAAGTTTAAAACGTGGATGCGATGTAAATTTAAAGGATACGTCGATGAAAGTAAATTTAAGCACGGCCACCAAACCTAACAGTTTAAAATAGATGAATTAGTTGAAAGAATCAGTTGGCTCCACATACCTAAAGCAACTGGAGGTCTGACAGTTGATGAAGCCATGCGGGGACGACTGAACCTTACAACCAATACAAAAAAATAAAAATAAAAAACACGAGCATTTAAGAATAAACGTACGGTGAGCTTATTATACAAAAAAACTATGTACAGTGTTTCGCTTTTAAATAAAATGAAGTGAAGTGTTCGCAGCAACGACAGTGGTGCAGTTTTAAAATGAGAATCGATAACTGATGCGTTCAGGAATATACATTAATAAGTTAATTATTGTTTAAACATGATATTAACGTGATGATCATAAATGGTGAAAAATGTAGTGAAGAGGATGTGAAAATGGTCTTGATGGCATGCGGGTGACTTCGGTATCGGAGAGGGATGGAGTTTCTTGGCGTTTTTCAAATGAATTTCCAAACCAACTGCTGGAGAGTCATGCAGCTATTAACTGAATGCATCCCACAACCTGCGTGGCCGGATGGGTTAGGGCAAAGGAGTAGTAATTTCGATTGCGTGGGTTCGATTCCCACCTTCTGCTAGTACTATTTTTTCTTTTGCATCTGAACTGAGTGCAAGAAGAATCTTAAAGGGATACTAAAGGAAAAACCTGACTTGGCGATTTTCCACGTTCTTTGTGTTTAACTTGCTATCATAAAACAATTTTCAATAAAATTTTGCCCCATTGCGGTCTGACCATCATTGCGCGAGTGTTTTTGTCAGAGCTTTCAAAACCAGAATGGGCCTGAGCAGCGAAGCGTGCGACTGTACAGTCTACGTAATAAAAGACGAGCAATCAGCTGATCACGCAACAGTTGTTACTGCCGGCGATTTAACTGTAGGCTATGTATGTATGTACATCAAAACATCAGATTTCAACGTCAAAACATCAGACAGTTTGCTCAAAACCTCAGATCTGATGTTAAAACATCAGATGTTGTAACGTGGCTTTTGTTATTGCTGTCTTTTGTGACGTATTTTCGAGTTGTGTTTGCACTTTTTGGTCATTTTGAAAAAAAGTGAAAATAAATGAAACATTGGATTTTGGGCTTTGCCAGCGCCATTAAAAACAAATTTTTTTCGGTAATTTTTTTTGAAATGTATTCTTGAATGTTCAGTTTACGCATTTTAATGCTTAATTCCCGTTTGAAAATTTCATTTAGTATGCCTTTAATGACTGCAATCAATGGAGGTAATAAGGAAACTTGTGACTGAAATACCAGTGATGTCATATACGTCACGCATGATTGGGTTATGGAATTCGGACAGTGTACTACGTTAAAGTGCCTACCTATTATAGAGACTGTGGTCAGAGCACAGGCGTCAAAGTAAGTTTTTATCTACGCCAGACAAGCCTTTTCATTGCAATTTTTGTTCTCACAAACCTAAAAACTTTTTAAAAGTGGTGGTGGGATGCTGGTATTTGGCATATGCTTCTCTGCACTGCAACAACAATGCTTTGATGAGACTTCACAAAAGTCTATTGGCACAAGGCACAAAATGGCAAGATATTGACTTCAGCAAAACACTTTTACGTTCAGTCTCAAAATCAAGCCTAAAAGCTGAGAAAGAGAATTGTATTGCTACGTTTGATAAAAATCAAAATTGCTAATGTAAATGGATAGTCCAAGTAATAACTGATATAGTTTTTGTGTATATTTTAAGTACTCTTGTGCTATTTTTACCATACAAATATTGAACCCAAATAGATTTTGACACTTGTTTTGGGAATCTTAAAAGCATCTGGCAACACTGGTAAAAAAAAGAATTTTATTCGCATTTAGCCTAAGCCTAAGGGCGAAGGGCACGGTAGTGACGTTCAAAATTATATTGGCCACCAGTCAATGGTTCACACTTTGGCAAGACCTGTTTCTACAGTGTGAGATGTTTTGTTAATTACGCAGCAACAGTTTGCCAGTTTCATTTTTAATCATTGGAAATCGAATTTGCTATGTTGTTACCGTATATACCGTAGCATTGTTAGTCTAACAATGTAAAGCTGATGTTACCAGCTACTATTCATACTGTTCATATAGGTCGCTATCATTATGATGCATTTAAAATGTCCCTGAATGCAGCAAAGAAAACTTTCTTACAGCCTACAGGGCCTTCCAATCAAGGTCTAATGAAATGGGCAATGAGTATCGGTCGTAAACCTAAACTTCACTGTAACTTCACCATATTTCATAGCATAGGCCAGGAATTCGCAAATACTTGTTGGGGCGACTCAATAAACAATAGTTCTAAATCGTTACGATGCCAACGTTTCTGAAGCATATATATACTTTTGCGCAAAATACTTTGTAATTTAATATCAATTTTACTATAGTCGTCCCCGCTTGTTAAGCTTACCGTATGTGTTGTAGGAAACGGAAAAGTTTGAGCTTATTAAGCACTAAGCAGGGACGATTCTCTGCCACTTCTATATCTTCAGTTTTTCACTGTGGGCTTAATAAGCAGGGACCACTGTATCACCATTGAAAGTTTAAATTTTCTTGTACAAAATTGTATGAAAACTATGATATGAAAAAAAAGTACGATATTAAATCTATTTTTGCAAAACAAGTTATTTTTATATAATAGTATGTTTAAACTCTTTTACGACCCACAGTGGATGGTCTCGTGACATATATTTGGGTCACTACCCACTATTTGTGTAAGCTAAATGTATTGTAATACTATATGCCATAAACTTAATTTGTCATTATTGAAAGATGATTTGATTTGTAGGCTGTTTGTACTGTAGTGCGTGTAGTGGTGCAGTGTTTTTCTTAATAATCATTGTTTTGCATCTACTCTAGTTCTTATAACAGCTTGATGGCTCAATCTAATTTGGAACTGAATTTGATTGATTTTCCCATTGAGTCAACAAAACTAGATTGTGGTATGTATTCAATTGCTTTGTGTTGTCGATCTTTTGATATTGGAAAGTGAAATCCTGTCATGTTTTTTGCCTCAAAGCAGTGATTTTTAATTTGTGAAACTGGTGTACAAGTCTCCGCCTTAGTAAAAAATACCATGATGTCATAGACAGGAATTGACTAAGACACATGAGTTGAAGTGTGTGAACAGTAAAGCAAAGGTAAAGTAGTTTCATCCTAAATGTTTGGTCGATTTCTTCCTGTAATGTCATGCTATTTTTTACCAGGGGCGGGGACTTGTACATTAGCTATCAATTTTTTTTTATGCAAACCTTCCCTTGTTTGTAGAGCTTTTCATTTTTTATTACATTAAGCAGGCAGATATACGGTAGCTAACAGACTTTTAAATTTATCATTTTTTACAGCCTTGAGTTTGCACATTCTGTGTTGATCTACAATAATAGTTAAGCTGTTGTCTCCATAAGGCATAAATAGGTCATAATAGTGCATAAATTCAGAAAAAGCCTCTCACAAAAAGCCCCTCTTTATGATAAAAGTGTGTTTGTAGAATAAGACACTTTCTGCTATTATATAAAAGCGAGCCTATACAGATTACAGAACTATCAGTGAACAATTAAGTTAATAGTCTATCTTTACAGCTGAGAGCATCTGTATGATATCTGTATGATTCCAGAAAAGAAACATCAATTTGATATTAATCATAAAACTGATGCTGCATCATGGCAAGTTGGATGCTCTTCTTAATCAAAAATACTTATATACAGCTACCGCAAAATGACTTCGGACCTTTTTGCGTACAGCAAATTTTACGACAGGTTTGCAGCTGTGCGTTGTACATCAGATCATACGACTAACAATAAGCATTATGGCTAACAATGCAAAGATTGTGAAAAATGTGAAGAAGATTACCAAAGCAATATCAACGCTGTAAAATCTTGTCTCAGATTTTTTTTCAGTCAAAAGTCTTGAAAAAGTGTTTAGAGAAGAAGAGGAGCCCTAGAGGAGTTTATACTTGAGAAGAATTTTGCATGCGTTATTTTTGAAAGTGAATTACTAGCTATATGATACCTGGAAAGTACACCAGTGATGAGGAAAAAGCTCGTATACTAGCCTGGAGGCAAGAAAAAGTAAAAATAAAGGTAATATGTCAGCATAGTGGAAGATCAAAGTCCACCATTATGAAGATTTTGGCTGATGCCAAGGAACAAAACCTCCCGTGCAATGCAGTTCCGAAGCATAAGTTTGGTGGTGGTAGAAAAAGAAAAACATCAAGCCGTACAGATTGCATAATGAAAAGAGAACTGGAAAAAAAGACCTCGACTGACAGCACTAGGCTTAAAAAATATGCACTCAGATCTGCTGGAGACCGTGACGATCCGAACAATCCAGCACCGCCTCCAGAAGAACTTGGGTTTGCCTTGCCGCAAAGCTGCCAAAAAACCTCTTATAACTGAGCGAATGAAGCAGAAACGTTTTGCGTTTGCGAAGAAATATGCCCACCGGACTACTGAGCAATGGAGGAGTGTAATGTTTTCAAATGAAAGCAACTTCCAGGTTTTTTGGATGGGGTCCACCACAGTGAGGCGCCCTAGATCATCCAATTGCTTTGATCCTCGCTATACTATCCCAACCGTCAAACATCCAGACTCGGTCATGGTGTGGGGAAGTTTTTCTGGTGAAAGAGGAAGGGCAGGCCTGTATTTCCTGCCGAAGAACAAAAAAATGATTGCTGATGTTTACCAGATAGTGTTGGAGGAGCACATGCTGAACTTCTTCCACATTTATGGCTGCGAGGTCTTTATGCATGATGGTGCACCATCCCACACAGCCAAAAAGATCAAGAAGTTTCTTAAAGAACATTGCATTGATGTGCTTGAATGGCCTGGTAACAGTCCAGATTTGAACCCAATTGAAAATTGCTGGCAATTGCTGGCAAATGAAAAAGAAAATTGCAAAAAAGAAGACACCAAATCTGGACACACTCAAGATGGAGCTCAAAAAAGTTTGGTGCCAGGAGATGACCCCCAAATATTTTAAAAAATTAAGTGATTCCATGCCAAATCGCCTGCAATTGGTCATTAAAAATAAAGGCAATATGACAACATATTAAGAAAAGTCGATTGTTTTTAATAAAAGGTTTCATTGTATGCAAAATGTTTGTTTTTCTTGAAAATTTAGAAAGGTGCGAAGTCATTTTGCGGTAGCTGTATGTCTCATCCAGAATTCAACAAAATATACTCAAAAGTTCTCAAACTGTACCGTGTACAACATAAGCTGTTGTAATTAATTGATAAATCTATAGTGTCATTTTAAAAACAAATTTTAATGATTTTGTTGTTAAAATTCTTCCCGGATGAGGAATTCCTCCCTGGTCAAGAACCATTGTTGTAGAGAACAGCATCATTTATACACTTTATTGATTTATTTATGGCATAGGTTAGGCTAAATTATTTGTGTTCACATATCTTTGATATTACTTATTTGCAGTGTTCAATCAGCATTCAGCAACCATACAAAAAATATCAGCAGCGAAAGTATTTCGGTGTTATCATCTGGATGTTTGAATGATTATGAGCAATGTAGAAAATTGTAGATTCACTGCTTGATGAAATGCATTGAAGCAAGACCTACTGTAAACGAATTGAGTTTTTAATATGTTTGTCACAGAATAGTCTGTATTAGACGGAAAGAATTGCATGATATTGTTATGTGTTTGTGCAGATGCAGTGTTGTTACCAAATAACAAAGTATTTTCTGGAACACACATTGCTCAAATTGATCTTCTTGGAGATTCAACTAGTGCTATGGCAACTGTATGTATTGAAACATTTTTTGTTTATATTATGTACATATAGACATTAGCCTGACTTGATGCTGTAAACTTGAGAACCACTATACTAGGCTACTACAAGATTGTTGTGTATGATTTCAAGAAACAATGATGCGATTAAAGGCATAGAAAATAGAAATATGTTGCAGGTAACAGAAAATCTTTCATGCCTGAAGCAAATCTTAATCAAAGCTCAGATATAATATATTTTACAACTTTTATTCAAATGATAATATGTCATAAAAATGTCATAAAATTGAATAACGTAATTTTTTTTTCTGAAATTTTAGCATGATTCAAAGCTCATGTAACTGCAATAAATGAAACAGTTAAGTTTGGTTACTAACAAGATAAGAATATTGACAAAGCCGTCTTTTCGAATAGTTTGCAATTGCATATACATTATACTGTACATGTTAATCATTTCTTAACTATTATATGTTGTTTTTTGTGTAGACCATGCCTGACATAGTAAATGGATTACATTCTGTGACATCAGATAGTACCATTAATGAGGTAAGTCTGGTTATTGGTAATTTTAAACTGCTGACCAGACTAAAAAGGTAGTTTGAATGCATAATATGATATTTGGGTTCTCTCAGGTTCTGCAAGCCTTTTCACCACCTTGTAAATCCTTGATTTCTTTAGTGCATTATATCTCATTTTTAAACTCTTGTTAACCCTTGTAAATATTCTTCTAGCAATTTTTGTATTAATTTAAGCTATATATATTTTCATAATTACACAATTCAATCCATTTCATCAAGTTTACTGGAATGAATACTTAGTTTTATTCTTAGTAAGAACGCTCCCTTTTCACAAAGTTATTTTTGGTGGTATTTAACAAGAACACACTGTCATCTGGGATCTCTGGGTTTTGTTTGAATTGTGGCAAGACATTCTGTAAGAGTTTCCATATATGAAACTATGTCCAGTAAATTGAAATCACTATTTGTTGTTTCATGAAGTATTTGAAGGTTAAATTAACTTCTTGCATTCTTGCAGAGTTGCAACACTATATCAGCAAACGACAAAGATTTGCTTCATTTTTCTGCCAACAACAACCCCAATGTGAATGTCATGGAAGGCCAGACGAAAGTTTTAAAACGTCAAAAAGATATTGATGGTGTAGAAGGAAAAAAGCGCGGGCCATCTTCGATTGGAGATACTTTTGAATTAGTCATTGAAGCAGACTCAACTGGAAACAGCCACAAATGTCTTGGATCTGTAGCTGTCAATACGAATCGAAAAAACTTTTCAGAAAGCTTGGAGGTAACTGTATCTAACAATCACCTTATATTAATAATAATAATAATAATGTTAGTTTTTATATAGCGCTGTATCCATCGCAGAATGCGTTGCTCCACAGCGCAACTGAGTACATTATTACCCGAATCCACTCCATGGCTCAGTGCCAAGCAGAAATTAGATTCAGTACCATTTTTAAAAAGTCTTTGGTATGACCCGACAAGGTATCGAACCCATGCCTACCGCTTCAGAGGCGGGCGCACTAACCACTAAGCCACCGAGCCACCTCTAATTTTGAGTGCTTGATTGATTGTGGGAATTTTCATCCTTGGACTGAAAAATCTTTTTTAGTGATTAATCCGGACAGTTTCGCATACGTACTTGGAGAGGCTTTGAACCACCCACGCAATTGGCCATCGAGATAGACAGAGTGAAGTTTCTGCTTTTCCAAGCTTTTTTTGCGCTTCAAGTGTCTTGACAAAGGCACAGCCACCTATCTTCGATAGGTCTCCAAACCGACATCCTTTCAAACATCGTACCAGCGTTTTCAGCAACTGCAGCAGACCTATAGAATCGGTGCATGATTGAATAGTAACATGTCGTAGTGTTTCAGAGGTACTGATCCACCTTTCAAACCTATTTAAGATTGGCTATTGAGTACTGATGATGATATTTTCCACTATGGTACGGTAAAATGTGAGATGACGACCATACAGGTTTCATAATTAGTTGCCACGTTAACAGACTTTCAAGTATTTTTGTTATTGTTATCAAGACTCAATTGCATGTACTACTTTGGCTTCTGGAAACTGACATTTGAACTGTGGTTGACTTAGCCATTAGTTTATAACAAACCACCACGCTGTCTATTTCAAAAGTTTTGCATAGGTGCGGTAGATTTCTGTTTAAAGCATTTTAATATCATAGGTGTGCTGTTTCAAATAAATTTTCATTCCGTAAGACCAAAGGAAACGATAAGCTGACGTGTTTTCAGATGATTGCTTAATTTCTTGCTTTGATCGCTTTCCGAAATAAGCATTTAAGATTGCTATTTTCTTGCGGTTGCAATTTCATAGTCTTTGTTCAAACAAGTATTAATAATAATTTTTTTTCATGTACCGGTACCGTGTTGTATATATATAGCTAATTACTTGGCTATGCTTATAAACGGCTACGGTACTCTGAAATCCACTTGCATAGTGCTGAACGCAACACGCTCATTTCTGCAGGCTGCAGTCCTTTACAAAAACAAGCATTATTGTCTTTAGGGTCGGGCTAATGAACCTCTCAGCCATCGCTCAACAAGCAGCATCAGCAGCACAGACCTGTCTCTTTTTTCTGCCACAGAGATTCCCACAATTCCAAATGCACCGTTTGGAGAAAATCAACCATTGCTTTCTAAAAAGTGAGTTTGATCGTGTAGCCTACAACAAATATCTTCTGTTGTATTGCTTTTTCCATCATACTGATCGATACATGAAATACCCTTATGTCTTGTCAAAAATTCGTTCATTTACTCAGATCCTAGAAACTAAACAGCATAAACCATGTTTTATTGAATAGTGAAACTTTTCACCAACTGCTCTTGACAAATCAATCAAGCGACGATTTTAATGTTCGATTGCTTTAGCTCATGATCGCCTGCACATGGCACGAGTGGCCCTCATTTGAATAGTACGATATTTGCTGTTTGCCTCCATATGGCGATAAAGAGTCGGCGTCTGATTGTTCGCCATTGCACTATTCAACACAGTTTCTTCTCTCATATTTTCACTAAATATCAGTCCACCTGTCGATTAGCCACTGCCTGGTGTCGTCGGCAATGAAAACTAGGCCCTTCATACCATGGGGCCATTGGCCATCGGAAACGAAGGGCGAACATCATCAGTTCATATATTATATAACCTGTCGTCTGCACCGCACGCATATGCAGGTTCCAAACCCCAATGCTACATCTCCGCACCAAAGCGCCCAATACCAGTAAGCATGCGGTTGTGCCATGATCTTAAATGCTGTTAGAAGTAGAATGTTGCAAAGATATCGAACGCATTGATACAACGGCTCAATCGATTTTATCGGATGACGCAAAAATGTTTCGATGCTCGTTAATGAAATGCGCAGCTAAAGCAAACTCATCGAAGACTTTCTGTGAGCTGTATTGACGTCATTAGACATGGTACGCTTGTGATGCGGTTCTCGTTTGCTTATGAATTATCTCGCATCGTGGCTAAAATCAATATTGCATTTAAGTTTTAAAAAGAATTGACATTCCTTGCACTTAATTTTAAGAGCTTGTGACGCATCGAAAAACAGCTTGTGGCGTAGAAATTCCCATCTATCTCATGACTTTGAACAGCATTTCCACTCTTTGAAAAGGACTGGTCGTGGTCTATATGATTAAAATGAAGCGCGAAATATGACTCTGATGTAGCCTACCTGTGTTGTCTTGACGCTTATTTAAATTTATGTTATCTTTCTTGAAAGAAGTGCGAAAAGGAAGCTTGATTCAGAAGGCTGATTTTCAAACAAAAAAGTTGCCTTAGCATGTGCTGCTTCACACATGCTGATTTGATAGAAACGGCTTACAAATGCAGCTGTAGCAAAAATTTGGCCCCAACTGCTCATGTATTTTTATCATAGAAATGTCGTTTTAAATTTTGAGGTGTATTCTAGACTCTGGAGTTTATATTTTAAGAATGTTGTCTAGAATAAAAATTTGCGCTGTTTATTATTTTCTATGTAAGTTCAAGTAAGACGCCAAAGTTTATTAACTTGCGTTGTAGAAACTATCATAAGCAAGTTCCCTTACTGTGTGTCTTTTTCTGATGAGTTAGTTTATGGTTTTGGCTTGTTGCAATGTAACGAAATGATATGTCGGTTTGGCATTTGAATGAATGAAACCAGCAGAATTAGTTGCTGGTCCAGTTTAACGTAGGTAACACACTGATCACTTATGGGTAAACAAAACGTCCAACGACACATTTTGTTGATTTGATGTTTCAATATGTTTTTTAGTTGTTCCCACTCAGCAGTGTTTGATTTTCTCACACTGATCCAAAGTTTGAAGCCACCACTAATGTGAAGTTGACAGATTTTGCTAGCCGGGTTTTTGCTTTAGAGTCAGATAGATGAAAAATTGTCTCATAGGCTGCCTACGGAAAATGAGTCTACTTTTCATTCACATTTTTTGTTTTGAAATCGCTCCAGGGCAGAGTTGTACATGTACTTTGCGAAAGTAATTGAGTTAATTTGTTTTAATTTCTTTACAGTTGGAGATAGCTTCAGTGTTACTGTTATATATATCAACGTGCTTTTTAACGTGAAGACTATTCACAGCTTAACGCCTTCCTGTTTGTCACATGATGTCCAGTATTTGCTTGGCGTGTGTTTGCTTAAATGACTGTTTCACTCGAGAGTGTTTGAGTTTGGCGTCGCAGCCTTGCTCAATACACTAAGCTAAGCACCCGCAGTCAACTTTGTTTAGTATTCAGCGTTTAAATTAAAAGCAGTGCCGGTATTTTTCTAAAAAGTTGTTCTTTAAGCTACCGGGTTGTAGAGAGCATGGCTGTGGCGCAAATATGTGAAACAGGGGGTGGAGTGGTCAGTGTTTGTTACAGTGGAAACATATTAGTTTAGGTACTTACAGTTATTGTTGCTGCTTAAAGTTTTTTTTGTTAAATCGTTAAAATGATAGTGAGTCTTCTTCTTTCATTGTCGTACTTGATTCCAAGCATCTTTAGCTGTGTGTATTAGGTGTATGTTGGTGTTGTTTTTGTCTGTTTGTTGATTTAAGCAGATTGATGTTTGTCTGCCTTGTCACACTTCCCTTCAATTTTGCCTGTGAGAGAGAGATTTTTCAATTTTGCTTTTCGCGCACGTGTCGTAGAAATTGAAATTGTTTTTCTTTGATATTTTTCAGTAGATTTTTTGTTTGATTGGTTTTTCTGGCAGTCTAGGAAATCCTCTGCATTTTTCGGAATGCCCACATTTCAAACCCATTTGTTCTTTTAGTCATTCGTTTGTTAATTGTCCAGGTTCTGAAAATTTGAATAAATGTAACATTTTAATACTCTGTATCCTGGCTGTACTAGTTCAGAAAGATATGTACTTGTTGCACAATATTGATTAAATTTGATAAAAAGCGGTTTTTGCTTTAGCAATACGTACGGCGTACGGTATATTAAACTCCTTATCTGTTACGTACGGTAGTGAGTGCCATCTTGCCATGGTGTCATGTTACAAAATATGCCTCAGTTTCATGTTAGTAAAGCTTTTCATAGTATTATACGCGTTGCTTATCCAAAAGCTTTTGGTTGGTGAACTGATCAGTCTAAGTCTTTTTGAAAACTTAAATCTGTTCACTCAAGTCAGGGAGAAGGTTATTGCGATGAACGGGTGAAAGGCTTGTGAATATTACGTGACGCAAAATTGAGCATTAAATATTTTTATCATAACGCACAAAGTTTAGTGGAGTTCCATAAACAAGTTAAACATGTCGAAGTGCTTTAACTGGTCTTCAAAATTAAACATAAATGGTGTAAAACTTTCAATAAATTCTCCTTTGTTCTTCACAACATTTGTTAGCAGTCACTCAACTGTAGCATACAGACTTTCCATGTTCTCATTACTTCATATTCTTCCATGAATTCTAAGGAGTCGATATTCTTTTGAAAACTTTTGACCTATGTTGATTGCTGGTTATGTACGAGAAGTGTTAGTTCTTTACTCAGCAGACATCACTCACGAGTGGCATATTCAATATATATTCTATTGTGCTAACATACATTCATTAAAATAAGGAGTGAAGCCTGGGTGTGATAACTTCTTAAAGTGTGTTTTTTGTAGAAAAGCATTTGTTTGAGTCAACAAGATTGCGAAGTTAAGAACTTAAACTACAGTAGCTACTGCATTTCAGAGTCGAATATGTTCATTTTAGATTGGTTTTGATGCGTTGTGAACAGGACACGTTCTGTGACTTCATCTTTGTTGCAGCATCAAGAATTAATGTTCAAACGCCGTCTTGAGAGTGTGATCTTAAAACAAACTACCCGAAGCGTTTCTTGTGCTTGATTTTCTTGCGTAACAACCAAGAATAAATCAAGTATATAGGCCTATTACATAAAGCTTGCACAAAAGTGTATATCCGGTATTTGTGCACAAGAGTGACGTGAGCGTAACTGTATGAAGGAAACTTTGCCACCGAAATCGTCCTCGCATAAGGTGCGGCAGAGAAGTAAGGAATGTGCAATCTTTACTGAAGTTGCTTGTATACGGCTATGCGTATTAACTGCAACAGATGTTAGACGAGTAATAAGTTTGTGTGACAGAATGCTTCGGTTGAACAGTGAAAATAAATCACAGAGATTGTAGATTCAGTGCACAATCGCAATTCCCTCCGAAATCAAACAGATTATTCGGTGGAATGACTATTCTCGTTGTGCATACCAGGAGGGTCAAACTTTAATATTGATTTTTGTATCACTATCAAGTGTTGCCAACACCTAAACAACAAATTAATTATGTCTTAACACTTCATGACTGGAGTTAGTTGAACTGTGAAGTCCTGAATTAATTTTGAATTTTTTTACATTAAAAAAAAGTTAATCTTGTTGTGGGGTAGTTTTAAAAATCCTTCTTATGATCGTCTACCGGTTCTCTCCGTTTATTATTGCTATGTAGTGGGCGTTTGTGCTGCAAGCCAGAAGACTCCTGCTTTGTTTCCTGTGGAGTTGCAACAGGAATTGGTGACTAATGTTACTCAATTTACTGGTACAGCATATCAGACCAACATTCTAATATTAGTTTTGGAAACCTCTGCTTCTGTTAATTTTTTAGCAGTTGTATATATTTTTCGAGTTTTTTTCGAGGCCTTTTTGTGTGAGGCAATTGTGATAAGAAAGCTCTGCTAAGTGGGTTATATAAAGGAGGCAGCTCGAATACAGTGTGGTCGAGTTGAGCCAACCTGCTCACTAAATGTAAATCAGCCTTTCGTATTTTACATATATTTTATGTATAATCTAAGACGGCTGTTTTGAAACCTAAATTTGCCAGCTCGAAGAAAGTCTTAGTTTTAGCATGCGTTTAAAATTGTGTACTGCAGAGTATGCTTGCTGTCCGATCAGACAAAATTTCCAAGAGCTTATCAAGCGTTCTGTAACAACAACTTTGTGCTAAGTTTGGATTTAGTTTTCAGGAAGTAACTGTCGGGTAATGACTCCGCCTCGGTGGGGACCGTCGGGTTTGCACGAAGCAGTTTTGCAACTGACTGTTGGTTTTTTTCATGCTTCAACATCACACAGCGTTGACACAATGTATTAAAAAGAGTACTTTTTTAACTAGGATACCTAACTGTGCCACCGATGTTCAGGAACACAATGTTTGATGAGAAAAAGAACAATGTTGCTGGGACGTGTATTAAATCTACAGCAATTTGTTTGTTAGACTTGTAAAGGGCACGTCAGCATCTTTGGGAAATTCTTACTAAATTTCCCAAATGTTAACAATTGCTTGATCATTTCTAACTATTGCAAGTCATGAGCTAATGCACAGACTGAAAAGTCACTGCACAACCTTCTTCGAAAAGTTTTCCACTTTTTCGTCGTGTCAACGTCGCTAGGCATTGAAACATTAAAACACTTGCTACTTTTGCCTACCAGGTAGAAAAATCTATTCTTTTTACATTTGATTCAACACATGCATAAGACAGATTTGCTCAGAAAGTAGAGCTCTGTGAGATAGTTTCCATGGCTTGACAGTCGGATCGATGACTAGATAGGAATGTTATGTCTAAGATTACAAGAATATATGACAGAATTGCATCACGTGTACACTGTACAACTGTGCGTACACAAATTATGCAAGTGTATTAGTTTCAATGTGTTGTGCAAAAGCTCAACTTACGTCAAAGGTTGTTTTTATCAAAATAATGTGTTCTTTGTGTATATATGTTTATTTTGCAATACATTAAACTTAAACTGAACATATGCAGCATACATTTGTGCAGGAATCTTGATATACAGAGGTTTAAATGATTAAATGTAACAATTAACTGCTCACTGAAAAAATTGGTCAATGGGATGCCTTCAAAGTCTTTTGCCTTGCCTGGTGACAGGCATGCTGATCCTATAGTTTATGATAGGTATTGTTCAGTTATTGTTTTAAATAACTTGTGCTGTGAGTAGGCTACTCTGTAATAACAGAAGCCAGTGAGCAATGTTAGCTAGCGCAGTTGTGTGGACTACCAGAGATTGCTTTGATTGATGCAACTCGATTAGTATTTAACAAAGATTAACTTAAAGCTTAATACACCCATTACGCTTTTTTAATTTGTTTTAGGTATGCACATGATACAGTAGATCCATTCTTTTGTTCTTCTTATTTCAGTCGCCTTGATTTAGAGTTCATTAACGAATTCCCGGATGACGTTTCATTCCAAAACCTTGTTCGTCTTGCTGAGTCTGCTATAGACCGAGGAGTTTACCCAGAGCGGATAGCACAAGGCTCAAGCGGAAGCTATTTCGTCAAAGACGCTGAAAGAGTGGGTCTTTAATTGTGCATTTTAAATCGGAAATATATTTTGATAAGTTTTTCAAAATTATATTTTTTTCTTTTATTCATGAGTTACGATTTCTGGTACGTTTTGCTTTATTGTGGTTAGTGCAAACTCTGACTGTAGCTAAGCTGCTATCGTTGGTTGATCTTTGGTCTCGGAGACATTCTAATATTTTTTTTTGCTTTTTCTGAATATTTTAAACTGCCAGAACCCTACGACTGGTACTGACACATGATCATGACTAACCAAGCTTCACCCAATGTAAAATGCTCCGCAATTCTTATTCATACTTCTGTATCTTCTGTAGTAGTGTGTGGGTACTCAGAGAAGGTTAAGGTGGATGTATGGGAGGCATCTTGATCCCCTAAATGCACTTGATTAGCTTGTTAGCCCATAGTTATGTTTGAAGTGTATTGCCCTTAAATCAGCAGTGCTTGACAGTTTTTTCTTGGTCTACCCGTTTCATTGATTTCATAGCAGCTTAAGGACCAGTTTTTTACTGAAATTTATATTTACTGCTTAACTGTGAAGTATTGCTGCCCATATCAAGTTAACTTCGTGCTTATAACTTACGGTAGTCGGAAATGTTGCAACTTCATAGCACTACACACACAAACTTTAAACTGTAAACATGTGTTTCTATCATCCAATGTAGGCTGCTCTTCTACATTGAGATTTTGTTTGGAAGCCAAATTGAGTTTTAACCAATGCCAGTGCAACTCCATTTGGTTACATCATGCACCACGCAGTCTTCATTACATTGCCTTCCATTTTAGCAAGCTTTGATGTACTGTCCATCGCATGTGCCACGGCTGTAGTTTTAAAGCATTGCAATACATAGCTTCCTCTGAAGGCCTTCCATGACCATATGTAATGTATCCTACATGTGTGTTAGAATAAAATTCCTAAGCTGCGAGCAGGATTACTATTTTAATTGGTTTGTCAGATTTTAAGTTGCAGGAAAAAATGGAAGGAACTATGATATGATCATAACGTAGTAGACGCTTGCGACAGTGCTCGAGATCGGCTGTGTTGTCGGCTGGTAAAGTTTAACTAAACAAAACTATTCTTATGCTGACGATCATTACAGGCTGGCTGACTGACTAATCACGCACTACAAGACATTAGGATATAAATAAAAATGGCAACTTTTTCACTTAGAAAATCTCACTTGCTCCAGGTTGAAACCTCTTGCTTTGCTAGAAGTTCTGCATTGGTGATACAATGTGGTTTTGATTTTCTTCTTCCGCAACCATTGATTTTACCATTGGAATGATTATTAAATTTACGAATTTAAATAATAGAATATTCAGATTTTGGATGCTGTTTACAGGTTTAAAATAATCGATTATTGCAGCTGTCTTTTTTGTTGTCGCAATTTGCCAAATACTTGCAATCTTATGCTATTACGATTTTCTTCGTTATGCATTATACATCTTATGTTTCTGTTTGTCGTTTCTAGGTAGAGTGCAAAGAATCTATAATGTTCCTCTTCAATAGATTATAACATGTGTTTATAATGTTTTTCTTATTTTTTTCTCTTTCTTTAGAAAAACATTGCCGTATTTAAGCCAAAAAATGAAGAGCCCTACGGGCAATTGAATCCAAAATGGACGAAGTGGATGCACAAGACGTGCTGCCCGTGCTGTTTTGGGCGTGATTGCCTCATCCCTAACCAAGGTTATCTTTCAGAAGCAGGGGCGTCTCTCATTGATACGAAGCTCAGCTTAGATGTTGTCCCGAAAACCAAGGTACTGTTAAGAGATGATGTGTTAGTGTGTTTTTTTTTCAGTGATATGTCCGCAGCATGTTTTTTTTCGGTGGTCATATTGTTAATGCTTTTGTTTGTAAAACGCTACGGCATCTTTTTACAAGCTTCTTTATGCTTCTTCCAAACACTTTTTGGTAAAGCCATATTGCACGAGCCTTGAAACACGTTGGTTTTGTGTAGATGTGTAGTTACGAGGTTAACCATAAACCTTGCCAATTTAATTTATAGCCTTGAAGCCCTTGACCCATCGTTGGTTTCTTGAGAATGAGTTGTTTCGCAAATATCTTTTGTGAACTTTGCATTTAAACCCATGTTTGCATTGATGTTTTTCAGGTGGTCCATTTGGTTAGTAAAACTTTCAATTACAATGCAATCGACAGAGCTAAGTCGAAAACCAAGAAATACACATCCGAACGTTTTCCAGCTGTCGGGAAACGATTTCACCGAATAGGTCTTCCTCCAAAGGTATCTAATGCAAGTTTGTTTTTTATTTTCGAGTGAAACAAAAAATAGTCCGTTTTACTTGTGAGCTGTTGTATCTGTAGCAGAAAAACACTCTGCAATCGCCACAAATTTGGTTCTTCAGTACCCGGTAAACACAAATAGCCCATTTTACGTCGCTTCTATCTGGATGCGTTAAAATGCTGTAAACCGGGCAACTTCAAGCTGTCTAGGGAAATGTAAATAACTAGAACGCCTATCGTTGTCATGTGATGTGATTAGTGATATCCAAAGCGTGTACCCATCGAGCAATTCAGTCCTTTTCATTGATTCAACGTCAGTACAATCAACGAAAAAAGGACTGATTTAGTGACTGGGATTCTGTGACATTGAACAGTTGTTCCCTGTTGCTAGGTTGGCTCTATGCAGACGTTTGTGGACGGATACAAGGATGCAGAATACTGGTTGAGGAGATTTGAAACCGAGTTATTGCCCAAGGAAACAGAAAAAGAATATCAATTTCAATTTGAAAGACTGGTTGTCTTGGACTACATCATTCGTAATACTGGTATTGTTAATTTACTATACGAACTAAACAAAGTTGTAATTTTGTATTGGTTTAAATTTCACAAGTTTCTCCTTTGATAAGAATTTGTTTTTGATAAGAACTGATAAAGCCAAGCTTGTGTGGTGAGGGCTTTGTATTTTGTAATAAATTCGATTTCATCAAATTAGTGTCGCACTACCAATATAAATCGGCATACACTTGTAGCGATATTTTCAAACGCTGTCTGAACCATCTAAAATATCGTAGGCCTACTTGATAATGGGCCCACTTTACTACTTCATTCTTGTGATACTCCGCCATGTTTCTTTGTTTGATGTTACATTATTATTGTGCGTTAATTTGAATGATTCATAAATTCGAAGAAAGATGTAGTGTGAAGTTTTGTGTCGAACCTTCGTTTTGGAATCTTTAGGTTTTACAAGTTTCAAACATTTGGCACATCGTCCCGTTTTTCATCCAGTTGTTTATGTGTATTTTGTAAAAATGGCCCATTTCAAGACAAACAAACCGTTACAGATCGCGGGAACGATAATTGGCTGATTAAATACGAGAAGCCCGATGTTCAAGACGACGACGACAACGACGATTCGGAATGGTCGGTAGTGAAACGGCCGACAGTGACAATCGCAGCCATTGATAATGGCCTCGCTTTTCCTTTCAAACATCCCGACTCGTGGCGGACATGTGAGTCTGTATGCTTTCATCTGCAACCGATGCCTTCATTCGTAGAAATTACTTGAAATGTTGACCAGATTTTATATTTCACCACACCGATGCCATTTCATGCATTTTTTACTTCTGTTGGGAAGTATCGCTGTTACTGTGTTGGTAGGCTATCACCTTTTTCTTGCTTAAAATTCTAGTGTACCCCGTTGCGCAGCTTTCGATATCAAGCAAATTTCTTCTAACATGTTTACTGCGCTGTTATATCATACTTGTCTTAGTTTCCACTGCAAGTTTGTTCTTTAAATATTAGCACTCGCTGAATCGAAACGTTTGTTGAACATGACTTCAGTTTGGACACTTCAACAAATTGAGGTTTCAACCATTTTGCTCCTTAGCTTTTTCAGTTGTAGATTAAACGTTCCCTCAACCTAACTTCACGATGGAAACCTACATGTGTTAATAAAGTCACCGATATTTTCATTTCAGATCCTTTTCGCTGGTGCTGGCTTGCTGAAGCTCGCCGCCCGTTTTCGCAAGAAATCAAAGATTTAGTTCTTAAAAAGTTGTCTGACGGTGACTTTGTCGAGTCCCTGTCAATGCAATTACATGAATTATTCTCTGTAAGTTGCCGTTGATAAGAAAAACAACTTTTGTGTCAGGATTCGGAAACAGAAAATTAAAATACGTTTAAAACTCCCTTATGCTTTCTATTGTATAAGCTACTCTTCATGTCGAATTCATTTTTGATACTAATTTGAACGCTATTTTTTTAATAGTATTTTTGCTTGCTACTTGTGTGTATAGCGTCTAGAAACATGACTTTTGCATTTATTTACGTGAGCGGCACTTATTGCTTGCTATTACTACATTCTTGGCAAGAAACTTAAATACATCCATGAAGGTGGACACGAGGATTGACTTCCTTGCCGAACGTCCACTTCATGTTAATCTTCAACTACTGGTCATAAACCTGGATACGATTATCATCATTCTAGCCTACAGAATTAACTGTTTTTTCTTCTATTTTGCAGCAAGACAAAGGCTTTGATCAGAACTTATTCGAACGGCAAATGTCAGTTATGCGAGGCCAAATCTTAAACCTCTGCCAAGCCATGCGGCAAAACGAATCTCCCGAATTTCTCGTAAACATGCCTCCGGTGGTCATTGAAAGGAGTAAAGAGTTATCACTCGGTGGCAGAATTCGTACCATGACGGACCATTTTACTCAAAGGTTCCACAATAGAAAGCCGTTTTTTTCTTGGTGTTAGTTCATCAGCATTGACGAAAGTCTGCTGGACCGGTTGCATCTTTTCCCGCCTTTTTTCTTGCCACTGAAATGTTATTTTGTTGAACCAATCTGATTTAGGTCTGTTTCTTGTTTTGCGTTTAAAATATTGGCAGATTTGTTTTTGCACAACCCACAATTGTTGTCAAAAAAATTCTGGAAATTTATTGAAACTGTAGCGAAACAAATACTTCACTCTTGATCTTGGCTTTCAAGCTGCAATCAAGCCAATTTTCTGATATTTTTTATTTTGTTCCTTTCCAATATTGAAAACATTTATTCTTTAACGTTACTGTGAATTTTTGAAGGCAGTAATTTGTTGACGTTGACAAATCTAAGTTGTTAATCGTCTACTTTCAAAACTGCTGTTTTTGTCGCGAGGTATTAGCTCTGCGGTTGTTTTGTTTTACAAAATTCAAACCGTGCATTACATAATTGTATTGTAGTTAACGTTTGAATTCATTATGAGATTAAGTATGTAATGATATTCAATTTCAAAAACATTCTTGCACTACTCATAGAAGACTCGAACACACATAAATTTGAGGTGCTTTTAACTTCAATATTTAATTGACATTAAACGCGCAATTATTAATTCACTGGATTTGATAAATCTGAAAGTGTTTTCTAATTCAAAGTTGCAACTTTGATTGCATGATGTAGGCTTACCAGCAAATATGAAGCCTATGGGTGAGGAATTGGCCATCACCACCTTATGCACAGTGGAGCTGCGTACTGAGTTAGTTATTATGCTTTGTGTGCATATGCAACGTGTTGCGGTGCAGTAGCCTAATAGCCTATCAACTTCAAATTAGTTGATCTTTTGGTCTTATTTTCTGAAAGACGCTCAAGAGAATTTATTTATGTTGTATCGTAGCCGCACCTGAAGACCTGTGTTGAAAAACTACTAAGTCACACAGTACAACTTTTGAGAAAAAGCTGTTTAAATTTTTTCAAAGTTCCTAAATGTTTCATTTCTTTGCAAACACCAGCATGTGTTATAGTAAAATGTAATATGTTCTTTAGCTTAAAATTTTGCGCAAGGACATGCATTGACTATTATACAACACATTTTCGATGATCTCAATTTTCACAAAACGCAACTTGAGTATTTTTTAAACTCAGGTCTTCAAATAGCCTACACCATGACACATGTTGATTAAATGCATATACACCATGATGAGACATTTGGATTGACAAAACTGATAAAAACATTCTGCAGTCCCAAACCATTCCGTCTCTACAGTACACAACTCTCCAAGTGTTGCATCCATATCGGTCGCAATCGTAGATTATGCTTCAATTTTTTTCTCATTTTAGTAAGCAAGTTTTTTTGCACGTAATGATGGTGTACATTAGGGCGGGTCACGAAATCACTTTTTTTTGATATCCACCTGCCTCATACGGATTTTGATAGATAGACACCTAAAATTGTTGTATACAAAATTTCAGCTCATTTGAACAATGGTTTGGGATGAGGAAATCGCGTTTAATTTTTGCCAAAAATTGCAAAATTGGGTAAAAATGCGAAATTTTAGATTATGTTCAATCTATATTTTTCAAGTGAAATTTATTTGCTGTGGCCTTATACTTATTATTTAGACAGTTATGGACTTGCTGAAGTAAGTTAGAGCTGCAGAGATTGCATTTTATTGTTTATTGTAGTAGTATAAAACATTGAATTTTTTCCGAAAATTGCAAAAAACGCAAAATTTTGAATTATGTTCAATCTATATTTTTCAAGCGAAATGCGTTTGCTGTGGTCTTATACTTATTTTATAAGACAGTTATAGAATTACTGAAGATAGTTGTAGCTGCAGAGATTACATTTTATTATTTATTGCAGTCAGTAGCGTATTTAGGGGGGAGGATAAAGGGCGATGGCCTCCCCCTAATGATCAGGTAAAAAAATAAAATACAAATTTTGCAAAAAAAAAAGTTGTAGCGCAATAATTGCTTGGATGATTCATCCTAGCGCGGGGGGCGGGGTATACTTTTTGCAATGTAATTTATCAACAGTTTTTCTTCCTTTTCTTGACAATTGCATGGCACAAATTCACGATAGATTCAATGAGCACTGCTCAGCTTTTAAAGTCAGCACATTTCTGCCTTCATTGATTCATGAAGATGAGGACTGCACGATCGACGAGATTTTCGACTTCTACCATGGAATGCTGGATGTTGAACCAAGCAATTGCTTTGCAGCTACTATTGAATTGCAAAGATGGAGAGCGAATTGGCTTGCAGTTTCTGTGGATAAACGACCTGCGACTCTTGTGGATGCGTATCAAGCGGCTGAACAACTCGGCACTTATCCGATTATCCATAAATTATTACTTCGAATCTTTGCTACGCTTCCAGTTACAACTGCCTCCAATGAGCGATGTTTCAGTTCACTAAAGTACCTGAAAAATTATTACCGCACGACCATGACCGAGCCACGTTTGGATGGTCTAGCTCAGATGTATTTAAATAAGGATATTGTACTCGAGCATGATGCAGTCATTGATATATTTGCCAAGCACAGCCATCGCATTAAACTGTAAATTGTCATTGCGAATCGCAGAGAATGTTCAAAAGGTATTCGAGGTCGGGAGGACTAACTTATTGTTTATGTTCTGAAGTGTTTCATATCTTTTGTTGGTTCATTGATCGGAACAGTAACTTACTTCTGCGGATTCGCTCTTGATTTTGGACCCCCTCTCCCCTTATCTGACAGTTTCAGCTAACCCCCTCCCCCCGTTCTGACGCATCATATGACATTTTGATATACCCCACCCCTATTTAAAGGCTCAAACAAGTCTAATTGCAACCCAAGTAGAATAAATTTGAACCAATTAAGTGCCATTTTCATCAAGTTTGAGCTTTCTGTGTACTACCGTTGACTACCCCGTGTGTACTACCCCCAGACCCCCATTGGACTCCAGCCGCCGATTCAGCCGCTGCGCGGCTGACTGACACAATGTCTTGGCCTCCCCCTAACAAAATTTCTAAATACGCCACTGATTGCAGTAGTATTAACATTGAATTTTTGTCGAAAATCTACTGCTTTAATGATCGTAGAACATCACTATTCACTAATCTTATTTTTGTATTTTTCAGATTTATTAATATCTATTTATTAAGTAATTCCACATGACATAATACTTAAAAAACTGTATAAACAGAAATGCCGAGAAGTACAAGATATAAAGTTTGTCATATTGTCGGACCATCTAAGACACTTCCACTGGCTGAACTGCCTACACTAAGAGAGGTTTTTAATTACTTAAATCTTTTGAAAGAGAGATGTGTCGGGAATTTTAATGAGATAAAGGAAATTGAAAATATCATTCAACCCATTAAGAATATGTTTACCAAGGCTGGTTCCAACATACCTCTCAACTCTCAAAGATGATAAATCCATTCGGAATAAATTGGTACGTCACATTAAAGATTATAGCAGTTTGAAGAGAAAAAGTCTAACCGCAAAGAAGAAGAAATTGTTTATGGAACGATTAGATAGAATTGTAGATATCATCGAGTGTAATTGTCCAATTTGGCTTTGTAGTGATTATGGTTGCGATGGTTGAAAATACAAGGCTTACACAAGATGCAAATGTGCAACAGATGCTAAACTCCCATTAGTAGACCTTCATTTTGTTATGGATCAAAGACTAAGAAATTCTGATAGACCTAGCAGCTATCAGATACAGAATATTCACCGTGCTGAAACATCACATCTACAAAAAAAAAATTATTCTAAAGCTGTGGAAGGATCACGTCAATCAACGCAGGCATATAATAACGAGGCTATTGATAGTTTTTCTGACTCATCAAGTTTGGCATCAGTTGTGAATTCAGAATCAGAATATGAAGCAGATTTTCCAACAACATCATAGAGTGAAGAAAAAAAGAGGTTTGTAACGGACTGGCATCAAAACATTTTAAGGACTACCGTGATCGAATCGGAGAGATTTGGCATTTCGAATCGCGCCACAGCAGCCATCTGTACTGCGCTCTTTGTTGATTTGGGCGTGGTCACGAAAGATGACACACAATTAATAATTGATCACAACAAAATTAGAAGAGATAAAGAAGCAATAAGAAACGAAAATGTTCAATCAGCTGTAAGTCCATTGCAATATGTTTTACATCAGGGCTTATTTTTTGATGGGAGAAAAGATCTAACAATGGAGAAAAGGCATGAAACTGGTGGACACCATCTCGTAAGAAGAGGACATTATACAATCGTAAAACAGCCTGGTGGAGAGTTTCTAACACAGGTGACTCCAGACAGTGGACGCGGTCAAGATGTAGCTAATTGCATATATGATGTGATCAAAAATAAGAACATGACACGATGTATGCATTTTATTGGTTGTGATTCAACTAATGTGAACACAGGAAGATTCGGTGGAGTAATTGCTCATGTTGAAAAAGAATTAGGTCACAGATTAGTATGGTTGATTTGTGAGTTACACACAAACGAACTGCCATTTCGACACTTGTTTATTGAGCTGGACGGGCCAACCACTGGAAATGAATCATTCAAAGGACCTATTGGTCGTCTTTGTAAAAATGTTGAAGATTTGTCTATCAATAATAACTTCACCCCATTAACTGATCAAGCTGGGCTTCCACTTCCAGAATTACCTGGCGATATTGTTAAAGATTTATCATGCGACCAACAATATTTATACGAGATCACACACACCATTACAACGGGACAAATTTCACCACATATTAAATCAAAAATTGGGCCACTAAATCATGCTCGCTGGCTTACACTTGCATCCAGGGTTTGTCGTTTGTATATAAGTCAACACAATTTGAATGAAAAATCTAGTGAGAATCTTCTACACTTAGTTAACTTCATTGTAACAAATTATGCTCCATTGTGGTTTAGGATCAAATGTCAGCCACTCTACAAAGATGCTCCGTGCCGTATATTTGAATCACTGCAAAGAGTTAAACTGCTTCCAGAAAAAATTCAAAACATTCTAAAACCTTATATGCAAAGAAATGCATACAGTGCCAATAGCGAGGACGTCCTTTTGGCAATGATCGCTGACAATGACCCAATAATACGAGGAAAAGCGGTCGATACTATAAGAAAGATACGTGGTCAAAATAGATTTGGAGATGACAGTGTGAGGGTAGCCACTTTAACAAGTCGAAATTCTGCCACTGCGAATGACTACAATGCAACCGCCAACCAATCAGAACATGTTATAAGAGGCTACCGTCCAATTGTGACCCTTCTAGCACTCATCCAGAGAGTTAACGCTTATTTTGAACTTTATATGGTAATTACAAAAGAAAAAGAGCAATAGCAGTGGTGGGAATCGAACCCGCGTCAATGAAATGACTACTTTCTAGCCCTAAGCCAACCAGCTGACAAAAAATCTATCACTTAATTTGCTTTCTATCATCTTCTTTTCGCCATTTTTTGCGTCACTTAAACCGTAGCTTATGATTGGTTGGCGGTTTCATTTTAGTCAAGTTTAGTGGCAGAATGTCGACTTGTTAAAGTGGCTACCCAGTGTGAGGCAGTTCAATGTACCAACACTCAATTTTAAAGCGGAGGATTATACCGAAATGATAAACTGGGAAAATCCAACGGAACCAGTTTTAACAACGGAGCTTGGATCATTTCAATTGGAAAAAATCAGAAAGGTTCCATTACTGTTAGGTAAAATTGCGAATCACACCCAGTCAATTGAAAGGGCTATTAAGATTGTTACAGAAGCAAGCAAAACCGTTTCTGGATTTAGAAGAAGAGAGGGAATGATTCTTTCCCAATTGAACTCCCGAAAACTCCATGCATCATCCGAATCAAAGCAGGATTTTATGTCACTGACAATGACAGCCAACACTTGACACTCCAAAGTTTACTATTTTTGACATTTTCGGCAAAAATTCAATTTTTAATACTGCCGCAATAAATAATAAAATGCAGTCTCCTGCAGCTATAACTATCTGCAGTGAGTCCATATCTTCCATAAATAATAATTTAAAGTCATGCTTTACTTTAAAAGTATAGATTGAAGGCAATCCAAAAGTTCGCATTTTTACCCAATTTTGCGATTTTCGGCAAGAATTTAATTTTTAATACTACTACAATAAATATTGGAATGCAATCTCTGCAGCTCTAACTTACTTCAGTAAGTCCATACCTGTCTAAAAAATAAGTATAAGGCCACAGCAAACGAATTTCACTGGAAAAATATAGATTGAACATAATCTAAAATTTCGCATTTTTACCCAATTTTGCAATTTTTGGCAAAAATTAAACGCGATTTCCTCATCCCAAACCATTGTTCAAATGAGCTGAAATTTTGTATACAACAATTTTAGGTGTCTATCTATCAAAATCCGTATGAGGCAGGTGGATATCAAAAAAAAGTGATTTCGTGACCCGCCCTAGTGTACATTGTACAATATAGCCTACTTTGTGTTGATTGTTTTTTTTTTTCATTGCAGACTGATAATACTTACATACTTTTTCATGGACAAGTTAACTTTTTCTTTTTTAAATGATATTTTGTTGGAATAACCACATGCGACATAATCTTTCGATAACCCGGTACCGATACATTTAATAGCACCCATGACCTTAGTAAGTTTTTGTGAGTGTTTAAAAATAAACATCGGTACGTTGAATTAGGTCATGTTACTTAGCTTTATAAATTGTGGTACTACAAGGTTAACTCTTTCAGTGGAAGCAGCCCCACACCTTGGTAAGTGGGCAATTAATTTATTTTGTGGTTGAAATGCACCAACAAAGTCGTACAGTGAAATTTTTTTGCTTTTGGTTTTTGCAGACTTGTGTCTTAGTTGCAGTGACAAGACATTTTATGTCATTGCTCTTTTTATTCTTTGAGTCAGTGGCGAAGAAACGATTTTACAGGTTTGTTTTTGGCTCTTCCCATGTCAGTGTTGCCGTTCAATTGGTTCAGTGTCAGAAATTTATAACAACTTTTGTTGAAATTTTCTGTTAATTGCTCTAGAAAATTGTGTAATTTTTTGTGCACTGTCGTTTTTCACTTCGTTTATAAGTAGTTTAGTGGACCATAAGTCCACGTATCTGTATTGTACACTGTAAGATGTAAATTGGAGGATCCTTTATGGCGAGGTACAATATTGGGACAGTTGTGTTGCTGATGCTTCCTGAGACCTACGTCAGGGATTTACAATCGTTTGCATTAAACGAGTCATTTGGATCCGTTTTCCCAATAAACTTCATCGCAACAGCAAGAATTGTTTGGTTTTGAGAATCTTTGTCCTCGGACTGAGAAAGCATTTAATAGATTATTCACTGGTAGTTTCGCATACTTGTAGATGCTTTGAACCATTGACGCGGATGCGGTTACCGAGGTTCGCGTGGTGAAGTTTTTGGTTGACGACGTGTTTGTGAGTTGTTCTACCCACCAGGTGCCGCTGAATGTAGACCATCAGTCCTGAACTGAAGCGCTTTGTTCAAGCGCACAACCCGAGAGCCGAACCTGTGCTGCTTGAGGTTCTTGGTGATAAACCAACTGAACTAACGTGGTGAGTAGTAGTTGTCACATATATTGGAAAAGGTGAATGAGTAGCCTAGTACTCGAAAACAGGCCTGTTGAGAGGATAATTTTGAGTCCAAAAGTACCTCCTGGGCCCCCTGTCAACGCTTTACTTCTCAAAAATGATAGCAGTTGTGCGAGAATTCTAAACAAACTAGTGAAGTTTAATTTGTTTTAAAGAAGTAAACTAAATTACAAAAGTTTGGTGTGAATGACTTAGTCATTTGTCCACTGGAAGCGCTAAATCTTTCGTTAGTTCATTAAAGACTTGATGTACGATATTTCATTAAACCAAGGGTACTTGGTCACGACCCTTCGCTCGATCACATTGCATTAACTTAGTCGGGACGCAAGGTTACCACAAACGGTTGCCACCCGGGACTGGGTTGCCACACATAAGAGTTCCCTGTAAGACCCGATGACACCTCCAACCAATCACAACATGTTTAAGTGACTACTGTCGAATTGTGACACTTAACATTCAGCCTGGGACAACTCGTTTGGTAATTACAGAAAAAAAAGGGTTATGGTTTGGGTGGGAAGCGAACACACGTCATCCAGATCCAATGATTACCACTGTCTTAACCCTCTACGTCAAGCTGTGGACGACGAAACATTGACTTTATTTACTTTATATCAGAAGTATTTTCCCTGCAACTTCTGATTGGTTGAAGCAAAAAAATTTCTGTTTGCTTGGTTTTGAATCTTTATGCTCGGAAGTCGGAATGACAAAGCCTTGATAGGAATTATTTCTGGTAGGCTAGTTTTGCGTATTTGTAGAATCTTTTGATGTAGGGCCGCTTACCGAAATTGACCGAGGGAAGATTCCGATTTGAACTGTTGTTGCCGGAGAATTATTCCATCCATTAGGTGCCGCTGAATGAAAAGTTGTCCATAGAATCCGTTGCTCAAGTGCACACCCCAAGACTGCCAAGAGTCAAACCAGCGCCGCTTGATCTTAAAGCTTCTTCATTCGCAAAGCCATGCACGCGCTACCAACTGACGAGGTATTGGGACGGATAGCTTAATCCGTTGCGTGCAACTTATAAAATAAAAAAAGTATTGCAAGTTCCGAAGTTAACACATTATCCAATCAACAAATTAAACCAGCTTATTAAACTATGGAGCCTGAGCCATATCCGGCAGCGAGGATCATCCACACGGCCCGCCAAACTACGTAAAGAACGTAAAGAATGTGACATATGCACTGAAGGAAATGTAGCCTAAATGTCCTATCAATAGTTAACGCTGTATGAAGTGTTAAGTAGCCTATATAATTTTTCGTTCTAATATTCTATAATTCTTTCTGGATAGATCAGCTGGTCCATCTGCGCTGGTTCGACTCGTAAAGTGTGCGCTTGAGCTACCGTAGTTTACGCATTTCAAGGACAGCATTCTATTTTACAATTTGGGTAAAGAGGTGACTTTTTTAAACCATAAACAGACATAAATCAGCAAATTTGGGAAGAGAGGTAACTTTTTTAAACAATAAACATACACAACTGCTGAGTTATGTTAACTCAGCTATGTCAGTTTATAGCTCTCTATTTTGCGGCTACTTGAAAAAACAATTCAACAGGCTTAAACTTTACTCTGTCAAAACTCGGTAACGTACGTAAGCGGTTTAAAGCCTTAACAAATACGCGAAACTGTCGGAATTACGCTCTCGAAGAAGTTATTTCAGTTTTGAGAATAAAGAATCAATAAACTGGATTAAAACATTAAAAGCTTAAATTGGATTAAAAATTTAAAAAAAAATGGCAACACATCCAAAAAGTGAAAACAAATTCAAGACAAAGGTAGCCACTTTTAACAAGTCGAAATTCTGCCACTGCAAATGACTACAATACAACCGCCATCCAATCAGCAGAGGTGGGCAGTAACTAGTTACAAAAGTAACTAGTTACTTTTTGAGTAACTGTAACGGTAACTTCGTTACTATTTTCCAAAAGTAACGAAACGCGGTAACTAGTTCCTATTTTAGCACTTTTTCAACAGTTACAAGTTAATAAAAGTAATTTGCGTTCTTCTGGTGACTATTTACTAGGTTACCTCCTGATGTTAAAGATGATAACTAGCTTTTGTATTTCCGACGTTTCGTCAGTCAAAACCTCCTAGTCTATTTACTAGGAGGTAACCTAGTAAATAGTCACCAGAAGAACGCAAATTACTTTTATTATCAAATGCCTGGTGAACAGTCTCTCTCTGTTTTTAGTTACAAGTTACTTTTGTATTGAAATTTCTGTTTCTAATTGCCTTCCATTTCTCTGCACATGTTTGTATCATGCTTTATGCGTGTTTGCTGCGCGTTGCGCAATAATGCATTCTTCTCGCAGCTGTATCGGAGCAGCACTGCCCATTCGAGGCGCTCTTGTTTTGTGATCTTATGGAGCAGGGTTGCCATATTGGCAAATTCATTGTTTGCTTGTCGAATTCATTGCCAAAATCCAGAAATCTGGTGATTTTTTTAAGACGTTTGGCTTCATATTTATGGTTTGGCGGTTTGGCTCTTTTTGAGAACTGATTTGGCTAAATTAATTGCTTTTGGTAATTGATCAATATGTGATTTTCTATGCAATGTTTAGCAAAAGTGTTTGGCAACACTTGATAGCTCAGTTCATGCTTGTCCTATAGTTGCCAGAGGTGTACAGGAGCCGTAGTTTTGGAGTATTTAGGACCCGGAGTCTCGGTGTTACGTTCACTGTTCGCACCCTTATTACATCATTGTTTTCTCGATTCAAAATTTAAAGTTGATGTCTAAGTAACTTCGAGTCATAGCAGGGAAAACAAATTATTTCCGAGAAGGAGGCATACCGGTACCTGGGGGTATTGCTACCCACGCTTGCAAATTGCAATGACTCTAAAAAGGTTGTCTGACATCAAAACCAGCAACAGCATTGCTGTTTGCTTGCCGTTGGTGGACGTTCTTGTGGAAGCAATACAAACCAGATTTGGTCATTGGTTCGAGGACAGCGACTTTCAGCTTGCTACTGCATTTCACCCACAATTTAGACTTACCTCTGTCCAATGGCTGACAAGCGACACTGCTGAATTGAAGACCAAAATAAAACAGAACATGCTTCAAGCAAACTGCTCTGCTGAAGGGTGCAGCAGCGACACTGAAGTGGATGGTGATAGAGCCACAGAGGACTTTTTTGCACCACTTTATGCAAAAACCAAGAAGAGAAAGCAATGCGCGTTGAATCTGTTGCAGGAGTATTTGGAAGCTGACCCTGAGCCCAAGTTAAGCAGTTTCAGATTCACAAGCGAACCGATGAAAAAACTGTTTTCAAAACATAACACTCCCATTCCGTCAAGTGCTGCAGTGGAAAGGTTGTTTGATTTTGGGCAAGGACATTTTAAAGCCCAAAAGGGCAGGCCTAAGTGACAAGCACTTTGAAATGCTCGTATTTCTCAAAGGAAATAAGCATATTTATACTCAGGGTTTGACCTTAACTTTTTTTCGCACTGGCCAACCGGACCAGTGGCTCACCATTTGCACTGGTCCGCACGAGATCGCACTGGTCCGTTCCATTTACTGATAAAAACAAGATTGTCGTGGGAAGCACGAGGCCAACCTAGGGAAAACCACCTTAAAACGACAATTATCAATGGTGGCAATAACATGGAAATATACAATGGCAATGACAGTAACAACAGTTTATCTAGGCAAGACATTCAATCTACGTTGAGTCTTCAATCTACTTGGGGCTCTTCAATTTCTGAATCCGATGATGGGTCATAATCGGAATCTGATGACGGGACGATCACGAGGTCATAATCGGAATCCGATGTGTGTTTGTCTGGCCTTGTAAACACATAGCCAGTGTGGAGCCTTCTTGATCTCACAGATGAATCGTTTGCCAGTCATAGCTGTGTATGGCAGGTTTCAGGTCGAAATCTTTTATTTCTGCTGATTGTAGCTGGATGGTCAGAAGATCTGTTACATGGTCAGCCCGGAGCCTTGACCTCAGCTTTGTTTTTCTTACAATTTAACACCGTCACGTAATGTTGCAATTGCTTTTTTCTTACGATTTAACACATGATGTTGCAATTGCCTTTTTCTTACGGTTTAACAAGCACGGATCACGTGTTTTGTTGTTTGAAGAGAAGCGCAAACGAGAACCACACACTCTAAACGAACAAACGACATAATACGATGATATTTTCGCACTGGACAGTCGGACCAGTGCCAAACGATTTGTACTGGTCCGAGGGGAACTCGCACTAGACATTGGCCAGAGGACCAGTGCTAAGATCGAACCCTGATACTGAGTAATTCTTTTAAATAAAACATTGTTGGTTTTGTACTTGTGCTGTTTAGTTAGCATGGATGGCTCTAACACTAGTCAATAGCCTATACGTCAAACATTGCGGTTAAACTGGACTTACATGCAGAGCTGGCCAGGTGCAGAACTTTATGTTGAGATTTATGAGTAACTGAAAGTAACTAGTATCTGTAACTAGTCACTGTAACTAGTTACATTTTTGAAATCGGTAAGTGTAACGGTAACTCAGTTACTATTTTGGCCAAGTAACTGTAACTGTAACTCAGTTACTTTTGAAAGTAACTTTGCCCACCTCTGCCAATCAGAACATGTTATAAGAGGCTACCGTCCAATTGTGACCCTTCTAGCACTCATCCAGAGAGTTAATGCTTGTTTTGAACTTTATTTGGTAATTACAGAAGAAAAAGAGCAATAGCAGTGGTGGGAATCGAACCCGCGTCAATGAAATGTCTACTTTCTAGCCCTAACCCCTAAGCCAACCAGCTGATAAAAAATCCATCACTTAATTTGCTTTCTAACATCTTCTTTTCGCCATTTTTTACGTCACTTAAACCGTAGCTTATGATTGGTTGGCGGTTTCATTCTAGTCAAGTTTAGTGGCAGAATTTCGACTTGTTAAAGTGGCTACCTTGACGGTTGGCGCATTTGTAAACTGCAGGTCGCTGCAAAGATGGTGTAGGACAATTTTCCTAATAAACCGGCTGACTGCAGTCATCCTGACTCTTTTGAACTTTGTTAAGTAACTAAAGAAAAGGAGCTGGTATACAAGTCTCCCCCCTTGGTAACTCATGACAAAGACAGGACTCCACCAAACATATAGGGTGAAACTACTTTACCTTTGCTTTACTGTTCACACACTTCAATCCACATGTTTTGGTCAATTCTTCTCCCAAATTTTATTAACTTTGTGAAAGCCTGTTCTAGATAACAACTATTACTAATAGATATAAACGAGGTGGTAATATAAAACTTGGCTGTGGCTATATTTACACTATATAGTGAAATAATAGCCTCAATAGTGTTGCCAGATAAGGAATTTTGCCCTAATTTGAGAAAAGTTTAAAGCTGTTGAAAACAAAAACTTGTATTTTGGAGATTTTTTTAGTCCTGGGAAAGATCAAAACCCTAATCTTATTCCTAACTTTAACCCTTCCTAACTTTAATCCTAACTCTGGCAACATCTGATTATAACCATGGCAACAAGTGTGGAAAAAAAGCCACTTTCATAAAACTTACATGAGTAAGTAAGTCATCTATCATGAAAGCCTATAAATTTTTTATACTGAAAAGATCTCACAAATTAAGGTCATCCGTCATATTGATAGGATAGATTTTCTTGAACACATACTGCTAACTACTGCCAGGCTCACTAACTTGTTGTAGATGCAAGATTGAAACTCTGGCATTGTATTTTGTCAGCTTTTTTTAGGGATTGAGTAGCCTTTTGAGCTTACAATTGCTCTGTATTTAACTTTCTCCCACACTAGTTTAGTAGATTTTATTGCAACCTCTTCTGAAAACTTTGAGTTTGCTTAATGCTTATCTATATGTGAATGTGCTATGTTCCATATTTTTTTCTTTTTACCCTTAAGTTTTGTTAATATTTAAATTGCAAATTTGTATGTAGCCTAGCGCCAATGATTTAATAGTGTTATATACTGTAGCCTAGTTCAAAAGTAATTGCAGAAGAATAACATGTCTACAAAAGTCGTACAGACAACAGTTTACCTCACAAGATCTCAAAAATATGGTATTTCATTATGTGTTTCTTTTGCTTCAAGTTTCTTTGTTGTCTTTTCAGCTTGTTTATGTTAGAAGTGTGGCTTGTAATTTTTACCAATGCAAAATTAGCATTGTCTCTTTGACAGAGTGTGGAAACTGTGGTGTAGAGTTTTGAAGTGGCCTCAATAGCAATGCTTTGCACTGCATGTGGTGTTGGGAATTTAATAGAAGATACTGTTGGTAGTGAAGAAAACTTGGTACGTGAAACAATAGATATGCGTATAAGTTACATTTGCTTTTATGAATAATATGGGCTTTTTATTACTTTTTGTCTGTATTATTATTTGTGCATACTATTACTTGGTCTATGTCATTGTGTGTCGATGCATTTGTTTTGTAACAGACTCTAAATAGACTGAAAAAGTTTACTAGCGCTTGCTGGTTATTTTTAGCAACAAAAAGCGTAAAATGTTGTCCCATTCTCATTATACTTGGCCTTCGCCATTATTGAGAGTAGGATGGCCAGTTCTTTTTTCTTAGCTACCTTTCCTTCAGCAACTATGCTACCTAATTTATTACACTCTAAGTAGAGGGAGCAGTGATTTTTTAAGGAACCAGCATAAAAAAGTCAAACTTGGATTGCATGATTGGAAAGCAAGCGCCTTATTCGCTTTGCCATTTCTCCACTGAATAAAAGCATAGTTCAACTGAATTAAATACATGTACAATTCTTGAACGGTGATCTAAGCTGCCTCGTTTTATTACAGGTGTGTGAAAGTTGTGGTTGTATTAGCAAAGATACACGATGCAATCATCTCAAAGACTCTCAAACTGTAGCTCATACTAAGAAAATTTCAGAATACAAATATCGTGAAGGCGTGGAGGATGTTACATCAAAGTGAATGCCATTTTTGTTATCTGTTATAGGCCACTAATAGCCTGATATAGTTTTGTTGTACAGTATTGCTAAATTATGAGTGTGTTTATATAGTGGTCTATCCATCACAGATAAGAATTGCTTCCAGCACTTTACACAGCAGACAGTGTCAGTGCAATCATATTGATCAGGGATCTGCTTATTATCATTAATTAAACATTTTGCTGATGTACAAAATTAAAACAATTCGCATTGAAGTTTTTAATCATCCTTGAAAACCATCATCTCATCCGAAGCTTTGAAGCAATCCAAGACAACTTTCTGCTCTCATTTCACTGCACTGACGAAATCCATAAGATTGAAACATTGGCGATTGTCTGCAGTTAACATTGTCTTTTTGACGTTTTCTTTAAACATATAAAAACGAGCTCAATGTCATGTATAAGTTTATAATTTTCACTTTGTGTGAAGCTGCATATACTTGAGCGGTTAAAAGTTAAATCTTTGCATTTAGGCGAAGGTATCGTTTGAAAAAATATTTTGTGGAAATAGAACATTGCATTCGACAGTATTCAAAACAGAGTTGTGCTCTTGAACTAGAAGCAAAGAACTTGTTTTTTAGCACGGTTGAGAATCATAGCCTTTTGTCACAAAGCACTGAAAAGATGCGCATTGCAGGTAAAATATTACACTCCGAGAAAGTTTTGTATTTTCTGAAAAAATTACCATAAACTGCCACAGTTTTGTAAATGCAATTGATAAAGTATCATACAATTTTTCATCAAGTCACTGGAAAAAACTGTTTTGTGTTTGTACTGCCATTGTTACTGGGATTCACTTTGTATCAATCATTTTTTTTGTGTAGACCTATCACTTTGTCAGCGGTACATGTGGATTATTTTTAGGTGTTTTTGTTTTTTCGTAATCTTCAAACACCCACTTGGTTTGCACAATTGTTTTTCATAAATATTATCGCAACCACTGTTTCGATTCCAATCCTAGTTTGTGATTGAAATTTGTTCAAAACCCAATGCCACTGCATTTTATTTGCGTTTTATTATTCACACCACTGCATTTTATTTCAGCTGCCTCTTCCTACATTGTGTTGCGTCAAAACTGCTTGCCAGTCAATGCAAGACATATTTGCACGATGATGGGAATAAAATTATTTAAGTTTTATCGATGCCTTAATATGGTTTGTGTTGCATTATTTTTAGATTTTGTGTTTAAAATATTGTGGTGAGGTACATTCTAACCATGGTAATTAGGCCTATTGTTGAACTTGTAACTGTAGCAATCTTTATCCTCCGATTGAACCTCTTTGGAAACTTAATTCTGACGGTTTCGAATACTTGTAGAGGCTTTGAACCACCGATGCTGATGCGGTTTCTGAGATTGACAGAATGAAGCTTTTGCTTGTTGTTGAGGAAATATTTCATCCACTAGGAACCGCTGAATAAAGAGCTGTTTACAAAATGTGTTGCTCAAGCAGAAACCCCGAGAGATGAAGCAGCTCTGCTTGATCTTGCCATTTCGTCGTTTACAATGTCGGCCGTGGGGCCCTTGCCAACTGAGCTATCAGGGATTCAGGGCGGTCAGGAAAAGTCCTTAAACAAAAATGACTGATATGTCGTGAATTTAATTGTTGATGTTGCTTTGCTTGATAATTTCCAAAATGTGTGCTACTGCAGGTTAATTAAATCATAATTCATAATGCTTGATAAATCTAAGAACGTAACGATCCAATCGGCTATTTTGTTGTACAGGATGACTTTTAATTTTTGCTGTTAGTATACAACAGTTATTTATATTCGTACACAAGAAAAAGTTTTCTCTGCCTATAAAACGTTGAATGGTAGTTTAATCAATTACACACCCATGAATAAACAATAAATAGTGTTAATTCTTTAATAATACTGTGTGTTATTTTCCTGTAGTTGTGCTATAGTCTTAAGAACAAATAGTATATTACACAGTTTTTACTTTTCTCACCTACCTAATATTTGGGTCTACGACTTGTAAGCACATGTCAGAGGGGCGACCACTTCGGCCCTAAGAGATTTAGGCTCTGCACAATAACTTTTCAATTAATTTTATTTTCCCTTTTTAACTGCAACATGTTCATGGTTGATTTTTCGCATCACAACTTGTATATTTTTTATTGTTTGATAAAAACTTTTGATCTACCAAGCTGAAGAACAGACAATCCATGACAATAGTTAATCGGAATGGCCCGTTTCGGCGAGTCCGATTCGGCTAATCCGATTCGGCTAGTCCGATTCGGCGAGTTCCCTATTCGGCGAGTGCCCTATTCGGCGAGTTTTTGAAATTTTATTTTTGAAAGGGAATTATCGTGTACCATAACCTAACTGTTTTCACATCGTTTTAACGTCGCTAAACGTTGAAATCGTGCAGAAAGGAATAAAAATAAAATGTTTGAACTATTAAATTAAAATTCGTCATGTCAGTTGAGTTGTTTTTAAACATATGAAAAACAATACACGTCAACAAAGCAAAGGTAGAAGCGACAAAACGCGAACGCTAAAACTTGCTTGAATTCGTCATGTCAGTTCAGTTGTTTTTAAGGTAGAAGCGACAAAACGCGAATGTTAAAACGTGCTTGTGACCGAAGTAAGTTATTGAGTTGAAAGAAATTTAGCACGGTCGCAACACCTTCAGAAAAATTTAAGATATAAAGGGAAAATAAAAAAAAGAAAATTTTACAAAAAAAAATTATGTTTAATGTCTATAAGTTAGTACTTTTGAATAGTTAAAATGATTAGTTTGGATCAACAAATGTGTGGCCTACAGCTTGGTTGAAAGGAAATTATCGGGTACCGAAGCCTAGTTATCCCGACCAGCAAAAATTTGTACCAAGAACCCAGTTAGCCTAACAGTTCATTTTTACATTGTAGTAACAGAATGAAAAGGCTAACCAAATGTGTGGCCTATCGTTTTAACGTCGCTAAACGTTGAAATCGTGTAGAAAAGAGAACTTTGATTTGATGACTAGGATACGTTGAAACTGAGAAACATTCACAGAAGCCCTTCGAAACGTTGCATTTTTAAGATAATGTATTCAGACGTTGAATCAATGTACAAATGTACTGTTCGGCTAAATGGGTTCTTTGGATCAAATCGAAAGGCTTCTGTGAATGTTTCTCAGTTTCAACGTATCCTAGTCATCAAAGTTATCTTTTCTCTACGATTTCAACATTTGGCGACGTTAAAACGATGTAAAAACGGCAATTTCTGCTGGTCGGGATAACTAGGCTACGGTACCCGATAATTTCCTTTCAATCCAAGCTGTAGGCCACACATTTGTTGATCCAAACTAATCATTTTAACTATTCAAAAGTACTAACTAATAGACATTAAACATGATTTTTTTTTTGTAACATTTTCTTTTTTTTTATTTTCCCTTTATATCTTAAATTTTTCTGAAGGTGTTGCGACCGTGCCAATTTTTATTCAACTCAATAACTTACTTCGGTCACAAGCACGTTTTAACGTTCGCGTTTTGTCGCTTCTGCCTTTTTTTACACCTTTGCTATGTTGACGTGAATTGTTTTTGATATCATGATCAAAAATAAAAACAATTGAACTGACATGACGAATTCAAGCACGTTACGTTCGCGTTTTGTCGCTTCTACCTTTGTTATGTTGACGTGTATTGTTTTTCATATGATGGTCAGAAATAGAAACAACTCAACTGACATAACGAATTTTAATTCAATAGTTCAAACATTTTATTTTTATTCCTTTCTGCACGATTTCAACGTTTAACGATGTAAAAATGGCAATTATAATTAGGCTACGGTACCCGATAATTCCCTTTCAAAAATAAAATTTCAAAAACTTGCCGAATAGGGCACTCGCCGAAAAAGGCTCTCGCCGAATAGGGAACTCGCCGAATCGGACTCGCCGAATAGTAGCAGACCCATAGTTAATGCACATGAGCGCTATTATTAGGTCTAAAATACTTACGGCAAATAAATGTCATAATAATGTATTTTATATATAATATATTACCACTAAACTCTATTCTAGACTAACGTCTAAATCGACCGGTACCACAGTGTAGACGTCAACCTGACATGCGCCCACGTGCTGCGCTAACAAATCGTGCTCCGTATTGTGTTGCTATAATATGTTCTGTGGCGGTTATTCATTGCCGGTGTGGATAATGGATATACAAACGAACGTTCTAGGTTGAGTTTTTCATTTATTTAACTCACCTCTGGGTTCTTAAATTAAATGCGCTACAAGTCAGCTTTGGATCAAACTCTTTCAAAATATGTACCTTACCCGATCTTTGTACAAAACATGTTATACAGCGAGACTGCAGGTGGTACTGTCCTTTCGTTCCGGGCATAGTATTGCGCAAAAGGAAGGAAGCGGTTCTTTACAAAGCTTACTGTATGTTGATAGAAGTTTGGTCCTTTGCAAAATCGTATTCTAGCTTGGGCAGGTGTTTTCAATCTGTTTTGCACAATTTAGTTTTATGTAACTTCTTGAACAGTTTAATGCAGAACAATGCATTTTATGATGTAGGTAAAGCAAGTATCTGGCAGGACTTTTTGTAATGCGGACCTAGATGAGGTCGAGGTGTCTTTACATGGCTTACCTTGCTTTCAAAACAGGTATGTCTATGCACTTCTATCGAGTCTTCTAAAGTTCGTCTATGCATTGATATCTTGCCTATAAAATGGAACAATAAATTGTACTAAACCACCGTCATTCCAGAAATGTTTAACTTTGCTATGTTCTTGTTGTAATGAAGCTGATACCTTACAGTAGATGCATCTTTGCCAAAATTTGCTTGAGTAGTATGAGTACTTTGTAATGTTTGTATTTTCAGAGAGTCTTTGATGAAGAAAGCGATTGAAATCGCCAATTTCTTGAAACAAATCTCCATCGCTGATGGAAGAACACCTCGGAAATTAGCATACTTTTCTGCATATTTGGCTTTTGTTTCCGAAGAAAAGTAACTTATTTTAATTTACACCGGTTTTTAGACCAGTTTGTTTGCAATTTTTTGACTGGTTTGTTACTCAGAAGTTTTGGTTTTGTAACCATATTCGGTCCTCAGAATCAAGGGCTATAAAATTTCTTCCATTGGTATTCCTAGATGTCTTTTGATGAATTTCTCGATTAGTAGAGGGATATCTCAATTTATAATTTTAACTATTCTTCAGTTAGCCTAATAGGCTATTTAAACAGTATTTTGTTTTATCCTTTCGTGCTCATAGTGATGTGATGACCCTACTGATGTATTGTACTGAATAGAGTTTCCAATCCCGCAGTTATAAATATCCCTTGATTAATATCTGATGGCCTTGTCACAATTTACACGTCGAAGCCATAACTCTTCAACGCATTTTGCTATTTGAACAGGCCGCTGGGTCATTTTTACTCTACACTGTTTTGCTATTTAGTCCGATCTCTGCTTATTGGCAGGTCTGCTGTCCTCTCTTCCACATCTTCTGCTTTCATAATTTTACAATTATCTGATCTATTCATCAGTCATCTGATCCAACACCGATTCATTTGTACAATATTTTACAGAAAAAGTAAATGCATTGCCATGGCAAAATTTTCTGCGATGAATAATATTTTCAGTAAGCACGGCAATTTTGGAATGAATGACGCATTAACTGCTTTTAAAGAACGTTTGTTTATTTTGATTAAAAGGTAAGTAAAAAATCAGACTTGGACAAAAGCCTTTTCTGAATTAGGTTGGATTTTTAAAATTAGTGCGATTGAGCCATCTCAGAATATTAGATTTTCTACAATTTTAAGAACGATAAATTAAACTACAGTGCGAACTAGGATTACATTTAATTATCCTAAACACTAGTGCTAACGAAAGAAAAGTGGTGCATAAAGTAGCCTTTGTTTTGAGAAACAGCCTCATGTTGGCGGGGAGACGATGGCGTGACATTATCATCATTTTGTCTCGTTTTTGCTGTGTTAGATCTTTTATCACTTGCTGAAGAACACAACTTAACTTACTAGAATCATCATTTTGCACTAAGTCTGATACTTCGTATTTGCCAACTAAAATTATTTGGTTGTCTAAGTTTACAAATAATGCTTCAACACTCCCCTTTAATAACAACGTACTTGTATCTGCACAGGCTTCCGTGGATGCAGAGTAAGGATTTCAAAGAACATTCCTTTCATCTCTTAATCAACGACCTGCTTCGTTACAAAGACATGCTACTTAAAGATTACAAAGAAAGTGGTTTGGCGAAAGCCGAGACCGATGCAATTACTTTGCCACCGTGCTTTCTACGAAGCCCTGAACCGACAGTGCTTCCGACCACCTCCTATCCCATCGCATCAGACTCCAAGAATGTTACCGAAGATGATCTACCAGAAGAAGAGCTGGCGAGTTATTTACGAACATCTGATGAAATTAAAGAAGTTACCCGTATTAAAAGCTTTATGGCAGACAGTAAACAATAAGTTTATGCAGAAATAGTTTTTTTCTGCACAATTTTTTTTGTGGTATCGATTCGAGAAAAAAAATCAACATTATTTTCTTGTGACTTTGAAGCGGAGTTCGCCAGTTATTGAGAACCAAGTGTTACTATACATACAGACGACTTTCGTTTTGACATAAAATCGGTTAATTTTAGTTTTGTTTCATGAAAATAATTTGCTTTGACAATTCGTAACGTTCAATGATAAAGGGTACAGTATTTGCGCGCATTGAACAAAATATCTGACTCAATAAGGTTGGCCAAGCATCATGGAAAGGCGCTGTTCAACTTCGTACGACGGTTCTGAACCTTCCCAATGACGTCATATTAAGCAGGCTGCTCTATTGGGGGGTTCTTAAATATTACATTAAGCCAATCTATTGCCTTGAATAATGAATCTTTTCACTGTCACTTGTATTGTTGGTTTGACATTTTGAAGACCATGCAAATCTTTAATTAAAATTATATTTGTGTCAATGAGTATGATTATCCCTACTACAAACGAAGCAGGATATTCGTTAATCGGCAGCACTTGATTAACACAAGAAATAAGTTTTTAAACAGAAAACTTTCAACTTTCTGTAGACTCCCAAAAACTATTTTGTATGCAGCGTTGGTTACTGTGGCACTAGCGAGCAATTAATTGCCATGCAGCGCACCACAATATTTGTGTCACGTGTGTCACTGTTGACCCGTGTAGCAAATTTGCAATAATGATCTTCTAATACTACTTTCAAATAAGAAACCTCTTTTTTCTTGCATTAGCCTACCCGTATGCAAACCCAACACAATACGTCTACAAATTGAATATCTGCAGTATCACCTCCTGGAAAAGTTTAAATGCACGAAATTATTTAATGCCCTTACAGTTAGACTATTTTTTCCTAAGCAGCTACAATACAGGAAAAACAGTAGAATTCGCATATATCGCTTCGCTTATAGATGACAGTTGCAGCAATGCAGCATTGCTTTTGACTCCGGGACGTTATCGCATTGATGAGAGGATCGTTCAAAACCATGAGAAAATTTTCGCAGAAAGAGAAGGTTTAAAGCAAATATAACTGACGGCTTGCAAAATGATGGACCTGTTACAAAGCAAAACTAGCTGTACACTGACTTGCCTTTTTCAACCAGGACGATGTTACAACTGTAGTCAGTTTCAGCAAAGCGTATTGTAGACAAACCCAGCAACATAAGGAATCTCTTCACCACAGAACAAGTACGACGAAGTTAGTTCGTTCAATAGCAGAAAAATGGTACGACAGTGACGCAATTTGTTGGAGAAAGTGAAATCCGAAAAACAACTCTCTTACAGCTGGTTTTTGCAACTTTGCAGTTACCCGGTACCGTTCTTCAGGAATGTTGATTTCAATTTGAAGAATGTTGTTCCTTGCCGAGCGTACGTAAAAACATTAAATTAAACGGCAGCTTTGATAAGAATAGACTACACAAGTACACATTGAACTAAAATCGAAGTTTAGTAATAAACAATAGTAATACGTCTAGGCCTACATCACCACTTTTTCTTCATTCCAACGGGTGTCGATATAAGCAAATTGCACTGTACTGTATATCTTAAAAACACGCTAGTTCCATTGCAGATGGGCCGCAGCCGTAATAGACCAGCCACTATTGTATGTAAACACTTTTGAAAGCAAAAGGCTTCAGTTTTGGCAAAATAAATAAAGAAATTTAATAGCATATGTACATTTACAAAATTGAATAGTGGTACGTATTTTGTTGATCCGGTCACCCTCGGTAACGGGGACATCACCGGATTAAAACTGGACTTCTACTACTTTAGACTGACTTTGTCATCAATCAAACAAATTAGTTGGGTTCCTGCTACAATACTCGATCGATTTTCTTCCAATTTGTAATACAGGGTGAACAGAAAGTTCTTGGACTTTTTTTCATTGTATGATTAAACATATTGAATGTCACTTATAATTATGCCTTTTAATATGCAAAATATTCTTGCTAAACTCTCTAAAATTTAGGTCTAATTGTAAGGTCAAAAATGAGCGAAAGAGAAGCCATCATTCAGCTCCACCACGCGAGGAAAACCAACTCAGATCATTAAGCTCTTAAAAGTTGCCAAATCCACCGTTTACCGTGTTGTGAATAGATTTAAGGAACTTGGTAGGCCTACATCTGAAGATCGTCCCAGGAGTGGAAGACCTCACACTGCTTAAACAAAAAGTGGTAAAGGCTGTCCGAGAAGGGGTGAGGAGAAACCAAACAGATCCGTCCGTCAAATGGCCAAAGACATAAATGTGAGCAACACTTCAAAGAAGGGGATACGAAAACTCGCAGCAATTGCCCTAGTCTCACACTACCAGAGCGGTAGTTTGTAGCATGTTAAACATGCCGTTCTTTTTAAAACTGAAGAATGTTTTGTAGTGCAGCTGGTATTTGCTATTTACAGAAGACAGTTCGCAAATGGTACGAAGAGCATACTTAAAGAATACTTGTTTAGAAAGACGATTGAAAACTTGCAGTAGGCTGCTTTTCTTAAAGCCTTTGCAGTAGGCTAGATGTAAAGAAAGTATACGGGTAGTTGAATTAACAAGTAACCATGAGCATGCAGTGAATATCCAGGCTTGATGCTAAAAGCGTAATGCAGGTTAGCATAACAAGATTTATTAAACTAGCCTACTATCGATACCAAATGTCATTCTACGATAAACAAAAGCTTTTCTATTGTCAGACGTAATAAAAGCCCTCGTACCCCTTTCTTTAGATATCCATGAATAAGAACCATTATGGAAAAGCATATTCAGTTGTATCCTTACAAGATGAGATAACGGCAGTTCCTTATACCTCTCCAAAAGCAAAAGAGACTTGAAAGAGTACAGATCCTCAGAGAACTAAAGGCAGGCATGGCAAGAGATCATTTTTTCAGACAAAAATCTTTTTACAATTGAACCTTAGTTCAATAATCAGAATGATAACATTTATGCAAAGTCTTCAGCAGGTATTAAAGATTCTGTGAAAACAGTTTACGCCGTCAAAAACCGTCTTTTGTCATGGTGTGGGCTGCCACCTCCAAAACTTGGAAGTCTCTAATTTTCGTGGAACAAGGGGTTAAAATCAATTCAGATCGCTACATCAAGGACATTTTGGTTTCAGCCCTCGAAGAGATGAATAAACACTACAAAGATCAGCCCTTTGCATTCCAGCAAGATGGTGCACAATCCCATTCCTTAAGAAAGACTCAGGACTGGTACAGTGGTACACTCACGTCAACTTCCAAGATTCTGGAGCAAGGAAATGTGGCCTCCCTCATCGCCTGATTTAAATCCCATGGACTTTCGTGTGTGGTCGTTATTGGAGGCAAAGGCCTGTTCGTTGTCACCGAAGTGTTGATGCTCTGAAGCAATCACTCCTGCGGGAATGGGCCAAAATACCCCAGGATGAGCTACGTGCTTCGGTCGAAAACTTCTGACAAAGAACTGAGAAAGTTCAAGGCGGCCACATCGAAAATAAAAAAAATTATTCCTAGTATTGTAAGCTCTCATTGTGATATCTTTTTAATAAAATTTTTATTTATGACGTTTCATTAAAAAATCGTTTATATGTTGGTCCAAGGACTTTCTGTTCACCCTGTACGTTACCTGCAATACCCCCAATCAACAAACAGAACAAATCGAAAAGTAAATACAGTAGTTCAAAAGCCAATGCTTAGAGATTATCTGGCTTAGTTATCTTTCTTGCTGGAATCGTCGAATTCATTCTGCAAATTCGCCATTTCGTTCATCAAGCGATCATACTCCTTGCTAGTTGCAGTAGCTTGCTCCTTCATCGCTTTTTTGTCGGCCTCGGCCTTCTTAACATCTACACATTCGGCATATGAATGAGGTTGACGCTCAGAGCACAAACAAAAAACATAGCAATTCAAAGTGATATTACATTTTCTTTACCACAATCCAGTAATATTGGAAGTGGTTTCTAGTTGGTAATATCGGAAGATGTTGTACGCTACGAAAAATGAAATACTGTACGGAATAAGAGTGTATTCTCATTTTATAGTAGAATTAAAAAATATAAATAGTATATACAAACAGTAAATACTATTAGTACAGCAAAAAAGTCAAGCAGAGCAAATTACATCAAATATAGTTATTACGGTACGTATTCAAATAGTAAGGACCTTCTGATGATCCCCATTTTAGGGTGAAACAGGCTGTAGAAGTTTTAGAAAGTAATACCTATATTTGATGTAAATAGTATTTATAATCTCACAGTGTGTTCTAAAAATATTGTTTAAGCATCACCTTTTTGAGCTTCGGTTAGCTTCATCTTCAATTGTTCGAGCTCTTTCTCAGCTTTGCGTAGGCCAGATGAAGTATCTGTATCTCCACTTCCTTCAGATCGATTCATTAGTTCCTAGCACAAGTTCAAACATGTCAAAAAGTGCTCTGGTTGGTTTGAGTGTCATTTTGTAAATGAAAAGCGTAAGGCATGCAACCGCTCAGAATTGAACTACTGACACAAGATTGACTCACCTGGGCTGTCCTCGAAGCACTTTCAGCTTGTCTTTGTGTAGCTTGGCAATTGGCATCCAAAACAGCAGTGCCAGAGATCAGAAGAACCAACCGACGGAGCACACTGCGATTTCATAACGTAATTATGCTACGAAGAATGATGACGTTGTACAATCTGTCTCTCGCAATACGTCATTTGAATAATTGCAATAATATGCACGGCAAACTTGCAATTGCATCACCAGGGAAAAACTGACTTTGTTTGGTCATTGAGAAGAGAGTTATACTCAAATAAATACCTAACTTACAGCCAGAGAAATAAAGCAAATCCTGAGATGTATAGGTTGCGTTGCGCACGAAAGAGCATCATCAGAACATGATCTTGTGTATTGGGATTGTTTGATAGATTAACTTGTTGAGCATCAGGTAACCAATACTTGCGTGTTTCACGCACGGCATCTGCAGTTCAGAGAAATAAACAGGAGTTGGCAGACAAAGAATTTTAGCTTTTGAAACAATTGTTATCATAAACAATTTCGAATGTAATCATATATATGATAAATCAAAAAATGAATCACAGAAACATTGTTATATTTTATTCGTTGTTCATGCTGTCATATTGCATATCAAATAACAGCTAACAAAAATTATTGAGTACAGCAGTTGTTTTAAAAGGCAACTAGCATTTGTTTAAAATAACATTCAGTTTAGTGAAAATGAAAGTTTCAAAACAAAACTATGTTCCAGATATGTATATTATGTTGCAGTTCATGACAAAATAAAAAGTGGATGTACATTGTACAACTACCTACCTGCTTCAAATATTCAAACCAGGGATATCTAAAGAAGGGGATACCATACAAAGGCTCGCAGCGATTACCTTATTCTCACAACACTACCAGGGCGGTAGTTTGTAGCATATTAAATTAACCATTAACAACTAACTATGAGCATGCAGTGAATATCCAGGCATGATGCTATTTGCGCATTGCAGATAATCATAACAAGACTTATTAAACTACTACCAATGCCAATCGTCATTTTACTATAAACAGAGATTAATACTATAAATTAAGTTTAATCCTGAAGATTTTAACCCCAAACGATAAACCTGGCCACAACATCCAACTGGTAAACTTTTACTTGTTATTCAGTGCATATAATATAATAACAAAAAGTAAGATATGTTTTGTGCGGAAACAAATAATACTTTAACGTGTTGTTATGTCATACTGTATATATACGGTACATTTATTTCTACCAAGCAAACAAATTTAAAAAGTATCGTACCAAGAAATAAGAGACACAAAATGGATATGAGAACCACAAAGCCAATGTTTCCATAGCTGACAAACAATGCAGCCATTCTTGACTTGAACAAATACTGCCATCTAAAGAGATTGACACATTTATGTTGATGCAATTACTACTAGTAGCCTATACTTTGTGCAAAAATATGCTTTCTGCATTATTCCAAGAAATGTATATATATTATATATACAAAAAATTCTATTATAACGACATTAAATATATATATAATCTAAATAAAATCTCTTCTGCCCAAAATATATATAATCTAAATATAATTTAATATAATACTAAATATAATTTAAATATAAATATAATTTGCTTCTGGCACTGAGTTAGTTGAGCACTCTCTTTTGATACTATAATCTAAATATATATATTACATTAATATTTAATAACATAATAATCATTAGGGTGGTTCAAAACAAGGGCTAAAAATTTTTTTGGAAATATTTATGGGTTACCTTACCCTCTAAAAAAATCTTCTATTTGCTTAAAAACACCTGTTATAAAATATTTTCAAAAAATATTAAAATTTAGAGGTGGCCCAAGGCTCCCGAAATTTAAAAAAAAACTGCAGATTTAAAATAGCCGTATTATAAAAATGTGGATACAATCTAGTTCGTACCATGAACAGTTCGTACCTTGAAAAGATCAAGAGAAAAAATTAAAAAAGCCAAAGTCGCTGATTGCAGTTTCCGCAATCATTTTAAAATTTTCCCCCTGAAAAGATCGTGAGAAAAATTAGCTCAAAGCCGAAGTCCGTTGATCGCAGTTTCCGCAAACATTTTTCCGCAGTTTTCGCTAACCCTAACCATAGAGTAATCTATGCTCTAACTCTAACCTTTGCTGATCGCAGTTTCCACAAACATTTTTCCGCAATTTCCGCTAACCTTTACCCTAACCATAGAGTAATCTATGCTCTAACCCAAACCATAGATGCCCTAACCCTCGCTGATCGCAGTTTCTGTTAAACGCAGTTTCCGCTTACCCATGGATCACGGAATTTGAAATTAATAAAAATTAAAAATGTAATGAAAAGAATTAAAAATCTAATTCAGTGATCCATGGCTTACCCTAACTCTAACCATAGAGTAATCTATGCTCTAACCCTAACCCTCGCTGATTGCAGTTTCCGCAACATTTTTCTGTCGTTTCCGCTAACCCTAACCCTCGAGTTTCAAATTGTTTGGGGAAACTCCGATCAGCAACTTCGGCGTTGTGTTATTAAACTGCAATCAGCAACTTCAGCTTTTTTAATTTTTTCTCTCGATCTTTTTAGGGTACCAACTGACTGTACAAATGGTTCAAGGTACGAACTAGGTTGCACCCTAAAAATGTTGATAACAAGATATAAGTGTTTGGGTTCATTTTTATCAGCATAATGAGCACTGTCTTAAATTTTCATTTCATTTAATTTCTATATATAGTAAAATCTTTCACAGTAAGGTTATATTCTGAACACTTCAAATCAATATAAAGGTTAAATATTCATTTCAAGTGAAACAGCAAAATTAATGTACACAAATGAATCATATGACTTTAACAGAATCAGATGTTGATGCATCAAACTTGACTTGTTATTGACCCTCTTTGGGTGACTTGGTATGGAAGATTTGCTACAGCAGCTGCTTTACCAATGAAAAGACCAGAGATGTACGTATGCGCCGCAAATTCTACGCCGCATACTTGCGGCGTAGACTTTTTGTTTGCGCTAACGCTTGCGGCCACATTTTTTTGGATAGTTTGCGCTTGAGGATGCGCTGTAAAGTTTTCGCGGGTTTTTAGCGCATAGCATCAACGCATACTTTTTAATGTCTTAGTTGTTGTTTGCAATTTTTTTTGTCAAACTGCAAAATGTTGACGTCTTGCAATTGCCCATTGTTCTAGTGTTGTGTCACAGTGTCATCTATTGTTCAGTCAGCTGGAGTTGGTTTGTATATCGCACTACTGTCTTTGACGGCAATGGCATTCAAACCTTCTCAGGCAATGAGCAGTGCAGCCTATGTAGTATGTATCTAAACAAACTCAAATATTTGGTCTCCGACCGTGATTGCTTGCATGATGTTGTACTCTGTATGTTATATGTGGTACATTACTTTGCCTTTGCCGGTTATTCTTGTTGTAGGCTATGTAGCGTAGTAATGTGTAGGCCTACATACAGAAGGCTATCAAGCTAAGGTAATTTTTACTTGACACATTATACAGTCTGTTGCGTAAGTATGTAATTATAGATGTTTTATAACTTGATGAGCAGTTTAGCAAAACATGCATCCAGGGGCCAATTGTGAGAGGCTTTTGAGTAGCCTACTGCTAATAACACTAGTTGTTATAGTCGTCATTTTATTTACGTTGAAAATATGTAACTCGTGACCAGCGTCACTACATAATCACAGTTCAGCGTTTTCTGGTACAGACGTTGGAATTGATTACCACCGCACTGCGCATGTAATCAATTGAGCGTTCTGTACCACGTTCCTCAGTTGATTGCTTTGCGTTTCTTTCTTACTATATATTGCGTTGATTTCATACACTGAATTAGTAAGTAACAAGAGGTAAATGGTTTTCTCACTTGGTTGGCTATCGCTACAATTATTATTGTTTATTTTATATTAAACGTCTGGAAATACAACAGACATTTAACTGGCGTCGCCGGCAGGATCTTTACAAAATTTCTACAGGATTTTAGAAACATGGAGATGTCTGACCCCACTGACGTATCTTCTCTTCGTTCGTTTTTAGGTTCCTTACAATTTTATTCGAAGTTTCTACCGTTGAACGCTTCTACTGTAGCAGAACCACTATACCATCTCACGAAAAAGGACATTCCTTGGAGATGGGGAAAACAAGAGGAAAACTCTTTTGCTCAGCTGAAGCATCATCTATCTACTGATGAGGTTCTTACACATTTCAATGCGTCACTTCCGGTAGGTATCGCATGTGATGCTTCTAGTGTGGGCATTGGTGCTACTTTGTTTCACCGTTACCCAGATGGCACAGAACGGCCTATAGCAAACGTTTCAAAAGTATTAACAGCCTCTCAGAGAAACTATAGTCAAATTCAGAAAGAGGCTTTGTCGATAATTTTTGCGCTAAAGAAATTCTATCAATATCTTTTTGGTAGATCATTCATTTTGGTCACAGATCATAAACCATTGCTTAGTCTTTTTGGCCCGATCAAATCGACACCTTCTTTGGCAGCAAATCGTTTGGCTCGTTGGGCACTCTTTTTATCGCAATTTACATACACTATTGAGTACAGGAAGACGAAGGATCATCAAAACGCTGATGCTTTGAGTCGCTTACCAGCAGGAGGGGATAAAGTCTTCGATGAAGAGGAAAGTGCGGATGACATTGATATCGTCTGCGCTATCGATGCTTTGGATTTGCAGGTCCAGACCCCAAGTGCCGCCTCACTGCGTAAAGAATCTTCTAAAGATCCTATCATTTCCACGGTAATGCGTTTCATTCATGAAGGATGGCCGGCCAAGTCTTCTCCACAAGACCCGGTCGAACCGTTTCGTAAGTACGCAGACTCTCTTTCTACTTGTTACGGGTGTCTACTTTACGGTTCCAGAGTGGTCATCCCTTCCAAACTTCGTCCTTCCGTTCTTCAGTTGCTTCATGAAGGACATTTCGGCATTGAGAGAATGAAGCAGTTGGCAAGGACGTCCGTCTACTGGCCAAACATCGATCGAGACATCGCGGAACTTTGTCACAAGTGCAGTACCTGTGGCGAATATCAACCGCAATCTAAAACCCAGGTCCAATCATGGACGGTTCCAGAAGCACCGTGGGGCCGCTTACACATAGATCATGCGGTAGAATTCATGGGTTACCATTGGTTACTCAGCATTGATGCTTTTTCTAAATACCCTTGTATTCATGCTACTACTTCCTTATCTTCAACAGCTACTATCAACCTGCTAGAAGAAGATTTTGCTCATTTCGGCTATCCCCATACTGTAGTAACCGATAATGCTACTACTTTTAAATCCACAGAATTTCAAACTTTCTGTAAGGAGAGGGGTATGGTACACATCACGGGTGCCCCTTACCATCCGGAAACCAATGGAGCGGCGGAGCGCCTCGTACGTACGTTCAAGCAAGCACTTCGCAAATCTTCCCTGCCCCCGAAACAAGCAGTCTTTGAATTCCTACAGCAGTATCGACGCACGCCCACTCCGAGTGGCTACTCTCCAAGCCAATTACTCAACAATCGTCAAATTCGAACCAAGATCGACACGCTTCTCCCCACACCGTCTCAAGTGGTACCCCGACAAAACCCTCACAACACGGACGCCTCTGAAGTTACAAAACGACATTTCAAACCGGGAGATCCCTGTTACGCGCTATCATTCACTTCACGACGGAGCCAGGATCCTCGTTGGGTTCCAGCCGAGGTGATTAAGCGACAGGGTAGCCGAATCTTCCTGGTACGTCTGCTGCCACATGGTCCGACGTGGAGACGCCATATGGAACAACTGCAACCTCGCTATGCATCATCGGAGGACCAGGAGCCGGGAGAAACTCCTGCACCAACAGTCGACTCCTCCGCTGTCTCCACCTCAACTCGAACGGATTCGGACGACACACCGACTGTACCGGAATTCGGGCCACACAACCCACGAGGGTCGAGCCGTCGCCGCAGACCTCCGGCCCGTTTCGGACTTTGAGAGTTATTGTTTAATTCGGTGTCTTGTTCATATTTTTCTTTGTGTATAAAAATTATCGGGGGAGGTGTTATAGTCGTCATTTTATTTACGTTGAAAATATGTAACTCGTGACCAGCGTCACTACATAATCACAGTTCAGCGTTTTCTGGTACAGACGTTGGAATTGATTACCACCGCACTGCGCGTGTAATCAATTGAGCGTTCTGTACCACGTTCCTCAGTTGATTGCTTTGCGTTTCTTTCTTACTATATATTGCGTTGATTTCATACACTGAATTAGTAAGTAACAAGAGGTAAATGGTTTTCTCACTTGGTTGGCTATCGCTACAATTATTATTGTTTATTTTATATTAAACGTCTGGAAATACAACACTAGTAATGCTAACTATCCCTGAATGCTAATAACAAAGAGTTGTGCAGTTCAGAATCTAAACTTGCTTGTGTCTGGCAGTTTTGTCTTCCATTAACCCACTTTTTAAAAATCTTATCAGAAAAAAGCATAGAGCTTACTGAGAGAATTATGGCATTAAAAGCAACATTAGTCTCATTCAAATGGAATCATTTTAAAAATAGTGTTTTTTATAATGGATTTTTAGGGAGCGACAGTTATTATATTACGGTACTAGGAGCGACAGTTAGTATAATACTAGAATTTTCTTGATAGGCATATGCTACAGTTTCTTACACTACACTATTGTATTAACACTTTAGCTGCCAGCGTTTTGAAAAAGTGAGAGGAGTTCTCCTTTTTCTCTGGTTGCCATGGTAATGAAAAAATGGGTTGCCAAACTATTGAAACGCACTTTGAAATTTTGGAGCAAATCAGTGTTGCAATTGATCGTCGAAATGACCATTGCATTTACAAGCGCGCCAGTCAGCAAAACAGTTTTTTTTTTTGCATCGAATCAACCTGTTCAGACGTGAAATCAATGTAAAAAAAAAAAACGATAGACCGAGTGATTCAACGTATTCAAACATTGAATCAATGTAAATACGAACTGTTAGGCTAATTCGGTTCTTTGAACAAATCGAATGGCTTTTGTAAATATTTCTCAGTTGCAACTTATACCTGATCAGCAAAAGTTCCTTTTTTACACGATTTCAACGTCTGGCGACGATGAAACGATGTAAAAATGACAATTTATGCTGGCCGGTAGCTAGGCTACTGTACGGTAGGCTACCGAAGTTTAACTTAACCAACTAGGCGATTGCAAGCATATTTCCTTTCGATGAAACCTATAGGCTACCACGTTTGGTTTGCCTTTACATTACATTCAAAAGTTTTGTTGACATCATAGCATAGTCATAGCCTATATTCATAAGAAAATGCTTGCTTGGATTTTTTTAGCGACTAGGGTTAGATAGCCTACAGGACTTCTAGCTAGTACCAGTAAGCAGTCTAGTCTAGTGACTTTAAATGAATAGGTAAATTAGTCTAAACCTTAAAAAATAATAGAATATTTCAATTACCTTGCTGCATAAAAAGTAAGCTCTTTTACATGACCTATGTGCATTGATCAATATACTAGTAGCCTGGCATCATTATCCCAGTCTAAGAATTTCTAGACCTCAAAGTCATTGCTGAATTTCAAGCTTTGTTCACACTGATTGGTGTTTTGACTTTTATTTAATTTTAAGAATTTGGCGGGGAAATGGGTTAAAAATTGTTTTTTTTGGTTTAAAATTGAAGCAACCTGTCAGGCCCCCAGACTGGCAACACATTAGGATTTTTGGGGCATTGTGACATCATGTGACGTTAAATTACATCACAATTGCACGAGCTAACTCGTTTCCAGCAGCAGAACTGTTAAGGAATAACTTACGGTAATACTAATCTCCAAGTGAAATGGAGCATGATAATACAAATCCATGGCCCTACATGGAAAAGTATTTTAAGCTCTCTTCTTCGAAAGGCAGAAACTTATATTTTCAATGCCAGATGTGCCTTCCGGCCAAAAAAATTTCTTGTAACGAGAAATCGCGAAGTGGCTTGAAAAGTGTGTTGTTTCGAGTGGTTTATACTGTGTGAATATTTGGCACCTAGCAAACAAAATGAGTTTGCGCTAGAGTATGCGCTAACGCTGACGCCGCCAACTTTTTTTACAAGTTGCGTTGACGCATGCGGCGTATAGTTTTTCGAACGTTTGCGTTTGCGCTGACGGCGTCAATATTTTTTGTATGCGCATACATCACTGGAAAGGACAGACTATATATATTAATATTATATGATATATCCAAAATGTTTGGTTAAAGAAAAAACATGTTAGTGTCAACTAGTCTCAGATCCTACACATGATTTTGGTACATAGGATTGTACACTAAATGCTAAAAAGTACAACTTACCTTTTAGCACTTATGAACGGTAGGCATAAAAGAATGCACACAAATATTTCAGCATACAAGAAACCAGCTACCAAGGTCCACTGCAAACTCATCTTCAATTTCACTGGTGTTTGATCTTGTACAATACCGGGTACTAACTTTGCAAAAACAAGAATTTCTCAGTCATCTAAAATTCTAAACAAATCAAAACTATATATAATCAACCTTGACTTGGTTAGTGTTTTTCATCTTTAGTAGATATGTACAAAAAGTTTTATGGTTTACATCAGCTAAGGCTTTGTTGACTAATGATGAGACTTGTCTTCTCTATATGCATGAGTAGGCTATTGAGCAAGTGGTGGGATGCCTTGTTTGTAGGTATGCGGCATTGGCAGTAGGCATCCTGTAACAACGCACATTGTGTCATTTAGGCAATGGCCTAACTTCATTGTATTCTTGCAGTTGGGAGTTGGCACAATGCTGTAGCTGCATACTCTACGCCTTCAGCATCGTAGGCGAGTACCAGGCCACCACTGCAGATAGTAAAGGCATTTCCCCACTGGAAGAATACTTCTACGAGGTACCTCAAAAGTCCATTACGTGCGGATATTTTTGTAAAAAGACTGTCTGAATGACGAAGTTGAATCAGTGAACTGAATGCCTTTTGCTATGTAGGTCTAAGACAGTGGTTCCCAACCGGGGTGCCGCGGCACCCTGGGGTGCCAATTGCAATGCTCAAGGGTGCCGCGAGATATTGCAATACTGCAGCCTATTCTATATTTTAACTTTAACCTGTTGAGTGCGAAATTTATTTATTTCTAACTGAGTTTCAGTGCGTATTAAGTTTCGCGTCTCGCAGTTATTCCCGGCTCCCTTCTGGGGAGTCGCTTAGTGGGTAAGTCGCTGGCGGTAAGTAGATAATCCGCGGTAAGTAAGCCTTTGTTTCCTGAGCTAGGAAAAACAGCGTGAAAGAGATTCTAACTCGTTGCTGTTCCTTCCATAAAAACGTTTGAAACGCATCATTATTGCCAGGTTTCATGATTTTATTTTGCGTTTCACGACGCACAATTGGGTCTCCAAATTAGCGTATTTAGTAGATATCTTCGACCATTTAAATAACGTGAATGCCAAAATGAAACTCTCTTAACTTCAACCGATAAAATGAAAGCACTGAGAGAAAAATTGCAAATGTGGTCCTTAAAAGTGGAGAACGGAAACTTTGACATGCTTTCACATTTCTCTGAAATGAAGAACAAAGAAGTTGTCTCAATAATAACTCAGCACCTAAAATCATTGGAAGAAAAGATTGAGAAGTATTTTCCCAGCTTGTTCACGGAAAATTACGCATGAGTAAGAAAACTATTTTACTGGACTCTCATATTGTTTTGAATCTTATAGAAGAAGAATTAATTGACATTCGTAACGATGGAAATTTTAAGCTTATGTACAAGCAGATGCCCAGATGCCTCTCGACGAGTTCTGGATAAAAATTCAAAATGAATATCCTTGCGTTGGAAAGAAAGCTATTGAGCTTTTGCTGCAGTTTTCTACATACCTATGTGAGAGTGGATTTTCCATATTATTGAACATAAAAACTAAAAAACGATAAGGACTGCTTATAGTCGAGGATGAAATGCGGGTGGCTTTATCGAATGTGCCCTCAGATATTAAGGGACTTTGTGCAAGAAGTCAAGCCCAAATTTTCCACTGACTTTTGAATAAATAGGCTAGGCTACATTTATTTACGCGCGCTATACTGTACAATACAACTTGTTTGTTTGTGTTTGTTTTTCATATCTTTATCCTGCATTGCGGGAAAGCGGACTTGAGCGCTATGCATCGGTGTACGCCTTCCGACGTACACCTGACCCACGCTGCAGCCGACGGTAATGTCTGTTTCCGGTTGTCTACTCTACTTGTGACTTAAATTTGGTAGGCTACTACCCATTACTCGAAATCGATCACTGGGTAGAGGAAATTGTCGTAAAGTTTCTTGCCCAGAGAAACAACAGCAAGTGCGGGTGGCTGGGATCGAACATGCAGGCACTCGACTGCGAGCCCAACGCGCTAACCACTCGGCCACTGCTGTCGACAACTCGGCCACACTCTGCCACTGCTGCCGACAACTCATTCTGTGTTATTTCATACAGTTATTTGAAATACAGAAACCTTATAAAATTGATCCAGTTTTGCCAGGGTGCAGCAAACTATTTATCCCTTTGATAGGGTGCCGCAAGGTCAAAAAGGTTGGGAACCACTGGTCTAAGAGATAGATTGAATGCTAGTGGTGTTTGTGAATTGTAAGGCAGCAGTGACTGCAAGAATTGGTTGGGCGAAATTCAGAGAGTGTCGAGAGTTGTTACGTGGTAGATTTCCCTTGAAAATGAGAGAAAGAATTTATACTAGTTGTGTGAGTGACGTCACGATATTGAAAATGATGCTTTCTGTCTTTATGTCTCTAAAACAAAGTTTGCCTAATTTTAAACGAAACTGCATTAAAAGAGCGAGTTTTGCCAATACCAAACATTCAAATATCTCAACCAGAAATTCGCAACAAGAAAACATATGTCTAAAGTCTAAACAATGTCTAAGAAAACATCATCTTATCCTTTTGCTATGCCACCGGACAGTTTTGTTCAAAATGCTCTCAGAATGCACCAAATTCAAATTAATTTTTCAAAATTTTATGGGAGAGACCCCCCAGACACCCCGCCGCTGGGTGTCGCCGTTGTCAAACACGCTGTCCGCCTTCGCCCTTCGATCATCAAAAGCCCCCCCCCCCCTTTCAAAATTCCTGGCTATGCTACTGCTTCCTACCCACACAAACTAAACATATGTGTCTGTTATGGCAGCTTCATCGCTTGCAGCTTGCAGCATTGAAATCTTATGGAAGCTTGATCGATTTTAAACTTTAAAGTTATTACAAGATAAAGATAGTACTTGTTCTGGATTTGTAGCCAATTGATTCGTGTAGATGTATGATCGTGCTTTCCAATGATGGCAAAATTGTTAAAATCCGAGCAGAAACGAGAAAATTACAGCAAGTTCAGTGGAAGCACTATTTACCGATCACAGCAAACAGGGGGTGGCGTATACTGAATAAGGATCGATTCGCCTTTACAATGCATTGGAAAAAAGTGTCGCTGAGCGGCTACGTTTGAACGACGATTGCCCGTTTTATAGATAAGATATGAACCTGAAACTTTTCAGGTGCGTAAAGCAAGACATATTCTTTTAGTTTGCAAAAATTTAATGATTTTATTGTAAAAATTAAGTTGCTGAGAATCGTTACAAGTTGGTAAAGTTTAAGCTATCACAAGATAAAGCTAGTACTTATTTTGTGCTATTGTTTAATTGATTTGTATGATCGTGCTTTCCAACGATGGAAAAATTGTTAAAATCTGAGCAGAAACGAGAAAACTACTGCAAGTTTAGTAGAAGCACTATTTACCGATCACTGCAAGCAGGGGGTGGCTTATACTCAGTGATGGGCATTATCGGCGATAATTCATCGGCGATAATTATCGGCGATAAATTTTTATCGCTTATCGTTATCGCTCAATTATTTTTTCAGTTATCGTTTATCGTTATCGCCAAAGGCAATATTTGATTATCGCCGATAATTAATCGCCGATAAATTTTATTTCGGATCAACGCACAAGTGGAAAGACCATGAAAAGTAATATTTTTACTAGCCACCTAGTTAATGATACTAAAATTAAAATCAGTTCTTCATCAGTGCCTGAAGTGTGTGTGCACAGGTCGTTATCAGGGAAGGGGGCACGCCCCCCTGCAGTGACGGCCCTGACAACACAATAATTTTTAGAGTTGCAAATTGCAATGCATGCAACATACGAGGCCGCTTTTACATCGGAAACATTGTCTTTCGCGCCACCTCACGATCAACTATTTTATTCTTGTGTTTTCTTGCTTCGTTGGAAGTGTTAGTTTTTAGTAATTGTCGTAAAAAAATAAAATCTCTTTCGTCAAAACATGAAACTTACTGTTTTAAGCGCATTAAATCTTTAGATGAGTAGATTAACTAAAATTGCAAGAACTTGCCTTGAGACGTGCGGTTACGTCACAAACACAGAATAAAAGACAAAATTTACACACAATAACAACACAAGATCGGTTATAGACTGTAAGATCGATTTTTTTCTAGCTTGGCGATATAACTTTAATCCAAAAATAATAACCGAATGCATAAGTGCTATTTAACTTAAAAAGTTAACCCATTTGTGCCTAAAGTGAAAGTACTTAAAAAAATTTTCGGAAAATTTAAATATTGCATAATTATGACCTAAAAAACATAATAATAATTATAATCATGCTTTTATTTGCGCCCATTGCGATAACATACAGTACACTGCAATCACAGATGCGATACAACAGACGACAGGAAGCAGCGAAGTGACATATAGTCTTCGAGTCAACTGCTCCCCTTATTTTGGCTTGCCTTTATGTGTCTTTCGCTGAGACACAGCCGCGTGCTCTGGACCGGTGTCGAACCCACGTCCTTTCAAACGTCGCGCAGACGTTCTCACCACTCGGCTACGCAGCCGACTTATCACATATCACAATTATTTTTTTCCTAATTGTGTTTGTACTTTTTGAGAAAAAAGCCGTCCTATATATAAGACGCTAGACAAATCCGTTATCAAATTTCACAAGTTTCTTGTGCGTAATGCTTAAGCGTTATTACATTTTACTTATCGCTCAAAGTGATAAATGGGAAATGTCTTGTTCATGTCTTGTCATGTCATTATTGTCATCGAGCATTTTATTGAAATGAAAGTTAAAAAAATATGAAGATGAAAATTAGCAAAGTAACACAACATCACTGAAACAAGTCATTGCGGAATATGATATTGCTTGAAGCATTTAACATGCAGACCGACATCACATTTTTTGCATCTTGTAGTAGTTTTTGCATGACAATAGGCGCATCGAGTTGCGTGGTAAAATTATGCTAAATACAGTATAACCTTTCTCATTTACTGTAGCCTACCTATGCGACATAGCCTACCCCAATCAAATATTTTTATTCCCACTAACACAGTGCCTACATTGTAATTCTTATCTCAACAACTCAGCGTTCTGCCATTGCTTTAATGATGGTGTTCACAAAGAAAACAAAAAAAATTATCAGTAAATTACGATAATCATGTTATTGTTCTTAAACAAACACGACTAATTTGACAAGCTTGATGGATTTCACAGTATATGCACATTTTTACTACCAATGACGCTTAAGATTACTGATAAATTTTCAAGCATTTTGCGTTTTTGGGAAAATTTTCAATCATTGCTGACTTTGCTGTAAACAGCCCTTTAAGCAGAAAGCAAAATACAAAGTTTGGAATTTTTTATGGTATTTTCGTTTGATTTAATTATTTTGCCTACTGCATGTAGGCTAAGCGGCAGTGTAACTCAATTGATAAAAGCATCCAACTGGTACCTGAAGGTATAGTTATCAGCACGGCGGTTACCTCAGTGGTTTGATTCTGGATCAAGAGGTTGAAGATTCGATACCCACTGCCGCTATTGCGATTTTATTTATGCATAACTTACAAAAAGTTTGGTCCCTTTACAGTATATTATGTTCGATTTTTCGGCATGTTGATGAAAACAGTTCGTGCTGCATGGGATGGGGCAGCGCTAATCAAGAAAAAAAATTATCGTTATCGGACATTATCGGCGATAATTTATCGTTTATCGTTATCGCTTAACTTTTTTTTGATTTATCGTTTATCGTTATCGCTTTAGGCATTTTTCGTTTATCGATTATCGTTATCGCTTAACTGAAAAATGAGTTATCGCGCCCAACACTGCTTATACTGAATAAGGATCGATTCGCCTTTACAATGCATTGAAAAAAAGCTTAGCTGGGCGGTTAAGTTTGAACGACGATTGCTTGTTTGGTAGATGAGATACAAATCTGAAACTTTTCAGGTGCATAAAGCAAGATATACTCTTTCCATTTGCAAAAGTTTAATGATTTTATTGTAAAAATTAAATTGCTGAGTATCGGTACAAGTTGGTGAAGTTTAAGTTATCACAAGATAAAGTTAGTAAGATACTTACTTTGTGCTTGTGTTTAATTAATTCGGGTAGATATATAGGCATATTTGTACTTTCCAACGATGGCAAAATTGTTAAAATCCAAGCAGAAATGAGAAAGCTACAGCACTTTCAGTGGAAGGACTTTTTACCGATCATTGCAAACAGGGGTGGCTTATACTGAATAAGGATCGATTCGCCTTTACAATGCATTGGAAAAAAGTGTCGCCGAGCGGCTACGTTTGAACGACGATTGCCCGTTTTATAGATAAGATATAAACCTGAAACTTTTCAGGTGCATAAAGCAAAACATATTCTTTTAGTTTGCAACAATTTAATGATTTTATTATAAAAATTAAGTTGCTGAGAATCGGTACAAGTTGGTGAAGTGTTATCACAAGATAAAGTTAGTACTTATTTTGTGCTACTGTTTAATTGATTTGTGTAGATGTATGATTGTGCTTTCCAACGATGGCAAAATTGTTAAAATCCGAGCAGAAACAAAAATACTACAGCAAGTTTAGTGGAAGCACTATTTACCAATCACAGCAAACAGGGGGTGGCTTATACTGAATAAGGATCGATTCGCCTTTACAATGCATTGGAAACAAGCTTCGCCGAGCGGCTACGTTTGAACGACGATTGCCCGTTTTGTAGATAAGATATAAACCTGAAACTTTCCACGTGCATAAAGCAAGACATACTCTTTGCAGTTGCGTTAGATTGGTACTTTTATTGTAAAAATTGAAATGCGAGCAGAAATTAGATAGCTACAACACATTTAGTTGCCAACGTTTCATATTTTTATTTTTAAAGTTTAATTGGGTAAATTTTTAGTTGAATTTATGCAATTCGGTAAATGTTATGTCATTCTAGGTTGTTATATTCAACACTCGAGATTGGTTTAATGTTTTTATTGTAAAAACACAATAAAATTGTCAAAAAATCCAAATCCATTCCGCTTTATCACCTTCTTTCCGCCGCTTTTTAACATCTTTTTTTCACCACTTTTGTAGTAGTTGCGTCCGTTTTGTGACGTCATGTTGGTCAGGGTGGCGGATTCTATCATAGATATCTTATATAGCCTATCACTGTTCCAAGCGTACTGTGATAGTTTAGCATGTATAAATCTTTTAACGAGATCCACTGTACCAACATCGCTCTTTTCAGGGGCATAGAGCTCTTGAAATAAAGTATATTCAACCTCCGCGATGCCATTCATAAATTTTTCGCTTTCTGTCTCTGATCCCTCGTTCTCAATACATGGGTGATCACCATTTGGCGAACTTCTTCCGCGTGTATTCCAGGGAGCCATTCCAACCAACGCCAAAGCCGGTAATTCGGATGAGTCGCGCTGGCCAGAATATATTGTGAAACTCTTATTGTGAAACGAGATTTTCCATAAAAACAAAAAATGACGCTTAGCGCTTGACGCTTAAACTCGGCAAAATAGTTGACGGCGCTATCACTTCCGTCAACTGAAAAATAAATTGACGGCGCTAGCCTCAGCGTCAACAAAAAGTTGACGCCGTCATACGACGCCGTCAAATTGACGGCGTCAACGTACAACACTGTCCGTGATGCTAATGAAGCTGTCTCAGCAGGGAGGAGGATGCCCCCTGCCCTCAAAATTTCTCTGGATGGGGGGCAATGGTGCCCTTTTAAGGTCATGTAAGCTACTGCAAATAGCCAAGTTATAGGGCCTATAGCCTACAGTAGGCCCACACAAATTATCCCGTGGACACATTTTATACTTTGCAGCAGATTGTGATGCTATGAATGTGAAATTTACCTTTCGTTTCTTGTTCAAGCTATTGCAATTATTCATCTGTCTCACATTTCGACTTTCATGGCTAATAGCGGGAAAACGAATGAGTTTCCCAGCATTATCGCTATATCTCATCCTAAAACTCTCGTCCTAAAATTGTTCCGGCGCCCCTCTATCTCAGGTTTGTAAACTGCCTACAACAAGCTTTAATGAGTCACTGGAAATAAGCTTAAATGAAAGTTCCAACGATCATGAAACAGAAGTTGCATAACCTACGTGAAGAAAGATTATTGTCTTGATTTTTCATAGTAGGCTATTCTGTGAAAACTTGAAATATACGCCAAACAAAATATTCCAAAGGAGCTCAAAAGCCACCACTCGCCAAGCCCAAACCGTACAATAATAGCCTACCATAGATACGCTAGCCAAGCTGGCAACCTTGATTGTTGATTGTGTCCATAAAGTCAATCGAGCGTGACGATAATTCCACAATTGCTGAGTTGCATATCTATAATGTAAGATATCTATGATTCTATACTTGCACCCCAGTTTCTTCTAACCAACTATTTAATTTTGCAACAGAAACAATAGAATGATCATTTATTACAGTGTTGCCAGACTCCAGTTTGAGTTTGCGCTAGTGTATGCGCTAACGCTGACGCCGCCAACATTTTTTACAAGTTACGTTGGCACATACGGCGTATGGTTTTTCGAACGTTTGCGTTTACGCTGACGGCGTCAATATTTTTTGTATGCGCGTACATCACTGGATATATGTAAGTAAGATATCTAGCCTATGTTATTACACGGTAGGCTATTATCTGTTTGCGTCAGACAAAGCTGTCCATATCCAAAACAAAAGAACAAAATAATACACAAACTGCAAATGCACAAAGATCACAGAGAGCCACTTTGGATGTCGTCAGTTTAAGATTTCACTAAATATCTACTGTTACAAATTTACATACAATGAGCGTTGAAACAGTTGAAAGTATTTAGAACGATAAAAACAATCAGAAGACATCAGGTCAGATATAAAGCGATTTCAGGAGTGTATATATGCAACGGTTGATAAACGAAAACATGTTTTTCCTCAATAAAGTTACGCAAACGTTGTTATATTATTCATTACTTGATATTAACGTGCACTGACATAACGAGGCAAATTGTGCAACATTCTGAAAGAATTATTAAGCAACACGTAATCGTAAGCAACTGACTCGGTGACTAATATAGTAGAGCTACCATATGTCCTCTTTTAAGAGGATTTGTCTTCTTTTTTGAAGAAAAGTAAATTGTCCTCGGAGCATAGCATCTTTTCACATATAAACTAGGTGGGCACTTGCCCACCTAGTCCCTTTGCTTGCCCCCCCTAGCCCTTTCTTTGCCCCCCTAGTTTGAAACTAGGTGGGCAATTTTTAAGACTTGATTTTGTTTAAATTAGATCCAAGTTAAAGAATGAACAGCTAATCAGTGGTTCTCAACCTTTTTTTGGCTGTTACCCTAATCTCCATCCTGAAGTGAGCCAATTACCCCCAAGATCAATTTTCAAAACAAAAATGTTTATTGCTATGTATTAGTATTCCAAAGGGCTATCTATGACAATCAAAATGCAATACAATGCTGAATACAAGACGACAATGCGTGATAAACATTCAATGCGAAGGTTGGACCTGGACTTCAGCCCCAGCTTTGTGATCCTTGGCCTTGTGGTACTGACTACTGAGGGCGATTCTTGTGTCGCTTTCGACATCCAGGCGATTGCACTTCTTTGTCTTCATTCCCAAGACAGTAGAAAACCTTTGTTCACAACGATACGTTGTTGAAAAAGATGTCAGGATATTTAATGCAGTGTCGCTAATGTAGGTGCGTCCTGGAGTCTGCCAAACCAGAAGGGTTCCAATCCAAGCCTTTCCCTTGAAGTCAAGTTTCAACGCTTCGTTCATTCGGAAAGTGATAAATTCTTCTTTGGCCCGAAAGTCGTCATCATCCACCTGGCTGTCATCTTATGTGAAGGGCTCAGTGCAACGTTGGAGACTAGCCGTGTCCAAATTCCTAAAGTAGTGGGCCAATGTCCATCGTCTTGGCTTGCTGGCCTAAGTGGTCACTGGTCAGCTATGTCCTCTTTCAACGCCGCTGTCAACTCAAGTCCATTGCCTTCGAAGTACATGTCAAGCGTCTGAAACTGCACCACTGTACTCTTCCAACTCGCTTGTTCCACAATTTAACCTTCGTGATAAATGCAGCTACGGCTACTTTGGTTTCGATCACAGTTACATTCTTGCCTTGAATTAAAAGATTGCCTTTGTCCGCCCCGATAGCTCAGTTGGTTAGCGCGTGACTTCTGGAACGAAAAAGCTTCAAGATCACGCTGGTTTGACTCTCGGAGTGTGCGCTTGAGCAACGAACGTTAAGGATTGCTCTCCATTTAGCAGCATCTAATGGATGGAATATTTACCCGGCAACAAGACTTCAACAATCGGAAACTTCACTCTGCCAATCTCGGTGACCGGGCCTGCGTCAGTGATTCAAAGTCTGTACAAGTAGGCTATGCGAAACTGCCAGGATTTAGCTCTGCAAGAAGCTTTCCCAGTCCGAGAATAAAAATTCAATCAATCAATTCACCAAAGAATCAGCCAGGTAGCACAGCTGGGAAATCCACTGTTGGTTAGGGAAATATTCAGCCAAGTCGGATTTTTTTCAATCAGAAAAACATGGACAGCCTTACGAAGTTCGACCAGGCGAGTTATCACTTTGCAACGAGACAGCCATTGTAGCCTACTTCTGTGTGGTACAGTAATGCTTCGTATCTTTCTCCCATCTTCTTGCACAGTTCCTTGTAAAGAAAGCTGTTCAATTCCTTAGCTTTTAGAAAGTTCACAACCTTCACTGTTTTCAAATCGGGTCTCGTTATCACCCCCCAAAAAAATAGGCAATTTACCCCCATGTTGGGAACCACTGAGCTAAATGGAAAGCTTTAGCATACATTTAGACCTTATGAGCCTACCTTTGACCTTACTTATGATATCCTTAATGTTCCATTCAAGCAGATTAATTATATTATCAATTTGTGTTGTGAGTAGGCTACCTCAACTATTGTGTGAGATTCTAAATGTCTGAATTACGGTACCGAAGTTTGTTGCCTGATTTTCATCAAAATAAAATACCAGCTTTTTAGAATCATCTAATTCTGCAAAGATTCAACTCATTATAATATCTTAGGAGTTGTGTTTCATATATTATCATAGTTATTTCTTTTTACTTTAGTACAAGAGACCTCTGCAACTAAATGCTGCTAGATTAAATTTTATTACATTATTATTTATAAAATATTGTGGGCGGGGATGAATATGGGAATCAATTATGGGTCTTAAAAGTTTAATCTAGGTAGCCTATAATATGCTTTTTCACCCACAATTTGCCTGAGAAATCTACATTTTTAAGCTTAGGCTACATGTTTTACGTTCGGGAAAAAATGCTCTTTTCCCATCATTTACGCGCAAAGCGCCCTTTTTAACATAACTCTCGCGCTAAAAATGCCCTTTTTTGAAAATTTGCCCACTTAGTCCCAATTTGTGAAAAGTTGCTAGCCTATGCCTCCGAGGACACCCAAAAATGCTCAAATGTCCGCTTTTTTACATTTTCAGTTTTCTTGCTCATATTTTCAACAGGATTTCATTGTTATGTGACTTTTTGCAATTTCCAACCATTTTTGTAGGCTACCAATGCAACATGTTGATTTATAGATTTTCGAAAAATCATTGGGGTACGGTACTAAGTTATTTGATCTGTTGTTCTAAACAATCTTAGACGTTCATTGAAACAAACTACATTGCTTTGCGATTGTCGTAGGTAGCCAAATGGCGGTCAGTGATGAGTGCGAGCGAACTGCAAATCCACATGTGAGGGAATTGCTTCATTTGAGGAGATCTGATTAACAAATTTATGAAAAAGAAAAAATAGGACAAACTAAAAAAACTTGAAAAAATCAAAAAGAAAGTAAATCACAAAGACATAAAAAATTTAAAAACGCAAAAACTTTCAAAAGAGTTTGACATGTTTACTTTTTAAGGTTCTCACACTTTTACAATAAATTATTGTTTTATCCAGATCTATTTTATATTGATTCAGCGCTTGTAGACGTTGCTGATTAGCCTACCAACTTAATAGTTTGGCTAATTTGTCAAGTGAAGCAAATCGAAAAAATAATGCAATCTGCACTATGCATAACATATTAACCTATTTCAAAATAAATCGTGGCATGGATAGTTGGATACTAAGGCTACAACTTATGTGGGTGCAAATGTAGAATAAATTTTATCTGTGATGCAGCCACAATGATGCAAGAAATGAACTAGCCTTTTAGTTGAGTCTGTCCTTAGCATCTCATTAACAGCTGTATACAACTTCAATTATATTTAGTGCAAGTAATTTTATGATTTCGTTAAAGCTGACCCTTTTTTTCTGAAAAAAGTTGAGGCATGGCTATCTACAGATAGCCTATTGCTTGCCTCACATTTTTATTACTTTATCACATCACATTTTTATTTTGTTACACAAATCTAACAAATCGGCTTACGAAAAACAAATTTGTTTGTTATTTGCTGTAACTTTTGCTGCATACGTCTATAATTATCCAAAAAGATGTATAAAGTTCTTCATACGTAACATTCTACTTGTATTTTACTCGCTGGCGAAACGTGTCCTCTTTTTAAGCGATGAAAATATGGTATGCCAATAATATAGTCTTTTGCTGCTTCCTGTGTGTTGTGGAATCATGATTGTGCTATTTTGTTCGCACTGTTTGTAACTGTAACTTATACTACTCTCACTGCGGACGAAATAAAAGGCTTCGCTCACTCTCTCTCTTTCTATAACCCTAAGCAGTGATTCCCAAACTTTTCTATTCGCGTACCATTCAGCGTTTCATACAGTGTTGGTATACCACCTATATTAAAAAAAACATAGCCTACATTGTGCAATAAAAAGGCAAAAAGTTTAACGAATATCACAGGACTCCAAGACAAAAAGATTAGGCTAATATTAGACTAAATATAATTAACTGTTTGGCTGTCGCATAATTAGAAGGCCAAGAAATAGGTTGCACTGTTACTGCAATTCTTATACAGTCCTATGGGCAGTGATGGGCATTATCGGCGATAATTTATCGGCGATAATTATCAGCGATAAATTTTTATCGTTTATCGTTATCGCTTAATTATTTTTTCAGTTATCGTTTATCGTTATCGCCAAAGGCAATATTTGATTATCGCCGATAATTAATCGCCGATAAATTTTATTTCGGATCAACACACAAGTGGAAAGATCATGAAAAGTAATATTTTTACTAGCCACCTAGTTAATGATACTAAAATTAAAACCAGTTCTTCTTCAGTGCCTGAAGTGTGTGTGCACAGGTCGTTGTCAGGGGAGGGGGCACGCCCCCCTGCAGTGACGGCCCTGACAACACAATAATTCTTAGAGTTGCAAATTGCAATGCAATGAAATGCATGCAACAAGTCTCTTGTTGTTTTGCTGCAATGGGCAATCGCGAGTGAATTTTACAATTAAAATGTAAGCGCATGGCGGTACAGATTCCTTTGAAGCGAAGCAAAAGAAATGGGCAAGTGGTTTGTGAAAGTGTCGCAATACGAGGCCGCTTTTACATCGGAAACATGGTCTTTCGCGCCACCTCACGATCAACTATTTTATTCTTGTGTTTTCTTTTCGTTGGAAGTGTTAGTTTTTAGTAATTGTCGTAAAAAAATAAAATCTCTCGCGTAAAAACATGAAACTTACTGTTTTAAGCGCATTAAATCTTTAGATGAGTAGATTAACTAAAATTGTAAGAACTGGCCTTGAGACGTGTACGTCACAAACTCAGTTTAAAAGACAAAATTCATACACAATAACAACACAAGATCGGTTATAGACTGTAAGATCGATTTTTTTCTAGCTTGGCGATATAACTTTAATCCAAAAATAATAACCAAATGCGTAAGTGCCATTTAACTTAAAAAGTTAACCCATTTGTGCCGAAAGTGAAAGTAGGCCTACTTAAAAAAAATTTCGGAAAATTTAAATATTGCATAGTTATGACCTAAAAAACATATCACAATTATTTTTTTCCTTATTGTGTTTGTACTTTTTGAGAAAAAAGCTGTCCTATATATAAGACGCTAGGCAAATCCGTTATCAAATTTCACAAGTTTCTTGTGCGTAATGCGTGTTATTACATTTTACTTATCGCTCAAAGTGATAAATGGGAAATGTCTTGTTCATGTTTTGTCGTGTCAATATTGTCATCGAGCATTTTGTTGAAATGAAAGTTCAAAAAATATGAAGATGAAAATTAGCAAAGTAACACAACATCACTGAAACAAGTCATTGCGGAATATGATATTGCTTGAAGCATTTGACATGCAGACCGACATCATATTTTTTGCATCTTGTAGTAGTTTTTGCATGACAATAGGCGCATCGAGTTGCGTGGTAAAATTATGCTAAATACAGTATTACCTTTCTCATTTACTTATGCGAATGCGACATAGCCTACCTCAATCAAATATTTTTATTCCCACTAATACAGCGCCTATATTGTAATTCTTATCTCAACAACTCAGCGTTCTGCCATTGCTTTAATGATGGTGTTCACAAAGAAAACAAAAAAATTTATCAGTAAATTACGATAATTATGTTATTGTTCTAAAACAAACACGACTAATTTGACAAGCTTGATGGATTTCACAGTATGCACATTTTTACTACCAATAACGCTTAAGATTACTGATAAATTTTCAAGCATTTTGCGTTTTTTGGAATTTTTTTAATTATTGCTGACTTTGCTGTAGCCTAAACAGCCCTTTAAGCAGAAAGCAAAATACAAAGTTTGAAATTTTTTATGGTATTTTCATTTGATTTATTTATTTTGCCTACTGCACGTAAGCGGCAGTGTAACTCAATTGATAAAAGCAGCCAACTGGTATCTGAAGGTATAATTATGAGCACGGCGGTTACCTCAGTGGTTTGATTCTGGATCAAGAGGTTGAAGATTCGATACCTACTGCCGCTGTTGCGATTCTATTCATGCATAACTTTAAAAAAGTTTTGTCCCTTTACACTACAGTATATTATGTTCGATTTTTCGTCATGTTGATGAAAACAGTTCGTGCTGCATGGAATGGGGCAGCGCTAATCAAGAAAAAAAAAATTATCGTTATCGGACATTATCGGCGATAATTTATCGTTTATCGTTATCGCTTAACTTTTTTTTGATTTATCGTTTATCGTTATCGCTTTAGGGATTTTTCGTTTATCGATTATCGTTATCGCTTAACTGAAAAATGAGTTATCACGCCCAACACTGCCTATGGGTGCAACACAAGTCTAATAAACTTTTCCAAAAGTGTTCCAAAGAAAACAGTTTGAGTATCACTGGCCTAAACCTTCCGTCATAAACACTGGAATCCCCTCAGAATAAAATTAATTATTACGGTAGCGTACATAATATTGTGTAATCTGAAAGTTTGTGCAAATTCTGTTATGCAAATGCTTGCAATAATTATTGCAAGCATTTATGGTAAGCATTATTTAAGTAAGCATTATTATTAGGTATTATTAGGTATTAGGTATTATTAGGTATTATTATTAGGTAATTATTAGGTATTATTAGGTATTATTAGGTATTATATTAGGTAATTATTAGGTATTATTAGGTATTATTAAGCATTATTATTAGGTATTAAGTATTAGGTAAGCATTATAGTAAGCAAGCATTAATTATTATTAGCATTTATGCAAAATTAGTGCAAATGCTGTTAAATTTAAATGAGTTTCTTTCGTAGGCCTACCATGTTCAAGACTTCCGCGTACCACAGTGGAAACCACCGCCCTAAAGCAATTTCATCAACAGCAATTTAAGTTGCTGAAACTGGAAAAATTCACACCTTTTAAACTATACTTATTACCGTACACTAAAATATTGACCAATTGGGCGCCGAATTTGAAACTTGTCTAGGGTACAAAATAGCCATGCGCCGACACTGCTGAGGTCTATAGCCTAAAACTTGTCTAGGGTACAAAATAGCCATGCGCCGACACTGCTGAGGTCTATAGCCTAAAACTTGTCTAGGGTACAAAATAGCCATTTGCCGACACTGCTGACAGTGCTGAGGTCTATAGCCTAAATAACCTATCATATCTCGTGATGAGAAGGCTAATACTTACTGTAAACCTGCATATTGTTTTAATGTATAAAAGTGACATTGAATAACACAATATTATTATATAGGCCTAAGCATCACGCGTTACCCAAAACATGATTGTTAGCTCTCGGGTACTTATGAGGCATTATCAAATTTGGTCCTCCTGGAGCAAAGTTTGGACACCCGTGACTTGGAGCAAAAAATATATTCGTTTTTGTTTACTTAGTTGTTAAAGTCAGTAAACAGTGCTCCGGTCCACTGGTCTGAGAAAATTATAATTTATTGAGACGGTTGTTGACTAAGTCCGATAATTATCTCCTTTAGTTTGGACCTACAAAATATGTTTCGTAGTTTATCAGTAACAGAATTTTCGTTTACTTATGCCAAAGATAAGAGACGAAGGTAAACACAATGGGACGGACCATGATATATGTACGAATAATAGTGACACATTAACGTCAAATTCGTTACAACGTGTTCTGTTTTCTGGTGCACGAAATATCGCTTTGTAAATAGGCTAAGTAAAAGCGTAGTGCTTGTCAGAAGCATCAGCAAAGGACAAAAAGGAATAAACTGTCAGCACGAAAGTTAATAGGGTATTGTAAAAGATTAGGCTTATACAAACTTTGCTTTTATTGTTATGCTGCAATTGTATTTTTTGTTTTGAAATATATCACTATCAGTAGCCTAGGTTACCTTCTATTTTCGGGAACTAACAGCAACTTAACACTTTAAAGTAATGACTAAGTCACTGTAGTTAAGAGAATTCTCCATTGCATGCCAATAGACAAGTCACAGTTTTCTCAATTGCGTCAAAGTTGAAGTCCTACCTACAGGTAGCCTAACCCGACGATTATAAAAAAAATATTTAGGCTATAAAAAGTGCACTTGCGTAACAATACAAAACTGAAATAAAACTAGGTTACAAAATTTATCTAATCATCATAAAAATAACATCATGTTCCATTAAAAACTGAATGCAAGTCTTGGTTAAATGTGAAGTCTCACTCCCAGATCCGACGAGAAAATGTCTTTTATGATAAGCTTTGCAATTTTTTAATGTAATAAAATAGCCTATAAACTCAGCATTTCAAGGTCATATTAGAGAAGTAGGCTACTACGACCGAAGGCTTTGCAGGCATGTGACCAGATATCTCATTAGTGACCATGTTGAATCATAGCATCTTTTCACAAATTGGGACTAGGTGGGCAAATTTTCAAAAAAGGGCACTTTTAGCTCGCAAATTATTTAAAAAGGGCACTTTTCGCGCGTAAATGATGGGAAAAAGAGCATTTTTTTTTCGAGCAAAAAACATGTAAAAATGTAGATTTCTCAGGAAAATTTTAGGTGAAAAGACATATTATACTTAAGCTAAACTTTTGAGACCTACAGTTGATTCCTATATTCATCTCCGCCCACAACAATATTTTATAAATAATAATGTAGCCTAATAAAATTTAATCTAGCAACATTTAGTTACAGAGGTCTCTTGTACTAAAGTAAAAAGAAATAACTATGATACACAACTGCCAAGTGGTATTTCATTTTGATGAAAATCAGAAAACGAACTTCGGTAATTCAGACTTCTAAAATCTCACACAAAATTTGAGGTAGCCTACTCACAACACAAATTGATAATCTGCTTGAATGGAACACTAACGATATTATAAGTAAGGTCAAAGGTAGGCTCATAAGTTCTAGATGTATGCAGAAGCTTTCCATTTAGCTGTTCATTCTTTAACTGCCAAAGAAATAAAATACTTCAAAATGTGAAGAGTATCAAAAACGTTTCTTGGTCACTTTTATAATCTAAAAAGTTCAATCGAAGAAAGCTGCAAAGTTTTCTTCCCAACTGTTGTGCCTAATAAAAAATTATTTTTGAAATAAAAAATAGTGCAAAACTTGTTATATGCAGCTTGTCCTATCACTTTTCTTGTTCAAAATCCTCGTAGAAGCATTGTAAATCATGAACTGCGACACAATTAAACTATATTAACCCATAAAAGCAGGAAATATGTCACAATGCCCACTTGGATAACTTTTATCGCAAATTGTCCATTGTTACGTATTTAATTACGGTATTCTTATAAAACACGTCCTCTTCACAAACGTGGTCTTTTGGAAGATCAACAGTTTAGATTTTGGGAATAGCCTACTGACATTCTGTAATGCAAAAATGCCTAAGCAAGCTAAATCGTCTTCAGGAAAAGTTAAACAGATTTGTCAAGATTTTCTTGATGAATTTAATGCAACTCTCTGGGGTAATAGACTGTAGTGTAAGGTGCAATTTTTGCGAGTTTATAGTGAAGTGCGATAAAAACAATTTTGTTGAAAGCCACAGGAAAAGTAAACTCCATCAAGCTGAATTGGAGCGACAACAAGCATCGCAATCAAGGCAAACTTTTATTGAACAAGCTCCTTTTATTGATCACGTTTGGGTCTGAAATCGACATAATATTATTTTTGGGTAGCCTAACTGGTAGGCTATCAATTCAAGGAAGAACTGTGGCCTCTACAAATAAGCAATTTCGTTAGATCAAAGTAAAACCAAAATTTGATGAAAATAGGTTATAGTCAAAAAAAATTTTTTTTAGGTCAAAATAAAAATGGCCTTAATCATTACACATAGGCAGTTTTTTTTAAGGTTTGGTTTTGGTGACCGCTAAGTAGTTTTAAGAGACCGCAAGTGTTTCATTTAAATACCAAAAAATAGCCATATTTGCTTAAGACATAGCGAGAAACAACCATTACTTTTCCACTGTAGCCTAGTTGCAATTCCAATTTTTGGGAAACCGCTGGAGAAATTTGGGGGACCGCTTCGGTCCCCCAAAACACCTTAAAAAAAACACTGCACATAGGCTACCTGGAAAGAACAAGAAAATTCAGTTGTTTTAAGCCAGAAAGAAGTAAATGAACAGAGTTACAAAACGAAATCTACTTAAAGGAAAACTGTACTCAATTTTATCCCTGGCCAGTTAAAAATATAAAAATACGACGATTCCCATCGTACCAAAACATATTCCTTATTTTTCGTTAAGAAGCAATTGCCGAATCACTTTTATCAAAACTGGAAAGGACTACTTTGATGACATAGGGGTAGGGTTACTCTCTCAAGTCAGCTTCCTGGGTCTATGAGTTATTATAATGGTAAAAGCTATGAGAATCACGAAGTAGTTGCGTTGGCAGACAAGTTTCGTTTCTAAGAAATGATGTAGGCATCTAGTGATGCCACCCTATGTTGCTATAGCATAAATATATAAAAATAACTGCAATGAAATATAACGAATTCCCACGTTCGGTAGCGCTGATAGATCGCAGAAGTGAAGTGTTCCATAATAAAGTAGAAAAACTACAAAGTTGCTGTTTTAAGATAAAACTAGGATCAATTTTAAACAAAAATTAAGTCTTAAAAATTGCCCACCTAGTTTTAAACTAGGGGGGCAAAGAAAGGGCTAGGAGGGCAAGCGAAGGACTAGGTGGGCAATTGCCCACCTAGCTTATATGTGAAAAGATGCTATGTGTTGAATTGGGTTAAATTGAATCTTCTTGCAAGAAGATTATTGAAGTTGCAATTCTTGCCCAATATCACCGAGATGAACGAAACGTGGTTGAGCGAACAAACGAGCAATTTTTTTACAAAATGGAAAAAACAATTGTAAAATTACAAGCCGAAAAACGCTGTACGAACTACATATGAATGGGCCCCCAGTAGGGGTTTGGAAGACAGTAAATGCGGCTTTGCATGATTTAATTAGCTGTTGATTATCAAGCTTCTGTAGTATATTTTTTTATTTATTAAACAGTCAAAAACCATTAGACACACTAAAATGAGTGAGGCCCCTTATTAGCCGTGGGCCCTCCCTGGCCTCAAGGTATAGGGGCGTTTAACACGGCCCTGCGCATGCCATCAATTGATTTTATTTTCAGAAAGTAGACTACACTTCTTTGTAGTGTTTTTATGAAGTAGCAAAAACTTTCAAAAGGAAAATCTTACTGCTCCTTCCACGACCGAAGTTTTTTAGTAACCAAGTTCAAACAAGAAATCTTATGGTGCAATGGTTGAGGTGCGCCCTAGCGGCTTTGGTAGTAGTTCTATGGGTAAGTGCAAACAATCGTTGACAATGAAATATAGCAATACTAGGTATTTAATAATATTTCACCCGTTTCAGATAACATATTTCCTAAATTGAAATACTATTAGGCTACTAGCCTATACTAGATTTCATACATTAAATCGTGTAAGTTAAAAAGGAGGGCAATGGTAGGTTTATTGAGTATGCAACAGCTTTTAATACAGTCAATCAAGAAGCTTAGGTCTGCATTATTAGATAAAGCTTTTATATTAAGCACGGGAAACCAAGAAAGCTAATTTCCATTAACTTACAAACGCATCAAATGTCCTTCCAAGACATAAATTATAGCTACCGGACTCATTTGCTTTGGAAGGTTTTGCTTTGAACTTACAACCTTGTGAGTGTTGAATATGCATCATGCACAGCCAGGGCCGGATTAAGGGTACTGTAGGCCTAAGGCTGTTTACTAGAGAAGGGCCTAATTTTGAAAACCAAGCTGCAAAAAGTAATAAAAACACATACATGAAAAATTGAAATTATTTAACTTGATGCAAAATAACATCAACATAACAGAGAAATGGCTAATGATGGCGCGTGATTGGTTTTGGAGACAAACGCATTTTTAGTGTCGAATTTGAAGCAGATGGAAAAGATTTTGGAAAGAAAGAAATGGATAGTAGGTACCTATGGTAATAATCTAGCTCAGGGGTCGCCACGCTGTTATTTTCGGTCCGCAGAATCAGGTATCAGCGGTACAAGTAACCAAAAATACTTTTCTTGAGAAGTTAAAGAGCATGAAGGCAAAAAATACTTTCCGGGAAGCATGTTTTCGCTTTGCATGCGATTCCACCGACCGACCAATCAGATAGTAGTTCTAGGTGGGGGTCGCTTAAAGTTATTCCAATGCAATGTCCAGCTACACTGTCCCAGTGGCGGTTGATTAAAACGCGTGCAAAGTGGAATTATTATGCTTCTGGACAGCTGAAAAATGTTTAGCTTAGTAGCCTACTGCAAAATGCTGTTAATCAACAATTCTTGCCATGCTGATAAGCACCGCAACTCCGCAAGTGACTGTTGTCTAATAATAATCAAAGAAAGGTGGTTTTATAGACACCCACAAAAAGGATGAAAAACCAACTCATTGCTTTTTTAGAGGGAACGCTGTTCATGAGTTACGTTAGAAACGTTTTTTCGGTGATTTCCACAAGCATTTGTTGCATGGTGCCTTGTTTCTCTCTCCCTTGTTATTGGAACCTATTTTCCCTGATATGTTTGCAGATCACTATTGTTGCCTGTATTGCGATGTGTCAAATATTTCCTTGTTTACTGAAACTGTTAATTGCAAGATATAATTTGTGAAGCGAAGTGACAACACCACTCTTGCTTGGCGATGAATATTCTGATGAAGCCGCTCGCCTCGTTAGGCCTATAAGTGCGCAAAACAAGTGGTCTCGTTTATTAGACATTGTTAAAGAAGTCAGACGTGTTGTTGAAGAAGCTTGGCCTGGCAGTAGCGTTGTTCGACTAATTTTGTTGCTGCAGTATTCTAAGATAAATATTAACAACATGTAACGCTGGATAGGCTACTGGGCACGTAATACGTTTCTTTTCTAGCTAAGAGTCAGCCTACCTAAAATTTTATTATTGCGGCCCGCCACAGCTCTACTTAGTGCCAAAGTGGCCCGCATGCAAAAAAAGGTTGGTCACCCATGCTCTAGCTAATGATACTCTAAACCAGGGGGTTTCAACCTTTTTTCCACCGTGACCCTCTCAGAGCAATCAATGTAGCCTAAACTCGCGACCCCCCAATAAAAGTATTCCACAAAAAGCATATTCAATGAAAAGTTTAACCAAATTTGATTCATGCCGACATCCAGTTATGTTTAGTTTTGCTGTTCCAACGTAAACTTCTGAAACGAAAAACGTTTTTTTGCGATGTTATCACGGCTTTTATTACGTTTCCTCCGATTGCTATTTCCATTTTCTATCCAGCTTAGCTAGATAATAGAAGAAAAATAATGAGAATAATCTACGTTTTCGCACTTTCACCGATTGAATTTATTGCAATCTTTTATGGATCTATTTAAATCAATTTTAGTGAGATGGTTGGTGCTGCATATTTTAACTATTAACTTTGAAAGTTCTTTCAGCAACAGGTGCACGCATTGACAAACAAAATAGCAGTCACTAATTTTTTTCAATGCGATTGAAAACGATACTGAGAAATTTATATTTTGGATAGGATTCTACATAATTTTGCTTTTTTACCATAGTGTGGTTACTGGATAACTTCAGTCTGCACAAAGCAACGTTCCTGCAAGAACTTGGTGAAAAATATCGAATGCTTTCCTATATAGCCTAACGCCTTGCAACGTCTGAAAGCTTAAACGACATAATGACCTCAAGAAAAGGAATGGTCGATTGCGAAAACGACACAGTTTTCATTCTTTTCTGGCAAAAAAGAATTGAAAACAATACACTGGAATTTCAAACGCCTCGCAACCCTCCAAAAAACGGCTCGCGATTCCCAGGTTTAAAATCCCTGCTTTAAACTCAATTTCGGTAAAAGTGGCACCTACGTGGTTTTGAAAATCAGTTCTTCAATCTTCATATGTATTGACTCAACTCAGTCATTCGTTTTTAAGCAAAAACTGTAGGCTACTGGTACTGGATATGTATCACTATCAGCCTTACAAAAATTTAACCTTAAAAAATTGAGGGCCGAATTTTTCCAGGGCCTAAGGTTATAGCCTTATTAGCCTAATGATTAATCCGGCCCTGTGCACAGCAACTTTCTGTCCTTTTCAGGATGTCATTCAATCGTTAAATACTTTTGTCAGAAAAAGTTCATTGGCTTATATCGAAATGGGATTGGGACAGAGCAACGCATTGTTTTATGAATTAATTTGGCCGATGGGAAGGTATTTAGTTGGTGAATGTTGCCTAAGCTTGTTGAGAAACCTTTTTGGCTAGCCCACTTTTTATTTATTTTTAGATGTTGAGTGTCATCATTTTGTCGTTGGCTACAATCATTCGTGACAACCTCAGTAAAATAGTTCTGGTGACTGAAGGGACTGCAGTAGGAGACTTTTATCTGAAGATATTTTTTCCAGTGATTTTTCCGGTTCTTATCACAGTGTCATGTTTTTTGTTTGTCATTGGATGTTTGGGATGTTTTGGTGCTTTTACTGATAGCCAGCGACTTCTTGGTTGGGTAAGTTGGTTAATTATATTTTACCGTCCTAAAGTAGCATAAACCAGCTGAAAATAATATGAAGAGTAGCCTGGTATCAAAGTTAGGTTGTTCAAGCACATTTGGTTGTTCAAGTGTTTACATTTGAGTTGGAAAAGTCTCCCTTGGTTGGTTGGTTTTGAATCTTCATCCTCGGACTGACAAAGCCTTGATAAGTTATTGCTGGTAAGTTTCGCATACTTGAAGAAGCTCTTGACGCAGGGCCGGTTACCGAGATTGACAGAGTGAAGTTTACGATTGTTGAAGTGTTGCCGGGGAATTATTCCATTCACTAGGTGCCGCTGAATAGAGAGCAGTCCTGAAATGCGTTGCTCAAGCGCACGACCCGAGAATCGACTTAACACCGCGTGATCTTTTAATTTATAACGGAATAGTTTCGTATAGCCCAGTTGTAGGCTAGGTCTGCAAGCTTTAAGCATTTACACAGACCTGAATATCAAGACCAACAGTGTTGTTTCGAAAAAAAGCATAACATTATTTTGGAGAAAACATAACCTGTAGGCTACTTTTTACAAAGAAACGTCGAAAATTGTGCAAAAATACCATAAGAAGTGATAAAAGTTAAAATATAATTCTGATGATTTCAAGCTTAATGAAGGATAACAGTTTAAAATCAGTTTCAAAATATTTAAAGCCAATTTGTAAAGACATTGATTTGTACTCAAATGCAGCAGTTGGTTTAGCTTTCTTAAATTAGAAACCGAATTCAAAGAAAACGCATATTATTAAGCCTATTGTTATTTTATTTGCATCAGACAAGAATGTCCATATTCGAATCTTTTAAACAGTTTTTCAGCTTATGAGTTTAGACTTGTTTGGTAGCCCACTTTAAAATTACATTTTGAAATCTAACTTTCTATTCAGTTTTTCTTCTCCATTTTGATCACATTTTGCGTCGAATTGAGCGCCGGAATTTGGCGAATGGTTGAGTATGATCTCCGTTACAATAGTTCTGACGTCTTCCAACTAAAATCTAATATTGAAAATTATGCTGGTCAGAAATCAATGACATGGTTTGCTGACGCGTGGAAAGAAGTTCATCTAAAGGTGCAATTGTTGGTTATATTGGTTTATAATCAGGGATGGAGGAACCACGTGGGCCTCGTGGGCCTGAGCCCACCTACTTTATTTTCTGGGTGGGCCTGGCCCACCCACTTTTAAAAGCCAAATTTCTTTGAAAAGGTAGCGAAAACGGCAAATCAGAGAGGGAGTTCTAAAAAAAGGTCTTCACATATTTGATACACAGTAGTTTGATTACGGTATTATCTTTGATAGCTCAATGATGAAATCCAATCTTTAAACTTTTCTGTTGAGTCCATTATTGATGTGCAGCACGTGTGGGTGTGGTTGCGTGTGACTGGTGGTCTGGAGCAATCTACCAATCAATTTAATTATTTTCTATGCTCCCTATGGTTAGAACAGTGATATCATTACATATGCACGTAGCCTACTGTATAATGCTGCATATTATTACTCCCAGGTGGCATTATAACTGTGTGTGTATTGTTGCCTTTTTATTTGTATGTAGGCCTACATCGCCATATTTTGTAAAGCGCTATAGCCTAGAACAATTTAACAATTTTGTTATTTTTTTGACCAAATCCGGCCCAAAAATAGAAAGTTTTGCCTGTTGGCACGAAAGGCAATTATGAAAACGCAATGTGTAAACCAGGGGTCGGCAAACTTTTTCTAACAGCGGGCCAAAGCCAAACTTTACATGGTCTTGGCGGGCCGTAGCCTATTAATACCAATTTTGATAGATTCAGAGGCATGATTTCAAGGCGTTGACGTAGCCTAATGCCTTCAGAATATCCGCTAGTAATATCCTTGACGGGAATCAGCTGAACAAATTCTTAAACATCAAAATCTTTGTTTACTGCACGCACAAATACTGCCAGCTCAGCTGTAGGCTTATCTGTCGTGTCTGTGCTCTCATCTATTGCGATTGCGAAGAACTGTAGATATACACTAACTTTTTGCTAGATGTTACGTTCTCCGATATCTCTTCTTTTCGTTGAGTTACGATTCTTGTTGAAAGACTTAGGCCTATATCTGAAAAGTAGTTTTGTTTTTTTTTCTCTGGACATAATTATGTTTTCAATAACATCCATTTTACACCTTTTCCCAAATTCTCTATCACTATACGATTTCTTGTCTTTTTCTATTGATTGTGCTACCTTGTAGCTAGCAGAAGAATTTTTTGATTCATTGGTTTTCCTTTTCTTTGTAACAGAGAAATTTTCTGTTTTAAAGCTATTTTTGAGTAGATTAACATTGCCGTTCCTTGTTTGACACATTAACTTGGAAAAATAATATGTTTTGCTTCATAATGGCGCTTTATGTTGAGTTATTTGTTTGCACAAACAGAAACGCTGCAAACCAAAGACGGGGGCCTACTAAAATGATTAATGAAAAGGACTTGTTCTTCCATTCGATTATACTCTAATAAACCACTGGCCTGGCTACATATTATTATAATTTGTAAAGGAGCGGCGTGCCGGATGATTTTTCTTGGCGGGCCCTAGGTTGCCGATTCCTGGTGTAAACGATTTCAAATATTAGTAATGCAACAATGTTATTGGGGGTCTGGGGGGCTTCGCCCCCCAGAAGTAGAATTGACTTTGACTGCTGCGCCTCTGGGCCCACCTACTTTTAAAATGGTTCCTCCATCCCTGTTTATAATTATTGTTTTACAGTACCAGGTTTGGTGGCCGTGCTTAACTATACTTATCGATGCAAATACCGCAATATTAGATCTTTTTATGCACGTCTTAAACCATTAAGGTTTTGCCACCTTTTCCTTTTGTTGGTTTTGTTACTGTATTTCTTTTTTACAATATCATTTCTTTTTGCGTTCTGACAAAGAAAAATAAATTGAATTGAATTGAATTGAATTGTCTTGCCTCCTTTCTTAAACTTAGCCTAGCGATAAAGCTATTTTGCATGGATTGCTGCACGTGAAGCTGAAATAACTTCAAGTTCTTTTTTATTCAAAAAACAAAATGGATGTTGCGGCCTACTGTATTTCAAAAAACACAGTTTGAGAAACGTCATTCTATTGAAGTATTTATATGTAAAATTTAACGGCCTGAGAAAGCAAGAGCAGTGTAGCCTACAATACCCTCAGTGATGTAGTCAAAAAGAACATTTTTAAGTGAACAAAAACAACGGTTAGGGAGGCAAATATTTCAATATTCGAAATAAAAAGATTGTTTAAAAATATTATAGCTCCTGAATAGGCTACTGCCAAAAGTTTATGAAATATCATTCAACGCGTAATACAATGCCATTCGTCGTCGTCGTGTGAGCCTGTGGAGCTGAGGGTCTATCCTTTTACTACCCCAGATTCACGATGTTTTTGAACTAAGTTGGAAGGCTACTAGAGAGCAGTCAGTCTTTTGATTCGTCATCCAAGACACGCAAACTTTCCACTCCATTAGATGGCTTGAAGATGGTGCAATCGTTGATGGTGTGGTCTGTTCCTCAGCACCACATTCACAATTAGATAAAGAAGCCATTCCCCATTGGTGCATGATTGAGCGGAAAAGTCCGACCGTACGAGACGGTTGAGGCGCACCCACGGGTGTCGGCATCGAGGATGAACAAATGGAGTCTGGTGGTGCTTGACTTCCATTGAGAGTTCCACTTATGGTCCGCCCAATTATCCGCAGAGATGTCTTATCCATCAGCTTCGTTGATTAGAAGTTGAGCGGATGGCACAAATGGGTGTCTTGATTTCAGTCGACGAGGCTGCTCTCTTGGGAGAGCAGCGATATTGCATTGGAGAAGATAGTTGGGCTCCAATGCCCGTCGACCAAGAGACAGAGTGACTTTTTCGCGACCAACCTCAGTGGGTTGAATGCCAGCAAGAATGTGTAGGTTGTCCAATGGTGTGGGACGCAGGCACCCGGTCACTCTGCACTGTTGATGGCAGTGTCGATGTTGTGGCAGTGAGCATTGCGCCACCAAACAGGTGCACAGTAGTGATGCAAGCCGCGCCGCGCCGCGCCGCGTACGCGGCCGCTTTTGACTTTTTCGCCGCGTGCCGCGCCGCGCCGCGCCGCGTGGAAGGTTGAAATGACAAAGCCGCGCCGCGCCGCTTGCCGCGTAAACTTTCAAGAAATTAATTTTTCGTAAACGTAAACTTTCAAGAAATTAAACTTTCGTAAACGTAAACTTTCAACTTTTCAAGAATCAGCTATGAAACTTCAAATTTAAATTGGAAACACGGATCAGTTATTTTTCCCTTCGGAAACCCTAAGATGGAAAGCTATGCAAATGCAAATTGCAAATGGCTTGCAGTTGACAGGGTTTTAGGGCTTGCTTGTCAGGGAAGCTGTACGAATGTTTTTGGTTAGTAGCCTAGCTGATAAGCTCAGTTACCAGGCTATAGGCCTAGCGCAACTACCGCATTATTTACTATATCAGTTAGCCCAGTGAGTTCAGGCTATAAGTTTTACTCTTGTGTGTGTAGTTCATATAGCCACTGGCATTATAATTGCATTATTGCTTACAAAAAGTGTTCAAAAGTCCTGATACTGGATCCAGGAACATTCTATTTGTCTTAGTTTGTATTATGTCTTAGAACTTAGATGCATTGCTGATAAGAGAATATGATCTGGTTAGCCTGGCCAATTAGTGCACAACTGTATTGGTACTAGGTTACCAGTTATATGCCATGGATGCTTTTTCCTACAATTGACTTTCTAAACAATAACTCGTTAAAATATTTTTTTTTAATTTTGTAATTTGCGGTGTGCGGTGCGGTGCAGTGTCAAAGTTCCAGATAAATTGCGGTGTGCGGTGCGGTGCGCGGATAGATGAGTCAGTTGCGGTGCGGTGTGCGGATAAAAATTTTGGGTTCGCTGCATCTCTAGTGCACAGTGCTCTGCTGAAGAGTAGACAAGAGCGAGAGCTGCTATATGCAAAGTGTCAGCCCTCGCTCCCCAGCGGGAGCCTGCTAAGCGCTTGAGCGCGCAGCGCGCGATGAGAGTTTCGTTTGCAGTGACACCAATTGGTGGCGGTACATGAACGATCAGTCTAATGTCACTTCGAGGTATTCTGGTTCGAGGCAGAAGGGCGGATTTTTCAAGATATTCAGCTTGTCGGTTATGTATATGCAGTGATGTACGCGCATACAAAAAATATTGACGCCGTCAGCGCAAACGCAAACGTTCGAAAAACCATACGCCGCATGCGTCAACGCAACTTGTAAAAAAAGTTGGCGGCGTCAGCGTTAGCGCATACTCTAGCGCAAACTCATTTTGTTTGCTAGGTGCCAAACATTCACACGGCATAAACCACTCGAAACAACACACTTTTCAAGCCACTTCGCGTTTTCTCGTTACAAGAAATTATCTTTTTGGCCAGAAGGCACATCTGGCATTGAAAATATAAATTTTTGCCTTTCGAAGAAGAGAGCTTAAAATAGTTTTCCATGTAGGGCCATGGATTTGTATTATCATGCTCCATTTCACTTGGAGATTAGTATTACCGTAAGTTATTCCCTGAATACAATAGTGTAGTGTAAGAAACTGTAGCATACGCCTATCAAGAAAATTCTAGTAATATACTAACTGTCGCTTCCTAAAAATCCATTATAAAAAACACTATTTTTAAAATGATTCCGTTTGAATAAGACTAATGTTGCTTTTAATGCCATGATTCTCTCAGTAAGCTCTATGCTTTTTTCTGATAAGATTTTTAAAAAGTGGGTTAATGGAAGACAAAACTGCCAGACACAAGCAAGTTTAGATTCTGAACTGCACAACTCTTTGTTATTAGCATTCAGGGATAGTTAGCATTAGCCTACTAGTGTTATTAGCAGTAAGCTACTCAAAAGCCTCTCACAATTGGCTCCTGGATGCATGTTTTGCTAAACTGCTCATCAAGTTACAAAACATAGATAATTACATACTTACGCAACAGAATGTATAAATTGTCAAGTAAAAATTACTTTAGCTTCATAGCCTACTGTATGTAGGCCTACACATTACTACGCTACATAGCCTACAACAAGAATAACCGGCAAAGGCAAAGTAATGTACTACATATAACATACAGAGTCCGCCCCGATAGCTCAATTGGTTAGCGCGTCACTTCTGGAACGAACAAGCTTCAAGATCAATAACGGCGCTGGTTCGACTCTCGGGGTGTGCGCTTGAGCAACGCACGTTAAGGGCTGCTCTCCATTTAGCGGCATCTAATGGATGGAATAATTCCCCGACAACAAGCCTTCAACAATCGGAAACTTCACTCTGTCAATCTCGGTAACCGGGCGTGCGCCAGTGATTCAAAGCCTCTACAAGTATGCAAAACTGCCAGGTTTAAGCTCTGCAAGAAGCTTTCCCAGTCCGAGGATAAAGATTCAATCAATCAATCAATCAGAGTACAACATCATGCAAGCAATCACGGTCGGAGACCAAATATTTGAGTTTGTTTAGATACATAGGCTGCACTGCTCCTTGCCTGAGAAGTTTCTGATTTGCCCCAAAATGCAAGACTGAACTAATATAAATTAAAGTGCTCACAATTGCTTACAAACGCCTTTAACACTGCTTGACTAAAAAAACTTCACACTACGAAGCCAAGTCATTGTTTACATTTTACGTGGAGCGACATTACCAACCTACCTACTTGCTTGCTTACATTACATTCCTGTTCTGACCCGTAATTTACTAAGTAATTTCTCAGTAGGCCTAAGTTGTTTTAACTAATTCTTTCTTTTTTTCTGCAAGACTTCAGTCTCCACGTGGGACTCTAGCGTCAAAGGCAGTAGTGCGATATTCAAACAAACTCCAGCTGACTGAACAATAGATGACACTGTGACACAACACAAGAACAATGGGCAATTGCAAGACGTCAACATTTCGCAGTTTGACAAAAAAAAATTGCAAACAACAACTAAGACATTAAAAAGTATACGTTGACGCTATGCGCTAAAAAACCGCGAAAACTTTACGGCGCATCCTCAAGCGCAAACTATCCAAAAAAATGTGGCCGCCAGCGTTAGCGCAAACAAAAAGTCTACGCCGCAAATATGCGGCGTAGACTTTGCGGCGCATACGTACATCTCTGTGTATATGGAAAGCTGCTGCCACAATTTTGATTTTGCTGAGTTTCAGTCGCCATTTATGCCAACTAAACGTTGTTAAAACATTAAAAAATGCCATTAAAACATTGTATTAATATTAAAAACATATAGGCTATGTCCCTGGGTAGCACACCTGTGTAAAATTTAGATAGCTTACTGTACACTGAAGTCTAAATTTCATGCTTTTGATCCCAGTTCAATTGCTGCGGAGTTTATTCATTTGAAGATTGGCTAGATGTCGACGCCCGATTATTGGTGTCTTGTTGCCCAAAGGATATTGCCAGGGAAGAGTGTGTAAAAAGAGAGAAAATTCGGCATTTGGATGGCTGCGGAAATAAGCTTCTTCTTTACCTAATCTCATCACAATATATGGATGTTGTTCCATACCTCACCGCCGTAATTGGCATCGTGCAAGTAAGTGGAGCCAAGCCCATTAAACGTAGGCTACTAGCCTACCGGTTACTCAAAAATATTGAATGATTAGGCTATACAAGAGCAACCTGTGAGCAAGAGCGCCAAAAGCGGGGGAGGACAGAGGAGCGAAAGACTCCCCTGCCCTCAACTTTTCTGTGGATGGAGGGCAATGGTGCTCTTTTAAGGTCATGCAAGCTACTGCACATTTTGCAATATAACAAATTATGCTATTCGCTTTTAGCCTAATTATAATCTTTCCTTACAGCATGTTGCCCTTCCGTGCCATTGTTCTTTGTATACCAGACACTTGTATCATTACTCGATAGTGAGCTGATAGATGAGCATTATCGCTATATCTTATTTTAAAAATAAATTGGCCTTTCAGCCACAAAAGAGCTCTTTTTTCATAATCTTGCCCCCACCAGTCAAAAATCGTTCCTGCCGGTGCGCCAGAAGACTGGGCAGTGGGCACTGGGCAACCTAAATTTTCAGTATGTAATGTTTTGATCAAACGAGTTTTTTTGTGGATGTCAGTAGGACTAGGCTGTCTTTGTTTCAGTTTGACCTTTTTCTTAGTTGTAGGCCTATTGACACAATCTTTTGTTGATTTAATTGATGTTTATTGTTTGCTTTTTAAATATAACTGAAAGGATGTAGTTACTGGCGAGGTTAACTAACGTTACAATTTACTACTAAGTACATAATTCGCATTGTTTAATAAAAAAAATTATGTATTTTTACAATTTTTTTAATAGCCCACACTAGCTGACTTAGGCCTAGCCTACATAACAAAGAAGTCAAATATGATCATAGGCCTACATTATATAAGCTATAGTTTGTTTAAAAGAAAAGTTTTCAAATCCTATTTCACTTTTTCTAAACGTAAAGTAAAAGCGTTTAAAAAAAGAGAAATCGTAAACTCCAGCTTGAGCTGCACGAGCTGTTCGCTTACGACTAATAAATTACGTGCTCACACACAAACCATAACTCAAATTCGAGTAAAATAGTCGTCACCAGGTCTGTCATAAAAGTCACTCGGTCTGTCATAAAAGACGCAAAAAAACTGCACATTTATACTTTATAGTCATAAACGCTGACGCATGATGTGGTCCTGGATTGAACAACAATGAACTTTTTAAGCTTTTTTTAAACACAATTCAGACAAAAGAACATAAACTCGGTTGCAAAGAAAAATTGAAGGTACGCTACCGTAGCCTACTTATGTAAAAAGCAGGGCTGTGGAGTCGGAAGGATTTTCGTATGCTCGGAATCGGAATCTTTGAAAAAAAGATCAAATCCGACTAGTCATAAAACGATAAACAATATTTTGTGTTTGTTTGTAATCTAGGCTATTTTTAAAATATTGTTACTTTTCTTTTGTATTATGCTCTAAACCAGTGGTTCTCAACCTTTTTTATTACGTGGCCCATTTTCATTGCACAAAATATCTTGTGGCCCATTAACTCTTTATGCAATAAAAAAACTGCAAAATAGGTTTAAAAACAAAAAAAACAGCAGAATATATTTCAACCGTGCATCAATGAGATGCATGCTCCTGAACATTATTGACCAACTTAGATTATTTAGATAAATTTACATTTTATCTACATTCCTTCCAACACGATTGTAACCGTATTCCTCTCTTCAAGTTAAAAGTTTCTCCCCATGGAGCCAAGTGGCTCCCTATGAAAACCACACTGTTGCAGTTGTTTAAAATCAACGTCTGTGTATTATGCAACAGACGACTTTGATTACGTCACGCTACTAAGATTATTATTTCAATATGAATAATTAAAATGAAAATTACCATTTTGCAGCAAATTACAGCAGCACCGTTCATTGTTGGTACAGTCAAAACAACTAAAATTTTCACTAACTCTAGAAAAATTGTAAGGTCTGTGGCCCACCTCAAACTATTTCCATGGCCCACTAGTGAGCCATGGCCCACCGGTTGAAAACCGCTGCTCTAAACCTTTCTACAAAATAGAAGTGTTATAATTACTGTACAATTCTAAAACTAGTAAGAAAAAAGTTGTAACGCAACAATTGACTTTCCAACGTTAATCTAATCATGGCTAACACAACTACTGCACTTCATGAAACTGAAATGAAAAAAGATAGACGATGAACAATTGTAATTGCCTAGAGATCTACAACTTGGCCGCACACCACAAACTACCGACCGCGTATTTGTAACCTGCAGGTCGCTGCAGCAGATGGGGTGTTTTGACCGGTAGACACTTTAACATAGGACAATTTTCCCTACAAACCAGCGTTAATTCTTAGTTTGTTAATTACAGAAGAAAAAAAGTAATAAAAGGGGTGGGATCAAACCCATGCCATCAAAATGTCTATTCCCTAGCCCATGCTAAAGCATTCTGCTATTTGCTGATTTAAATCTTGCCTTTTGATTGGTTAATAAACCTCATCTGCTGCAGCGACTTGCAGATGACAAATACGCCCACTGACTGATGCTCTATTTGACGTAGCATGTTACGAGCGAACAACTTTGTCACTTTCCTATGTTTCAGGTGATAGCGTTAATCATTACTCTCAAAATCTGGTTAATCTTCTGCTTTCGCCCTAAAAGACAAGCAGATAATAAAATCTGCTTATCACCAACGCTCTATCGACGCGATGGAAAGTGCTTCGCACAAGAGCAGGAGCTTCTGGAAAACGGTGAGTCCAACTATATAATATGCACGAACATACGACGCATGTTTTATCCAGAACTGATGATCAACATCAAAACAAGTTAATTGGGTTGAATAAGGTTATTTAAACATCAAAGCTGTTTCAATAAACGTTATTCAAACAGTATCCACCTCAAAGTATCTTACTTTTTTGCAGGATGTTATCTCACTCCCCTAAAGAGTTACAAAGATTACCGATACTTGGAGAAAGCAGACTTGATGACATCACAAAGAGTGGAGGCAAGGCATCCGCAACAATCTAATCCCACCTATCCCATCTTCCTTTTGTCGGAGCGAGACAACGACAAAAGCTGTTATGAAATGAATGACGTCAAAGAATTCAAAACTACACGTTTTCAACCGAATGCAGCTGCTAGCTCTGCAAATAGTGAGAATGTTGTACAATATCAGAAGCTTTCACAAAGCAGTAGCTCATTTCAACCTAACCTCTCTCGTATACGTGATCAAATTACAGCCACTAATATGATGGAGGGACGGAGTCCTGCGGTGTTAAGCGCACAGACATGCTCTCACAGCCGCGTGGCGGGTGTTGGGCCGAGTGATAACACAATTCATGGTCCCAGTACGTCACATTGCAAACTTAGCTCCAAAGTTAAAATAACTACAACCACTGGAAGTAGTACACAACACAAGGGAGCTTGCAGCAAAGAAAAGACATCATCATATTCGGAAGAGCCCTCATCACATGGCAGCCACTCCCAATGCGGCAAGCAAGGCAGATCGGGGCAGGAAAATGAAAAGAGGCGTTTTGATCACGTTTTAAACGGGAAAGTACAGACCAAAACAAACGTCACAAACTGTGACGTCAGCCTCGAAATGGCCGTGCATTACAATGCATCAGGAATCTCATCATAGCGTTCGAAACGGAAGTGATCTAATTGAAGTTTTGAAGGCCAATATGATCCTCACATGTGCGGTACACAAAAGACGTTTCACTTCATTTTGAAAATTGCATACCTACAGACGAAACTTTGTAATGAAAATGATGCAAGGAAATGTTTAAACTTATCACCCTTGCGGACGAGGTGTCAAACCAGTCATAATACGTAAAGGTTGGAAGAAGCATTATACTGCATGTGGTCACAAGGGAAGACGGAGAGAAGAATATAAAAAGAGCATATGATCAGACTCCTAATCTGAAGCAAACATAGAAACCCTTCATCGATCTTTGTAAAACTTTATTTGAGACAAAATACAACAGAACAAACTTGTATTAGTTTAAGAGACAGATATCTCGTATGTTTTTGTTGCTTTGAGACTGGCGGACTTCAGTCTCAACATAAAAGTAATACCGACTTTGTTTGAAACTCTTTACGCTTCTACTGGGACCAGCGGTGATCAACACATTGGCAACACCAAATCAAGCCTGTCTCATATCAAGCTACATAAACTGATGGTTGTGTAACAAAACTGCAGCATGCTTTCAGAGTAAAGTAATCTCAGTAATTGCGTGTGAAAGTTCATTGCGGTAAGTTCAGAGTATAGCGATCTATACAGGTCGCCACTCGCCATGGTTCAGACAATACCAAACAAGAACATGCTTGAGTCGACTCCACAAAAGACGTTCTTTTATGGATAGGTTCAGATCATGGGTTCAGATGCAAGGAGCAATACGCCGAAAATGTTTGAAATTGTCGTTTTGTTGTAGATTGAAATCATTCAACTCCATTACCGGTACTATGACTACTATGTTGTCGATCATATCTTTATAAAACAGCAAAGTTCATTCGGTCCTAGAGTCATACCTTCGCAAGAAATATTATCAAGGACCAGAAAAAGTATTGTCATCGGTCAATAGCCATGGAATGATCGAAAAAGTTCTTTCGTATTGAAAATACAAGACAATAGCGAGCATCTGAACAAAACATTTCACGCAGGAATCATTGCATTCAAAGTCGATCGGCCAACTAAAGTATAAAATTGATTGGCAAAGAGCAATGTCGCAGTGAAAATATACAAAAACTAGATAGGCAAAAACAATAACTGCAGAAAAGATTGTACGAATTAAACAAAACACAGCTATACCAATTTTATTATTTGAATCATAGCGTTATAACAACACGACAAAAGCAAAACCTTTATCCTACGAATTTTTTACACATAACACGTCAAGATCAGTTGGTATATTTTTGCATAAAACTTATGATAACCGGCGTTACAATATAAGGCGAAAATATCTTAATCAGACACAACAGCAGAAGATTTTATTATAACTTTCGAAACTGTGGTGAAAAATGTCTGAAAAGAGCAGTAACCATACAATGCAACCGTTGATAGAGCAGTAACCATACAATGCAACCGTTGATAGAGCAGTAACCATACAATGCAACCGTTGATAGAGCAGTAACCATACAATGCAACCGTTGATAGAGCAGTAGCCATACAATGCAACCGTTGATAGAGCAGTAACCATACAATGCAACCGTTGATAGAGCAGTAACCATACAATGCAACCGTTGATAGAGCAGTAGCCATACAATGCAACCGTTGATAGAGCAGTAACCATACAATGCAACCGTTGATAGAGCAGTAACCATACAATGCAACCGTTGATAGAGCAGTAACCATACAATGCAACCGTTGATAGAGCAGTAGCCATACAATGCAACCGTTGATAGAGCAGTAACCATACAATGCAACCGTTGATAGAGCAGTAACCATACAATGCAACCGTTGATAGAGCAGTAACCATACAATGCAAGCGTTGATAGAGAGAAACGTTCACATTCCATTGGTGCCCAGTAGCAGCATTTATTGCTTATGATTGTGATATACTTTTATAAGTTGTTCGTTCTTTGACCTTCTTAAGCTGATATATCACAGCTTCTTTTTTATCAAATAGCTGTTCGACCTTGTGACACTTCGCATTGGTTTGCTTTTAATTAATAAAAATCATATTTAGTTACGTAATATAAGTCTTGAAACATAGCCCTTGGCGTTTAATTCAAATAATATTGGGCACCAATGAGTTAACATTTTAACGTGCGCCCAGGTTTTCCAACTGTGGTGGTCGTTGACAGAAATACAAAGACAGCATGAACTAGTGCAAGAAAATAGCTTAATAACAAGGTTACAAACAACAATCGCTCAGAACAACTGCAATCAACGCAAAGTACTAGTAAAAAAAATTCAAAAAACATCACGATTTTTACCCTTTAAGAACTACTTGCTTCCACGTGGAATATTTTACTGAACTATCACGGCAATCAATCTCCAAGCACATAATTGGAATTACACACAACATGAACATTGAACAAGCACATGCCCTTTTTATAAGAGACCTTTGTAGGAATTTTTGTTTAAGCTTGTCCAATAGTTATTGAAATCGCTTTGGTATAGTGACCTAACATTTCAGTCTATTCTCCCAACCTACATCATTGTGTAAACAAGTGACTTCCACGTCGATGGATTTGTTGAGAAAAGATGCAAGTTAAATTTAAAAGCACAAACTTCAAAAAAAACTATTACAATGAAAACCGCATTAAGAAAAATTCTTTCCTTGCTGCCACATGTTATCAACGGTAGGTATGCATTCAATTACGTATATACTGTATATGCTTCCGGGGCTACTTTGATCAATTTTCAGCGTTTTCGGATCATATCAGGGCCATAACCAAAGAGAATTTGATGGGTTAGTGTTTTATCATAACATTATGTATCCTGGCTATGGATGTATGTTACCTGTGTTTTTCTTTTAAATCAAAATTTGATCAAAGTAGCCCCGGGTTGGGGCTACTTTGATCATAGGCCCAAATCTAGTAAAATAACCAGGTAGCCCGTGGGGTTAAATAACCATGTAGCCCTTCAGAAATACAAAAAATTGGAATTTTTAAACAATAATTAATTACTACATAATAATCAAAGCCCGTAATCCGTCAGGATCACCATAAAGTCTATTATACTTTAGTATATACAATATACATGTATTGCATATTATAGTTGAATATTTTGTACCTGTTCTGACCTCTCTTGCAGAACCCTCATGGGATCCACCAGTACAAAAATATGATTTATATATCCATGAAGAGTCTATCCATGTACAAAAAAAATTTCAGGCGATTTTGAGCAATGATCAAAGTAGCCCCAAGTGATCAAAGTTACCCCGGGTATCAAAGTAGCCCCGGTTGACAGTAGTAAACTAAATGGCCGAGTTAATTCCAAGTCGATCATTGATCTTAAAACTATGGTTGCTTTCTTGTGTTACGAAAGACTTATTTTCTGAATGCAGATGTGTATAATATCCTGTGAAAACACGACCCAAGATATATTTTTTAAATATGGCAACACTGCAAGATTGGTAGTTTTTCGCTTCTCTTTCGGCAAACATCGAATGGCAATGAAAGCGAACTGTTACGTCACCGAGCATTGCTTTCTTTAGCGCATAAAGTTACCAAAGCAGAAAACACCTGCAAAACAATATAAAACATATTGAAGTCCATATGCCAGTGAAGTGATTGATTCGGATAAAAATAATTTTCTGTATAGTTACTTTACACGACCAATCAGGAGTAAAATACCAACCTTTTTCATTGGGGGTCGCTTCACTCTGCGGTACTCCAGGCAACCAGTTGATAGATCATGAAGAGCCTCTGCAATCCCAGAAGCCCATACACCGGCTTTTTTGTCGTAAAAACTTTCAACTGGCTCGTCGTCGTACTTTTCTTCAATGTACAAAGTTAAGTGGCTGGGGTCGCGAGATTCGTCGACAACAGCTAAGCCAGTTAAAAGCTCCAGTAGCACCTGAGATGAAAAACACGTTCAGTGGCATGATTATAAGCTGAGTTTGCTATGACCCAACAGGGTATTGAACAAAGTCTAGGACTCAAAAGCGGCTACTCTCGGCTACTTGCATCACAGTTAAGCAAAAAGTGGGAATTTCTCATCGACTATTAATTTAAATCTTTCTTAAATCTTAGACTTGAGTAACGGGTGCATCACAATGACGAAACAAAAGAAAATGCAATAAACGTAATTTAAAAAAATTAGTAATAGAAAATACAACAGCTCACCACTCCAAAGCTGTAGGCATCCATTGCGTAGGATACGGCGCCAACGTAGGCCTCTGGAGCCATGTAAACTGGGGTACCTATGGGATTAGCGGTACGCGAGGCTTGCTTGGTCGTCACTTCGCTCTTTGTGGACCGTATCAGGCCAAAATCGCTGATGCGAGGCTTCATTTGGGAATCCAAAAGTATATTGGAACTAAGAATATAAATGTTACTTGGTTGTGCATTGGCGAATAAACTGTGACATTACCTATCAATAATTAAGAAACAAACCTTTTTATATCACGATGAATGAGATGCTTATCGTGAAGATAGGCGATCCCAGATGAGCTTCCTCGGGCTATCTCCAACCGCTGTCCAACGTTCAACATCATCTCGGACTTTCTGAAAAGGACACACTCTTCATGAAATCTAACATCATCAAAAAATCTTATGTAAGTAGGCTAAAGTCTTGTGCAGTACCACAAGGTGGTGAGAGACCTATCCTATCTTTGATGGATAGCATTAAAAACCTAAATTAGTCACAGATAAGGTCAATACCACATGCGCACACTCTCAATGCGCAACGTTTACTACAAACGACCAATCTTTAAAATGTAATGACTTGTTGAGAGTGGTATAGCACAGGGATTCTTAACCAGGGGTACGTGTACCCCTTGGGGGTACGAAGCACCAAAGCAGGGGGTACGACATGCAGTGTGAAATTATAGGCTATTTAGGCATATGTGTAAAGAATGCGAAATGACCAAATGAAAGACTATCTTATTGAAATGAAAGCTAGTAGTAAAAGCAAAATGGAGTTTGATTCAATGCAGTTGGATACCTTCTGGTGTGCACAACTCAACACATTTTCCCAGTTAGAAAAAAAGCTTTAGAAATCCTTGTGGCTTTTGCGACAATCTACCTATGTGAAACTGGGTTCTCAACTCTTGTAAACTAAGCCTAGGAATCGTTTGGATACATGAGATGATATGCGTGTGTCCATCTCAAAGAAAGAACCTCGTTTCAACATGATCATTGACATTGATCAACAAAATAGCGATTCGTAGATTGAATGATGAATATTGTTGAACTTACAAGACTGTTTTTAATGCATACATTCAACACGTAAGTTATAAATACACGAAGTTTAAATCCTATTATTACAATTTTATTTGCTTCCGTTCTCCATTGTAGACAGGGGCAGAGCCGGTCTTCGGGGTGTGCAAACCGTGCGATCGCACAGGGCCCGCAATTTACGCAGAAAACTAGGGATTGTAGATCATACTGTAATGTACTGTCCCTATCAGAAAATGCAGTAATTTTTGTAATTCGATTCACAAGCAGGTACCGGTATCCAAGCACCAGTATTTTTGTTGAACATGCTCTCAGAATGCACCAAATTCAAAGTAATTTTTCAAAATTTTCTAGGGGAGGTCCCCCAGACCCCCTCCGTTGGGTGTCGCTTTCGGTAAACAAGCCGTCAGGCTTCGCCCGCCGGCCGTCAAAAAAACCCTCCCCTTTCAAAATACGTAGCTACGCTATTGAATTGGATCATTGTCATTGGGGCCCGCAAAGCATATTCCGCACAGGGCTCGAAATACCCTAAGACCGACACTGACTGGGGGTACGAGAAAATTTCATGAAAACTCAAAGGGTACGAGCGCTAAAAAGGTTAAGAAACACTGGTATAGCAGATAACATTCTTGACTTGGGGCTACCAGTGACAAGGCAAAGTCAGCACAACCAACGAACCTGCATAACTCGAGGCTGGAGCTTAACGACCCATTGAACATGTAGTCGTACACTAAGCAGAGTTCTGGGCCATCACATGAATAACCCATGAGGGGTAGAATGTTTTCATGCTGCAACCTGCGTATGAAAATGTGTATCAGCAAAATCGAATCAAGGGTTTTATAATAGCATTTTACAGAGAAGATCAACTTTAAGTGAAAACAGAAGGTTTGCGTGCCTTAGATGGTAATGTTAGTCACATACTTATTTTTAAGCATTGGAGGATGAAAAGATAAGGTTCTCATTATACAGTACTGTTCCTTTCAATTGGCCGCCTTTCCTTCAGCAACTACGTCTATTCAATTCATTACACCATGGGTGAAGGTTCTTCCAACCACCAGCGTTTTGTTTGTTTGTCGTATCCAGGCTTACCCATGGTGGTTGAAGACTTAGATTAAGGGGACGGGAAGACAATCTTTGTATCCACCTTCAGGCATGCCTTTAAGTGTCTTGCTAAAGACACAACCGCATGCTCTTGAGCGGTGTCGAACCGGCACCCTTTCGATTGCCGTGCAGGGCTCTCACCACTCGGCTAGTATGCACTGCAGCCGACTCAACCACCAGCAAAAGTGGAAAATTTAGAAGACGGATTGTATTGCTTATGAAATTGAAAACAGTGTAAGAAACCCTAAGGTGAGCGTAAGAAACTACTCTCTTTGTAGCTTTTAAAGTACACATAGACTGAGAAACGTTCGGCAGATCAACTTTTAGATAGTGTTTCCAGACATTTTAAATATAAATTTATTCACGGATGGGAATCCTTGAACTTAGAAAAGAATAGAGCCAAAATCAAAAAAAAATCACTGCTTCGCCTCAACTACAAAGGAGTGAATTAGTTAATTGAATTTTTTCACGTTTTTACTTACACAGATATGACATGGACTTCTTTCTTGAATTGTTCCGCAATAGAGCTGGCAAAGTCAGGCGTGTCCAACTTGAGTCGCTTAATAGCAATCTTTCGACTTTCCTTGACATTTTTCCCCTGAAAAATTATTTTGTTAGTGATACTTGCAGCAATTGACAAAAATCAGGGGCTGCATATTAAACTTAAACCTGGCCAATGGCCATCAAAATTTAACTTATGACAAAATGCCAAAAGCAATCACTTACAGTTATATCTGCGGCATTGGACAGATGGCCTTTGAAAACAGAGCCAAATGCACCTTCACCGAGTTTCAGGGAGTCATTGAAATCTGACGTTATGTTCAGTAAGCTTGAATAAGGATATGAAGAAACTGTAAATGAAACAAATGTACTAACTAAAACTATCATGAGATCAACTATCAAACAAAAAATTAAAATTTGTTTAGTCATGCGAACTAATGCTGCAAACAAATAAAAATAATAATAAATATTGGCATGTCAATCTGTATCCATCACAGATATGCATTGCTTTCAGAGCTTTACAAATCAGACATGTAGCAGCCATGTAGCGCCTCGGAATGGCCCGTTTCGGTGAGTCCGATTCGGTGAGTCCGGTTCGGTGAGTCCGATTCGGTGAGTCCGATCCCTTAACGGGGGATTTTTTAATTTTTTTTTAAATTATTGGGTACCGTAGCCTAATTATCATTGCCGTTTTAGGGTTAGGGGTTAGGAACTCACCGAATCGGACTCACCGAATAGTAGCAGACCCGTAGAGCCTAGAGGAGCAGCCAAACACATTGTTACACTGTCTACCTACACTGATTCCATTCTTTTGCTGAGTGCCAACAAAAATAACATTTAGTACCACTTCTAAAAAATTTTCACTGAGAGAGCAAAATTCGATATTTTTACATTGATTCAATGTCTGCAGATGTTGTATCAATGTAAAAATGATGGATTTTGTGGTCTGGGATAAAACCCATGCTTACTGATTCAGAGGCAGACACTCTAACCAACAAGCCGGCATGACTCTGAACACATAAAGTGGTATGATCCTAAGCACTACATTCAACTACCATAAACAATATGAATCTTACCACTTCCATCAAGACTGAAGCCCTCCAGAGAAATAGCTGATGTTGCAATACTCGCATCGTTGACATGATTTCCATATGCAGCTGCACTGGGCAGTGACTCGTGTTCGGTAGGCTGTCGCTGATAAACTGGTTTTGGACGTGGTGGTATGTTTGGTGCTTCTGCAGAATTTTGCACAGGCCGGTGGGAGGTATCAGGGATTGATTGATTAGCTACTGATTCGTCATAAGATGGTGGTTGTGTTAATGTAATTTTGGACTGTATCAGACTAATCAATCTACGCAGGCCGAGAGACATAAGAACATCCATCAGGTTCTGAAAAAATGTACAACAGTATCAGCTTATGTTTCATGTTTTTAAGTCCAATTAGTATTATATGGCGCTCACTGAGGAGTAAAAGACCCGATTAACAGAAGAAACATCACTAACATTTGTTGATACATGCCAAAACCAAGGATTCTTTCGTACCTTTTTTGAACAACTCATTGTAACAATATCATACTTTATAAATTACAACACAGACACAAAAACAAACACATTAAAAGCAGTGTGAGACTATGAGTGTGTCGTATCCAGGCCTCGAAATTCACGGCGGACATGTCCGCCATCACAGCATGTAATGTCCGCGGGAAGTACCATCTAGATCGGTCATATTTGTCCGCCGAAAAATAACACAGAAACTAGCAATACAAATCGTCATTACATAGCACGATCAATTGTTGTGAAAATATAATTTCTCGCGCATTCTAGCGCGCATCTAGAAAATGTAAACACTGTATCCCTTAGCTTCCATTTAAGCAGGAAAACTTTCGATTTTTACGTTACGTCAACGATTGATGACATTGAATCGGCGTAACAAAGGTGATTTCTTCGCTAAGAATGTAGGGTCTGCTACTATTCGGTGAGTCCGATTCGGTGAGTTCCTAACCTCTAAACCTAACCCCAAACCCTAAAACGGCAATGATAATTAGGCTACGATACCCGATAATTTAAAAAAAAATTGAAAAAATCCCCCGTTAAGGGATCGGACTCACCGAACTGGGCCATTCCGAAGAATGTATGTATAGGAGTACCGTACGGTGCTTCTATACTAATCAGGCGCAACTTAGTTACGTCACAATGTCTGGCTTTGATCTCCGAGTAATACAGTACTGTATTGATGAAGCAAGGGTGGTTACAAAATTAGATAATACGAGTAGGCCATTACAGCAAAATTTGTTAAGTTTTGGTAGCCTGTTACAATAAGAAAGAAAATGCCCTGGAAAAAATTACTTTCGCTCACAATCACATGACACGCAAAAATAAATCTAAAGAAAAAAGCCTAGTGAAATTTTGCACAGCAGAAAATAGTAGCGTTAGTGTAGAAGTTTTCCGACTCGTGTCCAGAGCATTGTGACGCAAGATGCCACACGGCTTCGTTCGGTGAAAGTTAATCAGTTATGCTGCATATTAAGCAGCTACACGGCGTTTTGACTCTTTAAGCGCACGTCGTTGGTCTGATGAAAGCCTTTGAGAGTCACTTTGCTGAAATTTTAAAAAACCTTCTAACCTAAACCGTAGCTATAGTTCTCAAATGGCAAAAAATTATCAAGATAAAGTGATTAAGCATGACGATCGACGCTAAAACTGGTGTGTCCGCTGTGAAACGTATTTGTCCGCCGAGATAGCTGCTCAGACCAGACATGTTTGTCCGCCGTCAACAAAAACGAATTTCGAGGCCTGCGTATCCATTGCATTAGTCAGTGACATTTAAGTGTGGTTTTTGTAATCTTATGAGCAATTAATGTGATAAATTATAGTCAAAATGACATGTAACTTTACGTACACAGATGAACTTTCAAGACTAGTAAAATTTGGGTGGCGACGATGTCGACCCCTGCCGAAGTCGTACTCCCGATGTCGTCCCCTCATACATCGGGACGAGCAATCTTTTACGCCAGAAAAAGCTTTATATGCGGCGGGCTGTTGAATTTCAGGTCGAGCGTGAATGCCCATGTCGTCCCCGGCGAGTGATTATGAATAACGTTGCCGAAAAGACTTAATATTTGCTGGGAATACGCTTTTTTCCTGAAACGTAGGCTACAAAAGGAGAATTGCGAAAGTAGGCGATTACATTATCAATATTTATTGTGGTGTTTATTACATTATTCTTTCAGTTTGGTACAACTTGTGGAATTAGTTAATAGTTAATGAACAAACAAAAACAATCAATTTGGTAGACTACCCAGTACCCAGACCTAAAAATGAAGGCGGCCATTGATTAACCTACAAAAACCGACATTTTGTTTGCCGGGTCTCGCCCTTCCCTCGGCCGCATTTGTCCGCCATGAAGTTCCGAAAAAATTTTACGCAAGCAACCTTGTGAATAAAATACTTTGCCACTTATAATCACAAAGGATTAGAAAGCAGTCAAAGCACCGGATAAATCACAATACAGTTACACAGTGTCTATGCTTGAATTGTTAACATTATTGATTCACCAAGCAGCTGATGTCTGACGATAAGCAAGATGCAAGTGACATCACAATACACTTTATTGATGCGATAAATCATTGTTGATGCGTGTCGAAGTTCCCATAGCCGCCATGTGCTTGGCCGCCGAACAGCTTGCTTTAATCGGACATGTTTGGCCGCCGGAAAAAATTGTTTCGAGGCCTGCTACATTTTTAAAAGTGTCTGATTTCATTCGATTACATTTTAAAAATTAAAATTAATTATTAGGCTAGTTGTTTTTTTTCAGATATTTGCTAAAAAAAAGAAAAAGGTGGCAAAAATTTCATTTCAACTTGAAAAAGTTCGTTTCGAACAACCCTAATTTTTACCTACATTTAAATAGACAAAAAATTGAACATCTGGCAACACTGCTTTCAAGAAAACGCCATCAACATGGGATGACATCGAGGGACGACATGTTCAGGGGACGATAGCGGTGGCATGCGTAAAATTTAACGTTTTGATTGTATGTTTTACCGTTTTAAAACAAATTCTGTAAAATAGAAGAAAATGCACCTGAGCTGTAACATTACTTGTGCTCCATGATTCTATCACAGCGATAGTTGGACTGTCTCCGTTAACAGCAACGGCTCCAAATCTTCTGTAATAAACAAATTTCTGATTTAAACATCATCAAATGAAATTCTTTTGTGTTATAGTGATGACTTTTAAATTAAAATCTAGGTTCTGCATCTGTTGTCTGCATCAAGATTTAAAGTTGTTTGACAGCTTGAGACCTAGCGGAAAAAGCAATATAAAACCAGATAAATATTAATCCATGACTAAGCGTAGAAAGCAGTTCTAAAACACTTACAGCGTGCGGCAAAAGTCCTTGGACATATTTTGTAAATTAAATTAATTAGGTTTTAATCTGTTTACCTCGTTGCTATTGTTCAATATGGAATGCAATAAACCCTATCTTTCAGATTTCATTACTTGGGTGATAAAATTTAGGAAGTGGCTACACTTACGGCGTCGTAAATACAGCCGTTCCATGCCTTTTTTTTAATCTTTACATCGCTTTTACTGCGCATGCGCGGCTTGCGCGCTGTTGCTGCGTCTGCGTGCTTGTTGCGTATTTTTTTCTTTTTTCACCTTCTCTTTCTTAGCGAAACACATGAAAAAACGTGCATATATAAGTTCTAAATTCAACAGTTTTTGCCAAGTGAATCTGTGGCGCGTGCGATCTTTGTCTGGCTCGCACTCAAAAGACCATGAGTTCGATTCCACCAGTGGTGATTTTTTTAAAAACTAAATTCTAACCCGATGTGACTCAATCGTTAGGCTACGCATTTTTATGGCCGTATTTAGTTCGGACCATCACAACGAAAAACGGTATATGACAAACATAGCACTATAGCAGAGGTCTAGAAAAAGGTAGAAGCGACAGGTAGTAGGCATAGCCTAACGATTGAGTCACTTTGGGTTAGAATTGAGTTAAAAAAAAAATCACCTTTTGGTGGAATCGAACTCATATCCTTGCAAGTACGAGCCAGACAAAGATCGCACGCGCCTCTGATTCACTTGGCAAAAACAGTTGAATTTAGAAGTTATATACGCACTTTTTTTTCAGCAACAGCGCGCATGCGCAGTAAAAGCGACGTAAAGATTAAACAAAAAGCATGGAACGGCTGTATTTATGGCGCCGTGAATGCAGCCACTTCCTAAAATTTAATTGAACTTAAAAGTATGAAGGCTAAACATGAAGCGATTATTGAACTCCACCACGCTGGAAATGCAAACTCCTAGATTGTAAAGCTGATTAAAGCTCCCATCCCAGATCAACAGTTTATCACACTGTGAAGAGATTTGAGGAACTTCGAAATGCTGCAGATCGACCTCGAACTGCTAGCACTCCAAAGCTCGTGTTAGGCGCAACCCAAAGAGATCCATGAGGAGAATGGCTCATGACATGGATGTGAGTGAAAAAAACCTGAGAAGAATTGTTAAAACTAAGTTGAAGTTGTCGCCTCTCAAAATGCAAACCTGCCAGCACCTCACGGATCTCCAAAAAGAAAAATGATTGACTCGAGCAAAGATTCTCCTCAACAAACTGAAAGATGGTACGGACACAGATGAAATCATTTTTTCTGATAAGAAATTGTTCACAGTTGAGGCAATTTTCAATCGACAAAATGATCGAATTCTTACAAAATCATCAGCAGACATACATGATTCTGTGAAGAGGGTTTTCAGACGTCAAAAGCTCTCATCCGTCATAGTTTGGCCCGCCATATCCAAGACATAGAAATCTCCTCTCATTTTTGTCCCTCAAGGTGCAAAAGTGAACACAAATTATCACATTGAGTTGATTTTGCTCCGGCACTTCAAGAGGTCAAGAAACACTTCAAGGAGAGCCCATTCACATTCCAGCAAGATGGAGCACCGTCACACACTTCAAACAAAACCCAGAAATGGTGTCAGGACAATTTTCCAAGTTTCTGGAGCAAGCAACTTTGGCCCTGCTCATCACCACATCTGAACCCCATTGATTTTTTGTTTTGGTAAATTTTAGAAGCAAATGCTTGTGCTTCGTCTAGGGACAGTGGTTGCTAGATACCGTCCCTAGCTTCGTCTCATGGGTCAGTGGTTGCTCTAAAATGCTCCTTGGAAAAAGCATGGCTCAAAATACTACAGGAAACCCTGTGTAACGCTGCTAAGAGTTTTCTTAAGAGACTTGAAGTTGTTATTCAGGCGACAGGAGGTTATATTGAATGAAATTTTGTAAATATGCTGCAAACTGTCTTGTCTAATACATGTTAAAATTTTATCTTGTTTCATTAACTTTTACAAGAAATATTCAATTTTTAAGTTGTCCAAGGACTTTTGCAAACCCTGTATAACCAAAGCAACATACTGTATATCCCGCATTGTAAATCTCGGCTCTAAAGTTCCAGAGCTTTTTGGTATTTCCATCGCAAAATCTTTCCAATTTGTCGCTGTTCCTGGTGGATCCAACTCATCAGCTATGGCTTTACATATTGAATATGGTAGATTTCTTATATAAGTTTCTGCTGTCAGTACATGAGGTGGGTGTCTAATACTTTGGGAAGAAACCCAACTTCGTGAATTCATTTTTTTGTTTTACTAATTATGTTAAACATAGAACAGACTTTATTAACTTTTGCTTTATCAGATAGAAAAGATCAATAAATTCACCTAAGACATAAAACCAATCGACAATAATGAAATACTTGTAGCCTACGGTACTTCATATCGTCCAGAAGTGACAACATTGGTGCAGCATACTTGTTGGAAGATGCCTAGAATATGTGGATTACCGGTACTAGTAATTAACCTATGATTTCAGATACCCAGCAGTAGCACATTCTGCTGATCCTACCGTACCAGCTGATCTTAGTGACCAGCCATCCAGCCAACTGTTTGTTACTTGTGCTCATATTGTGTTTGTAGCCTACAACTCTTTTTCTTGTCAACAAAAACAAATAAACAGAACTGACTTGACCAACCTGCTTCAAACTCAATTGAATACCAACAGAAGCTGTCTGGTATAGAAACAATAAATGAAGATCTTGATGTGGTTTTTACCACCTGCACTAAATTTAAAAAAAGCTGTCTCATACGAAAAAATTGCCCCGATAGCTCAGTTGGTTAGCATGTGACTTCTGGAACAAAGAAGCTTTAAGATCAAGCAGCGCTGGTTCGACTGTCGGGGTGTGCGATTGAGCAACACACGTTAAGGACAGAATAGTTCCTCGGCAACAACTTTTCAACAATCAGAAACTTCACTCTGTCAATGTCAGTGACCGGGCCAGCGTCAGTGATAAACATTCAATCAATTAAAATAAAAACAACAAATGTAATTGTAGTCTGCTCTGAAAGCTGTAAGTTATTTTGGGATAGTTGTATCCTATCCTAACCCTGTAATTTCATAACCATAACTTCATATTTCAACCAGCTATCACTGTTATTTTAGAATTAACCTAAGTTACAGCAAGTTAAGGCAATTCCACTATAAAATTATTTTTCCATTTCTAACAAACGCCCAATTAATAAGCACATTTCAAAAACAGGCCTTCATTAGTTCTTCATAAACAGACAAAACAAAGTAACTTTAAAACGAGTTTAACATAATGTATAAGCACAAAAAATATCCGTAATTAAAATAAACTCTAACGTTGAAATCATTTTATATGGATGGCAAATTTGTATTTCCTAATGAGGACACAAGTACGCGTCGAAAACGTTAGTTCAACAAAGCGAACTCTCTACCAAAATGAATAAAAAAATAACAGTTAACCTCTCAAGTACGGTACATGTAGCTCCACACAAAGTGAACTTTGTGTGGAGCTACATGTACTTGAGAGGTTAACTGTTATTTTTTTATTCACTTGTTGATTCATTCATATCAGTTTGTATCCTCTGTGGATCCTTCTCTAGTATCATGGGCCAATCCTATAGATGTTTGCTGGTACACCCCTTCATTTTCTTTGAATTTTCTCTACCAAAGCTTTGTAGTTCTTCACAACGAGCCAACAGCAGGGTTACCAGATACTCAAGCTATAGTAAGGCCAAATTCATTATAAAATAAGGCCAAAAAAAGGCCAAATTTTTTATTTACTTCTATTAAGGCTAAATAAACGCTAACAACTTAATTAAAATATTTTTTTGTAAATGTCATTTAACGATCAAGCATAACAGAAAATAATTTAACACTGTCAGAGCATTATGACCGGTTCGTTTGCATAATCTGTTTAATAAACAATTACTGTAGTAGCAGAAAAACTAGAAACCATTATCACTTTAATTCATCATCAGTAAGCCTTACTTACTGTATACTTACTCATTTTTAATACTTGGAGAATAGGCTATACCTTAACCTTTCAAAAAAAAGATTAAAATATAACTGTTTCTGATAAAATTGGTTCTTTTTATTATTATTAGTCTATATTCAGCAGGTCTATGAAGTTTTTAGATGGTTTTCAGAATCAGTTGCTTACATCTTAGCCTACTATGCTGTTGGTACTATGTACTGACTGCTGACTAAGCTAAGAGACTTCACTAATTAGGCTACTTGGCAATAGTCCCGAAACCCTGTTCAACTCAATAAAACCACCCTGTCCACAGCCAGTGATGGGCATTATCGGCGATAATTCATCGGCGATAATTATTGGCGATAAATTTTTATCGCTTATCGTTATCGCTCAATTATTTTTTCGGTTATCGTTTATCGTTATCGCCAAAGGCAATATTTGATTATCGCCGATAATTAATCGCCGATAAATTTTATTTTGGATCAACACACAAGTGGAAAGATCATGAAAAGTAATATTTTTACTAGCCACCTAGTTAATGAAACTAAAATTAAAACCAGTTCTTCTTCAGTGCCTGAAGTGTGTGTGCACAGGTCGTTATCAGGAGAGGGGGCACGCCCCCCTGCAGCGACGGCCTTGACAACACAATAATTTTTAGAGTTGCAAATTGCAATGCAATGAAATGCATGCAACAAGTTTCTTGTTGGTTTGCTGCAATGGGCAATCGCGAGTGAATTTTAAAATTAAAATGTAAGCGCACAGGCGGTACAACTTCCTTTGAAGCGAAGCGAAAGAAATTGGCAAGTGGTTTGTGAAAGTGTCGCAATACAAGGCCGCTTTTACATCGGAAACATGGTCTTTCACGCCACCTCACGATCAACTATTTTATTCTTGTGTTTTCTTTTTTCGTTGGAAGTGTTAGTTTTTAGTAATTGTGGTAAAAAAATAAAATCGCTCTAGTCAAAACATGAAACTTACTGTTTTAAGCGCATTAAATCTTTAGATGATTAGATTAACTAAAATTGTAAGAACTTGCCTTGAGACGTGCGGTTACGTCACAAACTCAGATTAAAAGACAAAATTCACACACAATAACAACACAAGATCGGTTACAGACTGTAAGATCGATTTTTTTCTAGCTTGGCGATATAACTTTAATCCAAAAATAATAACCGAATGCATAAGTGCCATTTAACTTAAAAAATTAACCCATTTGTGCCGAAAGTGAAAGTACTTAAAAAAATTTTCGGAAAATTTAAATATTGCATAATTATGACTTAAAAAACATATCACAATTATTTTTTTCCTAATTGTGTTTGTATTTTTTGAGAAAAAAGCCGTCCTATATATAAGACGCTAGGCAAATCCGTTATCAAATTGCACAAGTTTCTTGTGCGTAATGCTTAAGCGTTATTACATTTTACTTATCGCTCAAAGTGATAAATGGGAAATGTCTTGTTCATGTCTTGTCATGTCATTATTGTCATCGAGCATTTTATTGAAATGAAAGTTCAAAAAATATGAAGATGAAAATTAGCAAAGTAACACAACATCACTGAAACAAGTCATTGCGGAATATGATATTGCTTGAAGCATTTAACGTGCAGACCGACATCACATTTTTTTGCATCTTGTAATAGTTTTTGCATGACAATAGGCGGATCGAGTTGCGTGGTAAAATTATGCTAAATACAGTATAACCTTTCTTATTTACTGTAGCCTACCTATGCGACATAGCCTACCTCAATCAAATATTTTTATTCCCACTAATACAGTGCCTACATTGTAATTCTTATCTCAACAACTCAGCGTTCTGCCATTGCTTTAATGATGGTGTTCATAAAGAAAACAAAAAAAAATTATCTGAAATTATCAGTAAATTACGATAATTATGTTATTGTTCTTAAACAAACACGACTAATTTGACAAGCTTGATGGATTTCACAGTATGCACATTTTTACTACCAATAACGCTTATGATTACTGATAAATTTTCAAGCATTTTGCGTTTTTGGGAATTTTTTCAATTATTGCTGACTTTGCTGTAAACAGCCCTTTAAGCAGAAAACAAAATACAAAGTTTGGAATTTTTTATGGTATTTTCATTTGATTTAATTATTTTGCCTACTGCACGTAAGCGGCAGTGTAACTCAATTGATAAAAGCATCCAACTGGTATCTGAAGGTATAGTTATAAGCACGGCGGTTACCTCAGTGGTTTGATTCTGGATCAAGAGGTTGAAGATTCGATGCCCACTGCCGCTATTGCGATTCTATTTATGCATAACTTACAAAAAGTTTTGTCCCTTTACAGTATATTATGTTCGATTTTTCGTCATGTTGATGAAAACAGTTCGTGCTGCATGGGATGGGGCAGCGCTAATCAAGAAAAAAAAAAAAAATTATCGTTATCGGACATTATCGGCGATAATTTATCGTTTATCGTTATCGCTTAACTTTTTTTTGATTTATCGTTTATCGTTATTGCTTTAGGCATTTTTCGTTTATCGATTATCGTTATCGCTTAACTGAAAAATGAGTTATCGCGCCCAACACTGTCCACAGCTAACACATTCTTTACTCTCTATGTTTCTAGTTAGTAATTTAAACGGATATAGTTCAGGCTTTAAGTGATAAGTGATACTTTTATTTGCAATTTACTTAAAATAATACCTTCTAATCCGGTCAAAATTTGCAGCCATAAAAAAAGCCAAATAAGGCCAGATTTTCTGGCCTTATTTGCATCAATTTTTTAAGCCAACTGCAATTTAAAAAGGCCAGATTTTTGGAATTTAGCCTAAAAAAAGGCCATCTGGCAACTCTGGCCATAGGGGAAAGGTAAATTTCATAAAAATCCCCTATTTACCAAGTTGCCAGGTCCGTCCAGATTGCTTTGATAATAAAAGTCTCTCCGTATTAGCATTGGGAGAGAGTTCTCTTTCTTAGCTTAACCGAAAAACATCCAACTGTTCAAACTATTTGTAAAATATATACTGCTTAACCCTAGTGTTGTTGTCCGCCTCAATAGCTCAGTTGGTTAGCGCGTGACTTCTGGAACGAAGAAGGTTCAAGATCAAGCGAAGCTGGTTCGACTCTCGGGGTGTGTGCTTGAGCAACGTACGTTAGGGACTGCTCTCCATTCAACGGCATCTAATGGATGGAATAATTCCCCGGCAACAACTTCTATAATCGGAAACTCCAGTCTGTCAATCTCGGTGACCGGGCCTGCGTCAGTGATTCAAAGCCTCTACAAGTAGGTATGCGAAACTGTCAGGATTAAGCTCTGCAAGAAGCTCTCTCAGTCCGAAGATGAATATTCAATCAATCAATCCAGTTACTAGTTAGTATTTATTGCAGTCAAGACCAGTTAATATTTATTTTAGAGGTTGAGAAGATATCTTGCGCCCGGTAGCCTACCAATGCGATCTTCGGGCCCCAAATCATGACACTTCTAAGAAAAAAACATTATATTCAACGAGCACGCGATGGTTTCTTAATTTTTTGGCCCCATTCTTCTTAGAAACTTTCCGAATCGCTAAGCTCATTCCGGCCTGGGCCCACAAGTAGCCTACCTCCTTGCCAACGCTACTGATTGCAGTAAAATTTCTTTATCGCAATGGCCGTCAAATAAAACATATGATTATTATGCAGTTCAGCTGAAAGAAAACGCTGGCTATTTTCAAGAAGTGTCAAATCATTGAAACATAACTTAACTATGGAGTCCTAAAATATTGAGGAAAGGAAAATCTGATGGCTTTACTCCAAATTTACAACTCACGTTATGAGAAACATTTTAAGCAACATCGCCAAAATATAAGGGATCACTAATATTTATGTTGCTACCAATCAGCTTAGGTCCAAGTTTGGAAATTGCTCTACCGAAGTTAAAAATTTTTAATAAATTTTGACTTTTGCTGGCCCTAGTAATTAAGTTTAAATCGCCCTTGCACTTGCAAGTGTTAATTGTAATTGTAGGACTATTATCACAAAAAAAACATTTTATTTTTTCTATCTTTCTTCTAGGTTTGGTGGCTGTACAATTCTAAGATAGTGGTAGTTTAGCTAATAGGGGAGATGTGGGACCAATGAAACAAAATGAGTATTTTTTCCATTGTCACGCGTGATTTTCGCAGTACAGGGCTAGTTAAGCGTTTGAGGGAAGCACATCTTACTGTATTTACGAATAGCTATAGGGCTTCGAATTGGATTACAGATTAAAAAAATATTTCACTTTTTAAATGTTCACTTTTTTGTATCATTGGTCCCACCTGGGTGGGATCTTTGCAACACACCAATGAGACAGGTTTACTACTTACACGACAACTGTACTTTTTCTGAAAAAAGATTGCATTTTGTGTAAAAGCAAAGAACAAGCAGTTTCTAGAACGAACATGGACAGATGAAAGAACAAACAAGCTGATTCAACACAAAATTGTTTAAAGTTAAACAGTAGCTTAACAGTTAGCTGGGGAGGGGTCGTCACAGACAAGTTTTTCCTCAGGCAATGTGATATTGTGACAAGTTCATTGCAAATTTCAAAACACCAGACGAGCGTGTCGTTTTGGCTGGCAACAGAGGTTGGATCTGGCAGAAGACACACAATACCACAATGAGACACAGAAGCCACATTTTCATTTTTTGGGAACACAAAACAGTCCTTCGATTTGTCTGATGTTTTCTCAATTCAATTTTAATAACTCAATTTCATAGTCATTATCTTGATCAGGACGAAGTGAAAGGCGGCCGATGAAATGTTAAATTTACCATCTGCATTTGCATGAACTTTGGTCACTACATAGGTTCCAGTAGAAAGACAATCAGGAATTATGTTTTGCAATGCATTTTCTTCATATATGAAACATCATTGGTATCGGTGCAAATACTCAGCGTCAGTTTCTGAATGAACTTCCACAACAATGCTTGTGCTAGATTCTATAGATTTTCTTTGAGATGTTGTTCCAGCCGCTTCTTTGGAGAATTGTCAGTAATCACAGCTGATTTACGTTTTCGTGATTTTCTCTTTCTTCCCTTTGCAACAGCTTTTGGATATGGCCGTATTGAAGATAACAAAATGGAATCATTTTTTTGTAACGAAGCTGAGGTACAAGGCTCAGTTTCTCCTGTTTGGTGATGCTCATCAGAAGTTACAGAATTCCCACATTGTATGTTTCCAGAAATACCTAGATTGGTCTTGGAGACAATCATAAATTTAATGAAGCGTGATAACATTTCAGAAAATGGCTCATTTTTTATCCATCATTCAAGTATCTTCCAAGAGTGGTATGATCAAATTTATGTTTTTTGGCAGCTTTTCTCACAGATAAGTTACATTGAACAATGTCGTGCAAAGCATTATTTAAAGCTTCATTTGAAAAATTCCTTTTTAAGCCTTTGGATTCCATTAACATAGGCATTTTCTGCCAAAAATGCTTTAAAATTCAGACAGGGATCTTTGAGACACGGTCTTAATTGACAGTGTCTCAAAGCTCCCCATCTCAAAAACTTTGAATTTAACGATGATTTCACAAAACTCGACTTATTATCTCTCATAAAGCCTATCAATCTTGTAGAATACCTTCCTACCTAGTACATGAAAAACTTCGCATTTGCTATCATAAACACCTGAACATAATATTGAAAGTTTTCCAGAAGTACTACATTTTACTTTTGCCTCCCAAAAACATACTTTATTGTCTTTCATTTCTGCGTTTGCAACAAGCTAAGAAGGTTTATGTAATCACGTTCCAATAACTACCAAAAAAAAGTTAATTTTGAGTAGGGATCAAAAATGAGCTGTGTTGTATTGGTCCCCTTGTATCATTGGTCACACATCTCTCCTACTGTTTTATCGATGTGTATTTTAAACTTTTGGGTTTTGCCATCTTTCCCTTTTGTTGGTGTCAAATTCGTATTTTTACTTTGTCGTTCTGTACATATTTACGCCAGCAGCAAAAAATAAAATTGTGCTTCATTTATTCATAGCTTGTCACGCCAGTGTCGGAGCCAGGTAAGAGCATTGTTTGTGATGTTTTTGAGGTCGTAACTCGGCTACCATGCGACCACAACTCAGCTACCATGTATACCAAGCATGTTGTATCAGGGGCCAGTGTTGTACGTTGACGCCGTCAACCTTTTGTTGACGCTGAGGCTAGCACCGTCAGTTTATATTTTAGTTGACGGAAGCAGGTGCGGATCTAAGAGTTTTTTGCGGAGGGGAGGGGGCGGGCCAGAAAATTTTAAAATCAATTAAAAAGAAAAAAAGATAAAACAGATATGAACAATGATACTACGACATATACGATATGCTAAAAATAGAGGCTAGTGGTTCTCAACCTTTTTGTTTCGGCGGACCCTTTGGTACCTTCGAAGCGGTCGCGGACCCTTAAAAAAAATTATCTGAAATTTTGGTATATCGCTTTTATAATGATAGAATCAAATGTTTCATAAGTTTCAAAGCGACACACTTAGAAAAATTTGCTGAACTCGCAACGCACTTATGACGACTGATGACATTGATGAAGTTATGTTCTGAGCTTTATGCTGGCATACAGCATCAAAAATCAGCAATCTTTATGTTGATTTGTAGTTTTTCAATAAATTTTTATCAAAAGTCAGTAGAATTTTGCGACCGTTACCAACAATTTCTTCCTTTTTTCATTTCTAATCAATATTAATTATATTAATTCGTTATTATCTTTGTCATTGCAAAAGTGTCAGTGGTGATAGACTGCTGACTAACGTTTGTATTTCTAAGTTAAGCATTGATCAATAGACTGCTGTCTCAAAAGAATTAAGTTGAACATAGCCTTATAAAAAAATTAATTCATTTATATGATATTTTTTTAGTGAAGAAACCAAGCCTTTGTGCAAACTTTTAAACTTTCAAAGGACATCGCACAAGTTCGTTGGGAAGTAGTTTAAAAATCACGGTATTACATAAATAAAGCACAACCAACCAATTTTTAAATTTCGTAATTTATCAATCATGCTGCAAACTCGGAAAGTTTCACGGACCCCCTAAAATCGCTTTGCGGACCCCCGGTTAAGAACTACTGAAATAGACATTAAAACAGCCATTTTCATCAATTGTGAATGTTTAAAAAATAAATTTTACTTGAATAAAAATTGCTAAGCTTGCAAAGTAAACTTGAAATCTGGTTTAAAACTCTGTATGCAGTGTCCATGACCAATTGGATATTTGTATGTTTGCAGGCATAGGCAGAGATGGGCGTGATCTTGATCTTGATCTTCAAGATCACTTTTTTTTGGTGATCTTGATCTTGATCTAAGATCACTTTTTTTTGTGTGATCTTGATCTTGAAGAATAATAAGATCAAGATCACTTTAAAATTGAAGTTTACTTAGTAGATAGAGGCATTTTTTTAGAACTCATACTGTAAAAAGTAGTTAGTAGCAACTACTAACATAAAGCCACTGTTAATATGATATATGTCCAACAAACGACGATTTAAAGCCTCCATCTAAACTGGTCAGTGTTGCCATTTCAAAATTGAAAAAGTTTTCTGTGTTGGTCATAATAAAAAAGTCAACTTCCGTGTACTTTATGTTCACGTATAAGAATATTAAAGAAATATTTGCTTTCTTTGACCCAATTTTAGATGTTTCAAAAGTCTAGAATGGCGGTCTTAAAAAATCTGGACTCTAGCCGACTTTGGTCTTGTAAAGTGGTTTATTGCAGCAAATCAACAAGACTTGTTTAGGGTCTGAGTATGGAACGGTTTGTCTGAGCGCAAACCTCTGAACTTTTTTGATAGCAGACAACAGTATCAAGGTTGCCAGATGGGTAAATGGTGCAATAAACATTGACATATTACAGTAAAAGTTAAAACTACATAGTAACACGAATAAAAACTCTCACATGAACCAGGCAAAAATTTGGTAAAAAATGATGCAGTTCAAAGTTTATTTTTATTTATTTACTATAAATAAAAAGTATAAAATTAATGGCAAATTTTGCGACTTTTTCAGAATTACTGTAATTAACCTCGGCCTTGGGTGTGACGTTGCGATTCTACGCAAACTACGTCAACAGTTGATAGGCCTAATAGCAACAGTCACTAACTTATCACAATTCTTAGGCCAGCGATCGAGTAGTTAAAAGTAAAAGTTAGCAATACCAACTATGTACCTTTACCCAGGTTGCTCATAGTAACTATTTTTTGCAACATCATTGATCAAAAACTTCATTTTTTTTTTCAAGTACAAAAAAAAGTGATCTTGAAAGTGATCTTGATCTTCAAGATCACGATCTTGATCTTGATCTTCAAGATCACATAGTTTGGTGATCTTGATCTTGATCTTCAAGATCACCTATTCCTGGTGATCTTGATCTTGATCTTCAAGATCACCAATACTGGTGATCATTCTTGCCCATCTCTGGGCATAGGCTATACTGTAATTGATTGAAATTATAATGAAGACTAAAAATTATAAAACAGCGTCATTCAAGGTTTCAGTCTTTCAGATTGTTTCAACAGAGGTCATTTGGTTCAGCGTTGGTTTCAGCTGAGTCAGCTCTAACAAATGATACTATTAAAATGTATTTGAAGTTGTATGAAAGAAAATAACGGAGTCTGATCGATGGATAATTTCAACCATAATAGTGCAATAACAAAAAATTATCCTTTCAACCTCCCCCCCCCCGGGAGTTAAGTTCGTCGTGGGACTAATATCAGCTGATTAGAAGCACATCAAACGATTTGATGCGGAAACATACAATTTCAACAATTCTTCACAAAATTTCGGGGGGGTCTGGGCCCCCCCATAAATCCGCGCCTGGACGGAAGTGATAGCGCCGTCAACGTATCGCATCCCTCCTTGCTCTCGTTTTTGCTACACGAAGAAACAAGTGATAAACAAAGGAAAAAAAAGGAGAGCAAAGTTTGCGCGATTTACGTTTTTTCTAATCTGTGGAAGCAATTTTTGAGTTGCTTACTCTGTCACAAGGTTGCCAGATTGGTCAAATTCTTCGAATTCGGCTTTTTTAGAGTCTGTAGGCCTTAGAAATTATACATTTGGCCTTTTTTATTTTTTAAATTAACTCTTCAAAAGGCATAATAAACAATATTTCTCATATATCGCAACCTTATCAGATGAAACTATATTCACCATTGTTCAATACATGTTCTATACTTGCTTTATAGCTTAATCGTAATGTGGCGGATTAAAACTCATCCGCAACAATCCTTTTATACTTGCTATTTTTTGGGCTAGTTTCAGAATTACTTTTGCTACAATTTTTAAAAATCCGCTACAATTTTTAAAAATCCGACTTTACAATAACCCAATGCAGCAGGGGGGCTCTATCCACTTTTAGAATTCGGGGAGGTAATTTTGGACAGTGGGTTAAAATCATCATAGTCATTTGTACTTCTGGGGGGCTACGCCCCCCAGACCCCCCATTGTAGCATAAGCTTCATTGATCATGAACGTGCACAGGGTTTCCAAATGATTTCACAAAACTATGTTTCGGAAATGGCAGTTTTGGATAATCATTTAACTAAGTTAAAACTCCACAGTTTAAACGCCTGTCTCGTAGTTCAAGGTTACCAAATCAAAAAAGTGATAACAGCCGAAATATTTTTTTTCAAAATTCGATCAATAAAATATCACAAAACCTTTTCAAAGCCAAATTAGTGTGGGGGGGGGTGATTTTGCATTGCTCACCCCCTTGAATATAGCCAGGGATGGAGGAACCATTTTAAAAGTAGGTGGGCCCAGAGGCACAGCAGTCAAAGTCAGTCCAACTTCTGGGGGCCCAAGGGGCCCCCAGAAGTTGGCCTGGGCCCCTTGGGCCCCCCATAGATCCGCGCCTGTGCGGAGGTATATAAAGCACTTTCAAATAAAAGAAAAACCAAGCAATTACGTAATTTAAAATTGGAACGGAAGTGAATTGCGGAGATATTGAATAATTGTTATTTCACAGCAACAACTTGAGGCTGAAGCTATTTCTTTAAAAGTTATTGTTGATAAAATCACATGAATTTACGGCATAATCAATCAATCAATCAATCAATCAATGTTTTATTTGTCAGTAACAGGAACATAGGTACATGTTTGAAATATGCAATATACACAGTACAAAAGTTACACAGGTTCCCATACCGACAGGGAGACAACGAGACGACCATACGGTCTACTAGTCAATTGCCACCCTACGGAAATTACGATTTTGCCATTTAAAATAAGCTTACAAGAGAAAAATAATAATTGAAACGTTCCCGCGCTTCAATAACAGCATACGCACAAAAAAAAAAAACATATTGATGATAACGTAGGCCAAAACACAAAATTCCATGAAGCAAGCAGAGAATAATAAAGTTTTCGAAGCAACTGACAAGTTGGTTTCCATAACATATCACTTACGATGCACTGTATAGCTTTGTAAAATTAACGTTTTGATCTCTTTTTTGAAACAATGAAATGATAAGTTTTTTAGCCTACTTGGAACCTCTGACCAAAGCATTGGTCCCAATACCTGCATGGACTTCTTGCCAAATTCTGTGTTTGATCTGTTTATAAAATAATTGTTGCCTGTTTGATATCTTGTGTTATGCTGATGAATAGATGAAGCATTTGTAAATAAATCACAATACGTAGACGGATACTCATTCATATGAACTTTGTACATATGTTTTTTTATTTCAATGTTATGTATGTCTTTTAGTTTCAAGATGTTCATTTTGAAAAATAAAAAATTTGTGTGAGCATAGTAATTTTGTTTCGTAATTATTCTTATAACCTTTTTTTGTAATTTTATTAATGGATCTAGTGCACTGTCACAGGCCTTTCCCCAGCTTGAAATACAATATTGCAAATGACAGTAAATCAAAGCGTGATACACATCTTTTAAAGTGTCTGTGTTGACATAATTTCTGAGTTTAAGCAACGCCCATGAACCTTTTGCTACTTTTCCGCAAATTTTATCTATGTGATATTTCCATGTTAATTTGTTATCTATGTAAACGCCAAGGTATTTTATTTGATCTTTTTGTTGAATGCTTGTGTTACCAATGTTAATGTTAAAATTTTTTATGTGTTTTTTATTTGTTATTAGCATGTATTCAGTTTTTGAGAAATTTAATGATAATCTATTAAGCTTCAACCAGTTGTAAACTTTTTGCATTTCGGCATTCACATTGTTCTGCAAATTTATTTCACATTTGTCGCTCATCATAAGATTGGTGTCGTCAGCAAATAGTTTAACATTCATGTTTGTTGAATTTGGTAAGTCATTTATATAGAGTAAGAAAAGAAGGGGTCCCAATGTCGATCCTTGGGGCACACCGCAGGTAACCTGTCTTGAGTTTGAAGAGATTCCATTGACGACCGTGTGCTGTAGACGATTGCTGATATAGCTTTTTAACAATTGTAATGGAAGGCCCCGAAAACCGTATGTTTGCAGTTTCTGTATGAGAATAGTGTGATCAACTGTGTCGAAGGCTTTAGCTAAATCAAGAAATATAGAGCAAGTTGTATCTTTATTATCTAGGTTAGTTAAGATGTTATCACAAACGTTTGACACAGCTAACGAAGTGGAATATTGAGGTCTAAATCCATACTGATGTGGTGTGATCAGGTCTTTTTTTGTTAGATAATTGTACATTTGTTCATACAGGCATTTTTCGAATATTTTGGTGAAAGGGGACAATAGAGATATGGGTCTATAGTTGGAACAATTTTTCCTGGAGCCACTTTTGAAGATTGGGGTAACTTGAGCGACCTTTAGTACATCAGGATATACACCTTTATCGATACATTCATTGAATAAGTTGGTGAGGAAAGGGGCGATTATTGGTGAGGATAGTTTGACAAATCTTATAGGTATTCCATCATGTCCCGTACTTTTAGAGACAGAAAGATTATTAAGATGTTTTAATACTTCTTCTTGATTGACAGGTTTTAGGAAAAAGGAGAATGGGACACTTTGCAATTTCAATAATGAGCCAGGAGACGGTAGAGGGATTTTAGATGCCATAGAAGGACCAATTTCTGTGAAATAATCATTAAAACAGTTACTTATTTGTGCAGGGTCAGATATTTTTTCATTGTCAGTGCTAATTATTTCTTCTGGTATGTGAGCTGTGTGCTTATGTTTGTACTTGATGATGTCATTTATGGTTTTCCATATTTTTCCAGTGTTGTGCTTGCTTTGCGTAATAAGAAAACTGTAATGTATTTTTTTTGCTTGCTCTTTGGTATGAGTAAGTACATTTCTGTACTTTTTGTATGTTGCTTGTGCAGAAGTGTTTGTTGGGTCTTTTATTTTTAAGTGATATAGTCTGTTTTTAGTTTTGATGGAGTTCAAAATTCCTTTTGTTAGCCATGGTTTGGTCTTGAGTTTTCTTTCTCTTCGAGACAACAATCGTAAAGGTGCATGCTTGTTTAAAGTGTCATTAAAAGTGTCGATGAAATGATTAAATTTGCTATGAACTGAATCATTCCTTTCTGTGTATTGGTTGGTCAAGCTATTTTCCAGATCACAAACGAATTCATCAGCAACAAAGTTTTTCATGTTCCTTACTTTTTGTGTATATTTTTCTTGTTTTGGTTTTACAGAGTTTATCACAACTACAATAGGAAAGTGGTCAGAAACATCGTGAATAAGAACATGGCATTGAATTTTATTTGATTGGTCGTTGCTGTATACATGATCGATTAAAGTTGAACTTGTGAAAGTTACACGGGTTGGGGATTGTACTAATTGATTGCAGCCTAAAGAGAGAAACGCATCACAGTAATTTTTTACAGCAGAATTTTTTGACTTTGCTAACATATCAATATTAAAATCACCACAAATGTAATATTGTTTTTTGAAATTATTTAACGAATCAATGCACTCACAGAATTTGGTTTGAAACTCAATTAACTTATTTTTGGGATGCCTGTATACTACACCAACTGTGCACTGTCTATTGTTTGATAAAGTAATATCCACCCAGAGATCTTCACATTCCTGTAAGTTTAGACTTAAATTATTAATTTGATTATACTTTATTGAACTGCTTACGTATAGCCCGACACCACCTGCTTGTATTTTAGCATCAGTTTGTTTGTTATTAAAGTGGACAAAATTATAGCCTTGCAAGCTAACAAAATGCAATCGATTTTCATTCAGCCAGGTTTCTGACACAGCAATAAGGTCCGGTGCTTCTTGCATTTCGACAAGCAGTGATTCTAATTTTTCAAAGTTGCCAACTAGGCTTCTCATGTTTACATGTAAAATCGATAGCTGGTTCCTATTAATATTGTTAGTTAAAGAGAAGGAGTTTTTTGAATAAAAATTTTTACAATCCGCAGACATTGCCACAAACAAAGTATGACCAACAGATGAATACAAAACCAATAACGCAGGACACGAAAGATTACAAAATGACTTTGCAACAAAACAGATTAAAAGCAAAATCACCGACACCTGCATTTATAACTTGTAGTCAGGATAATCAAAGAATTCACTTATGTGTGACGAAATAGGACGGTGTCTAACAAGCACCGAAAAAGAACAAATAACAAGTCTGGTTTAAGTGGTGTAAGAAACACTTTAGAAAATAAACAAAACACTATTATTGCGTTATAAAATATTTAATTTAGCAAGGATTTTGGAAATTGACTAAGTAATAATTTTAATTTGAAACTAAGAACTAAATTAAATTACGGTACTTTAGTTGATGAAAGGTAACTCAGGGCAAAATTCCGTCAAGCAGTGATATAGAATCAAATGAATTGTGTTAAAATGACCTGATTAAAATATGCAGCTTAAAAAGAGAATTAAGACTGGCGAGGATAATGGATATACTTACGTAGACGTAGCCTAAGTTAGTCGGTCTATGATATCGATCAATGTCGGAATACGAAATGTAAAATACAGTACGAGAAAAAAAAAAATACGAGTTCGGAAAGTGAAGATTTCAAAAATATTATTATTACGTCACAAAGGATGAAACTTAAGGGAAAAATATTAGTCAGTCTTGACCTAGCTGAATCTGATTACTGTACTTCAAAATTGTGTAAAACTACAAATTAATAGAATAACAAACTAAAATTAAACAAAAAATGGAGTGGTAGCGTACAATAAACTGTCCAGATTTGATCTTTTTTTCTTCTGAAATTTGATTTGTTTCCAATAAATTAACCTCTTTGGTGTTGATGGTTGAGCTTGTGCTGAAATTGGTCTTGATTGGGTTGAAGGTTATTAGTAACGGTTGGGTGAAAAATAATGGCTGGGTTTAGAAAATGTAAGAAAGTCAAAAATGAGTCCTTTTAACTTACTTTGTCTTCTAAACTTGAGGATTTTACTGGCAGCTGTAATTATCTTCGTAAATGCCAAAAAACAAACAAACAATGACTGCTGACTTCTTAGCTAGCCTAACTGAAGGTCTTTTCAAGTTTAATTATCTCTGCAACTTCCTGGTTGATTTTGATAGGTTTGGTGTTGATATGACTACAATCAAATTTTCTTCTTGCTTTTTCTAGAATTAGCTTTTTTCCAGGCCTTAATTATTTTTTTGAGTCCATTTTTTGATTTGGGCCTGGAGAGAGAAATTTTTGCTGCTTGCTTTGAAAAGCGCGGGAACTTTTGTCAATAATAATGCAAAGTTTTGCGACAATGGAGAAAATTGAGCCATCAATTGCTATTGAACAGGATCATCGTTGAAAGCTGCGGTTGTATTGTTGCGTAGAAAACCGTTTATCAATTATGTTTTTGTTTACAACAAGTGAGTTTTTTAAGAAACACAAATATAATGGGAGAATTACATTTTTAAGAAAGTTAAAAACAATAGTCTGGCAACTCTGCACAGCTGGGTATTGTGCTGTGCCAGTAGGCTACGTAATGAAAAATTCTTGTGTTATAATATCGGCCTCTTTAGCAAAAGTTTGGGCCTATTGTTGGCTTTATACTGTTATCCTGGCCGGATAGACTTTAAAATAAGCCAAGATATGTGAGGTCGATCTAGGCTAGGTTTGACTGAAATGAATAGTGGCTTAAGCTACTACAGCAATAGGTAGGCTACTGTAGCTGTTTTTGGTGTTCTCTAATTTTAGCCGCATTTTTTGCCCGCTTGTGTGTAAGAGCTACCTTTAATAAATTAATAGCTGTTTATCTGCTAATAAATTTCATACAAATATTAGCCTACCCTAAAAGTGTTTCCAGAAAGCACCATAATCCATTATTTGAGAGAAATTTTGCAAAATTTTTTCCCGGGGGGGCATGCCCACGTACCCTTCTAGAAAACACGTGCAGTCGGCACGCTCTAATCCCCGACGAGTTTTATTGCTTCCCTTGCTCAACCCACCACGATACGCCACTGCATAGTTTGCCAATGTAGGCTACAGTACAGGGTAGGATATGGCAGGCATGGCTCGCAATGAAGGCAATGCTAGATATACAGTAGAATTCGCCTATAGTGACACCTGAAGGGACCGCGGAAAAAGTGTCACCATAACCGAAGTGTTACTATAGCCAAATTCTACTCAACTGTTGCGTATGCAAACGGGACTTTGCAACAGGTGTCACTATAGGCGGAGTGTCACTATAGTCAAAGTCACTATAGGCAAATTCTACTGTGTATAATTGAATGTAAGTGCAAAGATAGTCCGTGACGTGCTTTCCATGTACGAAAACAGCTCGTATTAAGACAGGGTTAATGTTTAAAATGTTGAATTTGTATTTTTTTAACTTTAAATCGGATAGAAAAAACAGCGTTGTGAGCATAATGCCTCGCAATCACATAAACAGATTGACAAGGGAATGCTTCAACATTATTAGAATTGCTCACCTTACCCCAGGCCATTGCTCAATTTATCCCACACAATATAAGCTTAGGTCGCGGTAAGTTGAGCAACATAGGCTGCATATAAATATCAATATAAAAAAGTGATCAAACTCAATCTAAAATGTAGCTGATTTAGCCTACTACCTATAGACAGCAAAATCCGTCATGTTTACATAATTCACAGACGTTAAATCAACGCAAAAATAACCGATTTTGCTGTCTAAGTAGTGCTTCAAGTCTACTCTTTCAAAATTTCCCAAAACAAACCGTTTTTTTTTGTAAAAGCGACTTGAGCGAAAACGTGCTCATCTTACCGCACCTTCCCCTAACACAAAAATCATATCAACACAATAAGATTGTTGAAGTTGAGGCTTAAATCACCGAGAAGTTGTGTTCTACTTTGGGCAGGGCAATGGCAACTTATGCGGACCTCAATGACAATGCAGCCTACATTCATTTAAATAATTGCAACAACTCTGCTCCAAAACTTGCAATCGCATCACTTTTAAATCACGAAAACTAAAAACAAGAAAAAGATTGACGCCACGTTTGTCTTTAAAAAGTAAGACGCTTGGGTGAATGCAAGACAGCCTCGGGCTACTTCTCAGCATAACAAGACAGCTTCAAAAAAATCTGGCGTTGTGGGGTTTCCTTCCGAATGCAAGCTTCCCTAAAATGATTTCACATAGGCCTACAAGCTCCAATAAACACACGTTCCAACGTGTGAACTTAATTATCGAAATTTTTGTCATGAAATTGACATGAACATTTCACCTTTAAAAGCTTCAAAAAATCAAGCGGCGCTGGTTCGACTCTCGGGGCGTGCGCTTGAGCAAGGCACTTTAAGGACTGCTCTCCATTCAGCGGCATCTAATGAATGGAATAGTTCCCCTGCAACAAGACTTCAACAATAGGAGACTTCACTCAGTCAACCTCGGTGACCGGGCCTGCATCAGTGATTCAAAGCCTCTACAAGTAGACAGGGCCGGATTTAACCTAAGTGCTGCCCCCCAAAAATGTTTCGATGGTGCGCCACGATTTATATTTTCAATTCCTTACAAAAAAGTTATTTGCACTGTTTATTTGAATACATCAATGAATGTCATTGTATAATAAACTAACTTAATTGTTTAAAATCGCTTCCGGCGGGCTTTTTCTCTTGCAAACAAATCAATAATTTCTTCAAAGTCTGTAGAAATAGGTAAAGATGAGTTAATGCTCAAAAATATGAGATCATTATTCATGTGATCATGCTTCAAAATAGACGTAGACCGCCGTGCATTCTTGATCAGCTTCAAATTAGAGAATGATCGCTCTACGCTCTGCACTGCAATTGGTGACCATTGTGCAAAGTACCATTCTAATTGCCATTAAAACATTTGAGTATACTTCCTGCATAGTCGCTTTTTAACAATAAAATTCGCCAGCACAGCAAAAGTAATATTTCCAGCAGTAAGTTCATCCGAGGAAAGTGATTGCGAAAATGAACGGAGATGTATGCATTCGTGTGAAGCGTCAAGGACTCTAGTGGCGATGGCTTGCCGCACTGTTTATAAATGTGTGTGATGTAATAACATATTTATCTGAATACATCTGTTGTGAATTATTATATCCACGTAGGCTACAGTATTATTATCAATGTAATATATTCGTATATTTCAATTTAATTTATTTTTCATTGCTGGCGCGAACATGTAGAGAACGGCAAAGTAAACACACGAATTTGGCACCAACAAAAGGGAAAGATGGCAAAACCAAAAGGTTTAAAATATGCAAAAACAGTGTTTGGATGTCACTGTTTTTAATTTGCACAGCCACCAAACCCAGAAAAGAGATGAAAAAGATTAAAAAAAAATATGTAAAAATACTACAAAAATAGGCTACAATTAAAATTAACACTTGCCAGTGCAACAAGGGCGATTTTAACCACCAGTTGAAGTTAAACATAACAAGCCCAATCCCTTTCTTCAACAAAAGAAAAAATAGGCCGAAAATTACTGTACAATGAACGGTTGCAACAAGGGCGATTTAAACTTTACAGAACTATACACAAGTTTCCTTAACTTTTCACCTTGAAAGTTTAACGAAATTATGATGTCACAAAATAAAGACTCGGCAAAGTTAAAAGTTGAGGAAACCGGCTTATTGTGACCATAGATATCTTATCTATGGTGTGACCAAACGAATTCAGGGAAAAAAAATTAAATTCAACGTGAGACACAACTGAGTACAATCAACTACATACGCACCATTTATTTTTTAGACAAGGTTTGATTAATACATTATAGTTGAAAGTTATCAATATTTCACAAAAATTAAAAACAAAATAAAAATTTGGTGATTTAAATGCATTTATAATTTTACAGAAGGTAGACTTAGTGAAAATAGTTTTAAAAAAATATTTAAAAGCAAATTAAGGAGAAAGATTATACTGCCTTTTTTATTTTGCCGCCCCCAATAATTTGCCGCCCTAGGCAACTGCCTATAGCCTACTGAAATCCGGCTCTGCAAGTAGGCTATGCGAAATTGCCAGGGTTAAGCTCTGCAAGAAGCTTTCCTAGTCCGAGGATAAAGATTAAGTCAATCAAACCATAGCACTGTGGTTTATTAGCCTACTTGCCAGTGTGCTATGCAATTAGCCAGTAGCCTAAGTCCAATTAATTGTTTTTCTGCTCACACAGTAAATTTTAAACCGTTAGCTGGTGTAAATAGTTTTTATGGTAGTTTAATAATTGGGACGTGACATAATTTTTTTAGCCAAATGGTTAGCTTTAACGCTATTACAACAAAAAACTACTTATTGTAGGCTACCGTAGGCTACTGTGGTAGTTTTTGTAAAGGAAAAAGTGGGAAAGGAGAGTTTCACTGCTTCCCCATTATCTCTCACAATCTCAGCGTTAGATTTCAACAAATTTTAGAGGTCAACTAGAGGCTATTGCTGTTTTACTGCATCATATTAGCCATGATAGTTTACAAAAAATAGTGTAGCCTAATGGTATGCTTAGGCTAAGTACATCTGCATATAACCTACCGGCACAATTTATATAACTTATTGGCCACTTAGATTGTCTTCAAAAAACTTTTAGCCTAAATGTTGACTATCCGGTTTCAACTGAATCCGATAGTAGCCTGTTTCATTCAAAAAACGTGTAATACTTGCAACGTACGTAGGCTACCACAGAGGTAGGCTAAATGAAACAATGAATTACAGATGGATAAATAATTGTATAAATAAAACAAATTGTCCAGGCTGGCTACAGTATGTGAAGATCATTTTGTATTAACAGCGTCGAGAAGTCTTGTCATCATTTCTTCCGGTATGTCAAAGAAAACTTTGCTTGGAGGAAAGCTGTTGTATATTTCTAATAAGTCGTCTGTCGAAACAGTTTCCGACGTGCTGTGCCACACGGTTATGCTGTACCTAAACAGCAAAAAAAAAAAACTGATAATGTCTGAGCTTTTCTTAGTCTTTTTAAATGGCACCAATTCCACCTCTACTTTGCCTCACATAATTTGACATTAGGCTACAAGCTACATTATTAATCTTGATGTTAGTTGTTATTTCTTGATGTTATTTCTCTCGCTAGTCTATTTTCATCATTACAAAACCTTTAAGATTAAAATAGGCTGTAGAATAGATAGATAACTTACAATAGCATTGACATGTAGTCTAGTTGACAGGTCATTGGTAGGTCCAGATACACATTTTGATCAGAGCCCAAATTGATATCGTTCGAAGGATACTTGCAGAAAGCACCGCCTATTGCTAAAAGGCTTGATCTCTCTCTTGCGTTTGCATCTAATATAGTGTAGGCTATAGAGATTTCTCCTGTTTTTGGGAGCAAACTGTCTCTTTTGTGGATAATTTTACTGCGATTTTCATATAACACCTACTTCATCAAAAGGTAGTTTTTTAGTTAAGTTTATTTATTTTTTATAAAGTATCTTGTTTTGAAGTCACGATTCCTTATTAGTAGTGGGCCTCATGCACTCAAAGGTTTTGCAAATAATTCCAGCCTCCAGAACCAGGGAATGCAATGGGATAGAATGGAAGGCACATTTTGAGATGGAAAATGTCAAGGATGGAAAGGGATAGAAGATTTGAATCTTCTACCATCAATCTTCAAGACATCATCAAGACAATTTTCCATCATTCCATTTCATCTCAATTCTATCTTTAAGTTTGCACCGCCATATCAAGATATACAAAAGTTGTGAAATACATTGAGTAAAAGTTTCTGTTTGATTGCGTTTTTTAAACAGAAATATGACAATTTTTTCGTATCGAACCAGCGCGGCTGATGGCAGAAGATTGTTCAAGGAAGTGAAGTCGACAATAGGCTATTCACACTTTGAGAGTAGGCCTATGACAATGGCATACTTTCACATTTAAATTTTAAGTTTAGACACTTCAATGCATTATAGCCTATTGAAGAACCTCGCTCTTGAATGATTCTATATCTTTGAACACTTGAACAATTAATCAAAGAGTGAGAAACAATGACATTATGTGGCACCATATCCAACGGAAAAGAAGCGGTTTCTTCAAGTTCCCGGCCCTTTGGAATGGTTATTGCTCCTAAAGTCATCTCGAGCCTGGTCCAAACGTACCCTCTGCACCTCCCTGTCAACGCTACTGCAGTAGGCCATATAGTAACCTCTCAAATAGACTTTTTTTAGTTATCATTTTCGCACTTGGAGCGTAACATCAACACAATAAGATGTGATTGTATGTGAGCAGAAATATCAAGAATAGGTTAAGGTCGCTGTATCAAATACTCAGTGAACTGACCGGCTTTCCTTGTATTACCGTAAACTTTTCAGAGAAACCGACCTGTTTGATTTAGAAAGTAGCCACTGAAATTCGGGAATTGATGGCCTGGTTAAAGAAGCTCTAGCTGGAAAGGTGATAGCTTGTCGCAGGTGTGAGGTAATGTTATACATTTCCTGCATCATTTCGTGAGTGTAGTTATCATTTTCTCCCACGCGTCGGTATGCTGCAATGCAATTAAAATTCTTGAACATGAAATTGCTTAGAAGAACGTTTATAAAGGTTCAAGCTTCATGGCCTTTCTCAGGAAACTGTTCACAATCATGAGAGAAATTAAGGGCTACAGTCGAATGGGCGCCACTTCGCAATCGACGGCATGCCTTTAAGTGTCTTGCCAAAAACACAGCCTCAAGTTCTTGAGCGGCGAACCGGCGCCCTTTCGAATCGGGGTTCTCACCAATCTGGCCTTTGTAAATCTTTCCATTTAGCCTATCATTTTTGCCTCAAGCATGTCTTATCGTTTACGTTTTGTCGCTTCTACTTTTTTGAAGATTCTTGCTATGATAAAGGCAAATATAAGTATTTTCGCTTTGATGGAGTCCTCATGGACTGTGTTTTCTTGTTTGCCAAATTATAACACTTTAGCTTGGATCAATTATTCCAGCCAGTTGATCTGCCGCAATAGCCTACAGGTAATCCAACCGATTCGGCGAGTTGAATGTTGATGAAGCAATTTGTCGAGTTGAAACTTTCAGCTTAAAATTAAAGTTTGGAACCCAGAGGCAAAATTGAGTCGATTAACCAGATCTTCCGTTCGTTAGGTTGCTGGCATCATTGTAAGGCAGCTGTAGCTGAGCAGAAGGATTTTTAAGAATTGTGTTACACTTTGTAATTACCTTTTTGTTCGCTTGAGTTAGCAGTTAGGCTTACGTTTTTGTCTGATATACACTAAACTTGTCTGGGCGAATCAGACTATAGGCTACTGAAGTTTCCTTACTTGTTGTCCAACCTAAGGACAGTGTTACATCTGGAAAGTTGTCTTGGAAAAGTTGTATGAAGTTAGTTGCATCAACGGGTCTTGAAGCGGAATTAGGACCTATTTTAATGTCTGCATTAACCCACACTGGCATAAAGAGGGAAGATTTAAATTCCTTCAGAATCGCCATTGAAGCATTTACAGCTCCAATGGTTTTAAAATCCAACTTAATTCCTTTTGTGCTGTTGCTTGCAATAACCTGAAATACGTAGACCACATTAATTTCTTTTATTTTTCAATGCAAGTGAACAGAGAATTTTATAACCTTTGAGTTGATTGTTTAAGCCATTTCTTTGCTGGTATTACTCATACCTCATGGAGCCACTGGCGAAGTGTGAAGTCGTAATCCTGAACCGGTAAATCGTGTGCCATAACTGGAAGACTCTCACTCACGTTTAAAGTTCCTTCGCCAGCTAAACGCACATCGGCTTCCAACATGTGTATGGAATCATCTAAAAAATAATGGGTAGGCTGAATTGTAGAAAAAGACTTAAGCTACTAGGCTAAGTTGGATTGCTTTTGAAGATAAAAAGAATATTAGATTAAGAATGTATGAAATCAAAACCGTCTTACTTAAAAGCGATGAAAATAACTCGTTTTTGCCAACGACTCTGTGAATCCATGTTACATTGATGGCTTCTCGTTCAGGAATGCGAAAGTACTCTAGAACATTTCCTCCGGTATAAAAGATCTTTGGTAAAGTACGAGATTCTGATAACAAAAACATTTAGGCTACAGTAGAGAGAAAAAGAAATAGCTTTATTTCCAAATCAGATTCTATCATGGACATACAACTCATTACCGCTACACAATTTCATATGTCTGTAGTACAAGACTTTTACAAAGCTTTTAACACTAATATAAAACTCCTACAAAACTTTTAAGGCTCTAAAATAGTGCACAAAAAGCTTACATTACAATAATATACAACTTTCAAACATTGAGAAACGCATCAGCAGCCTTCTTTCAGTCTTGAACAATTCAATCTGATTAGCTAGGAGCAGCAAAAGACCAATTGGTTATCCAATCAGCTGCTTCCAACTGGGTATATTGATAAAGACAAAAATGAATTAAAGATTGCACTCGAATTGGCCAACGGCAACAATATCGTAACTTACGGAGTTATAAAGTATCGCTGTATTGCTTTAGTTAAAAATTTAAAGTTAATTAGTTTTACAGTACAAAAAGTGGAGGCCTCCTGCATTAATCAATAATATCAGTTTGTCTCAAAGGTGCAATTGCCTGCATGCTACTGTCAGCTTTTGCAAATCCAGTGCAAGCATAAACAACTTTTATTTTGTTTCATCAAAGTTTTACTGTTGCTGTAAAACGACGCAGATGTTTTTTTTTCTTGTAGCTAGGTTTAAACTATTTATTAATCTTACTTTTTGATGCATGATTACCTAATGCGTTCTTGAATGGTGACATTGTGTCATTGGTAGCGTCGTAAAACAATTGAGAAATCTTTAAGTTGTCGCGAAAGAATACCATATCTTCAGGTAACACAATGTCGAATTTTTGACTGTATACGGTCAAAAGGAAGCTAAAAATGACAATCAAGAGCTATTTCGCGCAAAATCAGCTATATTTTGTATGAGCATGCAAAGCAATTACAACGTAAATTTAAGTTATGGTTTACTTAAACTCCAGAAGATCAATATTTAGAATAGTGCTCCGAAACAGGAAACAAAAAATTCTTTAAATCCCATATAACGCCTATTGTAACGGAAGGGCGGGTAAGTTGATACGAAAGGTCACTTGTTACACCTCTCTTCCTAGGAAAAAAAATTTTTTTCGAGAAGAATTATTGCCAGCTAGCGATAATTCAGGATAAAAAATACACAGCAAAAACATAATTAAATAATTTCCCGAAAGAATATGGTGTAATTTGAAAAAAAAAAATGTTTATTCTGTGAGTAAGTTTTTTTTATCGCCCTCTTGCAAAAACCAGAAAACTTTCGGATAAAATGTGATAGTGTTTTAACTTAATCAGAATAGCGGTTTTAAAGTAAAATAGTTTTTAGTTTCTTACCTGCATATATGTAAACTTTAAAAATGGATATTTTATTGTTATTTATAAGTAGGGGTCAGTCGATACACGTGTATGAACTGACCTGTGCTATAAATTGATAAAGGTAATTAAATACAATTTTTAGTGATATGTTTTTTATGGTGCTTGTTCAATAAGTTCTATTATTTTATGTCAAGTTTTTTCTACTTTTATGTTGTAGTCATTCAGTCTTTCACACATTTTTATTCATTGTTGATAATAATTTACCTGATCTATTAATTCTTAATGCATCAGTCCTATAAGCCAGTTTATAATTATATCTTCATTGTCCTATGTTATTTTGCTTTTGCTTGTGTGCAAGACATGTTAAAAAGATGCTTGTAACAATCAATTTTAAAATTTATTTTTATCACAGTATGCACTATGCAGTTTAGGTAGTGTATCAACTGACCCTCCATGGTGTATCAATTGACCTGAGTTGGCAGGTGAGTTGATACGCTATAGTAAACCTTTTGAATTGCGTGCAATGTCGAGTAAACTGTAGAAGATGCAAATCTAAAAGCTTGCTAATGAATAGATGAGATAATATTCCACTGAACCTGAACGTTTCAAGCTTTTATCATGTTTACTTTTTGCGCAAAGTGAACAATTAATGTGAAAAGTGTATTAACTGACCAGCCCTTCCCGGTCAAGGTACATTCAAATTAAATCTGCCAGTATGGAATTTATTAACAAACTAAATAGAGCATGAAATGTAGCCCACAACAATGAGCAGATCAGCTTTACTCCTAAAAGTCATAATGTACATTAAGGTTTGTAATAGAATTAATATTAATGCATTTGGTCCATCTTCAAGTTTAACTTTGTAACTTTGGTCCATCTTCAAGTTTATCCTAAGCTATTGGAAATGACACTTTTTAAATTATGGAAAATTTTTCAGTTGTTATTTTTTAAATATTTGCAACAAAAACACATTCAAGAAGTAACATAAAATCACCTGTCAGATTGCTCTAAAAGCCAAAGAAACTTGTCCCATGAATCTCGAAGCAGAGCAGCTCTTGCGAGAAAGGTAATTCTCTGGGAAACGTTTTGAGCAATTTGTAACATTTCATCCATGGATTGCCAAGTATACTGTTCGTTTTGGTCGGCTGCCAGTCTGTTGCAGGGTACACATTGTTGGTATTTTTATTCATGTATTCAATCCATGCACTCGAAAACCCTATGTAATTGGACAAGTGTAGCCTAACCTTGGTTGCTCACACCTTTGGTTAGACTATAAAGTAAAATCCTATAAACTAACTACACAAGCAATTTTGTAAAAATTTTGATGATGTAACTACATCATTAAAAATTCATGAAACTAAAAGAAATTCAACTATTTTTTACAAACTTTAGCAGGAAGTTGATTTAGTTGTTGTCTGTCGCAGATATGTTAAAAGTAGCTTCACGTTGCAGCGTAAAAAATTATCTTAAATTAATAGATGAAAATGAATAATTTGTTTTATTTTCATGGAACAAGGAATTTACTATAACAAGCTTACAACAGACAACAGTAAACCTACAGAAAACCCACAACAGTAGACGAAACAGTTAAAACGCAGTCGTATCTTATCATGAGCTTTGCCAATACATGAGCTTTGCTTTGCCAACTGATACCTTGCGGAAGCAGTCCAGCCTAGTGATACTGTCACGTGAGGAAACAAAGAGTTCAAAAGTTGAAGAAAATTTGTCGCGTTTAAGAGCTCGGTATCAGTTACAATATTTGGACCGCGTACAACTTCAGCATTTATCCATACAGGTTGATGTATACGGGAACTTCGATCTCTGGGAAAATGAAACATCAGATTAGTTATAGAAGTGTAATGTTTAAATGTTTGAAAAGCGCAATCGCAAATTGAATATAAAAATTATAGTTGCCTTTGCCAATTAAAAGGACAAATGCCACAGTTCTTCGAAGCGTTTATTGTTCAAACTTTTCTGTACTTAACTTGATGTTTTAAGCGTAATGTTTGTAAGATACGGAGTGATTGCATTGTAAACGTTGTTCAATACTTGTTATCAAGCATCGGGGTGAAAAGATAAGGTTTTTGTTAGGCAATTAGCAGAGGTGGGCACCCGCTACTTTTAAAGTAGCGCGCTACCCGCTACCGCTACTTGGACCAAAATAGCGCGCGCTACCGCTACCCGATACCAATTTACAAAAGTAGCGCGCTACCCGCTACCGCTACTCGGACCAAAGTAGCGCGCGCTACCGCTACTTTTGTCTAAAATGACACTAGGAAACACTCTTCAAGTCCCTAGTGACGCAAAAATGACCTTGAAAACGAATGTTATCATTCGTTTACACTGTCATTTTAACGTCGATATAGAAAACACATTCTAAGGGAAATTTATTGTTGCGCATCTTTCAAAAACACGAGCATTTCAATATGAGAGTCACTATAAGTCCTGCCCGCTTTGGCTTAAGCACATCTTTTCCAACAGAAAAAAGTCTCTCCACTGCAGCACTGGAAGGAATGGGGGTGTTGTATTTAATGAACAGATGTTTTAACTCGGTATTCGAAAAGCTCAAGCACTTGCTCCTGTCCGAAAAAAAGGCGTCCACAATTGCTGTTTTATTCTGCACGACGTTTCACGGGATGGCGCCAACACACCAAAAAATTCATCCTTAGAGTCGTGACTGGTGTTGATGTCACTCTTTTCGGTATCAACCTGGTTTGATGTCTCGCGCAACAGTCGAATTACATCTGTCTTGACTTTTTCTCGCAGTGCGTCAGCATCATCCGTGGAACCGTAGTGCAGAAATTGTAGCCACGACGTATTGAAGGAGAGATGAAGACATGATGCCATAACGCATTTCATGTGGTTGAAGCACTGGTTGAATCGTTTCTTTATCCCTTCAAGGACTTTCACTCTCAACTCCTCACAGGTCACAAGATCACTGATCTCGGTCAACTTCTTCGCGCAAATTGTAATGGTTGGAAGCAAGACTCCGTAATACGCCTTGGACTCGCCCTGGAGAATGTCTGAAGCCTGGCAGACAGGCTTTAGACAGATTTAGAGAGATTCTCAAAAGACCGAAACTTTGCAACCAAACCGATTATATAGCTGTTTCAGTTCACCACGCCAGTGGTGCCAAAAAAACAAGTATTTTTTCACTTAAAGTTAAAAAGTAGCGGGTAGCGGGAGTGCGACTGAAAAAAAGTAGCGCCTCTCCCGCTACCGCTACTTTGGAAAAAAAATAGCGCCGCTACTGCAGCCGCTACTCCCACTAAAAAGTAGCGCGCTACTGCCCACCTCTGGCAATTAGGCTACAATGGCTTTGGAACTGATAAAAGCAGGCTAGCCAGTATTTTTTTCTTTCGGCTGCCTTTCCTTTAACAAAAGCAACTAAGCCCACCCATTTTTTACACTCTAGGTTAGCGGTTATTTTTCAACCACAAACTTGAACCAGAAGTCAAACAAGGATCGCATGATTGGAATACGAACCTCTTACATGCGGCATAAGAAAACTTCTTTAGATAGACCGTTGGAGACCGCTTGCAAATTGTTATAAACGTAACTGTATCTCCAGATATCAATCGCTTGACTGAGTTTAAACAAACGAAAAATCGATTTGCTTTTAAAAGATTTAAAAAAAAGTATGTCTATGTCTTCTCAAGCGATTTTATAAATTAAGTGTCTCACTTGAGTGACTGCAAAGCTAATGGAACTGCTTCGTTCACCCTGATGTCAAGTTTCATTGCTTTGTTTGAAGCAATGACTTCATCTAACCAATCGTCTAAAGTTACATCAGCTATTTGTTCCGGAGGATTGTTCATAACAGCTTCTTCTTTTTGAGACGGCGAACCATAATATCGTAAGTTTACGTCTCCTTCAATGGCATCAGTTTCTTTGTCTAATAAATAACATGTATAATAATAACTAAACAAACACACGACTCTTTCGGTCCTGCGGCTAGCTATCGATGTACAGAAGATGGACTAATTTTCTGAGTCGATAGACATAGTTCGATAACCTGTCAGGTCATACGAAAGACTTTGATCGAAAATAACTTTCATTCAAGCTTAATGTTCCGGCTAAACAAAGGAATTCTCCTTTTGCAGTAATAAAAAATAGACAATGGTTCTGCTTAGTTGTGTTGTATAGACACAATCTGTTGAATTTCTTCAATCAAAATTCATTGATGCGGATTTGAGATCTAGATTTAAGATGTTGCTACGGATCTAGGCTAAGCGCTCATGCTACAACCCCAGGGATTGTACAACCCTTATTTAATTTTCATTCTAATTTTCAATGTCAACCTGTATCAACCCTTGAACTTCATTACCTGCGCTACTGCCATATGATAGTTGTTTATTAAAGTAAGAAATACTTTTTCAATGTCATGTTTTGCGAGTTTTAGTGAGATTGTTTTGATACAAAACGCCACAAGTAGCCTATTTTTCATATATTAGTTTTACGTCAGCTAACATTAAATCAATGCAAAAAGGACCAAAGTTTGCTAGTTGCGATACAATACAAATTGTGTCATCGAAACAGGTAGCCGGTACACTAAAAGATAGAAAGTAGCTTTTTTAAATGCCCAACCACTAAAATTTTACTAAATTGGTAATAAAATAACTAATAACTCACTTTACCTTGCACAGCCAACTGGAGAACAGCTGCATCATTCGCAGCGTGGTAAAAGTCTATGTTCAATCCATCTCCATTTGCACCAGGAACAAATTCTAATATATCCTGTTCAGACTGCATGACGACGGCGCTGGTTGTATGAGCTACATTGCATAAAACAAAGTATACAGTAGGGGAAGGTGAGGTAAGTTGAGCCAGTGGGTAAGTTGAGCCACCCCCCGCAACTAAAAAAATAAAAATCGCATCAACTTTCTACTGCCACCTACCTGACCGTTTATCTTATATGGAGCTGTTCTGTAAAGATTATAGGTCTTTGTCTTGTAGAAAGACAGAAAAACTGTTTTTAGTGATTTTAGAAAGTTTTTTGAACTTTTTGAAAAAAAATATTTTTTTAGTTTTACAAAATGTCTATGGCATTCACCAGTATTGATATGTCTAACAGTAATCACTAATGTTAGCTTATTCAGAAACTATTAAAGTGAGGTTGCTAGCTCATATATGACTGGAGAAATTCCCGTTTAACTTTTAATGGCGGCCTTGAGGTAAGTTGAGCCAGTGATGTACAGGTAAGTTGAGCCGGTGGCTCAACTTACCTCACTTCAGCTGCCAGTGTTAAGTGATGATATATGTAGTCATTAAATAGATAACAAAGTGTGTTTTACTCTTTAATAGTCTAAATCTCTGGAAAAAATAATTTGTCCATTGGTCTATTGAAGTTTAAATTTATTTGTAGTGTAACTTGCAGCCTACTAGCAACATGCAAGGGAAAACCCGACCTGTGCATTACATTGGTAAAATCGAATGCTTCAATGAAGATGGAGAAATTGAGGCCAACTTTTTAAGAAAAGTGCCTGGAAAGTCCGAGGAAAAGTTGTGCGGTACTTTGTCTTTAAAGCAGACGATGAGTGTGCTTTTCTTAAAGAGGATGTCGTTAAAGCTTCCTCACACGACCAGTTGGAGAAACTTTCTGCCGTCAGAAGAAATTCCGGTTTCCATGCTCTCTTGATCAGTGGCATATGGAATAAGTTTAGCTCTGACAGACAACAGAAATTGATTTAGAAAATTCACATTTGGAGGTTTATTTAATCAGGATTGTGTAATAATTCATCGTTTTATTTTCTGTTCTGCAGGTCAGTTGACACGATCTGCTAGTACTACATTGATTTAACGTCTGTTGACGTTTAATCAACAAAAAAGTGGCAGACTTGTCGGCTGGGAAGTGCGCCATTTCACAGTCGAGCAGTCACAACCAGGCCCAGATTTAGGGGGGAAGAGGGGGCAGGTGCTCCGGGCACCCCGACTTTTGAAGGGCCCCCCTACGTGGAAAAAATGTGATTTTGTGTTATTTCTTCTTCTTTTCAGCCTTTGAAGTTTCTGCAAAATGCTGTGCAGTGCTGGATTGATGCTACTGTAGACGCAGAGGTGGTTTTTTGCGCCGTAGGCTTGAAAAAAAAATTTGCAGGGGGGCCCCCCCGATCTAAAGGTGCCCCGGGCCCCCATCAGCTAAATCCGGCCCTGGTCACAACAAAATAAATTTATCCTTTTACATGTTGTTCTTTCTTCCTGGTAGCAGCTATGTATTAACTGCTACCCAACCTGTCTTCTTTCTAACTTTCGACTCAGGTTCCACATGTGTTGAGTTAAGATTGTATATTGTCAAAAAGAGACGGGTTCAATTGTGATGTGGAATAGTCACTGCACACTCTAATACGTGCGTCCGATAGATTTATCACATCGTAAAAGGCCGAACCACGTTTTCGCCAAGCAGCAAAACACGAGTTAGTGAATAGAGAAAAAATAATGAGAGATTGTCGCTCAAGCATGACAGTGCATCGCAATGATGACGTCACCATTGCGTCACAGTCCATGTTACAATTCGGGACAAATATCTGGGCAATAATTTCGTGAACATATGTATTGCATAGCATTTTATAACGTAGGCTACCATCGCTACAGCTTTTGTTATTGAACAAAAACGAGTGGCTCAACTTTCCTCACACCCCGGCTCAACTTACCACGTGGGGTAGGTAAGTTGAGCCAAAATGACGTAATATTTAAAACATGTTTTTTTTAAATATTCTTATGAGTTATGAAAAAAATTTTTTTGTTAAATTAAGGCCAAAGCATCAACCATCATGCTGCCACTTTCACTTTTATTGTAAACCAAGCGGTTTTCTTAGTAGAAGCGTTTAAGTAAAAAGTGGCTCAACTTACCTCATCCTCCCCTATAGTTTACAGAAGAGCTAAAAAAATTTATGAAAATTAAGTTATGGAACAGTCTTACATAATATTTGATTGAATCGTTTTCACAAAACCAAGCGTTTTTGCTTTTTAATTAATGATCTCTTTAACGCAATGAATAGAGCATCGTATAGCCTACACCAGGGGTCACCAACTGGCGGCCCGCGGGCCGCATGCGGCCCGCCACGCTGTTATGTGCTGCCCGCGGAAGGTATCAGCGAACAAGTATAAACAAAAATACTTTTCTTGAGGAGTTAAAAAGCATGAAGGTATAAAATACTTTCCGGGAAGCATATTTTCGCTTTGCATACGATTCCACAGACCGACCAATCAGATTGTCGAAATTGTCTGTGAGCATAAGGTTGCTTATTTCAAGTTTGGAAATGTCATGTAAACTCTAGTGAGCGTTTCACCGTTATTGTGTTTCACGAGCAGTGTTTCCTTTATGCCATGGACTTCTAAATAGTATCAGGACTGGAAACTCAGTTTACAACAGTAGGCCAAACAGTTGGTACAACAGTTGGCCAACAGTGGGCCAACAGCCAAGTAACTAACCCTGTTGGCCCACTGTTGGCCAACTGTTGTACCAACTGTTTTTATGCAAGTTTTTGTTGGCAAAATAGGTCGGTGTGCCAACTCAATTTATAATAAATGGGCAAAATATTATATATAAATTAAAAGAGTTTTTCTGGTTGTATTATGAAAATATTTAGCTTAGTACTGCAGAATGTTGTTAATCAACAATACTTGCCATGCTGATAAGCACGGCAAGTGACAGTTGTCTAATGATCAAAGAAAGACGGTTTTATAGACTCTCACAAAATGGATGAAGCACCAAATTGCTGTTTTAGAGGGAATCGCTGTTCATGAGCTACGATAGAAACGTTTTTTCGATGATTTCCACTAGCGTTTGTTTCATGGTGCCTGGTTTCTTTCTCCCTGTTATTGGAGCCTATTTTTCGCTGACATGTTTGCAGCAGGCACTATTGTTGCCTGTATTACGATGTGTCAAACATTTCCTTGTTTACTGAAACTGTTAATTGCAAGATATCTTTTGTGAAGCGAAGTGACAACACCATTCTTGCTTGGCGATGAATATTCTGATGAAACCGCTCGCCTCGCTATAGGGCTATGTGCGCAAAACAAGTGGCCTCGTTTATTAGGCATTGTTAAAGAAATCAAAAGTGTTGTTAGAGGAGCTTGGCCTGGCAGTAGCGTTGTTCGATTAATTTTGTTGCTGCGGTATTCAAAGATAAATAGTAACAACATGTAACGGTGGATACTGGGTACGAAATGCGTCCTTTTCTAGCATTCAACTTACCTAAAATTTTATTAGTGCGGCTCGCCACAGCTTTCCTTAGTGCCAAAGTGGCCCGCATGCGAAAAATGTTGGTGACCCCTGGCTACACCAAGGGTCTTAAACTCAAACTGCTCTGAGGGCCAGATAAATACTTGTAAATTAACCCGAGAGCCGCAATACATACTAAAAAGTTAATAAACAAAATAGCATAGTAACAACGCAATGAAAGAAATAGTAAGAACAAAGGGATTGAAAAACACTGCAAGAATGCAAAAAAATGCAAACGCAATGACTTGGATCTGGAGAGCAAAATCTTGCAATCGACTTTCAAACAGCGCAAAAGAAACTAAGTCCTTGAAGAACTAAGTTAACATTGTAATGAGAATAAGGGCACAAGAAGTGAATAGGCCATATGATTGTGATGTAACACTACTAGTTTCTCGCACGCAATAAAATGGTGCCACAGCAGCGCTTAGAAGTCGTGTGAAGTTTGATGCTCGTTTTCAGACTTTTTGAGCAATTTTATAGTGAATTTTACTACTTTTATGTCTATAGAAAACATATGTGGTAATTGTTCATTCTTTGAAAGTTCAAAAGTGCATCGCGAGCCACACCAAAAAGTTCTCGCGGGTCGCCTGTTTGAGACCCTTATTGGACTACATCAAAATTATGAGTTGCTCCAAATTACCGAAAATTCTTGTACCGTACTTTCTTAGCGAATCCATTGTCTGTTCAAACGCAGGACGACCAGTTTGTCGATCCTTGCAAATTCGAGCTAAACGTTTCTTGTGCCTTCCTATGCTGTTTCTCTCTGCATGCATGTTTAATTAGTCTCTACTCAGAGCCAATACAAGAGGCACACTGTACTTGAGCCCGAACTTCGGTTTTGTTTTTAGGTGAATTTATGTCTTGTATTGTACATGTAGTTTATTCAACATACTGTATGGTGCTGGTATGCCGATTGCCTCACTTCCTCTGTCCACGCGTCTACTCATAATTAGGATTAGGTCATGATACTCGTGACCTATTTCTCAACCACGGTAAATAATACTGTGTATTGTTACATCACAATAGTCAATAGCATTGCCAATACGCAATTGTGTCTTTATGGCAATAGTGACCTTGGAGTTTGCGCAGTCGTTTCTTCAAGGATTTAGTTTTTTTCGTCCCTTTTTGAAAGTCGATTGCAAGATTTTTGCTCTTCAGGTCCAGATCGTTGCGTTTGCTTACTTAAGTTTTTTTTGTGTTCTTGCAGTAATTTTCTATCTTTTTGTTCTTACTATTATTTCACTTATTTCAATCTTAAGTTCTTGGTGTGTTCTTATATTTCTTCTTGCTACATAGGGTTACTACCTCTGTTATTGCGTCCTCGCTGTATTGTTTAGTTTAGTGACTTTTCATTGTGTGTTGCGTTCTCGGGTTATTTTACAAATAAGTTATTCCATTGACCCTCACAGCAATTTGAGTTCGAGACCCCTGAATTAAACAAAAAAATATATTTTGCCAACAAACAGTAGGCTAAGCTACAGCCTACATATCTATTTTACTGAACCAAAAAATTTCTTTTATGAACCAAGCCTAATGTTTTGTGGCCGTTCTAACTGCAGACATATCCGTACTACATAAACTACTATTCAGGTAGTCAGGTAGGCCTACGTTTTAAGCCTTTCAAGGTTTTGCCACTCTTTCCGGTTCATTGACGTGCTGGTATATATTGCAGCTAGTGGGGATATCTTTTTTGATCCGGACGCGTTAATGATAAAAAATAAAATAATATGATGTGATATGAAGTGCTTGTTGACGTTGAAAGATTTCAGTCACAGCAACCCGACAAAAAGTTAGTTCCCGCTCGCTATGAAACTTTATTACAAGCAAACATACTTTTTAGACCAGTCTAATTCATTTTTTGTTTTTTACTGCATATGACATGGACTTCGGACAACCTAAGAGGAAAAACGGTTCTTTCTTAATTTTAAACCTAAATTAGTGTATATAAACTTAATGACTTATATGGTCGGTTTTCTATCATCCACGGATGGAATTTACATGATAAGGTTACCAACTTGCACAAACATCTAATTACTTCCAAAAAAAAAATCAGTTTTAAGACAAATATTACAAATGTTTTTACACTATGCAATAAAAAAGCAAGTTTTTCAGGAAAAAAAATTCTTTTGTAAGTTTCCACACCAGCTAAGTCATTCCAACTTCATACAAATTGTTATTCTCATATAAAGTGCAATAACACAACGAACCATAAAATACCCTTTACAAATTCCTGGCTTCGCTATTTTAGCTGGCACTAAGACTAATCTAATCAGTTGCGTTACTGAACGTAGCTTAACTGCAATTCCGTTTACTTGCAATGAACGGAATGCAAAAAAACACGATCATAACCAAATTCAACAAAGCGAAAAGGCGGTAAAAGTAGAATGGTTTGAAATCTAGCCTAAGGGTACACTAAATTGGCCGCTTAACCTAATCGTAACAAACCTAAGTAAACCTAATCGTAAACTTACCTAAACCGACGAAAACCTAATCGAAACAAACAAAACAAAATCGAGCACAGCCACCAAGCAGAAGATTTAACACAATCGGCGTCGCCAGTCTCAAAACAATGTTCTAGTAAAAAAATCAGTCCTTTTTTATATTGATTTAATGTCTGCAGACGTTAAATCAATGTAAAAAAGAATTGTTTTGTTGGCTGGGGTGTATCTTTTACGATTAGGTAGCGTTGATATTTGATTATGTTGCCTAAGCAGGCAATGAGTAAGCTACACCGGAACAAAAGTAAGATAAAACGAATAATAGATTGGAGATTGAATGGCAATATAGGCTAATTGACCAGTCTATGTAAAACGTCCAGTAGAGATTGGAGGTTTGGAAGATCTGGCATCATAAAAAATAAACAAAACAACGTTTACCGATGATGTTGCCAGTTGTGGTATATTCCTTTGTGCTGGATGTTTGATTTTCCGCTGATGATGGTGAGGTAGTGTAATATTGTATAACAACAACAACAATCCCCACTGCAAACCCAATACAAACCAGGATTGCAATGACTCCAAGAAGTAACTTTATTATCCGATGAGTTTTTTTGCTCATTGGCTGCTTTTCTTTTTTCGTATTTTCTTCCATTTTTAACACTGTATTAGGCTATATGTACCACTAAATTTTAATTTCGTAGTTATAACCTAATAAAAGAAGTGAATTTTAGGATAGCATAATTTTTTTTTAACTAAACACATACTAGGCTACTTTAGCCTAGCGGTTCTCAATCTTTTCACGCCGTGGACTATTTTCACAACAGTTAGTATAGCTGTAAATATTTAAACTGAATACTGAAAAGTTTGGGTGTAGGCCTACATCAGGACAATTATCGTTTCTAGCACTAGCTGCAACGTTCATCTGATGAAATTGAAAGTAAAAGCAACAATATACAGGATGATTTATTGCTTCACTGACGTTTCGCGCATCATGAACAATGCGCATCCTCAGAGCGAATAACATACAAAATAAAATTTTACAAAGTTATAGCCTATACTGCAGTGCGATTGAAGGCAAGAAACAATAAAACACACAATATGTTAAGCACGCAATAGCTCAATTTCATCAACACTTAAACGCCATATCAGACTCCAATTCACTAAAGAAGTTGAACGCAACCAAAGCATCTCATTTGTTAATGTGAAGGTCACCAGACAAACCAACCAACGGTAGGCTACATTAGCCACAGAGATTTACAAAAAACCGACACACACCAACAGGTAGCCTACATGCAATACACATCACACCACCCACTTCAACACAAATTATCTATTCCCAAAACACTTCACGACCGCGCCAACAACTTGGTCACCTTCTCAAAGAACAAGAAAATCGAAAACAAACAAATTTAGAACACTTTAAATCTTAATGGATTTCCCAAGAAAATGACAGAACGGCACACTCATCATTTCTCAACCAAACGTTACGTCAAACAGGGGCGCCGGAAGCGGGGGGGCAGGGGGGGGCGGATGCCCCCCTTGCCCTCAATTTTTCTGTGGATGGGGGGGCAGGGGGGGCAATGATGCCCTTTTAAGGTCATGTAAGCTACTGCACATTTTGCAATACGATATAACAATTTCAGCTATTAGCTTTTAGCTTAACTATAACAGGCCTCGAAATTCGTTTTTGTTGATGGGGGACAAACGTGTCCTGTCTGAGCAGCTATCTCGGCGGACAGATACGTTTCACAGCGGACACACCAGTTTTAACATCGATCATCATGCTTAATCACATTATCTTGATAATTTTTCGCCATTCGAGAACTATAGCTACGGCTTAGAAGGCTTTTTTAAATTTCATCGAAGTCACTCTGAAAGGCTTTCATCAGACCAACGACGTGCGCTTGAAGAGTCAAAGCGCCGTGTAGCTGCTTAATACGCCGCATAACTAATTAACTTCCACCTAACGACGTCGTGTGGCTTCTTAATTCACTATGCTCTGGGCACGAGTCGGAAAACTTCTACACTAACGCAACTATTTTCGACTGTCCAAAGTTTCATTAGGCTTTTTTCTTCAGGTTTATTTTTGAGTGTCATGTGAGGGAAAGTGAATTTTCCCTGGGCGTTTTCTTTCATACTGTAGCCTAATACCAAAACTTAACAATTTTTGCTGCATCTTGCTGTAATATAGCCTACTCCTGTAACCAACCGTCACCTCCAAGATAACTCGGAGTCGGAGGTGACGGTTATCTCGGAGGTGACGAACCAACCTTGCCTTATCAATATTACTTGGAGATCAAAGCCAGACATTGTGACGTAAAACTTGAACTAAGTTGAGCGTGATTAGTGTAGAAGTACCAGTATTCCCATCGATTCTTAGCGAAGAATTCACCTTTGTTACGCTGATTCAATGTCATCAATCGTTGAAGCAACGTAAAAATCGAATGTTTTCCTTCTTGAATGGAAGCTAAGGGGTACAGTATTCACATTTTCTAAATGCGAGGGAAATTATATTCTCGCAAGAATCGTTTGTGCTATGCAATGACTATTTGTATCGCTAGTTCCTGTGTTACTCTGCGGACAAATATGACCGATCTAGATGGTATTTCCCGCGGACATCACATGTTACATGTCCGCCGTGAATTTCGAGGCCTGCTATAATCTTTCATTTCTGCCTCAAAATAATATTCACGACACAAAATTCTGCATCACAGTAAGTAATTAGCCTACATCATCATAACATAGCATGATGCCCTCTCGTGCCATTGTTCTTTGTATACCGGACACTTGTATCATTACTCGATGATGAGCTGATGGATGAGCATTATTGCTATATCTTATCTTAAAACTTAAAAAAAAGGCCTTTCAGCAATAAAAGTGCCCTTTTTTCATAATCCTGCCCCCCCAGTCAAAAACCGTTCCGGCGCCCCTGACGTCAAACAAAGCAACAGCAAAACTTATAACAGATTCACCATCATTCCATACATACAGGGAGTTTCTGAGTCGATAAGATGCGCATTGAATCGCGCCGGAGTTAAAGTCGCTACTCGCTATGAAACCGTTTCGAACCATCGGCAATATTTTATCACTACCAAAAGACCCAGCCCCTTTTCACAATAAATGTGGTGTTGTTTATGACATTCCGTGCAATGATTGTGACGCAGTTTATATTGGCCAAACTAAACGTAGCATAAATTCCCGGGTCAAAGAACATCGCAGAGCTGTCAAAAATATGGAAGATGAAAAGTCAGCGGTTTGTTCACACTTGCTAAAAGAAGGTCACAAAGTTAACCGGTCAGAAACAAAAATTTTGAAAAATGAAAGTAATTATTATCAACGCACCACGGCAGCAAGTTGCTTCATCAACATTACATCACAACATTCAACCGGAACGACGGAAATGTATAACCCAAACCTTATAAATCATTATTGCTTCGACACGCAGGCTTTATGCCTGGCTACATACAAATTTGAAATGTTATTGTAAATTAATTTCGTCTCGAATTTCTATTGGTCTTCACTGCTTCGAATTTATGTTTATTGTTGGAAGTTTTTTACGTAATTTAACGTGGAAAGTAACCGCTCACACATTGTTGAGCTCACACTCGACTGCCGAGTTAACCGCTCACACTCGACTGCCGAGAAACACACGCTCACACATCATTGGCCAATCTTTAAAATGTTGTGTGTTTTATTTTTTCTTGCCTTCAATCGCACTGCAGTACAAGGCCGGATTTAGCTGATGGGGGGCCGGGGCACTTTTAAATCGGGGGGCCCCCGTGCAAAAAAAATTTTTCGCATCTACGGCGCGAAAACCCACCTCTACGTCTACAGTAGCATTAATCCAGTACTGCACAGCATTTTTCAGAAACTTCAAAGGCTGAAAGAAAGAAAAAATAACACAAAATCACATTTTTTCCACGTAGGGGGGCCTTCAAAAGTCGGGGGGCCCGGGGCACCTGCACCCTCCGCCCCCCTAAATCCGGGCCTGCTGCAGTAGCCTATATAACTTTGTAAAATTTTATTTTGTGTGTTATTCGCTCTGAGGATGCACATTGTCATGGTGCGCAAAACTTCAGTGAAGCAATAAGCTATAAATATTTACGGACTCTAATAAAGTAGGCCTACACATGAGTAAAAAAAATATTTTTTCCTTTTCAACACCTCCGTGAATTTAACAAAAGTGATTGTTCATCTTCCACGCACGCTACTAATCTCAATGAAAACTTTCCTCTTTAAGTTTCACAAGTAAAACTTAATTTAGCAAAAGAACGGTTTCTAGATAAAAGTAAGCCTAATGGAAACTTTAAAGACTTTGTTGCATTGGCTTAGGCTACTGCAATTAACCTGCCTTTTCTAAAACTAACTTGCGGTGGAAAGCAAGATAACTAATTGTGAAAATGGCATTGCTTCAACTGCTCACAAGTAACATTGTTTCATGCTTACTAATGCAACTTTAATCATTAACCACAATGCTGGAAGGCTAACAAGCTGCTGACACAAGGTAAAGAGATCGTCATAATGTCACCACCTAGGCTAATATAACATTGTGTTGTGACCGTAGCTGAAACAAACAGCTCAGCTTACGCAATACGCGCCCTGTCTTCATTCAACACTTCAGCAAATGTCACTTTTTGCATTAATTTAACGTCTGCAAATGGTAAGACATGATTCTCGTTAAAATATGCAGAATTGCAACGATGACTGTGCCGAGGTTTCTTCTCTGGTCCTTAATGCAAATTAATTCATAGAGGGTCACTCTCGTGTTGCAAATTAATTTTATTCATCGCACGACTTATAAATTCAAACGTAGCTCTGTCGCAGAGCTATCCGAAACACAATTCTTCACAATGGAATTGAACTTGAAAGATCAAGTCGACGAACTTAACGTCGGAACGATATTTGTCCTTTTGAACAACCAAATCAACATTCTGGAAAACAAGCTACCATTTCAACAAAGTTACAACGCTCTTTATTGCTTCTTTCTGTCATTGGCGCACCCGGCTTGGATGTCAAGGATGGCTGCCTGACATGTTGCAGCAAGATATCTTCGTATCCTGGCTGTAATCGTGCAGTTAAACCGTGTTGCTTGCAACTCATTTAGGTACTGCTTGTAGGCTAACTGTAAAGTTGCTGCGGCATTGTATAAAAGCCAAGTCAAGGCGTTTGTATAAAGTGTATTTGCACATTTTTGAAAGGGCACTCAACGTTTAGGTACGTATAGCATATATAACACGTTTAAACACGTTTATTTAATACAAAAATAGAGTTGTTAAAAATACCTGATGCTTTATGGAAGCAAAGATCACAGTAGGTAGGTATATATATATATATACTGTATATATAATATACTTGTATGAAAAGGTTTTATTTTTTTCAAAGCACTTTTGCACAGCAACTTTCTGTGCTGAATTGTTTTCACAGTGGCTGCACTTTAGACTCATTCAATAGAACTTTTGGACCCTTATCATGTTAAACTGTAACATTTGTAACGTGTAAAATATTGCTAAAAAGTTGTAACATGCAGTTTCAATTTTTTCGATTTCAACAAAATGTCTCGAGTGCTTCTATTTTTAAGCCTTAAAAAATCATACAGCGCATCTACTGTACTTAATATATTTCGATGTGTCTCTTAAACTACACAAAATAAACCCAAACGGATACTTATCAACAGCTTTAAAAAATAAAGATACGTATTTAAACGTTTTGTCAAAAACTGGAGAAAACTAATTAGCTTGCGAATCCCTAAAGACATTCTAAATACTTTCCACACGACGTTTTCATTGTCGCTGAATTGCTTTGGTAGGGATAAACAAAAAAGTAAGCTTTCAAACTAGTCCGCAACATATGATTTGTTACTAAGAATAAACGGGCTTAACTTGTGATAGCAGGATAACGTTCTGTGACATCTTTCAAGAAACTGCATGTCTTCTCAGAGAAAATGACAAGTCAATCTCACCAGATGGCGTCTTACTTACAACGTTCAAAATTAGAGTCTAACGTTTTGCTTAAAATGTAGTTGAACACAGCCACAACATACTTTTACAAATACAACCGCATCGTGCATTTTAAAAGTCCCTGATCAATTCCTAGTTGCACACAAGTCTGGTGGAAGCAAGGTGGCACCACTGACCCCTCTGTAGGACACCCTCGTTGGTCTGAGCATGACGCCATGCTTGGGTGAGCAATTGAAGTACCGTCGTCCTTGTACTGACCCATCATTGCGTCCTTGCGGTTGACCCAAATCTAACCCCACCCAGACACCAGATGCAAAGTCTGTTTCTCCAAGGTATCTGCGGAAACAAGTGTCGTCGAGTTGTCAGTTGTCACATTCTAGTATTAAACTGCAATGAATTTATATTTATTATTTATACTAACAAATTTTCACATGCCTTATAGCATGAGGGACTATCCAGGGCTTCACTTCTACATGTTTACGTTCTATAGTGCTGGTCTTGTACTGATCCGGCGTTTGTAGCCAAGTGTACTAAATGCACGATATTTTCCAGTAACAACATTTGTGACGTATGTACTCTGCAGGTTTCTATAACATCCAAAGCTACAACTTCTGGTCAATGAGTTGGCAGTTTCGGAACAAGTTTTCGTAAAAATAAATAACTTTCACTTCATCCCAATCGGACAGTCATTGCTACACCATCATGTTACTCACCTGACTGTAGCATTTTGATTCATTCCTTTCACTTCCACTCGCATGCCAGTTCGTAAATATGCCATTGATTTCCTGAAATGCAATATAGCTGGTGTACTAACAAATTTATTTGCATTTCAATGGAAGTTTAATGTAAATGCAAAAATACGAAAACAAAAGCAAGCGTTACAAACTCACGTTGACGGCGAGTGAGATGGCGAAGTACCAGCGGACCTGGCGCTGGGAATGCGTCTATTGGAACTGATGGCACGTGTCTTTTCCCTGTCAGAAGTGGATGGAGCAAATGAACCGTCGTTGGGGGCATTCTTCAACACTAGTTCTTGAGAAGATTGGGGATAATGTGGAGAAAGTGACTCGCTGGCGCTACGTGGCGAGGTAGAAAGCGATGGATCACTGATCTCAGTGACTTCAACGCGAATGTTCTGATCTGAAAAGAAAAGTTGAAACATTTGTGACATTTGTCTCCATGATCAGCCATAGCCTATCCATCATCCATGCAACACACACATCCTTCTCATGATGTTCTGTTTTTGTTCAATTTTTCCTTGAGACCCAATTTGATCGTTACCATGTTCCTTCAGCTATTTTGCATTCAAGAAACATCAACTAAACCTACCACCAATGGAACATGGCGCGTCGTCAGCTGGAAGAGCAGAAAGTTTCGATGGGGGAGAAAAAATTCCTCTCGCAGGAGGACAGGTAAAGTAAGAAATTCCCCCTACGGTGCCATTATTTCGACCTGGACCTTCACTATCAAGTTCCACTCCACACCACAAACCTTTCAAAAGAAGGTGCATTAAAATTGAATCAAAATCACAAAACCCAGTAAAAATTGGTTTTAAATGTTTCCCAACACATTAAGCAGTGGAGCAGGATGACTGCTACGTCGCCTTTAGAAAGGATTAAGAAATTATGGTTTGCGAGTGAAGTTTAAACCTACTTTTTACATTCAAAATCAACACCTCATCTGTTTTACAAGCTGGTGCAATTCTCGTAGCAGTTGACGTAAACGCAAAACAAGAAAACAGGTTGGGGTCGCAATTAAAGTCAGCCAAGTTCGTGATCAAACTAAAGAAACTCTTTCAACAGAAATTGCGAAAGCGCAAAGTATTCCTACACATGAAACGTGCAGCAGAAGAAATTAAGAAATCGTTACCTGAAGCGAACTGGGTTTCACCGACAAATCGTACCGTTCCTGTCATTGAGCCAGCAACGAGAACACGGTCGTCCAGCTTGAAATCACAACGTTTCCTGCTCTTTTGTGTCCCTGCATAGACCCCAGACAACAAAATTCATTATTTTTACATTTATTCAACGCCTGCAGACGTTAAATCAACGTAATGGGAAATAAAACTTTAAACAGTTTATCCTTTTTTAGATTTTTAACTATAGTTTGCAATGCAATTTTCTTGTGGAGAAACAACCATGAAAATACTTGCGTACTCAGCGACTTTTTCAAAGAAGTTTTTCGGGCAGAAGTTGGATGACTTGCTTGAGCAGTTATTTTCGAAGCCTTCACAAATAACCCGTGATTCTTTCGGCAACTTCAAAAATAAAAACATGGTTACAAAAATCATATGTGACTATGATTAACGTGATTCGTGCAATCTCATAGAGACAAATGGAGGAATTTGACTCACTTAAAATAAAAATCGTCGCCAAGATTTCCGCTGTTGTTTCCGTCAGGAGTATCCAATTCAACACCAGCCCACTTGTCTGCGCTTGCCGGGATGTTCCCAACATAACGCAAGGTGCCTGCGTGGACGAAACCATGAGGTGAGTTTTACACTTTTCAACAAATAACTTTTAGTGATAAGCAGGTTGCAAAGTTGGATAAATTTGCTGAGATATGAAATTCGCAAAACGGAGATACAAAAAAGACCAACAACGAAATGGCATCATTAGAGAAATAAACAATTTGTTTATTACAAGGCGACATATAATCACACCACGTAACATAATTTTTAATTTCACAAGTTTTCTTCCTAACAATTCTAATTTATGAAATTTTTCAACCATGGCCTATGATGACCTAGACATCGTGCACAAGCCTTCAGAACTGAAGGCTAAAGTCGATTGCGGACAAAAGTGTACTTCAACTTGGGTTCTACATTTGCCTAAAGTTTTTCGTCGAGTGGTTTTAGTGTTCAGGTGTTTCAGTGTTGAGTCATTTTTTCATCTTGCAATCTGAATACAGCAAGCTTCTAAGCTCCCGGTAGCCATCGCAGCAATGGCCGCCAAGAGGTCGTTAAATGGCCTCCGAAGCTACTGCGCCGGTAGGCTTGTTTGGTCGCCGGCTTCCACAGGTAAAAACTTTAACATGGTCATTTGGTCATAGATTTAACTAGGGATAGATTTAACAAACAAAAGCGTGAAGGCAAGTGCAGTTTGTGCACGGTGTCTAAGAGTCTAGACCAGTGGTTTTCAACCAGGGTTCCGCAGAACCCTAAGGTTCCGCAGAACCCTAGACTTCCGCCAGTAAGTCTAGGGGTTCCGCAAGTTTACATTCAAATCCGAAAGTCTATTTTATTATAATACGCATATTGTTTAAATTAGAAACAGCAACAAACCTAAAGTGGCAATGGGCGGGACATGTAGCAAGAATGACAGACAACAGATGGGCCAAGATAACCACAGAATGGACACCAAGATATGCAAGAAGAACTAGAGGGAGACCAAAAAGAAGATGGCGAAATAACATAGAAGAAAAGATTGGCACCACCTGGATGAGAACAGCGAAAGAAAGAATGGGTGGAAACATATGTGGAGGCCATCTGCCAGCAGTGGCATGACCGGCTGATGATGATGATTGTTTAAATATAATCAAATATTGATTAGGTTTGCCACTATTAATAAATTTGTTAAGTTTCTCATTGAATTTTTTCTGAGAATGTGAGAATAAATGTAATTTTTTACACTTATTATTTTTATTGTACATAAATAAATCTGAACATGAGTATTTTAATTTAATTTTATTAATCAAACGATGTTTTTTGCATAAGGCAATTAAATTATTGAAGAGGGGTTCCTCGAGCTTTTGGAATGTTTCATTGGGTTACGTTCCACCAAAAAGGTTGAAAACCACAGGTCTATACCATATGTTGATGACTTTGCAATATAGTTTGCTAGAGAGGGAACTTTGTTGAACTATAAACTTTTAGTTCTTTTAATTGCGCATGTGCAACAAATACTAAAAATTGTAGCTCCATACTAGAAAATTGATAATACCGGTCATCATGGCAGATTTTCCACTTTCGGTCGATCTCTCGTCAGGGAAAGTGACACGGCATCCAATAGTAGGAGTTGGTATTGTCTCGTTGTTGAAAGATTGCTTGTCTAATAAACGAGGGGAATCCCCGGCATACCTTGAACTGTGATAAAATGAAACAACGTAAAACTTATGACATTCTTTCTGGAGAATTTTAAAACCGAATACTCATCGCTGACTTCTTCGCTAACATCTTAACAGTTCAGCAGGCCATAACCTTAAGAAGGGCAGCAGGCATTTCTCTCTAAAGCAGTTTGCTGCTCATAATGATGAGAGAAATCAAGAGCTATGGTCGAAGGTTCGAGGCGCCACTCCGCAAACGACGGCATGCCTTTGTCTTGCCAAAGACACAGCTACATGCTCGAGCGGTGTGGAACCGGCACCCTTTCGAATATCGAACTAACAATTGAGAACTACTCAGCTATGCAGCCGAGTCATCATCTTAACGCAGGTCTCTAAACCGTATAATATGCTATAAGGTACATGATAAAAGATTTGGAATCGAGCTACAGCCTTACAGCATCTCTCTTATGTGGTTGGCTTTGTTATATTCATTAGGAGAAACAAGATCGTTCGGAATGCATTTCTCTGGTGTTCGATCTAAATCATCTTTTGCATCGCTGCTAGCGCCTTTCTGCAACAAAACAGTCAAGAATTTGCTTTGAACAAATTGCTTTGCTTGAAACTAACCTGTAAAAGCTGCATTTTATGACAAAAATATTTGAAAAGGAAGTATTTAAAAATATTGTTTTCGGTACAGTAGGCTTGTGAGGACGCTGTGCTTCGTTCAGCTTTCAGCCCAAGGGCTTGCCGCTTGAGTCACACCTACTGGTAGTATGCTGTATAATACACTTACAAACCGTAATGTGCTTTGCAAGAACCTGAAATCTTGTGTGACGTTATATTCAATTAAATACAAAAATTTTAATTGTATTTTAATCGAAGCAGAAACTTTTTCCCGTTTACTGATTTACCTGGAGTAGAACTTCAACACTTCTGCAACTGAGAGAAAACGCAGCAATGTGCAAGCAAGTCCCAAAATGGAAACTTTCACACAAACTATCGACTTCCACTCTCCTGTCATTGCATTGTTTTAAAAGTAACAAGCAAACTGAAGGTAAGTCAAAATAAGCAGCCATGTGAAGAGAGTTCATGTCACTGTATAAGCATCGCTGTCTGGGATCAGCTCCACCATCTAGCAATCGCTTCACCACACCAAGTGCACGCTTTTCTAAAACATAGATAAAGCTGAATGAACCGGGTCTGGTAAAAATGCTAGTTTCCAGCTTTTTTATGGTATCTAGGCTTACGCCCGGGGTTTGATTAAAGTGTTTTGTCAAAGACTTAAAATGATCTATTATGTCTTAAGTGTCCTGACAAAGACACAGCCGCATGCTCTTAAGCGGTGTCGAACCGGGCGCCCTTTCGAATGCAGTATAAGAACTTGTTAATTAACGTTAATTTCAAAGAAAAACGTTTGAAGAAATAGAATTTTGGTGGAGAAGTAACTTTGTTGAACCATAAACAATTGAGGAGTTAATGAATTAAAAAACTGAAGAATGATGCCGGACGCGTGTGACGGAGTGTTGAAAGCGTTGGATCGGCGAGCGAAGGGATTTCGACTCGACGCCATCAAAAACGCATGGTTGCCTGAAGGTGGATACAAGCATTGCCTGCGTTTTGTTGACTTAGTTCAAATCTTCAACTTCCAGGGAAAAAAAATAAGAGAACAAAAAAAAACTATGTATTCTTTTGGAAATGTAATACTGCATAGCCAACCTGCCAAAGCTGCTGCACGAACTGCGTAATGAAGCATTGTCATCCCAGTGGTGGAATCGACGTCATTTATACCAACTCCTCTTCGTCGCATCTGCAAGAGATTAAATAAATTGTCAAACACAAAAGACACCTGTTACTTCTTGCAAATGAACGACTTCATCTTTTTAAATCTAAGTCTGCACCATCGTTTCCTCGACAGTTAATTTGTGTCAAGATAAATAACACGAAAGTTCTTGTACCTTCTGTGACAGCTAGAAGTAATGTATGAAGAGAACTCTTCTTGATGATGTAAAATTGTCTTGTTTTAATAGAGTAACTACCGGTATATATATAATATACCAGGAACGTTTGAACTTGCTTGGGTTAAATGAGAATGTTGACAAGTTGGCGAAAGCGAATGAAGTGAGGTAGTATGGGCATGTTTTGGAAGGGATGAAGAGGATGTTTTAATAGCGCTGAAGTTACGAGTGAAGGATTGTAGGAAACAAGGAAGACCCAAGAAAATGCGAAAAAGGAAAGCTGAGGATCAAAGAAGGAAGGTCGGCTTAGCAAGAGAGGATACTTTAGACAGATCGATGTAGATTGTAGAGGCAGGGTGTGAACGCAATGGCGACACGTGGAAGTGGATCCGGCCACCCTCAGTAACGGGGACATCACTGGACTAAAAATGGCTTACTGCTACATATGTATAAATCTGAAGTTTTCTTTCAAAGTAAAAGATTGTGACAATTAGGCTTGTTTTCTAATCGAACAAAACTTTTAAACAATGAGACACTATCAGTTACAAAACATGTGTATCGCATGTCAAAACTGTAAGTGGTATGTTTCTTTGTATATATCAGATTTAAATACAAATAGCACAATACAAACAAAACACTGGTTGGTCAATGGTCACCCAATCAGCAGCTTTGTAGTAACTGATTAGGTGTTTGGCTATATTTTGCAGTTTTATGTTACCGTACCACCTTCCTGTAATCCAGGGGTAGAGAACCTACGGCCCAGATCCGACCAGGCAAGCAAAATCATCCGGCTCGCAGCTTCTCAATGAATTATTACAATTATAAGGCCCACTGTGTGTCATCAACCTGTTTTTCAACAATACTTGACATATTCCATGTTTAAAACGGGTCAACGTCTTTTAGGTGCAGACAGTTAGGCGTCAGGATAGTTAGGTGCGGAGAACTGTGGCGCCCGGTCATTTAGGTGCTACTCCTAGTAAAGTCTGCAGATTGTATTAGCTTGGCGGGTAGGGCAATACTTTTTTACACAAAATGTCATATTGAACTAATGCTCATGCATTTATTTGTTGTTAGTCATGGCTTCAGTGAGTGAAGCTGCTTTATCCGGCAATGCTTTTCACACAAAATGTTATATTGAACAGAAAAATATGTCATGGCTTCCGTGAGTGAAGCTGCTTAAACCAGTTACACATATATATATAATACTGTAGATTGTAGAAGAACAAATATACATAACCACATTGAAAAGGTCATTTTCAGTGCAGTAGGCAAACCGGTAGCAAATTAAAATTTTCATGTGACAACATTTTATTCATTCCTCTATCATGCATACATCATTGAAATTTTCACGAGGTAAAAACCACCAATTTAACTTTAACATGTAGGTCAAACTCACCTCATCTACAATGAGACTAAAGTTATTGCAAACAGGAGTTATAAACTGCCTCATCATGGCAAATATTTGTGAAATTGTTGTTGTTTTATCATAAAGTAACCGCTTTCCTTCACCAATGCTTGGGTCTAAGAAAATGATTTCATTTTCCTTTTCTTCCTGGAAAAGATAACTTTGCAAAGCCAGTTGTTTAAATTTAAGTCAAATTAAAATCTCAAAAGCAAGCTAATGAATTTAAGTTAACATGTGCATGATCATTCATTGTAAAACAAAAGCACAATAAAAGAACAAAACTAAAAAAATTGCTTGTTCTTTTGCTAGCTCATCCAACATGCTGTGGAATATATGTTGACACACAACACTGTCAATCTGTCATATTTAGAAAAATCTCACTTTAATTTCATGCAGTATAAATGTTGATTGAATCTTTATCTTCGGACTGGGAAAGCTTCTTGCAGAACTTGACTGTCAGTTTCAATCACTGACGCAGACCCGGTCACCAAGATTGACAGAGTGAAGTTTCCGATTGTTGAAGTCTTGTTGTCAGAGACCTATTCCATCCATTTGATGCTGCTGAACGAAGAGTAGCCCTTAACGTGCGTTGCTCAAGAGCATACCACGAGAGTGGAACCAGCACCGCTTGACGTTGAAGCTTCTTCGTTCCAGAAGTCACACACTAACCAACTGAACATTCTGGGCGGACTGATTTGCCAGCACCCAAGCCAATGTCAGCAATCCAAAACCTTTTTTAAATTTCATGAACCATGAGACAATAGAACCTGGCAACGACATGTCATTCAACATAATACAGTATAAGCACACATGTCACATATATTACTTATAACAGACTTAAGTATAAATTGAGCATTTGAGCAAGTAGGCTATATAAAACATTTTTAGTCTTAAACAATATTGCACATTTGTATGGTTATAACGCTGTAATCAAAATTCAGAAATCAAACCATTTGCAACAATCCATTTCATAAAGCTCAGGTATTTCAATACAAAGAATAATGGGGCAAAAATCCGGGGTGGCAGGTGGGGCAAAAAAGCAACCTCCTACTCCTGCACCTCTAATTTGTTGCACTAAATGAGAAATTTTTTCTGTATTATTATAACTCAAAACATTAATATAAGAGGCCTTTCTATCCAAACAGAACGTTTTCTGCTGCATGTCTTTCCTATGGGTTGGTTTTATATGGGGAGATCAAATCGAGGGCTAAATGACAGAACGAGCTAAGTCCATTTTTGCATTTTTTGTGGTTAGATACTGGAAAGTGTTTCTCAAGCCCCGTATTTTTACTGACAGAAAGAGCTAAGTTCTAGCCTGAACAGGTTTCTCAGAACTGACTGTTCATTTTAAACTAAGTCCAGAGGGCTACACGACACAATGAGCTATTGCTACATAGCTCATTGTGCCGCTTCTGCATCTATACCATCTCTATTGACAAAATGAGCTAATGTGACATAGCTCATTTTGTCATCATTGCCGACTTGCCGTCACAGGTCCAAAATATAGTCACACAGTAAAAAAGAGTGGTTTGACTTCAAATTTAAAATTAAAATTTTTAAATTTTAAAATGCCATTTTCTCAAAACTACTTTTGGGTGACTTGGCTCGTTCTGTCATTTAACCCCCGAAATATAACAATACAAAACTTCAATAACATGATACACTCTTCTGGTGTAAACTAAGCTAAATTATCAAAAGGTGTATCAGATGAGAATCTGCATATATTCCTATATTTTGTCAATTAAACACCTGATTGACTTCTTCAGGGAGCTATATCCTACCAGTCTAGCTTGGCAGAACATAGGACCACGTTCTGAACCCCACTCAAGTTTCTACGAGTCTATGAGCGAGCAACCCAAGTGATTGAAACGGAGACCCCCATTTGTACGGGTTGCACAACTATTGATGAAAATCACTAAAGACCAATCCATCAGTGTGGCCACCTGGGCGGACCACCAATGGAGCTCGGAGTGGAAGAAGAACTTCTTAAGACTTCAAGGTTTCATCTCTGACACCGGCCCCATCCAACCGAAATGCTTTTACCAAGGAAGACCGGGGTGCACTCAACTGCCTGTGTATAACTATTTTGCTCCAACATACACAAATGGAGGATAGCTTCATCTGTGATTTGTGAGTGTGGCAAAGAGGAACAAACTACAGGCTGCACCATATACCAAGTGATGTGCATGTCTGCATGATTAATCAATTCAATGGCTGCTCAACACCTTCTCCAAATATCTAAACTGAGTCGATGCCTCTGCCCAAGGGTGGTAAAAAGCAGAGCTCCTTGATCCCTGGAGTGACGAATAAGTTTTGCACGAAGAAGGACCATGTTGATATAAATCAACTAAACACATAAAATGAAATTCAACTTCAAAACAAAACTATCGTGTGCAAGCTTTGGAACAAGAAAAAGAAAATTAAATGTCATCCATCAACAAGAAACTTAAAATAAGAGCAGAGAGGAAGAGTAACCTAAAAATATTTTTTTTTATAAATTTTGCTAGCCTGTATTTTGATATAGCCTAAGTTAACACCACATGAACATGTATTTTGAATCAACCAATTGCTCATTTATTCTTACAATATCACAATAATACACTAGTACTTTATATGATGAAATGAGAATGTTCCAATACTTACAATGCCAGAGGGGATAGGCAGGTCTGCAGCAGGGTAAACACATATATCAGATTCATTTTGTTTCATGCCAAGACTTAGACTGTTTTTGTTACATTTTACATGTAGTTTCATAGAAATTTCACTGTCTGTGGCTGCTTGATTTTTTAAACATTCTTCCATTTTTGTAGCAACATAAATAGGCTAGTAATATACACAAGCAAGACAATTTTCAACAAAAATCTGTTTTATCTATTAAAGTAAATTCGATTAAAAAATTCTTGATGCTTAATACATCGATTCAAAAGTTGTTCATCATGTATCAACTATTTGACATGATATGGTCTTGAGTATGTACATATATATCATGTCTCATATAATGCTGGGAGAAACACAATGTTTAATTGAAATAAAGAAAATTCAAAATTTATGCAAGCTTATCTTTCAAGTCCGCCCCGATAGCTTAGTTGGTTAGGCTAGTGTATGACTTCTTGAACGAAGAAGCTTTAAGATCAAGCGGCACTGGTTCGACTCTCGGGGCGTGCGCTTGAGCAATGCACGTTAAGGAGTCCTGCTCTCCATTCAGTGGCATCAAATGGATGGAATAATTCCCCGGCAACAAGATTTCAACAATCAGTAACTTTGCTATGTCAATCTCGGTGACCGGGTCTGCGTCAGTGATTCAAAGCCTCTACCAGTATGCGAAACTGCTAGGATCAAGCTCTGCAAGAAGCTTTCCTGGTCCGAGGATAAAGACTCAATCAATCTATCAAGTTCTCAAGCTTAAAGATTCACTTTCATTCATAGGCTAACTGGCTAAGAATATGATATCCAACTACAGACAGTTAGCAATGCAATTTTTAGCTTATTATTACTGGTATGATAGAGCATTGACAGAGAGTTGATTACTTTGTACCACAGACATACAAAATCTAGCAGAATCAAAAATTTTCCAATACTTTATGGGAAAAAGTATGAGGCTACTGCCGTACTGTAGGGTTGCCAGAGGTTAATATAAAAAAGAGCCCAAGCTTATGCAAAAAGTAGCCCAAAAGTAGCCCAATTTTTTTGGGGGTTCTAAAATGGAGCCCAAAATGGAGCCCAAGCAAGGAAATAGGCTATTATACAAAATTTTTCTTGATTGCTTGATCATCAGTCCCAAATTATAAGTGTTTTTCCAGTTCTTTATGTCTTTCAGACAGATTGGCAACCATGCATTCACTCAACTGTTTGTTAAAATAACTATTCAATTCAACTGTTTGTTAAAATAACTATTCAATTTTATTTTATTTTTCGGAAAACAACAGCAATGATAAAGTTACCAATAGTTTACGGGAATAAAACCAGCAAAAGGAAACGGCGGCAAAACCAAAGAAGTTTAAAACGTGCATGCAATGTAAATTTAAAGGATACATCGATAAAAGTAAATTTAAGCACGGCCACCAAACCTAAACTACAAACAAGTACGGTACTGGTACCTAAACACAAAAAAATGGTTTAATTGCTTTTCGTGATGAGGTAACGGATCAAGAGTGTTCCCCTCAAGACCATCAACAGTTTTGATAACCCACCAAGGTCGATCAACGTAGAAACTATCTTTTTGTCTTGCTTTTTTTTTTACTCATATAAATTGTTAAAAAAAAATCACCAGCCCTTTTTTTCTCATCTTTCTAAATTTGTAAAAACTTTATTAAGGTGTTGCGACCATGCCATAACTGATTTGTCCTGCTTTGGCATCATGCACATTATAGCGTCCGTGTTTTGTCGCTTCTACCTTTTTCTAGACCCCTGCTATGTTTGACATATAATATGTGAAATAAAAACAAACTAAACTGATGTCCACTGCATTTTCGTGAAAATCTGGATCAGTTAAGTTGCCAGGATTGCCAGATATTAAAGCCTAAACATGCACATTTTTGAAAATTGTCATCTTTATACCAAATTTAGTTTCGGGAGAGAGTTTGCTTTTTTATACCAAAGACAGGCAAGACACAACAATAACACAGGGTTGAGCATTACAACAGTATATTACATATTTACAAATAGTTCAACATTCAAACGTTTTCGACTTAACTTAAGTCCTCATCAGGAATCTGTAAATAATTATAAACTACAATAAATTTCACTTCTTGACAGTGACTACCGTAACTAACTGACTAACTAAAAGCATCGAGAAACACGCACGATTAAAAGCACTGGAGTGGAAAACATACAGACAGACGAAAAATTACATTAAGAAAAGGCAACTGCATGACTAAGTTACAAACGAATTTGCACCACGGAGTACGTGATACAACTAGGCTAATAAATATTGAGGAGAATGGAGGCGCCACCGGCAAATAATTGTTTGTTTAGATTTGGATTGTAACGTTTGATTAACAACGCTTCCTGAATTTTTGTGTCAAATTGGGATTTGCCTTTGCGTAAAATTTTAAATGAGTCAGCAGAGAATTTTTGATCTGTGCAAAAAGAACAATCCATGATATGGTCCTTGATGGCACTTTTCTTTAAGTCTCTAAAGTTCAGATGCTCCCGTACTCTCGTGGTCAAATGTCTGGTGGACATACCGATGTACGTCAATGCCGAATCACACGGACATGTAAAACAATATACGACATTTGAGCAGAGAGACGAAGGCGTCTGGGACTTTAGTTGAAAATACGAACTAATTTTAAATGTTTTATAAACAGGAAAAACATCCACATCAAATTTATTTTTCATAAACTGTCCGATTTTACGAGCAAACGTTTTGGATTCTTTTCCCACAAACGGAATGGACAAGCAATGCTTCACATTTAACTCATTTTCAGCCTTTTCTTTTTGGTTGGAATTCTCAGAGATAAAACGATTCAATATTTTCTCAAAGTACAATTTTGGATAACCATTATTATAAAACATTTGTTTCAATTTCTCTATTTCAATATTAAAAAGAGCATCATTGCAGCAAATCATTTTAGCCCGAGCTAATAGGCACAAGATCAAACCAGACTTCCATTTCAATGGGCATAATGCATCAAAGTTCAAAAACAAACCAGTATGAGTTGGTTTGCGCCAAACCCAAGTATCAAATCCAGTGGCATTAATTTTAATTTCAACGTCCAAAAAAGGAAGGGTTTCACGTGCTTTTTCGATTGTAAATTTAATGTTTTTATGTTGAGAGTTCAGCATGTCTAAAAAGGTTTCACATGAGGTTTCTTTATTGAATACCGCAAAAATGTCATCAATGTAACGTAAGAACAACTTCGGGTGAAATGCTAGATGTTTTTCAAATAATTCCGTCTTCTGGACAGATGATGGTCAGTTTTGATGTTAAATCTCTGTTTACGAACGTACCTTTGAAAGAGACTGTTAACATCATTGCTGACTACATTTATTCGGAAACAAAACCAACTCAATTACCTTTCAAGCGTGACGTATTTGTCAAGTTAATGAATTTAGCTACCGAAGGCATATTTATGTATAAAAACCAATTGTTTAAACAAATTGACGGTGTGGCCATGGGATCTCCATTGGGCCCTACTATTGCTAATTTTTTTCTGGCACATTTGGAAACAAAATTATTTGAAAAACATCTAGCATTTCACCCGAAGTTGTTCTTACGTTACATTGATGACATTTTTGCGGTATTCAATAAAGAAACCTCATGTGAAACCTTTTTAGACATGCTGAACTCTCAACATAAAAACATTAAATTTACAATCGAAAAAGCACGTGAAACCCTTCCTTTTTTGGACGTTGAAATTAAAATTAATGCCACTGGATTTGATACTTGGGTTTGGCGCAAACCAACTCATACTGGTTTGTTTTTGAACTTTGATGCATTATGCCCATTGAAATGGAAGTCTGGTTTGATCTTGTGCCTATTAGCTCGGGCTAAAATGATTTGCTGCAATGATGCTCTTTTTAATATTGAAATAGAGAAATTGAAACAAATGTTTTATAATAATGGTTATCCAAAATTGTACTTTGAGAAAATATTGAATCGTTTTATCTCTGAGAATTCCAACCAAAAAGAAAAGGCTGAAAATGAGTTAAATGTGAAGCATTGCTTGTCCATTCCGTTTGTGGGAAAAGAATCCAAAACGTTTGCTCGTAAAATCGGACAGTTTATGAAAAATAAATTTGATGTGGATGTTTTTCCTGTTTATAAAACATTTAAAATTAGTTCGTATTTTCAACTAAAGTCCCAGACGCCTTCGTCTCTCTGCTCAAATGTCGTATATTGTTTTACATGTCCGTGTGATTCGGCATTGACGTACATCGGTATGTCCACCAGACATTTGACCACGAGAGTACGGGAGCATCTGAACTTTAGAGACTTAAAGAAAAGTGCCATCAAGGACCATATCATGGATTGTTCTTTTTGCACAGATCAAAAATTCTCTGCTGACTCATTTAAAATTTTACGCAAAGGCAAATCCCAATTTGACACAAAAATTCAGGAAGCGTTGTTAATCAAACGTTACAATCCAAATCTAAACAAACAATTATTTGCCGGTGGCGCCTCCATTCTCCTCAATATTTATTAGCCTAGTTGTATCACGTACTCCGTGGTGCAAATTCGTTTGTAACTTAGTCATGCAGTTGCCTTTTCTTAATGTAATTTTTCGTCTGTCTGTATGTTTTCCACTCCAGTGCTTTTAATCGTGCGTGTTTCTCGATGCTTTTAGTTAGTCAGTTAGTTACGGTAGTCACTGTCAAGAAGTGAAATTTATTGTAGTTTATAATTATTTACAGATTCCTGATGAGGACTTAAGTTAAGTCGAAAACGTTTGAATGTTGAACTATTTGTAAATATGTAATATACTGTTGTAATGCTCAACCCTGTGTTATTGTTGTGTCTTGCCTGTCTTATACCAAATTGGTAACCCTGCCTGACCGAGGCCTCCAAAAACGCTGCTCCTCAATGAAATAACTACGAATTAGGTAAAACTCTTGAACATGATACAATTTTTACATAAAAAGTTATATTATATTTAAAAAAAAAAGTAGCCCAATTGGGCGCCAGCCAAAAAAACGCGCCCAACGCGAATTTTTGGCGCCTGGAGAAATCAAAAGTAGCCCAATTGGGCGTAAAAGCGCCCAATCTGGCAACCCTACCGTACTGTCATTTACCAGACGCTGCTGATGTCGATGTTGCCAGATGTCATTAAATTATTTTTTTAAAGTCATTTCGAAACTTTCCCATTTGCGAGAGAGAGAGGTAGCCTTTTATTTCGTCTGTTGCGAGAATAGTATGCGGTACAAATATAAACACTGCGACTAAAAAGCACGATAACAATCTAGATTCCACTTCCACAACAGACAGGAAGCAGCGACAGACTATACTAGTCATCGAGTCAGCTGCTTTCTGTGTTTTTAATGTGATAAATGTCAAGCATGGGCATAACGTTGTAACAAGATAGGCTTATGTTCCTTAAAAAAATGAAAACAAAAAGTTGTTTACTGCGGCGACAGTCATGCGAATTATTGTGGTTTTATTCAAATATCAAAAAATATCATGCCTTACAAATAGTAATAGCCTATATACGAGAAAAAATAATAAAACAAAGAAAAAAACAACTGTTAACTGCTAGCATAAAAGACGAAGCAAATGCACTAAAAGTCGGCCTAATCATAGTTTATAACTTCATACTCTAACACAATCGATTCCATTTTTCAAACTGTTTTTCATGCAGAGTGGTTTTGCGGTTTGTGCCGATCTTGAAGTGATTTTTTTTTTAACTTTTTAGTTTTACTTGAAACTTCTGCGGTAACATTTTTTGTCCACAACGGCTTTGAAAGTCCATGAGTTGAAGACAAAATTTTCCATCTGGCAACACCAACTGGCACAGCAGCTGTTCACACAGTTTGTTTTTAATGCCAAAAAGTTCAGAGTACTGTACATTGTTCAAGCGATTTGTTTACTTTAAGCCTAAAATGGAATCATTTTTTCGCATACAAAACGACAACTAATTGCTATGCGTTTGTGGAACGCTGCAAAAGATCTATTAATCCACTTTTGCACAATGTTATGTCTTCTGATTACTATTTCAATTCTACATTTTATATTCACTAGAACTCTAAAATGCTTCAAGTGTTTCAATTTGCTATTAAAAAACGCAATAGCCTACTTTCTTTCGTATAACTGTTTGAATGAGAGAGTGCAGACTCGACGACCTCCTGCGCCTTCAGGGCTACGGTCTTTCGCACTCTCTCATTCGATGCACACTGTACGTTTTTGTTTTATGTACGTTTCGCATGCAAACAAAAATAAAACGACCATCCATCCTTCTTTTTTCATTTGGCAATCTAAATTTTAGAAAATTGATCGTTGATAAAGTAATACAATAATACATGCCAATAAAAACTATTGAACCTAGGCCTACTAGGCTACCTACATAGCCTAAAGAGAATGCTATTGATTGTTTGAACTGATAAATTGTGTTTACACATTGCTTGATGAAAAGCTCATTTTTCTATCATGTGAAAGCTTTTTACTTGCAAAAAAAAAAAGAATTTTAGGCAAATATGAAGTCCACTGTATTTTACACCAAGAAAATATCATTGTTAAGTCACTGAAGATGTATAATGTGATGGGAATCGTAATATCAACAGTTCAGTTCAGTACAGTTAACTGGATTCGAGCAAATGGGCTTAATCATCGCAAGTTTGAGTAATGTTGGGCAGATATTCATGCTGACTCTGGAGACGTGCTCATGTTCACTGCCGTTTGGTGATTAAGCCAGAGCAACAAGTCAACGAATCATTCTAAAGTACACAAGGCTTATTAACGACATAATTGATGAATTTGAAAGTCGCATTAACGGTATTAATTCTTTCTTGCCCCCGATGAAAATATTTGCAACACCAGTTGCAATAAACACAACCACCGCTTCCCAATGATTTTCAGCAGAACTGCAAGATTTGCAGTCAGATGTATAGCTGAAACAGGCATTCAAATGTTATCATTTAATCTACTTTTGGAGTCGAGTCCCAGAGGAAAAGTATCCTTAATTGATAGCTAATGAACTGAAAATCCCTCTGTATTCGGTACAAGATAACTTACATGTGTGAAGCACTTTTCAGCAAAATGGTTGGAATTAAATCCAAATATCACAACTAATTGACGAACAACCATTTCAACCAGCTTTTGACTACTGCATCTTTCAATATTACCTCTCGTTTTGAGAAACTCATTACAGGTCAAAGCCAACATCAAGTTTCACATTAAATTGCATTTCTTTTGTTGCGACCCTTTACAAAATTTAAGTTTTGAATTTGGGCCCCTTGCTGAAAAAGGTGAAGAACCACTGGTCTTGACCGTTACTTAAATGCAAGCCGGTTGAAAATATGTGCCTGATTGTAACTACAGTAGCCTACTTGGTCGGGAACTTAAGTGTAATCTTTCTACAAACTCCTTTTCAATACTATGATGCTCTTTTCTGTCATTTAATCAATACAAAAGTAAATACCATTGCACAAAAGCAGCTTTTGAAGAATTCCGTAGAAAACGTGCAGCCTATAATCGTATCCAAAGCATTAAATACATTACGGACCTCATGTGTGATGATTCCTCTTGTCTTGGTGAAAACAAAAACACTGTTCCAGTGCTCCATCAACATTAAGTTTATCATTAAGCTCTGACTTAAAAATTAATAAGTTAGGCTACTTAACTTCTGACAGGTTCATGTTGCTTAGTGGATGTGCAACCGTGTACATCAGAAAAACTGAATTCAGAAACGACCACGTTGAACAAAGAAATCTATGAGCAACAAACAGGAACAAATAATGTAAACTCTCTGAAACTGAAAATCGAACACAACCTATGGAGATGATGCAATGAATATACCGTAATAAAAAAGTAAATACAAAGACATGCAAAGTAACACTGTTCAAAAAGTGAAAATAAACAATGAAAATATCACTCCACAACAATGCAGTCAAAGTAACATGGTAAAGATGCAAACTTTGTGTGCTACAAATTTCAAGAATAGTCAGAAATCACTTAGTGAGTCACACATTCACTAGAAAGAAGAGTGATAGGCAGTTGCAGGAGGACAGGCAGTGAGGACCCAAGACTCCCAAATTCCCCATTACTGTTTTTTGCTTTTCGGCGCTCAAAAGTGAATCAATATAGAACTTGCCACAGATCCTCAGAAATACATTGCACTTGGGCTACACTGAGGCTAGTGACGAGACGGTTAAGCTCTGATTCTGGACTAGGAAACGTTTTTAACGGAAATGAAAGTTTACAGTGGATGAACACAAACAGTTCAGAAACGTCACGTGCGGCTACGAATCGTATGGCTAAGCAAGTGAATTATTTCTGTGGATCCTGATATCGTTGCATTCGAAACCATGCCATAGCGTTTCTTTTGTGGAATAACATTTCTACTTCACTAATTTACATAGCAGCATGTCGTTAGTTTTACACATCATTTTATAATGAGCACATCATGGTAAACCAACAGGGAATTCAAACGTTTAATAGGCTATGTTTCATCCTAAAGTTAGCAATCATACATTATGAAAATATACCGCACATTTACAACCAAGATTGTAACAAAATAAATCTCATTTTTAACATTTACAGCCATAACCCAGCCTTGTACTGCAAAAACATCATTTAATGAAATTCAACGATGACAGAGGGTGTCCGAACAAGAAACAGTCAGTCATTTTTAAAGCTTATAAAAAACGGTATACTTTTGAATTGTAACTCAAAAGACATCAACAACTGAACCCCATTCTGACAAACAATGTCCCAACACATAAATCAAAGTAGCCTAATTCTTGCACTTTGACGCGATCAGCAATCTATACTCTATAGCCCTCAGTCTTTTCAAAACATTCTGAATCGCAAAAAAAAACTTTTGGAAGTGCTTTACAAATGTATAAAACGCATCGTTAAAATATTCAATAAAATCGTTTTCAGAAACTCTAAATGAAAAACTGCGAAAGTATTTCAAGACGTATGATTGAAGGCAGAACAAAGAAACTCGATGTTCAACACTTTAATGTTCTATCAGCAAAGTCAAGCGTGTACGAAGTCACCCATATCTTCTTCATCGTCCGTTATACTGAGCATTCGATCAATGTCTCTGTGGCAGGTCAACGCACCTGCGCCGCGACTTGAGCTTGGGGTGCTGTAAAAAAGTAAAATTTGATAAAAAGAATTAAAAAAAACACAACTACAAATGACAATATGTTTGGTGCCCGAGGTCCAGGGTTGATCGGTTTAAACCGGGGCGGTTTAAACCGCCCGGTAAAAACCTGGTTTAAACCGGGCAGTTTTGACCACTTATTGCTGGTCAAAACCCCTTTTGTGTATAAATCAAGTTGCTTTTCAATTGAATTAAAAGTATTACCCTCCATGTTATTAGTAATGATGTTCAACTATATTTTGTTTTGATCAACATAACCTAAATGCTGGATTTGGAACAAAAAAATATTCAACTTCTCTGTTTGTTTTTGATATTTCAATCAGTTGGTTATTTTAATTACTGAGAAAATGCAAATTCTAAAAATAAGTTTCTGATGAACCAAAAAATGCTTGGTAGAACGATGAACAATTTGCACAGCCAACTGAAGTACAAGAATTTATTCCAACAATTTTTTTTTTATGAAAAACATTTGCCATCAAATTTTATCCAGTTAAAATAAAACAATGCGAATGCATATTCTAAGATGCTTTAAAAATTAAAGACAGGATAGTTTATAATTCATTCTTTGAAGCAAAGTACACGTCAAGCCAAGAAAGGATTATCGGAAAAGGAACAAGTTGTGGTGCCTTATGCCTATCTACTTTATGTAGAACACCTCAATTGAACAATTGGAGTTAACAAGTCTCTCCAGTATATTCAAATGCTTCATTCACCAGTCAATTTCATCTTTTCTTTCTCCCTCACCTTCTCCCTCCTACCTCACCTTCTACCATCTCCCTCACATTTTCAGTGATTTTCTGGCGAACACGATCAAGCAACTCATTACAGGGTTTTGACCAGTCAGGTCAGGGTTTTGACCAGTTTTGACCGGTTTAAACCTAGTTTTGACCGGTTAAAACCAGGTTTAAACCGCTTAGAGATCAACCCTGCCGAGGTCCAGAAAAATATAGAAGCTCAAAATATTCAAAAGTTACCATGTTTTTCAATCGATTTGTTTATAAATTTAGGAAATTGGATCAGTTCTATGAAATGGGTTTACTTTTTAGAAAACAAAACGGTGAGATTGCCTACCCCCTTGTAATCGACGAGCGTGCGTCATCACCAAGCAAGAAGCAGCTTACGACATTTAAAAATACGATTAGATGTATCAAAAGAAACGTCGACAATATCAATATTTAGTGAATCGGCGCTACTCAAAGTCAAATTGTGGAACGCGGACAATGCACTGGTATCTTAGTTAATTACCACGTTGATAAACAAGTTTAAACCTTCCTCCACAGACTTGTTCATAGAGGCAAAGTTTCAGCACAGAGAGAAAAGGAGATAGTTACAAAAGCTCGATTTTGGCTTGTCAAACTGTTTGTCGGAAAAACCTCAGGGTATTTGAAGACACGAAAACAAACCAACACCAAAATCAGCTTTATCTCAAGCTCTTTTAAAAAATTACTTGAGTCTGTCAAAGGCTAAAAAGCCAATACTTACTTTTACAATTGAAAGATATGCTGCCGATAGGAAAGGTCAGAGTATTTGAGTAAACCAAGAGAAAAACATGGTTACTCGTTACTGCACACTTCTTGTTACTCGAAAGACGTTGCATATTGTTGCTTACACATGATTACCTGCTATTTCTTGGTGTGTCTTTGCTGTATCCCACTCCAATAGGTTCCAAACGTTTCTCCAGTGGAATTTTGTCTTTTAGGTTTTTTGGAAGATCATCGATCAAGCCTTGGTTAAAAATTACCACAGTATCCCACATTAGTTTTAGCATGCGCACAATAATGTAAAAATTCCAAACACTTCTGCACGCGATAAATTGTGATTCTTGTGCTACAGATACACGTCTCTGTGGTGAAGACTTAGTCAACAACCACAACAGTTTTATTGCTGAGTAACAACACAGTATATCAACGCCTCGTACCATCAGGCGTAAACAATGTAAACATGCATTTGAAACCTTGAGTGTCACTGAGATGCTGCCTCCTTTGGCTTCGAATTACAGTATATGGTTTATTTGAAAAAGTTCTCATAAAAATACAGTGATTGAAAATATCTGTATCTTTTGTGATAATGCATTTTTTTAAATTCGGAAAGTTGTATTAAAATTTCCCATTCGTCCAAGGTGCCCCTAACTGCTAGATCAGAACAGCTGCTGTAGCTGCAGGTCTCGATCATTTACTCCGACTTGCACCAGTTTCGTTGCAGCTCTAAATTGTGTTTCCTTGTTTTTTTATAAACTGCGGATTCAAAAGGTACCGCCTGGAATTACATCACCAAACAAACTCACGGCACTGGCCTCAAGAAGACACACACGGTATCAATACATGCCACATTTCAACCGCCTAGTTACTCACCAGACGTATAATCGTCCCACTCGATTCGTTCTTTCCCTTTGCGGTTTGAAGTTGTTGAGTTTTCGATCGCAATAAAATCTTCTTCACTAGACTGGCCATCACCTCCACGATTTAAGAAAGCAACAGAGTCATGTGGAGATGTGTTGCCTGAATAATCAGTTAATTGGCGTTGTTTGTCCTCAGCCTTAACAACATTTGTAGCAAATATAGCTGGGAATTTTAAAAATCCAATTTACAATTCGACCAATTTTAGTGAATCAAAGCCGAAAAAAACATTGATTTTGCAAAGGTATATAATTACGCTCGATTTATTTATGTTTTTACAGTTTACACACAATACAAATTTAAATTTTTGACTACATATAAATGGCAATATTTTCTTTTTGGAAACAGTCAAATGCATGTAGGCTACTTAAAACAATAATCACATGGGATGGAATTAATTTCTGCGCAGTTGGCAACGATACCGAGCCTGATAGTAAAACATAAAGTCTTTGACAATACCGGTCGCAATTGGTTGTTTGACTGAAAACACAATTCTAAACAGGTCAGAAATGTGAGCAGTATTTTTGATAACCTCATCAAAAAGTTATATATATCCTCTGCGTGGCATGCACAGTTAGCAGGAAAACCCCGCAAAAACAACATTGCGGCTTCAGTTTTGGATTGCTATTATACTTGCCTGGTTTGCTGCCATACTGGCGACGGAAGGCGATAGAGCGGGAACGAACTTCTTCCAAAAAGTTTTCAAAATCATCTTCCACTTCTTCTCTATTATTAGAAAACAAATATCATCATCATCAACAACAAACACAAAATAAAAATAACAAACACGTAGTCAACAGAGTTAATGAAAACAATCGCGATACGCAGGCCTTCATCAGTTGGATTAGAAGAGTCAAGGAAGCTAATAATCTTCCTGTTCACCTTCATGTCAAGGAATACGTTGTCAAAACGGGTCTGCTACTATTCGGTGAGTCCGATTCGGTGAGTTCATAACCTCTAACCCCTAACCTTAACCCCAAACTCCTAACCCTAAAACGGCAATGATAATTAGGCTACGGTACCCGATAATTTAAAAAAAAAAATTGAAAAAATCCCCCGTTAAGGGATCGAACTCATCGAATCGGACTCACCGAATCGGACTCACCGAAACGGGCCATTCCGGTCAAAACACACGGTTATTTCTTATTGTGTACACAGTGACAGTAGGTAAGGTAAAGATCCCATGTTCAATTACTGAACTTCGGGAAATGAGAAGATAAAGTTTTTATTATATATACAGTACTAAGATTTCGGCGCGAGAGCAAGGTATTCCTTCCTCTTGGTCACTTTTCCTTCACCAACTTCACTCACTCAATTTATTATACAATATGGGTTTTAACTCGCAATAAGGCAAGTTGAGGAGGAAAGCAGCAAGGTGAGCTTGACAAGAGAGGACGCGTTAGACAGATCGATGTGGAGGCAGGGTGTGAAGGCGATTGCGCCACGTAGAGGTGAATTCGGCCATCCTCGGTAACGGGGACATCACCGGATTAAAACTGGACTACTACCACTAAAGGTGTCGACTGTCGTCCCAGGTTTACGAAATTGAAAAGCAGAGGCCTTATCCGTTTTGGCATCCCAACAATAGATACAGTGTTAATAAACAAAGCAACTTTTAACCATCATATAGCCACTAGTCAGCCATATTCAATTACGTGCACGCAAGTTGCATAAAAAGAAACCTTGGTTTTTAACCCACTAAATAAGTCTGGACTTAATAAACAGCTGTTCTTCAGTGTTTGTCATTGAACTCATGAATAAGTAGCAACTCACAGGGTTAAGTTGTGTGGACTTGGAGACCTTGTGGTATTGTTGTCTGAATGATCCTGTTGGCAAAAGTACCAGAAAATGAATTTGCAACAAAATTTAAAAGCCAGTTTAAAAGATTTCTACAGCTTTATTCATGGTATGAATAAAACTTCGTCGAATTTTCCGTTCAATACTACATTCAATGTGTCAGATTTTGGCGAAAATACGGTACTATATATTTTGAGCATGTACAAGGTTAACGAAAGTCCTTGGACCAAGTTATAAACGATTTCTTAATAGAAAGTACATTAAATTTCATCAAAAAGGTATCACAGTGAGAGTTTACAATACTAGGAATAAATTTCGTTATTTATTTTCAATGTCGCCGCTCTTCTCTTGGATAACTCTCTCAATTCTTTGTCGGAAGTTTTCGGCCGAGGCACGTAGCTCATCCCTGGGTATTTTGGCTCATTCCCGCAGGAGTGATTGCTTCAGAGCATCCACACTTGAGCAACGAAACAGGCCTTTGCCTTCAATAACGACCACACACAAAAGTCCATGGGATGCAAATCAGGCAATGAGGGAGGTCATATTTCCTTGCTCCAAAACCTTGAAAGTTTACGTGAGCACCAGCCCTGAGTCTTTCTTGAGGTGTGGAATGGTGCCCCATCTTGTTAGTACGTAAACGGCTGATCTTTGTAGTGTTTTTTCATCTCTTCAAGGGCTGGAACCAGAATCCCTTTCCAATATTTTTTGTTTTTGGAGAGATGTAAGGAACTGTCGTTTTCTCATCTCGCATCTTGTAAGGAGACAACTGAAGATTATTTTCCACAATGGTTTTCATTGAAGTGTTGCTCACACTCATGTCTTTGGCCATTTGACGGGTGGATCTGTTTGAGTTTCTCGCCCCCTTCCTCGGACAGCCTTAACTACTTTCTTTGTTCGAGCAATGCGAGGTCTTCCACTCCTAGGACGATCTTCACGTGTATATACCAAGTTTCTTAAATCTATTCACAACATGGTAAACAGTAGATTTGGCAACTTTTAAGAGCTTAATGATCTCATAGTTTGTTTTCCTTGCGCGATGGAGCTGAATGATGGATTCTCTTTGGCTCATTTTAGACCTTACTATTAGACCTAAATTTTAGAGAGTTTAGCAAGATATTTAGCATAATAAAAGGCATGCATGTCTTGTTGGCTGAATCAGCAGAAGCTCTGCAAATTTTTTTAGAAGTAAACAACATTGGAAAGAAATAGCCTATAACACGAAATTCTACACAAAAAAGACGAAAACGGTGATTATAACAAGAAAAGAAAATGCATCGAGTTTAAATATTGCAATTGACGGAATACTGGTCGAACAAGTCAAAAACTTGTACTTTACCTATCTGGGACACACAATACATGAAAATGGCAGATGCGATAAAGAGATATCGAGACAAATAAAAACAGCAAGAAACAACTTTGTCAAAATGAAAAAGACATTAACAACACGCAAAATTAACATCAACACTGAAAAACGACCTATGAAATGCTATATCTGAGCTAGGTCACTTTACAACGCAGAAACATGGACATTGTAATCACAAATGGTAAAACGACTAGAGGCATTTGAAACGTGGGTTTATGAAAGAATGCTTAAAATTTCATGGAAAGATAAAATCACAAATAAAGATGTACTACTTCGAATGCAAACCAACATGGAAATTCTATAATATAAACAATTAAAACTGAAGTAAAGGAGCAAGTCTTTTAGCAAGTATTTTGGCCGTATGATTTGCAATAATTCTATTCAAAGACAACTACTTGAAGGAAAAATGAATGGAAAACGAAATATGGGGCAGACCATCAAGAATTTGGACTAATGATATTAAAGACTGGTCAGGATTTGTTAGAAAACTGCTAAAGAAAAATCTCAGTAACAGAAAAACTTGGTGCTTCATTGCCTCCAACATTCGATCAGAGGAAGAAACTTAATGATGATATGATGATAAAAAGGCATATATATAAGTGACATTCAATATGTTTAAACATGAAATGAAAAAAAGTCCAAGAATTTTCTGTTCACCCTGTGTATATACAAGGTTGATAAAAAACTGGATGGAAAAGCTAGTAGTAATAATAGTCATTAGTGAATTCTCCTTAAAGTTGTCTCTGCTGCTTTGCATGACACAAAAAAGTTAATCTCATATTCAGAGACAGTTCTTACTTACTTTTAATAAAAGTGTTCTTTCAGAAAAAGTAGTCGTCTCTTTTCGAGCTTCACTGTGTGGTTTTTTATCAACTTGAAATAAATCTTCTCCAAATAACTTCTATGATAACAAAAAGACAGGTACCGTAACCAAAATTTTATTGATTTAATTCTAACTTATATAACTGCACTAAGCTGCAAAAAGAACGACCTCATAAATTAAAAATATATATACCAGTTTTAGCATAATAATCAAAAAGACAAAAACAAATTTTACAGATAAAAAATTCAGCCATACATTTTTTCTTATTTTTGCTTAAACACACTAGGAAATAAACATAATTATATATATACTATTGCTATTGACGGCTAGACAATCAAAAATTCATGTACCTCTTGACTAATTGGTTCATCAATCTTTTTTTGTCTTTCAATAATCTTATCACAGTGTTGTTCTAAATTCTGGCCTTCTTGATTGATTTTTCTATAAAAACAATGTTTTAACATGTTACTTTTTAAACAATGCCTTTCTTTCCTGGCGCACTGCACATGACAATCATGATAACTACACCAGGCCTTAAAACTCGTGTTTTTTTCCGGCAGCCACCGTGGCCTACCGAGAGCTCCTTCTCGGCGGACAAATCTGCGCGCTTGGAGGCCAAAATATAAAATGATAGGACAAGTAAATAGAATTAAACTTGCAACAGTGTTACAATGATCACTTAGCGTTGTTGAAGTCTGGGCGACGTCCTGCTATAGAATCGTTGTACCACGCAATAACTGCTTCATCGGGATTGTAATCCGGTATTGCAGGACCATCTGACGACACTACATTGTTGCAACTACTCGCAGCTCAGAAGATTGTTTTAACTGTATTAAACCGCCTTTCATAAAACCTGACCATTTATTCCGTTATGATGCAGGTTTTTTTTTGCTGAGTCTTTTCGGTCATTTCTCTGAAATGACTTGAAAAATTTCGGTTATTTTTTATTTATTTCGGTCATTTTTTTCTGATGAAAATAGTCCTTTCAAGTATATATAGCTGATACAAACCAAAATTTGCACTTCCTGACTAGCTACAACATTAAGTTTCGTTGAGAAACGTTGTCGTGTTTTATCTGAGAAAAGTTAGAACAGACAAACGTTTCTTCAACGTTCATCAGCGAAACTCAACCTTGCAACACCCGGCCGCAGCTATCTTTTATTGCACCGAATTGACTATATATTTTTTCGGACATTTTGACCGAATTGACTGCATTTTTTCGGAAATTTTGTTAAAAAATCGGTCAATGACCGATTAATGACCGAAAAAAACAAAAAAACAGTTATGATGTCACCATTGAAGGTGTGAAGTCACTAACCCACAGCCGGAACATTTCTCAACTATGAAGACACGTGTTTTCCCCTCCGATTTCAACTAACCTAGTACTCCTTTTTAACAACGATTCAATGTCAGACAACATTGAATCGATATAAAAACAACAACATTGCCAGCCTATGTAAATTATCACTTCGGATTAACACTTTGTTAAAATAAACGTCGGGAATTGCAAACAAGACTTACAGTGCTGGTGATCGCAGCTGGATGTATTCCATTTACAATATATAGGCCTACAATAGCAAATGTTCCCGCGCAATACAATAATGGATTATGAGGCGCTGACCTAATTCTGCGTCACTCTTTGATACTACATATTTTCGACATTTAATCCACGATCATTCTAATGCGAAATTAAATAATTGACTAGAAGAAACCGGCGGCCAAACTTGGCCGACTGAGGAGGTAGCACCGGCGGTAATTTAAGCACTACTTAGCGGCCATGGCCGCGATGGCCGCCGGTTGCTTTAAGGCTTGTATATACATCTAAACGTAAACTTTGAAATAAATAAAGTGTAACATGTGAATAGTTAGTTAGTGCACGGTTTTACATCCTTTGTTCCCAGTGATTGCACTAAACTAACTCTAATATATATAATACTGAAAAACCTTTGAAATGCCAAAAGTTATAGTTTTGTTATTGCAAAAGCTATATACCAATTGGTCAATACTGAAATACTTTACTTTATTTCAGTTTGCTATAAACCAAGTATTCTTATACATGTACTATTAAGTATCAGTTTAATCAATGTACCGTATTTAATTTGAATCATCATTTTTAGTGTGCACAACATTCTTTGCTATGGATTGCACTGCAATTCAGATAGCTGCATCAAGTTTGTAGATGAAAAGAGAATAAAAAGTGTTAATTTAAAGATAACAACTCACACAACATCAGTTCCATAATTTGGTAAGTCAGAATCCTCTAGCATCAAACAGTCAAACTCTATTCCACGTTGCTGGTCTTCTTCATCCTTGTAATTGATCAAATATTGCAACCTGATAAATATAACATTTAACTTTTAAATACCATATCGGTGAATACAATAAAAGACATATAGTACTGTTATTTAGTGAAGGCATTGCTAAAATGGAAGATAACATAGTTTGTTTTCTGTGGTCTAATAACTAATTGGCTCAATCGCATATTCAATGACTTCCATTGCCCATTTCATTTTTTAGCAGCTGATGAAAGATACAGTCTTCGAAATTAGCATATTTTTACTTCGGCAAAAACGTTGCCGAGGCCAAACGGCAAAACTTGAAATTGCTTCGGCAATTGCTGTGAACGTTTATTACGAAAAATTTGTACCAAAACATGCAAAACGAGAAGTGAAAAATATACTAGAGTAGTCTATCACGACCGCATTTGTTTGATTTTTTGTGATGTTATAATACTAAAAATAGCGATAAAGCGAGCAACGCGATACACACGCTGTTCAGTGTTCACGCTAAATAACTCACGGGAGGGGGGGGAACTAAGTTAATTTTGGGTTGATTCAACGTTCGAGTCTACACAAATCGATTTTATTTACCCAGCGGATTATATATATTGCGTAACAACAATACCCACTAAGAAATTTACGTTTGTTTTATATTAATTTCTGATACAGCTAGAAGAGAGGCGAGGCGCGTTAAGGAGTAGGGGAGCAAGTCTTTTAGGCGCTGACAGTTAGGCGCTGGTCTAATAGGCGCGCACACTGTGGCGTCTGGATATTTAGGTGCGGAGCACTGTGGCGCCCGGTCATTTAGGTGCTATTCCTAGTAAAGTCTGTAGATTGTATCAGCTTGCCAGAAAATTATATCCTGGCTTCCGTGAGTGAAGCTGCTTAAACCGGCAATGCTTTTCACACAAAATGTTATATTGAACAGAAAAATATATTGTTGTTTTATTGATTTATTACTGTTTTATTTGTTGTTAGTCCAGGTTTGCGTTGGTGAAAGCTTTATCAATAATTCATTCAAGCTTCCAAACATTATTGAGTTCATTTTTAGTTAACTCTTTCGCGACCACGGACGTATACACACGCCTTGGGATTTTTGCCATGATGACCAAGGAAGTATCCCTACGTCCAAGGTTGAAAGGTAGCCTATTTCAAGCAAAAAAAATGTAAATGATGGCAGATAAAATTTTTCTCATGTGCAGAATTATTTTGGCATTCGATTAAACTACATATATTATCATATTATTGTATCATGCTTGGGTAGTAAGGATTATAATGAAGTAGGCTACACTTTTCTGCCAATTTTTAATTTTTTTAGAAATTAGAAAAAATACCGTGTGGAAAGTTGCTAGTTGTACATTGAATGTTTTAAATTTTATTGCAAAGCTTTGCATCTTAAGATAGCTGAAGATGTATGCTTTCATTTGATGTCAAGATTGTGCGTCTATGTCGATCACATGAGATGTTTTTACGGAGTAAATACAACAGATTTGTGTGAAAAATGTCTGGTACTATTTAGATTAAACGTCTTGACCTCGGTGGTTGCGAAAGAGTCAAATAATAACTACACTAAACATCAGTAAAAAAAATATCATACCGTGGCCTATATTGAAGCGGGTGGTTAAAATTTTATTACATGTAAACTAAAACATTACATGTAAACTAATAGGAAAATCTATCTAATAGTTTTTAATGTAGGCTACAGTTTTTCAGGCTATAGCTTAACCGCTTTGGACATCTCAAGTTTGTACACACTATAGCATTAATTAATCAAAGTTGTGCGCTTTTAAACATTTTGAAAGTCACTTAAGAAACAAGCACTGGTTTACTATTGACCTAGTCAAGAAAAGCATTTATGTTGAAAAATAGCCTACCTGAATACACTATTACTCAGCGCTGCCACTCAGCATTACTCAGCAACTTCACTCATTGAAGCCATGACCAACAACGCACACGCATTAACAAAACAAATTTGTTTCCTGTTCAATATAATATTTTGTGTGAAAAGCATTGCCCTACGCCCCTACCTGCCAAGCTGATACAATCTACAGACTTTACTAGGAATAGCACCTAAATGACCGGGCGCCACAGTGCTCCGCACCTAAATATCCAGACGCCACAGTGTGCGCGCCTATTAGACCAGCGCCTATCTGTCAGCGCCTAAAAGACGTGGACCCAGGAGTAGATGCTTACAATAATTTGACGTTTACTGGCGTTGAATCAAAGCAAATAGGGTGATATTTCCATAAAAGATTCAATTCTTCCAACTGGGCACGTGTGTAAGCGCTGGCGAAGTAGGAAGTAACCCAAATAAAACATCCAGCAACAGTAAGGTTGAATCAACATCCTAGTCTAATGTAGTCTAGAAAAGTAGTTTTTTTTGTAATCTTGTGGTCCTTACAAGTGCTCGTATGACCTCGGCATTTTTATTGCCGACGCTAATGCGCCATTCATGCATCTGCGTCGGCAATCACCGATTGCCGAGGCTAATTTCGAAGACTGATGATATAGAAAACGTTGACAGCCACTTGTTATTTGTCTCTCCCAGATTCAGGCATTAATAAGCTTGATCATGAAGTCAATAGTGGCCTCTTTACTAGCACAGGTTATTTCCACAACTATTTTCGATGGCAAGCTGCGTTCTTATCCTTTGTAGCCCCAACAGCTTTCTTAATCACAGTACTGTCAACGTAAGGGGGGTGACCCACAATCAACAACACATGGCTAAGAAAGACCTGCAATTACTTAATATTATCAATAAATGTAATTATGCTAATACAAATAGGATATGCCTAATAAGTACACAAGCGATGCATTCAAATGAATGGCATTTTTATAAAAAATCTTACCTTGGTTCCTTATATTTTTTTCTAAATAGGATGTAAAGACATCCAAAACACTTGTCCATGACTCTAACGAAGCTTATCTGTTGTTCATACTTTATTGAGTCAATGAGAAATCAGAAATTGTAAAACAATTGTTGTTACAAAGCCTTTATTTGTTGTGCATTTACATAAATTCCAATCAAATCTAAAAATACAGGAAAAAGTGAGGAGTCCAGGGCAGTAGCTTACACCAAACATGCGCAACCGACGAGCTGCACTGCAGCCAGCGTCTTGTTATGAGCGACCCGTGTGTACTAAGGTTAAATGCTTAAAGTGTATTGCCTACTACATACAGCTACCGCAAAGTGACTTCAGACCTTTTTGCATACAGCAAAATTTACACCAGGTTTGTAGCTGTGCGTTTTACATCAGATCATACGACTAACAATAAGCATTACTACTAATAACAATGCAAAGATTGTAAAAAATGTGAAGATTTTAATAATGCAATATCTGACAAAATATTAAGAAATGTCGATTGTTTTTATTAAAAGGTTTCATTATAATTTATATACAAAATGTTTGTTTTTCTTGAAAATTTAGAAAGGTCCGAAGTCATTTTGCGGTAGCTGCAGGGTTGGAAGTAACGACTAGTTGTCACTATTCGATAGCGTTATTCGTTGCTTTCTGAATATCGAATGCTTATACCCATTCCTTTTAAAAATAAATATCGAATGCGCGTTGTTCACTGCTTTTTTATGCAAGCAACAAAATCCTTATTCGTTTTTCACTAATCGATAATTAGGAGAACTGCTGAATCATTTTTTGTTGTTTACCTACTTTGTTGTCAAAACGAATTTGCGAGATTTGGTTTTCGGATTACTATCCGACCTAGTCCCCTTCCGGTTTTCGAACTTTAAAGGATTAAGGAAAATTTTTCGGCAACACAGTTCAGAAAAACCATGCCAGTGAGAGCCGTTAACAGTGTTGCAAACTTTGCGGTTTTCCCGCAAGTTTGGGATTGTTTTGTTTTTTTCGAGTTTTGGTACCTTTTTTTGAGTTTGCGGGTTGCTTGTTTTTGGGCTTTGATAGCAGAAAGTCATTGCTTTTTTGGGCACTATCGAATAGTGAAATAGTCATTGCTTTTTGACTAACGACTTCCAACCCTGGGTAGCTGTACTTTACATCACAAATTATGTCTCATTGTCTCCAGCCTTGGTGGTAGAATCGGATTGAGGAAGATAAGCAATGAATTGTAAAAAAACTTTGTGAATAGCTGAGCGGCGAGCGCACTGTTTGATAGGGTTTGATTCAAAGCAAGTGTAAATTTTTGTGTTTTGTGTAATGTTGCACTAAAGCTATATATATAATAATGCTGCCTTGCAATTTCACAAATAAGAGTTTAGCACTTTGAACAGTGCTGAGAAAGTGTGAGTTTTGAGACACCAACTCCACTCCTACTCCATAAAATTAAACTCCATTCGAATCCAGCTCTAAAAAACTTTATCATTTCAGACTCCAAATCCACTCCACTTCAAAATTAAATTGTGAGTTAATATAACACTATGTGTAACATGAAATGGCTCAGGGGTGCAAAAATCTTTTTTTCAATTTTAGTAGCCTAGCATTTACCGGTAACTGTTTTTTATAAGCATTACCGTACTGCCTGGTCAAAAATAGTGGAGACAGATTTTATTTCTTTTTGTAAACAGAACTAGAATATGTGGTATATACTTATCTATTTAAACTAAAATAAAAGTTGCTGAACCTAACTCCAAATTCACTTCACTCTAAGACTTTGGTAAAAAATAAAACTACAAATCCAGTCCATCTTCTGAAAATCGGAATAAATTTAGCTCTACTCAACTCTAACTTAGAAGGTAGGATTGTACAGTACCGTAGTTGATACTTGTTAGAAAGTTGGTGCAAAATACATACTTTTGGATTTGATTTCAGCTTAAGTTGGTGACATCTTTCGCTACCAGTAGTTCTTTTATATAATTTGTTGGTTGCAGACTGTGTAAATTTCGACTTCTTTACAGCACATGAAAGCTATTGTTTTTAACTACAATTCTTCTTTGCTACATACAAATTATGATGAGTAGAAAGCGAAAAATTATTGATAAAGGTCGGATGTTTAATGACAACTGATTTGTAAAGTATTTCGTCATCCAACAAAATGATTAGCCTACATCATAGTCGGCTGCATAGCCAGCCGAGTGGTGAGAGCCCTGGAACGGCAATCGAAAGGGCGCCGGTTCGACACCGCTCAAGAGCATGCGGCTGTGTCTCTGGCAGGACACTTAAAGGCATGCCTGAAGGTGGACACGAAGATTGGCTTCCTTGCCTTCCCGTCTACTTAATCTAAATCTTCAACCACCGTGTGTAAGCCTGGATACAACAAACAAAAAAAATTTGCCTGAAAAGCCAAAACAAGATTTCTTGTCTAAAAGAATCTAATATCAAACAACACTACAACTCCCTGCACTCCAAACACTAAGATGAAACATTAGAGCTTTACCGTATCTGCAAAAGGTTGCACATACCTGGCTTGCAACGGATGCAACCTAGTTCGTACCCTGAAAAGATCGAGAAAAAAAATTAAAAAAAGCGGAAGTCGCTGATCGCAGTTTCCGCAAACATTTTAAAATTTCCCCCCTGAAAATTTTAGGGTTAGCGTAAAAAATTAAAATTTTCCGCTAACCCTAACCGTAACACTCACCCTAACGCTAACCCTCGCTGATCGCAGTTTTCGCAAACATTTTTCTGCACTTTCCGCTAACCCTAACCATAGACTAGTCTATGCTCTAACCCTAACCCTCGCTGATCGCAGTTTTCGCAAACACTTTTCCATAGTTTCCGCTAACTCTTACCCTAACCTTAGAGTAATCTATGCTCTAACCCTAACCCTTGCAGTTTCTGCAAACATTTTTCCGTAGTTTCCACAAACCGCAGTTTCCGCTTACCTAACTCTAGCCATCAAGTAATCTATGCTCTCTAACCCTAACCCTCGCTGATCGCAGTTTCCGCAAATATTTTTTCGCAGTTTCCGCTAACCCTCGAGTTGTTTGCGGAAACTCCGATCAGCGACTTCGGCTTTGTGCTATTGAACTGCGATCAGCCACTTCGGCTTTTTTTAATTTTTTCTCTCGATCTTTTCAGGGTACGAACTGTTCAGGGTACGAACTAGGTTGCACCCGCTTGCAACAATAGCGACACTAGCCTACGATAGTTTGTCTTAGAATAAGATTCTCACTACTGTACTTCAGTTCTTTCAATATTGTTTTTTTTTATGTTGCCCTGTGTTATTCCATTGTTAATGTATTGTTAATTCCATTGTTAATTTTTACAAATTAAAGTGCTGGTATTGTGCTATATATTATATACCGTATGTGTTAATGTTCTTAATTTTGGGTCTTTTGTTTAAATGTTTGGGTGGCAGCTGACTTTGGTGACCTTTTGGTCTTTCGCTGCCATCCTTGTTGTGCGAATTATTTGTGTTTATTGTCTTTTTGCTTTTTGATTGATTGAATCTTTATTAGGGTGGCTCTTATTTGGCAAAAAATGAAAAAAATTTGAATTTTGTGTGGGACACCCTTTGAAAAGGTGAGGTTGTCAGAAAAAATAACTCCTGCAAAAAAATTTTTGACTTTGAAATTGATTTAGAGGTGGCCCTCCCCCCCTAAAGTTTTGCGCCCTCCTCCCAAATACCAAATCTGCATATCTCAAAAACTGTTTGAGCTAAAGATACGGTTTTTGTGTCAAAAGATGCAGAAAGCATGATTTCCTATCTGCTTTCTGAACAGTGATTGCGTCTATCTTGATTAGAAAAGCAGTTATTTAGAAAAAACCTGTTTTCGGTATTCTAGCACAAAACAGTGCTAAACAAGTATTGTGGCCCAAGCTATTCAATAAACAAAGTTCATAAACTAACCTGTAAAACTGGTAAAGTAATAAACGAAATAAGTATTCCTAAACTTTTATGCATTCATGAATAGCTAAAATGCCCGTTTTTTGTCATATTCCTTGAAGAAACTCCTGAGTGTGGAATCTGCTTTCAAGCTTCAGGTGCTATGCATTGCACTTGTTGGAAGGCGAAGGCGATTTATGCAAAAGCTTGGTCTGCATTTATGGTATCTGTCTGAAGAAATGGTTGAACTAGCCTTGTTTGACTCTCGATTGTCTGTGGAAAGTAACAAGGTAATGGTGGCAACCATGTTAAATGAAACAGCAGAACGTCCACCAAGGAGACGAAGCATCAAAGTAGATGCGTTTCTTAGCAATAAGGGTCTAGAACAGTATTGCACCTCTAATTCAAAATGGCTTCAGCTGTTGGGTGAAGATGAAGCAATAATTAGACTTTCAAAGGATCCTGCTCATTGGACTGAAGATGGTGCATTTATTCAAGCTTTACACATGGCGAAGGGACTTTCAGTAGTCAATGACAGAGCAGAGAGAGGAGTTGCTCTCAGTCTAATCCCGGATTTTAACAAACTCTCAACTGAAGATGAGTACCAACTTCAGTTTCTTTTGCAAGTTGTTACTGAACACAGGAAACTGTTGAATCCAAATTCCAACAAGAACAATATTGTCGATTCTTCTTTGTTTAAACCTTCTTTGTTACTCCAGGGGTCAAGGGGCTCTATCTTTTACCACCCTTGGGCAGTGCCGATGTGGTTTAGATGCTTGAGCAGGTGTCGAGTAGCAATTGCATTGATTCGTCATCCAGTTCAAGCAGACCACGCACACCATTTGGCGCAGTTACAGATGGTGTGGTCTGTGGTTTGTTCCTCTATGCCACACTCACAGATTGCGGATGGAGCCATCCCCAATTTGTGCATGTTTGAGCGGAATAGTCTGACTCCAGTAGCCCAGCACGCAGGCGGTTGTGCCACACCCAGGCCTTCCTTGGCAAATTATGCATTCTGGTTGGATGGGGGCTGGTGTCGGAGATAAAACTTTAGAGCCTTGAGGAGTTCTTCTTCCTCTCTGAGCTCTATTTGTTGTCCTCCCAGGTAGCCGCGCTGATGGATTGGTTTTCAGCGGTTTTCATCAGGAGGTGTGCGTCACATACAAATGGGTGTCTCGATTTCAGTTGGCGAGGATGCTCGATTGCTCGCTCACAGACTTGTAGAGACTTGAGTGGAGCAAGTGGTTGGGGTTCGTAATGCCGAGAAAGAGACAGGATGGCTTCTTCGCGACAAAACTCAGCTGGTTGGTTGCCTGCAAGGACAGGGAAATTGTCCGATTGTGTACAATGTGTAGGTCGCAGACATCCTGTCACGATACGCAAGGCAATATGTAAAATATTGTCGATAATATCGCTTCTTGCAGTACTGACCAGAATTACATTTTGAAATGAATATCGTTACCAGTGTTCCCTCTAAGGTGCAAAAATTAAGAAAAAAAAACGAAATTTTGTAGACGGTTTCGTGGTCACAAAAAAGGTTGTAAAATCAAGATTTGGTCAAATGCGTTTTTTCTAAATAACTGCTTTTCTACTCAAGATAGATGCATTCAATGTTCAGAAAGCAGATAGAAAACCATGTTTTCTGCATCTTTTAACACAAAAACCGTATCTCTAGCTCAAGTGGTTTTCGAGATACGCAGATTTGGTATTTCGAGAGAGGGCACAGAACTTTAGGGGGGGAGGGCCACCTCTAAATCAACTTCAAATTTAAAAAAAATTTGCAAGAGTTATTTTTTCTGACAACCTCACCATTTGAAAGGGTGTCCCATGCAAAATTCAAAAACTCAATTTTAAGAGCCACCCTAATCTTTATCCTCGGACTGGGAAAGCTTCTTGAAGAGCTTAATCCTGGCAGTTTCGCATACTTGTAGAGCAGTGGTTCCCAACCTGGGGTTCGCGGACCCCTTGGGGGTCCGTGAGAAAGCATTTGGGGGTCCGTGATTACCTTGATGAATTTTGGAAAAAAAAACTTTGTTCTATTTGCATGGATTGAGCACCAGCTATGCTCGAGAACAAATCCGGATTTGCTGCTTTAGTAAAAAACGAAGTTCCTCGCGTGGTTGTTACCCATTGCTTCTTGCACAGGTACGCCTTAGCAGTAAAAACTTTACCAGCGATTCTCAAAGAAATTCTGACGAATTGCGTGAAAGTCGTTAATTTCATCAAAAGCAGAGCTGTAAACCACCGTACTTTTAAAGCGCTCTGTCAAGAAGTAGGGTCAGATGACAAAGTAGGCCTTGTATCATTCTGAGGTACGTTGGTTATCTAAAGAAGTTTTAAAACGACTGCAGCAGCTAAAACATGAGGTATCATATCAACTCTTTTGAAAGCAAAAAGAAGTCCCCTCTCAAAATTGTTCTAAAGTAAAAGTTTTCTATACGGCATGGCCTACTTAGCCGATATTTTCGGTCATATTAACAATGTTAATCGTGGCATTCAAGGACCAGGTGTGACAATAATTGATGCAGCTGAAAAACTGAAAGCGTTTTTAGCCAAGTTGCCGGTTTAGAAACGCAGATTGGAAGCAGGTAATTACGCTTACTTTCCAATGTTAGAAGATCTTATCTTGATGGATGAAACTCAAAGTAGGGGGGTATGTTAAAAGAAGAATTTTGAGTACAAACTCTGAGTACCCCCCAAAATTATGCCACTGGGAGTAAAAAAACATATTATGAAAAAAATTTTGGATTGCCCCTCCGGGAACTCCCCGCTACCGGGGGGTTTTATGAGCGATTGTCAAAATACATGGGATTTAATACCTAAAATTTGAACCGGTTGTCATAGAAGGCTGGGACCAGTCTCAAAAGTTTCGTTTTGAAAAGTTAAGATAGGAATGTAGCAGTTTCAGAAGTGTCAGGTGTATGGACAGGCCCACTTTGGGCCAAAACGGCGTATTTGGCCTATCGCGATTGTATGAAATTCAAAATTTTACCTTAATAAGTTTGAAATCGGAGTAATTTTTTGTTTAAAACGTTATGATTCGAATTAGTACTTTCAAATGAATCATATGCATGTCTACTTGTCTAGTTGTAGAAAATTGATTGATTATACGTCGTCATTACGTTTAAAATCAGAGATGTTTTGGGTAATGTCGTAAAAATTGTAGTACCGTACTGTATAGGCATACAGCCAGTCATTATAAAGCATTTTCAATTTTCTTGCCCATGTTTGCTCTTTTGGAATATAAATATAATATGTACGTGTCAGTTACCAATGCGACATATTCTATATATTCAGTACGGTATTATATGTATACTGTATATATACTGATAAAATAATAAGAACAGGATGCTATGTAATTATAAATGATAGTTTGTGCATTTGCAGTTTGTGTATTATTTTGTTGTTTTGTTTTGGATATGGACAGCTTTGTCTGTCGCAAATAAGTAATAATAATAGTTATGTTTCAAAGGTCCAATGTTATGGAAGTATTGTGTAGTTCCAGATATCAAATTAGTGTTTTTTTATCTTTTCATTAAGAGCTTCATTCAATAGTTGAACTGTTTCATTTGAAACACAGCATTTGATTCGGGCAGATCTGACATATGACACAGTAACAAGAAGTTCAGGATTTTCAGGGAAATCCATATTTCTCCATCTCTACTGTTGCCAACCTTCTTGAAGTATGTAAGTAGTACAGCATCATCATTCACAACTTCAACAATGTTAGCAAAGTACCAGTGTTATTAGCTTCCTTCAATCCAGATGGCAGCTATAAACTCACCAACTTGATAGGCTAGTGCTGCAAAATCAGATTCCTGTTCATTTGATGTGGAGCTTGAATTTGCCTCTGTAAGCAAATGCATAGCAGAAAGCACACTTTGGAGGTCTGACATTGCTATAGTTGCACATGAACGTGAATTATCTAACTAGCTGATAAGGTTGTTGGCATAGTCTTCAAATCTGGAATTTTTATAGTCTCGTTTCAGTCGGAATATTGAAGCACTTGATTTTAGGGAGAGGCATGTCTTCTTTGCATAGCGAACTTCAGTGCAAAGTCTTTTGTTCTTTATGTGATCTGTTACAGCATCACTTTGAAGGTAAGCACTCACTTCCTCAGAAGTGGTAAAAGGCCCTGGTGGATTTTGCGCTTTCAGGAAATCTAAATCAGCAAGTTTACTTTGCTCTGCTCTGATATTAAAAGCTTCTTTTTTAGAGTAACCTTTTTCTTCATAAGCTTTCATCTTTTCATTCCATTGCAGTCTAATTTCTTTGCTGTCTTATTTCTGTACTGGTTTTTCCCATTTCTTTTTGTCAATCTTCTGAATATTTTCATGTAAATCCGTGCTTTTATTGAGAACTACGCTTCTGGAGACTGTATCAAGATTTCTTTTACCATAAATATTTGTCTTGTAGTTTGCTAATCCGACACTACGTTCTTCACCCAGGTTGTGGACTGGCAGATTATCCAGTTTCTGTAGGACATCATCAGTCATCACTTGCCGATCCAATTTTCAACAGCGATCCTGTGTCCTCATTTGCAGCAGGACCAAAACCAAACAGAGACCCTTTTTGAGTTGCCAAGCCTTTTGCATAAGATTGAAGGAATAGAGCAAGCAAGCTCTTAACTTCGTTACAGTGTTCTTGCAAGCAAACATCGATTGAGCTGAGAATTATTGGTTTAGGCAATGTCGATTTGAACATATCAATTGACAAAAAAGAAGTAACACACTCTGATGTTTGCAGGAAATGATGTGCCTGAAGCATAGTCAAGTCGGGCATATATGACTCATGAAAAAATATTACAACCCTATCATAGCTTATTAATCAAAAATTTTAGGCCCATTACCAACTCATTAAGGCCAATTATTGCCAAATTTTCGATTTTGTACCATTGCGTAGGCTAAATGGGTCATTTTGGGCCAAACTGGGCTTGTACGGGCCAAACTATACACCTGACACTTCCGAAACTGTTACATTCCTATCTTAACTTTTCAAGACGAAACTTTTGAGACTAGTCCGAGCTTTCTATGACCACCGGTTCAAAAGTTAGGTGTCAAATCGCATGCATTTTCGAAATCGCTCGTTAGACCTCCCGGTAGCGGGGAGTTCCCGGAGGGGCAACCCAAAAATTTTTTCATAATATATTTTTAACACCCAGTGGCACAATTTTGGGGGGTACTGAGATTTTTTTAATTTTAACATACCCCCCTACTCAAAGAGAATGTACTCTTTTGATCTCTATGAGAGAAAAATTTTGCGCACACTTGAAACCATGCAAATCTTATTTCAACGTTATTTTAATTTAGAACACCTGCCGAACGAATTTGAAACATGGATTCGAAATATTTTTCTTTTTGACTTGAACAACATTAGCGATGACGATCTCAGTAAAGATGACCTAATTGATTTGAGATCAAAAGAGTTATTACGCATTGAGTTTCATTCAAAAACTGTGGAAGAATTTTGGTGCTCACAACTGCAAACCTACCCTATCTTGGCAAAGCAAGCGATTATTGTTTTGTTACCATTCATAACCACTTAACCTTTGCAAGGCAGAATTCTCAGCTCTTGTTACAATAAAAACAACATCGAAATCGCCTGGACAGTGGACGTTGAAGATGACATGCGTGTTGCATTGTCAAAAACTCAACCGCAGTTCAGTCGTTTAGTTCAGGAAAGGCAACAACAACCATTTCATTAAATTTGCTTACGTTGAAAAAGTTTCGGCATGGCACTTTGGGTCACCTTAATATTCAAATAGGCTCCTGCTGACATTTCTTGAACAATTCATTCATTTTCTTATTTGAGCAACTGTTTAACCTGATATTTGCCGCAGGAGTCATAGCGACAATGCAATATGACACAGCACAGTAGTTGAGTAGCATAATTATTACAATAGTCAATAGTAGCCTACTGTGATTGAACTGGGGTGCAACCTAGTTCGTACCTTGAACCATTCGTACAGTCAGTTCGTACCCTGAAAAGATCGAGAAAAAAAATTAAAAAAAAGCCGAAGTCGCTGATCGCAGTTTAATAACACAACGCCGAAGTCGCTGATCGGAGTTTCCCCAAACAATTTGAAACAAACTCGAGGGTTAGGGTTAGCGGAAACGGCGATCAGCGAAGGTTAGGGTTAGAGCATAGATTACTCTATGGTTAGAGTTAGGGTAAGCCATGGATCACTGAATTAGATTTTCAATTCTTAGTTACTTATAATTTTTATTAATTTCTAATTCCGTGATCCATGGGTAAGCGGAAACTGCGTTTAACGGAAACTGCGATCAGTGAGGGTTTGGGTTAGAGCATAGATTACTCTATGATTAAGGTAAAGGTTAGCGGAAACTGCGGAAACATGTTTGCGGAAACTGCGATCAGCGAGGGTTAGGGTTAGAGCAGTGGTTCTCAAACTTTTTTTTGTTGCGACGCCTCTGGAAAAGTTTTCTGGACTTGCAACGCACCAGCAAATAAAAGTTAATGAGGAAACTTATTATTAAAGTTTTGTTTGTTGATAGAACAACAAAAAGCAATGCATATTATTTAATGTGACGTGTGGGCTTGTTTGTTTTTACAAAGTTCATTAAATCTTGGGAGAATTTTTGAAATTGCCACCTGCATTTTTCTTTCAGTGTTTATTGGTGATCGAAATTTGCTTTTTATCACCGCCAAGGCAGAAAATCCTGCTTCACATAAATATGACGTGACATATGGGATAATAATTCGTAGTGCTTTCTTCACCAAAGCTGGATAATCGCCATTCACTGAAATCCAGAAATTTGCTGGATTTCCTGAATTAAACATCCTTTTCAGGGCATTGTCACAAGAAAGGTCAATGTAGGCTTTTGTTTGTTTGTTTTGTTTGTTTATCTTTATCCGGGCGTCTTTAAATGTCGCAAACCTAGCAAACCTAGCAAACGTAGCAAACCTAGCAAACCTCGCAAACCTAGCAAACGTAGCAAACCTAGCAAACCTCGCAAACCACAAAGTTGCCAGATGGTATTTTATTAATTGTATTTTTTTTAATTTCTTGGCGTTTTATTTGTCTGGTGCCTGTTTTTTAAAACCCTTTTAAATATGTTATTTGTTTAGTATTGATGTGCTATTATCATCTATAAAATGATATCAAAATCTCTGCTTTGTTGTTTATGGTTAGTTTTGATATAAATACGTTTAAAGCAATGCTTTTGCGATCAACATTTGTGAGATGTTGAAAGTTAATATTAACGCAATATTTGGTAGTCAGACATTCGGGAATCAGTATTCCCTCCCTTAAACCATGGTTGGGTGAGTTCACTAATCACTGGTTCTCTAAAAACCGAGCTGCAGACGATAAATAAAACTTAACTTTTGCAGGCAACCGTAGTTCCTGCCCTTGGCTACGCCGTGTGACACACAACTAACAACGAAGAAGTTCCTAATGACAAGTTTTTGTGTGTGTTTAGAAAGTAAGGGATATTTTGTGAACGAAACCGGTTTTTCCAAAAGTCTTTGTTATTTCAAGTGTGTTTAAAATACCTATATGCTTTGACTCCTTTTTGGGCTACTTGCAAAAATATTGGTTTGTTTTTGGGATTGGTTTGAAACGTGTTTTTGGCTGGGTAATTTTTTAGAATCTGGCAACTCTGCAAGGCTTGCTTCTTTAAATGTAGCAAACCTAGCAAACCCGACAAGGTTTTACTATCTAGGCTATGACTTTGAGGAAGGTTTGTGCATTTGTCAATTGATAGTAATGAGGTTTTCTCAGCGGGTGTCTTTAAATGTCGCGAACTCCGAATTCCTCGTAAAGCTTGAAAAGGTTTCTGCATTTGAAAGCTTACCCCAGTAGGTTTTCATAGTCTCTCAAAAGAAGATAGATTTAGATTAGCAGCAAGTAATGGTAAGGTTGTCTGTAGTCTAGGCCTATCTATTTTATGCAAACTATAAACAGTTGAAAACCTCATCGGCCATCAATTGTAGAAACCTTTCTCAAGATTTGCAAGGTTTGCTAGGTTTGCTACATTTAAAGAAGCAAGCCTTGCAAAGTTGCCAGATACTAAAAAATTACCCAGCCAAAAACACGTTTCAAACCAATCCCAAAAACAAACCAATATTTTTTTGCAAGTAACCCAAAAAGGAGCCAAAGCATATAGGTATTTTAAACACACTTGAAATAACAAAGAATTTTGGAAAAACCGGTTTCGTTCACAAAATATCCCTTACTTTCTAAACACACACAAAAACTTGTCATTAGGAACTTCTTCGTTGTTAGTTGTGTGTCACACGGCGTAGCCAAGGGCAGGAACTACGGTTGCCTGCAAAAGTCACTTGAAATAACAAAGAATTTTGGAAAAACCGGTTTCGTTCACAAAATATCCCTTACTTTTTAAACACACACAAAAACTTGTCATTAGGAACTTCTTCGTTGTTAGTTGTGTGTCACACGGCGTAGCCAAGGGCAGGAACTACGGTTGCCTGCAAAAGTTAAGTTTTATTTATCGTCTGCAGCTCGGTTTTTAGAGAACCAGTGATTAGTGAACTCACCCAACCATGGTTTAAGGGAGGGAATACTGATTCCCGAATGTCTGACTACCAAATATTGCGTTAATATTAACTTTCAACATCTCACAAATGTTGATCGCAAAGGCATTGCTTTAAACGTATTTATATCAAATCTAACCATAAACAACAAAGCAGATATTTTGATATCTTTTTATAGATGATAATAGCACATCAATACTAAACAAATAACATATTTAAAAGGGTTTTAAAAAACAGGCACCAGACAAATAAAACGCCAAGAAATTAAAAAAATACAATTAATAAAATACCATCTGGCAACTTTGTGGTTTGCGAGGTTTGCTACGTTTGCTAGGTTTGCGAGGTTTGCTAGGTTTGCTACGTTTGCTAGGTTTGCGAGGTTTGCTAGGTTTGCGACATTTAAAGACGCCCCTTTATCCTGCATTGCTGGAAAGCGGACTTGAGCGCTATGCATCGGTGTACGCCTTCCGACATACACCTGACCCACGCTGCAGCCGACGGCAATGTCTGTTTCCGGTTGTCTACTTTACTTATGACTTAAATTTGGTACTACCCATTACTCGAAATCGATCACTAGGTAGAGGCAATTATCGTTAAGTTTCTTGCCCAGAGAAACAACAGCAAGTGCGGGTGGCTGGAGTCGAACATGCAGGCTCTCGACTGCGAGCCCAACGCGCTAACCACTCGGCCACGGCTGCCGACTCTGCCGGCTGCCGACTCTGGCCCACGGCTGCCGAGGCTTCTTTTTCTTGTGCAGTAAAAGACAGTGGAGTAGGTTGGACAAAAAAATCACGAATCCATTCGTAGTTTGATAAATTTTTCGGGAAGTATTTTGCAAATTTCGACTCGAGCTTGGACAAATGTTGCCCAAATAGGCCTATGCTTCACAAATTTGAAGGCAGCGTCATACTTTTCTTTTCAAGCAAATTGGACAAGAAAGTGAAGTATCGAGAGCTTCCAGACAGGTTTGCTATATCTTCCTTCCACAATAGCAGCTTTTTAAGGAATGCTGCAATTTTATCTGAAATGTTATTTTTATTCGGTCCTTGCATAGAAATGTTCAGTTTCGCGAAGATATCACACAAGTAAAGTGAGCCAATTTCAATAAGAAATTGTTCTGAGCTAAACAATCTGCAAGTGGATTATTTTCTTGCTGCAAAAAAGCCTGAAGTTCATCCACCAATTCTTAGAAGCGTTCAAAGAATTTTCTAAGCGAAAGCCACTTGGATGAAAATTAAAAGAGCAAACTCAGATGCGCTGCATTCATTTCTCCACAAAGTTTTTTGAAAACTCTTGACTTCAGTGGGCGTGTTTTAATGAAGTTAACAACTTTGATGACAACTGAAACTTGAAAGTTAACAACTGATAATCAAAGGATTATCTTCATCTTTATAAGATAAACTGAATTCAGCTGCGAAACGAAACTCTTCTGCGACGCCCTTGGAAAATTGAAACGACGCACCAGGGCGTCGCGACGCACAGTTTGAGAACTACTGGGTTAGAGCATAGATTACTCTATGATTAGAATTAGGGTAGGGTTAGCAGAAACTGCGGAAAAATGTTTGCGGAAACTGCGATCAGCAGACTTCGGCTTTGAGCTAATTTTTCTCACAATCTTTTCAGGGGGAAAATTTTAAAATGATTGCGGAAACTGCGATCAGCAACTTTGGCTTTTTCAATTTTTTCACTTGATCTTTTCAAGGTACGAACTGAGGGTACGAACTGTTCATGGTACGAACTAGGTTGCATCCATTGAACTGACTCGTGTGAAAATAAATTTCTTTGCAATAGTCATTAGTATGTTAATTGAGTTTCAGGCAAAATGTAGGTAGGGGTCTGCAGAATTAATAATTTGTCTAAAGGGGTCCGTGACAACAAAAAGGTTGGGAACCACTGTTGTAGAGGCTTTGAATCACTGACGCAGGCCCGGTCACCGAGATTGACAAAGTGAAGTTTCCGATTGTTGAAGTTTTGTTGCCGGGGAATTATTCTATATCCATTAGATGCCGCTGAATGGAGAGCAGTCCTTAACGTGCGTTGCTCAAGCGCACACCCCGAGACCGAGAGTCGAACCAGTGCCGCTTGATCTTGAAGCTTCTTTGTTCCAGAAGTGACGCGCTAACCAATTGAGCTATCGGGGCGGAGGCTTTCTTTTTCGCCAACAAAACAAAAAATAAACTGAACTGAACTGTTCTCACTGATTACCTTCATTTTCACCTTAATTCTGTAAATATTTAATCTGAGCCCTTGCTGACGAGTGACGACTTTGAAGTGATGTCATGGGCTGTCATGTGAGTCATTAATATCTATTCGCATTTCCCTGATTCCAATTTCGGATTTCCAACCAAATAATCTGCTGGAAGCAGAGTTGCCAGATTTTTGTCACAAAAAATAGCAAAAAAGTAGCAAAATGGCCCGATTTCCGCACGTTGTTTTTCTTTCAAGACAAATTACATTTTGTTTTTAGCATAATTTTCCAACATGTCCCTATTTTAAGATATTGCATAGTATATCAGTTCCTACTGTACAGTTAACGTTTGTAACCTCAAATTACCTAAACAAAAAAAAGATTACACAGTCAGTACTAGTAGGCTAATCGGAAAGATCACGAGAACTATCAAATACAATGGTTTGTTTTTTCAGTGACTGTTTCGTCAATATAAAAATAATGTCTACTGTTTCCACCTAGGCTATTTTAAGATTTACTACTAGTGAGCAATGATGGTAATACAATAAAGACTAATGAGGAGAGTTTTGCGCTAGGTACGATAGCACTAACCAGAGGAAAACTGGTTACAAAATTGGTTTTAACGTCTCTCAATTAGCTTCATTGTGATCGTTGCTGACTTAAAATAATATAAAACTGTCAGTTGTCACAACTAGCCTTTATTAGGCTAACAAGATTTGCTACATTACTTAAGTCACTACACCTCTAGTCTTCTAATTAAGCTGTATGTTGTCTAAAGGTTTACTAATTCAAAGTTTTAAATTACTAAACCTTTAGACAATAACATACAGTTTAATTAGACAAAGACTAGAGGTGGAGTGAGTTTAAGTTACGGTATGTAGCAAAAATCTAACTTTTAAACATAAATTAACTTTTCTTAAATTAGGGCAGAATTCCTTATCTGGCAACACTATTGAGGCTATCTTTATACTACCTCCCCCCTCCTAGGCGAGTAAGAATTGACATAAAAATAGCCGGACCCGGACATTTTTGATAACAACCACTTTTCTTCACAAAAAGATGGGCTACCTGTTTGAGACCCCAAATCTAAAATGCGGCAAAATTCGGACTGGCCAAAGGAAAGGCCTTTTGCCAGTCCGAATTGTGGACTGGCAAAATTCGGGAAAATTCGGACGAATTTCGGAAAATTCGGAAATTTCGGAAAATTCGGACTTGCGGCAAAATTCGGACGGGAAAAGGAAAGGCCTTTTTGAGGGGAGCAATTATTGATAGGCGCGCCACCTAGCGGAAGAAAAATATAAGTATTTTCCGTCGTGCTAATTCGACAATTTCAAGTGAAACAAGGATGATTAATATAGTGTCTAGAATTACCCTTCTGCAGAATTTGCTATTTTACGTTGATTCAACGTCTGGAGACGTTGAATCGACGCAAAATAACATATTTTTGTTTGCTTAGTGCCTCATGTAACAGAAACTAGGCTGCAATGATAGTGCAGTGGTTGTAAAATTCTGCAAAATGCTAATTAACTAAGACAGATTTCGGAAAATGTAATTTAACGTATCTGACCAACATGAAAATTACGAGCACATAAAATTGGATAATGATTTATACCTTGAACTTTCACAAAGAAAATATTTCAAAAAATGACCAGAACAAATGTTCTAGTTGTTATGTACAAAACCACATAGAAGCTCTTTCGAATGGTATCCTAAGATTCTGTTATTTATGCACCATTATGCTTATTAAACAGGGAGATGCTTTTGCGAGTGATTTACAATGGAAACTGTTGGAGAAGTTGTACAATGATGTCTCATCAGACGAGATTGGATTAGATAAGATTACTGACAATCAAGTTTTAATTTACTTTCAACCTCAAATAACCAAACTAAAGCAGAAAACTGTGGGTGATCTTTATGAAATTTTGTCTATTATTCGAATGTATGTGAAATCTGATCGCAGCGGAGACTGGGCCCTGCATTTAAAGGCTACCAAGGACATGCTTCCCTATTTTGCAGCTGCTGTACAGAACCATTATTTGAAATTCTGTATTTTGTATCTTCAAGATAATGAAAACATATGCCATTGTCTTCAATCTGCAATGGAGAACGGTCTATTCACTATCAGGAAAAACAAAAATTTGTACTGGAGCAGAACATGGAGTGATATGACGATTGAGCAAACGTTGATAAGATCAGGGAGAGCATCTGGTGGATTAATTAGCATAAGTTGCATAACTCACAGCGAATCTGCAAAGGTGAAATGGCTTTTAACTGCAAACATCCTGTTGCAGTAAGTTACACCGAAGCACTCCGATTTCTCACAATGAAATTTTCTGGCACTTGGTCCCACCAACATCTAGATCTTCGAGATGGAAATATTAAGCTTAACTGTTTACATTTAAACAAGTTTTTGTCATTTTTGCAAAGCCACAACCCATTTCATACAGAGAGAGAAGATTTGTACAACATTTCAACAGGCTTTATCGCTGATACTCGTGTAAATGTGGATAACGCCTTAATTATTGGTAACGATATTATTCGCAAAATATGTGGAAAGAAGCTGAAAGAGATTTCGCTAAATAGATCTGACCAAGCAAGTACCTTTGCCGTTATGCGAAAAGCCTTAAAATGTAGAGATGAAGAGATCCACATGTCATCCACCGAAATCTTTCACAGATTAGCCTATTGTCTATAGCCTGTGTGCAGGGGCCACTGAAACCGGACATATTTTCGTATGAACTTGCCAATGTTCCACCATCACTTTTCTCAGATGACAGAAGTAGCCTACGCGGAAATCTCAGAAATCTGCATTGTTCAAATACATAATCTTGCAAATGAAGATATTTTGTGCACTAGTTCTCGATTATCTTGTTTTCGCTTCTATTTGATGGCTGCTGTGCTCTCATTCACCGACTTCCCTGGCCAAAAGTTAGGAATATGAAAAATTTGCTTGAAATCTTCATTCAATATCTTCTACGCGGGGAAAATACCAATATCACCGTTGTTTTTAACAAATGATATTGAAACAACCAAAAGAGCAGAGCAAAAGCGCAGAAAGCTGAACACATCTTGTCCCGATGTAGCAATTTGCTTAGACACACCCATCCCGGCAAATGAATCCGCTTTTTTATCAAGTAAACGTAACAAGCAAAATTTTATAAACTTATTTTCTGATAATCTTAGTAGTAATGGTATTGCTGTGGACAAGGCCGAAGGATAAGGAGACGCTGATGTTGTTATCGTCCGAAGGTGCTGGAAGAACATGAAACCTATGGTCAAGTTACTGTGATGGCTGACGATACTGATATAGTCATCCTTTTGCTTTATCACGCACCATGCGGAAACAGCATTTATATGAAAACGTCTAACGCAAAAATTTCCATTCGTCGATCATAGCTTGCTCTCGGAGAAAATATGTGCCGTTCGTTGCTGTCTTGCCATGCGTTCTCTGGATGCGATACAACATCCTGCTTTTACGAAACGGGAAAAGTAAAAGTTTTTAAAATCTTAAAAAGTCTGGACTAAGTGCAACATAAATGTGCCGCCTTCGGAAACAAGGAAGCTTTAAAAAAAGACATTTCCAGAATTGGAGAAGAATTTTCCCAAATTCTGTACAAGCAAGGGTTTTCCATGAATACTTTGAATTTATTGCGCTACAATTACGCTGTATCCCCAAAATATATATCAGTTGAAAGAATGCCTCCAACAAGTAGAGCATGCTACTTTCATAGCCTTCGTGTGCATCATCAAGCGTCAACATGGCGCCATTTAAAAACTGTGCTGAATCCTACTTTCTATGGATACAAGGCAACAGCTTCTGGTCTGGTCCCAATAATGCCAGATAATGAATGTGCACCGAAAACCTTTCTGAAAGAAATTAGGTGTAATTGCAAGAGCGCAAAACGTTTATGCACATCTTGTGGTTGCTCCAAGAAAGGCTTTAAGCGCAGTATTCACTGTGCTTGTGAAGCTCAGTGTGAAAATTCATCATTTTTAGAGTGTTAGATACCCAAGAGCTGTAAGTGTAGAGGTATATTTACTTTAACAAAAATAGTTGTAGGTCTAGAACGGGACCTCAAATTGTTACTGTGGTAGTTTTTGCAAGTGAAATATTTTTTGCACTGAATGATTTGTAAATGAAAGTGAACGCATATATTAAATATACGCTGCCTTTTCTGTTGAAGCAAAAAAATAGTAGCCTACTGAATAAACGACATTGAATTGTCTTCAGATAAACATTAATCGCTCAAATCGCTGATGTTCATCTTTTTATTATACGTTGATTCTACATCTGCCAACGTTGTGTCACCATTTGTTTCAGTTGCTAATGTTCTTGAAGTGTCATATAGCCTGGTTCGACTCTCGGGGTGTGCGCTTGAGCAACGCACGTTAAGGACTGCTCTCCATTCAGCGGCATCTAATGGATGGAATAGTTCCCAGCAACAAGATTTCAACAATCGGAAACTTCACTTTGTCAATCTCGGTGACCGGGCCTGCGTCAGTGATTCAAAGCCTCTACAAGTATGCGAAACTGCCAGGATTAAGCTCTGCAAGAAGCTTTCCCAGTCCGAGGATAAAAATTCAATCAATCAATCAATTGAACATAGGCGATTATAATTGCGTGAAAATCATTAAACTGTAATAAATGACCAAATACGTCACAAACATGGGTGTCGGCAGAAAAAATGCTAGGGTGGGGAGAGGCAGAGGTTGCAAAGACACAATTTTTAAAGCCAAATTCATCTTCTAAGCTGCAACATAGGCAAGAAAAGTTCTAAATTTAAAGTACCATTTGAGTGGTGAGGTGCGAGAATTGTGAAAAAAACTACTGTTAACGTCTGCTGTAAGTGGTTGTTGCGCCTACGGCGGAAAAATATTTAGAGAAATCAAAAAAATAAAATAGAGTGAATTGAAAACCTGATGGAAAAGTGTTTACGTGGAAGGCGAATCCGATTTGGAAAATTGCACTCTTGTGAGCAAATTACATGTAAAATCATAATCCGGAGAGGGGTAAGTGCCCCTTGCCTGCCGACACCTATGACCACAACCTTTCTAAATAGTTTTAATACACTTATCAACTTGTGACTGTTAATTACGTGTATATATGCGTCATAATTTGCATTTTATTTAGAGCAAATATTTGCAACCGCTAGATGGCGCGCAATGCAAATTTAAAATGCGGTTTTGGAAAGTTCCTTAGTTTCGATTTTTGCCGAATTTTGGAATCGTCGGTCTGAATACCAGAAAAGTCTCGTGCAAAAATGTCTCAAAAATGAAAGAAAGCACTTATAGAGTGAAAAGCTTACTGCAACTTAATCAGTTTAGATTATATAAAATTAAAGAGTTTCTTGAAAATTGTAACCTAGCCTATAGGCTGGCCCAACCCATGTGTTTTTCAGATATTGGGCAAGTGTCTAACATTTTCTTTATAATCGTGAACCTGTTAATCTCATTTGATTGAAATCAAGGTAGCCTAAGCTTAGGCTATGTGTAAATTCAAGCTTTAGGCTATTAATGACTTGCACCTCCAGGCAAGCTAAAGCTATGATCAAAGCACTGCATTTTCCAACCAAAGTTTTATTTTTTGGATACTTGCAAGTAGGCTGCTGGCACGCAGGCTACACCTTGAAAGAAGTTTTCATAGCTACAGCCAGCAAGCGGTTTGAAATGCTAACAAAAAATACAAACTTATTGACGAAACTTACTAGTGGGTGATGCCATAATCAAATAAATTTCATATACAAAATTATAACATATAAAAAAACAGTTTCACTTAATAGGCCGCTGTTAAACGTCAGTTATGGTAAGTTATTTCCTCGAGCGGCAAAGCACACAGCCGTACTAATTTGTTCACCAACTCCAGCAAGGGCGTCAAAATTTTCGACATTAAATACATTCAGTTCTTCACTAGCAATATCTCTCAATTCCAATTCGACCGCTCCACGAACTCCGACTGCTACAACCTGGGCGACTTTTTGAAGTTCCATGGCCGGCGCTCTGACGTCATCCATAGATTTTCCTATAACCAACAAAGCAAGTTTATAACTTATCTGATGTTGAGTTGAAATATTACTTTTCTCTGTTACTGTCAGGCTTGATTCTAAGCATTGACAGCTTCTTGTCCGAAAAGTTGCCAACTTTATAGGTCCAAAATTGCAAATGGTGGTCTATTTATTGTGCTAAATGTGACTTTACAAGTAATCTAATTGATCATGACCATCACACAAGATTCAGATCACCGAGTGTAGTTAAGATAGACTAGAATTACAGCAACCACTCTGGTAAAACGCAGCTTACCATCAGTGATAACTATTGCAACCGCAGGTATTCCTGGCCGTCTTCCGGAAGCCGCACGCAGAGAATTCATTGTTGCGTAACTGATAGCCGACCCGGTATTTGTTCCCTGGCCATCGTATGGAATTTGATCGACAGCTGTTACAAATAATGTAAAGTAAGATAGCATCCCATGGTGGCTTTAAAGCTATACTGTAGGCTATAAACGCTTGTGGACTAATTAGAGTTTAGCCTTCAACACAACTTTTAATTTTTTTTTCTTATCTGTTTATCATTAGGGCTGTGTGTTATACCTTCAACAACTTGTTCGTTTGTTTCGAAGTCATCCAGTGCAAACCGTTCATCTACGATCGAGTTGTATCGAATCAAACCGACCTTCAAGTGTAAAATTGAATTAAAACTAAACACCATTTTGTTTCAATATTTTAGACAAGTAACGTTTGGTGATACCCAGGCATCAGATTGATATTTTGAGCCGTCAAACAGACCGTGCGCGGACATTTTGCCGAAAGACATTTTGCTGAAAGACATTTTGCCGAATGGACAAATTGCCGAAAGGACTAAGGTTGTGAACGATAGACTAAAACACATTGTGGAGAACATCGATACATATAACACAAAAATGAGTTTCGGCAAAATGTCCATTCAGCAAAATGTCTTTCGGCAAAATGTCCTTTCGGCAAAATGTCCTTTCGGCAAAATGTCCGGGTACCAAACAGACTGACTCGAAAATAAAATTTTCATGGTGCAAAAGCTAATACGATTAATTCGATTGCAAAAATTGACTCCATTCCCACGAGTTGCTATCATTTGCAGAATTGCAGACCATGGGCATTGTACGCGTCCATATTATACAAAAAGCGCTGATGTTGAAAATCACTATAGCTGGGTTGTAGCCTACATTTGAACAACAGCTATTGAGATGATGAAGATTCATGAGAGTATGCATTCGGCAAGTCAATGCATTCAGCAAGTATAAATTTAGAGACTACTGAATAATGTCCTCAGATATATAATTTATCTTCAGATTTTATCCTTAGAAAGCAATTTCTAAAATTAATGCTCAGCAGTTTCAAAAACTTTTAAAAAGGCTTGTAAATTCGTTAAAACATATTGAAACAAACACTGATCACTTTGCGATCAAGATCAATGCGAATTTTATGTAAAACGCTGTGTTATGCCTAGGCTACTTATTTTGCATTAGTTTGATATATCAATAAAAATCACCAGGCCTATATGCGAATCGTACCCTTGTGGAGTTTGGTCCAACGTTGAATTGATTGATCAATTGAGTGATAAAGTTTCGAACAAGTTCAAAATTTTCCAGCCCTATGCTAGAAGAACCATCGACAATAAAAAGGACATCCATCACTGGATCCGGCGGACATTCTGTAAAATTGCTTTCACGGCCCTGTAAACAAAACCAGGTCACATTAATTAGCAAAGTAGGCTAGTTGATAATAAAAGTGTACAGCTAATTACTTATTTGATGTCGATTTGCAATAATTAATTCGGTAACTGAAAATACACTTCCTTAGGCTATTCCAAATGTAGGCTACACTATATTGTAGTTCACTCATGCAATCTGTGATATAGCAGTAATACATTTTTTTCATATAGGCCTACTTTATTCGTTATATTGAGTGAAACATGACTTCGATTTCATGAAAGGTTCTGTATCGATCTGACTACATGCATGGTTTAGACTTGCTTATTTTAGGAAATGTAACTTTTTCTTGCGGATTACACCAAGATTGCTGGTGAAGTCTGCTTGGTGATTGTCTAACTTCGTTTTTTATATTGCAGGCACAATAAAGCTATGTGGTAGCCTCTTAATCGTCGCTCGGCTTATCCGAGCCGTGTAGAAACGGGCTTCTTTGTAAGGAAATTTTCTTTTGAAAATATTTTTTTTATCATTTTTATCTTTTATACCAAGTCCATGTGGCCACTTTACATCACGTAAACAGAAACATATAAAGCAACCAATATTCATCCCCACCTTCAATGTGATTTTAATTGTTTTACGGACCAAAAAGTCAAGTCTAATCATTTTTTTTTTCTTTCAATAGCGCCACATATAACCAAACAAGCAGAGTAAATGATAAGAAAAAGTGATGCATTGCAAGTTACAGCTGTTGGTAGGCCTAATTGTGGCGCAATCAGGATGGTAGCGGAAGACCATGAGCGGTCATCTAGTCATCCAACACCCAATAAATCTAACTGCTTATTCATGCACAGATGTGTGCAGAGGAAGGCAAACTAACTTATTTTAGTAAATAAAAAGGGTTTAGAACTGATACTAAACAAAACTCTGGTGTTAGTTTGAATCTTCACCACCAGATTGAAAAAACCGAGGATAAGGATTCAACTGTTCAAACATCGGTCAAACGCCCTTAGGCTACTTATCGAACATACAGTTAACAAAAAATAAATTGAATTTCAAGAAGCTGTTTATAACGATTAACGTTTCAACCTATTCCTACAAAAACTAGGCCTACTTTTAACAAACTATTGTAGTAAGTAGGCTACTGTAAAGCAACGAATAAAAATATCAAACCTGACATAATCGAATCTGTGACGTAATGCTGTTAACTATGATGTTGAGGGAATTGAAATCTTCCACAGTCGTAGCAAAATCGCTGTCGGGATCAGAAGCAATTTCGTTGACTTCATTGATATCAATATTTCCGATGCCCACAGCAATGACAAGAGTATTATCGCGTTTGAGAAGTTGTGATGAGATCACAACATCATCTTGAGACACGCCTGAGAAGCAGAAAGCATTTCGCAATGTAGTAAATCATAGCAAATATAGCCTACAGCGTGATGAAATAATGTTGTAAAACTGAAATCTCTAGTTAGCTCAGCCATCTTTTAGAAAAATTCAGAGAATCGAATATGTTACATTTAGGGCATTGGTGCATTTGCTTTGCAAATCCACCATTCTTCAACCAAAAGTTTTTAGCACATTGAAAACAAACACCGTAATATTTACCGCTTGAATCATACTAACATTCCAACATTAGCCTAAACTTTATCAAAAATAAAACACTTAGTGAAGCATATACTTAGGAAGCTGCACGGAGAAGGCAGTTATTTGTGTTTCTAAAAACATTGGACTGCATCAAAAAAAAAAAAAAAAATTAAAGTCGACAGGATAATATCAGAGGTAGCATAAGGTAAGTAGCCTATGTCACAAGCCACCACAGATCTTACCGTCAGTAAGAACAAGAACAATCCTTGCGACGTTGGGTCTACTCCCTAGTGCTGAGAGGAAAACATTCCTTCGAGTGTAATTGAGAGCAGTACCAGTTAAAGTGCCCACACCGTCATAAGGGATATTTCCAATAGCAGTCAAAAGATCTTGCTTGTTGGGGAAGGTGTTTAAGCTCCACAAGTGATCGATTTCACTGTTGTAACGAACGGCAGCAAACTATAGCAAAGCATAAAGTATCAAAAATTAAATCAGACCAAGTTACAGTAATTGCAAGCATGCAATTTTGACAATGTATACACAATAGAATTTCAGCATTTGTATCCACACACAATAGAATAGATCTATAAATCGCTTTTCGTATGTTCAACTCAATAAAAATGCTTGGTTTTGTATAGTGCTGTAACCATCATCCACACCATTCTCTTGTACGTTTAAGAGACATGGACATTCACAGTGAAAGTTCGGTTAAACGTTTGAGCAACGTAAATGTGATTTTACAGACAAATGTTCGATTTCCATGCACAGGCGACCATATTATAAAAAAAAAGTTTTAAACCACGTGCAACAACACCGGAAGTTCATGAGCAATCTAACACAAAAACAACTTCAACATCTAAGACACAACCTAGAGAAAGAATATGAGCATCCGAGGAAGTCACTTTCTGGGAAAACGTGCTTGTGGTAGACAACGAATACTTTTATAAATTTTCAACAAACATAAATTAATTAGACAGTGCAGGGTCATTTTAACCACCCTGTAGGCCTATTCCTCGGCTGGTGAGCAGGGGTATCACCGTCGTCTAGGGCCGCAACTACTGTTAATCTGTCCAGCGTTTTTGGCTATTTGAAATAAAAAAGATCGAAATACTGCCTAATTGTCGGCGTTCGTTGCTCACAGCGCTTTGTGAAAAAAACAGTTTCAGCGCAACCAAATATAATAACATAAATTTTAAACAAGAAACACCAGACAAACACACAAAGCACATAAAAAAAAAATTTACTTGCGCATCTTCAGGTCCAACGTCAAATCGTAAAACCAATTGCTCAATAAATCTACGGATGGTAGGAAAGTTTTCGATGCCTATACTCGATGAGCTGTCGATCAAGAACACAACGTCGACTTGATCCGTACATTTTTCTATACAAGACAATTGTTATTGGTTAAAATTTGGCGCTTCCTTTCTAATACAATTAATAATTACTGTACAAGTTGGCCTATAGGTTGTATACTTTATTGATTAAAATAAGTTAATTTCGGTTTTCTTGTTTTTGTTTCCACTAGTGGGAGTGGCGGATTCATTTTTTGCAGTTATTGTCTTTACCTCTTTTCTCCATGTCATTTTGTCTATTGCATCATCACTTTTTAGTTTGACTTTGCCTGCCTCTCAATCTTAACCTGTTCTTTTCATGTTCTTTTATGTAGTCTCCGTTTCTTTTTCTTATACACCTTAAAGGTCGATGTCTTTTGGAGAAGATTTCCTTCCTCCTTAGCACCACTCTACTCCATTTGTTAGTTGGTTTATAGTTTCCCTCATCTCCAGCATATTTATTAATTCTTCAGTCTATTTGTCTTTCTCAACTTATTTTCTAATATTCATTTTACAATTCTCATTCTATGTAAAACACAGTTACTACACTATTCGCTGTTTATTGTTGTCATGTTCAATCTGCGCGTGGAATTAAAAATAACTGAGTTTACCTGAAAAAATAACTTACTAATGTTCAATTTTGATATCGTAAGACAAAATATGACAACAAACATGAATGCTGCCAATGAACGATTCGGTGAGAGTTCTTTTGTCACTATAGTCCAGTCAATCCGGCTCAAAATAGGGCTTGACCCAGCACTAATTGCAAATGTTTTGACCCATACATTTTCTGAAAGCTTACATCATACAGAATAACATACTAAAAATCTGCTGCGAAAAATTTAGTGGAACACCCCATTTTGGGGGTAACAACAAAAGGGCCGCCATGTGTCCCAAAAATCTTCATTTTAACGTATTTTTTCACCTAATTCATGTAATTTAGGTCTGTAAAAGAGCTCGTTCTATATTTCTGGTACAAGGAATTTATAAACAGACACTGGAAAGTTGAAAAATGAGATAAAAACTTGTCTTAATAAAAGTTTATAACAAAATTTAAAAATAAAATGACCGCCATGAATCTCAAAAATCTTCGTTTTTCCTTATCGTTTAACCTAATTCGCACAATTTAGTTCTGTAAAGGACCTAATTTAATCAAACAATTAATAGTTCAAACCAAGGCATCATCATCAGAGTCAATGTCTTCCATTAGGCCTAATTACGAATTTGAACATGACCCATGACATTCACCACATGCAACTGTACATTCTAAACCAGATTTCCGGCATGTGCATCGAAGTGTACAACAGCCGGTCTTGCAGTTGCAGACAATCATTTTCAGGAACTGAGATGGAGCTGGAGGTTTGTCTGTCATCACAGGCATCAGACTGCCTTCACTAAAACGCCAACCCCACTGTTCCGGTGGCACATCTGTCTCATGACCCAGCCACACCTGCACTTGATGATATACCCTGAGACTGTGAAACCTCGCTGCTGATGACGTGGGAGGAAGAGAACATGTGTCTACTGCAGTCATACGTCTTGCTGTCTTTCCACAGAAAATTTGATATCTTAGATCGTCAAGATTATCATCTTGCCTTCCATTGTACATGGCAATTAGTATTACTTTTCTGGCAATTAACTTTTTCTGGCAATTAGTATTACTAGTGTGTGGTATTACTTTTCTTGTAATGTATGAGCAAAATCAGAATGTCAGTATCACTTGCTAAAACTACAGTGTCTTGTTGCTGTGCAGATGACATCGCGGTTTCTACTATCAGGACATCTGCATCTCCTCTGGCATGGTGGACAACACATCCTGCTCTTTCGAGTCTGTCCCCTATCATATGGATTAGTCGCTGTTTATTTTTATGATTAGCAAGAAAGTCTTCCTTTTTGGTTTGGAGCTTCATTGTTGGATCGAAGGTTAATATTCAGCCCCAATCCTACCAACAGTTCTTCGGAAGTGAGCACCATCTTTTGTGGAAGGCGAATCTGTGTAACCATCAAACACAACAATACAGGGTCCATATTTGGACATCACATAATCAGTGTACATCTGCATGATTTCATCCCATGCAGCTCCTTTTGTCCAAGGAAGTTTATGGAGCAGGGCACCTCCATCTAGTACATGCTGGACTAAGGGCTTAGATGGTTTTGGAGCAGACTCAATTGATGAAGACCACAAGAAGTCAGCCAAGGAGGCCTTGTTGGCTGGTCTAATGATGGACTTTAATTCAAACAAGGCTGATGGAAATGGACAAAGTTCATACTGGAATACCTCTGGTAGCTGATTCGTTGTTGTGCCAGCACAGACTAAACGTTGAAATAGGAGGATGGGATCAACACTCACTTCCCTGTCCTTGACTTTGACCGATTCTTTTGCACCCATGGTGATGGCTTGGTGTTTCTTTCTGAAGGAATGCTCAGTCACCTTTACTCCAGGCATTAGTGCAAGGATTTTCATACCTACGTCCCATGCTGAGTCACAGTTGACACTGTCATGAGCTGCAATGCCTGTCACTATGCTTCTCAGGCTTGGTGGGCCATCCTTTCGAAATGGATTTCTCACTGTCAAATACTGAATTATATCTTGAAGATCTTTCATATCTCTGCTCATCCTTGCTGGGGTACTCTCTTTGTGTTGCTCACTGGTGAGAAATTTCACCCCTGTGAACTCTTGCATGGTTTCATTTACTTGGGCGCATGCTGGTGCAGATAGAACCCAGATGAGTCGTTGTGTCTCTGTCAATCCACGCCCCCTTGTAAGTCCACCCCTTGACTTCAGGCTCCTCATTAGACATTGTTCGATTGTCAGGTCAGTCCAGAGACCAGCCAAGCATCTGTCTGTGCGACAAACAACGTGATGTCCTTCCATGAAGTGCTTGTGGACAAGAGGCATCTCACTCTGAAGTTTGGACATCTTGGCTAGGTACAAGTGGATACTTTTCACAAAGTGATTGTGACCTGATGCTGCCAAGTACAGAAGCATTTCGTACATGGACTGCAGATGCAATGGCCATAAGCCTAGTCGCTCTGCTTTAATGAATCTGCACAGGATTGTGACCATCGAAATGTATTGTAGCCAAAGTCGTGCTGTTCTAGATTCTTTTAGGGTGTCTTTAGTTTGCTGTACTTTCTGTTCTAAGCACTGAATCACTTCATTCTGATCTAGATCTGATGGAGACACTGCACCTAATAGTAATCGTTTCATTAGATGCCTCAACTGAAGAATCAAGTGGTTGTCCTGTTCGTGGTCATTTGAAAAGCACTCATCGGATTCAGGAATATGAGACAAGTTGATATCTAATGCTGACGAGGTTAACAATGCATTAAGGGCTGCATCCACCAAAAGATGTCCTATGACTGCGCGACTCACCGCTTTTCCGGACAGCATGTGGACCGCTGAATTAGGTGCATAAACTATTTCCAAGAGTTGTTGAAGTCCAGTTCCGTTCATCAAATGTCCAATGCTGCCTAGGTAGCTCATCATGGTGTGAAATCCTCCGAGTCTTATCACAGATGGTTGAAGACTTTCAACTGGCTGACTTTCAACCATGCTAAATGCCTTTAGCCACAATGGTTGATCAAGTGTGATGACAGGACACACTTTGTATCTGGTTGCATGAGACGAAATGAATTTCAGGGTAGAATAGATGCATGAGAGATCACTGGGGTCCATGGCAATCATGGGCAGGAACAAGACGGAAGTTTTGCCTTGATGTTCTCCTTGGTGGATAAGTTGCATGAATCCAGACCATTGAGGACGTGGTACCTTAACGCTTTGACCGCCAGCACTCATATATGAGGGCAAAACTAAACATGCAAAATCTTCAAAACCACTTTTCCGATTATGGTGGTTAAATTAAAGATTTTTGGGACTTGTGGAGGCCATTTTATTTTTAAATTGTTATAAATTTAAAAAAGACACGTTTTTGTCTCATATTGCAACTTTCCAATGTCTGTTATTGGATTCCTATATAGAATGAGCTCTTTTACAGACCTAAGTTATATGAATTAGGTGAAAAAATATGGAAAAATGAAGATTTTTCGGACACATGGCGGCCATTTTGTTTTTACCCCTAAAAAGGGGATTCCACTAAATTTTTCGTGGCAGATTTTTAGTATGTTATTCTGTATGATGTAAGCTTTCAGAAAATGTATGGGTCGAAACATTTGCAACTAGTGGTGGGTCAAACCCTATTTTGACTGGACTACTAGTCTATACTCGTTGTTTACACATTTTTGGCATCACCTTGACAGGAAGGTGGGGATTCATCCCACTGGGCCACCCCTGCTTCCACTTCTTGACATGTTAATGTTGAAACCCCGACAATCTGATAGTCTTGGAAGCAGGTAAACAAACATATCGATCCAGTATTGGTTACATCGGTGCACACAACAAAACCAAATTCCAAACCAACATCTTCATAATCGGGTGAACACGCTAACAAAAAACAACGTTTGTTATATTCGACAAGCTGTTATAATTGCATGTACGTGAAGCCCAAAATTGATAAACGATGTGTGGGCAGAGATGGGCAAGATCACCAGTATTGGTGATCTTGAAGATCAAGATCACCAAGAATAGGTGATCTTGAAGATCAAGATCACCAAACTATGCGATATTGAAGATCAAGATCAAGATCGTGATCTTGAAGATCAAGATCACTTTCAAGATCACTTTTTGTGTACTTGAAAAAAATCAAGTTTTTGATCAATGATGTTGCATAAAATAATTACTATAAGCCACCTGGGTAAAGGTATATAGTTAGTATTGCTAACTTTTACTTTTAACTACTCGAACGCTAGCCTAAGAATTGTAATCAGTTAGTGACTGTTGCTATTAGGCCTATTAATTGTTGACGTAGTTTGCGTAAAATCGCAACGTCACACCCAAGGCCGAGGTTAATTACAGTAGTACTGAAAAAGTCACAAAATTTGCAATTAGTTTTATACTTTTTGTTTATAATAAATAAACTAAAATAAATTTTGAACTGCATCATTTTTTACCAAATTTTTGTCTGGTCCGTGTGGGAGTTTTTATTCGTGTTACTAAGTAGTTTTAACTTTCACTGCATTATGTCAATGTTTATTGCACCATTTACCCATCTGGCAACCTTGATGCTGTTGTCTGCTTTCAAAAACGTTCAGAGGTTTGCGGTCAGACAAACCACTTCATACTCAGACCCTAAACAAGTCTTGGTCTGGTTGATTTGCTGCAATAAACCACTTTACATGACCAAAGTCGGCTAGAGTCCAGATTTTTTAATACCGCCAATCTGGACTTTTGAAACATCTAAAATTGAGTCAAAGAAAGCAAACATTTCTTTAAAATTCATACATGAAAATTGTGAACAAAGTTAAATCATTTTTATTATAAGTCAACATAAAGTACCATACACGGAAGTTGACTTCTTTATTATGACCAACACAGAAAACTTCCTTCAATTTGAAATGGCAACACTGACCAGTGACCAGATTAGATGACGTTTAAATCGTCTTTTGTTGGACACATATCATATTAACAGTGGCTTATTGTTAGTAGTTGCATGGCCACCTAAAAATATGGCCTGATTTGTCACATTTTGCAGAAATTTCCAGGTTTTTCTTACTTTGGGCAAACGTTTAAATAAATTTTTCTAAAAATTAGATTTTTACACTTTCTTTATTCTTTTCCCCAGATGATACAATAAGTTTTAACATCCTTACATGTTGAAAAACAAAGAAAATTTGATTTCGAAGATTTTAGTCAGACTGTTAATTTTCAATAACAGTCTGATTTTGCGTTTTTCAACTTACTTTTTCTCATTTGCTACTGGTTTCCCAAGGCAACAAAAAGTTTTATGTCATTAGGAAACCGCAAAAGTAAAAACATCTCAGAAAATGTCAGTCAAGCACTAGCAGTAGCTGTAATCAAAATCTGCAAAATGTGACAAATCAGGCCACATCTCCAGGTGGCCATGGTAGTTGCCACTAACTACTTTGTACAGTACGAGTTCTAAAAAAATGCCTCTTTCTAGTAAGTAAACTTCAATTTTAAAGTGATCTTGATCTTATTGTTCTTCAAGATCAAGATCACACAAAAAAAGTGATCTTACTGTAGATTAAGATCAAGATCACCAAAAAAAAAGTGATCTTCAAGATCAAGATCACGATCTTGATCTTCAAGATCACTTGTGATCTTCAAGATCAAGACCACGCCCATCTCTGTGTGTGGGCGATATAAATAAATTCCCACGCTTATTTGCACAACATAGGCTAACACAACAGTTCCCCGTGACTTGTTACATATAACTTACAAACGTTTGTTTACATCATGGTAGACAACAGTGCTAATTGTAATTTAGGCTATACTAACTTGGGCATGATTGAGTGTTACAAGGCCGACTACTATTATAAGACCCTTCACATCCGCTGCCATCTGGGTTCCCGTTGAAACAAATTCTCCTTCGAGTTGCTGTGCCTCCGTTACATGTACGAGTGCATTCCCCATATGCTCCCCATTGCGACCAAGTCGCACAAGACTATAAACATAAGAAAAATTGATGATGTGCCGCATATGAAGAAAGCCTTTCGGATAATAAAGTAAGCAGAAAGGGTTGAGCTCCAGACTCAAGACGTGTGTAACTTTGAAATCACGATAATTGTTGAAAATAACGAGTGGTAAGAACGTCTACTCAGTTTTAAGCGGTATCAAAGCCAAAATTTACAAGTCCCTGATAACTGTGTATCGCTGTGCGGTGACGACTATCGCTGCCAATTCTTGCTACAATCGATTGTCAAGAAACATATAGTTCTTTATGTTGGAGCACACACACTTTAGGCGTCGTTTCATTAGAACACTGTGATTGAAACCACATCTTTATGAAAGAGGATTTTTTTAAAGTCTTGACGTACCAAAATGAGATGCTACTGAGTGACAAGCTGCCTCTTACCCTTCTGTTGCAAATATCAGTATCAGAAGTTCCACCCAATATACATCCAACATCACCAGGCTCTCCAAACAAACAAGTTCTAGTTCTTGTGTAGCTTCCTCCATCACATGTTCGGCTGCAATCTCCCCAATTAGACCAAACAGCCCAGTACGGACAAGTCTACAACAGATTTAAATGTAAGCTAGAAATACTAAGGTCATAGTAGACTATAAATATTCTAAAGACCATTTGTAATGGAGGAATTTTTTTATTTTCTGACTGTAATGAATTTTAAATATCGAGCAATAAATTACAGCACTTACTTTCAGCTACACCATTTGCACAATGTAACAATTGTAAAACAAACAAAGGAGTTTTGTTATTATTTTGTAATTAATTTCTAGCAACAATTTTCCGTATAACCAATTGCATTTTGTCAAGCTGGGGTTGCCAACAATTAACTGTGAAGCCAATGATTGTATAGTAGTGCTTAGCCTATAGGGCTTACTTTATTTGCGCTGGGTTGCCTAATATACTGTAGCTCATGTGGGGCGACCATTTTTCATGAAAGGCCAACCCACCGAAATACTTCTCCTAATTTTGAGATGAACATTAAATTTAACTATAATTTCACTGAACAGTTTAAAATTCTTTGTCTGACTTTCTGGAGGTCAAAAAAAAGAACAGAAAACTGTTATTTCATGCCATTCCTGTCATACTCATTTTTTGTCGCATATCTTCAAGCATGTACAAAAACATAGGCTTCTTAGCTGCCAGATTTTTTTTCAGCAACAATACCAAAGATATGCTATGCTACAATCTATTGCTACAAAGAACCTGAAAAACTACAATCTTTTCATGAATGAGACTAAAACTGAATTCACCCACATATTTCTTGCAGACACAAATGAAACTGATACTGATAGCCTACCGATTCGAGGAAACGAAAAATGGCGTACACACAAACTTTTGGGATCATTATTGTGCAGCACTGCCGATGTCAAATCCCGCTGCAATTTAGGCAATGTCGCTTTCAGATCACACTGGAAACTATGGAGCAAGAGATCGAGAATCCCATTACAGTTGCGACTAAGATTGTACAACGCGTACTGCATCCCAATTATGATCTACAACTGTAATAGCTGGTCTGTTACCAAAGGAAGTCTTGAAAGATTGGATGCCTGTCATCGAAGACATTTACGTGTCATAACTGGTCATACTTGGCCAAACAGTCTTATCTCGAACAAAAATCTCTACAAAATATGCAACAGTGAACCATTGTCTTGCAAGATCTCCACCATGAGATGGAACATGTTTGGACACATTCTGAGACTTCACCAGGACTCACCTCCCCAGAAAGCCCTTGAATTTGCAATAATTGGCAGCAAAAAGTACCAAGGCCGAACCGGACGTCACCGTACCAATTTATTACAACTGCTGAGATCTGACATCAGAAAAGCTGGCCTGGGATCCCTGCTCAGCACACCACATCTCCATCGATTGCAAAACATCGCAAAGGACAAAACAGAATGGAGATCCTATCAACCTTGTTGAAAGACTGGTCGAAGCCAGCGGATGCCAAACGATTTGGCTACACTGGCGGCGGAGACAGTTACAATAATACCAAAGATTGAAGCTTCATAAGTTTGAAGATTTTAGGTTTCAATTGGGTTTAATGCTGACAGATTATTTGACTTAGAATTTTGCAAACTACACACAGTCGATTTAACTTTTTTTTTTTTTTTTTTTAACATTTTTAGACCAAATTCTGAATAGAATTATTGCGAGCCATGTGGCCAATATATTTCAGTTTTCTTGTTTTGTGTTTGCGGAATTTCCATGTAAATAGTGAGCCTACGTTTTCGTTTGTAATTTTTTTCTTTCATAAAAATTTAAGCATTCTTCTGTAAATCCACTTTCAAATGCCTAAATTGGTTTTTCCATTAGGAATGATACTGTCCATGTTCCTGCACTGTACAGCAACGTATTACAAATATAGCATTTCATAGTCAAGTCAATTTATTTTGTTTCAACAGCGCCACATATTAACAAACAATCAGAGTATATGTAATTGTCATAACAATGCATAGTACAACTGTTGGTTAGATTATGGTGCAATCAGGATGGTAGCAAAAGACCATAAGCAGTCATCTATAGTCATAATTCGTTTTCAAGCGTTAATGCTAATTTTGCGTGTTGTTGATATACCTTTTATTTCTTGCAATGTTTCTTGTCATATCTATTCATCTCAATATTAACGTATTGCCTTTGCCATTTTCAGTTGTTATATGTCCAGACAGGTAAAGCATTTGACGCGTTCAACCAGAATTCCTCCAATAGTAATATTTAATCTTGCTGTATCAAGGCCATTAGCTTCCATAAATAGCTTAGTCCCAAGTCGGGTATTTACAAAGTGTAAAAAAGTATTTACAAACATCTGTACACAAACACCACTTTACTAAAAACCGAAAATAGAATGCATTTTTGAACAAATTAGCACTCCACCTGTGTACTGCACTCTTCATCTTCAGTGTTGTTTCCGGGACACACGTCGTTTGATCTCAAAGCATCCACGATGCAAACACGAATACGATTGCGATTGCCACCACCGCATGTCAATGAACAGGGAGACCAGTCTCGCCAAGTTTCCCAGGTAGGACACAACTGAAGGATGCATTGTACTTTTAATAAAATCTAAAATAGCCTACATTTCTACAATTCAACTAAAAAAAAACAGCTTGATTTTTTTCTGAACAAGTTTAAGCCAAGTTTACGTTATACGTTATTCATGCAAATCATTTTTTGTGGCGCAAGTCATAACATGTAAATTACTCACACGCTGAGCAAAGACATTGTCTACAACTACACTACACACTGTTTACTCACATGTCCATTACAAACATTGGTCTGGGAAGAATCGCCAGGGCAATCGCCACCAAAGTCTTGGTTTATGCAGCGTCTGGATCTCGTGGAGTTTCCTCCTCCACAAGAAGCTGAGCATTCACCCCAAGAGCTCCATTGTGACCAAGTTGAACAAATCTTCATAACATTTGCGGTTGAATATTTCAAAGATGGGTTGTAGTTGACATTTACTGATGCATTTTGTAACTCATTTTGGTTAAATTTTAACAATCTTTTTTATCATTTTTCGTTAACTTTTCACGTATTATAAAGCTTTGGTAAAGACTTTGCTTTGTTGAACCATAGACAAACAAAACAAAGTAACTTCAGCGGGTTTAACATGGTTTATTACAAAGAGATATAACATAATTAAAAAATCAACACGTTTTCGACACGTACGTGTGTCCTCATCAAGATTTACTTAAATCTGCAAATTACTTTCCAATACGACACACGAATGTATCGAAAACCTTTGAGTTGATTTTTCAATTATTTTATATCTCTTTGTAATAAAACATGTTAAACCCGCTAACGTTACTTTGTTTTTTATGTTTTGTAGAGTATGGGCAATGCTTCTAATCATCGGTGTCACATTCTAGTTGTAATCCCCATAATGCCTACTCCCAGTCACACATAGATTCGGTTTCGTGACTAAAATGATTTTCATATGATAGCGTTACAATTTTTATAAGGCTTATATGTTCAACTTAAGCCCTTTCAGACAGCAGATCGTTGATCAATGCTTAAATGAGAAATGTAAACGTTAGTCAGCAGCCTATTCATTCACAATTTATATGATTGCGAATGCAATGAAATATTAATAACAATATTGAAAAAGGAGAATTTCGAAAAAAGGTCACGAACATTCTATTAATTTTTGATAAAATATATAAAAAACATAAAATTTGCACAAAGATTACTGATTTTTGATTCTATGTGCCAATATATTGTTCATAACATAACTTTATCAATGTCATCAATCGTCATAAGTGCGTCACGAGTTCATCAAATTCCTCTTAGAGTGTCGCTTCGAAACTTATGAAATATATGTTTCCATTAGAAGACGCGATATATAATAAAAATTCAAATAATTTTTTTTGAGGGTCTAGGACAGCTTCGAAGGAATAAAAAGGGGTCCGCCAAGACAAAAAGTTTGAGAACCACTGAACTATATCAACAAAATGTGGACGTTTATGTTCAACAGTTTAAGCACCAATTTTTTTTCGCTAGTTGTTGAAATCAAAAATGTACACTATAACAGTACAAACGGAAAACATGCTGCCTATTTACTTGATTATTGCATTCTTGTTGCTCAGATGTTGCTCCTTCACACCCAAGCTGTCCAATTTCTCCATTGATGCATTCTCTGTTGTGGGACCGAATTCCACCTCCACAAGTTTCGGAGCATGCTGTCCAGGGAGACCAAGGACCAAATATCGGGCACTCCTGAAGTTGTTTACATCAATAAAAATGGAATTTTATGTAGAATTTAATTGTTCTATTGAATGCATCAATGTTCTATCGTTTTTATATGAATTTTTCTTATAAAAGATAATGTAGAATTGTGAAGCTCATCTACAGCTGCTCAAGAAAGGTACAGTCAGTGGCGTTGACATGGGGTTCAAAGGATACTTTGGAGTATTCTTATTCTTTGAGTTTGCAGAGCTCTGGCTGCATGCAGCGCTCTATTATGGCTGGTTGCGCATGCCGTGGTACCATTTTTGTTTGTAGCATTATGGTTTGGTTTGGTTTTTGAATCTTTATCCTCGAACTGACAAAGCCTTGATAGGTTATTCCTGGTAGTTTCGCATACTTGTAGAGCCTCTTGACACAGGGCCAGTTACCGAGATTGACAGAGTGAAGTTTTCCGATTGTTGAAGTGTTGTTGCCGGGGAATTATTCCATTCACTAGGTGCCCGCCGAATGAAGAGCAGTCCTGAATGCGTTGCTCAAGCACACAACCCGAGAGTCGAACCAGCGCCGCGTGATCTTGAGCCCGGCACGTAACCACTGAGCTGACTGGGCGGACAAAGCTAACATTTCCAAGCCAAAGCAACTGCAACAAGTTTTCCGAACTGTTAGTAACCTCAACAAACACTACAGTTTTTCAGTTTTGAAAAGATCAAGAAAATAAAAGTAGGCCCTTTAGAAATTCTCACAAAATGTGACATAGATATAGCCGTAACTCTAAAGGACATGCTTTCGGTAAAGTTAAAAGTATGAATAAGCTCATGCTGAAACCATTATCGTTGGTCGTGTCATTGCACTTGGTATTTACTGTTCAAGAAAGTTGGTTAGCTAATCCTGTTTAGAATTGATAATGAATCCACATTTCACAACAATCGGACAGAAAAGATTTTTTTCGTTCTTTAGCTATCATTGGTCATGAAGTGGTAAGGCCTAAAATTCTAGAGCACAATTGCGATAATAACGCAGAATCAGTCAATAAAAAAGACAGTTGCAGGCTCGCAACACAAAAATTAGTTGCTGACTTATTTAGAAGAAAGCATGAACTTTCTTATTAAATCAGTTTGAAAGTGAGGCGAATAATGACCTGGGGATCATAGGCCAAGTCAAATAAGAGAACAACATTTTGTAGAAAAACTTAACTTTGAAAAAATTGACACAGCAGTTGACTCCATAAGGACAGTATAGTTTCCGATTGCTAATCCATAACCTTACCCGATATGTAGCCTACAGCCTATGATGAACCCTAAAGCTGATACTAGAATCACTAATTGTTTGTTTAGCCTATATGCAGAAGTTTAAAGTAGCACAGAGCGTACCTGTGTATTACAATCCGATGCTTCGGTATCAGGGCCTTCGCAACCCATATCGAATCTGTTTCCGTTGATGCAAACTCGACTTCTAGTTACAGTTCCGCCGCCACAAGTAACTCCACAATCGGAGAAGTCACTCCATGGTCCCCAGAAAGGACAATCCTGTTGTGACAGTGAGTTTTTAAGCTACTTTTATTTTGTCAAATGAGGTAAGTAAAGTCATTGCAAGTTAGGTAAAGTACCGTAGGCCTACATAGCAAGTTAGTTAAATTTTCCAATGGAAGATTCCACTTAAAAATTAGTTTTTCGTACTTGAACGTTACAGTCTTCATCCACCGTTCCGGGACCAGTACATCCTTCTTGACCTGGCTCACCATTTATGCACGTTCTGGATTGCGTTCTAAATCCCCCACCACAAGTCAAACTACAAGAACTCCAACTTGACCACGGTCCCCAAACCGGACAAAGCTGCGCAAATAACAGTCCAAAGTAAACATCACGTTTTACAGTTGCAGCAAGTAGCCTATGTGAAGTGTAACCTAAAGATCAGTTTTGTTTTACAAATACAGCCTTCACAAAAATTTTAACCAAGCTAAAAACCAGTCTTAACACCAACATGTTTAATCAAATATTGGTTGTAATGTAAGATAAACTAAACATCAAATAGATATCAAGCAACATTGATTGCAAATAAATCTATTTCGTTTCTTACAAGAATTTTCTGCTTTAATAATAATAAATTTACAATGTTTACAGCCATGGTGTATAGGCTACTTGAAGTAATTACCCCTAAGTTGCAGACGGCGTTTTCGGTAGTTTGTCCAATGTGGCATCCTTGTTCTCCAGGATTTCCTTCTCTACAACTTCTACTTCTGGTGCGCACTCCATTCGCACAAGTTGTGCTGCAGTCTCCGAACGGACTCCATGGACTCCAACTAGGACAATCCTGAGAAATCATTTGAAATATGTGACATTCTGAAAATGCTTTTAATGCTGAAGTTGGCTATTTCTTGGTAAAAATTTCTTGTGAAAGGTATGCATTGCGTGTTCTTGATAAGGTGATCTATATTTTAGAAGAAACTGTGCTGATTCTGGCGCATCGTGAAAAATGTACGCTTGAGCAACGCGTCTCAAGGACATTCAGCGCTACCTAACGCGGAGAATAGTTTACATATAGCGACAATTGCAACAACAAGCGGTTATTTCACTCTGTCATTTTCAGTGACAGGGTCTGCGTCCGATTTAATTTTCAAAGACTTTCAAGCTTGCGAATATTCTGACTATCAATCATATAATATTGTTTTTAGTTTGATGCCAACCATAGCTCGGATACGTAAACCTTGGTAAGAGTAAAAGTAAAGATCCCTGGCAGTGAAAGAAAAATATAAATAAACCTGCACCGGTAACTTTAAATATCCAAATATCTGCAGTTTTTCAGCACCTATAGTAGTTCAGCACATCGAATAAAACAATTTTCAGAATGGACTAGCTTTTAAAAACAGAAACCTCAAAAGGCGAGATATCAGTCAAACATGAACAGTCCATGATCTCATAAAAATAAAATATACAATTAGGCTACCATAAACACAGAAAACGTTTTTAAAACAAAAAAGCAATAACAAGACATCAAGTGTCATTTATATTACTCTTTAACCTTTAATATTGGAGCCTTTGAAACATTGTGTGGTTATAATAATTAGGATTAAATTTGATTAGCAAAATCGATTATAATTATCAACTAATTTGATTGTTGTTGTAACTTGTACGTACTATATAAAAGACAGGTTGTCCTAAGCTAAACATAGGTTGCTTTCGCAGTGCCCCATAATACATACCATGATGTTACAAGGAAGGCTTTCCACCCCATCACCAGCTGGGCAACCAGCATCACCAATAGTACCGTATATGCAAATGCGTTGCCGAGTAGTGCGACCTCCACCGCAAGTGAGAGTGCAATCAGTGTATTCTCCCCATGGAGACCATTGTGGGCAAAACTGCACAAAGTTAAATCATCAGAAGGTCTACGTTTTACAATTTGAATATCTCATATAGTTTACCGTGCATTTATTGTAACTTAGTTGTTAAAGTGAATGAGAACAGAGAAAAATAACACCAACGTATGTTGCAACATACGATGTATTAGCAGAAAACTAAACAGAATAAGACAGACTATCTTGTGATCATGTTGCATAGCGTTATTTTGAGTTACAAATGACTAAAAAAAATAGAAAAAGCGCGTAAAAACAAAACAAAAAAAAGACAAAAAAAAACGTCAAATGAAATGAAACGATGAGCTAGAAAGAGCCTATTAGTTAAAACCATTCTATCTGAGTTGAAAAAGATTTCAAAAGAAATGCATGTTTTATGGTGATATTGATGGAAGGGATTCGTAAATATTTGGATAAAATCACCCAATGGAGATCACCCAAGAAAATGTAAAACTTTTCTAATATGGTCAAATAAACAAATCCGATTTTTGTTTTTCACCATAGAAATATTATTCAACAACATTTCCACAAGCACTGGAAATGGAGTTGTTTAAGATTGACAAAATAAACTGGTCGAGAAAAAACATAAAAAAGTATTCCTTACTCCAGAGTTGCACGAGGTGGTTTCAGTAAACGGACCAATGCATCCAAGTTGACCAACTGTACCGCCAATACAAGCTCTTGTATGTGATCTTGTGCCATTTCCACAGGTAGCGCTGCAAGGAGAGTATTCGCTCCATTGTCCCCATGTCGGGCAAGCCTGGAAAGAACAACAACTTTTCGAAATTTTTGTTGACTATCACAAGCTTACTAAGGTGTTGCCAGTCGTTTCTGCAATATATGTGTGTTTTTTTTGTGTAATTATTCATTTTTATCGTGCTAAAAAGGCTAATAAAACATCTCTCTCTCCCCCTCTTTCTCTATGCTATACCCACAACAAAAAATATAAAACCTTTGGCACAAACCACTTCACAATCCAAGAGAAATCTGCAAAATGAAGCATTCTTGCCCTCATGGAAACGCGGAAATCTACGATAAGCTATAGATTGTATCTCTAGTTTCTAAAATACACAACCAAATGTTTACATTAAAGTTGCATCCTCTTGAAGCCGACGACTCTCCGAAACATTCCTCCTCTTCTCCATCACACACACGTATCCTAGTTTGACTTCCACCCGCACATGTCCTGCTGCATTGTGACCAATTTTCCCATGGCGACCACATACGGCATGGCTGTCAATGCATACAATTGTGTATCATTATTACACTTTCTGGTGATAGCCCTGGAACGGCAATCGAAAGGGCGCCGGTTCGACACCGCTCATGAGCATGCGGCTGTGTCTTTGGCAAGACACTTGAAAGCATGCCTGAAGGTGGATACGAAGATTGGCTTCTTTGCCTTCCCGTCCACTTAATCTAAATGTTCAACCACTGGGTGTAAGCCTGGACACGACGAAAAAAAAATTACACTGATTACATATTACAGTTAACTTGCGTTTTGTAATACGTTGTGTAGGTTTGTTGACAATTGGATTACTGAATTGAAGCATTGACTTACTTCCACGTTGCATGGTTCATGTTCATCTTTCGATCCAATGCACCCATCCAGACCAGGCACTCCGAACAAGCAGGATCTGACGTGAGTTCGTCTTCCTGTTCCGCAGGAGTGAGAACACTCCGACCATTCGGACCAATCATTCCAAATAGGACAGTTCTGTTTAACAAAAATAACACTTTGTGAATGGCAAATTCATCGAAAATTATTCTCATAAAGAAAGTCAGTAGCCTATCGTTAGGACACGATTAAGAAACGTTTGTTTGCGCTGATATCTAAGTTATTTATTCCATGCATGAAATTAACGTGACCAACATTTTGTAACTTACCTCTGTATTGCAGACCAGCATTTCACTACCAGAACCAAGACATCCTGGATCACCTTCGTCTCCATTTATGCAATCTCGTCGTCGGAGCGACCTTCCACCGGCACATGTCATAGAACATTTACTATACTCTCCCCAATTCGCCCAATAAGCACAAGCCTGTTGAAACAAGTAGGTTTTAAATTTAATTTTAAATCATTTTTTGCAAAATTCAAGAACTTCAAAATAGGTCGCAGAAATATTACTTGCGGTTCGTAATTATGCAAAAACGCTTTCTGTATCTACGGGTTGTTCATACATAAGCTATGAAAAGAAACGCGTTTAATTTTTTAAGTTGTCAAGCCTATATCAACCCACCTCTTCTTGGCACGATCCTTCCTCCGATTCAGGTCCAATACAACCAAGATTTCCGACATCGCCATCAATGCATTGCCTAAAATGTGTATAGATGCCCGAACCGCATGTCACACTGCAAGCACCCCAAGTACCCCATTCAGACCAACGGGGGCAGTCCTAAAAAACAAAAAAGTTCAAACCGTTGTTTATGTAAAATCAAAACGTTAAAGCTTATGTTTCAGCCTATATTTACATTTAGGCCTATCGAATTTTGTTAGGCAATGCCATATTTTAAACACTAAATCTTTCATAAAGCAATTATTAGAATTGTCAATCGCTTTTGTCGTATATTATCAAAAAGTCCATGATTCAAGGTAATGATGACCAATATACTGTAGGCTATATTTTAACGATGATAGAGTAGGCTCCTAAAATAATTATTAAAATTATAATAATACCGAATATTAACGAATAGTACCTGACTGTTGCAAGTACCAAAGTCGGTGGTGTCGCCAAGGCAACCGACAAGGCCAGCACTTCCAAACAAGCAAGTTCGACTCCTTGTATAACTACCTCCGCCACAAGAATATGAACAAGAAGACCATGGTCCCCAGCCCTCCCAAGAAGGACAGTTCTGTAAAAATATGTTTGTTTACAATGTTTACAAATTATTTAGGAAGCATAGCGTGTTTATAAATGCTGTTGGTTTCTAAGGTACAGCTGTAAAGTAAGGTACAGTTGGTTTCAGAGGTACAGCTATAGCATACTTTATATTGTTGACTTACAGTACAACAAGCTGTTTTTAATTGTGCAAAATTGATTGTTGATTGGTAGTGACTTTGTATAATCTGATGCTTGATATGACTAATATACAATTTTTGCACAACATAGCTGTTGACAAACCTGAAAGTTGCAAACTCCTTCTTCTTGATCATTTCCCAAGCATCCACTTTCACCCGGTGATCCATTCACGCATTCTCTTCCTCGAGTACGAGAGCCGCCTCCACAAGTGACAGAACATAACGTCCATTGAGCCCACGACGACCATCTTGGACAGAGGTCATCCTAACAATATTCAAAACAAGGTAAATTATAAGTTTTACACGAAGGTTGCAGGATTACGCAAAATTTGAAATGTAAAATTTTTTTAGGCGTTTTGTTATATTAAATTAAAGTGAGTTATTAGAACTTAAAGTGTTATTTAAAAATCTTGTTTTTTCTTTACCTCACTTCCGCACGTTTGCTCTTCGTTAGCATTTCCTACACAACCAGGATAGCCAAATCGTCGATTTTCACACGTTCTGCGACGATTCCAGACGCCGACTCCACAAGTCACGCTGCAGCTGCTCCAGCTTCCCCATTCCTCCCAAGATGGACAAGGCTGCAAAGTCGTAAAAAAATGTTTAACACAAACAATGTGAACTCAAAACGGGAACAAGCATAAAAAGACCGATTAGATTTAGCACGTCATATGAGGCCAATTCGAACTAAGACCATATCAAAAGCCTGTAAATGAAGAACAACACAAACAATTTTGTGCCCAAGCAACATTTCAACATAGTATTCAACTTAAGATAATTGATGGCCGATTTTAACTGTATCATTTTCATTTTGATGCTAATTAAAAACAAAACGTTTACTTACGCCTTCACCACAATCCTCAACATTTTCTGAATCCCCAAGACATCCAACATCGCCAATAATCCCTCCAAAGCAGACCCTAGTACGTCGTCTTGAACCACCGTCGCATGACACGCTGCATTGAGACCACGTGGTCCACTCTGACCAATCAGGACAAGCCTAAAAACATTCCGTTAAAGTTTCCTCATCATTTTCCGAGTTTTTTGGTCAACGACAACCAAAAGCTTCGCAGATATCATCAAAATCCGAAATCGACAATCGTCGGGATGCAGCTTTGACTCTTAAGTTTGCATATGTTTACAATGAATACCTACATGTTTAAAAAAGAGGCCTACGGAAACCGTAACAAACTTTGGTTAGCCTGCTGATGCTGTGATGGGATAACAGACATGAAAACAAACAATAGTTTTCAATGCAATTAATTATATAAGCACTCATCTTTAAGCTTGGGAAGCATTTAAGTCATTAAAATTCGTGGGATTTCACGAATGACACCACTGATGTAGTTTTTAAGAAGTTTGTGCAGTTATAGTGATACTAACAAGTCAACAGTCACATTTTAAATTCCATTGAATGGAAAACTGTGTTAGCAATGCAATGCCAGCCACGTGACCGAAACATAATATGTGTTAGTTTCATGTTTTATTATTTCCCTTGCACAAAATTGTATATTACAGTTTTTTTTTATAAACAAGCTATTTTTCAGGTGTCAGAACAATAGCGTTTTAATATTTAAATCATCCGTCGTTGCAACGCTCATGTTACGTATATGAAAGCACAACTGACTGCAGTGTAGAAGTTGTGAAAATAGTTGAAAAAAATCTAACTGATATACTAGTGAAGTGTTAGTGAAGAACGTGGATTTAGAATATTAGGAAACATTTAACTCATTTGCATTAACCGTACAAATGAAACAAGTTAGCATCATGACATCAGTGTTAAATCGTTTTATTAGAAAGAATTATTTCTAATTTCTAATAAAAACTATAACACAAATCAGTACCAAAATATAATTAATAATATTAAAAAAAATACTAATCAATATAGATATGTCATAGGCCTATATTTGTATTGATATACCTAAGTTGCTTTGCACATTAGTATCAAACTTCATAGATTACATGCAAACATTAGTCTACTAGAATACTATAGACTACAACATGCTGTTAAATTCACTTTGTTTGCATATTAAAATAATGTTTTGAAGTAAAAACAAACTAATGGTCATAATCTGTGAAAACTAGTCAGTGGTTAGAAGGAGAGAAATGACTTAGTCTTGTTAGTCTGGTTATTCAAAGCAGAATAAGAAGCAATCCATGATCTGTAGAAAAAATGTGTAGCGTTAGAAAAGAAAGTCAATGATACCTAAATAAGCACACTGTTATACATGCAGTAATTTAAAACGAAGGCAGTCCAAATACAATGAAAGTTTCATTAAATGATTACGTGTTTGTTGCATACATGAAAGTTCTAACTGATCAAATCCGACAACAACACTGGACTCTTCTACAGGGCACAAACTCAAAAATTCTTTTTCGGAAGGCGGGGGAATAACACAGAACCACGTCTCGACACGATGCCACAAATACAACACTACATTATCATCACAAATACTCAACATAACAAACTTATACTATTATGTGCTGTGATTTTGTTGTATCATTTCTAATTCCTTAAATTTGAATTGCATTGGTTCCCTTGGTCCCAATTTAGCCCAAATTTGAGGGGCCTCTGTAGCGATCCATTATTACTTAACATAAGTTTTCCTTTCATTTCCTTAAGTTTCTGTAATTTCTCATGTCTCAAATGTTTGGGGGACTCTGTAGCAATCCATTATTGCATCATTTTCTAAAGATTTTGTAATTTTCAATCTAAGCTGCTTCCGCGTTAAATAGAAAAAAAAGGAGCAGACAATAAAAACACTTTGCATTTGGCATCAAAGGCCAAAGAAAAAAAAATACTTAGTAGAGTGCATAGTTCTTACGTACCAATTTGGACGACCTTCTGATTAATTCGACAATATAATATGAACTACAATTATGTGGAAATAGTTTAGTGGAGTCAGATAGCCAAATTAACCAGAATATTTATCAGACAGACAGAATCTCATTAGACAGTCAATTAACATTTAAAATCTCATCTTATACATTTTGTGATAGTTCAGCATAGTTTGCAATAGAAGAATATCATATTACTTAAACCATCCTTAAACTTAATTCAAAAATAACCACAGAGTCACACAAAGCAGTTCACTTCAGCATTGAGATTTTTGTTTCGTTTCTTTCGAATACTATTCATGTGAAACAATGGTTCTTAAAGGGATTCCTGGAAACCCCAGATTCCCTTAGTAGCAAATCAAGGGTCTGGGGAGAAGTGTCTAATGTGCATTCATCATTGCACATCCTTTGTCAATTGCGCAGATAAAGAGGATGAGTCATTAGATCAATACCTTTAGAAATAAATCTATCCATGGTTGAAAGGGTTGAATACCCTTGCTTTAGAACTTAACTTGGTTTTAAATGTCTAGTTAATTGAAAAACTTCACAAAGTAATTTACACTACCAATGATGTTTGCTACGGCGACGTGCTTAATCATACTTGTTCGTTGCAGATCTCTTCTTGTCCTGGCAAGTCATCGCAGACATCAGCAAGTGGTCCTCCACATTCTCTGCTTCGGAAGCGTTTTCCAACGCCACATGATCGTGTGCAGCTGCTCCATGGTGACCATTCAAATTCTAAAGGACAGTCCTGCGCAAGAAATGTTGATATAAGCTGAAAAATATCAAAAACTAATATGTTCATATGAGAATTTTACACTATTATTTCGATGACTTTATTGCTAGTCAAAAAATAAAAACTTTTTATGCAAGCTTATACTGAATCAAAGCTTTGATCATAAAGGAAAAAATAAAACGATAGCAACAAAGAAATGTGGTGAACACCAACCGGTCCATTGCAGGTTGCACTTTCTTCGACGTTTCCCTCGCAACCATCTTCTCCTGGTTCACCGTTCACGCATTCTCGCGTATGTGTTTGAATTCCGACTCCACAGGTTGCAGAACACCGTGTCCAAGGTGCCCATGAAGTCCAATAAGAACAAATCTTAAACAAAAGTTTAAAAACATATGCTTGTTTCATTATTTTTCCTAAACTAAATAAATTCAAAAAGGTTAGAGTAAATGATAAAATTAAGCTTTTTTTAAACTTGATCAATAATACCCGAATTTTGGTATGAGAAATTATATGGTATTTTTGCACTCACCACTTCAGAGCAAGAATTTTCCTCGTTGTCTGAACCGAGGCATCCAACCTCACCTGGAGAACCATCATTACAAGTACGAGTGTGCGACCTTGTTCCTATTCCACAAGATACACTGCAAGGTGACCATGGATTCCAGGAAGACCAGGATGGACACGTCTAACACAACAACGGCAAGTGTTGATAAAACAAGCTGTATTATGAAAAGCTTTGAATTACGTTAATTCTTAGTTGATGTAGTTCGGAAAAGTGATAGCATTGTGTAGGATACTGACCTGTGTGTTGCAAGTTTCTGATTGTTCATTGCTTCCAAAGCAAGATCCTCGCTCACCAACGCAAACTCTTCGTTGGGTCCGAGATCCTCCTCCACAGGTCCTTGAACAACCATTCCATGAGCCCCATTGGGACCATATGGAGCACTCCTAAAATGATGTATTTTGCATTGTTTCTAAGAAAATATCACACTCTTTAAAAAAACAAATCAGCCTAAGCGTAAATTAGGTAACGTTGTATCGCATCAAACAAACGGAGAGGAAAATTGCATGTTTACGACAACATTAACGAACCTCTGTGTTACAAGGAGCTTCGTCAACATCGCTTCCGACACAATCCGGTGTGCCTTCAAATTGATTGATGCATACTCGCCGTCTTGTCTGTGTTCCTCCATCACACACAGCATCGCATGTACTCCAAGACCCCCAACGTGACCAATATTCACAAGCCTTGTAAGTATAGAAACAGTTAGCCTACAGTATTTATCAAGTTACTGTAAATATTTTTTGTCAAGGTTGTTGGTAAATGCTTTGCAGCAAATAATGTATAATAAAACGTGGATTTCTCGACAGTTTTCTGTCAAAGTGTCTCAAATCGTTGAGAGTTAAGCGGTAGAATCGGTAAGTAAAAGAAACTAAGATGCGCACATGGATAGCGTCTACTACAGTCAATAATAAGCAAAAATACACAGGGTTTGTCTTATTTGGGTGAAAAATTCATGTTTTTCTAAATTTGACGTTCCGCTTAACTCGACGGCTTTTTCGATTCCCCTTCAGGTGTCAAGTTAGCCGGTTTCTACTGTGTTGTAGTTTCGTAAACTGTAGATAATTACATTTCCGTTACAGAAACGATCGTCAGCAGCAAGACCATAGCAACCGATCTGACCAGGTTCGCCATTGATACAAATCCTTGTTCGAGATTGACTTCCACCACCGCACGTGTAAGAACAATCCGAATAAGGGGTCCATAGTCCCCAAGTTGGGCAATCCTAAACATCAACAAGCATGAATGCAACCAAATTGAAAGTTGTGTTACTGTAGTGTACATGGATTGCATGCAACAAAAAGGAAATGGTGATGGTAGGCTACTAGAGCTTACTTGTGTCGAGCATTCGCCTTCTTCTCTGAAATTACCCAAGCATCCATCCTCTCCTTCATCACCATTTATGCATCGACGAGTGTGATAGCGGACACCAGTACCGCAGGTTTGGTCACATGCTGACCATGCTCCCCATGACGACCAAAATGGACAATTCTAGCCAATAACATAACACGTTGAGTGACTATATAACCTTTTCATAAATTTCCAAAGTGTGTTGTAACTTTATTATTGTAACCTTCATCGCTTTGATTTTAACAGTTAAACTGAAGTTGTATGTAGTTTTCTGTGTCTATACAGTAGTTCTGATATGAAATTAAAATTTAATACTTACTCCAAGTATGCACGTCTCTCTTTCTAATACGTCTCCAGTGCATCCAGTATCACCAGGAATTCCGTTGATACACATTCTCATTCGAGTTGCTTCTCCTCTGCCACAGGAAGTAGAACAACTTGTCCATGGCGACCAGATATTCCAGTATGCGCATTCCTGCCACAAGGCAGTAAATAAACGACGTGTTGGTATATCGACTATTGTAGTTAGTAGTATCGGTATCTTTTTTACAGCTTCGGTAGAGAGTTTGTCTTGTTGAACCATAGGCATACGAAGCCGAGCAACGTTATCAAGTTTAACATATTTAAAGATTATTATATTTACAAAAAAAAACACAAAACTACGCAACAATTAAATATCGAACGTTTTCGACATCACAAGATGTCCTCTTCAGGAATAGTTACTGTAAATACTTTTTTACTTTTAAGTTACTTTCAAGTACTTTTTTGTTTTGCACGAGTTAATGACGAAAAATAAAATGATATGATGATAATATTGTGAAATTTAACAATACTTTTAAGGTTCGTATCTAAAAGTCATGAGAGAACATAACATAAGTTTATTACTTGAACTGCGCAAGCTTCCGACTCTCCAAGAACTCCATCGCACGAAAACGATCTTAGACGTTGCTGGAAGCAATCACGCGTTCTGCGCCTAACACCCCCGCCACATGTTCTACTGCACTCTGTCCATTGCACCCAAGGATCAAACTGGGGACAATCCTTGAAACCGAAAGAAAAGTTGCTAAATAAGCAATGAAGAAAAAAATTGTTTTGTAAAAACAATACTATTTGATAGAGTAAGCCTTTTCATTGCACCACAAACATATCAAATTGAGTAACGTCCATGGGTTTAACATATTTTTTGTTGAGCAAAAAAAGTGATTTGAAGTAATTATTAATATTAAATATAGGAATGTTATTCAATTCAATTCATTTTTTGTCGAAATGCAGAAAAAACGTTGTTGTGGAAATAAATACAGTAACATAACCAACAAAAGAAAAAGGTGGTAAAACCGTGATGATTTAATACGTGCGTGCAAGGATCTAATTCTAAGGCTGCTTATTTATCTTTTTGGTCAACCTATTTTTCTATTTATACCTCAGTATTACACGACGCTATGTCAAGATCTTCGCCTGGACAGTTTCCTCCAATGCATGTGCGACGTCTCACTTGGGTTCCGTTTCCACAAGATTGACTGCACTCATCAAACGATCCCCATCTTGTCCATTCCGAACATTGCTACAGTTGAACAGTTACTGAGCATTTAGATTGGTAAAGTTTATGCTCAATGAGATATTGCGACAAAGATTTTTACTTTTTGGGTGTTACTTGAAAAGAATGTAGCCTATTTGTTTAGTAGTTAAATTGTGACAAATTCAATGATTTGTTGAGCCCACCTCCAAGTTTGACCGTACTAGACATATTTTGTGACCAGCGTCATACACTATTACTGTAAATCTGTTTTGTGTTGATATGCTTGTAATAGTAAGACCAAAACCGAGACGTGGGGTTCAAAGCACACTAATAATTGGTTCTACTAGCTTTCCAGCACCGAACCAACTCATGCATATTGCATAATATCATTTCGATTTATTTTTTTATTCGAAAATGGAAACATTCAAGCTAAAACATCTACAAACGAAACTAAATCAAATCTATTCTATTTGAATAAGACCTTCTGATGATCCGTTAGGTGAAACAATTTGTAAAGGCTTCAGATAGTAATAACTATATTTGATTTAATTTGCTCTGCTTTGCTTTTTTGCTTAGCATTGAGCACTTTTTTGTAGTATTGATAGTTTTCATTGTTTTACAAACGAAACTATGTGATTTTTTCTACTGTTACCTGTCCGTTACAATATTCTTCTTCAAGTGTTGCTCCGACGCAACCATTCTGACCGACATTTCCATTAACGCATTCCCGTTGATGAGACCGCACACCTCCACCACATTCTGCTGAACAAATTGTCCACGATGACCAAGGCGACCACGACGGACAAACCTAAACAAGACGCAAGATATCAGCTTTTTTATAGCAGGTATGAATATCAAGTGTTTTACAATCATGTGGTTTTATTCTCTTCAATTTGCAGTATATCTTTTTACCTTGTACAACGTACATACTGTGTCAAATCTAAAGCAAAAGTGGTATTAAATTTAAAGTATTTTACATGAAACCAAACGATGTTTTGTTTAGAAAATTATAATATTTATCGACAAGCCCACATTCCAAGTTTACTTGCAACACGCACTCGATACATACCTCATTATTACAATCGATTGCTTCAAATGTACCTCCAGAACATCCTGGATCTCCTTCTATCCCGTTAATGCAAATACGTGTGTGTGTTTGAACACCACCTCCACAAGTCAATGAGCAAGGACTCCACGAAGACCACAAAGTAAAAAATTCGCATTGCTGTGGAGAAAAAGATGCGAAAATAATTTAATTAGGACGAGGAGTCAGAAAGCTTACAGATAGCAAACTTACTCCTCGCCGGCATTCCTCTTGCTCGGTAGCTGAACCCTGGCACTCTCCTTCGATAGTACAAGTTCTGGAATGACTTCTTACACCACTTCCGCAGGTTGAACTGCACTCCGTCCAGGTATCCCACGATGACCACATTGCACATTCCTGCAAAGGTATATAATAAGCTACAGCAATAAAAATTACATTACCAGAAAACCAATATTTAAACTGTTTGTACCTGAGCATTGCACACGACACTTTCCATTGACTCGCCTTCACAACCATCCTGTCCAGGAGAGCCGTTTTCGCATGTCCGACTTCTGGTCTGTATTCCACCACCGCAGATTGTGCTGCAGACAGTCCAAGTGGTCCAGTCCGCCCATAACGGGCAAGGCTAAACAATGTTCATACACTTAAAACGTGTCGAGGTATACGGGTATGCTTAATACGTGGAAGCAAACAACCAGCCAATAAACCAACAGTTTCAAAGATTGTTAGCAAACTAAGCTGTTTCATTTTTTTTTTTTTTGAACCACATCATTTAGATAATCCAGTTGGCTTCAAACCATAAATGCGGTTATTTTACACTTAAATAAAAAAATAAAAAACGTCAATGCATATTACTTCGGAGTTACAATCTCTCATTTCTTGGACATTTTCGTCACATCCTGGCTCTCCAATATTTCCATTTACACACGATCGGGTTCTTAGAGATGAACCTCCAGCGCAAAGGGAAGTACATTCAGTCCATTGACTCCAGTCAGCCAACCGTGGGCATAACTGCGTAAGTTTTGTTGTTAAAAAGATACAATGCTGTCACATATAAACATAAAACATAAAATAATCAATGTATTGCGCCTAATGGTCTTCGTACTTGGTCGAAGCATGTTTCCTGGAAAGTAGTGCTTCCAATGCAACCCTGGTCACCAGGAATACCGAACTGACAAGTTCGTTCTCTCGAACGAATTCCTCCTCCACATGAAACACTGCACGACGTGTAGTTGCTGTAGTCGCTCCAAAATGGACAAACCTAATTGCAAGAAGCAACAACAATTTTACGTTTTCTCATTTTCTTTTAGACTTACGCGGCCAAACCTGAATCAGCAGTTACACATTGACAAAATTTCAAACAAACGAAAAGATTTCTATAAGGTCTGAAATCAAAATAAAACAAATATGTATGTGGTTTGCACTACAACAAAGAAACAAAATCTGTACCAAAACTAAAAACCGAATTTTTACCAACTCCAATTACAACTACTTACCTTAGTGCCGCAGATCTGTGATTCAACATCAGGTCCTTCACATCCAAGATCCCCAGGACGAGCGTTAAAGCAACGACGAGTTCTTACACGATTTCCACCTCCACAAGTAAGTCCACAATTGCTCCACAAAGTCCAATCACCCCAGAAAGCACAGGACTATAAAACATAAAATCAACGCAGAGTGGTTAGTATTGAAGTTTTTATACATCTATTAAATTTAGGCACATACGCCAATATAAAAAAACGTTTTGACGTCTCATTTCTTACCGTTTACCAAAATAAAACAAAATAAAGTTATCCAGAGTTGCTAAGGGAGACTCATGACCCACAAGAACACGGCCAAATATGTCGCTATTTGAAGAAATTTCTAAGAGTCTGAATTGTTACAATCATAGCTATGACAAACCTGTCATCTTCCCATTTCCAAAAGTAAGTAAAATAAGCAATATTTGCACCTAGACATATTTTTGGCTTGTTTAACCGGAGATTAGGCATGTACGTTGAGCACAGTCTACACAATAATAATATAATATGTAAGACTTTCCAACTGCACCCTGGAGGGAGTATCCTTTGGTGTATCGCTTTAGGTGCAATTGCATGTTCCAAAACATCATGAGTTTTTTGTAGATTCTATGCTGTAAGCTGCTCATTTGATGTGTCAATTGAAATGTTAGTTCGTTTCGTTTTTCGCCAAGTTTAATTTTGCAAGTAAAATATGGCTTTTGGCGAAAGATCCTGCTATACAAAAAACCTAACGACTTTATGATGAGACTACTGCCAGGATGCAGCTGCGGAAAGTCTTACATATTTTACATTATTATTGCATAAATTGTGCTTAACATACATATCTAATCTCTGGCAAAACAAGTAAAAATATGTCTAGATGCAAATATTGCTACTTCTTTAAGTAGGAAAATGACAGGTTTGTCATGGTTATGATTGTAACAATTAAGACTCTTAAAAATTTTCCCAAATAGCAACATATTTGGCCGTGTTCTAGTAGGTCGTGGGAGACTTAATTGTAATTAAATGCGGTAATTTTGTTCTTATTTTCTATAAATGATGGTAAATTTAAAAAATATAATCTTGATTGCTGTGTCACCCCACGTGTCACCACATACTGCAGAATACAAAAATCGCATCACCAGCTTCACGTACCCCTTGCTGACAAGCTTCCGAAATCATACTGCGCCCAGTGCAAGATCCTTCACCAATTATCCCATTGGTGCATTGACGGAAACGTGACCTTTCACCTCTACCGCATTCTTCATCACAACTTGTCCAATCTGACCAGAGTGTCCAGAACTCGCAATCCTAATAATGGTAATAGTGGTGATTATAACTATCGTGTAATGCCAGTACCCTTTTACAGGGGTTCTGTGGAACTATAGAGTTTCAGAAAACAGGTAAGTTCGTTGGGTTCCGTAAGTTTAAAGGTTTTCACGTGAATTCCTCGTTTTTTAGAGGAATTGGCTTCTTCTTTCAGAATATTGACACGTCATTCTGAATTTTGAACACTCCAAGTAGGCCATTTAATTAAACAAGAGGTTGAGTGCAGTCAATAGCCGAAAAATAAAAGCTGATGAAGTTGTTGCGTTACTTGTTCATTGTTATGCTATTAACAAGAACGTTATTGTTTTGAATCTTAAATTTTTGCTAGTGGGGGTTTCGTGATAAACGCGAAAATAAATCAGGGGTTCTGCGATGACAAAAACGATGAAGAACGCTGTTTTATGCTTTCGGTGATTTGCAGCAACAAACCGTACAATATCATTCAGATGAAAAGGAAAAGTCGAGTAAGTAAGGTAATCTAAAAGTAAAAAAACGTCATTTAAAATTTAGCGTTTAACCCAGTTTATACATTTGAAACAATTTTACACATTTAATTATTGTTTATTAAGAAATAACTTGATAATGTTGATGGTGTTAAAAACAACAATTAAACGTTTTCAGATAATACACGACATTCCCAAAATGCCTTGTACGAATACTTTCGTTAAACTAATTTTATTCAAAACATCACATTGTGCAATCTGTCAAGTAGGCTACTCACAGTATCACCACAGGCACGTGATTCTTGCACACCACCATCGTGGCAACCAATCTCTCCAGGTGCACCCCCAAAGCAGCCACGTTGACGATACTGCACTCCACCACCACACGTCACACTGCAAGGTTCCCATGACAACCAGTTTGTCCACATAGGGCAATCCTGAAAGAAAAAGTCATAGAGTTTCCTTAATTGCAACTTAATGTGTACAAAATGGCGTGATTAAAATAAATAGACTAATAAAAAATCTCAGTTTTGAAAATTAAACTATAATCATGAACGTTTGCAAAATTAACACGATAATGAACATGTAAGGCATAAATGATATGAGATGTTCTACTGGTGCAAATTAAGCTAAACTATCACAAGATGTATACAGTGACAATCTGCTTTTATTCCGACGTTTCGTCAATCAGACACGACTGACTTCTTCAGGGGGCTAGACCAGGTAGTGACTACCTGTCTAGCATGGCAAAACACAGGACATATTGCTGAAAACAACTAAACATGCAAAATGAAAATTCAACTTCTGGACAAAAAAACTTATCGCGCGCAAAGTTTGAAATAAGTTAGAAAAAAGGGGGACTTAATTGCGATCAACAAGAAACTTAAATAACAACAAGATAGGAGAGTGAACGGCATGAGTCATGAATCGAGTTTTGTACGCACTACTGCACAGTTTTACAATCAGCATAAAACCAATTTAAAAAAACGTCAAATCAGCACTTACAATAGTTTTTTGTAGATAGCGGGAAAAGAGATGCCATCATTGCGATTCATTACATGAGGCTTTTGATTGATGAACCAACTTTCAGAAAACATTCGCTTTTTATAATCACTTTCAACTTTTAGAATTTTAGAATTGCTCCAAGTTATTTTATGATCTGAAGTTATGGCATGCATGCAAGGAGCGGAATGTTCAGGGCGTTGATATTTGAAAGCTCTTTTGTGTTCATTAATGCGAGATTTGAGATCTCGTTTTGTTTGGCCAACATAAATTAAATTGCAATCATCACAAGAAACTTGGTACACTAAACCTGAGATTTCGCTTTGATTCAAGGGGTCTTTTAAAGATGGCAAAAATTTACTTATTGTCAAGAAAGGTTTCAAAGCGACTTTTACACCAATTTCATTTAAGATACGCCGAATTTTTTCAGAAACTCCCTTAACATAAGGTAAAGAAACAAAAGACTTATACTGGGTAGATGGGTTACTAAACTTTTAGGTTGTCGTTGGCAAGCATGCATTGTAAGGCATAGCTTAGAAAAAAAGCTACATAAATATTTTAGTTCACCTGTGTGTTGCAATCTTCAACGAGTCCAACATTTCCAACACAACCAGGTTGTCCTTGAATTCCATTAATACATAGTCTAGAGCGAGATCGGGAGCCACCACCACACGTCAGAGTGCATGCTCTCCATGGTCCCCATGGAAGGAAGTATGGACAAGGCTAAAAACGATTAAAATTATTGTGGAAAATTTATTAATTATAGAACGAAAACAATGAAAACACAAGATTAATACGTCTGTATGTAATTACTCTAGAAAATGCATGTAAATCAACCAGGTTTGGTTTAGAATTTTGTACCTGCCCATTGCAATATCGTTCCTCAATTTCTGGCCCACGACAACCAACGTCGCCAGGTTGACCGTTTAAACATGTTCTTGAGTGACTTTGAATTCCACCACCACAAGTTTGACTGCATTCTGTGTAATTACTGAAATCCGTCCACATCGGACAAAGCTAAAAAAAGGTTTGTATCAACGTTAGAATGAAATTTTAGCTAATTCAAAAAGTGGACGAAATACATAACGAATATATTCAGTTAATCTCTTTCCGCTGTTTTTTTTTTATGATGTGAATTTCAAGCGTATTGTATCACTATATCATACACGAAAATTAATATAGCTTAAAAACATTTTTAGATTTTACAGTTTATCCTCACAGAAGGTTGTTACTTTTATAGTACATTTCAAAGGAATATAATTTACTTGTTCATTGCAAGATCGCCTAAGCACACTTGAACCTTCGCAATCCTCATCACCATTGATGGCATTGATACAATATCGTATTTGTGATTGCTCGCCGCCATCGCAGGTTTGGCTGCACTCACTCCATGGAGACCAGTCAGAATAGAACGGACATGACTGTGAAATGAAGATCTATTATTTTGGGATTTTTTTGTGAAAATTATATGGCTTATAGCAAAATTACTATCGGCACAGTTTTAATTTAATTTCAGTCATTTATTATTAACATTTTACGAATATCTGTTGTTTAGTTTAGATGAATTAAGTTATTTTCCTGACAAGGGCAGAAAGTTTTTTCGAAAACGTTCGAATTTATGTAGTTATCTTTTATTTTTATGTATTGTTTTTGAAATATGCAATTCAATCCTATAAAGTTGCTATTATTTATCTGTCTACATTATTCTACAACATTAAGTGTTCTCGATCAGGACAAGCAAGCAGCTATAACCTACGCAACAAACGATATTTTACTTTTTTATACCAAAAACCATTTGTGTAAAGGTGAAAAAAACATGTGATAGAGCAAATCAATAAAACGTAATTTGTTGAGCAGAATGGCTGAGCTAAAGAAAAGTTACGTTTACGACGCAATCCGAAGTTTCTTGTGCTGGTCCATTGCAACCGAAGTCTTCAAAGACGAAGCCGTCGGTTCCATTGTATACTGCCAAGCCGAAGCCGTCGGTTCCTTCGTAAATTGCTAAGTCAAGGTCATCGTCTCCATTGTAGACTTCTGAGTCGTAGTCGCCCACGCCTTCATTGTTGTCGTAGCCGCCCTCGCCTTCATTGTCGTCGTAGCTGCCGCCTCCATTGTCGTCGTCATTTCGGTTGAGACACCGACGCATGTGAGATCTTGTCCCTCTACCGCAAGTCACACTACAAGCAGTCCAGCTATTCCACGGACTGTAGAATGGACAACCCTGCAAAACAACTAAAATAAGTAGACGTCTTTCAAAGTAGGTGTAACCATGGCCACCTGGAGATGCAGCCTGAGTTGTCACATTTTGCAGATTTTGATTAAAGCTACTGCTAGTGCTTGACTGAAATTTTTTGAGATGTTTTTACTTTTTGCTGTCTCCTAATGACATAAAACTTTTTTGTTGCCTTGGGGAAGCAGTAGCAAATGAGAAAAAGTAAGTTGTAAAACGCTAAATCAGACTGTTATTGAAAAATTAACAGTCTGACTAAAATCTTCGAAATCAAATTTTCTTTGTTTTTTAACATGTGAGGATGTTAAAACCTATTGTGTCATCTGTGGAAAAGAGTAAAGAAAGCGTAAAAATCAAATTTTTACAAAAATTTATTTAAACGTTCGCCCAAAGTTAGAAAAACCTGAAAATTTCTGCAAAATGTGACAAATCAGGCCGTATCTTTAGCTGGCCATGGTGTAACCAACGGTGAGCATAAAACAAGAGCAAAAATGTTATAAGGAAACAAGCTCAGCAGATAGCCAGATATTTCTACCAGAAATGAAATTTCGATATTTACCTGGTCATTGCATACTGAGTATTCCCAAGCTGGTCCTCTACAACCCAAAAGACCAAAAATTCCATTTTCGCAACGTCGTGTCCGTCGTGACAATCCACTTCCACAAGATGCTGAGCAATCGGAAAAGTCCGACCATTCATTCCATGATGGGCAAAGCTGTTTTTCAATAACCTTGTTAAAACTCGGCTTTCACACGTTTATTTTTGTCTTTGTGTCAATGCAAGTGGTGAGATGAAATGCCTAAGCCACATGAGAAGACATATAAGAACAGATCAAACTACATCCTAATATGAAGCAAATTGCAGAACTGGTTACATCTCATCGTTATCATTAAGTTCCTTCCTCTCGTCGAGGGTTGGAGCCGATAAAAGTTACATCTACAGCCTGTTTAACCTTAAAGCACTGTAGATCACCCGGTTAAAAAACACACTAAATTTGTAACCCACGGCCATTTTAACAATTTGTAGCTTGATTGCTATAATACATGGTAAAAGGTCAAATTGCCAAAAGCGAAAGGCATTCCATTATTAGCGAATGTCTTTAGAGAATTATTAACTCGTTTAAAAAATCACTTAACTAATGAAAAGTGAGTTACTGTAAATCACTTTGGATATTACTTTAAAAGGAATATTCTGTTAGGCAGGCAACATTTAAATCACTAACCTTGGTGTTGCATTCAACGGTTTCAAGAACTTCTCCATCACAGTCTATTATGCCTTCAATGGCGTTGCGACATTCTCGCGTTCTAGAGCGCAAACCTCCGCCGCAGGTCAAGGAACAACCACTAAACTCAGTCCAGTCCGAAAAAAATGGGCAAGCCTAAAAAGTTAAAGAAAAGAACTTTATGTTCTCGCTGAATAACACGCCAATGAAATGTCAAACATTATCTCGTCCTGGTACAATTAAATAGAAGATAATGCTTTGTAACACAGTAGGACTAACCAGGAGTAGCTAAAGACCATTGTTGCATGTCTTCTTAATGGAAAAAATCGAAAGTTGTAATAAAGTTAATAAATTTTGCAGTAAGTGAACATAATACTATGGCTTTTCGGTTAAATGCGCCTATTTTTATAACACAAATTTAAAGATTTCTTTGAATGATATCACTGTATATCAATGTATTTTCACCGTTTGATAGCAGCCTCTGCTTTCAGCATCATCTCCAAGACAGCCATCATCTCCAACTACTCCGTTGATACATTCTCGATTTCTGGTGATGCGACCATATCCACAAATAACAGAACATTCTGACCATGCTCCCCACGATGACCAAGCCACGCATAACTGGAAACATGAAATGGTTTATATTTGATGCACACAACAGAAAAAATAATGCGTTTGTATTCAATAAGGCGATAATACTCACTTGATCATTGCAGATTGCAGCTTCTTCTGAGCTTCCAGAACATTCTCCTTCACCAGGAGGTCCATTAATGCAGCGACGATATCTTCTCCAGGTGCCACCGCCGCAAGATGCAGTACAAAAGTCGAATTCGGACCATTCCGTCCAATAAGGACAATTCTGTAACGTAATATTTTTGAAAAGCTGCAGCAAATTTACGAAACCATACTATAGGATAGCCTAATAACACAAGAAATTCGAAACCTGTTTTAAACTATATCTTTTCAACTTGCGACTGAGCTTTTTTGAAATTTTAAGACGTTTTTCCTTTAAGAAATGAAAGAATATGTGCTTATCCGTTGATTCATTTTTCGTTTCAGCATAATTATACTCCCATACTGCATATTTTTCTCTTTCTATCACAAGGATGCCCTAGTGAAAAAGCTAGCGTTTAGCACAAAAATCAAAGATACCAGACATTTAGTAATCCCTAAAAAAAATCCAAATACTGTAGTTTCTTTCATTTTTACGTAAAATAGTTTGTCTCGGTTTCAATTTGTTTCGAATAATTTTTTTTATGGAAGAAATTTATTGCTACCAAAAACAACCGTTTCAAACATTTTCAGTATCAACCAGCGCTTACTCCTTCAATGCAATCTCCAGTTTCAGTTGCATCTCCTATACAACCTACGTCACCAATGTTTCCACCAATGCACTCGCGTATCCTGGTATATGAGCCTCTACCGCATGTCACTGAACATGTTGACCATGCTGACCAAGCTTGAAATCGCGCACAGCGCTGAAAAAATCATGAAAGTTTCTTAATTTTTTCTTTCATTTAAGAAATTTAATTAAATATATTCCCTAGAATTAGATGAAGGCTACTGTATTGCCAAATATAAAACATTCTTTTGTACTACTAATTTTATTTTAGGAAACACAAAGCGCATGACCTACGTACCACGGTATTGCAGGATTCAATTCCGACCACACGACCATCGCATCCTTCATCTCCAGGAAGACCATTGATGCATAATCTGACTCTATTTCTACGTCCACCTCCGCAAAATCTGCTACAATCGGTCCACGGCTCCCAGTCGTTCCACAGCGGACATAGCTAAAAAATCATTTCTTTCATTAACCAAAGTTTATTTCAGCAGGCCATAGCCCGAAATAAGGAGGTAGGTATTTTTATTTATAGCATAGTACTGTTCATAATCATTAAAGAAATCAAGGGCTATAGTCAAAGGGGCGCCACTCCGAAATCGACGGAAGACAATAACGAAAACTTGAAGAATTTGAAGTATTGCTAAAGTATAGATAAAGCTTAGTTAAACCCGTCATATTTCAACAGCACTTTGCATACTTGATCATTACAAGATCGAGAGTCGACTGGTAAACCTTCACAACCACTTTCTCCGACAAGACCGTTTGAGCATTGTCTCAAAAAGGTCATGATTCCTCCGCCACATGTTTGTGAGCATCTTCCGCTTGGCGTCCATTGTGACCATTGCGGACAGGACTGCAAGATTAAATTAAATTGTTTTTTCCAAAGGATTAGACAAGTATTGAACTAAAATTGGTAAAATAATTATAAAAAACGCATTGAAAGTCATTTAGAATGAATGTATTCGTTTTTTACAGTAACAATCTATTTTTATTTGATGGTATAGAAATACCTCGGCATTACAGAAGTCATTATCTAAGCTTCTGCCTATACATCCAGGATCTCCTAGCTCTCCAAAAAGACAGAATCGTGATCGTGATCGAGTTCCTCCTCCACAAGTAACACTGCACTCAGTCCAATTACCCCAGGACATCCATCGGGCACAAGGCTATCAAACAGATACCATGAAAAACAAAAGACGTCTCAATTAGTGAAACTATCATGCATTTTTACAGGATGCATCAAAATAAATAAGACAAATTTTGGCAGCAACTGCTTTCACAACTTTCTTAAGTGATTTTAATGACAACTTACTTGCAGATTACATGGTTCTATTACATTGTCTTCGCCATCGCAACCTACATCACCAGGCGTTCCGTTTTTGCAAACTCGCACTCGTCTTCGGTCTCCTCCTCCACAACTAGCTCCACAATCACTCCATAGGGACCAGTCATCCCAAAAAGCGCAATTCTACAAGAAACGACACAATTTAAAATAGTCAACAGGTCTGCATTTGGACATGCTGTATACAACCTATAGCCTACCTTTGAATATTTCATGAATATGTATTGCTCTACATTCAGTACAACACAAACAGCTTTAGCTGAATGATGAAGCCCTTTCTTGACATTCACGCTGACAATTGCAGTTTGAAAACAGGCAGGTAATTTGTGAATTTTGACGTTTTAAATTCTAGTTCAGCAAAGATATATGTTTATTAAACAGCATTGTTTGTGGAACAACTTGCAGAGTTAAGTTATAGGTTATAGTAAGTGTATCGTACGACAAAAATAGCAAAAGCCTATAATTCACGGGGGTTGAGAAGGGAAACTACCAACTCTCACACACTAAGTAGGCTATTACAATTGGACTTCTTTTTGCTTATATTTTGCATCCAAAGTGTATTTTTATTAAAAAGTTGGGTCTAGTTAATTTTCCTAAGTAGGCCATTTTAGATGTTTGCACGTACGCTCGTGCAAATTAAGAAATGTCAGTGAACTTGGAAGAGTTAGTTATAGTGAAATTAAAAATTAGAATCATATCCCCCAAGCAAGATCACAAAAAAAAAAAATCATTGAATATTGTGCTAAAAATCACTGAATATTGTGCCACAGAAGATTAGTTGTTCAATCACCTCTGTTCATTTGTAAGGTAGTCAAAAATATAAAACTGACAAACATAAATGATAATTTATAATATAGCTACTTACTCCGCGAACGCATGAAATGAAAACAAATTCATCTCCTTCGCAACCTTTTTGGCCGACTTCCCCGTTCAAACATGTTCTGCTGCGGGACGTGGAACCTCTACCACAGCTAACTGAGCATGATGTCCATGGAGCCCATTCATCCCAAGTAGGACAAAGCTTAAGATAAACAAAAGCAAAAATATTAAAAAAAATCAAATTGGTCGAAAAGCTGTTGCAGCAATGTGCTCGTTTTGTGAAGTACATGTGTGTTTTATTGTATAGTATACCGTTCTAAATCCATTTTAATAAATTGAAGTATCGAAATATAATCAGAAGCTTACTTCAGCATTGCATGGCCCATAATCGTTTCCGTCACCTTCACAGTAAACGCCACTAAGCGTCGAATTAAAGCAAGTACGAGATCTTTCCCTGATTCCTTCTCCGCATGTTTTACTACAAACTTCCCACGTTCCCCATGAAGACCACGCCGGGCATGTCTGAGAAATAGAAGCAAGAGCGTGACACAGATAAAGAAAAGTAAACGACTATGCAAAAGTGTCAGATTATGTCAACGGATTTGTTATGCAAAATAGACGCAGTAAAACCAAAGGTCATTAATTCATGTCACGTCATATAACCTACGTGGTTAACCAAACCACTTCAAAACCAGTTCACAATTCAATAAAAATAACAGGCGTCATTGCTTAATCTATCTCTAAACTGTGACATGATCTCAACTATAAGCAAATAAAAGTTATCCATTTGTTTGGTGATCGAATGTACCAACGGTCAAACCAACGAGAAGTAAGGTAGACACAAAAACTTAGCTACACACTTATAACTTGAGGGTTTTGTGAATGCGAAACTAAACATTTCCGTAGCCAATTCACAAGAATTAGTATAAAATTTGTATTTGCAAGTCTTCAGTATCCACCTGTTCATTGCAAGTTCCAAACATAGTTGCTGATCCATCGCATCCAACTTCTCCAACATCTCCATTCAAACAGATTCGAACTCGTGATCGTGTGCCACCTCCACACCTGGCTGAACACTGAGTCCAACCTAGCCAGAGGGACCACTCAGGACAGGGCTGATAACATAAAAACATATTGTTGGAAGCGTCACCTTTCTCTGCCAAAAGAGTTTAAGTTTTCAACTACCGTATTGTAGTTTGCAATTTATTGTTTTGATCATTGATGATGATGTTCGCCCTTCGTTTCCGAAGATGGCCAATGAGACTGAGATCAAGCTTTTTTTTTTATCGTTACAGCTGTACCAGGGAAGAACGTGTACATTTTGTCTAATGAATGATTAAAAGTTGTAACAGAAAACTTAAAAACGAAACGTAGCACTCTTTCTACTTTATTGAGTTCAATACAAAACTACGCTGTCACAAATGTAGCCTATAAAGTAGATTATTGTGTTGAATATATAACCTAAGGTCATAACCCATTGTGGCGTTTGTCTTACCTGAGGATTACAGTAGTCTTGTCCATTGAGAGCACTCAAGCATCCACGATTACCCAGGTTACCATTGACACAGACGCGGCTGCGAGATCGCCTTCCACCGTTACAACTTTGTGAGCACACCGACCATTCATTCCATGGTGACAGCTCTGCGCAGGGCTGAAGAGAGGAAGATGTGATACTTTACATTTATTATTCGTGGGCAGTCTATCTCTGTGTTTTAGAATCAGTTGAGCAGTTGTAAAGCACAATTCACATGGAAGTCATAGAGCAAGAAGTATCAATGCATCTTAGTTGTTTTAGCTTTCATTAATCTTCGCTATATCAAAAGTTTTGTATAAACCAATAGACCGCTTGTGAAGCTTTTAAAAAGTAATTATGGTCAGTAGTTAGTACAGAAAACTTTTGAATGCAAATATTGTAATTAAAAAAGAAACAATAAAAATAAGTAACTTTAAAAAATCTAATCAAATTTTTTCACTTTTCAACCTGCTATGTTTTTTCAAATAAAGCAAAGTTAAGTTCAAACATGATGGATAAACTGATTAGTGATAAACAATATCAAGTAGTGTGTTGCCCATTGCGACTACTGCATAGTGCATATGCTTGCAAACAAAACACTTTCATCGCAGTCTACACCGTCAAACAAACAAAGAGCACAAAAGAATTTGAATTGCGAAACCTGATTATTGCAAGTGTTATTTTCTTGAGCAATTCCGATGCATTCTCCTTCTCCAACGTTACCGTTGACGCAGTTGCGATACCGGCGAGTAGTCCCACCACCGCATGGTTCACTGCAGTCTGTGAATTCACTCCACTCAGACCAGAAAGGGCATATCTGCAAACGGAGAGAAATTCTTGCAAATAGATTGTGTTTTTCTTAAAATACAACGCGTTAAACTTGACAAATCGGCAACAGAATAGCAAAAGAATAGCAAAAGGCATTAGGCAACAGAATAGCAAAAGGCATTAGGCAACAATTAGGCAACAGAATAGCAAAAGGCAATACCAGATATAGCAAATGTTGTACAAAGAACGTCTAGTTGTGTTTAAATAAATGAAAGGTAACTCACTCCGGCGATACAAGTTGATGATTCGTCGTCGCGACCTTCACAGCCTTCGTCTCCGATGGTTCCATCGATGCAAGTTCTCGTATGCGATCTAAAGCCTCGTCCGCAAGTTACACTGCAAGATGTCCAAGCACCCCAGCCAGACCAGTACGGACAACTCTAAAACACATTTGCAATGCTCTGTGAATGAAAAGATCTAGTTTTCATTTTATAAAAACCTACTTGGTGAAGCCTCAATGCTACGTACAATCAACCATCCTGGTGGGAAATGAATTCAAAGAAAAACAGAGTTTAAGAAAAATTTAACCATAGGACTTTGAATAGGTAACTTTAACTTACGCCAGAATTGCATTCTGATACTTCAAACGAACTTCCAACATCGCATCCCATATCTCCTTCAAATCCGTTTTCGCACGTTCGCTGCCGAGAAGTTCTTCCTCCGCCACACGTCCTGCTGCAAAGAGTCCACAACGACCATTCGTCCCAAAACGGACAAAGCTGAGAATTCGCAGTCATTGAGTAATTTTTTATGACATTAGATATACAAATACAGATACAAGCGATTAAACTTGCATTGGCGTGTTTAGGAAAATGTTTGTCAAACGAGTAGGCTATTATTTTGGTCAAAGCGAAAAGGAACTATTGATTGAGCAACTTAATTTGAAACAAAACTAAATTGAAGAAATTTCAAGACAAAATTAAGTGTCATAACATTTTTAAAATATTCCTGTTTTGAAAAGCCCTGGTCTTCAAACAAGAGCCAGTTTAGCTTAAATAAATACTTCAATAAATTAAAAATCAAACTATTTGTTGCCAAACTACTTAACACGGCAGGATATAAAATCATAAAAGAATGATTTTTATTGCCAACAAGATAAAAAAAATTATTTAACGTGTTAATCTTACTTGCTGGTTACACATCTGTTGTTGAGATTCAAGCCCAAGACATCCAGGTTCACCAGCTAGTCCACCATTGCATTCCCTAAACCTTTCTCTAGAACCTCCTTCGCATGACGCTGAACATGAACTGTAAGCACTCCACGTACCCCAGTAAGCACAACTCTATCAAAAGAGATGAGTTTGGTCAAATATTAAGAAATATCCGTAAGACTCGAATAATGCAAGTCTAGGTTTAATTTGCAAGGTTTAATTTGCCAATATTTTCTTTGTATAAAAAGTTATACAAATCCTTGTATAACTTTTCATATATACTATATAATACATTTGTATGTACATACGTATTTTATTATTTACATACGTATTAAAGTTTGTACATATGTATATACATTTGTATATGTCTTCAGTATATTATCATCAGTAACAGGTCGTGTCATTGCTGACAGGTATATCTTTTTATGTCAGATATAAACTACTGTGCCTTTATCGTTAATATCCTAAGGCCTCGATACATTCTTTTACAGCATTATATTTTTCGTTATTGTTACTCAGTTTATACCAGATATATACAGTATCTCATTTTACTAAACAATCGATACAGAATTACATTAAGCGATTCTGCCCTGGCTGCCCTTGCTACTTACCCCAGAATCACAGCCATCCATTTCCATTGTGGTGCCAAAGCAACCATCATCAGTAACGAGGCCGTTGATGCATATGCGTCGGTGGATACGCACACCGCTTCCACAAGTGGAGTTACAAGAAGACCAGGTAGACCATTGTGACAAATAAGGGCAAGCCTAAAACAACAAAACTAGTTGAAAAAGTTGTTTGTGAAGCGTATCATATTACACTTACACTTTTTCAAATATCAGTTGCTACAGACTGAGGATGATGCTCATTTGTACCAAAACAATAAAAAATAAATTATAGTTAACCTTGTAACTTACATCAATTCCGAAGTTTTTGATGCATTTATTAGTGACTTTAAAAATAGTTGGGAACAATACTTAGCCCCAACGACAATGACTCACTTGCAATTGACAAGCCTCTTGTTCCATCGAAGAACCATCACAGCCCGCGTTGTCGCACGTTCGCGTTCTAGCGCGAATGCCTCCATTGCACGACACACTGCATTGTCCCCAGCTTGACCACTCAGACCACACAGGACATTCCTATGGTAAACAACAAAAGTTATTTCACCATCGAAATAAATCTAGCGTTAACGGTAAGTAAATCTAACAGCTTGCCAGCAATTTAATGACTGGCATGTCAAACTGAAAGCGACATTCAAAGCCCATTCTTGCAAATAGTTTTGACAAAGCAAACCTTCTACTGATTAGATAAAATTGAAACATGTATGAAATCACCATAAAAACAGTATGTTTCACCTCTCCATTGCAAGTACGTATTTCTGAAGAATCTCCTTCACAACCACCATCGCCAGGACTTCCATTCACACAAGTGCGGAAGTGAACACGCGTGCCACCACCACAGCTTTGAGTGCACGGACCAAAGTCATTCCATTGGCTCCAGAAAGGACATGGCTGAATTCCAAATATTAGTTAAGGCAGTTATTTTAAAATCTGCAATTCCTGATAGAAGAAGCGAGCACTATGTGAGTATTTAAAAAATAAAAAAATTGTAAATTAATGTAAAATTCCGTTTTATTTCGTTCGATTGTAACTAAGCCTAAGGTTGAAAATGGTGTTGTTTTCAACCGTTTCCACCAGTGTTTTCGACCATTAGGCTATGGCAAAAAGCATGTTGCATCTGAGATGATTATATCATAATCTCTTCAAGAATGGATTAGACGTTGCCCAGTGCCTACGGATGTGCAAAGAAGGATATGATTTAATCAAATATTAATCCATTGGAATGGGTCTCTGTCTACGTGAAAACGTACTTTTGTTAATAAAATAACCATTGTACTGACCTGCTCATTGCACAATTCTTCCCCGTTTATGGCAGCGTTGCAGCTACCAAGTTCTCGGGTGAGACAAACTCGTTCCCGAGACCTTATTCCTCCTCCGCATGTTGTGCTGCATTCACTCCAGTTTGTCCACGTTGATAACGTCGCACACGGCTGTCAATGCACTGGATTAACATTTTACCCTGGTTCGGGTTAAAATTGAATTATGCAGAAAGTATTCATCCGCAAAGCTTTTCTTACTTAAAACTAACTTTCAAGGCATTTAATCACAAGTTGCAACTTAAACAAAAACAAACACAAAGCTACTTTTATTGCAAATCTAAATATGTCAACTATTTGTTGATATGTTTTCTGTTTCTAATTTGATAAACTAGGAAACTGTATATTGTAGTTTAAGATAACAGACGAGAGTTGAATAAGCTGTATACAGTGTACATTGTACAGAACATTTAACAAAATCAACCGCAATATTATCACAGAAGGTAACAAAGTATCAAACAGGGATGATTCGGTAAATCTTAAATTAGCACACCTGTGATTCGCATGAATCCTCTTCTGTGAGTTCCCCCATACACCCACCAGATCCAACTATTCCATTTACACAAACCCTCGACCGAGATAAAGTTCCACCGCCACAAGAGACAGTGCAGTGTGACCATGCGCTCCATAAGCTCAAGTATGGGCAATTCTAAAACATGCGACAACGTTACATTTCTTCTCGTAATTTAGGCACCAAATAAACCACACAAATTATGACAAGTCAAACCCCAACTTTACAGTTTGCATGATTTTACATAATCGAAAGGTAATATCGGCACTTACTCCTTCAACGCAAGACGAGCTTTCCGTTGGCTGTCCCACACAATTATCCGCATTTTCGTCAGAGCATTGCCGAACGCGAGATCGTGTTCCTATACCACAAGTTGTGGAACACACACTCCATTCACCCCAATCGCTGTACCGCGGACAATCCTACCCAAAAAATTGTTTTAAGGTCATTTGAATAAAGTGTTATGCTTTTCAAAAGTAAACAACTGTGCTACATCAACTTTGTAATTATCTGAAATATTTTAATCTCATACTACAATTTTAAAAGATTTTTATGACTGCACAACACGGTTGGTGAAATTACCTGGATGTTGCATGGTCTAAACATTTCCCTTGATCCTCGACATCCCAAAACACCTTGGACACCTTCTTCACATGTACGTTCTCGCCTTTGTTGCCCACTACCACACGTCCTGCTGCATGATGACCAACCATCCCACTGAGTCCAAGCTGGGCAGGGCTAACCAAAAATGATTTTAATCCAGTTTGTAAAATTTACATAAATTCGATGTAGGCTAACAATGATAACGACTTTGAACAAATATGTCCTGGTAGGCCTACTATGAAATATCGAACAATGGCTGTTGATATCATAGTTGAAAATAACAATACCTGAGTATTGCAAATATAAGTATCTTCTGTTGGGCCGACGCAGCCATCGTCACCAACTTCCCCATTCACACAAGAACGGTTTCGCATCTGAATTCCGCCGTTACACGATAGACTACATCGCGAAAATGAAGTCCAGTACGTCCATTCTGCGCATAGCTGCAACATACAATAAATTATACAATATTTCCTTGTTTCGTAAAAACGAAAATATATGTCAATGATAAGTTTGTCTTTTTGGTAGCCTATAACGGCAAATAAATAAACATTTACAGCTTTTTAAAAAGCTTGTTTTACTTTGGACTGTATCATTCAAACTTCACACAACAGCAAAGCCAATATGAGCTTACCGTGTCATGTTGCGACAAAAAAGATTCATTGTCGACAACTTGTGAAAATTGATTTCTAGCTGTTGCCCACCTGATTATTGCATGTTGCTTGCTCACTCGCAGGACCTTCACATTCTGAATCCTCACTGCATTGTCGAGACCGTGTTCTGGTGCCTCCACCACATAAAGCGGTACAAAACGACCACGGAATCCATTCTCCCCAAGCAGGACAATCCTTCATCAATACAAAAAGCATTTAAGTCAATTGTCAGATAAAAAAACATAGCGGCAGCATTTGCGCATTTGGCTACACGTAGAAGGGTCAACTGTGCGATTGTTTCTTTAATGTCCCTCGGCCAGTATTAGCACACATGCTTATTGCTTATTTGATTGACAAAATAGCCCTCAATAACCTGTTTTGCTGGGTGTATTACAGTATTATCTCAGTTGAGGATGCAACCAAGAAATTTTAAAAATTTAATATTTGCTTTTATCAAGATACCACGACTACATGAAGAGATACAGTATATAAATTTAATGTCTAACTAATGCGTTAAACATCACTAAAAGCATACACAACAGCATTGAATCTTGCTGCCAACATTCTGTGTACAGTGTTCCCTTAGCTTGTTAGGTTATAATACTAATGTGTGTGTTTTTTTAGATAGCGCTTTGAACAACAGAAGTGGGAGCAAAAATACGTTTTTTTTAACTTTAATTTACAATCACTTACGGCTTGGCTACATAATCGTTCTTCATTTTCTGATCCGCTACATCCAGAAGATCCTGGCCTTCCATTGATGCATGCTCGTGATCGTCGTTGGTATCCACCGTCACATGTACGAGTGCAAGATGACCATTCACCCCATAGTTGCCACACTGGACAGTCCTGGAAAAGAAAGGTATTTTATAAAATAATCGAACTGTTCTTTCCTCGAGGTGTTCTTTCCCGATGCCATCTTTCCACAAACTGAACTTGTTACAACTGTCGCTGTAAAATTATCATACACAATCATCATCAGCAGTCTGATGGCTGCATAGCCAAGAGGTGAGAGCCCTGGCACGGCAATCGAAAGGGCGTCGGTTCCACACCGCTCATGAGCATGCGACTGGGCCTTGGGCAGGACAATAAAAGGCATGCCTGAAAGTGGACACGAAGATTGGCTTCATTGGCTTTTTGATCACTTCAGCCAAATCTGCAACTACTGGGTGGAAGCCAGGATACGACAAACATAAATCATCAATTTATTCCAAATTAAATATCTACTAAAATTAGAAGACTTACTCGAATCATACAGAGCTGCAATTGATCAGCCTGGCCAGTGCATCCACTTTCCCCGACTACTCCGTTGACACATTGTCGCGAGCGAGATTGCTCTCCCCCACCGCAGGTAAGGCTACAGGCTGACCATGCGTTCCACAATGACCAAGATGGGCAAGCCTAAAGAAAAATGGTTGTCACATTTTTGCTTTAAATGAATAAAACATAAAACAACAACAGCAATAAATCAAATGAAAATGCATTCGCAACATACAAAAGCGACAGCAACATAGCCTTCGAAAAACATGCATGGAGAAACAGAATTTTACTGATATTTTTACTTAACGTAGGGTATGTCTAGAAGTCTTAAAAGGATAGGCTACAGTACTCATGCTTGTAATGCTTATTAATTACAAAGACTACTGAAATCTACTCAAAGATAAAACATATGGTACCTGACTCTGACAATATTCTTGAGCAGTGACTGGTCCGTTACATCCATAGTTTCCTGCTTCACCATTGATGCATTCCCTAGTGTGAGAACGGATGCCACCTCCGCAAGAAACGCTGCATTCGGTCCAATTTCCCCAAGTTGACCACATTGGACAAGGCTGGTGAAGAAGATTTTAAAACTCAGTGCGGCAAAATAATCGAGTGATTTTAAATAGGCTGCAAAGCAATAATGCAAGGTTTCATGATATCTTGTTTTTCGATTAAAACTAACCAAATCATTGCAGGTGATTTCTTCTAAAACTTCACCAATGCAACCGTCTTCTCCAACTTGACCCCCGGAACAAGTTCGCATTCGTCTCTGTGTTCCACCAGCACACGTAACTGAACAAGTACCCCAGTTTGACCAATCATTGAAAAACGGACAATCCTGGAAGAAGTAGACAGAAGGTTGAAAGTCTTAGTAACCTTTAGCAAAATAAAAACTAACTTTAAGAATACACTTTTAATATTAATATAAGTTTCACATAAACTACATTTCCATTTTGCAATCAACACAAACTAAAGATGTGATTTTTTGTCACATTTATGATAAGCCAGAAAGATAAGATTCTTACTCCTCTAATACAACTTTCAGTTTCTTCTTCATCTCCTTCGCATGAATTATCTTGATCTTCGTTGACACAAGTTCTAGTTCGAGATCTGGCTCCTCGACCACACGATATGGAACAAGTAGACCAATTTGCCCATTCGCTCCAAAAAACGCACGCCTGTTGTAAAAACATTTGTTCTTACACAGAGCAAATGTGTGATTAGCATGAAGCTCTGTTTATCTTTAGTTTACTACACAGCTACATTGTTATAGCACAATTAGGCCTACTTACCTCACTGTTGCACTCTTCCTGTTCTCTTCCGGTTCCTAAGCAACCATCGTCACCAGGATACCCGTTCTGACATGCTCTAGTCCTCCTGCGCAATCCACCTCCACAAAAAACGTTGCATGCCGTCCAGTCTGACCAATCATCCCAGAAAGGACATGTCTGAAGTTGTAAAATGAGCATGTACAGTCTAAGGATTTTATTATTTTCTATAAATTAATACAAGTTATACAAAGCATCTGTAGAGTTATTTCTAAGTGGTTAAATGTTACACAAGATTTTCTTTGCCACAAAAATCCTTTCAACTCACTTGCTGGTTGCATAAGTTGGTGTCGCTTTCAGAACCGTCACATTCTAATTCATCATCTTCACTGATGCAAGTTCGCAATCTAGTGGTAAATCCGCCAGCACAGGTGTCAGTGCAGGCAGACCAGGCTCCCCACGAAGACCAATAGTCACATGCCTGTTTTATTTTAATAAAACAACTTGTAATGATTCTTAACTAAAAGCATTGATATAAATCAAAAGTTCTCATCTGCAACTGAAACTCAGCAAAAACGACTTGGTTTCAACGGCAAAGCGTAAAATTGTTTATAGATTGATCAAAGCTTTTACTAATACTAAAAAAAAGGCTGATTTTTTTCACAAACCAAATTTTAGATAATGAACAATTCTGTGTATTTTGCATTGGTAACATGTTGGATAACCAAACTAAAATCTAGTTTTGAATTTTTACTGCTTTTGCGTGTCGTTTTGCTTAAGAACTAAACCAACTATTTGAGACAAATAGCTCTGCTTAAGAAACCTACAGTACATTGAAGTTGAAAACCCGTTAGATTAAGCAGTAAATTGAAAATATAGCCTACATTTCGAAATCGAATCAAATACCTGGGAGTTGCAAAAGTTGTCCTGCTGAGCTCCACCGCCGCAACCGACTAGTCCAGGAAACCCGTTGACACAAGTCCTTCCCCTCTGACGAATACCGCCACCACATCTTACTGAGCAAGCTGACCATTCCTGCCAGTCGCTCCAAAGTGGACAGGCCTGGAAAACAAATTCTACTTAAGATACAGTTAAGGTGTCCAATAATAAAACTTTCCAAACGTATTTGTTGCTTACCAGATAAATTAGATTGTTTAAAATTAATAGTGCAGTAAGCCACCTGAGAATTGCAGACATCTTCTTCAGTGTTAAGTCCGGCACATTCAAACAATCCATTATTGACACAAACGCGATCTCTAACTCGCGTTCCTCCATTGCAAGTCACAGGACAGCGGCTCCATGGAGACCAATCGGCCCAATACGAACAAAACTAAAAAAAGCAATCATTGTAATCAAATTAGTCATATTAAGTAATTTATGTATTTTTGTGAAAAGAAAGCTGTGGTCAGCGCAAAAGTAGCTTGAGCAACAACTTGCTCAGATAGACTGGATAAAACGCCTAAAACGGGTCGTAGTAGTTGCAACTCCAAAATAATACAACACAAAAGTACATTGAAAAAAACAAACAATAGCAATCGATCGCAAACCTTACTAGTGACCCGCAGTCTGCCCCGTTAAGTCAGTGTCCGCCCCGTTAGCTCAATATTTATCTGATCCGTACTCCGACACCGTTCCATGTCAAATAAGCTATGACACCACACGGGTATGGCAGACTTGATGACCAGTTCGGTCCTTCTGCCACTCCCATCATCATCAGCAAACAACCTAACTCACATTGTAATCTTGTATTTTTTTTTTCACATGTGCTGATGATGCAAAAATGAAAGAACTTTTTCTTCTTCCGTTAGCTCAGTGGTTAAGCCCCGAACTCAAGATCACGCGGAGCTAGTTCAGATCTTAAGATGTGCGCTTGAGCAACGCATTTCAGGCTGCTTTGCATTCAGCGGCACTAAATGGATGAGGTAATTTCCCGGCAACAACATTTCAACAATCGAAAACTTCACTCTGTCAATCTTGATAACCGGCCAGAAATAACCCATCAGAGGCTTTGTTAGTTCGAGAATAAAGATTCAAAACCAAACCATCAAACCACACGCAAAGTTACAAAAATTCAATAATAATATATTAAAATTAAAAGTACCCCTCTGATGCAACTTTCTGAAATCCTCTCTTGGCCTTCCGGGCATCCCTCATCACCTATCGCCCCATCAGTACAACTTCTCTCTCGAGAGCGCAATCCACGTCCGCATGACTCGCTACATTCGCTCCATTCTCCCCAGCCAACCCACGTCGGACAATCCTGCAACATTATGACCTTCTGCTAAAAGAACATGGTGCTTTTTTCTGGTGTTTAAATAAGCTAAAGTCTTTTTCAGATTATGTTCCCTGACACACTGCTGTGCCACAAGAGGGTTGCAAGTCTACCACGAAAGTTTGGTGATGTATAAGTTGCAGCCAGACAGCAAAACTACAACTGTCAAATTCATTTAGAAGGGAACATCTGTTTTGGTGTAGCAGTGGGCTACGATAAATTTCCGATAACCAACTGTTTAAATCGTTTGATCGTCAAATCACTCTGAAGGTCAACCATTTAACTACGCAATAAAAGATGACGCATCCACTTTCTACTCATCACAATATTATGTGACATCACAATAATAAAAATCGTTTCACAAAGTAGGCCTATATTATTTTTCTGCAAAACATCTTTTTTCTGCTAACACATTTTGATGAAGTTAAAATTAAGTGAAATTACTTCATTGGCGCAGCTTCGAGTGTCTGTAGAATTTCCATCGCATCCACTCTCCACGTTACACTCTCTATAACGTCGAGAATAACCGCCGCCACAGGTAATGCTGCAATCTGACCATTCGCTCCACTCTGACCATGTCGGACATTCCTGAAGCGATGAAATATTTTTGTTAAAGTAGCTATTATAAAAGTGAGCTAGAACACATTATAACCTAGAAATTCCAAAATTGTTTGCAAGTAAAGCACACTACTTCAGCGCAGTTCATACAACATACTAGTTTGCATGTGAAATATTGCAACTAGTAACAGCATAACCATGTCTAAAAGTGCTTTTGTTACGTTTATATTAAGTCCAATAGTTGAAGGAGTAAATAAAGCTTTCTTACCAGAACTACAGTATACAGTAGTACCACAATAGCCTACTTTATTGCCTAGCTTACCTGTTCAGAACAGACTCCAGTTTCAGAAGAAGATCCGAGACAACCAAACTCCTCTTCTTCACCATCAATACAAATCCTTCTGCGAATGCGAGTTCCACTTCCGCACGTTTCAGAGCATTCTCCCCATGAGTTCCATGCGGAGTAATATGCGCAAGGCTGGAAAGAATGAAAAAAGGCTCAAAAAATGTTACGTTCAATTTGTGATTGTGTTAAGTTGAAAGTTCTAATGTTCATTTTTTACCCATATCCTCTTAGCGTCAGTTTAAACTGACGCAGGAGGATGTGGGTTAAAGTAGCACTTTTCAAAAGTATGGTACAGACCTGTTCGTTGCAGAAGTTTTCCCCAATAGTCGGCCCTAAACATCCGTCCACTTTTGGGTCACCATTGACACATAATCGAGAGCGCGACCGTATGCCCCCACCACACGGTTCGTCGCATTCGTTCCAATTCGTCCAGAACGACCAGAAGGGACATTCCTTTTAGAAAAAGTATTAGTTTAAATCATAAACGATTCAGGTTTTCAACTTCAACGAGCATTGCTTCACATGATAGTGCAACATGTTCTTTTTTATAAAAAATTTCCGCCCAGGATTCAATGTCTTAATCATAAGATCAATTTGGAAATAATACTTCATTTAAAACAATGTTACGATAAATTATTATCGAAAACAGCTTTTCGTACCCACTATTGATGTGATTAATGGGCAATTGACTACACACATACAAAAAATACAAGTTATTGTCATTCACTGAAGTCAAAGAAAAGTCATAAGTGGAAAAATTATATATGTAATATACCGATGTATTGCATGTCTCTTCTTCTCTACCATCACCAGAACATCCGCCCGTACCAGCAACGCCATTCACACATTTCCTCCATCGAGTTCTAGTCCCATTTCCACCGCATGTGGAGCTACAAATTGTCCATGCAGACCAATCTTGCCAGAAAGAACATTTCTGCAACATGGAAGGCAGATAATTTTAACTTTTTGAACTAAATCTAAAAACTTTTTATTTGAAACGACATCTCTTCTATGATATAGCATAGCCTACCAATTGAAATCCAAACTAAAAAATGTTCTCTTTATGGCTTGAGCAATTTTATGTGCGGTTTGTCGTTTATTGCGTTTATTATGGAGAATACAGCAGATAGCAAACGATGATTCCGCCCAAACACGTACATACCCCTCGAACGCAGTCTTCAAACGATATTGCCTCCCCATCACAATCAGCGTCCCCGATATCTCCATTCAAACACTCTCGTCTGTGGCTCCTGACTCCTCTGCCACAAGATACCGTGCATGACGTCCACGCTCCCCAGTCTCCGAACCGTGGACAGTCCTAAGCAAGTCAGAAACGCAACTGACCGTTAGCCGGCGTTATATTCATACCACGGTAAGTAACATCACAGCAGTGACGTTGCAACGGGTTTATGTTAGGGAGGTAAGTGTAGCTGATGTGGATTTGTTTGCTACATTATCCTGCACATATCATATCTACAACGTCACATACAAGAAACAGGGAAAAGTTTCTATGAAGCAGTTACTATCTTTCTTTTGGCAGCTATGCCACTAGGTTGATAGGCCATCTGATCACAATCCGCTATGCTATGAACCTAAGTGTAAATAAGCAAGCCAAAGCTGATTTAGTGCGGTGACTTTGAAACTGTAGGTAAACATGTGTTAGCTTCACATAGTTTACGGTAAAATGACTTTAACTTAATTCATGACTACACTAACCTTATAAAATATACCAATACCTGAACATTGCACTGCAGACTTTCACTCAAATCCCCGATGCATTCTGCTTGGCCAACCCTTCCATCAATGCATGATCGTGTGCGTGTGCTGTATCCCACTCCACAGTCTTCACTACATGGAGAATACTCTGACCAATCGGACCAGAATGGACACGACTAAATTTGTAAATAAAAAGTCATAGTTACAAAAACGGATGACAGTGAGTTCATAAAAGTTATTAAGGGTGCTTTAATTGACCGGAATCATTATTGGGTGACGACAGCAAAAAAATTGTCAGCGATAACATTAACAGTAAAAGCAACCTTTTACGAAGTTGACTGTCTTACTCTGCTATTGCAGTTTGTGTCTTCAACCGTCGGTCCTTGACATCCAACATCGCCAACTTCACCGTTTACGCAAATTCGTGAATGAGATTGAGAGCCGCCTCCGCATGTGACTGTGCATGAACCATATTCGCTCCACGGTGACCAGTACGGACAAGCCTGTAAGTGCATGGTTACTTAAGCATGTTTTGGTATTGGTTTTGTTTATTGCTCTGTTTGCAAGGGTAGCATAAAATAGAAAAAAGCTTAAATCATCTGCTACCACAGTTTGTTGCAGATTCAATCTCTCTGAGTTATTTCATTGTCAGCTACTTAGCCGAATGGTGAGAGATCTTGCACGATGCAAAGTATGGCATCAGTTCGACATCTATCAAGAGCACTTGACTGTGCCCTTGGTGAGACAGTCAACGACATGTCTGAACGTGGCCACGACGATCAGCTTCCTTGCCTTTCCGGCCACACAATCGAAATTAAAGTACAAAACATTCAAACAAAGAATGTCTTATTTTTTTCTATGTTGTGGTAGAACTTGAACTGCATGTTATTTATTTACTCTATAGTAATTTATTAATTTTATTTTTCATCACAATCAAAATTTATTTATTTTAGTTACTGCACCAACTTACGCTTCCTGCGCAATAGTCCTCCTCCGAGGCTGCTCCCCGACACCCTGCATCATTAACATCCCCATCAATGCATAGTCTGCTTCGGAGGCGTGATCCTCCTCCACAAGAGGCGCTACAGCCCGACCACTCGGCCCAATCAGACCACCTCGGACAAGGCTGAAAAATAAATTAAAAGTGTCGACATCTAAAAGGTTTTAAACCTTAAAAGGCAAAAAAGTCAATACACTTCCTAAACAGAAAAGTTGCTATACCCTCCTTGAAATTCATTGTCGGTATATTTTAAAATAATTCTTATGAAGTGCTCTGAAGACATACTGTACAAGCCCAAAGTAATTTACTGGTAATCAAAGCAGGATGAAGACCTTTAAGAGGCCCAAGGTAATAAAAAATATACTGTCACTGTATTATTTAATTACAAAGTAAGCAAAACATAAATACAACTTTTACGTGTTTCATTGGCAATTTATTAAAAAAACTCTTTGGCACTCAGGTTGCATATCGAAATCATGAGTTATTTTAGTGATTAAATAATTGGGGCTGTAGGCAAGGAAAATAAAACCTTCAAGCATGTGCTTATCTTGTTAACAGTTAATCCAGATGGATTAGGAGCTAGCTAGCTCTGGGGAATAAAACAATGTCAAACGTAACTGATAGAAAACTTTAAAAGTTCTCACCAGGTTGTTACATGTACGTAACTCTTCTGTGCTATCCTGGCATCCCTCATCTCCAGGATCTCCGCCAACACATCTGCGAGATCGAGATTGTTCTCCACTGGAACCACACGTTGAGCTGCAATCGCTCCATTGCGACCACTCATCGAAAAACGCGCAGTTCTAATGACACATTTTATGAAATATGAATTTTAATAAAAAAGCCCAAAATCACGACTTTGTAACGGCGGTGTTTGCAGCTTTTTAATTAAGTCACTAGAGTTTGATAAAATAAGTTTCACACAAATTTTGTATATATTGTAAGTCATCAAGTCTGTAAGTATATACTGTAAGTCATAAGTCACTTACATTTTTACACAGATTTTAGTCAGATTTTTTTGCACTTACTAAGTGTTTTAATGTCTATATTCTCTAGCTTATAAACTTACGCCTCTTATGCAGGTTTCAATATCCAAAGACGATCCTTCACACTGATCGAGTAGATCGGGGATCCCCCCATCACACAGTCGAGAACGAGATCGAGAACCTTGCCCACACTGAACAGAACAGTCTGCCCAAGTGTCCCAAGCTGCCCAATTTGCACAAGTCTAAAACGTTTGTGTTACTAATTAGTAAAATTCCATTCTGGAACTTTCGAAACACTTGAACGGATAACAAATCATTTAAATGCTTAATAATCATTAATTTGACATTAAAACTATAAGAAATTTGTTTTTGCTCACAACATTTTGCTCACTGGATACATTTTACGCTGCTCTTACAAAATTATTGCATGATTCTGTTTCATCAAGATCTCCAGTGCAGTCTAGAAACGCGCCGTTATTAGAAATAACACAAGTTCTTGATCTTCTTCTAATTCCCCCACTGCAAGACCTGCTGCATCTTGTCCATAATCCCCATGTAGTCCATGATGGACAGACCTAGGAAAGAAAGTAAATTTTCCTTGCTATTATCGAATATTAATAATTAAAACAACATAAATAAGTTTTATTAGACGAGGCATGTTATGCCATGTGGGTCGTTTACCTTTATTATTCTTTCTCCAGTCAACTGCTAATACCATTGACATTTTTGGCACTTTGACAAAATTAAAAAGTTTATGCATTGCAAATCCACTACTTCGACACCAAAAAGTATTATATTTGCACAATGAATTTGACATTAGCCTACTGTCAATGAAGCTGTCGAGTATACATTTGCAGGAAATAATTGCCGCTTACAAAGTCGTTGCAATTGCCAGATTGTAGAATATCACCCTTGCAACCTTCATCACCAACTTCTCCGTTAATGCAGTCCCGAGATCGTGTTCGAGATCCTCCTCCACATGGCTGAGTGCATAATGACCATGGAGACCATGGAGGAAAAAATGGACAGGCCTGAAGAAAATATTGCAATAAAGTGGATTAAGAAGTAGGCTAGTTACAAACATTTTGCAGCCTTTTAGATGGCCAAAAATTTGTACAAGCATTATGATACAAAGTTTGCAAATTGTATTTTGCTGTCGCATATGAAACAGATAGGAATTTTACTTGGCCATTGCAAAACCCTTGCTCGGTTGTGGATCCCTGGCATCCTTCCTGTCCAAGCTCTCCGTTGATGCAATCTCTAGTACGAGATCTAACTCCTCCGCTGCACGTTACTGAACATGAACCCCACAGAGACCATAGTGATAATGAAGGACATTCCTGTATACAATAAAAAAACATCGGTCCATTGGCAATCTGCTTGTTCTTAAAAACAAATCTGCTTCAGTCATTATAGCTACCGATAAATTAAAACTTTACAGGCTACTAGTTGAATGATAAGGTACTCTGCTTAAATGATGCTACGATTACAGCATTTGAATGATGCTACGATTACAGCATTTGAACGTAATTTTGAACTTTTGTGCTTTTTGTTTTTATTTTTTGATAAAACCACTTAGCCTATTTTATTCCCCCGGTAGCCCACAAAGGTTGCTATCAATCAACTCCTATAGAGGTTATAAATGCGGCTTAAAGTAAACTTAACCCACGGTTAGTTTCATATTATTGCGCACATTTTCATACAACGTATACGTACAAGTTTCCTAAAACTTACATTTCCACCACAGCCCTCAATCTCGGAATCAGATCCTTCACATCCTGCTACGTCAGGGCTTCCATTCTGACAAAATCGGAGACGTGACCTGCTTCCTACTTCTCCACAGGTTGTGCTGCATCGAGTCCATTGACTCCAGTCTCGCCAGTACGGACAGTCCTAAGTCAACAAAGTGTTACATAAAGTAATTCACTCTTTATAAGGACTTGTATCAGACTGCATCACAACGAAACACTTTGCGTATTTTTCTGACGTACGGCTGCTTTGTCTTTGCTGGGTCTATTTGAAAAATATTTTCAGTTAACGTGTTTCATTGTTTTGAAGCTCATTACACTTATGAAGATATAACATCAATCACATCATTGACGCGATAAGCAGCAACAGTTTTACAATGACTTATACTGATTTTTGAATGAAACATCTTAAGTTTGACATACGCCAATAACACATCCGATGAATTGAACACCATCTGCCGATCTCCCACAGGCTTCAGTTTCGTCACATCCTCTTCTTCGAGTGCGAGTTCCTCTACCGCAAGACACGCTACAGTCGGAAAACTCCGTCCATGTTGTCCATTGTGGACATTCCTGAAAAATAGGAGATACTTGATCATTCCAGTAAGTAGTCTCCATCATACCCTGTTATCCCATGTAGGTAATTGTGGAGAACTGTTGAGCATTGGGTGAGAAACCAATTCTGTAGGAGGTGAAATCATAAAGAAACAGCAACAGAAAAAAAAAACAGAACAGAACATTTAGTTTATAACAGGGAATGGACTAGTTGGTTTTGAGTTGAATACCAAAAGATATGCTATTCTGATACAGCATATCTCACCATTAAACACGAAGGACTTGAAAAACAAAACAAGTACGCAAAGTTTACGTCAAATTGAAGAGATATTCTTTTCCACAAGTTGCAGTGGCTTGTTCTAGTCACAGAGAAGATTAAAGCTTCGCACAAAACGTTTGAATATCGCTAACCTGCAACATTCAATAGACCCTGGCTCGAATGGATTGTAATAATACGTTACGATTACAGACCTCTGTTGAGCACGTTCTAAATTCTTGATCATCTTCTAAGCACCCAGCGAGACCAACAATTCCATTAGCACACAATCGTGTCCTTGAGTTTCGTCCACTGCCACAAGTCGCTGAACAATCAGACCATTCACTCCACGTGGTCCAAAGTGGACATAACTATGAAATACAGTATGATTTTGTAAGTGATCAACATCAAGTAAAAAACTTATAAATAGTGGATCGTGTACGGTTGTATGGAGTAGCTATTGCAATAATGGCAAATTATGAGTAAAACATAGTGGGGAGCTTGTAATGAGCGTAATAGATGGTGTTAAATTTAATTGATGTGTTGGAGCAACAGATGATGCAACCTAACAATAGCTGTAGCGTACCTGAGAATTACAAGTATCCGCTTCAGCAGCTCCACCAAGACACCCTGGATCCCCAGGATCTCCGTTGAGACATACTCGTGTTCGGATACGAGTTCCTCCTCCACATGAAACACCGCATCGTCGAAATGGGTTCCAGTTGCTCCAATAAGAACAACTCTAAACATTTGATGTGAATTGTTAAGTTTAATGGCCCAGCTTGAGTTATCTGAACTCATATGAAAAAACACAACAAAAAATTAAAGTAGCTCCACAGTCCATACGAAGAAATAAATAATATTTATTTTTGTACATTATGAAAATATTATACCACACAAAACAAAACGATGGAAATTTGATATCCCACAATTTCATTTCTTGAAAGCAGTAAACAAACCTGAGTACCACAGGAGCGATAGTCCGATATCGAACCGAGACACCCTTCAGCTGCTTCCCCATCAGCAAGACATAGACGGGATCGTGTTTGAGTTCCGCCACCACAAGTTACTGTACACCCGACCCATTCATCCCATGATGACCAGGCTGGACATACCTACATCAATACGAGTGAAATATAATACAACGATAAAGGTCGGGCCACCTCTATGAATGTATATTTTAATGGAAGTGACAATGAGCAGGCTTTTGTTCAGAGAATTTTGATTTTGTAGTAACCGTATAAGATTGTGCTTATGAAACCAGCTCAGTGGCTTAGTGGTTAGTGCGCCCGCCTCTGAAGCGGTAGGCATGGGTTCGATACCTTGTCGGGTCATACCAAAGACTTTTTAAAAATGGTACTGAATCTAATTTCTGCTTGGCACTGAGCAATGGAGTAGATTCGGGTAATAATGTACTCAGTTGCGCTTCTATACGGCTGCATTGACACTGTTTGTTATGTAAAGCGCTGTGGAGCAACGCATTCTGCGATGGATACAGCGCTATGTAAAAACTAACATTATTATTATTATTATAAAACCAATAAAAGCGAAGAAAGGCGTTCTTCCCGGCTATCAGCACAAGGCTGATTACTCACTAGCACAGCGAGCTGCAGTGACGCTTCGCTAACCAGAACGGTGTAGCTTCCACGCCAGCCATTGAGACCTCCAATTAAACGTTTAAGTTATTTTGGCAGCCGATTGTAGCATCGAATAGACAGCGTGTCTACCGCTACATCGAAGAGTAACACGTGTCTATTCGATGCTACAATCGGCTGCCAAAATAACTTAAACCAATAAAATGTGATAAAAAAAATTGTGCTCAACCGTAGTGCATTTGAGGAAGCAATCAACGGGCACAAACTTATTCAAATGAATCTGAATGGTTGGTTCTGAAAAATTGCAAAATAACGTAGTTTTTGGCGTATAAATTAAACCTAACTTAAATAAAAGTCGATTCTCGATTTATAAGTTGGACCGCAGAAACAAGGCAAGTGAATATTTTACAACTTTAATCAAAAACATACTGTAGCTTTATTATTCTATTTCATAAACGTTACCTCTCTTGTGCAAACTCCTCGCTCAAGCAGCTCTCCTTCATCGCAACCTATCTCTCCAACTACACCGAATTGACAGTTCCTAATGCGTGATCGCACACCACGACCACACGTTGCCGAGCAGGTAGTCCACGGAGACCAGTCAGAAAATCTTGGACAAAGCTGAAAAAAGCACATCGCACAACCATTAAGATTATCCTTGAAAGAACTGAATGACTTTCAGGTTCAACTTTCATAATATTTGATCAAAGGTAAACTTTAAACCTATGAGTATAAAATTGTAAAGTGGGCCTACCACTGAGCCTAATCACAACGTATTATAACTTCGCAAGTCACCTGAACGTTACATCGGTCGGTCTGAATTTCATCACCTCTACAACCGACATCACCTGGCTCTCCATTCACACATGTTCGAAAGTGGGTCCTGGATCCACTCCCACATGTGACCCCACATACACTCCATTCACTCCAGTTATCCCAGAAGGGGCAAGACTGGGTTAAATAAACTTGATTACAAAATACGTTCACAAATCGATAACAATGCATCACGGCTATTAATCTTTGAATAATTTACCTTAAATAAAATTAATTAAATGCATTATAACGTTTTCGCAAAAATTGCGACGAAAAAAAGATAACCGGCCAGATCATGTTAACTCAATCTCAAAATAAAGGAAAGTTTTGTAAACTACAATAAACGCACTAACTCTGTACGCAACATAAATTATCTGCAGTGTACCTGTGCAGCGCACTCCAAAGTCTGCACATAATCTCCAATGCATCCATCCGATCCTCGAATTCCATTGTTGCAGTTTCGAGTTCGCGTCTGACGCCCACCGCCGCAAGTCCGACCGCAAGCCGACCATTCACCCCAATCAGCCCACAATGCGCATGACTGAAAACAAGACATAAAAATGTTTGTCACAAACAATGAAACTCTAGTTTCTTTTCAAGACTTCAATAATTTTATAATGAATTTTCCAAATTTGAAACGCCTGCGTCTTGAATCTCACCCTTTCAAAGCATTCATCGTCTTCACTTGAGTCTCCTGCACAGCCCGAGTCATTCTCGTCACTGTACAGACATGTCCTAAAATGAGATCTGATTCCAATGTTGCATGTCTGAGAGCACTGGCTCCATTGACCCCATCGTGACCAAGTAGGACATTGCTGAAGAAATAAAGAAAAGTTGTACACACATTAAAAAAATTGTGAGAAATTTGATAAAATGCAATGGAATTGAGAACGTAGCCCTCTGAAGGAGTCAGTTGTATTTGATTAACGAAACGTCAGAATAAATGTTGATTGGTTTAACTAATTTTACACAACACATAATGCCGTCAAATCGTTTCAAAGACGTTGAATTATATAACACAATTAATGGAAACCTGGCCATTGCAAAATTCTTCTCTGCGGCTTTCTCCACCACAAACGTTTATGCCATCGCTGCCAGCACAAGTTCTAGCAAAAACGCGCATGCCCCCTCCGCATGTGGCACTACACGACACAGATTCGGTCCATGTACTCCAAGAAGGACAACCCTACAACGAAAATAGATTCATGTTTTCAGTTGTCATAAGCAGTTACACAACAGTAGTTTGTTACATAATCAAACAATACATTTCAGTTTGTAATGTTTAAAAGCGTTGAACCTGGTAACTCGCCTTAGTGCTAATCAATATTTTATTTACGTACTTGTGTATTACAGACACTGAGCTCTTCAGCTTCCCCCACACATCCATCAAGACCTTGGTCTCCATTCACGCATACTCGTTGTCGGAAGCGGGTACCACCGTCGCATGTCTCTGAACATCGCGACCAAAAATTCCAGTTTGACCAATAAGAACAAATCTATAAAGTTTTAATAAAAGTTGGTTTCATAAGTATTGGCGTCAAACAAATAACATAATTCTACGTAAAACGCCTAAGCAGTGCTTACATTGTTTACTTCTCACAAACTAATAAAATGGTGTTGATGGGGTTAACGTAGCACTGCTGAACCTATCGCAGATATGCGTTAATTTCGATGCTTTACTATCAGGGCCGTGTGAGCATCTTCTCAGGCCCCCAAAACATCCACTAGCGGGCTCCTATGTTTTGTGATGGCTCGTAAAAGTAGGACAAGAAAGCGTTAGGTTGTGGCCGCAAAATCTTTTACTGTAGGAAAAAACTCACGTGCGATATTTCAGCAAAGGGTAAACAACTGTAAGATTGTTTAGAAATGAGTGGGCCCTTAAACAGCCGTGCCCCCCCCGGCCTTGTTTACAACACAGCTACTTTTAGCATAGCGTTATGATAACACAGTGGAGTATATTATTACTTAAATTCATTCCTCCAATGCTGAGTGGTGAGCCTTAATCATATTCCAAAGCTATTTTAGTTATGCTTTACAAACCCATGTTGTACAAAATTCACGTTTATTTGCATGTAAGCCTACTAGGCCGGTGAGCCAGTTAATGAATAGATACATAAACAGCTTGCTTATCTTATTCGGTTACTAACTAAGCTATAAAATTGTGCAGTTTAAACTTACCGATCCAAAGCATTCCCCTTCCTCAAAACTAGGCCCAACGCAGTCATTGTTGAGTCCACTATCATCAAAGCACACTCTTCTCCGATTTCGTATACCAATTCCACAAGTGACAGAACATAATGACCACTCAGCCCATTCTACCCAGTTTGCACAGTTCTACAATATTAAACAAATCAAATGAAATAAATGAGATAAACTGATATGTTTTTCAGATAAAAATACAAGGTTTGGAAATTAGGCTGCACTTGATTGTCCCAGCAATGTTGTACAGGATTATTAACTAGCGGCAATTGTTCACAAACACACAACGATAAAATATTTCTATAAATCATCACAACTCACCTGGCCAACACAGGAAACTCTATCGGTTTCAGATCCTCTACAACCATCGTCTCCAGGATAGCCACCGACACAAGTTCGATTCCGAGAGGTATATCCTGCACCGCATGCTCTGTTGCACTCACTGAACTCAGTCCAAGCACTCCAAACAGGACAAGGCTTAAAATATTCAAACAATTTTATTGCGTTCATAGTTTACACAAAAGTGCAAAACAAATTAAATTAAGCAAAACTAGTGTAGTTAGTAGAATTTACAAATTGTGACCAATTTCTCTAAAATTTTGTTTTTCTAATTTCGAAAGGTCAAACTTTACAACCATGATGTGTTTTTTTAAGAACGCACACAGTAATTTCGCAGCAATAAAAAAAAGACAATTGATTTTAGTGTCCTAAGTAGATAAACACTTAATAGCTTATGAATCGCATTAGTGTAATATTCAGAAATACCTACTATAAAATCAAATTCAATTACCACTCAATAAAAACCTTCACAGCTTGTTTTACCTTATTAAGATCATTAAAAGGAACTTATTCGAATAGGATGACTATATGCATTCAAACATTCAAATATATTCTGTTTGAATAAGTTCATTCTCATGATCCCAGACAGTAATTTTATCTGGTCCAGATCTGGGAAAGATCTGGTCAGATCCGTACCAGATCTGGGAAAGATCTGGACCAGATAAAGTGGTTGTCTCTGATCCTATACAACAGGTTGTCAAGTTTTTTTGAGAATAGTAGCTGAATTTGATGTAATTTGCTCTGCTCGGCTTATGCTTAGACCTGAGCACTTCTTGTAGTATTAACAGCATTTATTGTTGAAATTCTATAACAAATATAGGCTACTATACATCACTGCAATATTGTTAATTAAACTTATGCCAGACAACAAACTCGTCTACATTTCTCCAACCTGTACATTGCAAGGAATGGTATTGCTATATTCAGTGCCACACAGATCGAGGCCTACAATTCCATTTTCACAAGTTCGTGTGCGCGTCCTGACGCCACCATTACAACTTTCACTGCACGCACTCAAAGTAGACCAAACTGACCAGAAAGGGCACGCCTGAGATGTAAAAACAATACCATGTTTTATCGGTTGAGTCTTGAAGCCAATCAAACTTAACCAGATTTAAACTAACGAGGAATCAAGATGCCCTAGAGAGTTAGAATTGCAAATAATAAAGCAATGGCATGATAAGCTAATGATCTGAACGTTAACCTTCAAGTCAATCAATCATATTTCAGCAACACTGATTCGTATATTTATTCGTACCTGTAGAATACAAGGTTCCCAATCTCTCTCGTTGCCAAGGCAACCTTTTTCGCCAATGACCCCATTGTTACAAGATCGGGCGCGGAATCGTTGAGAATTTCCACAAGTTTCTTGGCATTCACCCCAAGATCCCCAATCTGTCCAAGTAGGACATGGCTGCAAAGGTAAAGTAGCTTATTTAAAAAGTTCTATTTTTCTTTTTCAAGTTACTGTGGATTACAAGGGCAAGTCTAGTTCCTCAAAGAATAAATTCGGTAAGCAATTACTACGTAATCATGTCGACTAACATAAATGAAATAGTACAGAATGAAAATTTTTTTATGTTTACAAGATTCAGATTCTGTTTTTTTGGTTTAGCACTACAGCACGTATACATCTATTAATCTATAGATACTTTAATAGATACATTGAATGTGGCGCTGGTACTGGGATGACAGAGAAAGACAACAGGGTAAAAGAAGTCTGCTGCCACCCTCATACAAATAATAATAAAAAAAAACTACGAAAAGATGCAAGGTGGTGTTGTTTATGTTGTATTATTTAAAAAGGTTTTTTTTGCTAATTTGGTACATCTAAAAGTATTGGTTTTATAATCAGTGGGAAAGGTGTTCCAGAATTTTCCAGCTAGGTATTCCATTTTTTTCTTGTCTATGTTCGATTTACAATTTGGCAGAAAAAATTTCTATCTAATTTTATGTCTAGTATATTGTGGTTATGACTTCATTTAGGTTTTTAAAATATTCGGAGAATCGATCAGGCATATTGTAAGCAGATTTATACATAAAAATAACCCATTCAAGATTAAATGTATAGTTCAGTTTAAGGACATTAAATTTAGATAATAAGGAGTTTATAGTGGTGTGAAGAGGAGAAAATAAGCAAGCTCTAATAAAGGTATTTTGCAGTGTTCGAATTTGAGCAAGTGACGTTGTGGAGACAAGAAACAGTGACTGGTTATACAGCATACACTTACATTAATATTGCAATCTTCCATAACTTTGACGTCACCGATGCATCCAACCTGGCCAACAAATCCATTATCACAGGATCGCAGCTGATGACGCTGTCCCCTACCACAGGTGCGGCTACAATCAGTCCAAGATGTCCAAGGTGTCCACGATGGACAAGCCTGTCAATGACATTTGACAGATTTTACTGTCAAAGTAATTTCTTTGCTGTTCGTCAACAACCAACAATTATTCTTATCGTTCGTTGCTAACAAATGTAATAAAGGTAGAAAATCCTATTAATTAGCTTTTGCATTTAAGCATTCCAGCCAGGAAAGCAATCCATTTTTACATCGATTTAACGTCTGAATACATTGAATCAAGCCAATAAAAGGTGGATTTTCAGTCTGGGAGTGATCCAACAATCGTTCTAAACTTACGCCGGTGTCACAAACATCAATGTCTGACTCAGCTCCTTCACATTCGTAATCGTCTCCAGGTGTCAAGCTGGTACATTGCCGTCTGCGAGTTCTCGCTCCAACCCCGCACGTTGTAGAACAGCTGTCAAATGAAGACCAAGGGGACCAATTTGGACAGTCCTGCAGCAATTTTGTAGGTTCGTAGATCAACTTTGCAACACTGCTATTGTTGCTATATGGTTTACAAACATGTTCTCGCTTGAAAACACATAACCTACTTACTAATAACAATTATCACCAGTCATAATTTAACTTATACAATCGACAGCATTGACAAATCAAATTTTTACCTCGCCAACAACCCATAGCTAAGAACTGAACAGATAAAAAATCAAACATGTAAAAATCTTTTTTTTCTAACAGCAGAAATCGTGTTGACGTTTCGAATAAAGTAGGTGTATAGGACTACCAGACATTACTTTTCTTGAAAATGTATAGCAAAATTTATTAAATACGAATTAACACAAAATCTTTACGTTATTTTCAGAAATAAGTAATTTTCTAAAACTCATAATACAGATTTAAGTTCTACATTAAAATGCATACCTGCTCGTTGCATGTGATGAGCTCAGTTGCATTCCCTAAATCCGAGCAATCAGCTCCGATAGGTTGGCATACTCTTACTCTTGTAGAACTTCCTCCTCCACATGACTGAGAGCATGCTTGGTACTCGCTCCAAGCTGACCATGAAGCGCAGTCCTAAAAAAGTTGGACTACAGTAAAAAGGAACAAGCACAATGTTATACATTTACATAAAAAATGGTTCCTGATGAAATCACACGCTTTTTTCTGGAATAATATAAACTATTGTTTATGTTTTGCTGCAACAAAGCTCATTGTAGTAATTGTGATAGTATATCTACGAATCAGTTTTGAAATCGTTGACTACCTCGAAGAAACAAATTTGCCTTTCTGTATCAAGCCCGATACAATCTCCCAACCCACTCTGTCCACGAATACAATTGCGTGTTCTTGTTCTTCTTCCTTGGCCACATGTAGCGCTGCAATCACTGTACGGAGTCCACGGAGACCAAAATGGACACTCCTAAAAATGTATTTGAGTTGTTTAAGAGCTTAAAAGTTTAGCAATGCAATATATTTAAAGTACTTTTGGGATGTCCACCGATGAATGAATATCTTATTTTTGTTGCAACTACTTTTGTCAAGAAATTTTAGCAGTACCTCGAAATTGCAAGAAATAGTTTCCGAATTTGGTCCTGGGCAACTTGACAAGCCATCACGAGCGTTTACGCATATTCTACGTCTTGTTTGCGTAGCTTCTCCACAGGTGACTGCACAACCACTGTACTCGCTCCATTCTGACCACATTGCGCATGCCTGAAAAACAGAAAATTATCCAATATCTTAAAAAGTTAAAGAAAAAGGATTAGGCCTACTACAAACTGATGTTAACTTTAACCTAATCTACATTTAACTTTAAAAAATTATAGGTTTTTGTTAATACGCAGCCTACTCCTGTTTCAAATCCATTTGCGATAAATTTTGCTGTTTTTGTCCTAGTAGTTTAATCATATGGAACATTAATTTTATGTGTTTAAATAAGATTTAAAAACAAATTATAAAGCACTGGAAACACATCAAACTAGGTCTCGTTGTGATGTTAAAGCAATGCTATATTTAAAACTTTTACAAGTTTTAAAAGCTTTCGAATGATAAGCTATTCATTTTCAAACCTGGTCATTGCACGATTCCTCATCAAAGGACGTTCCTGGACAGCCATCTTGTGCAATTTGCCTCACATTGCAAAACCTCGTTCGATTACGTAATCCACCACCGCATGGGGCACTACAACCACCCCAGAAAGTCCACGGGCTCCATGTTGGACATGACTGTAAACAAATAAAGGTAAAGATGCAGCCGAGTGGTGAAAGCGATTATATCACTCTTGAAAGGACGTCGGTTCCACGTCCATTGAAATCAGCAGTTATGCCCCTGGCAAGACACTCAATGAAATGCCTCAAGATGGACAAAACGTTTAAATGTTTTTTGTTTCCTTCCGTATAATGGAAATATTCAAGCATAGGGCGTAAGCGTGGATGGAATGTTTCAAACAACGTATCACTATTCACTGTTCGTTTGTATCCTAAAAAAATAAGGTACCGTTTCATAGATATACAGAACAGCGATAAAGCTTTCAAGTTGAGCCCTAAAATTCAATGTTGGAAATTGGATAAGATTAAACTGAACACAATAGGTTTCACAATAGATAAGCGATTAATTTTGCATTATGAATAATGTAAGTTAAATTTAAACTAATCATGGAACTTTTAAACCAATTTAAGAAATAAATTTACATTTGTAGCACAGGCTTCTTGATTCGTATCAACACCCTCACATTCATCCACACCATCTATGCTGTTAAGACAAAATCTTTCTTGAGTTCGGACACCGCCTCCACAAGTAACCACGCACGTTGACCAGCTTGCCCAAGCTGACCAAGATGGACATTCCTTCAAAACATAATCGTATGACGTTTAAATCTAAAATCATATTGTAACATGAATCAATTTTAGCAGAATTAATGTTACTATAACGAAAGATGAAAAGTTGCTTTATCAGGGCTTCAAACGCAACCGTAGATCTTAATAATCTTGCGATTATTTGCTGCAAATTAAGAATTGAATTTGCCTGCGTAAAATATTTTATAACTCTAATATCCTACCCGGAGGTTGCAAGCTTCCTGTTGAGTTCCGAGACCAACACAATCATTGGCAAGAGCTTCTTGCCTAAAACATGTCCTGATTCTTTCTCTTACTCCATCGCCACAAGTAAAACTGCACGATCCCCATGGTTGCCAAAGAGTCCACGCACTACAGGGCTACGTAATACAAAATAATACAATTTAATAAGAAAAAGAAACTTTATGAAAGCAAATGTCACAAATTTAGATGATTTAACCAAAAATGTGTTGTTGGTTCATTGCACAATGTCAACAGCTTTTAATATAAACACTGAAACAAAATAGGTCTCGTTACCCTGTTGTTACAAGGAACTAATCGCGTTTCTGCTCCTTCACATCCAGGTGATCCAGGATTACCACCAATGCATGTTCTTCTTTGCCTCACAGTCCCTCCTCCACAAGATTCAGAGCAGTCAGGGGTGACAACATTGAGAGGATCGGGAGAAATTGGCCATTCCGTCCAAGTTGCACAAACAGCCTGTAGTAACGAATATTTGTTATAAAATCAGTGCTTTTTAGCTCAAAACAATAATATAGGTGGGTACCTCTGCTTCTTGAATAATATATCAAGGTGTGAAATCCGTGACCCGCAGACCAAGTTTGGTCTGCAATTTAACATTTTGTGGCCTCCGAGGCAAGGTCAGTGGCGCAAAGATTTTTTAGTATTGTCTTGTAGTTGTAATATCTGGTAACATTATTTTTGCATTAGCAATTCGACTAATTCAGTCTGAACGAATTCAATTGCAGCATTCAAGTCAATTTTCTCAATAAATCACGGTAAACGTGAATTATACTGGAAGTTCACAGTTTAAGATTTCTAAAGTATTTTTTTTTAATGTGGAGTTCATTTTTATGTGCAAACCTAGTGTTGTGAAGCCGAAATGTGGGTTGTGCTATGAAATGTTGTCGAACGAAGTTACAGAGACATGTGAAGACGAAGCATCCGGAACATGCAAAAAACGAAAGTATTATTTTAAGCACCAAGAAGCGGCATTGAAGCGCATCTGGTTTGACTAAGTAACAAATCCTGCACTTTTACGTAGCCTCTAAGCAAGTCGAGCTGTAATAAACCACCCTACAACTCATTGTTTGCGTCTTGTCTGTTGCAGGCATCAACATGTGCCGTCCCCGAGCGGAAGCTTGGCTGTCATTTGCTTCCACGTTCCTCTGCTATTCATGGATACTAGCCATAGATTGAAAAAAAACAAAAACAGTAGAGTACTGAAATTGTTTGTACATGTTGTCTGAGTCTTGGGTCGCGAGATATTAACTAAACGCAGATTGTGATGCTAAAGAAATGTTCGAGAACCCCTGTCTAACAAAACAAAAACTTGAAACTACACACCTGTCACATCTGTCTTTAAATTCCATACATACTTTGCCATCAATTGTCTCTAAGATTTCTTGTTTATTTTGTATAAAAAACCCAGATTTTTTACACCCATTGAGTACCATCACATTTGGCTAAGAAAAGATACCTGTAGAATGCAGTTCACGGTTTCTTCAGAATCACCGATGCAAAACTCGCCAGATGTTGAAGAAATACAAGTGCGGCTTCTAGTCGTAGTTCCTACATCACATGTAGCACTGCAGGCACTCCACGAGCCCCATTCAGTCCATTGAGGACATTGCTGCAAAAGTATGCCATCTAATGTCATATTAAAATTACTAAGTTAGGTAGTCCAATAGAAGATATTTCAAACGTCAATGGAAGACAGCTTTGTTCATAACCGAACTAAACGATTAAAGCTTTATAAAAATGTGTACAGTACCTCCCTATCTTTCAAAGCCAAAAAACTTACATTGTCGGAACACGTTTGCTGCTCTGCGTCGAATCCAAGACAACCCAGGCTACCTGGCTGACCATTTTCACAAATACGTCTTCGCGTCTGAGATCCACTGCCACATGTAATTGGACATGCAGACCATGGGGTCCAATCTTTCCAAAAACTGCATAACTACAAAGATATAGCGAATAAAAAACAATTTTTGAAGGTTGAGCATTCAAATTATCCATCTAAAACAAATAATTTTAAAGTAAGCCTATGTTTGTTATGATACATTTGATGTACAAGTCACAATAATCTAGCCTACATCATCTATTCAAGATTGGAATGCATACTGTGGCAAAGGCAATACCTTTGGGAAAGCATAAACGATTAGAATTTAGCAACGTTGTCGATTTTATTAAATGTAGGCCTAGTTAAGTCCAACCACTTTGAAAAGAAAAGCTTAACCAATCCGCATGAGTTGCTACTTTGCATAGTTAAAATATCTTTCGACGTTGACACCATATAAAAACCAAGCTTTCGAAGGCTACATGACAACTTGCGACAAACACAAAAATGAACAGCTTTAAGTTAGTAGTAGCCTATTAACGTACCTGTTAGATGTTACCATGATGTTAGTTGCAGGTTATCAGCCTAAAAGCACTACACCCGTTTTGAAGCTGTTACATGAAAGGATTAAAACGAGAGGGTGATATCAAGGTCACTTGAAAAGGCTGCATGGTTAAATGGCATTCCTTTGTAATAAAAAAATCAAAGCTATCCTACAAAGAAATCAAAGCGCTGAAAGTAAAAGTGCGTTGACTTCAAAAGCACGTCGCAGTTGAATGACTGTCAGAGCTAAAACATAAACACGTTAGTAGGTTAGCTAAAAAAAAATAAAGTGAGTTGTTTAGTGAAGGATGATATTTTTCATGCATTTTACTCTTTCAAACCTCATTGCCGCAATCTCTGGTTTCCATCTCGTCCCCGGGGCATGCTGCAACGTCAGTGGTAAATTGACAAGTTCGAGTTCTAGAAGAACTACCACCTCCGCATGTGACTGCACAGCCTGTCCAAGAGGTCCAGTCTGTCCATGTCGGGCATAACTGCAATAACATTTTCTTGTTATTCTCTTTGAAAGTGTGGTGGAAATACTTTCTAAAAAAAGGCTTTTCAAAAGTAATATACTACCAACACAACCAAGTTGTTTTACTAACCAGAGTATTACAATCTTCAACTTCGGCGTTCAGCCCAATACAACCAGCAAATCCAGCAACACCTCTCATGCAAGTGCGACTGCGTTCTCTCACTCCCCTTCCGCAAGTGGCATCACAACTACTCCATTGAAGCCACAAAGCCCAAGAAGCACAAGCCTAATAGATTAAAAACATAACCTTTATAGCACATATAGCAGTTTCATTTCAATTTATTTTTAGCTAAAAAACTCTCAGCCAGAATATGCGATGTAGCCTACCATTAAAAAAAGCCGACACATTAAAATAGTGAAATATCCGACAAAAAGATAAAATTAGAAATGTGCAGCAATTAAATAATAGTGAAAAAAATATTTGAATCAATTTTAAGATATTAACGTCTACCCTTTAAAGTACGCGTTAATTTGAAGAGAAAGAGACAGACTTGTGGACTTTACGCCCATTCAAGGTTAAAAAGTGTCGCAAACTCCCCTCTTTTTTAATCAAATAATAGTTCAGTAATTAAAATAAAAATAATAACAAAGCATTAAAACATTGGTATCTCTGCTACAACTATAAAGCTTCCATAAATCTATCTTACCATGAAGATGCGTAAAAGAGTTTTGAAAATAAGAGAAAATACGGTAGCCTACTTATGATTTTCTGTCGGTTGCTGTAATTTGCTTCAAAATTGTTACTTGATTTCTATACCTGAGAATTGCAGTCAATAGTCTGGCTAATTTCCCCAGTACACCCATCTTGTCCAACCGTGCCAAACTGACATGTGCGGGAGCGACGCTGAGACCCTCCCCCGCAGCTTAACGTGCACTCGGTAAATCGAGTCCACAATGACCATGAAGGACAAGGATCGGTGTTACAAACCTAAAAGCAAGGGTTGTTTCCACTTATTAAGCAATTTTTTTTTTATTGTTTAATATTCCATAAAGTAAGCTGCAAAATATTTTGTACGAAACTCATATGTAGGCCTAAGACAAACGTGAGCAATGCACGCAGGAAGGTAGTGGTAATAAGTATGAAATTTACAACATAGCATAGGCTACATAATAAAAAATCTTATGGTGAAAACCAAAAGTTGATTTAAAGTAGACTTTTCAAATGAATCTGAAAGTTTGATCAGAGAATTTGCTTTGTTGATCCCTAGACAAACAAACAAAGTAACGTTAGCGGGTTAAACATGGTTTATTACAAAGAGATATAACATGTTTTATTATACAAAGAGTTATAGCATTTTTTATTACAAAGAGACATACAAGAAATATAACATAATTACAAAATCAACTCTCACGTTTTCGACACGTACGTGTGTCCTCATCAGGAATTACTTAAATCTGCAATAAACATAAATGAAAAATTATAAAATAAATCTGACTATGCACTATCATTGTAACGACACTCCTGACTGAAAAGCACAAACTGAACAAGTGATACAAGAATGATTGCGAGTAAATTAAACGGCGGGAAACAGATCAGATGAGGTGTAAAGTTTAAAATAAGATCAAATTAAAATCATCTCTAGAGGTAGATCTGAGTTTCAGGCTAAGATCATGGAAGCGTTAAGAATCAAAAGTAACAATCCATCTCTCAACAGGCAGTTATTCGCCTGTGGCTCATCGTTCCTTTTGTGTGTGTTCAAATTGTTTGTAACATGCCTGTACTTTACACTTCATGTGATCTGTTTCCCGTCGTATAATTTACTCGTAATCATTCTTGAATCACTTGTTCAGTTTGTGCTTTTCAGTCCGGAATGTCGTTACAGTTATAGTGCATAGTCAAATTTATCTTATAATTTTTTATTTATGTATATTGTAGATTTAAGTAATTCCTGATGAGGACACACGTACGTATAGAAAATGTTTGAGTTGATTTTTTGATTATGTTATATCTCTTTGTAATAAAACATGTTAAACCCGCTAAGGTTACTTTGTTTTGTTTGTCATATGAACCTATAACCTAAAAGTATATGTAGTCGCTTCAAAGCAAGGATTATTCAGATAATTGCGAATTTCAATTGGTAACAAGTTTTATGCTGCAAGTGATCAATACTCTACACTCTGCACTACACTCTACGCTAGTCTACGCAAAACAAAGCAGCGATTCCTATAATATCAATCAAACTTTTTTTTATCAATTACGAACTTCTGTATCAGTAGAAGATCCGTCACCACAATTCTCTACATTATCTCCGAAACCACCAAGACATTCTCTTGTTCTAGTGCGGAGGTTTGACCCTGGTGAATCTTGGCACGTTGCAGGACACGTACCCCATGGTCCCCATGGTGTCCACTGGGCTGGTAACAAAACAAAGTACTTTTATTGACTCGTTCGTTCAGAAATGTTAACGAAAGCTTCGACTTGTTTTTGTGAACATGCATTATGCAAGCAATGACTTAGTAACTCTTATTCATCACTTTGTTTATATTTTGCTGTGACGTGTTAGGCCTACACTTTTACTGTTATTTGTCGTTCTCCTTCCTATACCGTATTTTTTCAATTCAATGAAGTTTTTCTTCCCATTCAACGAACATTAAGTTTAAAATACAACGTGAAAGTTTAAAAGCGTCATGACACTTAACAAGACTTACCTTGACCACAGGCGACCAGGGCAATATTCTCTACAACACTCAACAAACCGTCGAAGTCATCGATGAAAAATGCATTGGCGGAATCGGGATCTGACGCAATTGCATTGATTTGTTCGATGTCAATAAAGTCCGTGACCGCGATGACGACAACAAGGATGTTTCGCTCTTTGAGCAGCTGTAAGAAAATTTCTGTTCACAAGTGGCTTGTAAAGGCTAAAAGTTGATACAAGAGCGGTAAAGAGTAGATAACTTTGCAAGGAAGGTACACACCGACATGCTTAACGGCGGACACGAAAATTTGCATATTTTCCCCTTAGTTCACATGATCTAAGCCTTAACCCATCAGGCATAAACCAGGATAGAGCATCACAAGAATATTGTCGTTCATCAAGTCTGACTGAAATGAGTAGGCTTACTCTTAGAGAAATACTGCATCCAGGAATCATAGCGACATAATTAGTTTGCACAACTGGGCACCTGACTGTTGAACAAGAATTGTGTTTGCGTCATGTATCCCGTAAATACATTCGACGATTTAATTTGCATTCTTGTAAAAAAGCAAAACTTATGTCTGCAAAGAAAGCTTGTAGACTATACTGTAGCTCTTTAGGTTCATTTTTAGTTTTTGTTGCATGAATATTCTTCGGCTAATAGTAGACAATATTTTACATCACGTGTGGGAAAACGTTTTGATTTGAAGCCAAGCGTTTCAGAAACTTTAACAAACCGGCCAAGAGTATAAAGTATTAGTATTTAGCTAAATAGTTCAACACTACTAATTCGGATATTTAACAAACAATGAGCGTATCATCATATTGCACTGACACTGCAATATCACGTCAGCACAACCTTTTTAGGTTCGGAGTTTACAAAGTTTGCATAAATTTGATGGAGAAGCTCTTCTATTCTATATATCGGAAGGCCAACACTTTTGAGTTTAGCAACCTTGCTTGGCTGGCCCTGCAGCTTGACCCAAAAGGAATAAGTCACATGCGCTTGAAAATTTCCTAATAATTAACAATTCTGAATTGTGACCAAAGGATGAACCAAACTGCTGCAAAACAGGTTGAGAGTTTATCTGCAAGTTTAGGGACCTTTCAATCTCGTTAGGGACAAATAATTGTGATTGAATGAAATGGGTACATAGAAAAAAAAAACTGAAAAACAAATGAACTGGAAACCTGGGAACACCAGCGTTCAAGACAACGAAAACCTTTTTTGTTAGTCACTTTAAGCCACTCAAAGACGATTTGCAATGAAAAAGCGTTAGCAGAATTAAATTATGATTCGGGAATTTTCTAAGCGGCTTTTACTATAAAAGCTTAATATTTTTATCTGCAAAAGTGGGCTATAAGCTAATTAGTTTTTATACACCTTGAAGTAATCAGTCCTAATTTTAATATCTTGAGTGGTAGGAGTCAACATTTTAAAACCAACATCATACCGCAACAGTGATTTCGGGATTGTCTTGGGCTCTACCGTCTGTTATGACAATCGCAACATCGGGAACATCAGGTCGGTTGCCTTGGAACTGACTGAACAGATTGGCGGCTGCATATGCTAATGCAAGGCCAGTCAGCGTGCCTTGGCCATTGTAAACAATGTTATCGATCCTTGTTGTTAAATCTTCTCTGCTGGTGGAGTCGAGGAATCTCCATAGTTGTTCAATCCGATTGTTGTAACGGAGAGCAGCAATCTGATGTTGTTGACAAGAGACAACGTTTGAAATAAAACGTAAATATAAAAAATGAGAATTCTTGTTGGGGTTTTTAGCATTTCTTTTTTAAATAAAATTATTTAAAAATAGAATATGAAAAACATTTTAGAAACGATAACATCAGTTTAGTTCAGTTTGTTTTTATTTCTGATCATCACAACGAAAAACAATAAATGCCAAAAATAGCAGAGGTCTAAAAAAAGATAGAAACGATAAAACGCGGACGTTATAAAATTAATATATAATTAACGTTTAAAACAAAGAAAGTAGCTTAATATTAGCCTAGTCTTGAATACCCTAGTTCCATCCAATCCAACATTAAGGGTTGATATGAAGCGACGCAAAAATTCACGAACAACTTCAAAATTTTCTGATCCAATGCTGCTGCTTGAGTCGATGATTAAGCCAACGTCCAAGAGAGAGCAATCTGTGAAGTAAATCTATCTTTTTACTCTGTTTGCTACAATGCACGAGCAGCTACACACAAACAAAATGTTACGGTATGTAAATAAATGTCGAAAAAAAGCCGCATCACATAGTAATCTGTGGAATGTAAGTAGCCTACCAGATTGATACCTTTGTTATGTAGCTCATAGAAGAAGAAATAGTAGATAAAATAATTTTTACAGTTTGAACTTTTGTTACTTTTTTTTATTTCCTAATCGAGTGAATTTTGGTATTGAAATCGAAGGTAGCCTATGCTGCAAAATCGTGTGAGATTTAAGTTGTAAGTAGGTCCCGCTTATTAAGCCCATGGTTAATATGTCCACCCGTTTATTAAATCCAATTTGATCCGGTCCGGAATTTCTCCAAATCATTCCTGTAATTTAAAAACTTGCTCTACAAGTCCAAAACCCCGCTTAATTTTCAATTACAGTTGCTTAAATTTGTGTAAAAGGGCGTCACAATTTACTACTTTTTGTCTTGCTTTGGAAAATTTCACGATTTACGACGTTGCTAATTTAATTCTTAATTCAACTGTTTTGTCAAAAACCGTTTCATCTGAATCTCATCCCTCTGGGTTGTACAAAATACGGTTCGTTGCTGACACGAATTGCAAAAAAACGCAATTATCGAGAAGAATCGATCGTATCGTTGTGTTCAGTTGTTATTACAGTCGATCTTAGTCAACTGTGCCTATAGGAGTGGAAGAAATTCGTCTCAGGCTAAGTACAAAATCGCCAGGTCCGAAGTGACTTAACAAGGAGGGACTACTTCCTATAGATATCTGAAACGACTTTACATAAACGTGATTAAAAAGTCCTGACAGCTGCTTGAGCTGAAAAAAAAAAAACGCTGAAAAAAATTCAGGCTTATTTCAATCCAGTTCAGCAGCAAATAAAGCAAAGATGATGATAACAATCGCAAGCCGAGACTCACGTGATGGTTTTTACAACAAATACAGTAGGAGAAAGCGGGGCAAAACGGACACGCGGAGGAACTACAGATAAAAATAGCTCTTTTTTCTCTATCTTCTAAAAGTACTTGAATGACTGTGCCACACTCTGCCATCTTTGACATAGTTTTCTCAACATTTTGGTATAAAAATTTGTCCACTTAAGTGTGACGATAGATAAGTGATTTAAAAAAATTGCTTTCTTTTTTAGTTCTGAACATCGGTGGATATTGGATCACTATCCTCCTAAAAAATCTTTTGGCATGTTTCATTTTTGTCTGTAATGACAGACTTTCTTGGGTAACTTGTTTGGGAACAACGACAAAAGATGAGTGGGCAAAACGGACATATCGATATCATTTGCAACACAGCCTAAAGAAAACAATAATTTTTTATCGTAAAAGCTGTTTTTAAACAGATAGCTATTTTGTTTGGGAGTCCTGTAAACAGCAAAGCTGCATTTGTCAATCACTGTTTATCTAACAGTTTTAGTTTAATTCTATTTGAATAAGAATACTGAAGACGCTGCCTTTACGGCGGCAATAGTTTCATTTATAATAAATTTATTGATTTCCAAATCTAATCGTTTTTATTCATTGCAACAAGTTCACAAAATTTCGCTTGATCTTGACAACTAATTAACCAAATGAACTACGAAAAAAGTGATCATATTAAGTCCGCTTTGCCTCATGGCCTGGGCAAAACAGGCAGCTAAAAAAAAAAAAAATTTTTTGTAACTAAAGAAAGAGAAAAAAACACATTAAGTTTCATTCTCTGGAGGACAGTTGTTTTGACGTGACGTGTTAATTAAAAAAACGCAATAGGCTACATCCATAATATATGATTGGTTTGCTCAAATAGAGAACTTTAAAGTTAGCATGTCCGTTTTGCTTTTCAACACATTGAAGAAGTAACAAACTGCTTGAAATGTGAAATTTTAGTAATAGCCTATAGTTAGGTTAATCCAGTGGTTCCCAACCGGGGGGGAAATTCCACACCAGGGGGAAATTTTGCAATTTTCAGAGGGGAATTTGGTTTTAGGATTTTAAACTTTTTTAAGCCTGGTAAGTTGACCTAGACTAGAGCGTTAAAGAGGAGATTATTATTAGATCAACTCCCGACTATTTGAGCAATTGTAGATGGATGCAGACCACCACATCAGCCCTAGGCTACTACTTCTGTTTCATGCAAATACTCGATGGATTTCAAGAGGAAACGTAACCAAGCGATTGTTTGAGCTCAGAGTTTGAGCTTAAATTCTCTTTTGGCTTTTAAATAAAATTGGAATTTGTTTCATTGTTGAATGATGACAGATGGATTAGATTTCTTGATTATTTGGTTGATATGTTTTTCCACTGAACAAACTAAATCTGAAAAGGCAAGAGAAAAATACCAATATATGGTATATATTCAATAACCATCCCCCTTTAAAGCAGATTGCGCATCAACATGGGTTATCTGTATCCATGAGCCATTGAAATATTGATACCATGTGAATTTACAACCTGTACAGTAGGCTAGTGCTTCCATGCTGGCTCAAGGTAGGTTGAAAGAAAGTGATTGATGTATGTCATTGTCATTAGGAAATTGTCAAGGTATTAGAAGGCTCTGCTGTCCTGGTCGAGGGGGACTACGTTTTGTCTGGTCTCTACTCGTTTCGACCAGCCTGGCTTGGGTCGCCCTTCCAGAAGCAGATGCCAGTATCGCTCAGAATTTACAGATGCTTTGGAAGCTTTCACAAGCAAGCTTGATAATTGAAGGAGAAAAAATAGAATGAACACTTGAACATGTTACCACGTTTAAACAGTTATTATCGGTGCTAGTTGCTGATAGGAAAGAATAAGTTCTTCCAGAGTTGAAAAAGAATTGATTTTACAACATCTCACAGCATTAAAGCTGAAATTCATTCGATATTTTCCTGAAATTTATGACGATGAGCTTGATTTAATACGAAATTTATTCCCATAGTTGATGGGAAAACTTCCCGATATACTGCAGGATGAATTTTTAGAACTCAAAACGGATTCTTGCGCTGGAGACCTATTCAGAGAAAAATCAATAACTGGATTTTGGCCATTAATGTGTAATTCCTATCCCAAAGTGGCAGAGAAAGCTATTCGAAGTATCCTTCCGTTTGCTTCCACTTATCTATGCGAATCAAGTTTTTCAACTCTTGCAAATGAAAACAAAATAGAGAAACAGATGAGACGTGGAAAATAATATTCGTTGTGCTCTTTCCGATACTCTTCTACCACATTCATGAGTTGTCGAAACAAAAAAATCACAAGCTTCACACAGACTGTTAAATGCATCTGACTCATATATTTTTGAATGTATTCTTTGAATAAAATATTATTCAGCAACGTTTATCATTAATTAAATTATTTTAGTATCAGTGGATCAGTCCGCTCCGTTAGCTCAGTAGTTACGGGCCCGGCTCAAGATCACGTGGCAAAAGTTCGACTCTCGAGGTGTGCGCTCTCGCAACGCATTTCAGGACTGCTCTCCATTCAGCGGCACCCAGTGAATGGAATAATTCCCCGGCAACAACATTTCAACAATCGAAAACTTCACTCTGCTAATCTCGGTAACCGGCCCTGCGTTAAGAGCCTCTACAAGTATGCGAAACTACCAGGAATAACCTATCAAGGCTTTGTCATTCCGAGAATAAACATTCAAAACCAACCAATCCCTAGTACGAAAAGGAATACTATGAAAAGGCGTAGTCTACAGGCTAAAAAGCCAATTACGAGTGAAAGTTCAGTTTATCTTCCAAAACTTAGATTATAATATTAATGTAAACAAGTTTTTAACAAACTGAATTTATAGGGGGGGGATTTAGATTTGAATATCGACTAAAAGGGTCCATCAAATAAAAAAGGTTGGGAACCACTGGGTTAATCCAATGTCACTAGCCTATGTTAAAATACATTTTGCAAAGTAATCCACTACATAAACATTTTGGACCAAAGGCTATTTTGTTGTAACATAAACTTACTTCCCACTGCAGTGTCTCTCTCAAAATCCAACACTGTAAAATGAAGCAATTAAAAAATCAGAAACAAGATTTTCTCTATTGTAACATGAAAATAAATCAATAAAAAATAAGCGTACCGCACACTTGACTGTTGCAAGTTCGCATTTCGAAAGATTCACCAATGCATAATATTAGAGAGGGGTCGTCGTCGATGCATGATCTGCTTCGCGTCTACGAAAAAAGAGGAAGAACTGTTGAAGACCTACATTTTTCAGTTTTCAAGTCGTCTAAATAAAGCAGAAAGGCAGATATAGGCTACTTAATGTATGTCAAGATCACACCTCAAAGCTTTTATTCGATAGTAGGCTATTGTACGTTTCAAATCGAAAGCTAATCTAGCATATAATCGTTTGATGAAAAATTTACTTCTTGAACTATACTAAAAATTTAAGATTGCAACAGCAAGCAAGTATGGTTATTTTCGGACCCATGTAATCATGAAGAAAGAGATCACCATACCGAAGTTCCACCACCACATAGAGAACTGCATGTGGTCCATGCTGTCCATTCCTCCCAAACAGGACATACACCATCAGTGCAATCAACTGTTTCTACACTGGATCCTTGACACCCATCTTCTCCAGCAAGTGCTCCTTGACACGTGCGGAACCGCTGTTGACTTCCTAATCCACACGTCACAGAACAAGTTCCGATAGAAGTCCATTGTGACCATGATCCACAAGCAGGCAGCTAGAACAATATTACGTACTTTTATGGAAAACATAAACATTGATAAAGGTTCAAATACTTTAACAATCAGTTAGGGAACGTTCAAATATTACGTAACGCTTTTTTTCCGAATTTTTGACCCCCCCTCCCCCATGTAACGCCAACGTAACGCTTTTTTCAATCCCCCCCCCTCCCCCATGTAACGGTTTTTCACTACAAATTTAGCACAAAAAACTACCATTCCGTACTCGAAAGCGTTACGTAACGTTTTGCTTGAACCCCCTCCCCCCCGATGTGACGCTAACGTAACGCTTTGCATAAACCCCCCTCCCCCTCGAAGGCGTTACGTAATATTTGAACGTTTCCTTATCTCACTAATAGCATGCCGTTTGGACCCAATATACAGGAGATACAGCGACTCAAATGCCTTGCATACGCTTGCTAATAAGCTTGCGGAGATCATTAAACTTCCAAGAAAAGGTTTGCGTAAACCGGCGTAAACCAGCTATATCCGATTACAACATAAGAAAAGTTTTGTGAAAGTATATGAAATGTAGTATGTAAATGTATCTCAAATGAAAACTGTAATAACTGGGCCAAACACGTTCTACTGACGTAAATTGTGTGCGATTACAGTTTACTGCACCTTTAAATTTAATTTAGTTTTAATTGCAGAATGATTTTTCTATATGAAGAGAGAAAAACTTTAAAGTGGACTTCTTTGAGAATGAATTTTCACGTAGACGAAAAAAATTTCTCATCTTCTACAAAGTTATTACCCAATGACACAGTGGCGTAGCCAAGGGGGGGGTTTTGGGGGCTACAACCCCCCCCTTTGGCACGCGTATGACGTCACGATATTGAGAATGATGCTTTCAGTCTATAAAACAAATTGCCTAATTTTAAACAAAATTGCATTAAAAGAGCGAGTTTTGCCAATACCAAACATCTCAGCCAGGAATTAGCAACAAGAAAACACAGAGACTAAGCTTTATTTCCGAAAAATGCCGAAGAAAACATAATCTTATCCTTTTGCTATGCTACCGGACAGCACCATTTTACAGGAATATTCGTACCCACATTTTAGTTGAAAATGCTCTCAGAATGCACCAAATTCAAAGTAATTTTTCAAAATTTTCTGGGGGAGGCCCCCCCAGACCCCCCGCCGCTGGGTGGTCAAAACCCCCCCTTTCCAAATTCCTGGCTACGTTACTGCAATGACATAGCAATTGAAGATGAGAAGTTGTTCCAACTCCACTTTTAGGTGTACTGAATGAAGGAGTGTAAAAGTTTGTTTTTCAATTTGCACTATCAATTCTACCCACCAAGCGTTTGAGTTGGAAGCAAGAGATCACTTCAAGGAATAGTCTAGCTAGTGGCTGTTCTTCATCTATTTATCAATTTATCAATTTATTTTGAATGACACAATAGCAACATACCGATTCACTACAACTTCGAGATTCCGAAGCAGCATCAGTGCAACCATTAAACCCAAAGTCTCCAAACAAGCATAGTCGACTTCGTCTTTGGGTACCAGATCCACAAGTGCTACTGCAAGAAGACCAGGACTCCCATTCACCAAGGCTTGCTGTACCAAACAAAATTCCAAATTTATGAAAATCATTTTCTTGCTTATAAATCCTCATAAACACATTCTCAATCTCACTTTTGGAATAATCTTGAATGCATAAAATGTAGACTACCCACACGGAACTTATGGCATATGGCCTACTGGTGATATTAAAACCCTTAGGTTTATGTTATCACGTAAAATCGTTTTTTTTTTCTTTCCCAAACGGAATTAACCTAGTAACCATTAACAAAGTGCAAAAAAAATATGCAGTAATAAAATAATTTTATTCTCCTTCTTTTTACAAAGTAATAAAATATGTCTATTGGGATTACTATTTTATACTTTAAGAACATGGTGTCATTTAATCCTTTACCAAAAACGCACTATGAAATATTTTTACGATTTCCTTATAACGACACACTTCAAAATCGTTGATTGGTTCATATAACTGAAAGAAATTTTCTTACGGCATTCTTGGGTGTTACAAGCTGTGGCTTCACTATTCCCTCCGATCCTGCATTCACCTTCACCTATTCCTCCAAAGGTGCATGAGCGTTCTCTCGTGCGAACGCCATTTCCACAAGTGCGCGAGCATGCGGTATATGGCGACCACGGGGCCCAAATAGGACACACCTAAACTCAAGAGTATATGGACTTCACTGCGTGAACAAATGTTGGTCTTTAGTCACGCGAATACTATATAACTACTTTGTGTAATTTTATCTATCTTTAACCAAAAGACTTACAATATATTAATCCAATATACACTTTCATGAATGTGTAGTGTTGTGATTGGCCTATTTTACAATGAAACAAAGTTTCTTACTCCAGTGTTGCAACTTGTAATTTCTGTGTCCAAACCCAAGCACCCAATATCTCCAGGAGTACCATTCACACAACCACGACTTCTTGAACGAGTTCCACCAAGACACGATTCTGAGCATGGTGTAAAATTTGTCCATGACTCCCAGAAAGGACACGGTTGAGAATTGCATGCGTTTATCTCAGTAGATGGACCAAACCCGCAATCTTCAATCTTTAACAAAAAAGAAAACGTGAGAATTTGTAAATATTTATAAAAATAAAAATAAAAAAGATAACAAATAAGCTACCCACCTGTCCGTTCAAACACGATCTACTTCTAGTCTGGGTACCACTGTTGCAAGTCACTGAGCAAGTGCCGTATGGTTCCCAGGAGCTCCACTCCGCGCATGCGCGTGTGTTGCAATCCAGCTCTTCTCTGTTGTTTCCAACACAAATGCGAAGATCTACTCCATAATTTTTTTTCATTTTTACATGCCATGATTGATTGAAATGTAGTTTTGTAAAAAAGTGAGTTAAGTCATCGTTACATTATTATGAAGAATTCAATGCCACAGCGCTCAATCCACAACTTTAGACTTACGTATTATGCTTGCCTACCAATTTGCCTACAAGCTTACGTTTACAAAAATGTACCTTCATCAACTCCGTCAATGAGCACACATGTTCTTTCTCTATAAGATATACCACTACCACAGGAAGTAGTGCAAGGGGTAAATTCAGTCCATGGTCCCCAGTTACTACAAGGTTGGGTATTGCAACTTCTCGAGTCGACAAGAGGGCCACGGCAGCCATCTTGTGTTGAGAATCCGAAGTTACACGAACGAGTCCGAACCTAAATAAAAAACTTCTTGGTTAAGCCAACTATGTCTCATAATGCATGTTCATTTGTTGTAGAGGATATTTTAAGAAGTTTTTTTTGGGATGCAAAATTCTACTCTATAAAAAAATCATTTCGAAATGAAGAAAGATCCTTCTCAAACAAAGTTATTTTGAAACGAAATGAAAACAAGACAAAATTTTGGGTCAGGACGAAACAAATACTTGGAAGCTCCTTGAGTTGAATGCATCTGAGCTCAATTAGCGATGCTTCAAAAAATATGGACGCTATGCCGCCTACTTTAAACTGCAAGGTATAGTTTCTGGGTCGGGATATATTTTTGCGTTTTATTTTTATTTAAAGTTCATAATCAAACAAAAACATTTTATCTAAAAACAAAACATTTTAAATCGAGATGACGTAATTTTGTTTTAAACAACCCTAACGTCTTTGCTTGAAATACAATAGCTTTGCAGGTAACTATTCCTTAACAAGGCAACTATCTCTTAATAATTTTCAAGTATGAGCAAAGTAAGCAATCATTCAACCTGATTTCCTGAGCCGCATGGAACATCGCAAACTCCAAAATTTGTCCACTCTGTCCATTGTGGGCAGTTCTGTGTGTTACAGCTCTCAGACTCGGTAGATGAACCTGGACATGCAGAATCGAGGCCTTCGCTGTTCAAGCAGATTCGAGAACGAAATCTTGTTCCACCAGCACAGGAGAAACTTTAAATTTATTAAAAAGATTAATTGACACCGTACAGCAAACTATATTTTTCTAACTGTTTTCTTTGTAGACTTTGCTCAGGGATATCTAGAGAAGGGGATATGAAGACTCGCAGCGATTGCCTTATTCTCATGACACTACCAGGGCAGTAGTTTGTAGTGCTTTAAACATGTGGTTCTTTTTAAAATTAGAGAAATTTTTATAGTGCAGCTGGTGCAATGAGCTACAAAAGACAGTTAGCAAATGTTACGTAGAGCATATTTGAAGAATACTTGTTTACAAAGAAAGTTGAAAAGTTACCAGTAAGCTGTTTTTTTTAACAAAGCCTTTGCAGTAGGCTAGATCTAGAGCAAGTATATTGGTAGTTGAATTAACAAGCAACCATGAGCATGCTGTGAATATTCAGGCCTGATTCTAATAGCGCAATGCAAGTTATCATAACAAGATTTATTAAACTACTATCGGTGCCAATTGTCATTTTACGATAAACACAGATTATTTACGATAAACAAAAGCCCTTCTATTGTCAGACGTAATAAAAGCTTTCGTAGCCTATCCCCTTCTTTAGATATTCCTGACTTTGCTTACTAAACAAAAACAGACAAGAACTACAACCGAACAAGCAAGGTTCACCGAACTCTAGGGCTGAACTGCCAACCGAAAAATATGATTTAAAACGAAACGCTTGTTTAACATGGCTTACTTCTGTGCAAAATGTTGGTAGGTCTAGTTTTTTCTCGTTGAAATAATGTTTAAGTAGCCTACCGTAGTAAACTTGAAGTGAAACCCATAAAATTGGCTTTCAGTGTATTTTGTACTATTGCTTTGCAAATTGAAGAAAGTAATAGGCCTATCTGCTGCTATGTTATGATTTATAATTTTCATGTTTTGTCAAAGCACGTTTTTCCCCATAGAAATTCAAAAATTAAGAAGTTTACAAGATAACAATAAAATTAGATTTTTTCAGAATGTTGGCTATTGTGACGCTGCCGTTGAAAAATCGCAATATTAAAATAATTGATTTGCAAATTTTAACAATGGTGCAGTAGTTGTTTTTGTCATTAGCATTATTGTTTATAACGAATGAAAGCAGCTGCGATATAGTAAACAATAATTTTAAGTAGCCCACGTATTTTATTGCAAACTCATCAAACATGTAATCAAACCAATAAGAATTTTTAGCATAAGCCATTGATGATGTTCGTTCTTCGTGTTTGAAAAGATCCAACAAACGAACTTGAATTGAGTTTGTATTCACTGTTTTTTAAAATACATACAAATGAAGTATTGACAGGTAAAATTTACAATAAAAGGCAAATGTAAAGATTACAACACTGATACTAAACAGGTTTGAGATCACCTTCAAGTGAGATCAACTATCTTTTCAAGAAACAAACGTTTCATAAATTGCATCAGATGCTTACGTGCATGTAGAGTAAGAAGTCCACTCGCCCCACTCCGGACACGGATTGTTCTGGCAGCTTCTCACGTCAGTTACACGTCCTGTGCAACCAGGATCTCCAACTCGTCCAAACTGGCATGCACGAACCCGTGTCTGCGCGCTAGGACCACATGTTTCAGAACATCTTCCCCAACTCGCCCACTCCGTAAAAATGGCACAGTTCTACAATTGATGTACTTTGTGATAATGGTTTGCTACATAATTTATGCAGCTTTTGTAATGGATTTATCCTGGTGATGGCTGGCACAAATACACAAAACTAAACTCTATGTTTATTTCAAAAAAATAGCTACGCTTTGAATCAATAGATTGTCGGAAGAATGTACTCTTCGTCTTAAGTTAATAGGCTAATTATTAAATAAATAAAAAAATTCACGATGTAGGATGGAATGTTATCAATGTTGGAAATGTACTTATTTGCAAAATTGGTTACAAATTGTGCTTACATAATTACATCACAATGGATTCTAGAATTTACAATTATTGAATGTAAATGTTAAGATATAAATTTTTAAGTGTACAAAAAAAATTGACGAAAAAGAATTTAAATCGAACTTTTAAATTAAGCCCAGAAAAATGGTAATTTTCAGCACCAAATTTGACTTAGCAGCGAAGATAAGACTTAAATATTTGATCTTAAATCTAAACTCAACTAAGAACTACGCCGAAAAAAGTCACGAACAACATCAAAGAACAAAAGCCGAATACAAGATATGTACAACCAATGAGCAAATCGCAAGTAAATTTAATACAGTTCTGTACAAAATATGTATGAAAAGATAATGTATTATTTATGTGAGTCCTGATAACAAATGCTTTGCACACTAGTACGGACGTGTGGTTCTGTGGTTACTAAACCCAACAAATTAACTCCAATAAAGAAGACTGCTGCAACGACATGGCCTTCGTTAAAGATAATAATTAAGCACCTCAAGATTGCACGCTTCCACTCTTGTAGCAGAACCAGCGCAATCCGACTCAGCTCCGTTTTGACACTGTCTCTGACGAATAGTAGTTCCACTGCCACATGTGACGCTACAATTCACTGGGCTCCATTCACCCCAGATAGGGCAATTTGGAAGGTCGCATGAAACTCTTTCTTCAGCCGGACCATCGCAATTCCCAAATCCAACAGTTCCACCTCCTTACGACAGAAGTAAGTTAATTACCATGTTGGTAACTCACTTATTGTATGACCACTTTCTCACTTTCACTCACCGAGACATTGACGCCTTCTTGTTCTTTGACCACTCCCACAGGAAACAGAACATACGTCAACAAATGCCCATTCTCCAAAATAATCACACGAACTTGAAGTACGACATGGCTTGGATCCTCTACTGGATCCACCACATAGAAGATTGGGGGTACCGATCGGTAGACAACTTCTTTGTCGCACTTGAATACCTTCTCCACACGTTACAGAGCATTCTCCGAACGGATCCCACAGAGACCAAAATGGACAGGAGGCGCCACCGCATGACTCACTCTGCATTATTCCAATAAATTGTTATTGTTACATGGTTTAGCCTACTGCATATTATAAGATTTAGATTTGCAAATTTCAGACAGAAACTACCATTCTTGTTCAATAGATTGACAACGCTGTGATTTCCCTTATAAACTTTCTCTAGTTCTATTTTTCGTTTTTATAAATAATTTTGCCACACCGTTCAACCTATAATTTGCTTAAAATTGTTTTAAAATTTCAATTTTTGTCGTCTTTTTGTTCATTTGTCTTGTACCATCTCAGTCATCAATACATTTTCTAATGAGAAACTTTTAGCAGTGTGTCCGAAGGAACGCAGTTTTCTGAGGTCGGTGTATCCTCTGTTTATTGGGTAACGAGTTTATTTTTTCTCTCTAGATAATGTGTAGTAGCCTCCTGAGACACCAAGTTTCGTAGCTTTTGAATAAAGATAACATACAGCAATCTAATCCTTGCGCTTTACAGACACAATATAGCCTATAATATAAGTTATATTGTAAAAAATGTTTAAATAGCTTTGGTTTGTAAGAAACGTGCAGCAAACTTCACACAGTAACAGTGTTTGAAAGAGAATACTTTACAAGCTTTCTTAAATTTGCTTGCTATTTTACCCCTATAATGAAAATCCTTATCTTGAAGCAAAATATCGGCTGACGCGTCATTAGAGTATTATTTTATCATATACCAACCATAATTTGGCTGATTATGAAAAATCGATGGTGTCATCAAGACTTTTATTATAGTTAAACATTACCAATGACAGCACTTCACAGGCGCATATTTTGTAAAATACTCTTGAAACTTTAAATAACATAAAAAATCGTCATTCTGTCAACTAAGCAAAGAGACCTGTTCGTTACTTCCTTGGCATCCTGGATCCCCAGCACGGCCACCAATGCATGCTCTCGTTCGTGTCTGAGACCCACCTCCGCATGAAACCGAGCAAAGGTTATAGTTTGTCCATTCACCCCACATTTCACAAGCCTGTACCTGACAAGAAACGGCCTCATCTGAACGACCTTCGCAATCGATACCGGCACGGCCGTTCGAACATTGTCTGCAAAATGAGACAGATCCATAACAATTGTTACACAAATGAATATTAATATGCAAAGTACCCTATAATTAACTTGCATAAGGCTTGCTACTCACGTAACAATACATACGTAACTAGCAAGGGAACACTACTGTAAAAATATACGAGAAAGTCAACTGCTTCAAGTGGTCGGTTTGCTGAGTTGGTTCACAAAAACAGAAAGGTTTTATTACACAATATAGTTAACTCGTGTAGGCTAAAACACAATTGGTAAAATCTCTGTCACTTTTATTCAACCTGTGATGGGATCTTATTAAATTCCATATAGCACCAAATTTGACACGTACTTTAAAGGTGACCACTATCCGATTTCTTAATTGGGTGATTGAAAAACGCAGAGAATCCATTTTTTTATTAATAATATTTTACCTAGTGCGTGTTTGAACTCCTCCACCACAAATTCTTGTACATGGCCCTAAATTACTCCAATCACTCCAAGAAGGACAAGGAGCAGCTGAACAACTCACAGTACCACGTTCGTCACCAGGACATCCAGGCATGCCAGGAGTACCGTTCACACATCTTCGTGTCCTCGTCTGTAAGAAAACTTTATATACATACCGAGCAAACAGAGGAAATACAGTATAATGATAGGGTGTTACGTCTAATTATTTACAAGTTACATAGGCTTACAAGCTAAGAAATATTGCACAAGCTAGGTTATCATGATTCTTTACGCCTGTCACCAGCTTCATTCTCTACCCAATCAACGATACTGAAAATTATAAGTTAAATGCATAGTTAAAAATAACATAAATAATCTACATTATATAAAAATAAAATCATAAATATACATAAAATAACAACGCTAGTGGAAACTCTTGATATCATTATACTTCAATATGACTCAAATATATGCCTGAGAAAGATGTACCAGTTGCTGTTTGAATAACGTTGAACCAGTTGAACCACCCATTTACTTGGTTTCCAATCATCTACTTATTGCACAGGAAATCTAAATGTTTCAGCTATGACTTACTCTGATGCCAGAACCGCAGGTGACCAAGCATTCAGACAAGGTCCACTGTGTCCACGCTTCACAATTCTGCAAACCACAGTCTCTTCTCATAACAGCATCATCGATGCTGTCACATCCAGATTGCCCAATGTTGCCAAATGCACATATCCTTGTCCGCGATTGTTGCGCTAAATGTTAGGTATGGTTAACCTTTTCTTGCTTGCCTTATTGGTTCAGTTTTAACAGCGACCCTGCCCATTTGATTAAAACATGTTCACACAAACATCTACAAAAAGTTTTAAGTAGATCATTTCTTGTTTGTATTTTTATTGTCATGAAGTTTATTCATCGTCAACAATTTATTGCCATGCATTAAAAAATAATAAATAATCTTGTAATTCTTTACCTCCTCCGCATGTCACAGGACATCTCTCATACTGACTCCACTGCCCCCAGGTCGGACATAAGTTGTTGTTACAAATTGTTGTCTCCTCGTCACTTCCAATACAACCTTCTCCATTCAGACAAGTTCTGTATTTTAACTTTTTTTTGTTAGAGTTTGAAACCTGAACTTATTGTAGACTTTCATTCGAAGATATTTTTTGAAAGGGTTTGATCTATTTATGTTCAACATAAGAATAACCATTCACTTAATTAACCATAAATAAGACACTAGAAAAGTTAAATTAGCATAGTATTGCGACCAACTGCAGGAAGTCATATCACGATCAACTTGTGAAGATAAATCTTGGGCCAAATTTTATAGCAATTTAATTGTTGCTACCTCTGGAATTCTCATTGTAAAACGTCAAGCAGAGTACGCTTATAGACGGTTATGAGAAAAAAATTCCTTTTCAAGCCTTCTTTCACCTGAAATGCGTTTCGCATCAACTGCAACTACAATACTTGTTCAATTACGATATTTGTGATACTGTGTTATAACGTGACGTCACTAACTTTCAACGAATTGCATAGAATAAAGAGTGTTTGGATTCATATTTTTTTAGTTAGTTGACTGCTTCTGAAATAAGGACTAATCTCTCCCTTCGGCCTACACCATGCCTACGTACGTAGGCGTAGAACGTCTAAGGCCCAAATAAAGTTTAAAGTCACGCACTGTACTGTACATACAGTTTTTGACAGTCACAAAATATTTGTGAGATCGAATTTGTTTTTATACAAGATATTTTTAATGGTATCTCTTTGCCGCAAAGTGAAATTCAAGTGATAGATCTCCTACTTGCTTCCAATCTCGAGCTCCAGAGAACTAATTGTTAGTAACAAAAGTTATTTTGTTTGTGTTCAAACTACCAACACAATTTACCTTCGTCGAAACCTTGTTCCTCTAGCACACGTTAGTGTACATGAAGAATATGATGACCACTCGCTCCAAGTTGGGCAAAGATTATTTGAACAATTTTGTAATTCTGCTCCTCTTCCAGGACAAAATTGACCAGGCAATGCGTTTTCACATGTTCGGCTTCTGCAAGTAAACGTGAGGAGTTGCAATAAAACGTATGAAATACATATCAGCAGCAACAAAGAAAAAACAGGGAAGAGGCCAAAATGCGGGAAAAGACTAAAAGAATAGTTAAAACGATTAAATCGAGGGAACAGTTGAACAAATGAAAAGAATTACTCAAACAAGAGGAAATAGTTGGCAAAACCTTGTTTACCCACGATCAATTGGGACACAGATCATGCACACTTAGTATACGACACAGTGTTATCAAGACTTTGTAGGACTCATAAATTTATTCAAATGTAAGTTACCGGAATTGGAAGGCTCCTCCACAAGTGACGGGGCAATCGTTCCATGAACTCCAACCTCCCCATGCCATAGGTGGATCAGTTGTGCATGGTCTTTCAAAACAGCTAACAGACTGGTACATAAAGAAATGAGCATGACTGATGGAAGCGAGTAAAAAAGCAGTATCACAATTTTAGATTTTGTTTAAGCTATCTACCCTCTTCTCTGCAAATACCAGTTTATTAACGTTGATTTTAGACAATTCACACCTTAATCGGTTGTGAGACAGCGTAGCAGATAAGGCCTTGGCTTTTCAATAATGCAAATAGTTCGACACTCAACTTTAAGCTGGTTGCTGACAAACATCACCACTAGCCTCTACTCAGGATATAATAAATTGGGTGGGTATAGTTGCTGAAGGAAAGGCGGCCTAGAGAAAGAAACTACCCACCATATTCTCATTAGTGCCAAAGATGTGATGAGAGCATTATCTTCTTATACCCCAAAGCTCAGTAAGTGATTATGGAACTTTTATATAACACCATGATTTAAAAAAACACACCTCTCTAGCAACGCCAGGACAGATGAAACTTCCTGCTGTTCCGCCAATGCATCCACGGAACCTATTTCGTGTTCCCGAACCGCATGTAAAAGAACAATCACTCCATGCACTCCAATTCAACCAGCCACTCCCTACAAAGTAGATGTTTTGTGTTTATTTACATTGAATGTATATCATCTTATTTAAGTAAATGCCTGGTGAACAGCCTCATTCAATTTTTAGTAACCTATGTTAAACACTAGTTGATTGATTTTGACAGTTACGCGAGTTACAATTATTGCGACTCACTGATAGCTACAGGCGTTGTGGTTCTTGGCGCAGTGGTCGTAGTGGATGTGGTTAGAGTAGCTGTGAAACAAAACATAAAACTTAAAATGCTACGCTAACTATGTCAATGGTAAACGCAAGAACGGAAAATAGTCAAACTTAAAGATGTCGTCCACCAATAAATATTATTCGTATAAACAAAAGCTTTCCAAAAGCGACATAAAAACTCACTTTTACACCTACGATGAAGTAAATATAGTTCCTACTTCTTACCCTTCTAAAAACCTTAATAGTCTGTTCCACTCTTGGTGTGATTTTCAGCATTCTTATTCAAATAGAATATTAATGCAACTACTAGGTACGATGAACTATGTACATTTTATTGATGCTCTTTTTCGTTTAGCATGCCTTTGCTATAATTCTCTTACCCGTTTGACAATTTGTTCCACTATAACCAAATCTGCACAAACATACATAACGGGGTCCACCAAGAGGCCTACATGCACCATCATTTAAACAGGGCCTTGGTCCACATGGATCTGAATGAACAAAATTACTAATCAGTCTAAGGTTCTGAAAGAAACATCATGTTGTAGTTAAAACAACGAAGACGATTTAGCAAAGCAATATTACTGTATCACACGCAAGCGATAAAAAAGTAACTTGCTACAATTTAATGATTTTGTAGGTGATTTGTTACGCCATGTTGTCATTGCAGTCTCAAACTCATTGCTTTGCTACTACTCTGGTGCTAAAACAAAATCTTAAAAATGTCATACAAAGAACACATTACGAACAAAGAAATTAGAAACAGACTTGAATGCAAGAAAGATGGTTTGACAGGATCAGCAGGTTTGACAGGATTCTGAAAGATCAGCAAGCTAGCTTTATCAACTGATACTTAAAAGAGGAAAAAACGATGTTAGGAAAGATGAGGAAGAACATTGGAAGATGAAATTTGCTGACTTACTAAATATTAAAGAAGCCAAGAAAGAGCTAAAGTTTGAGGTATTCGGAAACTGTTGACAGCCAATCTTCGAATCGTAGATGACACATGGTGATGATGAAAGTGATCAAAATCGTGAAAAGCAATCAATTGAGTTAATACCTGGGACTCTTTCAGCACATACGGTTCCCATGTATTGGTCTGTGCAGATGCATCGAAATCCAAATTCTGTCCCACGACACTGCCCTCCATTCAGGCATTGAGAAAAGGAACAAGCATCTGAATAAAAAGCATGTCATGAGCTAAACTGAAAACACGCATGATTTGTAATGAATTACCTTATTAAATTTAATCTAAAATGGACACAGGTGCTTTTTAAAATAGATACAAAATTACTTGAAGTGTTTCTATGATTAGCATAAAATAAGAAGTTTGACTGTTTCTACCGTAAAACAACCTACCAATAGAACGATCGATGATTTCACAAAGGGTTCCAGAAAAACCCCTAGGGCATCGACAAAAAAAATTCGATCCACGACGGATACATTGACCATTGTTTCGACAAGGTGAAGTTCTACATGGATCTAACAAAAATGCAAAAAAGTAGGCTAATTAGATTTCCAAAACATAACTTAGTTGTTAAACTTTTCATCAAATCTCTTTTTAACTGATGATCTAATAAGATGAGTAGTGTGATTCTGATTTAGTGTGATACCGTCTAATTTGTTTTACTTAGTCAGAATGTAGTAAAAATTATATAAACAAGTGCGTAACGGTGAGAAAGAAATGCGTTTTTTCATGATGAGTACCTGTTATTTTTTTCTCCGTTTTAAGTTTCATTTTTTTTTTTTATGATTTGATTAACACATTGTTTCAGGTCTTTTCGTACTCCTAATTTTTAGGAATTTTTTTTGAATTGGTAATATTGACTTTCCTTGTTGTTTAAGTATTTGTTTCTGTGCACTGCCGCCATGTCATGGACAAGTAGTTATTGCACAATTAGATACTATTAGACATATTTAACAAATTGCTACTTAAACATACTTGGCCCAGTTTCTATTTCACAGAATGTTCCGGAATATGCTGGCCGACAAATGCATTGAAATGAACCTCCAGCACTTCTGCATTCTCCATTGTTTAGACACGTAACTGAAGCGCACCTGTCTATAAAAATGGCATTTTGATTGACAATAAAGCGATAAAGTTGAGCGTGTAACACTAAAACAAGTCTGAAAAGTCTTTGCTTGAAATCACAATAATTGCACGATGAAAACAATTTCAAAAGCTTTTGTTTCTTTGTACATCGCAGTTTTCTTTGCAAGGTCAAATGTTTCTAGCTATGAGGTCTAGATTGTAGATTTTCGACCTTTTTCGCTCATTTCCTACTTGGCAGTTTTTGAAGATAAAATTTACTCCATTGCTTTTTAATTTAGGCTGTTAATTTTGCATAACCATTACAAAACCAAAGGGTAGCTACTTTGAAATACATATGCTGTCCAAATGTCATGGGTTATATCAAACGCCAAAAAAAAAAAACAATGATTGTTTTGTGGCTGCTTTCAATCCACAATTTTAAACATTTTTGAAAAAATTTTGAGAGAGCTATCTACATGTTGTCTTCAGGAATTAAGAACAAATCAAGATAATTGTTTTTTTTATTGCATACAAACTACACAAATCAATTTTCATTAAAAATAAGCTAGCGTTAATTTTTTAGATTGATATTTCTTAAGCGCTGTTTAAAGCCCACATCACTTACTTTGCACAACTTCACACAGGTTTCCTGAGTATCCGGCTCTGCAGGTGCACTCAAAGTTTCCTGTACCAGTTGGTCTGCACAACCCATTATTCTGACATGGCGATGAAGAACATGGATCTGAAAAAATATCAATTGAAATTTTTTTACATAAAATTTCTGTTGCAATTTGATGTAACTATTTGAAACAGGTTTGTATTCTCCTTCTCTGGTTTAAGTTGCACCTTTAACGAAACTTCTTTTTGAAATTCTTTCAGTATTGTTGTAAGGCTGTAAGCATTGTTTGTTTTATATTCAACAAACATTTCCTTCCTTTAACAGAAGATTTTTTTACCATTTTTATTTAAGTTCACTTAATGACAATAATTTAAACGGCTTGCATGTTTCACTTCGGTTTCTGCTGTAGACAGTTTGTTAAACATAGGGACGTTGGGAGGATAATTTGGCACCAATGAAACCAATGAAAGTCTCGAACCCCAAACCAAAAAATTTTTAAGAAAAATGCATCACATCCTAAAAATAAACGGTGGCTTCTTCAAGTTTACGGCCCCCTTGGAAAGTTTCCGGGCTTTAAAATTATTCCGGGCCTTAGTCAAAAAATACCCCCTGGACCCCCCCTATCAACGCTACTAAACATAGCAATGAGGGGAAGCACTGGTAACGGGTGAAGTATCTGGTTACCGGAAAGTTATAGCCTATTCTAGGGTAAAGTTTTATTTTTAAAATACACGAATTGAAATGTAGACATGCAATTATTGTTATATTGCATGTAGAAATAAAAATTAAATTCGGTTATACGCTTTGTTAAGTGTTTCGAAAGATACTCTTTGCATGTAGGTCACACAAGAAACACATAGAATAATTAAGCATACGAGAAAGTTAGTTAAATTTAAAATTACCTGGTGTTGAAAGGGGACCTTGACAAATGAAGTATTTTCTGACAAAGCAATTGCTATCAAACCAGGCTCCCAGCGTATTTTGCAACCTTCCGACAGAAATCAATCCGCTGATATATAAACAATCGTCTCCAGGTCTTGATCCGTCGGGTTCATTAAATCCTCCTTGATTATACCAATTTTGATATCCAGGAGTGACTGTATTAGTGGGAATTGTTGTTCTGTCTCGCCATAGCCAATTGCCTTCTACGTCAACATCAGTTCCACCAATCCAGTAACCAGGTGCCAGTGCGCTTTCCCAAGTTGTGGAAGGAAGAATTCCAATTTCCATTAGATGTCGAACAACGGCGGCTTGAATTTCTTCTGAGTTGATGATCAGGAGTTGGGCGTTTGATAAGGAACATATCTGAATTGCTTCTGCGTAACTGTGTCGATCGATGTTGTATGTAAACATCTGATTTCCAAATTGAAAAGATCTTGCTGAAAAATAAGAGCGTGATTAAAACAAAATGTAAGATGTAATAATTTACAGCATTGGCATAACTAAAAATACTTACTTGCTGTTGTGAGTGGGGTTGCGTTTGGCCTACTCATAGTAACAACGGATCCTGGTTGAACGCCAGAAGGAACAGCAACACCTGTAGCTTGAAATGTATTGGGAACAACTAAGACTCCAATGCCACCCTGCCTGTAAGTGCTAAGTGATTCCGTTTGATAACAAGCAGGCTGAAAGTAAATGCATTCAGAGTTTAATTTTTCCAACGACAGCAGGATGCAACCAAGACGCAACAACACTCAGTTTCCTTGATAGACAGTCGGTTACCGTACATGCTTGAAACCTTTCAAGTAAGTTTGAAGGGAACAAGCAGATGAATAAACCAATCAAAATAAACATCTAGTCCAGAAAAGTTACACATTGTAGGCACCTATTGAAAGCAATTAAATTAGCAAAAACTTCATGGATTGATAACCGATGTTGTCATACGTCACTGATACATTTCAAGCTGAAATAGTGATGATGAATTTTTCTTCAACCTATGTATAAATTTATGGGAACACCATGTCTTTTACGTCCGTGTCGTTCAATTTTCGACTTAAAAAGTTATTAAACTTCGAGAATTAAATATTTGACCCAAGTCATTTACTGCACCGTACTTAAAGTTCGTTCAAAATCAGGTTAGATTAAAATAAATAAGGTGTAATTAGTTTGAGTGGTCTCTTAGTATTACTTACAACTCCTGGAGATAGAATATTCTCAAACCAGTTGAAGCAACAACCGTATACAAAGGCACATTCGGTTTGGTTATCTTGTCCAACGATTACTGCAAACAAATACATTAATTTCTCCATTAAACCTCCTCTACTATGAATTTAACCAGCAAGAACACATGGCATTAGGAAATGTTAAACCACATGCACAATAAAGCATCATTAGAAAACAATTACATCATTTTAAACAAGCGGATATTTTCAGGAAAGTATTGCACACCAGATTTTTGCTGATCATTGCTTTTGAAACGAAGTCAAGGTTGTATTTTTTTCGTCTACTTTGTAGCTCTCCTCTTATGCAAGTTATTAGTTCTTGTTACATTGATTCAACGTCTGCAGACGTCTGCAGACGCTGAATCGATGTAACAAATGACTTGTTGGTTGAGTTAGATCTTCTATAAAATACCAAAATGCAGAAAGATTGTTAAAGCAGAATATGTTTAATTTTTTTTTTACTGTAAGCTCACCATCATTCGATCGACACGCCTGTTTGATACGGCTTCCTCGATTATCTGGCACGATGGCGCAGGTGAAAACCTCGCTGTGACTTGATGGTACGAGGATATTATCGTAAACGGATTCAAAAGATGTAAGCTGAAATGAAAATTAGTGAAAGTTCTAAAGAAGTTAAACAAAATTGAATTGAATTTACTGTTCTTCTTCATTATCAAAATGTGTGAAATTTTTAGCGGCTAATTTCGTCTCGCCTCGTTGTTGTTGGTTATCGCAGTGTATGCTTTTTGTGTAGTGTACAAATGTCAAGAAAAGTCATTTAAAAAATGCACATTAATAATTTGAAACGCATAAAACAAAAGAATAATTTTCTTTAAACTAAGAATACCATATAACATGACTTTGAATAATTGCTATGACTTTTTTAACAAATCTAGGTGGCAATCTATTTTAATTAAGGAACTGCAAATCATAAAATAAAAAAAGACGCAGAATTGAAAAAAATAATAATGACTAGCTATAACGTGTGATTGTTTTCAGAAATATGTTGCTTTCAGCGCTTGCTTTCAGGTATTTGTACAAGACAGACTCCTGCGATGAGTCTGTAGGGATATAGTTGAAAAAATGTATTTAAATAAATTTTCATATGAAAAGATGTATTTAAATAAATTTTCATAAATTGTTAATTCTTTAACAACTGCTTTGTAAAAAATGTGTTCGGTACCAAACCGTGCAGCAGTGCTTTCTTTTTAGAACCATACATATTCTCAAAATCAAAATGAAACCACTTACTCTAAGTCTTCCTTCTGCCAAAGCCAGGAAGTCTTCATCTTTGTTGCGGGCGAGACAGAGATGAACCAAACACAGTGTTAACGCAATATAGAAACAACAAAACATTCCCATCACGCCCTAACAAACAAGGTAAATAATTTTGTAGAACATTAAATTTTGATATATTTGCTGTTAGACACTAATCAACAGCTTCCATCTTCGACTCAATATTTTAAACTCTGCGGTTTGAACGTAGAAAAGTAAAGGTTCTAGTACGCCCACTGAGGATGAATCCACAACCATTGTAAGCTTTCCTGTATTGACATGCAACCTACTAAACACTTTCTTCTTCTGATACCTAACTTTTGAAGCCAATAATTCTGGTTTGCTGTTGAAAGCAAACATGTCATTAAAAAAACGGCTAAATTTTTCTTAATCAGGCAGGCCTGTTTAAAGTAAAAAAAAAGTAGCTCACAGGAAAGCTAACAATATTTTGTATGGTGGTAAGTTCGTTGAAAAACGCTTTGTTCAAGTACTTACACTATCTTTTAACGTTAAATTTGATTGTTTTGGAATCGAATTAAAGCGCGACTAAAGTATCAAGCTAAACATTAAAAAGGGAAAAAGACGTCGCGCTTCCACAGAAAATGAAATAAAGCTTATTTTTTCACTATGCATCAACGACGAAAAAGGAAAGATAAAATTTTATGATTCCGAAAAGTAAAACTGAAACCGTTGCGTTCCTAAAGATTAATAACAGAAATATACAAATGCCATCTTGCGTAACGTTAGAGTTGATACGGACAGGCAAACGGTATCAGCGATCTATTAGCCTTCAGGCATAGCGCTCTCACTTGAACACAGTTCGGTTGTACCTGACACGGGGTGACAGTGTCTACCCTCATATCATTTTCCCCTATGCTTTTGAGTAAATGTTTCTTTCGCAGACGTAAACCTTGTCACTAACTGCTAATTCATACAACTTATAATAAACAAAACAATTGTTGAAAAAACATAACATTTTGTCCAGCAGATATTTTCAAATTGTTCTGAAGATAAAGTAACCTTACATCAAAACAAGACAATAAAGTTATATCGACACAAACTATTTGCATATTATTTCTCGTAGTTGTGTTTGCAAGGCTAACTTGGCAAATCTACTTCATAGGTAAACTATAAACTATGATTTCATTGCTTTTTGCTCCTCACAATTACGTTGTTACTGTGATGCAAGTTCCTGGAAAGGATTATATAAGAAGCCGACCATGACGAAAGCTACAATTGATTTTATTGTCAAAGTATTTTCATTATATAAACAAATAAATTTTATGAGAGTGCTTAAAATAATATACTATGTTACTGCAAAAAGTGAAAGTTGTTGCAAATTATTGTTATTCTAACTAAATTAATGAACACAGACTTGACTTTAGTCTAGCACTCTAGCTTACTGTAAATAAAAAACGTTTTCTGCGTGAAGCATTCTAACAAATTTTGGGGGAAAAAAGGCTGACTTTAGTCTTTGAAAAAACATTAATTTTCATTTTGAGAATGCGTAATGTGTGTAGTGTAATGTGTCGTGTACACAATGTTTTCTACTTTCATAGACATAATTCGGGTCAAGATCGAATCATAACGTAAGCAACTACAGCTTTATCTGATGTAGTATTGGAAAGCTTCAAATACATCAACCACATTTTCCAAAACCACTTGATAATGTCTTTTGAATTGATAAATATTCATACATGGCATACGAATTATTAGACTGCTTGTTTTAATTGTTGTACAAAAGTAAGTTGTACTGTAGGTTTGTTAATAGAAAGACATTAACTACTTGCTGGTATCCAATAATGAATACGGTTTATTTAGAAAATCCTTCCATAATCAGTATTGTGTCTACTGTGTTAACGACTAGCATAAAACAACTTATAATTCCTGGCAATGACTACTATGCTATTCCTCAAAACAATGAGTGAAATTTTTTCGCTGCTGTTGTCACTGACAACTGGTACAAAGAAAATTTATATTCAGGAAAAAAGTAAGCGCTTTTTTCAGACCAAGCAAACGAGACAGAACATTGTGTTGAACCATTTCTTAAAAATATTTTTTTGTGTCACAAAACGTTTTACGTTTTTCTTCAACAGCTTTGACCATTTGTACGCGGAACACCATTAGAATCTTTTTAAGGCTAACAGCCTAACACCAACACAAAGCAGTAGCACAGTAAAGACCTTTAAAATATTCTTAATAATTTTTGGCAGCAAGTTATGCATTGCTTACCGTAAAATGTGAAATAATGTGCAACATAAAAGTTTATTAAAGTTGAATTTGCCAATCTGGTATGATATTGTCTGCTTTGTTAAATAAAATTTCTATATAAAGAGTTAAACTGACTGGTAAAGCGGTGGTCGAATAAATTTGTGGCAGAATACGGTGCGATACTGATGAGCCCAGCCTCATGGGCGAAACACGTGTCTATCGCTGTCAATTCTTGCTACAAATCGGCTGCCGAGAAACATATTGTTGATTGGATGGTCTGAATGGCTAGCGTGGAAGCTACACCGTTATGGTTGGCGAATCGCAGCTGCTCGCTGTACTAGTGAGTGCTCAGCCTTGTGCTGATAGCCGGGAAGAACGCCCCTTTCTTCACAATGTCCTCTGCCCTGGCGCCTGCTGGTTTTGTTGGCTCTTTCTTTGTTTCCACAAAGATAAGAGTTAAACTGACTGGTAAAGCGGTGGTCGAATAAATTTGTGGCAGAATACGGTGCGATACTGATGAGCCCAGCCTCATGGGCGAAACACGTGTCTATCGCTGTCAATTCTTGCTACAAATCGGCTGCCGAGAAACATATTGTTGATTGGATGGTCTGAATGGCTAGCGTGGAAGCTACACCGTTATGGTTGGCGAATCGCAGCTGCTCGCTGTACTAGTGAGTGCTCAGCCTTGTGCTGATAGCCGGGAAGAACGCCCCTTTCTTCACAATGTCCTCTGCCCTGGCGCCTGCTGGTTTTGTTGGCTCTTTCTTTGTTTCCACAAAGATAAGAGTTAAACTGACTGGTAAAGCGGTGGTCGAATAAATTTGTGGCAGAATACGGTGCGATACTGATGAGCCCAGCCTCATGGGCGAAACACGTGTCTATCGCTGTCAATTCTTGCTACAAATCGGCTGCCGAGAAACATATTGTTGATTGGATGGTCTGAATGGCTAGCGTGGAAGCTACACCGTTATGGTTGGCGAATCGCAGCTGCTCGCTGTACTAGTGAGTGCTCAGCCTTGTGCTGATAGCCGGGAAGAACGCCCCTTTCTTCACAATGTCCTCTGCCCTGGCGCCTGCTGGTTTTGTTGGCTCTTTCTTTGTTTCCACAAAGATAAGAGTTAAACTGACTGGTAAAGCGGTGGTCGAATAAATTTGTGGCAGAATACGGTGCGATACTGATGAGCCCAGCCTCATGGGCGAAACACGTGTCTATCGCTGTCAATTCTTGCTACAAATCGGCTGCCGAGAAACATATTGTTGATTGGATGGTCTGAATGGCTAGCGTGGAAGCTACACCGTTATGGTTGGCGAATCGCAGCTGCTCGCTGTACTAGTGAGTGCTCAGCCTTGTGCTGATAGCCGGGAAGAACGCCCCTTTCTTCACAATGTCCTCTGCCCTGGCGCCTGCTGGTTTTGTTGGCTCTTTCTTTGTTTCCACAAAGATAAGAGTTAAACTGACTGGTAAAGCGGTGGTCGAATAAATTTGTGGCAGAATACGGTGCGATACTGATGAGCCCAGCCTCATGGGCGAAACACGTGTCTATCGCTGTCAATTCTTGCTACAAATCGGCTGCCGAGAAACATATTGTTGATTGGATGGTCTGAATGGCTAGCGTGGAAGCTACACCGTTATGGTTGGCGAATCGCAGCTGCTCGCTGTACTAGTGAGTGCTCAGCCTTGTGCTGATAGCCGGGAAGAACGCCCCTTTCTTCACAATGTCCTCTGCCCTGGCGCCTGCTGGTTTTGTTGGCTCTTTCTTTGTTTCCACAAAGATAAGAGTTAAACTGACTGGTAAAGCGGTGGTCGAATAAATTTGTGGCAGAATACGGTGCGATACTGATGAGCCCAGCCTCATGGGCGAAACACGTGTCTATCGCTGTCAATTCTTGCTACAAATCGGCTGCCGAGAAACAAGAACAAACTTGTTGTAGACGTTAAAATGCTTTTTCAAATATTGAATAAAGTTTCAGAAAAAATGATTTCATGAATAGTCACCGCAACTATTTATAAAATAAGGGTAGCCTATATGGAGTAATAAGTGTTTAAAATTATTGTTGTAATTCCAGTTATCTGTCACAAACAGTAATGGTGGTTGACCGTCGAAGTTGCAATTGTCGTTTTCGCTGTGTTTGTAATGTTCAACTACATATTGGCGTATAGCCAAGAAGCAGGAGGCAGTTGTTCTGGTGTTTGATCGTGCCATATTTCAACTGATCATCATGTATCGGTATCAAGCACGTTAACGTTCGGGTTTTGTCGCTTCTACCTTTTTTCTAGATCTCTCATATGTTTGGCATATATTGTTGTTTGTTGTGATGGTCAGAAATAAAAACAAACTGAACTGCTACTGCTCCCCCTGTTACGAAAAATGTTGCAAATTTGGAAAAAATCAACGGTTTGTTTGGCAAAAGGTTATAGGGCAAGTTTTTGCAACTTTTGCAACTTTTTTTTACAGCTTCCGTCAGCTTCCTTAATACTCAGAATTTATGTAGTATAATATTTTAAGCTGTTTGTAGGAATTTTATATTGCAACTTTTTCTATTTTTTATGTAACTTTTTACTGCAACTTTTATCAAGTTGGTTTGGTTTTTTGAATCTTTATCCTCGGACTGACAAAGCCTTGATTGATTATTCCTGGTAGTTTCGCATACTTGTAGAGGCTCTTGACACAGGGCCGGTTACCGAGATTAGCAGATTGAAGTTTCCGATTGTTGAAGTGTTGTTGCCGGGGAATTATTCCATTCATTACGTGCCGCGGAATGGAGAGCAGTCCTGAAATGCGTTGCTCAAGCCCACACCCTGAGAGTCGAACTTGCGCCGCGTGATCTTGAGCGGGCGCGTAACCACTGAGCTAACGGGGCGGACGAAGTATTGCGCAAAATGTAAAGGTGTGATTTAAAAATTATGCTATAAAACTAATTCTTGTATGGTTCTATTCTCTTTGATTTGCATAACAAAAAGCTATGTGATGGATTAGCTGCATCTCAATGTTATCTATGACGCAAGAGTTGGCTTGCAAGCTAGAAGTTCAACAACCCCAGCCAAGCACGACAGTGCCCGAACTAAATTAGAAGTGGAAGTAGGTATGACTTACTGTAGGTTTTGTGCCAAGCACGCTCAAACGGAAACAGGTTGTGTCTAGTCTTTCGAGGTAAATAAATTGTAAAAAGGTAAATAAAATAAATGCAACTTTTTACTGCAAATTTTGTTAAAATTAAGTGCAACTTTTTCACGATTTTAGTGCAACAAAAACTTGCCCTAGTTATTAAATAAAAAGCCGCCAAATTGCGTCAATAAGAAAAATTACAAATTTCACAAAATATTTACTCAATAATTTTAATTGCCATTCTCATATTAATGTTTTGTTTATTTACAACTACTGTAGGCCTATATGTATCATATTGATTCGGGAAGTCTTGAAACACGAAATCATCTTCAATTTGGGTAAACCGTTTAGGAAACTGTTCAAATCGATGCAGTTGCTCTAAAATCAACCTAATCATTCATTTTGTTCGTTTTCACAAGTGCATCACACGAATTTAGGTATCCGCAGAATATTAGCTCATTGAATTTGGTCAATTCGTTCATGCCACTGCCCAAACCGTGGTGCAGTGTTGCCCGTTTTATTGAAGATGTATACAGTGATTAATTTTAAGCAGTTTATTTTTAGCAGTTTATTAAACCACATGGATGGATGGTCATTTTATTTTTGTTTGCATGCGAAACGCCGAAACACACATAAAACAAAAACTGACAGTGTGCATCCAATGAGAGAGTGCGAAAGACCGTAGCCCTGAAGGCGTAGGAGGTCGTCGAGTCTGCACTCTCTCATTCAAATAGTTACACAAATGAAAGTATTGCGTTGTTAATATTGTTGCAAATTGACACAAAAAAGAAGAAGAAAGGAAGAACAGAAAAAACAAAACAAATACAGATACTACAAACAATAATAACAATTAACATAGTCAGGTAGTGGATGTCGTTTTTATAGCTCTTGATTATTGAAGAAGTGTATTTTGCACATTTTACTGAAATATTTGAAGCCTTTGTTCATGTTTTTTTTCATATTTTGAGGTAAACTGTCCCATACCTTGATTCCCATGCATTTTAAACTTTTTTGAAATAATTGGGTATTTGCCAGTTTAGTATAAAGTGAATTGGAACTTGAACGTCGTTGGTGTTGGTGAACATATGTTGGTGTTTTACAGTATTTAGAAATAATAAAAAAGCCATACTACCTACCGATTAGTCACTGAGAACAAATCCAGGTCAATGTTGATAAAGTTTTGCTCTGTCAGTCTGTAACAAAATATTTGTGATATTATGCGGGAACCTTGGTCGGCTTACAACAATGATCGAGATTTATATTGATTTATTTTTGGCAAGGAGTTGTTTCCGTAGAAAAATTGTTAATAATATCGATTCATGTTTTCAAAGTAGAGCTGAAGTGCTTAATTTTCAACTGACAAAACTTTTCTACGAATTTTGATTCATCAGCTGAAATACCTTTCGTACACGATCGGTTATGTCATCTCATTATATTGGCGAATAAATCATCATATCGAAGCTTCTCCATTTCAAGATGATTATTTTTATATTTTGCGATGCTTGCTTAATGCTTATAGGCCATTTACGATGTTAGGGGATCGGCCTGATGTAGTGTCAGTTTTCGTTTTTGACGTTTCCGTTTTCTTAAGGTTTAGTATTTTGTGGATGATAATTGTGGTTGATTTTTCTTTTTTTGTTGTATCCAGCCTTATTGCGCGGTGGTTTAACATTTAAATTAAGCCGAAGTGGAAGGAAAGGCAAGAAAGATAATCTTTGTGGCAAATTTTATCAAAAAAGGCAATATTTTCATAAATATAGCCTAACCAAAAAAATAAGCTTTGAAAAGATCGAGCATGTTTTTCAAGCTCTGGTAACGGTTTATGTTAAACAAACTGTTTTTCTATAATCGCTTAGATACGGCTTGTATTATTCTAAAATTAATTTGTAGCTTAGGCATCGTTAGATAAGACAAAAACGTAAATTATACAAAAATAAATTGTTGTTCACTCGATATATCGTACACCATCTACCAGTCGCACAATAGTTGTTTTTGTCTCAAAACATGGACTTTAATGATCACAGTTGCCCACAGAAAAACTTTTTTCTTACTATTGCTGCAAAAAAAAATTTTTTTAAATCATTTATGAAATAATTTTAATATGTGTATAAAAGCGAATTGAAATAAAACAGGAAATGTTGAGATCATGTATTAATCACCTCGTAATATTTTTTATTACCTTCAGTTGATAAATTGTTATAGAAACTATTTATCTTTGGCCAAAAAAGATTAAATACAATTGTTTTAGAAAAATAATAATTGTAGGTCATTTGCCATCCCACACTAAGTATTTCTCACACCGCAAGATTGCAACGATCATTTCTCAAACGTCAAAAATAGAATTATAAGGAGTTCCTCTATCCACCACTGTAATCCATCTACTCTACTGTAATTTCAAATACTCATACCGTACCAAGCTTTGAGCAAACTAAGAAACTAATTTTTTTGTTGTACAGATATAGTTTTTAAACGACTCATTGGTGGATAAAGAGTTAACCAATACAGACACATTCCAGATCATAAATGCAAATATCTAGAAAATGTCTTCTAATGATCTTCGATCGTCGACGTTTATCGCAGAAGTACAACGTGCAGACAAGAAATAGCTTCCACCGAAACTTGACAATTAATTCAATGACTGATCAGTTTTACTTAAAACTTTCTACTGTATACAATATCTTTCATCTCATGGTATCAAGTGTAATTACATTAGTATATGTTTTTAACATATTCATAGTTTCATCTAACCGCAAAATTGTGTTTGTAAACCATGATTACCTATCTACTTGCTCAATCTTATTATAAGTTTCTTAGGACAGGCATGAAGACACGTACTTGTACAGTAAGTTGTAACCGATGGCTAAAATTGTTTTTCTTGTCGTCATTCTAATTCATTGTTCAAAAAATTGCCATAAATCGAGTAAGATACAACATAATTCGTAAAAAATCACAACATTTCAACGGAAACAATCGAATTGTTCAGTCAAACCGCAATATAACACAAAGCGTGGCGCTTATTTGGAGCCGGAAGGCAAAACACCACCCATTTATGATGGTATCACAAGTTGGCCACGACGAAGGGATCATTGCTTGAAGGCCAAGAACACTAGACCCTATGATAATATTGATACAGCGATAAGATCGTAAATGCATGTAGTTACATGAACGTCAAGGCCCAATGGAATGGTAGAAAACCAGCAGTTTGTGTGATATTGTTGCTATTTAAAATAATTTGTTATATTTTATCTCACTAACGTTCAAGATTTCTGATATTCAACTTGATGAAACAACGGATGCACGATCGAAAAACTTTTGTAAGCAGAAGTTTATGTAGGTACTAAAGTACTTATATTTAACAAAATAAAGCAACATGATAAACATCATCTCAACTTTTCGAACCACAATTGAACTTTATGTGAGTTCAATTTTGATTTTGAGTTTACCAAAAATTTGCGAAGCTGATTTGATTTAACATTTTTTTTTTTTAGCTTAAATTCAAGTTTGTTTCTTCATCGATTTGATTTTCTTGTTACCGCACGTAAAAAGTGACGTTTATACCATAAAATGTAAAACATCAAAGATTTTATCAATGCCAAATCCACACTCAAACATCAGCCTATTGCTGGTACGCTATATATACACTAAATTGTTTCTGCTGTTGTAAGACTCAAACGAGTTTCTGTTAGGTTTTTTTAATTCTTACATTTAGAAATTTAATATGGAGTAGAAATTTCAATTTGCTAAAAAAGCGAGATTTACAATTTTGATATCACAACTCTTATTGAGAAATTTTCAAAGAGCGGGGCAGAGTGAAGCATTTCATTAGAGCAAGCCTGATTTCTGTAAAATAAAGTTTTACTTCTGCAGTACCATGCCATTGAGCTTTTCTTAGTCGTGCTACTTTCTATGATCTAGCCTACTTTTCGGCTTGTTACCTCATTTAAACAAATTCATTTTTTTAACGTTTTATTGCTTCTATATTGCGTTACCTGTACTTTGAAATAAAACATTTTAATTTGACTTAGTTGAGAGCTTCAGTGAAGACCAAATTGGCAGCTCGTTGACAGAGGTGGACGCACAAGAAACACTGAATGGAAAAAAATTTGTAACCAAAATATCTAATATGAAAATAAATGAAATATTTGTCACTTTTAAGCTTCTCGTAAAAAAACAAATACCCAGATAAAAATGTAAAGTGATTTCCTCTCCTGCAGTATAATTAATTCTCGTTACAAAGAAGCGGTATTCTGGTGTGAAAATTTTAAGCTAATCTGTCAATCGTAATTTCTATTGGTGACTAGATTAGAATTAGAAAAATGTTTCTTCTAAGCATTTTTGAGGAAAAAAATGTAAAATCAGAAAAAAAATAAACTACATTTTTTTTGTACATTGACGAACATATACTATTGTTTGTATTAAGTCTGTGACTTACCCTTTTTTAACAATAGCTAATGCATATTGCATAGCAAAGAAGCTGTGAAATATTTATATTAAATTATAAAAACAATAAATACTATTCATACTACAAAAAAGTGCTCAATGCTAAGCAAAAAAGCAAAGCAGAGCGAATTAAATCAAATATAGTTATTACTATCTGAATCCTTAACAGCCTGTATCACCTTTAACAGATCATCAGAAGGGTCTTATTCAAATAGAATTAATAAAATTGATAAAATTCCTTATAAATTTTCTTAAAATAAAATTTAGAATAAAACAAAATTTAGAATAAAATAAAATTTAAAATAAAACAAAATTTAGAATAAAATAAAATTTAGAATAAAACAAAATTTAGAATAAAATTTCTTATTCAAATAGAATGAATTTTATTTGAATAAGACCCTTCTGATGATCCGTTAAAGGTGAAACAGGCTGTTATGGATTTAGATAGTAATAACTATATTTGATTTATATTAAATTATATGAAATTATATTGAATTATGTAAATATTGGATGTAGTTGTTACAGAAAGAACTAGTTATATAAAAAAATATTCAATAGTGTTGAAGTCATTGGTAATTCAAAGGACGATTCATTTTTAAAAGCTATAGGCCTACTTTTCAAAATCTAAAAAACAACTATAGTTTACCTTACCATCCAAAAAAATATCTTTTTTCAGATCTTTAACGACAGACGTGCTTTAATTTCATGTATTTTGCATTGGAAGGAAAACAATGGCGCTGATAGCAAACAAAAGCTTTGAAAAAATGCTGTATATCTTGCATGGATCTTATCTGCCGGCTAAGAACGCACAATTGCACACCTCTTTCCTGCATAGCAGTTTAGAAACTTGCCTTAGGCTTTCTTGCAACCACAACATGCTGCACCTCAAAAACCAGGCAACTTTTCTGACTACCGGTTGATGTGAAACGCATCCGTTTAAAGAAAAATTATTTAAAAACGCTTTAAGAGACATTTATTGTCAGTGCTACTCTAAATTAGAATTAAACCTGTTGCTGATGTTTTTACAAGGTATTGATTAATTTTAATTTTAACTCTAAATCATATTTAATCAAAGAAAAGACTGAGGGCAGATAAACAAATTCTAGTTAAATAAGGTTGAGTAACTGAAAAGAAGCAAAGTAGCAAAGGAACCACCAAATCTAAACATCATGGACTCTTTGCTTATATTTCAAGTGGAAAATAATATAGGTAAAAAACATCTACTTTGCAAACTGGATCAGAGGAACTTTAAAATAGCAGTACTGAATTCAAATTTATGTTCACATTTTTATGTTTCAACAAATTTTTGAAATACAATAACACAACTAGTTGAATCTATTTGCTATTTACATAAGTACCTTCTGATGATCCTAACAAAGTGAAACAGGCTGTTGGAGACTCATTGAATTTGATGTAATAACAAAAATATGTATTTTTGTCAAAGGTTGCGTAATTTAGGTTGCAATTATCAAGTACATATGTTATGCTGTGATGTATTAAGTAGGCTCAGATTTGTATCATAAAAGCTAACACTAGTTAAAATGGACTCACGGTTTTGATGCAGATTCCGTGGTTTAATTTAAAATAGTATCAAGGAAGTACCAGTAGGCCTACCCAGTTATTGCTTTTTTTTCCATTTTATCAGGCCACTCTTTTTAGGCAAATCATTTGCATCATAATATCTTTGTATCAAAATTTCTTTCACTGTAGCCTACTTCAATTTTTTTTGTCGATGTGACACAAACCACTTGGTAGGCCACCAAATATTAATGTAAATTATGCAATTTTTGGATAAGGATAATCTTGGTTAATTAAATCTAAGAACTGATGCGCTGGAAGAAATTTGTTCTAAAATTCGGCTTCTGCACCACGTATTCAGTTCGAAAGATAAAATGCAAGAAAAGTTTTTTTTTAATGTTCTTGAACACTGAACAGTGTGATACGGCGCCAAAGTTATGGCGCCATATGATGATCACTGGCGCTCTTTGGCTAAACTTACTCCACTGGCAAGTAGTAAATTTATTTGAACCGATTGCAAACCATTTTGAATCTTTTGAAGCAATGAGAATAATAATGCTTTATCATGCCGCAATTACAAAAGTTTCTTAAATACAATATAACACATTGTTTCCTTTTTTTAAATTTAAAAAGTGGAAACATTCACACTTTAAATTAAACTGCATACGGAAAAATTTGAATGTTTATCAGAACTTTAAAAAGCAATCCTTAAGCAACATGTATTAGAAGGTTAAGTTTAATAATTAGAAATTTTACCACAGTGATGAAAAATACAATTATTTAATTTCGCTCAAAAGAAATACTACAATCCTATTACTTTTGATCGATTGATTGAAACTTTATCCTCGGACTGGGAAAGCTTGTTTGAGAGCTTATTCCACACAATTTCGCATAGCTGTACAGTAGAATGTAGAGGCTTTGAACTACTGTCGCAGGCTTGGTCACCGAAATTGACAGAGTGAAGTTTCCGGTTGTTGAAATGTTGTTACCGAGGAATTATTCCATCCATTAGATGCCGCTGAATGGAGAGAAGTTTTTAACGCGCGTCGCTCAAGCGCACACCCCGAGAGTCGACCTAACGCTGCTTGATCTTGAAGCTTCTTCGTTCACAAAATCAACCAAGTTATCGGGGCGCGGACTTTTTTGAATGAAAGCGTCGGCTACATAATAAAGAGTAGCTTGTATTGTCATAGGAAAAGCACCAAAAAGTCTACGTTTGCAGTGTTGCAATATTAATGAAAACTTAACCTGGGTTTATTTTTAAAATTTTAACCGAACTGCACGAAACTCATGGTTAGTAGAAAGGTTGAATAAAAATTTCAAAGTATTATCCGGAAAATTATGTGGCTCTTTTCATAATCATGTTTTCTTTCGCGCCGATTGCGACAACATACAATGCACTGCGATTACAATGCAACACAACAGACAACAAAAAGCAGCGAAGGGATATACACTTACACCACAGCTACAGAGTCAGCTGCTCTTTTGATACACTTACACATCTACAGTAGGGTGCCACAGGCGCCCGTCAAAAATTAAAATTGCGTCCAATACACCTGAACTTTTTTTTGTATGTGACACTTGGTAAAAAAAGCATATGTGAGAAATTTCAATAAGTTTTGATAAAATTTGGACGTGCAGATTAAGTTTAAAGTTTTTAAAGGTAAATTTTCACAATTTCAATAGTAAAATCCTCTCTAAATCATCAAAACTCAGACATTTCTTCTCAGTTACGGAGTATTTGAACTTCAAATACTTTCTGGTGAACTTACTCACTAATTTACAATCGTACAGACCATGTGTCAATTGTATATGTTCAACAATTTATGAAAAATGCCTAAAAATATGAGGTTTCATGCATTAGACAATTCTTCCCGCTTGCTGGCAAGCAGATCAATTTCCTCGTGCGATTTTGATGTATGAAAACAACCTGATGCGCTATCAGAAAGAGTTTGAAAATTGCTTTTAAAGCGTTGAAATATGGAAATGTTGGGTCCACTGCTGCTTTCTATTTTGAGTTCTTCCCAAACATGCGTCAGTATTATCTCCCCAATATGATGCCTGCATGCTGCCCAAAGTAGGTCTTTTCCAAGATGATCTTGTGTTTGGATACAGGCCGCAGTTTTGTGGCCGTATTGCTACTTGTGGTGTCAAACACCATTGCAGCAAGACATGCAGTACAGTTCTAATTGTTTAACAATTCCATGCTTGCATTGGCTATTTGCTTTCCTTTTGGATCGGATGTTTGTGCAGGCAAATAAGGAACACCAAGCAGTTTTGAGCCTCCAATACCTGATAGTAATATCGGAAGCTTATCAACTTGCTTATTAGGGTTTGTTAGTGACTCCATCATTTTACCATCCCAATGAATGGTTCCAACTTCAGGAGGTATCCAACCTTTTTTAACCGCTTCAGAAATATTGAAAATCGTTTCAACTCTATACCTTTGAGCCGTCATGTGGTTTAAGTTTACGCGAATAGTTTCACCAGAACAACTCTTGATTAACGAGTGTAGTGTTGCAGATAATGCAGTTGGTGTTATTCTGTTTAGTAAACTTGTGGCCACTAAACCAGGTGATCGTAAAATGTCGTGTGGTACAAATATTGCGGTACCGGTTTTTACAACTCGACGGTGACTCCTTTTACTTCCTGTGGATGTAGAAGGCTCGGCAGTGTTAACTGCAATCACTTCATCACTGGTATCATCGCTAGAAGAAAGTAAAATGTTACTTTTGCTGCTGGATTCAGCCTCTTGACGTTTTATTTCTTTTTTTTCCTTTGCACTTCTGCTTCTTTTCTAGAATGTTTTCGTTTCAACATCTTACGCAAAGCATTGTCTCTCCCTGCCATTGACGCCTCTCTGGTAGTTTGCATGCTCCACAAAAATTCTTTATCTTCCTCAATTGACATCTTCTTCATTACATCGCGAGGCCAGAAAGGAAAGGTCAATTGAATTTCTTTTTAAATTCCTTAATCCTTTCCGATTGCTTTCCATCACTCCTATGGAAGTATTCCATCTGAATTTTGAAGATAAGACTCATTTCATCTCGAAAAGATTGAATTTTTTGAGCCATTTTTTTTTGGATGAATTGTTGGAATATTAGCTTTGTAGTAAAACGTTAAGATGTCCTTCACTGTCTCGTTTGCTGCATCTACTGATATTTGGATTTTCCTTTTCGTGGGATTTTGAGATTCAAGCTCCTGCTTAAAGGCAAGAAAGCTTAAAATCACTTGATGATAAGTTGGCAGTTTACTTCCCTTGATTTTCTGATCATCTTTCGTTGGAATAGTAGAAAGAAGATACTGTTTCTCAGCATTCTGAGACTGGCTGTTCATGATTGTAATACTAACCAGACCGATTTGTAAAAGCACTACCGTATCAATTATCATTAGTAGAATAACCTAAAAAACAATACAACCATAGGTTTTACAACATTATTAGCCTTTCCTGCAAGAAGCAAAGGTAACATAACCCTTTCTTACAGTAGGCTACCTGCCTTATCTTTGCTGTCTGCTATATTCTCCCAGATTAAGTCACAACTTGCATGGGTTTAATACTAAGCTTTCCTGGGCGCTGCAATACTGATTCAACAGAAGAAGAAATACTAAAGCCATTATTCCAAGACCCTGAGTGAGGTCAAGCCAGCTATGTTGATTCAATGTTGCAAGATGGTGAATCAATGTAACAGGCGCGGAGCTGTCATGCTTGACTTCAATTGAGAGCTTGATTCTTGACATACTGGCACTGGTCTCCTAACCTAATTCTTGAATTTACCTTGTTTCAATGTTGAGAAAAAGATGAGAAATAGCAAAAAAACTGATGTTCAAACTAGGGAAATCCCCTAATTTTACTGTATTTCAGTTTAGACTTTCGTTTTCAATCTGCACATCCAATTTTTGTCCAATCTCAATCAAACTTTGCAAAGTGCCTTAATATGTGAAATGTCACACCAGAAAAAAAGTTCAGGTGATTTCGGCCACATGAGGGCGCCTGTGGCACCCTAATCTACAGAGTCAGCTGCTCTTTTTGTGCACAGGTCACTTGATAATTCAACTTTACATAGTTAAAAGAGAAGTGCAAGCGCCTAAACTGGAAATAAACAAATACAAAAAAAATTTAAAAACTACACATCTAGATTCTAGACCGCAATTGAAATTCCAAAAAATCCCATGGATTTATTCTTTTATTGTTCGTGGCTGGTGCAGCTTACATTTTTGTGCTGCCTGCGATGCATTTTTGAACTTTCAAACAATTAACAAATAAATTTCACTCTTATTCACTATTCCCTTAATAAGATAAAATTCATTCTAAAATTGCTCAAAACGTCTGAATATGACCATCAAACTTCGCCCGACTTTTAAGCGCTATTGCCTAATGCCGCGCAATGTTATTACGTTCGAGAAAACCATATTTTTACATCACAGTCACATTGATTAATGACTAGTCACTTTTTGTGCCATTTGTCAACTTTGGTTGTCTATTTGCAGCAGTTCAAGTTCTTTAAGGATTTTGTTTTTTCCGCGCTTTTTAAAAGTCGGTTGCAAGATTTTTTGCTTTCGAGGTCCAAGTCGTTCCATTTGCATTTTTACAGGTTTTTGTATCTCTTTGTTCCTACTACTGTTTCTTTTTTTGCGATCTTACGTTCTTGGTTCGTTCTTTCTACCCCTTTTATTACGTTTTTACTGGTTTATTTTGTTTATTGAATGGTGATGAACTGTTTTATCAACCTTGACTATACGTAAAGCTACACATAATTGACACGGTGAGAAGAGCACAATGAACACAGCCAGGTTAGAGACTTCAAAGAACCGGTCTGCCACACCCGCGGTGACGGGGAGCGGCGTTTTTTAAAAGTGGCGATGCACCCAGCAGGGAAGAGGTCCACAAGATTAAATTGTGGGGGCTAGGTTTAGGAGTCGAGGTACCTGTGGAAGGAGAATGTGGATCGAAAACTCTGTAGGACTCGTCCGCATAATTTAGAAAATCAATACAGGCCAGGGAAACAGACTTAACTTTTCGAAATGCAAAAAGGTATTGCGGCCCTCGGGTTCATTTACATCAAGTATATTCATTTGGCCCTCAGAGCAATTGGAGTTGGAGACCTTTGAATTAAACAATAGCAGTGATTTTGAAGTAGCCTAATAATAAGTATCCACGCCTAATTGCATCTTTTCGAACGCGAAAATAATTGAATTTTGTTTCTCAAACGCCTAAACCTGGGTTTTGAAATCGTCCCAAATTAGAAACACTAATATGTATGGCAGTAGTCAACTTTGGAAAGAAGGTAGTAGTTTAAAAATCACGTCATTAGCAAGCCCTCGTATGGCTAAAAAGTCCAATGCGTGACTGGCAGGCGAGGCCGCAACGATAACATGTAAAGCCTGCCACCGGTGATGATGAGGATTCCGACGGTTGTGTCTATTTCGACACTTTTCCTCTTGATTGGCTATACGAGTTTCCTCATACTTGGAGACGGCCTCATGCACAGTGAGCCTCCATGAATCTCTACCTAAATAAAACAAAAAGTCTGACTACAGCCACCTTTTACAAACAAACCGATTTATTTAAGCGTTTGGTTCACTTGGGTTGATTCCTTAAAGAAGGCAAAAAACTTAGAAATTTCAATATCACCTACGCAATTTTTCACTGGTTTGTTACGTCACAGACATTTTTTGGCTATTTTAATTGATCACAAAGGCTAACAACAAAAATATGCGTTTTTTAATCTCCATTTTTAAACAAAGCATTAACACTTTGCTCTGATTAAAAAAAAATCTAGTATAGGAAAAGCATAAGAAGCAATAAATCGATTTCAGATAACAAGCTGAATGGGGGGTTTTGACCCCCAGCCGCACCCTTGCGTACGCCTATGATTGGGACCACAAGTGCTATCTCCGGTAAAGTATTTTTTTCAAAAGTTAAAAATTGTCTTAAATGGTGACAATTTTTTTGTTCATGTGAAACTCGTATATTTAAATGAATTAATTTGCTTGGTTCAATTTTCACAAAAAGTGTGCCAAGAAATGATTGAAGTATATCAAAATAATTTTTTTTTTAAAGAAGTCAAGCATTAAAAATTGTAAAAAATTCTTGCCATTTCTACATTTTTTTATTTTCGACCTACTCCAATCTTTTTTTAGCACAACATTTAAAAAAAAATTAAACCTCCTTATTGGCGGAAAAATGTTAGATTTTACATTTACATTTTTTTCACCTAGTTATTAACCCGAACAATTTTCAAATTAGCCTGAGATAACAAGCCTGAATCAAAGATTTCGATTTGAGTTTCGAAATTCCAAGCGCCGTCTAGATCCTTTTTTACTAATAAAGATTTGAGATTCAAACCTGAGACGAGAGTAAAATTAAAACGATTTTGTTAATAAAGATGTGTGTTGTTTTTATCAACGAATGCACAAACAGCTAATCAAGGTGTGGCTAGAAGTAGCCCAAAGTAAGCACAGTTGATAGAAATCTCATTTACAGCTCTGACGCAATTGTTGTACCTACGGTATACTTTGTAGGCCTACTGTAAAAAACAAAAATTCTGAGAAAACCTTCAACATTTTGCTTGCTAATCTTTCGGCCTTTGTCATTTGCTTAATTTCAATGGGCTGTGATCAGAACATCTGTTTGTCAATAACTGATATTGTGACGTATAATGCAAAACTTTTACCTCAAATTAAAGTTTTTATGAAACACCTAATATTTTTCACAAACATAGAAATTGATAGTTTTTATTTATTCAGATCATATCAAAGATGGAAAAGAATAAAAATATTGATACGAATCTAGAAGCCAGAGTTTTATTAGATGAAAATGAAAGACTGAGAGAAGAAATCCAAACATTGCTTTCCAGCAAGAAGTCTTCCTTGCCAGTCTTTCAATCAATATCGCGTTGCTCGACAAATATCAGCAAAGTCAGCAGAGATGTAACCATATTGAAAGGTTTGAAAATTTACATTGGTTTAGAGTAGGAGTTCTTACACAGAGGTGCGAGACGTATTCTTAGGAGGTGCGTGGATGCTGAATCATTACGGTTAATAACTTAATAGATAGAATGACATTGAAGAAGCTGTGCCTCGGTTACTGGGGTTTTAACTTACACTCTGAATTGAGGGTGATTGCTGCTTTTTAGCCGTTCTCAAAAGGAAGCGCGAGAACTGGTTGAGACTTCAAAGTGATGTTAATATCGAAAAAGGTTAAGCACGACTGGTTTAGAGTTGGTTGGTTTTGAATCTTTATCCTCGGGGTCGGACTGACAAAGCCTCGATAGGTTTTTGACGTAGGATCGGTTACCGAAATTGACAGAGTGAGGTTTTCGATTGTTGAAATGTTGTTGCCGGGAAATTAATCCATCTACTAGGTGCCACTGAAGGAGCAGTCCTTAGAATGCGTTGCTCAAGCGCACACCCCGAGAGTCAAACCAGCGCTGTTTGATCTTGAAGATTTTTTGTTCTCAAAGCCACGCGCCAATCAACTGAGCTATCGGGGCGGACTTTGGGCACAATATTGCTCTTGGCTCAGTCAAATTTACAAGATTTCTCGAGCACTCTACAACCGTTCTGACAGTTTGATTTTCGTTAAAAAATGCTTAAACTGTTGCAGATTTTACTTTCATGAAGTAATTAATTCATTGTTTAGAATGGAAAAGTACATCTAAACCAAAGGAACGTCCATCACAAACACAAAACTGTTGCATAGATGATGGAAAGTTTGATCCCACTGACCCTAATTGCTTCATAGCTAAAAGCATACCCTCTAGCGGAGGCAAAGAAGAAAAGTTGCTCAAAGCTACGTGAGTGCGGGATGTACCTGGATGAAAGCTTCAATTAACCAGTGTGTGTTTTTAAAGATACGTATCATTGATTTATCCTTCTGCTGTAGGCTTTTGTGGGACCGCTGGACGAGTAGGCTATGGACGATAACTTCAAGTAAATTTAATTAATCCTCTTGAAGTTATAAAACACAACGCCAAAGAAAATTCAGAAGTAAAGTTTTTACCAATAACAATTTTTTGTAGTGACCTACTACTTCTTCACCGGTAATTAAAAATAGGCTGCTTGCTTCTCAAAAATCGTCTTTCTGGTTGCGTCACAGGAACTTTTTATATTGTCTTCGCTTGAAATGCAATTTTTCAACGAAGATTTTGATTTTCCCAAACAAGATTCCTTTTGAATTCAAACAAGATTCCTTTTTGCAATGAAAAATAAATTGAACTAAAATGGATTGAATTGAAAGTTTAAATTGCCCTTGTTGCAAGTGTTCATTGTACATTTGTACAGTAATTTTCGGCCTATTTTTTCTTTTGTTGAAGAGAGGGGTTGGGGTTGTTATGTTTAACTTCAGCTGGTGGTTAAAATCGCCCTTGTTGCACTGGCAAGTGTTGATTGTAATTGTAGCGTATTTTTGTAGTATTTTCATATAACTTTTTTTTATCTTTTTCAGCTGTTTTCTAGGTTTGGTGGCTGTACAAATTAAAAACAGTGACATCCAAACACTGTATTTGCACATTTTAAACCTTTTGGTTTTGCCATCTTTCCCTTTTGTTGGTGCCAATTTCGTGTGTTTACTCTACCGTTCTCTACATGTTCACGCCATCGATGAAAAATAAATTAAATTGAATATCCCTAGGCTATTAGCATAGGCGTGTTTTTTTTTGTTTTCTTTTTAACCTACTTTACGTGAAAATCTTCAATTGATGTTGGCAGAAGTGAAAATGATGAAGTGGATGAACAGTTTCGTCGGATTATCGGTGAAGTAGCATTTCAACTCGACAGAAGAATTCTTCAAGTTGTCTTCACTCCCAGGAAACGTATGTATGGCTTCACAGTGCGGAATATCGAGGAGAAAATTGACGAATACACAACGGACATAGTCAAAGGAACTGTTGACGTCGAGAAACGAAACATGCTGCGTTCGAAACACGAAGCCATGATGAATATGCTTCGATATACTACTGGCTACAACTCCAAATATCATCCTATATTTGCTGAAATGCTCGTCAATGCTTTTGGCGTCCTTCATAACAAAGCGAAAGACGCAAAACTGAAAGCGGAGCTCAACGAAGAAAAAATTAAATCTGTTATTTTAGAGACAATGGGACCTGAATACACATACGACGCTTTGATCTTACTCAATTCATTGATTGAGTTGTCCAAACTAGATGGTAAACCTTTGTTTATGGGACAATAAAAAAACAGACAACCTATTAGTTTGGAATAAACAAAAAAATGCATTAGAACTTGTAAGTAAGGGGATCTTAAGTTTTTTTTGGTCGGAGTAGAGGATACAGTATAATGGTTTACGGCAGGGCTTCCCAAACTTATTTGCTCGCGACCCCTTTTAATCATCTAAAATTTTTCGCGACCTTTCACGATTAAAATGACAAATTGATAAACAGTGCGAAATATAGACTATATTTGTGATATTTGTTGAAAAGCTTACTTCGAACAAAACTAAAAGCTACTAGGCGTCCCGTACTTGAAACTTATTAGTTTACACGTAGCTTACTGGAAACAAACCAAAAAAGCAAACACATTTATTCGGTGTGATTGGTCATGGGTGCGACTGCTTTCTGCCACAAAGCAAGTCCAGCCGTGGCTTAATATTTATTAATGCTGGTATCAAGGTGTTTTCAATCTTGCACTGGAAGTTCCTGGAACGATATGCCTATTTTATTGTGATTGACGTCAACACTGAAAACGTTGACTCGCACGGATACATAGATATTCGTGAAATGAGATATAGTGAGATAATGATGGATATTCCACTCTAATGTTCAGCCCAAAAGTGTGAAGCTTTTTTTCAGAAAATTCAAGCCCCAACTTAGATCTGCAAGTTCTTCCAGAGATTCAAGAGAGAGGTGCTTGGTGGGCCTACTTTGTTTTGGTTCCACACCATTGTTAGCCAAAAACTCTTCCGTAAAAGAATACTTTTCAAAAAAAGTCATTTTGAAACTTTTGTTTTCAGATGTTTAACTGTTTGATGGACGCATCAATTTTAGGTTTCAATGTAAAACATTTATGCTTTCTCGTAGGAGGGACAAATTAAATTCGTTCAGTATTTCAAGCAAATCTGATATTTGGCATAATTTCAAATGTCAGATGTCATTGCGAAAATGGCGGATCAAGTCTGAACTTTTTTCTGTTAGACAAAATCACGCCTTCGATTTCATTTTTCAACATTAATAGCCTTTTCAGAGCTTTGACTTGTGACAGCCACCTCACTTCCCAATGCAGTGAAAGAGTTACTCCGATTCCATTTCATCACATAAACTTGCAAAAATACGGGTATTGAGTGCACGGCTTAATAGAGTTAATAACTTTTACAGGGCTCTCTTGCACATAAGTGTTAATATGCAGTACTTTATTTAAACTTGGTATACTCTCTGCGACCCCTGAAGTTTGTTACGCGATCCCTTGCGGGGTCGCAACCCCCAGTTTGGGAAGTCCTGGTTTACGGTATTTTAAAAATAACTTCTAAAGCACGTTTTGAAAGAACATGTTCAGGCAGAGACGCAAACCTCTTTTTTTCTCATAGCATGTAACTTACAGAACATTCCTGTGAAAAACACAAACTAACGGTTTCCTTTTCAAAAAATAATTACGTATTTTAGGCTTGTCGGAGGCTACATCCGATTTAGCTAAGACGGTAGGCTACAGGTGACCGGCTCAGTCAACCAATTGTCCAGGAAGTGCAGCAACGTTCATCCATATTCCATACAACGTTGTAGCTGCTATTATCAATAGAAACACTGACGTTTTACTGAGCTTGACAAGTCACCATGATCAGATTTTCAACATGTTCTTCTTCGTATGAGATGTACTTGATCAGCTCCGATTTTGAGGGTTAATGCTTTTCACGCAAACGTCATGAGTTTGTAGTTCGATTTTACTGAGGAGTAGACCTACTAGAGATGAGGAAAAATATGGCCTTGCCATCCAGGACATGCAGTCTGCAGACTTTCAGCGTTTGGTGGTAAAAAAAAATGTTGCCGTCGTTGAAGCATGATCTGTGGTTTGTTCCTCACAGTTTAATTCGTAGAAAACCTTTTAGTACAGTACTATATGTTTAAATACAGCATCGTTTATTTCAAATAAAAATATTCTACGTGACTTCTAGGGACTGACAAATATGTTATGTTTAAAATATACAAGTGGTGAAACATTGTAATAAAACATTGAAACGATCAAGTAGCCTATAAAGAACTAGGCCTATATCATGAGGAGAAACGTTCTAAGACTTATGGGTGACATGAGAACATCTTTACAACTTTTGTCTTCTCTTTCAAATAATTGGGAACAGTAGTTCATACTTAAAACAAGATTATTTTGATACCACAAGTTGGACTAAAACTTCGTATCCGTATGCTTAACAGGCTATTGCTCTGTAATGTCCAGAAGTGTTAAGCTAGTATATAAAATTCATTAATTAGGTCATAGCACCCACTACAGCAAACAAAGTAGCCTTCATTGTGGCTTTATACGGATAGGCTACGATTTGGAGTTACCATACGCTCATTTTAGTTATGCAAAGCAGAAGTCATAAGTTTAAGAGAAATCAGAAAAATTACAGTTTCGCTATGCTTCTATTCCTGACTTATTTCTTCTCAGCATCTGACCTGTGGCAAGACTGAAGGCTAATAGCAATGTGCCTGACAATCCTGCTACCACAGCAATGGTAGTTTCAGAATAAATTGGAGGAATATCTCTTTCGCGGCCAAGTTCTATGCGTTCTATTACGTAACCAGGAAAGGGGGGTTGATCGGTACTGGATGCATTGGCGGCTTCAAGAGCTAACAAAAGAGTTTGTGCTTTGAGATACTCAGCTCCAGAATTTCCATTAACATTCATCTCACGCTCCAAGGAGTTAGAGTAGCAAAAGTAATTGAAAGGAATCCACTTGGACGTCACTTTGACACTGCGATAGAAATAATAGATTTTTAAAATTTATTTAACAGCAATGCACAGAGTAACTTTTTATAACACGTTTACATCAGTTTGTGAGACATAAAGCTAAAAAACACCAAGTACGTTGTTTCTTGTACCGATGAGATGTGTCACCGCCAGTTCTGTCATGAGACTTCTTTCTTGGTCAATTTTATTGTTAACGCATTTTCATTCTAGATTCACTGCCCACATTTTATTAATTCACTTCAAAAAATTGAAGAAAACAAGTATAAAATCTAATCAAAAACGCAAACAAGTTCCCTGATCTGCAATTTTATAGCCAATTTTAATGGAAATACAACCAAGTTAATTTGTTCCGTTTTTATCGTTGGTAAACCAATAAAAAAGGGGATAGAAAAAACAGAATCCCAGAAGATTCGTCAAAAGCAACGATAGCTTTAGGCTGATGAATGGACTGTTCAAACGCTTTGCTTACAAATGTAGCCTATATTACCTAATATCAGTTTGCTCGATTCGTGGATAAGATGCAATCACAGGATCTCGTAGCAGGGCAAAATTGCCAGCTACAGTGCTATTAGGATCCGAAGGAGGAAAGCCACAGCAAATTTCAAAGTGATTCTGCACAAACAGTTTAGCTTGAAAAAGGGTAACTAAACACTTCCTATTGTATAGAGCTACACAAAGCGTCTTAGCAAGGAAACAATACCAAAGCGACAACGCAAGGTGGTGAGTTGCTAAAGTTGACCTTATGTGCGGATGTAGGCTAACAGTGTCGAATAAAAAAAACACAGCAGCCTTAGCCTACTCGGTGCATGAAAACAATGACAAAAATCATGAGCATTTAGTTCGAACTATACCTTTCCTGTGACACTGGGAATTATGTGCAAGTACTTGGTTACAAAATACCACCTTCGATAAATACATTGTGTTTTTTCTACCAGTATAGGTGATTTTGAAACATGTTTTTTACAATATCGCCTATCCTGGCTGTTATCCCTACTCAGATCTTGACTTTTTCCCGTCTATATGTAACCGAGACCTATTCTCAGACGCTACAACACTGGCGACCTTCTCCCGACAGGTAGTGTACAGAAAGAAGGAGTTTTGATTTTTTTTTAGATATACTTAGCTAGAAACTCGTGGTCGCCCTATCTATTACAATGTTACCAAAATGATACCACGAGAAGGTTCAGATGTAGACTGGGAGCTTTGCCTTTTGTAGTGCTTGTAACATTGCAAGCTGTATGGTTCCCTTTAAGTAGTTTCAACTATTTTAATTTTCAATGTTGGTTACAAGTTTTAAAACACTTTGAAGCTACCAACAAAAGCACATTTTACTATAAAGTAAATACATACTTGACAAAATTGATCTACTGAGTCTAAGACCCAAAATGCGAGTTGGCCGTTTACATCGATCAACCAATCTGACATGTTCGAATTCGCAAACACAACTTCGACGGAGTGATATTCTTCATCTCGGTTTACTGAACATATAAAATTGTAGTCAAATATTGTAACTGAAAGCCAATGGTGGTTTCCGCTTTTAAATTTGAAACATATCTATGGCTTATTTACATTATGGATAACTAGCCACTACAAAAAAATCATATTTTCTAAATTTTTAAATCTCATTCACAATTTGCTAAGTAGGTGATTTACGTGCATGTTTATAGGCTAAAATAACTTGTTATCTACATTTCAGCTGTGATCTGTGAGCAACAAGGATATATTGCAATACAAATAGAATAGTCTTTTGTTACTGATGCCAAAAAACGAATAAGAAAAAACCACACCGAAACGATATTCATATTTTTGTTGGTGGTACCATGGCCATGGTGGTACGAATATCAGATAAAAACAGCCCCAACCCTACAATTGTCCTAACCTAGGCCCATTATAACCCAACGTGTATACCATAACATATCTACCAGTTTGCTTTGAAGATCTTAACAAAAACTCCAGCAGCCTACAGGTCACAATCTATAAAGGAAACATGTACGTACATTCGTACAGGGTACCATATTGTATACTCTACAAAATAAACGTGCAAATCATTTTACTGCATAGATTTTTTTACTAGCACCATTTTTTCATCCATAAATTACTGTCTACACCGGCATCAATTAAAATTTTCATTTAAATTTTTTTTTGTTTTCACCTATTGTTTATCCATAACATTTTTACTAAAACTTAGATAAGTCATTTAGCCTACGCATACCCATTTTTTGTAGCTATACAATCGCTGTCTTCAACGATTACCTGCACAATTTGTTGTGGCGCACAGTTGAGTGAACTGATCAGGTCCTTCACAGTACGGTCCATTATTTGTTGGTGGAGGGTTGTTACAAAATCGCTTTTTGCTTTGCAAAGCGTAATCGCATGCCGCTGGACAAGACGATAGTTCAGTCCAAGCACTCCAAGCGCCTCTGTGTTCAGTGCAAGCCAGCTTGTCCACGTCCAGAACGTACAAGTCTATGTATGTCCATGCAAACGTTCAATGCGTTATGCTTTCGAGATATCAACCGCAAAAATGCATCAATTTAAAGGAATGACAAATTGTTTCGGGTTTCTCTTAAGTGTTAAGATTTCAGCTGGCAAAGCGCATTAGGCTATGTACAACATTGTTGCTTCTTTCAGAACAGAATTATACAGAAATTGTTTGTGTCAGCACAACTTGATAGAATTCATAGACTTCGGTACAAGTTCAACATCTAATTTATTTGCAAAATAAAGCTAATGGTTAGTCGTCTTATTAACGCTCAACCATTTTCTCCGCAGCTTGAGCACAAACGATGAAAATGGGTAAGGTTGACCCTACTGTAGACATATAACATAATCAAAGTAGAGAATATGTTCTAGTTTAAACTATGAGATCGGCTTACCGTGAATACATTCACAAGAAAAAGAACCTTCGTGATTCGAACAGTAGCTATTGACACCGCAGTGGGATAATCCCACAGTGACGTTTCTTGCACACTCGTCAATGTCTCGGCATTGCTGTGATCCATCAACTTGTACCAACTCGTATCCTTTCTGGCATATGCAGGAAACATTGTACGATCCTAACTGGTCTTCAGATAGACTGCAACTAGAAAAAAGGCGATAAGGACTGTTGTTGAATACTGCATATCATGTTCATCAAAGATTAAGATATAAAGGTTCACAGTTAAAGTAATTTTAATGATGTTGATGATTACAAGACAAAAGCAAAAACACAAAATGCAGATGCTAAACTCTTGTTCAGCAAATGTTGTGAATACTAAACTGTTTTCATCATCAGCGTTATTAAATCCTTACGCTTTTATTTTATTTATTTTTTATTTTTCAATAGCACTGAATTATAATAAATATTAATATTACGATATAAGAAAATTATTATTTTTTGAATTATTGCACTGAAGATCAAAACAGTTTAGTTTTCGAAACGTGTACTGAACATGAGTTTAGTATGTAGCCTAGATTTGGAGTTACTTAGTTTTTGATCAGATTGACTAGGCATTCCAACCATTTCGCTCAAAAGTGAAGTTTCAATTTTAAAATCTGCGTACCCTAATTTACAATCTGAGCATTTCCTGGACAAATCAAAACGATCTTCTAGTATTGCTGTCACTTCACTTGACTGAACACACGTTGCATCCTTGCCGGTTTCCAACTGAGTGTATTCTTCCGGGCAAACACACGAATATCCGGGAATGTAATTTAAGCATTTCTTCAAGCCTGGAAAGCAAGAGTCGCATGACCCGCAAAGATAAATTTTGAGCAGACGTGCATTTTCAATTCTTTGACAAAATGATATCTACATAAAAGGCTACATTTTGCGCAGATAAGCAGAAAAATAAGCAATTAAGTTTCGTATAGGTAAATAATTTGGAAAACTTGTCAACCTGAGCAAGTGTTCATATCCGGTATGATGCATTCGTCTACGTCGCGGCATGATCTAGCATCGGGCAAGAGCATGTATCCACTCGGACAGGAACACCGGTAACCGCCAGCAAAATTGTAACACAGAAACTGACATTCGCCGTTGTTGTAATCACATTCATCAAAATCCAAGCAACTGTAACCGTTTCCAACAAACCCTAAAATTGCGTTTGTAAGTTTACAAATTGTAAATAAGTTTTTAAATTGGCTTTTTTTGCACCAGTTCAACTTCTAAAGACGCTAAATCAATGTAAAAATAACCGACTGATTGCTACGTTTAGTGTTGATAAACAACTTTTCAGGAAAAGCATCTGTAGAAAGTTTACAATAGGCTACGTGTTATACGAAATAGGATCATTCTTTTATACAGTTCAAGTTAGCCAATTTAATTTGCGATATGTTTTCAATCAAAAATGCATTTCTGAGCAGTGACAGATTGTATTAACAAGCTCAAAAACTACACAATTTGCAATTCTTTTTTTGCCATATTCAGACTTGGGACTGGCTCCAGACTTAGATGGGGTTTATACAAAAAAAGAAAGAAAAAAAGGAAAGAAAAAGAAGCCGATTATGTGTCTTTTTTCAAATTATTATGCTACGTATCATAAATTTACAGTAGTCAAGAAATTGGTATTCTGAAGAAGGATGTGTGTAAACGATGTCTTGTCGATCGTCAGTGACGGTTCTCACAAATTTGCCGTGCAGTCGACAATTACACAATACTTATCACGAGTGACTTCATGGAACTCTTCAACAGGTATAGGTTTTGCAATGAAGGCTAAACAAAAGATTTTAAAAGTTCACAAACTGACAAACCTTTGTTGCAGTAACACAGAAAGGACCCAGGAATATTTTCACATGTTGCGTTAACATCACAGGTTTTCAATTGCCATGAAGAACATTCGTCCACATCTATAAGAAAATGGCATTTTAGGACCTTCAGCGAACAACCTTTCATGACTGTAGGTCATCAAGGAAAACAAACAAGCCATAAAAGATAGGACATATTCGTTACTTTGCCTTTAAAAAATTATTTTGATAACGGAAACTTATGTAAACTGCAAGATATAGTTGATCAGGTTGCTGCACAAACATCAGACAGTGAAAGTCTATCATACTGCACGCATTGTTAACTTGACAAATACAAAGCAAACAAAACATTAAAATGTACATCAAAACTAAACAATGGCATTTTAATACTTTGTCATGCAGAAAACACACCCATGCAGTTCGTTCCATCGCTGTCAAGTTTGTATCCATTCCAGCACGTGCACAGATAGGAACCGACAACATTGACGCACACCTGGTCGCACCCTCCATTCCTTGTCTTACATTCATTCACGTCTGCAACAAACCAAATAATCAAATCTTTTAAAGTTTTACATTGTCGGGTAAAATGATTGAATAATTTGTACTTGCTTTTAAGTCACAATCATTATCCACTGCATACAGGCAAGAAAAATCAAAAATCCTAATTTTAAACCGTTAAAAAACATGATTTCTTTTCCGAAGTGGCCAGCGTTTTACTAAATTTATTAAGCTATTCAAAATATATACAAAAAGATTGAAAGCACTGAAACGGTTGAGACTGACTACATTCTTGTGTGCAAAATACAAGACTCACAAATTATTTCTTGATAAAATCTGAAATACAAACTGGAAAATAAAAATTACACAATTACTTTGTAGCGATTTTACCTTCACAGCCGACACCACCTTCAACCCGTTGGAATCCGACCTTACACTGACAGAAGAAATCACCCTCAGTATCGACGCAAAATGACTCAGGAGGACATAGCTCTGCCGTCGCTGAGCATTCGTCAATATTTTTGCATCTAAACAAAAGAAAAAGAAAAATCACTTCTACATGTTATGCTATTTGAATAAGTATGCGCTTCGTGATTTCCGTTACCTAATACCCCGAATAACGTGGTGATTACGTGCTACATCTTTGCCGATATCATATTAGGTGAGTTATAAGGCATTGAGCACTTTTAGATTTGAAAATATCACTATTTCAACCCATACGTGACCATCCCTCCCACCATTGATAAGGAAAAGAGAGAAAATAATACAAAGGCCAGTTTCTACTAGCGAAAAACAGATTAATTAATCAAAATGATAAACAATACAATTTTATCAACAATTGTAAAATTTTATATCCAGTACGTTTTTTCAAAAACACTAGTTTATTCAAACCAAAGGTTCTATTTAATGAAAACAATCGTCAGATTGAAATGTAGAAGTCAAAAGTTTTGCGAAAAAGGCTTGAAATAAAAATGAAAGGTTGAGCATCTTCTACTTGTTTACTTCAAGCGTTACCTTGTTCCTTCCAAAACAAAGCCGTGAACACATCCACATGTAGGCTTATCAATGTCATCAAGAGCACACACAGAGTTCTCAAACTGACAAGTATGTCGAGACGTTTCTTCGTCGCATTCTCGAACAGCTAAAGCATAAAGTAAGCTTTCAGTATACAGCGAATTACCTTAGCTTGATAGCCAACTTTCAATTCAATTTTCTTTTTCTTTATTGGAATGCAAAAGAAACGATATTGTGGAATGCAATGCAGCAACAAAAGGGAAATGTGGAAAACCCAAAATGGTTTAGACGTGCACGCAAAGATCTTATTCAAAAATAGCCAACATATCAGAGGTCAAATGCTAATATAGTAGACAATTTGCTTTAATTTGAATAATATGCTCATTCATTTTCAACATACTAGGTTGCTATGTTGCCATGGTTAAATACATCATTTCCCTGTATGTAAAGCAATATGCTGTACTTACGTATGCAAGTTGTTTGGTCAGTATCTAGAATGAAACCACTATTGCAGGAACAGGAATACTGGCCTGCTTGGTTGCTGCATCCTTGAGTGCATCGATGAGCTAAGCTGCACTCATCTATATCTTCACAAAATGTCCCATTCTGTAAACACCAAGCACACTTGAGAGCTGGTTAAGCTTTGGATTTCAATAACTTGTAACGTTTGATTTCTTGAACTTCAAGACATATTACATAATTTTGTTGATCTACAAGTGTAAATAAAACGATATGTTTTAGAGTGATACTGTGGGTTAGGGTTAGGAGAAATAGCGGTTTTTCACAAGCTTTCGGAACACAGTTCCCTAGTAATGTGCATTGTGCACTCGACTTGTAGAATAAGTTATGATCATGCTGCTAAAGGCGAAACTCGACCCATTAACCGTAACTTTATTAAGTTAAACACTCAGTTGTTAAGGCAGATTTTCTTGTAATTTTTACCATGTCGTTTTTAAAACAAAAAGTAGCTGAATTAAACAGTATACTGAGTTTAACTTTCTCGTACTAGCGTGTAGCCAGCTATGCAAGAGCACGCGTAACCGCCGATGGTGTTTTCACATCTCATGTCACAACCTCCGTTGTCAACCAGACATTCATCCACGTCCAAACACCTTTCTCCTAAATGCGTCATCATTTTAAGTACATCAATGCTGCGGCTTTCAGTAAGCTTCATAATAGTTTAACAATTTTTGATCTTTGTTGAGTTATCAAACTATAATTACAATTCAAACATGCCCATCCCTTTCTTAAACACAAGATTACTTCTTACGATTTACATAATTTGTCCCACATTTGCTTTCTCTACATAACTTTAATCATAAACAACTTATTCAAACACAAAATAACTAAGTTTGTAACCTTCTTGAACAAAACCCAAAGCACATAGACACTGAGAGCTTCCATTAGTGTTGACGCAAACATAATTTTCTTCTATGCATTCCAACAGTCCTTCAGCACATTCGTCAATATCTGTCAAGTAATATGCACTAGTGTAGTTGAATCTTAGCAATTCTCACTGAGTAATTTGCATACTTCACCAATTAAAACGAAAACTGACGAGTTATCATTCACGACACAGTAATTAACATGAATTACAGTATAAACAAGAACGTTTTCCAACTTAAGGTTTGAAAATTTTCTACAAGATGTCATCACAATAAGTAGATGCCGCAAATAATTTTTCTAATCGTTTTTAACTTTAATATATTTTTTGTAGTATCCAGACTTACACTCGGTGGTGACTGGTTAAAGATCAGAATTTAGATTAAATGAACGGAAAGACAAGGGAGCCTCGTGTCCACCTTCATGCATGTCACTAACTGTTCTACAAAAGACACAGCTGCAGTCTCTTCTGCGATGTCGAACTGGAAACTTTTTTGGTGTTGTTCTAGGGCTCTCATCTCTCGCCTATGCAGCCGATTTATCTCAGTGATGTCGCTTTGAGACAAAAAGAACATCAATAATACGTACCTGCGCAGGTAAGCTTATCTTCACGGAGATTATACCCAGAAGGACAAGTGCAGGTAGGAAGTCCAGCATCTAACACACATTCGTGGTCGCAGTCCAGTGGCGTTAAAGTGGAAAGATCATCACATGACATAGTGTAGCAGTTTACTCCATCACCAGTCATGCCAATAGGACATTGTCCGCAGGTGTAATTCCCGTGCAAAGGATCGGAAGTACAATTTACAGCTGGAACACAATTTAGCAAAAACGTTAATTTACATTGAAGAAATAAAATTTTATTGGAATAGACAAAGTATTTCAAAAATGTTATCATCTGTGAAATCATTTTACAAGAGTATAAATCAAACTTTAAAAAGAAGACAGCGACATTCAAACTGACTGTGTTGTTTTGAGAAATAAAATGTCAATAGCAACCATGATCTACAGATAAGTAGCAAGAGATGTGAGCACATGCCAACGACAGGTGACTACAGGTTTTGTTCGAATAAATAACTGATATAACACTGATACTACTGATAGCACTAACACTGATAACACCGAATAAACAATGATATAGCATCGGAATGATCGGAATGTACAAAGAACTTACAAGCAAAGCAAATGTGATACGAACAAGGGTCTTCGTAGAGTTGGCAAAGGTTCCCACTGCTCCATGTGGGACAATTACAAGCAGAAACCCTCATCCAATCTCCTCCTGGAAACCGGGCATCCCACAATAGATGATCAAGCTGTGTATTCTAACAATGCAAAAACTTGACGTTGAAAAGTGAAGCTAATATGCTCATATAAGTTTATATTGTAATAATAGGTTGAAATAATGAGCAAATCACCCCGAATCTTCAATGCCAACATTACACAAGATTAAAAAATATCTCAAGGCTTAGCCACTAACTTCAATGACATGGCACTGTATAAAAGCATGCTTCTCTTTATGTAGAGAAAATTTCAAGCATTGCTGCATGACTTACTTCATCAAAGGTGCATTGAGAGTAATTCGCGCATGGGCAAAACACCAGTGTTTGAAGATGCGTTGAAACAATAGTCGGTGGTGGACGAGGTACATCAGTCGTATCACTTTCGTTTTGTTTGGAGGCTACAATGTTTCGTGCAAGTTCAATTTTAACACATCAGGTGAAAGAGACACCAAAGTTTTTTCACCTTCGTCAAACCTTCAAGGCAACTAAATAGCGATATCACTCACACAGCATTTTGTAAGAATTTATTTGTTGCAGAACCGGTTTTCATCCATTAGGAATCCGCAGTACAATTTAAAAACGAAATAGCCTACATTAATTATATCTTTGACCTTTAAGAACATAGTGAACAGTCAAAAATATTCATTACATTACCATGCACGAGTTTACAAATAATTTGTGAGAGAATACGTTAAACGTGGGGTGAGAGTGATGACAAAGATGAGATAAACTAAAAAAACCGTATCAATACAATTAATTTACATTTGATTTTAACACAGTAGGCAATTCATTAGGAAATCAACACTTAGGCCACGTCAAAATTACATACCAGTTATGTAGAGTAGTGGACTATGCTTTGATAAGTTGGTTGGTTTTGAATCTTTATCCTCGGACTGACAAAGCCTTGATTTGATGGTTTATTTCTGGTAGTTTCGCATACTTTCACTAGGTGCTAGAATGGAAAGCAGTCCTGAAAGGCGCTGCTCAAGCGCACACTCCGAGAGTCGAACCAGCGTCGCTTGATCTGAACGCTTCTTCGTTCACGAAGTCACGCGCTAACCAACTGGGCTACCGGGGTGGAAGTTATTTTCAACTTTGAAAGCTTAGTTAAAAAGAAAACAGACTAAAACAAACCATTTTGAGGTAGGTCACCCAAAAGCACTTCAAACACCACTGGCTGTTTCAGCAAGTTTGGAAGTAAGTTGATATTTGCATTGGAGTTTTTATCGCCACTTGCTGCTTGGAAGGCATCACGATCAAATGGCTGCTCTGTTAAATCGAAGCGGAATTCATAAACACTTTTTCCTGGCTTGCTCGTAATCAATGATAAGTTCCCTGCCGAGCCTTCAGCAAGACGCATCCAAGCGTGATACAAGTCATTGACCTAAAATTCAAAGAGCAAAAAATGTTACGTATTTTGAAGTTCAATGTTTTCTTTGTTTTCATGAACTTTTACATGAACAAGCACTACAGAAAAAATCATTCTTAATCATTTTCATGTAACATAAAAGATGTTGCTTTTTTCTCACCTCAACTGTGCAAGACATTACCGCAAGCATTCCAATCCACACATTCAATTGCTCCGGACAATAAACTATTGGGCGAGGTCCACCGACGACATTCGATGACGCTTGTTCTTTAAATCCCAACATAACCTCTCCTGTTGCCAGTGAGAAGACCTTGCTGCCTGTCCCATGCAGGCTGCTTTGGCACATTTCTTGTATAAACTGGTCGTCACTGGAAAACTTCGAGCAAGCATCGATATCGACATTGGAATTGCTGGATGAATGCATTTCAATCTGCAACATGGGCAACATTTGATGCTGCTGATGACTTTTAAATTGAAGTAGACGGTTAAACGTTAAAGAAACAGTTGAAGAAACTACATGACCTGCTATGTACATGATTTATAAATGCAACATTTCCTAATTACTAATAGCCTACCGACGTCTCGTAAGTCTTGTCAAATGTGTAGTGGTTGATGAAAGCGGAAATTTGTTTTTCAGAGATCGCTGAATATTTGGCAATAACACCTAACGACCACGAAAGTGAATATCTGTCCTCCATTTCATCTGTGTCAAGACGAGTAAATGCGGACGATATTTCCTGTTCTTCCTCGGCTACAGGAAGTTGAATTCTAGTGAATGTCACAAAGTCATTGGCAGGGTTGCCATCAAAGTTTCCTGAAATATCAAAGCCGCATAAAGTAAACTAATATCTGAATATACAGAATATAGAAAACTCGATTTCAATAAAAACTTTCTGAACATGCAGATGCAGATTAAAATAAAATATAACATAACCTTTTGATTTAAACCTTTACTGCTTTCATCTTGCCTTACCCGCTACAAAATAACCATTCTAAAACCGATAACAAATCACATCAGAAAGTTGCAAGGCTTAAAATGAAATTAGCTTAGCATTGATTCATTTGTCGTCGGCGACGACGAACTTAACTTGATTTACAATTTTTTTCAAACCTAACAATCCTGACGTCTTTTGAAGGAAGGTATGAGGCAAGCGCAGAGAGTACGAGAGAGAATTATCAACTGCTCGAACTGACAAGAGAACCAGGTCTTTCAGAGCAAAGTCCAGTTGACGATACGTGGTCACATCATCAACAGTTGTTTCATCTGCAATAAAAATCATGTTTGACAGCAACATTTAAAAACAAGTTCTATTTTCTGATTGCTTAAAGTCGGCTATTTGCGGCTACACAATCAGTACACATTGTCTCATCATGTTCAAGTTCTTTAACTTAGCCAGATTTCGAGTGGCTATTGCAATCATGTACTCAACTTAATCTTAGCAGTAAATCTTAAAAATAAAAGGCAGTGCAATACAGTAAATTTCTTACACCCCCGGATGCGTTCTCATTGTCATTCGACACAGTATTTGCAATAAAATAGTTGCCTGACATGCTAGAGCCATCTGGGCTTTCAGTATGACTCAACACACAAAACAACCAAGTCCACCAAAAACAATGTTCATACTAGCATTATAAGGACGAAAGACAAAGAAGCAAAGCAATTTTAAAAATCAAAGTTTCTGATACTGCGGTTAAACGTATTATTTTGTTTGAATCGACATTCTACTGCAGCCTTAAACAATGAGAAAAGTGAAACCATAGAGACAAGGCAATTGGACCACTCATGTTTTTGATGTAATTCTAACCTTGCGAAAGAATATTGACGTATTCAAAATCAGATTCTGATAAGCTGTGGCTGTAGGAGAGTCGGCCTGTCGCAACTAATTTGATCTCCACGGATGACTCATAGTTCGTGAAAGAAAAAGCTATACGAGTGATCACAACGGTTGGAATTTGTTCCAAGATCTTTGACGTATTTTGTTGAAGTTGTCGATGATCAACAGTTGCCTGCAGTTTAAAGGGGCCACTTTCAACCAGCATGTAATTTCCCGGAAGTCTCAAATGGAGAACAGCACCATCTAGTGTGTGTAGGACAGGGTCTCCACCTCCGAGTGATAATGACATCATCGCATGAAGTTGAGAACCTGAAAACGTGGTTGAAAGAAACTCAAATTTGAGCTTTAGTGAGCTGTATGAGCATAACTAGATGTATGAGCATAACTAGATGAAACTTGACATTGCAGATGATAAAATGCATTGTTTTCATCTTGAAAATGTGCTTTGTGATCAGTAAAAGAAGGTTTAACTCCATTTGACAAAATTGGCATTCCATAACTATGGGAAAAAAGAATATTCGAACCTGACAGTGGTCTTTTCTCTGCAAACAGCTTGCACGTTTCATGTGAGGACTTTATGTTGCCATCAAAAGCGCAGCACTCTAGCATTGGAGCCAAATCCCTTTCAAGATATTTCTCATCTTCTTTATTCCTTCTAAAACAGATTTCACTTCCCTGTTTTAACTTTCAATATTGCTTCGTTAGTATACAATAGTTATAATTAAAATTCAACAACTTTGGTAACTAAACTTGGCTAATGTGCGAATTGCATCAAATCAGCTCCAAAGACAATTCTGTTGATGTCAGACCAAACAAATCACCTTCTTGCAAAGCCTGATAAATGCCAAATACTGATGTCTGAAATAAGTCTTCCGTCTATATAGCAGCAATCCACATTCCAACCATCTTCCCCAGCCACTGCTTGTGTATAACACTGAAACGACGAGGACACGACTGCTTTGTTGACGTAGCTCACCCACCGCTGTAAAGCAATGTTCAAGTAGCGATACGTTTAACAGAAAGAAATCAGCCGTTAAAATTTACGCACAACTTTTAATCCACAATTTACAATTGGTATGAAATTAGATAGCTGGATACGATACCTGGTGTTTTCAAAAGAAGGGAAGCTATCAAATGGTTGAAACATTCTCAAAGATGTATTATTTAAACAAGATATTTTATTGAGGAATATCATCACAAGTCAACTATCGCGAGTTAAAGTCCGTTCTTGTAGAAAAATGGTGATGGTGATAGACCTACCACTTTAAGAATACTTCATCATCTGAATTGGAATGCAGTTACTATCCAACAGACACATTTAGAGAGTCCCACAATGAAATCATAAAAAACTAACCTCCAATACGAGTTGTTCATCTTTGGGTTTCTGAGCCACAAATTTCTGATATGCTTCCGTTTCAGACCAATGACGAGCAGCATTCTGTGATTACAAATAAAAAGTTAACTAGAAACATAATTGCAATTTCAAAATGATTAAATCACCGTCATACGATGTCACTCACCCAAATCAATGACTCCTCTGATACGGAGGCAATGGTCGGTGGACAAGAATTCACAACAGAAAGCTTTGGTGGCCTGTCTTCAGTGCGCATCCAACGAACGCAAGAAGATAGCGCTAAATGGAAATAAAAAAATTTAATAACATAATTACAACGTCAGGCAACAAAATAGATACCACCAACACCACCTGTATCTGATGTTGCAAAGATCTTCAACACAGAGTAGGTCTTTTGTAAGGCGGGAATGTCAAATACTGGCACGATGCTGTCGGCTACGTCATCATCGAGCACAGTGTAGCTGTGGAATAGTTTATAAATTTATTGTTATTTTGATATTGAAGTTTACTTGGCATTTGAACGTTAATTCGACGTAGTCAAGACATAAAAAAAGCTGATGACGATTTGTATCATGGCTACGACAACTTATTTACTAATACTCACTGTGACTTGCTAGGGTTAGTGTTTCCAAATTTCCCAACAAACCCCTTGAACACAGCTGGACCCAATGAGAATTCAGTTTCGGCTTTGGAAAAATACGACTGGACAACTAAATTTCCATACGAACTAACCATGTATGTTGTCACCAGATCCGTGGCTATCCAAAGCTGAAAAGAAAGTTCTTCAGCTGGTTTTTCGCCTTGTTCGAGTGTTTTCCAATTCGGAATGATTTTGTTCCAAGTGACAACAACTAAAAACGAGGCTTCAAATGTTTGTTTGTGGCGCACGTTGACCAAGTTGTTGACGGTATTGAACCCTGGCAATCTGTTGCGATCATTCACAGCATCTAGCGTTTCGATGCAGACATCAGAATCAGCCTCCATTTCGGACAGAGTCGCTCTCAACCACAAAGGGGCAAGTATAACTGTGAACTTGCTTAAGAATTTGAATTTCAAGATGTAGCTTGGGTTTTGCAATGTTTCAGCAGCTTGTGCTGGCAGCGTGGACTTAGACAGCACCGCAACTCCGTTGTCAGCAACATACAAGTTTCGCGCAACCATCACATCCAATCCTGATCCGAATACTGGAATTGGAAATGAAAGTTTTTCTCTTAAAAACACATTTTTCTTTCTGTCTTCAGAGGAAAATGATGCTTTTTTACAACTGGCATTCGCCGAGTGTTGAAACCAGAGAAAAGTATCGTTGAAGTCCGGACTCTCTGTACTGATACTGCGAAAAAAAAAACAGATTGATTACCATAGGTGTAGATTGACAAAGAGAATCCTAGTTTGAAAAAACTAACTTACTTTTTTAAAGCAGGATTTGGTTGCTCCACTTGCTTCTCAGCACATCGTTTGAAGTCTCCGTTTGAAAACGTCAGTGGATTAAATTTGGTGTCGCACTCACATCTGAAAGAACAAGTGTATCTTGAGATAGACAACGGCAAAAATTAGCAGCAGATGAGAATAACCTGAAACAAACTCAATCAAAAAATGTTTTCTGTAATTTCAAAAGCACAGCATGTGGACAAAATGCTCATCAGCTAAATATCTTTAAAACCTTTTTTTTAATTGAACATAAAACTACAAATAAACACACATAGCAGTAAGCTATAATAAATATAAAAGCAAGTTTACTAAATTCTGTGTAAAACATATTCAGAAAAATAACAAACTCCGTCGTAACCTTATTATAGAAGTGAGTAACCAACTATTTAATGCGTGAAGATGTTACAGAAATAACCTGTAGCTGTTAAAAGACGTGACGTAACAAGTTCCTCTTCCACTCATCTGATCACACCTGTCCACTTCATCCAAACACATGAAGGTGCTAACACTAGGACATGCCGTGCTTACACATGGCTGAACGTCTTCTGACAACCCTGCAATGTTGCAATGTGATGCTAATTTTAACATAGCCGACACAGTTTAAAATTTACTTCTCGAGTGGATTTCATTGCCTGTGATTTTGCACAAAGACATAGGCTACTAGCTAATCAGGAGCAGAAGTTGTCACATCGACGAGACACTCAATTAAATCAACTCAATCTGGATGATGCTAATACGTTTTTGTACCACAAACTTAAAAAATTTAGCTGCATCACAGAGTCAACATGAGTTAAACACAAAGAAACAACTAAAGCATTTTCGGCTTCCATGGTGCTCTCATCGGGATACACGCAATAAAAGTGACAAAAATATTGCGATTGTGGAAGTGCAAGCAACGCCTCTGAAATTGAAGTATACACAACACGACATGAAACAAGATGTTAACAATACGATGTTAACACTGACGACACATTCACGTTAGATAGCCTTATGATAATATTAGCTGTCGTTACAGTTTTTTTACTTTGAAGATAACAAAATAAAGCTACTGTACCTTCGCAGTTTTTGTTGCCTGTTTTCTTGATGCCATCACAACTTCGTGTCCTCCGCATTGACCCTTTGCCACAAGCCACTGAACACTTTGTGAAATTTGACCACGTGCCCCAGTTAACAACAGACGGTTGGCATAGATGCGAAGCAGTTCCGTTGCACACACAACTGAAAGATCCCAACAAAATCACAGTAAACTATGGGCTGGCAGTTCAAGTCAAAAACCAGGCTGATTGCAATATTATTTTATGCCTTGAAATTAAACCAATGAAATACATGAAAGCAGATATAGTTACAAATATGAAAGACCAACCTAATCCCAGGTGTTCTCTCTTCGCATACTTGATCCCCACAAACTTCAGATGTACAATTCAATGGATCATAGCATCCGTTGCCAATTGATTCAAAGCCAGACAAACAATCACAGAGAAATGAACCTGAAAAGTACGGGTTTCTGCAAACCAAAACTGTTCGGGTTGGAAAAGAACGTAGGTGTGTAGAAACGGCGTTGTCACCTAGTCGTCATTGAAGGTCTCAAAAAAATATATATACGGCTATAAATACAATAAATGACATTATTATTGCCACAGAAGTAGTATTCAGTGGTACACAGAGTAAGTTTAAGAATATCAAATCACTATACTATCAATCACAGAACAGACAAACCTGCTGTGTTAACACAAGTTGCATGGTCACTGCACGCGTCGTCATCAGCTTTGCACTCATCAATGTCAAGACATTGTCCGGAATCGTACAAATAACCGATTTTGCATTTGACAGAACATTTGTAATGCATTCCATGTGTAGAGCTTTCTATTTCAAAACAGAAAAGTAAGCTACAGGAAGAGTTAACACATATCGATATGTTATAAAAAAAAACAGACAAAGTTAAAAATTAAATTTGTAAAGGAAGATAAATACTAGGGTACACAAGGTAAATAAAAAACTTACACTTTTGAGGAAACTACATAACCCCAAAGCCACAAACTAATTTTTTACAATAAATATTAATTCACAGTGATGCAGTTTCTAAAAACATGCAAGTCGATGAAATGCCAATTACCAATTCGCAACTTAACACAATCTCTAAAAACCTTCACATCTTTTGGAGTTTCTTACCGTTTATTGCGGAGTCGCAGTCTGTAATGTGAGCACAATTTCCATCTTGATCACCTACTAAACCAGAGCCATCGCACTGGCATTCGTAACCGTCGTATAAGTCGTGACATGTAGCAGCCAATGAGCACCTGTGCAAGCTTTGCTGGCATTCATTCCTAACCCGAGATCCGCAGGAAAGAAAAAAAGAATCGCGGGCAAAATTGTGACGTAAGTAGATGAAACGATCACCGTCCTATAAAATGAAAGAAGCGAAGTGATTATAACATAATAATAATCAAGTAGTTTTACAACTTTACACAAGCAACTGTCATTTGCTAGAGATTGAGCACGTTAAGGTTAAAGATTCCCGCGACGGACATTTTTTTTATTTCTCCTTTGTAAAACTTCTGCTACACTGGATCAGAAAGACTACAATGTGGCGGCGTAAATGCAAATAATAAGATGAATGCAATCTATCAAGCTCAATACATAAGAAAATAACTTAACAACTTTGGTCCAGATTTGACTTTGACGTTAGTAGAAAGTTGTCAAAATGCACAGTAGTAATATGGTAGATACAATGTTTTTATCTTCTTAAAACGAACAGTATGAATAACCTGGTTGGTTGTGGACAATTCAGTGTATGCTACGATGAAGACCGTGGAATCTTTCCAACAATACTTGAAGGTTTCCGCGTTTAATGGAATTCTTATACCACTTTCCGTATCACTGAGATCCACTTTGAGAAGCTTTGTATGAAGTGGCGAAGACGTCTCCATAAATTGCTTTTCGGTTAAGGGAAAACTTAATTCTAAGCAGGAGTGCTCAAGCATTAAAGCTTGATAATCACGAAGTGCTATTTTTTTCAAAAGATGTAACCGTGGCATGGTATCGGTGACACAAATGTGGATCGACATTCTGATGCGCGCATTGTCAACAAAGGAACCGGAATTGTAAACGGTTGCAGACAAGCTATACGGGATGGAAAAAGCTGCACCAGTAATCACATCTTCCTTTGAAAGATTGAAGTGGTCAATCATCAATCTAAACAAAATAGGTGTCAGTATTGATATGTTACTGATTAAAGTAATATCACTTTAACCAACTCAACCATGCTCCAATGGAGAATGGTATCTTCCTCTTCTTGTGAATGCGGTCCCGAGGATCAGACCGCAGACCACATCATCAACGATTGTATCACCTTCAACCTACCTAGCGGAGTGGAAGGTCTGCGTGTCTTGAATGACGAAACCAAACACTAGCTGCTCTCTAGTAGCATTCCAGTGTAGTCCGGGAACATTGTGTATCTGGGGTAGTAAAAGAATAGACCCTCCTAGCCAGAAGCTCATACGACGACCACTTTAACAAACAGTATGAAAAGAACGAATTTAAAAAACGTTTAAAAAGTTCACTCACTTCGTGTCAATAGGGCAGCCGACCAATTTAGTTTCTAGATGTCCCGTGTTGTCATGCAAGTTGCTTTCATCCAGAACTGTGTAATCCTCCCCGCTTGCTGTGTTTATAATGTACAAAGAAACCTGCAAAATGAAACAAAACTAAACAAAAAGCTTACGAAGCGAATTGAAGTCAAGTTATAACAGAAAAAAAGTACACTAGAAAAACTCATACAAATTGCCATGGTTCACCTCAAAACTATCCTTATTGCGTAGGCTTACCTGAACATCTGCGAAACCTTCGTTTGAAAAACAAACGAAAAACAAATCATTGTCATCGTCGAAAATAATTTTCTTGAGATCATAAATCAGCGCCAATCGAGTTGAACTTTCTTTTTTCGCGACTTGATGCACTTCAATGTCATGTAACTCCGCAACTCTATTATAAACAGGCCGCATTTCTATGAAGTCGTTGTTTGCAGGAATGACAAGCGCGGCAGACACGAACAACTTAAGGTTTTGCTGAAAAGGTTTACTTTCACAAACCAAACGTTGAAAGTCTAAATCTTTTATCGGTTTATTCTCTTCAGATTTGAACTCATCAGAACCTCCAGGATTAGATTGATCAAAATTGCTACTGTTGGTTGATGGATTGGCAACTGAGTCCTCATGACTTACGTTGCTTTCCGTTGGAGCAACGTAAGTTGTCGTACTTAATGCATAACTTGTTTGTTCAATAGTCGAATTACCCCAAGTGAAATCACAAAGACGATTTCGTGCCAAACTGTCTTGAAAGTGCATTTCAAACTGGATATGTAGTGATACAGGCTTTTCCAAATAAACAGAGTTGTCGCCAGAAGGAATCGATAATTCGCCATTGTTTGGTAAATGTGGCACAATTACGTCCAATTCTCCCCCACATATCACATCACAAATAAATTCAAAGTGGTGGTTATATGAGACAGTGTCGTTAAAAGCTTGACTGTTGGACACTTTCATATACAACATAACATTTCTCGCCACTGAGCGAAAATGATCGTCCTTAAGGAAAGGTTTTTTGTCTGCAAGCAACGTACAGATATCAACTCCAACTTTTAAATCAATCAACACTTCTACTCTTGCAGCCGTTGCCATGACCATATCTTGAGTGGTGAAGCTAACTGTTTCAACGAGAAATTTTATCTCGTCACTTGTGATGATGTCATTGTCACTTGTTTTGATGTGATCGACTGCCAAAATAACTTCTTGGTTCGCTGTTGCTGTTCTAACAGTTTTCATGTTATATTTGATCAAGAAAAGATTTGACACAGATGGTTTGATAGTGAAAGTGTCGTCTTCATTACTAACAAAATTAATATTTTCATATTCCGACACTGAGCGAAGAAGAAACTTCGCATAAAATATTTGTGTGTCACTAATTGCTATAAAGTCACCGGGACAGGACAGAAACGTGGAAAAAACTTTTATGTTATCTCTTCTGTCAAAATCATTGAAGGCATTCTTTTCATCTAACAACGCCAGTACTTCAACAAATCCACATGCTTGCCATTCTGCTGTGGCTAATCGAGCGGGCACTACAAAGTTTCCGTTTAGCCCAATGTTAACAATCCGGCTTTTGTCCGAGTCAGATTCTGTTGCGGGTGCAAGGGCTTTGATAGAACTTTCAAAAATCAACGCTTTTTTGGATTGATCCATGCGGCTTTTGATATAAATCGATAACCATAAATTCTGCAGCTGAGATGCAAAATTTATTAAAGCAGCACTGCAAAATATAAAGAAACATACTTATAACAAAACATATTTGATGCATAACAGCGATAGTGGAAACATAAACAACCACAACCATAACCACCTTCAGGTCCGTACAGATTTTAGTGTTCAAGATAATAACATTAGATAAACAAAAAAACACTTTCTTTAGCTGTTTATTGCTATCAGGAGCTATCAAAACTGAAAAAATGAATGAGAAAGTTAACTTTTTTTAGGTGTTGTCAAAAGTCTGTTATAGTGTCTAACACTTGAAATAACAATAAGTTTCAGTTTTTATTGTGAAAAGAATCAAAAAAGTTTTTGGCATGTTTTTTATGACAAAACGATGTCAACGACAAAATATTTCTATGTGACCGATTTAGAATTCCAATTTCTGTTCTTTTCTGTTTTGCTTCTTACATAGTTGATTTTGAAGCTTCTGTAGCTACAACCATATTGTTTTACTGGTTAAAATTGGTTCATTTTTCAGTAACAAGTTTCTGAGAGATCATTTTGTGATAGAGAAAAATAATGCAATAGCCTACATAACTTATTTAGTGAAATGGGTAAAAACAACCCAAGAAACCAGTGGGGACAAAACCGAAGTTGGATGATAATGATGATGATAAAAAGACACAGCATTAAAATAAAATATTTGATACAATCATACAAAAAATAATTTTGTAACTAAACAGCCATTTTCCGAGGTCACCTGTTTTTGTCACAGGAAATGGCAGCAGTAAATGAGTGATTCCTTTTCAATTCCAATGAATTTTCTATCTCGACTTTGAAAGATTGAATACGAAGTTTGAGGTCAATCTCATTCTCTGAACCACACCGAAGCATCGGACTGCTACGAACATCCATTGGCATATAGTTGTTAGCCAGCAGCAACTCTCTTTGCCTTACGTATGGTGATCCTGCAATGCAACTATTTTTGAAAGCATTTCTGGATATTTGCAAAATCAATACATGTATGTATTTTTAAAAAAACGCCAAAACATTGGGAAACGTACAAAATCTCTATGTACTAAAGACTAAAGTACAAAATCTCATGAGAAATGTAGTAGATCAAATTATAGAAAACTTGTTGTAAAACAGTTCATTTAAAATAAACATTAAGTTTCCGTATTATTTCAAAACATCATGACTGCTACGTTTACGTTTTTCATAGGCTTACGCGTTTTAACTTCACCACAATTGGTGAACACACATTGTTGATGATAAGCCACCCTGTGACTGTTTGAAATACCTTGCAAGATGAACAATAGATAGCTTGGTTTTTGGTTGCAGGCGAACTCTGGAACATGGAGATTTGCCTCGACACGTAACACTTGACTAAAAAAAATTTATTATCAATGGAGCATTTTGTCTACACGTTTTCAATCCGTAATAGTAAGTTCTTAGGCAGTTGTTTAAAGTTTTACTGACAAAATTAAATATCACTGTGTAGATTTTCATCAAAAAAGAAAAACCACTGAACTTCAGTAAGCTAATAAAGGAAACCTGTTGTTCAAGTTTTCTTTGTACCTGTTGCTTGAGGAGTTTGATATTACTGTTTCCACCTTTGTAACAATGATATGAAATTCTATGTCTTCTAAACTTGTAAACAAAGGGTCGTTTGATATATAAGCTTGAACGCCTCCAATGAAACGATTTCTGAAGTACAAAAGGTTATAGATGTCTCGACTTCGATCGTTGCTCGCCACTTGAAACGTCATGGCGACAGTTTGTGTTCTTCCGGTAACGATCCTTGTATCCGGGTATATCGGTTGCAAAACAAAACCTTCCACAACCAGCCAATCATCTATAAATGATAAGCATTGAATTACTTGAGTCATCATCGCAGCCGAATGAGTTCACATCCTCTTGCTTCCAGTATCTTTCATATAAACAAAGTGTTCCTGTACAGTGTTTGGGAGTGTGAGTGGCTCTAGGTATGAACACACTAAAGAGCGAGTTAACCCAGGTTTGTATGGAACAAAAACTATCCAATCTGGAAGATTTACGGTTATACATTCAAGATACCGACCTAGAACTCAGAGCATTAGGTAAAAAATATTGGTGGTAACTGAAAAAGGTGAAAAATATTACAGTTGAGAAAATGTTAAAATAGAAAGCAAACTGACCAGCACAAAGCACTTGTGCAGGATGTGATAACACGTTGTCCAGAGGCTTACTGTCGTCTGTGTTTGGGGCAACGACATCAACTTCAATTATCAAGAAAGCCCTTCCACAAAACAACCCGTTCCATCCATAACTTGTGTTGAAAGGCACAGAGGAAGATACTTGCAAAGAACTCGAGTTATCACCAAATGACAAGAAATGAGTGACTCCAGGCAAACGAGCGGCGGTCGCATGTACTTTTCTCCTGTAATTGCAAAAGTACAGACTAAACAAAACAATAGAATTTCTATTGAAACCAGAATTTTTTAAAAGATAGGCTACTTGCATTGCATAAGATAAACAAACAGGTCTTTCAATACTTCAAATTTATGCGGTGATGAAGTCTCAAGCACAAATTTTGCACTTAAATATATAGCCTAGCCTACAAAGAAAAAGTGGATTTTCTTCTACTACGATGATTAGTATTCTTGTAAGAAAGCACACCCTAGATTGGCTTCAAAGAAGAAAAGTTCAAAAAAAGAGACTCTTAAGAGATTACTCTTTCTGCTGCTAGTTCTGGTCTATGTCTTAACAAATAGCCACTTACATCGGATAGCTGGAGTTGGGTGACAAACTTAGCCAGAAGTTTAGTCGATAATCTCTTCCAAGTTTTTGTACATTTAATTCTGGATGAAAGAGCTCCGTTGTAATTTGGACCGTTATTTCGGTTTGTTTGCTTTCTTCAATAACAATGACGCTTCCAGAAGTGCTCAGGGACAGTGAATAATCCACATAGGCCAATCGATTCACATCACACTCAAAAACGTCTTCGTCAAAGCGCATATAATTTGAGACCTCAGGTACACTTGTGCCTAAAAATTCATATAAAATGGTTGCGGCGTGAAAATTGTTCAAGCTTTATGGCAAAAAATCCCAAAAGGTATTTTATAATTTATTAGTGAATAACTTACACATTATTACAAATAAACACATTAAACTGTATGGTGTGAAGCTGATGGACAAAAGAAATACCGAAGAACTTATGAACTTGCTTGGATTGAATGAGAATGTTGATAAGTTGGCAAAAGCGAATGGAGTGAGGTGGAATGGGCATGTTTTGAGAAGGGATGAAAATGATGTTTTGAGAAGAGCGCTGGAGTTACAAGTGGAGGGTCGTAGAAAACAAGGAAGACCCAAGAAAACGTGGAAAAGGCAAGTTGAGGAAGAAAGCAGCAAGGTGGGCTTGACAAGAGAGGACGCGTTAGACAGATCGATGTGGAGGCAGGGTGTGAAGGCGATTGCGGCAGTTTGAGGTGAATCCGGCCACCTTCGGTAACGGGGACATCACCGAATTAAAACTGGACTACTACTACTACTACATTAGGCACCAACATTGCTGGTGTGCAGAAGACATTTAACAAACTAACATTGCAACACTATGAAAGCTAAGTTTCTGAACAAAGTATACTGAAAAAATTGTTTTTAGCATTTCTTAGAAAATTGGTTGATGTTTCGTGACGTTCTACAAAAACCTCACAGTATTTTTTCATTAGCCTAAACTTCGAATGAAATTTAACACAACATAACTAAAATCACAAAGTTGTCCTCTTTCCCTGACCTGTACCAGTGAGGTATTGCAAGCAAGTTTGAAATTCCAGTGAACAAATGTCAGGCGGAACTGATAAAGCACTGTGACACAACAAGAGATTTTTTGACCCCACGTTGCTGACTTCTGTAAAATAAATAAATATAAAATTCACAAGTGCTTTCCATGCTTTACAGTTAGAAATAGATCGAGTAAATGTTATCCGCTCACGACACAGGAAAGAACTCAATTTTAATGACCAATTTTTGTTCCGCTTCAGTTTCTTTCACTGCGATACATGCAATATCTTAAAGGCATACTAAATGAAACTTTCAAACGGGAATTAAGCATTAAAGTGCGTAAACTGAACATTCAAGAATACATTTCACAAAAAAATACCGAATAAAATTTGTTTTCAATAGCACTGGCAAGGCCCAAAGTCCAATGTTTCATTTATTTTTCATTTTTTTCAAAATGACCAAAAAGTGGAAAACTGCTCGAGAACACGTCACTATCGACAGCAATAACAAAAGCCACGTTACCACATCTGATGTTTTAACATCAGATCTGATGTTTTGATGTACATACACACATAGCCTACAGTTAAATCGCCCGCAGTAACAACTATTGCGCGATCAGCCGATTGCTAGTCTATAGTGACGAAGCTGCACAGTCGCACGCTTCGCTGCTCACACCCATTCCCGTTTTGAAAGTTCTGACAAAAGCATGCGCGGAATGCTAATCAGACCGCAATGGGGCAAAATTTTATTGAAAATCGTTTCATGGTAGCATGTTAAACACAAAGAACGTGGAAAGACACCAAGTCAGGTTTTTCCTTTAGTATCCCTTTAAAAAAATTTAATAAACAAAACAATACTCTTACATTCCACTTACTTCGCTCTGTGATTTGACAATAAGAGGTTGAATTTAGTGCGTTGGAAGAACTGGTGTCACTGTTCCATTCCAATTGACAATCAACAAAATGCATTTTGACATTGTAGAAATCTTCGAAACTAAGTTGCAAATGATTAGGATAAGAGTCTTCAATAAACATTTCGAACGTGAAGTCATCTGCTTTCCCAGGAATCAACATTTTCGGATAAAAAGGTGGTTGAAAAACATACACTCCAAGATGTTCGTCTGAACAGAGCACAAAGATACTTTGAAGCACATATGTAGACAAACTGGTCATGTCAGTGTTGCTTGAATAGGTGGTAAGAAGTTGCAATTCTAAATTCCAATAGCGATTGCACAAATAACCATCTGACGGATAAAGAAACCAAACAGTATCCCATGACCATGAACATTCCGGAGTCAAGACCGGAATTTCAGTTGGCCAACAATGGCTTCGTCTATGCAAGTATTGGCCGTACTTTGATTGAACCATCTTCGTGGTGGCAAGCTTATCCTGTCGGAGATTTGTTTCAAACAGAACGTATTTTAAGCCAGAGTTCAAGTTGGAATGTTTCACATCAGGAGACACGAAAGCAGCGGATAGTCGCAGTTCAGAGGTGATTTGGTTTGCTTCAGAAGTTTGAGATTGATAATACTCTTTTAATGTTAGGCGCAGCTGTCTTTTTTTGTTAACAGCCATGACTGAACCTGCAAGCAAACGTGCCTCTGTGATTTCTGTGTACAGCCGTGGTGACTGATCACACGACCAACTTTCAAGAAGTAACGAAAAGAAGTTGTTTCGAATTTCATCCACTTCATCAACATCTCCTGTAAAAAAATTACAATCCAAATGAATTTCCATCAACAAAACATGTTGCTTGCGTTCGCTCAATAAGTTAAGTTTTACTTTGATAGAAAGCTTTTGCTAGAAAAACAATTAGAAGCCATACAACTGCCTAGTTAATTCGTGAAGACGATGGACTCCATTATGTGATTACTCCTGCAAACCACTGCCAAGTGCTTGACGAAATTTGTGTATACCAAACACACTAAACTAGGTAACGTGCTTAGGCTACAACTTCCTGCATCAAGCCTGGTGAAAGTATCATTGATTGGGCACAATACAAAAATCAATTTGATATTTTTTCGATTGGTTCACAGACAGCCACTTAATCGTGCTCAGATGTTCACGAGCCCAGGTGCAAACCAAAGCCAACTTGATGGAGCTGTTATTTTAATCCGATATTTTTACAATCTTATTGAACAAGAAAAATGGTGAATACCTGCAATCGCACGATTGGCAGAATGTCTGCTGTCAACGTGAAGAATTAAGTAAAGCAAGGAAGTATTGTAAGACGCCTTCAAGCAACATATCTTTGTTGTGATGTTCATATTCATCGTTATGATTCCGTTTACAATTAAAAGTCCATTGTGTAAAAACGTAGGCTGCAGAATGCTTCTAAAAATTGTAAAAAACTATCTTGGTAACTTATTGCAGAACTACAATTTTGGTAAAGAGGTGATTTTTTTGAACCATATACAAATAAAACCTAACAACCAGACGGCATTTAACATAATAACATGAAAATACACTAAAAATTACAAACGTTTTCGGCCATACTCATGTTAGCCCTTTTCAAATAACCAACTGACTGATGTTCTTGCAAATGATGACTGATGATCATAAAATCTTGCAATCCTCGCCTCAATAGGCATTTGTTTGCCGCAGGCGCCTCCTATCTGCGAAATGTCTTCGTAGGCAATAAAGCGTCATGTGATTTTGCCTCTCCTCTGCATTACCGTTTCATTCTTATGCGTTTCTTTTTTCGATTTTTACGTATGTAACTTACATCAGTTTTGTAATTTTAATTTATGAAGAACATCAGTTAATTGGTAATTTGAAAAGGGCTAAAATGAGTATGAAAAAAAAATTAACGCAATCAGAATATCTTGAAACAGTTTATAGAAGTACTGTAAGCTAAACCATATTATAAAAAGACGTACTTATTTGAATAGAAAGAAATCGCTTGTGATGATGCGATCATGTATTCTATGTCTATAGCGCTTTTTAGCTAAAGTGTTAGCACTCGCATTGACCATGTCTAAGGAACAAAAACTCGATACGTTTAAAACCACTTACCCAGTATCGCTACTTTCTGAAGCAATCGATTCAAACAGAAAATCAACTTCTTTCAACGGTAATTTGACGTCGTCATCGGACAGATGGTTATCGGGAGAAGCCCAAATCGAATACTCAAACCGACGCTCATCAAAACGATTCTTGGGAACTAGTTTCAACAAAGATAAATCTCCACTTTCCCAATTACTAGATACGCCTATTGTGGCTCTGAAAGCGATGTCATCATTGGACGGTAGATCTAACTTCATGGTTGTGACACTAAAATCAATAGCTGCCAAATCAACAGCAGCAACTTCTCCTGCAGACATAGTGGGTTGATCACACAACCAACTTGCTTTCGTCCAGTAAACTCCAAACTCGTTCCTAGCAGACCCACCGAAAAGCTGGACAATAGGAACGCTATTTCCAGTTACAATTTCAATACCAACATGCCTGAATAGAAAAACAAAACAAATATTGATGAACAGCGACTATCAAGGCTTCGCCCTGTGGTAGAATATTTATATTCAGTGGACATAAACCCAAGGAAGTAAATGACCGTGTCCATCTTCAAGCACGTCATCAAATGTCCTGTTAAAAACACATTCAAATCACGGAGAAAAAGTTAAACAAATTTTTATATAAAAAAATAACCAATGTTTTTTCTTGTACATAGTATAGCCTTCACAAGAATATTTCAGTAGAATAAGCAAAAATTTATGAAAATACCTCAAGCTACTGCAAGAAATCGACGAATTCCTAACGATAACATTTCCATCCATGATGTAGTGATTAACAAAATTTGGTGCGCTAAATGCTGCTCCAAATTTATTTGGTGGCTCCACTATTAGCATTTTTTCCATGACTGCAGGCCACACTGCTTGCGTATCAGACTCGTCATTACCAGGAATTTGAATCGAGGTCACGTGATGGGGTTGCAGGGGTACTTTTCTTCCTTCTGCGCTGTCGGAGTCACTAGCCCACATCCGTACACTAGCAACAGTTCGTTATATTAAACCTAGGTTATGTGTGTTTCCAACCTTTTTAATGAAACAAAAAAATTATCCAAATGTTAGGCATTGAACAACTAAACATCGATTTCGCAACTAAACGTATCGCAACTTCAGTGGTTGATTTGTTTGTTAAATTTTTGGGCGAGTCTTCGTTTGTGCTTCTTATTTTAGTGTCATCGCTAAATTCAAGTTTAATAATCAGCCTACACTCATTATTATCACTAAGCATGCGCTGCTGCTGTTTTCACAGGACCGCGGTCGGTAGCCTACTGTCTTCAAAGTGGTTGGTCGGCTATGGGCCGACCTAGAATCGATTCAAGCATAGGAGAATCAGTAACCGGACACCGGTCAGCCAATGGAGAGCTTATACCTCATTCTGGCATTGCACTGGTAAGAAATACGTTATTTTCAAGATCAACCTGTGTACCACACTATACAACTCTAAAATTTCAAATTGATTAATTATTTTAACCATTTTTCACATAGCATTTGTTAACGTTAAAGTTTCTCACAAACCTGAAGTGTTCGTAGAGAGAGTTTGTGTTCACTAAAGTTGCACAAGCTTCTGAAGAGAGCTGACATGCAACAGTAAACTCTATACGCATAGGAGAGAGGCGATCACGCCAAATGGAATCTTGAGAAGTTGTTACCTGAAAGTTAAAGTAAATAGTTTTCAACAAATTCTAAACACCAATAGTGAGGTCACGTTCTTCTTCCTGTTTTACGTCTCATTTTCCGGATGTCGGGGTAGGACGGGTCTAGCAAGGCACATACTCAGTCTCCACTCACCACGATCTAGGGGACTAGTGTTGGTCACCTGTCATTGCTACCTGTCATCATTACGTTGTATTTTAATTCTACCACAAATCTAACTTTTGAAAGCACTTTACGCTTAACATAAAAATGAATATAGTCGCACCTTTTTTAAAACCTATGTCAATTTACCTTTAAATCAATTACGTTAAAAAGAATATCTTTGGAACAGAGAAAACGGATTTGTGGCAAGACAGTCAAAGAAGAATAGAGGTTTTTGTCCAAATCAGGTGAGAAGCTTGCGTATCCAACCAGAGTGTTTACGTGACAATTAGTTTCATGCTGCGACAAGTTTGCTGGAGAAAACTTGCCAGAAACGCTGTAAGTCGTTTCAAAGTTGTGTACAATTTCTCTACTTCTAGTATCTGAAACGAACAATGCTTTGATATTAGCGAGTATAAGGTTGCTCATAGATTTTCGGAAAGTCAGCTTTTCTCTTGAAGAGAGCCAGACGAAAACCTGCAGCTTCGAGCTACGAGCAACCTTCTCGCTATTTTTAAGTTCTGTACCACCAACCAACTCTTTAAATGCCTTGATAACTACGTTAAAAGCACATTATCACAAAGTGCCTACAACCTATGAGTACACAAACTACACGTGTTTGGAAATGAAAAACTAATGTATAACTGAGTTACCAAAGTTTGTGGTAATATGTTGTCAACAAGCAGTTGAAAGCAACTCTATCATTGTCACAATAATTTTTCTGTAAGAGTGTACGGTAAAAGATCAAAAGTTGCAAACCTGTTATACTCAAGCTATTTGTTTCAAGTTCAAGAGCATCCGGAGCCAAAGACGACTCTTCGGACCTTTTAGAAGCTTGAATGACCAACTTGAAATTCTCGCTGCTTAACGCAGGAAAAGAAACGTAAAGCGGTGCTCTTATAACTACAGTCGCTTCAAAAGACACGCCGACTATCAAATCATTCCAACTGATAGTTTTGAACTGAAAGCATTGTTCTTCAGTTGAATCACACTGCTCAGAAGACTTGAGATGGGGCACTTCGATATTAGTCAACTGGAATATAGCGGCACTTGCTGAACAATCAAACTTTAAAGGGTAAGACACCATGTTGTTGTACAGAAGTTTATCGTGGTGATCTAAATTTAAGCCTATAAGCAGATGAATCCCGTCGAGGCAAGAAAATTCATTTGAGTCAAAAGCAAATCGGAGCCTTGATTGATAAGGCAAGAGAAAGCTTGTCGATAGAAACAGTTGGGAACGATTGGACAAAACAGACACTTTTGTATCAATCAAATCAATCGGAACGTAAAGGCTACTCAGTGTACTTAGCAACGTCGTAACAGCAAACCATCGATATTGTTCCGGTTGCTTTTCTAGGTTCAAAGCTAAGTTGCTCTGGTTAAGCACGGTTAACCATGCTTCCAAACGGAAACGTTGTCCAGGCTTTATCAAGGCTAGTCTTGTTTGGACAAAACCTTCCGATGCAAGTGGATCGTAAGGCGATGTCAACTCCGGGAATATCACGTAATCATTAGCGGCCAGGCTAACAAAGTCAAAGTCGCAGTCAAATTTCACTTCGGTCAACTTTGCATTTTGTACAATTTCTCTTTTTCTCACAAATGGTCGGCGATTAACAGGCGAATGAGAATAGTCAACAATAACCCCAATCACAACCTGGCCACATACATTTGCTGGAATTTCTGAAAATAAAGAATTACCGTAGTCATTTTTCTTATCTTAAGCCCAGTATTGCTTCACGATGGCAAGCTATAATGTGTATATTATTTCTACTAAACTTTATCATTTGTATTTACATAGTTTTATATGCTACAATTAGTTCTATGCTAAAGCTCATTATGAAAATGTAGCCTACATTTATTTCTACGTCCTATAGCTTTTCGTCTATTTATTGTCGAGAACATCAAAATAAAAGACTTGGGAATGCACTAACGTGATTATGTGCAAAACATACAAATTAACCTGCACTGACCACTCTTTAATTAACTGCATCTTTTTCATCCAAAATCACTTACTCATTCCAACTGTTAGGTCACTAAGCAGTAGCGTATCTCCACTTTTGATTGCATTCCGTAATTTTTCCCGCTGAAATGACGGGAGTTGAAGTGTTTTTAACTCTAGTAAGATGTCGGATTGTCTGCTGAAGGTGTCTTTATGTTCAATAAAATAACGGATTCCAGCGTTAGTGATGTTGGCAACGTGTGGCACAGCAGACAAGGAGTTTCCAGTATAAACTACTTCAAGCAAGTACTGTTCATTTGTGTATTCAGTTTCAAAATCTGATTCTGACATGAACGGATGCAAAGAACCAAAACCTGCAGACAAGTAGAAGTTTAAAAACACACATTTTCAATCTTTTCTGCTTGCATTAAGATTTATTAGACTGGCATGCAATTGTAAGATTTAGTATTTTTATGCATTATAATGCACCTGTATATGCACAAAAATTTTTCTATCATTAGTAACTGAACGTTTAGTTTTATGTCATGGTCAAGATTGAGACAGAGATAAATGCTTCAGTTCAGTCACAAGATTTTTAGAAAACGTAATATATAAGGGATAGTACATATTAGAAACTAGTACTTATGGCCCCAAAATCTAGCTGTTAGTTATAAACAATATCTACTTAAATAGCCAACTGTATTAGAGTTTTCAAGCTCATTTCTATGAAAATTATAATTTCGAACTAAAAAGTAGCAAGAACATCAACATACTTGACAATGTCTTTTTAATAAGAGGGCCTCGAAGAAATTCAAACTTTTTAACACGAAACAAATTGGTTCCAATGTAGTCCTTGTGTAAAGGTTCGCCAAGATCTATGGACAAGTTACCAAGAAAAACAAATGGAATTTCCTCGCTACCAATGAAAATTGGCACTGCCAGGCGTTCGTTTTGCAATGTTTCAAAAGGAGTCACTGTTAACTTCCCGGTAACTTTAACCTGCTGATGAAGACCTGGTTTGTTCTTTGATAGTTTGCTGAATTTTGGAAAGAGGGCATTTGAGATAGAGTATTCTGCAAGAGTGTACGCAACTTCGTTGGTTTGCGTTGTTTCGTGACATGCAGAATGTTGGCAAATGCTGATTGATAAACTTGCAGCGTTGCTCGCCTGCACAAAGTGACTCATTACAGCCGAAAATTCAAAACTGCAAACCATTGCTTGAGGAAAACCGACTCCAGAGAATTGTGAAAGTGGTTCTTCTTTTTCGTCAGTTGCACGTATCTCCATGAACGTTTGTTGAAACGACTTCACAGATAAACCATTTTCTTGACAATATATAAATATGTCTCGTTCTAGTTCAGGACAAGTTCTCTTTTTCTCTTCAAATACTATTACTCGCCTATTGGTAGAGAAAACTGAGAAATTCCACGACAACTTTCTCCAGCCGCAAAAACCTTTCGAATTCTGCCCCAGAATAACAGAAAAGTAACGGAACAATTCAATCCCCTTATCGTTATTTAATAGGAGGTTGGAATGGTACATAAAGTTGATCGTGGCTATTTCATACGCCTCGCAAGGCTTGACAAGACATGGAGCAGAAAGTTGAAGCACAGCTGACACGTGCAGTATATTATTGTCCGGTTGAGTACTCAAGTACAGATCCAAAAGTTCAGGATTGACTGGAGCTGCACGCTTAGCGGTTAACCTGCTGGCAATTTTGTTTTCGTAAAAGTCATCTGCTAAAAAGAAGTCAGGAAGTTGTATGAAGTCCAGAGAAAGTATCAAAGGGACAGTACGTGCATCGGTTAGACGCTGTTGCTGTGGACTTAAATTATCCTGACACAGTTGTACGTTTGAAGTATAAGACACCTCTTTTATGTTGTTGAAAAGATATGTTTCCCGAATTGGCAAATATATGTCAAACAACGTAACATAAACTACTAAGTTGGAATATCCGTCACAAAACAAGCTGGAAATGTCACTTAATGAAGCAAAGAAACTGTGCTTTAGTTGCATAACTTCTCCAGGGCGAATTGCATTGTTATGAAAACTTTGAGAAGACATTTCGCATTCAGCTGAAGAGTGTAACTTTAGCACGTTAGAAGAAAAGTTAAATTGGCCACCCGCATGGACGTGAGTAGAAGAAGCGTTTACATCTCCAAAATAAGCGTTGATTTGAGCAAAATCGTAACCAGCCAATCTATTAATCCTGTTTAAACCGGAATATTGCGCTTCTGTGAATACATTAATTGTCACAAGACCATCTTCCAAATGATTGAAAAAGGCTTTCGCAGAAATCAACTGAACGATGTCATTGTCATTTTCCAAAAAAACTACTTCGCTTTCTTTTGAATTGTTACTGTCATCCATTTCATATTTGATGTCTGCTCCACCAAAAGTAGCAGTAAGAACATACTTTCCAGAAATCAAAACTGTTTCCTTGCTAGGCACCGAACTTGATAAATGTAAAATACCTGACAGATGCAAAGTACCAAACTTCTCGTTGCAGAAATACGATGATTCCTTGTTGCCATGGCTTTTTTCAATCACGTCAAAAAATTCTTCTGTTATTTCAGCATCGCCTATTTCAACTTGTGAACCTCGGTATGGAGGAAGCAGTGACTTAGACATCACTGTCAACTTCTTATTCCTGAATGATTCATCGTCCTCCAAGTAGGGAGTTTTTGTTAAAAACGTCACGACAGCGTGAAACATTAAACTGCTGGTATTGTAAGGTACAAGATAATCATCGACAGAAAAACTCTCCAAGTTATAATCTGTGCCAATGCAATTGCACTCAACGGATGAAGGCTGCACTGTCAACCATAGGGAATGGTCAAAACTGTCGAAGGTTGTGTTTAGATTATTAGACCTATCAAAGAACACAAGCCAAAAATAACGCACACTAGAACACAATCCATAATCGTTCAATGACAGTTTAAACCGAACGTTAACCAAATTTACAATATCTCCAGGCTCGAGTTTAGCATTTTGATCAAATGCAGAAAAGTCCAATTCTACCAACTTTGAGGCATTTAAAACATTTTTGTTGAGTGTCGAGTTTGTGCTGCTGCTTGGGAAAACATCCATCATCAATAGTTGAAAGAAAAAAGACGCATTTTTCAACTTCATTGGTTTTCCAACGTTCACCAAAGAAGCATTCACCACAATTTCGAGACTTTCTTTAATAAAAAGTTTATTTGACTTTCTTGGCTTCCACTGAAAAGACTTGCTGTTCAAAAGTAATTTACGGCCACAAAGTTTATGAAAAGTGTGACGTTCGTGCGACGTCATAGCGTTCTTGCTAATCAGACACAACTCTCCGTCGTTGAATTGCTTGCAATTCATTTCAGAATCTTTCTCATTAAAATTTATGCTATCTGGGTCAATGTTGGTCACAGATAAGCATTGATTTTCATTCAGTGATCTTACAGAAGTAGATTTAGAATCGTATTGAATCGGAAGATAACACAAGTGAGTAGATGACTGACATTCTTTTTCGTGCACAAAAAAATTTGCAACCACGTCATAAAACCGTGTTCCATCAGCAGCTGGAACAGGAATCTCATTGGATTTTAGGTCAGGATTCAAGACAACATATGCGCAAGGGTGTAAACCTGGAAGGCTGTTTCTGGTCACCTCGTTGCACGTTATTCTAAAACAGATGCAAAAAAATAAAAACAAGTTGTAGGCTTATGACTTTCAGTAAGTAAGTTAGCGTACATAGTACATATGCTATAAATTGAATGAGGCTGTTCACCATTTAGTTAAATAACGTCATACGTTCTACTGGTGTCATTGTATGTTTGTGGCAACAAAAGGGAAGAAATCAAATCGATTTTACAAGTAACCTACTTAAATACATCTGCATCCTCCTGCATCACCATAGCAATAGAAAACTCAGACCGTACGCTGCTGAACAAAGGAAAATCGGATCCACTGTCGATAGAATTAGAAACCGTAATTGCAAAGCCAACATGCGAAAGCTCCTGCAACATATTAAGTGCAACATTAAATGAGCCTTTCTTTGTTTTTAAGTTTTTTTTAATGTGAAATGTATGCTAATGGAGGAAAAACGGTTGGCTTGCCTAAAGCAAAAAAAAATCCAACCTACAAATCGTTCGAGCATAACTTTCTGAACTGTTCTTACCTCAGACACAATGAATTTTTGAGAAGAATTGTTTGCCAGAAGCGTAAAATCGTTTTGAGTACAAACAAGAAGTAGCTTTGTTGTTGCAACGTTGTCGATGATGCTGCTACTTCCAATGTCAGAATCCCAAAACAGATAGTCTCGGTTTGGAAGAATGGTGGCTCCAAGGTACACATTTGAGCCACATAAATACATCATCGAAGAAGAAATCTGATAGCAAAAAATCATTGGTTTGTGCGCACTTGTGACAAAGGGATAATTGTTCAAAGTTAATGTTTGGTGGTTTCATGAACGTGGTTACATAGGTGAAAATAAAAACAAAAAGATCTTAAATCAGTGCATTACTATATCACAGACAGCCTATAGAAAACTCCCGACCTGTAATTGGATGGTTCCACTCAGATCGATAGTTCGTTTAAAAGCAGCGCCTTCGACATCAGCGGTATATTCTTTCCGCAACAAAAAATCCAACCTTGAATCAAGATTCACGGGCAAATAGAACACCCCAGTTAAAATCTCTTCTGGAAGATCAGAACGCCACGTCATGTTGTTGAGTTGTTCTGCTACTTCGACCATAGGTGGAGCGTGATCGGAAATGAAAAATTGCAGTTCAACATTGCGTGCTTTGACGTTGAACGGAATCTGAAATTTGGAAGTTAAAAACCAACCTGTCAAAATTGCATGCATAACAATGTAAGTTAAACAACCAAGTATCAAAAGGAAAGTAGCCCAAGTAATCACGCGGTAGGGTCAACCACCAAAGGCAGTTGTTAGGTATGATGTAAACCAAATAGTATTAATATCAGTAGTGAACGGAACAGACATTGCATACACTACATTACTTACACTTTTTGTAAACACGAAGTCAGCCAACAGGTTAAAGTTTATGGACATTTTTGGAGTCAATTGCTTAGTATTTACAATCCAGTTGGTGACCCTCAAGTCGCAGAAATCTACAACAGGTGGATAGAAAAGATAGTTTTGATACACGATTAACAATAAAGAAGTAAGCCTTAAAAGTGCAAAGCAGTTAGACTACAAGCAATCAACACTAAAACACCCAATTCCATAAATCAGTTTCAAAGCAATAATAACAACACCACTTTTACAAGTATCGATGCATTTTACAATCACTCATACTTCAATAAAACAAGAAAATCCGGTAAAAATTAACTTGTGCAACTTTGTTCATTGAAAAGTTCGAATGGTTATCGGAATAATATAGGCTACTTCTCTAGCAAGAACTGCAATGTTTATATGAAAACTCGCAACCATTAGAGTTCTATTGTTGTTTCACTGACACCATGTTATAATGCGGAAACGCCAGTGAAGCAACACAACAACTTAGGCTACACGTTTTTGCTTTTACTAACTCATTTATTAAATGAACACAGCAACTCTGGTTAGATTTTTATGTGTTGGCTTGCGGAGTACAATAGTCCTTGATCGTGCTTCACCACAAAAAGAACATTAGCCTCATCAGCATATCTACAAATAGAGATCACGTTTCGTTCATTAAATGAATGATATAATCAAATACTTCTGCAATAGTTTCCAACGTCACCCTCCATTTCAATGACTTGAGAAGTAACAAGGCCTGACTTTCTGCCATTTTTGTTTTCCATGATCGTAGTGACAAAAAACTGTTGGTGGCCACAAAATTCTACAACTTTATCAGCGTAAAGATAAGCTCGATGTGTCACAGTTCCTACAACATAAATCAAGTGGTTATGGTTATTTGTGGAAATGGCAATATCTTGGTAATGGTAAGAACAAAATAGTCTTCTTTCCTTGTGTTTTCTTCGTTAACGCTAAAAGTTTACATGTTTATCTGAATAGTGTACAAGCTGATGCTTCATATATATATAAGTAGGCTAGTAGAGAGGAATAACTATATTTGATTAAAGTACTCAGTGCATTTATCACTTCATTTCAAGTTGTTCACCGAAATAATCCTATTCGTAGATGTATGTAGGCTACTACCATTTGCATAGTATCATAATGTGCAAGGTAACAAGTACTCTAATGTCACCTTTCTTTATTTTGACGGCCCACAATACAAGCGTTAATACTAACACGTCCGGACAGCACACATTTGGCTTTATACGACTTGTCACAAACTTTTTACGCAACACTGCAGCTAGAGCAACTCACCAAACATAGGACCTTGGCATAACGCACGAAATTGGTTTGAGCAATCTCTAGAAATGGTTTCCACATCTTCTTCAAGTATTCGATTCATTGCACAACACAAGCCACCGTCACTCCTCGGTTCTGTTGCTCGCCACACCTCAAAATATTTTTCTAAAACAAAAGATTTAAATCTTTGATTAACTGGTATTGGAATATATCGCACAGTTTTCGTGATATCAACGAGAGCGATACTCAATCACCTAAGTAAGAAGAAAAGCATCCGATTTAAACAAAACTCACAAGTTTATAAAAAATTTAAACACAGCAACATAGAAAAGTTTTCAGAACTAATAGCAGTGGCGTATTCTCCATGCATGCAAGGCATGCACTGCATGCCTTGCAATTCTGATGAAATCAGAAATCTTTCAGAAACCACGAATTTATGCGCAGAAATTGAAAAGGTTAATAGCAGAACCATCTCGCTCTCTTAATTTCAATATTCGAAACAACTGTTCGTTTTCAAAATTTGGAAACTTTGGTGACCTGGCAACTCTGCATGCTGAGAGGAGCTCAGCCATGCGTTGATACTACAATTTGCCTATTCGCCGCTCTTTTACAACAGCGTGGTGCAAATGGAACCAAGCCATGCAGATTTGAAATTGCATGCAAAACAAAAATCACGATCTCAAGACAAAGTTGCCAGATTGGTCTTTTTAAGGCAAAATTTCAGAAATTTGGGGTTTTTAAAAAGTGTTTGGCCGGACTGTTTTTGTTTGGACGCTTGGTCTTTTTTAGTTTTCCGATTGGCATTTGTTTGGCCTTTTTTCTTTTGGAACTCATAGTTTAAGTCCTTGCGGTTTTCTACTGTAGATAGTATGACATAGCCTACTTGAGACCTAAACACAGTAGTTTAAAAGATCATCAAGAAAACGGGTCGAGTGTATGCTGAAGGCCATACACCGCTACATAGCGCTTCAAGTCCGCTTTCCTGCAATGCAGGATAAAGATATAAAATTAAGACATTGGATTCATGGTGCGTTCCAAACCTCATTTTTTTGCAAAACAGCTCAAACAATTATCAGCTAAGTAGGCTAAGGCTCAAATTGCAGGAAAAGCTATAAAACCTACGGTAAATTTGCAAAATTTTCCTGGGGGAGCATGCCCTCAGACCCCCCTACACTGGCTATGACCCTCCTTCTATTGCATGCCTACGAAAATTAACCAGGATACGCCACTGAATAATAGACACATTCTTTTCACCTTGTGGGTGGGATTTAGGTCTTGCTAGTTGAGCGACGGTACCGTCCACCCATATCCATGTTCCATCTGACGTGGTATCGCTCATTCCTTAAACCAAACGCAACATTTAGTCAAGAAAACAAAAACAGACTGGGCGCAACTAAATGGCTTAAAGATGTATAAAACAACATTTAAAACTTACAGTCATACAACTCAGACGTTAGTGAGCTATATCATAGCTCCATTCAATGTATGGTTTTTTGTTGACTTCGGCGAAGTTGAATGAAAAGAACAATTCGTATCGAAAGAGGCATTTAACGAGATGGGCTTCAGTGTGACTTCTCCACATAAAGTGCCCACGGGAGTCAAACATCTTCACTATATTCAGTAAATGAAATATTCAAAATCTGAAATGCTTCACTTCTTCTTCTGTAACAGACTAATCATGCTTGATCACTGATTTCCCGTATAAAGTCCCTCCGTTTTGTTCTATGCTTCGTTTTTGTTCTCAATTCAAGCATGCTTTTCAGTCCCGTAACTCGCTTGAATGTTGTCAAACTATTTCATTTTTGTCGTCGTTTTGTTCATTTGCTTTGCACCACCCAATCAAAATTTCAGTTTCTAATAAGCTGATTTTTGTAATGTGACCAAAGTATCTTAGCTTGTTCGACAGATGCTGTTAACTGGAACCCAGTTATCATCTTTTTATTTGGTAACAAATTACTGTAGTTTATTTTTCTTTCTTTCCAGCCAATCCGCAGTACACTCATGTGACAGAACATTTCAAAACGTTTTAAGATTACGATATTTGTATGCCCAAATTTCGCATCCATATGTAGCAATTGGGAACATGAGTGTACACAATAATCTTCATTTTTTTCTGCCAATTTACATCTGTTTTCACACCGTTGATGTTACAGCTGTTTTAGCCATAGCAATCAGTCGTCTAATTTATGTGTTATCACCCTAAGTAACTAAATGCCTGTTATGATATTGCTCATATAGCCGAAATCTTGTATTTCAATAAAAGAGGTTCAACCCTCACCGGCTTACAGGTCAATCGTATATAAGCTATCGAAAGCAACTTTGTGAGCCTTTAAACGTGTAAACTTTACTGCGACAAAGCAACAAGTGTGCACTGCACAGTGCAAAAAATAATATTCTTGTATCTTAGCTGCATTAGTTGGACAATGTAATAAAAATACAAACTATGTCGTATTATTAAATGATTAGCACTGTACAGAATTAGTAAGTATTGTAGATAAACAAAATTAACTTTACCAATCCAGACTAGGTCTTCGAAATCTTGCGCTTGGGCCATGCTTGTGAGAAACTGTTTAGCCGCAGGGTGTTTCAACACAGCCAATCTATAGCCAAGTTCTCTGCAACAAAGAACTCATTCACTGAGAAATCCTGTGCTAGCAGTTGTGTTTTATATAGTGGCTTTATTTAACTTCGACCTCAGAATCAAAATCTCTTTTTTCTTATTATATCTCGAAAGTCGCAACGCGGATAGATATTTCAATAACTGATGAAAGCATTACAAGAATTGTTTAACTATTGTAATTAAACCACCTCGAAATTTAGAACTATGCTAATTTAATTCGTAGGTACCAATTGTTAAGTTTTTGTATGATATATGTATGTAACAAACGAAAAGTCGAATGACTTTAAAATCACAACAATTTTCTAACAAACCTCAATTAAAAATGCAGTTGCCTTAAATGAACAAACAGATTATGACAAATAATTTTCCATCCGGCAATGTATCCAATATACAATCTCATAAGAAAAAGGGAAAACTTTTAAATTTTAATAAAAACATTAAATTAACGATTTAGTGGATTTCATTTAGCAAATTCTACTATGGTATCAAAAACAATTTTAAGCACAAAAAAATAAAAGAGCCAGATCGTTAACAGGCACCTGCACTGCTGTTGGGCACCATCGAATGAAGTGGTTTGCTGTGAATAGAAGTAGTCATACCCATTCTGGTAGTGAACTTCTTGATTATCTGTAAAAAAAAAATACAGTACTGGTACACAATACAAAATCTCAAATCCAGAAACACCAAAATTAAAACTTTTATTTGATAAAATCGAGTCAGAAACACAGAAGCATTTACTTTATTTTTGAGCCATAAATTGTAGAAGCAAATATTCGCAAAATAAACAGTAGTAACAACAAATTGATACGAACATTACTGTAACTCAACATTACTGTGACTCGACATTACTGTGACTCGACAATACTGTGACTCAACATTACTGTGATTAGACATTATTGTGACTCGACAATACTGTGACTCAACATTACTGTGACTCGACATTGCTGTGACTCAACATTACTGTGATTCGACATTACTGTGACTCGACAATACTGTGACTCAACATTACTGTGACTCGACATTGCTGTGACTCGACATTACTGTGACTCGACATTATCGTGACTCGACATCCTTAATTTTTTCTGTGGAAGTTTTTCTTTTGCCTTTATCATTTTTATTGTTTTGCGAAAGGGGAGAGTGTTAAAACGAGAGTGAAAATGTTGCAATTTGCACCAGTTTCCCAACGAAGAACACACACGAACTACTCCCTATTGCTCTTTCACTCAGCATGACCTTTCACAATAAAAAAAAGCAACATCACGCTTCTGTAAATGCCTGCGACGCTCACTGACACGTATCACGTTTTGATTGGTGAGCAATAATACGAAGTAATCGTTTTAAAGGGTGGCACTAGCTAACTAAAATTACCCTCTATAAGCCATGTATATATGATTAGATTTAAAATGTCACATCAATATAATTAATCACAATTGTCCCATGTGTCTCACAATAAAGATGATGAAATTTAAATTGTTTTCGTTCTATACCCCTAACCCCACTATACGTTTCAATAAATTTTAAATGAAACCTCTCCTATATGAAGACTTACTGTAGACAAAGTCAAGTAGACCGATTGAATATCTTGATATTTCAAATTTTACATCGCTCTGGTCAGAGGAAAGATAATACACAATGTCTGCACTTGAAGCTTCAAGATTTAAATTTTGAAGTTGAAGAAGAATTTCATCGTCGCGAACAATGTCGATGTCAAGGTGAAAATCGAGAAACTTTCCTTTGTCGTCTGCAAAAGCAACGTAAACTTTTTTCATGGCTGTAAAAGAAGTGTTTACGAGTTTGCAAGGTGGAAATCCATGGGTACACCTCTGCGTGCATAAAGCGAACGAGATTTTTTGCATTCGATGAGTTAAAGTGTTGAACACTTCGTTTCAAGGCATCTTATTTTTTAAAACAAAAAGTATTACCAAAACAATCTATTACTATTGAACCTTGGTCTTCTGTCATAGACAGTTTGTCAATGGAAAACCATATGCCATAGTCATCGTCTGCAAGTAGACTCATACAAAGCTTCGTCCACCATTCAGAAGATATTGAAAAAACTGCTATGTTGTTTTCTGTGACACTTTCTTTAGGTGATAACGATACATCATCCAACACAACCGAGCCAAAACCAAATTGCCTTGAACATAATTGGCGTGACGGTGATATCTATAAAAGATAGGGAAAAATATTATTGGTACAACACAACAACTGTAACTGTTTTATATGAAGGTGAAAAGAAAACTCATGATTTCTTTCCTGGTAAGCTGTTGGGATAGAAGGTATCGGCTTTCATCTCAAAATAAAAGGAGGGATTGAGAACAAGTTTTCACACTAGCTGCTTCAATTTACTGATTGCATTCCTTCATTGCCAAAATTAAATTGTTATCATAAATGCAAAAAAATGGTTTTGTGATAGAAAATTATGGTTGGGGTTTTACAAAGTATTGATAAATAATTTACAAAAATGTGAATGCATTATGTCTTTACGGTGGTTCTTCATATAAACAATAAACATGCTAGAAGAAAACACACCAAATCTTCTTGAATATAGAGCAGAGATCCCTAACCAGCTGGTTACAAAAACACTGAGAAAAAGTGATGGTGATCAAGGGAACGAGTTGATGAAAGAAAATTTTTGACTGTCGAGAGAATTGACTACTGTAAAGACAATTTCAAAAGCGATTGACTACTGCCATTCGATGAGCGCTGTAGTATATTATCAAACAGCATTTTGTCGTTTAAAAACAACAATTTTTTTAGAATTAGCACAATAATTGAGCAGAAATGATAAAAAAAAACTCATTGATTTCTATTTGTAAATAGCTTTGCAATACCTTGAACGTGTGATTGAACGTACGGTGGTCGTCAGATTCCAAAGGGCTCGAAAGAGAAGTTATTTCACTCTCTGAATTGATTGTCAAACGAAAGTCACTGGAAAGCCATATTAAAAAAACTTTTATTCAAATTTTTTTCGAATGGGACATGACAGTTATTTTATATCACTATTTACGGAGACAATACAAGTCATATACGATTACTGTAATCGGAGTGCAATTTCACTTTCACCTCATTAATTAAAGATTACAAAAAGCGTTAATTCAATAACGTATTTATAAATACGCTAAGAGTCCTCTACAGTCCAATTGGCAATACCGATCCCGAATAGTCACTTTGCTTCTCTGGACGTTTCTAATACTTACTGCAACTATTTTACACGTGCTTTACTTTTGAAATTTTTAAAAGAAGCTTATGATATTGTTAACAACTTTCCGCTTTGCCAAAAGCTACCTGTAGGTTTTGGCTCCAATGTCAATCGCGGTGGAAATATCTAGATCTCTTTCATCGTGCAAGTACAGCTTTAACATTAGTGTAGGAGAGCTGATTCTCTCTTCCAGTACATTCATAACCTGTGCAAGTGTGCATTGCATAAACAACCCGATATAGTCACATTGGCTTGAAAAACTTTGCACAAAATCTTAGTCTCGTTCATCCTAAGCAAACCTTCAGTTGAATATCCGCCACAAGTACATCACTTTCCCCATCTCGCTCCAAAGTTAGTTTCGAATAGGTCATTGATACGTCATAGACATCGCCAGAACAGCGTACAAAAACCTGAAGTTATATGTTATATGAACAATGAATATCGTACCGTACTAAAAATTTGATGTTTTTCTCATCTAACGTAAATGACCGATCAATATTTCTATTTAAACAGAAATGACAGTTGGCAATGACTTCTCTTTTTTTAGTCATCGAGAAGTAAAATGTTATAATACAAAGTTTTAGTGTATTTAACATAACGACCTGTGTTTCCAAATCGTTATTGAGTTTAGAGAATTCCTCATAAACTTCTATCGAATTGATTTCATTGTGCAAACCCACCACTCCGCATGCACGCGTCATAGGTGTAATAGCACTGAAAAATGAAACAAGATCAAAATGAGTTCATCTCGTTCTTCAACTTCAAGCTTTGAGATTATTTTTGACGTCAAGCAGTTTGGGTGTGGTTGGTTCTTTTACTTTGCACGATCAATTGGTGCTTAAAATTGATATTCCCCAATTAAACAATAAATGTTACTTTTGCTACTCAGTGTCGCCTGATGGTACTTAGTTCGAGTTTATAACAAAAGCAATAGACATTATACCATCATAAGAATGAAGAAGTAGTCTTCTGGTAAATATTTATATCATAGCCTACTTGTTCGTCATTACGCCAAAACAAAAACAACACAAATATGTTTTCAATTTCCAATAGAATTACGACAAAATTAAGTTGACCAATCGATTGTTTGATTTCAGTAACAAACTACTTCAGATCACAATTTTCTTAGAAGCGCCATGTACCTGTGACTGATTGTAATTTCACTGGTGTAAGAAACAAACGAGCGATTTTGATCGTCTGCAGAAAACTCGATTTGATCCAAGTTGATCACATGAACGCCTATGTCCATTGACCATCGCAAACCGGCACCATATCGAACTAATGAAGTTTTGATAGAGACTGGCACAACGAGAGCTTGCAGAGAAGCGTTAGATTTCACACAGACCTTGGAGTGATGAACAAAAATAAATCAACATACAACGATGAGATAAACTATATTTTAAAGTGCCCAATTTTTAAATCCGTGATCACGTCAAGCTTAAAAATAGCATATAATGTTGGCTATTCAAAGAACACTGTGACCCAATCAAGCAATTTTTAAACATGCAACAAATCTTCGTTTGACAAATCTCCTGGCCACATTACATCGAAGAAACAAAATTTCAAAAAGGTCCTTACAGTGTAGCCTACTTTAGATATCCACTCAGCCATTTTACGTAAGCATGTATGTCTCTCTTGCAACTGTACATCAGATGAATGCAGCATTTCAGCAGTTGGTGCGATAATATCGGAGACAAGTTACAGTTAGTGAATATGCAGTGTCTCATCAAGCTGACACAAACCAACTAATAACCGAGACAACAACATTATTATAAATAACTTTATACTATAGGCCAGCATTTCCACACAGAAATTTTAAGATAAAAAAAACACCCCACCTGTAAATCTTGACTAAACGGAATCCCAGGCTCAATGCGGATTGCGTTACTTTCTTGATTTACTTTTCTCAGCGACAAGTCAAATCCAGTGCAAGCACAGGAGATAGGAATTGATGTGACGTCATTGTCAAGCACAAGATCGTCAGGATAATTGTTGCTTTTCCAAACCAAAGATGGCACCCATGTCACAATCAGATAATTTGTTCGACAACACACAGACATGTCAATTGGGTTCGGATACAATTCAAGTTTCAATGTTATTTCCGCTGATCTGCTGCTTTCTATATACCGAACATTAAAAACACGTTGTAGGTTAAAAATCTCACTACGGTACTTATCATATACTGGTGCTACAGAGACACAGCAAGCCTATTTTTATTGTTATGACGTGAGGATGGTGATTAAAATTTGGATTAAGTAGATGTACAAAGAAGGCAATATTCATGTTTTCCGTTTACCAGTCAAATTACATTCTTTTTAGATTGTTTCAAAGATCCAGTAGCCTAGTCGTCACGCGAGCCTTTTTGAAGTTCGTCCGACGCTTTCAAAACTAGGCCTTGCTACCAGTTAATATTATCTTAAAATAATACAATGAAATATGAAATTATTTTCGTTTTTCCACGTATTATTCGATAAAATATTCAGTTGAAAACATTCAACTGAAAATACTTTACCTAAAATCGATAAAAAGACTTTGTCTTCCTGAGAAAGGACAAAATCTTCATCCGGCTGCAAATACTGATCTTCAGACAAGTAGACGCGAAAATAAGAAGCATCCTTGATGGCCCATGCATCGAAAGATTGCACATTGAAACGGTTGTTGTAAAGTGAAATCCATATATTGAAGTTTGAATTGATGCGGTCGGGAATCACAACCGTTTTTTCATCCGTGATTTCCAAAGTTAAGCGTAAATTGTACAAAGCAAGAACGTCACTAGGACACTGCAGTCGCACCAGCGTTGGGTTTCTTTCAGCTTGTTTGGTCACTTCCATCAACAAATAGTCATCATTTTTATTCTGACCAGCGGTTAGATTAGCGGTAACTCTCAAGCGTGAAGGGCGACCACAAAATTTCGCAAAACTTGTCGATTTCAAATCCAAGAAGAGTTGAAATTGCGCGGCTTGACTGAAAAAAGCCAAAAACAAGTTTAATGCAAAAACCTTTGAGACTTAAAACATTTGAAAAAGATCATCTTTAGAAAATATATAGGCTAGTTACTACTTGAATCATGTCTTATTAAAAGGTTAAAAAACCTAAAGTGTAATTCAATTAAATGTTTTACCCAATCATCGGTTTCAAAGTGCATCGCCAAGCTTGACTGAATTCATTAAAAAAAAAAGAAAACGTTTTTGTAAAACTGAAAATATAAAGGCTTACACTTTAACAAAAACATAAAATTCCAAACAATCAAGACAACACAAACCTAAATCCACTCTGTGATGTTGTCCTCCAGCCTTCGATTCGATTAATGTTATGGATCCCAAGTGAAAGATTATCAACTTCTCCAATGCCATTTGCTTCCAGAAAGAAAGCGTAGGAAGGATCCGGATACCATGTAATGTTAAAATGTTTGTATTTTTGGGGAAGTTCTTCAACCACTGGGATGGTCAACTCGGTTTTTGCATAAACATACAGGCCAGAGTCAAATGAAATGTCTTTCCTGATAGTGGAGTGTTGCGATTCGTTGCACTCGGCCGTCAAAGATGGCAAAACGCATAAAGAACTTATTCCGATACTGAATGGTCGTATATAAAAAGCGACGGCAGGAAGTGAAGGAAAAAGCGCGCAATTAACTTTCAGCCAAAAACTGCCGCTCAAAGGAGTGTAAGATACCGAGAGATGGTGTGTTTGAGAAACAGAAAATTGTAAAGCGACAAAAGATGTTTCGGATGGAACGTTGTCGCAAACGCATTCGTCAGGTGTGAAAGGAAATTGCTTTGTGATATGCTCAACAGCTTGCGGTTTGACAGTTTGAGTAATAAGTTCAGACAGGTATCCATCTGCAACATCCCACTCGCAATTGCTGGATACTGCCACTACTCGATAAGTGAACATGTAGGGATTTATGTTATATATGCCGTGATTATTAAGGTTTCCAGTTACATTTATAAGATATGAAAACAATGGGTTAAGAAGTGGATATGAAGCTTCCCCGTCGCTTGATGTTGAACCAACAAAGTTGAATATCTGCAAGTTGCAAACAAGATTAATGCGTCGTCGAGAAGATTATAAACAAGATTGTTTTTTCATTGTCTGAAATTTTGTAAATGCTGCTGGATGAAAATCAAACTTAATTGATGAGTTAAAGACAAATCTGAGCATCCAAAAAAATAATCATCATTGAAATGACTTTTTCTCGATGGCTATTCATTACATCAATGGCTGACATGACGATTGTCAAAGTTTTTGCCGCAAAAACACTCAAAACTGCAACCAAGGGAACTGAGCCATCACTTTAGGCTACTGGTAGTTTCTTCGCAGAGTATTCACTGCATGACTGCAGTGAGCTTTCATCACTGTACAAATGTCACGTGACAAGCGCGGGGCAAGGCTTTCGTCGAGTCTTTGGTTTTTTGCAAATGAACTCTTGAGAAGAATTCACTATAGGGAAGTGTCAAAAAAAAAAAAAAAAACTATTATTTTACGTAACACTAAATATCTGAGATTGCAGAGAAGACCGCCTATAACCATAAGAAATACACTAACCAGTTAATTTTTGAACCAACTGCAATTACCTTCAAGTTCTCCAAGCTCAATGTATTTCCCAAACAGGAAATGTACTTGTCAATTACTTTGTGACTTTTAGTTTGATGTTTGTCAAGGGAACAGGTTAAAGATAAAGAAAATGAAATAGTTTTCTCACAGAAATGCATTTTCCACATCAAATCTTTGTGAATTTCAGGATGTGCATGAAAAATGTTTCTAGAATTTATGCTTAACATCACATCAGTTTCGATTCTCGCTAACTCGGACGAGCTTAAATCGGAAGGAGAATTTTCACTGATGACGATTATGCATGTTGTCTCAACTTGAAGTTCTGTATCAGGTAAAACAGTTGTCACGTGAACTACAGTGAGGGATATCTCTAGGGATAGCATAGAGAGGGTCGGAGTGATGAACAATGGCTGATTCTCTTCTGCTCCAGAAAACTCTACTTTATCGATGTGTGCATAGAAAGGGATAGAAATACAGTAATCATCACTCAGTGGCAAAAAAACTGACTGAAAATTGTTGGTTTCATCTCGCTCGTCAATCTAGAAAATATAAAAACTTCAAAAGTTTCCAATTGATAATGAATTTTGCTTTCATAAACGTAAATGTAAAACCGATCTAAACAGTAAACTTGCGATATGTTATAAGCATTTGAACATGATTCCGTCTAGACGTCAAATCTTTTCTAATCACCAAAATTTAAAGCCAAATATGTGCTATAAAGTATAGCATTTTTACGAAAATTTGCACAATTTTCTACATTAGGTCGACAACATGAAATCCAAACTTCGAATAGCTTGAAACGACAATAAGGGCACGGGATTGACCATCGCTGAATTAAATGTTGTGAACAATCAGAGTCCAATCATTAGACAGTGAAGAGGGGTTTTTGAGAAACTGTCGTCGTTAAAGCATTTGGGGGGAGGGTCGATATTTTTACCACCCCGGCTTGGCGATGGACCACAGCGAGAGAACGGGAAGCCTAGTCAGTTTTTGGTCTGATTGTAAATTGATGGGTCAAAAACTCGACTAAACAAAAAGTAATGCACTTTAGTTTAATAGGAAGAAGCAAATCAATCGTTTTTGACCTCCATGAACAACGAGATTTTAAATGTAAGACCTACTTTTCCAGAAGAGTATGTACCAGCCAAGACGTCGCTGTCCACCCATATAATAATACTGCATTCTGAAGTTGTCACTTCCCCTAAACCATAACAGTACTGAGTACATACATTTTAACAAATAGTTAGCGAAAGCATATAAATGTATCTGCAAAAACAAATCACTATATGCATCCACAAAATAGCTTTTATTTAAGGAATGTAAGAGAGATGTATGTTTTAAATTGTCACACCTTACCAGGGCATTTTCTCACATTTTTATGCGTGCCTATTGCTTGCGAGTTGTGTAGATGAGTTGAAGTTTCAAAACACACAGATATTGGACCAAATTACTTAAGTTTAAACTTAATGATTTGCTTTTACAATCGATTCGTTAATAAAAGTAAGCTTCAAATCCTGCCTAGTCACAAATTTTTCGACATAATATAATGCAAACGTATGTGATGGAAAATTCATGAAAGAATATCTCCAGACAGCAAAACACATCGTTTTTACATTGATTCAACGTCATTGGACGTCATTCAACGTTGAATCAATGTAAAAACGACGTGTTTTGCTGTCTGGATCTATAAAGCAGACCATGGCGAACTAGAGAGGAGAGAAAGCCATGAGCAGACTACTTCAAACACAAGTTTAATTTATATTACGAACCTAAGCAGCAAAGCTGAAAAACATCCTTTCCAGAAAGAACTGCTTCTCCTCTGAGGCTAAGCGTTCCTCCGCTATTTGGTACACCCTGCTTTAATAATTCTTTGTCTTTTTCGCTTTTCTCCTGTCTAACTACTAAGTCTCGTAGAGGGTCCAAAAGTTCAGTCTTTGACAGGTACAATTGGTAGTCAAAGTTGAAGCTATCAGACATGGACTGCGTAAGAGCAAATCTGTGACAAAATTAACCACAAAGTTAGATGTAAAGAAGTGACTAATCACATTTGCGTTGCAAAAATGTTTGAAACTTCAAATATCTTATTCGTTTGAATCATCAATCCATTCAAAATGAAGTGTAGCATCACTAGGTATACTACAAAATGATAATATCAAATTTTTAATTTCAACTTCCGGATGAGTGCAGCTGGAAACTTCTTCTTACACTCATAATAAAGATTTGCAATCAACCGAAATTTTATGACGTCAAAAATTTATTTAAAGATTTTTTTCAAACAGATTCAGGACACTACTCACGCAATGTATAAACCATTAAAGTAAAAACATCCAAATTTATCTAGACAAAACCCTTAAAGCGTTTCAAATTTAAGGAGGTATATTTAATTGCGTCACTGAGACTGAAGATAATTTAGTGAAAAAGGTCAATATTAAAAAAATTGTAAGAGTACCTACTTAAGATGACTTTTACTCACCGGTTGTCTGTAAAAAACACACCAACATCTACAGTGAATGAGATAACAATGTCACTTGGTGATTCACCGTTTGGCTCCGTGAAGACGAAAGGCAGCTTAAAAAATGGAATCAAATCGATGTAACCATTTACGTCACATTCAACGCTAAACGGCGCTGTTGCACGGTTGTTTTCTGTTATCACCAGATCAAGATTAGACATGCGATTGCTGTCGCCAATCACCACCTCGACATGAAGGTAATTCTGAAATGAATACGGAAAACTTTAACAAAAGCTAGGCTTTATTTCAACCAAAAACGGAAAGGCAATAAACGAAAACCACAAAGTTAGGAATGACCGAGAACATATGCGCAACATTAATTAAATACTGTTTGCTTCTTGGCATTATTGGGCGGAATCAAAAGTGTTTCCAATGCGAAAAATGATACTGCGAAAAAATGATAGCCTACTATTTATCAGTAAAAAAATTTTAACAAATGTGAGACAAAAAAAAAGAAAGTAATCATATAAATCAACAATAAGTGCAAGGTTATGATTGCATAGTCCATTCTCCATAGCTCAATTGAATTTAAGCCATTCATTGCTTTCAATTGAAAAAATCGTTTTAATTTACATATAATTAGAGCATAGGGATTCTTTAACGTCGATACTTAGTCTACGATTTTACTAGTTTTTGCGGCTCAGAATTGAAAAAGTTGGTTTGACCTCAGCAGACGTTTAGCAGGATCTGCGACCTTTTTTGCCTTCCTTACTCGTATACGTATATGGTATATATATTTCGTAAACGCACAAATTGGTGCAGCCTGGTAAAACTCAGGATGACCAAGTTGATTGTGGAGTTACAACATTCCTTTACCTTGACCAGCTGTGAAAGAGATGTGAGATAAAGCATCCAGGGTAGGGTGCTAATCTCCGGGTTTATGTTTGATATCATAAGAATATTGGCCTAATTCCAATATCCAAGTTCAAGGTTTTGTGTTTTTAATCGCTTTATTTTGCTGATTATGCAAAAATGAAATTGAAAGATCGTCAGTAAGCACAAGAAAATACATTCGTTTTGAGGAATGAGACCACTTCTGTGAGGTCAGAAAGTTCTTTTTCGACTCGTTTGTCTCAACAATTCAAGAAACGTGACGTGTGCACATCAATGTATTTTTGTTTTGCCATGAGATAGTTGCAATAACGTTTACGGAAGTGTCTGTTTCCGCTTCAAAGGGAAGTTTATCTCTAGTTGCTGACAAGCTGGCATAAGTCAAAGTTAAGCGTAATCAACAACTTGAGAGACTTTTCTTTCAGTACAAACGTAGTAGAATATAACAAAAGGCCAGCTTGGTTAAATTTTCGATCCAGCAGACAAAGTGAGAAAATCAATGAACAACGCGTTTTAGGGCGGTGCTTCTCAATCCATGGGTCGCGACCCAAAAGTGGGTCACCGTTTGATTTGACAGGGAAGTTACATGGTTAGATTTATTCATGTTTCTACAGTTGCGTCATTAATTCTTTTCTTTCACTTGTCATATTGAACCATAGGCATACGAAACCGAGCAACGTGATCAAGTTTAACATCTGCAAGTTTATTACATTTACATAAACTTGAAGATGTTAAACTTGATCACGTTGCTCGGTTTCGTATGCCAATGGTTCAACAAGACAAACTCTCCACCGAAGCTCTACCACTTGTCATGTGTCTGACACAAGTCACAAGTTAAGTTAAGACAAGTCACAAGTTAAGACACAAGTCATGTGTCTGCAAAACGTGCACGATGCACTATGACGCAATAAAAACGTTACTGGTATAGTCAGAAATCAGCCTAGATTAGGGTCAGACAAAAAAAGCGAGTTGCTGCTTCAGGATACTGTAAACCAGTTGTATTTATCAAATTACTGGGAATAAAACAACAATTTTGTAGACTTGCATAGCTAAGCTCAAGAGGAAATGGTCGTAGGGGGAAGTGGGGCAAAGCAGAATGCGGGACAAAACGGTATAGTGCAATTTTTCACGAACTGATATAAATTCCGCTACCATTATTATCGGTCACATTTGAAATTAGCATGTGATACATTTCCGTGCCAAAATTTGTTGAGCGGTAGGTTAGGTGTGCTGTTAAGTAGAAAATTTCAGTTTTAGCATGCTGCTCTGTAGAAGAACTGCTTGAAAATGCGTCAGTTTGTTTTAAACCGAGTAGTTGAGCTATGAAAGTTTGAGTTGAATTTGAAGTGTTTTTTAAGGAGCACCTGAATGCAGGTTGAGCACAGGTTTGCATCTTTAAGAAGTTTCAGGCTTTTCACTTTTATTTGGAATCACACTTTTGGGCGAAACGGAATAGTGCTGATGAGGCAAAGAAAAACGCCGTTCCGCTACGCTGTGCGAGGTTTCAATGTTATCAAAGCTAGTTTCATTGAATCAAACTCGAATCAAATCAAAATAATCCATGTTTTTGCTAATATTTTCAACAAAATTGACTAGATAAAGTAATCTATGCTTTAGGTTGTGTTACTCTTGTCGTTGTTTAGATTGTGTTACTCTAAACAATCACTTTTTTACGAGAATTCTAAGTTGATCACATACCTAGTAACAGACGTTCAGAGTTCAGTAACAGACGTTCTGCTTTGCCCCCAAATGGTGGGGCAAAGCAGAACAACCATTTTATTTTAAAATTGGACTATGAAATTAGCCGTATAGAAACAATAAACAGGAGATGATATGTGAAAATACAAGACTTGGAGTACAACGATGTCCACCTTAAACAATGTCCGTAAGATGCATATATATCAGATTTCGAAAAATTGTTCCGCTTTGCCCCACTTTCCCCTACTTGTTAAACATTTAAACTTACACTTTTCCTTTTCAGTTCTAGCAATAACAACTCAGAGAAAGTATATACCTGAATACTTAGATTACGGATTTACACGTCTAAAGGTGTTCTCTAAACACAGTGTGTAATCTGCAGTGAAGCACTGAGCAATGAATCACTCAAAGAGAATAAACTAATGTTACAAAACTACTAAGAGGCTCATTTACAAACTAAACATAGGAAACTTTCCGATAAAAACCGTGATTTTTGCTTAGATAAAAGAAGAACAGAAATTGAAGACGAAAAGTCGATTCAGTCAACGACTATTTTATTTATTTTATGTGCACTTTGAAGCAAGCGTCTTGCTTAGAATAGTCTTCAGCCTGAACATGATATGAGATTGACCCTGACCAAGATTTATCCACAATTTGACAAATTTGTAGAAACAACAAAATTCAAGGCTCACATTAATTAAATTCTAACTTTTCCACTTATAAAATATTATTATTTTATTTTTCTACTAAAGTTATTTTTCATACTTGTGCTTTGTTTGCTTTAAGTTTACAAAAAAAAATTAAAGTAAAAAATTTCGGTCACCAAAACTTCGCTTTTAATTTACGCTTGGTATTTGGGTCCTTCCCTGCAAAAATGGTCGAGAAGCACTTTCTTCAGGAAATTTGGAGCTGGTAGACCCAACAATGCTAACAGAAGGCATTGCTGATAGAATATCCTATAACAGGTTGTGATAATGGTCAAAGTTTTACCTGCAAAATGCATAGATCAGTTTCCGGGAAAGTCACATATCCACTTGTCACTATGGAGTGCACACTTCTGCCATAGTCAAATCCACTGGAGAGGGAAGGTTCAGTTTTCCACCAAGTGTCCACAGTCTGAATAGAAATTTATAACATTCATTTCTCATGTTTTTTTTTCCGTAAGATAAGACTCTGCAGTAATGCAACATGGCCGCCGAAAAGAGAAAAAAGTTGTTGACCAAACTTGACATACAACAAGAAATTGTTGATGAAAATTAAATAAAAATATACTGCAACTTTTCAAACTACTACAACCTTTAAAAGTTGTCGAAGACTATTTGTTAGCTATTGCATCTGGTTTTGGTTGTACTTAGCTTTGCGAAAGAAAGGTGCAATGCAGGCGTTCCTGCATATTTCCTCTTAAATGAGTCACACTGTGAGTTGAAACGATATCATCTCATAGTAGCCTGGCTCTTTTTCACGTGGAAGCCGATGCAATATGTTATGCAACGCAAACCAGTGTAATAAACCTGCGTCAGTAGCCTGACGCAAAAACAGCTGTAGAAACCAGCACATGTATAAAAAAAGTATTCGAACAACAATCACCTCAGTTGCGATGTTTCCTTATTTGAGAAAGCATTAACATTTTAATGAGTAGAGCTGAGCAGGTAAAATCAAATCACTTATACTGTAAACCTAATGAATCAGATGTTCTAAAAAATTACTTTTTGTGAGAATCTTGTTTAGCAGCCTGTTCGTCGCAACTAGATTAATGCCCTTTTTGGGCTACATCATATGAGCGTTTTCGTCTTTCAGGTGGTGGAAATTTCAATAAAATATCTTTCCATATTTTGCAGATAAGTCTATGATATAGGATATTGAAAATTGTAATCATGTCAGCTCAAATCGTTCACCTTGCAATTACTTTTACCTACTTGCTGAGCAAGATCAGCGTATATATTGTGAACTGGACTTTAATTGAAGCATTTTATCAAGCCAACATGTTTCAACATCAAAGACCGGATGTACTGAGCCTAAACATTCCGTGCTTGCTGAACCTCTTTGTTGTTCACGTGGCTCCTAGTGTGATACTTTTACTGAAAGACCTTTTGAAACATGGATACAGGTTGAGAACGATCGTTCGCAAAAACAGTGGCGAATCTGAGGCGCTTTCTTCTATAAAAGCGCCCAACAAAGACAATGGGTCTGAGGCAAACTTGGACAGCATGATCAATGCAGTAAAAAAAGAAAATCGTACTAAGAATAGAGTACGAATATTGAAGATAGTTTCGTCTTCCATTGCATATCCTGCAGCCTCATCAGTGCTATTGGTTCTACACAGTAGCAAAATGCTGGATAACTTTGTTTTGACCAGACTGGCTTTACTATCGATTGGCGTGATATCGATACCATTGTACATCCATGAAGCAGTAGAAGATGTAAGTACATCACTGTCTACGAAATTTTTTTACTGGTAGGAAGAAAATTTGTTGCTTTTCTATAACGTTATGTTAGTTTATTTGTAACTCACTAAACGTAGCCTACTTTTATCTTAATTCCGATTAAGTAATAATCTTTTAATCGGATTTCACAGTTCTGTACTAAAAGTGATGTGTACTTTGTTAGGTGAAGTCTTCCGTCTTGGATGTCCCAATATCACTTGCAATAATGATCACCATCCGTTGGGTAACTTTGACTGTTGGAGTGCTGCATCGTACCTTCTATGGGAGCCTGACCATCGCTTCTATAGCTGTAGTAACTGCGACTATATTTTCTGTACAAAAGCTTTTACTTCAGTCTTCTTCGAAGCCAGACAAGGGAAACTCAAAGAACGAGGTAACAGATTTCGTTGCAATCGAGCAGGAACATAACGAAACAACCCAACGAATCTTAATCGAACGTAATTCAGTTAGGAAAAACTCTTCTGCAGCCATCAGATATCTGGCAAACGCGATTTTTGTAATCGACGCTGCTTCTTTAGGCACTCTCATCTGGGTGTCACTCTGGGTTGCAACATCACCTGCGCAACTCACCAGATGGTCAGAAGCTGATACACCGTTACAAGCAAACTGCTACCTCGCTTGGAGTTTAACTATGGGATGCATTGCAGCGGCATGGATTGCCAATGAAGATAACTCGAAGATAAGCATATCGAATAAGACTATCACCCTTTACAGGTCGGACAATCCATTCGTTACTCTAACTGTTATGGGGGCGTTAATCATCGGCTTATACAGTCAATTTCACTTGGAGAAGTGGAGGGCATTGTACGGTGGGTGCTTAATATTGTTTACACTTCCTTCAATCTGGATCATTAAAATGCACTCTTTCAAATTTTTGCACACACACTACGAGAGATACCGTACGACGTTAGCGTTTGTTATTTTTGCGTCGGGGTGCGTGCTGCTCATTTTCTACGTTATGGGAGTGTTCACAACGGTGACAATTCTCACTGATTATTTTTGGAACAAAATCACCAACTTAGTCTGGACAGCGGCAGTTTTCATACAACTTCCAATTCTTCTGCGTGTGGCCTTGGCGTTCAAGAACCTCGATCAAACCAAAACATCGATTAGTCTCAGCACGCCTTCGATCAGTGAACCTAGAACTTACAGACATGTAAACAAGGACCGCAGTACAGTTCTTCGCCTCACCATTCTTCTTTTAACCGTGGGGAGCTTGTCGCTATATCAGTTGAATAAGCCATACGTACAACCGCCAAGAAAACCAAACAATGCAACTATTCGAGTTATGACTTGGAATGTTTTGCAAGGCTCCTCCATCCAACAAAGAACAAATTTGTTTGAAGCTACAAGGCTTTTAAAACATTATGACATCGACTTTTTTGCTATTCAAGAATCTTACGCTGTGCCTTTGTACGACGGCTCTGTCGACTACATTCATTATGTAACAGCGAGCACGGGAATGTATGGAGAATATGGAGTCAACCCTCTGCTGTACAGTGGTGGAGACGCAGCGATTACGTCTAGATTGCCTATTTTCAACCAGCAAAGTGAACAATTGCCTTCTGGAAACATACATTTGTTTAACTATGGCTTGAGTAAGATCTCGGTACAATTGCCATTGCAAAATAGATATTTTCAGTTCATGCGATTTATAAAAACTTTACTGCTCAGGCTTGGTTTTTGTCAAAGCCTCAAATGGAATATATCGCTAACCTAGTAGGGAAAACACCAGACCCTGTGATATTAATGGGAGATTTCAATCTGCCTCTCACTGATCCAGACATGGATGATTTCTTTGAAAAGGCTGAGTTAAAATATGCCTACTCTGACACTCGCAACATGTCTTGTGTTTCAACCGTGAGCATTGAAGGTGACTGTGAAGTAATTGATCATATATTTTACCGTGGTCTTGAAATGTATGCACCATCTCAAATATTAACGGAGACAGGCCAATTTTCTGACCACTATCCTGTGATTGCAGAATTTTATGCATAAGCCTAACCGCAATAAATTTTCATGAAATTCATATTTATTATTTTTTTTTTTAAAGTCGCCAAGTTGCCGTTATTGGATTTTGTCGTTTATTTAATGCAGTCATTGTAGTTGTAATTGCTATAACAAGCTTGCACAATTCTTCCCATCTAGATACATACAGGTACCCTGCATGGTTGTCACAAACCCAAGTCCGCCCCGTTTGCTCAGTAGTTACGCGCCCGACTCAAGAACACGCGGCGCTGGTTCGACTCTCGGGGTGTGCGCTTGAGCAACGCATTTCAGGACTGCTCTCCATTCAGCGGCACCTAGTGAATGGAATAATTCCTCGGCAACAACACTTCAACAATCGGAAAACTTTACTCTGCCAATCTCGGTAACTGGCCCTGCATCAAAAGCCTATAGAAGAATGCGAAACTACCAGGAATAACCTATCAAGGCTTTGTCACTTGTCAGTAAGAGGATAAAGATTCAAAAAACAAACCAAACCAACCTTCGCATATTTTCGTTCGAGATGATCACAACTCTTACAAAAGCAACTACAATAGTAAAACTGCATTGCAATATCGTACACTGTTAAAGATATATGTTGTAATTACTTTGTTCGGTGCATTTTACGCTTTACATTTCTACTAAGTTTTATAAGATGTCAAATTTTGTGTGTGTTCGTTGCAGATAAAACATAATATTCAAAAATACATTTCATATGTGAAGAAACGTAGATATGCTATGCTGCGATCTTACATATGTTGCATAAATTAATCACGCATGTCGTGTTGGAAATGTTAAATGTCAACCAGACTTACAATACAATACTGCAATTGGTATTTAACAAAGATGACAGCAAGCCTACGTTGCAGCATGATAGCAGCAGGATACCTGCAATTATCCTTAGTTTTGCTAACTTTTTATAACTCCTGTAAAAGTTTCAGGAATACCTCAATGATGGTTTTGTAAGTTGTTGAGCATGGTAGAATCAACATTATACTTTGTTGGTTTGAACTACATCTTTTTCTTACTTATAAAGTAAACGCAAACTTACAGTGAGGTAAACCACATCTTCTTTTCCTTCATAGTCCGACGACGAAGTGATTCGAAAAAAGACGTTTGTCTTTCCTTTTTCAGCATCTCCAATTTCTTCGCTTATATGAACAGGCAAACACACGAGAGTGAACTGTAGTATCGTCAACGTTGACACTCCAGTTTTGATTGGATATTGAACCCAGGTTATGTTCACAGCTTGATCAAGGATTTGAAATATATCGAAAGAACAAGTGTAGTCAAGCTGTGTAAATGAACAAAAGTTCTTTAAATTTTGCTGAATTGAGTTCATTTTTTGACAAAAAAAAACAAGCAAAACGAAGTAGCATCACATGATTTAAAATCCTCTTTGAGCATTTTCGCTTTCTATGATGGAGCCTTTGCCAATGCGAATCGCCAATACCAAATGCAAAAACGAAAACAACAGCGTAGAATTAAAATGTTGTTTTAGATATATTTCAACAAGATATTAACGCAACTACAACCAGCTCTCTACGAGATAAGCAATTCAAAATATTTTTCGATTATTGTTGGGATGGTTCAAAGAAAAAATCCAAAGAGGAAACATCTGCTTGTCGCTGATCACATTTGTCGCAGTAGACTGTCGAAATATGATTATATCGGAGTTGCTGGTGAGAGCGAAGATGTCGATGGATAAGGGTGCAAGCACAAACGTGAGAGTGACGAGACTATTATTCAGACACATTTTTTTGTGAAAGTCGGGGTACACCAGGGATTCGTATGTCACCGCTGATATTTACTATTGTCGTTGATGTTGTGACAAAAGGAGTGATGGAAGGATTAATGAGAGAAAAGTTGTATGCGGCTAACCTGTGTTGACCAGTGATCTGATAGAGGAATTGGAAAGCAATTTAGAAAAATGGAAAGAAGCATTTGAGACAAAGGGTATGAAAGTAAATCTTGAAAAAAGCAAAAGTGATGGTGGGTGGAGCAGAAGGTATAGTTGTAAAGAGTAAAGTGGAACGGTGTGCAATGTGTGGTAAGAAAGTGATGAGGATTGTAGCAAGTGGGTGCATGGTAGAGTTCTGATTAACATAAGGTACAAAAGTTTTAAGGAAAGCTATCAGAAAACCTTTTCCGCAGATAAGGTATCGAGGCATGCTGCGTTTGCTGAAAAGAACTTCAAGAATTGTTGTTTGAAACTAAAATATCTTTTTGACATCAATAGAAATTCATTCTTGAAACATAGACTTGGCAAACAATGCAAAAAACAAAATGACGCCATGCAATGAATGGTAGAAACTTTTACTAACCTTTGATGAAACAAAATTATTAGTGACATCAAAATCATGCTCGTCATGAGTATCCAGGTTAGATATAAGATAAACCAAGCCGCAAAATTTCTTATTAACGAAATTGATATCCATCTTGAATCGAATTGTCACAACAAGAGCCTGTTTCTCGCTTAACCAAGTTGCTGTAACCACTTTGTCAACCGGAGCCGATATTTGAGTAAACTTGTAGGAAAGAGCTCCCGAAAGCGAGAGAGATAAAAGCAGCACATCGTGCGGTTTGTCGTATTGCGTTTCATCCAAGGCAGCATCCGTGGAGAGAAAGTAGTTTATGGTTGGCAACTGCTGACCAAAGTAGTCCAAATTCTATAAAAAGATGAAGTCTGAATAATGATATAATCATAAAACAATTCAGTTATGTAAGTACCTGATTGTACCTAAGTATCTAAATTGTATAATCTCAGCTTTGGAAGAGGTTCCTTTTTTGCGCGACAAATATACAAAACTAAGCAACACTAAGTTCAATATCATGTTAATTCTTGGAAAAAGCACAAAATAAATGCATCCAACGCTGTGAGCTCGCATAGACCGACAGGACCCGCACAAGAATTGCGACATTTTTGTTGATACTGAGCTGCTCAACACTACACATGAGCATCATTGCGCAGTTCAAGTAGGCATATTTTTTGCAGTTCCAGCACAGCAGCCAGTTCTATCTATGCCATATTAGTTCTTGTTATGTTCTTGCATAGTGATCAGTTCTGATAATGCAGTTCTTTTGTATTTAGGTTTAGCGGTAAAGACTCCATAAAAATGTTCCATGCGTTTCTTTGTGGTTTTGCGTCTATAAATATAAACCAAAACCCTGTATCGTTGCTTAATTGTTGACTACTTGACCACTGAACCTGTATTATCTTTTCTTGAAAAGGTGACGCAAAGCGTATTTCAGCAAAAGTAGATATTTCCAGTGTTCCTTCCTCAATAAGTGGATCAGCATCAATATCGCTGCTGTATGCGTACACACGACCGCTCAAAGACGACTTCGATAAAGAATAATCAAAGATCTCTTCCTCAGAGCAAGAGACCTGTTTTCGTTTACAACATAATACTATGTAAAGAATTTTTTAAGTTGTCGACGTTCTTTCAAGTTATCTAAGTGAAATACGAGGAGTAAAAACTTGATGACACAGTAGCTGTTATATTCTCTGATTAAGATTGGATTGAATTTTTTGTTATAGGAAATATGGCGCTTTAATAAAATGGCTAGTATGCAATCTGCAATTTGTTATACCAAAGCTGTGTTCCAATGACATGAGCAACAATAACCTTTATGGGAACATTGTGTTCAGATTCAGAAGGAAATTTGTGGTTTTGAGTCTTCCATGACGTCAATTTCACTTTTACATGAAGAAGCGAAGAACAGGAATCGGTGGGAACGTGAAGATGAAACGTTGCATCGGTGAATTTCACAACATCTCCTGGATTAAGTGGAAAGCGAAGCTTATGGACATCTTTTGCGCTGAACCTCACGGCTGAAATAAATAGAGATATTTTTAGACACTAGACTTGTTTCTCAAAAACGCCACAAACTTTACAAAATCCAATATGGCAGCACTACATCAACATAACCAAACCAGCAAATACGAAATTTCAAAAAGTTTTTACAAAAATGTGTCAGCTTGACCTTTCACACAATTAGCAAAAAAATACCATGAACATTTTTGATATTAAATTCAACGTTTTTACATTGATTATGTGAACAAAACATGTAGTTTCATCCAACCATTATATAAGTAGCCTAAGTACCACAACTATAAAATCACCTGATGGGATTTCTAAATAGTCGCCATCTTTGTTGCTTGTTGTCGACAAATAGACTCGCAACAGGAAATCCAACCTTCCAGTGACGTCACGAGGATATATGATATCAAGAGCTTCGTTCTTCAACTCGCCTGATATCTAGAATCGTTAAGAAGTTGAAAAATACTGTAATAATTTTTCCAAAAACTCTATCTTCCACCATCTTGGCGACGATAGTGGTGTCCTAGAATAAATGATAGAGCATGTATCCAGCAGTCGATGCTGCAATTACTTCCAGGTTACAAACCGGAGTTCCTTCCATATACAAACGGACAGTTTTTAGCTTTAGGGAAGATATGTGCCGAAAAAATAAAGATCTAGAAAATACCCAAAACAGTCTGTGCTGCAACAAAAAATGCAACATTTAATTGCGGACTTGTGATGTTAGCTATACTACAACACAAAGGAAGACTCACTGCTGAGGCAATTAAATCTGGTGTGCAGATGTAAATACAATGTTAAAGTTTTATTATTTTTGTAACTGATCAGTTGTTAATTGACATCGTCGCTTATTTCATGTTATTTTAGTTCTATAGTTGTGCATCCCTGGTAAGAACGGAAACACACAACGCAAAATGGCATCTGATCAAAAACAGCAAAGATTAAAGTCACTGTAGAAAATGCAGAAAGAAAATGGCAATAAAAGGATGTTATCAAACAGGTAAAATTTTTATAGTGCATTACGGAATGACTTCAAATGAGAAATGACATCGTAGATATATTTCATGGAAATTACGTCGCAGGTAAACAAACGTACGCAACCACTCTTAAGACGATCAAACACTACGCAAGACCAGATTTGATGACGTAACCGTTGTTTACCTACGTATGTTGCACATGCGTACACGAATGACACAACAATGTTGCAATACACAATCATTATACAGCAATATTCAAGAATTTATAGCTACATGCGGTGATGCCATTCATTTTTAAAACTTAGCTACTGTCAAGACACTAAGAGCATTATGCAGCTAAAAGTGACAAACAAACCTTAATTGGGATGTTGGTACCAGCCAACACAGTATCCGCAGAAGATGAGATCTCTACGTTGTTTAGTGCAAGCACTTTTGACGCACATCGGATGGTGACGCTACTGCAACTGTACGACAAACGCTGGAGTTCAAATCAATGTTAAATGAATATGTTACATTGAAATAAAATATACAAAATCTAACAGTGCAGTAAAGTTGTCCACAATTTGCAAATTGCAGGAGGACGTAAGGTTGGTTGGCCAAAGTTAATCGGTAAACGATATCACTGAAAGACCGTCGAGAGTGGAATTTATTGGGATCCAACCTTTGTTGACCATGAGAAGTGGAGGTCCAGCCAGCCATCTGGAGTGGGGCCTACAATTTTAGAACGGTTAAAAAACAAAACTCGACGATAATAAACCTGATCACTCCATCATCTGCGACCATTGCGTCATCAGGATCTTTCCAATCACTTGCGGTTACGCAGAGTTCAATCGCAGAATTGCAATAAGCGAAAGCCGTATCTTCAGCAAGCAGCACGCCGCTCTTGTCTTCGATAATTGTCTCTAGACGGATATCAGGGCTTGTCTCGTAGGTCTCTTTAATGACTCGCGCTCCCAAATGCGAATAGGACAAGAACGACTCAGCTCTGAAGATATGGCGCAGCAAAAGACAAACAGCAATTTATAAAAATTTAGTCTTCTAAATAATGCAAATAAAAATTGACTAATATAAAAATAACAGTTTTTGCTTCGATTGAAGTTATTTAATATTGAAATGTAAAATCTCAAAGAAAAGCATGGACAACATAAATACTACGCACAATGAATGCCGAACAGTATTTGTTGCTTAACAGGGCTATTGATATTTTCTGACTTACAACACTGAACGAAATGAAAATGACAGAAATAATTGAGGTGTTTCGTGTGAACAGTGCACAGCTGAAATGAAATTCCCAAAAATTCAAAAAAAAGCAACGTATTATTATATAGCCCACATTTTTCTGCATGATTTCTCTAAGTGTGGTTCTACCTTCGTTAATTAATAAGCATATATTTAGTGGAAATCCTGCATAAACATAAATCTCACATGCAGTCCAAAACGAATCTATCCCTTTATTCCACATTCTAAACATCCAAAGCATACCTGGTAATAGCAAGTCTGTTAATGCGACGAGCAAGAAAGAATCTTAGGTTTAAGTTGCGAAGAACATTCGACCTAACATTCGTTAAATCTCCATTCCTTGTCTCAAACATTGCAGTGAGGTTGAATCCACACTTAGTGTTGGGATACCAAGACACACAAGCAGCAGAATAGTGATGAACTCTAACGAGATGATTTTCTAAAATGCAAAAGTTGTTAAAATGTCGTCACCGCAACTCAGTCAGCAATTTAACCCTTTTACACATTGAGTAAGCATTTGCAGACGTTGAATCGATGTAAACACGGCTGATTTGCAGTTTCAAATAATTCCAAAATTTCTAAAAATTTCGAATTTAAATTTACAATGTGTAACAAGGCTTCAGCGTTTTTTTTGCATTGACTGGAGCCTTGTTACTCATTTTAATCTTCCAGTACTAAAATAAAAAACGAAACAGTTTTTAAATTATAATTATATCGGCTGCGCGGCCAAATTGTGAGAGCCCTGGTTCGACGTTCGAAAGGCGCCGGTTCGACACTACTCAAGAGCATGTAGCTGTGTCTTTGGCAAGACACTTAAAGGCATGACGTCGATTGCGGAGTGGCGCCTCGAACCTTCGACCATAGCTCTTGATTTCTCTCAGGATTATGAACAGTACACTGCTCTAGACTGTAGAGAAAAATGCCTACGACCCTCCAAAGAGCCATGGCTTACTGAATTGAACCGAATTTACATTCTAAACATTAGTACGAACCGTCAACGCAGAGAAGTTGATCTTCAGGAAGACCTTTCATACTGACAGTTTTGTCATTATTAAACGTTATCCATTCAGATAGATGAGAGAGTCCTGAGTCACGTATCGCATCAACCTGTACCAAACAAAACTTTCAATTTGCAAGTATGCTACGATTCTTTCAGTGTAAAACAATCACAAAGCAAATCTTTGTTTTAAAACTAATGGCGCTTATGTTAGCGAGCTGTCCCAAGAAAGGGTGGAAACTGTTGCCTATTAAAAATTAAAATAGCTACCAGTAAAAACAGACCGGTTATTCAAGCAGATATTTGGCCTTGATTCACAATGGACTAGTGTTGTTACGCAGGCCTACTAATCTTTATAAACAACAAAAGCGTACCTGAAAGCAAGAAAAAAATTAGAAATTTTTATACAAGCTACTTAACTTTTTATTTTTTTTCCGTCACGGATATAATCGACTATAATTGCTATACCTGTATATCACAACAAAAATACGTTCACTAAACTCAGTTTTTACAAAAACCATTAACAACTTGCGTTGGTGAAAAATGGAGGATAACGCATACATTAAATAAAGCTTTGATAAGCAATAAAACAATAAAAAACATCAAACATCAAGCTTAATGGGGGGGGGTTTGAACCCAAAATCTCTTTAATGAAGAAGAATTAAAACTTGTTTTCGGGAGTTATGTATAGATCATAGCTCGAAAACAGAAACAGGTAAAAAAAATTAAGCTTCCCATCCAGCTATCATGCCCTTTGTTGTGTTTTTATAATTAAAATTCAGCTTTTACTTTCCTGTGACAGGATTGATGACGTTGGGAAATAAATTGCATATTGCTGTTGTTTATGTGGCCTACTACTTTGTTACATCCGAAAAAATCCTTCAAATTTATATTTCCTTTGAGCATGCACTGTTCTTAAATCAGAAGAAACAGTAAAACATATCAAAAAGCAAAACTTACTGTTATACTTGTTCCTTCATGTTTACAACTTTGGGTAACGATAAACTTGAACGGCACTCGGTAGTACAAACGAATCCAACTTCGATCCAGAAAAGGCTCCCTAAAATGAAATAAGCAGACTCTGATCATCCAAAGAACTTTTCAAACAATGTAGTCGAGTTACCGCCAATGCTGGTTTAATAGCAAAAACGCATAACAAAAATAAGTCGTTGATTAATCGTTTTCAAAATATCCACAACAGAAATGTGCTCGCAAGCTACGGCTCATATGGCAACACTAAAACAACGTGTGAATGTTTCAAGCAAGATGTTGAAGCAAAGCAAGATTCTGAACAGTTCGTGTTCAAAAGAACCTTATTGTATCTTGGTTATAGTTTCGGGAAGGTAGTAAGATAGCAAACTAGCTCATCTGGTTTGTTGGAACTAGATGATGAACAAGTGACATAGAAATTCAGGGATATTGCCAAAGATAAGTCCACTTTAATTAGCAAATGAATTTCGAACAAGTTAGCATTCAACAGATGAAATACAGGAGAGCATACCTGAAGCCAGGTATCGCAATTCCATCATCATTTCCTGAAAGGCTACGTGTGGTCTGGTCATTGTTAAATCGAAAAGAAATCGCAACTACAGAAGAGTGTTGTCACATTATTATTTTATTATTCTTAACTATGTTCTTAACACACAAGTGACGTGATTAACAATTAAACGAAGCTGTTGTTTTGATCGTTCAAGTTAAAATCGGGCAAGGCAAGCCTATTGCTGTTAAAAACCCACTGTAAAGTTTTACATTTTACAGACACCAGCACCGACTCCATTTGTTTTGTGCGCTTTGAAAAAACAAAATAAACAGAAACTTATGTCCAGGGTTGCCAGGTAGTTCTAGACGATTTCGTACAGTACTAGTCTGAAATTTAAAAATTTTAGGATAATTGATAAACAACTGTGTTATTTGTGGTCCAGCACTTTATTGATGTCACGGAAGCTTAAAAATTGGCACAAATAAATGCCGGAATGGTTTGCTAGCAGTCGAAAAGAGCGTATGAAATTGGGCCAGTTTATCGTTTTTTGTCTAAATTTTAGGCCACCTAGCAACCCTGCTACCGACCATAGTGTTGTTAAATTATGCTAGAAATAATATGTCTGAAAATATGTTTTTTAGCAAACGTCCGGTAAATACATTTATATAGATCTTCTTCCACAAAAGAAGAAAAGTCGCATCTCGGATTCATGTGACAACGTAAAATAAACGTTATTGTAATGTTGGAAGGAACGTTCATCACGATAGGACCCGGTGTGAGAAGACGAAGATCAGATATAGAAAACAAATCTGCAAGAAATAAGAAAACGTTGGCATGATGTAATGATCTAACTATGAGGCGAAAAAAGAACCGGAATGTTTTATAAGGTTAAATTTGCATTATTTATATCATAAAATAGATTAAATCAATACTATCTGGTAGGCCAATATTGTTATATAAAATAACATCATTGCTCATGCGAGCTACTAACAGCGCACTAAACAATAAAAACCATTGTTTTCAACCATTTTTTTTTTGTTGCTAACCAAACATACACGCTACTCACTGTTGTGGTTGCGTTGTACTTGATTGCAGTACATGCACTTTATTATTAATTCTACCGCAGATGCAACCGATTTTAAACTTACTTTAGAATAAAACAAAACCTTAAGAAATCATGTTTCAATGTGAGAGTCCGAGTTTCAAAGAATCAGTCACATTCAGACTATCGGTGTTTCAACTTCCTACTGATGCCGAGGTTGTCACAAAAACCCGGTATCTGTTGTATATTTATACCACCTTGTTCAGCCAAATACAATTCAAGTTTACGACACAGTAAATGCACAATTGTGCTGCAGTCTACTTCCAAGGTACAAATGCAGTTCAGGTTTGATTCCAGCAAATAATATTCACCTGAATAGCAATCCCTCACAACCTTTCGTGCAAGGTAGTTGTTGTTCGAGTCCGATTCACCTCCAGACGTTAAGTCCACCTAAATAAAATTTCTCTTGTACGAATATGTATAAGCTCTGGCTAAGTTTAACTGACAAAATGCAGTATTTTTAAAGTTGCAAAACAAAACTTCGTTCCTAAACTTTTCATCAAATTTTCCTATAATTCAACTGATGATCCACTGGGATGCACGGTGTGACAAAACATTTTAAATAAAGTAAACAATATCACACCAAATCAGAAGAATCGGTTTATTTAAATACAGAGCTTTCGCCACACAACTTGAACATGAAGCCACACTTGTGTGGCGAAAGCTCTGTATTTAAATAAACCGATTCTTCTGACTTGGTGTGATATTGTTTACTTTTTTTAAAGTTGCCTTGTATCTTAAACAACATAGATCAAAGTCGAAAGTTTGCCATACCTTTATGTGACGTGTATAAATCGTCTATAAAATGCACTTTACGCCGATATGAAGAGAGGCATGGCAGCTAAGCTGTTCAATACACAAATGTTTCTAAACATTTTGCCTCATCTACAAAATCAATTGGGTTGATTTTACCAATGGTTACCTGGAGGTGTGACCTGATTTGTCAAATTTTGCAAATTTTACCTACCGCTTCTGCTGCTGCTGCCTGACTGAAATTTTTAAGATTTTTTTACTACTTGCTGGCTCGTTATAATTTAAAAGTTTTTAATGCCTTGGGAAAGCAATAAAAACTGACAAAAGTAAGTTAAAAACGTTCAATCGGACAAACCTGGTGATGTTAAAACCCAGTTATCACTTGGAAAATACAGTAAAAAGAACGATATAATATTATTTTTAAAAAATTTCATTCAGGCAATTATCGGAAGTTGGAAAAATGTGAAAAAGTCTGCAGACTGTAACAAATCAGGCCGTATCTCTAGGAAGCCATGACGTGACATTTTGTGTTTACTTCGAAACAAAAGCAGTTTCGTTTAGCTGTAATCTCGAAAAAAACGAAACACAGAAATACTAAGTACAAAGGCTAATGTGCTTTCAAGGCAATTTTGTTTAAAAAATTTCTTGGGAATAAAACAAAATGTCGGTAAAATTACTTATCAACAATTGCAATAAAAAAAAGTAGTCAAGTTACCTCCAGAATGATAAAAATATCACCACAATAGGAGGTTGACGTTTGAGACGAGATATCGTACGACTCATCCACAACGTGTCGACCAACACCACCATCGGATATCTCTCCTCCAGCGGAGTAGGCATACACGCTGGTGAACAACTTCCCATCGTTGACGTTGCCAGTCTCGGAAAACCACAACTTTATGCTTTGAAAAAGTTTACAATATTGTTAATGACATTGTTTTGTCACTAACATTACTATAATGCCTATTTGTGTGAAAGAAGCAGAAAATTTAAATGAATTCAAAACTCGCTTGAAAACGTTCTACTTCAATGAACATTATGACTGAAATTACCGTATTAATTATCACCATTGTCATGTACAGCGCCCAGGAGCATAGTTTGACTGTGGATGTGGCGCTATATAAATATTGTTATTATTATTATTATTATAAAGCATTGCATGGTTTGGCATTTAGGAGTAGTAGAGTTGAAAGTGCATGTGGAACAAATTCGCCTTCACGCAGTAATTGGCAGCGGAACACAAAGTAACTGTGGAATGTGGATTTGCAACACAGAAAGCAGTGAGTTGTAGAAGACTGGCTACTTGACTCTAAAATGGCAAGCGGTCGCCCTTAGGCGAAGCAAACAAAGTTTTTAATAAACATGAAGTTTCAACTCAAAAATCAATGATAACACCATTTAATTATACTCGCATTCACTCATAATATGAAATACACATGACATCACTGCCGATCAACGACTAGACAATTAGACATGACGAACCCATAAGAGTTAGGATCTATGCTTCCAGTGAGAGGTGCTTTGACCAATATATGAGCGGTCACTTGAACAAAAGTGGAAATGACAGGCGTTATTGAAAAGTAGGTTACTTCGATATCTTGCTGATCTAAAGGCCAAACAAGAAGTTAGAGTTCTAGCAATATTCCTCTGCTTCGTAAGTGTTTTTAAATGGGAAAATTATCATCAACGTGACATTAATCGTCTGCGTGTTGCCTTCAATAATGCGTTTAGAATTATACACAATTTGCCTAAACACTATAGCGTACGTGAACATCAAGTCTTGTGTAACATCATAACATTTGATGCATTACTTCGTAAATATGTTTTTTCTTTTTTTGGAAGATGCGAAGTATCGTCTAACTCTATTGTTGCCTCCCTGATGAGGTCTGATTGCCATCGTATATCAAATTACCGTCTTCATTATAATAATTCTATGTATGCTATTATCTAGTTTTGATGCCTGCCATGTCATCTGATTGTTTTTATCGTTCTCAATACTTTCAGTTCTTCTAACTTGTAACGCTACCGTACCATTGTCTGTAAACTTGTAACAGTAGATAGGCCTAGCCTATTTATTGAGATTTTGTGCATTTGCAGTTTGTGTATTATTTTGTTATTTTTTGATGTTATTTCGTTGTTGTTGTTCGTTATTTGTGCATTTGCAGTTTGTGTATTATTTTGTTGTTTTGTTTTGGATATGGACAGCTTTGTCTGATGCAAATAAATTATTATTATTATTAAACATTGGGCTTCTGTAAGAAAGAAAATGCATATTACTTTTTTGATCAACCAGAAGCAGATTTGAAAATTAATCGTAGACAACTACCGCTTTTTTGATACCAAAAATCTCTATGAACAAAAACTACCGGTACATATAAACATGAAAAGGCTATCAACATCCAATCTATTGCGTGAATACTAAAATCGTTGTACTAATATTATTTTACGAACATAATTGTTTGATGGCAAGGTTGTTTATGGTGGCAAGAATGTTTATCAAGCTTAAAAAAACAATGCAACACACAAAAACCGATTTAAATCCTACATACGTTCATCCAGAAGAAAAGTTAATTTATCCGTCACAGAAGTGGTGATCCATCCGTATGCATCAACACTCGTCAGTGTGTTGCCAATTGGTTGCAATGCAATGTGGAGATACAAGTCATTACTTTTTGTGATGTTTTCGTACTGAAGAAATTGTCAGATGTAATTATAAAAATGCGATTACCAAGTTCGTATATGATTTTATGGAAGGTTTCTGATGAGTCCAATTGACATACATCAAGTAGCCTACGCAGAGAAAAGAGACATTACAGAAACAAAACTTTACAGTAGACAATGCAATAAAGGTCTGTACAGTATGTGCAAAATGGCGTACTAACACAGCTATTTTTGAAAGCTAGCATTGATAAAAGAGAACAAGTCCACGTCGAAATCTAGTAAAAACTTTATAAAAGTATCATAAAAGAAACTTTAAGTTGTCTGCTGATCAAATAAAAAAGCCTTTGGCTTTTTAAATGTTAAGAAAATACTTGTGGCTCATACAATAAAAGTACTGTTTAAATGGCTTTAATACATTCGTTTAGAAAATGTATAACAATCGTGGAAAGTTGAAATTGCTTTTCGAAAACTGATCAATGAAATATTAAACCAAGTTGTCTTTTGTTTTCACGTTTCACCTTTGGCACAAAACAAGAATCGCCTGGTCGTAATTTCTGGTTACTGGCACTTATCTACTTAAAATAAGGCTGTTAACAAAAGATAATATCACCTCTCTCAACTCATTTGCTGGCATGAGTCATCAAATATTAAAACATGCATCAACGCTTAATGTACGTAATTGATAAATAGTGGCTTTTTGCCGATGTTATCTCAACGTATATTACGATATTCTTAGATGGTAAAAATGCTATTCAAACAGACAAGTCCATTTGACTGACGTGTATGACTTTTGAATGATCAAGAACCAACTTGAGATTTCGTATCAAAAGCGACTTTCCCCTGCGCAATGATACGTTTCTTAATTCTTCGGGGAACACAAAATCCTTGCTGACACGATTAGACAAAAGATACTTTTGGTTTGGGTGTACAGAATCAGTCCAGAAATATCCCTGTAAATGAAAATTGAAATTCAATCCCAGACAGCAACCGTTTTTTTACATTGATTCAACGGGTACAGACGTTGAATCAATGTATAAATCAATTAATTTGCTGTCTGGGATGTGATAAAGTTAAAAACAAAAAAGATATATGCACTTTTCCACTTGTTGACTATCAGTCCAAAGAGCACAGTGTGTAAGTGTAAGAGCAGCACGTCCCCACTTCGCCAAGTATTCAGATCCCCGTCCGAAAACCAGCTGGGACATGGCCTCTCTAGACTTGCCTCATCAAGGCGTAACCGTTTGCTCACTGGTGTTGGACGCTATGGTGCAGACATGTTGCGCTGGGGCTTGGCAGAGAGTGCTGGTTGTGAGTGTGGCGAAATGCAGACGGCAGCCCACATTATCAAGGATTGCCGGCTATACAGACCACCCCATGGTATGGAAGGCCTAATTTCCATCGATGACGACACCAGGCAGTGGCTAACCAACGGATGCCCTGACATATGGCGACAACACGAGAGAAGAAGTGTGTAAGAGACATGTTGAAGTGTCCAATATTATTCTGACTTATATTTAGTTCAAATTTTTTTGTGCTGCGTTTGTGATACAAAGAGCGTCACAACAATACCGCCTAAAGCTTGAGGAATAATTAATAAAAGCATATTACGAAACAAAAAATCTATCAAAATTTACTTCAACGCTAAGTTAGGCGAACTTCACGAAGCAGTTGTATTAAATTGTATGTTAATTGCTTTAAAAAACACACTATACGCTCTTCGTTTGGTAAAAGTGCTGTTCAAAGCTGATGAGGAATTAGGTGAAATTTGGATCTTGCAGAATTAGACGTTTCACGATAATAATGACGTTTCAAATGAATCCTTACTTTGACTTCGACTGCTGTTTCAATGCTTCTAAAGTCGGACTCGTACAGGTTAGTTATTGTGACATCAATATAAATGTTCGTATCGTAGTTGGTCCATATCGTGTCAAGATTCGTAGAATGAGTCTTTGGCAGGCGAAGAACAGGATCAGACACTCGAAGAAAATCTTAAAACCATAAAGGAAAGGATTCAAACGTGATACAGAAATCCAGCTAGCAAAATCAGTAAAAATAGCGCATAAGGAGAAGACTTTACTATAAGGGAAGAGCCTGCATTGCATATGTTTTAAAAACAAATTTTGTTGGTGTAATACTATCAACAGATTCAAGACGGCATCATCGCAGTCCAAAAATACGACATACGAAAGAAAACAATGCAACATAGTTCAATGATACTCTCGAACTCTTATAGAATGTTACAAAACCAACAGCAAATTTTTATGAAAAAATTCAAGTCAACCAAAAATGCATAGACAATGATATAACCATTGTGCCAAACAAAGAAAAGATATGTAGTTGAAGGAGTTTCGCTTTTAGCAGCATGATCGTTGCTTACTTCACAGTGTAGATTCAAACGATCTGTTAAACTAAAACAAAGAGCCATTTTAAAAAAACCACTCACTGACTTCAACACCATTCGTCATAGCACATGACTAGGGAACTGTGTTCCGAAAGCTAGTGTAATTTGATATTGCCAAAAAGAACCCGCAGCATCAGGCTATAACAGATCGTTTGAATCTACACTGTGAAGTAAAGAAAAGATACTATGACAAAAATTGGATCACATACACTGAAGAATGGTGATCGGGTAAACATTTTCATGTAATCGTAATCTGTTTTATACACAAAATTACATGTGTAATCGCAATGAAATGCGTTACCAAAATAATCGCAAGTACTGATTATAAGGGAACACGATTTACTTTATCCATTAAATATGAAAAGTTATAACTACTTTAAATGCATATTTACTTTCATTGCTTGCCAAACCTCGGTCAAAACAAAAATTTTAACGCGTTTTTAATTTTGTTAGGTTGAAATCGATGGCACAAGTTGTTGAAAGCCAAATGAAAATTGCCTTTCCGGTGAACTTTATGGTTATTGAATGCAGCCATTTATTTCAAACAATAAATCCTGACACAAGACATATTTTGGAAACATACGATCCGTTTCTACAATGACTATGTTTCATAAGTTTTGCAGCAGCATTCGAAACACACATGATCTAGATTCTAGATTGAATGAAAAGTTACTTAGGCTATTTTTGAACCCAAAAAAGTAACAAGTTAACACAACTGTCATTCCAAGTTTTGTAATCATACTCGATGACTTTGTCACCTTATAGAAATCAGGGATATCTATAACTACGGGATTGGAAACTCTATCTAGTGCTATACATCAGTAGGGTCATCACATTACTACGACCTGCTACGACTACAGAAAGTTTAGCAAAATAAAACACCGACTAAAAGATATACAAAATTCGATTTTACAAATATAATACAAATGTACTCTCACATTAAAACTTAATTGATTATAAAAGTACATTTACGCTGCTAGAAAAAACAACAGTGAATCCAAAAAATGAATGAATGCGACGAGTCCAAAAACCGCCTATTGTTGTTCTTTAGCATTTGGCGTAATGCAAATCAGATCAGAAGTAAATGAGGAGTGTTCAGCAATCAGTGAAATATGCTGTTGTATCATCAACTTGTTCACAGACCAATCCAATATGAAACCAATCCGTTTACGATGTCATCAGAACTAAAACCAATATTCATTTTGGAAATTTTTTAAGCAGCAAACAAAATACAACATCACTTCACTAATGAAATACAAACAAATAAACAAACCAGGCAAGCGTAGACTTTACAGTTTACAGCAGGTGAATTGATTGTTACACTTTTGGTTGTTCGTTTAGCCTACTACTTGCTGCCCTTTGAGGTCAATTTATGTGATTATTTATCACAGCAGCGCACAAAGAAATGTGACCCTACTGGTGTATAAAATGGTTTTCAATTCCACAGAGTTTCCAATCCCGTAGTTATAGATATCCCTGATAGAAATAATCGTATCAATTGCTTGCCAATGTCATACCATCAACCCTGCAGCAAAACAAAGTCAAGCAAACAAATGCTTTAAAGAGAATCATTGTATTTCACTTAAAAACATAAAAACCTGGAAACCGAAGTTAAGTACCTTGTTCACAAAACACGTCGACAAGGATCGCTGCTTGAGAAAGAACGGGTGGCTGGCCAACATAACCACAACTGTCCATGATACTAACTACTCCTGACGCAAGCAATGAGCTGCTGTCTTGAACATGCGCCAGAGACCATGATAGGATCTCTGGAGGATAAAAATGCGTGGAATCGCAATCTTCCGACATCTTCTCTATCTCGTTGTCTTCGAAATCACGTGACCACACATTGAAGTTGGTCAGTGAGAATCCCACGACGGAAGTTGATTTTGATATGTAAAAATAATCTCCACCTGTGACAAGCATGCCGGAGTAAGTAGAGAAAACACAACCAAATCAGACGTTTACTTATCGTCAAAATAATTCCAAGATAAACAATTTAAAAAAACAAACAATGAAGTCGTCTACTTGCTGCAAATTTGATTTGCTTCATGTTTTGCATTTAGCAACTCTGCACGATGATGCAAATTGTGCAACGACTGAATTCAGATCAGAACGTCCACAAACCGTCTGTGACATCAAAGCCTGTCAGAATCGATATCGTGATAATCGTGCCTACATTCATACAATGGCATGACACGGAAAACATGGGCCATGAGCAGGGCAGGATGAAAATTTCAATGGGCCTGTGACTGTGACTAACAACAATTAAACACAAAATATTTTACAAAAAGAAAGGAAAACACGTGTTTTATTTTTTTTTTCAATTCAATTCAATTCAATTTATTTTTCTTTGTCAGAATGCAAAAGAAATGATATTGTGAAAAAGAAATACAGTAACAAAACTAACAAAAGGAAAAGGTGGCAAAACCTTAATGGTTTAAGACGTGCATGAAAGGATCTAATATTGCGGTATATGCATCAATAAATATAGTTAAGCACGGCCACCAAACCTGATACTTTAAAATAAGTTGATGAATTAGTTAAGAATCAGTCGCCTCCTCGTTCCTGGAACAACTGGAGCGCCAATTCTTAAAGCAATGAGAACACGACTGAACCCAACATCACAAAAACAAACTAATATACACAGTTACACACACATATTGAAATTACGTAACGGACTATCAAAACAAGGACTATTTATAGATTTCATACAGAAATAAAGTGTTCGCAGCAACGATATTAAGTAGCCTATATATTGCAGAACAAATACATAATATGGCAGCTCATTATCAAGATAAAATAGTTAAAAAAGCTTTGTTTTTTAAATTAATTTCCTGCGCATGTAAGAGCATAAGAAGCATGATGATATAGCAGCGTGTTTTTGGTATTTCTAATAAGAGTTGAATCATCTTTTATAGCGTCAATGAGGGATGGATTTGCATCCGCCTCTGGTCATTGACAAAAATAGACTAAGTAATAAGTATGGCAATTACATACTTGGAAAAAATATATGCGACGCAGCGTCTATGTAACCATACACCTTTCCGTCGAGATAAAGAATGATCTTGGTGCTGTACTTCACAAAGCACAGACGCTTCCAGGCATCGTACGACACTTGGATGTCAATAGTTTTCGTTGCTTGTTCTTCATTGTTATTGAAATCATTGCCAAGAAATGTTGTAATCAAATGAACGTGCTGAAAGTAATATAAACTTTTTAAAAATGGCAAAGACACTGAAATTATTGAATTCCAACAAGTATAGAAAAGAAATTTATTGTGCCCGGTAGCAGAGTGTAGCAAGAATAGCGATGTAGCAAAAAATAACCATTGGCACTGTGAAACGGCCATCAGTCAGACCTCTTCAGTATCGCACCAACTCCACTATTTTAAAGCCACCTTTACACACCAATCAAGGTCGTTTCAAAAATGTCAGAAATTAAGTTTTTAAAGAATTGTGCTGAAGTAGGCTAACAAAATAACGCTATGGGGAAAAAATTTCAGTTACATTTTGTAACTGTTTGTTGACGACCATGCAACAGTTAATCAAAGGCATTGAAAAATTAGTCTATAGTCTATGCATCTGTACGTATAAAATTTAGACAAACAGACAATAATACCAACATTTACTCAGTGGAGTGCATCAACAAAGACATATTTTCATCGTATGCATACCAAAAGACCAATTTTCTATTTCCCCTACATTGAAAGAGTTTGCGGTCCTAACCACCTAGTGCTTCCTTGCCACACAGGCCCATGGTTAGAGAAACAACATTGCAAAACATTTTATCATTTTGGAAACGCATCGGGATAATGCTCAGACGACAGTGAATGTGGTCAAACAATACAAACAGACTATACGAACCAAATTGGCAAAACTTGTCTGGTTTTCTTGTTTTAGTTTGGTACATTCAAAGATTGTATTTTCTGTTCTGCAGTAACACTGCACTAAAGCATTTCTATTCAGTTGCATAAGGTTAACTAAAGAAAGGTATCATAATTCAGTACATACCCCAGAAGAGTGAGCATATATATCGACATAGATAAAGCCGAACTGATCAGCGATGATGGTATGGTAAGATTCTGAATAAGACGCAAACACAACCTTCACGTGAAAACACATTGTCCATTTTTTGCTTCTCTGGCTTCGTACCCGACGCATTGCAATGGAGATATTTGAATTCGACGCTTTCTGTGTTGCAGTAGGATTTCAGTCATGGCCTACGAAAACAGACGGCCTAGACACAGTGCACAAGCCTTCAAAACTGAGGGCTGAAAACGATTGCAAATAAACATGTTACTTGGGTCTTATATTGTATATTGGACTAAACTGTTTTTTCAAGTGCTGTTTCGAACGACGGAAAAATTACGAAAAACCCGTCGTATAATTTACTCGTTATCATTCTTGTATCATTTGTTCAGTTTCTGCTTTTCAGTCCGGAGTGTTGTTACAGTTATAGTGCATAGTTAAATTTATCTTAAAATTTTCGTTTTATGTATATTGCAGATTTAAGTAATTCCTGATGAGGACACACGTACGTGTCGAAAACGTTTGAGTTGATTTCTTTTTTTTTTAATTGTTATGTCTCTGTGTAATACAGCATGTTAAACCCGATAAGGTTACTTTGTTTTGTTTGTCTATGGTTCAACAAACAAACTCTCTACCAAAGCTTTATCAATTTAGTTTAATAGTCAAAATGCAAAAATGCGATGCACTTTAAAACGTGACGTGACAATTTATCGAACGACAGTTAATCGAACGACAGTTTATCTAACGACAATTCATCGAAACGACAGTTAATCGAACCGACTGTTTATCGAAACGACAGTTCATCGATCCACTGTTTATCAAAACGACAGTTTATCGGACGACGAATCTCCCGAAACAAATTTTATCTAGGGTTAGGGTTAGTCGTTCGATTAATTTTCGCTCGATGAACAGTCGTTTCGATAAACAGTCGTTTCGATAAACAGTCGTTTCGCTTAACAGTCGTTCGATTAATTGTCTTTCGATAAACTGTCGTTTCGATTAACTGTCGTTCGATCATTAGTCGTTCGATAAACTGTCGTAGTACCACTTTAAAGAGATGTACTGTACATAATTTAGATTAAAACTGTACTTTGTGTGTACCGTAATAAAGAAACAAAACCAAAAAAAGGAAATAAAAGAAAAACCACAGTGGTGTACAACAATGCACGCCGAAAAATACGATTACACAAAAATAGCACGGTGACCACTTCGTAAAATCAGCCAACCTAATAGCTGACGTGTTGCACTGGTTTGCTATGGTAAGGTTACAATTTGGGGTTGACTAAAAACATGGTCAGATTCTTAAGAATTACACAACACAAGTTTCGATGATGCGCAACTATTGAAAAGATGTGAGCTGATCTACTGTGGAGGAACGCTTATGTAAAGTCATATGCTCAACATTTCTTTATCGTTATGCAAACGTAAACACAGCAATGTTGCAGAATTCATCAAAAGTGTGCAATTACCGGTATTTTTTTTAAATCTCTTTTTAGTGAATTCTTATTCAACCTTTGAATCTCTGGCGTAATTGGCAACACTGTTTGCTTACCGCATCAATTCCAAAATTTCGTAAATTTGTTGGTCTCACAGCTGCTTCGATGGTAGCGCTGAGTCCACACATTGCTTGACTTTTGTGCCAAAGATCTTGCAACTTTCCTTGACTGTCACCATTGATATGAAGCTCCACTGAGTGATGGTGAGCACCATATCCACATGATGCGTCCAACGACGTGTTTCCAAGCTACAAAATTAAGTTATACTAAACTGAAAGCACATGTTTTTATTTGACTAACCGAATTACGAAATCATACTTTCAATGTAAAGAGACATACTTCTGGCTTGGTAATTTACCAAAAACGTGGTTGCCATAACAATTGACACTGTTGTTAAACCAAACCTCGCCCCTGCCTTGACATCAACAAACAGTAAACCACATAATCAATCACCGTGCACCTTCATCACGGAACGTTATCACTTATCAGCCGTAAATTTGTTGATAGCAGCACTAGCTACACATTTCCAGTTTACAAAAATGTCAATAAAAAACTAACCACTGCAAAAGATTTTAGATTTGTGGGTGCAGAACTTTTCTCGCCCTACCTGGATGGTGGTGTCGCCACGCTTCAAGGTGAAATCAACCAGGAATCTTCCCTTTGGAATGAATGGAAGCATGGGGGAGGCCAGGTTCAGAGTGACGAGGGTTTGTAGATGAAAATCATGTTTGGACGAGTCAGTGACGAAGTAGGAAGGCAGATAAAAAGAATGCTCTGTGGATCGCATTTTCAAGAAAGCACGAGAAAGACGAACGGATGGATAATTACCAACTCCAGACCACTCTGTGCATGGTAAAAAGAGAGTAGCAATTTTTTCAACAAAGTTATGATGGAAATTAAAAACATGCAGCATTGAATACCTTGATCTTGATTCTAATGAACTCATATTCAAGGGAAATTTCTATATCAGGTATGATGTAGTATAGCAGCTTAATGTAATGTAGCTTTTACAACAGATTTATAAAATCTTTACTGGCACGATATAGATTACATTACAGTAGTTTCAAAGTGTGTTTTCAACAAACGTAATGCAGGCTATGCGCAAAACACGTTGATGTGACATATATTTAAATTAGCAAACATTTTTCAATTGTGCTACAAAATATTGACTCCATTCCCAAAAAATGCCCTGTATAAAAACCAATAGTCGAATTTTCAAATGAAAAGAATGTATTTTCCACAATTCACCTGTCGTTTCGCACAATATGAAAGACAGAGCCGAGCAAGAAACATCCGAAGGAAGTGTATCGGACGATGTGGAATATGTTCGAAAGATTCGGCAATCGGAAGCTTCATTGTTAGAGTTGTAGGCTGCTTTAATCCACACAGAAAAAACTGTGAAAGGAAGAAGTTCAATACAATGAATTAATTTTGAAAATCAAAAAACATGTCGATCTTTTGTTCCACAAAACTAGCAAAAGACATGGTAATCAAAAATTTACACAAGCACCTTTTGCTCTTTGCAGAAATTTTCTGAGACCGCTAAGCTCATCGATGCCATCAAAATCGTATACAGATCCCTGCACATTACTGCAAGCAGACACGGCAACACTGTAGAAAACTGATGACACGCCATTATACGTCACCAGTCGAATGAACTTGGAACCAAACTTTGTCCAATCTAGAGAAGAAAGTACAAAGTTGCGAATTGATGACGCAAACAAAATCAGCAAATCCACTATCATCAATCGGCTCTGTCCAAATAAGACGTCAGCTACCGTGATTCTCCCCAACGACTGACTGTTTATTGTTCTTATTAGGTTTAAGAAATAACTATGCATGCAAAAATGTTTGATGTTGCATTATAGTGGAGGATTTTATTTACCAAATGAGTCTTAGTTCTGTACACGACAGCTTTTACAATCTTTCTCATTACCTTTCTCATTACTACATTTTCCATCAAATCACCCAAAACATAAAACCCTTGTGATGTGTTTTAGTCAAGAAATGATCACAAAATTTGTCCAAGAGAGTTGTATTGCACACCTGTTCACAAGTTATGTTTTTCATGAGAAATATAGTCAAGTTTTGATATTAATCTCAATAGTTCACATATTATGAGACACGTGAATACTGACATAAAAGCTGGTATCAAATTTGAAATTCAATTATTCTTTAAAAAAAGAAGAAAAATGTCTTGAAATCATAAGCCAAACAAGGATGGGCCAATTTTTATTCGTCAGTGTTTCAAACTAGTATTCAACAAAACTCACCATGCAACTCGTAATCAGCTTCGTTAGACACAAAATGAAACGAGCTCCGGCGTTTGTCTTCGACTGAGTCATTCATGGTAGCAGACACCAGATAGCTCGCTTCGGGCGATCTAAAAATCAAAAGGCATAATAACCTAATTTGCTCTGAAGAGCACAACGCCATCGCAAGAATGGCGGACAATTAAAAGTTCACTGTCGGCTTCTGCAAAGAAAAATGTAATGGCAAATTAGTCAGTAAAATTTTATTTCAAAGTAAAAATATTGAGAAGATATTTTTTACTTTAACGATGACATCGGCTGTTTTGCAAACAGGTTTGTTTGTCGATTACACCAGGTTCTACCCAGTAGCGGTCAACTTCGGTGGTGACTCGGTAAAATATTCTATTCCACCGATCTCTCTCCACTGCATCTTGCAACATTTCGTGCTTCATAATGTACATGCCTCCTTGTCTTTAATGCCGTTTAATCATTTTTTGTCAGTTTTCTCCACAGGGTCAGTGGCCGGTCGTTTTTTCTCCAAATGATCTCACTGCATTCATCCTAATATTTCATTTTTTTTTCCAACCCAATGCTTCTTCATGCAGTCGACGTAAAATGAGCTGTTCGACCATGACAGATTTATTTCTGATATTCAACCGGCTATCAAAGATTATTCAAACTAAAAGTACAAACCTTTGAATGACGGTGGGGCTGTTTTTCTCTGCGGAAAACACAACCGTGTTGGGGAACCACCTGTCCTTCGTCACTGCAAAACAGCACTCAGCATTTTCCACAATGACGCCTCCTAAGTCGTAAATGGTGTCTTTATCCATTATTCGACCGATAAAAAGATGATCTTGATCGAGATGTCTACAAACTGTGAGGGTGAACCAAGAATAAGAGGTCCCATAAGAGTGCACTCCGTAATACTGAATTGAAACCTTCCCAACTTGTGATGCATCTTGTGATAAACATGGCCGAAGGACAAATTGATCTCCTACGTAACAAAAAAGGACATAAAATAACCAATATTTCCAGAAAATTGCGTATTGATTATCGTCTTATTATTACACATTGGGAGGATAACTTAGGTTTCAACCTTTACATTAATAGATAGTAATTAGTCACAAATAAACGAAATTGGGCCACACAAAAACTTTTTGACAAGTACAATGGCTGTGTGGAAACATAAAGTCATCTTATGAACAATCAGTTATGCTGAGATTGTAAACGTCATGCATCCCGCCAATAAGAAACAGATTTTTTTGGTAAAATTCAAGGTTGTAATAAACAACGATTCAGGATGTTGAGGTAGCTTATAGATTTTGTCTTTTTAACAGAAAGTTAAAGTTTTGGTTTTATTACGCACGAAGTAAATTTTGTATCGTAGATTGCTTTTTATTAAAAACGACATGTTGCCGTAGTTCTAACGCCAGTTGAGACTTTTCTTCAATAACGTACATCGACCACAATAGTCAGTATTAGCCTACCAGTGCTACGTTGGCCGTTTGGCTTATTCATGCAAAAACCCAACGTGTGCCAAACCTGTATCAGTTTCAAATTCCTTGATGAACCCATCAAAGTGATCAACAGCCCATCTCAGCGTGTCACGACCCAAAGCGGAAACTTCAACCAATCCTGGATATATTGTGAATAGTTAAATTTATTAAGAACAATTGAACCGAAGAAATTCTCCATCTTCGTTTTGAGAAAGTCTATTTGGAAAGGCAACTTTGGCAACTAAACAACCCACGTCGGGAGGATCATCGTTACTTGATGTTGCCAATTCTTTCAACAACACAAACAAAGCAAAGGTGAAGAAAAAAACTTTTCTTTTTCTTGCATGGTGTTTCAAAATTGATCTCGAATAATTTTGGACTGAATAAGAATCTGAGTTCTGATTTTTTATATCAAAACAGGTTTGTGATATAAGCTATGATAAAAAAAATTATTTAACCCAAGCTAAATGGCCAAAATGTGCAAAACGTGGGTTCGACTATGTGTTGGGCTACTCAAAACAAACATAGCCTACGTTTGGAAATTTCGGAAGCCACATTTTGTATCGTCGCAAAAGTCTTTTGCCTTAGTTCCGAATTACATTTTTTCGTAAAAAAAATTTTATTGCATTGTTTTGAATTCTAAGAAACTTTGTTTCAGTATGAACTTCAAAAGAAGCGCACAAGACCTAAGTTAGTCATTACAAGAACTTACAGATTTTGAAATCAAAAAAATTTTTGAAAATTTTCAACAACTTGGTTTCGTTTCGACTTAAATTCCTCTATTTTAGGTGTCACCAACTAACGGTCGCTACGCTGTTATGTTCGAGAGGAGGCACATTTATTTTAGCGATTACTTTTTCGCAGTCGCTGAGTAAGTATTGTCATAACTCTGCAAAAATATCTGTAAGCGGAAGTGTCGTATCTATTTTCTTTTAGGGTTCTTACTTGTTTAACACATCTTAAGCGTTCTTGTGAAAAGTACGTTTGGGTTAGATTGGGAAGTAGGCTACATTTTCTGCTATTGTGCATTGAACCGAATGTAGGTTATAGGCTAATAAATTTGATTGATAAAAGTGTTAATTGTAATGATTTGGTAATACCAAGTAGTCCCAAAGCATTGGGGACACCCTGTTCTGTTAAGCCTTCTGTGGTTCCTAAAATTGTAATAGTTTTGGCAAAATTTGTTAGGCGTTGCAACAAACGTCTGGCCTGACAGCAGCTTTGTTCGATTAAATCATTATAATTAATGCGGTATTCTGTGATAAATATCAACAGTATTGTAGTGCTGGATATACAATTTATCTAAAATTTTATTAGTGGAACCCGCCACAGCTTTCGTCGAGTGGCAAATGCAAAAAAGGTTGACGACCCCTGCTCTATCTTGCTGTTCAGTTGCTTTTTAAAATTTTGGATCAATCGCACTTACATCGGCAAAACTGCTTTTCTTTTCTTGCTTTTATTTCAATGCAAAGTGTTTTTTTTTTTTTTAGATGAAATTAAATTTTGTTGTTTTATGTCAGTGGAAGAGTGACAGGTGCCTTTAAATCGTCATGACTTGTTGTTTTGGGCTCAAACTTTGTAATGATACGTTACTTGGATTTGATTTGTTAAATTTCATCTGAAGAAAACATTATTGACCTGTTGTGTTGTTCGCTTATATTTTTCATTTTATTCAATTTCTTTCTCAATTTACACGGTCACATTGAGCTGGTTTCATGCAGCCTAACAGGTCACACTGAAAGTCACTCAGCCCTTTCTTTTATAACAGAATAGGCCCATACCTTTTTTCAAATTGCGATTATTTTGTAATACTGTACTGAAAATGTTTTTGCTTGTGCTATTTATTGGCTTGAACTCTCATTAATTGCATTAAAGTTTACAAGACTTTATTGATTTCAAAAGTTTTCTTTGTTCCTTATTATTTTTAAACACCGGGAATAAAGTTTATATTGGAATAAAACCACAGGACTTCACTTGAAGATCGCAGCAGCACATCATTTTTACTGATCAACCAATCTTGTTAATTTGCCGTTGCTTGACATTTGTCATAAAAGAACAGGGAAACAGCTGACTCGATGACTGATATAGTCGTTCGCTGCTTTCTGTCTGTTGGAATATCTAGATTGCAATTTTAATCGAATTGTGTATAATTGTAGCGTATTATTCTCGCAACAGACGAAATAAAAGTTTTTCCCCTCCCCCCTCTATCTTGAGCTTTTGAAAAGTAGGCTACGTTTGTTTAAAAAAAATTAGTTTAGTATCGAAACCACCTTTTTATAAACTGAAATTTTATTTCGCTCCTAGAGAATTCGTCTCGAGCTTCATTACATCTAAACAAGCTTACCTTCGTTGGGACAAAAAACTTCATCTGCATCCGCATAAGGAAATAACACAAGTAAAGTTAGAAAGAAAGCAACCGCAACGACTGACTCCATTTTTGCAGTTAGAAATACTGCATACTTTGAAAGCATTTTATTACAAATGGAAACGAGAGCACAAAACAGCAGCTCATGGCACTGCTGTTCAACAAACTGAAAATTTGTTTCAAGGTTTCTAGCAAAGAGAGGTAACAATATTAAAAAAAACTATTCATTTTTAGTAATCTCTTAATAAATTATTCATTGGCGGGTTACATAAAAAACGAAACTATTTCAACACAACAAAACCAAACCCGGTAGTAACTAAGGAAGTTATGAAAGTACAAGGTGGTAAAAAAGGTATTTTTCGCATTTTTAAATATTGAAATAATGTCTGAAAATCATTTTTGTACGTCGACAGACATTGAAATTTGTCTGACAATAAGCTATCAAGTAACGACCACAGTATACTCAAAAGCTTAAACTACAATACTTCACACGTAGTGAAATCCTAATATAATAGTAAAATTGCTGCTCGGAACATGGTAAAATTTCGAAGGATGAAAATACGTCACTGCAGTAACAAGCTATCAGGTTGACCGATCAGAAAGGACACCATTGTTGGATAAAAAAACGGTTATTAAACGTGTCAGCGCAGTGTTGATAAGGTCAGTGGCAATAAATATTCCATCTCTGCCCATAGGAGTAAAAAAGCACGAAACAAAAATAATTCTATTAACTTAGTCAGAAAGATTAAGTTGAGATTTTTTCTTTTTTTTCTTCCCTTTGTTTTTCTTCTTTTTCTTGGCTGGAATTTCGCTTGAAGATTGTTGGATTTCAAATGTTATCGGAACTTGTCGCACGCGGTACTGGTAATTTGTTTGTTTCCTGGGGTCAAGAGCAACCCAAGGAAATGACTGAGGCGAGGATGGTATGACACGACCGGGGTTGGCGTATTCTCTCCGCAGATCGTACACGACTCTGTGTGAAAACAAACACACCTCAAACGATGATGACATTGCAAGTATATGTTGATTCGACATAAACAACTCGGAGATGCAATGGTACTAAGCAATTAAGCATTGCTGAAAGTGCAGAACGTCGGCCTACAATTTTGCGTCGCAAAGGGCAACAATGCTGATCATTATACGCTGTATATTTGCGAAACCATGTCCATTGTCTAGCGTCAAGGTTTTTCGCACTATTTCTTATTTGAATTGTTCCAGCTCTCTGTTTCCATCTAGCTTCGCAATCCTTTTCACTTCGTATCACTCTTTCTAACTTGTTTTCTCTTCGATCTTTTTCCTTTTCAGATGCATGCTTTACAGTAGATACTGCTATTGGGCGACTTTTCCGATTTCCTATTTGTTACATTTCTCTTTTTGGACTTGATGTTGTTCAACTCAAAATGTTACATTTCCTTTCTATAAGAAATGACCTTCTGAACTTATCTTGTATTTTTAACTGAAAAGTTAAATGCTTTTCAAAAAACTTTTCAGAACTTAAGAATATTTTAGCGCTACACCACTGGCACGAAGCTTGGAAAGATGTGGTTTGTTAAGCTTTTTGTGCTGCCTCGGACTAGAATTGTTACGTATAAAAAAATTGCAACACAGTTCTAGACTATAAATACAAACTCATTGCCACTTCACGCAAAGTGTTTTTCGTCAAGTAAATCCTCCGTTAACATTGCTTCATGTCTGATCGGTCTCACTAATACATATACAATACATAGGCTACTTCTGAAAAAAGCTACTCGCTTGATATGAGTCTTTTATAAACGTGACATTTCACCGTAAACTAAAGTAGAAACATTGAAGCAAGTCTCACCAAGTAGCGTGGGGTCGACACCACACCAAATCAATCCTCTACCAACCTACTCGCTTTGCTCTAACAGCTGACCACAATACAAACTCACGAAAACGGCACCACAAACACACAGTGTTTCACAATGAAGAGTCATCACACTTACTTCTTGATGGAAGGATTAGGATCTGCTACACGAACTGTGAACTCACTGGAACCGCTCTTGTGGCTGATCATGTGCATGAAAGGGCCGAAGCTGTCTTTGGCAATCAACTTTTGAAAGAGCGACAACAGCATCTTATTGGCCGCCAAGTAGCTGCAAATAACATCGATAAGCGCAAATCGACAATGTATAAAGTAATAAACGTGTTTTCAACAAAAGATCTGTTCTACTGATTGTCGTTGTGAACAATTATCAGCAAGTCCAAATAATTTGTACAGTGAACGGTTGTTGCTACGCAATTACGTCCTGTCAACAACGTTACCTGAAACCGACAGCTTCATAATGTTGGTAGGTGGACTCATTATTCCTCACCTCGTCGATATGAATAATCGTCTGCGTGAAGGGATCGACTCTGCCTGGAAGGAATTTACTTTTTAACGCTCTTCTAGCCCAGCTGGCAAAATATGTCCTTTTGATATGTTTCTCGGCAGCCGATTTGTAGCAAGAATTGACAGCGATAGACACATGTTTCGCCCATGAGGCTGGGCTCATCAGTATCGCACCGTATTCTAGCCACAAATTTATTCGACCGCCGCTTTACCAGTCAGTTCACAATGTCCTTTTGATATTGATTCAATGTTTGCACAAAGAAAAAGTACAGCAGTAAAAGTGATTATTATAAAAATGTGTTTATTGCGCAGCGCAATATCCATCGTAGAGACGGGTGGTTCTACCGCAGCCACATATACATAGTTACACACAGTCGAGTACATTGTTCAATAAATCCGTTACCGCAATGCTAGGTGCAATGCGAGAATAACATTTCTACAAAGTTCCACGAAGGACGCTTCTAAGCAAACTCGCTTCATTGCAATTTATTAAATATGCTGTAAACAGCACCAAATTCGTACGATCAAGTTGAAAGCCATAACATAAGAAACTTACATCTGAGAACAGTTGATGGCTGCGGACGAAACTGCAAGTCAATCCATTCGGCGCATGCTTCAGACTTAGTGAGCTGCTCGAATCCAAGATCTGATTGATATTCAAGCTTCGTTCGAATTGTCGCGTTCTCCAAACTGGTGCCTTCCTGTTGGTGAGACGCATCATGATGACAACAGACCAGCAAAGCAGAAGACTTACATGAAGCAACGACGACTGGTCTCTATTAAACAAGTGACTTGTTCCACTACAATTAAATCTTTATCACCATGCCATGACCTTCAAACGTTGCCATTTTTACATTGTGTCAACGTCTGGAAGATTGAAAACGACGTAGAAATGGCAACTTTTGTAGTCTGGAAAATTCCACCAGTGACCATTAAAACGAAGATTCGACGAAGATTGCCATACGAATAGCAATTTGTTTGCGGTTGTAAATGCAAGGCAACAGTTTAACAAGATTAATTTGGCCAACTGCTCCAATACCGCCAACTCACTTTGTCCTTTGAATAATGTGACACAAATTTCCCGTGTAAACAGCCTCTTATGAGAACGCGTACATTTCCGATTGACCAAACATTGTAAAAGACGCTATTTGTGTCTTCAGAAAGCTTGGCGTTGTATAGAGCAAGTATCTCATCAAAGCTGTGAATGAAACAAGAAGGGTAGTTTAGTTTAAAAACTTGTTTATTTTGCAACAGAACAAGATAGTATCGAGAAATGTCTGAAAACGTCGTACTAAGATATGACATATTTCAAACCAGGTGAAAACAGCACTACAACGTCTAATGCAACCCAGTAAGTGACAGCAAAAGAAAACATGGTACATGTTACAACAGCAACAAAAATGTGGAAGCTGGACTTGGAACTCACCTAAAATCGTCCTGCATCGTCGGCGGAGGGACGGCAGGCACGGTACGACGCAAAGGAACGTCTTTGGTCTTCACGTTCGGAACTTCCTTTACAGTCTTTTCTTCACGGTCTTTTTGCATTCCAAGTATTTGGCCCAATAGATCGTTCGGTTCTGTGTCTTGTGCTGTCGTTTTAGTATTTTCAGCGATTGGATGAGGTTGGTCAACTGTCGAAGAGACTTTGTCAGGCGTTGTGGTTTCGTCAGAACCTAATTTGCTTTCAAAGTCCTTCAAAAGAGCGTCTTTGGCGAGTTGCAATTGTTCACTTTCACTCAACGCCGCTTTTGTGGTGTCACTTGCGACAGAATCGGTTTGTGTAGTAAGAGCATCTTTCTTTTCCGGATTGCTAAAAGAGTCATCGTCATGGGCAGTACTTCGCAAACTAGACGTCTTTTTACCTTCAGTTTTTTTCACTGCGGTGGCATCTACTGCCTCGGCGTCGGCTTTTGATGCTTCTTCGGGTGGATCGGCGAGGGGTTTACTGATGTCGTTGTCGTCAGAACATCCCATACGCGAATCTGACGATGCTTTACGGGATTTTTTCGAAACATTGGTTGTATTTTGAGCAGTTGACTTACGTCTCAAAGTCTTTGTGGACACCTCGCTCGCTTGTTTCGACATGTCCGGATTGTCAACCTTTGCAGCACTTGCTGAACGAAGTCGTTTCGATCGACTGGTAGAGGCGGTAGATTTATGTTTTTCGGTCTCATGCGCTTTTTCTTTGTCGCTTGCGAGAGCTGATTTCCTTCGAGCCGAACGTCGAAGTGTTGTGAGCAACGATTGTTCAGCGTTTAAAGAATTGTCGCTGCTTTCATTTTCCGATGCTTGCAAATAATTCGATGGAACTTCAGCAGAGCCAAACGAAAGGCCAAACGTGCCGTCATCATCCGCAGATGCAGGAGGTTGCGAGAGTTCTGTGACAGCACTTTCAGAAGCATCACTTTTTTTTGCTTCACTTTCATCATCATCAATTACCAGCATGTTGTCATCATCGGAATCACTTCTCTGTTGCGGTTGCTCTATGTAAATTATAAGTAAAGCTTGTTTTTAATATCGTCTGATAGAAACTTAAACGCCTTTCTTCAACATACAATTGCAAGTATTGTTGCATTAGCGTTGTTCAAAGACAATTTTTCCTCAACCTAGCGTGACCCTCTTGAAATAGTTCCATTTTATATAACAGCATCTGAGCAACTGCCGTTGAATAGGATAACCACGCAACGCTAATCAGAACTTACAACTCAAGTCAAACTTCAAACGCAAAATACTGCTTCTCCAGATTTTGTATAGGTAGCCTACCTCTGTTTAGGCTTCACAATAAATTAGGTTAAAAGATTGTGATATAAAATTATACATAATTTGATTAACAGCAGTTGTGGTTTTACGCAAATTCTTTAGGTTTTCTAGATAAAATATTTTCAGAGCGTGCCAACTAAAAACTTAGAAAAAAGGGCATTTTTAACAACCCAAACACAACATACAATGTATCAAAGCACAGCACTAATTAGGTAACTTTGATTAAGAATTCAAAAAAGCGCATTTCGCACAACATTCAACAGCCATGTGCAAAACATAAAAAATCTCACTTTTTGGTGATTTAGGTTTAACGGTTTTGCTGAAATTAAAATTCAAGAGAGATGTAGAGCTTGTAGTGGACTTTACAGCGGCTTTTGGCACTCTCGATAAACTCTTTTTCCAAACGCTAAGACCTGCTGCCTGAGCCTGCAGACATTAAAATAGAAAACAGGTAAAAAAAAAGTAACATAAATTTCATGAGAGTAAGATAAAAAATATATCGGAACTCGATGGGTAAATTTGTTTGCAATCTGTAAATTAACGTTAAAATTATCTTTAAAAAGCGAACTCCATCCTGCCTGCTAGGGTGACTCAACAAGAAAGAACAACAAAACCTTACCACGGATTGCGGAACGGAACTGACTCTATTCTTTCGCTTTGCAGCAGCAACTGTTGACAAGGTATCCACGTTGTCGTCGATACCATCCAGCTGAGGTATAGACTTTTCACACTCCAACACTTCATCCGCACTTTCTGAACAAATAATGACGTAAGTTGTTGTTGGCATCGACCGTATTCGACTTAAATTGTCAAAAAAGTGTCACCAGCCATCATGCCCTCAAATGGGGGGAAAGAACAAGCACCTTCTGGTAGTCCCTCCCATCCCATCAGTATCATATCTTCAAGATAGAAAAGAGATATGCGAAGCGAAGGTTGTCACACCCGAGCAAACTCATACGCCGATGATGATGCCATCAAATGTGTGCAAGATCTCGGCGCCAGCTGCAGAGTTTGTTTGTGAAGTGCAAGCTGTTAAAGCTGTGACGATCTTATCGTCTTCAAAATTGAAAGAGGGGTAAGGACTAAGGGTATCAAAGTTGATAATGTAGAAGAGACAATGCGATCACTAGTTTATTTTTTATGATTGCAGAAGTGGACGTGTTTTTAAAAGAAGTTTGCTTATTACATTGATTCAACGTCTGTGGACGTTGAATCAATGTAAAAACGACGGATTTTGCTGTCTGGGAGGTGCCACTGACGTATTCAAAACACAAGTTTACTACAATCGCTTCAAGTAGTTAATATGATCAAAAAACAGTAAAACACCCTTGCTGCAACTATTTTCAAACCTTCAGTCGATGCATTCATTTCTTCTGAACCTTCTTCTCTATTCAATTCCGGTCGGACAGCTTCATCCGAAGAGCAAGTTTTGTCGACAACGCTGTCCACCATTGAAATATGACCTACGAGCGAAAACGGTACATTTTTGAAAGAAAACCTTTAAATTTGCTTACAGCTAGCTAGTTGATGTAACGCACTCCGTGGTTTAATAACTTCACAGTAGAGTGGACAGATAATTGCAAAATGCTGTACTGTATAATAAAAGTGGCACAAAAAGTACTGCTTCATAATAAAAAATAAAACATGGAAAAAGAGATCGACTCACGGGATGAATGCAGCACAAAATCCTTTACTGCTTTCTTGAAGTACCTGAGATTTTTGTCTCTTGCGTATACGCTTTTCGGCGGTAAGGCTTTATCAATGAAAACAACTTGGCGATGATTGCCGCTCTGATCTGCACAAATTGAATTGCTTTGAAAGAGTCGGAAAATTTGAAACGATGATTCAAAACCACGCGAATATACGTCATACATGTCTCAATAATCTTATTTTCGAAAGACATTTACCACTGAAAAACAATAAACCAACCTTTAATTTTACGCATTTCCACTGGAATTTCCGATTCATTGGCGAATGGAGGTGTGTTATCTGCCAGAGTGCGCAGAGCGCTGAGAGAAATGACGATGTCAGCTTTCCAAGCAACAGCTAACCTGATGAGAGAGATGCTGATCACAATTTACAGAGAAGACAATAGATTGAGTTTCGCTTTTAGCAGCATGATCGTTGTTGCTTACTTCGCAATGTAGTAGATACAATACAAACGATCTGTTTTAGCCTGATGCTGCGAACGCTGTAGTAGTAGCGGTTTACATTAGCTTTCAGAACACGATTCCCTGGCTAGTCATGTGCCATAATAAGTGTTCCGAAAGCCAGTGCAACTCGCTACTCCCACAGCGCTCGCAGCATCAGGCTAAAACAGATTGATCAGCTGTGAACTCTCTCGTGAAGTCACATGAGTGAATTTGATAATTAATAGAATAAACTTCACACCATCAAGTACGCATCAACGGCAATTTGAAATCTACCGACAACCTCTCGATTAGATTGGTACATCGGAGGTTTCAAATGAAAGAAAACAATTAAGGAGACATGATGGGTTGATGGATAGAAACAGAGTAAATCCATAAAGCAGCTCTTAATCAAGCGATTTCTGAAAGCAAACATTCTTCGGATTAAGCTGTACATGGAAACTTGGATTCAGTATCAGGCTGAACTCTTTAATACAGACAGACTAAGTGCTCACAGCATAATTATAATAACAAATAAGCATAACAAAATTAATAAATAACAAATAAGTGAACACTGAACAGTTTAAGTTCAAAAAAATGTAAATCACTTTTCAGCATTTTCATCTTTGGTTATTGGTTCCCGATGAACTTCTTTATTGTTTGTTACATCATAGCTTGGGATTGGTGCATCCATTGGTGGTTTCTTGATAATAGGAGGCGTTCCCTATAAAACATATATACTACACGTTTAGTAAAGAACTAAATGAAAGAACTCGTTTAGCAACAACGGAAAGACGATTAGTTTTAATATCGGTGTAATACAACAACACTAATAAAGTGACATACTCATAGCAAAAAATTAATTTCCACTTTTATTGAAACTTCAAGCAAATTTTTCTACGTCAAAATGTAAAGAATCAGTTATTTTTATACTGAGCATTTCATAATTACAAAAACAATGAACATACTAATTTCAAAAATAAGTTCTCAAACTTGGGTTGAGGATCAGAAGTATATGGAAAAGCATTGATTTGTAATGCTTGCAGAAAAACAAAATTTTGCATGTACATACGAAGTCGATCCTTTGCCATGGAAAGGTAATTCTGCAAAAAATACATGGTATGCAGTTGTACAAGGTTCTAAGTATTGTCATATGTCTGAGAAATGCAAGTTTTCTGTGGCACTCCTATAACTTATTGCTGACAACACAAAGCAGGAAGAGCAAATTACAAAAAATGATGAATAAATGGCAGTTTATTAAGCAGTCGAATGGTTGTCTATTAGCAGAAGCATCCCATGAATCTTGTAAAACATAAACAATTACAAATGACTAGATGCATTATGCATACAATGGCGACCCCTGCAAAAACATTCAGTCAGAATTAAATAATTAAGTTGCTAATTCATGTGCAAAAAGTACACGTTAAACAACATTATATGAGCAACTGTACTTACCTCAAAGTACTGCTCTGCTAACGGCACCACTTTGTTGTAATCAGAAATATGATGAATCGAGTCTTGAAAAGCATAGGCTGAAAATTCTTCTTGCTCTTGAATAACTTTGCCATGAAATCTCTGTCATACAACGTAAAAAATAGACACTGACAAATGAGATAAAACTACATATGATTACACTGGTCTACACGATTTTTGCTCTATGAACTTTGAAAACTGATTTAGAGTAATTCTGGGGTGCTGAATCCGAATCTGACCTCAGATTTATCCTATCACGTCAAGTTAGTGAGATATGATAACAGCAAATTGTTACTTTTGTCAAAAGTAGAAGATTTGATGTTGCGTTTGCCATTTATTGCACATACACATTGTGCTATATCCAGAAATCCAGGCCATGTGGTGCATAAGTAGCTGAAATATCGGAATGACTCGTTTCGGTGAGTCCGATCCCTTAACGGGGGATTTTTTTAATTTTTTTTTAAATTATTGGGTACCGTAGCCTAATTATCATTGCCGTTTTAGGGTTAGGGGTTAGAGGTTAGGAACTCACCGAATCGGACTCACCAAATAGTAGCAGACCCCTGAAATATACCCACCAACTATAATTTTGATACCAATTTGTTTTCTAAGCAACATTACAGTATTAACAAAGCAGTAAAAAAAAAAGCTAAAAGGTAGGCTAAAAGTATAACTGACCCCTAACCTTTCGTCATAGCACTGCAATACTGCATATGTTGGTGGTAAACGCAATGCCAAATCTTCCACTTTTGACAAAAGTAACAATTTGTTGTTTTCATATCTCACAAACCTGACATGATTAATTTAAACAAACATACGAACCTTATATACGTTAAGAGGATTTAGTTGATCGGAAGGAAGATGTTTGCTCAAAGCAGACAATTTTTTGTGTCGAAATTTTTCTTCCAGACTAAGATATTGCACATGTTGCCTGGCGTTGAGGCTGGAATAACGTGGAGGAGGAAGATGTTCTTTAGAATTTGGTTTTACTGCATGTTGTTTCAAGAAATCTTTAGATTGAATATCAAAGAGGATCGATGCATAATCAGCTCCAACCTAATAAAATTATCAAATATTTTTAATGCATTAATTGTTGTTACAAATATCATTAAAACTTACAAGCAACGAGTGATATTGTTTAAAATACTTTTTTGAATAAGAGTACATTCAGTCCTCGAAATTAACGGCGGCACACGGCAATTGCTGTGGTAAATGCCGCCGCAAACGTCATAATGGCCATTCTGCTACGGCAATAAAAATGCCATCGCAAAATGAGCTTTTAATTCGGACAAAAATTGTTCAAAATTTCTTCCTGTTTGATTTACTCGCAGCGTGAGTTTAATCAGCAGAAACATCGCACCAAGACTTCACCTCGGACTATTTTACTTGCTGTGAACACTCACAGTCTTCAAAATTAGCATATTTTTACTTCGCAAAAACGTTGACGAGGCCAAACGGCAAAAGTTGAAATTGCCTCGGCAATTGCTGTGAACGTTTATTACGAAAAAATTTTACCAAAACATGTAAAACGAGAATTGAAAAAAATAATCGAATAGTCTATCACGACCGCACTGTTTGATTTGTTGTGGTGTAATAATACCAAAAGTAGCGATAAAGCAATCAACGCGATACGCACGCTGTTACGGTGATTCACGTTATAACTCATTGGGGGGGGGGAAGTAAGTTAATTTTGGGTTGATTCAACGTTCGAGTCAGCACAAAACGATTTAATTTTCCCGGCGAGTTATATCGCGTAACAACAATGCCTAATAAGAAATTTACGTTTGGTTTACATTAATTCGACATCTAGCGACGTTAAATTATCATGAAATAACGTTAATTGCTCAATCAAGTACCGATAACAAATCAATAGCTCCCTGCGAGAAGATTGTCTCGATTTACGTATACAGTACACCAACATAATTTCGGCACAATTAGGATACTGCGAGCAACACAAAGTCTGTTGGAAAAAGAACTAGTCAGAATCGGAATCATCGGAGGATGAGGTTGTCACGTCGTCACTGGAATACTTGAAGATGCAAAACTGCCTGTTCATGAACGCGCGATGCCATATGATCGGAAGCATTACTTTTCTTTACTGCCGAAGAACCATTTATCCAATTTTGTACCACTTTTTATATTCGCAACGACATCGGTAAAAAATAAGCATTGGATGAAAGAATAACTTTTGCGTAACAATTAAGCCAGTATTTATAAGGTTGCAAACTTTTTACAGTTCACAAGAGCATTGTCAGCGTATAAAATAGCGTGCGTGATGCTCTGGGCTACCGCCGTGTGACACACGATGAAGAAGAAGCGCATAAAATTTCTTTTGATTAAAGCATACGGCAATTGCTGCCGCAACCCAAGGTTTGTTGATTTGGCGACGGCAATGTTTTTGCCGTCGTAGATGGAAGCTAATTTCGAGGGCTGTACATTTTGTTTATTTATACTTTTCTTTGTATTTTTCTTTATATGTGTAATTTTTTCCTGTTTGTATGTACTGTTATTTTAATAAATATTTGTCTACACTTGGTTTGATCACCCTGTATAAATATTTAGCAATGAAGAATAATTTGGCCGAAAAAAATTTAACAGTGTATTTATCAATAACCACAACAACTTGTGCAAGTTTTATCTTTTTATGCTACCCATGTAACTTATTTTTTGGTTTTCAAACTATGTTTTTAGAAAAACTCTGCTTTTTATAAAGAAAAATTAAATAAAAAATGGCATCCTGACTTTCAAGCGGCACAGAAATAAACATGTCGGAAAGTGCTTTTATCAGGATCTGCGTGTTGTAATTAAAACAGCAATTACAAAAGGTGTTATTGTAACTTTAATAGCCTACCGTACATATCATACAACAGTCAACAATATTACCTAACTACTATAGGCTACTCTTAAGAGTTTAAAAATATCTTTCTAATAAAATAGAGTATATATATATAGGCTAACTGTTTAGATTAAGAAATACAGTTTTCATAAGTCCTTAAAAACGTGGTGACATATACGCACAAAGTCGCACATGGGCTATATACTATAACGGCATAAATAGCCACTTCATTCTAAAAAAAATTTTCCCAATATTTATATAAAAACACAAATACCATTATTCAAATAGAATTATGTCAATATATTCCTATATGATACAGTATCACAAATAAGCACGCAAACATATCGTTCTGGTAGCATAAACTAACCAGCCATATTTTCTCAATAGATGAATATTTTCTCAATCCCTTAAACTCATCAATAGACTCACTTGCTCAAGAAGTCCAATTCCAGAGGATATATTGTTTCCACCGGCAGGTGGTTTACTTTGCTCCACTTCATCCCAGACAAACGAGTTGTAAGCATGTTGCACAGCAGGATTCCACAAAAAATCATCCATTATAGGTTACAACGAAGGCTATTTACTTGCTTGTTATGGACAAGTTTTTATGACTTGCTCAATGCTCACAAAGAGTCACAAGTATTCTTTTACTGTTGCATCCTAAAGCTAGGGTACACTCCAACAGTCCATCTAAATCTATAACAACTTAAAGAACCGGAAACACGGAAACAGACATTGCAGTCGGCTGCAGCGTGGGTCAGGTGTACGTCGGAAGGCGTACACCGATGCATAGCACTCAAGTCCGCTTTCCCGTAATGCAGGGTAAAGATATGAAAAACTAACAAACAAACAAAACAAGACATATCTAATGACGTCTAAATCCCAAGATAAACAATATAAAAGTTTTTGGAGACACTACATTGCAAGAAGCTTGAAACTTTTTGTAAGTGCCTTCTGCATAACATAATATAATGCATTCCCCAACTTGCAACCTAGTACTGTCTACAACCTACCCTACCATAATAAACTTGCAGAACTCTCAACTCTGCAAAACCCAAGCTACAGTTTTGACTTGGTCAATCTTCCCTTCAGTGAGTTGCATGATATTTTCTGTGTTGCCAGCTTATTTTTTCTTTTTGCTGAAGTTGATTTAAGAGGGGTGTGAAAAACAATTATAATCTAAGGCAGTGGTTCCCAACCGGGGAGGAATTCCCCATTAGGGGGAAATTTTACAATTTTTAGGGGGAATTTGGTTTTAGGATTGTAAAGCATTTTAAGCCTAGTAAGTTGGCCTAGACCAGAGTTTTAAAGCGCTAATGAGGAGCCCTTAACTCCCGATTATTTAAGCAACTGTGCACTGACATGGAGAGAGAGAAAGAGAGAGAAACCTTTTATTTCGTCTGTTGCGACAAAAGTACGGTACAATTATAAACAATACGAATAAAATAGTACCATAGCTATCTAAATACCACAACAGACAGGAAGCAGCGAAAGACTATATCAGTCATCGAGTCAGCTGCTTCCCAGTTCTTAATGTGACAAATGTCAAGCATCGGCAAATTACGTTGAAACAAGATAGGCTGATGTTCAGTAACATTAATGAAAGAAAAAAAAATCATGTGCTGCTGCGATCCTTAAGCGAAGTCCTGTGGTTTTATTCAAATATAAACTTTATTCCGGGTGATTAAAAATAGGAAAAACTTTTGAAATCAATAAACTCTTGTAGCAAGGGCGTTTAAACTTCAGTGCAACCAAGAAAAGTTCAAGCCAATAAATAGTTCAAGGCTACGAGTAAAAACATTTTCAGTAACAGTATTACAATACAAAAATAATCACAATTTAAAAAAAGGTATAGGCTAACCTAGGCCTATTGTTCTGTCATAAAAGAAATGGCTGAGTGACTCTCAGTGGTACCTGTTAGGCTGCATGAAACTAGCGCAATGTGACCATATAATTTGACAAACAAATTGAATAGAATGTAAATGAGAAATAATTTAGTGTAACCGAATAACACAATAGGTCAATAATGTTTTCTTCAGACGAAATTTAACAAAAATCAAATCCAGACGACGTATCATTACAAAGTTTGAGCCCAAAATAACAATTTATGACAATTTTTGTCACTTTTCTACTGACATAAAACAACAAAATTTAAATTCAATTAAAAAAATCAAACACTTCGCATTGAAATAAAAGCAAGAAAAAAAAAGCATTTTTGTCGATTTAGGCTAAGTGCGATTGATCCAAACTTGTCTGGCAGCCCTGCTTAAAAACTGACTAGGCTTGATTGCTGGCCAACGTTCGGTTTTTATGTCAAAAACTAAGTAAATTATCATTAAAAACTCTTGCGCTGGTTTAATTAAATTGATTTATACCGATACAAAACACACTAATCCAGAAAAGTTTAAAAAACAACTGAATTTAAAACAAAAAATTTTAGGACAAACTTTGAACCGATTTGATAATGGGCAGCAAAGTTGCAAACCATCACGTAGGCCTACTTCTCTTTCATGCAAATACTCGATGACTTTCAAGAGGAAACGTAACCAAGCGAGTGTTTGAGCTCAGAGACGAACTTAAATTACTTTTTGACCTTTAAATAAAATTGGAATTTGTTTCATTGCTGAATGATGACAAATGGATTAGATTCCTTGCTTATTTGGTTGATATGTTTGGTCCATTGAATAAACTAAATCTGAAAATGTAAGGGAAAAACGCCAATATACATACGGTATATATTCAATCGCCATCTCCGTTTGAAGCAGATTGCGCATCAACATGGGTTATCTGTATCCATGCGCCATTGACATATTGATACCATGTGAATTTACAAACTGTAGGCTACTGCTTCCATGTTGGCTCAAGGCAGGTTGGAAGAGAGTGATTGATTTATGTCACTGTCATTAGAAGATTGTCTTAAGGTACTGAAAGGCTCTGCTGTCCTGATCGTGGGGAGACTACGTTTTGTCTGGCCTCTACCTTCCGACCAGCCTGGCTTGGGTGGCCCTTCTAGGAGCAAATGCCTGTAGCTTACTGCTCAGCATAGATGCTTTGGAAGCTTTCACTAGCAAGCTTGATAATTGAAAGAGAAAAGTTAGAATGAACAATTGAACATGTCACCATATTTAAAAAATTATCATTGGTGTTGGTTGTTGACGGCAAAGAACAGGTTCTTCCAGAGTTGGAAAAAGAATTGATTTTGCAACATCTCACAGCATTAGAATTGGAATTCATTCGATATTTTCCTGAAATTTATGACGATGAGCTTGATTTAATACGAAATTCATTCATATTGTTGATGGAAAAACTTCCCGATAAATTGCAGAATGAATTTTTAGAACTCAAAACGGATTCTTGCACAAGAGACTTATTCAGAAAATTAATTCAATCACTGGATTTTGGCCATTAACGTGTAGGCCTAATTCCTATCCCAAAGTGGCAGAGAAAGCTATTTGAAGTATCCTCCCTTTTGCTTTCACTTATCTATGCGAATCAGGTTTTTTAACTCTTGCAGATGAAAAGAAAACAGAGAAACAGATTAGACGTGGAGAATGATATTCGTTAGGATGCTCTTTCGAATAGCCTACTCTTCCGCTAAGTTACATTTTGTTATTGCCGAGTTGTCGAAACAAAAAACCATAAGTTTCGCACAGACTGTTATGCATTGACTCTTATATTTTGAATGTCGTTAGCTCCAGCTCGTGTCCTATCGAATTTGGCTTTGGACGGTGATGTCATATGTAGCTTTGGAGGCCCAGTCTATGATGGGAAGGACGTGGGAAAAATCATATTGTATGGATGGTGGGGGACGTGGTAGTTTTAGCTTTTCTTTTCTAGTGTTTCACTTTTCATGACCCTTTTGTATCTTGCTTTTTTCGAAAAATTTTGTGCTTAGTTTGTTTTTTTTTCTCCAGAGTTGATCTGTCACTAGCAAGTTGTTCCCATGAATCCAGAGCGATGTTTGCATGGTTGAGGGAGACTTTCAGCTGGTCTTTGTATCTCTTTTTTTTTTTCTTTGAATAAAATACTTTTCAGCAACGTTCTTCATTACCGTAATTAAATTATTTTAGTATGAAAAGGAATATTACAGGCTAAAAAGCTTATTACTAGTGAAAGTTTAGTTTATCTTACAAGACTTAAATTAAAATATTAATGTAAACGAGTTTTTAACAAACTAAATTTATAGGGGAGGAATTTAGATTTGAATATTGACTAAAAGGTTCCACCGGATGAAAAAGGTTGGGAACCACTGATCTAAGGAAAAAAAAGAAAAACGTTGTCTCAGTGTTAAAGGGAATAACGTTGACAATGGAGTCCAGAGAGTACGTTTGGGTCCGGGCCAGAAATGATTTTAGGAATTCGGAAACTTTAAGAATCTCCCACTTATTTTTTGGATGTAGTCCGTTTTTTAGAAGTGTCTTGATTTATGGCCCAAAAATCTCATTAGTACTGGGCCCAAGTTATCCTCTCAACGACCCTGGTCAAAGGCACAGGTGTCAAATAAAAAAATAATGGTATCAAAATCTTGGTCAATTTATTTTCGCTTGAGTCTTAGCCAAAAACCTGTAAGCTAGTCTACAGTGATTAAAATATCGATTTCAATCTGCTGAATTAGATAAATAGATGTTTATTAGCTGCTGCGAAAAAGATGTACATAGCAAAAGATGTAGGGGAGAGTGGGGCTAGTCGGTAAGTTTTTTTTTAAAGTGAAATTTAAAACAATTGGTGCATAACCTGACAACTTGAAGCGGCTTAAATTATCATCTATGATGTCCTCTATCATACAACCAAAAATAAGTATTGAATCAATTCAGCTTTTAATGAAAATTTAAAATAAACAAACATACAATTGATTTTTCAACTAACCCCATGCCTGGGGTTAGTTGAAAAACGTCAGTTTAATGCCTACTAATGAACTGGATACTCTTTTTTCAACCAACAAACATTTACATGGGGTTGTAAGCAAATATGTTTACTTGCTTTAAAATCAAAATGCAATGAATTCTACATCTAATCATCGGAAAAACATTTTTTAATAAACGCATTGTTAAAACTTGTGATGCCGCATATAGGCCTATAGCACTTTCCAAGTTATTCAAATTAAAATTAGTCTGCAGACTGTAAAAAGGATCAAACTTTCTAACTAGGTATTCTACTATTTAGCTAATATCTTTAGAAGCTGTGTAGGCAATCGCAACCGATGCTGACCTTGGCAAGCTCGTGCTTGAGCTTGGAAATCTTACCAGTGCTTCCGTTGTTGTGCAGTGTCCCAAAGGGCCAAAGTGTTCTCATTTTTTTCTTGGAACTTAGAAAAAGCTTTACAATATTGTAAACATAGTTTAATTTCTGCCGGATTTCGAAATTAAATGAAATATTATTGCAAGTTTTATGCTCTTTCTTACAGTTTTGGTTCAGGCCATTGAGATAGGTATATTTCATTTAACTGTTTTCAACGAAGTATATGATAACTTCTGAAAACTGTAACACTCCATCGAATTCTTAGCATGTGACGTCAAAATCCATATCGTAGGGCTATATTGTACATAGGCGTAGTCAAGGGCCATGCCCCTCCCAAAATTTTCCAGTTTGGATTCCGAAGTTGAACCCTTTGTTGAAAATGTAATAAAATTTGTAGAAATTTATAACGTTTTCCAAGACATCTGGCCATTAACACCCCCCAGGACTTGTTTTAGACACACAGAAAGACACCAATAAATTTTGCAAATCGTAAATCGCGCAAAGTTTACGCGATTTACGTTTCTTTGAACTTATTTGTGGAAGCAATTTCAGAATGGCTTACTCTGTTGCGTTTTTGTGTAGTTATTGAGTTTTTGTGCAGCTGAGTTTTTGGTGTTCTCTAGTTTTAGCCGCAGTTTTTGCCCGTTCGTGTGTAAGAGCTACCTTTAATAAGTTAATAGCTGTTTATCTGCTAAAAAAAACTTCATACAAATATTACCCTAAAAGTGTTTCCAGAAGCGCTATAATCCATTATTTGAGTGTAATTTTGCAACAATTTTCTGGGGGAGCATGCCCCGGACCCCCTTAGAGTGGACCCCCCTAACCCCCCACCACTTTTATTGCTTCCCTTGCTCAACCCACCAGGATACGCCACTGCACATCAAAGTGGCGATGGCTTAAACCAAACACTTTGTGGTTCTCTTCAAATCATCAAATATTTGACCCCCCCAAATTTTTTTTCTGGCTACGCCACTGGCTATGTATGTCCTCTTTTCTAAAAAAAAAATGTCCTCCGAGGACACTTCAAAATGGTCAAATGTCCTCTTTTTTAGCGTTTTTGATTTTCTTGCTTATATTTTCAACAGTATTTTATTTTTATGTGACTTGGCAAAAGCTAAATAAAGGTAACCAAAAGTGGAAAAAACTAACTGAAAAATGCAATCTGTGTAAAGGTAAAAGGTTCTTAGGGTAAGCAATAATACCAAAAAAGGAAAAGTCTGTTTCTGTGAGGTGTGACTGAAGTAGGAGAGATCAGGGACCAGTGGGACAAAAATAGCTTTATCATTAATAACTCAAATAATTTACAAACATTATGTTCCAGACACATTTTTCATAAAGTTTTATCTTTTGCTCACATCTTTAAAACATCTCAACAAAAATTTTTGATGTTTTGATGCTTATTTTCAAGTTTTAAATGCCGCACTAAACTGTTCCACTGGTGCCTAACTAAAGAAAGAAGTGGGACACTTTAAAAATGCATTTAGTGCAACAACAAAAAAATAGTTGCAAATAAGAAGTAGAGATTTTACATTGCTTTCATGCATGCATATGTGTACTACAAGGCATTGTAGCGCCAGTTTACATCAAAGAAACCTTGATATAAATAGTTTTATTGGATTGACTCAACAAACCTCTCAAACTTACAAAACAAACACTATTGAAAACAAAATAGAATACACAATGGAGTTGTTTAAACGTCCCATTACTTTTTTGCAAAAAAATATTTGTATATTGTATATTGTATACGTTTATTGTTTACGTTTACTCATTTTGAAATATTTTGCCTCTTAGTCTAAAACTTGAAAAAAATTAAGTTTGCAGTTTTTGATTCATGGAAGTGCAAGTTATAAGGATTAACTCCACCTAAAAACTACTTTCTACTAAGTCATTGTCAAATCAAAAACACAAAATAAATCTGACCACTCATGTTTACTTCAACAAGTGAAAAAAACTCTTTTTGATGTCATGCTTGAGTTACAAAACATTTTGCCATCAAACTACATTGAACGACATTGATCAATATCTCGCTTCCACATGTTAAAGGTGCACTGCAACGAAAATATATAGCTTTTGTATTCATAGATCTTTATGAGAAAAAGCGATTTGTAACAATAAAATTTTTTTGGGGTTTGTCATTAGCTCAAAAATCTAATAAAAGGGATATTGATTTAAAGGATTCTGATTGGTCAAAATCTTTGATGACGTACTTGGTTGTTCAGGCAGAATTCAGAACCACTAGTTTGCATACAAATAAACTATAAACAAGTGGGCTACATATACAAAGAACAATTTTATACTTAAGTTTTACGCGTTGAGATGGTTTTTTGTATGGCTCCCGGTTGTAGTAATGGAAGAAACGTGAAAGGGGTACTATTTCATCGTTTACCTCTGAATAATCAAGACAAGCTTAAGAAATGGATCTCTGCGATGAAACTCAAAAACCCACCAGTCAACAAGCACTGCCGTATGTGCAGCGACCATTTTCTGGCCGGAAGTGGCTATGCTTACGGTGCCGTAGATATAGCCGTTCTATGCCTTTTTTAATCTTTACGTCACTTTCACTGCGCATGCGCGCTGTTGCTGCACATTTTTCTTTTACCTTAATTCTCTTCAAAGTAAAAGACGAACAAATGAAAAAAAGTGCATTTATAACTTCTAAATTCAACTGTTTTGGCTAAGTGCATCAGTGGCGCGTTCGATCTTTGTCTGGCTCATACTACCAAGGATATGAGTTCGATACCACCAGGAGGTGTTTTTCTTTTAAAGTAAATTCTAACCCCAAGTGACTCAATCGTTAGACTGCGCATTTTTTGTGGCCGTGTTTAGTTTGCTTTTATTTCTGACCATCACAACGTAAAACCAGTATATGACAAACATAGCAGAGGTCTAGAAAAAAGTAGAAGCGACAAAACGCGGACATTACAGCGTACATGATACAAAAGCAGGACAATCAGTTTAAAATATGGCACGGTCGCAACACCTTAATAAATTTTTATAAATTTAGAATTTTTTTAAAGAAATAAACTCACTAGCCTTTTTTCTCTTTTTCTAAATTTATAAAATTAAAATTTTTATCTGGCTACTGGCAACATTCATTTTCCATTATTGTTGGCATGATGGCACAATTTCCACACCTACACCATTTCAATTCTTCATCCGACTGCTGTCGGAGCTGGCACTGTCGTAGCTCCAATCCTAATCACAGTCATCTCTGTCAAGGCGCTGTCTTTTTGGTTCAAACAAAAATCCTTTTTTGAATTCAGACATCTTTAAAGATTACGAATTGTGCAAGCACGTTTTAACGTTCGCGTTTTGTCGCTTCTACCCCTTTCTCGACCTTTGCTATGCTGACGTGTATTGTTTTGATATGATGGTCAGAAATAAAAACAACTCAACTGAACTGTTATTGTATGAAGCTACCAACTGAGTGAACAACCAACTACGTCATAAGGCACATAGCGCCATCCGGTGGCTGATTTTATTTTTATTATATTTGCCAAACAAAAAAGTTTATCAAAAAATTTTTTCAAAAAAGGTAATACTTTAACACCAAAGAATTAACAAAAAAATTTTCATTTTTCATTTCAGGTCCCCTTTAAGTTTCGGTCATTTACGTTCAAGAAAACGGTAGTGTCCCACTGGTCACCGACCTCCCTTATCTTTGCTTAAGGAAAGGAACTTATCGACTTGAAATTAAATGCATTGCTTTGTGGATATATTAGCCTACATTGTTTCCGAGGCAAACAAAGGCAGTGTGAGCCTCAATGACTATATCAGATGTAACAGTATTTTTGTTGTATTTGTAAGACTCTTGTGGCGAATTCAAATAGTTTGATTGCATGCTTCTGTCCAAAATCAAAGAATCCTGATACCATTCAGCTATGTGTGAAGTAGCCTATCTGGCAGAGAAATACTTTGGCATTGATAAAGGCTAAACTGTTCAATCTGATCCAAAGCTGGTGCAAATTTAAGCAAAGGCATCCTAAAACTGATACATTTGCTTATTTTGAAATGAAAGCAAATGAAAAATAAACAGAATAGTTTAAGTATTACAGAATCGTGGAAATATAGACCATGGAGCGCATTTTTTTATGATACAGCCGCAATGGCGCAAGAAAAGAGACAACAGCTTTTAGTTGAGTCCGTTTTTAGCATTTCCTCTATCATATTTCGTGTAAAATTTTTTATAATCTCGAGCTCATCATTCTTTATTGAAAAAAGTTTAAGGAATAACAAATTGTTCAACGACTGAATCCGACAAATAAATATTTTTTGTTTTTATTTGTCGCTTTTGCTGCACAGTCCTACTCCAACAATTATCTAAGGAGATGTGAAAATTGTTCAAACCTAAAAATCCACTTGCATTGTAGGCTACGTGCTTACAAAACGGTCATCAGACTACTTCGTATGCGACAACTCAGCTCTCAGCAAGTAGATTTCAACTACTGCCATGTCAGCAAATGAGATTTGGTTGCTCATCAGTTCGGACTTGCTTGGTCATTGCTTGAATGCTTGTTAAATTGATTTTACTGACTTGTGACATGCCAAGCTGCGGCTTGCTCAGTTGTTACTTGGTCAGTTTCATCATTGGTCTAAATTCAGCCAAATAAAACCTCACGGTCAATGTTAAAATTCACGCTTATAGATATCAATTTTGTATTGCATAGAAATAGCCATGTAGTGAAAACATTTTCTACAAAATTATCTGTAAATTGCAGGCTATTTAAATTATCGTATTAACAACACAGAAAATTGAACCACGGAAACAATCCAAACGACTTTCACAGTAGTTAGTGTCATTCTAAAAACTTTTTTGTAAAGCCTTTACTACCGGTACTACCGGTACCTGTTAAAATTTAAATAAAACAAAATTGTCATCGCAATAATGAGCGGTTCTCTTATTAGGAGAGCTGGTGAGAGAAATTGCCTTGGTGTAATCGGTTGATGTTACAACGTGAAAAAACGTAATGTGTAGTTGGGTTGAACAATTTTTTTCTGTGTTGTTTACATATTTGTTGTAAACAAAATCAATGACAATGCACACTATAAATCATTGAAAAATGTTCACTGCCAAAGTGAAAGCGAACTGTTAAATTCAGTCTCTTTCTTTTACTCTCTTCATACTCTTTGTTATGATTCGCAAGCCATCTAACTCAAAATTAAACTGAGGTCAAAATTAAACTGAGGTCAAAATTAAACTGAGGTCAAAATTAAACAAAGGTTAAACTGATTCCTTCTACGATAATAATTGGGGAGTCATAGTTCTTGCAGTCCTCATGGACAAGACGCTGCTATATATATTTTTTTCGCGTAACTCGCCGCTAATTACTAATACCGTACTTTCTTTCTTGAATCTGTATTCTATTTTCAAATATATATCTGGCATTTAAAATTCCTTCATTGTAAAGACATGCACCATAGCAGAATAAACAAAAATGTAGCCTACATTTAAAACTTAATAGTGCATATGAATTTAAATCATTTTCCCATGCAAAGTAGTTCATCATCTGTGGAGCTCAAAAAAAAGTATTTTCTAAGAAGAAGTGCATCGAATCTTATTAATTTTGTGAAGTTGGCGTGCAAGTCTGTGTCTGAAAAAAGAAAAAGGAGGAAGTAAATATAAGGTTGATACCAAAAAGCACCAGAAACGTTTCACTTTATCGAAACGATGTGATATTTTGTTGCCGAGAATAGATAGTAACAGAAACTAAAAAGATTAATTTCATACGGTACAATAGCTTGCTGCTTTTAAATTATTTGTTTTGGTAATACGCACGTTCGGTTCAAAAGTGAACTCATAAGTTTAAGCTGCCATTTGCAGGCAAGCATATACAGATTTTCTTTTTCTTACTATTACAAGACATTGGCTGAATATTTGTGGTTGGACGACTTGTTAAGTTGAACGTAGGCATTTTATTTTTTATTGGGTTTAAGGATTTTTTGTGTTTGCATAATAAGGCAAATGATATGCTTTGTTGCATGAGTATCTGTAAAACAAGATAGGACTAAAGAAGAGAATAAATAGTCGTTTGTTTGTTGTAGTTTTTGTTTATCTTTTACTTAAGCGCAACAAGCAACTTTGTAGAACTTCAAATAACTTGATGAAAATTGATTTATTTGACATTTGGAATTTATTTCTCAAATTTTTATGTTCACGTATTCAACAATGTATAGCTTCGATGGTGTCCGCAACCTCACAGTAGCCACCAGGTCAGGAGCAGTACGCAGGTTATAGGTTAACGTAGCTTTCATCATTTTATATAACCCTCATTTTGCACAAAGTCGTAACTTTCATTTCAGTGACTATTAAAGCTGTTTGAAGCGAAAAAGATTTCCGCCTTTTGGAACGTTTTGTTTAAGTGTATTTTTATTTAGTTTTATTTCAAGGTATAGGAATAAACGTTTCAAAGTTGTTTTTTTTTTAATAGCATCAATTTTGTTTCGCCTCAACTCGACACAAAACCAAACATCTACAAAAGCAGAAAGTAGAACACAATTTGCGACAGGTGGCCTTGAGCTATATTCTTCAAAGAATTACAACAGACTACCAATTATTCAGGCTTATGAGTGGATAAAACAAAAGGATTTCGGAAACGTTTTAAAACGTAAAAAAATTTTGTTTATGCCGAAAAAATGTTCTGTTGATTTCGTTTTGCATTATCGTTCTTTTTGTGAAGAATATCGATTAACTTCCTTTTGATAAAAAAAAAAAACAGCGGCAAACAACAGGAGTGGTTTTAATGCATTCGCACAAAATTTCCATCGTAAAAATAAAAATGAATTTATCTCACCGAGTGGGGTAATTTTTTGTGCAACAAACTTTTTTCGAATTTTAAATGCTCTAAAAGCATTTTCAGTTCACAATTTACAGAGCCTAAATTAATGCAACAACAAGAAATTACTGCAAGGTAACTCAAGTTGTCTGATTACACTTTGGTATAAAAAAAAAATGCAAAAAATTTCCTTCAATGAGCAAGAATTCCGTTGCGAATAATAATTCCATATTTCTATCCATTGTTTGTTCAGTCTCAGTCAAGGTGTTTAAGGATTTGAATTAGCAGACGAGGTGGCAAGGAAGCCAACTTTCACGTCCACCGGTCGGTGTTGAACCAACTTTCGTTTGAGCGTCTCGCAGGCGTTTAAACTATTTGGCTACGCAGCGTTCATGCAACGCTTTGTATGGTGCACGATAAACCACAATCGGGAATTGTTTAAAATGATACAGATTGCTAGATGATGATTACTTGATAAAAAAGTTCAAAGTAATTTGAATCACATGTCCAGAAAACTAACCATACTTTTGTGCTTTAAAATAAATGAAATGAAACGCTTTCGAAAAGAGCACCCTGACTTTAGGTTGGTTACCATGCTACTGGGAGGTACGTAGACTACTGTAGCTTATCCTGCAGCAATGCCTAGCAGCTACAAGCAAGCCTTTTAGGCTACAATCTTTACGTACTAATTACGTTAAGTATTGCGTTGAAATATTACATTCGATGACAGTGCGGACATAGACTGGTCATCAGAAAAATGTTTCTAATGCTCCATTGAGTGAGTTCAAGTTTGTTTAAAGTTGAGAGAATGTGACAGTCCAAGGATCTTTCGGTACCAGCCGGGGGCAGGAACAAGCAATTGCAAACACGTATCGTTAATGGTTCATTGTTATTGCAAATAGTGTGTAAATATGAGATCGACGAAGACAGACGAAGATCAGTATAAACAGAAGATTTTAATTTTTTTTAATGTTCAATAAAATGAGATTAGTTCTGAGTGAAGGTAAATTTAGTTCAAGTAGACGATCCATACGTAAAACATAACACACAGAGGCTTTTTGTTGTAGTTTTGTAACGCAACAAAATTAGACTGAGAGCAGCAGGCTATAAAACAAAAAGGGATCAGTTTATTTTCCTAATTTGCCTACGACACAACTTCACTGATAAGCGTCTGAAGTCAAGAAAAAGTTTCCTTGCTTCAGTTGTTCCATTAGGTCATGACGATGTTGCCGCCAATGTGCGGGTTCAACTATGGCAGGAGAGACTGGCAGCCGGACCGACATTGGCCAATATGGAGCTCACACCCATGGAGAGCCTTCCTTCCGGAAAACATGAACCGGCGATGTAGTGGCGATGCCTCAACCGCTTAAGAACTGGTATTGGCAGGTGTAAAACCTTGATGAGACACTGGGGGTATTCCATGGGGAGCACAAGTTGCACAAGAGCACAAGTTGGGGAGCACAAGAGCACAAGTTGGGAACGATGCAACATCTACTCGAATGCCCTGACCTAAAAGCAAGGTGCTCTGCACAGGATTTGGCCGAGTTCAACGATAGAGCAAGAGCCTGCGTGATGCTCTGGGCTACGGCCGTGTGACACACGATGAAGTAGAAGACTGATAAGCAGAAGAAGATCTAAAAAAAACTTTGGGGTGGCAAAATATTTCCAACAAAGTAAAAATGCTAAAAGAGAGCGGAAAACGCAAAGGTGGTGATCTAAAAAAGTTAGTTCAAGGGTTTTAGATTTAAATTTTGACAATTTATTGTTGTTTTGGTCATTTTTCGTGTATTTTGTGGCCAAATATTTTGTTTATGTTTTAGATACCCGCTTTGTATTATTTTGTTGTAATCATCAAATTTAAAGCTAAGATTTCTGAAAGCGTCAGAGTTACGTTTTTGTATAACTTAAAGTTGAAGTTTATTTTAAAATCGTATTTTTGATGACCACTGAAAGATTTCAATAACTTATTTGTGATGAATTTTTGAGTAGCCTTTGGGTTAATTAGGAAGGGTGAGCATAGTTTGAACAGAAGAAGACTATGAACACGTAACATAATCTACTTGTACATTTTCGCTTGCTGAGAAAGCTGCAGTTATTTTTCCTTGCTGTTTTGAGGGAAGCTCGTATGAAAATTTGAAGGTTTGAAGGAACACCTGGTCAAAGTGCTTCCCTGGTTTAGCTGCAGCACGCCTACTATTGAAGTGTGTGTCAGAGATGTCTTCTGTAAGAACCAAAACTGCTTGCAGACAATTCAACTTTTAAATTAAGGAAAATTACCCTTCATTTTGTGGGAAACAATTTGACGCTGGAATCGTCGATTTGTCTGGAATATTATCGAGAAAATCTTTAAAAAGATGCTGAGCGTTTATAGGTTCTTGAATGATAGGCTACCAAATAATACTGGTAAAGCTATTCATTCATTGTGTCATTTACACCAAATACTTGTACGGTTGCATGCGGTGTATTTGATTTTATATAAAAACATTACTCATAAAAATAAATGATTTTCACGCCGCTAAATACTGTAGGCCTGCAGTAAACGGCAGTACTCACTTGCAACTGTTGCGGTCAGACGTTACCAATAATTGTGATAACGATCAACTAATCTTTGAAAAGGCGTGTGTAACTTGTGTAGAAATAGGCTACAAGTAAATTTATTTGCTTCAAAAGCGCTATATGAGTGACAAATTTTCTCAAAACAATACGTTTCGGAATAAAAGATCAAATAATGGCACAGTTTAAATAAGAACCTTCTGAAATCAGACTACGGGGTGACACAAACTGTACTAGGCAATAGAAACTTCACTTACATTGTACAAACCTAGTATTTTACTTTATACAAAACGTAGGCTATGCAACTTATTAGGGGTAGATCATTTGCTTGCTTTCAGCAACTCCATAACGGTTACTTAGTTGCGATCATTCAATATAGGCTGCTGTAAGCCTATTCAAATTTTAAGTTTAACTCTTATAGTTGGGTAATAAAAAGGTTGCCACATAAGGAACAAGCCATCGTTGCAGAAAAAGGTAATATTTGATAAACAACCTTCAAAAAACATTAAATCAAGTTGCAATATTTCGAAAAAAGAAGCTAAATTTTGATTGACACGGCTTGAATAATCGTAATGGCAGAAATAAGCGAAGAGAAAGACTTCCATGTTCATTGTTCGTGGACCTTACTTCGACAGTACGTTATTGCCGGCGGGTCGCAACTGTCCGTGCCCCATCTGCTAACGTTGGAATGTGGTTGTGCACTGCAGGCGTGGTTGCGTACCTTGACACGACGGGCGCAGCTCTCGCCGCAAGCGCCAAGCTTATACCATCACTGCCAGTCCAGCATTGCGATCAACAAATTATCTTATTGCGATCATATTTCGAAAAATGAGCCAGAGCACCCTTACCCGACGGCCTTGGGCAATCTATTTGAGTCTAGGATAAAGAATTAACAAATGCTTCTGTGCTATTGGGTTTGTGAATTAAAACTAATATACAATTTACTACAAGTTTCGAGAATACATCGCTCATTTTCAAGGAAATTTTAAATTAAAAAGTTTAAAATTGTTTTAGTGTCATGAAATCACTGACTATACAAGCAAATGGTCAATAAAAATGAAATCCATTACAGGCGTGGTTGAAAATCGTAATCATCCAAAGACCCCTAAGGGCAAGCAACATCACCTGGTATATTAAGACGTATTAATATTTTCTTAGGTGAAACATGTAGTAGCCTAAAAGCAATTCAATGTCTTCACAAAAAGAGATTTCTGAGCCAAAGATAGCCAAGCAGAGAGTATGTAATCGCCGGTATACGTTAACATAATCTTGCACGGTGAAAATGTTGTTGTCCTTTGTCTTGACTAAAAAAAAGATTCAATTGGTGTTTGCAGACGATCACCATAACAATTTAGTTTTTACTCACAAAGTTACATTCATTGGAAATGCAGTTCTCATGAACAAGTAAGGGTTTCCTGAGACGCAGTTTGATATTGATGTTAGCAGGATCATGAAGTGCTTTAGTTAGGAGAAAGAACTCTTACACACCAACCAGTATCAGAAAGGATTGCTTGCACTGTGCTGAATATGTTTTTGCCAGTAGGCTTGGTACCAAGAAATCTTACGTGTTAAAATTTCAATTGATTAAATGTAGGCAACAAGAGTGAATGTTCAAATACGACTTTTCCAGAGAAATTAAATTACCTTTACTTTGGTTAACTTAAATAGTAATTTCTACCAACGTCCATGTAGTTGTTTATTTCAAGTTGCCAGAACAACTTTTTGACAAACAAGAGGCGTGGGATTGAATCTTTATGATTTGTTTTTATTTGTGTATCATGGTGGCAAATGCTATGGCCAGTGCTTTTATTTCGTAAAGAGTAAACTAGCTTACAAGCTTCGTGCTTATAAGATTGATGCACGAAAAAGAATGAATATTTTACTATCCAAAGAGAGAGCAAACAATATAAAGGCAACTAATTAGAAAACTTCTACCTAACGTTTTGCGTTTCGACCATTCTATCAACCTACATGGTCACATTGCAAAGTAGTAATCCTGTAAAGTCAAGATTTTAAAATGGCTCAAGGGCAGGTTACAAATTTTAGGAAATACGAAATTTACCGATAGTTTGCAGTTGTGTTGAAATTCGACTCTCTGTTTATTCTTTTTGATAACAATTGTTACCCACTCAATTGAACTACAGTGGATAAAACTAAGTCAAGTTCCCATCTATGCAGGGAATGGGATGGGATGGGATGGGATGAAATGACAGATGGAATGGAATAGAAGGCATAGTTCACGGAAGATGGAAAATGCCAAAGATGGAATGAGATGGAAGATTTGGATGATGGGATGGAAAACAGTCTTCCATCATTCCATCTCAATTCCATCATTAACTTTTTAGCCCAACACGGTTTAAAACTTTAAGACATTAACAAATTGTTAAAATACTGTAACTTGAGTAAAAGTTGCCGTTTGATGATGTTTCTTGAGTTAAGCTTAATTCGATTTGCGTTTCGTATTGAATCAACGCGACTGTTGCTCGGACGATTGTTCGAGAACGAGAAGTCGACAACATTCAAGTTGAAACAAGCATCCTCGTAAGTATCATACTTTCACTTCAGTCGTTTAAATGCACTAAATCGCTCTTGAATCATTCTATTTGTATGAAAACGTGAACAGTCAATCAAATAGTTTGAGAAACAATAACATTATGTAGCAGCAAGCAGAGCCCTTTGAAAACTAAAGCGCTAACTGTGATAATAATTATACATCAATCAAATTTATTTTTAGTATAGCTTCACATACCGGCATGACTACGGTACATTTGACAAAAACCGAGACAAAAAAAATAGGTTATATCAAACACATAGCCAAAATTTTATTCATATCGAAGCTATACCTTGGAGGTATCGAAAAAAAAACATGCGCTTACTTCAGACAAGGTGTCACCACAATATAAATAAAACTTAAACTATAGAGTAAAGAGTTAGCTTGCCTCGCTACAAACTCTAAACATACACTAGACAGAAATCACCCCAAAAACAGAACGCATAAACGCAATCGATCCTACGTTTCACCAACCCGCAAAAACATATTGACGAAACACTTGGAGGCATCGAAAAAACAAACCGTCATCTAAGTGAGATACCCCTGATGTTTCACATGAATTGACAAAACACGGAAAACAGCCACTCCAGCGCATTCCATCTCGTTGCGGTCCTTGTACAAGTGTTCAAGTTGCACCGAAACAAGACTACATATATGCTGCAGGTCTTCCAGTATTCTAACACCAGACTGTACGTTGCCTAATCTGTAGAAAAATACTACTGTTAAATGTTTTGCCCAAATATATCCTAAAGTTCGTGGGGTTACTTGTGACACATACGATACAGAAATGACAAAATTTGCTGATGGAAGATGAAATGAAAGATGGAAGAAATTTTTAAAGATGGAATGGAAGAAAATCTCAGGATGGAAGGTTGAAAAATGTCTTTCATTTCCTTCCGTCCATACCCTGTATTTATGTAGGTCTATAACAATTAGGGTTTGTTTGTGGTCTTTATTTTGCAAGGGCTATACAAAACCATTTTCGTTTGGTTGACATATTATATGAGTAGCCTATATCTTTACAAACATACGTTGTTTGTTTGTTTGTTTATCTTTATCCTGCATTGCGGGAAAGCGGACTTGAGCGCTATGCATCGGTGTACGCCTTCCGACATACACCTGACCCACGCTGCAACCGACGGCAATGTCTGTTTCCGGTTGTCTACTCTACTTATGACTTAAATTTGGTACTACCCATTACTCGAAATCGATCACTAGGCAGAGGCAATTATCGTAAAGTTTCTTGCCCAGAGAAACAACAGCAAGTGCGGGTGGCTGGAGTCGAACATGCAGGCTCTCGACTGCGAGCCCAACGCGCTAACCACTCGGCCACGGCTGCCGAGTGGTTGCTGGTGTGTTTTAACGAAGACATGACGGTGATTAAAGACAAATGTCTTGAAACAAGCAAAATGAATATTGCAGTCAAACCAGTATAACATCTGTAAGCCATTGATTATAGTCTATCCCATAGCCAACTGGCTAAAACGAGGTTGTCGTATCCAGGCATAAGCCCCGTGGTTGAAAATTTAAATTTCGAGGACGGCAAGGAAGTCAATCTTCTTGCTTTCTTTCAGGCATGTCATGAAACATCTTACTAAATACACAAGCGCATACTTTGAAGGGGTGTCAAACCAGCGACCTTTCAAGCGTCGTACCAGTGTTCTTGTCACTAGATTAGCCTATCAAGCCGATATGATGAGATCACGATAAGTTTGAAGTTCTAATATTTTAGCGAAGTTGTACATGCTGCAAAAAGTTGCATTAGTGTAATAGGTGCTCATACAAGGCTATCAAAACAGTAATTTTTAATATAGGTAACTTTAGAGGTAAATCATCTCATTTTGCGTGCAATTCCACTCAAGTTTCGTTTGCATGCGTTGTGTTGTACTAAGTGGGGGGTGAAGTGACTGTGTGCTTCAAACTAACCTAGTTAGCAAATATCAAACTAGTTTGCATCATTTTTAATGGTAGCAAGTTAATTGGTACAAACGTAACAAATGTTAGTTGAATCAAAACATCTTCTGTATGTTCATTGTTTGCAGTAATTTAAAAAAAAATGTTTGATTTATTGTTTTTGTCAGCTTAAAAAACATAGCTGTAGATGCTTTACATTTCGAAAAAAAAATATCATGTTTATGCTGTAGACTATTTCAACTTCTAGTTTTACAAGTTTTACAAGCTAAAAAAATAATAAACACGTGTTTTCAATAATTAATTTGTAAACATACAGCGAATGCTGAATAATGGTCTAATGGGTTGTTTATATACATACACAGATTGCTCAAATACGACACCATGCGGTTGTCCTTCTTGGCCTCACCATTGTTGGTTAGTCTTTTATTGGTGAGCTGTGCCACAGCGCAAACTGTTCCGGGTACGATTACACCCAGTTTAGAAAATGCTACTGATATGTTAATAAATGCCGAAACAACGGCTTCTTCAATCAAAGACAATGCAACAAGTCCTTCAGATGAAAGAGACAGGTCATATAAGGAAAAGTTTCTCCTCCGAAGACAAATGTTAGAAGTTGTACAAAGTAAGTTTATGTTGAATCTTTGAACATAAATAAAACTGAATCTCTTTCTGCTGTTGTACTTGCATTGTAAATAAAAATGTGTAAGAAACCTAGATACGTTTCTATAATGTTACACATTGCTTTTTTTCGGTATAATATTTCTGCTCAATAAAGTTAAAAAATCCTCTTTGATCGAGTAACTTCAGAATTAAACAACTTTATGAAACAATTTTAAACCTTTGAGAAAAACGCCTTGAAATTTTTATGTCCTTATTCCTTTTCTATAGTAAAGAATTTATAATATTTCGTTTGTAACCTTAGAATGCATGCAAGACTTTGCAAAAATGATAAAGAATCTACAGCAATTAAGCCTAACTCTCACACTACATTGAACAAAGAAATATAGTTTTATAATTTACTGTAGATATTGAAATAACTGTATGTTCAGCAAATGGTTTAGTTATTTCATTGAGTTCATGTCCACATGAATTCATTTATTCACTTTATATCGCTTCTGCCGGACCTTGTTTAATTTCCAAAATTTGTTAAAATTAATTACTGTATATTTCGATGAAATAAGCTTGTTTAGTGTTGTAATACAGCTTTCGTTCAAATTATTTTGTTGCAATACTTTCAACAAAATTTTGTAAATATCGCAGGGATGTCTTGTCAAGTAGTCAATGACGGAAATGAGAACTTTGTACAGCCCACAGAATGTCTTGCTGAAAACATAACTGAAACAGCATGCCGACAAAAGAAGTGTTGCTTTTTGGACGACCCAGAGGTGCTGTTTCTTTTCGTTTCAAAAACTTTTTGCAAAAACGTTTCTTTTATTTGACGTAGCACATAGAAAGTGCTAAGTTTGGAAACTTGCAGAAATCTACAATTTAATCAATTTTTAAATTCACTCCAGTTTTGTTTTTAAACTTTGCTGCTGTTAATAAGAGGCTGCACACAATAGTTTGTTTTTGTAGAATGTTAGCGCAACTTGTCACCCTTGTTTGTTGCTGCGTGGGCAGGGCCGACACAAAGCAATTTTGCACCTCAGGCAAGATTCAGTTTCTGCGTCCCATCAGGCCAACTCAACATTTAACTGTAACAAGTGAACGATAAATTTTGTGAGTTTTTCCGGTTTTTGTAGCTTAACTTTCTTTCAGTAGGTTTTCGGTTTTCTTTTGCGGCATCATCTTTCTTCTTATCTAATGCCTTTTGTATTTGCTTCCGTATAGTTCTTGTTCAAATAATGAAAGAATGTCCAGTTTCTTGACAATTTAGGCCTAGTACTACCGATATTTACTAAACTTTGCTAAACTTCTTCATCGTAGCTGCATTGCTCAGTGATATTCGTCGTTATAGGCTATGTATGGCTTGTATGCTGACCTGCATTGTTGGCTACATCCCTTCAATTCAAATCAATATCACTTTTCTGGAGCATTTTACTTGTTAAGTTTATTTTAAAACAAATATTGTAGGCCTACCATGAAGGAAGCACACAACAATTTGAATTTGATGATTAGCCTACAATTGCAAGTCTGTATATTCAGATGAGCTCACTAAATTTGCATCTTCGAAAATCTTTATCCTAGGGCTATTATATACACTAGCCATTACTGAAAGATTATGCGGTAGCCAGTGTCGGTCTTAGGGTATTTCGGGCCCTGTGCGGAAGATGCTTTGCGGGCCCCAATGACAATGATCCAATTCAGTAACGTAGCTAGGTATTTTTAAAAGGGGAGGGGGTGGTTTGACGGTCGGCGATCAAAGCTTGACGGCGTGATCGCCCAAGGCGACACCCAGCGGCAGGGGGTCTGGGGGGCCTCTCCCAAAAAATTTTGAAAAATTACTTTGAATTTGGGGCATTCTGAGAGCATGTTCAACAAAAATTTGGGTATGAATATTACTGTAAAATGGTGCTGTCCGGTGGCATAGCAAAAGGATAAGATCATGCTTTCTTTGGCATTTTTCGGAAATAAAACTATGTCTCTATGTTGAGTCTGGATGCAACCTATTTCGCCCCGTGAAAAATTCGTACCCCGATTTCGTACCCTGAAATCGGAGTAACAAAATCACATTTCGACCTATTTCGTCCCCTGAAAAGATCGAGACAAATTTTGAAATGTTTGCGGCAACTCCTATCAGTGACTTCGGGTCTGTTGTTTTTTTCTCGATTTTTTAGGGTACGAAATATTCAGGTGACGAAATAGGTTGCACACATTGAGTCTTCATGTTTTCTTGTTGCTAATTTCTTAGTTGAATTCACTTGTTGAATTTTTCCATTGGAAATGACAAAATCACTGCATTTTTTGAGTAAATTGAAGGCCCCCTAATTTGCGGTTCCTGTGCGATCGCACGGTTTGCACACCCCAAAGACGGGCACTGCGGTAGGCGGTAGCTTATCTCGATGATTTTAAAACATCAGCGTTTTTTACCAATTTGTATCCTTCGGAGTATCGGTATAACTTAGACCTACAGTTTGTGCGACAATATTCGAAACGCATATCATTTTTATTCATAAAAAAAAATTAAAAGTTAAAAAACCGCAAGAAAAAGAAACTTCTGTGTCTCCTCAGGGTCTACACCCTAGGCAAGGGGTCCGCAAATACTTGTTGGCGAGATCCAACAAAAACAATACTTTAATTCTTTGCGACCCAAACGTTTCAGAACCATATGATATTGCTCAAAATACTTTGCAATTCAATATCAGTTTGGTAGTCTCTTCGTATTAGGCCTAAGCCCACATCCGGACCGTACAATTTTGGGCTTGTTAAGCGAGGGACGATTCTCTGCCATTCCTATACTTTCAGTAATTCCGAAATGGACTAAATTGGGCTTAATAAGCGGGGACTAGACTAGGCTACTACTATTGAAGTATAAATTTTCTTGTAGGCTACAGAATTGTATGAAACTATTCCAGGTTTGCACGTTTACAGAATGTTCTGGAAATACGTTACATAATAAAGATTTTGCAATCAGAGGTTACTACAAAACAGTAACAGATAATATCACATCGTTCAAGAATTCCACAATCAAAACAGCACGTTCGGTCAAGATACAAAGCAGCCCGTCGCGAGGCCTTGCACATTGATTGTGACAGGCACATATTCTGTTTTCATTGTGATGGTCAGTTATAAAAACAAACTGAACTGAACTGATTTATTTTTGCCAAACAAGTTATATTGATAGTAAGTTTAAAATGTTTTGCGACCCACGGTGGATGGTCTCGCGACGCGACCCACTATTTGCGGACCCCTGCCCTAGGCGACAGCCTAATAGTTCGCTTAAAGGACGTGCCAGCCTTGTACGTGAAAATTCCAAATTTTATTTCAGCCATTATCACATTTTATTTGTGCTACACTTATTATGAGCAGAAAAACTGCAGCAATAATTTTGAAGTGTGAAAACTGGTAGAGCATTAACATAGCATTCAGGCCTTTGGTAAACTGATCTGGTAACTTATAACAGTTTCTAAGAGATATTTCGTATCGAACGAAATTACTTTGCTACCAAAAGCTATCTGAAATCAAGCTTTGTTTATGTTGCTAACTTGCTAAGTTACCATGTGTGACAGGTAACTTCCGTAGTTGCCTTGGTTATTTTTTTAGATACTTTCAGATCAAAGTCAATCATACTTTACATTTCTTTCTTAGGATGACGGTCCAATTTGCTTGAAAGGACAACCTGCAATTTATATTTATTCTAAAGTTGATGAGCTGAATTTTGACACCGGTAGCAGCTCAAGTTTAAAACAAGCCGACATACAACAATTCATAGAATCTTTGATCCAATGCGTACTATCAAGAGAACCGGATTGCAGAAGTATGCTGACATAAAGCTATTACAAACTGTGTTACTTCTCAAAAAAAAAAAACTATTAAAACTGTTTAAACCAGCATTTACCTAAACCTTTCCTAAATTGCGTCTATTCTTCAACTATGATAAGCGCTGCTTAAAAATAATAATAGCCTAATTTGTGTTAAACACAACTTTGTTAAATGACAAAATTATTTTTTCACCATGAATTTACAATACCTCCTTGACAGCAATTGCAAAATCTAAGTCTGTATCAATACGATCCATGATGGGATACCGGATAGTTGTAAATTTTAAAGACGACAATTTTGTATGTTAAAATTTGACATTCTTCTTAGCCTACTTGGCTGCTTTTGAAATTAACTCTCTTGATCAAAGTTTCGCGTTGCAAAAATTTGAAATCCTTTTATCACAGCTTATAATCCTGCCAATAATTTCTAACTTTATGTTAACGTGCACCTGCACAGTGGATTTAGCATCCGGAATTTAATTTGATTCGTTTACGCTGCCTATTTTGATATCAGATTCTGCAGTTGGGTACTCGCAGCAAGATATCGACAACCTCGTATTTGATGCCACTCGTGGGGATGCTGGGGCAGTTGCCATAATCAGACAAGGAGGCTTGACTTTTATTCGTGCCCTTAGCACAGCTGGTTTTATCAGTATCAATGAATTTAATGCGTTGCGTGGGATAATTTCAAGTGGGCAAGTGGTTCCCACAATTGCACCAAGCCCACGTAAGTGATATATAAAATATTTTTGCACTATTGGCGATCGTTAATCAATTCTTTGACACAGAAGAATAAATAATTACACTGCATAGTATTATTATGGATATTATTTCAACACTACGCATTAAACAGTATACTGTTAATATAAAACCATTTAACACGTCTTGTTATTCGCCATGCAATTTAGTGACGCAAACCTTTAACCGATGGCCTTGAAATGTACGTTTTAGATGTCGGATATAAATTATGGTGCACTGTATATTTTGGCTTCTGGCAAGCAATGTATGAAATCAAATTTTTTCATTCGCTCTTGTTCTATCTCAAAACTAAAATGTAAAAAACAAACTTTTTATCCAGGCAATGCTCTATGCAGTGGTTCCCAACCTTTTTGCAGTTACCGAGCCCTTTAAAAGAATACCGAGCCTACAAACGCAAGAATTTTCCAAGAAAAAACCTGAATCAAAATTTTGCAGATTTTTTTTTAAATATGTCAATTATTAACAACTTTTTAAAAATCATGTATTTACAAATGCTCTCAAAAACTTTTACGGACTCCTTAAAAGTCTTTAAGCCACAGGTTGGAAATTATTATTCTCCATGAAACCTACGCAATTTCATCACACTAATAGGTTTTTATATTTTTTCTTGCGTGTAGAACAGATGTACTAAACATCATACTCAAGACAAAATGTAAATTTAGTTAATACAGTTTTTTTGTATGACTACATTAAAGTCTTTCATTTGGTTGGTTAAACCTTTTAAACTTTTGATTAAGGCTGTTTTTGGTACCCATGGGGTGGATGGAGCAACTGCCAGGGAGTGTGCGGTGTTGGTGTGCAAATGCGTATTCGTCGTTGTCAAGGTTGTGTTCCAGGAACAGGTGCTTGTCAAGGAGCTTGTACCGAGAAAAGGTAGGCATATTACTGTCGTTGACTGTTTTTACAAAAGTGGGCTACAGCCCTTCTGATGTCACTTGTTCATGTTCTTTGTAAGTGCGCTGGACACTTTGGTGACAAGCCCAATCACTGTAGAAATTGTCTGACAAAACAATTACTTTTATCTCATCTGGAATAAGTTATTAGTTGTAAAAAATTTTGAATATGTTATTGTTGTTTGCTACGTTATAACCAATGACAAATAATAAATTTTTGAAATAGATACGTGGGCCTACGAATTGAAAATCAAACAAGATTAATATGATCAAAAACTACATACCATGAAAACTGTATCACATAAAAGTAAATATGCATAACATACTTATTTTCAAAGGGGCTGCCCAAATCCAGTGGGACAGATTTGCGGATACTGGGGTCCATGGTCAGGTTACAGTTCATGCAGTCTTTCGTGTGGTGCTGGAACTCAGACTAGAAACCGCCGGTGTCTTGGTGGAGAACGAGGACAACCAGGTGCAAAAAATCATGATTTTCATTCCAACTATTTCATAGTTGAAATAAAGAAAAGCTAAAATGAATTAAAGAGCGAACGAATTGGAAATTATTTATAAATTTATAAGCCTATCAAATTTTATATTAGTTTTGTGTTGCTCAGTTATTGAGTAAAAGGGTCTTTTTGTAGCCTACATACTTAGCCTACTCTTGTAGCTCGACAACTTCTTGTTTACTGGTATGTTTCGTGTAGGTTGCATTGGTATTGACACTGAATCCATTCGATGTAACACCGGCCGTTCTTCGTATGGAGTGTATGATCAGTGGTCGTTGTGGACAGTGTGCTCTTTAACATGTGGAGGTGGAACTCAGAGCCGCACACAAGTAATTATATGAATGGAATTGTGTTTAATAGTTTTCCACTAACAGTGATTTATTTGTAGTTTTACAGGTATCGTTAGAATATGATGCGTTGTGTTTTCAAAACCAATGCCTAGTCATGCTAAACTCAATGTGAGAAAACTTGTGTTATTTATTGTAAGTTGCACATGCTTCAATTTTTATTTATTTTAGCGACATACGTGCTATGAACCCACTAATACGGAATCAAGAAACTGTAATATCGAAAGCTGTTGTGGAAAATCAGCCTGGACTGATTGGAGTGGCTGCAGCACCACTTGTGGACGAGTAAGTCGAGCTGTTTTGGTTGCTCTATATTTTGATTGATAATAGTGCTGGTTCAAAAACACAGATAGGTCAACATCGTCTTAAAATTCACCGAAGAATTTTCCAAGCGCAAGTCAAACCAAGCAAAAATTATAGATTGCTGTTAGTTAAATGCCCTAACTGTGTAGACTACAAGATAATAGTAGTCACTGTGGTGAATTTTTTATTCTGTTATTCACACACAATTGTATTTAACAGGGAACTAGAACCAGAAGAAGAATAGATAGATGTCCAGAATTTCCGGATGATGTTGAATCTGTAATCTGCAATAGAGGTGCGTTTGCATACATCATTACAAAGCCGTAATTTTACGCTCCAACTTCTTTCGGAATTGTTAACCACTTGTTTTGTGAACTGACTTTGCAGTGTTTAGAAAGGAGCGTTTTTCTGGCTATCAGCAAATGGCTGAGCATTCTCTAGAAGTCTAGAACACCGAGCAATTGCGATTCACTAACCATAACGGTGTAGTTTCCACGCTAGACCATCCAATCAACTATACAATATGTTTCTCGGCAGCCGAGTTACTAACTATACAAATGACAACGTAATTTATTCATATATGCGCAGGGAATGGAAACTTTGGGGATTGGGCGCCATGGGGAGTATGCAGTTCATCTTGCGGTGGAGGGTCTCAGACAAGGAGAAGAGCTCACTCTTGCTACGGGACCATAGAAACAGATACTCGTGCCTGTGGAGGAATTGGAGGGTTCTCGTTGTGGTAAGGCAACCTAACGATCTCCATTTTGGGTTTTCAAAGGTTCTCAACAAGTAGTCAAAGGCCTGTTAATAGATAACATGGCCTACAAACACCAAAATTATTCTAAATTAACTTTTTAAGTTTATGCAAGAAAAATAGTGTCGACCAGTGTAACTAATTTAGCTTAAATGATCCGAAAACAAGCGAATAGTACCGATTAGGACTTCACACTATTTTGTATGATTCTAAGTGAAGCTACTTTTTTACAATAAAAAATGTTTTGTATTTTTTTTTATTTTTATTTGGTTTTTATTCATTTGATCATTATTAATTCCGTAATTTCAAGGTTACCATATATGATTTAGGCTACAATGTTGTTTCTAGAAATACAATTCATTATTGAATTACCCTTTTACTGCAATGCAGTGTAGAGTAGACCTATAGCGTAATCAAAACTAACGGCAATTTAAGCAAGATTTAAAAAGCATTGATATGTAGCAGCTATGAAAAAGCAATTAGTGGTAAAACGTTATATCACGCAATATCAATTATACTAAAAGTAAGCTATGGTAATTTTTAAGGTCTGGCTACGGTCCATGTTCAGCAACTTGTCCTGGTGGCCAGGCTGAGCGCACGCGTCGCAATCCTTGCACAAATGCTGTAGAAAGGGAATCAATTGCATGTGGGGAGGAGGCAGATTATAGTCCTTGGGGAGATTTTGACTCTTGCAGCTCCACTTGCGTAGGAACAAGATCAAGACGACAATTTAACCCTTGTGGAAGAGCACCTCGACGGGATACGCAACCTTGTGGAACTATAGGTACATTATTGTAATTTTATTGCAGATATAACTGTGTCCATAGTACATATGGCAGTACTTCGAAACGAAGATAGCAGTTTAAAAACACGTCACTTACAAGCCCTCCTGTGGCTAAAAAGTCCAATGCGTGACTGGCAGGCGCGGTTGTAAGGATAACATGTAAAGCCTGTCACTGGTGATGATGAAAAATTCCGACAGTTTTGTCTATTGCAACGCTTTTCTACTTGGTTAGTGGTATGCATTTTGGAGACGGTTTCATGCACAGTGAGCCTCCACGGATCTCTATCTTCTGCAAGGTTTATCCAATGCTGAGTGCCTAAGTTGCACAATTTCAGTGATACTTATTACTAGAGTAACCAAACAAAAACAAAACAGGCAGTATTATCAATTCATGATCAAGATAAAGAGCCTACTGATAACGTTTGAAGTAGTCTGATCTGTAAAAACAGTCAGAATTCATCAAAGACATCATCAGACTGTTGGAGGTTAACTACAGTAATTACATTGCACGTGTTAATTCAGTAACAAGTTTTAAGTGTTAAAAGTAGGCTAATGGCTTTTTAAACGGGATGTTTTTTTTAATTTTAGGAGATTATGGAGATTGGGATCAATGGAGCACTTGTTCTCAAAGTTGCATTGGAGGCACACAAGTCCGAAGACGTCTCCAACCCTGTACTGGAGAAACTGATGTATGCTAACAACTATCTTATCGTGATGAGTGTCACGTTTTGTTTGATTCGAGATTTATATTTCACCATACAACTAGGAAAACTTATAGTTAAGTCTACTCATACTTTTTTTTATGTAAACTATGTTAAAAAGGTAACTTTTAACTTTGAATTTAGGAGGAAACTCGACCATGCGGATCATTTGGATCGTGGGGAGATTATTCTCCATGGTCAACGTGTGATCGCACGTGTGGTGATGGACAACAATTTCGAACGAGAGTCCATTCTTGTCGTAAGTGTACCCATGACCAACATTGCACTAGTTTTTAATTGTAATCGGATTTAACAAAATGTCACGGTCATGACAAACATGTGCCAAGCATAGCTTTTAGCTGTATTATACTAAGTAAAGTTAGCTATACTTAGTAAGTTAAAGAAGTATGGCCTACATGTTGAATTAAAAAAATATGTTAGAACTGCTTTTAACCGCACACAGCTTAAATGGTATATGGACGTTTTGAGCCAGTAATTTAATATGGTTTGATGGCGGATTCCACCAAGTATGACGTAACTGAATGGTATGACGCGTATGACGTCTGACGTATAATGAGGTATGGCCTATACGTATAGAATTCAACATTTCTATTAAAACTGCTTTTTACTGCACATAGTTTAAATGGCACATTTACGTTTGGAGCCAAGTAATTTGACATAGTTCACCGCGAACTCTACCTAATAGAATGGTATGACACACGTGACGTCATACTATTCGACTCTAAAATCTTGTTTAACTGTACTGTACATGAAGCAAAAAACATTTAATCCATGAAAATAAATTTAATCCATAAAAGAAGCAAACAATGGCAACAAATAACTGATCTAGCTCGTGTTGGGATCACACAGAAATCTTTTTATTACCAAACCCATTTCTAATGACCAGGCACATTTCTACTTTATGAGTGCTCACTACTTTACTACTTACACAGTCTACTACCAGCTATCTAGATATGAATGTACAGTACATCAACAAAAATTGCGATCATTTCACCCAATTTAACGGTAACTATCCTCCGGTCTATAAAACTGGCTTAAGGATGAAATTATTTGCTTTACCGAAAAAATAAAAATACTTTTAAAAATATTAAGTGGTTGTGACTTGTGACTTTTTTCTTTTTTTCTTTATTGAGTTTTTGTGGGAAATCTTTACCCATGTAGCTATGCTTTAGTCTATCATCAGACTAAAAAGCGCTTTTGAAAGCTTGTTCCTGGCAGTTTGGCATATGTTACCATACCTATAAAAGCATTATCCATTGACGCAGTACGGGATCCCCGATATTTACAGAATGAAGTTTGCAAGTTTTCACTTGTGGGAGTTTTGTTTGTAAATTACTCGATCCATTGCAGCATAGCAAGGTAGGCTATATGTGACATGTGAAACGAAAGTCAAACTCATATCTATTGATGTGGTGAATTGTGGTTCTATATATTGCACAAGTAAATATCTTACTCTACGGTGAAATGCAAGTGCTTCTGTAATTGACAAACACTTTTCTTCTAGCTTTAAATCTTTCTGCGAACGAACGTGATAACAACCGGGAGGTTCAGTCTTGCAGAATTCGTATTTGCTGTTCCTTCGGCTCGTGGAGCACATGGTCAGCTTGCCCAACAACGTGTGGTTATGGAATCCGCAACAGACAACAAATCAATACTTGTGACAACGTTAATCCAAGAATTGAAAATCAGGTGAACTATAAATACAGAACCATACTGTACATCATTTTACTGTGAATGCGTCATTGTCAGAACTTTACAATTTATTTAATTATTTGAATTTTTGGTGCAGAGATAACTCTCTACCGAAGCTCTATCAGAGATAACTTTGTTGAACAACCATAAACAGATATAGCCTACCAAGCAACAACATTGCATTTAACATTATAGCTAAAGTACAGTATGTTTCAACGGTGCTCTTCAAGGGTAGGTTTTTAATGGCTTGTCTTTGTTTAGTATTGCATCATTGGTAACGGGGATTGGGCTGAGTGGAGTTCATGGGGTGATTGTAGTCGAAGTTGCCCCGGTGGAATACGAACCAGATCTAGAATTCAAACTTGCAGTGGTGTAAGACAAGATCAAGCAATTTATTGCGGAAATGATCCAGGATATGGAGACTATACTCCATTCAGCCGCTGCTCTAGGACGTGTGGTGGTGGATTTATGGTGCGTAGCCGCGTTAACCTCTGTCAAAGACGGGAGCCACAAAGAGACGTTCAGTAAGAAAATTTGTGCTTACACGTTTATCATAATATCAATGATTTAATTATAGGCCTAATCATGTTCTATTTAGCGCTCATTGCTCAACGTGCAGTATACTGCGATTAGAGATACTACACAACCAGGGTGATAAAAAACACGCTTTTTTAAATAAAACCAATCTCGCCCGAGTTTTTATGGACAAAAACAGGTTTTTGGTAAAAAAATGGTTTATGATCAAAAATGGGTTTTATCCTGTAAAAATAGCCAAAAAATATTTTTTGCGGGACTGGTTTGACTATTGTTTGTGGCATGCGATATGCATTCATGTGAAAAACATACAGGCAGTGAGTTGCTGGTTGCTAAGCCTACTAAATATAACAAGAATCGGAGCCATGCAAGAATTTAATTTAAACACAACCTAAAACAATCCCGATGAACACCCAAACTTTGCAGTATTTTGATTAGTTGTTGAAAATAAAACTTTTGAGAAAAAACTTTTCCGTCAAAGATGTTGCCACAAATTTTTTTCTTGAAATTTTTCAAATTACAGCAGATCTTCTCATCTGGCAAACACTAGTTTTGTATATCTAGCCGTGTCCTTTTTAAAAACCCGGGTTTTTTATAAAAAAAAAAATTAATAAAAAAGCAGCACTCCCGGGTAGCTATACCCGAGTACCCGGCAGCTACTCACTATAACCCTGCACACAACAGAATCAGACAGTCATCGAGTCAGCCTATTTTATGCTTTTTGCCATGTAAATGACTTGCTGAGACACAGCTGTATGCTCCGGAGCAGCGTTGCACCGATGTCCTTTTGAACGTCACGCAGACATTCTCAACACTCGGCCACGCAGCGATACTTTATCTCTATTTTATTGTTTGTAAAAAATATTTTGCATTAGTCTATTTTCGCAGCAGTAGTCTACATTCCTTTGATAGTGGTAGTTGTAAAAAACATTAAATTTACAGTACAAGTTGGTGATCGCGGTAAGGATCATTTGGAGGTGCTTGCCAGTTACTTTCGATCACTTACCATTTGTTACGGCCAATCTCTGTACAAATCAAACGTCATATAAAACCGTTCAAGTCTACTGAATATTACGTCATGGAAGTTGCTAGAAAATGTGCCAAAATTGCACCATCGTTCATAGACTTGTGTCAAACTTGTTAGGACTTGTTTGGGCCTGTTTAAACAGGAAATATTACATCAGCTTTAAACACCTGTTGGAATGACTTCATAATTGTCTTTCATTTATTGCGTCACAGTTACTTTCTACGTGAATTTGAGATATTGATATCTATTCTGGTCATTCGTAAAATGATTGTTTGAAAGTTGGCCGCACATTTAACTGTTGGCTTAGTGCTTGCTAGCTGGACAAAGGTTCCGTCTTTTATCCAAGTAATCTGTTGTGTAGTGACAGTTTAAGTGGTGTAGGCGTTGCACCCCCTCGTTTTCGGTAGCCTCGGGCTAATTTTACAGGAATACACTGTTTGAAAAGAAGTTCAAGTGTGTGTTTCTTCGGTCATTATATACAGACGAACGGATTAGGGAACTTTATGTTAAAATTTTCCCAAGAAGAGATTATGGTTTACCGCTGTGACCACCATTGTGAATGTGCTGATTTTGGACAAAAATGGAAATTAGTTTCAACCATTTTACTTTCAAAATAAAGTTTTTTTGATAAACTAACCAACAAAATGGATGCAATTTAGGAGTTGTAATACTGACCCTGGGCGGTACCTCGAGCCCAGTCAGTGGTCCACGTGTTCTCGAACATGTCTCGGAGGAACACAGACACGCTTTGCACGACATACTTGCGGCATGCCAGCACGAGTAGAAAGGCAAGCGTGTGGTAGCCCTGGAACTTTGCTTCCTTGGGGTAACTGGGGTCCATGTTCAACAACATGCGTAGGCACAAGAGTAAGTACCGTCTTATTCTGCATTAAAGTTTTAGAGTTCAACAATTTGCATAAAGTATTTTCGGTAAAAATCTTGGCAAATCAAACTTTTCAAAAAAGTAAAGGTTTGTGGAAAAAATATTGTACTTTTTAACATTAACAATTACTTCTAATGATACATAACTATATTTATTCACGACAACTCAAACTGTGGAAAATTACTTCATATATGCTACCTACTGTCATTCAATCACCACAGATATAGGCCTAATTAGCCTATTGATAGTTAAGAGGGGTTGTTGAGATATTTTTAGTTCTCTAAATAAAAAAATGATGTAGAGATTTATTGGACGTCGTATGTCTCATGTAAACATCTTCAGATAATGTCAGTAACAAATTAAACTCGTCTGAGTGTTTAACCCTTTCAACTTTTGACGCATGCTTCTCGCTGATCTACAGTATTTGCTTCCGTCTTACATCCTTGCGTCTTACGTCTTTCTAGAATCGTTTCCAACGTCATCAATGCACATCTGAATTTAACACCGATAGTGAGCCTTGTGGAAGCCCCGGAGGTTACGGACCTTGGGGACGATGGAGCACTTGTTCATCTCTGTGTGCAGGAGGTAAGATCAACGTTTTTGTAAATAATACATCTAATCATAGCAGATAACTTATTTTTAACTAAAAACAGGTTTTGAATATTACTCACATATTTTCCAACATGGCTGCCTGGAGATGCGGCCTGAATTTTCACATTTTGTGGATTTTGACTACAGCTACTGCTATTGTTTGAGTGACATTTTATAACATCTTTTTACTTTTTAGTGACTTGTAATGATATAAAAGCTTTTGTTGCCTTGAGAAAGCAGTCAAAAATAAAAAAATGTAAATTGAAAAACCATTTATTAGTTAAAAAGCGATTAACAATCTCAATGAAATTTTCGGAATCAAATTTTCTTTTTTTTCAAAACCTTATGATGTCAAAACCTAATTTGTCACCTGGAGAATACAGTAAAAAAGACGTTAAAACACTACTTTTTAAAATTTTCAAACGACAATTACCAAATGCTGGCAAAATTTGGAAAAGTCTGCCAAATGTAACAAATCAGGCCGTATCATTACAGTAGATAGCCCAGCCATGGTACCAATAAAAGCTTTCATAAAAGATACTGTTTAAAAAAAAACGGAAAGAAATCTGAGTTTAATAAAATTTTGTTTCAATAAAGACAAAATCTAACTCTAGCACTCCCAATGTATCTGTACGATAGAAAAGTTAAAAAATGAACTCGCCAGGATAGGTCGTGGTAAAAAATGCTTATAAAAATAACTTGCTAAGCGTAGTATAAAAAAGCCTACTCCTTGCGTGACATTGCAGCACGGTAGCCTAATGCTTTTTAGTATCTTTTTTCTTTATTTTGTTTTTGCTTTAGTGAAAAATTAAGTGTTAGCTTGAAAAAACTTGTACCCGCTCCACGTAACTTTCGAGTGTTTTTCTACTTTTTTGACGGCTTAGCTGATAGACCTCGGATCTCTGACTGGATCAACTAAAGTGTAGTTGTAGTGACTTATCAACATAGCATAATTTCTCACACTAAAATTGATACCGTTAATGCAAGCTTACTTATACTTTTTGCTTGTTGTTGCACAGTAGGTATACTGGTATAGCCCATGTTACGATATAGTTGTAACATTACTTTGGTCAACAGGCTCTCGAGTACGACGACGAATTCATTCCTGCAATCGCGACGTTAATACCGATTCTGAACAGTGCGGAAGAACTGGATACTTTGGAAACTGGGGTCTTTATGGACCCTGCTCTCAAACCTGTGGCGGAGGATCGCAAGTTAGAAGACGACAAGGGTTTTGTGGATTTCAAGATCAGTCTCAGGTGGATGCTGTTTTAAGAACTACTAAACACCGTGATTATTCAAAAAAAAATTAAAATATGTTGTTTTCTTTAAAACCTCCTGCGCGAGTAAGCAAAGCTAAAACTTTTCTATAGATAGTACACTTTTTGAAAAGACCCAAACTGAATATTTGTATTTGAGAATTTTTTTGTTTTTTCTGTTTTACGCGGATCCCCGATTAACTATACGTTGGTACGGGTTTAAAGTGATCGCCTCTTTTTTTTAATGAATTTTTGTAGCTTATAAAATTATTAATTTTCTAAAACATTTAGTGATTGAGGGCCAATCGAAGTCCAAAGCATTTAAATATTTACATCAAAGTAAACGGAAAAGCATGGAAGCCAATTTTAACTGTCTTGTTAAGATACTTCAAAGCATTTTGAAAGTCGAAGATCAAGTCCACTCTTTCGTTGAGGGAGTGTCAGTCTGACGCGCTCAACGTGGCTCGTTAGCCATAGCTAATTCTAAGGGGCAGTGATAAATATTTTGTTCAGTTGCAAACCAAACTTGTGCAGTGATAAAACAAATGTTTTGATCGAATAATACACAACGATTACATAAAGAAAGCCGATTTCTTTTATGTCACCAATTTCACTTTTCCCAAAAAAAAAAACAGTCAATAAGATAAAATAAACTTTATTTGAAGTTGTCTGATCTAAACCAAGGCAACAGTCGATAAACGGTAACAGGTATTTATAAACGTTTTAAAACTTTTTTTTTTTTTGTTACTCTGCAAAGCCTCGGGCTTGTGGCACTGCACGATGCTGCTTTGTGCAACCCTGGACACAATGGACAGCATGTCCAGTTAGCTGCGGAATTGGACAGCAAGGTCGCCAACGATTCAGTAACTGCTCGCTCAACCAACCTGTTGACAATCAAGTCCGGTCTTGCAATGCTGGAAGTAAGCAAATAATAGTCCTAGAAAATAAACCGAACAAACTAGTAATCAAATTAACAAGACGTAAAGTTGCAAGAAAGGATACAAAACACGTTTAGCTCATGTGAATGTTAAAATAATGTCTGTAATATCAATAACTCCGTACTAGTGTTCAATAAGACGACTATTTCTTTTGAAATTTTATATACTTGACCGTAGCCTACTACATTTTCTTGCAGTGAGTGTCCAATAATAATGAGATACGAAGAGTGTTGGATATATTTAATTATTAAACTTAATGTGTTATTTTTTGTATTGATGAATAGTAAACATTGTAGTAGGCCTACTGTATAAGTGAGGTTGATTAGTATATGCTCCGACTTAAAACCTTCCTTGTGTGTAGAAAATTTGAGAAAAACCAAATGCCACAACTTGTATAGCCACTTAAGAAAGCACACAGTAGCCTACAACCACTTAAAAAAGCTAAACTGTTTACTAAACTAAAGTACAACAATTTAGATGGAAGAACATCGCAATGGACGTTGTGGACTACCTGCACTGAGACGTGTAACGGTGGTGACCAAACACGAAGACGAACCAACACTTGCGCCTCTCAACCTCAAATTGTATCAAGAACCTGCAATAACAATCGATGTCCATTTTTCTCGGATTGGTCCGCCTGGACTGCTTGCAGTGTCAGCTGCTTCGAAGGTCAGCAACAGATTCGATACCACTTGTGAACTTTGGTCAAGTTTTACTCCTATGCAATAGATCGAGTTTCTCTTTTAGCAGCATGATCCTGTTTTAGCCTGATGCTGCGAGTTCGCTGTGGTAATAGCGAATTGCACTAGCTTTCAGAAAACTGTTCCCTAGTCATGTGCTATGACGAATGGTGTTGTTTTGTGTTTTATGCGGCTTTTTGTTTGGCTTGAGACTGCAGTCTTGTTGAGTCCTTAGTCCAACTCCTATAGTTGGATCAAGCATTTTTACAGCAACCAAGTATTTAACAGCTTTTGAAATTTGTAAATCGCAGCAGTAGGAAAATATTTTTATTTTTAAATGTTAAAAGTTATATGGACATCATTCTGTGCCAAGTCATTTAAAAAAAATATGAAAATTTACAATTCACCACATGATTTATGAGAAAACTTTTGCTCAATAAACAATTGTATCTGTTTTACTGTTTTAAAAAGCCTTTGACACCCAATGTTTGCGAGCTTTTTACTCCAGGTAATTAGCAGTCTATTTAATAAGTCATTCAGTTAATAAATTAGTTCAACTAATTATCTCGGCGTTCTTTTGAGCGTTCAGTTCAATTTATTTCTGACCTTCATAGCGAACGGAAAGCATGTCAACATAGCAAAGGTCTAAAAAGAGATAGCGTTGTATTTGCATCCATGGTTGTACCCTACAAGAACTTTTACAACTTTGTCAAATTATTTTCTGTGGACACTTCAATTGTTTATGATTTCGGCTGTGTTTGCAAGCGACCAACTCGTTCTTTTTTAGAATAGAGTAGGCCTACTTGTATAAGTTAAGAGAGGCACACTAATTTATTTGCGATGCTTCATTTAGTCATGCGCTTGTATAAGAGGCTGAAGAAAGACTTTATTTATGCGCTTGCGAAAAATTCTTTCAGTAGTTTTACAGCAATTGCATGCCAATCTCTATTTTTAGTTATTGGTACTTGTTACAGGCACTCGTACCCGAAGAAGGGAATGTGTTTTGGGAGTAGTTGGAGTCAATTGTATTGGAGAAGCCGAGCAAACTCTTCCATGTAGCTTTGGAGATGGCACTTGGCAAAACTGGGGACCTTGGGGACTGTGCTCGGTAAATACAATTTTCTGTAGATACGAACGTACCAATGCCCTGCTTCATTTTTTGCTTAAAATTAAAGCCAAAAGACATTCTAGTTTAATTGACAAGTTGTGATTTTACGCCTTTAGGTCAGTTGTGGTGGAGGATTGTATACTCGTACACGTATCAACTCGTGTGGACTGGACCCAGAAGAAGAAACAGCAGCCTGTAATACAGATCTAGGTATGTAACCTCAGACAAAATTGCCATGTAGGCTACAGCATGCTCATGGGCCATGCGCATTGTTTATTCCCAGAAGGCAAGTCTACTGTAGGTAAAACGTGCCCGCAGGCCACTTTTGTGAAGTAACTGCCATGTTTATAACAAAAGACTTTGAACCAAAAGAGCCCCGATTTTAGTTAATAATTATACAGTTGTACAAATAGATTTGAGAAATCTTGCATTTTGTTGTCTGTATGTAACATGTAGGCCTACCATGCGTATCAAAAACCACATAAAGACCGTTTGCGTTTTCAGGCGGCTTTGGGCCATGGGCGTTATGGTCACCATGTACAAGAAGTTGTGGCGGAGGTACAAGAAGTCGAAGTCGTATTCACACTTGCACTGGAGTTGTCGACAACGCAGCAGAGACGTGCAATGATTTCGCTGGTCAATACAACGTATGGAGCGCCTGGTCACCTTGCACAAGATCTTGTGGAGGAGGAACTTACACACGAGTTAGTTCGCCTGTTGCAATGCAAGAACTCATTGGCGATATTTCGTTTTGATTGTTGCTAGCGTATGCTTGATGCGTTTGGTTCAAGACTGTGAGGTTTAGCTGAATAGGAAAATGATGTAAAACACCTTCACAGAGTCTCTGCAACGGCTAAGCTTAAGCTGTACCCAACACAAATTAGCTTACATTCTTGTAAGAGGAAAGTTTTAATGCTTTTGAATCTGATGGTCTGTGGTAATAATCATTAACGTTAAAAAACATTTCATATCACAATTTTATTATTTTAGAGACGAACTCATACTTGCGGTTTACCAGACCAAGAAGAAACTGCGCCATGTAACACATTCCAAGGCGGCTATTCTCTTTGGAGTCAATGGACCACTTGTTCTGTAACGTGCGGCGGAAGCACTCGTAGCAGACTCCGAACTCACTCTTGCGGACTTGGAGACCAGCAGGAAGTTGAAGTAAGCTGCATTATAAGTTTAGTAACATCAATAATCTACTTGGTCAACAACATCGGAGTTTACATGATTGAAGCTCTGACTGAAGCATGCAATCAGCAGTTTCTTTCCGAGTGGTTTGCAGGCATTTATTCGAAAACAGTCAGTTGATCTAAGTAACGTTTTTAAGGTCCTTAAATTTTCTGAAACTTAGACCAATTGGCCTAAATTACATGATAAAACAGCAAGCCCAAACTAAAACTCCTCAACTCTGCAAGTCTAAGGCTTTGCTTAGAATACTATTGTTAACGTATCATTCAGAGTGAACTGGTCTTAAACTTAAAGCTACTTTGTTCATTTCATTAGATTTTTATGTGGATTTAGCTGTTTAGTGCCAAAGCGATGAGACGTGCAAGGTTGAAACACTGAGTGTAGGCTAATAGTAGCCTACTAATATGCACGTCACAATTTCACAGACTTTTGCATGATTATTAAATTCGGATTTGCTAGGTATTTGCAAATCTGAGATGAAATTGAATTTTTTGATTTCGTATTTGCAAAACCAAATTCGATAATTTTTCAACAATTTTAAGTTTGTGTTCAGCCGAACAATATGCTGTACTGATTAGAGATTGGCCTAGTATTGGAACTGTCAATTGGTGGCAATAAAACGTTTATTGAGTTCATAAACTTTCATTTTTAAGTTTAGCAAATCGACCACATTGTTTGAGTTTAATTTAAAGCAGGCGACGAATTCGCAAGCCTGGTTCAATTAAGTTTTCTTAGGCTAAACTCACTGCTAAATACATTCACTATATTTTTGATGGGAGAACTCAACAAAACAAATAATAGAATTCATTGTTTTAAAGGACTGTGGCACGGGAGTTTGTCCAGTTTGGACGCCCTGGACTCCGTACACCGATTGCTCTGTCAGCTGTGGCATTGGTACCCGTTCACGCACAAGAATCTGTCAAGGTGACAGACCAGGTGCATCCGGCTGCCCAGGAGATTTTTTTGAACAAATCAGTTGTGATGCAGGACAAGGTGATGTGTCTGAGTGGTCAGAATTTTCTCCTTGTTCAAGAACTTGCAGCGGAGGTTTCATGACCAGGTAAGTTTAAAATCTTTCTGTTCTTGTTTATCATTTAGTAATTATCATTCTTTTAAAGAATTTGTCAGACGCTTAAGTAGACTAACATTTTGCAATAATTTATGATAAAAAAGTTTATCCTTTTCTGCCCATAGCTGAAATCTTCCCATTATGTTCGTCAGGATTCGTGTCTGTATGTAGTTCAATAAATGTACTGTACTTCTTTGAGTCTCATACCACATGGTAATAGTCATTGTATCGTCAGACCAAATACAGTATAATCCTATGCAATTTAAACTACACTACAATTGCTGAGCATATGGCAGAATGTGTAGCAAAAGACAGCAAATTACTTTTTTTAATTTCTAAAGACAAAGAACCAACCCCTGCGAACCAGCACCCCAGCGCGATACCATTACATGCAATACACAAGCTGGTCAGTGGGAGCAATGGGAACAGTGGACGGCATGCCCCGTCTCGTGTGGGGGAGGCCAGCAATCAAGACGACGCACACACACTTGTGATCTTGATGATGAGTTTGAAACCCGAGCTTGTAATACCGATCCAGGTGAAAGGCTACAGTATAAAATAAAAAACTTTTTAATAACCTATTTTTTAATTATCTTTACCAAACTAATGCCAAGCTGCTTGAATAGCAATGTCACTTAAACAAACATTAGCTGAGAATGCGTTTGAATGTTTTAAGCTTAAAACGTAAATGTAGAAAATAGAGATTAATCGCTACAAATATATTTTTTTGTTAATGACGTTATAATATTCAGTGACTGACAATGGTTAAGTTTTTTACAAATAAAGCGTTAAAGAAGGTCATTAAAATACAATTGAACCACATCGAGACCAACTACTGTCAAATTTGTAGTTTGGTGAAATGTCAGTAATTGCATCTTTTGTTGTAAGCCTGATTGTAATTCAAAGTTTTTGATTTTGTTTACTTGTAGGCTACTAATTACAATTGTCGTTTTGAATACATTTTACATGTTACATTTTAAAAATTTTTTTTATTAAAAATTTGTAGCAAAGTGAAAGACGGTTTTCATTCATCTCTAAAAATGCGCGTAGCATGGCTATAAGTAGACCTATGGCCACAAAGAACTTGAAAATGATGCTCCCAATTGGCTAATAAAGGCACAAGATGAACTCATGACTACACTTATTAGAATATCGATGTAATGTTGCGCTATTTTGTAAAAAAACAAAAAAAAACAACGTGTTGGACTCGTAAAGTATCAGCCTAACCTATATTTATTAAAAGGCATACGGTACTAAATGAAATTTTCAAACGGGAATTAAGCATTAAAATGCGTAAACTGAACATTCAAGAATAGCCTACATTTAAAAAAAAATTACCAAAAAAAAATTGTTTTCAATGGCATTGGCAAGGTCCAAAGTCCAATGTCTCATTTATTTTAAATTTTCAAAATGACCAAAAAGTGAAAACACTGCTCTACAATACGTCACTATCGACAGCAATAACAAAAGCCACGTTACCACATCTGATGTTTTAACATCAGATCTGATTTTTTGAGCAAACTGTCTGATGTTTTGATGTTGAAATCTGATGTTTTGATGTACATACATACATAGCCTAAAGTTAACTCGCCCGCAGTAAAAAGTATTGTCCGATCAGCTGATTGCTAGTCGATAGTGACGTAGACTGTACAGTCAGGCTTCGCTGCTCACGACCATTCCCGTTTTGAAAGCTCTGACAAAAGCACGCGCGGAATGCTGATCAGACCGCAATGGGGCAAAATTTTATTGAAAATCGTTTTATGGTAGCATGTTAAACACAAAGAACGTGTACAATCGCCTAGTCAGGTTTTTCCTTTAGAATCCCTATAGTGATTGTAGGCTATTTGCAAACGTAATTTGTTTTTTAGAGTGAAATAATTGCGATTAAAAAACTTAATTGTAAAAATAAAACTCAATTGAAGTCATGTGAATGATCAATCTCCGATCGAGACTTATCCAAATCGGTTTGACTATGCGACTGGTCGAGATAGACAAGAAAAATGTGCAAACAACGGAGTTAAAAATTTGGAACAGGAAAAAAACGGTCTGAAGAAGTGGCGGTGCCATTAAACGTTGGGCCAATTTAGCGGAATCAGTTGTACAAGAACTGTATGAGCAATCTTTGATTTGTATTTGCTCAACTTTCAGGCTCTTGGTCACGTTTCACACAATGGTCCGATTGCAGCGCAACCTGCGGCAACGGTTTCAACTCTCGAGAAAGAACTCAATCTTGCACAGGAGAGAGACAAACCGAATCACGCAGTTGTCGACTTAATCCATGTGCCATATGGGGTGGATGGGCCACTTGGGGCCCATGCAGTACGTCATGTGGACCTGGATCACGTGTGAGTATGAAAAAAAGTCTTTTATACCAAATTATCACAAATAAAATTTTAAACGTTCGATTATTTTTTGTTGTATCCAGGCTTACTCCGGGTGGTTGAAGATTAAGTGGACGGTAAGACATGGAAGCTATTTTTCGTGTCCACCTTCAAGCGTGCTTTTAAGTGTCTTGCCATGCTCTTGAGCGTTGTCAAACCGGCGCCATTTTGAGTGCCGTTCCAGTGCTCTCACCACTCAGGCTATGTAGCGTTCGATAACATTACACTTGACAACTTTAATGTCAGCCAAGAATAATGTTTTTTCTTTGCTAAAAAATATGAATTGTGTTATCAACTCACGTCAACATGATAGTGCAATTAACGACAACAACCTTGAAACCGATGAAAACTATTATTGTACCTTGTTGTTCCTAACAGTGTTTTCCACCCGGGTTTGCTTCGAACCGAAACCCTGATTTTTGTCTTTTTTGCTTTCTGAAACCCGGTTTTAAAATCAAGAAATCTGTGTTTCTGTAGGTGATATGCTATCTTTCATAATTCGTGCACTCACATTTTAAACACACATGATCAAGACTGTATCAAAAACTATTTAGCCTATATGTGAGCTCATATTGTTTCTATTGTATTCTTTCCGAATAATTTGTAATCATAACAATTTTGAAAATTTGAATTATCATGATCACAGTCGTAATATAGTCAAATAAATCTTAATCAATTAAATTGCCACAGCCATCAGCTCATCTCTGATTTCAGTTAAGTAGCACTTGTATTACAAAGTAAAAGACATTCGAATTGGTTTATGTGACTTGGAACAGCAAATATATAATCACAAATCAATGTTCTAGAGTCGATCGCGACAGTGCCAAGGTGGTTTGCCTGGAACCGGTTTTTGCTTCACAACAATTGTTGGAGCTATAGATCAAGAAGATTGCACCGCAGGTAAGAGATAGGCTAGTAGGCTACTAGTTTAGCTGCAAGAATTTAAATAGCCACACACAGCAGTTTATATGATCTTAAACCTCACTTTTAGTTTGAAAATTCTTTCAAACGTTTTTAATTTTTGTTAAAGGAAGATATCAGTAGTATAGAAAGTATGATCCAACAAGTAAATGTATTAACCCTCGGTATTAACCTGCCACAAGCACATTTGATTTTATACCACATTTATATAGTTATGAATATGAATGGTCTTGTAAATGTATTAACCCAAAGTGGTGAAGCACATTTGATTTTATACCACATTTGATTTTATACCACATTTATATAGTTATGAATATGAATGGTCTTGTAAATGTATTAACCCAAAGTGGTGACGCACATTTGATTTTATGTGAGAAAGGTAAATCGCAAAGTACAAAGTCCGAATTATGTGCTACAAGGATACTGATAAAAAGGCACCATATTATGAAATAAGCTGGGAATTGAAAAATGCTCATAACATACATAAAACAGAGATTTTATATAGAGGTTGGCAGAACAAAGCATTGTGTTCTATAAAAAGTGAGCAGATAAAATATCATTGCTGTTGGAACTCGATTTATCATTTGTTGATCGCATGACATCACTCTAGTATTTTTTTACTCTGACGTTTCTCACATAAAATCAAATGTGCGTCACCACTTTGGGTTAATACATTTACAAGACCATTCATATTCATAACTATATAAATGTGGTATAAAATCAAATGTGCTTGTGGCAGGTTAATACCGAGGGTTAATACATTTACTTGTTGGATCATACTTTCTATACTACTGATAGCCTACTGAAAAACTGACACAAGTGGGTAGAAAGTTTTTGAAGAAGTTTTACTTCACATTAAACACACGTTTGACAACGAAGTAATTGGGTTGCTTTAACATTGTTCAAACTATAACAAAAGCAAAAATATAGAAGTCTTTAAAGCTTTCATACAGGTTCTAATAGTTTTGGCCAGCTTGTTATAAGATTTAATTTAAATGTAGGCTTACATCTCTCAAAACAGTTTGTTTATTCTTGTCATTTTGTTAATTGTAGATGATTAATATTTTTTATGGAAAGCACTGTAAGCCTACTGCCTCGAAAACGTTCATTCTTAAATAGTTTATTGATTTTGTTGCAGTACCGGTACGAATAATGTTGTTCAGCCCAATTAGCCTACGTTTTTGTCGATCATCACTATAGTAGTCTACGGTAAAAAATTCACAAAATTTAGCATATTACCAAGTGCAAGAACATAAACATTTTGAATTAATTTGCTAGTGCAGACAGTAGACTCCTCTAGGCTATACTCTACAATCTGTAGACTACGGGCTTTACCTAATAAGGCAAACCTGACACAATTTTTATGCTGCACTAGGACCATGCTGCAACTTTGACTGGAGTGGATGGAGTTCATGTTGTAGATACAACTACCCCATGTAAGTACGCTACCTGAGAAAGGGAGGGTTGTTTAAAAAAGTGTTAACTAATCTCCCGCTTTCACTACAGCGCTGTATTTTTAAGATTTTGGTGAAGAGGTACATTAACCTATTCCATCACTATTTGTATCTGATGAGCAGGATTATTGAGCGGATAATTTGTGCCAGGTAGCCTATGAGATTCTCCGACCCCAAATCAATACATTTCTGAAAAAAAGCATCATATCCAAAGAATATGCGGTGATTTCTTTAAGTTTCTGGGTCCCTTGGAAAAGTTTGTCCACGGGCCCCTAAAATCATGCCGGCCGACAGTACATCCTGGACCCCTTATCAACGGTAGGCTACTGCTGATGAGTGTTGAGTAGTCTATGGATGTAGGTTCTTTACTATGATCGTAGGCCAATGCTTCCCGTCAGCAGCGCATCAGCAAAGATGTTGCGAGAGTCACACTTTCGCACCCTTTTGAAACATGTAGTAACTTAATCTATGTGTAATGTCACGAATCTCGATATTTTCTAACGTACGAAAGTGCTAAGACTTTCTAATACAATTTTGGTAAAGAGGTGACTTTCTTCAACCATAAAGACTTTCTTTCTTTAACCATTATGGTTAAAGACTTTCAACCATTATGGTTAAAGACTTTCTGCACGCTAACCATTGTGTGTAATTTGTGTTTTACCAAGATGCAAACATGCGTGAGCACTTCTAAAGTTTGCTTTAACATATGATGTTATTAGAACGGACTGCGTCAGTTGTTTTGGATAATTAAAAAAGCTGAATGGGATTAAAATGAGCTTTGAGATAATGATTGATATAAGACCTGCAGCAAAATAGGTGATGACCTCAATAAAGCACAAGGTCTTTTAGTCGGGCTTCAGAAAAATCATTTTCGCGGACAATACAATAGCTGTCAGAGGCCGCTCAAATATGATGACTAGAGCAAGTAAAGCCAATTTTTTTTAAACAAGTTATTGCGGTGTGGTTTTAAGAGTTCCAGACACAAGAAGTAGCCTAAGTTTCAAAATCGTGATTTGATAGGTCAATAAAATATCAATTTTTTATCGTTTGGTCAATTGTAGCCTACGTAGGCTAATTGACAGGACCAGTCCAAATATTTCCTTTAAAATGCTAAGAATAACTGATATTTTAACAACTTATTCCCACGTTTGCTTCTGTAAAAAAAAGGTTTTTGATGCTTCACAAACTTCTGGCCAAGGACAGAAACTTAAAGTTCACTCAGTCAAATTTTGTTATGTCAATACAGTCAATTGTATTAGGTCAATAAAAAGTTGTCCTAATGATGACGCTATATTCACAATTATATTGAAAACATGTTTTATTGGCTACCGTACTTAAAATGCATAGATTAGAGTTTATTATACCACTTTCCGTATCACTGAGATCCACTTTGAGAAGCTTTGTATGAAGTGGCGAAGACGTCTCCATAAATTGCTTTTCGGTTAAGGGAAAACTTAATTCTAAGCAGGAGTGCTCAAGCATTAAAGCTTGATAATCACGAAGTGCTATTTTTTTCAAAAGATGTAACCGTGGCATGGTATCGGTGACACAAATGTGGATCGACATTCTGATGCGCGCATTGTCAACAAAGGAACCGGAATTGTAAACGGTTGCAGACAAGCTATACGGGATGGAAAAAGCTGCACCAGTAATCACATCTTCCTTTGAAAGATTGAAGTGGTCAATCATCAATCTAAACAAAATAGGTGTCAGTATTGATATGTTACTGATTAAAGTAATATCACTTTAACCAACTCAACCATGCTCCAATGGAGAATGGTATCTTCCTCTTCTTGTGAATGCGGTCCCGAGGATCAGACCGCAGACCACATCATCAACGATTGTATCACCTTCAACCTACCTAGCGGAGTGGAAGGTCTGCGTGTCTTGAATGACGAAACCAAACACTAGCTGCTCTCTAGTAGCATTCCAGTGTAGTCCGGGAACATTGTGTATCTGGGGTAGTAAAAGAATAGACCCTCCTAGCCAGAAGCTCATACGACGACCACTTTAACAAACAGTATGAAAAGAACGAATTTAAAAAACGTTTAAAAAGTTCACTCACTTCGTGTCAATAGGGCAGCCGACCAATTTAGTTTCTAGATGTCCCGTGTTGTCATGCAAGTTGCTTTCATCCAGAACTGTGTAATCCTCCCCGCTTGCTGTGTTTATAATGTACAAAGAAACCTGCAAAATGAAACAAAACTAAACAAAAAGCTTACGAAGCGAATTGAAGTCAAGTTATAACAGAAAAAAAGTACACTAGAAAAACTCATACAAATTGCCATGGTTCACCTCAAAACTATCCTTATTGCGTAGGCTTACCTGAACATCTGCGAAACCTTCGTTTGAAAAACAAACGAAAAACAAATCATTGTCATCGTCGAAAATAATTTTCTTGAGATCATAAATCAGCGCCAATCGAGTTGAACTTTCTTTTTTCGCGACTTGATGCACTTCAATGTCATGTAACTCCGCAACTCTATTATAAACAGGCCGCATTTCTATGAAGTCGTTGTTTGCAGGAATGACAAGCGCGGCAGACACGAACAACTTAAGGTTTTGCTGAAAAGGTTTACTTTCACAAACCAAACGTTGAAAGTCTAAATCTTTTATCGGTTTATTCTCTTCAGATTTGAACTCATCAGAACCTCCAGGATTAGATTGATCAAAATTGCTACTGTTGGTTGATGGATTGGCAACTGAGTCCTCATGACTTACGTTGCTTTCCGTTGGAGCAACGTAAGTTGTCGTACTTAATGCATAACTTGTTTGTTCAATAGTCGAATTACCCCAAGTGAAATCACAAAGACGATTTCGTGCCAAACTGTCTTGAAAGTGCATTTCAAACTGGATATGTAGTGATACAGGCTTTTCCAAATAAACAGAGTTGTCGCCAGAAGGAATCGATAATTCGCCATTGTTTGGTAAATGTGGCACAATTACGTCCAATTCTCCCCCACATATCACATCACAAATAAATTCAAAGTGGTGGTTATATGAGACAGTGTCGTTAAAAGCTTGACTGTTGGACACTTTCATATACAACATAACATTTCTCGCCACTGAGCGAAAATGATCGTCCTTAAGGAAAGGTTTTTTGTCTGCAAGCAACGTACAGATATCAACTCCAACTTTTAAATCAATCAACACTTCTACTCTTGCAGCCGTTGCCATGACCATATCTTGAGTGGTGAAGCTAACTGTTTCAACGAGAAATTTTATCTCGTCACTTGTGATGATGTCATTGTCACTTGTTTTGATGTGATCGACTGCCAAAATAACTTCTTGGTTCGCTGTTGCTGTTCTAACAGTTTTCATGTTATATTTGATCAAGAAAAGATTTGACACAGATGGTTTGATAGTGAAAGTGTCGTCTTCATTACTAACAAAATTAATATTTTCATATTCCGACACTGAGCGAAGAAGAAACTTCGCATAAAATATTTGTGTGTCACTAATTGCTATAAAGTCACCGGGACAGGACAGAAACGTGGAAAAAACTTTTATGTTATCTCTTCTGTCAAAATCATTGAAGGCATTCTTTTCATCTAACAACGCCAGTACTTCAACAAATCCACATGCTTGCCATTCTGCTGTGGCTAATCGAGCGGGCACTACAAAGTTTCCGTTTAGCCCAATGTTAACAATCCGGCTTTTGTCCGAGTCAGATTCTGTTGCGGGTGCAAGGGCTTTGATAGAACTTTCAAAAATCAACGCTTTTTTGGATTGATCCATGCGGCTTTTGATATAAATCGATAACCATAAATTCTGCAGCTGAGATGCAAAATTTATTAAAGCAGCACTGCAAAATATAAAGAAACATACTTATAACAAAACATATTTGATGCATAACAGCGATAGTGGAAACATAAACAACCACAACCATAACCACCTTCAGGTCCGTACAGATTTTAGTGTTCAAGATAATAACATTAGATAAACAAAAAAACACTTTCTTTAGCTGTTTATTGCTATCAGGAGCTATCAAAACTGAAAAAATGAATGAGAAAGTTAACTTTTTTTAGGTGTTGTCAAAAGTCTGTTATAGTGTCTAACACTTGAAATAACAATAAGTTTCAGTTTTTATTGTGAAAAGAATCAAAAAAGTTTTTGGCATGTTTTTTATGACAAAACGATGTCAACGACAAAATATTTCTATGTGACCGATTTAGAATTCCAATTTCTGTTCTTTTCTGTTTTGCTTCTTACATAGTTGATTTTGAAGCTTCTGTAGCTACAACCATATTGTTTTACTGGTTAAAATTGGTTCATTTTTCAGTAACAAGTTTCTGAGAGATCATTTTGTGATAGAGAAAAATAATGCAATAGCCTACATAACTTATTTAGTGAAATGGGTAAAAACAACCCAAGAAACCAGTGGGGACAAAACCGAAGTTGGATGATAATGATGATGATAAAAAGACACAGCATTAAAATAAAATATTTGATACAATCATACAAAAAATAATTTTGTAACTAAACAGCCATTTTCCGAGGTCACCTGTTTTTGTCACAGGAAATGGCAGCAGTAAATGAGTGATTCCTTTTCAATTCCAATGAATTTTCTATCTCGACTTTGAAAGATTGAATACGAAGTTTGAGGTCAATCTCATTCTCTGAACCACACCGAAGCATCGGACTGCTACGAACATCCATTGGCATATAGTTGTTAGCCAGCAGCAACTCTCTTTGCCTTACGTATGGTGATCCTGCAATGCAACTATTTTTGAAAGCATTTCTGGATATTTGCAAAATCAATACATGTATGTATTTTTAAAAAAACGCCAAAACATTGGGAAACGTACAAAATCTCTATGTACTAAAGACTAAAGTACAAAATCTCATGAGAAATGTAGTAGATCAAATTATAGAAAACTTGTTGTAAAACAGTTCATTTAAAATAAACATTAAGTTTCCGTATTATTTCAAAACATCATGACTGCTACGTTTACGTTTTTCATAGGCTTACGCGTTTTAACTTCACCACAATTGGTGAACACACATTGTTGATGATAAGCCACCCTGTGACTGTTTGAAATACCTTGCAAGATGAACAATAGATAGCTTGGTTTTTGGTTGCAGGCGAACTCTGGAACATGGAGATTTGCCTCGACACGTAACACTTGACTAAAAAAAATTTATTATCAATGGAGCATTTTGTCTACACGTTTTCAATCCGTAATAGTAAGTTCTTAGGCAGTTGTTTAAAGTTTTACTGACAAAATTAAATATCACTGTGTAGATTTTCATCAAAAAAGAAAAACCACTGAACTTCAGTAAGCTAATAAAGGAAACCTGTTGTTCAAGTTTTCTTTGTACCTGTTGCTTGAGGAGTTTGATATTACTGTTTCCACCTTTGTAACAATGATATGAAATTCTATGTCTTCTAAACTTGTAAACAAAGGGTCGTTTGATATATAAGCTTGAACGCCTCCAATGAAACGATTTCTGAAGTACAAAAGGTTATAGATGTCTCGACTTCGATCGTTGCTCGCCACTTGAAACGTCATGGCGACAGTTTGTGTTCTTCCGGTAACGATCCTTGTATCCGGGTATATCGGTTGCAAAACAAAACCTTCCACAACCAGCCAATCATCTATAAATGATAAGCATTGAATTACTTGAGTCATCATCGCAGCCGAATGAGTTCACATCCTCTTGCTTCCAGTATCTTTCATATAAACAAAGTGTTCCTGTACAGTGTTTGGGAGTGTGAGTGGCTCTAGGTATGAACACACTAAAGAGCGAGTTAACCCAGGTTTGTATGGAACAAAAACTATCCAATCTGGAAGATTTACGGTTATACATTCAAGATACCGACCTAGAACTCAGAGCATTAGGTAAAAAATATTGGTGGTAACTGAAAAAGGTGAAAAATATTACAGTTGAGAAAATGTTAAAATAGAAAGCAAACTGACCAGCACAAAGCACTTGTGCAGGATGTGATAACACGTTGTCCAGAGGCTTACTGTCGTCTGTGTTTGGGGCAACGACATCAACTTCAATTATCAAGAAAGCCCTTCCACAAAACAACCCGTTCCATCCATAACTTGTGTTGAAAGGCACAGAGGAAGATACTTGCAAAGAACTCGAGTTATCACCAAATGACAAGAAATGAGTGACTCCAGGCAAACGAGCGGCGGTCGCATGTACTTTTCTCCTGTAATTGCAAAAGTACAGACTAAACAAAACAATAGAATTTCTATTGAAACCAGAATTTTTTAAAAGATAGGCTACTTGCATTGCATAAGATAAACAAACAGGTCTTTCAATACTTCAAATTTATGCGGTGATGAAGTCTCAAGCACAAATTTTGCACTTAAATATATAGCCTAGCCTACAAAGAAAAAGTGGATTTTCTTCTACTACGATGATTAGTATTCTTGTAAGAAAGCACACCCTAGATTGGCTTCAAAGAAGAAAAGTTCAAAAAAAGAGACTCTTAAGAGATTACTCTTTCTGCTGCTAGTTCTGGTCTATGTCTTAACAAATAGCCACTTACATCGGATAGCTGGAGTTGGGTGACAAACTTAGCCAGAAGTTTAGTCGATAATCTCTTCCAAGTTTTTGTACATTTAATTCTGGATGAAAGAGCTCCGTTGTAATTTGGACCGTTATTTCGGTTTGTTTGCTTTCTTCAATAACAATGACGCTTCCAGAAGTGCTCAGGGACAGTGAATAATCCACATAGGCCAATCGATTCACATCACACTCAAAAACGTCTTCGTCAAAGCGCATATAATTTGAGACCTCAGGTACACTTGTGCCTAAAAATTCATATAAAATGGTTGCGGCGTGAAAATTGTTCAAGCTTTATGGCAAAAAATCCCAAAAGGTATTTTATAATTTATTAGTGAATAACTTACACATTATTACAAATAAACACATTAAACTGTATGGTGTGAAGCTGATGGACAAAAGAAATACCGAAGAACTTATGAACTTGCTTGGATTGAATGAGAATGTTGATAAGTTGGCAAAAGCGAATGGAGTGAGGTGGAATGGGCATGTTTTGAGAAGGGATGAAAATGATGTTTTGAGAAGAGCGCTGGAGTTACAAGTGGAGGGTCGTAGAAAACAAGGAAGACCCAAGAAAACGTGGAAAAGGCAAGTTGAGGAAGAAAGCAGCAAGGTGGGCTTGACAAGAGAGGACGCGTTAGACAGATCGATGTGGAGGCAGGGTGTGAAGGCGATTGCGGCAGTTTGAGGTGAATCCGGCCACCTTCGGTAACGGGGACATCACCGAATTAAAACTGGACTACTACTACTACTACATTAGGCACCAACATTGCTGGTGTGCAGAAGACATTTAACAAACTAACATTGCAACACTATGAAAGCTAAGTTTCTGAACAAAGTATACTGAAAAAATTGTTTTTAGCATTTCTTAGAAAATTGGTTGATGTTTCGTGACGTTCTACAAAAACCTCACAGTATTTTTTCATTAGCCTAAACTTCGAATGAAATTTAACACAACATAACTAAAATCACAAAGTTGTCCTCTTTCCCTGACCTGTACCAGTGAGGTATTGCAAGCAAGTTTGAAATTCCAGTGAACAAATGTCAGGCGGAACTGATAAAGCACTGTGACACAACAAGAGATTTTTTGACCCCACGTTGCTGACTTCTGTAAAATAAATAAATATAAAATTCACAAGTGCTTTCCATGCTTTACAGTTAGAAATAGATCGAGTAAATGTTATCCGCTCACGACACAGGAAAGAACTCAATTTTAATGACCAATTTTTGTTCCGCTTCAGTTTCTTTCACTGCGATACATGCAATATCTTAAAGGCATACTAAATGAAACTTTCAAACGGGAATTAAGCATTAAAGTGCGTAAACTGAACATTCAAGAATACATTTCACAAAAAAATACCGAATAAAATTTGTTTTCAATAGCACTGGCAAGGCCCAAAGTCCAATGTTTCATTTATTTTTCATTTTTTTCAAAATGACCAAAAAGTGGAAAACTGCTCGAGAACACGTCACTATCGACAGCAATAACAAAAGCCACGTTACCACATCTGATGTTTTAACATCAGATCTGATGTTTTGATGTACATACACACATAGCCTACAGTTAAATCGCCCGCAGTAACAACTATTGCGCGATCAGCCGATTGCTAGTCTATAGTGACGAAGCTGCACAGTCGCACGCTTCGCTGCTCACACCCATTCCCGTTTTGAAAGTTCTGACAAAAGCATGCGCGGAATGCTAATCAGACCGCAATGGGGCAAAATTTTATTGAAAATCGTTTCATGGTAGCATGTTAAACACAAAGAACGTGGAAAGACACCAAGTCAGGTTTTTCCTTTAGTATCCCTTTAAAAAAATTTAATAAACAAAACAATACTCTTACATTCCACTTACTTCGCTCTGTGATTTGACAATAAGAGGTTGAATTTAGTGCGTTGGAAGAACTGGTGTCACTGTTCCATTCCAATTGACAATCAACAAAATGCATTTTGACATTGTAGAAATCTTCGAAACTAAGTTGCAAATGATTAGGATAAGAGTCTTCAATAAACATTTCGAACGTGAAGTCATCTGCTTTCCCAGGAATCAACATTTTCGGATAAAAAGGTGGTTGAAAAACATACACTCCAAGATGTTCGTCTGAACAGAGCACAAAGATACTTTGAAGCACATATGTAGACAAACTGGTCATGTCAGTGTTGCTTGAATAGGTGGTAAGAAGTTGCAATTCTAAATTCCAATAGCGATTGCACAAATAACCATCTGACGGATAAAGAAACCAAACAGTATCCCATGACCATGAACATTCCGGAGTCAAGACCGGAATTTCAGTTGGCCAACAATGGCTTCGTCTATGCAAGTATTGGCCGTACTTTGATTGAACCATCTTCGTGGTGGCAAGCTTATCCTGTCGGAGATTTGTTTCAAACAGAACGTATTTTAAGCCAGAGTTCAAGTTGGAATGTTTCACATCAGGAGACACGAAAGCAGCGGATAGTCGCAGTTCAGAGGTGATTTGGTTTGCTTCAGAAGTTTGAGATTGATAATACTCTTTTAATGTTAGGCGCAGCTGTCTTTTTTTGTTAACAGCCATGACTGAACCTGCAAGCAAACGTGCCTCTGTGATTTCTGTGTACAGCCGTGGTGACTGATCACACGACCAACTTTCAAGAAGTAACGAAAAGAAGTTGTTTCGAATTTCATCCACTTCATCAACATCTCCTGTAAAAAAATTACAATCCAAATGAATTTCCATCAACAAAACATGTTGCTTGCGTTCGCTCAATAAGTTAAGTTTTACTTTGATAGAAAGCTTTTGCTAGAAAAACAATTAGAAGCCATACAACTGCCTAGTTAATTCGTGAAGACGATGGACTCCATTATGTGATTACTCCTGCAAACCACTGCCAAGTGCTTGACGAAATTTGTGTATACCAAACACACTAAACTAGGTAACGTGCTTAGGCTACAACTTCCTGCATCAAGCCTGGTGAAAGTATCATTGATTGGGCACAATACAAAAATCAATTTGATATTTTTTCGATTGGTTCACAGACAGCCACTTAATCGTGCTCAGATGTTCACGAGCCCAGGTGCAAACCAAAGCCAACTTGATGGAGCTGTTATTTTAATCCGATATTTTTACAATCTTATTGAACAAGAAAAATGGTGAATACCTGCAATCGCACGATTGGCAGAATGTCTGCTGTCAACGTGAAGAATTAAGTAAAGCAAGGAAGTATTGTAAGACGCCTTCAAGCAACATATCTTTGTTGTGATGTTCATATTCATCGTTATGATTCCGTTTACAATTAAAAGTCCATTGTGTAAAAACGTAGGCTGCAGAATGCTTCTAAAAATTGTAAAAAACTATCTTGGTAACTTATTGCAGAACTACAATTTTGGTAAAGAGGTGATTTTTTTGAACCATATACAAATAAAACCTAACAACCAGACGGCATTTAACATAATAACATGAAAATACACTAAAAATTACAAACGTTTTCGGCCATACTCATGTTAGCCCTTTTCAAATAACCAACTGACTGATGTTCTTGCAAATGATGACTGATGATCATAAAATCTTGCAATCCTCGCCTCAATAGGCATTTGTTTGCCGCAGGCGCCTCCTATCTGCGAAATGTCTTCGTAGGCAATAAAGCGTCATGTGATTTTGCCTCTCCTCTGCATTACCGTTTCATTCTTATGCGTTTCTTTTTTCGATTTTTACGTATGTAACTTACATCAGTTTTGTAATTTTAATTTATGAAGAACATCAGTTAATTGGTAATTTGAAAAGGGCTAAAATGAGTATGAAAAAAAAATTAACGCAATCAGAATATCTTGAAACAGTTTATAGAAGTACTGTAAGCTAAACCATATTATAAAAAGACGTACTTATTTGAATAGAAAGAAATCGCTTGTGATGATGCGATCATGTATTCTATGTCTATAGCGCTTTTTAGCTAAAGTGTTAGCACTCGCATTGACCATGTCTAAGGAACAAAAACTCGATACGTTTAAAACCACTTACCCAGTATCGCTACTTTCTGAAGCAATCGATTCAAACAGAAAATCAACTTCTTTCAACGGTAATTTGACGTCGTCATCGGACAGATGGTTATCGGGAGAAGCCCAAATCGAATACTCAAACCGACGCTCATCAAAACGATTCTTGGGAACTAGTTTCAACAAAGATAAATCTCCACTTTCCCAATTACTAGATACGCCTATTGTGGCTCTGAAAGCGATGTCATCATTGGACGGTAGATCTAACTTCATGGTTGTGACACTAAAATCAATAGCTGCCAAATCAACAGCAGCAACTTCTCCTGCAGACATAGTGGGTTGATCACACAACCAACTTGCTTTCGTCCAGTAAACTCCAAACTCGTTCCTAGCAGACCCACCGAAAAGCTGGACAATAGGAACGCTATTTCCAGTTACAATTTCAATACCAACATGCCTGAATAGAAAAACAAAACAAATATTGATGAACAGCGACTATCAAGGCTTCGCCCTGTGGTAGAATATTTATATTCAGTGGACATAAACCCAAGGAAGTAAATGACCGTGTCCATCTTCAAGCACGTCATCAAATGTCCTGTTAAAAACACATTCAAATCACGGAGAAAAAGTTAAACAAATTTTTATATAAAAAAATAACCAATGTTTTTTCTTGTACATAGTATAGCCTTCACAAGAATATTTCAGTAGAATAAGCAAAAATTTATGAAAATACCTCAAGCTACTGCAAGAAATCGACGAATTCCTAACGATAACATTTCCATCCATGATGTAGTGATTAACAAAATTTGGTGCGCTAAATGCTGCTCCAAATTTATTTGGTGGCTCCACTATTAGCATTTTTTCCATGACTGCAGGCCACACTGCTTGCGTATCAGACTCGTCATTACCAGGAATTTGAATCGAGGTCACGTGATGGGGTTGCAGGGGTACTTTTCTTCCTTCTGCGCTGTCGGAGTCACTAGCCCACATCCGTACACTAGCAACAGTTCGTTATATTAAACCTAGGTTATGTGTGTTTCCAACCTTTTTAATGAAACAAAAAAATTATCCAAATGTTAGGCATTGAACAACTAAACATCGATTTCGCAACTAAACGTATCGCAACTTCAGTGGTTGATTTGTTTGTTAAATTTTTGGGCGAGTCTTCGTTTGTGCTTCTTATTTTAGTGTCATCGCTAAATTCAAGTTTAATAATCAGCCTACACTCATTATTATCACTAAGCATGCGCTGCTGCTGTTTTCACAGGACCGCGGTCGGTAGCCTACTGTCTTCAAAGTGGTTGGTCGGCTATGGGCCGACCTAGAATCGATTCAAGCATAGGAGAATCAGTAACCGGACACCGGTCAGCCAATGGAGAGCTTATACCTCATTCTGGCATTGCACTGGTAAGAAATACGTTATTTTCAAGATCAACCTGTGTACCACACTATACAACTCTAAAATTTCAAATTGATTAATTATTTTAACCATTTTTCACATAGCATTTGTTAACGTTAAAGTTTCTCACAAACCTGAAGTGTTCGTAGAGAGAGTTTGTGTTCACTAAAGTTGCACAAGCTTCTGAAGAGAGCTGACATGCAACAGTAAACTCTATACGCATAGGAGAGAGGCGATCACGCCAAATGGAATCTTGAGAAGTTGTTACCTGAAAGTTAAAGTAAATAGTTTTCAACAAATTCTAAACACCAATAGTGAGGTCACGTTCTTCTTCCTGTTTTACGTCTCATTTTCCGGATGTCGGGGTAGGACGGGTCTAGCAAGGCACATACTCAGTCTCCACTCACCACGATCTAGGGGACTAGTGTTGGTCACCTGTCATTGCTACCTGTCATCATTACGTTGTATTTTAATTCTACCACAAATCTAACTTTTGAAAGCACTTTACGCTTAACATAAAAATGAATATAGTCGCACCTTTTTTAAAACCTATGTCAATTTACCTTTAAATCAATTACGTTAAAAAGAATATCTTTGGAACAGAGAAAACGGATTTGTGGCAAGACAGTCAAAGAAGAATAGAGGTTTTTGTCCAAATCAGGTGAGAAGCTTGCGTATCCAACCAGAGTGTTTACGTGACAATTAGTTTCATGCTGCGACAAGTTTGCTGGAGAAAACTTGCCAGAAACGCTGTAAGTCGTTTCAAAGTTGTGTACAATTTCTCTACTTCTAGTATCTGAAACGAACAATGCTTTGATATTAGCGAGTATAAGGTTGCTCATAGATTTTCGGAAAGTCAGCTTTTCTCTTGAAGAGAGCCAGACGAAAACCTGCAGCTTCGAGCTACGAGCAACCTTCTCGCTATTTTTAAGTTCTGTACCACCAACCAACTCTTTAAATGCCTTGATAACTACGTTAAAAGCACATTATCACAAAGTGCCTACAACCTATGAGTACACAAACTACACGTGTTTGGAAATGAAAAACTAATGTATAACTGAGTTACCAAAGTTTGTGGTAATATGTTGTCAACAAGCAGTTGAAAGCAACTCTATCATTGTCACAATAATTTTTCTGTAAGAGTGTACGGTAAAAGATCAAAAGTTGCAAACCTGTTATACTCAAGCTATTTGTTTCAAGTTCAAGAGCATCCGGAGCCAAAGACGACTCTTCGGACCTTTTAGAAGCTTGAATGACCAACTTGAAATTCTCGCTGCTTAACGCAGGAAAAGAAACGTAAAGCGGTGCTCTTATAACTACAGTCGCTTCAAAAGACACGCCGACTATCAAATCATTCCAACTGATAGTTTTGAACTGAAAGCATTGTTCTTCAGTTGAATCACACTGCTCAGAAGACTTGAGATGGGGCACTTCGATATTAGTCAACTGGAATATAGCGGCACTTGCTGAACAATCAAACTTTAAAGGGTAAGACACCATGTTGTTGTACAGAAGTTTATCGTGGTGATCTAAATTTAAGCCTATAAGCAGATGAATCCCGTCGAGGCAAGAAAATTCATTTGAGTCAAAAGCAAATCGGAGCCTTGATTGATAAGGCAAGAGAAAGCTTGTCGATAGAAACAGTTGGGAACGATTGGACAAAACAGACACTTTTGTATCAATCAAATCAATCGGAACGTAAAGGCTACTCAGTGTACTTAGCAACGTCGTAACAGCAAACCATCGATATTGTTCCGGTTGCTTTTCTAGGTTCAAAGCTAAGTTGCTCTGGTTAAGCACGGTTAACCATGCTTCCAAACGGAAACGTTGTCCAGGCTTTATCAAGGCTAGTCTTGTTTGGACAAAACCTTCCGATGCAAGTGGATCGTAAGGCGATGTCAACTCCGGGAATATCACGTAATCATTAGCGGCCAGGCTAACAAAGTCAAAGTCGCAGTCAAATTTCACTTCGGTCAACTTTGCATTTTGTACAATTTCTCTTTTTCTCACAAATGGTCGGCGATTAACAGGCGAATGAGAATAGTCAACAATAACCCCAATCACAACCTGGCCACATACATTTGCTGGAATTTCTGAAAATAAAGAATTACCGTAGTCATTTTTCTTATCTTAAGCCCAGTATTGCTTCACGATGGCAAGCTATAATGTGTATATTATTTCTACTAAACTTTATCATTTGTATTTACATAGTTTTATATGCTACAATTAGTTCTATGCTAAAGCTCATTATGAAAATGTAGCCTACATTTATTTCTACGTCCTATAGCTTTTCGTCTATTTATTGTCGAGAACATCAAAATAAAAGACTTGGGAATGCACTAACGTGATTATGTGCAAAACATACAAATTAACCTGCACTGACCACTCTTTAATTAACTGCATCTTTTTCATCCAAAATCACTTACTCATTCCAACTGTTAGGTCACTAAGCAGTAGCGTATCTCCACTTTTGATTGCATTCCGTAATTTTTCCCGCTGAAATGACGGGAGTTGAAGTGTTTTTAACTCTAGTAAGATGTCGGATTGTCTGCTGAAGGTGTCTTTATGTTCAATAAAATAACGGATTCCAGCGTTAGTGATGTTGGCAACGTGTGGCACAGCAGACAAGGAGTTTCCAGTATAAACTACTTCAAGCAAGTACTGTTCATTTGTGTATTCAGTTTCAAAATCTGATTCTGACATGAACGGATGCAAAGAACCAAAACCTGCAGACAAGTAGAAGTTTAAAAACACACATTTTCAATCTTTTCTGCTTGCATTAAGATTTATTAGACTGGCATGCAATTGTAAGATTTAGTATTTTTATGCATTATAATGCACCTGTATATGCACAAAAATTTTTCTATCATTAGTAACTGAACGTTTAGTTTTATGTCATGGTCAAGATTGAGACAGAGATAAATGCTTCAGTTCAGTCACAAGATTTTTAGAAAACGTAATATATAAGGGATAGTACATATTAGAAACTAGTACTTATGGCCCCAAAATCTAGCTGTTAGTTATAAACAATATCTACTTAAATAGCCAACTGTATTAGAGTTTTCAAGCTCATTTCTATGAAAATTATAATTTCGAACTAAAAAGTAGCAAGAACATCAACATACTTGACAATGTCTTTTTAATAAGAGGGCCTCGAAGAAATTCAAACTTTTTAACACGAAACAAATTGGTTCCAATGTAGTCCTTGTGTAAAGGTTCGCCAAGATCTATGGACAAGTTACCAAGAAAAACAAATGGAATTTCCTCGCTACCAATGAAAATTGGCACTGCCAGGCGTTCGTTTTGCAATGTTTCAAAAGGAGTCACTGTTAACTTCCCGGTAACTTTAACCTGCTGATGAAGACCTGGTTTGTTCTTTGATAGTTTGCTGAATTTTGGAAAGAGGGCATTTGAGATAGAGTATTCTGCAAGAGTGTACGCAACTTCGTTGGTTTGCGTTGTTTCGTGACATGCAGAATGTTGGCAAATGCTGATTGATAAACTTGCAGCGTTGCTCGCCTGCACAAAGTGACTCATTACAGCCGAAAATTCAAAACTGCAAACCATTGCTTGAGGAAAACCGACTCCAGAGAATTGTGAAAGTGGTTCTTCTTTTTCGTCAGTTGCACGTATCTCCATGAACGTTTGTTGAAACGACTTCACAGATAAACCATTTTCTTGACAATATATAAATATGTCTCGTTCTAGTTCAGGACAAGTTCTCTTTTTCTCTTCAAATACTATTACTCGCCTATTGGTAGAGAAAACTGAGAAATTCCACGACAACTTTCTCCAGCCGCAAAAACCTTTCGAATTCTGCCCCAGAATAACAGAAAAGTAACGGAACAATTCAATCCCCTTATCGTTATTTAATAGGAGGTTGGAATGGTACATAAAGTTGATCGTGGCTATTTCATACGCCTCGCAAGGCTTGACAAGACATGGAGCAGAAAGTTGAAGCACAGCTGACACGTGCAGTATATTATTGTCCGGTTGAGTACTCAAGTACAGATCCAAAAGTTCAGGATTGACTGGAGCTGCACGCTTAGCGGTTAACCTGCTGGCAATTTTGTTTTCGTAAAAGTCATCTGCTAAAAAGAAGTCAGGAAGTTGTATGAAGTCCAGAGAAAGTATCAAAGGGACAGTACGTGCATCGGTTAGACGCTGTTGCTGTGGACTTAAATTATCCTGACACAGTTGTACGTTTGAAGTATAAGACACCTCTTTTATGTTGTTGAAAAGATATGTTTCCCGAATTGGCAAATATATGTCAAACAACGTAACATAAACTACTAAGTTGGAATATCCGTCACAAAACAAGCTGGAAATGTCACTTAATGAAGCAAAGAAACTGTGCTTTAGTTGCATAACTTCTCCAGGGCGAATTGCATTGTTATGAAAACTTTGAGAAGACATTTCGCATTCAGCTGAAGAGTGTAACTTTAGCACGTTAGAAGAAAAGTTAAATTGGCCACCCGCATGGACGTGAGTAGAAGAAGCGTTTACATCTCCAAAATAAGCGTTGATTTGAGCAAAATCGTAACCAGCCAATCTATTAATCCTGTTTAAACCGGAATATTGCGCTTCTGTGAATACATTAATTGTCACAAGACCATCTTCCAAATGATTGAAAAAGGCTTTCGCAGAAATCAACTGAACGATGTCATTGTCATTTTCCAAAAAAACTACTTCGCTTTCTTTTGAATTGTTACTGTCATCCATTTCATATTTGATGTCTGCTCCACCAAAAGTAGCAGTAAGAACATACTTTCCAGAAATCAAAACTGTTTCCTTGCTAGGCACCGAACTTGATAAATGTAAAATACCTGACAGATGCAAAGTACCAAACTTCTCGTTGCAGAAATACGATGATTCCTTGTTGCCATGGCTTTTTTCAATCACGTCAAAAAATTCTTCTGTTATTTCAGCATCGCCTATTTCAACTTGTGAACCTCGGTATGGAGGAAGCAGTGACTTAGACATCACTGTCAACTTCTTATTCCTGAATGATTCATCGTCCTCCAAGTAGGGAGTTTTTGTTAAAAACGTCACGACAGCGTGAAACATTAAACTGCTGGTATTGTAAGGTACAAGATAATCATCGACAGAAAAACTCTCCAAGTTATAATCTGTGCCAATGCAATTGCACTCAACGGATGAAGGCTGCACTGTCAACCATAGGGAATGGTCAAAACTGTCGAAGGTTGTGTTTAGATTATTAGACCTATCAAAGAACACAAGCCAAAAATAACGCACACTAGAACACAATCCATAATCGTTCAATGACAGTTTAAACCGAACGTTAACCAAATTTACAATATCTCCAGGCTCGAGTTTAGCATTTTGATCAAATGCAGAAAAGTCCAATTCTACCAACTTTGAGGCATTTAAAACATTTTTGTTGAGTGTCGAGTTTGTGCTGCTGCTTGGGAAAACATCCATCATCAATAGTTGAAAGAAAAAAGACGCATTTTTCAACTTCATTGGTTTTCCAACGTTCACCAAAGAAGCATTCACCACAATTTCGAGACTTTCTTTAATAAAAAGTTTATTTGACTTTCTTGGCTTCCACTGAAAAGACTTGCTGTTCAAAAGTAATTTACGGCCACAAAGTTTATGAAAAGTGTGACGTTCGTGCGACGTCATAGCGTTCTTGCTAATCAGACACAACTCTCCGTCGTTGAATTGCTTGCAATTCATTTCAGAATCTTTCTCATTAAAATTTATGCTATCTGGGTCAATGTTGGTCACAGATAAGCATTGATTTTCATTCAGTGATCTTACAGAAGTAGATTTAGAATCGTATTGAATCGGAAGATAACACAAGTGAGTAGATGACTGACATTCTTTTTCGTGCACAAAAAAATTTGCAACCACGTCATAAAACCGTGTTCCATCAGCAGCTGGAACAGGAATCTCATTGGATTTTAGGTCAGGATTCAAGACAACATATGCGCAAGGGTGTAAACCTGGAAGGCTGTTTCTGGTCACCTCGTTGCACGTTATTCTAAAACAGATGCAAAAAAATAAAAACAAGTTGTAGGCTTATGACTTTCAGTAAGTAAGTTAGCGTACATAGTACATATGCTATAAATTGAATGAGGCTGTTCACCATTTAGTTAAATAACGTCATACGTTCTACTGGTGTCATTGTATGTTTGTGGCAACAAAAGGGAAGAAATCAAATCGATTTTACAAGTAACCTACTTAAATACATCTGCATCCTCCTGCATCACCATAGCAATAGAAAACTCAGACCGTACGCTGCTGAACAAAGGAAAATCGGATCCACTGTCGATAGAATTAGAAACCGTAATTGCAAAGCCAACATGCGAAAGCTCCTGCAACATATTAAGTGCAACATTAAATGAGCCTTTCTTTGTTTTTAAGTTTTTTTTAATGTGAAATGTATGCTAATGGAGGAAAAACGGTTGGCTTGCCTAAAGCAAAAAAAAATCCAACCTACAAATCGTTCGAGCATAACTTTCTGAACTGTTCTTACCTCAGACACAATGAATTTTTGAGAAGAATTGTTTGCCAGAAGCGTAAAATCGTTTTGAGTACAAACAAGAAGTAGCTTTGTTGTTGCAACGTTGTCGATGATGCTGCTACTTCCAATGTCAGAATCCCAAAACAGATAGTCTCGGTTTGGAAGAATGGTGGCTCCAAGGTACACATTTGAGCCACATAAATACATCATCGAAGAAGAAATCTGATAGCAAAAAATCATTGGTTTGTGCGCACTTGTGACAAAGGGATAATTGTTCAAAGTTAATGTTTGGTGGTTTCATGAACGTGGTTACATAGGTGAAAATAAAAACAAAAAGATCTTAAATCAGTGCATTACTATATCACAGACAGCCTATAGAAAACTCCCGACCTGTAATTGGATGGTTCCACTCAGATCGATAGTTCGTTTAAAAGCAGCGCCTTCGACATCAGCGGTATATTCTTTCCGCAACAAAAAATCCAACCTTGAATCAAGATTCACGGGCAAATAGAACACCCCAGTTAAAATCTCTTCTGGAAGATCAGAACGCCACGTCATGTTGTTGAGTTGTTCTGCTACTTCGACCATAGGTGGAGCGTGATCGGAAATGAAAAATTGCAGTTCAACATTGCGTGCTTTGACGTTGAACGGAATCTGAAATTTGGAAGTTAAAAACCAACCTGTCAAAATTGCATGCATAACAATGTAAGTTAAACAACCAAGTATCAAAAGGAAAGTAGCCCAAGTAATCACGCGGTAGGGTCAACCACCAAAGGCAGTTGTTAGGTATGATGTAAACCAAATAGTATTAATATCAGTAGTGAACGGAACAGACATTGCATACACTACATTACTTACACTTTTTGTAAACACGAAGTCAGCCAACAGGTTAAAGTTTATGGACATTTTTGGAGTCAATTGCTTAGTATTTACAATCCAGTTGGTGACCCTCAAGTCGCAGAAATCTACAACAGGTGGATAGAAAAGATAGTTTTGATACACGATTAACAATAAAGAAGTAAGCCTTAAAAGTGCAAAGCAGTTAGACTACAAGCAATCAACACTAAAACACCCAATTCCATAAATCAGTTTCAAAGCAATAATAACAACACCACTTTTACAAGTATCGATGCATTTTACAATCACTCATACTTCAATAAAACAAGAAAATCCGGTAAAAATTAACTTGTGCAACTTTGTTCATTGAAAAGTTCGAATGGTTATCGGAATAATATAGGCTACTTCTCTAGCAAGAACTGCAATGTTTATATGAAAACTCGCAACCATTAGAGTTCTATTGTTGTTTCACTGACACCATGTTATAATGCGGAAACGCCAGTGAAGCAACACAACAACTTAGGCTACACGTTTTTGCTTTTACTAACTCATTTATTAAATGAACACAGCAACTCTGGTTAGATTTTTATGTGTTGGCTTGCGGAGTACAATAGTCCTTGATCGTGCTTCACCACAAAAAGAACATTAGCCTCATCAGCATATCTACAAATAGAGATCACGTTTCGTTCATTAAATGAATGATATAATCAAATACTTCTGCAATAGTTTCCAACGTCACCCTCCATTTCAATGACTTGAGAAGTAACAAGGCCTGACTTTCTGCCATTTTTGTTTTCCATGATCGTAGTGACAAAAAACTGTTGGTGGCCACAAAATTCTACAACTTTATCAGCGTAAAGATAAGCTCGATGTGTCACAGTTCCTACAACATAAATCAAGTGGTTATGGTTATTTGTGGAAATGGCAATATCTTGGTAATGGTAAGAACAAAATAGTCTTCTTTCCTTGTGTTTTCTTCGTTAACGCTAAAAGTTTACATGTTTATCTGAATAGTGTACAAGCTGATGCTTCATATATATATAAGTAGGCTAGTAGAGAGGAATAACTATATTTGATTAAAGTACTCAGTGCATTTATCACTTCATTTCAAGTTGTTCACCGAAATAATCCTATTCGTAGATGTATGTAGGCTACTACCATTTGCATAGTATCATAATGTGCAAGGTAACAAGTACTCTAATGTCACCTTTCTTTATTTTGACGGCCCACAATACAAGCGTTAATACTAACACGTCCGGACAGCACACATTTGGCTTTATACGACTTGTCACAAACTTTTTACGCAACACTGCAGCTAGAGCAACTCACCAAACATAGGACCTTGGCATAACGCACGAAATTGGTTTGAGCAATCTCTAGAAATGGTTTCCACATCTTCTTCAAGTATTCGATTCATTGCACAACACAAGCCACCGTCACTCCTCGGTTCTGTTGCTCGCCACACCTCAAAATATTTTTCTAAAACAAAAGATTTAAATCTTTGATTAACTGGTATTGGAATATATCGCACAGTTTTCGTGATATCAACGAGAGCGATACTCAATCACCTAAGTAAGAAGAAAAGCATCCGATTTAAACAAAACTCACAAGTTTATAAAAAATTTAAACACAGCAACATAGAAAAGTTTTCAGAACTAATAGCAGTGGCGTATTCTCCATGCATGCAAGGCATGCACTGCATGCCTTGCAATTCTGATGAAATCAGAAATCTTTCAGAAACCACGAATTTATGCGCAGAAATTGAAAAGGTTAATAGCAGAACCATCTCGCTCTCTTAATTTCAATATTCGAAACAACTGTTCGTTTTCAAAATTTGGAAACTTTGGTGACCTGGCAACTCTGCATGCTGAGAGGAGCTCAGCCATGCGTTGATACTACAATTTGCCTATTCGCCGCTCTTTTACAACAGCGTGGTGCAAATGGAACCAAGCCATGCAGATTTGAAATTGCATGCAAAACAAAAATCACGATCTCAAGACAAAGTTGCCAGATTGGTCTTTTTAAGGCAAAATTTCAGAAATTTGGGGTTTTTAAAAAGTGTTTGGCCGGACTGTTTTTGTTTGGACGCTTGGTCTTTTTTAGTTTTCCGATTGGCATTTGTTTGGCCTTTTTTCTTTTGGAACTCATAGTTTAAGTCCTTGCGGTTTTCTACTGTAGATAGTATGACATAGCCTACTTGAGACCTAAACACAGTAGTTTAAAAGATCATCAAGAAAACGGGTCGAGTGTATGCTGAAGGCCATACACCGCTACATAGCGCTTCAAGTCCGCTTTCCTGCAATGCAGGATAAAGATATAAAATTAAGACATTGGATTCATGGTGCGTTCCAAACCTCATTTTTTTGCAAAACAGCTCAAACAATTATCAGCTAAGTAGGCTAAGGCTCAAATTGCAGGAAAAGCTATAAAACCTACGGTAAATTTGCAAAATTTTCCTGGGGGAGCATGCCCTCAGACCCCCCTACACTGGCTATGACCCTCCTTCTATTGCATGCCTACGAAAATTAACCAGGATACGCCACTGAATAATAGACACATTCTTTTCACCTTGTGGGTGGGATTTAGGTCTTGCTAGTTGAGCGACGGTACCGTCCACCCATATCCATGTTCCATCTGACGTGGTATCGCTCATTCCTTAAACCAAACGCAACATTTAGTCAAGAAAACAAAAACAGACTGGGCGCAACTAAATGGCTTAAAGATGTATAAAACAACATTTAAAACTTACAGTCATACAACTCAGACGTTAGTGAGCTATATCATAGCTCCATTCAATGTATGGTTTTTTGTTGACTTCGGCGAAGTTGAATGAAAAGAACAATTCGTATCGAAAGAGGCATTTAACGAGATGGGCTTCAGTGTGACTTCTCCACATAAAGTGCCCACGGGAGTCAAACATCTTCACTATATTCAGTAAATGAAATATTCAAAATCTGAAATGCTTCACTTCTTCTTCTGTAACAGACTAATCATGCTTGATCACTGATTTCCCGTATAAAGTCCCTCCGTTTTGTTCTATGCTTCGTTTTTGTTCTCAATTCAAGCATGCTTTTCAGTCCCGTAACTCGCTTGAATGTTGTCAAACTATTTCATTTTTGTCGTCGTTTTGTTCATTTGCTTTGCACCACCCAATCAAAATTTCAGTTTCTAATAAGCTGATTTTTGTAATGTGACCAAAGTATCTTAGCTTGTTCGACAGATGCTGTTAACTGGAACCCAGTTATCATCTTTTTATTTGGTAACAAATTACTGTAGTTTATTTTTCTTTCTTTCCAGCCAATCCGCAGTACACTCATGTGACAGAACATTTCAAAACGTTTTAAGATTACGATATTTGTATGCCCAAATTTCGCATCCATATGTAGCAATTGGGAACATGAGTGTACACAATAATCTTCATTTTTTTCTGCCAATTTACATCTGTTTTCACACCGTTGATGTTACAGCTGTTTTAGCCATAGCAATCAGTCGTCTAATTTATGTGTTATCACCCTAAGTAACTAAATGCCTGTTATGATATTGCTCATATAGCCGAAATCTTGTATTTCAATAAAAGAGGTTCAACCCTCACCGGCTTACAGGTCAATCGTATATAAGCTATCGAAAGCAACTTTGTGAGCCTTTAAACGTGTAAACTTTACTGCGACAAAGCAACAAGTGTGCACTGCACAGTGCAAAAAATAATATTCTTGTATCTTAGCTGCATTAGTTGGACAATGTAATAAAAATACAAACTATGTCGTATTATTAAATGATTAGCACTGTACAGAATTAGTAAGTATTGTAGATAAACAAAATTAACTTTACCAATCCAGACTAGGTCTTCGAAATCTTGCGCTTGGGCCATGCTTGTGAGAAACTGTTTAGCCGCAGGGTGTTTCAACACAGCCAATCTATAGCCAAGTTCTCTGCAACAAAGAACTCATTCACTGAGAAATCCTGTGCTAGCAGTTGTGTTTTATATAGTGGCTTTATTTAACTTCGACCTCAGAATCAAAATCTCTTTTTTCTTATTATATCTCGAAAGTCGCAACGCGGATAGATATTTCAATAACTGATGAAAGCATTACAAGAATTGTTTAACTATTGTAATTAAACCACCTCGAAATTTAGAACTATGCTAATTTAATTCGTAGGTACCAATTGTTAAGTTTTTGTATGATATATGTATGTAACAAACGAAAAGTCGAATGACTTTAAAATCACAACAATTTTCTAACAAACCTCAATTAAAAATGCAGTTGCCTTAAATGAACAAACAGATTATGACAAATAATTTTCCATCCGGCAATGTATCCAATATACAATCTCATAAGAAAAAGGGAAAACTTTTAAATTTTAATAAAAACATTAAATTAACGATTTAGTGGATTTCATTTAGCAAATTCTACTATGGTATCAAAAACAATTTTAAGCACAAAAAAATAAAAGAGCCAGATCGTTAACAGGCACCTGCACTGCTGTTGGGCACCATCGAATGAAGTGGTTTGCTGTGAATAGAAGTAGTCATACCCATTCTGGTAGTGAACTTCTTGATTATCTGTAAAAAAAAAATACAGTACTGGTACACAATACAAAATCTCAAATCCAGAAACACCAAAATTAAAACTTTTATTTGATAAAATCGAGTCAGAAACACAGAAGCATTTACTTTATTTTTGAGCCATAAATTGTAGAAGCAAATATTCGCAAAATAAACAGTAGTAACAACAAATTGATACGAACATTACTGTAACTCAACATTACTGTGACTCGACATTACTGTGACTCGACAATACTGTGACTCAACATTACTGTGATTAGACATTATTGTGACTCGACAATACTGTGACTCAACATTACTGTGACTCGACATTGCTGTGACTCAACATTACTGTGATTCGACATTACTGTGACTCGACAATACTGTGACTCAACATTACTGTGACTCGACATTGCTGTGACTCGACATTACTGTGACTCGACATTATCGTGACTCGACATCCTTAATTTTTTCTGTGGAAGTTTTTCTTTTGCCTTTATCATTTTTATTGTTTTGCGAAAGGGGAGAGTGTTAAAACGAGAGTGAAAATGTTGCAATTTGCACCAGTTTCCCAACGAAGAACACACACGAACTACTCCCTATTGCTCTTTCACTCAGCATGACCTTTCACAATAAAAAAAAGCAACATCACGCTTCTGTAAATGCCTGCGACGCTCACTGACACGTATCACGTTTTGATTGGTGAGCAATAATACGAAGTAATCGTTTTAAAGGGTGGCACTAGCTAACTAAAATTACCCTCTATAAGCCATGTATATATGATTAGATTTAAAATGTCACATCAATATAATTAATCACAATTGTCCCATGTGTCTCACAATAAAGATGATGAAATTTAAATTGTTTTCGTTCTATACCCCTAACCCCACTATACGTTTCAATAAATTTTAAATGAAACCTCTCCTATATGAAGACTTACTGTAGACAAAGTCAAGTAGACCGATTGAATATCTTGATATTTCAAATTTTACATCGCTCTGGTCAGAGGAAAGATAATACACAATGTCTGCACTTGAAGCTTCAAGATTTAAATTTTGAAGTTGAAGAAGAATTTCATCGTCGCGAACAATGTCGATGTCAAGGTGAAAATCGAGAAACTTTCCTTTGTCGTCTGCAAAAGCAACGTAAACTTTTTTCATGGCTGTAAAAGAAGTGTTTACGAGTTTGCAAGGTGGAAATCCATGGGTACACCTCTGCGTGCATAAAGCGAACGAGATTTTTTGCATTCGATGAGTTAAAGTGTTGAACACTTCGTTTCAAGGCATCTTATTTTTTAAAACAAAAAGTATTACCAAAACAATCTATTACTATTGAACCTTGGTCTTCTGTCATAGACAGTTTGTCAATGGAAAACCATATGCCATAGTCATCGTCTGCAAGTAGACTCATACAAAGCTTCGTCCACCATTCAGAAGATATTGAAAAAACTGCTATGTTGTTTTCTGTGACACTTTCTTTAGGTGATAACGATACATCATCCAACACAACCGAGCCAAAACCAAATTGCCTTGAACATAATTGGCGTGACGGTGATATCTATAAAAGATAGGGAAAAATATTATTGGTACAACACAACAACTGTAACTGTTTTATATGAAGGTGAAAAGAAAACTCATGATTTCTTTCCTGGTAAGCTGTTGGGATAGAAGGTATCGGCTTTCATCTCAAAATAAAAGGAGGGATTGAGAACAAGTTTTCACACTAGCTGCTTCAATTTACTGATTGCATTCCTTCATTGCCAAAATTAAATTGTTATCATAAATGCAAAAAAATGGTTTTGTGATAGAAAATTATGGTTGGGGTTTTACAAAGTATTGATAAATAATTTACAAAAATGTGAATGCATTATGTCTTTACGGTGGTTCTTCATATAAACAATAAACATGCTAGAAGAAAACACACCAAATCTTCTTGAATATAGAGCAGAGATCCCTAACCAGCTGGTTACAAAAACACTGAGAAAAAGTGATGGTGATCAAGGGAACGAGTTGATGAAAGAAAATTTTTGACTGTCGAGAGAATTGACTACTGTAAAGACAATTTCAAAAGCGATTGACTACTGCCATTCGATGAGCGCTGTAGTATATTATCAAACAGCATTTTGTCGTTTAAAAACAACAATTTTTTTAGAATTAGCACAATAATTGAGCAGAAATGATAAAAAAAAACTCATTGATTTCTATTTGTAAATAGCTTTGCAATACCTTGAACGTGTGATTGAACGTACGGTGGTCGTCAGATTCCAAAGGGCTCGAAAGAGAAGTTATTTCACTCTCTGAATTGATTGTCAAACGAAAGTCACTGGAAAGCCATATTAAAAAAACTTTTATTCAAATTTTTTTCGAATGGGACATGACAGTTATTTTATATCACTATTTACGGAGACAATACAAGTCATATACGATTACTGTAATCGGAGTGCAATTTCACTTTCACCTCATTAATTAAAGATTACAAAAAGCGTTAATTCAATAACGTATTTATAAATACGCTAAGAGTCCTCTACAGTCCAATTGGCAATACCGATCCCGAATAGTCACTTTGCTTCTCTGGACGTTTCTAATACTTACTGCAACTATTTTACACGTGCTTTACTTTTGAAATTTTTAAAAGAAGCTTATGATATTGTTAACAACTTTCCGCTTTGCCAAAAGCTACCTGTAGGTTTTGGCTCCAATGTCAATCGCGGTGGAAATATCTAGATCTCTTTCATCGTGCAAGTACAGCTTTAACATTAGTGTAGGAGAGCTGATTCTCTCTTCCAGTACATTCATAACCTGTGCAAGTGTGCATTGCATAAACAACCCGATATAGTCACATTGGCTTGAAAAACTTTGCACAAAATCTTAGTCTCGTTCATCCTAAGCAAACCTTCAGTTGAATATCCGCCACAAGTACATCACTTTCCCCATCTCGCTCCAAAGTTAGTTTCGAATAGGTCATTGATACGTCATAGACATCGCCAGAACAGCGTACAAAAACCTGAAGTTATATGTTATATGAACAATGAATATCGTACCGTACTAAAAATTTGATGTTTTTCTCATCTAACGTAAATGACCGATCAATATTTCTATTTAAACAGAAATGACAGTTGGCAATGACTTCTCTTTTTTTAGTCATCGAGAAGTAAAATGTTATAATACAAAGTTTTAGTGTATTTAACATAACGACCTGTGTTTCCAAATCGTTATTGAGTTTAGAGAATTCCTCATAAACTTCTATCGAATTGATTTCATTGTGCAAACCCACCACTCCGCATGCACGCGTCATAGGTGTAATAGCACTGAAAAATGAAACAAGATCAAAATGAGTTCATCTCGTTCTTCAACTTCAAGCTTTGAGATTATTTTTGACGTCAAGCAGTTTGGGTGTGGTTGGTTCTTTTACTTTGCACGATCAATTGGTGCTTAAAATTGATATTCCCCAATTAAACAATAAATGTTACTTTTGCTACTCAGTGTCGCCTGATGGTACTTAGTTCGAGTTTATAACAAAAGCAATAGACATTATACCATCATAAGAATGAAGAAGTAGTCTTCTGGTAAATATTTATATCATAGCCTACTTGTTCGTCATTACGCCAAAACAAAAACAACACAAATATGTTTTCAATTTCCAATAGAATTACGACAAAATTAAGTTGACCAATCGATTGTTTGATTTCAGTAACAAACTACTTCAGATCACAATTTTCTTAGAAGCGCCATGTACCTGTGACTGATTGTAATTTCACTGGTGTAAGAAACAAACGAGCGATTTTGATCGTCTGCAGAAAACTCGATTTGATCCAAGTTGATCACATGAACGCCTATGTCCATTGACCATCGCAAACCGGCACCATATCGAACTAATGAAGTTTTGATAGAGACTGGCACAACGAGAGCTTGCAGAGAAGCGTTAGATTTCACACAGACCTTGGAGTGATGAACAAAAATAAATCAACATACAACGATGAGATAAACTATATTTTAAAGTGCCCAATTTTTAAATCCGTGATCACGTCAAGCTTAAAAATAGCATATAATGTTGGCTATTCAAAGAACACTGTGACCCAATCAAGCAATTTTTAAACATGCAACAAATCTTCGTTTGACAAATCTCCTGGCCACATTACATCGAAGAAACAAAATTTCAAAAAGGTCCTTACAGTGTAGCCTACTTTAGATATCCACTCAGCCATTTTACGTAAGCATGTATGTCTCTCTTGCAACTGTACATCAGATGAATGCAGCATTTCAGCAGTTGGTGCGATAATATCGGAGACAAGTTACAGTTAGTGAATATGCAGTGTCTCATCAAGCTGACACAAACCAACTAATAACCGAGACAACAACATTATTATAAATAACTTTATACTATAGGCCAGCATTTCCACACAGAAATTTTAAGATAAAAAAAACACCCCACCTGTAAATCTTGACTAAACGGAATCCCAGGCTCAATGCGGATTGCGTTACTTTCTTGATTTACTTTTCTCAGCGACAAGTCAAATCCAGTGCAAGCACAGGAGATAGGAATTGATGTGACGTCATTGTCAAGCACAAGATCGTCAGGATAATTGTTGCTTTTCCAAACCAAAGATGGCACCCATGTCACAATCAGATAATTTGTTCGACAACACACAGACATGTCAATTGGGTTCGGATACAATTCAAGTTTCAATGTTATTTCCGCTGATCTGCTGCTTTCTATATACCGAACATTAAAAACACGTTGTAGGTTAAAAATCTCACTACGGTACTTATCATATACTGGTGCTACAGAGACACAGCAAGCCTATTTTTATTGTTATGACGTGAGGATGGTGATTAAAATTTGGATTAAGTAGATGTACAAAGAAGGCAATATTCATGTTTTCCGTTTACCAGTCAAATTACATTCTTTTTAGATTGTTTCAAAGATCCAGTAGCCTAGTCGTCACGCGAGCCTTTTTGAAGTTCGTCCGACGCTTTCAAAACTAGGCCTTGCTACCAGTTAATATTATCTTAAAATAATACAATGAAATATGAAATTATTTTCGTTTTTCCACGTATTATTCGATAAAATATTCAGTTGAAAACATTCAACTGAAAATACTTTACCTAAAATCGATAAAAAGACTTTGTCTTCCTGAGAAAGGACAAAATCTTCATCCGGCTGCAAATACTGATCTTCAGACAAGTAGACGCGAAAATAAGAAGCATCCTTGATGGCCCATGCATCGAAAGATTGCACATTGAAACGGTTGTTGTAAAGTGAAATCCATATATTGAAGTTTGAATTGATGCGGTCGGGAATCACAACCGTTTTTTCATCCGTGATTTCCAAAGTTAAGCGTAAATTGTACAAAGCAAGAACGTCACTAGGACACTGCAGTCGCACCAGCGTTGGGTTTCTTTCAGCTTGTTTGGTCACTTCCATCAACAAATAGTCATCATTTTTATTCTGACCAGCGGTTAGATTAGCGGTAACTCTCAAGCGTGAAGGGCGACCACAAAATTTCGCAAAACTTGTCGATTTCAAATCCAAGAAGAGTTGAAATTGCGCGGCTTGACTGAAAAAAGCCAAAAACAAGTTTAATGCAAAAACCTTTGAGACTTAAAACATTTGAAAAAGATCATCTTTAGAAAATATATAGGCTAGTTACTACTTGAATCATGTCTTATTAAAAGGTTAAAAAACCTAAAGTGTAATTCAATTAAATGTTTTACCCAATCATCGGTTTCAAAGTGCATCGCCAAGCTTGACTGAATTCATTAAAAAAAAAAGAAAACGTTTTTGTAAAACTGAAAATATAAAGGCTTACACTTTAACAAAAACATAAAATTCCAAACAATCAAGACAACACAAACCTAAATCCACTCTGTGATGTTGTCCTCCAGCCTTCGATTCGATTAATGTTATGGATCCCAAGTGAAAGATTATCAACTTCTCCAATGCCATTTGCTTCCAGAAAGAAAGCGTAGGAAGGATCCGGATACCATGTAATGTTAAAATGTTTGTATTTTTGGGGAAGTTCTTCAACCACTGGGATGGTCAACTCGGTTTTTGCATAAACATACAGGCCAGAGTCAAATGAAATGTCTTTCCTGATAGTGGAGTGTTGCGATTCGTTGCACTCGGCCGTCAAAGATGGCAAAACGCATAAAGAACTTATTCCGATACTGAATGGTCGTATATAAAAAGCGACGGCAGGAAGTGAAGGAAAAAGCGCGCAATTAACTTTCAGCCAAAAACTGCCGCTCAAAGGAGTGTAAGATACCGAGAGATGGTGTGTTTGAGAAACAGAAAATTGTAAAGCGACAAAAGATGTTTCGGATGGAACGTTGTCGCAAACGCATTCGTCAGGTGTGAAAGGAAATTGCTTTGTGATATGCTCAACAGCTTGCGGTTTGACAGTTTGAGTAATAAGTTCAGACAGGTATCCATCTGCAACATCCCACTCGCAATTGCTGGATACTGCCACTACTCGATAAGTGAACATGTAGGGATTTATGTTATATATGCCGTGATTATTAAGGTTTCCAGTTACATTTATAAGATATGAAAACAATGGGTTAAGAAGTGGATATGAAGCTTCCCCGTCGCTTGATGTTGAACCAACAAAGTTGAATATCTGCAAGTTGCAAACAAGATTAATGCGTCGTCGAGAAGATTATAAACAAGATTGTTTTTTCATTGTCTGAAATTTTGTAAATGCTGCTGGATGAAAATCAAACTTAATTGATGAGTTAAAGACAAATCTGAGCATCCAAAAAAATAATCATCATTGAAATGACTTTTTCTCGATGGCTATTCATTACATCAATGGCTGACATGACGATTGTCAAAGTTTTTGCCGCAAAAACACTCAAAACTGCAACCAAGGGAACTGAGCCATCACTTTAGGCTACTGGTAGTTTCTTCGCAGAGTATTCACTGCATGACTGCAGTGAGCTTTCATCACTGTACAAATGTCACGTGACAAGCGCGGGGCAAGGCTTTCGTCGAGTCTTTGGTTTTTTGCAAATGAACTCTTGAGAAGAATTCACTATAGGGAAGTGTCAAAAAAAAAAAAAAAAACTATTATTTTACGTAACACTAAATATCTGAGATTGCAGAGAAGACCGCCTATAACCATAAGAAATACACTAACCAGTTAATTTTTGAACCAACTGCAATTACCTTCAAGTTCTCCAAGCTCAATGTATTTCCCAAACAGGAAATGTACTTGTCAATTACTTTGTGACTTTTAGTTTGATGTTTGTCAAGGGAACAGGTTAAAGATAAAGAAAATGAAATAGTTTTCTCACAGAAATGCATTTTCCACATCAAATCTTTGTGAATTTCAGGATGTGCATGAAAAATGTTTCTAGAATTTATGCTTAACATCACATCAGTTTCGATTCTCGCTAACTCGGACGAGCTTAAATCGGAAGGAGAATTTTCACTGATGACGATTATGCATGTTGTCTCAACTTGAAGTTCTGTATCAGGTAAAACAGTTGTCACGTGAACTACAGTGAGGGATATCTCTAGGGATAGCATAGAGAGGGTCGGAGTGATGAACAATGGCTGATTCTCTTCTGCTCCAGAAAACTCTACTTTATCGATGTGTGCATAGAAAGGGATAGAAATACAGTAATCATCACTCAGTGGCAAAAAAACTGACTGAAAATTGTTGGTTTCATCTCGCTCGTCAATCTAGAAAATATAAAAACTTCAAAAGTTTCCAATTGATAATGAATTTTGCTTTCATAAACGTAAATGTAAAACCGATCTAAACAGTAAACTTGCGATATGTTATAAGCATTTGAACATGATTCCGTCTAGACGTCAAATCTTTTCTAATCACCAAAATTTAAAGCCAAATATGTGCTATAAAGTATAGCATTTTTACGAAAATTTGCACAATTTTCTACATTAGGTCGACAACATGAAATCCAAACTTCGAATAGCTTGAAACGACAATAAGGGCACGGGATTGACCATCGCTGAATTAAATGTTGTGAACAATCAGAGTCCAATCATTAGACAGTGAAGAGGGGTTTTTGAGAAACTGTCGTCGTTAAAGCATTTGGGGGGAGGGTCGATATTTTTACCACCCCGGCTTGGCGATGGACCACAGCGAGAGAACGGGAAGCCTAGTCAGTTTTTGGTCTGATTGTAAATTGATGGGTCAAAAACTCGACTAAACAAAAAGTAATGCACTTTAGTTTAATAGGAAGAAGCAAATCAATCGTTTTTGACCTCCATGAACAACGAGATTTTAAATGTAAGACCTACTTTTCCAGAAGAGTATGTACCAGCCAAGACGTCGCTGTCCACCCATATAATAATACTGCATTCTGAAGTTGTCACTTCCCCTAAACCATAACAGTACTGAGTACATACATTTTAACAAATAGTTAGCGAAAGCATATAAATGTATCTGCAAAAACAAATCACTATATGCATCCACAAAATAGCTTTTATTTAAGGAATGTAAGAGAGATGTATGTTTTAAATTGTCACACCTTACCAGGGCATTTTCTCACATTTTTATGCGTGCCTATTGCTTGCGAGTTGTGTAGATGAGTTGAAGTTTCAAAACACACAGATATTGGACCAAATTACTTAAGTTTAAACTTAATGATTTGCTTTTACAATCGATTCGTTAATAAAAGTAAGCTTCAAATCCTGCCTAGTCACAAATTTTTCGACATAATATAATGCAAACGTATGTGATGGAAAATTCATGAAAGAATATCTCCAGACAGCAAAACACATCGTTTTTACATTGATTCAACGTCATTGGACGTCATTCAACGTTGAATCAATGTAAAAACGACGTGTTTTGCTGTCTGGATCTATAAAGCAGACCATGGCGAACTAGAGAGGAGAGAAAGCCATGAGCAGACTACTTCAAACACAAGTTTAATTTATATTACGAACCTAAGCAGCAAAGCTGAAAAACATCCTTTCCAGAAAGAACTGCTTCTCCTCTGAGGCTAAGCGTTCCTCCGCTATTTGGTACACCCTGCTTTAATAATTCTTTGTCTTTTTCGCTTTTCTCCTGTCTAACTACTAAGTCTCGTAGAGGGTCCAAAAGTTCAGTCTTTGACAGGTACAATTGGTAGTCAAAGTTGAAGCTATCAGACATGGACTGCGTAAGAGCAAATCTGTGACAAAATTAACCACAAAGTTAGATGTAAAGAAGTGACTAATCACATTTGCGTTGCAAAAATGTTTGAAACTTCAAATATCTTATTCGTTTGAATCATCAATCCATTCAAAATGAAGTGTAGCATCACTAGGTATACTACAAAATGATAATATCAAATTTTTAATTTCAACTTCCGGATGAGTGCAGCTGGAAACTTCTTCTTACACTCATAATAAAGATTTGCAATCAACCGAAATTTTATGACGTCAAAAATTTATTTAAAGATTTTTTTCAAACAGATTCAGGACACTACTCACGCAATGTATAAACCATTAAAGTAAAAACATCCAAATTTATCTAGACAAAACCCTTAAAGCGTTTCAAATTTAAGGAGGTATATTTAATTGCGTCACTGAGACTGAAGATAATTTAGTGAAAAAGGTCAATATTAAAAAAATTGTAAGAGTACCTACTTAAGATGACTTTTACTCACCGGTTGTCTGTAAAAAACACACCAACATCTACAGTGAATGAGATAACAATGTCACTTGGTGATTCACCGTTTGGCTCCGTGAAGACGAAAGGCAGCTTAAAAAATGGAATCAAATCGATGTAACCATTTACGTCACATTCAACGCTAAACGGCGCTGTTGCACGGTTGTTTTCTGTTATCACCAGATCAAGATTAGACATGCGATTGCTGTCGCCAATCACCACCTCGACATGAAGGTAATTCTGAAATGAATACGGAAAACTTTAACAAAAGCTAGGCTTTATTTCAACCAAAAACGGAAAGGCAATAAACGAAAACCACAAAGTTAGGAATGACCGAGAACATATGCGCAACATTAATTAAATACTGTTTGCTTCTTGGCATTATTGGGCGGAATCAAAAGTGTTTCCAATGCGAAAAATGATACTGCGAAAAAATGATAGCCTACTATTTATCAGTAAAAAAATTTTAACAAATGTGAGACAAAAAAAAAGAAAGTAATCATATAAATCAACAATAAGTGCAAGGTTATGATTGCATAGTCCATTCTCCATAGCTCAATTGAATTTAAGCCATTCATTGCTTTCAATTGAAAAAATCGTTTTAATTTACATATAATTAGAGCATAGGGATTCTTTAACGTCGATACTTAGTCTACGATTTTACTAGTTTTTGCGGCTCAGAATTGAAAAAGTTGGTTTGACCTCAGCAGACGTTTAGCAGGATCTGCGACCTTTTTTGCCTTCCTTACTCGTATACGTATATGGTATATATATTTCGTAAACGCACAAATTGGTGCAGCCTGGTAAAACTCAGGATGACCAAGTTGATTGTGGAGTTACAACATTCCTTTACCTTGACCAGCTGTGAAAGAGATGTGAGATAAAGCATCCAGGGTAGGGTGCTAATCTCCGGGTTTATGTTTGATATCATAAGAATATTGGCCTAATTCCAATATCCAAGTTCAAGGTTTTGTGTTTTTAATCGCTTTATTTTGCTGATTATGCAAAAATGAAATTGAAAGATCGTCAGTAAGCACAAGAAAATACATTCGTTTTGAGGAATGAGACCACTTCTGTGAGGTCAGAAAGTTCTTTTTCGACTCGTTTGTCTCAACAATTCAAGAAACGTGACGTGTGCACATCAATGTATTTTTGTTTTGCCATGAGATAGTTGCAATAACGTTTACGGAAGTGTCTGTTTCCGCTTCAAAGGGAAGTTTATCTCTAGTTGCTGACAAGCTGGCATAAGTCAAAGTTAAGCGTAATCAACAACTTGAGAGACTTTTCTTTCAGTACAAACGTAGTAGAATATAACAAAAGGCCAGCTTGGTTAAATTTTCGATCCAGCAGACAAAGTGAGAAAATCAATGAACAACGCGTTTTAGGGCGGTGCTTCTCAATCCATGGGTCGCGACCCAAAAGTGGGTCACCGTTTGATTTGACAGGGAAGTTACATGGTTAGATTTATTCATGTTTCTACAGTTGCGTCATTAATTCTTTTCTTTCACTTGTCATATTGAACCATAGGCATACGAAACCGAGCAACGTGATCAAGTTTAACATCTGCAAGTTTATTACATTTACATAAACTTGAAGATGTTAAACTTGATCACGTTGCTCGGTTTCGTATGCCAATGGTTCAACAAGACAAACTCTCCACCGAAGCTCTACCACTTGTCATGTGTCTGACACAAGTCACAAGTTAAGTTAAGACAAGTCACAAGTTAAGACACAAGTCATGTGTCTGCAAAACGTGCACGATGCACTATGACGCAATAAAAACGTTACTGGTATAGTCAGAAATCAGCCTAGATTAGGGTCAGACAAAAAAAGCGAGTTGCTGCTTCAGGATACTGTAAACCAGTTGTATTTATCAAATTACTGGGAATAAAACAACAATTTTGTAGACTTGCATAGCTAAGCTCAAGAGGAAATGGTCGTAGGGGGAAGTGGGGCAAAGCAGAATGCGGGACAAAACGGTATAGTGCAATTTTTCACGAACTGATATAAATTCCGCTACCATTATTATCGGTCACATTTGAAATTAGCATGTGATACATTTCCGTGCCAAAATTTGTTGAGCGGTAGGTTAGGTGTGCTGTTAAGTAGAAAATTTCAGTTTTAGCATGCTGCTCTGTAGAAGAACTGCTTGAAAATGCGTCAGTTTGTTTTAAACCGAGTAGTTGAGCTATGAAAGTTTGAGTTGAATTTGAAGTGTTTTTTAAGGAGCACCTGAATGCAGGTTGAGCACAGGTTTGCATCTTTAAGAAGTTTCAGGCTTTTCACTTTTATTTGGAATCACACTTTTGGGCGAAACGGAATAGTGCTGATGAGGCAAAGAAAAACGCCGTTCCGCTACGCTGTGCGAGGTTTCAATGTTATCAAAGCTAGTTTCATTGAATCAAACTCGAATCAAATCAAAATAATCCATGTTTTTGCTAATATTTTCAACAAAATTGACTAGATAAAGTAATCTATGCTTTAGGTTGTGTTACTCTTGTCGTTGTTTAGATTGTGTTACTCTAAACAATCACTTTTTTACGAGAATTCTAAGTTGATCACATACCTAGTAACAGACGTTCAGAGTTCAGTAACAGACGTTCTGCTTTGCCCCCAAATGGTGGGGCAAAGCAGAACAACCATTTTATTTTAAAATTGGACTATGAAATTAGCCGTATAGAAACAATAAACAGGAGATGATATGTGAAAATACAAGACTTGGAGTACAACGATGTCCACCTTAAACAATGTCCGTAAGATGCATATATATCAGATTTCGAAAAATTGTTCCGCTTTGCCCCACTTTCCCCTACTTGTTAAACATTTAAACTTACACTTTTCCTTTTCAGTTCTAGCAATAACAACTCAGAGAAAGTATATACCTGAATACTTAGATTACGGATTTACACGTCTAAAGGTGTTCTCTAAACACAGTGTGTAATCTGCAGTGAAGCACTGAGCAATGAATCACTCAAAGAGAATAAACTAATGTTACAAAACTACTAAGAGGCTCATTTACAAACTAAACATAGGAAACTTTCCGATAAAAACCGTGATTTTTGCTTAGATAAAAGAAGAACAGAAATTGAAGACGAAAAGTCGATTCAGTCAACGACTATTTTATTTATTTTATGTGCACTTTGAAGCAAGCGTCTTGCTTAGAATAGTCTTCAGCCTGAACATGATATGAGATTGACCCTGACCAAGATTTATCCACAATTTGACAAATTTGTAGAAACAACAAAATTCAAGGCTCACATTAATTAAATTCTAACTTTTCCACTTATAAAATATTATTATTTTATTTTTCTACTAAAGTTATTTTTCATACTTGTGCTTTGTTTGCTTTAAGTTTACAAAAAAAAATTAAAGTAAAAAATTTCGGTCACCAAAACTTCGCTTTTAATTTACGCTTGGTATTTGGGTCCTTCCCTGCAAAAATGGTCGAGAAGCACTTTCTTCAGGAAATTTGGAGCTGGTAGACCCAACAATGCTAACAGAAGGCATTGCTGATAGAATATCCTATAACAGGTTGTGATAATGGTCAAAGTTTTACCTGCAAAATGCATAGATCAGTTTCCGGGAAAGTCACATATCCACTTGTCACTATGGAGTGCACACTTCTGCCATAGTCAAATCCACTGGAGAGGGAAGGTTCAGTTTTCCACCAAGTGTCCACAGTCTGAATAGAAATTTATAACATTCATTTCTCATGTTTTTTTTTCCGTAAGATAAGACTCTGCAGTAATGCAACATGGCCGCCGAAAAGAGAAAAAAGTTGTTGACCAAACTTGACATACAACAAGAAATTGTTGATGAAAATTAAATAAAAATATACTGCAACTTTTCAAACTACTACAACCTTTAAAAGTTGTCGAAGACTATTTGTTAGCTATTGCATCTGGTTTTGGTTGTACTTAGCTTTGCGAAAGAAAGGTGCAATGCAGGCGTTCCTGCATATTTCCTCTTAAATGAGTCACACTGTGAGTTGAAACGATATCATCTCATAGTAGCCTGGCTCTTTTTCACGTGGAAGCCGATGCAATATGTTATGCAACGCAAACCAGTGTAATAAACCTGCGTCAGTAGCCTGACGCAAAAACAGCTGTAGAAACCAGCACATGTATAAAAAAAGTATTCGAACAACAATCACCTCAGTTGCGATGTTTCCTTATTTGAGAAAGCATTAACATTTTAATGAGTAGAGCTGAGCAGGTAAAATCAAATCACTTATACTGTAAACCTAATGAATCAGATGTTCTAAAAAATTACTTTTTGTGAGAATCTTGTTTAGCAGCCTGTTCGTCGCAACTAGATTAATGCCCTTTTTGGGCTACATCATATGAGCGTTTTCGTCTTTCAGGTGGTGGAAATTTCAATAAAATATCTTTCCATATTTTGCAGATAAGTCTATGATATAGGATATTGAAAATTGTAATCATGTCAGCTCAAATCGTTCACCTTGCAATTACTTTTACCTACTTGCTGAGCAAGATCAGCGTATATATTGTGAACTGGACTTTAATTGAAGCATTTTATCAAGCCAACATGTTTCAACATCAAAGACCGGATGTACTGAGCCTAAACATTCCGTGCTTGCTGAACCTCTTTGTTGTTCACGTGGCTCCTAGTGTGATACTTTTACTGAAAGACCTTTTGAAACATGGATACAGGTTGAGAACGATCGTTCGCAAAAACAGTGGCGAATCTGAGGCGCTTTCTTCTATAAAAGCGCCCAACAAAGACAATGGGTCTGAGGCAAACTTGGACAGCATGATCAATGCAGTAAAAAAAGAAAATCGTACTAAGAATAGAGTACGAATATTGAAGATAGTTTCGTCTTCCATTGCATATCCTGCAGCCTCATCAGTGCTATTGGTTCTACACAGTAGCAAAATGCTGGATAACTTTGTTTTGACCAGACTGGCTTTACTATCGATTGGCGTGATATCGATACCATTGTACATCCATGAAGCAGTAGAAGATGTAAGTACATCACTGTCTACGAAATTTTTTTACTGGTAGGAAGAAAATTTGTTGCTTTTCTATAACGTTATGTTAGTTTATTTGTAACTCACTAAACGTAGCCTACTTTTATCTTAATTCCGATTAAGTAATAATCTTTTAATCGGATTTCACAGTTCTGTACTAAAAGTGATGTGTACTTTGTTAGGTGAAGTCTTCCGTCTTGGATGTCCCAATATCACTTGCAATAATGATCACCATCCGTTGGGTAACTTTGACTGTTGGAGTGCTGCATCGTACCTTCTATGGGAGCCTGACCATCGCTTCTATAGCTGTAGTAACTGCGACTATATTTTCTGTACAAAAGCTTTTACTTCAGTCTTCTTCGAAGCCAGACAAGGGAAACTCAAAGAACGAGGTAACAGATTTCGTTGCAATCGAGCAGGAACATAACGAAACAACCCAACGAATCTTAATCGAACGTAATTCAGTTAGGAAAAACTCTTCTGCAGCCATCAGATATCTGGCAAACGCGATTTTTGTAATCGACGCTGCTTCTTTAGGCACTCTCATCTGGGTGTCACTCTGGGTTGCAACATCACCTGCGCAACTCACCAGATGGTCAGAAGCTGATACACCGTTACAAGCAAACTGCTACCTCGCTTGGAGTTTAACTATGGGATGCATTGCAGCGGCATGGATTGCCAATGAAGATAACTCGAAGATAAGCATATCGAATAAGACTATCACCCTTTACAGGTCGGACAATCCATTCGTTACTCTAACTGTTATGGGGGCGTTAATCATCGGCTTATACAGTCAATTTCACTTGGAGAAGTGGAGGGCATTGTACGGTGGGTGCTTAATATTGTTTACACTTCCTTCAATCTGGATCATTAAAATGCACTCTTTCAAATTTTTGCACACACACTACGAGAGATACCGTACGACGTTAGCGTTTGTTATTTTTGCGTCGGGGTGCGTGCTGCTCATTTTCTACGTTATGGGAGTGTTCACAACGGTGACAATTCTCACTGATTATTTTTGGAACAAAATCACCAACTTAGTCTGGACAGCGGCAGTTTTCATACAACTTCCAATTCTTCTGCGTGTGGCCTTGGCGTTCAAGAACCTCGATCAAACCAAAACATCGATTAGTCTCAGCACGCCTTCGATCAGTGAACCTAGAACTTACAGACATGTAAACAAGGACCGCAGTACAGTTCTTCGCCTCACCATTCTTCTTTTAACCGTGGGGAGCTTGTCGCTATATCAGTTGAATAAGCCATACGTACAACCGCCAAGAAAACCAAACAATGCAACTATTCGAGTTATGACTTGGAATGTTTTGCAAGGCTCCTCCATCCAACAAAGAACAAATTTGTTTGAAGCTACAAGGCTTTTAAAACATTATGACATCGACTTTTTTGCTATTCAAGAATCTTACGCTGTGCCTTTGTACGACGGCTCTGTCGACTACATTCATTATGTAACAGCGAGCACGGGAATGTATGGAGAATATGGAGTCAACCCTCTGCTGTACAGTGGTGGAGACGCAGCGATTACGTCTAGATTGCCTATTTTCAACCAGCAAAGTGAACAATTGCCTTCTGGAAACATACATTTGTTTAACTATGGCTTGAGTAAGATCTCGGTACAATTGCCATTGCAAAATAGATATTTTCAGTTCATGCGATTTATAAAAACTTTACTGCTCAGGCTTGGTTTTTGTCAAAGCCTCAAATGGAATATATCGCTAACCTAGTAGGGAAAACACCAGACCCTGTGATATTAATGGGAGATTTCAATCTGCCTCTCACTGATCCAGACATGGATGATTTCTTTGAAAAGGCTGAGTTAAAATATGCCTACTCTGACACTCGCAACATGTCTTGTGTTTCAACCGTGAGCATTGAAGGTGACTGTGAAGTAATTGATCATATATTTTACCGTGGTCTTGAAATGTATGCACCATCTCAAATATTAACGGAGACAGGCCAATTTTCTGACCACTATCCTGTGATTGCAGAATTTTATGCATAAGCCTAACCGCAATAAATTTTCATGAAATTCATATTTATTATTTTTTTTTTTAAAGTCGCCAAGTTGCCGTTATTGGATTTTGTCGTTTATTTAATGCAGTCATTGTAGTTGTAATTGCTATAACAAGCTTGCACAATTCTTCCCATCTAGATACATACAGGTACCCTGCATGGTTGTCACAAACCCAAGTCCGCCCCGTTTGCTCAGTAGTTACGCGCCCGACTCAAGAACACGCGGCGCTGGTTCGACTCTCGGGGTGTGCGCTTGAGCAACGCATTTCAGGACTGCTCTCCATTCAGCGGCACCTAGTGAATGGAATAATTCCTCGGCAACAACACTTCAACAATCGGAAAACTTTACTCTGCCAATCTCGGTAACTGGCCCTGCATCAAAAGCCTATAGAAGAATGCGAAACTACCAGGAATAACCTATCAAGGCTTTGTCACTTGTCAGTAAGAGGATAAAGATTCAAAAAACAAACCAAACCAACCTTCGCATATTTTCGTTCGAGATGATCACAACTCTTACAAAAGCAACTACAATAGTAAAACTGCATTGCAATATCGTACACTGTTAAAGATATATGTTGTAATTACTTTGTTCGGTGCATTTTACGCTTTACATTTCTACTAAGTTTTATAAGATGTCAAATTTTGTGTGTGTTCGTTGCAGATAAAACATAATATTCAAAAATACATTTCATATGTGAAGAAACGTAGATATGCTATGCTGCGATCTTACATATGTTGCATAAATTAATCACGCATGTCGTGTTGGAAATGTTAAATGTCAACCAGACTTACAATACAATACTGCAATTGGTATTTAACAAAGATGACAGCAAGCCTACGTTGCAGCATGATAGCAGCAGGATACCTGCAATTATCCTTAGTTTTGCTAACTTTTTATAACTCCTGTAAAAGTTTCAGGAATACCTCAATGATGGTTTTGTAAGTTGTTGAGCATGGTAGAATCAACATTATACTTTGTTGGTTTGAACTACATCTTTTTCTTACTTATAAAGTAAACGCAAACTTACAGTGAGGTAAACCACATCTTCTTTTCCTTCATAGTCCGACGACGAAGTGATTCGAAAAAAGACGTTTGTCTTTCCTTTTTCAGCATCTCCAATTTCTTCGCTTATATGAACAGGCAAACACACGAGAGTGAACTGTAGTATCGTCAACGTTGACACTCCAGTTTTGATTGGATATTGAACCCAGGTTATGTTCACAGCTTGATCAAGGATTTGAAATATATCGAAAGAACAAGTGTAGTCAAGCTGTGTAAATGAACAAAAGTTCTTTAAATTTTGCTGAATTGAGTTCATTTTTTGACAAAAAAAAACAAGCAAAACGAAGTAGCATCACATGATTTAAAATCCTCTTTGAGCATTTTCGCTTTCTATGATGGAGCCTTTGCCAATGCGAATCGCCAATACCAAATGCAAAAACGAAAACAACAGCGTAGAATTAAAATGTTGTTTTAGATATATTTCAACAAGATATTAACGCAACTACAACCAGCTCTCTACGAGATAAGCAATTCAAAATATTTTTCGATTATTGTTGGGATGGTTCAAAGAAAAAATCCAAAGAGGAAACATCTGCTTGTCGCTGATCACATTTGTCGCAGTAGACTGTCGAAATATGATTATATCGGAGTTGCTGGTGAGAGCGAAGATGTCGATGGATAAGGGTGCAAGCACAAACGTGAGAGTGACGAGACTATTATTCAGACACATTTTTTTGTGAAAGTCGGGGTACACCAGGGATTCGTATGTCACCGCTGATATTTACTATTGTCGTTGATGTTGTGACAAAAGGAGTGATGGAAGGATTAATGAGAGAAAAGTTGTATGCGGCTAACCTGTGTTGACCAGTGATCTGATAGAGGAATTGGAAAGCAATTTAGAAAAATGGAAAGAAGCATTTGAGACAAAGGGTATGAAAGTAAATCTTGAAAAAAGCAAAAGTGATGGTGGGTGGAGCAGAAGGTATAGTTGTAAAGAGTAAAGTGGAACGGTGTGCAATGTGTGGTAAGAAAGTGATGAGGATTGTAGCAAGTGGGTGCATGGTAGAGTTCTGATTAACATAAGGTACAAAAGTTTTAAGGAAAGCTATCAGAAAACCTTTTCCGCAGATAAGGTATCGAGGCATGCTGCGTTTGCTGAAAAGAACTTCAAGAATTGTTGTTTGAAACTAAAATATCTTTTTGACATCAATAGAAATTCATTCTTGAAACATAGACTTGGCAAACAATGCAAAAAACAAAATGACGCCATGCAATGAATGGTAGAAACTTTTACTAACCTTTGATGAAACAAAATTATTAGTGACATCAAAATCATGCTCGTCATGAGTATCCAGGTTAGATATAAGATAAACCAAGCCGCAAAATTTCTTATTAACGAAATTGATATCCATCTTGAATCGAATTGTCACAACAAGAGCCTGTTTCTCGCTTAACCAAGTTGCTGTAACCACTTTGTCAACCGGAGCCGATATTTGAGTAAACTTGTAGGAAAGAGCTCCCGAAAGCGAGAGAGATAAAAGCAGCACATCGTGCGGTTTGTCGTATTGCGTTTCATCCAAGGCAGCATCCGTGGAGAGAAAGTAGTTTATGGTTGGCAACTGCTGACCAAAGTAGTCCAAATTCTATAAAAAGATGAAGTCTGAATAATGATATAATCATAAAACAATTCAGTTATGTAAGTACCTGATTGTACCTAAGTATCTAAATTGTATAATCTCAGCTTTGGAAGAGGTTCCTTTTTTGCGCGACAAATATACAAAACTAAGCAACACTAAGTTCAATATCATGTTAATTCTTGGAAAAAGCACAAAATAAATGCATCCAACGCTGTGAGCTCGCATAGACCGACAGGACCCGCACAAGAATTGCGACATTTTTGTTGATACTGAGCTGCTCAACACTACACATGAGCATCATTGCGCAGTTCAAGTAGGCATATTTTTTGCAGTTCCAGCACAGCAGCCAGTTCTATCTATGCCATATTAGTTCTTGTTATGTTCTTGCATAGTGATCAGTTCTGATAATGCAGTTCTTTTGTATTTAGGTTTAGCGGTAAAGACTCCATAAAAATGTTCCATGCGTTTCTTTGTGGTTTTGCGTCTATAAATATAAACCAAAACCCTGTATCGTTGCTTAATTGTTGACTACTTGACCACTGAACCTGTATTATCTTTTCTTGAAAAGGTGACGCAAAGCGTATTTCAGCAAAAGTAGATATTTCCAGTGTTCCTTCCTCAATAAGTGGATCAGCATCAATATCGCTGCTGTATGCGTACACACGACCGCTCAAAGACGACTTCGATAAAGAATAATCAAAGATCTCTTCCTCAGAGCAAGAGACCTGTTTTCGTTTACAACATAATACTATGTAAAGAATTTTTTAAGTTGTCGACGTTCTTTCAAGTTATCTAAGTGAAATACGAGGAGTAAAAACTTGATGACACAGTAGCTGTTATATTCTCTGATTAAGATTGGATTGAATTTTTTGTTATAGGAAATATGGCGCTTTAATAAAATGGCTAGTATGCAATCTGCAATTTGTTATACCAAAGCTGTGTTCCAATGACATGAGCAACAATAACCTTTATGGGAACATTGTGTTCAGATTCAGAAGGAAATTTGTGGTTTTGAGTCTTCCATGACGTCAATTTCACTTTTACATGAAGAAGCGAAGAACAGGAATCGGTGGGAACGTGAAGATGAAACGTTGCATCGGTGAATTTCACAACATCTCCTGGATTAAGTGGAAAGCGAAGCTTATGGACATCTTTTGCGCTGAACCTCACGGCTGAAATAAATAGAGATATTTTTAGACACTAGACTTGTTTCTCAAAAACGCCACAAACTTTACAAAATCCAATATGGCAGCACTACATCAACATAACCAAACCAGCAAATACGAAATTTCAAAAAGTTTTTACAAAAATGTGTCAGCTTGACCTTTCACACAATTAGCAAAAAAATACCATGAACATTTTTGATATTAAATTCAACGTTTTTACATTGATTATGTGAACAAAACATGTAGTTTCATCCAACCATTATATAAGTAGCCTAAGTACCACAACTATAAAATCACCTGATGGGATTTCTAAATAGTCGCCATCTTTGTTGCTTGTTGTCGACAAATAGACTCGCAACAGGAAATCCAACCTTCCAGTGACGTCACGAGGATATATGATATCAAGAGCTTCGTTCTTCAACTCGCCTGATATCTAGAATCGTTAAGAAGTTGAAAAATACTGTAATAATTTTTCCAAAAACTCTATCTTCCACCATCTTGGCGACGATAGTGGTGTCCTAGAATAAATGATAGAGCATGTATCCAGCAGTCGATGCTGCAATTACTTCCAGGTTACAAACCGGAGTTCCTTCCATATACAAACGGACAGTTTTTAGCTTTAGGGAAGATATGTGCCGAAAAAATAAAGATCTAGAAAATACCCAAAACAGTCTGTGCTGCAACAAAAAATGCAACATTTAATTGCGGACTTGTGATGTTAGCTATACTACAACACAAAGGAAGACTCACTGCTGAGGCAATTAAATCTGGTGTGCAGATGTAAATACAATGTTAAAGTTTTATTATTTTTGTAACTGATCAGTTGTTAATTGACATCGTCGCTTATTTCATGTTATTTTAGTTCTATAGTTGTGCATCCCTGGTAAGAACGGAAACACACAACGCAAAATGGCATCTGATCAAAAACAGCAAAGATTAAAGTCACTGTAGAAAATGCAGAAAGAAAATGGCAATAAAAGGATGTTATCAAACAGGTAAAATTTTTATAGTGCATTACGGAATGACTTCAAATGAGAAATGACATCGTAGATATATTTCATGGAAATTACGTCGCAGGTAAACAAACGTACGCAACCACTCTTAAGACGATCAAACACTACGCAAGACCAGATTTGATGACGTAACCGTTGTTTACCTACGTATGTTGCACATGCGTACACGAATGACACAACAATGTTGCAATACACAATCATTATACAGCAATATTCAAGAATTTATAGCTACATGCGGTGATGCCATTCATTTTTAAAACTTAGCTACTGTCAAGACACTAAGAGCATTATGCAGCTAAAAGTGACAAACAAACCTTAATTGGGATGTTGGTACCAGCCAACACAGTATCCGCAGAAGATGAGATCTCTACGTTGTTTAGTGCAAGCACTTTTGACGCACATCGGATGGTGACGCTACTGCAACTGTACGACAAACGCTGGAGTTCAAATCAATGTTAAATGAATATGTTACATTGAAATAAAATATACAAAATCTAACAGTGCAGTAAAGTTGTCCACAATTTGCAAATTGCAGGAGGACGTAAGGTTGGTTGGCCAAAGTTAATCGGTAAACGATATCACTGAAAGACCGTCGAGAGTGGAATTTATTGGGATCCAACCTTTGTTGACCATGAGAAGTGGAGGTCCAGCCAGCCATCTGGAGTGGGGCCTACAATTTTAGAACGGTTAAAAAACAAAACTCGACGATAATAAACCTGATCACTCCATCATCTGCGACCATTGCGTCATCAGGATCTTTCCAATCACTTGCGGTTACGCAGAGTTCAATCGCAGAATTGCAATAAGCGAAAGCCGTATCTTCAGCAAGCAGCACGCCGCTCTTGTCTTCGATAATTGTCTCTAGACGGATATCAGGGCTTGTCTCGTAGGTCTCTTTAATGACTCGCGCTCCCAAATGCGAATAGGACAAGAACGACTCAGCTCTGAAGATATGGCGCAGCAAAAGACAAACAGCAATTTATAAAAATTTAGTCTTCTAAATAATGCAAATAAAAATTGACTAATATAAAAATAACAGTTTTTGCTTCGATTGAAGTTATTTAATATTGAAATGTAAAATCTCAAAGAAAAGCATGGACAACATAAATACTACGCACAATGAATGCCGAACAGTATTTGTTGCTTAACAGGGCTATTGATATTTTCTGACTTACAACACTGAACGAAATGAAAATGACAGAAATAATTGAGGTGTTTCGTGTGAACAGTGCACAGCTGAAATGAAATTCCCAAAAATTCAAAAAAAAGCAACGTATTATTATATAGCCCACATTTTTCTGCATGATTTCTCTAAGTGTGGTTCTACCTTCGTTAATTAATAAGCATATATTTAGTGGAAATCCTGCATAAACATAAATCTCACATGCAGTCCAAAACGAATCTATCCCTTTATTCCACATTCTAAACATCCAAAGCATACCTGGTAATAGCAAGTCTGTTAATGCGACGAGCAAGAAAGAATCTTAGGTTTAAGTTGCGAAGAACATTCGACCTAACATTCGTTAAATCTCCATTCCTTGTCTCAAACATTGCAGTGAGGTTGAATCCACACTTAGTGTTGGGATACCAAGACACACAAGCAGCAGAATAGTGATGAACTCTAACGAGATGATTTTCTAAAATGCAAAAGTTGTTAAAATGTCGTCACCGCAACTCAGTCAGCAATTTAACCCTTTTACACATTGAGTAAGCATTTGCAGACGTTGAATCGATGTAAACACGGCTGATTTGCAGTTTCAAATAATTCCAAAATTTCTAAAAATTTCGAATTTAAATTTACAATGTGTAACAAGGCTTCAGCGTTTTTTTTGCATTGACTGGAGCCTTGTTACTCATTTTAATCTTCCAGTACTAAAATAAAAAACGAAACAGTTTTTAAATTATAATTATATCGGCTGCGCGGCCAAATTGTGAGAGCCCTGGTTCGACGTTCGAAAGGCGCCGGTTCGACACTACTCAAGAGCATGTAGCTGTGTCTTTGGCAAGACACTTAAAGGCATGACGTCGATTGCGGAGTGGCGCCTCGAACCTTCGACCATAGCTCTTGATTTCTCTCAGGATTATGAACAGTACACTGCTCTAGACTGTAGAGAAAAATGCCTACGACCCTCCAAAGAGCCATGGCTTACTGAATTGAACCGAATTTACATTCTAAACATTAGTACGAACCGTCAACGCAGAGAAGTTGATCTTCAGGAAGACCTTTCATACTGACAGTTTTGTCATTATTAAACGTTATCCATTCAGATAGATGAGAGAGTCCTGAGTCACGTATCGCATCAACCTGTACCAAACAAAACTTTCAATTTGCAAGTATGCTACGATTCTTTCAGTGTAAAACAATCACAAAGCAAATCTTTGTTTTAAAACTAATGGCGCTTATGTTAGCGAGCTGTCCCAAGAAAGGGTGGAAACTGTTGCCTATTAAAAATTAAAATAGCTACCAGTAAAAACAGACCGGTTATTCAAGCAGATATTTGGCCTTGATTCACAATGGACTAGTGTTGTTACGCAGGCCTACTAATCTTTATAAACAACAAAAGCGTACCTGAAAGCAAGAAAAAAATTAGAAATTTTTATACAAGCTACTTAACTTTTTATTTTTTTTCCGTCACGGATATAATCGACTATAATTGCTATACCTGTATATCACAACAAAAATACGTTCACTAAACTCAGTTTTTACAAAAACCATTAACAACTTGCGTTGGTGAAAAATGGAGGATAACGCATACATTAAATAAAGCTTTGATAAGCAATAAAACAATAAAAAACATCAAACATCAAGCTTAATGGGGGGGGGTTTGAACCCAAAATCTCTTTAATGAAGAAGAATTAAAACTTGTTTTCGGGAGTTATGTATAGATCATAGCTCGAAAACAGAAACAGGTAAAAAAAATTAAGCTTCCCATCCAGCTATCATGCCCTTTGTTGTGTTTTTATAATTAAAATTCAGCTTTTACTTTCCTGTGACAGGATTGATGACGTTGGGAAATAAATTGCATATTGCTGTTGTTTATGTGGCCTACTACTTTGTTACATCCGAAAAAATCCTTCAAATTTATATTTCCTTTGAGCATGCACTGTTCTTAAATCAGAAGAAACAGTAAAACATATCAAAAAGCAAAACTTACTGTTATACTTGTTCCTTCATGTTTACAACTTTGGGTAACGATAAACTTGAACGGCACTCGGTAGTACAAACGAATCCAACTTCGATCCAGAAAAGGCTCCCTAAAATGAAATAAGCAGACTCTGATCATCCAAAGAACTTTTCAAACAATGTAGTCGAGTTACCGCCAATGCTGGTTTAATAGCAAAAACGCATAACAAAAATAAGTCGTTGATTAATCGTTTTCAAAATATCCACAACAGAAATGTGCTCGCAAGCTACGGCTCATATGGCAACACTAAAACAACGTGTGAATGTTTCAAGCAAGATGTTGAAGCAAAGCAAGATTCTGAACAGTTCGTGTTCAAAAGAACCTTATTGTATCTTGGTTATAGTTTCGGGAAGGTAGTAAGATAGCAAACTAGCTCATCTGGTTTGTTGGAACTAGATGATGAACAAGTGACATAGAAATTCAGGGATATTGCCAAAGATAAGTCCACTTTAATTAGCAAATGAATTTCGAACAAGTTAGCATTCAACAGATGAAATACAGGAGAGCATACCTGAAGCCAGGTATCGCAATTCCATCATCATTTCCTGAAAGGCTACGTGTGGTCTGGTCATTGTTAAATCGAAAAGAAATCGCAACTACAGAAGAGTGTTGTCACATTATTATTTTATTATTCTTAACTATGTTCTTAACACACAAGTGACGTGATTAACAATTAAACGAAGCTGTTGTTTTGATCGTTCAAGTTAAAATCGGGCAAGGCAAGCCTATTGCTGTTAAAAACCCACTGTAAAGTTTTACATTTTACAGACACCAGCACCGACTCCATTTGTTTTGTGCGCTTTGAAAAAACAAAATAAACAGAAACTTATGTCCAGGGTTGCCAGGTAGTTCTAGACGATTTCGTACAGTACTAGTCTGAAATTTAAAAATTTTAGGATAATTGATAAACAACTGTGTTATTTGTGGTCCAGCACTTTATTGATGTCACGGAAGCTTAAAAATTGGCACAAATAAATGCCGGAATGGTTTGCTAGCAGTCGAAAAGAGCGTATGAAATTGGGCCAGTTTATCGTTTTTTGTCTAAATTTTAGGCCACCTAGCAACCCTGCTACCGACCATAGTGTTGTTAAATTATGCTAGAAATAATATGTCTGAAAATATGTTTTTTAGCAAACGTCCGGTAAATACATTTATATAGATCTTCTTCCACAAAAGAAGAAAAGTCGCATCTCGGATTCATGTGACAACGTAAAATAAACGTTATTGTAATGTTGGAAGGAACGTTCATCACGATAGGACCCGGTGTGAGAAGACGAAGATCAGATATAGAAAACAAATCTGCAAGAAATAAGAAAACGTTGGCATGATGTAATGATCTAACTATGAGGCGAAAAAAGAACCGGAATGTTTTATAAGGTTAAATTTGCATTATTTATATCATAAAATAGATTAAATCAATACTATCTGGTAGGCCAATATTGTTATATAAAATAACATCATTGCTCATGCGAGCTACTAACAGCGCACTAAACAATAAAAACCATTGTTTTCAACCATTTTTTTTTTGTTGCTAACCAAACATACACGCTACTCACTGTTGTGGTTGCGTTGTACTTGATTGCAGTACATGCACTTTATTATTAATTCTACCGCAGATGCAACCGATTTTAAACTTACTTTAGAATAAAACAAAACCTTAAGAAATCATGTTTCAATGTGAGAGTCCGAGTTTCAAAGAATCAGTCACATTCAGACTATCGGTGTTTCAACTTCCTACTGATGCCGAGGTTGTCACAAAAACCCGGTATCTGTTGTATATTTATACCACCTTGTTCAGCCAAATACAATTCAAGTTTACGACACAGTAAATGCACAATTGTGCTGCAGTCTACTTCCAAGGTACAAATGCAGTTCAGGTTTGATTCCAGCAAATAATATTCACCTGAATAGCAATCCCTCACAACCTTTCGTGCAAGGTAGTTGTTGTTCGAGTCCGATTCACCTCCAGACGTTAAGTCCACCTAAATAAAATTTCTCTTGTACGAATATGTATAAGCTCTGGCTAAGTTTAACTGACAAAATGCAGTATTTTTAAAGTTGCAAAACAAAACTTCGTTCCTAAACTTTTCATCAAATTTTCCTATAATTCAACTGATGATCCACTGGGATGCACGGTGTGACAAAACATTTTAAATAAAGTAAACAATATCACACCAAATCAGAAGAATCGGTTTATTTAAATACAGAGCTTTCGCCACACAACTTGAACATGAAGCCACACTTGTGTGGCGAAAGCTCTGTATTTAAATAAACCGATTCTTCTGACTTGGTGTGATATTGTTTACTTTTTTTAAAGTTGCCTTGTATCTTAAACAACATAGATCAAAGTCGAAAGTTTGCCATACCTTTATGTGACGTGTATAAATCGTCTATAAAATGCACTTTACGCCGATATGAAGAGAGGCATGGCAGCTAAGCTGTTCAATACACAAATGTTTCTAAACATTTTGCCTCATCTACAAAATCAATTGGGTTGATTTTACCAATGGTTACCTGGAGGTGTGACCTGATTTGTCAAATTTTGCAAATTTTACCTACCGCTTCTGCTGCTGCTGCCTGACTGAAATTTTTAAGATTTTTTTACTACTTGCTGGCTCGTTATAATTTAAAAGTTTTTAATGCCTTGGGAAAGCAATAAAAACTGACAAAAGTAAGTTAAAAACGTTCAATCGGACAAACCTGGTGATGTTAAAACCCAGTTATCACTTGGAAAATACAGTAAAAAGAACGATATAATATTATTTTTAAAAAATTTCATTCAGGCAATTATCGGAAGTTGGAAAAATGTGAAAAAGTCTGCAGACTGTAACAAATCAGGCCGTATCTCTAGGAAGCCATGACGTGACATTTTGTGTTTACTTCGAAACAAAAGCAGTTTCGTTTAGCTGTAATCTCGAAAAAAACGAAACACAGAAATACTAAGTACAAAGGCTAATGTGCTTTCAAGGCAATTTTGTTTAAAAAATTTCTTGGGAATAAAACAAAATGTCGGTAAAATTACTTATCAACAATTGCAATAAAAAAAAGTAGTCAAGTTACCTCCAGAATGATAAAAATATCACCACAATAGGAGGTTGACGTTTGAGACGAGATATCGTACGACTCATCCACAACGTGTCGACCAACACCACCATCGGATATCTCTCCTCCAGCGGAGTAGGCATACACGCTGGTGAACAACTTCCCATCGTTGACGTTGCCAGTCTCGGAAAACCACAACTTTATGCTTTGAAAAAGTTTACAATATTGTTAATGACATTGTTTTGTCACTAACATTACTATAATGCCTATTTGTGTGAAAGAAGCAGAAAATTTAAATGAATTCAAAACTCGCTTGAAAACGTTCTACTTCAATGAACATTATGACTGAAATTACCGTATTAATTATCACCATTGTCATGTACAGCGCCCAGGAGCATAGTTTGACTGTGGATGTGGCGCTATATAAATATTGTTATTATTATTATTATTATAAAGCATTGCATGGTTTGGCATTTAGGAGTAGTAGAGTTGAAAGTGCATGTGGAACAAATTCGCCTTCACGCAGTAATTGGCAGCGGAACACAAAGTAACTGTGGAATGTGGATTTGCAACACAGAAAGCAGTGAGTTGTAGAAGACTGGCTACTTGACTCTAAAATGGCAAGCGGTCGCCCTTAGGCGAAGCAAACAAAGTTTTTAATAAACATGAAGTTTCAACTCAAAAATCAATGATAACACCATTTAATTATACTCGCATTCACTCATAATATGAAATACACATGACATCACTGCCGATCAACGACTAGACAATTAGACATGACGAACCCATAAGAGTTAGGATCTATGCTTCCAGTGAGAGGTGCTTTGACCAATATATGAGCGGTCACTTGAACAAAAGTGGAAATGACAGGCGTTATTGAAAAGTAGGTTACTTCGATATCTTGCTGATCTAAAGGCCAAACAAGAAGTTAGAGTTCTAGCAATATTCCTCTGCTTCGTAAGTGTTTTTAAATGGGAAAATTATCATCAACGTGACATTAATCGTCTGCGTGTTGCCTTCAATAATGCGTTTAGAATTATACACAATTTGCCTAAACACTATAGCGTACGTGAACATCAAGTCTTGTGTAACATCATAACATTTGATGCATTACTTCGTAAATATGTTTTTTCTTTTTTTGGAAGATGCGAAGTATCGTCTAACTCTATTGTTGCCTCCCTGATGAGGTCTGATTGCCATCGTATATCAAATTACCGTCTTCATTATAATAATTCTATGTATGCTATTATCTAGTTTTGATGCCTGCCATGTCATCTGATTGTTTTTATCGTTCTCAATACTTTCAGTTCTTCTAACTTGTAACGCTACCGTACCATTGTCTGTAAACTTGTAACAGTAGATAGGCCTAGCCTATTTATTGAGATTTTGTGCATTTGCAGTTTGTGTATTATTTTGTTATTTTTTGATGTTATTTCGTTGTTGTTGTTCGTTATTTGTGCATTTGCAGTTTGTGTATTATTTTGTTGTTTTGTTTTGGATATGGACAGCTTTGTCTGATGCAAATAAATTATTATTATTATTAAACATTGGGCTTCTGTAAGAAAGAAAATGCATATTACTTTTTTGATCAACCAGAAGCAGATTTGAAAATTAATCGTAGACAACTACCGCTTTTTTGATACCAAAAATCTCTATGAACAAAAACTACCGGTACATATAAACATGAAAAGGCTATCAACATCCAATCTATTGCGTGAATACTAAAATCGTTGTACTAATATTATTTTACGAACATAATTGTTTGATGGCAAGGTTGTTTATGGTGGCAAGAATGTTTATCAAGCTTAAAAAAACAATGCAACACACAAAAACCGATTTAAATCCTACATACGTTCATCCAGAAGAAAAGTTAATTTATCCGTCACAGAAGTGGTGATCCATCCGTATGCATCAACACTCGTCAGTGTGTTGCCAATTGGTTGCAATGCAATGTGGAGATACAAGTCATTACTTTTTGTGATGTTTTCGTACTGAAGAAATTGTCAGATGTAATTATAAAAATGCGATTACCAAGTTCGTATATGATTTTATGGAAGGTTTCTGATGAGTCCAATTGACATACATCAAGTAGCCTACGCAGAGAAAAGAGACATTACAGAAACAAAACTTTACAGTAGACAATGCAATAAAGGTCTGTACAGTATGTGCAAAATGGCGTACTAACACAGCTATTTTTGAAAGCTAGCATTGATAAAAGAGAACAAGTCCACGTCGAAATCTAGTAAAAACTTTATAAAAGTATCATAAAAGAAACTTTAAGTTGTCTGCTGATCAAATAAAAAAGCCTTTGGCTTTTTAAATGTTAAGAAAATACTTGTGGCTCATACAATAAAAGTACTGTTTAAATGGCTTTAATACATTCGTTTAGAAAATGTATAACAATCGTGGAAAGTTGAAATTGCTTTTCGAAAACTGATCAATGAAATATTAAACCAAGTTGTCTTTTGTTTTCACGTTTCACCTTTGGCACAAAACAAGAATCGCCTGGTCGTAATTTCTGGTTACTGGCACTTATCTACTTAAAATAAGGCTGTTAACAAAAGATAATATCACCTCTCTCAACTCATTTGCTGGCATGAGTCATCAAATATTAAAACATGCATCAACGCTTAATGTACGTAATTGATAAATAGTGGCTTTTTGCCGATGTTATCTCAACGTATATTACGATATTCTTAGATGGTAAAAATGCTATTCAAACAGACAAGTCCATTTGACTGACGTGTATGACTTTTGAATGATCAAGAACCAACTTGAGATTTCGTATCAAAAGCGACTTTCCCCTGCGCAATGATACGTTTCTTAATTCTTCGGGGAACACAAAATCCTTGCTGACACGATTAGACAAAAGATACTTTTGGTTTGGGTGTACAGAATCAGTCCAGAAATATCCCTGTAAATGAAAATTGAAATTCAATCCCAGACAGCAACCGTTTTTTTACATTGATTCAACGGGTACAGACGTTGAATCAATGTATAAATCAATTAATTTGCTGTCTGGGATGTGATAAAGTTAAAAACAAAAAAGATATATGCACTTTTCCACTTGTTGACTATCAGTCCAAAGAGCACAGTGTGTAAGTGTAAGAGCAGCACGTCCCCACTTCGCCAAGTATTCAGATCCCCGTCCGAAAACCAGCTGGGACATGGCCTCTCTAGACTTGCCTCATCAAGGCGTAACCGTTTGCTCACTGGTGTTGGACGCTATGGTGCAGACATGTTGCGCTGGGGCTTGGCAGAGAGTGCTGGTTGTGAGTGTGGCGAAATGCAGACGGCAGCCCACATTATCAAGGATTGCCGGCTATACAGACCACCCCATGGTATGGAAGGCCTAATTTCCATCGATGACGACACCAGGCAGTGGCTAACCAACGGATGCCCTGACATATGGCGACAACACGAGAGAAGAAGTGTGTAAGAGACATGTTGAAGTGTCCAATATTATTCTGACTTATATTTAGTTCAAATTTTTTTGTGCTGCGTTTGTGATACAAAGAGCGTCACAACAATACCGCCTAAAGCTTGAGGAATAATTAATAAAAGCATATTACGAAACAAAAAATCTATCAAAATTTACTTCAACGCTAAGTTAGGCGAACTTCACGAAGCAGTTGTATTAAATTGTATGTTAATTGCTTTAAAAAACACACTATACGCTCTTCGTTTGGTAAAAGTGCTGTTCAAAGCTGATGAGGAATTAGGTGAAATTTGGATCTTGCAGAATTAGACGTTTCACGATAATAATGACGTTTCAAATGAATCCTTACTTTGACTTCGACTGCTGTTTCAATGCTTCTAAAGTCGGACTCGTACAGGTTAGTTATTGTGACATCAATATAAATGTTCGTATCGTAGTTGGTCCATATCGTGTCAAGATTCGTAGAATGAGTCTTTGGCAGGCGAAGAACAGGATCAGACACTCGAAGAAAATCTTAAAACCATAAAGGAAAGGATTCAAACGTGATACAGAAATCCAGCTAGCAAAATCAGTAAAAATAGCGCATAAGGAGAAGACTTTACTATAAGGGAAGAGCCTGCATTGCATATGTTTTAAAAACAAATTTTGTTGGTGTAATACTATCAACAGATTCAAGACGGCATCATCGCAGTCCAAAAATACGACATACGAAAGAAAACAATGCAACATAGTTCAATGATACTCTCGAACTCTTATAGAATGTTACAAAACCAACAGCAAATTTTTATGAAAAAATTCAAGTCAACCAAAAATGCATAGACAATGATATAACCATTGTGCCAAACAAAGAAAAGATATGTAGTTGAAGGAGTTTCGCTTTTAGCAGCATGATCGTTGCTTACTTCACAGTGTAGATTCAAACGATCTGTTAAACTAAAACAAAGAGCCATTTTAAAAAAACCACTCACTGACTTCAACACCATTCGTCATAGCACATGACTAGGGAACTGTGTTCCGAAAGCTAGTGTAATTTGATATTGCCAAAAAGAACCCGCAGCATCAGGCTATAACAGATCGTTTGAATCTACACTGTGAAGTAAAGAAAAGATACTATGACAAAAATTGGATCACATACACTGAAGAATGGTGATCGGGTAAACATTTTCATGTAATCGTAATCTGTTTTATACACAAAATTACATGTGTAATCGCAATGAAATGCGTTACCAAAATAATCGCAAGTACTGATTATAAGGGAACACGATTTACTTTATCCATTAAATATGAAAAGTTATAACTACTTTAAATGCATATTTACTTTCATTGCTTGCCAAACCTCGGTCAAAACAAAAATTTTAACGCGTTTTTAATTTTGTTAGGTTGAAATCGATGGCACAAGTTGTTGAAAGCCAAATGAAAATTGCCTTTCCGGTGAACTTTATGGTTATTGAATGCAGCCATTTATTTCAAACAATAAATCCTGACACAAGACATATTTTGGAAACATACGATCCGTTTCTACAATGACTATGTTTCATAAGTTTTGCAGCAGCATTCGAAACACACATGATCTAGATTCTAGATTGAATGAAAAGTTACTTAGGCTATTTTTGAACCCAAAAAAGTAACAAGTTAACACAACTGTCATTCCAAGTTTTGTAATCATACTCGATGACTTTGTCACCTTATAGAAATCAGGGATATCTATAACTACGGGATTGGAAACTCTATCTAGTGCTATACATCAGTAGGGTCATCACATTACTACGACCTGCTACGACTACAGAAAGTTTAGCAAAATAAAACACCGACTAAAAGATATACAAAATTCGATTTTACAAATATAATACAAATGTACTCTCACATTAAAACTTAATTGATTATAAAAGTACATTTACGCTGCTAGAAAAAACAACAGTGAATCCAAAAAATGAATGAATGCGACGAGTCCAAAAACCGCCTATTGTTGTTCTTTAGCATTTGGCGTAATGCAAATCAGATCAGAAGTAAATGAGGAGTGTTCAGCAATCAGTGAAATATGCTGTTGTATCATCAACTTGTTCACAGACCAATCCAATATGAAACCAATCCGTTTACGATGTCATCAGAACTAAAACCAATATTCATTTTGGAAATTTTTTAAGCAGCAAACAAAATACAACATCACTTCACTAATGAAATACAAACAAATAAACAAACCAGGCAAGCGTAGACTTTACAGTTTACAGCAGGTGAATTGATTGTTACACTTTTGGTTGTTCGTTTAGCCTACTACTTGCTGCCCTTTGAGGTCAATTTATGTGATTATTTATCACAGCAGCGCACAAAGAAATGTGACCCTACTGGTGTATAAAATGGTTTTCAATTCCACAGAGTTTCCAATCCCGTAGTTATAGATATCCCTGATAGAAATAATCGTATCAATTGCTTGCCAATGTCATACCATCAACCCTGCAGCAAAACAAAGTCAAGCAAACAAATGCTTTAAAGAGAATCATTGTATTTCACTTAAAAACATAAAAACCTGGAAACCGAAGTTAAGTACCTTGTTCACAAAACACGTCGACAAGGATCGCTGCTTGAGAAAGAACGGGTGGCTGGCCAACATAACCACAACTGTCCATGATACTAACTACTCCTGACGCAAGCAATGAGCTGCTGTCTTGAACATGCGCCAGAGACCATGATAGGATCTCTGGAGGATAAAAATGCGTGGAATCGCAATCTTCCGACATCTTCTCTATCTCGTTGTCTTCGAAATCACGTGACCACACATTGAAGTTGGTCAGTGAGAATCCCACGACGGAAGTTGATTTTGATATGTAAAAATAATCTCCACCTGTGACAAGCATGCCGGAGTAAGTAGAGAAAACACAACCAAATCAGACGTTTACTTATCGTCAAAATAATTCCAAGATAAACAATTTAAAAAAACAAACAATGAAGTCGTCTACTTGCTGCAAATTTGATTTGCTTCATGTTTTGCATTTAGCAACTCTGCACGATGATGCAAATTGTGCAACGACTGAATTCAGATCAGAACGTCCACAAACCGTCTGTGACATCAAAGCCTGTCAGAATCGATATCGTGATAATCGTGCCTACATTCATACAATGGCATGACACGGAAAACATGGGCCATGAGCAGGGCAGGATGAAAATTTCAATGGGCCTGTGACTGTGACTAACAACAATTAAACACAAAATATTTTACAAAAAGAAAGGAAAACACGTGTTTTATTTTTTTTTTCAATTCAATTCAATTCAATTTATTTTTCTTTGTCAGAATGCAAAAGAAATGATATTGTGAAAAAGAAATACAGTAACAAAACTAACAAAAGGAAAAGGTGGCAAAACCTTAATGGTTTAAGACGTGCATGAAAGGATCTAATATTGCGGTATATGCATCAATAAATATAGTTAAGCACGGCCACCAAACCTGATACTTTAAAATAAGTTGATGAATTAGTTAAGAATCAGTCGCCTCCTCGTTCCTGGAACAACTGGAGCGCCAATTCTTAAAGCAATGAGAACACGACTGAACCCAACATCACAAAAACAAACTAATATACACAGTTACACACACATATTGAAATTACGTAACGGACTATCAAAACAAGGACTATTTATAGATTTCATACAGAAATAAAGTGTTCGCAGCAACGATATTAAGTAGCCTATATATTGCAGAACAAATACATAATATGGCAGCTCATTATCAAGATAAAATAGTTAAAAAAGCTTTGTTTTTTAAATTAATTTCCTGCGCATGTAAGAGCATAAGAAGCATGATGATATAGCAGCGTGTTTTTGGTATTTCTAATAAGAGTTGAATCATCTTTTATAGCGTCAATGAGGGATGGATTTGCATCCGCCTCTGGTCATTGACAAAAATAGACTAAGTAATAAGTATGGCAATTACATACTTGGAAAAAATATATGCGACGCAGCGTCTATGTAACCATACACCTTTCCGTCGAGATAAAGAATGATCTTGGTGCTGTACTTCACAAAGCACAGACGCTTCCAGGCATCGTACGACACTTGGATGTCAATAGTTTTCGTTGCTTGTTCTTCATTGTTATTGAAATCATTGCCAAGAAATGTTGTAATCAAATGAACGTGCTGAAAGTAATATAAACTTTTTAAAAATGGCAAAGACACTGAAATTATTGAATTCCAACAAGTATAGAAAAGAAATTTATTGTGCCCGGTAGCAGAGTGTAGCAAGAATAGCGATGTAGCAAAAAATAACCATTGGCACTGTGAAACGGCCATCAGTCAGACCTCTTCAGTATCGCACCAACTCCACTATTTTAAAGCCACCTTTACACACCAATCAAGGTCGTTTCAAAAATGTCAGAAATTAAGTTTTTAAAGAATTGTGCTGAAGTAGGCTAACAAAATAACGCTATGGGGAAAAAATTTCAGTTACATTTTGTAACTGTTTGTTGACGACCATGCAACAGTTAATCAAAGGCATTGAAAAATTAGTCTATAGTCTATGCATCTGTACGTATAAAATTTAGACAAACAGACAATAATACCAACATTTACTCAGTGGAGTGCATCAACAAAGACATATTTTCATCGTATGCATACCAAAAGACCAATTTTCTATTTCCCCTACATTGAAAGAGTTTGCGGTCCTAACCACCTAGTGCTTCCTTGCCACACAGGCCCATGGTTAGAGAAACAACATTGCAAAACATTTTATCATTTTGGAAACGCATCGGGATAATGCTCAGACGACAGTGAATGTGGTCAAACAATACAAACAGACTATACGAACCAAATTGGCAAAACTTGTCTGGTTTTCTTGTTTTAGTTTGGTACATTCAAAGATTGTATTTTCTGTTCTGCAGTAACACTGCACTAAAGCATTTCTATTCAGTTGCATAAGGTTAACTAAAGAAAGGTATCATAATTCAGTACATACCCCAGAAGAGTGAGCATATATATCGACATAGATAAAGCCGAACTGATCAGCGATGATGGTATGGTAAGATTCTGAATAAGACGCAAACACAACCTTCACGTGAAAACACATTGTCCATTTTTTGCTTCTCTGGCTTCGTACCCGACGCATTGCAATGGAGATATTTGAATTCGACGCTTTCTGTGTTGCAGTAGGATTTCAGTCATGGCCTACGAAAACAGACGGCCTAGACACAGTGCACAAGCCTTCAAAACTGAGGGCTGAAAACGATTGCAAATAAACATGTTACTTGGGTCTTATATTGTATATTGGACTAAACTGTTTTTTCAAGTGCTGTTTCGAACGACGGAAAAATTACGAAAAACCCGTCGTATAATTTACTCGTTATCATTCTTGTATCATTTGTTCAGTTTCTGCTTTTCAGTCCGGAGTGTTGTTACAGTTATAGTGCATAGTTAAATTTATCTTAAAATTTTCGTTTTATGTATATTGCAGATTTAAGTAATTCCTGATGAGGACACACGTACGTGTCGAAAACGTTTGAGTTGATTTCTTTTTTTTTTAATTGTTATGTCTCTGTGTAATACAGCATGTTAAACCCGATAAGGTTACTTTGTTTTGTTTGTCTATGGTTCAACAAACAAACTCTCTACCAAAGCTTTATCAATTTAGTTTAATAGTCAAAATGCAAAAATGCGATGCACTTTAAAACGTGACGTGACAATTTATCGAACGACAGTTAATCGAACGACAGTTTATCTAACGACAATTCATCGAAACGACAGTTAATCGAACCGACTGTTTATCGAAACGACAGTTCATCGATCCACTGTTTATCAAAACGACAGTTTATCGGACGACGAATCTCCCGAAACAAATTTTATCTAGGGTTAGGGTTAGTCGTTCGATTAATTTTCGCTCGATGAACAGTCGTTTCGATAAACAGTCGTTTCGATAAACAGTCGTTTCGCTTAACAGTCGTTCGATTAATTGTCTTTCGATAAACTGTCGTTTCGATTAACTGTCGTTCGATCATTAGTCGTTCGATAAACTGTCGTAGTACCACTTTAAAGAGATGTACTGTACATAATTTAGATTAAAACTGTACTTTGTGTGTACCGTAATAAAGAAACAAAACCAAAAAAAGGAAATAAAAGAAAAACCACAGTGGTGTACAACAATGCACGCCGAAAAATACGATTACACAAAAATAGCACGGTGACCACTTCGTAAAATCAGCCAACCTAATAGCTGACGTGTTGCACTGGTTTGCTATGGTAAGGTTACAATTTGGGGTTGACTAAAAACATGGTCAGATTCTTAAGAATTACACAACACAAGTTTCGATGATGCGCAACTATTGAAAAGATGTGAGCTGATCTACTGTGGAGGAACGCTTATGTAAAGTCATATGCTCAACATTTCTTTATCGTTATGCAAACGTAAACACAGCAATGTTGCAGAATTCATCAAAAGTGTGCAATTACCGGTATTTTTTTTAAATCTCTTTTTAGTGAATTCTTATTCAACCTTTGAATCTCTGGCGTAATTGGCAACACTGTTTGCTTACCGCATCAATTCCAAAATTTCGTAAATTTGTTGGTCTCACAGCTGCTTCGATGGTAGCGCTGAGTCCACACATTGCTTGACTTTTGTGCCAAAGATCTTGCAACTTTCCTTGACTGTCACCATTGATATGAAGCTCCACTGAGTGATGGTGAGCACCATATCCACATGATGCGTCCAACGACGTGTTTCCAAGCTACAAAATTAAGTTATACTAAACTGAAAGCACATGTTTTTATTTGACTAACCGAATTACGAAATCATACTTTCAATGTAAAGAGACATACTTCTGGCTTGGTAATTTACCAAAAACGTGGTTGCCATAACAATTGACACTGTTGTTAAACCAAACCTCGCCCCTGCCTTGACATCAACAAACAGTAAACCACATAATCAATCACCGTGCACCTTCATCACGGAACGTTATCACTTATCAGCCGTAAATTTGTTGATAGCAGCACTAGCTACACATTTCCAGTTTACAAAAATGTCAATAAAAAACTAACCACTGCAAAAGATTTTAGATTTGTGGGTGCAGAACTTTTCTCGCCCTACCTGGATGGTGGTGTCGCCACGCTTCAAGGTGAAATCAACCAGGAATCTTCCCTTTGGAATGAATGGAAGCATGGGGGAGGCCAGGTTCAGAGTGACGAGGGTTTGTAGATGAAAATCATGTTTGGACGAGTCAGTGACGAAGTAGGAAGGCAGATAAAAAGAATGCTCTGTGGATCGCATTTTCAAGAAAGCACGAGAAAGACGAACGGATGGATAATTACCAACTCCAGACCACTCTGTGCATGGTAAAAAGAGAGTAGCAATTTTTTCAACAAAGTTATGATGGAAATTAAAAACATGCAGCATTGAATACCTTGATCTTGATTCTAATGAACTCATATTCAAGGGAAATTTCTATATCAGGTATGATGTAGTATAGCAGCTTAATGTAATGTAGCTTTTACAACAGATTTATAAAATCTTTACTGGCACGATATAGATTACATTACAGTAGTTTCAAAGTGTGTTTTCAACAAACGTAATGCAGGCTATGCGCAAAACACGTTGATGTGACATATATTTAAATTAGCAAACATTTTTCAATTGTGCTACAAAATATTGACTCCATTCCCAAAAAATGCCCTGTATAAAAACCAATAGTCGAATTTTCAAATGAAAAGAATGTATTTTCCACAATTCACCTGTCGTTTCGCACAATATGAAAGACAGAGCCGAGCAAGAAACATCCGAAGGAAGTGTATCGGACGATGTGGAATATGTTCGAAAGATTCGGCAATCGGAAGCTTCATTGTTAGAGTTGTAGGCTGCTTTAATCCACACAGAAAAAACTGTGAAAGGAAGAAGTTCAATACAATGAATTAATTTTGAAAATCAAAAAACATGTCGATCTTTTGTTCCACAAAACTAGCAAAAGACATGGTAATCAAAAATTTACACAAGCACCTTTTGCTCTTTGCAGAAATTTTCTGAGACCGCTAAGCTCATCGATGCCATCAAAATCGTATACAGATCCCTGCACATTACTGCAAGCAGACACGGCAACACTGTAGAAAACTGATGACACGCCATTATACGTCACCAGTCGAATGAACTTGGAACCAAACTTTGTCCAATCTAGAGAAGAAAGTACAAAGTTGCGAATTGATGACGCAAACAAAATCAGCAAATCCACTATCATCAATCGGCTCTGTCCAAATAAGACGTCAGCTACCGTGATTCTCCCCAACGACTGACTGTTTATTGTTCTTATTAGGTTTAAGAAATAACTATGCATGCAAAAATGTTTGATGTTGCATTATAGTGGAGGATTTTATTTACCAAATGAGTCTTAGTTCTGTACACGACAGCTTTTACAATCTTTCTCATTACCTTTCTCATTACTACATTTTCCATCAAATCACCCAAAACATAAAACCCTTGTGATGTGTTTTAGTCAAGAAATGATCACAAAATTTGTCCAAGAGAGTTGTATTGCACACCTGTTCACAAGTTATGTTTTTCATGAGAAATATAGTCAAGTTTTGATATTAATCTCAATAGTTCACATATTATGAGACACGTGAATACTGACATAAAAGCTGGTATCAAATTTGAAATTCAATTATTCTTTAAAAAAAGAAGAAAAATGTCTTGAAATCATAAGCCAAACAAGGATGGGCCAATTTTTATTCGTCAGTGTTTCAAACTAGTATTCAACAAAACTCACCATGCAACTCGTAATCAGCTTCGTTAGACACAAAATGAAACGAGCTCCGGCGTTTGTCTTCGACTGAGTCATTCATGGTAGCAGACACCAGATAGCTCGCTTCGGGCGATCTAAAAATCAAAAGGCATAATAACCTAATTTGCTCTGAAGAGCACAACGCCATCGCAAGAATGGCGGACAATTAAAAGTTCACTGTCGGCTTCTGCAAAGAAAAATGTAATGGCAAATTAGTCAGTAAAATTTTATTTCAAAGTAAAAATATTGAGAAGATATTTTTTACTTTAACGATGACATCGGCTGTTTTGCAAACAGGTTTGTTTGTCGATTACACCAGGTTCTACCCAGTAGCGGTCAACTTCGGTGGTGACTCGGTAAAATATTCTATTCCACCGATCTCTCTCCACTGCATCTTGCAACATTTCGTGCTTCATAATGTACATGCCTCCTTGTCTTTAATGCCGTTTAATCATTTTTTGTCAGTTTTCTCCACAGGGTCAGTGGCCGGTCGTTTTTTCTCCAAATGATCTCACTGCATTCATCCTAATATTTCATTTTTTTTTCCAACCCAATGCTTCTTCATGCAGTCGACGTAAAATGAGCTGTTCGACCATGACAGATTTATTTCTGATATTCAACCGGCTATCAAAGATTATTCAAACTAAAAGTACAAACCTTTGAATGACGGTGGGGCTGTTTTTCTCTGCGGAAAACACAACCGTGTTGGGGAACCACCTGTCCTTCGTCACTGCAAAACAGCACTCAGCATTTTCCACAATGACGCCTCCTAAGTCGTAAATGGTGTCTTTATCCATTATTCGACCGATAAAAAGATGATCTTGATCGAGATGTCTACAAACTGTGAGGGTGAACCAAGAATAAGAGGTCCCATAAGAGTGCACTCCGTAATACTGAATTGAAACCTTCCCAACTTGTGATGCATCTTGTGATAAACATGGCCGAAGGACAAATTGATCTCCTACGTAACAAAAAAGGACATAAAATAACCAATATTTCCAGAAAATTGCGTATTGATTATCGTCTTATTATTACACATTGGGAGGATAACTTAGGTTTCAACCTTTACATTAATAGATAGTAATTAGTCACAAATAAACGAAATTGGGCCACACAAAAACTTTTTGACAAGTACAATGGCTGTGTGGAAACATAAAGTCATCTTATGAACAATCAGTTATGCTGAGATTGTAAACGTCATGCATCCCGCCAATAAGAAACAGATTTTTTTGGTAAAATTCAAGGTTGTAATAAACAACGATTCAGGATGTTGAGGTAGCTTATAGATTTTGTCTTTTTAACAGAAAGTTAAAGTTTTGGTTTTATTACGCACGAAGTAAATTTTGTATCGTAGATTGCTTTTTATTAAAAACGACATGTTGCCGTAGTTCTAACGCCAGTTGAGACTTTTCTTCAATAACGTACATCGACCACAATAGTCAGTATTAGCCTACCAGTGCTACGTTGGCCGTTTGGCTTATTCATGCAAAAACCCAACGTGTGCCAAACCTGTATCAGTTTCAAATTCCTTGATGAACCCATCAAAGTGATCAACAGCCCATCTCAGCGTGTCACGACCCAAAGCGGAAACTTCAACCAATCCTGGATATATTGTGAATAGTTAAATTTATTAAGAACAATTGAACCGAAGAAATTCTCCATCTTCGTTTTGAGAAAGTCTATTTGGAAAGGCAACTTTGGCAACTAAACAACCCACGTCGGGAGGATCATCGTTACTTGATGTTGCCAATTCTTTCAACAACACAAACAAAGCAAAGGTGAAGAAAAAAACTTTTCTTTTTCTTGCATGGTGTTTCAAAATTGATCTCGAATAATTTTGGACTGAATAAGAATCTGAGTTCTGATTTTTTATATCAAAACAGGTTTGTGATATAAGCTATGATAAAAAAAATTATTTAACCCAAGCTAAATGGCCAAAATGTGCAAAACGTGGGTTCGACTATGTGTTGGGCTACTCAAAACAAACATAGCCTACGTTTGGAAATTTCGGAAGCCACATTTTGTATCGTCGCAAAAGTCTTTTGCCTTAGTTCCGAATTACATTTTTTCGTAAAAAAAATTTTATTGCATTGTTTTGAATTCTAAGAAACTTTGTTTCAGTATGAACTTCAAAAGAAGCGCACAAGACCTAAGTTAGTCATTACAAGAACTTACAGATTTTGAAATCAAAAAAATTTTTGAAAATTTTCAACAACTTGGTTTCGTTTCGACTTAAATTCCTCTATTTTAGGTGTCACCAACTAACGGTCGCTACGCTGTTATGTTCGAGAGGAGGCACATTTATTTTAGCGATTACTTTTTCGCAGTCGCTGAGTAAGTATTGTCATAACTCTGCAAAAATATCTGTAAGCGGAAGTGTCGTATCTATTTTCTTTTAGGGTTCTTACTTGTTTAACACATCTTAAGCGTTCTTGTGAAAAGTACGTTTGGGTTAGATTGGGAAGTAGGCTACATTTTCTGCTATTGTGCATTGAACCGAATGTAGGTTATAGGCTAATAAATTTGATTGATAAAAGTGTTAATTGTAATGATTTGGTAATACCAAGTAGTCCCAAAGCATTGGGGACACCCTGTTCTGTTAAGCCTTCTGTGGTTCCTAAAATTGTAATAGTTTTGGCAAAATTTGTTAGGCGTTGCAACAAACGTCTGGCCTGACAGCAGCTTTGTTCGATTAAATCATTATAATTAATGCGGTATTCTGTGATAAATATCAACAGTATTGTAGTGCTGGATATACAATTTATCTAAAATTTTATTAGTGGAACCCGCCACAGCTTTCGTCGAGTGGCAAATGCAAAAAAGGTTGACGACCCCTGCTCTATCTTGCTGTTCAGTTGCTTTTTAAAATTTTGGATCAATCGCACTTACATCGGCAAAACTGCTTTTCTTTTCTTGCTTTTATTTCAATGCAAAGTGTTTTTTTTTTTTTTAGATGAAATTAAATTTTGTTGTTTTATGTCAGTGGAAGAGTGACAGGTGCCTTTAAATCGTCATGACTTGTTGTTTTGGGCTCAAACTTTGTAATGATACGTTACTTGGATTTGATTTGTTAAATTTCATCTGAAGAAAACATTATTGACCTGTTGTGTTGTTCGCTTATATTTTTCATTTTATTCAATTTCTTTCTCAATTTACACGGTCACATTGAGCTGGTTTCATGCAGCCTAACAGGTCACACTGAAAGTCACTCAGCCCTTTCTTTTATAACAGAATAGGCCCATACCTTTTTTCAAATTGCGATTATTTTGTAATACTGTACTGAAAATGTTTTTGCTTGTGCTATTTATTGGCTTGAACTCTCATTAATTGCATTAAAGTTTACAAGACTTTATTGATTTCAAAAGTTTTCTTTGTTCCTTATTATTTTTAAACACCGGGAATAAAGTTTATATTGGAATAAAACCACAGGACTTCACTTGAAGATCGCAGCAGCACATCATTTTTACTGATCAACCAATCTTGTTAATTTGCCGTTGCTTGACATTTGTCATAAAAGAACAGGGAAACAGCTGACTCGATGACTGATATAGTCGTTCGCTGCTTTCTGTCTGTTGGAATATCTAGATTGCAATTTTAATCGAATTGTGTATAATTGTAGCGTATTATTCTCGCAACAGACGAAATAAAAGTTTTTCCCCTCCCCCCTCTATCTTGAGCTTTTGAAAAGTAGGCTACGTTTGTTTAAAAAAAATTAGTTTAGTATCGAAACCACCTTTTTATAAACTGAAATTTTATTTCGCTCCTAGAGAATTCGTCTCGAGCTTCATTACATCTAAACAAGCTTACCTTCGTTGGGACAAAAAACTTCATCTGCATCCGCATAAGGAAATAACACAAGTAAAGTTAGAAAGAAAGCAACCGCAACGACTGACTCCATTTTTGCAGTTAGAAATACTGCATACTTTGAAAGCATTTTATTACAAATGGAAACGAGAGCACAAAACAGCAGCTCATGGCACTGCTGTTCAACAAACTGAAAATTTGTTTCAAGGTTTCTAGCAAAGAGAGGTAACAATATTAAAAAAAACTATTCATTTTTAGTAATCTCTTAATAAATTATTCATTGGCGGGTTACATAAAAAACGAAACTATTTCAACACAACAAAACCAAACCCGGTAGTAACTAAGGAAGTTATGAAAGTACAAGGTGGTAAAAAAGGTATTTTTCGCATTTTTAAATATTGAAATAATGTCTGAAAATCATTTTTGTACGTCGACAGACATTGAAATTTGTCTGACAATAAGCTATCAAGTAACGACCACAGTATACTCAAAAGCTTAAACTACAATACTTCACACGTAGTGAAATCCTAATATAATAGTAAAATTGCTGCTCGGAACATGGTAAAATTTCGAAGGATGAAAATACGTCACTGCAGTAACAAGCTATCAGGTTGACCGATCAGAAAGGACACCATTGTTGGATAAAAAAACGGTTATTAAACGTGTCAGCGCAGTGTTGATAAGGTCAGTGGCAATAAATATTCCATCTCTGCCCATAGGAGTAAAAAAGCACGAAACAAAAATAATTCTATTAACTTAGTCAGAAAGATTAAGTTGAGATTTTTTCTTTTTTTTCTTCCCTTTGTTTTTCTTCTTTTTCTTGGCTGGAATTTCGCTTGAAGATTGTTGGATTTCAAATGTTATCGGAACTTGTCGCACGCGGTACTGGTAATTTGTTTGTTTCCTGGGGTCAAGAGCAACCCAAGGAAATGACTGAGGCGAGGATGGTATGACACGACCGGGGTTGGCGTATTCTCTCCGCAGATCGTACACGACTCTGTGTGAAAACAAACACACCTCAAACGATGATGACATTGCAAGTATATGTTGATTCGACATAAACAACTCGGAGATGCAATGGTACTAAGCAATTAAGCATTGCTGAAAGTGCAGAACGTCGGCCTACAATTTTGCGTCGCAAAGGGCAACAATGCTGATCATTATACGCTGTATATTTGCGAAACCATGTCCATTGTCTAGCGTCAAGGTTTTTCGCACTATTTCTTATTTGAATTGTTCCAGCTCTCTGTTTCCATCTAGCTTCGCAATCCTTTTCACTTCGTATCACTCTTTCTAACTTGTTTTCTCTTCGATCTTTTTCCTTTTCAGATGCATGCTTTACAGTAGATACTGCTATTGGGCGACTTTTCCGATTTCCTATTTGTTACATTTCTCTTTTTGGACTTGATGTTGTTCAACTCAAAATGTTACATTTCCTTTCTATAAGAAATGACCTTCTGAACTTATCTTGTATTTTTAACTGAAAAGTTAAATGCTTTTCAAAAAACTTTTCAGAACTTAAGAATATTTTAGCGCTACACCACTGGCACGAAGCTTGGAAAGATGTGGTTTGTTAAGCTTTTTGTGCTGCCTCGGACTAGAATTGTTACGTATAAAAAAATTGCAACACAGTTCTAGACTATAAATACAAACTCATTGCCACTTCACGCAAAGTGTTTTTCGTCAAGTAAATCCTCCGTTAACATTGCTTCATGTCTGATCGGTCTCACTAATACATATACAATACATAGGCTACTTCTGAAAAAAGCTACTCGCTTGATATGAGTCTTTTATAAACGTGACATTTCACCGTAAACTAAAGTAGAAACATTGAAGCAAGTCTCACCAAGTAGCGTGGGGTCGACACCACACCAAATCAATCCTCTACCAACCTACTCGCTTTGCTCTAACAGCTGACCACAATACAAACTCACGAAAACGGCACCACAAACACACAGTGTTTCACAATGAAGAGTCATCACACTTACTTCTTGATGGAAGGATTAGGATCTGCTACACGAACTGTGAACTCACTGGAACCGCTCTTGTGGCTGATCATGTGCATGAAAGGGCCGAAGCTGTCTTTGGCAATCAACTTTTGAAAGAGCGACAACAGCATCTTATTGGCCGCCAAGTAGCTGCAAATAACATCGATAAGCGCAAATCGACAATGTATAAAGTAATAAACGTGTTTTCAACAAAAGATCTGTTCTACTGATTGTCGTTGTGAACAATTATCAGCAAGTCCAAATAATTTGTACAGTGAACGGTTGTTGCTACGCAATTACGTCCTGTCAACAACGTTACCTGAAACCGACAGCTTCATAATGTTGGTAGGTGGACTCATTATTCCTCACCTCGTCGATATGAATAATCGTCTGCGTGAAGGGATCGACTCTGCCTGGAAGGAATTTACTTTTTAACGCTCTTCTAGCCCAGCTGGCAAAATATGTCCTTTTGATATGTTTCTCGGCAGCCGATTTGTAGCAAGAATTGACAGCGATAGACACATGTTTCGCCCATGAGGCTGGGCTCATCAGTATCGCACCGTATTCTAGCCACAAATTTATTCGACCGCCGCTTTACCAGTCAGTTCACAATGTCCTTTTGATATTGATTCAATGTTTGCACAAAGAAAAAGTACAGCAGTAAAAGTGATTATTATAAAAATGTGTTTATTGCGCAGCGCAATATCCATCGTAGAGACGGGTGGTTCTACCGCAGCCACATATACATAGTTACACACAGTCGAGTACATTGTTCAATAAATCCGTTACCGCAATGCTAGGTGCAATGCGAGAATAACATTTCTACAAAGTTCCACGAAGGACGCTTCTAAGCAAACTCGCTTCATTGCAATTTATTAAATATGCTGTAAACAGCACCAAATTCGTACGATCAAGTTGAAAGCCATAACATAAGAAACTTACATCTGAGAACAGTTGATGGCTGCGGACGAAACTGCAAGTCAATCCATTCGGCGCATGCTTCAGACTTAGTGAGCTGCTCGAATCCAAGATCTGATTGATATTCAAGCTTCGTTCGAATTGTCGCGTTCTCCAAACTGGTGCCTTCCTGTTGGTGAGACGCATCATGATGACAACAGACCAGCAAAGCAGAAGACTTACATGAAGCAACGACGACTGGTCTCTATTAAACAAGTGACTTGTTCCACTACAATTAAATCTTTATCACCATGCCATGACCTTCAAACGTTGCCATTTTTACATTGTGTCAACGTCTGGAAGATTGAAAACGACGTAGAAATGGCAACTTTTGTAGTCTGGAAAATTCCACCAGTGACCATTAAAACGAAGATTCGACGAAGATTGCCATACGAATAGCAATTTGTTTGCGGTTGTAAATGCAAGGCAACAGTTTAACAAGATTAATTTGGCCAACTGCTCCAATACCGCCAACTCACTTTGTCCTTTGAATAATGTGACACAAATTTCCCGTGTAAACAGCCTCTTATGAGAACGCGTACATTTCCGATTGACCAAACATTGTAAAAGACGCTATTTGTGTCTTCAGAAAGCTTGGCGTTGTATAGAGCAAGTATCTCATCAAAGCTGTGAATGAAACAAGAAGGGTAGTTTAGTTTAAAAACTTGTTTATTTTGCAACAGAACAAGATAGTATCGAGAAATGTCTGAAAACGTCGTACTAAGATATGACATATTTCAAACCAGGTGAAAACAGCACTACAACGTCTAATGCAACCCAGTAAGTGACAGCAAAAGAAAACATGGTACATGTTACAACAGCAACAAAAATGTGGAAGCTGGACTTGGAACTCACCTAAAATCGTCCTGCATCGTCGGCGGAGGGACGGCAGGCACGGTACGACGCAAAGGAACGTCTTTGGTCTTCACGTTCGGAACTTCCTTTACAGTCTTTTCTTCACGGTCTTTTTGCATTCCAAGTATTTGGCCCAATAGATCGTTCGGTTCTGTGTCTTGTGCTGTCGTTTTAGTATTTTCAGCGATTGGATGAGGTTGGTCAACTGTCGAAGAGACTTTGTCAGGCGTTGTGGTTTCGTCAGAACCTAATTTGCTTTCAAAGTCCTTCAAAAGAGCGTCTTTGGCGAGTTGCAATTGTTCACTTTCACTCAACGCCGCTTTTGTGGTGTCACTTGCGACAGAATCGGTTTGTGTAGTAAGAGCATCTTTCTTTTCCGGATTGCTAAAAGAGTCATCGTCATGGGCAGTACTTCGCAAACTAGACGTCTTTTTACCTTCAGTTTTTTTCACTGCGGTGGCATCTACTGCCTCGGCGTCGGCTTTTGATGCTTCTTCGGGTGGATCGGCGAGGGGTTTACTGATGTCGTTGTCGTCAGAACATCCCATACGCGAATCTGACGATGCTTTACGGGATTTTTTCGAAACATTGGTTGTATTTTGAGCAGTTGACTTACGTCTCAAAGTCTTTGTGGACACCTCGCTCGCTTGTTTCGACATGTCCGGATTGTCAACCTTTGCAGCACTTGCTGAACGAAGTCGTTTCGATCGACTGGTAGAGGCGGTAGATTTATGTTTTTCGGTCTCATGCGCTTTTTCTTTGTCGCTTGCGAGAGCTGATTTCCTTCGAGCCGAACGTCGAAGTGTTGTGAGCAACGATTGTTCAGCGTTTAAAGAATTGTCGCTGCTTTCATTTTCCGATGCTTGCAAATAATTCGATGGAACTTCAGCAGAGCCAAACGAAAGGCCAAACGTGCCGTCATCATCCGCAGATGCAGGAGGTTGCGAGAGTTCTGTGACAGCACTTTCAGAAGCATCACTTTTTTTTGCTTCACTTTCATCATCATCAATTACCAGCATGTTGTCATCATCGGAATCACTTCTCTGTTGCGGTTGCTCTATGTAAATTATAAGTAAAGCTTGTTTTTAATATCGTCTGATAGAAACTTAAACGCCTTTCTTCAACATACAATTGCAAGTATTGTTGCATTAGCGTTGTTCAAAGACAATTTTTCCTCAACCTAGCGTGACCCTCTTGAAATAGTTCCATTTTATATAACAGCATCTGAGCAACTGCCGTTGAATAGGATAACCACGCAACGCTAATCAGAACTTACAACTCAAGTCAAACTTCAAACGCAAAATACTGCTTCTCCAGATTTTGTATAGGTAGCCTACCTCTGTTTAGGCTTCACAATAAATTAGGTTAAAAGATTGTGATATAAAATTATACATAATTTGATTAACAGCAGTTGTGGTTTTACGCAAATTCTTTAGGTTTTCTAGATAAAATATTTTCAGAGCGTGCCAACTAAAAACTTAGAAAAAAGGGCATTTTTAACAACCCAAACACAACATACAATGTATCAAAGCACAGCACTAATTAGGTAACTTTGATTAAGAATTCAAAAAAGCGCATTTCGCACAACATTCAACAGCCATGTGCAAAACATAAAAAATCTCACTTTTTGGTGATTTAGGTTTAACGGTTTTGCTGAAATTAAAATTCAAGAGAGATGTAGAGCTTGTAGTGGACTTTACAGCGGCTTTTGGCACTCTCGATAAACTCTTTTTCCAAACGCTAAGACCTGCTGCCTGAGCCTGCAGACATTAAAATAGAAAACAGGTAAAAAAAAAGTAACATAAATTTCATGAGAGTAAGATAAAAAATATATCGGAACTCGATGGGTAAATTTGTTTGCAATCTGTAAATTAACGTTAAAATTATCTTTAAAAAGCGAACTCCATCCTGCCTGCTAGGGTGACTCAACAAGAAAGAACAACAAAACCTTACCACGGATTGCGGAACGGAACTGACTCTATTCTTTCGCTTTGCAGCAGCAACTGTTGACAAGGTATCCACGTTGTCGTCGATACCATCCAGCTGAGGTATAGACTTTTCACACTCCAACACTTCATCCGCACTTTCTGAACAAATAATGACGTAAGTTGTTGTTGGCATCGACCGTATTCGACTTAAATTGTCAAAAAAGTGTCACCAGCCATCATGCCCTCAAATGGGGGGAAAGAACAAGCACCTTCTGGTAGTCCCTCCCATCCCATCAGTATCATATCTTCAAGATAGAAAAGAGATATGCGAAGCGAAGGTTGTCACACCCGAGCAAACTCATACGCCGATGATGATGCCATCAAATGTGTGCAAGATCTCGGCGCCAGCTGCAGAGTTTGTTTGTGAAGTGCAAGCTGTTAAAGCTGTGACGATCTTATCGTCTTCAAAATTGAAAGAGGGGTAAGGACTAAGGGTATCAAAGTTGATAATGTAGAAGAGACAATGCGATCACTAGTTTATTTTTTATGATTGCAGAAGTGGACGTGTTTTTAAAAGAAGTTTGCTTATTACATTGATTCAACGTCTGTGGACGTTGAATCAATGTAAAAACGACGGATTTTGCTGTCTGGGAGGTGCCACTGACGTATTCAAAACACAATTTTACTACAATCGCTTCAAGTAGTTAATATGATCAAAAAACAGTAAAACACCCTTGCTGCAACTATTTTCAAACCTTCAGTCGATGCATTCATTTCTTCTGAACCTTCTTCTCTATTCAATTCCGGTCGGACAGCTTCATCCGAAGAGCAAGTTTTGTCGACAACGCTGTCCACCATTGAAATATGACCTACGAGCGAAAACGGTACATTTTTGAAAGAAAACCTTTAAATTTGCTTACAGCTAGCTAGTTGATGTAACGCACTCCGTGGTTTAATAACTTCACAGTAGAGTGGACAGATAATTGCAAAATGCTGTACTGTATAATAAAAGTGGCACAAAAAGTACTGCTTCATAATAAAAAATAAAACATGGAAAAAGAGATCGACTCACGGGATGAATGCAGCACAAAATCCTTTACTGCTTTCTTGAAGTACCTGAGATTTTTGTCTCTTGCGTATACGCTTTTCGGCGGTAAGGCTTTATCAATGAAAACAACTTGGCGATGATTGCCGCTCTGATCTGCACAAATTGAATTGCTTTGAAAGAGTCGGAAAATTTGAAACGATGATTCAAAACCACGCGAATATACGTCATACATGTCTCAATAATCTTATTTTCGAAAGACATTTACCACTGAAAAACAATAAACCAACCTTTAATTTTACGCATTTCCACTGGAATTTCCGATTCATTGGCGAATGGAGGTGTGTTATCTGCCAGAGTGCGCAGAGCGCTGAGAGAAATGACGATGTCAGCTTTCCAAGCAACAGCTAACCTGATGAGAGAGATGCTGATCACAATTTACAGAGAAGACAATAGATTGAGTTTCGCTTTTAGCAGCATGATCGTTGTTGCTTACTTCGCAATGTAGTAGATACAATACAAACGATCTGTTTTAGCCTGATGCTGCGAACGCTGTAGTAGTAGCGGTTTACATTAGCTTTCAGAACACGATTCCCTGGCTAGTCATGTGCCATAATAAGTGTTCCGAAAGCCAGTGCAACTCGCTACTCCCACAGCGCTCGCAGCATCAGGCTAAAACAGATTGATCAGCTGTGAACTCTCTCGTGAAGTCACATGAGTGAATTTGATAATTAATAGAATAAACTTCACACCATCAAGTACGCATCAACGGCAATTTGAAATCTACCGACAACCTCTCGATTAGATTGGTACATCGGAGGTTTCAAATGAAAGAAAACAATTAAGGAGACATGATGGGTTGATGGATAGAAACAGAGTAAATCCATAAAGCAGCTCTTAATCAAGCGATTTCTGAAAGCAAACATTCTTCGGATTAAGCTGTACATGGAAACTTGGATTCAGTATCAGGCTGAACTCTTTAATACAGACAGACTAAGTGCTCACAGCATAATTATAATAACAAATAAGCATAACAAAATTAATAAATAACAAATAAGTGAACACTGAACAGTTTAAGTTCAAAAAAATGTAAATCACTTTTCAGCATTTTCATCTTTGGTTATTGGTTCCCGATGAACTTCTTTATTGTTTGTTACATCATAGCTTGGGATTGGTGCATCCATTGGTGGTTTCTTGATAATAGGAGGCGTTCCCTATAAAACATATATACTACACGTTTAGTAAAGAACTAAATGAAAGAACTCGTTTAGCAACAACGGAAAGACGATTAGTTTTAATATCGGTGTAATACAACAACACTAATAAAGTGACATACTCATAGCAAAAAATTAATTTCCACTTTTATTGAAACTTCAAGCAAATTTTTCTACGTCAAAATGTAAAGAATCAGTTATTTTTATACTGAGCATTTCATAATTACAAAAACAATGAACATACTAATTTCAAAAATAAGTTCTCAAACTTGGGTTGAGGATCAGAAGTATATGGAAAAGCATTGATTTGTAATGCTTGCAGAAAAACAAAATTTTGCATGTACATACGAAGTCGATCCTTTGCCATGGAAAGGTAATTCTGCAAAAAATACATGGTATGCAGTTGTACAAGGTTCTAAGTATTGTCATATGTCTGAGAAATGCAAGTTTTCTGTGGCACTCCTATAACTTATTGCTGACAACACAAAGCAGGAAGAGCAAATTACAAAAAATGATGAATAAATGGCAGTTTATTAAGCAGTCGAATGGTTGTCTATTAGCAGAAGCATCCCATGAATCTTGTAAAACATAAACAATTACAAATGACTAGATGCATTATGCATACAATGGCGACCCCTGCAAAAACATTCAGTCAGAATTAAATAATTAAGTTGCTAATTCATGTGCAAAAAGTACACGTTAAACAACATTATATGAGCAACTGTACTTACCTCAAAGTACTGCTCTGCTAACGGCACCACTTTGTTGTAATCAGAAATATGATGAATCGAGTCTTGAAAAGCATAGGCTGAAAATTCTTCTTGCTCTTGAATAACTTTGCCATGAAATCTCTGTCATACAACGTAAAAAATAGACACTGACAAATGAGATAAAACTACATATGATTACACTGGTCTACACGATTTTTGCTCTATGAACTTTGAAAACTGATTTAGAGTAATTCTGGGGTGCTGAATCCGAATCTGACCTCAGATTTATCCTATCACGTCAAGTTAGTGAGATATGATAACAGCAAATTGTTACTTTTGTCAAAAGTAGAAGATTTGATGTTGCGTTTGCCATTTATTGCACATACACATTGTGCTATATCCAGAAATCCAGGCCATGTGGTGCATAAGTAGCTGAAATATCGGAATGACTCGTTTCGGTGAGTCCGATCCCTTAACGGGGGATTTTTTTAATTTTTTTTTAAATTATTGGGTACCGTAGCCTAATTATCATTGCCGTTTTAGGGTTAGGGGTTAGAGGTTAGGAACTCACCGAATCGGACTCACCAAATAGTAGCAGACCCCTGAAATATACCCACCAACTATAATTTTGATACCAATTTGTTTTCTAAGCAACATTACAGTATTAACAAAGCAGTAAAAAAAAAAGCTAAAAGGTAGGCTAAAAGTATAACTGACCCCTAACCTTTCGTCATAGCACTGCAATACTGCATATGTTGGTGGTAAACGCAATGCCAAATCTTCCACTTTTGACAAAAGTAACAATTTGTTGTTTTCATATCTCACAAACCTGACATGATTAATTTAAACAAACATACGAACCTTATATACGTTAAGAGGATTTAGTTGATCGGAAGGAAGATGTTTGCTCAAAGCAGACAATTTTTTGTGTCGAAATTTTTCTTCCAGACTAAGATATTGCACATGTTGCCTGGCGTTGAGGCTGGAATAACGTGGAGGAGGAAGATGTTCTTTAGAATTTGGTTTTACTGCATGTTGTTTCAAGAAATCTTTAGATTGAATATCAAAGAGGATCGATGCATAATCAGCTCCAACCTAATAAAATTATCAAATATTTTTAATGCATTAATTGTTGTTACAAATATCATTAAAACTTACAAGCAACGAGTGATATTGTTTAAAATACTTTTTTGAATAAGAGTACATTCAGTCCTCGAAATTAACGGCGGCACACGGCAATTGCTGTGGTAAATGCCGCCGCAAACGTCATAATGGCCATTCTGCTACGGCAATAAAAATGCCATCGCAAAATGAGCTTTTAATTCGGACAAAAATTGTTCAAAATTTCTTCCTGTTTGATTTACTCGCAGCGTGAGTTTAATCAGCAGAAACATCGCACCAAGACTTCACCTCGGACTATTTTACTTGCTGTGAACACTCACAGTCTTCAAAATTAGCATATTTTTACTTCGCAAAAACGTTGACGAGGCCAAACGGCAAAAGTTGAAATTGCCTCGGCAATTGCTGTGAACGTTTATTACGAAAAAATTTTACCAAAACATGTAAAACGAGAATTGAAAAAAATAATCGAATAGTCTATCACGACCGCACTGTTTGATTTGTTGTGGTGTAATAATACCAAAAGTAGCGATAAAGCAATCAACGCGATACGCACGCTGTTACGGTGATTCACGTTATAACTCATTGGGGGGGGGGAAGTAAGTTAATTTTGGGTTGATTCAACGTTCGAGTCAGCACAAAACGATTTAATTTTCCCGGCGAGTTATATCGCGTAACAACAATGCCTAATAAGAAATTTACGTTTGGTTTACATTAATTCGACATCTAGCGACGTTAAATTATCATGAAATAACGTTAATTGCTCAATCAAGTACCGATAACAAATCAATAGCTCCCTGCGAGAAGATTGTCTCGATTTACGTATACAGTACACCAACATAATTTCGGCACAATTAGGATACTGCGAGCAACACAAAGTCTGTTGGAAAAAGAACTAGTCAGAATCGGAATCATCGGAGGATGAGGTTGTCACGTCGTCACTGGAATACTTGAAGATGCAAAACTGCCTGTTCATGAACGCGCGATGCCATATGATCGGAAGCATTACTTTTCTTTACTGCCGAAGAACCATTTATCCAATTTTGTACCACTTTTTATATTCGCAACGACATCGGTAAAAAATAAGCATTGGATGAAAGAATAACTTTTGCGTAACAATTAAGCCAGTATTTATAAGGTTGCAAACTTTTTACAGTTCACAAGAGCATTGTCAGCGTATAAAATAGCGTGCGTGATGCTCTGGGCTACCGCCGTGTGACACACGATGAAGAAGAAGCGCATAAAATTTCTTTTGATTAAAGCATACGGCAATTGCTGCCGCAACCCAAGGTTTGTTGATTTGGCGACGGCAATGTTTTTGCCGTCGTAGATGGAAGCTAATTTCGAGGGCTGTACATTTTGTTTATTTATACTTTTCTTTGTATTTTTCTTTATATGTGTAATTTTTTCCTGTTTGTATGTACTGTTATTTTAATAAATATTTGTCTACACTTGGTTTGATCACCCTGTATAAATATTTAGCAATGAAGAATAATTTGGCCGAAAAAAATTTAACAGTGTATTTATCAATAACCACAACAACTTGTGCAAGTTTTATCTTTTTATGCTACCCATGTAACTTATTTTTTGGTTTTCAAACTATGTTTTTAGAAAAACTCTGCTTTTTATAAAGAAAAATTAAATAAAAAATGGCATCCTGACTTTCAAGCGGCACAGAAATAAACATGTCGGAAAGTGCTTTTATCAGGATCTGCGTGTTGTAATTAAAACAGCAATTACAAAAGGTGTTATTGTAACTTTAATAGCCTACCGTACATATCATACAACAGTCAACAATATTACCTAACTACTATAGGCTACTCTTAAGAGTTTAAAAATATCTTTCTAATAAAATAGAGTATATATATATAGGCTAACTGTTTAGATTAAGAAATACAGTTTTCATAAGTCCTTAAAAACGTGGTGACATATACGCACAAAGTCGCACATGGGCTATATACTATAACGGCATAAATAGCCACTTCATTCTAAAAAAAATTTTCCCAATATTTATATAAAAACACAAATACCATTATTCAAATAGAATTATGTCAATATATTCCTATATGATACAGTATCACAAATAAGCACGCAAACATATCGTTCTGGTAGCATAAACTAACCAGCCATATTTTCTCAATAGATGAATATTTTCTCAATCCCTTAAACTCATCAATAGACTCACTTGCTCAAGAAGTCCAATTCCAGAGGATATATTGTTTCCACCGGCAGGTGGTTTACTTTGCTCCACTTCATCCCAGACAAACGAGTTGTAAGCATGTTGCACAGCAGGATTCCACAAAAAATCATCCATTATAGGTTACAACGAAGGCTATTTACTTGCTTGTTATGGACAAGTTTTTATGACTTGCTCAATGCTCACAAAGAGTCACAAGTATTCTTTTACTGTTGCATCCTAAAGCTAGGGTACACTCCAACAGTCCATCTAAATCTATAACAACTTAAAGAACCGGAAACACGGAAACAGACATTGCAGTCGGCTGCAGCGTGGGTCAGGTGTACGTCGGAAGGCGTACACCGATGCATAGCACTCAAGTCCGCTTTCCCGTAATGCAGGGTAAAGATATGAAAAACTAACAAACAAACAAAACAAGACATATCTAATGACGTCTAAATCCCAAGATAAACAATATAAAAGTTTTTGGAGACACTACATTGCAAGAAGCTTGAAACTTTTTGTAAGTGCCTTCTGCATAACATAATATAATGCATTCCCCAACTTGCAACCTAGTACTGTCTACAACCTACCCTACCATAATAAACTTGCAGAACTCTCAACTCTGCAAAACCCAAGCTACAGTTTTGACTTGGTCAATCTTCCCTTCAGTGAGTTGCATGCACAGACATCTTATTATAACAGATGTCTATGGTTGCATGATATTTTCTGTGTTGCCAGCTTATTTTTTCTTTTTGCTGAAGTTGATTTAAGAGGGGTGTGAAAAACAATTATAATCTAAGGCAGTGGTTCCCAACCGGGGAGGAATTCCCCATTAGGGGGAAATTTTACAATTTTTAGGGGGAATTTGGTTTTAGGATTGTAAAGCATTTTAAGCCTAGTAAGTTGGCCTAGACCAGAGTTTTAAAGCGCTAATGAGGAGCCCTTAACTCCCGATTATTTAAGCAACTGTGCACTGACATGGAGAGAGAGAAAGAGAGAGAAACCTTTTATTTCGTCTGTTGCGACAAAAGTACGGTACAATTATAAACAATACGAATAAAATAGTACCATAGCTATCTAAATACCACAACAGACAGGAAGCAGCGAAAGACTATATCAGTCATCGAGTCAGCTGCTTCCCAGTTCTTAATGTGACAAATGTCAAGCATCGGCAAATTACGTTGAAACAAGATAGGCTGATGTTCAGTAACATTAATGAAAGAAAAAAAAATCATGTGCTGCTGCGATCCTTAAGCGAAGTCCTGTGGTTTTATTCAAATATAAACTTTATTCCGGGTGATTAAAAATAGGAAAAACTTTTGAAATCAATAAACTCTTGTAGCAAGGGCGTTTAAACTTCAGTGCAACCAAGAAAAGTTCAAGCCAATAAATAGTTCAAGGCTACGAGTAAAAACATTTTCAGTAACAGTATTACAATACAAAAATAATCACAATTTAAAAAAAGGTATAGGCTAACCTAGGCCTATTGTTCTGTCATAAAAGAAATGGCTGAGTGACTCTCAGTGGTACCTGTTAGGCTGCATGAAACTAGCGCAATGTGACCATATAATTTGACAAACAAATTGAATAGAATGTAAATGAGAAATAATTTAGTGTAACCGAATAACACAATAGGTCAATAATGTTTTCTTCAGACGAAATTTAACAAAAATCAAATCCAGACGACGTATCATTACAAAGTTTGAGCCCAAAATAACAATTTATGACAATTTTTGTCACTTTTCTACTGACATAAAACAACAAAATTTAAATTCAATTAAAAAAATCAAACACTTCGCATTGAAATAAAAGCAAGAAAAAAAAAGCATTTTTGTCGATTTAGGCTAAGTGCGATTGATCCAAACTTGTCTGGCAGCCCTGCTTAAAAACTGACTAGGCTTGATTGCTGGCCAACGTTCGGTTTTTATGTCAAAAACTAAGTAAATTATCATTAAAAACTCTTGCGCTGGTTTAATTAAATTGATTTATACCGATACAAAACACACTAATCCAGAAAAGTTTAAAAAACAACTGAATTTAAAACAAAAAATTTTAGGACAAACTTTGAACCGATTTGATAATGGGCAGCAAAGTTGCAAACCATCACGTAGGCCTACTTCTCTTTCATGCAAATACTCGATGACTTTCAAGAGGAAACGTAACCAAGCGAGTGTTTGAGCTCAGAGACGAACTTAAATTACTTTTTGACCTTTAAATAAAATTGGAATTTGTTTCATTGCTGAATGATGACAAATGGATTAGATTCCTTGCTTATTTGGTTGATATGTTTGGTCCATTGAATAAACTAAATCTGAAAATGTAAGGGAAAAACGCCAATATACATACGGTATATATTCAATCGCCATCTCCGTTTGAAGCAGATTGCGCATCAACATGGGTTATCTGTATCCATGCGCCATTGACATATTGATACCATGTGAATTTACAAACTGTAGGCTACTGCTTTCATGTTGGCTCAAGGCAGGTTGGAAGAGAGTGATTGATTTATGTCACTGTCATTAGAAGATTGTCTTAAGGTACTGAAAGGCTCTGCTGTCCTGATCGTGGGGAGACTACGTTTTGTCTGGCCTCTACCTTCCGACCAGCCTGGCTTGGGTGGCCCTTCTAGGAGCAAATGCCTGTAGCTTACTGCTCAGCATAGATGCTTTGGAAGCTTTCACTAGCAAGCTTGATAATTGAAAGAGAAAAGTTAGAATGAACAATTGAACATGTCACCATATTTAAAAAATTATCATTGGTGTTGGTTGTTGACGGCAAAGAACAGGTTCTTCCAGAGTTGGAAAAAGAATTGATTTTGCAACATCTCACAGCATTAGAATTGGAATTCATTCGATATTTTCCTGAAATTTATGACGATGAGCTTGATTTAATACGAAATTCATTCATATTGTTGATGGAAAAACTTCCCGATAAATTGCAGAATGAATTTTTAGAACTCAAAACGGATTCTTGCACAAGAGACTTATTCAGAAAATTAATTCAATCACTGGATTTTGGCCATTAACGTGTAGGCCTAATTCCTATCCCAAAGTGGCAGAGAAAGCTATTTGAAGTATCCTCCCTTTTGCTTTCACTTATCTATGCGAATCAGGTTTTTTAACTCTTGCAGATGAAAAGAAAACAGAGAAACAGATTAGACGTGGAGAATGATATTCGTTAGGATGCTCTTTCGAATAGCCTACTCTTCCGCTAAGTTACATTTTGTTATTGCCGAGTTGTCGAAACAAAAAACCATAAGTTTCGCACAGACTGTTATGCATTGACTCTTATATTTTGAATGTCGTTAGCTCCAGCTCGTGTCCTATCGAATTTGGCTTTGGACGGTGATGTCATATGTAGCTTTGGAGGCCCAGTCTATGATGGGAAGGACGTGGGAAAAATCATATTGTATGGATGGTGGGGGACGTGGTAGTTTTAGCTTTTCTTTTCTAGTGTTTCACTTTTCATGACCCTTTTGTATCTTGCTTTTTTCGAAAAATTTTGTGCTTAGTTTGTTTTTTTTTCTCCAGAGTTGATCTGTCACTAGCAAGTTGTTCCCATGAATCCAGAGCGATGTTTGCATGGTTGAGGGAGACTTTCAGCTGGTCTTTGTATCTCTTTTTTTTTTTCTTTGAATAAAATACTTTTCAGCAACGTTCTTCATTACCGTAATTAAATTATTTTAGTATGAAAAGGAATATTACAGGCTAAAAAGCTTATTACTAGTGAAAGTTTAGTTTATCTTACAAGACTTAAATTAAAATATTAATGTAAACGAGTTTTTAACAAACTAAATTTATAGGGGAGGAATTTAGATTTGAATATTGACTAAAAGGTTCCACCGGATGAAAAAGGTTGGGAACCACTGATCTAAGGAAAAAAAAGAAAAACGTTGTCTCAGTGTTAAAGGGAATAACGTTGACAATGGAGTCCAGAGAGTACGTTTGGGTCCGGGCCAGAAATGATTTTAGGAATTCGGAAACTTTAAGAATCTCCCACTTATTTTTTGGATGTAGTCCGTTTTTTAGAAGTGTCTTGATTTATGGCCCAAAAATCTCATTAGTACTGGGCCCAAGTTATCCTCTCAACGACCCTGGTCAAAGGCACAGGTGTCAAATAAAAAAATAATGGTATCAAAATCTTGGTCAATTTATTTTCGCTTGAGTCTTAGCCAAAAACCTGTAAGCTAGTCTACAGTGATTAAAATATCGATTTCAATCTGCTGAATTAGATAAATAGATGTTTATTAGCTGCTGCGAAAAAGATGTACATAGCAAAAGATGTAGGGGAGAGTGGGGCTAGTCGGTAAGTTTTTTTTTAAAGTGAAATTTAAAACAATTGGTGCATAACCTGACAACTTGAAGCGGCTTAAATTATCATCTATGATGTCCTCTATCATACAACCAAAAATAAGTATTGAATCAATTCAGCTTTTAATGAAAATTTAAAATAAACAAACATACAATTGATTTTTCAACTAACCCCATGCCTGGGGTTAGTTGAAAAACGTCAGTTTAATGCCTACTAATGAACTGGATACTCTTTTTTCAACCAACAAACATTTACATGGGGTTGTAAGCAAATATGTTTACTTGCTTTAAAATCAAAATGCAATGAATTCTACATCTAATCATCGGAAAAACATTTTTTAATAAACGCATTGTTAAAACTTGTGATGCCGCATATAGGCCTATAGCACTTTCCAAGTTATTCAAATTAAAATTAGTCTGCAGACTGTAAAAAGGATCAAACTTTCTAACTAGGTATTCTACTATTTAGCTAATATCTTTAGAAGCTGTGTAGGCAATCGCAACCGATGCTGACCTTGGCAAGCTCGTGCTTGAGCTTGGAAATCTTACCAGTGCTTCCGTTGTTGTGCAGTGTCCCAAAGGGCCAAAGTGTTCTCATTTTTTTCTTGGAACTTAGAAAAAGCTTTACAATATTGTAAACATAGTTTAATTTCTGCCGGATTTCGAAATTAAATGAAATATTATTGCAAGTTTTATGCTCTTTCTTACAGTTTTGGTTCAGGCCATTGAGATAGGTATATTTCATTTAACTGTTTTCAACGAAGTATATGATAACTTCTGAAAACTGTAACACTCCATCGAATTCTTAGCATGTGACGTCAAAATCCATATCGTAGGGCTATATTGTACATAGGCGTAGTCAAGGGCCATGCCCCTCCCAAAATTTTCCAGTTTGGATTCCGAAGTTGAACCCTTTGTTGAAAATGTAATAAAATTTGTAGAAATTTATAACGTTTTCCAAGACATCTGGCCATTAACACCCCCCAGGACTTGTTTTAGACACACAGAAAGACACCAATAAATTTTGCAAATCGTAAATCGCGCAAAGTTTACGCGATTTACGTTTCTTTGAACTTATTTGTGGAAGCAATTTCAGAATGGCTTACTCTGTTGCGTTTTTGTGTAGTTATTGAGTTTTTGTGCAGCTGAGTTTTTGGTGTTCTCTAGTTTTAGCCGCAGTTTTTGCCCGTTCGTGTGTAAGAGCTACCTTTAATAAGTTAATAGCTGTTTATCTGCTAAAAAAAACTTCATACAAATATTACCCTAAAAGTGTTTCCAGAAGCGCTATAATCCATTATTTGAGTGTAATTTTGCAACAATTTTCTGGGGGAGCATGCCCCGGACCCCCCTAGAGTGGACCCCCCTAACCCCCCACCACTTTTATTGCTTCCCTTGCTCAACCCACCAGGATACGCCACTGCACATCAAAGTGGCGATGGCTTAAACCAAACACTTTGTGGTTCTCTTCAAATCATCAAATATTTGACCCCCCCAAATTTTTTTTCTGGCTACGCCACTGGCTATGTATGTCCTCTTTTCTAAAAAAAAAATGTCCTCCGAGGACACTTCAAAATGGTCAAATGTCCTCTTTTTTAGCGTTTTTGATTTTCTTGCTTATATTTTCAACAGTATTTTATTTTTATGTGACTTGGCAAAAGCTAAATAAAGGTAACCAAAAGTGGAAAAAACTAACTGAAAAATGCAATCTGTGTAAAGGTAAAAGGTTCTTAGGGTAAGCAATAATACCAAAAAAGGAAAAGTCTGTTTCTGTGAGGTGTGACTGAAGTAGGAGAGATCAGGGACCAGTGGGACAAAAATAGCTTTATCATTAATAACTCAAATAATTTACAAACATTATGTTCCAGACACATTTTTCATAAAGTTTTATCTTTTGCTCACATCTTTAAAACATCTCAACAAAAATTTTTGATGTTTTGATGCTTATTTTCAAGTTTTAAATGCCGCACTAAACTGTTCCACTGGTGCCTAACTAAAGAAAGAAGTGGGACACTTTAAAAATGCATTTAGTGCAACAACAAAAAAATAGTTGCAAATAAGAAGTAGAGATTTTACATTGCTTTCATGCATGCATATGTGTACTACAAGGCATTGTAGCGCCAGTTTACATCAAAGAAACCTTGATATAAATAGTTTTATTGGATTGACTCAACAAACCTCTCAAACTTACAAAACAAACACTATTGAAAACAAAATAGAATACACAATGGAGTTGTTTAAACGTCCCATTACTTTTTTGCAAAAAAATATTTGTATATTGTATATTGTATACGTTTATTGTTTACGTTTACTCATTTTGAAATATTTTGCCTCTTAGTCTAAAACTTGAAAAAAATTAAGTTTGCAGTTTTTGATTCATGGAAGTGCAAGTTATAAGGATTAACTCCACCTAAAAACTACTTTCTACTAAGTCATTGTCAAATCAAAAACACAAAATAAATCTGACCACTCATGTTTACTTCAACAAGTGAAAAAAACTCTTTTTGATGTCATGCTTGAGTTACAAAACATTTTGCCATCAAACTACATTGAACGACATTGATCAATATCTCGCTTCCACATGTTAAAGGTGCACTGCAACGAAAATATATAGCTTTTGTATTCATAGATCTTTATGAGAAAAAGCGATTTGTAACAATAAAATTTTTTTGGGGTTTGTCATTAGCTCAAAAATCTAATAAAAGGGATATTGATTTAAAGGATTCTGATTGGTCAAAATCTTTGATGACGTACTTGGTTGTTCAGGCAGAATTCAGAACCACTAGTTTGCATACAAATAAACTATAAACAAGTGGGCTACATATACAAAGAACAATTTTATACTTAAGTTTTACGCGTTGAGATGGTTTTTTGTATGGCTCCCGGTTGTAGTAATGGAAGAAACGTGAAAGGGGTACTATTTCATCGTTTACCTCTGAATAATCAAGACAAGCTTAAGAAATGGATCTCTGCGATGAAACTCAAAAACCCACCAGTCAACAAGCACTGCCGTATGTGCAGCGACCATTTTCTGGCCGGAAGTGGCTATGCTTACGGTGCCGTAGATATAGCCGTTCTATGCCTTTTTTAATCTTTACGTCACTTTCACTGCGCATGCGCGCTGTTGCTGCACATTTTTCTTTTACCTTAATTCTCTTCAAAGTAAAAGACGAACAAATGAAAAAAAGTGCATTTATAACTTCTAAATTCAACTGTTTTGGCTAAGTGCATCAGTGGCGCGTTCGATCTTTGTCTGGCTCATACTACCAAGGATATGAGTTCGATACCACCAGGAGGTGTTTTTCTTTTAAAGTAAATTCTAACCCCAAGTGACTCAATCGTTAGACTGCGCATTTTTTGTGGCCGTGTTTAGTTTGCTTTTATTTCTGACCATCACAACGTAAAACCAGTATATGACAAACATAGCAGAGGTCTAGAAAAAAGTAGAAGCGACAAAACGCGGACATTACAGCGTACATGATACAAAAGCAGGACAATCAGTTTAAAATATGGCACGGTCGCAACACCTTAATAAATTTTTATAAATTTAGAATTTTTTTAAAGAAATAAACTCACTAGCCTTTTTTCTCTTTTTCTAAATTTATAAAATTAAAATTTTTATCTGGCTACTGGCAACATTCATTTTCCATTATTGTTGGCATGATGGCACAATTTCCACACCTACACCATTTCAATTCTTCATCCGACTGCTGTCGGAGCTGGCACTGTCGTAGCTCCAATCCTAATCACAGTCATCTCTGTCAAGGCGCTGTCTTTTTGGTTCAAACAAAAATCCTTTTTTGAATTCAGACATCTTTAAAGATTACGAATTGTGCAAGCACGTTTTAACGTTCGCGTTTTGTCGCTTCTACCCCTTTCTCGACCTTTGCTATGCTGACGTGTATTGTTTTGATATGATGGTCAGAAATAAAAACAACTCAACTGAACTGTTATTGTATGAAGCTACCAACTGAGTGAACAACCAACTACGTCATAAGGCACATAGCGCCATCCGGTGGCTGATTTTATTTTTATTATATTTGCCAAACAAAAAAGTTTATCAAAAAATTTTTTCAAAAAAGGTAATACTTTAACACCAAAGAATTAACAAAAAAATTTTCATTTTTCATTTCAGGTCCCCTTTAAGTTTCGGTCATTTACGTTCAAGAAAACGGTAGTGTCCCACTGGTCACCGACCTCCCTTATCTTTGCTTAAGGAAAGGAACTTATCGACTTGAAATTAAATGCATTGCTTTGTGGATATATTAGCCTACATTGTTTCCGAGGCAAACAAAGGCAGTGTGAGCCTCAATGACTATATCAGATGTAACAGTATTTTTGTTGTATTTGTAAGACTCTTGTGGCGAATTCAAATAGTTTGATTGCATGCTTCTGTCCAAAATCAAAGAATCCTGATACCATTCAGCTATGTGTGAAGTAGCCTATCTGGCAGAGAAATACTTTGGCATTGATAAAGGCTAAACTGTTCAATCTGATCCAAAGCTGGTGCAAATTTAAGCAAAGGCATCCTAAAACTGATACATTTGCTTATTTTGAAATGAAAGCAAATGAAAAATAAACAGAATAGTTTAAGTAGGCTATTACAGAATCGTGGAAATATAGACCATGGAGCGCATTTTTTTATGATACAGCCGCAATGGCGCAAGAAAAGAGACAACAGCTTTTAGTTGAGTCCGTTTTTAGCATTTCCTCTATCATATTTCGTGTAAAATTTTTTATAATCTCGAGCTCATCATTCTTTATTGAAAAAAGTTTAAGGAATAACAAATTGTTCAACGACTGAATCCGACAAATAAATATTTTTTGTTTTTATTTGTCGCTTTTGCTGCACAGTCCTACTCCAACAATTATCTAAGGAGATGTGAAAATTGTTCAAACCTAAAAATCCACTTGCATTGTAGGCTACGTGCTTACAAAACGGTCATCAGACTACTTCGTATGCGACAACTCAGCTCTCAGCAAGTAGATTTCAACTACTGCCATGTCAGCAAATGAGATTTGGTTGCTCATCAGTTCGGACTTGCTTGGTCATTGCTTGAATGCTTGTTAAATTGATTTTACTGACTTGTGACATGCCAAGCTGCGGCTTGCTCAGTTGTTACTTGGTCAGTTTCATCATTGGTCCAAATTCAGCCAAATAAAACCTCACGGTCAATGTTAAAATTCACGCCTATAGATATCAATTTTGTATTGCATAGAAATAGCCATGTAGTGAAAACATTTTCTACAAAATTATCTGAAAATTGCAGGCTATATAAATTATCGTATTAACAACACAGAAAATTGAACCACGAAAACAATCCAAACGACTTTCACAGTAATTAGTGTCATTCTAAAAACTTTTTTGTAAAGCCTTTACTACCGGTACTACCGGTACCTGTTAAAATTTAAATAAAACAAAATTGTCATCGCAATAATGAGCGATTCTCTTATTAGGAGAGCTGGTGAGAGAAATTGCCTTGGTGTAATCGGTTGATGTTACAACGTGAAAAAACGTAATGTGTAGTTGGGTTGAACAATTTTTTTCTGTGTTGTTTACATATTTGTTGTAAACAAAATCAATGACAATGCACACTATAAATCATTGAAAAATATTCACTGCCAAAGTGAAAGCGAACTGTTAAATTCAGTCTCTTTCTTTTACTCTCTTCATACTCTTTGTTATGATTCGCAAGCCATCTAACTCAAAATTAAACTGAGGTCAAAATTAAACAAAGGTTAAACTGATTCCTTCTACGATAATAATTGGGGAGTCATAGTTCTTGCAGTCCTCATGGACAAGACGCCGCTATATATTTTTTTTTTCGCGTAACTCGCCGCTAATTACTAATACCGTACTTTCTTTCTTGAATCTGTATTCTATTTTCAAATATATATCTGGCATTTAAAATTCCTTCATTGTAAAGACATGCACCATAGCAGAATAAACAAAAATGTAGCCTACATTTAAAACTTAATAGTGCATATGAATTTAAATCATTTTTCCATGCAAAGTAGTTCATCATCTGTGGAGCTCAAAAAAAAGTATTTTCTAAGAAGTGCATCGAGTCTTATTAATTTTGTGAAGTTGGCGTGCAAGTCTGTGTCTGAAAAAAGAAAAAGGGGGAAGTAAATATAAGGTTGATACCAAAAAGCACCAGAAACGTTTCACTTTATCGAAACGATGTGATATTTTGTTGCCGAGAATAGATAGTAACAGAAACTAAAAAGATTAATTTCATACGGTACAATAGCTTGCTGCTTTTAAATTATTTGTTTTGGTAATACGCACGTTCGGTTCAAAAGTGAACTCATAAGTTTAAGCTGCCATTTGCAGGCAAGCATATACAGATTTTCTTTTTCTTACTATTACAAGACATTGGCCGAATATTTGTGGTTGGACGACTTGTTAAGTTGAACGTAGGCATTTTATTTTTTATTGAGTTTAAGGATTTTTTGTGTTTGCATAATAAGGCAAATGATATGCTTTGTTGCATGAGTATCTGTAAAACAAGATAGGACTAAAGAAGAGAATAAATAGTCGTTTCTTTGTTGTAGTTTTTGTTTATCTTTTACTTAAGCGCAACAAGCAACTTTGTAGAACTTCAAATAACTTGATGAAAATTGATTTATTTGACATTTGAAATTTATTTCTCAAATTTTTATGTTTACGTATTCAACAATGCATAGCTTCGATGGTGTCCGCAACCTCACAGTAGCCACCAGGTCAGGAGCAGTACGCAGGTTATTGGTTAACGTAGCTTTCATCATTTTATATAACCCTCATTTTGCACAAAGTCGTAACTTTCATTTCAGTGACTATTAAAGCTGTTTGAAGCGAAAAAGATTTCCTCCTTTTGGAACGTTTTGTTTAAGTGTATTTTTATTTAGTTTTATTTCAAGGTATAGGAATAAACGTTTCAAAGTTGTTTTTTTTTTAATAGCATCAATTTTGTTTCGCCTCAACTCGACACAAAACCAAACATCTACAAAAGCAGAAAGTAGAACAAAATTTGCGACAGGTAGCCTTGAGCTATATTCTTCAAAGAATTACAACAGACTACCAATTATTCAGGCTTATGAGTGGATAAAACAAAAGGATTTCGGAAACGTTTTAAAACGTAAAAAAAATTTGTTTATGCCGAAAAAATGTTCTGTTGATTTCGTTTTGCATTATCGTTCTTTTTGTGAAGAATATCGATTAACTTCCTTTTGATAAAAAAAAAAACAGCGGCAAACAACAGGAGTGGTTTTAATGCATTCGCACAAAATTTCCATCGTAAAAATAAAAATGAATTTATCTCACCGAGTGGGGTAATTTTTTGTGCAACAAACTTTTTTCGAATTTGAAATGCTCTAAAAGAATTTTCAGTTCACAATTTACAGAGCCTAAATTAATGCAACAACAAGAAATTACTGCAAGGTAACTCAAGTTGTCTGATTACACTTTGGTATAAAAAAAAATGCAAAGAATTTCCTTCAATGAGCAAGAATTCCGTTGCGAATAATAATTCCATATTTCTATCCATTGTTTGTTCAGTCTCAGTCAAGGTGTTTAAGGATTTGAATTAGCAGACGAGGTGGCAAGGAAGCCAACTTTCACGTCCACCATTACGCATGCCGTTACGTTTCGGGGTCGGTGTTGAACCAGCATTCGTTTGAGCGTCTCGCAGGCGTTTAAACTATTTGGCTACGCAGCGTTCATGCAACGCTTTGTATGGTGCATGATAAACCACAATCGGGAATTGTTTAAAATGATACAGATTGCTAGATGATGATTACTTGATAAAAAAGTTCAAAGTAATTTAAATCACATGTCCAGAAAACTAACCATACTTTTGTGCTTTTAAATAAATGAAATGAAACGCTTTCGAAAAGAACACCCTGACTTTAGGTTGGTTACCATGCTACTGGGAGGAACGTAGACTACTGTAGCCTATCCTGCAGCAATGCCTAGCAGCTACAAGCAAGCCTTTTAGGCTACAATCTTTACGTACTAATTACGTTAAGTATTGCGTTGAAATATTACATTCGATGACAGTGCGGACATAGACTGGTCATCAGAAAAATGTTTCTAATGCTCCATTGAGTGAGTTCAAGTTTGTTTAAAGTTGAGAGAATGTGACAGTCCAAGGATCTTTCGGTACCAGCCGGGGGGCAGGAACAAGCAATTGCAAACACGTATCGTTAATGGTTCATTGTTATTGCAAATAGTGTGTAAATATGAGATCGACGAAGACAGACGAAGATCAGTATAAACAGAAGATTTTAATTTTTTTTAATGTTCAATAAAATGAGATAAGTTCTGAGTGAAGGTAAATTTAGTTCAAGTAGACGATCCATACGTAAAACATAACACACAGAGGCTTTTTGTTGTAGTTTTGTAACGCAACAAAATTAGACTGAGAACAGCAGGCTATAAAACAAAAAGGGGTCAGTTTATTTTCCTAATTTGCCTACGACACAACTTCACTGATAAGCGTCTGAAGTCAAGAAAAAGTTTCCTTGCTTCAGTTGTCCCATTAGGTCATGACGATGTTGCCGCCAATGTGCGGGTTCAACTATGGCAGGAGAGACTGGCAGCCGGACCGACATTGGCCAATATGGAGCTCACACCCATGGAGAGCCTTCCTTCCGGAAAACATGAACCGGCGATGTATTGGCGATGCCTCAACCGCTTAAGAACTGGTATTGGCAGGTGTAAAACCTTGATGAGACACTGGGGGTATTCCATGGGGAGCACAAGTTGCAAATGCGGACAGGAGCAAACGATGCAACATCTACTCGAATGCCCTGACCTAAAAGCAAGGTGCTCTGCACAGGATTTGGCCGAGTTCAACGATAGAGCAAGAGCCTGCGTGATGCTCTGGGCAACGGCCGTGTGACACACGATGAAGTAGAAGACTGATAAGCAGAAGAAGATCTAAAAAAGACTTTGGGGTGGCAAAATATTTCCAACAAAGTAAAAATGCTAAAAGAGAGCGGAAAACGCAAAGGTGGTGATCTAAAAAAGTTAGTTCAAGGGTTTTAGATTTAAATTTTGACAATTTATTGTTGTTTTGGTCATTTTTCGTGTATTTTGTGGCCAAATATTTTGTTTATGTTTTAGATACCCGCTTTGTATTATTTTGTTGTAATCATCAAATTTAAAGCTAAGATTTCTGAAAGCGTCAGAGTTACGTTTTTGTATAGCTTAAAGTTGAAGTTTATTTTAAAATCGTATTTTTGATGACCACTGAAAGATTTCAATAGCTTATTTGTGATGAATTTTTGAGTAGCCTTTGGGTTAATTAGGAAGGGTGAGCATAGTTTGAACAGAAGAAGACTATGAACACGTAACATAATCTACTTGTACATTTTCGCTTGCTGAGAAAGCTGCAGTTATTTTTCCTTGCTGTTTTGAGGGAAGCTCGTATGAAAATTTGAAGGTTTGAAGGAACACCTGGTCAAAGTGCTTCCCTGGTTTAGCTGCAGTACGCCTACTATTGAAGTGTGTGTCACAGATGTCTTCTGTAAGAACCAAAACTGCTTGCAGACAATTCAACTTTTAAATTAAGGAAAATTACCCTTCATTTTGTGGGAAACAATTTGACGCTGGAATCGTCGATTTGTCTGGAATATTATCGAGAAAATCTTTAAAAAGATGCTGAGCGTTTATAGGTTCTTGAATGATAGGCTACTAAATAATACTGGTAAAGCTATTCATTCATTGTGTCATTTACACCAAATACTTGTACGGTTGCATGCGGTGTATTTGATTTTATATAAAAACATTACTCATAAAAATAAATGATTTTCACGCCGCTAAATACTGTAGGCCTGCAGTAAACGGCAGTATTCACTTGCAACTGTTGCGGTCAGACGTTACCAATAATTGTGATAACGATCAACTAATCTTTGAAAAGGCGTGTGTAACTTGTGTAGAAATAGGCTACAAGTAAATTTATTTGCTTCAAAAGGGCTATATGAGTGACAAATTTTCTCAAAACAATACGTTTCGGAATAAAAGGTCAAATAATGGCACAGTTTAAATAAGAACCTTCTGAAATCAGACTACGGGGTGAAACAAACTGTACTACAATAGAAACTTCACTTACATTGTACAAACCTAGTATTTTACTATATGCAAAACGTAGGCTATGCAACTTATTACGGGTAGATCATTTGCTTGCTTTCAGCAACTCCATAACGGTTACTTAGTTGCGATCATTCAATATAGGCTGCTGTAAGCCTATTCAAATTTTAAATTTAACTCTTATAGTTGGGTAATAAAAAGGTTGCCACATAAGGAACAAGCCATCGTTGCAGAAAAAGGTAATATTTGATAAACAACCTTCAAAAAACATTAAATCAAGTTGCAATATTTCGAAAAAAGAAGCTAAATTTTGATTGACACGGCTTGAATAATCGTAATGGCAGAAATAAGCGAAGAGAAAGACTTCCATGTTCATTGTTCGTGGACCTTACTTCGACAGTACGTTATTGCCGGCGGGTCGCAACTGTCCGTGCCCCATCTGCTAACGTTGGAATGTGGTTGTGCACTGCAGGCGTGGTTGCGTACCTTGACACGACGGGCGCAGCTCTCGCCGCAAGCGCCAAGCTTATACCATCACTGCCAGTCCAGCATTGCGATCAACAAATTATCTTATTGCGATCATATTTCGAAAAATGAGCCAGAGCACCCTTACCCGACGGCCTTGGGCAATCTATTTGAGTCTAGGATAAAGAATTAACAAATGCTTCTGTGCTATTGGGTTTGTGAATTAAAACTAATATACAATTTACTACAAGTTTCGAGAATACATCGCTCATTTTCAAGGAAATTTTAAATTAAAAAGTTTAAAATTGTTTTAGTGTCATGAAATCACTGACTATACAAGCAAATGGTCAATAAAAATGAAATCCATTACAGGCGTGGTTGAAAATCGTAATCATCCAAAGACCCCTAAGGGCAAGCAACATCACCTGGTATATTAAGACGTATTAATATTTTCTTAGGTGAAACATGTAGAAGCCTAAAAGCAATTTAATGTCTTCACAAAAAGAGATTTCTGAGCCAAAGATAGCCAAGCAGAGAGTATGTAATCGCCGGTATACGTTAACATAATCTTGCACGGTGAAAATGTTGTTGTCCTTTGTCTTGACTAAAAAAAAGATTCAATTGGTGTTTGCAGACGATCACCATAACAATTTAGTTTTTACTCACAAAGTTACATTCATTGGAAATGCAGTTCTCATGAACAAGTAAGGGTTTCCTGAGACGCAGTTTGATATTGATGTTAGCAGGATCATGAAGTGCTTTAGTTAGGAGAAAGGACTATTACACACCAACCAGTATCAGAAAGGATTGACTTGCACTGTGCTGAATATGTTTTTGCCAGTAGGCTTGAGACCAAGAAATCTTACGTGTTAAAATTTCAATTGATTAAATGCAGGCAACAAGTGTGAATTTTCAAATACGACTTTTCCAAAGAAATTAAATTACCTTTGCTTTGATTAACTTAAATAGTAATTTCCACCAACGTCCATAAAGTGTAGTTGTTTATTTCAAGTTGCCAGAACAACTTTTCGACAAACAGGAGGCGTGGGATTGAATCTTTATGATTTGTTTTTATTTGTGTATCATGGTGGCAAATGCTATGGCCAGTGCTTTTATTTCGTAAAGAGTAACCTAGCTTACAAGCTTCGTGCTTATAAGATTGATGCACAAAAAAGAATGAATACTTTACAATCCAAAGAGAGAACAAACAATATAAAGGCAACTAATTAGAAAACTTCTGCTTAACGTTTTGCGTTTCGACCATTTTATCAACCTACATGGTCACATTGCGAAGTAGTAATCCTGCAAAGTCAAGATTTTAAAATGGCTCAAGGGCAGGTTACAAATTTCAGGAAATACGAAATTTACCGATAGTTTGCAGTTGTGTTGAAATTCAACCCTCTGTTTATTATTTTTGATAACAGTTGATACCCACTTAATTGAACTAGTGGATAAAATTAGGTTTCCATTTATGCAGGGAATGGGATGGGATGGGATGGGATGAAAGATGGAATGGAAAGCATATTTCAAGAAAGATGGAAAATGCCAAAGATGGAATGAGATGGAAGATTTGGATGATGAGATGGAACACAGTCTTCCATCATTCTATCTCAATTCCATCATGAACTTTTTAGCCTAACACGGTTTAAGACATAAAAAATGTTAAAATAACTTGAGTAAAATTTCCGTTTGATTACGTTTCTTGAATTAAACTTAATTCGATTTTCGTTTCGTATTGAACCAACACGACTGTTGCTCGGACGGTTGTTCGAGAACGAGAAGTCGACAACATTTACGTTAAAACAAGCATCCTCGTAAGTATCATACTTTCACTTCAGTCATTTAAATGCACTAAATCGCTCTTGAATCATTATATTTGTGTGAAAACGTGAACTATCAATCAAATAGTTTGAGAAACTTTATGTAGCAGGAAGCAAAGCGCTTTGAAAACTAAAGTGCTAACAGTGATAGTAATAATAAATCAATCAAATTTATTTTTAGAAACGCATTCCATCTTGTTGCGTTCCTGTCCAGCAAGTGTTGAAGTTGCACCGAAACAAGACTACGTATATGCTGCAGGTTTTCCAGTCTTCTAACACCAGACTGTACGCAGCCTAATTCTTAGAAAAATACTACTGTTAAATGTTTTGCTCAAATATAGCCTATACCCTATAGTTCGTGGGCTTACTTGTAACATATACAATACAGAAACAACAAAATTTGCAGATGGATGATGGAATGAACGATGGAAGAAATTTTTAAAGATGGAATGGAAGAAAAGTTCAGGATGGAACGTGGAAAAATGTCTTCCATTTCATCCCATACCCTGCATTTATTTTATGTATAACAAGTGTTTGTTTGTAGTCTTCATTTTGCAAGGGCTACAATACCAGTATTGGTTGGTTGACATATTACATGCGTATATCTTTACAAACATACGTTGCTGTTGATGTGTTTTAACGATGAGATGACGGTGTTTAAAGACAAATGTCTTGAAACAAGCACAATGAATATTGCAGGCAAACCAGTAGGCCTATAGCATCTGTAAGCCGCCATTGCGTATAGTGTAGTAGCCCCTAGCCAACTGGCTAAAACGAGGTTGTCGTATCCAGGCATAAGCCCGTAGTTGAAGATTTAAATTTCGAGGACGGCAAGGAAGCCAATCTTCTTGCTTTCTTTCAGGCATGTCATGAAACGTCTTACTAAATACACCAGCGCATATTTTGAAGGGGTGTCGAACCAGCATCCTTTTAAGCGTCGTACCAAGGCTCTCATCACTAGGTTAGCCTATCAAGCCGATGTGATGAGATCACCATATGTTTGAAGTTCTAATATTTTAGTGAAGTTGTAGGCTACATGCTGCAAAAAGTTGAATTAGTGTAATAGGTGCTCATAAAAGGCTATCAAAACAGTAATTTTTAATATAGACAACTTTAGAGGTAAATTATCTCATTTTGCGTGCAATTCCACGCAAGTTTCGTTTGCATGCGTTGTGTTGTACTAAGTGGGGGGTGAAATGACTCTGTGCTTCGAACTAAACTAGTTAGCAAATATCAAACTAGTTTGTATCATTTTTAATGGTAGCAAGTTAATTGGTACAAACGTAAACAAATGTTAGTTGAATCAAAACATCTTCTGTATGTTCATTGTTTGCAGTAATTTAAAAAAAATTGTTTGATTTATTGTTTTTGTCAGCTTAAAAAACATAGCTGTAGATGCTTTACATTTCGAAAAAAAAATCATGTTTATGCTGTAGACTATTTCAACTTCTAGTTTTACAAGTTTTACAAGCTAAAAAAATAATAAACACGTATTTTCAATAATTAATTTGTAAACATACAGTGAATGCTGAATAATGTTCTAATGGGTTGTTTATATACATACACAGATTGCTCAAATACGACACCATGCGGTTGTCCTTCTTGGCCTCACCATTGTTGGTTAGTCTTTTATTGGTGAGCTGTGCCACAGCGCAAACTGTTCCGGATACGATTACACCTAGTTTAGAAAATGCTACTGATGTGTTAATAAATGCCGAAACAACGGCTTCTTCAATCAAAGACAATGCAACAAGTCCTTCAGATGAAAGAGACAGGTCATATAAGGAAAAGTTTCTTCTCCGAAGACAAATGTTAGAAGTTGTACAAAGTAAGTTTATGTTGAATCTTTGAACATAAATAAAACTGAATCTCTTTCTGCTGTTGTACTTGCATTGTAAATAAAAATGTGTAAGAAACCTAGATTACGTTTCTATAATGTTACATATTGCTTTTTTTCGGTATAATATTTCTGCTCAATAAAGTTAAAAAATCCTCTTTGATCGAGTAACTTCAGAATTAAACAACTCTATGAAACACTTTTAAACCTTTGTGAAAAACGCATTCAAATTTTTGTATCTTTATTCTTTTTCTATAGTAGAGAACTTATAATTTTTCGTTTGTAACCTTAGAATGCATGCAAGACTTTGCAAAAATGATAAAGAATCTACAGTAATTAAGCCTAACCCTCACATTACGTTGAACGAAGAATTATAGTTTGATAATTTACTGTATATATTGAAATAACTTTATGTTCAGCAAATGGTTTAGTCATTCCATTGAATTCATGTCCACATGAATTCATTTATTCACTTTATATTGCTTCTGCTATGACCTTGTTGTTTTAATTTTCAAAATGTGTTAAAATTAATTATATTTCGATAACATAAGCTTGTTCAGTGTTGTGATACAACTTTCGTTCAAATTATTTTCTTGCAATACTTTCAACAAAATTTTGTAAATATTGCAGGAATGTCTTGTCAAGTAGTCAATGACGGAAATGAGAACTTTGTAGAGCCTACAGAATGTCTTGCTGAAAACATAACTGAAACAGCATGCCGACAAAAGAAGTGTTGTTTTTTGGACGACCCAGAGGTGCTTTTTCTTTTCGTTTCAATAACTGTTTGCAAAAACGTCATTTTTATTTGACGTAGCACATAGAAAATGCTAAGTTTGGAAACTTGCAGAAACCTGCAAATTAATCAATTTGTAAAATTCACTCCAGTTTTTTTGTCAAACTTTGCTACAGTTAATAAGAGGCTGCACACAATGGTTTATTTTTGTAGAATATTAGCGCAGCTTGTCACCCTTGTTTGTTGCTGCGCGGGCAGGGCAGGCACAAGGCAATTTTGCACCTCAGGCAAGATTCAGTTTCTGCGCCCCATTAGGCCAACTCAACATTTCACTGTAACAAGTGAACGATAAATTTTGTGAGTTTTTCCGGTTTTTGTAGCTTAAATTGTTGTTGAATAAAATCATAAAACAATAATGGAGATTTCTACCCTAAGTTTTGCGTTGGGTTCTTTTGCGGCATCATCATTCTTTTTATCTAATGCCTTTTGTATTTGCTTCCGTATAGTTCTTGTTCAAATAATGAAAGAATGTCTAGTTTCTTGACAATTCAGTACTAACGATAGCCTATTTACTAAACTTTGTTGAACTCCTTCATCGGATCTGCATTGCGCAGTGACATTCGTCGTTATGGGCTACGTATGCTAACCTGCATTGTTGGCTACATTCCTTCAAATCAATATCACTTTTCTGGAGCATTTTACTTGTTAAGTTTATTTTAAAACATGTATTGTAGGCCTACCAGGAAGGAAGCACACAACAATTTGAATTTGATGATTACAAATGCAAGTCTGTATATTTAGATGAGCTCTCTAAACTTGTATCTTCGAAAATGTTTATCCCACAGGACTATACACAAGCCATTATTGAAAGATTGTGCTGTAGCATCTATCGATGATTTCAAAACATCAGCGCTCTTTACCAATTTGTATCTTTTGGAGTATCGGTATAACTTAGACCTACAGTTTGTGCGACAATATTCGAAACACAAATCATTTTTATTCATAAAAAAAAAAAAATTTAAAGTAAAAAACCGCAAGAAAAAGAAAGTTCTGTGTCCTCTCGGGGTCTACACCCTAGGCCAGAGGTCCGTAAATACTTGTTAGCGCAACCCAAAAAACAATACTTTTAATTCTTCGCAACCCAAACGTTTCGGAAGCATATAATTTTGCTCAATATACTTTGCAATTCAATATCAATTTCAATACAGTCGTCTCCTCGTGTCCTCGTATTAGCCCTAAGCCCACATCCGGACCGGACAATTTTGGGCTTGTTAAGCGAGGGACGATTCTCCACCACTCCTATACTTTCAGTAATTCCGAAATGAACTAATTGGGCTTAATATGCGGGTGGACCTATTATCCGCGGGCTTAATAAGCGGGGACTAGACTCAGGGCCGGATTTAGCTGATGGGGGGCCCGGGGCACTTTTAGATCGGGGGGGCCCCGTGCAAAAAAATTTTTGCGCCTACGGCGCGAAAAACCATCTCTACGTCTACAGTAGCATTAGTCCACTACTGCACAGCATTTTGCAGAAACTTTAAAGGCCAAAAGAAAAAAAATAACACAAAATCACATTTTTTTCCACGTAGGGGGGCCCTTCCAAAGTCGGGGGGCCCGGGGCAACTGCCCCCTCTGCCCCCCCCTAAATCCGGGCCTGACTAGACTACTACCATTGAAGTATGAATTTTCTTGTAGGCTACAAAATTGTATGAACCTTATCACATCACAGAGTATATGATTGCAAGTTTTTTTTTTACTCATATAAATTGTTAAAAGAAAAAAAAAATTATCACCGTTTTTTTCTCTCTTGTTTTATAAATTTAAAAAAATTTTACTAAGGTGTTGTGACCGTACCACATTTTAAACTGATTGTCATGCATTAGTATCACGCACGTTTTAGGCTAACGTCCGCGTGTTGTCGCTTCTATCTTTTTCTAGACCTCTGTTATGTTTGACACATATTGTGTTTTCGTTGTCGTGGTCAGAAGTAAAAACAAACTGAACTGAACTGATTTATTTTTGCCAAACAAGTTATATTGATAGTAAGTTTAAACTGTTTTGCGACCCACAGTGGATGGTCTCGTGACGCGACCCACTATTTGCCGACCCCTGCCTTGGGCGACAGCCTAATAGTTCGCTTAAAGGACGTGCCGCCCTGTACGTGGAAATCCCAAATTTTATTTCAGCCATTATCACCTCTTATTTGTGCTACATTTATTATGAGCAGAAAAACTGCAGCAATAATTTTGAAGTGTGGAAACTGGTAACCTAAAGCATTAACATAGCATTCAGGCCTTTGGTATAACAGTTTCTAATTTCGTGCTAAATGAAATTACTTTGCTACCAAAAGCTATCTGAAATCAAACTTTGGTTTATGTTGCTAACTTGCGAAGTTACCATGTATGACAGGTAACTTTCCTTGTTGCCTTGGTTAATCTTTTAGATACTTTCAGATCAAACATACCTTACATTTGTTTCTTAGGATGACGGTCCAATTTGCTTGAAAGGACAACCGGCAATTTATATTTATTCTAAAGTTGATGAGCTGAATTTTGACACCGGTAGCAGCTCAAGTTTAAAACAAGCCGACATACAACAATTCATAGAATCTTTGATCCAATGCGTACTATCAAGAGAACCGGATTGCAGAAGTATGCTGACATAAAGCTATTACAAACTGTGTTACTTCTCAAAAAAAAAAAAAACTATTAAAACTGTTTAAACCAGCATTTACCTAAACCTTCCTAAATTGCGTCTATTCTTCAACTATGATAAGCGCTGCTTAAAAATAATAATAGCCTAATTTGTGTTAAACACAACTTTGTTAAATGACAAAATTATTTTTTACCATGAATTTACAATACCTCCTTGACAGCAATTGCAACATCCAGGTCTGTATCAATACGATCCATGATGGGATACCGGATAGTTGTAAATTTTAAAGACGACAATTTTGTATGTTAAAATTTGACATTCTTCGTAGCCTACTTGGCTGTTTTTGAAATAAATTAACTCTCTTGATCAAAGTTTCGCGTTGCAAAAATTTAAAATCCTTTTATCACATCTTATAATCCTGCCAATAATTTCTAACTTTATGTTAACGTGCACCTGCACAGTGGATTTAGCATCCGGAATTTAATTTGATTCGTTTACGCTGCCTATTTTGATATCAGATTCTGCAGTTGGGTACTCGCAGCAAGATATCGACAATCTCGTATTTGATGCCACTCGTGGGGATGCTGGGGCAGTTGCCATAATCAGACAAGGAGGCTTGACTTTTATTCGTGCCCTTAGCACAGCTGGTTTTATCAGTATCAATGAATTTAATGCGTTGCGTGGGATAATTTCAAGTGGGCAAGTGGTTCCCACAATTGCACCAAGCCCACGTAAGTGATATATAAAATATTTTTGCACTATTGGCGATCTTTAATCAATTCTTTGACACAGAAGAATAAATAATTACACTGCATAGTATTAATATTATTATGGATATTATTTCAACACTACGCATTAAACAGTATACTGTTAGTATAAAACCATTTAACACGTCTTGTTATTCGCCATGCAATTTGGTGATGCAGACCTTTAACCGATGGTCTTGAAATGTACGTTTTAGATGTCGGATATAAATTATGGTGCACTGTATATTTTGGCTACTGGCAAGCAATGTATGAAATCAAATTTTTTCATTCGCTCTTGTTCTATCTCAAAACTAAAATGCAAAAAAACAAACATTCTATCCAGGCAATGCTCTATGCAGTGGTTCCCAACCTTTTTGCAGTTACCGAGCCCTTTAAAAGAATACCGAGCCTACAAACGCAAGAATTTTCCAAGAAAAAACCTGAATCAAAATTTTGCAGATTTTTTTTTAAATATGTCAATTATTAACAACTTTTTAAAAATCATGTATTTACAAATTCTCTCAAAAACTTTTACGGACTCCTTAAAAGTCCTTAAGCCACAGGTTGGAAATTATTATTCTCCGTGAAACCTACGCAATTTCATCACACTAATAGGTTTTTATATTTTTTCTTGCGTGTAGAACAGATGTACCAAACATCATACTCAAGACAAAATGTGAATTTAGTTAATACAGTTTTTTTGTATGACTACATTAAAGTCTTTCATTTGGTTGGTTAAACCTTTTAAACCTTTGATTAAGGCTGTTTTTGGTACCCATGGGGTGGATGGAGCAACTGCCAGGGAGTGTGCGGTGTTGGTGTGCAAATGCGTATTCGTCGTTGTCAAGGTTGTGTTCCAGGAACGGGTGCTTGTCAAGGAGCTTGTACCGAGAAAAGGTAGGCATATTACTGTCGTTGACTGTTTTTACAAAAAGTGGGCTACAGCCCTTCTGATGTCACTTGTTTATGTTCTTTGTAAGTGCGCTGGACACTTTGGTGACAAGCCCAATCACTGTAGAAATTGTCTGACAAAACAATTACTTTTATCTCATCTGGAATAAGTTATTAGTTGTAAAAAATTTTGAATATTTTATTGTTGTTTGCTACGTTATAACCAATGACAAATAATAATTTTTGAAATAGATACGTGGGCCTACGAATTGAAAATCAAACAAGATTAATATGATCAAAAACTACATACCATGAAAACTGTATCACATAAAAGTAAATATGCATAAAATACTTATTTTCAAAGGGGCTGCCCAAATCCAGTGGGACGGATTTGCGGATACTGGGGTCCATGGTCAGGTTACAGTTCATGCAGTCTTTCGTGTGGTGCTGGAAGTCAGACTAGAACTCGCCGGTGCCTTGGTGGAGAACGAGAACAACCAGGTGCAAAAAATCATGATTTTCATTCCAACTATTTCATAGTTGAAATAAAGAAAAGCTAAAATGAATTAAAGAGCGCACGAATTGGAAATTATTTATAAATTCATAAGCCTATCAAATTTTATATTAGTTTTATGTTGCTCAGTTATTGAGTAAAAGGGTCTTTTTGTAGCCTACATACTTAGCCTACTCTTGTAGCTCGACAACTTCTTGTTTACTGGTATGTTTCGTGTAGGTTGCATTGGTATTGACACTGAATCCATTCGATGTAACACCGGCCGTTCTTCGTATGGAGTGTATGATCAGTGGTCGTTGTGGTCAGTGTGCTCTTTAACATGTGGAGGTGGAACTCAGAGCCGCACACAAGTAATTATATGAATGGAATTGTGTTTAATAGTTTTCCACTAACAGTGATTTATTTGTAGTTTTACAGGTATCGTTAGAATATGATGCGTTGTGTTTTCAGAACCAATGCCTAGTCATGCTAAACTCAATGTGAGAAAACTTGTGTTATTTATTGTAAGTTGCATGCACATGCTTCAATTTTTATTTATTTTAGCGACATACGTGCTATGAACCCACTAATACGGAATCAAGAAACTGTAATATCGAAAGCTGTTGTGGAAAATCAGCCTGGACTGATTGGACTGGCTGCAGCACCACTTGTGGACGAGTAAGTCGAGCTGTTTTGGTTGCTCTATATTTTGATTGATAATAGTGCTGGTTCAAAAACACAGATAGGTCAACATCGTCTTAAGATTCACCAAAGAATTTTCCAAGCGCACGTCAAACCAAGCAAAAATTATAGATTGCTGCTAGTTAAATGCCCTAACTGTGTAGACTACGAGATAATAGTAGTCACTGCGGTGAATTTTTTATTCTGTTATTCATACACAATTGTATTTAACAGGGAACTAGAACCAGAAGAAGAATAGATAGATGTCCAGAATTTCCGGATGATGTTGAATCTGTAATCTGCAATAGAGGTGCGTTTGCATACATCATTACAAAGCCGTAATTTTACGCTCCAACTTCTTTCGGAATTGTTAACCACTTGTTTTGTGAACTGACTTTGCAGTGTTTAGAAAGGAGCGTTTTTCTGGCTATCAGCAAATGGTTGAGCATTCTCTAGAAGTCTAGAACACCGAGCAATTGCGATTCACTAACCATAACGGTGTAGTCTCCACGCTAGACCATCCAATCAACTATACAATATGTTTCTCGGCAGCCGAGTTACTAACTATACAAATGACAACGTAATTTATTCATATATGCGCAGGGAATGGAAACTTTGGGGATTGGGCGCCATGGGGAGTATGCAGTTCATCTTGCGGTGGAGGGTCTCAGACAAGGAGAAGAGCTCACTCTTGCTACGGGACCATAGAAACAGATACTCGTGCCTGTGGAGGAATTGGAGGGTTCTCGTTGTGGTAAGGCAACCTTACGATCTCCATTTTGGGTTTTCAAAGGTTCTCAACAAGTAGTCAAAGGCCTGTTAATGGATAACATGGCCTACAAACACCAAACTTATTCTAAATTAACTTTTTAAGTTTATGCAAGAAAAATAGTATCGACCAGTGTAACTAATTTAGCTTAAATGATCCGAAAACAAGCGAATAGTACCGATTAGGACTTCACACTATTTTGCATGATTCTAAGTGAAGCTACTTTTTTACAATAAAAAATGATATAACATGATTTTATTTTCTACTTTTTGTATTTTTTTATTTTTATTTGGTTTTCATTCATTTGATCATTATTAATTCCGTAATTTCAAGGTTGCCATATATGATTTAGGCTACAATGTTGTTTCTAGAAATACAATTCATTATTGAATTACCCTTTTACTGCAATGCAGTGAAGAGTAGACCTATAGCGTAATCAAAACTAACGGCAATTTAAGCAAGATTTAAAAAGCATTGATATGTAGCAGCTATGAAAAAGCAATTAGTGGTAAAACGTTATATCACGCAATATCAAATATACTAAAAGTAGGCTATGGTAATTTTTTAAGGTCTGGCTACGGCCCATGTTCAGCAACTTGTCCTGGTGGCCAGGCTGAGCGCACGCGTCGCAATCCTTGCACAAATGTTGTAGAAAGGGAATCAATTGCATGTGGGGAGGAGGCAGATTATAGTCCTTGGGGAGATTTTGACTCTTGCAGCTCCACTTGCGTAGGAACAAGATCAAGACGACAATTTAACCCTTGTGGAAGAGCACCTCGACGGGATACGCAACCTTGTGGAACTATAGGTACATTATTGCAATTTTATTGCAGATATAACTTTGTCCATAGTACATATGGCAGTACTTCGAAACGAAGATAGCAGTTTAAAAACACGTCACTTACAAGCCCTTCTGTGGCTAAAAAGTCCAATGCGTGACTGGCAGGCGCGGTTGTAAGGATAACATGTAAAGCCTGTCACTGGTGATGATGAAAAATTTCGACAGTTTTGTCTATTGCAACGCTTTTCTACTTGGTTAGTGGTATGCATTTTGGAGACGGTCTCATGCACAGTGAGCCTCCACGCATCTCTATCTTCTGCAAGGTTAATCCAATGCTGAGTGCCTAAGTTGCACAATTTCAGTGATACTTATTACTACAGTAACCAAACAAAAACTAAACGGGCAGTATTATCAATTCATGATCAAGATAAAGAGCCTACTGATAATGTTTGAAGTAGTCTGATCTGTAAAAACAGTCAGAATTCATCAAAGACATCATCAGACTGTTGGAGGTTAACTGCAGTAATTACATTGCACGTGTTAATTCAGTAACAAGTTTTGAGTGTTAAAAGTAGGCTAATGGCTTTTTAAACGGGATGTTTTTTTTTAATTTTAGGAGATTATGGAGATTGGGATCAATGGAGCACTTGTTCTCAAAGTTGCATTGGAGGCACACAAGTCCGAAGACGTCTCCAACCCTGTACTGGAGAAACTGATGTATGCTAACAACTATCTTATTGTGATGAGTGTCACGTTTTGTTTGATTCGAGATTTATATTTCACCATACAACTAGGAAAACTTATAGTTAAGTCTACTCATACTTTTTTTTTATGTAAACTATGTTAAAAAGGTAACTTTTAACTTTGAATTTAGGAGGAAACTCGACCATGCGGATCATTTGGATCGTGGGGAGATTATTCTCCATGGTCAACGTGTGATCGCACGTGTGGTGATGGACAACAATTTCGAACGAGAGTCCATTCTTGTCGTAAGTGTACCCATAGATCAATTAAGACCAACATTGCACTAGTTTTTAATTGTAATCGGATTTAACAAAATGACACGGTCATGACAAACATGTGCCAAGCATAGCTTTTAGCTGTATTATACTAAGTAAAGTTAGCTATACTTAGTAAGTTAAAGAAGTATGGCCTACATGTTGAATTAAAAAAATATGTTAGAACTGCTTTTAAACGCACACAGCTTAAATGGTATATGGACGTTTTGAGCCAGTAATTTAATATGGTTTGATGGCGGATTCCACCAAGTATGACGTAACTGAATGGTATGACGCGTATGACGTCTGACGTATAATGAGGTATGGCCTATACGTATAGAATTCAACACTTCTATTAAAACTGCTTTTTACTGCACATAGTTTAAATGGCACATTTACGTTTGGAGCCAAGTAATTTGACATAGTTCACCGCGAACTCTACCTAATAGAATGGTATGACACACGTGACGTCATACTATTCGACTCTAAAATCTTGTTTAACTACATGAAGCGAAAAACATTTAATCCATGAAAATAAATTTAATCCATAAAAGAAGCAAACAATGGCAACAAATAACTGATCTAGCTCGTGTTGGGATCACACAGAAATCTTTTTATTACCAAACCCATTTCTAATGACCAGGCACATTTCTACTTTATGAGTGCTCACTACTTTACTACTTACACAGTCTACTACCAGCTATCTAGATATGAAAGTACAGTACATCAACAAAAATTGCGATTATTTCACCCAATTTAACGGTAACTATCCTCCGGTCTATAAAACTGGCTTAAGGATGAAATTATTTGCTTTACTGAAAAAATAAAAATACTTTTAAAAATATTAAGTGGTTGTGACTTGTGACTTTTTTCTTTTTTTCTTTATTGAGTTTTTGTGGGAAATCTTTACCCATGTAGCTATGCTTTAGTCTATCATCAGACTAAAAAGCGTTTTTGAAAGCTTGTTCCTGGCAGTTTGGCATATGTTACCATACCTATAAAAGCATTATCCATTGACGCAGTACCGGATCCCCGATATTTACAGAATGAAGTTTGCAAGTTTTCACTTGTGGGAGTTTTGTTTGTAAATTACTCGATCCATTGCAGCATAGCAAGGTAGGCTATATGTGACATGTGAAACGAAAGTCAAACTCATATCTATTGATATGGTGAATTGTCGTTCTACATATTGCACAAGTAAATATCTTACTCTACGGTGAAATGCAAGTGCTTCTGTAATTGACAAACATTTTTCTTCTAGCTTTAAATCTTTCTGCGAACGAACGTGATAACAACCGGGAAGTTCAGTCTTGCAGAATTCGTATTTGCTGTTCCTTCGGCTCGTGGAGCACATGGTCAGCCTGCCCAACAACGTGTGGTTATGGAATCCGCAACAGACAACAAATCAATACTTGTGACAACGTCAATCCAAGAATTGAAAATCAGGTGAACTATACAGAACCATACTGTACATCATTTTACTGTGAATGCGTCATTGTCAGTACTTTACAATTTATTTAATTATTTAAATTTTTGGTGCAGAGATAACTGTCTACCGAAGCTCTATCAGAGATAACTTCGTTGAACAACCATAAACAGATATAGCCTACCAAGCAACGACATTGCATTTAACATTATAGCTAAAGTCATGGCCACCTAAAGACACGGCCTGATTTGTCACATTTTGCAGAAATTTCGAGATTTTTCTAACTTCGGGCGAACGTTTAAATAAATTTTTCCAAAAATTAGATTTTTACGCTTTCTTTATTCTTTTCCCCAGATGACACAATAGGTTTTAACATCCTCACATGTTGAAAAACAAAGAAAATTTGATTTTGTAGATTTTAGTCAGACTGTTAATTTTCAATAACAGTCTATTTTGCGTTTTTCAACTTCCTTTTTCTCATTTGCTACTGCTTCCCCAAGGCAACAAAAAAGTTTTTTGTCATTAGGAAACTGCAAAAAGTAAAAACATCTCAAAAAATGTCAGTCAACCACTAGCAGTAGCTGTAATCAAAATTTGCAAAATGTGACAAATCAGGCCGCATCTCCAGGAGGCCATGCTAAAGTACAGTATGTTTCAACGGTGCTCTTCAAGGGTACGTTTTTAATGGCTTTTCTTTGTTTAGTATTGCATCATTGGTAACGGGGATTGGGCTGAGTGGAGTTCATGGGGTGATTGTAGTCGAAGTTGCCCCGGTGGAATACGAACCAGATCTAGAATTCAAACTTGCAGTGGTGTAAGACAAGATCAAGCAATTTATTGCGGAAATGATCCAGGATATGGAGACTATACTCCATTCAGCCGCTGCTCTAGGACGTGTGGTGGTGGATTTATGGTGCGTAGCCGCGTTAACCTCTGTCAAAGACGGGAGCCACAAAGAGACGTTCAGTAAGAAAATTTGTGCTTACACGTTTATCATAATATCAATGATTTAATTATAGGCTAATCATGTTCTATTTAGCGCTCATTGTTCAACGTGCAGTATACTGCGATTAGAGATACTACACAACCAGGGTTATAAAAAACACGCTTTTTTAAATAAAACCAATCTCGCCCGACTTTTTATGGACAAAAACGGGTTTTTGGTAAAAAAATGGTTTATGATCAAAAATGGGTTTTATCCTGTAAAAATAGCCAAAAAATATTTTTTGCGGGACTGGTTTGACTATTGTTCTGTGGCATGCGATATGCATTCATGTGAAAAACATACAGGCAGTGAGTTGCTGGTTGCTAAGCCTACTAAATATAACAATAATTTAATTCAAACACAACCTAAAACAATCCCGATGAACACCCAAACTTTGCAGTATTTTGATTAGTTGTTGAAAATAAAACTTTTGAGAAAAAGCTTTTTCGTCAAAGATGTTGCCACAAATTTTTTTCTTGAAATTTTTCAAATTACAGCAGAATTTCTCATCTGGCAAACACTAGTTTTGTAGACCTAGCCGTGTCCTTTTTAAAAACCCGGGTTTTTTATAAAAAAAAAATTAATAAAAAAACAGCACTCCCGGGTAGCTATACGATACCCGAGTACCCGGCAGCTACTCCCTATAACCCTGCACACAACAGAAACAGACAGTCATCGAGTCAGCTTATTTTATGCTTTTTGCCATGTAAATGTCTTGCTGAGACACAGCTGTATGCTCCGGAGCAGCGTTGCACCGATGTCCTTTTGAACGTCACGCAGACATTCTCAACACTCGGCCACGCAGCGATACTTTATCTCTATTTTATTGTTTGTGAAAAATATTTTGCATTAGCCTATTTTCGCAGCAGTAATCTACATTCCTTTGATGGTGGTAATTGTAAAAAACATTAATTTTACAGTACAAGTTGGTGATCGCGGTAAGGATCATTTGGAGGTGCTTGCCAGTTACTTTCGATCACTTACCATTGTGAATGTGCTGATTTTGGACAAAAATGGAAATTAGTTTCAACCAATTTACTTTCAAAATAAAGTTTCTTTGGTAAACTAACTAACAAAATGGATGCAATTTAGGAGTTGTAATACTGACCCTGGGCGGTACCTCGAGCCCAGCCAGTGGTCCACGTGTTCTCGAACATGTCTCGGAGGAACACAGACACGCTTTGCACGACATACTTGCGGCATGCCAGCACGAGTAGAAAGGCAAGCGTGTGGTAGCCCTGGAACTTTGCTTCCTTGGGGTAACTGGGGTCCATGTTCAACAACATGCGTAGGCACAAGAGTAAGTACCGTCTTGTTCTGCATTAAAGTTTTAGAGTTCAACGATTTGCATAAAGTATTTTCGGTAAAAATCTTGGCAAATCAAACTTTTCAAAAAAGTAAGGGTTTGTGGAAAAAATATTGTACTTTTTAACATTAACAATTACTTCTAATGATACATAACTATATTTATTCACGACAACTCAAACTGTGTAAAATTACTTCATATATGCTACCTATTGTCATTCAATCACCACAGATATAGGCCTAATTAGCCTACTGATAGTTAAGAGGGGTTGTTGAGATATTTTTAGTTCTCTAAATAAAAAAATGATGTAGAGATTTATTGGACGTCGTATGTTTCATGTAAACATCTTCAGATAATGTCAGTAACAAATTAAACTCGTCTGAGTGTTTAACCCTTTCAAATTTTGACGCATGCTTCTCGCTGATCTACAGTATTTGCTTCCGTCTGACATCCTTGCGTCTTACGTCTTTCTAGAATCGTTTCCAACGTCATCAATGCACATCTGAATTTAACACCGATAGTGAGCCTTGTGGAAGCCCCGGAGGTTACGGACCTTGGGGACGATGGAGCACTTGTTCATCTCTGTGTGCAGGAGGTAAGATCAACGTTTATGTAAATAATACATCTAATCATAGCAGATAACTTATTTTTAACTAAAAACAGGTTTTGAATATTACTCACATATTTTCCAACATGGCTGCCTGGAGATGCGGCCTAAATTTTCACATTTTGTGAATTTTGACTACAGCTACTGCTATTGTCTGAGTGAAATTTTATAACATCTTTTTACTTTTTAGTGACTTGTAATGATATAAAAGCTTTTGTTGCCTTGAGAAAGCAGTCAAAAATAAAAAAATGTAACTTGAAAAACCATTTATTAGTTAAAAAGCGATTAACAATCTGACTGAAATTTTCGGAATCAAATTTTCTTTTTTTTCAAAACCTTATGATGTCAAAACCTAATTTGTCACCTGGAGAATACAGTAAAAAAGACGTTAAAACACTACTTTTTTAAATTTTCAAACAACAATTACCAAATGCTGGCAAAATTTGGAAAAGTCTGCCAAATGTAACAAATCAGGCCGTTTCATTAGATAGCCCAGCCATGGTACCAATAAAAGCTTTCATAAAAGATACTGTTTAAAAAAAAACGTAAAGAAATCTGAGTTTAATAAAATTTTGTTTCAATAAAGACAAAATCTAACTCTAGCACTCCCAATGTATCTGTGCGATAAAAAAGTTAAAAAATGAACTCGCCAGAATAGGTCGTGGTAAAAAATGCTTATAAAAATAACTTGCTAAGCGTAATATAAAAAAGCCTACTCCTTGCGTGACATTGCAGCACGGTAGCCTAATGCTTTTTAGTATCTTTTTTCTTTATTTTGTCTTTGCTTTAGTGAAAAATTAAGTGTTAGCTTGAAAAAACTTGTACCCGCTCCACGTAACTTTCGAGTGTTTTTCTACTTTTTTGACGGCTTAGCTGATAGACCTCGGATCTCTGACTGGATCAACTAAAGTGTAGTTGTAGTGACTTATCAACATAGCATAATTTCTCACACTAAAATTGATACCGTTAATGCAAGCTTACTTATACTTTTTGCTTGTTGTTGCACAGTAGGTATACTGGTATAGCCCATGTTACGATATAGTTGTAACATTACTTTGGTCAACAGGCTCTCGAGTACGACGACGAATTCATTCCTGCAATCGCGACGTTAATACCGATTCTGAACAGTGCGGAAGAACTGGATACTTTGGAAACTGGGGTCTTTATGGACCCTGCTCTCAAACCTGTGGCGGAGGATCGCAAGTTAGAAGACGACAAGGGTTTTGTGGATTTCAAGATCAGTCTCAGGTGGATGCTGTTTTAAGAACTACTAAACACCGTGATTATTCAAAAAAAAATTAAAATATGTTGTTTTCTTTAAAACCTCCTGCGCGAGTAAGCAAAGCTAAAACTTTTCTATAGATAGTACACTTTTTGAAAAGACCCAAACTGAATATTTGTATTTGAGAATTTTTTTGTTTTTTCTGTTTTACGCGGATCCCCGATTAACTATACGTTGGTACGGGTTTAAAGTGATCGCCTCTTTTTTTTAATGAATTTTTGTAGCTTATAAAATTATTAATTTTCTAAAACATTTAGTGATTGAGGGCCAATCGAAGTCCAAAGCATTTAAATATTTACATCAAAGTAAACGGAAAAGCATGGAAGCCAATTTTAACTGTCTTGTTAAGATACTTCAAAGCATTTTGAAAGTCGAAGATCAAGTCCACTCTTTCGTTGAGGGAGTGTCAGTCTGACGCGCTCAACGTGGCTCGTTAGCCATAGCTAATTCTAAGGGGCAGTGATAAATATTTTGTTCAGTTGCAAACCAAACTTGTGCAGTGATAAAACAAATGTTTTGATCGAATAATACACAACGATTACATAAAGAAAGCCGATTTCTTTTATGTCACCAATTTCACTTTTCCCAAAAAAAAAAACAGTCAATAAGATAAAATAAACTTTATTTGAAGTTGTCTGATCTAAACCAAGGCAACAGTCGATAAACGGTAACAGGTATTTATAAACGTTTTAAAACTTTTTTTTTTTTTGTTACTCTGCAAAGCCTCGGGCTTGTGGCACTGCACGATGCTGCTTTGTGCAACCCTGGACACAATGGACAGCATGTCCAGTTAGCTGCGGAATTGGACAGCAAGGTCGCCAACGATTCAGTAACTGCTCGCTCAACCAACCTGTTGACAATCAAGTCCGGTCTTGCAATGCTGGAAGTAAGCAAATAATAGTCCTAGAAAATAAACCGAACAAACTAGTAATCAAATTAACAAGACGTAAAGTTGCAAGAAAGGATACAAAACACGTTTAGCTCATGTGAATGTTAAAATAATGTCTGTAATATCAATAACTCCGTACTAGTGTTCAATAAGACGACTATTTCTTTTGAAATTTTATATACTTGACCGTAGCCTACTACATTTTCTTGCAGTGAGTGTCCAATAATAATGAGATACGAAGAGTGTTGGATATATTTAATTATTAAACTTAATGTGTTATTTTTTGTATTGATGAATAGTAAACATTGTAGTAGGCCTACTGTATAAGTGAGGTTGATTAGTATATGCTCCGACTTAAAACCTTCCTTGTGTGTAGAAAATTTGAGAAAAACCAAATGCCACAACTTGTATAGCCACTTAAGAAAGCACACAGTAGCCTACAACCACTTAAAAAAGCTAAACTGTTTACTAAACTAAAGTACAACAATTTAGATGGAAGAACATCGCAATGGACGTTGTGGACTACCTGCACTGAGACGTGTAACGGTGGTGACCAAACACGAAGACGAACCAACACTTGCGCCTCTCAACCTCAAATTGTATCAAGAACCTGCAATAACAATCGATGTCCATTTTTCTCGGATTGGTCCGCCTGGACTGCTTGCAGTGTCAGCTGCTTCGAAGGTCAGCAACAGATTCGATACCACTTGTGAACTTTGGTCAAGTTTTACTCCTATGCAATAGATCGAGTTTCTCTTTTAGCAGCATGATCCTGTTTTAGCCTGATGCTGCGAGTTCGCTGTGGTAATAGCGAATTGCACTAGCTTTCAGAAAACTGTTCCCTAGTCATGTGCTATGACGAATGGTGTTGTTTTGTGTTTTATGCGGCTTTTTGTTTGGCTTGAGACTGCAGTCTTGTTGAGTCCTTAGTCCAACTCCTATAGTTGGATCAAGCATTTTTACAGCAACCAAGTATTTAACAGCTTTTGAAATTTGTAAATCGCAGCAGTAGGAAAATATTTTTATTTTTAAATGTTAAAAGTTATATGGACATCATTCTGTGCCAAGTCATTTAAAAAAAATATGAAAATTTACAATTCACCACATGATTTATGAGAAAACTTTTGCTCAATAAACAATTGTATCTGTTTTACTGTTTTAAAAAGCCTTTGACACCCAATGTTTGCGAGCTTTTTACTCCAGGTAATTAGCAGTCTATTTAATAAGTCATTCAGTTAATAAATTAGTTCAACTAATTATCTCGGCGTTCTTTTGAGCGTTCAGTTCAATTTATTTCTGACCTTCATAGCGAACGGAAAGCATGTCAACATAGCAAAGGTCTAAAAAGAGATAGCGTTGTATTTGCATCCATGGTTGTACCCTACAAGAACTTTTACAACTTTGTCAAATTATTTTCTGTGGACACTTCAATTGTTTATGATTTCGGCTGTGTTTGCAAGCGACCAACTCGTTCTTTTTTAGAATAGAGTAGGCCTACTTGTATAAGTTAAGAGAGGCACACTAATTTATTTGCGATGCTTCATTTAGTCATGCGCTTGTATAAGAGGCTGAAGAAAGACTTTATTTATGCGCTTGCGAAAAATTCTTTCAGTAGTTTTACAGCAATTGCATGCCAATCTCTATTTTTAGTTATTGGTACTTGTTACAGGCACTCGTACCCGAAGAAGGGAATGTGTTTTGGGAGTAGTTGGAGTCAATTGTATTGGAGAAGCCGAGCAAACTCTTCCATGTAGCTTTGGAGATGGCACTTGGCAAAACTGGGGACCTTGGGGACTGTGCTCGGTAAATACAATTTTCTGTAGATACGAACGTACCAATGCCCTGCTTCATTTTTTGCTTAAAATTAAAGCCAAAAGACATTCTAGTTTAATTGACAAGTTGTGATTTTACGCCTTTAGGTCAGTTGTGGTGGAGGATTGTATACTCGTACACGTATCAACTCGTGTGGACTGGACCCAGAAGAAGAAACAGCAGCCTGTAATACAGATCTAGGTATGTAACCTCAGACAAAATTGCCATGTAGGCTACAGCATGCTCATGGGCCATGCGCATTGTTTATTCCCAGAAGGCAAGTCTACTGTAGGTAAAACGTGCCCGCAGGCCACTTTTGTGAAGTAACTGCCATGTTTATAACAAAAGACTTTGAACCAAAAGAGCCCCGATTTTAGTTAATAATTATACAGTTGTACAAATAGATTTGAGAAATCTTGCATTTTGTTGTCTGTATGTAACATGTAGGCCTACCATGCGTATCAAAAACCACATAAAGACCGTTTGCGTTTTCAGGCGGCTTTGGGCCATGGGCGTTATGGTCACCATGTACAAGAAGTTGTGGCGGAGGTACAAGAAGTCGAAGTCGTATTCACACTTGCACTGGAGTTGTCGACAACGCAGCAGAGACGTGCAATGATTTCGCTGGTCAATACAACGTATGGAGCGCCTGGTCACCTTGCACAAGATCTTGTGGAGGAGGAACTTACACACGAGTTAGTTCGCCTGTTGCAATGCAAGAACTCATTGGCGATATTTCGTTTTGATTGTTGCTAGCGTATGCTTGATGCGTTTGGTTCAAGACTGTGAGGTTTAGCTGAATAGGAAAATGATGTAAAACACCTTCACAGAGTCTCTGCAACGGCTAAGCTTAAGCTGTACCCAACACAAATTAGCTTACATTCTTGTAAGAGGAAAGTTTTAATGCTTTTGAATCTGATGGTCTGTGGTAATAATCATTAACGTTAAAAAACATTTCATATCACAATTTTATTATTTTAGAGACGAACTCATACTTGCGGTTTACCAGACCAAGAAGAAACTGCGCCATGTAACACATTCCAAGGCGGCTATTCTCTTTGGAGTCAATGGACCACTTGTTCTGTAACGTGCGGCGGAAGCACTCGTAGCAGACTCCGAACTCACTCTTGCGGACTTGGAGACCAGCAGGAAGTTGAAGTAAGCTGCATTATAAGTTTAGTAACATCAATAATCTACTTGGTCAACAACATCGGAGTTTACATGATTGAAGCTCTGACTGAAGCATGCAATCAGCAGTTTCTTTCCGAGTGGTTTGCAGGCATTTATTCGAAAACAGTCAGTTGATCTAAGTAACGTTTTTAAGGTCCTTAAATTTTCTGAAACTTAGACCAATTGGCCTAAATTACATGATAAAACAGCAAGCCCAAACTAAAACTCCTCAACTCTGCAAGTCTAAGGCTTTGCTTAGAATACTATTGTTAACGTATCATTCAGAGTGAACTGGTCTTAAACTTAAAGCTACTTTGTTCATTTCATTAGATTTTTATGTGGATTTAGCTGTTTAGTGCCAAAGCGATGAGACGTGCAAGGTTGAAACACTGAGTGTAGGCTAATAGTAGCCTACTAATATGCACGTCACAATTTCACAGACTTTTGCATGATTATTAAATTCGGATTTGCTAGGTATTTGCAAATCTGAGATGAAATTGAATTTTTTGATTTCGTATTTGCAAAACCAAATTCGATAATTTTTCAACAATTTTAAGTTTGTGTTCAGCCGAACAATATGCTGTACTGATTAGAGATTGGCCTAGTATTGGAACTGTCAATTGGTGGCAATAAAACGTTTATTGAGTTCATAAACTTTCATTTTTAAGTTTAGCAAATCGACCACATTGTTTGAGTTTAATTTAAAGCAGGCGACGAATTCGCAAGCCTGGTTCAATTAAGTTTTCTTAGGCTAAACTCACTGCTAAATACATTCACTATATTTTTGATGGGAGAACTCAACAAAACAAATAATAGAATTCATTGTTTTAAAGGACTGTGGCACGGGAGTTTGTCCAGTTTGGACGCCCTGGACTCCGTACACCGATTGCTCTGTCAGCTGTGGCATTGGTACCCGTTCACGCACAAGAATCTGTCAAGGTGACAGACCAGGTGCATCCGGCTGCCCAGGAGATTTTTTTGAACAAATCAGTTGTGATGCAGGACAAGGTGATGTGTCTGAGTGGTCAGAATTTTCTCCTTGTTCAAGAACTTGCAGCGGAGGTTTCATGACCAGGTAAGTTTAAAATCTTTCTGTTCTTGTTTATCATTTAGTAATTATCATTCTTTTAAAGAATTTGTCAGACGCTTAAGTAGACTAACATTTTGCAATAATTTATGATAAAAAAGTTTATCCTTTTCTGCCCATAGCTGAAATCTTCCCATTATGTTCGTCAGGATTCGTGTCTGTATGTAGTTCAATAAATGTACTGTACTTCTTTGAGTCTCATACCACATGGTAATAGTCATTGTATCGTCAGACCAAATACAGTATAATCCTATGCAATTTAAACTACACTACAATTGCTGAGCATATGGCAGAATGTGTAGCAAAAGACAGCAAATTACTTTTTTTAATTTCTAAAGACAAAGAACCAACCCCTGCGAACCAGCACCCCAGCGCGATACCATTACATGCAATACGCAAGCTGGTCAGTGGGAGCAATGGGAACAGTGGACGGCATGCCCCGTCTCGTGTGGGGGAGGCCAGCAATCAAGACGACGCACACACACTTGTGATCTTGATGATGAGTTTGAAACCCGAGCTTGTAATACCGATCCAGGTGAAAGGCTACAGTATAAAATAAAAAACTTTTTAATAACCTATTTTTTAATTATCTTTACCAAACTAATGCCAAGCTGCTTGAATAGCAATGTCACTTAAACAAACATTAGCTGAGAATGCGTTTGAATGTTTTAAGCTTAAAACGTAAATGTAGAAAATAGAGATTAATCGCTACAAATATATTTTTTTGTTAATGACGTTATAATATTCAGTGACTGACAATGGTTAAGTTTTTTACAAATAAAGCGTTAAAGAAGGTCATTAAAATACAATTGAACCACATCGAGACCAACTACTGTCAAATTTGTAGTTTGGTGAAATGTCAGTAATTGCATCTTTTGTTGTAAGCCTGATTGTAATTCAAAGTTTTTGATTTTGTTTACTTGTAGGCTACTAATTACAATTGTCGTTTTGAATACATTTTACATGTTACATTTTAAAAATTTTTTTTATTAAAAATTTGTAGCAAAGTGAAAGACGGTTTTCATTCATCTCTAAAAATGCGCGTAGCATGGCTATAAGTAGACCTATGGCCACAAAGAACTTGAAAATGATGCTCCCAATTGGCTAATAAAGGCACAAGATGAACTCATGACTACACTTATTAGAATATCGATGTAATGTTGCGCTATTTTGTAAAAAAAACAAAAAAAAACAACGTGTTGGACTCGTAAAGTATCAGCCTAACCTATATTTATTAAAAGGCATACGGTACTAAATGAAATTTTCAAACGGGAATTAAGCATTAAAATGCGTAAACTGAACATTCAAGAATAGCCTACATTTAAAAAAAAATTACCAAAAAAAAATTGTTTTCAATGGCATTGGCAAGGTCCAAAGTCCAATGTCTCATTTATTTTAAATTTTCAAAATGACCAAAAAGTGAAAACACTGCTCTACAATACGTCACTATCGACAGCAATAACAAAAGCCACGTTACCACATCTGATGTTTTAACATCAGATCTGATTTTTTGAGCAAACTGTCTGATGTTTTGATGTTGAAATCTGATGTTTTGATGTACATACATACATAGCCTAAAGTTAACTCGCCCGCAGTAAAAAGTATTGTCCGATCAGCTGATTGCTAGTCGATAGTGACGTAGACTGTACAGTCAGGCTTCGCTGCTCACGACCATTCCCGTTTTGAAAGCTCTGACAAAAGCACGCGCGGAATGCTGATCAGACCGCAATGGGGCAAAATTTTATTGAAAATCGTTTTATGGTAGCATGTTAAACACAAAGAACGTGTACAATCGCCTAGTCAGGTTTTTCCTTTAGAATCCCTATAGTGATTGTAGGCTATTTGCAAACGTAATTTGTTTTTTAGAGTGAAATAATTGCGATTAAAAAACTTAATTGTAAAAATAAAACTCAATTGAAGTCATGTGAATGATCAATCTCCGATCGAGACTTATCCAAATCGGTTTGACTATGCGACTGGTCGAGATAGACAAGAAAAATGTGCAAACAACGGAGTTAAAAATTTGGAACAGGAAAAAAACGGTCTGAAGAAGTGGCGGTGCCATTAAACGTTGGGCCAATTTAGCGGAATCAGTTGTACAAGAACTGTATGAGCAATCTTTGATTTGTATTTGCTCAACTTTCAGGCTCTTGGTCACGTTTCACACAATGGTCCGATTGCAGCGCAACCTGCGGCAACGGTTTCAACTCTCGAGAAAGAACTCAATCTTGCACAGGAGAGAGACAAACCGAATCACGCAGTTGTCGACTTAATCCATGTGCCATATGGGGTGGATGGGCCACTTGGGGCCCATGCAGTACGTCATGTGGACCTGGATCACGTGTGAGTATGAAAAAAAGTCTTTTATACCAAATTATCACAAATAAAATTTTAAACGTTCGATTATTTTTTGTTGTATCCAGGCTTACTCCGGGTGGTTGAAGATTAAGTGGACGGTAAGACATGGAAGCTATTTTTCGTGTCCACCTTCAAGCGTGCTTTTAAGTGTCTTGCCATGCTCTTGAGCGTTGTCAAACCGGCGCCATTTTGAGTGCCGTTCCAGTGCTCTCACCACTCAGGCTATGTAGCGTTCGATAACATTACACTTGACAACTTTAATGTCAGCCAAGAATAATGTTTTTTCTTTGCTAAAAAATATGAATTGTGTTATCAACTCACGTCAACATGATAGTGCAATTAACGACAACAACCTTGAAACCGATGAAAACTATTATTGTACCTTGTTGTTCCTAACAGTGTTTTCCACCCGGGTTTGCTTCGAACCGAAACCCTGATTTTTGTCTTTTTTGCTTTCTGAAACCCGGTTTTAAAATCAAGAAATCTGTGTTTCTGTAGGTGATATGCTATCTTTCATAATTCGTGCACTCACATTTTAAACACACATGATCAAGACTGTATCAAAAACTATTTAGCCTATATGTGAGCTCATATTGTTTCTATTGTATTCTTTCCGAATAATTTGTAATCATAACAATTTTGAAAATTTGAATTATCATGATCACAGTCGTAATATAGTCAAATAAATCTTAATCAATTAAATTGCCACAGCCATCAGCTCATCTCTGATTTCAGTTAAGTAGCACTTGTATTACAAAGTAAAAGACATTCGAATTGGTTTATGTGACTTGGAACAGCAAATATATAATCACAAATCAATGTTCTAGAGTCGATCGCGACAGTGCCAAGGTGGTTTGCCTGGAACCGGTTTTTGCTTCACAACAATTGTTGGAGCTATAGATCAAGAAGATTGCACCGCAGGTAAGAGATAGGCTAGTAGGCTACTAGTTTAGCTGCAAGAATTTAAATAGCCACACACAGCAGTTTATATGATCTTAAACCTCACTTTTAGTTTGAAAATTCTTTCAAACGTTTTTAATTTTTGTTAAAGGAAGATATCAGTAGTATAGAAAGTATGATCCAACAAGTAAATGTATTAACCCTCGGTATTAACCTGCCACAAGCACATTTGATTTTATACCACATTTATATAGTTATGAATATGAATGGTCTTGTAAATGTATTAACCCAAAGTGGTGAAGCACATTTGATTTTATACCACATTTGATTTTATACCACATTTATATAGTTATGAATATGAATGGTCTTGTAAATGTATTAACCCAAAGTGGTGACGCACATTTGATTTTATGTGAGAAAGGTAAATCGCAAAGTACAAAGTCCGAATTATGTGCTACAAGGATACTGATAAAAAGGCACCATATTATGAAATAAGCTGGGAATTGAAAAATGCTCATAACATACATAAAACAGAGATTTTATATAGAGGTTGGCAGAACAAAGCATTGTGTTCTATAAAAAGTGAGCAGATAAAATATCATTGCTGTTGGAACTCGATTTATCATTTGTTGATCGCATGACATCACTCTAGTATTTTTTTACTCTGACGTTTCTCACATAAAATCAAATGTGCGTCACCACTTTGGGTTAATACATTTACAAGACCATTCATATTCATAACTATATAAATGTGGTATAAAATCAAATGTGCTTGTGGCAGGTTAATACCGAGGGTTAATACATTTACTTGTTGGATCATACTTTCTATACTACTGATAGCCTACTGAAAAACTGACACAAGTGGGTAGAAAGTTTTTGAAGAAGTTTTACTTCACATTAAACACACGTTTGACAACGAAGTAATTGGGTTGCTTTAACATTGTTCAAACTATAACAAAAGCAAAAATATAGAAGTCTTTAAAGCTTTCATACAGGTTCTAATAGTTTTGGCCAGCTTGTTATAAGATTTAATTTAAATGTAGGCTTACATCTCTCAAAACAGTTTGTTTATTCTTGTCATTTTGTTAATTGTAGATGATTAATATTTTTTATGGAAAGCACTGTAAGCCTACTGCCTCGAAAACGTTCATTCTTAAATAGTTTATTGATTTTGTTGCAGTACCGGTACGAATAATGTTGTTCAGCCCAATTAGCCTACGTTTTTGTCGATCATCACTATAGTAGTCTACGGTAAAAAATTCACAAAATTTAGCATATTACCAAGTGCAAGAACATAAACATTTTGAATTAATTTGCTAGTGCAGACAGTAGACTCCTCTAGGCTATACTCTACAATCTGTAGACTACGGGCTTTACCTAATAAGGCAAACCTGACACAATTTTTATGCTGCACTAGGACCATGCTGCAACTTTGACTGGAGTGGATGGAGTTCATGTTGTAGATACAACTACCCCATGTAAGTACGCTACCTGAGAAAGGGAGGGTTGTTTAAAAAAGTGTTAACTAATCTCCCGCTTTCACTACAGCGCTGTATTTTTAAGATTTTGGTGAAGAGGTACATTAACCTATTCCATCACTATTTGTATCTGATGAGCAGGATTATTGAGCGGATAATTTGTGCCAGGTAGCCTATGAGATTCTCCGACCCCAAATCAATACATTTCTGAAAAAAAGCATCATATCCAAAGAATATGCGGTGATTTCTTTAAGTTTCTGGGTCCCTTGGAAAAGTTTGTCCACGGGCCCCTAAAATCATGCCGGCCGACAGTACATCCTGGACCCCTTATCAACGGTAGGCTACTGCTGATGAGTGTTGAGTAGTCTATGGATGTAGGTTCTTTACTATGATCGTAGGCCAATGCTTCCCGTCAGCAGCGCATCAGCAAAGATGTTGCGAGAGTCACACTTTCGCACCCTTTTGAAACATGTAGTAACTTAATCTATGTGTAATGTCACGAATCTCGATATTTTCTAACGTACGAAAGTGCTAAGACTTTCTAATACAATTTTGGTAAAGAGGTGACTTTCTTCAACCATAAAGACTTTCTTTCTTTAACCATTATGGTTAAAGACTTTCAACCATTATGGTTAAAGACTTTCTGCACGCTAACCATTGTGTGTAATTTGTGTTTTACCAAGATGCAAACATGCGTGAGCACTTCTAAAGTTTGCTTTAACATATGATGTTATTAGAACGGACTGCGTCAGTTGTTTTGGATAATTAAAAAAGCTGAATGGGATTAAAATGAGCTTTGAGATAATGATTGATATAAGACCTGCAGCAAAATAGGTGATGACCTCAATAAAGCACAAGGTCTTTTAGTCGGGCTTCAGAAAAATCATTTTCGCGGACAATACAATAGCTGTCAGAGGCCGCTCAAATATGATGACTAGAGCAAGTAAAGCCAATTTTTTTTAAACAAGTTATTGCGGTGTGGTTTTAAGAGTTCCAGACACAAGAAGTAGCCTAAGTTTCAAAATCGTGATTTGATAGGTCAATAAAATATCAATTTTTTATCGTTTGGTCAATTGTAGCCTACGTAGGCTAATTGACAGGACCAGTCCAAATATTTCCTTTAAAATGCTAAGAATAACTGATATTTTAACAACTTATTCCCACGTTTGCTTCTGTAAAAAAAAGGTTTTTGATGCTTCACAAACTTCTGGCCAAGGACAGAAACTTAAAGTTCACTCAGTCAAATTTTGTTATGTCAATACAGTCAATTGTATTAGGTCAATAAAAAGTTGTCCTAATGATGACGCTATATTCACAATTATATTGAAAACATGTTTTATTGGCTACCGTACTTAAAATGCATAGATTAGAGTTACGAACCCCCGTTTGCAACTTTGTGGTTGAGCTTCGGCCTTCCACACTGCACAAAATATTAACAATATTGTTTTAACTGCAGATCAAACGAAGTTATTCAGATTCGTTACCTTGGCAATGGTTGTGGACAACCTTGGCGAGAATTTAACCGAACTTGTCCAGTAGGGTTGGGAAGAGATACAGAAACGCCATGGTAAGTTAGAACCATAGGGCGCATAGGCTATAAGATAGCTAAGTTAAGACTTTTTGAAAAACTGTCGTATCTTTAAATTTTACAGTCCGCCCCGATAGCTCAGTGGTTAGGCTACTCGAGGGGTGTGCGCTTGAGCAACGCATTTCAGAACTGTTTTCCATTCAGCGGCACCTAGTGAATGGAATAATTCCCCGGCAACACTTCAACAATTGGAAAACTTCACTCTGTCATAAACAGATATTCTGTTTACTCTGTCAATCTCGGTAACCGGCCCTGCGTCAAGAGCCTCTACAAGTTTGCGAAACTACCAATCATGGCTTTGTCAGTCCGAGGATAAACATTCAAAACCAACCAACCAGCCTACACTTCTGCAGTCAGCACCCTATGGCTGATTTAAGCTTTTTTCTTCCAGGGACTGTAGTTTAGCTAATGCGATAATGATGTACTGCCATGTTAGTGAGCGACTGTTTTGTTTTTGTGCAATTCTTACCTGCAGACTTAGGTTTGTACCTCACGATGCTTCTACACCATAGATGTCGATAGGCTATCTACAACATAGGGCGAAAGAGAATAGAAATTCCCTACAATTACAGAAAGTTTATGTCTAAAATATAGCCTATATGACATTTACACAAATGTAGGTTACACTTTCTAACTACCGGCGTAGAACGTCGAGTTTCTACGAGTGTTAGAGGCATGATTCTATGTTGAAATAATGTTAGGCTAGTATCGGTACTATAGAAATCTTGCAGATGACGAGCAAGAGTTTGGTAATCTTGTCATACAACAGTGATGAGTGTCAGAGTGTACAACTCTGACTTCGTCACACGTAATTTACTTTTATCGACCAGTCTTATCATCATTCTGACCATGGCTTGTCAACAACCAGACGAAGCAGCATCTGGGTGAAGCCTCGGTTCCATGTGATGCTTGTAGGTCGAAACAGAATCTCTACGTTCTTTGCCAAAGAACACTTCTTAATATTCGTGTGGGAAAAGCGACTTGATCTATTGTTGACCACCCCCAAGGCGGAAATCCAGCTGTTTTTAGGAATCATTTGGTCGATTTAATTATTATTGGTGTGAGACGGACGTAGATTGATTGTCTTTTATCCTCGGATTGAGAAAGCTTTTTGTGAGCTTAATCAGCCCTGTCACGATTTCTTTCTATCTCTTACCAGAAAAAAGACTTGGAAAGATTCAATGACGTAGTTTGATGGGTCAACCGAAAAGCAGTCAATTAAATGTCGAATAATTCTACTAGCGAAATGATAATCTGACTTCTTGAAGAACTTTAACGAACGGCTTCTCAAATAACTCTAATTTCTGCATCAACTACCAATCCACAACTCATAGCACAACTCTCATAATCAACTCGTAACAATCACCATAATAATAATCTCAGAATAATCAGAATACAAACTACACCACTATTTATAGTTGGTTGTTCAGTCCAGTAACATCGAGAAGGTTACGTAACGTCACATTGTTCTGTCAAGTTGCAATAAATGTCAACAAGCAGAAGCTTATAGAAGTCTAAAGAATGTCACGTTCACAAGAAGATTCTTACATAATAACGATTTCGCAATCGGACATTTACTGATAAACAACCTTATGACGTCATGACAAACGACGCTCAGAAATCATGAAAAACAACAGAACCTTCTAGATTTGCATGCTTACAGATGATTCTAGAAATACGTTACATAATACAAATTTCTCAATCAGAGGTTACTTCAGGTCATAACCGATAATAACACAACGCACCAGAATTCCATAATGAAAATAGCACATTCGTTGAAGATACAAAGCAAGCCATCGCGAGGCATTTGCACCTTGATTGTGACATACGCCCCCTCTTAGAATATTGTTGCAAACAATATAACAACACAATCAATACAAAACATATTACAAAACAATTAATTACTCAATAATCAATTCTCATAAGTCCATCGTTGCATGAACTACCAACGATAGCTTTTCTCAAAACAATAGTCACGTTTACTGTGAAAGTTTCCAACGTCCGCAATGTTTTCAATGCACCGGCGAGCAAGATGACCCATCTTCTTACATCGGAAACACCTCCTCTCCCGACAGTCCTTGGCGAGATGACCTTCTCTGTGACAGTTGTAGCAAGCCTTTTCATCAAAAGAGCAGCTCCTGGCTATGTGTCCAATCTCCCCACATCGGTAGCAGTGGTTGTCACGGCAACGTCTATTTTCCGAATGTCCGCCGTCAGCAACGCACTCCCTGGCGAAGTGTCCGCGTCTACCGCATCTATAGCAAACTCCAAATGGTCGTCGCCTGCCTCTTCTCCTCGGTTCTTCGCGCTCGTAATATCCGTCATCGTGAGATCGTTGCTGATTATCTGCAGAACAATCTTGAGCAAAGTGACCATTCTTGCCACAAGAATAACAAGTAACTTCAGAATCTCTCTCAAAAACATTTCCGATTATCAGATCAACTAAAGAGTTTTGTAAACATAACGCTTTCACAGTCCCACTACAATACGGAGTTTCGATAGATATCATCGCTAACGGTCCTTGGATTGAAGTGGTATCTATTTTTGTCACATGGCCAGTTTTTCCCGTTAATTGACTGTCTTTAACCAAATCTCTCCTCACCATTATACCCGTAGAACCAGAATCACGTAAAACTTTTACCTTTTTGTTTCCAACTTTTCCATCCACTACTGGCAGGTAATCTTCAGGTATTATTTTTTCGCAAACATTTTCATCCGGCCTCTCCTCCCCAAGCGTGGGTTCAGGAATCATTAACGCACAACCGCATCGATAAACGTCCGTGTCTTCATCTTTTCCAGACTGATTGGATCGGGAAAACGACTTGTCCTTGCATTCCTTCGCTTCGTGTCCTTGCCTATTGCAACGATTGCACCACTTCCTCGATTCCTGATGATTTATGTTAGTCTTTTTCCGGCAGTTAACAGACTTATGACCTAAGCCATTACAATTAAAACAACGTACTTCTCTTGGAACAGCACCTCCTTTAGAATTATTTGTTTGCTCCTCGTCATTATCGCATGACAACGTTTCTTCAGTCGACAACTTCTCATCATGAGCAACTAAATACTGTTCTGCCACACTGGCTATTTCTTCTAGATTCTTTGGACTTCTCTCCATTAGATAAACAGACAGATCTTTTGAACATGAATCTGTGAATTGTTCCCTAACTATAAGGTTTGCCAATCCGTCCAATGATTGTTCGGCCCCCGAAAGTTCAAACCATTTTAACAAAAGGTTTCTCAAACGTTCAATAAATTGACCTGGACTTTCGTGTCTTTCAGGCTTTGCCTCACGGAATCTTTGACGGTATCCATGCTCGGTAAAATTGTATCGCTTTAACAGAGCTAACTTCAATCTGTCGTAGTTCATGGCCTCTTCTTGCGAAAGTCTTGAATATACATCAAGAGCTTGTCCCGATAATAACATGCTTAGCTGGGTAGCCCACGTCGACTTCTCCAATTTGGCTATTGTAGCATATCTTTCAAATCTTAACAAATAACTGTCCAACTCATCTTTTTCTTCAACAAATGATGGCAAATCTGGACGTCTAACTTGCGCCACAATAACATCTCGAGCATTATCATTAGTAGAATTAGATCGCTCACCAATGTCCAGCTTTTGTCTTTCTAATTCAAGTTTTAACTTTTCCAATTCATATTGCGCTCTTCTTTCTTCAGCTTCTGCTTCGCGCTGCGCTCTTCTTTCTTCAGCTTCTGTTTCGTACTGCCATTGAGCACGTTTTTCTTCAGCTTCGCGCTGCGCTTGTTTTTCTTCAGCTTCGCGCTGCGCTTGTTTCTCTTCAGCTTCTCGTTGAGCTTGTTTTTCTTCAGCTTCAAGTTCTGCTTTCCGTATTTCACGAGCAGCTCTTCTATCTTCTCTTTCGTCAGCTTCTCGCTGAGCTTTTTGGTCCATTATCTTGTGATACTCTTCCATCACAAACTGAGACTTCTCATTACCAGTCAGCCCCATTCGTTCAGCCATGCTCCCTAAGTCTTCAATCATCTCATGTTTGACAGTATCCGCCATCTTGACATTAATTTATTATTCTTTCAATAAATCTTCGGTATTCTTCGGTTTTTCGGTTAATCCCTTTTTCGGTTTTCCCGGACGAGCCCCCAGAATGTCACGATTTCTTTCTATCTCTTACCAGAAAAAAGACTTGGAAAGATTCAATGACGTAGTTTGATGGGTCAACCGAAAAGCAGTCAATTAAATGTCGAATAATTCTACTAGCGAAATGATAATCTGACTTCTTGAAAAACTTTAACGAACGGCTTCTCAAATAACTCTAATTTCTGCATCAACTACCAATCCACAACTCATAGCACAACTCTCATAATCAACTCGTAACAATCACCATAATAATAATCTCAGAATAATCAGAATACAAACTACACCACTATTTATAGTTGGTTGTTCAGTCCAGTAACATCGAGAAGGTTACGTAACGTCACATTGTTCTGTCAAGTTGCAATAAATGTCAACAAGCAGAAGCTTATAGAAGTCTAAAGAATGTCACGTTCACAAGAAGATTCTTACATAATAACGATTTCGCAATCGGACATTTACTGATAAACAACCTTATGACGTCATGACAAACGACGCTCAGAAATCATGAAAAACAACAGAACCTTCTAGATTTGCATGCTTACAGATGATTCTAGAAATACGTTACATAATACAAATTTCTCAATCAGAGGTTACTTCAGGTCATAACCGATAATAACACAACGCACCAGAATTCCATAATGAAAATAGCACATTCGTTGAAGATACAAAGCAAGCCATCGCGAGGCATTTGCACCTTGATTGTGACAAGCCCTCTGCAGAGCAAAGGAAGGTTTGGTTGAGGCACTCGAAACCAGGGCCGGATTTCACTGATGGGGGGCCCGGGGCACTTTTAGATCGGGGGCCCCCCTGCAAAAAAATTTTCGCGCCTACGGCGCGAAAAACCACCTCTGTGTCTACAGTAGCATCAATCCAGCACTGCTGCACAGCATTTTGCAGAAACTTCAAAAGCTGAAAGGAAGAAAAAATAGCGGGGGGCCCGGGGCACCTGCCCCCTCTGCCCCCCCCCCCCCTAAATCCGGGCCTGCTCGAAACGCAGAACGCGAGTACCAGTTGATGGCTTGCAGTGTACCTACAGCGCAGATAACGATGGTGTTGCGAATTGGTGATAAGGTTCGGGTGGTGGTGACTTTGTGGATTTATTGATCAGTGGCCTGTAGCAACTCGAATTGGTTTTTGAAATAAAAAGTATATTGTTGAACTGGCTTAGCCTACTGGATACCTACAAGTGTGTTGAGCTGCAGAATTACGAAAATGAGTGAGGGTTGGCATAGACCACACGAAGTGTTCAAGGAACGGTAGAGGTTTTTTTTACGTTAGGTCTACTGGGCTAATCGTCGTGAAACAATATGAGAGCTGCAATTGCACGATAAGGCCAAACGGAGTGCAATCGAAGTTGGAGCAAGGTTTAAATTTATAGAGAAAATCGAAGTTTATTTCAATGTACAAAATATCATTTATTTGCTGTTTTTGTTGATTCTCAATGATAAAAAATCGTTATTTATTTAGTTCAGACTTGGAGAGCATCTTTGTCAACGCTGATAGACTTCGAGGGATACCAGAACCCAGCCAAATCCGTTCGGGAAGACGTAGACGACGAGTTGAAGAGCCATAAGGTCTCATGACGCAAGCTGGACTTTTACGACTTTCATATCTTATCAATTATGTAACTGAGCACATCAACGCACTTTTCATAGTCCACATATTTTCTGCAACTTCAGCAGTGAACGGTTCTAACCTCTTGCGGAACGTATCAAATCAAGGAGCGAGGCTGTCAGCTGATCAGTTCTGCAAGTCTTCTTGTTTCAAAACTTATTTACAGTTGAAACCTAGCTTCATAGCAATCTTTGCTCGCATGTAAATGTTTGTTCTTGAACTTTTTACAATTTTAAATAACACTCTTCTATTGAGATGCAAGCTTATTGTAAATAGAAATACGCTAATGCAGTAATGCTACTATCTAAACGCGGTCGAGAGGGCAATCATGGCGCTATCTCGTTTAAGCCCTACACTTCGATCACATATTTTAAAAGCAAATAAAGTGGAAGTTACTTTGTAATTGCTTTGTGCAGTCTTAACAGATGTATCAGTGCTCTTCTATGCAGTCTTCATCAGTTCCTGTGGTTGATATTTCGTAAAAACTTGAGCTGTTCAAAAATTATATGATGCTTTGGAGCGGCGGGTGTCAGAATCGTCACATTGTAGCGTAAAGGTTGACGGCAAACTTGATGTGTTACTCTTATGGGAGGTTACAAAAGCAGGCAATGGTCTGATATGGAATTTCAACAGTGCCTAAACGTAGTTGCAAAGTTTCTAAGAGGTTACGCCAATATCAAACAATAAATTATAAACTTTTTTTTTGCAAAATATTGCAAAAAACACTAGCTTTTAATCTGTAACCTAATCAGAGTGACTGAATATAGAAAAGCCAATTTTCAATACGAACAGGACAAATGAGGCAGCTACTCCAATTAAAAATTAACTTATCCGTTAACAAAGCAAGACCAGGATCGTTTAAATGCAACACATTGGCTAGCGGTTACGTTAAAGTTGAACAGTCCACGCATAGCACAGAGTGGTGACCATCCTAACACTTAAAGTACACTAAGTATTTTTTATTCTGGAAACACGACGGTAATTTGAAAACGATTTTAAATACCAAATTCATTTAATCCTCTACGGGTAAAATACAACTGAGTAAACTACAACATTATGAAACAAAGTAGGCACTGAACAGTTGAACACCCAGTCACGATGATCAGTGTTGTGTGATCCTTTGGCTTTGACCACAAAAGCAGTTTAAAAGAAGCCACCAACAAACAAGCCGCTTAGAAAGCCTCGTGCCCGCTAAAGAATAGAAACTTCCTTCACTTCGTTCAATGCACAACAACCTTGTAGTTGAGCAACAACAAAACAAGAGTGGAATCGGCGTTGGAATCAATGCGAATACTTCGAAGCAGCTTAGAAATGAGAACCTCAACTGTTCATTAAGAATTTATCTCCAATTGTTCAAGCTCTTGCAATAACGAAGCTTCGGTATTAACTTTTGCGATTTGATTCTTCTCGAGCTGTTTTCCTTCTTGCTGCTGTTTTTTAAGTTTTTCGATCGCTTGCAATTTCTAAAATACAAAAAATGCGCGACTTAAACGAAGGCGAGATCTGGGTATTAACATAAAAGACATCAAAGCAAATTATTGTTCAAAATTAGTGTCTTGCAGTTATCACTTGTGGGATGAAGTGCTCAAACAAGCAATCTTTATCAACAAGAAGTAAAAATCTGCAGTTTGGAAACTCTTTTAAAATTACCTTCCGTAAACCTTTGATTTTTTTTTCTGTCGAATTCGCTGCGGCGTCCTGCGGTGCTGCGTCATCATTTAAAAGATATTTCGCCATGTCTACAGCATCCTTCTGCTCTGAGCTCATATTGGAAGGAGTAGAATCCATCGCCTGTTTGTTTCTTCTTTGATCTCTCTTCTTTTTATTCTTTTGTGCGGATTTCGACAAAGATTTCTCCACGACGGCAGCAGGTTCCTCGTCGTCACGTTCAAACCGGTTCTACGTCACAAGAACAATCGTCAAAAGTTTCGAGGATACAAAAAAATTAACTACTGACATTTTTCGATAACTTAACTTCATAAAAAATATTCAATGCATCGCGTCTAGCAAAAGTTTACGATTTAGTTTTTAAGAAAGTTATTGTCCAAAGCAGGACTAAAATCTTCTTCACAGTATGAAGAGGCCTAAAATAGTTGCTAGTTGAAATCTGCGTGCTCGATTATCCCAGCACGGAAGCTCAAGTACCTTGGCGGCAGAATACGTTTGCTTCCCCCTCGCGTGTGGCGGTACATACGAAGCCGGTTTTGACGCTTTGATGATGTCGTTTATTTCTTTGTTCGACACATTCTGCACAATCGGAGCGCGGTAGACGCCTTCGGGAGCAGGCTGCCACGTGACCTCATTGATGTCTCGGTCTGCTTTGTACTCGTGACAAACTCCAGCTGAAAGAGAAGACCTTGTCATTTTAGAGGGAATACGATCGCAACAATCAATGACGCTAATCAAATGCAATCTACTCAATGATGACATTGCAGAAAACAACAACCTAAACTGTCAACCTATTTCTTGTATTGCACAAGATAATAGCGGCTAAGTATCCACAGAACAAGAGCGTTGGAACATGGGTGCTGCCATGAATTTGAAGAAAATAAATGCAGAAGAAATTTTGTAACTTGCACTTAACGATATCTGGTAATTATGCGCAAAGTAGCAAGCGTATGAAAGCTTGATGGTTAAGCTGCTTTATCTCACTTTGGTTACCTTTAAAATTCCAAAGCTTGTAACCATTTCCCACGCGCAATCTAGGTGATGTGGTGGCAGTGACAAAGCTAGCTCCATCACTGCACCATTCGAAGAACGTCGTGTCTAGTGATTGATACTGTGCGACTTGCTTTTTTCTTTCGTAGTCCCAAATTTCTATATTTCCACGCAAATTTCCGAAACCGGCCAGTGCCAATAAGTTGCCCTACAGAGAGAAAAATGTTCAGCAAATACAAACCATTATGTGAAGATAAGAAAATATGTACATGAAAAAGTTCTAAAGCTCTAGACTACACAGACGTTCGTTAACAATAATTCGACTAAAAGCTTAAAGACAAAAATCAAAACACATTGAGTCAATTACCAAATCGCTTTTCCTAGACAACCCTGCCTGAGCAGTGTCTTAAGTAACCAGGCTTACCTGTGGGTTGAAGTAGCATTCGTTTTTCGGTGTTGGACCAAACTCAAACAGCATGTCACACTTTAAATCGAAGATACATGCTTTCGCCGGCATGAAACCAAACACAACACAGAAGGTCAACGAGCTGGGAGACCACGCCGCGTCATAGATCGGACCCTTTTTAGCTGAACAGAAGAAAACATCAAAACCTATTCGGTGTGATGGAAGTAAAAAGTAACCTAGAATAAGCATCAAAATAAAGTCTTACATTTTTAAATACTTGTGGCGCGTCGTTGTTTGATGCATTGTCGTCAAAGTTATGTTGATAACAAAAAAGGACAAAGTGTAATATTTGTTGTAGGCCTACAGTCTGAAAAGCTGTATAATAATTATATTCCTACACCATCGGCGATACAACGCACAACATTCTAAGCACCAGCTTTACATTGTTGCTCCGTGTGTGACCAACGGAGCTAATGAGTTCCTTGAAATGTGCGTCAATAGCTTACATAAACTAACTATTGCCGTTTCTCCTTTGCATGTCATGAAGTGAAGACTTTGCTCGCCATAATAAGACTCGCCAGTGGTGTCCACATCCACAGCAGCTTTCACCAGTAAGCTTGTCCCTTGTTTGTTCCATAGAATATTCACCTGAAAGCAACTCGGTGTGATGCAGAGATAGAAATACCACAAAGTTTTCACGGTCAAAGGCTGCTTGGCCATTGCCAACCAGCATTTAAATGATGTATGATACAGTAAAGACACACTCGTAAAATCGTAGCGGGCCAAAAGCCTATCCATTCCCATTTTCAATAGCAAGATGAAAGTGAACACAGATTGGGGCAAAGATTTTTGACTGATGTTAATCGAAGGCAGAATGTTCCGAAAGCAAGCTGCATAGTGAGAATTTTACTTGATCTCAGCCTGCAAACTTTGCTCTTTACTTTGTTTCATCGCTAAGTGTTAGACAATGTCATGTAACGACTGAAACAATGTGAAATGACAATAATTGCCTATTGGGATTACCATGATCTAGCATGCAATCTGTAGCGGTCAACTTGCCATAAAAATATAAATTGGTAATATTCAGATCGTGCAACAATGCGACGATTGATGATTAAATACATTTTAACAAAACTCACGGAATCTGCTTTGAAAAAGCTCTTGCTCGCGATCATATCCGATGGAGAAAAGCGCGGGTAGTTAAAGATTCGAACTGACGAAGGTGCCCCCTTCGTTCCACGTATGAAGCATGCAATTCTAAGTCGGCCTTCGTTGGGAGATATTTCAAATGAATCCAATTTCGGGATGTTCAATTTGGCAACGGTTTGATCTGCAAAGCACGAGGTGGTGGTATTGTTCTTGTAAATACATGAGGTTTTTTTAACACCTTCAAAGTTCAAATAGTGAGTTGAAAAATTTTGTAAATGTGGTCGGTTGGCATTTGGTTCAGCGTTAAAAGCGTTTTAATAGGTAAGACATAATTTTATAAAACGTCCACAGCGTAAGCCGTAAGGTCTCGTTGAAATAAATATCTTTACATTTCGGACTGACAACTGTCCCCCACTGGTAAATAAGTGGCATCCACACAAACCTTTACAAAAAGTTACATACGTACCGTAAGATTATTTTTATATTTTAATAGCGTTTGCTATCAAAAATGTGGACATTTAAAGCGAAATGACTGTTATTAGTTAAAGCGAAATTAAAGCCATTGCGTGCCAGCGAACAGCCAGAAAATCAATGCGACTCACGGAAGTCGTTGTTTTGGTAGAAATGGACAGTACTTCCGACCAGTTTTGCACATAGGTTGGACTTTTTCTCCCAATTCGGCTTCCACCCATCAACTTTCTTTTGTACCAACTCATGAATACATTTTCCACTCTCTATGTCCCACATTTGCAAGTTCGGCTTTCCCTGAGGAAATTCTTTCGTTACTGCAAAAACAGAAAATTTCAGGATAAAAAAACTCACGTTGTGAAATGGTAAATATGATTCTTTGCAAAATAATATGTGAAATACAAATACCTTAATAAAATATTCTATGACCACCACTGAAACACAACGACATTTCGTAAACCTTAATAATCTCTAGCTAATAAATTTGTTTGGAAAACACCTAGCATGTGTTAGTAGAACATAAAACACTAAAGTAATAGGCGAGTAGCAGTTCTTCAAAATTGGCAATCTACTTCTCATCTTACGGCTATAAACTCCAAACAATGTTTACCAGCGTACGGTTCCCAAGTGCTCAAAATACTTTCATCTGCGGAAAAACACATGGCATATGTTCTTGACAAAGGAGTGGTGAAGAATGTTTCCCTTGATTTAACATTCATCACTTGCAATCTGCAAAAGACAAGATTAAAATGCCAATGCCCAACTGTTATGTATGTAATTTATGTTCAAAGATGTTGTTTCAACAAATCGAAAGCAAAATGCTTACTTCGAGCCATCACACCACGCCAGTCTGTTGCCGCTGTTGGAAAACTTCATCACTCGGCATACGCTTTCAGATATTCTGTAAATATGAAACGCAAAAATAGTGATCAGTTCAAATCATAGAAATGATGAATGGCGATAAGAGTAAGTGACATTAAGTTCGGGAACACCATGTACGCCTATATGCACAAACTTGGTCGGGGATTCTGCATACTTGTTAGCTTTTACTTTTGCAAATTTCAATATTGAACATTCTTTCGTTGGTTTGTAAGCATTTGTCTAAACAAAGTGTGACCTTAACGGCAGCCTTGCTCATTGCTCAACGATCTTGAATATCGCATGTATTAAAACATAATATTTTTGCTCTACTAACTTTATAGTTTCACAAGTTCCCTTTTTTTCTCCATTCCAGTCCACAAGGGAAATTCCATTCGAGCCACGTACTACAATAAACAGTCAATTATGACATTACAGGTGTTTACAATAAAATGACAAGAATGTAATAGTCAGTACTTAGAATAATTAACTGGTTTTGTAATTACTTAAAAAAAATCCGAAAAATAAATATGAACAAGTGGTCAGCATTATGTAATTTGGACAATAACATACAAAACAGTCAATTAAAGAAACAAAGCATGAAGAAAATATGAGAGAAGTAAAATTAAAAATTTGATAAGAGAAACACAAAATTAACATACCTGCAAGAAGTGGTAATGTTTTTTCGTGTTCTCCCTCCATGCTACTCCTTGTCACATCAACAACAAATAAATTTGATTGCTCGTATGTAATTATATATTGGCTAATGGCTATTCACTGCTTGACATTAGCTAGATCACCAGACTAAAAATAAGCATTGGTATCAGCACAAACACAACTCGTTTCAAAAATCACAAATTTTAAAAGAAATGGTGAGTAGTCTTACTTAAAGTAGCCACACTGAGATGTTCGGATAGTGAATGAACTGGCTTGCTTAATGGTGCATTTATACTTCAAAATGTAATAGTCAACCAAACATAACAATGAACTGATAGTAAAAGCTAAATCGACTCGTAGATACAACACTGTATTTACTTTGGAAACAAGCTCCTCTCTTCATTCCACATAATTGAATAAAACACTGTTTAAATTGGTCCAAGAGCAGCCAAGATAAAAGCAACTTTGTGCTTCCCTTAGCGTTATACTGGCTACTGGCTCTAGTGGCCAACACATAATTGACAATATCTCCTGAAACATTTGTCCAAATAAAGTAAAATACCATTAGGTGTCTAATGACTATTGTCTATTCCCAATTTTCAAGAGTGAAGACTGAAGAGTCGTTGTAGGACTACCCTGATATCGACTACAAGCAATGAGCGAAATGGCCGATTCAGAGACGGTCCTTTTCAGAGACGACCGATTTGGAGCAGACGCGTTGACCCAATTAAACAATAGTTGCGTTGACCCAATTAAACAATAGTTTCAAGTAGATGTGAAGTGTAGGGTCTGCTACTATTCGGTGAGTTCCTAACCTCTAACACCTAACCCTAAAACGGCAATGATAATTAGGCTACGGTACCCGACAATTTAAAAAAAAAATTGAAAAAATTCCCTGTTAAGTGTTAAGGGATCGGACTCACCGAATCGGACTCACCGAAACGGGCCATTCCGTGAAGTGTGGCATTTCGTACCTTGATAGAGTAGCGTTTGGCAACGTAAGGTAATAGCAACAGAAGACACAGATAGCACTGACATAATCTAAATCAACACTATGTAAAATGAATGAGGAGCAAAAGCCTCAATCGATTGTCTTCGATAAAGGTCATCTCCAAATCGGGTGCATCCAATTGTCGCAGACCAAGCAATCGCAGGAGTGATAATTGCAGAAAATAATTAGGCTACATAAAATTAAAAATATTAACTACTACTTTTCGGTTGATATTGAAAAACACATGTAGAAACTGTTTTGCCAGATTTACCACCAAATGAGAATGTTGGTGCAGGCAAATCTTCAAGCAAACAAAAGTTTGAAAAATGAGACTGAAGTTCTTGCGTCGTCCAGTTACAAGAAACAATAATAAAGAGTCCAGTGCTCGTAGACAAGAAATTTTCAACACATTTTCGGTAGCAGGAACGCATTTCACAAGCATTATCTGGACATAAGCTAATAGCATCATATGTCCCTTTATCCAGGCACAAATCAAAAGATTGCAACTTGAAGCCATCAGGGAAAGTTTTACATTTATTCCATGATTGCATATTTCCTGCGTTTTGTGTGCTGCAAATAATTGTTTGTTGTGTCACATCTAATTCTAACCAAGTGGCTTCTTTATTGTTGAAACCCTCACTGTTGAAAATGGCTTTGCAAAGTTTAAGAGCATCTGAAAATAAAATGTGCAATTGTGCATAACAAAAAAATAAACTCAACTTTTGTGTACTTATTTATTAATGGAAAGAAAGTAGTATTGAATAATCATAAACATTAGAAAGTGAACAGGAGAAATAACGATATTTTTGCATTGCGGTAAATCATACTTGAAAAATACTGCAAAGTTTGTTTTTGCCAACGTTATTTTGATTTTTTAAATATACAACTATTGCACAGCCAGAAAAAAAATTACACAAATTATATCTTAATTGTTGCTTTCACAAACGTAAAAAAATTCACCAAAGTTGCATAACTTTATTGTTTAAATAGTTTAATGTATACTAGTACCACAACTTTTCATCTACTGTACAAAATAAATACTGAAGCACATCATTAGTACATCAATTAAAAAATTCTTTCCATCTTACAATTTGCATAGTCACGAGTCACACCTCACATGACACAAGTATGTGTAACCTTCACAATCATGTGTACCGGTAACAATACAAAATCGGCGTTGATAACCAGCACACAATTCTTATGTAAAATATCCATTATCCAAATATCCATGATTTAAATTTCATTAAGTTAGTAAGCATAGGCGCCGGGTTTTGAAAATCGCCGGGGGGGCAAACTTTCTAGCCGACTGATTGCTTACATTCAAAATGCTGATCTTTGTTTGTCAGCATTGATGTTTTTAGCGTCTATATGCCATTGTATATCGCCAAGCTTTATAATGTAGGCTCAGGCCTCGAAATTCACGGCGAACATCGGACATGTTATGGAAAGGTATGTTATGGAAGCCAACTTGCCAGTTTCATTATTATGCAATACAATGTTCAGTCGGAAACTTGATTAATCTCTGCTTGCTTCTTGGAATTTGTGTTTAGGCCTACGTTATCATAAATATGTTTTTTTTTTTTTTTTTGGTGCGTATGTTGAAGCGCGGGAACGTTTTAACGTTTTATTTTTCTCTTGTAAGTTTAGTTTAAATGGCAAAATCGTCATTTCCGTAGGGTGGCAATTGACTTGTAGACCGTATGGTCGTTTCGTTGTCTCCCTGTCGGTATGGGAACTTGTGTAACTTTGCATTGTGTATATTAATTGCATATTTCAAACATGTACCTATGTTCCTGTTACTGACAAATAAAACATTGATTGATTGACATGTCCGCCGTCACAGTAGGCTATGTGATGTCCGCGGGAAGTACCATCTAGGTCGGTCATATTTGTCCGCCGAGAAATAACACAGGAACTAGCGATACAAATCGTCATTGCATAGCACGAACAATTGTTGCTATAATATAATTTCCAGCGCATTCTAGCGCGCATCTAGAAAATGTGAATACTGTATCCCTTAACTTCCATTCAAGGAGGAAAACTTTCGATTTTTACATTGCTTCAACGATTGATGACATTGAGTCAGCGTAACAAAGGTGAATCCTTCGCTAAGAATCGATAGGAGTACAGGTACTTCTCTACACTAATCACGCGCAATTTAGTTCAAGTTTACGTCACAATGTCTGGCTTTGATCTCCGGGTAATAATGATACGGCAAGGTTGGTTACTAAATTAGATTATACGAGTAGGCTATTACAGCAAGATGCAACAAAATTTGTTAAGTTTTGGTATTACAGTAAGAAAGAAAAGACCCAAGGAAAATTTACTTTCGCTCACATGACACGCAAAAATACACTTAAAGAAAAAAGCCTGTGAAACTTTGCACAGCAGAAAACAGTAGCGTTAGTGTAGAAATTTTCCGACTCCTGCCCAGAGCATTGTGACGCAATAAGCCACACGACCTCGTTCGGTGGAAGTTAAACAGTGTTGTGACGTATTGACCAGCTATACACGGCGCTTTGACTCTTCAAGCGCAAGTCGTTGGTCTGATGAAAGCCTTTCAGAGTGACTTTACTGAATTTTTAAATAGCCTTCTAAACCGTAGTTATAGTTCTGAAATGGCGAAGAATTGTCATCAAGATAAAGTGATTACGCATGACGATCGACGGCTAAAACTGGTGTGTCAGCCGTGAGACTTAATTTGTCCGCCGAGATAGCTGCTCAGACCGGACACGTTTGTCCGCCGTCAAAAAAACGAATTTCGAGGCCTGTAGGCTACTTCGAATTATATGCTGGTCACTTTGAACTTTAGCTCTTAATACGCTTAGATACTAAACTGAGCAAACAGCAAGCCGTACCTCGTTATTGACACTCCCAAGAAAAAACAAAGCAAAAGAAATCAAGAAAAACGTTTTTCAATCATTGTTACTATGCTTCAACGGCACCATGCTGGCGTTTATCAGCTACGGTACTTCTCTTTCTTTTGTTATCTTAGGAGCAGCGCTCTTGTTGCAACAAGTAGATCTTTTAATTGAGATCGATCCGCAATGAAGGTCAAACTAACGCGAATCTGAACTTAGAAACATTTGATTTAGGATTTTTTTTAAATAATTTGCGGGGGGGCAGCCACCCCGAGCTAAATTCACGGGGGGGCGCCGCCCCCCTGCCCCCCTGGAGTCGGCGCCTATGTTAGTAAGTACAATAACATACTTAGTGCAATGAGAAGTTTGACAATAAATTACCTTTACAGTAATCAACACCAGTTAAGGCATTGTAACCAAGCTTGGCTAATTCTAATAGCATTAATCCATTGCCACAACCAATATCAAGAATTTTGGAGCTGTGTGAAATCTTTTCTGAAGCAGCAACCCATTTAACCTGTTTTTGGAGTAAAACATAATCTGTTGATATACATATACATTATACAGAGTCATCAATAATTAACGTTACAACTTCAAACAACTGTATTTAACAAATGGTAGACAATTTTTGAGTAATAAACATATAATATTATTGTCAAATAAATAAATGTTTAGGAAAAACAAGTTTTACTCAATGTGTCCGCCATTTGCGTCGATAACAAATCGGAGACGCTTTGAAAAGGACCTGCAAGAGTCATGAATAACTCTGAGGAATTTGGTCCATTCTTTTTTCAGAGTAGCCTACAGTGCTTCCAAACTTTGGTGTTTAGTCAAAACCTTGCTCTCCAGGTAAGACCAGATGCCAAAATCTAGGGGGTTCGTCTGGGGATGAAGAAGGTCATTCTTCCTTGGAAACGAAGAACGGCACATTGGCTGAAAGCTAGGTTTGCATTCTCTTAGCTCAATGTGAAGGAGCAGAATCTTGTTGGAATGACCAATTACGATTTTTGAAGTATTTCTTTGCCCAAGGCAACAATGAACCCTCAAGAATATCATTTCAATAGTTTTCTTGGTTCACTTTTACTCCTTGGTCCACAAAACTCAATGGACTCCTTCCTGATTCGACTGTGGCCCACACCATCACTGATGCCGCCCCTTGTCTCCGAGTGACTACCCGGGTTTTCACATCATTCACCATCTCTTGATCAAACACGATCATTCTGACTGTTTAACAACGCTGGACATCAAACTTCTTCTCATCGCTGAACACAAGGTTCGGCAGCATGCCTCCTCCTTCAATGCGTGAAAGCAGAATTCTGGCTCTGGAGAGAAGTTTCTCAATGGTAATGGCATTTAGCAACTGTTTCTTCATGTGTTTGAATTTGAATCGGTTCATCTTCAAATCCTTCTTGAGAACTGTGAACATGGTTCCATAGGCCACGTTCGTCTCCTTTGCCAGTTTTTGAATGGATCTCTTCGCATCTTTTCTCTGGTTGCTTTTATCAATTTTGAAGTTCTGGCGCTTCGAGAGTGACCTTGGCCAGATCAATTTTTGACATTTCCAGTTTCTTTGTGCCTTTTGAGAGTTCTCCAGATCAACACTCTGTTAATTTTTAAGGCCTTGCCAATATCACTCCTTGTTAGGCCTAAAAATATAAAATCAAGAAGTATTCAGTTTATTAACATTGTAACGCTAAATATTAACGTTAAATACAGTTGTTTGAAGTTGTAATGTTAATTATCGATGACGCTGTATATAATAAAAAAACAGAACTAGAGAATAACTAGCAGTTATGGAATTGTATGGATATGTCGTCTCTAATAAGCTGAACTATCGTAAGTCCAAATTTTTCAAAATTGCGTTTTTGATTGATTTGGTATCTTTATAGACTACAGTATATTTTGTTAAAGCATCGTAACTCTATCTACTTTAGTTTTGATGATACAGAACGATGAACTATCGTAAATGAATGTACAGCAAACACAGCGTGAACTTTAAAATTCAATTTTCTCAAAACTGCATTTTTGGAGTTACGATAGTTCAGCTTATTAGAGACGATGAATGTGCAAAGTGCTGTGGTGAAAGATAGACCTTATCTCAGGGTTCGACCTTAACTTTTTTTCGCACTGGCCAACCGGACCAGTGGCTCACCACTTGCACTGGTCCGCACAAGATCGCACTGGTCCGTCCCTTTTATTGATAAAAACAAGATTGTCGTGGGCCGGAATGGCCCGTTTCGGTGAGTCTGATCCCTTAAAGGGGGATTTTTTTAATTTTTTTTTAAATTATCGGGTACCGTAGCCTAATTATCATTGCCGTTTTAGGGTTTGGGGTTAGGGTTAAGGGTTAGAGGTTAGGAACTCACCAAATCGAACTCACCAAATAGTAGCAGACCCGTCATGGACAGGGCTGCAATTTTTTTTTCCTTGTTGAATGACCAAAAATTTTGCGTTTGTTTGTCGAATAGTGTTATGACGTCACAGGAGTCAGATTATAAGCGTTTGGCTGTGAATTACTACGTGATGGAGAATTTTTCCTTTGGCATCTCTTTAGTCTCGCTTAGTACGTTAATGGTTATGCACGTACCCGCATGCAAACACAGTTAGGAGCAAAACATGAAAGTTACCAAGAAACACAGCGAAGATAAAGCAAAAAATGAACTGCAGATAAAAGAAAACGGAACAATACCACTTTAATACAAAACAACGGCGTAATGCTACAGGCCTACAGCGTTTAAGGGGTGCCGAGATGGCAAACAAGCCTCTTCGTACAACATTGCAACAAACTACATGCAATCACGTAAAGTACCGGTAACACAAGAACGAATTAATTAATAACAGTGAAAAGGAAAGAATATTAGTAACAACACAAACATTAATGCCAGGGCATGCTTGCTGCTAGATCTTGATTATGCTGCCTCTGTATGACTTTAGACAGGAGATTTCCGGTATTTGGTACTTTTTTTTTGAAGATAGAAATGCCAACCATTGGGGAACAGGCAGTCAAGTGCTTTTCGCAACAATGGTTTTGCCAGTGAAATCGGTGGACCGCACACGCCAACAAATAGTTCATCTTGAATAGCTTCGTCAGACAGCGGCCTTAATCGCGAGTCGTGCAGTGCGTAGCTGGAGCAGAAAGATTAAATTTGTTCAAAATTGAGAATGCTTTGCGATGTCAAGCTACTAAAGCTATTAGCCGGAAGTTTACCTGAATGATAAGTTCCAAAGTGACATGGCAATGCTTCTCTCGATAGCTCCTGCGAACAGATCCCGCACTTCACTCGCTGTTTGCTGAACCTTAACCACTTCTCGGTAAGACCGACCGAAGCTTTTGCCATCTGTGTTGTTGGAGGATTCTTTCATTTTTTAGTCATTATAGGATACTGACTAACTGAAGACTATTCTATCTGTAGTTGGGCAAAGCTATGCTGTTCTTACAACTTGTTTATGACCTTGCCTTGTGCACTCCCAGTGACTACCTACTATTCTTCTAGAAGCGAACTCTTATATATAGCGACCTTTCTTATCTGTGTTTCTAATTCTGAACATCTGGTCGGAAACTAGGCTATTTTCTTGATGTAAAAACTTGCGTAACAAGTCGGAATGGCCCGTTTCGGTGAGTCTGATTCGGTGAGTCCGATCCCTTAACGGGGGATTTTTTCAAATTTTTTTTTTGAATTATTGGGTACCGTAGCCTAATTATTATTGCCGTTTTAGGGTTAGGGGTTAGAGGTTAGGAACTCACCGAATCAGACTCACCAAATCGGACTCACCGATTCGGACTCACTGAATAGTAGCAGACCCGTAATAAGTAGGCTTTATTGTGTTCTTTTATTGTGTACTTCTGCGTTTCTTTTCTCCTGTATCAATCACCTGTTTTAAGTTAAATAACTCTTAGAAAGGCACTAGATCTAAAGGTGGATGGGAAGAGGAAACGCGGTCGTCCAAGAAGAACGTGGAAACAACAAGTGAAGGATGAGTTTAAAAAAGTCGGACTGAAGGAGGAAGATGCAAGGGACAGGGTGAAATGGAGAAAAGGGATTAAGACAATTGCTGCGCGGAAACAATCGGCCACCCCCACTAGTGGGGAACAAACCGACGATGGATTATGATGATGATGAACGGAAAGGAAATCTTAAATTTGTTTTCGTTATCATGCACTGGCTACAAAAATCCATCATTGTTAAATCTTTCAAAGGATAGCATCTCGCCTGGTGCGAGACAAATTTCCAGCAGATGTCCAGACTTCCCAGCCAGCAAACTTGTTTATACATGGCATGCATTGATTCAACGTCTGCAGACGTTGAATCAATGTAAAAACGACGAGTTTTGCTAGCTGGGTTGTGTGCTTTTGTGAATGTGCAAAATCGCCCATTACGTAATCACAGAAACTCTTTTAGTGGAAGGAAGTCGAGTTGCAACCGTGTTTATCTGTCTACAATTCTTTATTCACATTGCAAAAAAATTCTGCAATCTTGAAACAACAAGTGCATAGGCTAAGTCAGACGTAAACACAAACTTGTAAACACGTTGACAACTAAAAGTAGCCTACTTCGGTTATTTTATCTATAAAAGAAACCCGTTGTGTCAAATAGCACGAAACGTGTGTGGCGAAATGTTTGATGGCAGGCGTTAGAACTTCGATCAAATCATTTTCATGCAGTGTTCAAAATGTTTGGAAGAGAACTCCTTTCCATAAAAATAGCGACTTTTTTCATCTGTATTTCTGAACATCTGGTCGGAACATAGGCGCCGACTTTGCAAAAAACCTTGGGGGGCGAGAAAGGTGATGACGTCATAACCATAAGGCTTTTTACTCAATTAAAATAGTCTTTGATTAAGCTTACCGTCTTGTTTATATTGACACCTAGGTCGCAAACCGAATTTATTAGAACCGCTGCTTGAAAGGATTAGTTTTACGCATGCAATGCGCCTAGTTGTAAAAATTTTGATATTGTTAGCTCATAATTGGAATAGTTGGAAAACAAGCCGATTGATTTCCTTTTCGTGCGAGTGAATAACAACACTCAAGACAGTGAAGTTATCAAAATAAAACGCAGTTTTATTAACCTCGTTTCGCTCATTTTGCTAATTACTTACCTTCAAAGCGTTAACAACGGCGAAGTGTTTTCTGTTTTTTATCGAAAGTCTTTAATCGAATACGGTAGTGCAGTTTTCTCATAATTGTTGATGTATATATTGTGAAAATATATACATCAATAAGTGCTTATTAAAGCAAAACAAGGATGACAGTTTTGACAAATGCATTTTGTCTTTGATTCTTTATTCACGTAATTGTTCGTTGTGTCGTAGTTTCAACTCGATAAGTTTGCTAAAATCGATTTCATGTTTGAAGTCACAAAAAACTAACGGACGTTTGGATAACTCGTGAAATGAGAATAAACATTTTTGAATTTGAAGTTGCTCCTGACGCGCTGGAAGATAAGCAGTGTGGGACTGTGAGCGTGCGTGCCTTGCGCATCTCAGTAGTAATTCACGTTCCAGAGAAAGCAATGCGATCAGCTGCTGTTTTGCGAGCAGGAGCAACGTACAAAGGCTGCTTTTCGCTTTCAGCATTCTGCCCGTTTAAATGATGTAAATATCTTTCGCGAAGTATTTTATCTTTGAAATACCACTTGTAATAGCCATTTTTGTTGCCCCTCAACCATTGATTTACGGGGGGGCGGCGCCCCCCGGAAGTCGGCGCGTATGGGTCGGAAACTAGGCTGTTTTTTACACATGAAAAACTTTCATAGCAAGTATCCAACAGTCATATTACCAGAGCAATATTGTTAATTGGCTCAAACGGCGAAATACAAACTGGCATAGACGTTGACAACTCAACGTAGCCTAGAATATTTCATCTATAAAAGAAACCCGTTGTGTCGAATAGCACAAAACGTGTGATTGCAAAATGTTTGATGCCAGGCGTTGGAACTTTGATCAAAGCATTCTCCCGCAGTGTTCAAAATGGTGGCGCTGACGCCTTGGGAGTTTCTCGTGTTAAGCGTCGCTTTTAGACCTTGCTTTGTAGTACCTGGCGCAAGAAAGTTTACATAAGTCAGCACTTTTATGATTGCATCACGTGATGCCCCCCTGATTGCTCTTCGACCTGACAACGTTTAGTCCTCTCTCAGTTTTTTTCCTTTTTATTTTCCTTTTTTTTCGTTTTTTTTTTTCGTAAGGCACGGCGTTTGTCGAATAGTGATGGCGTGTGTCGAGTGACCTCGTCACCAAAAAAGGCAAAAATCGCAGCCCTGGTCGTGGGAAGCACGAGGCCAACCCAGGGAAAACCACTTTAAAACGACAATAATGAATGGTGGCAATAACATGGAAATATACAATGGCAATAACAGTAACAACAGTTCATCTAGGCAAGACAATCAATCTACTTGGGGCTCTTCTTCAATTTCTGAATCAGATGATGGGTCATAATCAGAATCTGATGACGGGACAATCACGGGGTCATAATCTGAATCCGATGTGTGTTTGTCTGGTCTTGTAAACACATAGGCCTAGCCAGTGTCGGGCCTTCTTGACCTCACAGATGAATCGTTTGACAGCCATGGATGTATGGCAGGTTTGGGGTCGAAATCTGTTATTTCTGCTGACTGTAGCAGTGTAGCTGGATGGTCAGAAGATCTGTTGCGTGGTTATTGCGATTACCAGAGCTCATGTGTTGTTGCGATTACCCTTTTTCTTACGATTTAACACCGTCACGTGATGTTGCGATTGCCTTTTTTTTACGGTTTAACACACACGGATCACGTGTTTTGTTGTTTGAAGAGAAGCGCAAACGAGAACCACGCACTCCAAACGACATAATACAATATTTTTGCACTGGACAGTCGGACCAGTGCGAAACGATTCGTACTGGTCCGCGGGAGACTCGCACTAGACATTGGCCAGAGGATCAGTGCTAAGATCGAACCCTGTTATCTAACTGTATTTTAAATAGACTGTACAATCAATATGAGAAGCCTCACGACAATTATTATCACAAAATTATATGAACACAGTGGCTATTCTTACCATGGTGTTGTGATTGATTGTGAATATAGCCTTTGAGGGTATATTGACTGCAGTATTTGTTCCAACATCAAATTTGCATTAGATTCATTCAAAATAATTCGCAACTGTCAATCAGAGTTTGAAACTAAAATTCATGAGGCACTCCAAATAAAACAGCACAACCCCAGGCTCAACAAACAATTATTCGCTGGAGGAGCATCTTTTTCGTTGAATTTGTATTAGATCACCTTTGTTTTATGTTGCTTAGTGGTTTTTCCTTCATTGCCTAAATGTTGTTCCGCTCACTATCTTGTCTCATGATCACACTCCCGCATAATTTATGACAGATTGTTACCACCTTTTGTGTTTGTTTGTCAGTAGTTGTTTGTATGCAGGTCAGTGCAGTTTTATTTAATTTCAGTCATTTATTATTAACATTCATGAATATTTGTTTTTTTTTAGATGAACTAAGATATTTTCCTGACGAGGGCAGAAAGTTTTGCCGAAAACGTTTAAAGTTATGTAGCTATTTTTATTTCATGTGATTTAAAAGATGTTGGCGAACTCCATGAAACTTCCTCATAGAACACCTGGGGACTAGTGATGCAAGCCGCGCCGCGCCGCGTACGCGGCCGCTTTTGACTTTTTCGCCGCGTGCCGCGCCGCGCCGAAGGTTGAAATGACAAAGCCGCGCCGCGCCGCTTGCCGCGTAAACTTTCAAGAAATTAATTTTTTGTAAACGTAAACTTTCAAGAAATTAAACTTTCGTAAACGTAAACTTTCAACTTTTCAAGAATCAGCTATGAAACTTCAAATTTAAATTGGAAACACGGATCAGTTATTTTTCCCTTCGGAAACCCTAAGATGGAAAGCTATGCAAATGCAAATTGCAAATGGCTTGCAGTTGACAGGGTTTTAGGGCTTGCTTGTCAGGGAAGCTGTACGAATGTTTTTGGTTAGTAGCCTAGCTGATAAGCTCAGTTACCAGGCTATAGGCCTAGCGCAACTACCGCATTATTTACTATATCAGTTAGCCCAGTGAGTTCAGGCTATAAGTTTTACTCTTGTGTGTGTAGTTCATATAGCCACTGGCATTATAATTGCATTATTGCTTACAAAAAGTGTTCAAAAGTCCTGATACTGGATCCAGGAACATTCTATTTGTCTTAGTTTGTATTATGTCTTAGAACTTAGATGCATTGCTGATAAGAGAATATGATCTGGTTAGCCTGGCCAATTAGTGCACAACTGTATTGGTACTAGGTTACCAGTTATATGCCATGGATGCTTTTTCCTACAATTGACTTTCTAAACAATAACTCGTTAAAATATTTTTTTTTAATTTTGTAATTTGCGGTGTGCGGTGCGGTGCAGTGTCAAAGTTCCAGATAAATTGCGGTGTGCGGTGCGGTGCGCGGATAGATGAGTCAGTTGCGGTGCGGTGTGCGGATAAAAATTTTGGGTTCGCTGCATCTCTACTGGGGACCACAGAGCCCAGTTTGAGAACTACTGATCTACACAAATTAACAAGAATTTAACAAAATACTTTCACACATAGTCTAAATTAACACTCACAACTCGTTTTGTAGCTGTTCGACCAAACCATTCTTCGCCTTTATCTTCATAATTGTGAAAATCTAAAAGCTCTTTGTCATACACACTATTCCAGTGCTTTTGGGTACCCAAAACAGATGAGTTTAGCTCTTCCATTACTTATATTTATGAAAGGTAGGCTGCAACACACCTGTAACCAGTAACGTATTAAACTTTAGTAGTTTATTGAAATGAGATCGATAGCTTCCGAGGTACTGGTAGATCGCCTACTACAAACTTATGACACACACACTAGTCACAGTTATCAAGATACACCAGTATGGTTAGCGAAATTCTAGGCTAAGCTTTGTGGCACAACCACCAAAATCAGCAGATCTTTCCTCAAATCCTTGTTACACACTACACGCACAGGCACAGCTTCAGCAAGAACAACAACCTGTAGCGTGGTTTTTTGCAATTTGTACGTACTTGAGAAATGAGAAGAATAAGATAGGTAGAAGTGTTGCCCGTCGTTGCTTTATGAATAGTTACAAATTGTCATGATAGTATTCTCAAATCTCAATTTTCCGGTCCTTTTATCACAATTGCGTTTGTAGAAAGTTTTTTCTTTTCAAGATTGTTTTTAAGCCATTTTTTGTAGAAATTTTTCATATTACCTTTTCTTGTTTCTGCAATTTTGAAATTTTTCTGAAAAAGAAACGATTTACTTTTTTTAAATATCTGGCAACTTTAACAAACAGCATGACAAGTTTGTGACGAATTGGTGACAGGTGTCACTGCCACCACACCTGTCACCACTTTTGTGACAGTTGTCACTGACATTTGTGACATATGGCGCCTAAAGGTATGGCAGGTATCACCCAAATTTTTGGCAGGTAGGCTATCACCGAAGTTTGTGGCAGGTGTCGCCATCTTTGTGATGAGTGTCACTTAAATTCGTGGCACGTGTCGCCCAAGTTTGTGACAAGTGTGTGACGGGTGTCAGTTAAGATTGTGATTGGTAACACTTAAGTTTGTGACCAGGGTTGTCAGGTTGGCATTTTTATTTGTTGTTTGGCATCAAAAATCTTGTTTGGCAATTTTTCAAAATTTGACAGTTTTTTGGCCTTTTTTGTTGTTCTTTTGCCAAAAAAATTTTGTTTGGCATTTTTTAATTTGCCTTTTTGTTCTTATGACTAATTATGATAGGCAATTTCAATAAAACCATAAACATCGCAAATGAACACATTTTACATGTATTTGTGAACATTACCGGTAGGCCTACTGTGTTGATTGGTTTTGAATCTATACCCTTGGACTGACAGCCTTGATTGGTTATTCCTGTTAGTTTCGCATACTGGTACTTGTAGAGGCTTTTGACGCAGGGCGGTTACCGAGTTTGGCAGAGTGAAGTTTTCCAATTGTTGAAGTGTTGTTGCCGGGGAATTACTCCATTCACTAGGTAGCCTACCGCTGAATGGAGAGCAGTCCTATTTACCTATTTGGTATTTTTTTAGGTCATCATGATGTTCTTTCTTTTTGATAACCGCTATGTATGAGCTGCTATCCAACCTGTCTTCTTCCTAACTTTCGACTCAAGTTCCACATGTGTTGAGTGAAGATTGATGGTATATTGTTAACAAGAAACGGGTTCAATTGTGATGTGGAATAGTCACTTCACACTCTTAATTACGTCCGTCCGTTAGATTCACACATCGTAAAAGGAAGACGCAACACGTTTGGAAAACACAAGTTAGAAAATTAGAGAAAGAATGACGAGAGATTGTCGCTCAAGCGTGACAGTGCATCGCAATGATGACGTCACGATTGCGCGACAATCTATGTCACAATACGGAGACAGATAACTTGGCCATAATTTCGTGAACATAGCAGCCTCCAAGATGAATATTACAATATCCATCTTCCAGAAGATTACCTAAACGAAATTACTCAACATTGGCCATACCTAACACACATTAAACATAATTGCAATGTCGCATAATATTAATTGTCGTATAAATAACATACATACGACACAGTCACTAACTGCAGACAGTGCACACCGTTTCGACCTCCCGGTCTCATCAGTGCAGTAGTTACACTGGAATAATGGCCATGAAGATATATATATCCCCATGTGACATTTTCCCATTTGTGGTACCTAATCAGTAACCAAAAATGGTACTACTGCCAACCTTGCCAAAGTGCTCAAACTGCAAGCAGTGAGCTTTGCGCAATGCATAGCAAGGTGCCTCCAGTAAAGTGCTCAATTGGCGTAAACCAAGAGCGTCAACAGTCATGTAGATGAACCTGTAGTCCTGCACTGCTGTCTGAAGGTATTTAAAACGGACCATGCTCACACGACATTACAGTACTAACACACCATACACCTAAAGTTATATGGTTTTACTTGTGTCTGGTCACAGCGGTAAACCATAATCTCTTCGTGGGAAAATTGTAACATAAAGTTCCCGGATCCGTTCGTCTGTATGCAATGACCGAAAGAAACACTCTTCTGAAACGTTTATTTAAGAATTGTATTTCTGTAAAAATGGCCTCAAAGCTGTGTAAATGGGGTGCAACGCCCCGCACAGCAAACAATGTCGGCTGATCGTTGGCCAACGGTCGCGAACGTCGCGGTCGGCTTTTCGCCGCAAAACAACCATTTGCCAACTAACATTATTTCTTTAACTGGACAAAGAATCAGTAAAAAAGGGTACAACATGTTATAATTTGGTGATATAAACCACATAAAACATTTTTTTTACCAAATATATATTGTGTAAAACTTGGTTGTGGACACAATGCTAAGACAATGGTGGGCCAACGTCGCATTTGTCGTCGTGGGCATTCAGTTGAAAACCAACCTCCAGCCACCGATTGTTTATTTTGATATTCCGGGTGAAATAATCTTACATAATGAAAAGTACCCATTACAATTCTGTGAATTGAAGCTTATATAAATTTTTATTTCAACAAACGTCAATATCATAAATAGGTTGTTAACACAACGTTGAACCAACGAAGAACCAACGTCACGTACGTCACCGTGGGCATTCGGTTGTCAGCCAACCTTTTGAGAATAAATCTCAATTTTGGTGTTTCTGGCAAACGAATTAAGAGATATGGCAAGTATGTATTATAATTCTGTGAAATGAAGAATTTTTAAAGTTCATTTCAACAAAAATTTGATATGACTAATATAGTTGTTGACGCGACGTTGTGCCAATGGTGGACCCCACAGCGCGTTCGTCGCCGTGGGCATTCGGTTGTGAACCAACCTTTCTACAACAAATATCATTTTTCGTATTCACAACAAAATAATTCGAAGCATTGGCCAGTATATGTTACAATTTGACGAAATTAAAGTGAACAAAGGTTTATTCTAACAAAAACGCTATATAAAAAATATTTTGTTGACGCGACGTTGAGCCAATGGTGGGCCCCACAGCGCGTTCGTCGCCGTGGGCATTCGGTTGTGAACCAACCTTTCTACAACAAATATCATTTTTCGTATTCACAACAAAATAATTCGAAGTATTGGCCAGTATATGCTACAATTTGACAAAATTAAAGTGAACAAAGGTTTATTCTAACAAAAACGCTATGTAAAAAATAGTTTGTTGACGCGACGTTGAGCCAATGGTGGGCCCCACAGCGCGTTCGTCGCCGTGGGCATTCGGTTGTGAATCAACCTTTCTACAACAAATATCATTTTTCGTATTCACAACAAAATAATTTGAAGTATTGGCCAGTATATGCTACAATTTGACAAAATTAAAGTGAACAAAGGTTTATTCTAACAAAAACGCTATATAAAAAATAGTTTGTTGACGCGGCGTTGAGCCAATGGTGGGCCCCACAGCGCGTTCGTCGCCGTGGGCATTCGGTTGTGAATCAACCTTTCTACAACAAATATCATTTTTCGTATTCACAACAAAATAATTCGAAGCATTGGCCAGTATATGCTACAATTTGACAAAATTAAAGTGAACAAAGGTTTATTCTAACAAAAACGCTATGTAAAAAATAGTTTGTTGACGCGACGTTGAGCCAATGGTGGGCCCCACAGCGCGTTCGTCGCCGTGGGCATTCGGTTGTGAATCAACCTTTCTACAACAAATATCATTTTTCGTATTCACAACAAAATAATTCGAAGTATTGGCCAGTATATGCTACAATTTGACAAAATTAAAGTGAACAAAGGTTTATTCTAACAAAAACGCTATGTAAAAAATAGTTTGTTGACGCGACGTTGAGCCAATGGTGGGCCCCACAGCGCGTTCGTCGCCGTGGGCATTCGGTTGTGAATCAACCTTTCTACAACAAATATCATTTTTCGTATTCACAACAAAATAATTCGAAGTATTGGCCCAGTATATGTTACAATTTGACGAAATTAAAGTGAACAAAGGTTTATTCTAACAAAAACGCTATGTAAAAAATAGTTTGTTGACGCGACGTTGAGCCAATGGTGGCCCCACGGCGCGTTCGTCGCCGTGGGCATTCGGTTGTGAACCAACCTTTCTACAACAAATATCATTTTTCGTATTCATAACAAAATAATTCGAAATATTGGCCAGTATATGTTACAATTTGACGAAGTTAAAGTGAACAAAGGTTTATTCTAACAAAAACGCTATATAAAAAATATTTTGTTGAAGTGACGTTGAGCCAATGGTGGGCCCCACAGCGCGTTCGTCGCCGTGGGCATTCGGTTGTGAATCAACCTTTCTACGACAAATATCATTTTTCGTATTCACAACAAAATAGTTCGAAGCATTGGCCCAGTATATGCTACAATTTGACGAAATTAAAATGAACAAAGGTTTATTCTAACAAAAACGCTATATAAAAATAGTTTGTTGACGCGGCGTTGAGCCAATGGTGGGCCCCACAGCGCGTTCGTCGCCGTGGGCATTCGGTTGTGAGCAAACCTTTTGCCAAAAAGTCTTAATTTTATTTTATTTATTTATTTGCAATCAGACTCAAAGTCCATAGAATTCAAAATGCTTAGCCTACGCAATTGAATCAAATAGTTTTCAATTAGAGAAAACACAAGTCTCACGAAACAAAGTGTTACAATCACTTATACAAATAGCCTATATTAAAATGTTGCATGACCAAATGCTGCATAAATTTGATTAAAGAAATTCATCTTTTGATAAACGTTTTTACAGCTTTTCAATAGTTTATAAGTCAGTAAATCGGTTGGATATCGGAAATTTTTGAAAATGAAATATAAGCCGTCGCCAAAAATTCATATAAAAATAATATTTTGTTGAAAATGCAACCAAGAAAACTCAAAATGCAAAAATTTTGTCTTGTTTGAGGATAAGGATTTTCGTTAGCCTACATCTGCCGTATTTAACGTTTGACTAGAATTAACTACATCAAAATAAAATAATTTAATTTGGACCAAAAAAATGATTTCATCATGTTTTTACAGTAACCGCAAATATCCCCCATAAAGTAGCCTACAAATGATCATATGAATGTTTGTGGTGGGCAAAACTATTTCTCAACCATTCAGACTTTCGAGTGTTCAATACAAATTACTTCCTTTAGCCACAAAACTTGTTGTTCTCATCTCGTTTGCTTCGAATTTTCGAAGTATTTCGTTTCGACCTAAAAGTTTCTATTGAAAAGCAAAGTCCAATTTTTTCACATTCATCCAATGTTTGAAGATGTTGAATCAATGTAAAATGCCTGATTTTGTTCGCCAGTGATTTAACCCAAATAGAATTGTGGTTTAATTAAATCCAAAGTTTGATTGAATTGAATTAAGTTTAACTACTAGATTCACCCGGATAACAGAGCAGAAATTGATTTTCATTGATTCAACGTTCACAGATGTTGATACAAAAGCATGCTTTGCTGGCTGGCAATAAACAGCTCTTTGTTAATTAGGTCATGCATTGGTGTTAATTAGGTCATCCTCTTCTTTTTTCATTTTTTTCCCATGCTGCCCTGCTTTCAAATTTATTCACAGTAAGTTGTGACGGCTTGAGGGCTTGTACGAATTACAAAGATAATATTGCGGTGCTTTGGTATGTCAGCAAGGTCCAACCAATGAAATTGCGAAAGATTTTAAGCCTACAAGCTCCAGCCTCGAATACTATCATTATTCGCCTGGAAAAGCATTGGTGAGTGTATACTAGGTACTGCATATCGCTGTTTTTATTGTTGTTAGCATTTTTGATAAAGCATGAGATGGTTCAATTAGTTCAATGTAGTAGCCTACTATAATTAATTATAATGCAATACCGATACATAATTATTCATAAATTTAGATTTTAGGACACACCTGGGTGTGTGTGTACTGTGCAGTGCATTGATTTTTGTGTTAGTTTTGATAATACTAAATAGCTTATCTCCTGTTTTTTCGATGAAGTCAACTTTTTGTAGCAAGCTTGCGCGGTGCGTTTTTTGTAAGGATTCTGAAAGTAACGAAAAGGTTCCAGATGCTTGTTTAATAGATCAATGAAAAGTCAATTCAATACCATTACTTATTTTAAGTCAGTTTGTTTTAAATGGACACTGGTAAGCAAAATGTTTCCTCCTACATTGATAAAAAAAAGCTCACCCTCAATAATTTGTTTATTTTTATGTCGCCGGTTTTGTGGCTCCGACTACTGTCTTGTATCGCAATTGTGCAATTTTGGTACGATCTAATTGATTAAAGGCAATTAGTTTTAACATAAAATCTAAAAAAACACTAAATTATTGGGTCAAGTTTTTGTTAGGTCATTAAGGTCATTTTCACATTTTAAAGTAAATTGTTTTGAATATTCAGGTCGATGAAAACTTGCTCTATTTGTGAGGAATAGGCTGATGATGATGGATGATGGTGATGACGGATGATGATGAGGCTACATCAGATTTCGATAATCCTTTTTCACTACAAGCACAAGCATGGTCAGCTTAAGCATTTACCCCTTTACCTTATGTTTCTTTTTCAACAAACTCTCAGTTTTTAATGAATAATAACTACAGACAAAGCTTCTGTAGTTAATTTAATGCAAGGTTGCATGAAAAAGGTGTTTATTACAGTGACGAAAAATCATAATTTTGTATTTGTAATAGAAGTAATTCGCAAAATCTTTGAAGAAATGATTTCAAAGTTTATTTGTAGCAGGATAATTCTCATTTTCTTTTCCAGACTGTTGTAATCAATGTAATTCTGAGTTTATCCATGGGAGATACTTTCAGAACTTTTTCAGTGTGATTAGTTCATTGCTTTATGGGAAAAAGTTGCTTGTTAGAGTTAGTTACGTGGCTTCAGCAACCAACCTTTTCCACTAGACATATTGGTTTGGACCAGCTATTGGCAATTTATCCCAATGACATTATTATTTTTAGATGGAGTACGAAGAACCCATAACTTGTCCACAGCAACAAATTCAAATATCCATGCCGCTATTTCAGACTGGCTGAAATACGTAAGAGATGAGGACTGAGAAGTTTGAGAAGAGGAAGACAGGAAATTTGATTTAATTTGCCTCATGCCCTTTTCTAGACCGCTGTTATATTTAGCATGTTCTTTGTTTTTGCTGTGATGGTTAGAAATAAAAACAACCTTAACTGCCATCTGTCCTACTCTTTGCTTGTATGAGTGCCTTTTCTAGCAATGTTGTACCGAGTGGAATGCTAGTATGGTAAGTGATAAGGTTTACTGCGAATTGAGGCCTCAATCCCACGTCTTCGTGGTCATCATTTTCAGCACAGATTAACTCGAAAAAAGTGAGTTAACAACACGCCACCATGTGGTCAAAGTTAAAAAACGTTTTCGGTTTGGTGAGGTCGTAATGTCTAACCCTTGTCAGAGCAAAACGTGAGCGTTTGGTCGTAGATTAGCAAATGATGGCCAATGCTAGGCCCACGAGTAACCAAATCGTTTTCGCCAGAGGGGATGATAGTAAATTGCGTCTTCCATGTCGACCCAACGAAAGCGTTTGGTCGTAGGTTGGCCAACAGTGCACTAACGTTGGTTCTACGATTAAACAACTCTTTTTTGCCACAGTGAGGATAGTTGTAGGCTAAATTGCGTCGTGGATCCCACGTCGAACCAACAAAAGCGTTTGGTCGTCAGGTTGGCCAACAGTGCACCAAAGTTGGGTCTACGATTAGCCAAGCATTTTTTTTGCCACAGTGAGGATAGTTGTAAATTGCGTCATGGATTCCACGTCGAACCGACGAAAGCGTTTGATCGTAGGTGGCAAATGGTCGGGAAAGGGTTGGCCAACAGTGCATCAACGTTGGGTCTACGATTAGCCAAGCCTTTTTTCGCCACAGTGAGGACAGTTGTAAATTGCGTCGTGGATCCCACGTCGAACCAACGAAAGCGTTTGGTCGCAGGTTGGTCGCAGGTGGCAAATGGTAGGGAAAGGGTTGGCCAACAGTGTGCCACCGGGGGATCGACGTTTAACCAACCGATTTTTGTGACTGACGATTCGCCCAAGGTGGCCCGCTGGCCAAATTTGTTACGCGCCAACGTCGGAAACCAACGGAGGGCCCACGGGACGTTTCCGATGGTCTAACGTTGGACCAACGACACGTTGTTGTGCGGGGCGATACACCACTAAGCAAAACAGTTAAATATGCGACCAACCTTTAAGCAACCATTTTAAAAATGACGAGAATAATTTGCAATATCTCAAACGCACGTAAGCAGTTACTGTGACGTAATAATGATAGGCAACGATAAGTTATTCAAGCACCTGTTCAAGCCTGGCCCACACCTGCTCAAGTCTAGCTCACACCTGCTCAAGTTTGGCTTACACTTGTTCAAGTAATTAAAGATTTAACGATGATGTAATGTTATGCTGCAGCCGCAAATGTTTTACAGGTCTTGCAAACGATTCTGCAATCTGCTCATTTTTAGCAATAGTCCATTACGTCAGACGCCAAGATTCAGTAGACCTGAACGGTTTTATATGACGTTTGATATGAAAATTGTCCGTAACATAGCGGCCCCTAGTTATGACAGTCTAACATGGCATAACTAAAAAAGAATTTAAGGACAATTTTGAGCCAATGAATAAAAACACACGATACACAAATTGTTTGAATCACTCACGTTTAAGTTAAGACGCAAATACAAAGGGCATGCAAAGAATGAACAGCGATAAGAATAATACGTGACGATACATGAAATTGGTACCATAGGTACACACTAAAATGACGCTATATACAATTGTTGCGATAATAACCGACTGTTCTGGGCTCAGACGAGGGTCGGCCACCGCAGACAAAACCAGGCTCAAACCCTAACACTTAAGTGTTCTTTACCAGGGCGAGGCACGAAATATCCCTCAACACGTAGTCTACTTTCACTTTCCCCGTACTCTCATCATAGTTGCAAACGGCAACTTAGCTCTACAAACCACAGGCTTCCCTTTCCTAATTTGTGGAACTACCTCATGCACCCTCCCAAGCTGATACTTCCCACGTTTACCAATGTCTTGGAGAGAACCCACCACTACAAGTTGACCAGGCTCCAAATTCTCGGCCGTTTTTAACCATTTTTTCCGGCCCTGAAGCCCTGGCAAGCAAAAATCGATCCATTTAGCCTACTCCAAAACTGCTGAGAAAGTGACAAATTGAACCGATAATCCCTCCTTAATTGGTCACGATCATGTGATTGCCCAACAGCACAGTATGGGTCTAAGTATGGGGTCAAAAGTGAGGCAGGGGTGATGACAGTGAAATCCCTAGGGTCGTCACTCAAAGGTACCAAAGGGCGTTCGTTCACGATCCGAACGGCACTGCCTGTGTAGTGTGTACGTAAGCAGTTCAATAAAATTTGGCTTGCGTATTGAAGTGTCCAAAATGTGAAAAAAGTACTTGGTCATATCGGCCACGAAACCAAATCTACTCAGCTGAAATCTAGCCAAGAGATCTGCCAGAGGGTTTAACAAGTCAGGACCGGAAAACATTACATCATTAACACAAGTTCCTCGAAATTCAGACTTGCCATCGTAAACAATACGCTTTTTTAATTGTGACGTCACAAAGTATGGTAAATACCACTCAAATTTATTTACATTTTTTGCTTCACCAGCACGCTCAATATAGCCATTAGATTTAAGATCCTTCATGGTGTCAGTAAGGAAATCACAAAGTTCAGGTTGTTTTAAAGCCTTCTTCCTTAAAGCAGCAGATCTATCTGACGCCAACACAAAATTGTTAGGTAAATCAATATCTTCCTTCAACGGTACAGGTATCTCAAATCGACCATCTTTCAACTCAATATTCGGTTCAACAAGTTCTCTAGCCAAAATGTCATTGCGAGACAATCCACAGGTTTCATTTTGCAAGGTCAAATCCTGAATGACTTTGTTCAGGTCTGCTATATCCATATCACGAGACTCAATTTTACGTTGAAAGCCAGAGATGACATCCGATTCTGAAGACGTCTGCACTCTGCACACGTTAGCAACGCTTTCATCTAAGGGTGACTTACCACCACAAGCCAACCAACCGAGAGGAGTGAGTAAAGCATGTGGTTCACTACGATTTTCACCAACACGCTCTTCTTTAGCACACATCAAATAAGCGTTGTCGTTGCCAATCAGTACATCTACAGCACTACAATCATTCAAATGAAACATATTCATGTCATGAAAATGACGAAAACCACTTAAATCCTGCTTATGCGGTAAAGTTTTAACATCGTCAGCCCAAGCTGGGTTAACCACCGAAGTTATGTCACAAAACAGTTCATTCGTCTCTAACGACTGGATGTTGAGCTTAACAAGGTTAGCACAAGTAGGTTTCTGACCAGCCAGAGTATCCATTTTAAACGACGCTTTGTCATACTGTTTAACGCCAAGTTCGCACACCAAATCACTCGAGACAAAAGTCAACTGCGAACCAGGATCATGCTGACAATACACCAACTTCGATTTGCCAGTCATTGGATTCAAAACACGAGCAGCAGTAATGCGGTTAAAAGCTGCTTTAACATTTCCAATCTTAACATTACGCACAGGAACTCTGGCACCAGCATCATCTTTGCCGACCGAATCCAGAGAATCACGTGACGTCACATAAAAATCATGCAGAAGAAAATAGTGTTTCCTATCGTTGTTAGGCCCACATTGACGACAGTTATTTTCATGATTACAGTCCCTAACCATATGCTGGCGCAAACAATTCAAGCATTTGCCACCTTTCACAATAACATCTCTCCGATCCTTAGGTGTCAAGCGCAGAAAAGCTTTAAAGTTAGACAAAAAATGATATTCAACTTGACCACGTGACGAACAATAAATACATGCCGGTATGTCTCTACATCTGGCCACACCACCGCGCGGTGCGCCAACAGCAGTCGATACTGCAAACTCTCTGAAATCACATTATCATGAGGTTTTACCGACGTCTGCCTAACCGGACATGAAGCCAATTTTCCTCTGCCAAACTTTTTAAAATGCTGCGACTCACCAGAATCGCCCATTAGCATAATGCTAAAATCAGTCGACTTGCGCGTTTTCCTCTCGTACAACAAAATCGAAAAAAATCTGAAAAGTAGGCTCATTAGTGCCACCATACTGATCACCCAAAAGGTCAAGATAACGCTGCTTAGCGTCAAACGGGAGTCGCTTAGCCAAATCCAAAACAAAACGTCCTTCCAATTTATCACGCTGACCATAATCTTGCGCGTAAAGCAGACATTGCGACATTTCATCTTTAAACTCTTTCAAATCACTAGAAGAGATCGAAGTCAATTTGCTACCTATAGCGATACTTTCTAATTTCTGGTTCGGCTAACCTCCACGAACTCCAAAACGTTGGGACAGCGAGCTAACGAGATTTCTATCCTGTCTTCCTCTGACAAGCCAGGAGTGTCAGAAACCAAATTAGCAATCGTTTGCCCAGCTGTTCTAACACAAGCTGCTTGTAACAAAGTCAAACGAGTTCCTTTAAAGGGCGAAGCTGCCATCAAGGCCGTAATACGATTTTTAAAGAAGATAAATGGCATATTATTACCATCGTAACCAATCAAGGCCGCCTTATCGAAAAACGTCCTACTATTTTGGTATTCAAAAAAGCAATCCTGTTGTTGAGAACTCGATTTAGCGGGAGAAGACAAGCTATATATCCCTTAAGGGGCTGAGGGAGCTCAGTCACATGCACAGCCCGATCACGGTCCTCACAAACGTTAAAATCAGTAGACGCGACACGCCTCTCACAACCACTCAAATTACGTGTAGGCTAGCTGGGCGATCAAAACCTAGCGGCGCAGAATACTGTAAAGGGGGCAAAACATTACTTCTGATGGCGGCCCCGTGACCTGTACGCTTTGGGGCAGGAGTTCGGCTAAAATTCGCTTGCCTTGGCTTTGGATCCTTCGGAAGATCCTTATCTGCGGCTCCGAGACCTCCTGAAACAGCTGGAAAACATGTGGATTGTAGACTACAGGTCCACTTACGGATTGAACAGGTGTCTGGAAAAGGTTATCTAAATTTAACCGAGATTGATGTACACTTCTGGAATGGCTTGAAGAGCCCTTCTTAGAACTACGCCGCGAGCCCAAGTCTGATCGATATTCAGCCAAAACTACCTCTTTACGTTGTTCAGCCCTCAACTGAGCGTCTTTGAGTGCAAACTCAGCAGCTCTCGCTTCGGCTCTCGCGGCGGCCTCAGCAGCTCTCGCTTCGGCCTCAGCTCTCGCGGCGGCCTCTGCTCGTACGGCCTCAGCAGCTTTCGCTTCGGCCTCAGCTCTTGCGGCGGCCTCTGCTCGTACAGCCTCAGCTCGTATGGCCTCAGCTCTCGCGATGGCCTCAGCAGCTCTTGCTTCGGCCTCAGCTTCAGCTTGTATCTGGAGCTTCTCTCGTCTTAGCTGCAGGTTAATTTGTGCAACTATCCGTGACGAGCTTACAGACATCCTAGTGCTTACATTTGAGGCGCTATCCTCAGGATGTATGTCAGCATCCAACCTATCTGAGTAGCCTACTCACTTTCTTTTTGTTCAAAGTTATTTTTTAACGAGTTAAATTCGGGATCTACCCTATCACGAAGTTCTGCCAAAATTGCAGAGTTAAAAATTTTACTCAAAAGAGCATGGAAATGCCGTAATTCCTCTTCTAAAGTAGATAAGTTAGATCGAAAAATTAACAGTTCCTGCTTATCACTCAAAGAACCTATAGGGCTACAGAAAGTTCCCCAATTTGAGTCAAAATATCCCTTCTAAAATGCCGGGCCTCTCGAACTGACTTAGCCTCATCGTTACTGGATCCCTCCCCAGAATGGCCTGCCCGACCGAAAAGAACATCATCAGGCTTAAACTCAGTTGAATTGATGGCGGCCGAGTCCCTGTCGCCACCTAGTGTATACATATTAAATGTTGGGGCTAAATTTAACAATTAAAAAATTAAGTTACACAATCACACAAAATATTAAGTTATAAAAAACTTAACTGCAAAGACCGTAAAAATACAAAAAGAATTTAAATGCACAATACCGTAGTTCTAGGGGTATATATATGAAGTCCCAAAGTTCCACAAACTTGCTTGGATTCGTCCACTTGAATCTTCAAGCACAGATCGATTGTCTTTAATCTTTTATCTTGCCAATGAATGCCAATGTTGTTTTTTCTTCAGAACCAACCAACAAAGAAACGCCTTTAATTTTTAGCTTGAAGTTCTTCAGTACCAACTGAGAAGAAAAGTCTTTATTTTTTTGCTTCTGTAGACTACCAACCAACAACTTCGTCTTTTATTATTTTGCTTCTGTACCAAACACTAGACAGAGTAACGTCTTTTATTATTTCTGTGCTTTAAGTGCTTCTTGGCCTACCAACTAACAAGCCACGTCTTTTGTTATTTATGGTCACAGCGGTAAACCATAATCTCTTCGTGGGAAAATTGTAACATAAGATTCTCGGATCCGTTCGTCTGTATGCAATGACCGAAAGAAACACTCTTCTGAAACGTCTGTTCAAGAATTGTATTTCTGTAAAAATAGCCTCAAAGCTGTCGAAAATGGGGTGCAACGCGATACACCACTAAAAACTTGTCACTACAATACAAACTACTTAGATAAAAGACGGAAATTTCGTCCAGCTGCCAGCACTAAGCAAAACAGTTAAATATGCGACCAACCTTTAAGCAACCATTTTAAAAATGACGAGAATAATTTGCAATATCTCAAACGCACGTAAGCAGTTACTGTGACGTAATAATGATAGGCAATGATAAGTTATTCAAGCACCTGTTCAAGCCTGGCCCACACCTGCTCAAGTCTAGCTCACACCTGCTCAAGTTTGGCTTACACTTGTTCAAGTAATTAAAAATTTAACGATAATGTAATGTTATGCTGCAGCCGCAAATGTTTTAGGCTACAGGTCTTGCAAACGATTCTGCAATCTGCTCATTTTTAGCAATAGTCCATTACGTCAGACGCCAAGATTCAGTAGACCTGAACGGTTTTATATGACGTTTGATATGAAAATTGTCCATAACAGTGTCTGATCAGTAATATTTCCACGAATGGTTGTCTGCATGGCCCAGTGAGTGGTAAAAACGTCTGCGCGACGTTCGAAAGAAGGTGGATTGGACACCGCTTCAGAACACGCGGCTTAATGGCATAGCTTTTCATTCAGTCAGTGGCACTAAATGGATGTAATAATTCCCCGCCAATAATCGAAAAACTTCACTCTGTCAACTTCAGCAACAGGCCCTGCGCCAAAAGCTTTCACAAGTATGCAAAATAACCAAGGCTTTGTCAGTCCGACATAGGGTTGCCAGATTGGGCGCTTTTACGCCCAATTGGGCTACTTTTCATTTCTCCAGGCGCCAAAAATTCGCGTTGGGAGCGCTTTTTTGACTGGCGCCCAATTGGGCTACTTTTTTTTTAAAATATAATATAACTTTTTATGTAAAAATTGTATCATGTTTAAGATTTTTACTTAATTCGTAATTATTTCATTAAGGAGCAGCGTTTTTGGAGGCCTCGGTCAGGCAGGGTTACCAATTTGGTATAAAGAATAGATGCCAATTTTCAAAAATGTACATGTTTAGGCTTTAATATCTGGCAATTCTGGCAACTTAAGTGATCCAGATTTTTATGAAAATGCAGTCGACATCAGTTCAGTTTGTTTTTATTTCGGCAGTGGCTATTTGACCGGCTCCGGTCTTTGAATCTGAAACACTATTTGACCGGTCATGACGTCACTTCATAAGCACTTTTTCTTTTTCTCTTTCAAAGCAAAAGACGATAAGCGCCTTAAGTTTTAAATTCAACACGTGTTTTTCAACTGAATCCGTGGCGCATACGTAACGTCTCGGGGTGCCATTCTAGAGGGAATGAGTTCGATTCTATTCGGAAGCGTTTTTTTTTTTTTTTAACTAAATTTTTAAAAGTGTGTCGCCTTTCCGCTTATGGATGGGTTGGGGTCACCAGCTTAGCCCTTTGCTAAGCGCCACACGGTCTACGAAGCAACTGTGATGGAAGTCGCTTCGGCGACGCGACCGTGTAACTGTATAACAATAACTGTGTAGCCTACTTATTACCGTATTCACTGTTCACTGCGTCCAGTAGTTTATTCCACGTTACTGTACATCCAAAGGTTGAGGGTTGTATCTCCAATATATAATCATTACTTTGATACCAGATCCGAAATAAATCGATTATGCATTTAAACATATATCCAGTGCTTGACTGTAATAAGCGACCGTTAAGCAGACGTCCAAAACGAACTAACTTTCTTTTTCAAGTTTCAGAAATAAAAATGGCTTCTTACAAGAGAGGAGCGCATCTCTCATAACGAAGAAACAAACACTGCGCTCTCACTAAATCTAACGTCACATTCCAGAACTGTGGAAGAGAGGACCAATCACGTGCTACTACGAGTTTGTCTCCCCAGTGATGCACAAAACACATTATTATTTGGGTTCCATGGAGGGGAGTACCGCGACATAGCTCCCCCTCTAAGTGGGTACGAAGTTATGCGAACACACGACAAGAATACAAAACGAAATGACAAAATTATTGGTAGTTCTGGGTGAATCGGCTGATGGTTGTTGTTACGGCATGAAGCAGGCGGAGAAGAATGATCGTTGTTCTGCTAGCATGACGGTCATTCCGAGTAGCAATCCGGATGTGATAAAAATCCCGCGGAACGGCCGCAGTATCGCGTGAGCGATCGACATGCAGAGTATCCCTGCTCGCGATGACATAATGTCCGTAATTGTCCAATCAGTCCTTAGATTTCTTCTGATCTTTCAAAGTTGTGTCACCCAGTCTACAGCAGTGTTGGAGGTGAATATCTACAAAGTATATACAAGGCAGTAAGAGTCCTTCATAAGGAAGGTGTCTAAAGTAAGTCAAAAATTTTGAATCACACTCATACTCAAAGATGTTCAAGACTCACCAGAGAAACGAAGGGACACGAACACAGAATCCCTAGACTCAAGGTAAGGTAAAAAAAAAGGAACTGTGTACAGCAGAAAGGTACGGTAAAGGCAAGGGTTCATCACTTCCGGAAACGAGTAGGTAACCTGACTTCTCTGCCGGTACGTGTCACGTAGTGCGAAGCGGTCGATGAGACTGGGAGCTCATCGGAAACCCTAGGATCATCCTGGGAACGAACGTACTGCATAGAAGAAGTCGAAGAAGTTAAGAACGTATCGTCTCGAAACGGCAGTGACGTTTCGGCATGACTTGAAAAATCCTCATCAGGGGAAGTGTCCATATAAGCAGGTTTTAATCTGTCAATGGTAACTGTATCAGTGCGACCAGCGATGTCAACGGTAAAGTACTTCTCACAACGATCGATTACACGGTAAGGCCCGTCGTAAGGTGGACGTAACGGTCCCTTCACTGCATCATGTCGTATAAAAACGTGTGAGCATGTGTCAAGGTCAGCGTCCATATAAACAGAGCGTTTGCCATGACGCGGCGTATGTAAGGAAAATTGTTGACAAAATCACGTAACTGACGCACGTAGTGAGAATTGACAGGACCTACAACGGGGTCTGCAAAAAAATCACCTGGTAAACGAAGGGTGGTGCCAAGTGTGGCTTCAGCAGAAGAAAAACCAAGATCTTTCTTTATCACTGCACGAGTGCCCAGGAGTGCCAATCCGAGGTGGGAGAACCAGTTGTTTGGGTTGGATTGAGCTCTGATGGCAGTTTTGAGTGTGCGATGCACCCTTTCAACTAATCCGTTGCAAGCAGGGTGGTAAGCAGTAGTTGTACGATGATCACACCCAAGGTATTGGCATAGCTCTTTCCACAGGAGAGAGGTGAATTGTCGACCACGGTCAGTGACCATGGTGACAGGGGCGCCAAAGCGTGATACCCAACCCCAGAGAAAGGCATCAGCACATGCACGTGCAGTAATGCTGGTCAACGGTAGGGCTTCGACCCAACGCGTGTGGCGGTCAATAACGGTGAGGAGATACGAATATCCGCTGGACTCAGGTAGTTCTCCAACGATATCAACATGGACATTCGCAAAACGTTTGTCAGGAGTAGGAAAATGAGTTAGAGGCGCCGAGACGTGCCGTTGAATTTTGGCGCGTTGACAAGAGACACATGTCTTAACCCAAGCTTTAATGTCAGCCTTCATGTCAGGCCAAACGTAGCGTTGAGCAATAAGGCGTTGTGTTGATTTGATTCCTCCGTGGTTGAGGTTGTGCAGTTTGTCAAAAACTGTTTGGCGATACGTCGTCGGCAACAGGACTCTAAAGCGTCCAGTTGAGGTATCCCCCTCGATGGAGATGCCGTGTTCAGGTAGGAGTCGTTTTTCCAACGTAAGAGAGGTAGGACTCATACGAAAGTCAGCTAAGGAGGTGTCATCGTGTTGAGCAATGGCCAGGTCACAAAAGTCGAAGTTGATACCATCTTCATAAATGGCATTGACTGCAGCGCGACTGAGACAGTCTGCGACCAAGTTTTCACTACCCTTTAAGTAGCGAACATCAGTGGAGAACTCACTGACGTAGGCCAAGTAACGTAACTGTCGTGCTGTGGCTTTCGCCATCGTTGCGCTGAAAGCTGCAGCTAGCGGACGGTGATCTGTAAAGATTGTGAAATCACGTGACTCAAGGAAGTAGGAGAAATGTCGGACGGCGAGGTACATGGCTGTAAGCTCCCTGTCAAAGACACTATACTTCTGTTGAGCTGTATTAAAGAAACGAGAAAAAACCATGAGCGGCTTGGCTTCGCCATCGATGAGTTGTTGAACAACAGCGCCAGCGGCAGTATCTGACGCGTCTGTGACTAGTTGGATGGGAGCACCATGAACGGGGTGAGAGAGTAACGTGACTTTCGCGAGGCTCTGTTTCGCAGTCTCAAAAGCATGCTTGATGATGTCAGTCCAGATCAGAGGTTTCTTTGACGACTTACCAGGCGGTAAGGAAGTGTACAGAGGTTGAAGGATTTCCGCACAGTGTGGTATGAACATGCGGTAGAAGTTGAGCATACCCAGGAAACATCGTAATTGTCTTACGGTGGTGGGTAGAGGAAAATTCAGGATAGCTGAGACTTTGCCAGGAAGCGGCCGTATGCCGCTCGAGTCGAGCTGGTGTCCTAGGAACTTCAGTTCGGGTACCGCAAAGGAACATTTTTCCTTGTTGAGGATGAGACCGTAGTGGTCAAGACGTTTGAACACCTGAGATAGGTGGCGTTTGTGCTCCTCTAAGTCTCGAGAATGGACGAGGACGTCGTCAATGTAACAATAGACATAGGGAAGACCCCGCAGCACTTCATCCATGAAGCGCTGAAACGTCTGTGCGGCACCCGAGAGACCCATAGCTGTACGTTTGAAGTTGTAACTCCCCATTGGAGTCACAAGGGTCGTCTTGTGACGATCCTGTTTTGCTATGGGTATCTGGTGGTAGCTCTTCACGAGATCCAGGCTGGAGAAGATAGTGGATCCAGAGAGGTGGTCTACAAAGTCGTGAAGATAGGGTATGCGGTAGGAGTCTTTCGTGGTTTGTTTGTTGAGCAAGCGAAAATCACCCGTGATTCTGTACCGCCCATTTGGCTTGGGTACAAGGTGTACTGGTGTACCGTATGGAGAGTTCGCCGGTTCTATAATGTCCAAGTCAAGGAGCGTCTGCAGTTCCTTGCGGAGACCCTCCAGCTTTTCTGGAGATAGTCGTCGTGCCCGTTGGCACACAGGTGGACCATTGGTAGGAATATAGTGTTCCGTTGTGTGGCGAACTGGACGGTTGAAGTTCTCCAGCTCAAAAACAGAAGGAAACTCTTCCTCTAGGAAAGCTAGTTCAGCAGGAATCTGTGCCGTGCTCGCAGAAGGTGAACAGGCATCAGAATAGAGTTGAACTTCAGAAGCATCAGTAGGTGAAGTAGACAAATCCGTATCAGGAGCAAAGTCAGTACTCGATACACAGGGATCGGCTGGGGTCGTCTGTAGGAGACGGCCGTTAACAACGTCAGGTGTTAAACAAAAATGGCGTAAGAAATCCAGTCCAAGAATGGGAAAATCTACGTCTGCAACGCGGAACGTCCACTCAAATGTGCGGTCAAAACCAAGCGACAAAGTCAATGGTCTTTCGCCAAAAATGTTAACCGCAGTGTGATTAGCTGCGCGTAGACTGGATTGCGGTTCGGAAACGTCGGTATAACGACGCGGCAACAACGAAAAGGTCGATCCTGTATCAACACAAAAGTTAATGTCAGTAAGAGTGTCAAGAATCATGAAAAGAGCGGAATGTGTCGTAGGTCCTGCGGAGCCGAGGCTGCCCACTCGTCCATCCCTCGGCGTTATTCGTTTTTTGGCTTGCCTCTTGGGACCCAAGAGCAAGGTTTTTCACAGCGATGTGCCTTATTACCATATGTGAGGTGGTAATAGCATAAAACACGCCTTGAGTCATTGGACCTCGGTTTGGGTTTGAAGTCGGTGAAGTCCGTAATTTTCGGAGTAGAGGTACTCGGCTCCGAGCGCCTAAAATTCGCAGGCGAGCTCAGTGTAGACATCGAGGTTGTACATGAACGAGAGTCAGAAGAAGCAGTAATGGAGGTTTGGAGCTCCTCCAGGCGGTCCGCGAGTGAAGAAATGCGGTTCTCCAAGTGGAAGTTAATTTCTGGCTGTTTATTGGTATCTTGCGTGGGAGCAGAATTAGATGGCTCTCCCGCAGCAATGATGTCATCTGCTCGTTCGGCGAGCGTTTGAAGATCGTCACCCTTACAGATGGTTAAAAGTTGTCGCACTCCAGGAGGAAGACGGTCAAGAAAAACTATGCGAAGGAGAGGAAAAAAATTCTCAGGAACACGACCGTTTATAGCAACTAACTGACGTAAACGCTTTAAGAGCTCGGTCGGCTTAAGGCCTCGATCTTTGTTACCATGTAAGAACTCGTGAAGTCTCTCCGTAAAAGACTTCATATTCTCGGCAGTGATCAAAGTTTTAAAATTTTCATACGGTAAATCACAATGTACACAATTATCCAAAATTTCTGTCATATCAGCTAATTGCTTAGGATCAAATTTTTGTACGATGCAATCGAACTTATCACGTGAGCTCATGTCAGGGTGCTGCATGAACGCAGATTCACACAATGATAACCATAATTGCACATTGCTATGAGTAAACACAGGTAATTTAAGTTTTTTTGATACTGGTACGTTTGCCGACAAGTTCATAATATTTTGTGCAGCAGTGTGAAAAGCCTCTGTGGCGTTATTATTTGCCTTAGTATTAATGCTACGCACTACGAAATACAGTAAGGTAGTTAAAAATGACGTCACAATAGCCAAAAGTGACACTACAATAACAATAAACTCCATGTTGGTTGAATTAGGCCAAGTTTAGTTACATAAAAAATTGTTGCAACGTTCCAAATCCAATCACGTCGGGGTCACCAATGTCGCCTTTCCGCTTATGGATGGGTTGGGGTCACCAGCTTAGCCCTTTGCTAAGCGCCACACGGTCTACGAAGCAACTGTGATGGAAGTCGCTTCGGCGACGCGACCGTGTAACTGTATAACAATAACTGTGTAGCCTACTTATTACCGTATTCACTGTTCACTGCGTCCAGTAGTTTATTCCACGTTACTGTACATCCAAAGGTTGAGGGTTGTATCTCCAATATATAATCATTACTTTGATACCAGATCCGAAATAAATCGATTATGCATTTAAACATATATCCAGTGCTTGACTGTAATAAGCGACCGTTAAGCAGACGTCCAAAACGAACTAACTTTCTTTTTCAAGTTTCAGAAATAAAAATGGCTTCTTACAAGAGAGGAGCGCATCTCTCATAACGAAGAAACAAACACTGCGCTCTCACTAAATCTAACGTCACATTCCAGAACTGTGGAAGAGAGGACCAATCACGTGCTACTACGAGTTTGTCTCCCCAGTGATGCACAAAACACATTATTATTTGGGTTCCATGGAGGGGAGTACCGCGACAAGTGGAAAGTTGTCTTGAAGGGTTGGTTGAGATGATGATTTGAAACTTGACTGATTGTTGTGCGACAATGAGACTGGATTTAATTTTTAACTTCGGACTTCAGCGAAACGTAATCTTACAGCCTATTAGAAGGTGTGATTTTTTCAGAGAATTTGTGCTAAGAAATGAAAGGAATTTGTTAAAAATAAAAACTAGAAAAAACTTTTTTAATTCGTTTTGAAGCTTTTTTATTCACTTGTTGATTCATTCATATCAGTTTGTATCCTTTTGTAGTTAAAAAAAAAGAAAAAAAAAGAACGCTTCCGGGTAGTATCGAACTCATTCCCTCTAAAATGGCAGCCCGAGACGTCACGTGTGCGCCACGGATTCAGTTGAAGAAAGCGTGTTGAATTTAAAACTTAAAGCTCTTATCGTCTTTTGCTTTGAAAGAAAAAAAGTGCTTATGTAGTGACGTCATGACCGGTCAAATAGTGTTTCAGATTCAAAGACCGGAGCCGGTCAAATAACCACTGCCTTTTATTTCTGACCATCACAACGAAAAACAATATGTCAAACATAGCGGGGGTATAGAAAAAGGTAGAAACGACAAAACACGGACGCTATGCTATAACGTGCATGATGCCAAAGCAGGACAATCAGTTATGGCATGGTCGCAACACCTTACTAAAGTTTTTACAAATGTAGAAAGATGAGGAAAAATAAGCTACGGTAGTGAATTTTTTTTTGAACGATTTGGAGCTGGTATACAAGTCCCCCCCCCCTTGGCAACTCATGACAAAGAGGAATTGACCAATACATGTGGATTGAAGTGTGTGAACAGTAAAGCAAGGGTAAAGTAGTTTCACCCTATAAGCAAAGGTACTGTAAAGTAGTTTCACCCTATATGTTTGGTTGAGTCCTGTCTTTGTCATGAGTTACCAAGGGGGGGGGGGGGGGGGGGGACTTGTATACCAGCTCCAACAATTTATATGAGTAAAAAAAACAAGACATAAAGATAGTTTCTACGTTGATCGACCTTGGTAGGTTATCTAAACTGTTGATGGTCTTGAAGGGAACACTCTCGATGCGTTAGTTCATCACGAAAAGCCATTTAACCATTTTTTGTGTTTAGGTACCGGTATACTTGTTTGTAGTTATTTTAACTAACAGTTGAGTGAATGCATGGTTACCAATCTGTCTGAAAGATGTGAAGAACTGGAAAAACTCTTATATTTTGGGACTGATGATCAAGCGCTCTGGAAGAATTTTGTATAATAGCCTATCTCTTTGCTTGGGCTCCATTTTGGGCTCTATTTTAGAACCCCCAAAAAAATTGGGCTACTTTTGGGCTACTTTTTGCATAAGCTTGGGCTCTTTTTTATATTAACCTCTGGCAACCCTAGTCCAACTCCGACGTCCGAGGATAAAGATTTATAACCAAACCTAGGTGCTTCTGAAATAAAATTGATTTTGGGAAACTTAGGATGGTTGGAAAATTTATTTGGCAGCGCATTAACTCACTGCTTTTTTTTTCACTTTCAAAATAAATTGTCAGTCTAGTTGGAAAAGGATTAGATTAGAATATTTTTCAACTCAAGACAAAAGAGAGATTTGGCATATATTTTAAATTTTGAATTGGCCTTGTTACTTTTTTTTAATGCTAATTATCCCTGTTTCTAGCCATGCCAGTAGTAATTAAAGCCGTTCGAAACAAATATATTTTGTTTCGAAGCGAATTTCTTTGTCTTAATTTCGTTTTGAAACAATATCATTTCTTAGTCGTTGTATAATCAAATCAATGCTGTGTTGTAGACGAGTGGTGAGAACCAGGGATGCTAGCGACAAATTTCCAATAAACTTAGATTGTGTGCTAAAAAAAACCCAGATGAGGCAAAAAAAACCCAGGTCCAGAAAATATGTAGTAAAGCGGTTAAAAAAACCTGCGTGTGCTTTCAGCACTATTTTAAATACTTACACAGAAGCCTCAGAAAGCTACAAATAGTAACACGTATATATAATTATACAAAATGATATCCATGCTTATGTTGGTATGGTAGTTAATATATAATGTAATATAACTACGGTATATATATACAAAAACAAGAGCTTGGTAAGCCTATATGGGCTCACAGCAAAGGTTTTGGTTCAAAATTACTTTTAAGGTAAAGCGTCTAGCTAGCAAGGTTCAGTGTGTGTTTAACCAAAATTTCTAAAACTAACTAGATGTATGAGTGTATAGGCTAGCCATTAAAGTTAGTTTCGACTTTTGAACTAAAATTTTTGCAGTGTGAGTTGTAGACTGTGGCTGAGGAGAATCATCATGCCTGCATACTGCTTACAGTTTGTTGTACAACTACGATAACTTGGTTCTTAGCAATAAACCCTGCTTAGCCTTTTTCATTTCAACTTAATGTTGAAAAGAATAACTCAAATTCACAATAAATAAATGTTCAGTAACACAAATAGTTGTACTACTCCAATTTTTAGTCATCCACATTTTCATAAAGTTGGATCATTTCTTGAGCATCTTGTACCTCACTGACTGCAGTAGCTGATGCAAAAAACATTACCGGTGGCGGTGCCTTATCATTTTTGTGTTGCAGTGTGGACCATTTATCGAAAATCCCAGTGCCTTAATACCATGCAAGCTCTGTACAAAGTTAAAAAACAAAAAAACCTAGATTTACCTAAATTTGAAATAAAAAAACTTAAAACCCAGATGTGGTCAAAAAAACCCAGATCTAGGTAGAAAAACCAAGCTCTGGCATCCTTGGTGAGAACGTCTGGTGACACGTTGTAGACGAGTGGTGAGAACGACGAGTGGTGAGATGTTGGAAAGGATGTGAGTTCGACACCGCTCCAGAGCACGCGACTGTGTCTCGGCAAAGACACTTAATGGCAAGCCAAACTAAAGGGAGCAGCTGACTCGAAGACTAGGCCTATATCTCACTTCACTGCTTCCTGTCGTCTGTTGTATCGCATCTCTGATCGCAGTGTACTGTATGTTATCGCAATGGGCGCAAATAAAAGCATTATTATTATTATTGTAAAGGATATAAGCTACCTCATTGAATAAAGTGCAATGGCACTGTGGACCAGTGACCCTTCCAAGGCAAAACATGTCCGGGAGTACTTTTCAAGCATCAATTCAATGGCTGCAAGAATTGTTGAAGTTCAATCAAACCTCATCAAATCAATGCCTAAAGGTGACTCATTGAACTGTTATAGTCTTTTTATAGCCTACTAAGCTACAACCAACCTTAGTAAGTACTGGTGGTGGTACAGTAATTAATTTTAGTTTCAATTGAAAACTTTAACTTGTAGCCTACAGGATGCTGTACTTTTTTAACAGGTTGCCATAAGAAAATTAACATTATCATAATCAATTCGAAAGTAAAGCTTTAAGGAAGCAGAACTATGATCCAGTTTTGAAACACCAATGTGGCTAGAAGAAAAAAATAGACAGAGGTGGGCACCCGCTACTTTTAAAGTAGCGCGCTACCCGCTACCGCTACTTGGACCAAAATAGCGCGTGCTACCCGCTATCAATTTACAAAAGTTGCGCTCTACCCGCTACTCGGACCAAAGTAGCATGCGCTACCGCTACTTTTGTCTAAAATGACACTAGGAAGCACTCTTCAAGTCCCCAGTGACGCAAAAATGACCTTAAAAACGAATGTTATCATTTGTTTACACTGTCATTTTAACGTCGTTATAGAAAACACATACTAAGGGAAATTTATTGTTCAGCACTGGAAGGAATGGAGGTGTTGTATTTAATGAACAGATGTTTTAACTCGGTATTCTAAAAGCTCAAGGACTTGCTCCTGTCCAAAAAAAAGGCGTCCACAATTGCTGTTTCCTTCTGCACCGACGTTTCACGGAATGGCGCCAACACACCGAAAAATTCATCCTCAGAGTCGTGACTGGTGTTGGTGTCACTCTTCTCGGTATCAACCTGTTATTCATACCTTGATCGCAGCTCCACACCAGAAATCGAGATTCCCAAAAGACCGAAACTTTGCAACCAAACCGATTATATAGCTGCTTGACCGCGCCAATGTTGCCAAAAAACGAGTATTTTTTTCACTTTAATTTAAATAGTAGCGGGAGTGCGACTAAAAAAAAGTAGCGCTTCTCCCGCTACCGCTAGTTTGGAGAAAAAATAGCGCCGCTACTCCAACTAAAAATTAGCGCCGCTACCGCTACTTTTACCAAAAAAGTAACATGCTACTGCCCACCTCTGAAAATAAATTACTAATTATTTTGACCAAAATAAGTTATATTAAGCTATTATCTTTAATGTGTTGCATTGTGTATGTTGCTACAGTACAAGTTTTGAAGATTGTTTAATTTCAGAGAAATGGATGAATATGTCAGCTACTGAGCAGGAGAAGGCTTTGGATCAATGCATCATCACACCTGAAGCAGCTTTTAGGTTTGTTTTCATTGCTGTCATTTCTGAGTACAGTAATATAAATAATTAAATATGCACTCCTTTTTTTGTGCAATTGAGTGATCTATGAATGAGTAAGTACTGTACTTAGCAGTCAATATGCAGTAGATACAATAGTCATTTTTATATTGTAATCTGACAAAAATTCAAATAGATATTTTTTGGAGTTAACAATCATACTAAATTGTAAAGATGAAGTAATCTTTAAATGTTATGAAGCGATTTTTCTTTTTACGTGTAGTTATTTACTGTAGGACTCACAATTTTATTAAATTAAATAAATTGCAAATATATTATACGTAGCAACATTTTCTTTATTTGTTATATTAGGCTACTGGAACTATTTATGTTTTGCTATGGTATTGTAATGTCAAATGTTTTACTCACACTTCACATTAAAAAACTCTCGCTAGTAATTCAATGTAGCACATCACTAATCTACCCTAGGTCTAAGCATGCTATCTTCATGAAATAAATTACTAGAATACTAACACAGTTTTAAAACTACTTTTTTTGTACCAGTATTTTTTTAATCAGTTGGTCTTTTTACAAATCTGCTTGTTTAATATTTTTGTAGGTATCGGTCCAATAAATCCACTTCTCGACTTCCGAAATTCTATCAATCAGTATTCCCAAAACTAATTGTTGAAACTGGTCAAGAGTATGCAACACGCTTGGATGATTCAAAAGAAAAGGTTAAACTTCTGGAGTGAAATCTGCTGATATGTTTGTGTGATATTAGTGTGTTACATTAAAATGTTGAAATAGTACATTACTGTTGGAATATAATCACGACTGTGACCAGTGTGACCTTGCCCTGAAAGCACACTTGCTGCCTGTTGCTGATCAATTAACCAACTGCATACAACATAAGTTATTATTTGTAGGAAACTTGGAAAGACGAACATTCTGATCCGTTTTCTTGGGAAACTCGCAGCCAAATGAACATGCCTTTACCCTCACCTTCAAAAGAGAAAAGTAATAGTTTCTGCAATTTTACTTGCAAGTTAACTTTTCTTAGATTGCAATATCTTTGTGTTCATTGATATAAAAAAGGAATCATTACGGTATATAGAAAAAGATTCAAGAGGAATTTTTGTACTATGTGGTATTCTTCTTAGCTGTAAGCATGAACCATATATCTTGAATCTTCACAATTAATGTCGTATACTGCTGAAATATTAATTATTTATGTTCAATGGACAGAAAAAGTTACTGTCTATATCTTCATTATTTCTACCGTTGAATGCCAATAGGCAAACAATGTTAGTTTATTTTCTTTTGTTGACAGTAAAAAAGAAGCCTGCTGCAAAGGTTGTGCCTGGAAACAATGTAGCAAAGACTCAACAGAACGGCAAAGTGCATCATGCAGGTTTTGAAACGACAAAGGCTCCCTCTGTGGAAATGCATCACAAACCGCGAAGTAAAATTTCCGCAAGGCAGAAGTAAGTATCTACACAAGGATTTTGTTACTTTAAATTGCAATAGGTTTTGGTGTCCGACGTTTTTTCGTAAACAGTTGTTCGTAAAACAATTCTTCATAAAGCATTTCTTCGTGCATGCAATTGAGAATTGATGTATAATATACCAAGAAATGCTTTACGATGAATTGTTTTCGGGATTTAATTTTACGAACAATTTTTTTACGAACAACTGTTTACGAACAATTGTTTTACGAACAATTGTTTACGAACAATTTACCTATAACCATAGGTTTTAACACAACGTTAGTAAAGCAGATAAGTTCATCGTGTCTTTTGAATCTTTAAAGTGATAAGGTTTTGTGAAATCATTTTAGAAATGGAGCTGACCTGGAGCCCAGAAGTATTCAAGTTGAGTTGTTCCAGTCCAACTATGTCAAGGTATTTGTGTCTAACTTTATTTTTTATTGTTTTTGTTACTTAACCAGTTTTAAGTATTTTAATTGCATTTTATTCGTGCCACATACAGAACCGATGTTTGTTGCTGTTTAGGCAAGTCATTCTTTTCGTTCTTTCAATCTAGCTTACTTGTGAAGATTCAGTGGTAGTTTGCAATAGTCAAACGTAATTACTAATGATAACATGTCTTAAGTTGAATATTGTATCGCTTTAACAAAAGAATGTGAAATTTGGCTGCACGTTTAACCAACCGTGATGACACAAAGAAGACACATTTACCGGACTGAGTGTTTCTTAGCAGTTTTTAAGCAACTATAACATCATAGCTGGTTCTCGCCCACGTACTTGACATATCTGTCCCAATATTTCTTCAGCCGATACTAACAGATGGTCCAAATACGAACTTGGCTGTCAAACAAGAAACATCGACCGATGGTCCGAAACAATACACCGAAACTAAATCGTCTGGCCGGACATATCTAAGAAGCTCCGTTACAGAAAATGGTTTGTTCATATTTCACTTCAGAAAAAAAAAAATCACTGCACAGACAGAAAATCTCCCTTTTTTTAGTTTGATTCAACGTCTGCAAACGTTGATTTAATGTAAAAAACGGTTGAATTGTTGTCTGGATTGTAGTTATATGTCTCATCAAACTGTTTAGAGTTGAGTTAATGTTTTAACAAGCTTAATGAAACTGATTAATTGTTTGTTAGAAAAAAGTTTTTAGTTACCGTAGTTTTTTCCTTTAACTATATTAAATTGCCAGAAGACGAACCACTTTCGTTTGAAGATACTTCAGGTAAAAAGTGCTGCTTTCAATAGACTTTATAGGATGTTCCAACAACCAGTAATTTCTGGCTGCTGCAGGTTTTGGTTTGCATGGCAAAAGCATGTCGTTCAATGGTTCTGTCTCTTTTTTAAATATATTAAGAGCATTTTTATGCTTGTGTTGATATGTGGCTTTCAATTGCTTTTTTGCTTTCTGACGCTATGCTAATCTTTATACATGTTGGCTCATTTGGCTGGGTAGCGAAAGCATGCTATAAGCTTTCATCGTTTTTGAATATGAATGCAGAGATCGAAAGTAGAAAAGGTTTTTGCATCTGCTTTAAGAAACTATCATAAACGTTGTCTTTATAGCAACTGTTGGCGTATCCAGCATCTTGCTAGATAAAGTGTTTATTGCATAAATGTAGATTCTGCTTAATTTCGGCGCATTTATGAACACAGCCTATGCAGTTGATACACTATTTCTTTCAAGCCTCGTGGAGTATTGCTTGCTACTTCTGCTGTTTTGCTGCTATGATTTTTCCACTATCTTTACTATAACGATATATTTTATTTTTCAAATTGTTTGTTACACTGTAGCGTCCGTTTGATTTGATTATTGAAAATTTTACTTTTTTTACAAGAACATGTCATATTGTAGGCTAATCAGACGGCAGGAATTATATTAATCTTCAAACAGAAACCTGAAATTACTGACAGAAGCTATGACAATTCTCTAGTTCATTCTCATCAGTTTGAACCTAACTAGTTAAGTTATCACTCTACATCGTTTCCGCATTCGGTTACGCTGTGAATAGGAAAACTTTTGCAAGCTGGATTTATTTCATCAAAGGTGCAATTCGACATTTGAAACCAGCGATGAAAGAAGAGCAAAAAGTTGAAGAGCGAGTCATTGAGTCTGCTCCAGCATCTTCCATCTCTGTAAAACCAGTAAGTTAAAAATGGTGCCATTACTTAACAGATGTTAACTAATAACCGTAGTATTCAGTTTGAAAAGTGAGAACTTTTGCATACCAGCACAATGGGTGTTGATATGACATCACGCCAAGCAAGTATTGCATTGTAGCACTAGCTAGCGTCAATCAATGCTTTCCTGGTAACGTGTTTCTGTTAATTGATATTCCTTTAGATTTTTAAGAATTGCTATGACCGCAACATACATGGGAGAACTCTTCAAATGTTTATTTATACGTCACTTAAAAAAACAACAACTTGCAATTGTCTCGCGGCTTCATACCCGAAGGTGTATGAAGGAATATCAAACTTATCGTAAACCGAATCTTTGGCAATTTAATTGATGTGAAATGCCCATAAGCTCCATATTTTTCACACAGCCTATTGAAGAGGATACCTCCAAATTTGAGCTCATAGAAGAATCGCCTCTACTGGAGCTGGACAGTTCTCCATCCATTCCGTTCGATCTTGAGGTATGCTGTTCCGACTTTTTTACATCATTGGCTTTTTGTTCTTCGATTTCTGTTTCATTTTTTTTGTTTTAAATTTTTAGGCAACCGCTCAACGCAATTCTCTTCAGAAATCTGGTTTCGACTTTCTAGACAATTGGTGAACATCACATACCTGTCATGACACGTGGAAGTGTCAACAAGACAACTTGTTATCTTCAGCAGGTATGGCGACTGCTATTGTCTGCTCGCCTGATTGTAATGCACCATTATACAGTAAAAGAGTAGCGGTTTCTAGGGCTATACACTTCAAGAGAAAAAGCTGACGGTAACACACTAAATTGATGAAAACAGCTTTCGCCACGCAAGTGGACTCGTCAGTACAAATAAAAAATCAAGTTTATATTGTGCACTTAACTTGCATAGATAAAACTAGAGGTTCATGTGTAGTTTTGGTCTACAATGTCTTGTACCGAGGTTTGAATGTTTTGAAGCGAAGCTAAGCTTGAGATTTCACTGTGTGACCCGCAAAGGCGTGATTCACGATGGTCTGCACTAAAATATATCGATCAAATGCAATGCAAAGAATGATAGTTTCATTTGGTTGTGGAAGATTCTTAATATTTTTTTTTGAAATCGTTGAAGCTTCGAACAACTTGTTTATTTTTGGCTTGGATGGTAAGTACAAACAATTTATTACAAAACAATTTATTGTTTAATTGTGACTGGCCACATAATGAAAAGAATGATGCACATTTATGTTCTTTTTTGCTAAGAACATGTGCAAGCAAAGGGATTGTTTTGCTTGGTGTTGTTAACAATTTTTAATTTTTATTTAAGCCCCCGAATTAAAAGTCATATATTTTTACCATTCCAAGTTGTTGAAATTTACCAGGGTCGCATTTACACTGTTTGTAGTTGCCGGATCTTTTTAGCGGTCGATTAAGCTAATAATATTTTCAGTTAATCTAGTGCTAGTTTACGCGAAATTCATCGGCTGATTAACGGTCGCCGATTCTAATCAGCAGATTTCCGGGCGTGCATAAATCTTCCCTTGTAGCTCGGTTGGTTGAGCGCCCGACTTTGCACACTAAGAAACCACACGTTCGAGAAGCGCTGGTTCGGCTTTCTGGGTGTGCGCTTGAGCAACGCATTTCAAGGACTGCTCTCCATACAGTGGATGGAGTAATTCACAAATAACAACACTTCAACAAGCGGAAATTTTATTCTGTCAAAACTCGGCGACCAAGCCTGCGTCAGTGTTTCAAAGCCTCTCCACAATGCGAAACTTCCAGGATTAAGCTCTCAAAGAAGCTTTCCCGGATCCGAGGATAAAGATTGAAACCAATCAAGCAGAAGGAAAAATATGGTCCGAGGAATAAGCTGCTTAATCGCTGAATTATCAATTGTGGGTTCATCCAGCTCCTAGAGATTACTAATCTCAATGGATACAGGATAGTGCGTTATTAAATATTTACATTACAAAAATTTGTGTTACTACCGTCAGTCCATCATGTGTATGAGTCGCAACCATGCGATAAATTAGTTTCCATAAAATAAAATGTTTTTCAGACACACTCTGTGATGTCACCTCATGTGAAGTCTACTAAATCGAAGACCAATGTATGAAGCAATCTCTGTGCAGTTGGAATGCTTTCACATTCTTTTGTTAGACAACGTGCACTCGTACACATCGTTCAACAACACTTTTGTAGCTACATCTATTCTATACCTTCTGCACTCTACATGTTATACTCATAGTTTGAATTCTTTGTTGCTCTCATCGAACAGATAGGTGTAGGCCATGGTGCAAAGCATATACTCTTCTTTGCTTGATGTTTTTTTATATGCTTTTTTTTGCATGCAGTTGATACATTTTTACGCTTTTTATCTGTCAGTGGTGCTGCTGCCGTGTACTATCCCAGCAAAATTCGTCATTTTTACATTGATTCAACGTCTGCAGACGTTGAATCAATGTAAAAATGACGGATTTTGTTTGGGACTGAAATGTGTCTCGTATTTTAATGTTGTGCTTTTGCGATGACATTGTGTTTTCTCACTTACCTAGTTATTGTGAACTTCCAGCGGCTTCGAGGTTGTGCTTGAACATACAGTAATGCGATGAGAATGGCATTTTTTTACTTCGTTTTTATCGATCTCTACTTATGCAGTGGATTGATATAGCTTGCTAAGCATGCACTAACAACTGTCAACACGCTTAAAATGCTTCAATAAATATTAAATAAGCACCAACAGTCAACACACCTTGATCGTTGGCGAGTGGTGTCTGGTTTATCCGATGGTGTTGCAGCGAAGGGTTTTTGGGTCTCGTTTAACTCAACCGAAAAAATAAATCACGATTGAAATCGTTTTCGAAAATTCTAAGCTATGCCGTTCTACGTCAATTTCTTAGTAAATATTGATTTCAAATGTTTGTTGCATCAAAGGAAGTCACGAAACAAGATTTCATAAATAGCCACAACGCGTTAGTGACAAATTGAAGTGTCAGGGAGAAAACATTTCACGCCGCAGAAAGCTGGTAGTCTTTAATTATTGTTTGACTAAGATCTGATGTGATTGCAATAGTACACGCGTAACTTTTCTATCTCATTTCGTGAAAAGAAAACTGCCGATACATGGTTTGGTTTGAATCTTTACCCTCGGACTGACAAATCCTTGCATAGGTTATTTCTGGTAGTTTCGCATACTTCTAATCTAGAGGCTCTTGACGCAGGGCCGGTTACCGAGATTGACAGAGTGGGAGTTTCCGATTATTGATATGTTGTTGCCGGGAAATTATTCCATTCATTAGGTGCCACTGAATCGAGAGCTGTCCTTAGAATGCCTTGCTCAAGCGCACACTCCGCGAGTCGAACCAGCGCCGCTTGATCTTGAAGCTTCTTTGTTCACGAAGTCACGCGCTAACCAACAGCTATGACGACATGACCGAACAAAAATGGAGAAATAGTTTTAAACCTGCAGAGTTCACCGCAAGTGGAAACGACGAGTAGTTTTGGAGTTATCAAAGGGCTGTTGATATCACATCTTTGGGAGCTTAAGAAAAACGTTATATTACGTTACATAGGCTGGGGTATGGAGAAGTCGAAAAAAGTCAAGAAAATGGCGTCATCCCCAAGTACTGGGGATGACGGCTGTCGACTAGGAAATCCGCTGTCGACTAGGAGAGGACATAACAGGCTGGTTCCTAAGCTGCACATCAACAATGAAGAGTTTTTAATTCACTACACATTTTATTAAGCAAATGATCATGCACAAAACGCATTGTAAAGAAGCATGAAGAGTTGAAACAGCCTATAACAAAACATGATTGCAGTCATTTCGCCATGCGTACCTTCGACTCCACGTAAGCTGATGGCCACATCTGTGGTGAACGCTCGAATGTAGCAACTGTTAACTGCAGCATCTAAAACACACACGCGGGAGCACAATTTGAAGCTCCGGCTGTGCTTTATAAAAGGTACCATTAAAAAATCCCCTTTGAGCAATAAAGGAAAAAGGCAAATAATAGCTAAATTAACTCATCGGTTTGCCACTGGCTGACTTGGCGCAGAGGGTTAGGGCGGTGGTAGTCATTGCATTGACCTGGGTTTGATTACCACCGCTGCTATACTCATTTTTCTTCCGTAATTACTAAACACAGTTCGAAGGGGATTTTTTAATGGTACCTTCTCAAAACTTGCGCTCCGGCTGTGCTTGACAAGAGCTCGTGTTACCGCAAAGAAACCAAAGCTGAATCTGTGTGTGTATCAGCGTGGTAAGTTTGCGAGAACACAAAGCTCACGGAACCGTTAGTCGCATTTTAACCAAATGCAAGCGCCATGGAATAACAAAGCACGGAAAACAACATTATGTTACGAAACAGTATCAGATGGAGAACAGCGTCGTGGCCCAGATCGCAAAAGTTGTTTTTTTCAACGTCGTCAGGTGACTTTTGAAACGACGTAAAAAGGGAAACTTATGCTTGCTGGAGATATCATGGCATTACTGCAATACAAACAAATATTAGTATTTTAAATAGTTCATTCAATCACAAAGGTAAGAGTCGCATGTAAAAATAAAAAGCATTTTGTCAACTGAAACTTTTCGAAAGTCTTGTTTGCAGTAAAATTTCAACGTTTCACAAATGTTTTGGCAAAAGCTGACCTTACAATGCGACAGAAATATAATTAATTGGACTTAGCAAAAGGAAAAGCACGTTCAGACCGGATCGAGAAGAGTTCGCTGTCAATACAGAGCGTCATCAGCACAAATAAACGTTCAAGTACATTTGAAATCGGGTTATTTGTCATAGTTTGATGGGTCAAACCTAATAAATATCCCAATTACGTTTTTATATGAAACTGCTAATGGGGTTGCAATTAAAACCTAACTATCAAAATCCGTTCTCTTTTTCGTAGACGTTGAATCGATGCAAAAGACGGTTTTGGAAAGCACAAACGAACGGCAACTGGGGTTTTATTCAGATAAATAAACTGGAAGAAGCTACTTGCTCTGGTAACAAAAGGCGAGCGTTTATATATGGATGGGTGGCCTAAAAAAATAATTATTTTGGAGACTGCATTTGTACACACCGTTTTGTTAAAAGACCATTGTAATCGAGTTGAAGTATTGTGATATACCTGAGTTTCAGTTCACCAGGCAACGAATAAAGAATGCAGTTAAAGATAGATGGTGCTATTTGAAATTTTTCACATTCTGCTTTGAGGTAAAGATTTGGTGGTTTTTGTACGTCCACGTTAAAATGCCAAATAAAAGAAAATTTTCACAGTGTTCCGTCTTTTCGGGCTTGCATTTAAACATCTAATGTCAATTTGATTCTTTCCAGCAAACAAATCAATCGGATTTTACATTATTAACTTCTGTAGTCGGGACTAATTTGCAACCAAGAGTATTTGCTGGCCAGGTATTGGTAGCACAAAAGAGTAAGACTCTACCCTGTGTCAGTGAAGCTTGTCTGGCTGATTCTACTTGGGTCATGTTTAAATTTTAACATATGAACGCGAAACTCCAACACTGCCAAAGCATTTGGAAGCAGGAACTAGAAGATTACTCTTGAAAAGAAACTATAGAAAAAAAGTTGATTAGTTTTGGTTCATGAAAAAACTGATAGGCTACCGGTACGCGAAATTTTTTTCCCACGAGATTTCTGTCTCATTTACATATGTTGGTAAAAGTTTGTATTAAAACCGTGTGAATGCAGCATTTTCTCGTTGGCACGCTTGGTTCAGTGGTTTCATCCTCCGCCCAGTAATCGTGAGAACGAGGGTTCGACTCCCGTCGAAGTCAAACTTTTTTTTCTTTAAATTAATTTTGCGGTGCACAAGAGCTTTTCAAAAAAAAGTAGGGTTAGGGAAAGCTTATATTTTATTATTATTGCTGAATTTCATTGGCAAATAGTTATTTCGCTATTTGAATCAACCAATCTCTCAAAACACTTTCGGAAAATCTTACTTTTAGAGTGACTAGAATCAATGAGACAGAAATCTCGTGGGAAAAAAAATTTCGCTACCGGTACAAACAGTTAAGAATAAAATTTCTTTTTAGCATTAATTCAGTCGGAACACACGCATATAGACATTGCAAATTGCATATAAAAGCAAAACTTTGGAAACGGTCATTCTTAGTAAGAAAATAGTATGTTATATACAGGTAGATCTACAATACAATTACTTGCGTTTTACAAATTCAATTTTAGCACGAGTCACATTCACAATCATTAGTCATCAAGAGGACTAGTTACGGCGTCATCAGCAAATCGGTCAACGCACTTACAGCTTAGTCATCAGCAGACCACGGCAAGGCCTGATTAAGGCTCACGGGGGCCCGAGGCACAGCTAAGTTTAGGGGCCCCTATTGGCAATCGCTTTCGATGCAGAGCAGGAGTGCTCAACTGTTACTGCAAAATCGTTACACAATTTGAAATTGTTACTCAAAAATAACAAGTGTGCACATACTGGCACAATAACTTTTACTACCTACGCCTATGGTAGAGGAAAGTGCTATGAAGTGGACCGGCTGATAATTTGGACCACTGCTGTTTTTTCAATGACTGAAGTAAATAATTTCATGGTTTGTGAACAGCTTGAATTAACCTTTCTTACTGACCTACTGACCTAGTTTTTACTACTGTATTTCAGAATTCAGATTCAAAGGATTGAGGCTTGAGCTAGTTCTTTGTTGTTGCTAGAGGTTTTGGGGGTCTGCCATGTTATTTTGCTGGTCCAAACTATTGAGAATTTTTCAAATATTGCTACAGTTACAAAAGATTATACAAAAGTAATCTGCAGGAGAGGCATTGCTAATGACTATCTGCCAAAATCTTGAAGAAATGTCCACTGTTTAAGTTTATTAATTCTAAATGATACCAAGCAACATAAGATTATGCTAACTGTAATATGGACCACCTAACTGTTTGGTGATATGGACCAGTGGTCCAGGTTATGGTCAATTGGTAGAAATTTGTTTCTCAGTAATGAAGACAGGCATAGAAATGAAGTTCCATGAGATTTATGCATTTTTTTTTAAACTTTTTAGAGTGCATCATAAAATATATTTGTAACTTGCTTTCTTATAGTGATAAAAGCTACTACCAGTAATTTGCATAATCACTAATGATATAAACAATTTGATTAAATTCTGATGACATGTCTAAGCATGGAAATTGGATTTAAATGCAGGAAATGGATTTAAAAAAGCAGGAATTTACCCCATTAATCCTCTTGTATTTGATGAAAGTGATTTTCACTCAGCTGAAGTTACTGACAACTGACAAGCCTCATGAAGTAGACACCTCTCCAAACAATGTATCACCGCTGATAATTGATGATCAAGATATGTCTACTCAAGATGCAATTTCTCGAAACATTTTACCTTTGTTACAAGATGTGGTAAACATTGAGAAAGTGGCAAAAAATTCTATCATGTCAACAGAATTAAATGCTGGAACTTTAGCTGATGCACCGTATGAAGCAATCTCACAAGCACCAGGACCATCGTCATTGAGTGTTAAGAACTTACAATCTTGTTCAGTTAGCATTTCATGCAGGGTATCTGTCGAGGACATTATGAGCCCACTTCTAAAATAAGTTACAAAGGGAAGAAAACGTAGAAAAACTACAAAGGCTACTGTGCTGACAGGTATGTCACACAAACATAAAATCAAGTTCACAGAAAAAGCTAAACCAGCAAAACAAGTGAGAAAAGGCTTAACCTTTAAGTTTTCAAAAAAGAAAAGTATTCCAAGCAATGCTGCTTCTGCATGCACTTGTCTTGTGTGTGACGAGTCCACTGATGAGGATTGGATTCAGTGTTGTCAGTGCAAGAAATTGGCCTATGAAAGTTGTGCTGATATATCAAATGCTCATTTTTACTATTGTGACAACTGTGCCAACGATCAATGATTTGAAACTTGTTTGAGATGGCTATCATGAACGTTTCAGACTATTTTTATTTATTGAGTGTTTGTGTTCTATTTCATGCCTTTGAACTTTGACTTCCTTGATATATTTACTTTCACATGACAATGGTCCATATTACAGTATGGTGGTCCATATTATGAAACAGGGTGGTCCATTTTAGAAACTGAGTTGATAATATGGATCACTATATAAAAAAAATAATAATGTAGTTCTCTTTTGTGTTATGTTTTTTTGATTGGAATTGTTTTTGCAAACCAACTAGCCTGTAACTAATCAAATAAAGTTAGTTTCACCCCAATGTTGTGGATCTTTTTAAAAATATTAAGATATTTCATTAGGTGGTCCAAATTATAGTACTTTCCCTACTAATGTAAAAAAATGGGGGCCCCCAAAACCAAGGGGCCTGAGGCCTGTGCCTCGTGTGCCTCATGGTTAATCGGGCCCTGGACCACGGGCAAAGATGATGTGATGACAGAACACTTTCAAAAGGTGAAGTGAACAAAGCATATATTTTCACGTATAATATTCACTTTCGCTAAAATAAAAGAAATTTTGTCGATAAATAGGCGAGTACTTAGCCTTGTGCTGAAAGCTGGGAAGAGCATCATTGTAATATTCGCTCTATAGCTACAGAGGTTGATTATTTTCTGTCCATGAAAGAGAGAAGAAGTTAACTGCAACAAGCAGAGGTTCGCAATCGGATGGTGAGAATCAGAGTGATACCAGGTAGCAAAATTCGTCATCTTTACACTGAGTCAATGTCCGCACACGTAGAATCAATGTAAATATGACGGATTTTGCTTTCTGGGATACTGATGAACACGATATAGGCTGCAACAAGCTAGTCCAGCGTTTTATTTTTTCCACAGTTGACCGGCTATGTGTACAATGTTGAAATCACTTCAAGAGATACTAAACCAAACTAATAACACCGGCAAGTAAATAAATAGTTATAAATATACAATTTAGTAAAGACTTTTCGTTGATGAACTTTATGAGTGATGCAATATACCGAAGACAAGAGCGCAAAACTTCCAGACATTTTTTCAACTGACATATGTATTCCCAGCCGAGTAAGGTGAGGTCAAACTAGTAAGTTCAATCAGACTGGTACCTGAACATGCTTGGAATATAAATTAAATAACTCACTCACAACACACTGTTTTGCAATAAACAAAACGCACACAAGACTAATGAGTGTTTCGCCTTTACAGCCGATGTAGTTTTAGACAACGCATCTTGTAAATCAGTCCTTTTTTAGTCGTCTTCAGAAGTGGAATCAGTGTAAAAAGGCCTGATTTGCTAGCTGGTGACTGTCGAGATCTTGCCACCAACTTCTAGCCTGCAAATAAGTTATTTTTTACATTGCTGACGTCAGAATACGTTGATTCAATGTAAAATAGACTGATTTGCTGACTGGGCAAACATTGTACAAGACATGTTTCTCAAAGTGTGTGAACTGCAACACACAGCAAAAGGATCGATTCGGGGAGTGTACCGTTAATGAGTATGAAAGACACGTGACCGATATGATTTTAGAATGAAATAAATAATTGTGTGTATAAATGGAGACGGCTTTCAGTAATCGCCCATTCTTGATGACAGCGAGTCTCTGAGCTAATCGTTACCAGTCAAAACCCAGCATTGAGCGACAAGCCAATGCCTAAAGTGTGGCGACCTGATCCATAAAGCGAAAGTGCTGACAAATACAAAAAAAAGATTACAAAATTGCATCGTTTCCAAAGGTCCAGCATGTTGAACCTGCGGAAGGCAAACGGCACAAAATAATGAGAACACAAGTTGAAGGGAACACAGTGTGTCAGTTATATTGTTTCAATACTTTGTGTCAACAACACAAAAATGTATAGTGTTTTGGGGGCAGCAGCAGTTGTGATGAGAGAGAAAATTTTCTTGTTGCGTGGGAACTTCACTTTGAAACGTCATATCCCAATGACATTTCAACATCAGCAAAACGTTATATCAATGTGACGATAGACGGAGATTTTGGAGAGAAATAAACACCATAGGTAGCTGGAAAGCGCATTTGCAAATCGTTGCGAGCAACTGACTGATCATGGACTAAGAAACAAGATATTTTTTATCTGAGAAGTTGATTGTGACGTCATCCGGTTCTGTAGATATTCTTGATACCTGAAATACAAAATCTCACTTAGATTATAAAAATTGGCTTTTTTCGGTAAAAAGAGGACAAGTAGAAGAAATACTAGGCCTGGTGATCGTGAAAGCCCAAAACTCTATCAAGACTGGCAGAAAAGAATCCAAAAACGCAGATAGCGCAGTCAACATTTGCCCAACTCTGCAAATAAGAAAACTTGGCCTTCGGTTTTGTCGATTCGACTCTTAGCTTGTGTGGCTGGGCAACTTACTTCAAGTACAGAGCTCACAGGCAATAAGACTAAATCGTGTCAGTTCCTTCTACAAGCATGGAAAACCAAATTAATTAAGCTTGCACCATGCTTTCTCAGTCCGGCGATGAGTAGTTTCAAGCTGAAATCATAGTTACATCACACAAATCTTTGTCCGCTAATACGACAGCGCACATCACAAGCAACCAACCCACCGGTTCATAGACATGGCCGGATTCATCTGACTCTTGCGAATCGGTTCGATCCAGCGTGGCGCTTCCGTTGCCGAACTGCGACTCGTTGATCAAGTGTGAACGCGAGTTATTTCGCGGAAATTCCGTCTGATAGTCGCCGCCACCGTTACGGCCGTTTTGCGTCGGAGCTGTCGTCGTCGTCTTGCGGTAGACAGGATTGTCGAAGTTGCAGCTCTGCTCCATGGAAAGGCGACGATGGCGCCGGTACAGCACAACCCCGGTGATAATAATTATGAATAAGCATCCTGTCGTGCACAAAAAAAAACACAGAGTGAAGCCGTTATGAGGCAACTGCAAGTCAAAATACTACAACGGGATGGTATAAAACATACATGCACACGATTAACTAATAAAAAATTTGCAAAGTTAGCAAAATAACAGTCTAATTCCCATCAGTGATATTCACTCCTAAGTTATAATGTATTTTCACTGTTGTCTCACAAACGTGTTGTTGCTTATTGTTTTAAGCATAGGTTCTTTACCAGGATCCACGAGTGCATGTACCTCGTGGGAGTACGAAGCACCAAACTAGGCGTGCGAGAAACGGTGTCAGACTAAAGGGGATTTAGTAAGCGATCTAGAAGATAATAAGTAGGACAAGGGCTATATGCGCACCGGAAGATACAACCATGTAGCGAACTCCGCCAGCAAAGCAGTCGTTTGTTCATTAAATCAACGTCTGCGGACAATTGACTTCCTGGTTGGGATATACCCAAACTAGAAGGATTTCCGTTTCACAAGTTTCAGCCTGGCACCAAAATCATCGATTTGGACGAGATTGTTTCTCAAAACCGTAAAATTAATGTCAACTTAGATAAGACATCGAGTAAACCGGTGTCGAGTTAAGCGGATTCTACTGTGCTATCAACAAAAGTAAGTAACCCCAGCCTAGATGATTATTCAATCTTTGCTAAATACTTTGTCCCGATTTGAAGGGATCACTTAGTGCGGTAACGTTTTCAAAATAAAAAATTCCACTTTTATTGGAAGAAATTTCGATTATCAATTTCTAAATCGAATTCAATGTTTTGAGAAGGTTATGGAATTCGAAATAATATTTAATGCACTGCAACTATTTATGTTCAGTTTAAAATCAAAAGCAAATCTCGGAAAGAAATTAATTACCAATTATAGCAATGCCTATTGCGGCTTTGGTGCCAGTCTGCATGCCTTCCTGGTGCAATGCAGTGACTACATTGGCGGAGGATGTCGTCGTTGTGTCTTTTACTGTACCTGAAAACAAATGGTGGATGTGTTGGTATAATATTTGTAAATTTGCACTCAAACTACACAACTTGTGAAGTGGTCACAACTTCATACTGTTTACGAGAAATACCATTTTATTTAAGAAAATAGCAAAAGTGGGGTAATAGTTACCGATGGTCACATGAGCTTTTGTGCTAGTTTGCTGGCCTGGTTGAACAGGAGTGATGACATTTGCGGTAGATGTGATTGTTCTTGTTGTTGTTACCACTCCGTCTTGAAACAAATGGTTCAATTGCGTTCAAACATATTTGCAAGTAAAGAGCGCATGAAAAATAACGAATAAAAAACTTCACACCTACAAACACGATGCCACCACTTAGCTACCAAGCGCGTGTCATCACCCCGATGACTGAAATACAGGTGCAATGCTTTATCAAAGGAGCTACGGGTGAGGCCTGAGGAAAACGCAATGCAGAAAAGACACATTTAATATTAGTACAACTCTTCGTATGGTGAAATCTTGAGGATGGAGTGATCAGGTGCAGAGCAACGGTAAGAGAAAACTTGAAACTCATTGACAGAATGTCTGCATTGCTTGTTAGCAAGAGCAAGGTTTAACTTTTAGCAACAACATTAAAGTACCAGGCCTTTTGTGAGCAGGAATCATAACTATCTCATGATGATACGTGAGGATGATCGATTATGATCATGAATCACACCATATTCTTTCATTAACCAACCCAGAGCAAGCTGCTAAAATTTCTCTCTAAGCAAGTAGAAAAACACCAAAATATTCTGTACTTTCTAACGCATGTGTGCTCAGGAAAAGTTTAACACAGACTATACATCCGCAGCCGCCTCAAGCAAGCGAATATCCAATAGATGACTGCTTTAACAGTTAGCAGCCTGATAAAGCAGATGGAAATTCTCATAAAAGTTTGTCAGAATAATTAGTCAAGAATAGATGTAAGCGGCTTGAGAAAGATTGGTCGCAGTTTGGTACCGAAAAGAAGTTATATATATAAGTACTGCTTGCCAAAATTAAAAGAATAAACTAAAAATGGTATTCCGAACAATGACCTCACATCGATTCTTTCTACTTGCCAAACAAATAGGGTCAAAAACATGAAGATGCCATATAACTTAATGTAAAAAAAAGAAACATAAGTATTTCTTTAAACATTTCCACTCAATGTTTCACAATGTCATGTTTTGCACACCAGAGGTCTTGATTATTTGAAAAATGAACACATTATATCAATTAGGTTTTTAACAAACACAACGTAGAATCTCACCATTTACCAACCACCCAAAATGCCAAACCAAAGTGCAAACTACCATCAAAAGAAAAAAATTGTAACTGAAACAAAAATAAGACTAAAGTGGATGCATGCAACACGCGCCTTAACCAAACCATCACCAAAAGCATGCCACCATGTGAGCTCACGTAAAAACCACAGTTCATATAAGTTGGAGTAAACATGGGTCATTGAAACGTCTTGTTTTGTTGATATTCAATTTCAAATCGTGAAAAAACTACCGTTATTTGTTGCCATTTTCAAATCAAAATTTGAAACATAAGTTGAAATTCTGGCATACTTCGTCGTGTGGTCAAATGTTAGCAACAAAACAAAAGTCCAAAACAAACAAATAACCACCTATGGTCGTTGATGGGTGAGGCTGAACTTGTTTCGTGGTCACAATTGCATCAGCTGAAACTATTTAGTTTTGTTTAATTACAAAAGTTGTCGATTAATCAACTGAAAGAAATTATGAAAATTCCATCGAATTTCTCACATAAGAACATCAGCATGACAAGCAAGTGAAATTAAGCACCAACTTATCAGCTTGCAAACAAAAATCACGTCAAGATGACTATTTCAGGTAATCAAAGAACGTTAACGATATCTCGCATGCCAACAAGTCCCATGAAACATTGAGTGCATGGAAGTATGAGTTGCATGGCGTTGGTGGATTACAAACAGATCAACAATTCAGTTTCATATAAGCCTAAAACTCAAGAAACGCTGGACTAAGTCAAAAGTTTGTAATGAAAACAACGATTTCCGATGTTGGTAAGACTACAATTCCAAGTTACGTTGGAAAATAAAAGAATTCTATTCAAAACCTTGATGCCGCAACAAAAAGATGAAAAAGAAAGATAACCAAATGTATCGCTTTTATCTGAATTCATTGCCGACTGGATGCGAATTTACTAAAATAATGCGGCAAAACCAGGAACAACAACAGCAATCCCATTCATCTTCCTACCTTTCGTGCAGCGACTGCTATCAGGGTTCGTTCTGACGTAGCCATTGGGACAAGCGCACGTGTACTGACGAGATTGTGCGTCGTTGGACGGAGCAGGGAGGCACAGGTACTGGCAAACGTGCTGGGCGCAGTGAGATACATCTGAACGCATAGTTAAACAAGTAAATAAGCTACTTCTATAGAAAGATAAGTTTTGACAATTAAGTCGTTATGGCGCTAAATTTCTCTGCATACCAACCCTTGTGCAATGTGCATACTGAACGAGATGAGTCAAATGGGAACGCAAACGCGCACACCGATAATAATTTAAATTTGAGATTCCACGAGCAAAGATTTACGAATGAAACGATTGCGACAACACTCGATACAATAGCACATAAAGCATTCTCTCCGTGGAAAAAGTTTCAAAACTTAAAAAACAAAACATGCCCTGATGGAGAGTCACTTACAATCAGGCTGGGTGCTAGGGTGGTCAACTTGTAGATCCATTGGCGAATGAAGTTCTGCATCGATGGTCACGATGTTGTTTCCTGTCAGTTTCTTGCAACTCTGCAATTTGCGAGAGCCTCTGTCCGTCCAATAAACTGGTGATTGTAAAACGAAGACGATCGGTTATATATTAGTCGGCACTCAACACAAGATTGGGCACTCGCACAAACTACGAAGCAAGCATCGGCAAATGTAATTGATTTTGTGGCTGCAATTATTGTTTAGTTGGTTGAACAGTTTCGTTTCCACAATGGAAAGACTCGACCACTGAGCAAATTCTTTGACAAACCAATTGATAATTTGCACTTTCAACATCATATCGACATTGAAATGCTGTATAAAAGGAATCACTTTAGATAGCTCAAAAAAGGTGAACTTTTAAGCAAAAGAATCTTTTAAATAAAATTCAATATGAGAAAACAATGTTTATTACTCCTGCTTACCTTTGTCGTAGAAGAGAGCAATGCCAAACGGCTCACGAAGGTATTGCTTCATACTCAATACGTTCTTTCGACTTGAACCGTCCAAGTTGGACGATGCTAGCAAATGCAGCTTCGCATCCACCCAATATATCTTGCCATCTGTGTAATCTGTAGACGCAAGGTGGTTCAATCACAGCCTCGGCATGTTTCAACATGGCAACCTTTATGTTTTTAACTAAACGCTGAGCAGGTTAACTGCGTGCTCAAAACAGGGACGGCTTTGCGATTAATTTTAAGGTAAATTCCATTTTAGACAAAAACACCTGAAGAATGTGATTTGAATACGTTAAACGTGAGAAGTCCTGTGAACCCAACACCAGCAATCAGCAAGATAATTGAAAAAGTCGCCTCGCTGCGAACTTAGCCAACAAACTAGTTTTGGTTAAGTACGTAGGTCATGGGGGGTGCACACTGCACAGGTCTCATCACAAGCAAAATGTTTAAAGAAAACGAAGTAGTATTATCGCTAAATAAAGCAGTAACGTTATCGCATATATTTTGAAGACAATAGTTACCAATTGCCAATCCAGTAGGTAGAGCTATATTTTCCGTAACCACAGCAGCCCGGTTCTGACCATCCAGTGAGTATCTTACGATGCTAGAGGCAGCTGGTGCAAAGGCACAGACAAACAGGAAGCTGAAATGACAAATAATGTGCTGGTATTCAATAATAACGCAGCAATATCATAGTTGCGGTACCCAGTCAGACAAATCGGTTCTTTTTTACATCGATTCAATGTCTATGCTTATTGTCTGATTTGCTTGCTGGGTATTTTCAGCGAAAGATCAATAGTAATCTCTAGGGCCATTTTTACTTTGACCTAAAAACAAAAAAATTTTGACTTTGTTTTTATCAAATTTTGACTTTATTTTGACCTAACGAAATTGCTTATTTGTAGAGGGCACAGTTATGCCTTGAATTGATACCAGTTACCCAAACATAATATTTTGTCGATTTCAGACCCAAACGTGTTCAATAAAAGGGGCTTGTACAATAAAAGTTTGCCTTGATTGCGATGCTTGTTGTCGCTCCAATCCAGCTTAAAGCCTGGTCTACACTACAAAATATTTTGAGCTGAGCGTGGCTCATTCTTTGTTTATTAAACACAACGCTTCTCTCGGCAACAGCGCCGCCGTCGGCTTGAAAATGTCTGGTCATCGCGAGCTTTTTTACGCTCTGGAGAGATTCGCTTGACCAAGATTCTGGCGCAAAATTTAGTTTGAGCTCAGGTCTTGGCATTTTGTGGAACTTTGGTGGAAAGGCAGTTTTAGTTTTCTGGAAGGATGGTACTCTGTTTCAGTTAATAGGTTAGTTGGTGTGTGTAGATAAAAATTAAAAGGTTAGGTTTAAAAAAGTCTTACATAGGCCTACTTAGCTGTTAGTTTGGTTAAGGTGGCACTTCGCTAGGCTTTTGGTATGATTAAAGTTGGCCTTCCTGCTAGTATGGTAGTCCTACCTCTTAGACTGATTCAAACCATCTTTAGTTGTTGGTCAGGTTCAAGTAGCACTTCACCAGGCTTTTGGTCAAACTTGGGTTGGCCTACCTGCTAGCCTTGCATTGATTGCAGGGTTCAACTCTACAAGTTATTCTGGATTATTTTCAGTTGACCTATTGCACTGTGTCAGTACAATGATGGATGCGTTTGATTGATAAGTTTGAATCAATTGAAGGTGAATTTCCAGTCAGATGACGTCACCAAGCAGAAACTGACGTTGTTAACGTTGTTGTTGACGTTGTTGTTTCTCTCTTAGCGCTTGAATGCACACGGTCGCAAGATCAAATTTGCCAGTGTAGACAGCTTTTAGTCAATCGAGGCTGGACAATGCAGGCGTTTGCGCTTTTCGGGCTTGTCGTGTAGACCAGGCTTTATGGAGTTTACTTTTCCTGTGGCTTTCAACAAAATACTTTATATCGCACTTCATTATAAACTCGCAAAAACTGCACCTCATATCACCCCCGGGAGTTGCATTAAATTCACCAGGAAAATCTCGACAAATCTGTCTAACCTTTGCTGAAGACGATTTAGCTTGCTTAGGCATTTTTGTATTACAGAATGTCAGTAAGCTGTTCCTAAAATCCAAACTGTTGATCTTCGAAAAAACCACGGACGTTAGTGAAGAGGAAGTGTTTTGTAAGAATGATTTAAAATAAACAAATGAAACCAAGCAACCACACGGCATTTAACATAATATATTAAACTGAACATAAACTATCTACGAACGTTTTCTGCCATACACATGTTAGCCCTTTTCAATTGATACCAGTTTCAATTGTATTTAATTTTCAATTGTACACGACATTTGCTTGTGTTCAAATGTCGTGTACAAGTTCACTTGTTCGCACGACGCGAACCGTACATACATTGGTATGTCCACGTGGCATTTGGCCACGAGAGTGAGGGAGCACTTAGATTTAACTAATTTGAACAGAAGAAGTGCCATTAAAGACCATATTCGATTGCCAATCATGTTTAAACAACAAACCATCCTTGAAATCTTTTAAAGTTTTGCGTAAATGTTTGACCGAATTTGACATTAAAATCCACGAGGCTTTGCTAATAAAATCATGCAATCCTAGCCTCAATACGCAGTTGTTTGCCGCAGGTGCTTCTTATTTGCTTAACGTCTTTTCTTAATTCATCATATTCATATGATGCGTGTTTGCCTCGCGGAATTAACCGCCATGTAATGTTCCTTTCTCCTCTGCTTTGCCGTTTCATTCTTATGCATTTCGTTTTCAATCTAGTGTGAAGATCAGTTATTTATTTCAATGTAGATGTAAAATCAGTTATTTTTTCGTTACTTGAAAAGGGCTAACATGTGTATGGCCGAAAACGTTCGTAGATAGTTTATGTTCAGTTTAATATATTATGTTAAATGCCGTGTGGTTGCTTGGTTTCATCTGTTTATGGTAGAAGAAAGTCAACTCTTTACCAAAATTGTATTATTTAAAATACGTAACAATGAATAAACAAAGGACAATTTGCAATAAAAGTTACTGCTGATCCAATTGGGCATTGTGACATATTTCCTGCTTTTGTGGGTTAATATGGTTTAATTGTGTCGCAGTTACTGATTTACAATGCTTCTACAAGGATTTTGACATAAATTACTCTCAAGAAACACAAAAAGTTTGTCAAAAGCCATAATTTGACAAATTTTGACTTTACTTTGACCTATAAACTTCTTAGAAACAGTCCCCTAGGTGCTGAAAACAACTTTACTCTTTGATTCGTAGACAGACGAAGTCCTTAAAAAATTTTGACGTTATTGACTTTTGCGGGTCCTAGACTAATCTCTTTCGATCGGTGAAAGTTGATACTTTTTCCTGATGGCAACACTGAGTTTTAGGGGCAACAAAACACAGCAAAGTTATCACAGCTTGAAACAAAACAAAAACAAGCAGATTTTATGATTCCAACTCACCCCTTTCCTGGGTGGACAGCGATGGAACGCGGAGCTACGTCGTGCATGTAGACGATCGCGGTCGGCCACGATCCGTTTGTAAACGAAACGGATATTCTATGTTGCGAATAGTCGGTCCAGTAGAGGTGGTCGTTTATCCAGTCCACAGCGAGGCCGACAGGGCTTCGAAGGTGATTCCCCGAAACTAGAGACGTGATCTTACTAGATCCCGAATCTTTGTCCATGGACATGCTAAGTAGAAAATATTTGAAGGTCATTATGACAAGTAAGTTGCAGAACTAGCTTCATCACAACTGATAAACGATCTACTTTGTAAAAATTGAACTTCGGGGATGAAGCTCCCAAAAAACGGGCTTGATCTTCAACATCATAAACTTTTGAAAATTCACCAGTTTCTAATAATACAAATTACGGAAGATTCGTATTTCGAGCACACCCAGAATAACATGCATATTATCTCGACTTAATCACCAGGTGCTAACAAATGCATGTAATTACATGTTTCCCAAATTTACTGAGCTATTAACAATTTCTTCACATTTAACATTTGATTCAGGCAAGTATATCACTTACAGAGTAAAATAAGAAAAGAGGTCGAGGAAATACAATAAATACTAAAATGAATACACCTAAGTCGTGCAATAACTAACTTTCAGTATTCAACTAGAAAGGCTGTCCTTCAAGCACCGGTACACAATCTTTTTAAACTAATAAAAAACAATTGAAAATATAGCTGAGATTACGTTATTTGCCAAACCAGAGGACACCAATTATCGCCTCAGAATGAAAAAAAACTTTAAAAACATAACTTTGACACCATGAAATTAGCACATACAGCATTAAACATGTATCACAATACGCAAGTACAATATTATTAATAACGATCTTCACGAAACCACCCATACAACCAAACAAACACCGCAAGACAGAGAAAGAAAGGCGATACAAATTAACCTAACCGCAAGATCCTCAAGACAAGTGCTGAGATACAAAGATAACACGAAATACAAGAGCGCCTACTTCAAAACTAACGAATCGACACCGTCTGTTCTAATTGGCTGACAGCATCTTTAGCTGAAAAGTCATGCGCTCACCTACCAATCATATTTTTTACATTGATTCAACGTCTGCAGGCGTTGAATTAATGTAAAAATGGAATGCTAGGACGAGACCCGGTGAAACGAGGTCAACGCATATCAGATTACCGGCACATACTACGGATTTTCCAACGATTCAACACGGCAGTGCGTGTCGTAGCGTGACACTGAGAGCCAGGCTAAAAGCAGCAGGAAGCTGAAAACGTGCCAAACTATTCGAAATGCGTGGCCGCCACAGTAAGTATTTCTACCGGCAACAAATCAGTTGTTTTTTTACATTTATTCAATGTCTACAAACGTTGCATAAATGTAAAAAAACGACTAATTTACTGTCTGGATAGGTAAAGAAAACGTAGGCCTGATTGTCCGCAAAACGAATGACAGTGAAGATGGATCTCCACATTGGTCGATTAGAATGCACTTTCGAAATCGAATAATATAAACTGAAATTGTCTGTACAATTTGGCCATGTTGGATAGGATTTACATGGCTCCACAGAATCGCTGCAAGACTGATAGCATAAAAAACACATTCAACCAAGCGGCTGTCATTTCCAGTAAAATCGCCGGTTTTCAGAAAAGTCATTTCAAGTTCATGTTAGACATTTGTTTTCTATTTACTTGCAGCAATGAATTACAGCACCCACAAACATACGCACAGCTGATTAGTCCATACACAAACCATGCGTAAAAGCTGATTTGGCAAAAAAATTAAAGGAATTGATTTCCGATTTAGTACACACATGTTGTGAAAAGAATTAATCGCAGCAAGTGAAAATGTTTTGTTACTGGCTCAGCTTGAACTGGTGCAAAAGGTATACCTGCATATATTAGACGGTAACGAGGAATGCCTAAAGCTGTGGTCCTTCAATGCTAGATCTGTTTTCTTTAAATGCGGTCTTTAAATTAAAACAATTAATTAAGCGAACGGTTAGGAAGTTAGCCTGAAAAAGGCGAATTAAAGAGTTGTATGAAGAGTCACAAAGATAGCACTGGCGCCCAGTAAGGTAAAATAAAATGAAAAGCAAAAATCATTGATATTTAATTTTCATCAATTGTCTGACAGAAAAGGAAGTGGCAACATTCCTTTTAGCATCATGCGATACATACCTGTTGATAGTTTCTTCGCGAATATCCGTCCAAAATACGATGCGTTTGCTCACGCTTAACGCCAAGCCAGCCGCGTGGTTGAGTTGGGCTGCTATGACGGACATAAAGTGTTTGTCCTTTTGACTGCTGAAAAATTATTTGACGGGTCAACATAGCAAGACATAAGTGAGTCAAAACTTGTTATAATACTGAGTCAGAGCGATTAAGAAAGGATAAACATTAAACAATCACCTATAAACGTTGAGATTGAGAATCAAGCTTCAAAAGTTACTAAAAAAACTTGGGACTGAAAATTAATCTACATCATTAATACCTGTCCAGGTTAATTCTCCTGATATCAATTTTGTCTGAAAAGACGATGGATAGAGCATTTTTTCCCACCACGCCGGCGTTTGCTAGCTTACACTTTTTGTTGTGCATCACGTAACCTTCGTAACAAGCACATCTGTAGGTTCCCTTCTTGTTGATGCATCTTTGTTCGCAACCGTGCTGGTCCGTTTGGCATTCATCAATGTCTGCAACGTACAGGGATGGTTACCGAGCATCAAATCAGTCGGTTTTTTTTACATTGATTCAAAGTCTGCAGAAGTTGAATCAATGCAAAAAACGACTGATTTGCTGTCTAAGTAGGATGATACTGAGCAGTTGGATTGTTCTTATTTTCAAGTGAGATGCTTATTTCATAGCCTTGATGTCATGGCAGCACCGCAATGCGTCAGAAATTTGATAAAACTAAACTTGAATTTAAATGAAGACATTTTTATTTAACCAGCCTACAAAACGCTGGCGACGTTGAAATAACGTATGAAAAAGGCAGCTAATGCTGGCTGGATAAAAGCGACGATTTTTGAAATGACGATCTTTCCACTATCACTGTGATTCCCAGCTAGCAAACCATAACTTTTTATACTGTTTAGACTTTAGAGTATAGACGTCGAGTCAAAAAAAGGACTGTTTTGGTGACTGGAATACGATTCGGCTTGAGGAATGTACCACTCCTAGTTATATAAGAAAGCCTTGTCATGCGAAACAAATCGATTTCACGCACTCAAGCACGAAATTCTAGGATTGTGGTGATCAGGCGTAAAGCTGAAGGTTGTGCGCCCGCAGTAGCTGAAGCAAGCCAACCAATAAGATACGTCATAACAGTGACGATTAAGTTTCACTCAAGCAACAGCGTTGAAAAAAAACTAACAGAAGTACGCATGAAATACATCACAACAGATGGGAGGTTACTGATTGGTGAAAGCGAGCTACAATTTAGTTATATTACCAATGACAAAAATGCAATAATAAAACAACAATGAGGCTGCAACCGAATGGATAAGTTATAGTGACGTGTAAAAATGACTTTGATACGAAAACGCGAATACAAAAATCAAAGCAGTTGAAGTACAAGAAATAGCAAAAAATGAATAGCAAATGCGACCTACCATCACACATTTTCCCATCTGAGTTCAGGGTATAGCCTGGCGAGCACATACAAGAATAGCTGTAGTGGCTGTTGACGCATATGTCCGAGCAATTCCCATTGTTTTCCGCACATTCATCAAAAACTAAACAACATAAAATGTTGTTTTATATTATTGGAACTCTTCCTTACGTTCGTTTGCATTATAGGGTTAACAACCAAGCACAATGAGCTTTATTTGAATCGTTTTGAGACATAAAAAGATGCGCCGTTTGTAGGATCACGATCTCCCGCAACGGACGTAGATCTGATAAAGGGCGACTACCCAACAATAATGATATTAAACGCTGATTCATCAACTGAAATATTGACCATAGTAAAAAAAACTACACATTGCATAACACTCACAGCATTTGTTGGGACCTTGTGTTTCGTCATCACCATGGGGACAATTGTGATGGTGATTGCATAACTGAGATTTGTGGATGCATACACTGCTGTTTGAGCACTGATAGCTCGACGTTGGATCGCAATCTACATCAATATCCAAGTGTTAAGCAAACTAAAAATCCGAACCTGGCTTGAATTGAAAATTTACAAAAGGAACGATGACTTCAAAGTTCAATCTTGTTGAAAAGAAGCAATCTTCCTGGCGTCAGCACTATCTGACTACTCACTATAGAGAAGCAAGCATTGTGTTTCGCTAACCATACCGGTGTAGCCTCCACACTAGTCATTAAGACTTTTCCAAAAACATGTGTTTCTCGGCAGTCGAGTGTAGCAAGAACTGACAGCGATAGACACGTGTTTCGCTGGGCTCATCAGTATGCCACTAATTCGTGCCACATAGTTCTCAACCCCTGCCTTTGTCAGTCAATTGAATCCTTACCTTTTGTGATTCAATTGACTGACAAAGGCAGGGGTTGAGAACTATGTGGCATGAATTAGTGGTGCGATACTGATGAGACCAGCCATGGCCAACTGGAGATGCGGCCTGATTTGTAACATTTTGCAAATTTTGATTACAGCTACTGCTGGTGCTTGACTGACATTTTTTGAGATGTTTTTACTTTTTGCGGTTTCCTAATGACATAAAACTTTTTTGTTGCCTTGGGGAAGCTTGGTCCTTAGCAAGCAGTAGCAAATGAGAAAAAGTAAGTTGAAAAACGCAAAATCAAACTGTTATTGAAAAATTAACAGTCTGACTAAAATCTTCGAAATCAAATTTTCTTTGTTTTTCAACATGTGAGGATGTTAAAACCTGTTGTGTCATCTGGGGAAAAGAGTAAAGAAAGCGTAAAAATCTAATTTTTAGAAAAATTTATTTAAACGTTTGCCCAAAGTTAGAAAAATCTGGAAATTTCCGCAAAATGTGACAAATCAGGCCGTATCTTTAGGTGGCCATGGACCAGCCTAATGGGCGAAACACGTGTCTATCGCTGTCAATTCTTGCTACACTCGACTGCTGAGAGACTTCAAACTTAGTAAAATAATTTTTGAAATACTCAGTTAATACTTAAATATATTTTTATATTTGAAGGATGAAGCTTTCCTCCTTAGCGAGTTGATCGCCTCATAAAAAAAAATTAAGACAGCATCAAAGCACTTTGTCACTTAAAATAAAACGTTGAGACATTTCAATTATCACCTCCAGGAAAATGACAATGTGATTCATCCAAACCATTGGTGCAATCCTTCTGTTTATCACAAACACTATCCAAGGCTACACATTGGCCGTATCCGCAATCAAACTGGTTTCTTTCACAATGCGCTTTTGATGTGGCTGCACAAAAATTCGAGATAAATTACCGCCAGTATAATTAACGTAGTTTGTTTCCAAGAAAACCGAGTCTTTTACAGAAATTGGTCACGCGTTTAAAGCAGAGCTTCTCGCACGGAGATAACCCCCTCGGGGTTAGTAATCAAAAACACACATTCAATGAAACAGAAAAATCAGACTGTATAGTCCAGGGATGGCCAAATAATTTTGGCCATGATCCACTACCGCTAAATTTGACAACTTAGAGATCCACAATGAGCTGAAGATGTGCATTTTTCCATTTGTACCATACAAAAAACATGCAATTATTTGTGTACATCTAAAACAAGGCGTGTGCTGTAATAAACAGGCCTGGTATTAGTGAGAAAAATGATGAGTGGGCTTTGATTTTACAATACTATCGAAACGTGGTTTCCTGCTACTTACAGCGATTCTTACAAGTTCATGAAGATGAGTATTAGTAAGTCGTGTTCTATGGTTGTTTTTCACAAAATTCATTGCTGAAACAACGATTCACACAGGTAAGTGGAGCCAAAGCAAGTAAGTAGTCTTCTAGCTAGCCTAGCAGTAATTGGGTACCTTTCCAAGCTTACAAGTGATGACCAAAACACATTTGAGTCTAAAATAGAAATCTCATTTCCTTTGAGACTGCACAGCTCTATCTGTATTTGAGGCACCAGTAATGCATACTCAGCTGTAAGGTAGGTTTTCCAACTGCCATTAACATCAGTGGACAGTGGATGTGACACAAGGTCTATGACTGAACTGATTGCATAAAATTGTTGGCGATTCCTATACTATGAATCCCTGATAAAAGCCTTAAAAATATATATTATGTAGCGATCTGTTTCCGACGGCCCTCCCTAATATATATAATACATAAAAATATATATAGGCCTTATAGACTAAAACAAAAACAAAAATTTAAGCAAATTTTAAAATAAATACTTTGAAATTTTTTTCAAAGCTAACTTGAAAGATCCACAAAAAAAGTTGAAAAGATCCGGAACCGGATCGCGATCCGCCATTTGGCCATGCCTGGTATAGTCCATGGACAAGAGAGAGAGAGAAAAAGAGAAACACGCTGAACAAAGATCACTATTATAAGTTATGATTGCAAAGAACAATGTGGGCAAAAAAGAACACGTGAAAAATGAGGCAGACAAGGTCGAATGATGAAAGATGCGATGGACAGAATGAGATAGAGAATAGGAGTGAGGACAATCGTTAAAAGAAAATAATCGGCTACCCTCCCGTCCCTTACAATTGGGATAAAAACCGGATATGAAAGATGATGTTAAAGTCGTTCAAGATCCTTACTGCAATTAAATTCATCGGAGCCATCCGTGCAATCATCGTCACCGTCGCAGATCCACGAAAGAAGAAGGCAATCCTTCGGCCCGAAGTGGTGTGTTCTGCACTTGAAAAGACCAGGAGGGCATCTGTGAGAAAAAAGGACTGTTGGTTATATAAGTCTTGCTGACCTCATTATGAAACAAAGACGACGTCACACTGCAATGTACATTGAATGTGTGCAATGTATTATTGAATGTTATTTACTACCCAATGCATAACTGTGCACTTGTGCAGGCACAGCTTGCGTTGTTTGAAAGTGGGCTAAAATTTGTTCTTGTTTCAGTATTTACCGCTCAAGAATTTAGGTGAAATTTTCATAATACTTTCAAAATATGAATGACCTTCTCAAGTTTTCATAATCTTAGCGGAGCTTGACATAACATCACGCGCACGCACATTTCCTTTCACGACAGATACACACGATTTTTTCGAAAATTGTTAAAAATTACATAATACGCAAATGCCAACACGTTCGAGCGAATCAATGAAACCAAAACAAAATCAGTTCACGTGATTGCAGAATGATCACCCATGAAGCAGATCAACACTCCAACTTTGAATTTGACAGCGCTATTTCTGTGGTGAGTCATTGTTTGAAGAAACACAACTTTGTTCATTGCAACTCACTTAAACTTATTCTCGCCGCAAGATAAGCTAGCTGAGGTTGACGGCAACAAACAAGTTAAATTTCGGCATTTGTACGTTAAACTAGGTCTACAAATACGTCGCCATGACGTTTCGAAGAAATTTTGTCAGCGAAAGATTAGATCGTTCACATTTTTTTACTTAAACTACGTTCTGGCGGGAACTCGTTTACACAAGGCTATAAAAGAAAGGAGAAACTATGGCCACATCAAGGATGGGTGAAAATCATTAGCCACGTGTATAAGTCATCTTTCACTGAATGTCATCAGTTATCACTGTCCACACACCAAAATTTGAAATTTTACATTAATGCAAAGTCTGCAGACATTGCATCAATTTAAAAATGACGGATTTTGCTGTCTGGGTACAACTCGAATGATCTTCGTCTATAGATTGTTTCCTATGTATGTTTTCAGATGACATTGAGATAAGATATACAGTAAGCCAACTACGAATCACCCAACCAGCCATGTTACTCGCCAATTTAATTAAATGCCAGAAAAAACGTTCGGGTTTCGCATATTTTGCAACCATCTTTTTGGAGTGTTACTGTATGTGCGCAAAGACTAAAATTTGGGTGAGCTACTGGTTCGGAAAACTGGCGATTGCTTTTGCACGCTTATGTACCACACTTGTTCCAGGCCCTTGTGCGTACTTGCTTCCATCACAGAATGAACAGTAACATTTTAAGATACATGAAATCTTAAGTTAATCGATAAAATGACGACGTGAAACACGATAAGAAATCAAACTAAAAATGACAGTTGGGAATCTGCATATACAAAAGGTGGTGGGACGACAATTATCACCTACGCTGCTGAACTGTCGTTTTCCTATTGACAACCTAGTAACTTCTTTGAGCTAATATTGAATCACTTGAAATCAAAAAGGAAAAAAAGCAAGTCAAGAAACTGAAGCAAGTTTAGACTCGACAAATCTCGTTTTCGAAGCAAGTCAATATATGCCAAGCAAGTTAAGTCAACATACGCAGAAGGTCCGATGCATTCGTCTTCGTCAGAGTTGTCGGCACAGTCGGGCTCGTCATCACAAACATATGACTGCGGGATACAGCGGTTCTCCTTCTTGCACTTGAACGTTCCAGCTACACAGAATGTCCGTTCAAAAAATAAACTTACAAATAATAGTCGAGTCTGGGACAGTTGTTAAAGGTTTCATCACAAAACTATTAAACGCTCGACCCAAGAACGGAGTAGGTGTTCGTAAAAAAGCTCGCCTTGACACAATTTGGGTGGACAGCTCCTTTCATCTGATCCATCTGCGCAGTCATCTTCACCATCACATTTCCACTCCCTTGCAATGCAATCTTTATCATCGCATTGAAAGTCGTCCCCCTCACAAGATTGGGCCTGAAACAGTTATTTGAAAAGATGAATGTTGTAACCATGGTTGCAACCCTTAAGCAAATGATGTGCTGGTTGTCTGACCAAGTGAAAATGATGATGGTATCTCTGCGGCCTCGGAGAGTGATTAGGCAGCTACACACAGCAAAATTTGCCACTTATGTTTCACTTCAATGTCGCTACACCCTGAAGCGATGTAAAATGGGCAAAGTTTGTTAGCTGGGATATAAGCTATGTGAAAGGGTACAAGCATACTAAACGTTGTGGCATAACATTTATCAGTTTATATTTTGCTGCCATTTTCAAACGGAATGGCCCGTTTCGGTGAGTCCGATTTGGTGAGTCCGATTTGGTGAGTCCGATCCCTATTCAGTGATTTTTTGAATTTTTTTTTAAATAATTGGGTACCGTAGCCTAATTAATTATCATTGCCGTTTTAGGGTTAGGGGTTAGAGGTTAGGAGCTCACCGAATCGGACTCACCGAATAGTAGCAGACCCATTTTCAAAAAAGGGTGTGGTGCTCAGCCGATGAAAAGTAAAAGCAGAAACGTTTGAATTGTATTAACGTTTCGCCAATGCTTTGCACACTATGGAAATTATACAAATCCTCAGGGCAAATGACGTTCAACACAAAATTTAAAAAATGTAAACGGGAAGTGACGTTCTTATGTCAGTTTTAAAGCAAATAAAATTTAATTCAGTAATAAATTTATAAATTAACTGCTGAATAGTTATTTCACTGATAAAATCTCTTTCTTACCGGGCAACCCTTTTCATCGCTCTTGTCCATGCAGTCTTGGCTTTTATCGCATCTCCAAGTTTTGGGTATACAGCTGCTATTGTCAGCACATTGGAACTCGTCGACTGTGCACGTAGGCGAGGCTACCATTTACATTTGATTCATGAATTACTCGACAGCACTAACGAGTAAGTGAGAACAACTATCGTCAAGTCACAGACTCAAAAATGCAGAAAAGTGTCCAAATTAATCACCATGACGTTTTGTTAATTTGTACCATCAACACTTCGACAAACAATTACGAATACAGAAGTAAATGTAGTTTATGTTGTTGTTTTTTTTCTGTTTACATCACGCGATAAGTGCAAACTACTCAGAATGAACGTTTTTTAGGACAAACGCTGTTGTAAATAAATATACAGTACAGTGCTAAAAGTTATGGAACAAAGCAGGGCAAATGAATCACAGTCGCAAGAAAAAAACCCAATGAAGTAAATTATCACACACCAGAAAGACAATGAAACGAACCCAGCAACGAAAGTGTCAACAAGACATAATTGAATCAAGTTTCGAAACTTGACTAATATCATTGTTGCTTTTGCTTGGTGACTCAGTGACTGGAAAATAAAAAAGACAGTGACTGGAAAATAAAAAAGGGGACTCACTGCAGTTGAGTTCGTCGGAATTGTCGCCACAGTCGTCATCGCCATCGCACACCCACTCCCTTACTAGGCACGCGTCGTTGCTGCACTGGAAGTGCGTAGTGAGGTTGCACGATTTATCTGAAGAGAAAGCAAACGTGTCAACAAAAGATCAATCGTAAAAATTATAGACAGATTTTATATGTTATTTTTCACTCTTTCTGGTTGCCCAACTTGAACAACAGGCTAAACGAATTTGTCAACAAAACAAGGTGGAATCGACAACACAGAACCGCGTGCTATTTATCAACTACGTAAGGAAACACGAGATGAAATAAAAGCACTTTCACAAATAGACACAAATAATTGCAAGGTGACTGTGAATCCTGCTTGAAAAGAATCTGCACTTTAGACTTGAAATGATAAACGAGAATAAGGTATAAGTACCACAATCGAAATATAGCAGTCCAGGACACAACAAGTGCAAATTGAAAACTTGTCTCAAAAGAATAAATAAAAACTTTGCATGTTGAATATGCTATATAGGGATTTACATTTTATTAAATTATGATCATTATCAAAGGATATGCTTTGTTACAACTTTTCTTTTGTCTACATTTTATGAGATATACTTCATAGGTAAACTGGCAATCTCTTTCTGTGCATAATGAACGCACGTTTTCCAAGCCGCGAAAGGTACAACTCATGCCGGTGTAACGGTCCAGGAGTTACTGCGGTCTGAAAGTTACCGTAACTTCTGGACCGCGTATACGCAGTCTGAAAGTTACTGCCAGTCCAGAAGTTACTAAAACAAAGTTTTCAGATTTGACGCTTGCAGCAGATTTGTATAAATGATTTCAACATTGGAAACATGTTGAACTTAAAGACTTATCCACCGTCGCATCTTAACAACATGATTTACAGCAGAAACGTAATTGGGAATGAAGCGAAAATAAGATGAAAGTTAAAAGATGAGTTTTGTACCAGAAGTTGTTGCTGTTTTGGAATGAAATTTGAATTTGTAACCTAACAATTTACGTAGGCTATCATTTTAACCTGATTTGTTTGTATTATACCATTTGAAGTTGTGTCCGTGCCTTACGTGAGTTGGCAAATAGGCTAAATTTGCATGGGGAGGTGATTGACTAGATGACCACTTAGCCTATAGTCTTTTGCTGTCATCCTGATTTTGCTATAATGCAACCTACGATTCACAATGTAGTATTATGAGTGTTTTATTGACTCGTTGTAGGCTATGGCTCTGTTGAAACAAATAATTTAATTGATCATCGCTGCAAACATTTCAAAGTTTAAATCGTGGCTATACGTGAATCGGTGGCATTTAATAAGCTATACAGGCCTTAATATATCGTGCAAAGTTTGCATTTGAAGGCTGACTTGTTAGCCGCTGGTCTTGAGTTGTAGTTGACGAACATAGTCTTTGACTATATTTTATGTAGGCCTATTTCATGAAAGTTAAAACCAAAGTTTTCCAGTGAATGAAGCACTGAGTCTATTTTTGGTCTGGTTTTTCATAACTACCGTTTTGAAGAAATATAAAGTAACTTAGGCTAAATGTAGGCCAACCGGTAGTCAAAACGCCATCAACCTTCAGTGATTAGGCTTTTACGAAAGTGTTGAACACTTTGAGATTCCAATGAATTTCCGTTGGACTCCCATCGAAAACACGTGGTACGAAACTTAAAGTCTAGAATTATGGTTTCGTGGTAAGAATATTTATCCTTGGGATTCATCTTTCGCATACTTGCAGAGGGTTTAATCTACTGACCAAGTGAAGTTTCAGACCATTTACAAGTTTTCCCAAAAGAATTTCGAAAAAGCACACCCACTTACAATAGCAGTAACTTTTGGACTGCTTCTGCGGCGTTGCAGTCTGGAAGTTACTGTCAGTCCAAAAGTTACCAGCGGTGCCCGGCGTTTTCACAATCGATAGAAAAGCGAAAATTGTTTCAACTAAGTGTAATGAATTCATTGCTCTCAAACTAATGCAAGCTTTTCAGTTAACATTACAAAATACTTATAATTATTAATCTGACCTTTTGAGAGGTTAAAAATTCAATTATCTTTCAAAACAAAATTAAATAAAATTTAAATGAAATATTTGGCAACTCTTGTAACTTTTGGCATGCAGTAACTCTTGGACCGCTACACCGGTGCGATTTCAAAGGTTTCGTTTCTATTGCATAAATATGCCTTGGTTAATAAGTAACCAACAGGAAGTCAAACATCTTAACCGAAAGAGAAGTTAACAACATTGTAAATAAGTTAAGTAAACACTCTTAGCAAAGTCAATTGCATGTAAACAAGCAGTGATTTAGTCCGTAAGCTTAGTGAGCAGAAACTGAGAAAAATACCATAAACATAAACAAACTGTTGACGTTTGTCATGAGAAGACAACTGGTGTCAGTCGCACATATTCAAAAATTACATTGGACAGCATTGGACCATGTTTGGTTGCAGAACATGATTTAATCTTGTCTCACGTCGGGTTCACGGAAATACAGAGACGGTTGAAGAATTTGAAATTAGGCTGATCCGTGGTCACATTCGAGGTTTGGTGTGAATAGAAATGCTTTCCAACTTCCGTTGACACGTATCCACGCCAGTCAGGCAACATTACTAAGCGGATAACGTTTTTAATCTTTTTAACGTTGGTTGATGTAATATTCATAGCAGAATTTATGTATGAAATTAGCAAATAAAAACAAATTAAGCAACACCAGAGACACAACGAAACACCGTTACAAAGCAGATCACGAATGTGACGTAACTAAAGATCATACCACTTCTAGCCAACCAATCAGAAGTCGTAGTTTCATGGCAGACAACGCTGCGGACGAAAAACGATGAGGCCATTGAAAAACGACGTAAAATTACGCAACAATGATGGTCGCCAGTAATAAATAGACACTTTCTTCTTTGAGCCGTTTGTACAGGTAATTCCGTCGGGAAAGGGTGAAAAAAGGTTGTTCACGCCCTTTCGCATGGTCTATTGATCAAACAAAATTTCCACTCAAAACAAAACTAAAATCGGACAGGATACATGGCCAACACATTCCTTCTCAACATTGAAGTTTAACTTTAAAAAAATAAATAAACTTAAGCATGCATTTCCAGATGTCAGCATTTGTAAGGAAAAATTTGAAATCAACCGTTTGGCATTTAGAGATCCACAGATCAATAATCTAAGTTTTCAGGGGCGACTGAAAAAGACAACTAACAAAAAAAAACTATTTCATATAACCCAAAAATCGCCACTGATGAAAGCAATTCAAATCAAAACAAAATTTAATAATTGATCACTAAACGATCATAATTCATAAACAGTTAGGTCATATATATGTTAGTGACAAGGCCATCCCACACAATTTTTTCGACCCCCACAAACATTTTAACAAAGTTGTTTAAATCTAAACTAAGTTAAAATAAAAAAACTTTGGACGAAAATGTAACGTTTTTTTGACAAACATTCATAAGCCTGAACAATATTTGCCACAATTCGTTTCGAGTTGAATTCGAGTTTCTGGGAAATTTACTTACAAAATACAAAAAAATTGCCCTGAATACAGAAACACCAACCAACGGCTTCTCCAAACCATGCGGCAAATGTGCACAATGCGGTAACCATGGAGCGCATAAGCCTATGATAAAAAAATGTACCTCTATTAAATGTTACCCCAACAAAAATTTCAGTCTTAAACAAAAATTAACTTGCCAAAATTACGGAATATACATTGCAACGTGCACCATATGTCACGAACACTATGTAGGCCAAACCATCACAAAGTTTTCCACACGTTGGGCAACACACAGATCTATTTGGAACAGTTTTAATTACTCTGATGTATCCGGTGACAAAGCAGCATTATTGAAACATTATGCAAAATTCCACAACAGTGAACTAAAAAAGAAACCAGCTCTGGCAGACTGCTTTGTTGTTACTTTCGCTGAACAACCCAGCAAACAATTTTTAGACATCGCTGAAGATAAATGGCTACATAAAATCAAATCCTCCATTAACATACAAAAATTGATTCGACCAACCACTTAGTCTGTTTTGATTAATCCTATGTCATCAGCAACCTCCGACCCATGTAGTGTAGCTTATTCAACCATGCCCATTCACACTTTATTCTTTTTGGCGTTATATCAACGTAAACTTATGGCAGTGGACTGTAAACTAAACTGCGCTTTTCTTTGTATTCGTCTTGTTGAACGATTGTAATTTACTTGATAAATGATAATGCTCTTGTATTTCTTGATTTTTGTACCAGTATATTGTTGAAAATCGTGGAAGAACACCAGTTTCAGATTTAGGCTTGCAGGTTTTGATTTTAATTTCATGTAACCATTTATTTAAAATAGAATTTGCATGCGTGTTGATAATATCGGAGTTTGCTTTATTTGTTCGTTTTACGTATTTTTCAAATTTTCTTTTTTTCATGTGTAGCTTCTTCTTCGTCGTATGAGCTGTTCTTCTGGACTATATGTTTGGGCATGATGTCATCAGCCACCCGACAGTCTCGTCATCCAGGGCCTTCAGTCCAAGCGCTCCATGTGGTGGTTGATGGATTGGGCAGTCATGGACGACATGATCTACTGTCTGGTCTGTGACGCCACACTCGCATCCCGGTGAGGGAGCCAGGCCCCATTTGCACATGTCTGAACGAAAGCGACCGACGCCGGTTCGTAGGCGGTTAAGCCGGACCCACGCAAGTCTTGCGAGGGACATCCCCGGAGGGTGGGGATTGACGTCGGGTAGGAAATCACAGAGTCGGGAGGTGTTGTTTTGCCACTCCATGTTCCATGTGTAGTTCGTCCAGTGTGCCGCACTTATTCCAAGATCTTCAACGTTGTTCAGAAGCTGTCGTGCGGCGGGCACAAATGGGCGTCTTGATTTCAGTCGCTGCTGTCCTCCAGGTAGGCGCTGGAATGTACTGTGGAGGAGGTGGTCGGGGTCCAGTGCGCGACGAGCAAGGGAAATCATGGCTCCTTTACGGCGAAGTTCAGCAGGTTGGATGCCTGCAAGGATGGGAAGGCAGTCCGTTGGAGTGGGACGCAGGCATCCAGTCACAGTGCGTAGTGCGTCATTGATGGCGGTGTCAATGTGGCGGGTGTGAGAGCTGCGGCACCACACTGGTGCGCAGTACTCAGCGGTAGAAGGGACGAGGGCCAAGGTAGCTGTGCGAAGGGTTTTCGCATCAGCTCCCCAGCCGGAACCCGCCAGCCGCCTTAAAAGTGCAACGCGCGCAGATAGTTTTTTGCGCAGTGACTCCAGGTGTCGTCGGTACGTGAGTGACCTGTCCAGGGTTACGCCGAGCCGCCGAGGTAGGTGGGTTCGGCGCAGTAGGGGAGGTGTTCGTCATCGGTGGTAATGTTGATCTCACGTTTTGCTTCCTTGTTGTTTAGGTGGAAGGCCGCCGACACTGTCTTTGCCTTGCTGAGCTGTAGCTTCCATTTCTGGAGATATGTTGATATACAATTTGGGTAGAGAGGTAACTGTTTATATGTTGATATAGTTGACATGTCCTGGCTTAGGTTCCTCTCCATTGACTGCCAATCTCCGACTGGATGCAGGAGAGCCAGATCGTCTGCGTAAGCATACTTCCTGGAGATGGTGTCAGGCAGGTCATAGATGTAAGTGTTAAAGAGGAGGGGAGCCAGGACAGAGCCCTGTGGAACGCCGTTCCTGAGTCGACGTAGTCTACTTCGTCGGCCGCTACCGGTGGAAAGGGTAAAGCTGCGGTTTTGCACAAGTTCCATAATCATATGGACCATGTGCCTGTCAGGAAGGAGACGGAGTAGTTTGCAGGTAAGGCCGCTGTGCCATACAGTGTCGTAGGCAGCCGTGAGATCGACAAACACGGCGCCAGCCTTCTTTTTTGCCGAGAAGCTGTCCTCGATGTCTTGGGTCATCAGAGTGACCTGGTCTACAGTTGATCTTCCGTGGCGAAAGCCGGCTTGTTCCCGAGGGAGCTGAGGGTCTATTATCGGTTCGACACGGGCGTAGATAAGTCTTTCGAGTATCTTGAAGGGGATACAGAAGATGAAGATGCTATTACTATAGCGAAATCGATTCTTACTTAATAAATAACACTAAGAGGTTAGATTGTTGTGCAAATGCCAGCATTTGATGAACGCAAAATAGCAGTACCGAGTTGACAAAATAAAATTATCTTCCATTTCGAAACATGACCATTATGAGTTATGATCAAACCAAAAAATTTCTTCTCAATGCAATAGCCAATGATAAAAACTGAATACTTGTCCAACAAGCCAACAATTAAAACAAAAAGGAAGGTGAAAAAGTGTGATGGACAAAAGGAGGTAGAAAAAAAGGAAGCAGCAACCACCCCTACTAGCAGGGAAAAAACCGAATTCGGACGATGATGATAACAGGTCTGCAGGACTTATTACAAGTTCCAAGTGTTGATGACAATTGGCAATCACAACAAATAGACAAACGAGCTACCACACCTAGAGTATCTAAAGTTAATTCCTCACCTATAGATAAACTATTGCTAACTTTCAAAATTCACCTACCACAACCAATCTCATCAGAGCTGTCTTTGCAATCATCTTCACCATCACAGACCCAATTCTTCCAAATACAACGATAATTTTTACAAAGAAACTTGTTTTCTTCTTCCAAGCACCTTATTTTCTCAGATTCTGAATAAAACAACAAAATTAAATTCCTACTGTGTATATAATTACTACAAGTCATTGTATTTGTCACATCGTCATCAATTCATCATCCTCAAAAATATAAAACTCAACTTGATGTAACCTATAGCATACTAAGTCAGTTTCTTCCTCTAAACAATATATATCATAAACCTGGAATTGTCAACTAAACATCCTTGGAAAATGATTAAAGTTGCTCTTGCTCACACTTAGCAAATTTGAGATTAACCACACCATACTACTGCAAACATTAGCACCAGGTTCTGTAAGATTAACCAACAATAGATTCAGTTTTTGAAACAAACAGTATGTACAGTAGTATACTTCAAGCACACTTCTCTATTAACAAAACCACAAAGTGGATGGGAGACTTTGAAAGCAGCCATCTAACTACAAATGAAAACTGTAAATTTCAACACTGAAAGGTAAGCCTTTGTATTTACATCTACTGTATATATACAAAACTGCCAAGAGTAAGCTTCAGATTTGGTTTTACACTGTGTGGTGTGGATAAAGATTTTTGTTGATCAACAAAGCAAACTCTCTACCAAAGCTTAATCAATTAAAACTTACCAACAAAGATTTGCTGTAGCACAAGTGACAAAAATAAAACTACATACAGGCTCCATTGCAATTTACTACAACCACAAAGCAAATGCTTCAAGTAATAGTTGTTTTTTGTAAACATAATCAAATGTAACAGAAAGGTTTTAAAACTTTTAGAAACTTGGCTGTAAAAATATTGAAAAAGTTAGGCTGCCAAGTTGATTATATATAAGGGTCCATTATAAACCAAACAAAAAAATGAATATTTGACTTTATCTGTGTACCGTATTTTACGGACCATAAGGCGCACTTTAAATTCTTTTTTTTCCTCATAAATTGATCATGCGCCTTATGGTCCGATGCGCCTTATGTATGGATCAAGTGCGGTAGTGCTTTATTGCCTACACTCAAAACCAGTACCGATATACTATTATATATGGTCCGGTGCGCCTTATGGTCCGGTGCGCCTTATAGTCCGGTGCGCCTTATGTATGAACAAAAAACTAATCAAAGCAATTTATTGACAGTGCGCCTTATAGTCCGGTGCGCCTTATGGTCCGTAAAATACGGTAATCAACATACTTTAAGTATCATTAGTAATGCCATATAAATGCATAGGTGTAGTCCATGTGCGACGTGCGTATTTGCAACCATTTTTTTCAAGGATCTCTGAAATTCGTATTTGTTATACACTTACTTATGCAGTTACTTTTTTTATTAGAAAGGTAGTTTTATGCTCTTAAGCTTGAAACAATTTGGTAGTATTGTTGTGTGTATTAAAATTACAATAGCGCATATTGTGATTGCTGTTTTAATTCCAAAATAGTCCAAACACCAACTGTCATTCTGGCGAAACAATTCTGCGCAATCCGCTTAATAATCTAAAAATAAAACTCACAAAAATTGTGATAACATTATTCATAAATAAACTGTTACATATATAACTTTTTTTCGGTCAAATTACTTTCAATTGCAAAATGTTTATTTACAAATTTGTGAAGCAGCAATTCTCAAACGTGTTTTGTTGAGGGTGCCCTTTGAAAACTTATAAACATGTAGGGTTTTCTGTTACATAAACATGTTACAAACATTTGCAGCGCCACAACACATTCAAAATTTTGCAAATTTCAAGTTACATAAAATTTGGTTTTAGGATAGTTTGGCTAAATAGTCTTCTAATTAACTTCTAACTGACACTAGCCACACAAACATCTGCGGAACACCATCTACTGTTTCGCAAAAACTCATTTGCTTTACACAATGTGCCTAAAAAACGCATCTGATTTTATCTGAGAAAACTTACCATTGTGACATTGTTTTGAGGTTCTATTACTCAATAAAAAGAAAACAAAAAAATAAACATGTTTGTTGTTTAATTGAAACAAAAGAATCGTGTGTTAACAAATATATACAGTAGTAGAGTAGACTAGGCATTGGTCGCGTTGATCAGTTTCTGCCGGAATACTAAAGCTATGCTCCTCAAAATATGACACTTAAATCAAGATAAATTGTGATTGTTGTAATTATTAGGATACGTTGTCACATAACTTCACTTTTGTTACATTTTTTTGATCTTCCACAAATATTTATAATTACAGAAGACTTTTTTTAACTTGGGAGCACTTCTCAGTTTATTATACTTCTCAGAAGTGCTCCCAAGTTAAAAAAAAAGTTGAAAAATATTGCAATGGTGAAAACACAACACTTTATAAGCAAGAGAGGAGAACCGCGAAAAAACGCTACAACTTCCACGGCGTCCCTGACAAAGTCTCGAGGCACACCAGGGCACCCACTTTGGGAACTGCTGCTAAGGAAAATGAACAATTGCTAAGTGAAAAAGACTAGTGTCGGCAACATATAGCTTTAATCTTAGTCATGGGGCTTTGCATTACAAGCAAATTCGAAGCAAACAAGCTCATTACAGTGTTTCCTTGTATAAAAAACTTCATATTTAAAACGTGCAGAAATAAGATGAGACTAAATCAGTTGAAACTTGAAACCATCACCTTATGCAATAATAGTGTGAATAGTTTACTGCTCATTAGTCAATGAAAAATGGTGTATCAGATACCAGGGGTCGATCTTAACTTTTTTTTTTTCACTAGCCCACTGGACTAATTGCTCCCCGTTTTCACTAGCCCACACGATTTTTCACTAGTCCGACCAGTTTACTGACTTTTCACTTGTCTGATGACGTATTAAGATAAGTGTTTTGGCTTAGACTGAAACTAACTAAAGTAAAGGCTTTCAGATTTCAGTACGCACAAGAGAGCAACAATACGCACAAAAACACCTTCTCGAACTACAGACGCAAACAATGCAATTTTAAAACATAAAAAATAAATGTGGCATGCGATGTGCGCTTAATATTTATTTATGTTTTAATATTACATTGTGTGCAACTGTGCATCTGTAGTACGAGATGACACACCACTCGCCAGGGTGGTACAACACATAATATTCGTTCACTGTCAAATAAAGTGGACTATTGGATGGATTGCGTTTGGTTAGGCCTCTACCGTCAGATCTGTCTGGCTTGTTGGGTCAGCATAACTCTTTAGGTCACGGAAGCACACGCGTTAGACAACTACGCCTTAAAGCAGCCGGCGGCCATCGCGGCCATGGCCGCTAAGTAGTGCTTGAATGACCGCCTGTGCTACCTCCTCTGTCGGCCAAGTTTGGCCGCCGGTTTCTTCTAGCCAATTATTTAATTTCGCAATAGAATGATCGTGGATTAAATGTCGAAAATATGTAGTATCAAAGAGTGACGCAGAATTAGGTCAGCGCATCATAGTCACTACTTTTGTATTGAATATATCCAGCTGCGATCACCAGCGCTGTAAGTCTTGTTTGCAATTCCCGATGTTTATTTTAACGAAGTGCTAATCCGAAGTGCTAATTTACATCGGCTGGCAATATTGTCGTTTTTATATCGATTCAATGTTGTCGGACATTGAATCGTTGTTAAAAAGGAGAACTAGGTTAGTTGACATCCGTGTGTGAAACACGTGTGTTCATAGTTGAGAACGCTGTAGGTTAGTGACTTCACACCTTCAATGGTGACATCATAACGGAATAAATGGTCAGGTTTTATAAAAGGCGGTATGCAGTTGAAACAATTTGCTGAGCTGCGAGCAGTTAAAACAATTTAGGGTCGTTAGATGGTCCCGCAATACCAGATTACAATCCCGATAAAGCATTTAATGCGTGGTACAATGATTCTATTGCAGGACGTCGCCCAGACTTCAACAACGCTAAGTGATCATTTTAACATAGTTGCAAGTTTAATGCTATTTACTTGTGCTATCGTTAATGTATTTTGGCCTCCAAGCACGCAGATTTGGCCGCCGAGAAGGAGCTCTCGGTAGGCCACGATGGCTGCCGGAAAAAAAACACGAGTTTTAGAGCCTGAGTAACATTGAATCAGGATTTGATCACGATATATCAACAACAAAAATGTTAATTTGTTTCGCTAACTGCTGCTTGCTGGGATGCTAGCGTGCTCACTACTACCACGTGTCGTGTCTAGCAAAGTTGCAAGAAAAAAATAGTTACGTGCTTAGTTGAACGACTTTGCAGCCTTCTTTGTTTGCAGTATTTCAGAGTGACGTCGCCAATTTGTAAACCAAAACTTTTCACCGGCGAATATTTTCACTAGCCAATCGGACTAGTACTGCAACATTTCTACTAGTTTGTGCAAATTTTCACTAGCCATTGGCTAGCGGACTAGCGTTAAGATCAAACCCTAGATGCTCAAAAGCTTGTGTCTAATTGGCTAGTTGTGCTGCATCGCATAGGCTACGTTTTAAAATGTAACTATATATATATTACATATGTTACATACATATTACATATGTGTACAGAGATTTACAAGGTTTGGATTTTTTCTATCTTAACACTTAAACATACAGTCTTCGAAATTAGCATATTTTTACTTCGGCAAAAACGTTGCCGAGGCCAAACGGCAAAAGTTGAAATTGCCTTGGCAATTGCTGTGAACGTTTATTACAAAAAAATTGTACCAAAACATGCAAAACAAGAAGCGAAAAATATACTAGAGTAGTCTATCATGACCGCACTGTTTGATTTGTTGTGATGTAATAATACCAAAAGTAGCGATAGAGCGACCAATGCGATTACGCACGCTGTTACGGTGATTCGCGTTAAATAACTCACCGGGGGGGAAAGAAAGTTAGTTTTGGGTTGATTTAACGCTCGAGTCAGCACAAATCGATTTAATTGTTCCAGCGGGATATATTGTGTAACAACAATGCCCAATAAGAAATTTACATTTGTTTTACATTAATTCAACATCTAGAGACATTGAATTATCATAAAATAACGTTAATTGCTCAACCAGGTACCGGTAACAAATTAATAGCTCCCTGCGAGAAGATTGCCTTGATTTACATATACTGTACACTAACATAATTTCGGCAGAATCGAAATCATCAGATGCTGTATCGGAGGATGAGGTTGTCGCATCATCACTGAAATCAGAAACATCAAGAGGCCTATCGCTTAGCTGTAAATCTACACTGTCTTTGTCGTTCGCAATGAAGCGTCCACGTTTTGCGGCTTTCGTGCTTTGATACCCATCCACACGCCTCTTTCGCAGAGCTCCATCAGAGTGTTGACTAAGAATCAAATCTATGGCTTTGGCATAACGACTGGGAGGAATGTGTAACCCCAATCCTAACCTTACAACCGCTCGTGTGGCCTCGGCATTTTTATTGCCGACGCTTATGAGCCATTCATGCATATGCGTCGGCAAATGCCGATTGCCGAAGCTAATTTCGAAGACTGAACATATGTTAATATCATAATCTTGTTAGAACTATGCGTTCCTAACATCAATGGCTATTATGCTTTGATATCCTTTATGCAAGATGTAATGTAATATGGTAACTGTAGTTTCACAGCTATTGCTCCAAGCCACTGGAATTGTAACAGAAAATATAAATGAACCAAACAATCGCTTGAAAATAATCTATTTAAAGTCAGTCTCGCACCGTCGCCATGTTACAATGCCTGGGTGCTGTATAGTTTTCATTATGAATATAGTGCTATAAAAAGCATTCATCTTATTAGCCTATTACAATTGTGGAACTGAGCTTTTTTATTTCATAAGTAATAAACATGGAAGTGGCTATGTTTCCACACTTAATGCCATGGTTACAATCAGGTGTTGCCAGAATTAGGATTAAAGTTAGGAAGGGTTAAGGTAAGGGTTAGAGTTAGGAATAAGATTAGGGTTTTGATCTTTGCCCAGGACTAAACAAAATTTCCAAAATACAAATTTTCATTTTTAACAGCTTTAAATTTTTCTCAAATTAGGGCAGAATTCCTTATCTGGCAACGCTATTGAGGCTATTATTACCAGTGCTTCCACTTTGAAGGATTTTATCCCGAAATCGGGATTTTTCAACGCTTCGAAGGATAAAAAAGGGATTTGAAGAAAAAAAGGATTTTTTAGGGATTTTTAACAATTTTACAAGGAATTTTTGCCTTAAAAAGGGATTTGTTCTTTTTAGCAATTTTAAAGAAAATTTTATTCATATTCCCTTTCAAAAGTTCTAAAAACGACTGGAATAGCGATGATCAGCTGGTTTCCATCGTCACTCGCCATCCGGAACCCCTCTTACTCCCTGTCCCATCCTCGCCTTTCTATCGCTTGATTTCTTTTATCGCCACTTTGGGAATTGGATGTGATTGCAGACTGTAGTGAGAGAGTTAGTTTTCAATTCTTTGAGTTAAAATTAGGTAATCCGTTAATTTACAGTTGAAGTTGAGTAGCAATGACAAAGTTCACTGAGGTTCGACCCGGTTCGACGTACAGTTAGGTATGATAAGCTTTTAAAAAAGTTAAAAGGTTTAGAAAAGTTAGTTTTTGCCTATGCTAACTGATGGTGTCATAATAATAGAGGCTATGTAGTATGTATACAACATGTGTAGTGTACACAGTCAGACTGAGTCAGTATCATGAATAGGCCTATAAGTAGGCTATCCTGGAGTTTTTCGTCAGTCTCAAATGATTGTGAAGGCATTACTGACAAGGGGAAAAAAGAGATAGCCAATAATGTTAAGTTAGCGGCTTAGCGCATCAAGGAAAATTAAACTAAACACAAAAATAAATTTGTTAATGGATGGATAATTCGTTGAAACTGGACATTTACCACCTGTACATTTTTGCTGTTGGGGATAGCCGGATAGGTTAGGAACTCCGGGTAGGAAAGATGAGAGTGGTAATTGGTAAATGATGTCCAGGACTCCAGGTGGTAAATGTCCCAGAACCTACTAACTGACAAGCAGTTTTTTGGCTGGACAGTGAACAAAGGAAGTAAACCATGTTATTGTAAAATATGGGCTGCTTTTGTGCAGCCTACTGTTCTAATAAAACAACGTTGCTTCGACATACCGATGCTACTGAATAAAATCGAGATTAAAATAGCTTTAACTGAGATTATAATAACTTTAAAGTTGTATTAGCACTTTTTTTAACCTAAATAACGTTAAAAATAACCTCGCCTATGAAGGAAATTTTGAAAGATTTCCAACTGAGGAAAAAGGGATTTTTCAGGACAAAAAAGGAAATTGAAGAGGATTTATCAATTGTCAGAAGTGGAAGCACTGATTATTACACTATATAGTGTAAATATAGCCACAGCCAATAAACATTGTTGGTTTAACAATTTTGATCCAGGAATAGTTTGCTACTTTTCTACCGTATGTTGTGTTTTTGACAGAAGTGTTATAGTTGCAATTAATTTAGAGGAATTTCTCACTGACTACTGTAGCCTACTTCAAAAAGCAGTTTATAGGTATGTTGAAAACAAAAATATTTACAATAAATGATAATTTTTTACATATCGTAGCCTATATGGGTATGTATATATACAACAGATCCACATTTTTAACATACAGTAGTTCTTACTAGGTCTCACCAACAGTCATGCTTAAAAAAGTGCAAAAAAATGATCAATGTTAGCCTACTTTTAATGTTGGTTTGTTAAAGTAAGCCATATATAAAGAGAAAATATTTTAGTTTTGAAAATGGCACATGAGTGCTTTGAAACTTTCACTAAAATGTTTCACAGAATAGCACTGGTAGGGTACTGGCGTAGCTGCTGCTATGAGGTACCGTACAGTAGCCTACAACACTGCTGCTACGTACCTACTGTAGTAAATTGCAATTTGTTGAAAAAAGCTAGGTTTCTACGGTACCGTACCAAAACAGTAGTGGAGTCAATTTGATATACAACAAATAGGCTCCTGCTATTACGGACCAACTCTCGCTTCATAGACAATCTGCTTTCAAAGTTTAAACTTGACCCTCATTCCCACCCACTCAAAAACTTCACCTACCCAGCAACAACAACAACAAGCCACATGGCAACAGCCAGCAGCGCTTTTTTCGCTGACACTTTTTTCTCTTTTATTTTTACCGCGATTGCAAATCACGCCACCATCTGACGTTTTCATGCTCACATCGTAGATTTTAGTTTCCCTTGCATCCAGTGTTGGGCGCGATAACTAATTTTTCAGTTAAGCGATAACGATAATCGATAAACGAAAAATGCCTAAAGCGATAACGATAAATCAAAAAAAAGTTAAGCGATAAAATTATCGCCGATAACAATTTTTTTTTTCCTGATTAGCGCTGCCCTATCCCATGCAGAACGAACTGTTTTCATCAACATGACGAACATAATATAGGCTACTGTAAAGGGACAAAACTTTTTGTAAGTTATGCATGAATAGAATCGCAACAGCGGCAGTGGCTATCGAACCTTCAACCTCTTGATCCAGAATCAAACCACTGAAGTAACCGCCGTGCTTATAATTATACCGTCAGATACCAGTTGGATGCTTTTATCAATTGAGTTACACTGCCGCTTACGTGCAGTAGGCAAAATAATTAAATCAAATGAACATACCATAAAAAATTCCAAACTTTGTATTTTGCTTTCTGCTTTAAGGGCTGCTTCTAGCAAAGTCAGCAATAATTGAAAAACTTCCAAAAAACGCAAAATCAAACGAAATTTATTTGTTAACTTTGATTTGCAAAATTACCATTCCGCATTCATAATATTGTTGGTCCACGAAAACTTATGGCGTTTATTATGTGACCGGCTTTTTTATGACTTGTTCATTAGGTTAACATTTTGGTGCTCTCTCACTTTGGGCAGGTGCCCCCCCTCCCTACTTTTTTCGCTCTGGCGAGAGCACTGCACTATAGGCCTAACTGTATTGTTCTTGCATCTTTTCTCGACGGTCATACATAGCCTATCTACTCCATGCTTACTGCATGGCTAATTTTCTTTAACTTTAAACAGGAACAACTTTTAACTTGCCAAGCCCCTAATTTAAGCCTATGCAATAAAATCCCACTCTCCAGAGTCTTGATCTTGAAAAGTGCGGTAAAATGCACGATGCTGCAATCAGAGTTGCGCTTACATTTTAATTGTACATTTCACTCACGATTGCCGATTGCAGCAAAACAACAAGAGAATTGTTGCATGCGTTTCATTGCATTGCAAGTTGCAACTCTAAAAATTATTGTGTTGTCAAGGCCGTCGCTGCAGGGGGGCGTGCCCCCTCCCCTGACAACGACCTGTGCACACACACTTCAGACACTGAAGAAAACTGGTTTCAATTTTAGTTTCATTAACTAGGTGGTTAGTAAAAATATTACTTTTCATGGTTTTTCCACTTGTGTGTTGATCCGAAATAAAATTTATCGGCGATAATCAAATATTGCCTTTGGCGATAACGGTAAACGATAACTGAAAAAATAATTGAGCGATGACGATAAGCGATAAAAATTTATCGCCAATAATTAATTATCGCCGATAATGCCCATCACTGCTTGCATCAGCCCTTGCAGATATAATAATAGCCTACGGTAAGCCTGTATACTGTACAAGAGCGCGGATCCCAGGGGATCGAATGAAATTGAGCAATGAACATCCAATTAAAATTGGTTCACCCTTACACTTTCAGAACTTTTTTAATACTAGCCTATAGCTTTTGGACTGAATTCAAACAAAATTTTTAAACTTTAAACTGTAATATACTAATCTGATGATCTAGTATGATATTTCTTATGACAAGTTTAACAAGCACAGTTGTCAGCTCATGTCTATTATTAGGAATGCCAGTACAGTCACGGTTCAGCGCTTACGATATAAAGCAGTGTTTCCCACTTATAATGTAACAACACATTGTCACAATATCACATCCCCCTTTTTAAGAAAGAATTACCCATGAAATACACAGCACACATTTTTACATCACTCTGCGGGAAAGTCATCAATCTAAGCCAATGATGACTGATCACATGTAACAAAATTCTATCTTCCCGCAGGACACAAAATTATGACATTTCATAATCCTTGAATTTATCAGGGATTTTACGAGATCTGCTAGATCTTCTTAAGTGAGTATCAGGCATTTGTTCTCGGTCCTCAGGGGGACAGTACTCAGTTTCATCTATGTCATGTAAGTTAATAGTTTCAGAAATAGGTTTGGTTTGAACAGGTAGTGTTACATCAATAAACCTTTTTCGCAAATGCATTCTATTGCGCCTGATAATCAAGCCTGATTCAAGTTTGATTAGATACCTGCGAGCATCATAATAGCACTCTAAGATTATACCGTATCTGTCCCAACGTTTGGTGATATTATTCTGTATACATACAGGATCACCAACTTTTAGTGGTTTCAATTGTTTCACACTTTTGTTGTAATAGTCTTCTAGTCTCTCTTTTCTTTTGGCAGCCTCACGATCGACACGGAGCTTTTCATCGTGCCAACTTCTTTGTAACACACTTTTGTGGCAGGGAATCAAGTCTTGCACTGAGTGATTATATAGCATAATTGCTGGAGATAAACCAGTGGATTTATGTGGAGTATTTTTCCATTGCAGCATGCCTTTCACCCATTCATCATTCATTCGCAGTGATTGTCCTTTTCCCTTCCAGCATTTACGAAGTAAGCCCTTAGCCCACTTCACAGCAGATTCAGCAACAGAGTTTCCTTGTGGGTACCATGGTGATGACGGAGACCACTTCACGCCCCACCGCGAAAAGAAATCTTCTAACTCAGCTGAGCCAAACGGTGGTCCTCCATCGCTCCAAAAGTAGTCGCACACAGCTGTGTTGACGAACCATTCACGGAGGAAACCGATAACACAATTAGCATCTGGATGCTTAACTGGCCCTTTAACATCAAAATATCCGGAATACCAGTCAACAATAACTAAGAATTTGTCACCATTTAAATCAAACCAATCAGCAGAGATAATTTCGAAAGGCTGACTTGGTGATGGAAGGTGCTTCAGCGGTTGCTTGGCATGACTGGGGCGGTCATTCTCACACTGCTTGCAACTACGGCAAGTGTTTTCAATATCATTGTCAATATTAGGCCAATATACAACAAGTCGTGCTCGAGCCTTTGAGCCTTCAATACCTCTATGGCCAGCATGCAATTCAGAAAGCACAGACTTACGCAACTTTTGCGGGATCAACAATCTTGTGCCCTTCAGTATAAAGTCATCGTCACTGAGCAGTAGTTCATTTCGAACATTCCAGTAAAGATGCAACTTCTCGGGTAGGTTGAACTTCTGTTGAGGAAATCCTTGAACAATTTGATTTTTTAACAGCTGATATTCAAGGTCATTTTTTGCTTCATCACGAACTCGCTCAAGGCGAAAAGAGCATTCAGCTTCTTGAGCTTTTGCAATTCTCATAGTGTTCATGTTAAACTGTTGCAGGTCTTGATCAATTTGGTCACTCTTGTCAGGTTGGTCTACAGGGTGCCTGGAAAAACTGTCAGCAACTTTATTCTGTGAGCCTGGTATATGCTCCACAACAAAGTTAAAGTCCATCAGTTTTATCAGACATCTCAAAATCCTGGTGTTGTCTACTTCATCAAGGCGACGTTTATTACAAATAGTGACCAACGGTCGATGATCGGTAAAAATTTTAAACATTGTGCCTGCCAGAAAAATTTTACACTTTTTTGTCGCATAGACAATGGCTTGTAGTTCTAGTTCAATCGGAGCATATCGTGTTTCAGCTGGTTGCAACGTTCTCGAACCAGTCTGAATGGTCTTCCAGGATTTATCTGATTGCTCCTGTTTTAAATAAAATCCGAGACCATTTTTTACGCTAGCATCAGTAAACAATTGCAATGGTGCACCTGGTCTATAATAACCAATGGTTTGCTCACTTGCCAAAACTTGTTTAGCCTCTTTAAATGCTTGGACATGAAATTCATCCATTTTGAAAGGTTCATCTGATTTTTTCAACAATGGACGAAGAGGTTGCATGACTTTTGCTAAGTCACGATTAAAAGGTGCCAGTTGATTAGCCATACCTTGAAATGACTGCAAATCTGTCAAGCATTGTGGTTGTTTGAAATTAGAAATTGCTTTGAAAATTTTGTCCTGCATCTTATAACCATGCTCATTAAGCACAATACCAGCAAATTTTACTTCCTTTTGAGCAAAAGTAAATTTGTCTTTATGCAGACGAATACCACTTTTTCTACATTTATGCAGAAATTTTTTGACATGATTAACATGCTCAATTAAGTCATTCGAAGAATATACCACATTGTCATCTACTACCTTGTGAGTGTTGGTCAATCCATACAGCTCCTCAGTCATTCTACGATTGTAGTGTTCGCTGATTGAGTTTATCCCAAAAGGTGCTCTTTCGTAACGATACCGACCAAAAGGTGTAATGAAGGTTGTAAGAGGCTTGCTTTCTTCAGCCAATTGAATTTGATGATAGCCTTTCCATGCATCAAATGTGGAGAAAGTTTTGGCTTCATCAGCTTTGATGCTTTGTGCTACTTCCAGCACACTCGGCGTAGTGTAGTGTTCACGTAAACAATACTTGTTTAAATGGCGAAAATCGACACAGAGACGTACCTTCCCATTAAATTGTCCATTTTGATTTTTCTTTGGCTGGATGACAATTGGATTCACCCATTCTGTTGGGGTGGTCACTGGTGTGATGATGCCTTCCTTCAGCAACTCATTAAGTTCCTCTTGTAGTGCATTTTCGTATGCCACCGGAATTCTTCTGGCTTTTGTAACACAACAAGGAACTGCTCCTTCTACCAGTGAAATCTTAAACTTCTCCCCTTTCATTGGTGGTTGGCTTTCAAACACGTCCTTATATTCGGAGAGCAACTGCTGTTTCGCTTGCTCAACACTGTCATTTACAGTGGTATTTACACCAAATGGTACATCATTTAAAACCACACTACCAATCCCATAAGAAACAACAACATTCGATTGAATTTGTAGCTCCGGATTTCGATCAGCTTGTGTTGTGATGTTGACAATACCCAGGGATTTTGACACATCAATTGCAAGCAATGGTGTTTTGACACTTTCAAACACAACCAATGTGGATTCAATTTCTTTCTGTCCAAATTTAAATGTGGCTTCAACAAAACCCAAGGATGACATAGTTTCTCCAGTTGCAGTTGCAGTATTGCACATGTCTCTGGTAGGTTTAGTTAGGCTATTTTTTGTCAAGCCTAAATCCAGCAAGCTGTTTGGTCCAATCACTGTCCAGTCAGAACCAGTGTCAATAAGAAATTCTTTTTCATGGCTACCCCCTGCTGCAGTGTAAACACCAACACGTACAGTTTCAGTTTTAGTACCAATATGAGAGACCACAGCTCCTGATTGTTTATGCTGCTTTTTCTTTGCAAAGCACATACGTTCAAAATGGCCAATTTTGCCACAGAAATTACACTTTTTATCCCCAGCGGGACATTTAGGGCCATGATGCCCTCCACATTTTTTACATTCTTTAGCCTTATTGCCTTTTGATAAGGTAGGTTTGAATGGCTTTTGAAAAAGATTTACTGACCTTTCAGTTGAAAATGTTTCTTCAGTCTTTTGGACAGCTTCAAATGCTTCCATGAGTTGGATTGCTTTTGCCAAAGTTAAATCAGAACCAGCTTCAAATAATTTTTTCTGTGCAGCTGGACTATGTATATGAAACACTATCTTATACAGCAAAAATTCATCAATGATAATTTGTTTGTCATCATCACAGACTTTTGAATCAAATTTGCAAGGTGCAGCCAAACTTACAATTTCAGCATAAAATTGCTTGAATGATTGATTGGGTCGTTGCTTGCAGTCTTCAAAGGCATGCCTGCAAATCCAAACTCCATCTGATATACCAACAACATCAGATAATGATTTTAAGATCTCTTTCAGATTCTCTCTTTTATCATTAGATAACTGCAATCGTAACGCAGATATCCTAACAAATGAAGATGATGTCACTGAGGCTTCTAAAGCAGCCCATTTAGTTTCCCAACTCACGGTTGTCTCTTCAAAACCTCCCTCTCTGATAAAATTTTCAAACTGTCTTTTCCATGTCAAGAATGCTTCTCCCATGTGGACAGATAAATCCAAGTCTTCCTTCACGAAAACTTTCTTCAAGCTCCAATCAAGCTTAGCTGGTGCCATCTCTGTACAGGTTTAGAGCGGCGACGCCATGTTATATACTAATCTGATGATCTAGTATGATATTTCTTATGACAAGTTTAACAAGCACAGTTGTCAGCTCATGTCTATTATTAGGAATGCCAGTACAGTCACGGTTCAGCGCTTACGATATAAAGCAGTGTTTCCCACTTATAATGTAACAACACATTGTCACAATATCACATAAACCAACAGCAGTTGTTTTCTTTTAGTGTCAGTAGGCTATCCAATAATAATCATATTTTATTTTGCGTCCTTTGCGATGACATAGCCTACAACATACTGCAATCACAGATGCGATACAACAGACGACAGGAAGCAGCGAAGTCTTCGAGTCAGCTGCTCCCTTATCGTTTTTGCCGAGACACAGCTGCTTGCTCTGGAGTGATGTCGAACCCACGTCCTTTGGAACGACGCGCAGACGTTCTCACCACTCCGCCGGCTAAACCCTTTTTATTCATTGAAGTAGTGTGCCTGCCTCTGCACACATGAGTGCATGAATGAGTAGTTAGATTTATTGGTTAAACCATATAATTTTGCAATAGTTTAGCCCAGGGCTACTCATCAACTGGCGGACCGCGGTCCGAATCCGGACCTTCTGGGTGTTGATGGTGGACCTTGAGCTTTATCCTAGTTGCTGGGGGGCTTCGACTCCCAACACTTTTTCAGAAATCCAATTCAAGTTACGGTTTACCTAAAAAACTGGTTTGGTAGCCTACAGATAATTTAACTTTCGTGGTTTCGTGGAAAATAACTTAGGCTATTTACTAGACCGCTAAAAATATTCAACTTGTCAAACTGGACCTTTGTTAATATTAGCCTAGTTGAGTAGCCTAGCCTTGAGTAACCCTGGTTTAGCCTATGTCTCCACTGACTGGTTTGTAAGAAACATTTGTGAAGTCTTTTGCCCGGGACTTTGACTTTTGCCGGGCGAAAAACTGAGTTCCTCGTCCCGTGGTAAAGTCCCGATCTTTTGCTATGGAACTGGATGTAGGCTACGTTCATAAACGTTTGAAAAAGAAGATAATAGCCTAGTCATCGCACAATTCTTTAGAAGGATTAAATGCTGAAAACACAGGAACTAAATAGTTTACTTGAGATGTAGTAACTTGACTGTCAGTTGTTTCAGCATCACTGGCATTTCGTTTTCCAAATGCTTGAAAAGACTGCAAAATGGCATCTAGCTCTTGTTGATTTTGCCTACCTTGAAGCTCCAACTGTTTTTTTGTAAAATCAACTGTAGGCTACTTGTTGTTGTTATTCCAATCAGTGGCGTAGCCAAGGGGGGGTTTTGGGGGTTACAACCCCCCCTTTGGCACGCATGTGACGTCATGATATTGAGAATGATGCTTTCAGTCCCTAGGACTCTAAAACAAAGTTTGCCTAATTTTAAACAAAACTGCATTAAGAGAGCGAGTATTGCTAATACCAAGCATTCAAATATCTCAGCCAAAAATTAGCAACAAGAAAACATAGAAACTTATAGCTTTATTTTCGAAAAATGCCGAAGAAAACATGATCTTATCCTTTTGCCATGCCATCGGACAGCACCATTTTACAGGCATATTTATACCCACATTTTTGTTGAAAATGCTCTCAGAATGCATCAAATTCAAAGTCACTTTTCAAAATTTTCTGGGGGAGGCCCCCCAGACCCCCCGCCGCTGGGTGTCGCCTTTGGCGAAAACGCCCCCCCCCTCCCCCCCTTCACAATTCCTGGCTACGCTACTGGTTCCAATTGCTTAATTTTCATCAACTCGACGATTTCTTTGTTGCTCATTCTTGCTGGGCTAAACTGTTCGAACAGTTTAGTTCAGTTGTTTTTATTTCTGACCATCACAGCAAAAACAATACACGTCAACATAGCAATAGTCGAGAAAAGAGTAGAAGCGACAAAACGCGAACGTTAAAACGTGCTTGTGTCGGAAGTAAGTTAGTAAGTTGAAAGAAATTTGGCACGGTCGTAACACCTTTAAAAAAATTTAAGATAGAAAGGAAAATAAAAGAAAATGTAACAAGTAAAAAAAAACAACCGCACATAGGTGTGGGACCTTTCGGACACCGGGACCAATCGGACAGCGGCATATTTCTGATACCACGTGACCGTGACGCCCTCTTTTTCTTCTATAGATCCGAGATTTCATTCTTTATCAGACCACATGTTTTTGTAAACATTAAGCAAGAGGTGTAAATTTGTAAAGAGAAAAGTGCTTTTCATGCTTCAAAGTAAAAATAGTGAACCAGATACTTTTAAAGTTTTAAGACATTCTTTAAATATTCTTGTAACTTTATTTATGCTGTTTGGTTGAGTTTGTTTAATGGTCACAGAAGGAATAGAGTTTAGATAAAAACGCCTTTCTCACTTCAGAAAATTTTGTAAGATTAGTCAAAATGGAGGTCAGGGGACCTTTCGGACATGATAAAGAGACACTGTCCGAAAGGTCCCCACTGTTTCAAACGTTCCAATAAGAATAGATGCAAAAATGCAATAATTACAGATACTCCAGAAAAACTAATTATTCTTTCACGTCACAACAAGCTGCCGGCGAAACGCCCAAAAAGAGCTGTTTCTTCCAGCAGCGAAAGTGATATATTTGTAGACCTACACTTATCATCGGACACTGTAAGTGACGATGATTCTATCTTAAGTGGAATAAGTGAAATCTCAGGTGGTCCAAACTTCTATGGAGCACAAGGTGGAAGTTGGAGATTTTGCTGTCATTAAAGATTTTTCATCAGAGGGAAAACATAGAAATTTTATCGGAAAAAGCTGTGCCGGGCCTGATGAAGATGATGGTTTCGAGGTAAATTTTGTGAAGCGATCACAGAAGATCAAAGACGGCTTTCACTTTCCTGAAGAAGTAGATACAGGATCAGTTACGTTGAATAACATTGTTTAAGTGTTTCTCAAACCATCCCAGTTGCCATTACGAAACGACTACGTGAAGTTTTTAGGTATTGGGCTAATCTGGCTTTGTATGGGTTGTAAATAAAATCGTGTTCTGAAGACGATTTTTATATAGCCAATCTTCACAGTTTTTGTAACATCGGCAATTGTTAAAGCTGTAAAAATATTATTTCATGATATTTTACTTCATTTTTTTATGTCCGGAAGGTCCCCACCCTGTGTCCGAAAGATCCCCACCGGTGGGGACCCTAAATAAAATTACTGTTATTATTGGGAACCGCTGTCTATGGGTCAGAATGAGTTCGCTATAAATGTAAGTAAACAAAAACACATAAGAACATTCAACACCGCTTCGAAAATTAGAAATAATAAGAGTTAGGTCAATTTTGTCCGATAGGTCCCACATCCACATCTCCCCTAATATCATAGCTTTAGCTGATATTTTCAAGAATTGTATAATTAAAAATTTGTTATGAAGATCAGCCATGGTGCGTTATCAAGAGTGCTGATGGTCGCAGTGCTGTAATCGCTGGTATACGGCGGTATACGCAGTATACTCTCTGCTTTTTCGAGTAACTAATAGTATACCCTCTGGTTTTCCAAAGAAAGTGCCTATGCTATCCTTATTGATTCCTAATGCATGATGTTCTGCAAAATTATCCATGATAGCCTATCCATTGAACTTCAGTCCCGACTCTCGAAGTACAACTTTACCTTGAGCCGAACTTTCAATAACAAGGACAATACGAATTATTGAGAGATTCAAGGAAAATCCAGGAGAAAAAACACAGTTTGCTTTAGCAGCGAAGGATAATTTAATGTTCAGAAATATTCCTCTGATACAGAATTCTAAAATAGTGCCAATTAACGCAAACCAATTCATTCAGAGCATTGTTAGCAGAATGCAAATGAGACTTTGCACTAACTAATGCCGACATTGACAATAGTCAGCTACCGTAGCCTAGGCCTGCTGGTTGATATTGCTAACTTGCAACCTGAAAAGATGATAGAAGGAAATTTGCGTCATGGAGAAGCAGAGGTGAGAAGAATTTGTAAACGCCTTGACATTGATGAAATACAGTTAATCCAAGGATTAAGAGATTTTAGTGAAAAATTTAAAAATGTGGCCAATAATTTGAGGTCTCTCTTGGTAGCTATTTAAACTTAACCTTGTTCGACAACAGAATGTGAACGTGGTTTCAGTTTAATGAACAATATTATCACAGGTATAAGAGCATCTTTGCTCATTGATAATGTGAGCTGTTTGCTGTTTATTAATTGCAATGGACCACCTGTGGCTCAATTTACCCCTAAAATATGTAAGATCCTGGCTGCTAAACCACCGATCAGCTAAGGATACTAGATCTCAAATTTGTAAAGAGGATGAAGATGTAGGCTAGATTCCTCTCCGCAGGCTGTTTGGAACTTATTCATAGAAAAATAAACAATTTGGCACCTCTCGTCTAATTTTGATGTTGATAATTCATGTTACAGTAAAATAAAGATTAGTAGGGGAAAGCCGTGTATTGTGAACCCCCTAACAATAAACGTTCCTAATTTCACAACTTCAATGAAAATATGGACAATATTTACAGAACAGCAAGCTAACATGCATACCTATTCCCCATCAATATATTAGTATGTGATATTTTGCAATAAAAAAGTTATTTCAATTTTATTAATTTACCAAAAGAGTTCATATTACACAACCCTCTGTGTAATATGAACCCCTGTGATGTGTAATATGAACCGCTTTGAATCATTGCTGAATAGAGGTAGATTGACTACACAAAAACTGCACTAAAGCAAGCCACATTACATGTGCAGCATAACAAAATTTATTACGGTACCATAAGGTTTTCAAATAGTTTACACCAATTTTAGTAAACATGCCCTACTTTTTAAATGTAAGCATGAAATTTACAAAAAGATAAGCAACATTAATCGAATGACGTGCACTGCATTGAAAATGCTGGTAAAATTGAAGTCTGAACCCAGTTTACAGAACCCAGAACCACCCCAGTTTACAGAACCCCAGTTTACAAAAATTCATTACACCATCATAAAGCACTTGATAATATGAACCTGGGTTCATATTACACATTCAGCTAGGGTTCATGTTACACACTTGTGGTGATTCCAGTTAAAATGCTGATAATCAACTAAATAATGCATTTTTTAAACAAAACTTGTTGTGATTTCCATCATCAAGTTTATTTGAGGGTATATTAATCAAAAAATTACAAGTCCATTGATATACTGATAAAAAAAACAACAATTTCTCCATCTGCAAAATAATATCACACAAGCTTTAAATCTTCATACCCCCAAAACTTCAGCAACGCGCCAACTTTCAACAAGAACATTTCCGGTCGAATGACCAGCAAACTTACTTAATTCAAGCTGTTAAAAGTTAAACATTTTTATTGCCACGTTTTCTGAAAACAACAGGGGGTTCATAATACACAGCAGTTCATATTACACGGCTTTCCCCTATTTTGCAAGTTGTGTATTATTTATCATTTTGAAAAATCTGACAGTATACCCTGTGCTTTTTTTACGAATACTGCACTGGATGGCAGGGCCGGATTAAGGTTTTGATGGACCTGGGGCTATATGGTAATCTAAGGCCTATATTTCATTCCCCTCATTGTACCAATCACAATTAAAATAAAATAACAAAAAATATACCCGAAGTACAGTATTTAATTATTAAACACAATCAAATGACATGTTTTCTGGATTTAGACAAAGCAAAGCTGTTAGTTACATCATCGGTGTTTATTTTTTCCAAAATTTGGTTTTCAATGCAGAGTAGAGATAAGAAATGGAACCTTTTTTGGCCCATGAATGAACGCAGTTGATTCTTTACTCTTTTAAGCACTGAAAATGAGCGCTCGCCTGAACAATTAGAAATCATCAGACAACAACAGATATGTTAGAAAATGCATACCGTACACAAACTTATTTTCTTTGATAAATCTAAACATTTGAGTTTCTTTGCTGCATTCGCTGTTAAAATGGTGTTGTTTTAGCAGTGCAGAAAAATGAATCATCTCTTCAGGCAGTGATTCTTCTAGATCATCTGGATAATAGTGAAGCAATGTTTTAGCACTCTCTTCAATTTTACAGTTAGACATGGTGTTTAATTCCGCCAGAAACGAAAACCTTATTAGTTTTGAAGACGATCGTATTTACTGCAATTCTGGATTTCATACACAAAATAATTTGGTCAATGATTGGCAAATATGAGTCTACTTTTAATCTGCTCGATGGATCAAGTAATGTGTCTTCAGATCCACCTTTGTTATCCAAGCATACTTTTCTTCCCTTCTTTCTTGAAATTTCTTCAATGTAATGATGACAGCCACTTAATACTCTACCCTTTTCTTCAAATTCTTGAAATTGGAATCTTAATGTTTAACCCTTTGCGGTCCAATTTTTTTTTCCAAAAATTTCCCCACAGGTCCATATTTTTTTTTTATACTAAATCATTTCCTTTCCATGTTCTAAGGCGTATTCTGTGTGAGTTTTTTCATATTTGAGGAGAAAAAACGAAAAATAGCGATTTTTAGTTTGTGCTATTTTTGTTTGGCAAGGCACCTCCAGCGGTGAAACACTCGCATTTTGTGTTTGTACTTCACAATTCTTAGCTTATATCCCATACTACTGTTTAGGCGACACTGTTGCTAATTATTATTTACCACTATCAATCAATCTAATTATTATTTACAACAAATATTGCTGAGGCTGCAGTTTTAGGGCATTGTATAACTCCATATCAGTTGCATTTTTTGTTTTGTATTTGAATTCTAAGAACAACACACACTACAAACATAGAGACGGCAAAACACAGGTAAGAAAACACGGAAAGTGAAACCACAGGTAAGAGGCAGTAAACAATTTTATTGTTTGTAGTTTCTTTGGGTGTGGATTGCTTTGAAGCATGCACCTGGGTGCAATCCAGGTTTTCTGACACACGTCTCGCAATAAAAGAAGGTTGTTTTCCTGGAATGCGGTTTGCTGCATACCATACAGTCTTTGTTGTGTCCACGAGCAGCCTTTGCAATAAAATGCTGTTGTTTGTTCAACCTTTCTTCCAAATCGAGGGAACTTGGCCTGCCCCTTTTTGCCTGGCCTGCCCCTTTTGCCCCTTTGCACACGGCACCAAATCAGCTAGAATTTCACCAAACGTACCAAGCAAGAAACTAGCGCGCCTCGCTTTTGCACACGGCACCAAATCAGCTAGAATTTCACCAAACGTACCAAGCAAGAAACTAGTCACGCGTATCTGCGCTATTAACATCCCTAGGATGACGTTGGACTTGCTGTAACGATTGAAATAAATACCTCATCCCAGGGATGAGGTTGGACTAAATTACATAATTTTATTTCTCATCCTAGGGATGAGGCTGGACCGCAAAGGGTTTAAACAAAGTCATGTAGACCCTGAAGCAAATTTGTTGCCTTATTCAAAGTAATTTTGCTATCCTGCAGCGCCCGACTAGTGTTATGAAACCGTTTCATTATGCACGACCATAACTTCAACTCATATAAAATAACGCTAGGTCTCGCGCTCTTTGGAAATTAGCTGACGTACCCTGGAGAGGCGTGCCCCCTGGTTAAGAACCACTAGTTCACACAGTTAGCATTCGTTCTATGATTTTCATCCTTAATTTTTCCGATCCTGATAATAAGCATGCCAGTTGCTCTTAGTAAGTTGTTGTCGGTGAGCCTATTTTTTTGTGGGCCTGTGGCTGCAGCCCCGTCAGCCCTCGCCTTAATTTGGCCCTGTTGAATGGTCGTGAGGGAAACACATCTTGATGCGTTTAGCTCATAACAATGAAGATCAAGACAGGCAAAGAAAACCACACAAAGTAATCCTACCACGAGCAAAGCCATTTCAAACGCAACGCACCAGGCCATACATGACTCACAAAGTAGTTACAACTTGGCGACACAAAACAATGACAAAAGAAAATAAAACAAACAAGCAAAAACAACATCATCATCTTGCGAAAATCCAATTATAAGCAAGAAGTTATGTCTTGCAAATATTAAGCGTGCTTTGATATAAAGTTACGTCTGTAGCGCACCCAGCATGGGGCTAAGTGGGCTCAAGCCCCCCCTAAACCCGCCACCAAAAATGAAGTTTTTGCATGTTCCCCATTTATACCTTTTGCTTACAGGTTAGATATGAATAAGATACAACAATACAACAGGGATGACTGAGCATTATAACAATACATATTACAAATAGTTTTAACAGTCGAACGTTTTTGGCTTAACCCCTATATCAATATGAGCTGTTTTCGTACGCGGAAAGCACGTCATGGACTATCTTAGCCCCGTGCTAATTAATCACTAATAACGAGAGCTATGAAAATCACAGAGCCAAAATATTTTACAAGATAATAGCCATGTGTATTGTGCGTATAGAAATTAAATTTTTACCCAACAAATTCATTGAAAGGTGGTTTTTATTCTACTTTCCAAAAATAGCTTCAAAATTGAAATTTTTAAATTATAAGATAAAGCATGGCTACCTAAAGATACGGCCTGATTTGTCACATTTTGCAGAAATTTCCAGATTTTGCTAACTTTTGGCGAATGTTTAAATAAACATTTATAGTTTTACGCTTTCTTTACTGTTTTCCCCAGATGACACAATACAATAGGTTTTAACATCTTCACATGTTGAAAAACAAAGAAAATTTGATTTCGAAGATTTTAGTCATCCTTTTTCAACTTACTGTTTCTCATTTGCTATTGCTTCCCAAAGTCAATTAAAAGCTTTTACGGTATATCATCAGAAGACAAAGACAGTAAAAAGTATAAAAAATCTCAGAAAATGTCAGTCAAACACTAGCAGTAGTAATCAAAACCTTTACAATGTGACAAATCAGGCCGCATCGCCAGGTGGCCATGCATAAAGTAATGCTAAACAGTGGCGGCTCGTCATAAGAGACTGCGGGACTGCAGCCCCCCCAACATTTTTGTGCATATGCGAATTATAATACATATAGATAGTTTTGCCATGTTTTTTCAATTTATTTCGCTTAAAGAATTAAAAAACTCTTAATATTAATTTTTTTTTTAATAAAAATTTGTATTAAAAAAGTTAATTGGCAACTCTGGGTCTGCAAATTTTACAGGTCCGGTGTTGTTTGTTCTTTTTTTTATGACGTAGGTTTTTTAGAAAAAGGTTTTCTAACATCACTGAACAGGTAGCCACTTTAACAAGTCGAAATTCTGCCACTGAAATTGACTAGAATGAAACCGCCAACTAATCATAAGCTACGGTTTAAGTGACGTAAAAAATGGCGAAAAGAAGATCATAGAAAGCAAATTAAGTGATGGATTTTTTGTCAGCTGGTTGGCTTAGGGGTTAGGGTTAGGGCTAGAAAGTAGTTGTAGCGCTAGAGAGCTCTGTCGTCTCTGACGTCACACGTACACGTCACTAGATTTGTCCAGAAGGCTCCGCCTTGAGCGCATAACTGCACGTCTCGGGAATTCAATCCAGTAATCGGGAATGCAACTTCAGTAATCAACTTCACTATGCCGAATTCCTACCTTGGTTCATCGTTACGTAGATTTGCAGTCGCGTTGCGTTGTGTGATCGTATGTAAAACTCGCAATCCCACACTAGAACCTTCTTAAAGGAGTTTAGCTCATGACTTTAACATCAGTCTTTTGTACCAGCTCAGTGGCCGAGTGGTTTCGCCTTCAGCTCTGGTGCTGGTAGATCTGAGATCGATTCCAGGTCGGGTCAAACCGAAGACTTTAAAAACGGTACCGTTTGTGTTCTATCCTGCATAACGCAGTGAGAATAAGTCGGGTAATAATGTGATAACAACGTAAACCTGATACAAATTAAAAATGAGCCCTGTCGCTAAAAGACCTTAGCTGTTGTAGAGCGACAATAAATAAAACCATAACATTATTATTATCAGTCTTTTGTCGAGTTTTGCAATATGTAAAATCAGTTTGTTGAGTTTTTGTTCAATATGAAAAGTCGGTTCTTTCAATATGAAAATCAGTTGAATGCAATATCTAAAATCAGAACTTAAAACCAGTATCAAGAAATCAGTCTTGGTAATTCTAAAGCAATATATCAGTTTCGTTGTTGCTACTGTTTCTATATTTTTGGCACTGCCAGGATGACGTTTGGATCAGTTTATTGTTAATAATGTAGCAGCGACAACATTTCGTATCCAGTTGTTGGTGGTGGAGCTTTAATGATTCTGGTGTTTTCCTTTACTTTTTGTGTTGCTGGATCAAAGATTAAAACCTATAAGCAATTACGTTGTGAGCAAGCATCGATCTTCTGAGTTTGAATTAGCAACAATACAGCAGCGTAGTCGACCTCGTCCTATCATTCCTTGCCGACTTCGCCCAGGTATGTTGCCATCCCACTGATGGCTGTGTATGGGTGGATATGCTGAAAGCAGCGTCCGCTACATATTTATGGTGACCCCGACGTGATTTGCTAACTGTGAATTGTAACGACGTGATCTCACTGTGAATTAACCACTTGACTTAACTGTGAATTGACTAAATGTGAACTGATCACTGGATGCACTGGATTACATCACGGATTATAACAAGCCTGCTTTTCATCGGACGTTCCTTCGACGATGACGCCGTGGGATTCAAGCTAAGTAACATCAATTCATAATGTTTGAATACTCTTTTTACATTATCGTAGTAGCCGTAAGCCTTTTTATTTCCCTCGTCGCTGTCGTCCTTGGTCGTCGCCTTACTCGTGGCGCGCGATCGGGGCGTCTTGACATCAGCGATGACAATGCGTTTCGCCCCCGTCCGGACGACTCCCTTCAGACACTGGATTGTGGTGTCTGCAGGCATCCCAGGCCCTATGGCATGTCGTTGCCGAGGTTCTTCGAGACGGACGTATCCCTTTGGATTGAGCTAGTCGAAAGCTTCTTTAGAAATAGGGCCATTGATAATACTGACGAACGATATGACTTAGTTATACAGGCACTCAACGAGCAGCAATTGCATAGGGTCGCCGTCGTCGACCGTGACGGTTGTGACGACCCCTATGCCATACTTAAACGGGCCCTCCTGCGCGAGTTTGGTCTCACTGATGGAGACCGTGTGAGTGCCTTGTTCCACAAGACTCCTCTCGGAGCCGAAAGGCCATCGACTCATTTAACTAAAATAAGACGACTTTTGGGTAGTGCTGCTAGAGAAAATACATCCTTGTTGCGTGAATTGTTTTTGGGCAAGTTACCGACTGACGTTAGGCGCATTCTAGCCGCGCATGCGGGTGATGATTTGGAGGCGTTGGCGCGCCGAGCGGATGAAATAGTTAAAATTTCAAGCGGCGATGATGCCGTTGTACAGGGTTCACGCAGTCTTTCCTCGCAGGCAGACATTAATCAATCTTTGGATAGGCGTGTCTCCGCATTGTCTGAGTCTGTACAGTCATTCGATCGCAGGATGAACTCCTCCGGTAGTGAGATTTCCGGGAGTTTCAGGACGCCTGAATGTCGGGCGTCCCCCTTTCTCGCCTCTCGGAGGCCCACGCCCTCACGTGACAATCTTCGAGGTCGCCCCTCACTCTGTTTCTATCACGATAGGTTTGGTCCTAGGGCCCGTCGCTGCGCCCCTCCTTGCAACTGGGAAGGAGCAAAAAACGTATCGAGTCCCACTTCAGCAGAGCGGGCGAAGTGGGGACTATCAACTTAAACTCCGCCGCGATACTTCGGCTCTACGACCCACACACGAATATAACTTTTCTTATTGACACCGGTAGTAGCCTAAGTAAAGTTCCTTGCCGTTCCTTTAATCGTGCTAAACCCTCTAGTGTTCTTACCGCTGTGAACGGCTCGCCCATTCGGGTGTTCGGCAGCGTGCGCAAGCGGCTCTCACTTGGCCTACCCGTCGAATTTGAATGGACTTTTAAGCTCGCTGATCTGCCTGTACCCATAATAGGCATAGACTTTTTGTTACATTTTGGCCTGTCCATTGACATTCCTAATAGGCGCCTGATTATGCCGAATCGTGATAACTATGCTAATCATGTGCGATACACCGCACCCTCTAGCGGACCGAAAGGCAAGGACTCCAATGTTGCCGAGCTAGGCGCCTACGCATTCTTAAACGTCGAGTTCTCGAGGGTTTTTGCTCTGGAAAACTATCATCGTCCGTCTAAACATGAAACGTGTCATCATATTCTCACTTCTTAGTCCTGGGTAAGACTTGAAACTGCATACATTTCCTCAGTTAATCACTCCCTCGTTTAGCAGTTCCCTGCTCTGTAGTTGTCTTTAGGAGCTGCGCTTCCCTTATACAGGCGTGCGACGCAGTACACTTCCTTTACCTTGTTATAATCCTTGTCTGACCATTGGTCATCCGTAGGAGTCGGTTGTTCACGTAGCGCCTTGTTATCCTTGTAGCCACTGTTGTCGGGAATTGCTTGTTAAGGCGGTATCATAGATATAAGTCGACATGCTGCTTGCGACTAGCTTGCCCGTCGCTTTCTGCCTTTTTGGCCTTGTTTCGTCACAGCTGCTCGCATTCATCTGTCCACCGCTTCCTGCTCTGTTGGACCGGTTCCCCGCTCAGTCGCTTCGCATAGCTAGCATGCTTTCAGTCTATCCATCTTTCAGTTCCTAGGTTTGCAGGTTGTCGTGAGGCTAGGTACTTCAAGCCTCGTCGCTTCCCCTGGTTGTCTGCTGGCACTACAGTCCTGGTCTGGTTTCATTTAAACGTTTGTCCGTTTTTTCACCTTCCCCGTTTGGTTAGAATACCCATCCTGCTGTCATGACGCTTTGCTCTCGCGCCGCGGTGTGTGGCAGTTTGTGCGCCTGCTTCGCACGGCCGTTGTCCGGACTGCCCCTCCGTGTCGTAGAGAGAGTGCGCTCTGTGCCCTCTGGCATGCTTCATCAATTTTCACAACTTAAACTTCGTGTACTGCATATAATCATTATCTGCATCGTCAGTGTTCACCTGTGATTAATTAGTGATAACCGTAGTGATTAGATTGTGTTTGTCATTGTAACTTCCCACATTTTTTTGTGTTAATTAGAAATCATCGTAGCCGGATGTCCGCCGCACGAGACCTCTGCTTCAACAAATCGAGAGCCGACCAGCCGCTCCCCGGAATCAGAGGAACTGTTAGCGCTCGCGCCGTGCGGAGGGAATCCCACCCCGTCTTGTTGTTCACCGTGTGTCAATGTTGTAATACGCATTTTGTGCCTCGCCTGTTTCATTTCATGCTGCAAACGTCTCATCAGAAGTCAAACGGCCACCCCGTTTTCCTTCTTGCGGGGTGTCTGTAGCGCTAGAGAGCTCTGTCGTCTCTGACGTCACACGTACACGTCACTAGATTTGTCCAGAAGGCTCCGCCTTGAGCGCATAACTGCACGTCTCGGGAATTCAATCCAGTAATCGGGAATGCAACTTCAGTAATCAACTTCACTATGCCGAATTCCTACCTTGGTTCATCGTTACGTAGATTTGCAGTCGCGTTGCGTTGTGTGATCGTATGTAAACTCGCAATCCCACACTAGAACCTTCTTAAAGGAGTTTAGCTCATGACTTTAAAATCAGTCTTTTGTCGAGTTTTGCAATATGTAAAATCAGTTTGTTGAGTTTTTGTTCAATATGAAAAGTCGGTTCTTTTAATATGAAAATCAGTTGAATGCAATATCTAAAATCAGAACTTAGTGTAAAACCAGTATCAAGAAATCAGTCTTGGTAATTCTAAAGCAATATATCAGTTTCGTTGTTGCTACTGTTTCTATATTTTTGGCACTGCCAGGATGACGTTTGGATCAGTTTATTGTTAATAATGTAGCAGCGACAACATTTCGTATCCAGTTGTTGGTGGTGGAGCTTTAATGATTCTGGTGTTTTCCTTTACTTTCTGTGTTGCTGGGTCGAAGATTAAAACCTATAAGCAAATACGTTGTGAGCAAGCATCGATCTTCTGAGTTTGAATTAGCAACAATACAGCAGCGTAGTCGACCTCGTGTCCTATCATTCCTTGCCGACTTCGCCCAGGTATGTTGCCATCCCACTGATGGCTGTGTATGGGTGGATATGCTGAAAGCAGCGTCCGCTACATATTTATGGTGACCCCGACGTGATTTGCTAACTGTGAATTGTAACGACGTGATCTCACCTCTGCTATTGCTCTTTTTCTTCTGTAATTTCCAAATAAAGTTCAAAACAAGCATTAACTCTCTGGATGAGAGCTATAAGGGTCACAATTGGACGGTAGCCTCTTATAACACGTTCTGATTGGTTGGCGGTTGCATTGTAGTCAATTTCAGTGGCAGAATTTCGACTTGTTAAAGTGGCTACCCACTGAACAAGCGCTGTGGGACTGCACATAGAACCTGGTCAGGGATTCCAACTTCGGCTTTTGTAAATCTTTAGGGTAAGCATGTAAAAGCTATCGGTGATTAGGTAAATTGATCTTAGGTTACTTTACTTGATCTGTGTTTTGAGAAGTCACTGAGACAGACTAGTTTTGATGTGAAGTAAAGCCAATTACTGTAATTATTTTTAATCATTTCAGACCAGTAGAAGCATGAGACGTATTGTTCACGCTTGTCTTGAAAAGAATTATTAGGTTGTGATATTTTCAAGTAGCCTAAGAATTATCGGTAGACATGATTTAGATGTTAACTGTAGCCATTTTGTTGGTTTCACAATTCCCCCTGTTGGTCAACTGGATGATGACGGACGTTGGAATGGACAATTATAAAGGAGGAAGTACGGGGTGGAAATGCACTGAAAAACACCTGAAGGAAATTGTCTCCCATTTATTCATTTGTTGTTCAAATTTAACAAAATTGCTATCGTTAGAAAGTACAAGCATAGATCTAACCAACTAAGTTAATACCAAGTCCCAAAATAGTACTAGCTTTATCTGGTGGTCACCTAAACTTGACCAAATTCAAACCATTATCAAAAGTTCACTTTAAATGATAAAAACATTAAACGACAGCCAATTAAAAGAACATGTTACTGTGTACTGTGTTACTAATCCTAACTCAGTTCATTTATAACTCAGTCCGGTACAGGTTTATAATTATTTATATTAGGTCACTGGTTGATGCAGCCCCCCCATGTTTTAAGACCACGAGCCGACACTGATGCTAAACTAAACAATGTTTTACTTTTGCTCATAAATATAAGGCATTTTTGCGCGTTTTTACATTTCAAAGTAATATTGCACTAGCATTTATATTGCACTTAGGCTACATTAAATTATATATATCTAGCAATGCACGAAAATGTCTAGCCACCTGAGACGAAACGCTTATTGTGAAGGGCAGGAAGGTAGAAAAATTACCAGTGTAGGTTTATAAAATTCGCAAAGAACAAAAACTAAAAGTCAAGAAATTTCACATTTCTAGCATATTTCCTTCTGAGAAATATTTCACTACTAGAGTGGGGCGTCCTCATAAAACCCCGTGTCGCTACAGATAGTGTTAAGCCCTCATCAGGAACCTGAAAATATTTATAAAAATGCAATAAATTTTAACTTCTTGAAGGTAAAATTACATTAGGAAAAGGCAACTACATGAATAACTACAAAAAAATTTGCACCTCAAGGAACGTGATACCTACATCAAGTAAATGTTGAGGAATGAGGAGAATAGACGCGCCTCCAGAAAATAAGTTAATTGTTTGTTTCAATTTGGGTTGTTGCGTTTGATTAACACTGCTTCCTGAATTTTGGTGTCAAATTGGGATTTGCCTTTGCGTAAAATTTTAAATGAGTCAGCAGAGAATTTTCGATCTGTACAAAAAAAACACTCCATGATATGGTTTTTGAAGGCATTTTTAAAGTTCAGATGCTCTTGTGGTCAAATGTCTGGTGGAGTGGTGGACACACCGATGTATAGGCTACCGCACGTCAATGCCGAATCACACGGACATGTAAAACTGTAGGCCTATACGAAATTTGAGCAGAGAGACAAAGGCGTCTGGGACTTTAGTTGAAAATATGAATTAATTTTGAATGTTTTGTAAGTAGGAAAAACGTCCACATCAAATTTACTGTTTACAAAATTAGTGTTTTGTTTCAAACTGTTTTCGTGCTAGTTGTTGTTTTCGCACTTATTTGTGTTGGCAAACGGAAAGCTAATTCTACATTGTCATACATGAGGAAAAAATCGAGATCTATAGAAGATTGCGAGAGTAGACGTAGGAATGAGGATGCTGATTGTGCTAGTAGCATGGGGTTCACTAGGCCAGGGGTTCTTAACCGGGGGTAAATTTACCCCCTGGGGGTAAATTTCACCTACCGAGGGGGTAAATTTACTGACTCATAAATTAAAGCAAACTTCATTTTTTCAGTTGTTGAAGAACTGGTAGTGTTGCACTCGATTTTGATTTAAATTTATGCTAAATGTAAGTTTTCGTCTTTTTCTTTTATCTCCACGCAAGTAGATTACCAGTTTCATTTCAGCAGCGTAGGCTATGTGTGTTACATTTTTGGAAAAAATGGATAGGGGAGAACCTCCTACAGTGCCCAGTTTTTTTACATTTTCATAAATTTTGAAAAAAGTTGCAGAGAAACATCGAACTTTTGATTGTTATTCTTTAGTCCGAGATTTTCTCTATTTCTTGGCCTATTTGTCTAAGTTCTGGGATTACTAATTTTTGTGCGGTAGCCATTTAAAAACTTGCTTTCAAAAGTGGGCACTGTAGGGTATCGGTCCCATACAATGCCCATGGGGAGTACCTACAGTGCCCACTTTACAAAGCATCACATTATTGTACTGCTTGAAAGGTCATATCCTACTTATCTTGTGCTGTAATACTCTGACTGCAGCAATCACCACACAAAAATGTTGAATTCAAGCCATATAGCCTAACATAAAATGAACAACACTAATCAACAATAAAAAAGGCAGATGAAGAAATAAAAAAACCTTCTAACCATTTTTTTCCAGCCATGTTATTTGCTTTTCACGCTTCCGGTATTTTTTGTCATATTTTGTACGTAGCAAGTTCGCATGCCAACTTTCTAACATTCTTAGCCTACTGGAAAACCAAAATGGAGCTTTGCAGACTCTGTTAGATAGTCACAAAGTTTCTGCTCTTCTTGGTCCTTGAAAATTTTGTTTACGGAGTAGTTTTGCTTGAAATTGTTCATGGTAATATACTCTAGATCTCCTTCACACTTAGCTAAATAACGTCAAATTGTTCTACGAGAATTGCCTAACTCTTCAGATACAAATTTTTTGGATCTTCCTTTTACAATCACCTCCATGCATGCTTTCTTCATGACATTTTTTGGATGTCTAACAAGCTTCTTTGTAGGCTAATGTGGGCATTTTGAAAATAAGATATAGAAGATTAATAACTTATTATCTGGACAAAAACAATAAACGTACCCATATCTGAAGATTGTTGCTCATGATCAATAAAAAAACATAGATCCAACAGTGCCCACCCCTGGGCACTGTAGGTTCTGTCACTGATGGGCACTGTTGGGGCCGTCGCCATTTTGGACAAAATGTGCGGCAATATTTATAAACTATATTATTACAAGCATTAAGCAGTATCAAAGCTTGCCTACATTAACTAACTATCCACAGTGTAACTGACAATACTGTAACATGAGCAATGAAGTCACATGCACACTTTCCTTTCTTCCAAAAAAAAGTTTCTATTTTCCTAAAAAAATGATTTCTGTTCTCATTTGCCAAGTACTTGACATTGCATCTTCACGTTACATGCGAGAAATCATTGGGCACGTGGACATTTCAAAATGAATTCGGGCGCGCAATTGATGATGCATTGTGGGTAAAATTTGAGTATGGGCACTGTAGGAACCTGGGCACTGTAGGAGGTTTTCCCCTACTGGAAAAAATAGACAATTTCTTTCAACGAAATAATATATCCTGGAATCATGTAGGTTCACTTTGCACAGACGGTGCCCCTTCTATGCTCGGTGCTAAGTCTGGCTTTACAACTCTGGTGAAAAAAAACGCGCACCGAACATCATTTCTACTCACTGTGCCCTTCATTGACATGCACTGGCAAGTAAAACCCTTCCAGAATATTTAAAAGCAGTATTGAAGCATGTGGTTGAATGTGTGAATTTTATCAGGGCACGTGCTCTTAATCATCGTCTTTTCAAAGTGGTTTGTGATCAGATGGGATCAGAACACTCTGTTCTCCTTTATCACACCGAAGTTCGGTGGCTCTCTATAGGGGTCTTGTTTTGTCTCGAGTTTTCCAACTAGGCCTACATGGTGAAATCGAGATTTTTCTTCGAGAACACAAATCCGCGTTGAGTAAGCACTTTGGCGACAACAAATTTATTGGTGCATTGGCTTACTTAACAGACATTTTTTCAAGTTTGAACGTGCTCAATGTGCAAATGCAAGAAAAAGTGTTACCATTATAACTTAGATGTACATGATAAAATTCAGGGCTTTCAGACAAAATTAAATCTGTAGAGTGTAGAATAGAAGAGTTCAAAAAGAAAATTTTTAGTACTCATGTTTACGCAAATTTTCCAACATTTGATGATTAGAAAGTAAGTAGAAGTCGCAACGAGATTTCTGACTTCGAAGTCGACATATGCCAGCACCTTGCCGCCCTAAAAAAGAACTTTGACGGTTACTTCGAAGGTGAAAGTTTTAACAGTACCGGTACTGCTCTTTGGATAACTCCTCCCTTCGAAGCCAAATTAGAAAGTACTGCTGACGATGATCTTTGCAAAGATGAATTGATTGATCTTCAATGTTCAACAACGCTTTGTTCCAAATTCTTATCGTGCATTGGTGACTTTTCCAAGTTGTGGTGTGGATCAGTCGTAGAGTTTCCTACGCTGACTAAGCGTGCATTTGAAGTTATTATACCTTTCCATCCACTTGTCTGTGTGAAGCAGGGTTCTCTTCATTGTTGACTATTAAAACAAAACATCGATCTCGCTTAGTTCCCAAAGACGACATTCGAGTAGCTCTTTCAACGACTGTTCCAAGAATCTCCTAAATTGTTCGTGAAAAGCAAGCACAAAAGTCATTTGAGTAGACGTTATTTTTCACAGGACCCCGTCAAGAACAATCGTGTCTTCGGCAAATAAACAGCTTGTTTTTGATATTTGCCAAGGTAAATCCAGACAAAAAAGGGTGTTTTGCATTTCTTCGCATGGTTGATTGGACACGATGACATCACAAGGGGCTACCAAAACGGTGGGGGTAAATTTTAGTTTTTTAATTTGGCAAGGGGTAGACGAGACAAAAAGGTTAAGAACCCCTGCACTAGGCCAAGGTTTAATCTGATTAAGAAAACAAATCCTGATGTATCGGCTACCGTACCGGTAAATTGTGGGCCGTTTGCCTTTAAATATTAATCAAAGGGATGGGTATTGGCCTATTGTCACTGTCACTAATGTCGCAAATCACTCGGCTGACATTTCTGAATTAGCCCCCCCCTAAATTTTTTCTGGGTGCGCTACTGAGTTACGTCGATAAAGATAAAGCGATAAATATAAGATCCCAGCCAGCTAAACTCGTCACCTCTACACCAAACCAACGTCAGCAAACGTTGAATCAATGCAAAAACGACAGGCCCCGCTAGCCTGGATGTAGTAGCAAAAGCGCGGGAAGTAGGGGTGCTCAAGGGGCTGCAGCACCCCTGGAATTTTCGATAATTTCTTCTGCCCTCCCTTAGAAAATTCTGACAACTTAAGGTAGGGCTACATAACATTTTTTTTAGAAAATTATTCGAACTATAATTGCTACGATGAATTGAGTTCTTGTTACGTGTGGTCGGCGCGCTCACCATTCGCAATAAAGAGTCGTCAATCACAGGGAGCTATAGGCCTACCTAGCAGTAGCGGCAGTAGCCACCCTCCCTACAAATAAGGCGGTACATCGTAAAACAAGCACGCACGATGCAGCTTTATTTTGCGATTACCTGCAGCTGTGAAGTTTTTCAGCCTGCAGTGTACACTGTACAGAAGCCGTCGCAAGACAGCTCCAAAACAAGAAGATCTCTGCTTCTTCAGCTTTGAAATCCATCACCATTCTCCGCGAACGGATAAAAAATCTCAGAAAAGATGAATCCGTTTCCAGGCTTATGGAAGCAGCGAACGTCTTTGCGTCTGCCGATAACTTAAAGATGGCCAAAAGATCCCCGAGTGAGCAGAACTCCAGCAAGATTTCGAAACACATAGGAATCGGATGCTTTGTCGTCTGCGGGAGAAGTAGCGTGGAAACGGCAATACATCGAAGCCCTTGATTTGGTTCAAGCTGATCTTGATCGAAGATTCGACCAGGCGGATCTGATTACAGCAGCCAACAGAGAGAAGACCCTTCTGAGCTGTGCAAACGGTGAGGAAAGATTTTATACTGAGATCAGCTTACCCGATGCCATCAGAAAAAATCGCCTAAAAACGGAACTTACCTTGCTCAGCGATGTTGTAAGTAGAAAAACCGCAAACTCCATTCAAAAGCTTGCTGAGATACTATCGCGACTAAACCCTCAAACACTAGATCTTTTCAAAGAAACGCGAAATTCGTGGAGCTCTGCCTTTTTCTGCTCTAAGACGCCTGAAAACGTGGTTGAGACCTTGTTGCATGTACACCAAAACATTTTGGACACTGTCGATGTCAAAGAACTCATGACACAGTTCATAGAAAAACGCTTGAGCGAAAAGCAATCTTCGGAAGCGTGTGAGCACTCGATCATTTCTACAAACTGTTGTTTTCATATCACCAGTTTTGAATGTCCTCCCACATAAGGGGGGAAGCCCCCCAGCAGCTGACAACACTTCGATAGCTTCAGGCTTCAGCCCCCCCTCCCCTAGAGAAAAATAGTTCCCCGTGCCACTGTGTAGTAGGCTACTGCATGGCATGTCACAGACTCACAGTAATATAAAAAACTTAGATTACCCTATGTTTTACGCGTTTAACAAAAAAAGTAATCCAATTCGGACAAACAGACAATTTCGTTGCTTTGTTTTGGATATGAACAGCTTTGTCTGACGCTAATAAATAATAATAATAGCATGACGATCCGGTGCAAGATATTGATATAGAACAACTGGTTGGAGCACAAATAGCCACCGCTTCACCGAAAGATGGCAATTGGCCGAAGAGGATGGAAAAACTTCTGTAGACCCTGTAGAACCTCTGTAGACAAAAAACACAAGAAACAAAAAGTTAGTAGGCTAGAAGTATTTGCAATCTTACTATTTTACTGATAAATCTACACACATGTTAGGTTAGGTCTATTTAGTGGTTCCAGAACCTCGTCGCCAATTTGTTGTGTTCTTACAAAAATCTTTATCAGTTCGGTAACTACAATCAGAATGACCAGTCTTTGTTTCACTTGTAGGCTACGGTATTCAATCAGCAGTGACGATCGGTGAGGGAAAGCAAGGAAAGCAGTGCTTACCTGAGCGAAAACTATGCAAAATATAATGACTGAATTCTAGGTTTAACTTCTTATTATTTTTATCACGTCTATTTTAACTTGAAAATTACTGTATTTGTGACTAGAATTACTCGTAACGCTTGTGAGTAGTCTAAGTCCTCACCAAACCGCATGTCTTGCTTATAAATGCCAATTAACGCAAATGCTCCTGTCAGAAACAACCACTGAGGCTTCAGGGAAGCAACTATCAAAGTTTCTTTCCCCAGGTTCAAAAATGTCAAAAAACGCCTTCGTTTTATCCAATCCGCACCCGTTTTGCAAAACATCACCAGCTGCTTAGCCAATCAGATGTGTTATGGTTAGAGTTGCTTTCCCAGTGACGTCAATGCGTACATTCGCTAGAGCGGCTAGACTAACTCGTCAGAATGGTCTCTCGTCACGGTACACAGCACAGCATCATAATGCCAAAAAGATTGTTGCTGTTTTTTGATGTCTCCTCGCCATGTACTTTAGCCTACTAGCTTTCATAGTTATGCCTTTGCCCTTTTTACAGCATTGATATAACGTTACTTCGCCAATGAACGTTCAGGTGCAGATGCAATATTTAGTTCGGCTTCTATACGCAGGAGGCAAACTTATCCAGCTTTTTGTACAAATTGCTTGCGGTTGTAATGTTTAGGCCTAAGTGTTAGTTTTTTTAGTGTAGGCCTAACTGAATATCTGAGAATGATGATGGCGTATGAGCGATCTTTCCAGGCTAGATTGGAGGGCAGGAAATCTTCAGCCACTCAGCAGTCTCGTCGTCCAGGACCCTCAGACCATGCGCACCGTGTGGAGGCCGGTGGGTTAAGCAGTGGTGGATGACATGGTCTGCGGTCTGTTCCGTGCCACCACACTCGCATTCTGATGAAGGAGCCAGGCCCCACTTGTGCATGTCCGAACGAAAGCGGCCGACGCCAGTTCGCAGGCGGTTTAGCCTGACCCAGGCAAGCCTTGTGAGGGACATCCCTGGTGGTGAACATTCATGAATGAACATTCATGACAAATTAAATATTTAGACAACTATTAGACTATTCCATGTCTAACACAGGATTTTGGTCCTGCAACGTTAAAATTAAGATTGTTCATGACTTCTAAACATTAAATGGATGTATGATCACGACATAGGCGAAGCACAATTTGACAGATTTTTATTTTTGATTTGTTTTGGAAATGCTCTCAGAGCGCACCAAATTGAAAGGGTTTTTCAAAAATTTCTGGGGAGGCCCCTCAGCCCCCTCGCTGGAAGTGTTGTCTTCGGCAACACGCCTTCGGGCTTCGCCCGACGGTTACGCCCTTCGTGCCTACTACCTTGCTGCAGCATATTTCCAAGTTGCTTTCCCAACGGTTTAAGCCACCGAACGTCACTGTCAATCAGACGGTACGATCAAGCAATGACGCGGATGATTACAACCTCTACTCGTGCAGACGAGCAGGGTTTCTAACTGGGTTTCGTAAACACCAAAACAAAACCATTTTTCTCCGTAAATATTTTGAGTACCACCAGGAATTGCAAGAATATGGGATTGCTTTCTATTTACAAATTATTAAAAATGTTTTCTTTTTCAAATTTATGAGAGAAGCCAAAGACCAAAAATATAATCTCATTATGAGTAATCCTATTTGTCAGCTTGTTGGCCGAGCCCCATTCAAGACTGGGCCTCAAAAAAATACTCAAAAGTACTCCCTGTCAGCGCTACTGGTCACACATGCATTCGTTGCGATGGCCAGAAATAATGTGACAAACTGAAAACAGCGACACCTATTTCCAGAAGTCAGGTGATTGGAAGTCGCTGATGCGTAAAGGCTGTGTTGAGAAATAAAGAACTACCCCACTACGGTATGAGGAATACTGGGTGAGCACGCAAGCTTCGGGATTGAATCACTAAAAAAGTCATGCATCAACTATGTTCATTCTGTGTGTTTTGGGTAGAACCGTTTATGGTAGAACTCACCTAAAAGGACCTTCGAAAAGGTGCCACGATAGCGGAATCTATCTGTAGTTTAAACTGTAACTTTGCACATTATCGTACTCAAATGGTTAAATTGTCTGAAGGTAGAAATAAGCTATTTTATGTTGATCAGTCAATATAGCTCTGAGGGAAATTAGATATTAGTCAATACTTTCAATACACATCACATCAGCTGTTTTAATTATCATGTTCAAGAGTCATAAAATTGTGCTGCTTCTCAGCTAGGCATATAAAAGTGACAGCCCAGGCTATAATTACCATGACCTCTCTGAGGTTATAATCACCATACATCACTTGAGCATAACATCATACACTTAAGCATGCATATGTTTTTTTAAAACAAAAGTTTGTGCATACACCATAAACTCAGAATCAATAAAAGGAAAAAAGGGCAAAACTTTAAAAATATGGAAGTGGCTATATCTTTATGTCGGTAGATAGCCTATAGCTGTTCCGTGTTTTTTTATCTCTATGGCACTTTTACTACATGTGGGCGCTGTCACTATGCTTATGTGAAACCATTGTGAAACTGTAATATCATACGCAGCAGTTTGATGGTCAAGGGCAGGTGTCTGCCCCAATAGCTCAGTTGGTTGGCATGTGACTTCTCAAACGAAGAAGCTTCAAGATCAAGCGGCGCTGGTTCGATTCTTGAGGTGTGCGCTTGAGCAACGCACTTTAAGGATTGCTCTCCATTTATCGGCAACTAATGGATGGGATAATTCTCCGGCAACAACACTTCAACAATCGGAAACTCCAGTTTGTCAATCTCGGTGACTAGGCCTGCGTCAGTGATTGAAATCCTGTATATTACAAGTATGCAAGACTGCCAGGATTAAGCTCTCAAAGAAGCTTTTTCAGTCAGAGGATAAAAATTCAATCAATAACTCAGACTCGGTTGATGGCTAAAAGTGAAGTCAGTGTTTTTTGATTGGTTGTGTGTCATTTATCCAACATATAGAAAAATAATTGAGGTAGTTTAACAACTCAGTGGAGGCAAATGTTATTTTAGATTGATTGTGTAATTTTTCAGCAAAAAAATGTGTTATTTATCAAAAAAAAAAAGGTCTAACTAAAGTATTTTGACAGCTTTGTTTGGTTACCTGTAAAAATTTTGTTGTTTCTGAAAAAAGGCAGGCGCTGCAGTATCAACCTTCAAAATTTTAGCATATTTTTATTTCGGCAAAATTATTGCCGACTTACAATTATGGATTGTGAAATGGCATCAGTAATTGAAAGTAAAACTGATACATATTGATAATTTTTTTTATGAATCCGTATAGTTAATTTTACAGCTACTTTTTAACAGTAGAGATGTATATACAATCAGTCAATCAGTGTGTATACAATCAGTCATTCACCCAATTTAGGATTAGTATAACTGTACTAAAAGAAAATTTGACAGAGTGATCTAGAGCAAACACTTGCGCTGTAAAAGTTGCAGGTAAACATTACCACATTCTCTTTTTTCATGAGCAAAACTTTACCTCCAATAAGAAATTATCAAATTTCAGCACAATTAGAAAACTTGAACAGTCAAACTTTTCTAGGCTATTCACAATTGAAAAGGATAGAAAGCATAAATGAAAAGCACTGAGCTAAGGTCTGCCCCGTTACCTCAGTGGTTACGTGCCCAGCTCAAGATCACGCAGCGCAAGTTCGACTCTCGGGGTGTGCTTGAGCAACGCATTTCAGGACTGCTCTCCATTCAGCAGTACCTAGTGAATGGAATAATTTTCCGGCAACATCACTTCAACAATTGGAAAACTTATTGGAATCATAAAATGTGAAGAAAAATTACCTGTGGTCTCATATCTTTTGACCATTGTACCTGACTAAATTCAAACAGTAGACATCATTCCAAAGATTCTGCTTTTGTTTGATTATATTCTGCAAGTTTGATAGTCGTCGTCGCGTGAGCCTCTGGGGCCGAGGGTCTATCCTTTTACCTCCCCAGATTCACGATGGTGAATTGTATGAATATTACACCAGATTTACATTTGTGTTACCACGTTTCCCACATTGGCCTCTGTATTTTTGTAAACAGTTAATTTTAGATTTATTTTAAGTCATTTTGTTTTTCATGTAAAATACATGCTTGAAAATCAGTGACAGTTTATATACCGGTACAACATGTGTTTTATTAACATTTAAAAAAAGAAAAAAGTTTTAATCAAAAGTTTCCTGTTTGCAGTTGTAAACATGCTATTTCTGATTCCATACAACCAAAATCTGGTTTTTAATAGCATAAGAATACAAGTTAAACCAATTTTATGCATTTGACTACCACAATTCTGTCCTATCAGTGTAAGAGGCAACTGCTCAAAAGTATACTAGGATGTAAGGTTTAGCCACCATTGTAAAGGTAGCAGTAAAGCACTGTATGCCAATTGTATGGTACTTTTTTCCATTTGAGCTTTTTAACCGCATCCTAATCTCAAGGAACTACCGGTAATCACTTATTTAGCATGTTTTATAGTGCTAGTATTTGGTCGAACACATTGTCTCCAATTAACCAATTGTAACATGTATAGTTTTATGCTTTCAGTTTTTGTATGCCAATACTGCTTAGAATTTTAGTGATTCAAAATGACACGGCATTATGAAAACTGGCTGAAATCTAATATGCTAGGAAAATACACTCAACTTGAAGCAGCTAAGCAAGATGCTATCAAGGCATTGAGACATTACAAAGATTTAAAACCGACTATGGAACAATTTATTTACAATGACGGCTCTAGTAAAAACTTAGTATGCTTGAAGGGAACTGTTCCAGTTACGTATCAAGGTAAAACATATAATATTCCCATTGCTCTTTGGCTTCAAGAACCTCACCCATCCCTGCCTCCGTTATGCTTCGTGAAGCCCACTAGCGCAATGCAGGTGCGCCAAGGAAAGCATGTGGACACGAACGGAAGAATTTATTTGCCATATCTCAATGAATGGCGACCTCACAGTCATAACTTAGTTGGGTGTATTCAGCTTATGATAACGGTTTTTGCAAATGAACCACCTGTTTTCGCAAAGCAAATGGCGCCTTCTCGACCACCACCCCCACAAGCTTTTCCATCGACTCCTCAGTCAAATCTTCCTTACCCACCAACAGGTTATGCTGCACAAGGGCCACCCACAACAAATTACCAGCCAAGCTTTTCTTCCACCACCCCATACCCTCCCGCCATGAATCAACAAACACCTTATCCACCTCAAAATTCTGGTTTTCAGCAATATCCAGGGTATCCCCTTCCTCAAACAATGGGCACTACAAATCCCCCTTATCCTACTCCACCCCAAGTGACAGCAACTCAAGTGAAGCAACCTGGTATTGACGACACAATGATTAGGGCATCATTGCTATCTGCCGTGAATGATAAGCTAAAACGACGCATGAAAGATACTCTTGCCCAAGCAGATTCCGAAATGGCACTGCTTAAACAAACTGAGAAAGATCTGAGAGCTGGGAAGGAAAAGTTGGATGCAATTTTAAAGAGATTAGAAAATGAAATCAATGAAGCTGACAGCAATGCTATAACGTTAGAAACAAAAAATGCAGAGCTAAAGCAAGAAATCGATAAACTTCAAAACCGTCAAGATGATTTAGAAGTAGACGAAGTTGTGACGGCAACCACACCTGTTCACAGACAAATTGTTTCATCATTTGCAGAAGAGCAAGGACTGGAAGATGCAATTTACTACCTTGGTGAGGCCTTGCACAAGAATGTGGTTGATGTTGATACATTTCTCAAACATGTGCGAGCCTTATCTCGTCAACAGTTTACACTCCGAGCTGTAATTCAAAAGGCAAGGAAATCTGCAGGACTGGCCAGTGTGTATTAAAGAATTGTATGGTTGTTATCTGTTTATTTTTTTTGTTTTATTTCTCATGAATAATATGGCTTACGAAATTATGTCATTGCATGGTTTACTGGTTTGTACCGTACTACAGTATACCATAGCAAACTGACTGTATGTAAAGGCTTTTTTCGGTTTTGGAACGAACACCCATTCATTGTACTTCAACTTTTTTTCCATTGTAGAACCCCTTGTTGTGCTCAACGAATGCCACGCAGCTCCTTGTCAAAAGTATGTTTTTAAAAAAAACAATGAAATTACTAAAAATCCTGTTATTAGCCTACCTTACAATTTAATATGATTGCCCAGTTGAACGCTTCCAATATGGTGTATTTTAACACCTCTTGGGACTGCTGGTTTTTGAACAACTTTGTGTACCGTATTCCTGATTGAGGGCGCCTTTCGCCCACATGCGTCGTTTACTCAAGAAAATATGTACATTGTACAGTACCGATGTTAAAAAATGTTCAAGTGTTCTTGTGGCACACATATTATTATTTATTTGCGTCAGACAAGAATGTCCATATTCGAGTAAACAAAACAAAATAATAAATGGTATACAGTTGCACATACACAGCAACGGCGCAAAAATAGCCAGAAGACAATTCAGCACAATCACTGGTAGATACAATGGACTGCGGTTGGCTCAGCAAAACTTGACAAAGAATGAAAGCAAAGAAAAAATCACAAAGAACAAAATAATATGAATGAAACGCAGAGCATGTCATTGGAGTGTTCAAAGAATTTAGATTTATACAGAGTGTCAGAAGACATTAAAGCTTTTAGTAGAGAATTGCATTCATATGCACTAGCATAACGAGGCATATTGTGTAAAATTCGTAACGAGTCATTATAGGCAATTCTAATCCTGTTGAATGAAGATCGATAGTAATTGTGATCTTGTGCACCACAGCTGTAACAAATAATATTATTGTTGTTGCAACACTAGTTATCACTATTGTCATCGTACAATGAATGCAACAAATCCAGCAACCCTGATTGGTATCTTACCTTCGGAGCTGCAATACATGTGTTTTAAATAATGTAATAAGAACAATTTTATTTTGCGTCAACGCTTCTTCAAGAAACGTCTGATAATCTTACTCCTGTCTGAAAAGCGCTCAAAGGAGTTTTAAAGTGACAGATGGATGGCTTTAACACCATTGATGAAAGTCGACGCTACAGTAGCTTATGTTGATTTTAACTCTGTGTCATTACCAAACCGAAAGGAAAATGATTGTCTACTTTGCAATTGTGTTATTCACACATTTTTGTCAAGTGTTTTGCAAGATGGACAACGATTCTCTTTCTAACAATAATATTATCATACGGAGAAAAGCTCCAGATACAACAAAAGTAACACGTTTCTTGCACTTGTCCTTGTTTCAATCACTTCGTTGTTGCTGTACTGGTTGATGTTGCGTTGTGGTCGGGCTGTGGGCTATACGTCAGCGACTTCCAAACTTTTTCGGCTTCTGGCCTACCTCAAGCCTATCTTTTTCGTAACTTTACCGTGACTTAATGACGCCTGATTGTATTGTGCAGTAAGATGTTTTGTACAGTACAACAAACATAATGATGTGTAGTGTGAACATTACTGGACAGTTTGCTGTGCATTTACTCAGAAGAGTAACGTGAAGGTCACGACTAAAGTTGGCACTAGGTAATATAACAGCAAGAACCAAGGTCTCAAATGTGCAATACAGTAGGCTCATTGTTAATTCCGAGCTCTCTCCACCGGCCCATATACGAGTCACTACCTCTGAAGTGTGCAAGATCCCCGCTGCAGGAGCAAGACGGTTGCAGAAGTATGTTTTGTGTGTTGTGGCTTTATTTAGAAAAGACGTGCTTTCAAAACCAGTCATTTTCTATCAGTATTCACAAATTCATAAGTGATATTCTTGTTCTGTTTGTATTGGGGATGTATCATTGTTCTTCCAGTTATGTGAACGTTTGGTATTGTAGCTATGCTTTGATAGTTGGGACTATGGGACATATTTCTGAAGTCCAAGCGATTTACAAGTTGTTCTGAACGAACGCAGAGGGGTGTAAATATTCTTTGTTGTTGGTTGAGTTGTGTGGGTTTGCAATTAAAATATGTTTTGGCATATTGGTATCTCATGCACATCGTCTGGATCGTAATTAAGTAGTAACTCTGCATAAAGAATGCTGTCGAAACTTGGAAAGAACCTTTCGATTCGATTGTAATCCAAAACACTTCAGTTACTGTGGCATTTCGTTCGCAAACATTAAAACTATTAGTGTATCACGTAAAAGAACAAAACAAATCATGTAGAGTGTAGACTGTAGAGTAGACGCAATTTCCTCACCTAAGACGATTTAAACAATTACGCAATATCAGCGTTATTGCCCATTCAAAGATTTATGTTGCAACTCGCTATGTATTTTATCACCACAAGAGTTTTGCTTCAAGTTACTTATACAAAACCACATTTCCGTACTGGTATTTCATTGTACAGTATATTTTCACCAGTAATACATGTCAACTCTGTGTCGCTTTGTTGTTCTCGCAACTTCTTGAAGACAGGTTGAAACTTTAAGTGCGTTCTTTCAACGCATAAAACATATTTATACTGCCGCAGTTTCTAAGTGGGCAAAAGCGGCAATGTTAGATCAACAAAGATTCAGATTTGTAAGTAAACACGAAAATTGGGTGTTGACAGCTTTAACTGCACGACAGCCTTGTAGTTGTCTTCCATGACTAACTGATGATGATTTGTTATTTACATCATCCATTCAAAATAAAATAAATTAGAAAAAACATAGTTGCATCAACAAATTGATATTTAACTTTGTATGGGCTGCTCAAATATGCCCCCCGGAGAGAGGAGACGTCATATCATGGTTCACGGGTTGCCGAAAAATAAAAGGAGCTACTTCATCTATCTTTGCATGGATTCAAGCACGGAGATGTCTTAATTGCTTCGGGAAGTTGGCTGTAACAGATTGCAAAAGTCTGTTGCAATGTCGCCAGTTTTTATTGGGTAACTTTTTCTCTTGTATCTTCATTCCTGTGAAGAAATGCAAATTGATCATTTCGAGTTGCGTCAACAAACAATGCTAACCACACTCATTCCTGCAACCGTACGTTACCTCATCATTGGGTCAAAATTGCGAAGCTCAAAGTTATGGCTTGGCTACATGACCCCCTGGGTGGAGAATAGAGATGAGTCCGAGTACAATACATAATTTTGCAAAAAATGTTTCTTAACTCACAAACAAAGATATCAACCCAATCTCATAAGTTTCGTGAGGAAATTACGCCAAATAGTGCTTTATTTTTGGCACGTCGTTTATCGCAAGTTTAGTTTTCCATTATAACAAAAAATTGTCTAATTTACTTCAATTCCGTTACTATCATTCATTTACGTCAGCGGTGTGCTAACTGTGGCCCGCGGAAAGGTCCAAATTTTCAATAAGGTGTGGCTCTCTAGACGATTTTCATTTATGTTTCAAGTTTGCAACGTTTAGTAAACATACTTTTTGTTTGGCAACCCGACAGGTTCAACCAGTGTAAAATTAAGCAAACAAGCCTTTACCTGCATCTCGCACGCAAGCCGTCCGCACGCCGAAAAAACACAAAAATCCGCTGCTGTTTTGCGATTAAATGGCCTACTCGCGTGTTGTGTGTGAATAGGTGAACATCCATCCGCTGAGCATCGCGCTGCAGTTCCCGCTATCCGTGCTCTGTCTGAGGTGCCTTTAGGCAGTGGCGTAGCTAGGGGGGGGGGGGGCGGACCGCCCCGGGCGGCACGTCTGGGGGGCGGCACTTTCAGACAGGAAGTTTTTTGTTGTTGTTGATAATGCAAAATTACACGGAAAATAAAAGCAAACAGAATGGCAACGTTCAAAACAGTGGCGTAGCCAAGGGGGAGGAGGGGTTTGGGGGTTACAACCCCCCCTTTGGCACGCATGTGACGTCACGATATTGAGAATGATGCTTTCAGTCTCTATGTCTCCAAAACAAAGTTTGCCTAATTTTAAACGAAACTCCATTAAAAAAGCGAGTTTTGCCAATACCAAACATTCAAATATCTCAGCCAGGAATTAGCAACAAGAAAACATAGAAACTTAGCTTTATTAAGTTACCGAAAAATTCCCAAGAAAACATGATCTTATCCTTTTGCTATGCCACCGGACAGCACCATTTTACAGGAATATTTATACCCACATTTTTGTTGAAAATGCTCTCAGAATGCACCAAATCCAAACTAATTTTTCAAAATTTTCTGGGGGAGGTCCCCCAGACCCCCCGCCGCTGGGTGTCGTCTTTGGCGAGGACGCCGTCGGGCTTCGCCCGCCGGCCCTTAAAACCCCCCCTTTCAAAACTACTGGCTACGCTACTGATTCAAAACATACAATAATTCCACTTTAAGTCAATTAAAAAATTTTTATTTTCTTATGCTTTTTCTTGAAGGGGCGGCAAAATCTGAATCCGCCCCGGGCGGCACATTCCCTAGCTACGCCACTGCCTTTAGGCCAGTTAAGCGTGAGGTAGCTGCGTGGTCATTTATTGGCACATTCGTCATGAAATAGTAAACACTAAACAATGGACATTTCTGGTTGTGACCCGCAGACCAAGCTGGTTATGTGTATTTGGCCCAGCAGTGCTGCAAGTTCGCACACCCCTGATTTACGTCATGTGAACGAATAAACAAAGTCTTCACAGTGCTATTGAACTGAAATTTTAAACAAAAAAAAACAATGCTTCTAAATTTTTAACGAGATCTGCAAAACGAAAATGTCTTACCATTTAACAGTCGAACGCAAATCCTTTTATAGCACGACTGATAGCGGAGCAACATTTTGTAGAATGCTTTGAAAAATATCCACAGTACCATAGCACGAGTGGGAAACTTTTGTCCTATAAAAGAAAAACAGTAACTATGACATGAAAGGTGCTAACTCTGTCCAATTGTACGACTGCAAGGGCAACCACAAAACAAGGAATGTGAATTCATATACATAACGGGGAAAAGGGCGTCGAGGTTTTAAATGGTAGAACCGGTTGAAAATGCGAGTTTAGGACCATCTGGTTGAGGAGATATAGTCATCGGCTGAGGTAGGTTGCAACAGGGATATCTAGAGAAGGGGATATGAAGGCTTTTAATACGTCTGACAATAGAAGGGCTTCTGTTTATCGTAAATAATCTCTGTTTACCGTAAACTGACAATCGGCACTGTTAGTAGTTTAATAACTCTTGTTATGATAACCTGCATTGCGCTATCAGTATCAAGCCTGGATACTCACTGCACGCTCATGGTTACTTGTTAATTCAACTACCCGTTTATTTGCTTTAAATCTGGCCTACTGCAAAGACTTTGTTAAAAAAAGCAGCTAACTTGTAACTTTTCAACTGTCTTTCCAAACAAGTATTCTTTAAATATGCTCTATGTAACATTTACTAACTGTCATCTGTAGCTGACTGTACCAGTTGCACAACAAAACTTTCTGCAATTGTGAAAAGAACTGCATGTTTTACGCACTACAAACTACCGCCCTGGTAGTGTCATAAGAATAAGGCAATCGCTGTGAGCCTTCGCATCCCCTTCTTTAGATATCCCTGGGTTGCAAAACGAGTTTGCAAATATAGTACCGCGTAACTTGCAGGTTGCTTGTATGCTCAGTAAATGAAATCGAGAAAGTCTAACTTATCCAACTAGTGAGGCAAAATGTTTTTAGGTCAGGGATATCTAAAGAAGGGGATGCGAAGGCTCACAGCGATTGCCTTGTTTTTATGACACTACCAGGGCGGTAGTTTGTAGCGCGTGAAACATGCGGTTCTTTTCAAAATTGCAGAAAGTTTTGTAATGCAGCTAGTATAGTCAGCTACAGAAGACAGTTACTAAATGTTATATATACTTGTTTGGAAAGACAGTTGAAAAGTTACTAGCAAGCTGTTTTTCATAACAAAACCTTTGCAGTAGGCTAGATGTAAAGCAAGTATACGGGTAGTTGAAATGAGCATGCAGTGAGTATCCAGGCCTGATGCTAATAACGCAATGCAGGTTACCATAGCAAGATTTATTAAACTACTATCGGTGCCAATCATCATTTTACGGTAAACACAGATTATTTACGATAAACAGAAGCTCTTCTATTGTCAGACGTATTAAAAGCCTTCGTATCCCCTTCTTTCGATAACTTGTTTTAGGTGCACTAACCTGGTACTTTTTTTCGGATAGCAGACAACCCAACAACAGTTGCAAGTCTGTTAACGACCAGCACCACTTCACCGGGATATGCTTTACGGTATTCGACAGGTTTGCACAGATTATGCGCAAGCCACTGCAGCACGGCCATGCATGCAAGCTCATATACATTTCGTAGCACACGAAACGAAGAGTTAATCTGCAACGTAAAGCAGTTGGATTACAATACGAATAAGCGAACTGTTTTGGTTGTTCAAAAGAGATGTGACTTACTTTTACATCAAAGCATATAGCAGCTACGCGTAGTCTCAAACTTCTTCTGAGAGATTTGAATACAGCGTAGTTTGTAGCTGAAGGCTGAACAGTGATGCAATCACGGATAGTTTTAAAACGTGAATATCTTGAAAAATCGATTGAAACCCCGCCATTATTGTATGCATCTGAAAATAATAGAACTATTTCAGATACTACGGTACAATATCAGTTACAAACGACAGACTATGGCCTCAGGGCCGGATTTAGGTGATGGAGGGCCCGGGGTACTTTTATATCGGGGGGCCCCGTGCAAAAAAAATTTCCGCGCCGGGGGCGCGAAAAACCACCTCTACAGTAGCATTAATCCAGCACTGCACAGTATTTGTACAAACTTCAAAGGATGAAAGAAAAAAAATAATAACACAAAATCACATTTTTTCCACGTCGGGGGCCCCCTTCAAAAAGGGGGCCGGGGCACCTGCACCCTCTGCCCCCCCCCCTACATCCGGGCCTGGATGGCCTAGAATTAAAGAATCACATTAAAATAACTGCACACTTTTACTTAGATTTTGTTAACAAAATAAATGACGCGAAAATTTGCAATCTTGACTCTCGGGATGAACCAGCCCATGAGGGTCAAGCTAAACCGAATTCGAGTTATGCGCAGCGCATGTGGGATTTGGATCCTTCGTCGGCCTGCGAATGTGGCACAAAAGAACCAACTGCTGACCATGCTACTTTTGGGTGTGCCGTCCATCTACAAAGCACGCACCACATGAAAAGCACGACAACACTGGACGAATCTACACCAACCTGGCTTTCCATCACCTACTCTGAAAGTGGGGTTCTGAAATATAAACAATCTCTCTCTCTCACCCAAAATTAGAAAAATAAAATTAATATCTTAATTTTAAAGTTTAGAAACCTTGGCTGCAACTTTCATGGGATAATCTTGCAGTTCTTGCAACATAGCAGGTGGGAAAGGAAAAACCAAACCAGGGAAAGGAATTATTTTGCTCCAACATCGTGATTTGATGATGATCTAAATTAAAAGAAAAAAATTAGAAAAGGCTAACTTTGTCCAAGAAATATAATACATGAGCAAACAATTACCGTTCTCTTGTTTGTAGGTGAAATTTACAACTGTTTTCTTTTCGTTAATGCGAAATCCGTACTCTTTAAAGCCATTCTGCATTTTTCTGCAATTGTATAACATGTTCATTCAATTGTTCAAGGATAACGTCCAAGAAAGCCTAAGTTAGCTTTAACAAGACGATGTCTCTGCAATATCTGTAAAAGTCGAAGGTTTAAGGGCACAAAACGACAGGGAGTGTGATTAATCGGAATACTGCATTGGATAAAAATGATGAAAAGAATTATAATATTTTGTGAAACTAATCAATAGAAGTAACATATTCCACCGTTTGTCCACTTTTGATTATGATTCCAAATCAGCAACCAAGTAAATTCAAATTGAAAAGCTCTCAAAGGACAACACCTTCTCGTGGTCCCTCCCGTCAGTACCATATCTTTAAGAAAAAAGATATGCGAAGCGAAGCTTGTCACACTCGAGCAAAACAGGCCCAGGTTCAGCGCAGGGTGGATAGGGAAACGCCCTTCTCAGGGCGCGGCAGCTCCTCTGTCGAAAAGTACCGACGACCCACCGTACTGCAGCTGAACACCGAGGGCATTACGGCCAGCAAGCTCAGCATCATCGAGTATCTGGCCACAAAACATCAGGCCCTCGTTATTCTCCTTCAGGAGACCCACTGCACATCTGTGGATAAGTTGGTATTACCCAAATTCACACTCGCAGGCGCAACCATCAGCAGGAAACACAGCCTCGCCACGTTTGTCCATGAGCAACTGAGCTGGACGCCAATAGACCAGTCCAGTGCCCAATCGGAGATAGAGTGGTTATGCATAGACATATCAGGCTATCACATCATCAATGTCTATAAGCCACCACCCTCACGCTTAACACCAACAGCCATCCCAGTGTTCCCCCAACCCAGCCTCCATGCTGGTGATTTTAATTGCCACCACGTTGATTGGGGATACAACACCACCAACACCGACGGAGAAAGCCTGGCCTCATGGTCAGCCAATAATAACCTCACCTTACTGCACGATCCCAAGGGTGCAGCGAGCTTCTTCTCCGGACGCTGGAACACTGGTACAAACCCCGATCTGGCTTTCGCAAGTGATGACTCCGATAATTGCCAACCGGACAGACGTGTGCTAGAGAAGTTCCCCAGGTCCCAACATCGACCCTCGATTATCACGGCTCTAACGCTCATAATGCCTGTCCCGAGCAAGCCTGTTAAGCGATGGAACTTCAGAATGGCTAACTGGGAGTACTATAGCCTCCTCACCAATGAAGCCACACAGTATCTCCCATCCCCTCACACCAACAACGTGGAAGAAGCCTACCAAGACTTTTGTGATGCAATAACATCAGCGGAAAAACAATCCATCCCCTGCGGCCGACGAAAGACCTCCATACCGTGCTGGGATAAGGAGTGCGAAAGCCTCTACTCCGACTTCCTCCACGCCCCTCAGGGCAATGACACCAACAGCTCAGCCACAGCTCTGCTGGCAAGGCTGGACTTAAAGAGGAAGGAGCGCTGGACAGAAGCCGTTGAATCAATCGACTTCACGCACTCCAGCCGCATAGCATGGAGTACACTGAACAACCTAACTGGCAGATCACGTGCCTCTTGTCAACAATGTTCCGTTTCAGCAAATTCCATCGCCTCACAACTTGTGGAGAACGGGAAATACAAATCGAGAGACCGTGAGTCAGATAGATCCGTCTTGCAAGAAATGACGGACCTCTGGAGGGTAACAACCCCAGACGGGGACAACATCTCGGGTGAGTTCACCCCGGAAGAATTTTCCGCCGCACTCCAGCACATAAAGCCAGGTAAAGCCCCGGGCCCTGACCACCTATGCCCGGAGTTGATACTCCATGCTTCTGCCTCCTTAAAGTCCTGGTTAAAAGACTTCCTTTCCTGCTGTTTGCGCCACCTGAAAATTCCCAGAATCTGGAGAAGAGCCCTTGTGGTTGCAGTTCCTAAGCCGAAGAAGCCCCCAGGGGACCCGAAGAGTTACCGTCCAATCACACTGCTCTGCATCCCCTTCAAGATCCTCGAGAGACTCATCTACGCCCGTGTCGAACCAATAATAGATCCGCAGCTCCCCCGTGAACAAGCTGGTTTCCAACACGGACGATCAACCGTAGATCAGGTCACACTTATGACCTAAGACATTGAGGACAGCTTCTCGGCTAAGAAGAAGGCTGGCGCCGTGTTTGTTGATCTCACGGCTGCCTATGATACCGTATGGCATAGCGGCCTTACCTGCAAGTTACTCCGTCTGCTCCCTGACAGACACATGGTCCATATGATGATGGAACTTGTGCAAAACCGCAGTTTTACCCTCACAACCGGTAGCGGTCGTCGAAGCAGGCTACGCCGGCTTAAAAACGGCGTCCCACAGGGCTCAGTCTTGGCTCCTCTCCTGTTCAATATATACACCTACGACTTGCCCCCCACCATCTCCAGGAAATGTGCTTACGCAGACGACCTGGCACTCCTGCACTCAGCAGGAAACTGGCAGTCAGTGGAGAGGAACCTCAGCCAAGACATGCAAACACTATCAGCATACCTCCAGAAATGGAAGCTACAGCTCAGCAAGTCAAAGACAGTGTCGGCGGCCTTCCACCTTAATAACCGGGAGGCACAGCGTGAGATAAACATCAAGATTGATGGGGAACGCCTGCCCTACTGTGCCGAACCTACATACCTCGGCATAAACCTGGACAGGTCATTCACGAACCGCCGGCACTTGAAGTCACTGCGCAAAAAACTATCTACACGCGTCGCACTTTTGAGGCGATTTGCGGGTTCCGGCTGGGGAGCTGGTGCTAAAACTCTTCGTACAGCTACCCTAGCCATTGTTCATTCCACCGCTGAGTACTGCGCGCCGTAGTTCTCACACCCACCAGATTGATACCGCTATCAACGATGCACTGCGTACTGTGACTGGATGCCTGCGTCCCACTCCAACGGACTGCCTACCCATCCTAGCAGGCATCCAACCCGCTGAGCTACGCCGTAAAGGAGCCACGATTTCTCTCGCTCGCCGCGCTTTGGACCCCGACCATCTCCTCCATACAACATTCAAGAGACCACCACCTATAAAGCAGCGGTTGAAATCAAGACGCCCCTTTGTGCCTGCCGCACAACAACTCCTTAAGAACGCAGAAGAACTTGGTTTAAGTGCGGCACACTGGACGAACCACATGTGGAACACGGAGTGGCAAAATCACACCTCCACGCTCCGTGACTTCATACCCGACGCCGATCCCCGTCCACCAGGGATGTCCCTCGCAAGGCTTGCGTGGGTCAGGCTAAACCGCCTGCGAACTGGCGTCGGCCGCTTTCGTTCGGACATGTACAAGTGGGGCCTGGCTCCTTCATCAGAATGCGAGTGTGGTGCCACGGAACAGACCGCAGACCATGTCATCCACCACTGCTTAACCCACCGGCCTCCACACGGTGCGCATGGTCTGAGGGTCCTGGACGACGAGACTGCTGAGTGGCTGAAGATTTCCTGCCCTCCAATCTAGCCTGGAAAGATCGCTCATACGCCATCATCATCATCATCACCTTTAACTCCAATCGTTTGGAAGATGTAGCCGAATGACAAGCACTCTTGTTAACCGCCTCAGTAAACAGTTAGCAAGCCGGTTAGACGTTGGAGTGTTTGCTTCTAAATCGGAAAGCGTAGGTTCGATGCCTTGTCGGTTCATACTAAAGCAGGGGTGTCCAAAGTCCGGCACGCGAGACATTTTTGTATGGCCCGCACCTGTTGTTGCACAATGTGTTATTTTTGGCCTGCAGACATACAGAGAGCATACAAATTAAACTTGCATTGTTTAAAAAAAATGATGAAGACAGTATTTTCACACCGACCAATCCAGGCGAGAAAGTTGAAATCATTGTTGCGTCATAATCGCAAAACCAACTATTGTTGTTTGAGAGTGTTGTAATGAGCAGTGCTTCTACTGAAGGATTTTATCCCGAAAAAGGGATTTTTCAACGCTTCGAAGGATAAAAAAGGGAAATGAAAACCAGAAGGATTTTTTAGGGATTTTAACAATTTTACAAGGAAATTTTGTCTTAAAAAGGGAATTGTTGTTTTTAGCAATATTAAACAAATTTTTATTAATATTTCCATTCAAAAGTTCTAAAAACGACTGGAATAACGATGATCAGCTGGTTTCCGTCGTCACTCGCCATCCGAAACCTCCTCTCACTCTCTTTCCAATCCTCGCCTTTTCGTCACTTGATTTCTATTCTCGCCATTTTGGGAATTTGACGTGAGTGCAGTGAGTGAGTTAGTTTTCAGGGTACGAAATGAGGGTACCGTACCAAGTGTTCAGGATACGAATTAGGTTGCACCCATAATAGAGCTAGCTAGGCTGTGTATACGACATGTAGCCTATAATTGTACCGTATGGTGTACACAGTCAGACTGAGTCAGTATCATGAATAGGCCTAGTATGGGAACGTTCAAATATTACGTAACGCTTTTTTTCCGAATTTTTGACCCCCCCCCCTCCCCCATGTAACGCCAACGTAACGCTTTTTCACTACGAATTCAGCACAAAAAACTACCATTCCGTACTCGAAAGCGTTACGTAACGTTTTGCTTGAACCCCCTCCCCCTCAGATGTGACGCTAACGTAACGCTTTGCATAAACCCCCCCTCCCCCTCGAAGGCGTTACGTAATATTTGAACGTTCCCTATCCTAAAGTTTTTCATCAGTCTCAGATGATTGTGAAGACGTTACTGACAAAGAGAAAAAAGAGATAGCCTCGCCTTGTAGAGTTGAACAAGTTAGCGCATCAAGGAAAACCGAACTAAACACAAAAATAAATTTGTTAATTGATGGATAATTCGTTACTGCACATTTACAGTACCAGCTGTATATTTTCGGTGTTAGGGATAGGTTAAAGAGTCCATGTGGGAAAGATGAGAGTGGTAATTGGTAAATGATGTCCAGGACTCCAGGCCAGGTAAATATCCCAGAACCGACTAACTGACAAGCAGTTTTTTGGCTGGACAGTGAACAAAGGAAGTAAACTATGTTATTGTAAAATATGTGCTGCTTTTGTATCGCCTACGGTACTGTTCTAATAAAACAGCGTTGCTTCGACATACCGTTGCTACTGAAAAAAATCAAGCTAACCTTTGTAATTTATTCAGCAACTTTATGTTATCAGATTCGGTTTGTCAACTAAATCAGCCATGCTACTGCCTGCAAGGTTTTGTTTTTTTGTAGCGATTTGAATACTATACCACTTCTTCAATTCACTGATTTTCTGTTCTTTCAGGTTAAAACGTAACTTAGGTGAGATTAAAATAACTTTAAAGTTGTATTGGCACTTTTTTTAACTTAAATAACGTCAAAAATAACCTCGCCTATGAAGGAAATTTTGAAGGATTTCCGACTGAGAAAAAGGGGATTTTTCAGGATAGAAAAGGAAACTGAAGAGGATTTATCAATTGTCAAAATAAAAGTGGAAGCACTGGTAATGAGTGATACAGTCCAGCATTCATTCATTTTCTTGCCAGCAAATTCAACGACCGCTGGTAATAGACCTTTCCCGCAGCCAACCAATGAAGCGTGACGTTGAAAACAAACCACGAAATCGTACTAGGGAAGCAAAGTTTTTGAACGTTTTGATCGAACCATCGCTCATTTTAGTCATACATTTTGTACTAAAAGTACTTTGTTGAGCATTACAATTAAGTTATTTATTTTTAGAAATAATTTGAATTTACTATAGGGCCTTAGCCCATGGGCCTAACTACCGCCGGCACAGCGCTATAGCCTACTGCACGGGACTACTGAACGAAATGACCACGCATTGATAAATTTTATTTCAAAAATATTTGAGTTAACAACTAAAGTAGGTAGCCTAATCGTGTTATCATTTCATTTAGAATCTACACTTATATTTTTTTCGTGCAGCATTTCCGTTTATTAATTTGATGTTTTTGTCCTAGCTTACGGTACCCTATGCATTTAGTCACTCCAGGTTTCTAGCCACTTAATGTTTGTATTTAGTTCGGCTTCTTTTATTCTTATGGAACTAATATATTGACACAGAATGAGACAGCATAGGCCTATGTATTTTTGGCAATTATTACTTTCTGTCGAAATAGGAATAATCGCATCACAAGTTTGCAACACACACGCATTTATTTTAAATTGGACTACAGCGCAAGTGGAATCCCCAATACCATACTTTTTGGTTAGACTAATACAACTTAATTAAATTATTAGCCTACTAACTGTTGTCCAAAACTTTTTAACACTATAGAACTCTAATTAAGTACAAACAATTACTGCATGGTTGAGTGATGAAAACGTTTGCAAAGGACGTCGGTTCGACACCGCTCCAGAGTTTGCGGCTTTGTCTCGGCAAAGACACTTAATGGCATGCTAAAATAAGGGTAGCAGCTGACTCGACAACTAGGCTATATATCTCTCCGTTGCCTTTTAGGCTATTGTGTTGCATTTGTGATCGCAGTGAAGGCTACGTAGGCTACTCTAGCCTATATATTGTTGCAATGGGAGCAAAAAAACGTGATTAAGCTAGCCTATTACTGGACTTCATGTCAACTTTACTGGGTGGATTATAAAACTGGGTAGGCTAAACAAACAAATACAGTAGAATTCGCCTATAACGGCACCTCCAGGGGATTTGCAAAAACTGACGTTATAGCCGAATAGACGTTATAGACGAACTACCGCAAACTATTTCCAAAACTGTCTTTTGATTAAAGAAAGAGGTGTTGAAGAAAGAGATTGTTTCCAATGATGACCTCGGAATTTCATATTCTTTTGCAAGCTCTGATACGCTTGTAGCCTTACCGCTGTTGAATCAGCCAACAATTTCATATTTTTTCCAAAGAGGGAAATGTCTTCGTTTGTTTGGCATTTTGCTTCAGAGATCTCTTTCGACAACTGTACTGTGTAGCACTGCGGCTTCTAGTTTATACACTACAGTACTGCACGTACAACTGTTGCTTTGAGTTGTTAGGTCAGCTGTAGAGCTGCTTTTTACACGTGATAGTTTTTCACGCGGGAAAAAAGTTAATTCAGTTAATTAAAGTCCCTGCTGCGAACGACGTAGCAAAATAAAGGGAAGACATTTTGCAAGCAGCAGCGCTAACTGGATTAAAAGACTGACCGTTCGTGGTGAAGGTGATGGCTTAAAGTGACGTTATAAACGAACAAAAGACGTCTGGGGACCAATAAGGGGTGCTGTTACATGCGAATTGACGTTATAGGCGATGCTGTTGTAGCCGAACTACAATGTACGTAAAAGATAGGAATTCTGCCGGGACCGAGCGAAATGTGACGCAATAGGCGAATTGACGTTATAAACGAAGCCGTTATAGGCGAATTCTACTGTGATTGAAATCCTTCTGTGGTCGGAAAAAAAGATTAAAACGTAACTTCGATTTCATATCCAAAGTAATCACCAAACTTATGCGGAAATCCAGTTTTTATTGGATGAGTTTGGGCAAATGCGAAGTGTGTGCCCCTACGTCTTCATCAACAGGTTGACCCGTTGGGCAATTGAGCCAAAAGGCGGCCAAAACAAGGTATAAGCTCATAGTAACAATACATGTTTGTCAGCAGCTGATTGTAACAAGAACTGACAGACACGGGTGTTTCGTGGTCTGCAGCTCGTGCGAGCTTTAGCTTACATATGTCATTTCTACGTTCTATAATAGCCTAAGCACAGAAACAAATGGAGGCCTCATTATTGTATCGGAGCCCCAACTGACGAAGTTAGGCTACGGCCTTGATTGAATGGCAGTCCAGCTTATTAGCCTACTTCAGTTGATTCATATTCAGTGCAAGTAGACCATAAGTGATAGGCTGCATTGCTTTCACAAGTAAAGAAGCAAAAAAGGCTACAAACTGAAACCCACTTAGCCTACTTATTGTAGCAAATAAGACAGTAATTCTCATTTATTATTATAAAGACATAGTAGCTAAAGCAGAAAGAAATTGTAAGTCTATCAGAATTGAAGACCAACAGCGTTTTGCTTAGACATTAACACACTACCAGCAGTTCCTTCAAGCGCCATAGCTTATACGCAGTTATTAGAGCCCATTAAATAAGTGGCTTATCATTGTATCACTTGGCTTGTTTTTCATAAAAAGGTAACTTGAATAAAATTTAACAGTCAGAACCTTGTTTTTTAACGTTGATTCCATGTTTTTACGCAGATTCTACTAACTAGGCTACTCAACAAGTTATCCAGTATTCAGTGGGGTCTAAAATTATCGCTTTATCAACGCAACTTTTATTAAAACACGCTTGATATGTTCATCTCTCATCGGCCGGCGAATCAACCACTCATCGGCCTGCGAATGCGGCGCGGAGGAACAAACTGCTGACCATGTCGTTCTCGAATGTCCCATCTACAAGGCACCAAATGGAACGCATGGTATAGCAACGCTGGACGAAGCTACACTCACCTGGCTCTCCACCACCTGCCCTGAAATTTGATCTAGTCTCAAACGAAAGAAGAAGACGCTTGATATGTTCAAGACATAACTTCCCTGGGTTTAATTGAATTTTCGCAAGATGATGATGTTGTTTTTGCTAGTTTGTTTTATTTGTTTTTGTCATTGTTTTCATGTTGTCAAGTTATAGCCTATCTATTTTGTGAGTCGTGCAAGGCCTATGGTGCGTTGCGCTTGAAATGGCTTTGCCCGTGGTAGGATTTCTTTGTGGGATTTTCTTTGCCTGCCTTGCTCTTCTTTGCTATGAGCTAAACGCATCAAGACGTGTTCCCCTTACGACCATCAGCACTCTTGATAACGCACCATGGCCGATCTTCATAGCAACTGTCCATACAAATCTTAAATATATCAGCTAAAGCTATGTGGGCTAATAAAGCTATAGCCTAAATATATGTTGTTTTTGTTTTGTAACATTTTATTTTTTTATTTTCCCTTTATATCTTAAATTTTTCTGAAGGTGTTGCGACCGTGCCAAATTTCTTTCAACTCAATAACTTACTTCGGTCTCAAGTACGTTTTAACGTTCGCGTTTTGTCGCTTCTACCCTTTTCTCGACCTTTGCTATGCTAAAGTGTATTGTTTTGATATGATGGTCAGAAATAAAAACAACTGAACTGAACTATTCACAAACAATTTGGTGCTTGCCTATGAAGCAGCCAGCGTGATTGTTTTCAACGTCACGCTTTATTGCACAGAGCTGCGGGAAAGGTCTATTGAGCTTCAGTGCGAAGCCAACAACAATATCTTTCGTGTCTCTTACCAGCAGCTGGATAAAAACAAATTTCCAGAAATGCGAAAGTTTGTTAAAAAAAAACGTTGAGCTTGTTCGGTTCAACTTATTTGTGTGAGCACGCGTTCTCGTTTATGAACTTGAACAAGAACCGCCTGAGATTAAAGCTGAGCGACTCCCATCAAAGTGATATTTTATGCTTGCCTACCATTAACCTCGAACCAGACTTGACCTGAGTATAGAAATCAAGACGTCAGTTTCATCTTTGACACCAACATAGCTGTGTTAATATCTGATTGAAAAGCAGATAACTTATACAGTCTAACTTATGATATCCCGTGATATGTATAGGCTACAATGAAATACTTAAACCTGCATATTGCTTTGTTGTATGAAAATGGCATTACATAATACAATATTGCTACGTGTACAGTGTACACCATTGTTTAAGCAAAAAAAGATTGTCGGAAACTATTGGCCCACCTGGGAAAAAAGTTTGGACACCCCCACAAGTTTGGAAAAAGGTAAGACTTTACAGTGGTACATAATCTTATGTCTGCTTAGCACTCAGCAAAAGAATGGGTTTAGGGTAATAATATAGACACCCCGACGACGCAATTGTGGTGTAACTTCAACAATTTGATACTGTGCAAAGTACGGTACTTCATGAGTTCCCATAAAAGCCTACACGAATCATAGTATACTAGACAGCTCGTTTATGCAGTCCCATGTAACGGTAGGCAGATGTTTTTTTTTCAGTTTCTGATCATTACAACAGAAGCAGGGCATGTTCTGCCATTGCGCAGCAATAACTTTAAAAAAGATAAATTGCAAAGATAATGCTTTTGAGTTTACCTTAGAAACTCAACCGCTGTGGCTTTGCAACTTGTAACAAACATAAAGTCATCCACATATCGCATCAGAACATTCAAAGGAGCATCAGCTGAAATTCAAAGATATATTTTTTTTGGTTCAAGTTGAGCAACACACATTCGCTAAGCACAGTACGTAATTGACAAGCTGTCTAGTGACTGCTGAGTCTGAAGCCTTACTTTTTGTCGGTTCAGATTTCATAAAATCTTGCAAGTAACGTATTTCCATGTTGCCATAAAACAAATCACAGAGCAATGAAGACAAGCACCAGCCTTGAGGAATTCCTTTCAATTTGATGAATTTCTAAAAACATTTAGATTAGAAGGAAAGCAGGTTTAAAGAACGTTTTCACATGAAATATATCGTTTGCTTGAACAAACGGGTGTGAGCGCATTTCAAGTCGTTGTTGTATGAGCAATTTAGGCTACAGTGTGGCACTGATATCAAATACATCTGCCTGACATGTCTGAAACATAGACTAGTAAATGGGCCCAGACCACATCTAAACCAAAACCGATTGACAACACTAAGGTTGGCATCACAGAAGGCAAAGCATGTCGCTTCTGTTCAAAGATATGTTATTCAAAAGAAAACCAACCAGAAAATTCTCTTTCAAACTACCTTTCCCATGACATCAAGTGTAACACTTTTTAACGATCTGACCAACGTCAAGTACATTGCGTCACAGCAATCACCAATCCGTGTGTATCTCTGCAACATAAACTTTATAAAGCTAACAGACTGGTGCCGTAATATAGAAACTGGCAATGCAAGGGAAAAACCGTTATGTGGATTAGTGTATTGACGGGGTGTAGGAGAGAATCTATTACAAAATCTTTTATAAAAACTATCGTGATTACTATGCTACTACCTGAGAACCTTTCGATAAGTGATGAATGTCTACATGAGCAGTTCTGCAAATATAAATGGTTGTTTTAAACACACCTAACGTGCATGCAGAATTGAAGGCTTTAATAAGATAAGAACACGTAGCATTAACAAGAAACAAGAACATGTTGCACATGTGTAAATGCACAGTGTACTTATAAGGATAACCTACTATACCCCAGAAAGCTTTCATTGAAAAACATATGTGATCGAGTAAAAGATTTGTAACACAAAAACTTAATCAGACGCTGAACAAGAAACGTCAACCAGTTAATCAAAAAAGAAACTGTGCTATGTTGGAACAACGCCACAACAGCGTAGCGTAAATAACAAAACTCCCTTGTGGTTTAATTCCTTTACCTCGAAAATAATTTCTGAATAGGCCTTCAACAAGTATCTTGTGGTAAAATAAGGTCAAAATCCTTTATTTTCAGAAAGTTTAATTTTCCAAAGCATAAGGGAGACAAATTTGCTCACTATTCATTGAAACAAAAACGAGCGTTCTTCCTAATAGTAATACTTTACAAAATTATTAAAAATTAAGAGCGGTCGAAAATGAAATACACGTAGTGCTGTGTATGTTGTGTCTAAACAAAACAGTTGCGATTGAGAAATATCAGTAGAATTATTTCGCAAAATTCAAGTATGCTTATTGATATATTTACATACCTATCAAATATTTCCCGAATTATAAGCAGTAATTGTTCCACTGGTATTGTATCAAAACATCGATCAACATCAACCTGCGCGGTAATTCTGGTTAGTCTTTCTGCACAAACTCTATAATAATAGCTGAGGGAACAGCTCTGACCTTACCTTCACAAAATATAAATCCAGTGTCGTTTTTTCATTATATTTACACCTCAAAGTGCATTTTTCCCAAAACGATTTCCACTTGAAGTAAATATCATCCCGACTCTGGGCAGAGCACCCTAATATTTTCGGATACTTTTTGCAAACATGTTGAAGCACTTTCAACATTTCTTGTGGTGAAATCTAAAAATAGGTCATCATAATTATTGTGATCACATATAAACAAACGAAAGCTCAAAATGAAGCAGTTTATGGTAGGAATCAGCGAATCACAAACTTTTATCTCCGCAGATGCAAATGAAATGCAACACCAATAATATTTTGCGACAACTGACAAAAAGAAAACAAGTTAGCTATGAAAAAGGTGAATTAATTTGGCTCCTGTAAAATTCGACATTGGACAAACATACCATGGTTAAGGAAAGATGAGGATTGTTTTTTGCACTTTTCATTATGGGTCTTAGTCCTTGTGCTTTTGGGCAAAACCGAACTTGATATTGAGTCTGTGAATCAATTTGTTCCGATAGCGGAAGCCAAATACCCTTGTTCACAATTACTTGTGACCCTCGAAGTATCAACTGTGCCCACACTTCTTGTCTGAAGTATAGTAACCTACAAAATGTAAAGAAAATAATTTTATAGCAGTGATTCTCATACTTACAGTTGATTTTGCATGGCAAACATTGTTTTATTTTATGGCAATGTCCCAAATTATCAAATACTAACACTTTTGAAATTGTAAGCAACATTTAAAAGAAAAGAGAGAATGGGATGTGAAGCTAAATGATTTTGTGGACAAGTCTTAAATCCATTATCAATTTGTTAACCCCAGTCTAAAACCACAGTTTTTCCAGAAATTTTATGTTAAGCTGGTTTTCAGTGCTAACGTTTTTTTTCAAGCAGTTAATGTTAAAGCACATTGCACTAAATGTGCTGTATTTAGCTGTAATTATAAAAAAAAGTATTGTTGTATTTTTCCTCCAAAATATTGAAGTATTACGTTTATAAAAATATATGACTCTCTCTCTCTTTCTCTCTTCATTTTTGCTTTAAAGAAAAGTGGTGTTCATTCCAAAACACCAGGATTGACCTACAATACCATAACATATATAATTTATATACACTACCTGTTGCGAAAGCAAGCATGCTCGGTGATGTAAAAAAACTTTCTCAACAATATGAAGACAAAATGCAACATCATCCATTTCATAAACTTGCAAAAAGATTCCTTGAGATGTGGACCTTTTCATAAAGAAACAACAACTTAAGTTCAAGAGAATAAAAAATAATCATAAATGTGGATTACAAAACTGAGATGATAAAACAGTTGAGAGATTTTGAAAGAATCTTGCCAATACATAATGAAAAATAATCAAATGTTAAAATGTTATTGAAATCATTCATGTTACAAAAATTACTAAATCTCCCTTTTACGAGCTAGAGAAGAGGCATGATGGATGATCAAATAAATAAAATTAGCCTCTTAGTCTGCACTGATGCATGTTTCTTATGCCAATACTTGATAAAAAGTCCATTTTCTAAAGGTTATATTTCCATGACCAACAGTAGCAAATTTGTTAAAAATCTGGACTGTGTAAGCATTATCGGTCCTCAAAAAACTGTCAGCTTGATGGTTGTTCACTAAAACAATCTGATAGTGTATTAGCATAGGATATGTAGGTACAATAGTAAACCTATCCAGTATCTACTTCACATCTATGAAATGGCAATGTTCACTACCAAAATTACGCAGTCATTTATAGAAAAATATTTGTTTGATATTTATTGCAGGTTGTTTCACTTTGATCACACCTGGAAAGTTAAGCACATTCTATATATACACCATGTAAATTATGCATTTGCACATCTAAAAATTGATAAAACTAATGTGAAGACTTTGAACATAAACCATAACAAGGATCATATCCCTATTGCATCCGAGGAATAATTTGGTTTCAGGAAAAAGTACTAAAACTTACAAAAATCATATATTTTAGATTAATTTCAATTAAATTTAGGCTAAAATGCAATTGCATTTAGCTAAATTTTAGGTTAATTTATTTTTATGAACTTTGTAACTACTGATCTTTGATTAACTAATCAGGCAATTACCAACATTTACATAGACAATAACAATATTTTACATTAACATTTACCAACGTAAAACATTACAACATTTTATAGCACCGAAGATAAAGACAGTAGTTTGTGAAACTGAACATGAGTTTAGTATCTACATTTGGGATTCTTCATTGTTTGATTAGAGTGACCAGACGTTCCAATCATTTTCCTCCTTAGTTTGAAAAGAATATGCAAATTTTTCAAATTTTAGTGAAGGAAATATTGTACTTGGAATAAAGCAAAAAGAGTCTTCAAAAACTGCAAGCTGCTCTAAGCACACTACATTACATACACAGTTACACACACATATAAATTTTAGGTTTGTGACCCATACCTGCTATCCATGGAATGTCAGAGAGTTCAATATTAGAAATCAAATCATCTATCATGATTTTGTCATACCGACGACAACTTAAAAATGTTTTTAAATTGTTAAAAAAGGCCGACTCATTGTGTTGGTTTCCCCAAACCGTATTCATAGGAAATTTCTGCTTGATAACTGAACGTAGAAACAGAAAAACCTGTATAAGTAAAATTAACGTTGACAAAAGTCTTGGCATTTGCAGCACTAAAGCAATGGTATCGTTAATAATCTTTAGATATTTTCAAAACAGACAAGCAACACTATTAAATGTAACTTACTTTGTAACTGGAAGTGTGCAAGTCTAATAATTGTAAAATTTCTTGTTTAAGCTCCTGGTTTGTCTGTGTTTTCTTTGACAATAAGTTTTTGTAGGCAGATATGGGACAGTGGACTTCCAGTAGGTAATACATGTTGTCACATGCACAGTTCTTCAAAATCAAATAAAAAACATTAACTGCTTTCCTCAAATGCCTTCTGATGTGAATTCTTCTTGAACATTTTGAAGTTGATTGCTTCCCAATGTTCTTGTGACCTTTCATCAGCGATAACACAGTTGGCCCAAATGCATTTACAAAATTTAACTTTTTTGTAGAACTTTTCAATATCACACTATGTGATGATTTAGCAGCTTCATGTTCGATAGATTTGATATGATTTTCAAATGCATGTACAAACCGTGAAGGAGAACAGTTATCAATAGCACAATTAGACTTCAATGCATAAGTTGTCCTATTCTTTGTTACCAATGGAAAATTATTAGTAGAAAAAACAAGATCATCTCTATATTTCTGTTTTTCAGGTGGATCTATTTTTGATACTTTTTGATTTTGCATGTTCTTTAGTAGCAGTGAAGATTGGAAACGGTCTGTGGTCAATTTAGAAGAAACAGCTGATTGACTGAAATTGTTACAATTAACTTTTTGCACTGTCAGATTTGTTTCTTTTGCATTTTCAAACACCAACTTGACTAATTTTCTTGCGGATGTGACACTAACTGAATGTTTATGCAAAGAATTTGAAAAAGGAAATGATTCATCTTGGACTTCATTTCCATGTGCCTTGGAATATAAAATCTGCCATAAAGGTAATATATACAGACCTGTTGATGAATACTTTGAATTTTCCATAAAATGTATTCAAACAGTAATCACCTACGGTATATAAAAAAATCTATTAAGTTGAATTTATTAATTTTTATTGGCAAGAAAGAAAAAACTTGTGCAAACACAAGAAATATACATGGAAAATAGCAGAGGTAGATGCCATCTCCTTTATAAGCAATGCACTACCCGCTACTTGGGCTACAGTGGCTATGGATTCAGCATATATTTTACAGCGGAGAAAAATCTTTCCACCACAACACTGGAAGGAATGGGGGTGTTGTACTGTTGTATTTAATAAAGAGACATTATGAAATGGCACTAGGAAAGCTCAAGGACTTGCTTTTGTCTAAAAGGACTCCACAATTGATTTTTCTTTCTGTACTGTGGTCTCTCGCTGCCATCCTTGCTGTGCGAATTTTTTTTGTGTCTTGTGTTGTGTATATACATTTTTGTTTATTCGCCAGCAGAAATAAATAATAACTAATCTGTATCGATGTTTCATGCGATAGCACTCTTTTCGGTATCAATGTGGCTTGATGTTTCTCACTATAACTGAATGATTTCTGATTTGATTTTTTCACTCATTGTTTCCATGAAAAATCTCCAAAAACAAGTCAATTTTTTTCCTTTGGAAAGTAATAGGTAGTGGGAGTACAACCAAAAGAAATGTAGTGCCTTTCTGGTACATTGAAAAGAAAGTAGCGGTGCTACAAAAGCAGCATGCTATTGGCCACCTCTGGCAAATAGTTTAGACAAGAATGGCAGCAGAAGACCAAAAAGTCACCAAACTTTGCTGCCACTCACAACATGTACATTGTACATACACAAACAGTTAAGAAACATACTCGTGACAAAAATAGTTGTCATAAACTAAAGTATAGTTTTTTACTAAACCTAAGGAGGCTACAGACCTAGGACTAGTCCTAGGTCTATTTAAAAATTAGTTGTTGAATAACGATAAGTCAATGAAGTTATAATTCAAATTCATTGAGCAGCTTCGCGAATTGCAAAACTGACAACTCGTGGTCAGTTTAGCTGCTAATCTTATTTAATTGATTGAATCTTTATCCTTGGACTGGGAAAGCTTCTTGCAAAGCTTAATCCTGGCAGTTTCGCATACTTGTAGAGCAGTCGTTCCCAACCTTTTTGTCTTGGTGACCCCTTTTAAAAAATTTCGTAGATACCGCGACCCCCACTTATATTCTCTCCTAAATGCAAGTATACTATTAACAAATAATACAACAAAAGGCAGCAATAAAAATGTTGTTCTTGCAATTAATTATTGACAAATCAATGCGATGGTTGACCTTGTAGGTCTGCAGCTAACCGTGAAATTCGACGAACTTGCGAGCTAGACAGAGCCAGTCTCATGTCGTCTTCCACATCCATTATATTTCTTTCCTTCATTTTCATATGCAGAAGAGCTGAAAAACCACTCTCACTTAGATACGTCGCAACAAAGGGCTGTAATACTTGAAAAGCCAGCTTAGAAATCTGTGGGTATGAATCATACATTTCACACCAAAATTGAGAGAGTGACTTTGTATTGCTGGTTCGCAATTGCTAATTGCTCACTTAAATTAAACAACCAGCATTCCAGTCCCAGTTGAAAATGTCTATCATTATGATTTCAAAAACACAAAGCTATTGCACTGATGTAATGTTCAAGTTCTGTCTTCCTCCTACACTGACTACAAATAAATACTTAAACAGACCACAAACTATTAGCACTAGGGCTAATCTCGTTGGTAGGATCTCATTGCTGTGCGTTTACATCACCCGCAACCGCTTCATTTCGGTTTCATTTCTGTTGAATTACAGACATGAAATCCAGACCGCCACGAATCTCATTTCGGTCATCGCATGCAAACAGACTACGAGTCTGGCAGACTAACCGAAACGGAAAATTTTCATTTTGGGCTCAATGAAACGTCATGTAAACGTGGGTCTGCTACTGCTACTATTCGGTGAGTCCGATTCGGTGAGTTCCTAACCTCTAACCCTAACCCCAAACCCCTAACCCTAAAACGGCAATGATAATTAGGCTACAATACCCAATAACTTTTAAAAAAAATTGAAAAAATCCCCCGTTAAGGGATCGGACTCACCGAAACGGGCCATTCCGTGTAAACGTATCCTGGCACGTACTACTAGCGGACCGGTACCTCGTCCTACTTACATTCACTTTTGTTGTTGTATGAGCAACAGCTTCGTGACCCCCTATAAAATGCTCTGCGACCCCCTTGGGGGTCGTGACCCCCAGGTTGGGAACCACTGTTGTAGAGGCTTCGAATCACTGACGCAAGCCCGGTCATCGAGAATGACAGAGTGAAGTTTCCGATTGTTGAAGGTTTGTTGCCGGGGAACTATTCCATCCATTAGATGCTGATGGTTCGCTGAATGGAGAGCAGTCCTTAGCGTGCGTTGCTCAAGCGCACACCCCGAGAGTCAAACCAGCGCCGCTTGATCTTGAAGCTTCTTTGTTCCAGAAGTTACGCGCTAATCAATTGAGCTATCCTAACCAATTGACCAATTTCGAGTCCAGAAGCATATCTAATCACTTGGTTAAGTGGTTGTCACTTCTGGTCTTCGCTTCAACCTTGTGGACAGTAGTTTGCCTTTCAGTGATATGCAATCTGCATCTCTTTCCATTTCTTCCTTCTTGAGTTCTTTAACTCAGTGAAGAGCAACGTGGTCCAGGTGGACCACAAGTGGTCCACAGAGAATTTTCGGTGGTCCACGGCTAAAATAATTCAAGACACACACACTTTGGGTAAAGTTATTTCCATATTGTTATGGCATTGTATTATACCAATGCTAAGTTATTAGCAATTTAACTCCGTATTCACTGTGCTTCTGACATATCATTGGCCCCCAAACAATATTATAAATATGTGTTTACGATTTCTTGGGTAATCCCTATGTTTCGCCTGTGTTTACGGTCAGCTGTTTTGCTATTTTTTCCGCGCTACGGAGATGAGTTGAAAGTGCTGAATAGTTACCAGTTAGCGGATAACATAACGATATTGGTAAAACTAACTGACTGAGCAATAGAGCAGAAAACTGATTATCTTATATGCCGTTGAAGTATATTCAGTGTGCACTATGCATTGCCTGAGTAAGGTTGCTAACCAGTATGCTACCTGGCTTTTTTTAGGTTTTAAGTTGTTCTTAAAATGGCTCCTCCTGTTCATAAAAAAGCAAAAATAGTTATAAACAATTATAAATGTGATATACAAAAAAGGCTATGGTCCACAGAGATTTCAAAAAAAAATTTATGGTCCACAGTCACAAAAAGGTTGCTCATCACTGCTTTAACTTCTTGTGTTTATAGTTTACGCATGAGTGGGTCCAGACCACACGTGTTTCCATCTATATTATTGTTTTCATAGTCAATTCAATTTATTTTCCTTGTCGGAATGCAAAAGAAATACAGTAACAAAACCAACAAAAGGAAAAGGTGGCAAAACCATAATGGTTTAAGACGTGCATGAAAAGATGTAATATTGCGGTATATGCATCGATAAATATAGTTAAGCACGGCCACCAAACCTGATACTTTTAAACAAGTAGATAAATTAGTTAAGAATCAGTCGCCTCCTCGTTCCTGCAACAACTGGAGCGCCAATTCTTAAAGCAATGAGAACACGACTGAACCCAACAACATCACAAAAAACAAACTAATACACACACACATATTGCAATTAGGTAACGGACTATCAAAACAAGGGCTATTTAGGCTACAGATTTTATACAGAAATACAATACTCGAATAGACGTTTTCAGAAGAGTGTTTCTTTTCGGTCATTACATACAGACGATCGGATCCGGGAACTTTATGTTACAATTTTCTCACGAAGAGATTATGGTTTACTGCTGTGCTGTGACCAACATCATTATAACATAGCATGATGCCCTTCCGTGCCATATTGTTCTTTGTATACCCGATACTTGTATCATTACTCGATAATAAGCTGATAGATGAACATTATCGCTATACCTTATTTTAAAACTTTAAAAAAATCGGCCTTTCAGCCACAAAAGTGCCTTTTTTTCATAATCCTGCCCCCCAGTCAAAAATCGTTCCGGTGCTCCTGGATCAGGTGACATTTTATTTTTATTATTATTATCCTTGTTTCCTGAATCAAAATTTATTTTATACACTTATCCGCTTAATGTATTTCGCCAACATAAATACAACGTTAAATTTAATTCAACAGGACAAAACGTAACGCATGCGTACGAAACTGCAAATGCTGCAATATCGGGCGAGATCAAAAGTTGCCCTCACCCTAAAATAAGCCAATGAGCGTTCTCTCAGCTGGTCCACTCACGCTCAGGTGATTATAAACGCACAATTTAAAGAACACAATGTGTTTGTTGTTGCTGGCTTGCTGCAGCTTGCAGGGTTTTGCAAGTGGAAGGGAAGAGAACTTTGTTGGTTGTTTGAGCATAGAACTAGAAATAGTTTTGTTATGATTTCCAATGTACCATAACTTTTATGGCATTTGTGAGGTTAGTCTACTTTAAAAGACTCTATAATTTGTTTTGTGAAATTCCTACTTCGTATATGGTGTGGAGATAGCCATTGTAGCCTATGAGTTACGGTAATATTCAAAAGCCTTTCACATTTGATTTGTGAGAATATGTCACCGTATAGTCTCATAGTAATAACGGGGCACACTTTTTATTTCTCTTATTACGTATGTTAAAATTACATTTTATAATTTTTATATAGGCTAGTTTTTACATTCTTTTGTTGGTCCCACGGTGGTATGAAAGCTTGTTTAGTTGTGGCTAAAATATATTGTCCATCTTGGCAGTGAATTGAAATTCAAGTGGCTTAAACATATGGTAGCATTCGGTTCCTTCATTAGTTTTTTACATTGTGTTTTGCATGCAAATGGAGAAAAACTTTTTTTTTACATATAAATTAATTTCTTTACATTCAATGCTGTCAAAAATATGTTAAAAACTTAGCAGTTTTATCCTATGTTTCAGAAAATTTGAGTAGCCTAGATTGTAGCCAAATAGTAATCAGCTGTAAGGCATTGCAATAACGCTTTCGATGCATAGCAGATAATGGAGCAACAAGCACTTAATCCTACTTCAAAGATTTCCAATGCAGCTTGGCTTGAGGAATCATTGGAAGAAAATGACCCAGAGATTTTTCAGATTATTCGAAATGAAAAAGAGAGACAACGAGATGGTTTAGAATTAATTGCTTCAGAAAATTTTACCAGTGCTGCTGTTCTACAGGCACTTGGCTCTTGTCTCAATAATAAATATTCAGAAGGTTATCCTGGCGTGAGGTAAATGTTTTAATATTGTATGCATTTTGCATATATATAAGTAGCAAAAAATGCTATGCGTATTGTTTCAGTTACAAGTGTACGGTATGTTACAATACAATTTTGGTAGAGAAATGATTTTTTAACCATAGACAAATAAAACCTGACAAGCAGATGACATTTAACATAATAACATGAAATGTTTTATTTCATTTTCTTGTTGTTTCATTCTTATATGTTTCTTTCTTTCAATTTTTGTGTATGTAGCTTAATTTTGTAATTTTATTTTATGAAGAACATCAGTCAGTTGGTTACTTCAAAAGGGCTAACATCAGTATGGCCGAAAACGTTTGTAATTTTTAGTTTATTTTCATGTTATTATTGTTAATGTTATATGCCATCTGGTTGTTAGGTTTCATTTGTGTATGTTACAATAAGTACCGGTATCCATTTTTGTTGTTTGTTTTAAATAAATCTTTTATGCGGCATTATAGGCCTATATTATGTTGTATATCAATCATTCTGGTATTTAAATTTTTAAAAGTTTGTAAAGATTTTAATGCTTTTACACTTTCAAATTTTTTCCCAACAATTGAGTGTTTAATGTGTGGCTGCACAAAGAGACATCAGATTGATTTGTTGAATGCTTTGCTCATTGTATATCAAAGGTTCGTATATAGTGTATTAGTCTGGCGGTAACTTTTCAATTTTAGCACTAGAAAAGTGATTCAAGGGTAATTTAATTTTAAGTACAGTACTAAAATATGCATTTATTGCTTGTTTTTTAATTGACAGATATTATGGTGGAACAGAAAACATAGATGAAGTGGAACGTTTATGTCAAAAAAGAGCTTTAACACTTTACAACTTAAGCCCAGATGAGTGGGGTGTGAATGTTCAATCGTATTCTGGCTCACCTGCCAACTTTGCTGTTTATACAGGTGAAGTGGTACACATGTGTTTACCATACAGGAATACAGGATTCATCATTTCCTGCTGTTCATCTTGAAAACAATTGGTATATCACATTGTTTTCAAGATATATATAGTACTTTTTCAATCCCCAACATGTCCTTAATGTATCTTGATTAGAAAAAAATGTTCTAGAATTTTTGTTCAATCATAGACAAATAAAACCTAACAACCACACAACATTTAACATAATAACATGAAAACAAAAGTAAAAATTCGAACGCTTTTGGCTCTTATTAAGTAACCAACTGATCTACATACACAAAAAGAAATGCACAAGAATGAAATGGCAAGGCAGAGGAGAGACAAAATCACATGATGCTTGATCGCGCAAGGAAATTACACTCATCAATGATGCAAAATTACGTAAAGACATTTAGCAGATAGGTGACGCCTGCGGCGAAACTGCCTATTGAATTGAGGATTGCAGGATTTTTTTAACAAAGCCTCCTGGATTTTAGTATCAGATTTGGTGAAGCATGTATGTACAATTCTAAAAGACTCTAGGGATGATTTATTATTTGAACAAGTTTGGCAATCGAGTATATAATTTTGAATGAAACTTTTTCTGTTGAGAACAGTTAAATTCCAATGCTTCCTCACTCTCAAAGCTAAATGTTGCGTTGACATACCAGTGTATGTACAGTTCACGTCATGCCAACAAGTGAACTTGTACAATGTATAGACATGACATTTGAACACAAAACAGAGAGAGTCCCAGATTTAAAATGAAAAATCGTTGTTAATCCTTTATGAATGTATGTAATTGCTTGCAACAATCACATTATGCATTACATTTTTCTAGCCATTGTTGAGCCTCATGGAAGAATTATGGGATTAGATCTGCCCGATGGTGGCCACTTGACGCATGGTTTCATGACTGAAAAGAAAAAGATTTCAGCAACATCTATCTTTTTTGAATCCATGCCATACAAGGTAAATGACCAAACTAAATTGTTGATATAGTTTTTCTAACTGCCTGAACAGTTTTGCTTTAGTTGCATTTGCATATTTATGTATTTTGTTCAAACCCTTGGAACTGTACAAAGTGTACATATTAGGTTGATGCAACGACAATACAATAATGTATTAGAATGAAATTACAAAACACTCAGCCGATTAGCAGCAGTCAGCCTAAAATGATTTGTTTAAATACGTTTGGTTAGAGTGCATAGCATTTGTAAAAACTTCTATAAACCAAGAAAGTATATTTTCAACACTCTGATATACCGCCATACAGATAGAGAGAAAAGATAGATTGGTTCTTATTTTAGCACTTTATTAAACTCCAAAGTGCCATTTGTAATACTATTAGAACATTATTTGTACCTCTCAGGTCAACCCTGAAACGGCATTGATAGATTATGACCAGTTGGCTTCCAATGCTTTGCTGTTCAAACCCAAACTAATAATTGCTGGGATGAGCTGTTATCCTCGCCTTATTGATTACAAGTAAGACTTGAATGTTTCCAAATGTATCTGGTGGTTGAACTTGTTTTGGTTTATGGCTGAGTTGCAAAACAATGCATCTTTTTTGTAGTTTGCATAAAAATATAGTGGATAGCATAGAAAACAAAATTGAATTGCGTAAAACTATCAGAATAGAACAGTTTGTTCAATTATTATCTTTTTCTTGACCTTGTTTTCATAATGCCCTTAATCGTTTTAAACATTTTCTATTTTTAAACTGAACTTCCTTTTAAAAACTCAGTTAAAAGACTTGCAGAAATTTTTAACGTTTCAAAATTGTCATGTTTCGTGTCACAGTCAATCATTATATGTGAAAGTTTTTGTATTGTTTTCTTTTATTCAACGATTCTAACGAGCGTTTTATTACACAGACGAATGAGACAGATTGCTGATCAGAACAAGTGCTACCTGATGGCGGATATGGCGCACATCAGCGGCTTGGTCGCGGCTCGTGTAGTTCCATCGCCTTTTGACTATTGCGATATTGTGACAAGCACAACTCACAAGACGTTAAGGTGAGAATAATAGAGTGAAATATTTGCCTATAGACTTTGTGTTTTGCAAGCGTAACCCTGCAGAGCTGCGCAGCTGTCAAAAGTCAAAGTCGCTGCGCAGTCAAAAGCATACAGACCTGATTCATCGTGTGCTTCGCTTTGTGTTGACATTATTTTTGGTACTTTGTCCAAAGCACACACGATGTTGAACTTTCGTGGTTTGCGATGTTTTGAGTGCCCTCTTGCAAAATGCTATTGCTCCAATTTCGGATGCTCTCAATATCCAGCTAAACATGAAAACAAGTTCAAAACCTATTTTTGACGTATATTTTCGTGTTTAGTTGGCAATTGAGAGCATCCGAAATTGGGGCATTAGCATTTTGCAAGAGCGTACACAGAACATAGCAAACCACAATAGTTCACCATCGCGTTGGCTTGGAACAAAAGCACCAAAAAATAATTTCAACTTCAAAAAAAAACTATTTTTGACGATTATTCAACATAAAAATACCACCCGCTATATTCTGCGTTTTCATTGCAGAGGCCCTCGCGCAGGAATTATATTTTATCGGAAAGGAACGAGGTTTGCGGCGTCAGGTGACAGGCCTGGGATCATGTACAACCTGGAGCGACCAATCAACGAAGCTGTGTTTCCCGGATTGCAGGGCGGTCCACACAACCACGCAATTGCCGGGGTCGCCGTATGCTTACAACAAGCAAACACTCCGAGATTTGTTCAGTATCAAGAAAAGGTAATTAATTTATTTTTGTCCAATGCTTGATTGCGCTTGGAGATTAAATTGATTGCTACATTCAAATTATGTGCATATTTTGTCGTAGCTTTGATGTGAATTTAACCGCATCGGCGCTGCTATTCCCAGCTAGCAAAACATGTTGTTTTGTTATTGATTGCGAACGACTGTTGACAATCAAAACAGGAGATTTTGTTAACTAGGCTTCGCATGAGGTGTTACGTCAGCATTGCAATGAAATGACCAGGCCAGGATACGTTGCTGTCTAATTGTGATAAAATCTCAGGTAACGGTATAAAAGCAGACGTTGCTGTCAAGTACCTTGATTATTTATCAATTTTGTCACTACGATGTCGAATCAACGCATTGCCCGACCATATACCAGGCTGAAAAACTGGTCTTTTTTAAGAAATGTAAAATAGACCGGTTGTGCTGGCCGGGACTAACTCTTTATATTTACAGGTTGTTAAAAACGCCAAAACTCTTGCACGGGTTTTAATGAAGAAGGGATATGACGTCGTTACTGGTGGCACTGACACCCATCTCATCTTAGTCAACTTAAAGAACAAGGTTTGAATATTCCTGGTTTGAATCTACAATTGTGTTTTTATTGCGCTCAAATCAACTTTTATTCTCAGTGTGACATCTTTAATTTAGTATTTACTTGTATGATCATTATTAAACTGACAATTCTTGAAAAACTGGTATTTCTGCTTTCGTAGTCGTTTAAGTCCCAAAAACACAAGCGTGCAACCACTGCCTTTAACGTTATTCAAAATTTAGAAACACTTTATGCACTTATTTTGGCCGCTCATACAGTAATCAAGAATGTGAATTGTACAATGTACATGTGTCTCAAATATACGCCTGATGGCTGCAGATTTGAATTAAGTGGATGGCAAGGCAAGGAAACCCGTCTACAATATGGTTCCCATGTAAGAACCTTGTGTTGCAAACAGTAATGACAAAAACTCATTTAAATCAGAAACATTTAGGTGGAGGTGGCCACTGTTAACTTACATGTTTCTGGGTACTGATACCTTGCAGGGTACTGATGGTAACAGAGCAGACAAGGTGCTGGAAGCGATTGGCGTCGCTTGCAACAAGAACACCTGCCCTGGAGACAGGTCCGCCCTACGACCAAGCGGATTGCGACTGGGGTCGCCTGCTCTCACGTCAAGGGGTTTAGAAGAAGCTGATTTTGAGAGAGTCTGTGACTTCATTGACAGGTAACGTCGTTGCCACATAACAAGAGAAATTTTGTCCAATGTAATGGAATTTGGTCTTCAACGTAGTGGATTTTTTAAGAGTTGCACAAGTAGAAAAAAACGCCGTCTCGATTTTTATATTCTGATTTTGCGATCCAGCAAATCGTTGTGACATTTTACGAAAATTTACGCACGTAAACATTCTAACAACTCTTTTCTTAACTTTGTATTTTACCCTTTATCAACAGCGGCGTACAATTGTCAGTGGAAATTCAAAAATCTCTTGGACCCAAAGCAACGTTCAAAGACTTCAAACAAAAGCTGTACAACGATCCGACTGTGCTGCCAACGGTCCGAGCACTAAAAGACGAAGTAACTGCGTTTTCCCGCGCATTCCCTATACCTGGCCTCAAGAACCTTTAAGCACAGAAATAGTCCAATGAAGTATGTTGCAGGATATTCGAATGAATATTATGCAAACTATGTCAATAGCAGTTTTAGTGAATGAGATATGAAACCAAACAAAAGTTGGACATTGCAACTCATTCAGTGCCTACATGATCTATCGTTATCGGTTTATATCTTTTGTGCTCACATTTCGAAACGATCACAAATTGAAAATGTTGTCGTTTTGAAAGAGAAACGATCATGCCAACCAGTTTTAACTGTCGCAGTTTGACGTTTTCTGGCTACAACCCACCAATATTGATCGTCACTTCACAACGTGTTGTTTCAAGTAACTTTGCTTGAATCGCGGTTGATTAGATCTACTAGAGTAGGATAATAAAGCTTGGTATTGCGTTAGCGTTGTTTTCTCATAAGAATCAAAAAAGTAACATTACCTGGTTTATCATTATTACATAAAAATTTAATTGATGATGCCAAAGTAAAACAACCGTTTTGAGCGTTTTCGGTTTTCTTTGAAAATCTTTTATACTAAAAATTATAAGCTATTCTTGTGGAGCTAAACAGCACAGTCTGATATCGCACAACTCGAACATGCCTTGACAAGGGAACGGATCAGATCAGGTGTGAAAGACAGGCAAAACGCACTGAAGCAAAATTAATCAGAAAACACAAGTTTGTTTTTCAGTTTTAAATTTTTTAATTATTTTTGTTAATTTTTTTCTACTTGTCTTTCACACCTCAACAAGTCTGTTCCTTCTCCAAGTGCTCTTTCAGCTGTGCGACGTTGCATTGTTCAGTTTTATCAAAAACACCTTTTACAATTTTTATTGCTGTAAAATTGTCAAGTCGACTGTATATTTACCACAAGACACCCAAAGAGTTAAGTTTTAAAAACCCAAATTAAGATGAAAATAATCTTTGGTGATCTGTTTCTGTGATTTTTGCTACGCATATAACCTTCAAAGTGCTTTTTTGGGAATTTAGAAACAATCAAGCTACCTAAATGTTTAGAGTAAAAACTTTAGCAAACCGTTTTTCTTTCTGAGTATCAACGTTTTCTCTTGTTTGCTACAATAGTAGACTATGTTGCTCGCTATGGTATGATGTATTTGTCACTTTAGTTGGGCTGGATTTGCTTATTAAATTTTGTGTAGTTTCTCGCTTAGATGTGCTTTAGGGTTATACAATCCACAAAAAGACTGCAGTGTAGTAAATATTAAAGCCCGCGCTGTAGATAGAGGCACTGCAATCTTAGTAAAAATTAATTCCACGTGCATAGCAGTAAACGCAACTGATTTGCTGGTGGTGAAGAAAATATTTTAGTGCTGATTATTATTAATATTGCATTTGCAGACAAAGTTCACGAATCTTTTACCGTTTTAAATGCTTGTCTTAACTTCCTAGCTATTTTATGAGGTGTACTGTTTGTTCAACTGTGTTTGATGTATTTTATTCTAAAGACAATTTTTCACCGTTGATTTGATGTACCAGTGTTGCTAAGTAATAATTTTATGCAAAATTTCATGCCATGGTGAAGTTAAACTTTTCATGGTACTCAATTGATCTACCATGGAATGAAAGACAAATCTTTATTCACAACCAATGTCATTTTTACGCTTTTACGACGTTGAATGAGGTTCAAAAAACCTGCAGGACACTCAATTTGATTAGGCACCGGAGGACTAAAACCTCCATTCGCACATTTCAGTCAGCCATCCAACAACACTGTGTCATGTTTTCCACCCAACTTGTAGTTTAATTCAACACTGCTCTTTCGCTTTTGCAGCTATTATCGTATTCTGCAAAATTATCTTGCACGTCGCTCGGATCGATTTTGTCAAGTTTAGTTTGAAAGCAATTCAATCCAACCTCTTTGCAGCTAATTTTGTTGCGTAATGTTATTATTCGTGCAATGATTTAATTGAAGTTGATACGAGGCAGCTGCTGTAGTTAGAGACTAAGCTTACAGCTCTGTCTGAGTAGGTTACTAGGGTACAGCCAAGCTACCTTGAAACGTTCTGTTTTATTTAGTCTGTAGTGTTATTCATATACGTATATAACTATGTCGATTCAAAATTGATGAGATGTGCAAAAACGTTTCGCTGATTCGTATTTTTACGTTGCCCACTGTCTATACTGTTCCGCCAGACTTACAACTGTTTACATTTGCGAGGTTTTATCGTCGGTAACTTTGAAATAGCAGAAGTTTTGGGATGTTCACATAATCCCTAGAAGGATGCCGCTGGGTGTTGACTTAGTCAAACAGCGTATCACGATTGTCAGCAATCAACTGAAAACTTGTTCACGTTAAAATCGTTTCTTCGGCAATGTCGGAGAGCGCTATCTTTGTTGTTGGGCTTGTGTTACTAGCATCGTTTATCTCCTTATTTCGTTCGTTGGTGTTGAGAGTTGCTGCAGTTTTAGTCGTTGTCAATACAGCGGAGTTGAGAAGTTTGACTTCTGTTTGTGGAAGTGTTTTAACAGTTTTAGAATCATCTGGCTTTGAAGGAGATGGATACTTTGTCGAAAAATTATTGGGCAGCTCTTGCAGCTCTTGGTCGCTATTATTGGAACGCGACGTTTCCAAAGTCGGGTGTTGTGCTGTTCCTGTTGCAACCAGCGACAGTTTATCGTTTGTTTTACGTTTTTGCAACGTCGCGTTGTCTGCTGCATGCTGAGACCCTTTTCTCCCTCGTCGCTTTCCTTCAGTGGACGACTGGGCTGCGAAGGAATCGTACAAGTCAGCTTTTGACTTTGAATGTGACCCGCCCAGAATCATGGAACTCTTTTTACGATTCAGCGGCGTTGTGGGTGAGGTTTCCTTTTCTGCAAACACATATAGCCTATATGTCAATTTACATTAACATTAGTGACTAGTTCACAGTAAGCATTTTTTGTAGTATTAGGCCTAATAGCATTTATTGTTTATTTGTTGTATTATTTATTTGCAAGGTACAATTCTCAGTACTTTCGGTGAATACAGTTTAAGGATTAAATTTATAATATTTTATGGTAGGCTAATGACTGTGCCGCTGAAGCTGTTTTTCTTGTAAAGAGCAACCAATATCTCCGATAGATATACCGCAATCATAGCCATCTTCAGTTAGAAGAAGATCATGATCGCAATACAAAAACACGCGTTGGTAACCTCTCCAAGTTTAGTAGGCTATACTTACCAGTACTTTGTTCTTCGGCCTGGGGCTGTGCTGTAAGTTCTGGGGGATCAAAAATCTCGCTGTACGTTTGCGGTGTTGCAATTGCAGTGGACCTGTACGACGGTGACACTTGTACGTGAAGCACGTCAATCAAACCCGGCATATCGTCCCTCCAAGAAGCTGACTTAGTCTGCCGCTTTCTTGAGTTCATCACATTTGTGTCGAGAAAAAAAGTTCTTTTTTTGTTGAACTGCACAGCATGTTTTGTCGGCTCCACACTTTTTCTATTCTTTTTTGCACCAGATTTGATGCTCCTGTGCTTGGGCTTATTCAGTTTAGTTTTCAGAAGAACGTTGTCCGGTATTCTTGATCCCCGACGGAACTGATGGACGTTGATATCTGAGCGTGATAAATGGAGCCTCGCTCCAAGCAACACTTCACTTACAGTGTTTTTTAAAATTAAACTCGGATCTTCCAAAAACTGCATTTCCGTACTCCATGGTTTCATCAGTAAAACCCCTGGAACCTATTAAAAACAACAAATTAATAGGCTACCCTTTATCCCACAATAATATACTAGAAAAAGAGGTTGAGAACATTGGTGAAATTAAATGATATGCAGTTTGGATTTATGCCAGGAAAGGTACAGTGGATGCTCTGTTTATATTGAGAAGAATGCAGGAGGAATACCGAGAGAAGCAGAGAAAACTATATATGTGTTTCGTCGACTTAGAAAAGGCATTTGACAGAGTACCAAGGAAAGTGATGGAGTGGGCAATGAGGAAAAGAGGTATACCGGAGGTATTAGTGAGAGCTGTGATGTCTATGTATGAGGATGCAAGAACAAAAGTGAGAGTTGGATCAAATTATTCAAACGAGTTTTTTGTGAAGGTTGGTGTACACCAAGGATCAGTTTTGTCACCTCTGATATTTGCTATTGTGGTTGACGTTGTAACTGAAGGAGTGAGGGAGGGCTTATTGAGTGAAACTTTGTATGCAGACGACCTGGTTTTGACAAGTAATAGTATGGAGGGACTGGAGAGAAAGTTTGAGAGAAACCAAGCGTATGACGGTGAATCTTGAAAAAACAAAAGTGATGGTGAGTGGAGCAGAAGGAACAGTTGTTGAGAACAAAGTAGATCCCTGTGGAATATGTGGCAAGAGAGTGATGAAAAATTCAATGCAATGCATGGAATGTGGAAAGTGGGTACATGCAAGATGTGCTAATGTCAAGAGAGCGCAACAAGATTGGCGAAGTGTTTTGTTTGTGGGAAATGCAGTAAAGGAAGGAAAGAAGTGGAAGGCCATGATGATGAGTTCTGCCATGGCATCGAAACAGTGACAGACTTCTGTTATCTGGGTGATCGGATAAATGGAAGTGGTGGATGTGAAGCAGCGGTGACAACAAGAGCAAGATTGGGCTGGGCAAAGTTCAGGGAATGTGGGGAAATGTTGCATGGCAGAAAATTTTCACTAAGGATGAAAGGAAAAGTATATCGGAGCTGTGTGCGGCCTGCAATGCTATATGGTAGCGAGACATGGGTATTGAGAGAGAGTAAACCGGCAATCCTGAGAAAAACGGAAAGGTCAATGGTGAGAGCAATGTGTGGGGTGAAAACGAGAAGGGAAAAAAGGACTGAAGAATTGTTGGATATGCTAGAGATTAGAGAGACCATAGACCAACTGGCAAGGGCAAATGGAGTAAGATGCGGGGAGTAAGATGGTATGGACATGTGATAAGGAGGGAGGAAGGAAGTTTTCTTAGAAAGGCACTAGATCTAAAGGTGGATGGGAAGAGGAAACGCGGTCGTCCAAGAAGAACGTGGAAACAACAAGTGAAGGATGAATTTAAAAAAATCGGACTGAAGGAGGAAGATGCAAGGGACAGGGTTAAATGGAGAAAAGGGATTAAAACAACTGCTGCGCGGAAACAATCGGCCCCCCCCACTAGTGGGAAACAAACCGACGATGGATTATGATGAATAGGTTATGTTCATTGGTTTTTCAGCCTTTTTATTCCACACTTAGCCTACCTTTGTACCAAAATCTGGCAAGCAATGTTGTTCTTGAAACGCTTCAACACAGGACAGGTGGCCTTGTTGAAGAGCCAAGCCCGCTGCTGTTTGTCCCATACGATTTCTTACATTGATATTCAAGCCTGCTTGCTTGAGAGCTCTTAAAAGTTTTGACGTAATATTTTTATCACCGCGTAACGCTGAAAAATGCAAAGCTGTGTTTCCCAAGACATCTTTCTGCAAAATAAAAGATTAAACTTAGGCTAATTATAACCGAAATTCAAAATGATGCTATTGATGGTTTCAACTTTTTAATTAAAATTTGTGTTAAAGTTTTTTGAATTAAAAAAATGTAGGCCTACACAAAAATGAATTACACAAAAGTAGGCCTAAAAGAATTTGAATGCTTAAAGTCACAAAAAAAAAAAAACGATTTGAACCGTTTTTTTTTTGTGGGGCACTGCGTGGGCAAGTTGCAAGGAAAGAAAGTGATTAGATTGGTTAAATAGTTCAACGGTAGGTAGTGGTGAAGCTAAAGAAAGAAAGCCGCAGCCTAAAGGAAAATTAAATGATTGCATTACGATTAGGGAGTATATGGAACCTGTGGCATTGTGTGAAGAGGATGTGCACAACAGACTGCTTGGAAATCAAAAGTTTGCACCGTCAACTCCACATTGTGGGATAAAGCGAGAAGGAGAAGATTGCGACCTTGTCAAGAAACAAGCTGGCTAGAATCTGAACGAATAGAGGCTTCCCGAATTAGGCGGCTGTTGGTTGCTTACTTTGTTGAGATCAAAATCAACAGCTTTTAGAAAAAGTTCGTTTAACTTTGGACGTCCAAATGCTGAATTTAACATGAGCGCATTTCTTCCATGCTTGTCTAGAATTCCAACTTTTGCCCCTTCCTGAATAAGGTAAAATTCTGGTTGAAGAATGTAAAAAAATCATGTCATGCTATGCAGAACGTCATGAGAAAAATGCATAACACTACCCTTCACATTATCAATAACATATCAAATATTGAATTAGGCCTATCACCAGCTTTAAAACAGCCTATGTTGAGCAAAAAACGAAAAGGATAAATAGTTAGTAGCATATTGGACATCATGGGCCATTCAACAGGATGGATCTTTTGCTCATTTTTTAACTGTTGTAGCCTATATTGTAACTTAACCATAGCCAAGCAATTAGATAATAGCTCATCACATCTTCAATTAAGTTTCAATTACTAGTTGAACTTTAGCCTTAAATTCTGAAATATACTATGCAATGTATTTATAAAATTACGCCTGATCTACTTTTAAACGTAGGCAACTCGCTACTCACTTGTAAAAGCATTCTTGCCACCCCTGCACTCCATGACTCATCGTTGTCAAGGCAACACATCACAAGAGGAGTGCGACTGTCCCTGTCTCTTGCATTGACATCTGCACCGCCTTCCACCAAAGACCGAATATCAGAGAACAGTTTATTTCGAATAGCAAAGTGGAGGGCCATGAGATCTATGTACGGTGCTTCAGTTGACTCTGTTATTGATATCACAGACACAGAAATTAGCTCCCTTACTATTCCACATCTTCACTTACTATACCAGACAACATCAAACTTTATGAAAACAACAAAGCTGTAGCTTAATTTTGCTAAATAGTAAAAGTAGTTTGAACTAATGATCAAGGCCATAAAAAATCAATCAAACTTTTTAGAAAGTGTTTACTCTATTGATTGAAAGCACGGAATAGTACATGAAAAAAGTCGCATTTTTTCGTAAGTAGGGCCTAAACCTTCGTATCTTGGATCAATTGCACTAAACACAAGAGTAACAATCGAAATGTAGCTACTAGGTTTTCAAGCTTGCAGAACCTAGGGCTACTGTAAATTCCTGTAACCTTCCATTTGTTACCGAGGATCTTACGTTCGAAATTCCATCATCAACCACAGCATATTCTAAACCAGGGGTCACCAAACTACGGCCCGCGAACTGATTTCATCCGGCCCGCCACGTGCTGCGGAAATAACAACTGCACTAGCCAGAACTGTTAAGAAAAAAAGTTACCAAACTTTTTGTAAAGGACTGACATTGCTGTTGAGCTACACGCAACCTGCTAATGATTTTTCCATATTGTTTCAAGAGCACGATGCCCTGTAGTGTATCACAGCAGGGGATAACTTTTTCAGCAACCTTTCGATTTTCATCACAACTTTGCTATTCTACTGGTGACTTTGTTATTCATTGTGCTCAATTCAAGTCAATGGAGATTCTAAATAGTTGTAGCCTATATTTTTTCACAATTTGCATCCGGCCGCATGTGATAATCTCGCAGCAATCCGGCCCTCAAAGAAAAAAGTTTGGTGACCCCTGTTCTAAACTATAAATTTCTCGACTGGCCACTGAAATAAGTTTCAGTTGTTTTATCACTCATTTTGAAACATAACAATTTAATCGGAGTTTTTCATTATTTAGATTATGGTATTAAACAAATTAGTAAATAACATTTCTGGATGAGCATCAGAAGTAGGCTAGTCTCAAACTTTTGCAAGAAGTTTTGATATGAAAACAGCACCAACCAACACCAACTGACCTTCCAAGGAACAACCATGGAAAACTTCTATTTATCCACATGAAAAAAAAATCTGTAGGGCTACATGAAATTTCACTTTCATTCCATAATATGCTCACGCTTTCTTTAAGTCTGAAAACTATGGATTTTGATAAACAACTGATTTTATTTCACTTCATCTAGACGTTGTAATGAAGCTAAATTTAAAAGCCGGACATGGTGGATGTTAAATTTAAGTGGATGGAAAGACAAAGAAGCCAGTCTTCATGTCCGTCGTAGAGCATACTAGGCCATTTAGTGTTTTGTCACAACCCAGCCAGGCGCTCTACACAAATGTCGAACCAACGTTCTTTTGAGCGTTCTGCCGTCTCTGACGTCACTCAACTACGCAGCCAACATTTTTTTTTAGAAAATAACTTATATGTATACATGACAAATAATTCTCTATTGTTGCAACTGGGCTACCTCACTAGGAAACCGGATAATTTAGTAGTAGAACGTTATTTTTGTAACGACCTCACCATTAAAAGTACAGTAGATTAATAGCCTGTTTATTTCTATTGTACAGTTGGAAAAGGTTGTCTCTTTTGCATATTATCTCTTAGCTTGATAATTAAATAAGCTGCTACTATTACTTTAGGTAAAAGTAAATCTAAAACTAGTTTCAGTCATATCATTTCAAATAGCATTGTAAATATTTGACTGAATGGGCTTTGTTTCGTGAGCTACTTCACAGAACACAAGGAGGCCCACTTGTGACACCAGTTAGCAACGAGCACTCTTCGAAGCATCTTTTTTTGTCAAGTGACTTTTCTCCTGACGTCACTAACCTGTTTGAGAATTCAAATAATTTTGTACGTTGTAGCCTTCCAAAAACAGATCGTTTGCTTTAAAATTACAGTAACAAGATTCCCATTGCATGTTAAAAACAGCACGTTTGGCACCATTGATAGCATTGATCAGTCATTTATGGTATTCATACCAGTTATTGTATGATATTTTTTATATGTGAACGTGAAATACTTAGAAGGATTACGTTGATGAGAATGTTGAAGCTGTGCAACTTTCAAACTCTTCACGATATAAATTTCAAAACAATTGCAGTTGAAGACAGGTTTGTTTTTGAGTTACTGTAGCCACCAAATAAAATATGGCGTTTTTACATATTAAGCTACATAGTCAGTTGAAACGGTGATTGATCAGATCATCAATGACTATTTGAGTCCTTTTACAAACATGGTAAATTTATTAAATCGCGTTTTAAATTTAGTGCTATTTCTATTGCGCGCAATTAAATAATGCTTAAATGCAATCCATGATAAAAATCAACACCAATTTATGCTTTTTGACAAAGTTTGTTTTACATCAGCATTCTCCTTGCATTTAACAATAAAATCATCCGGAATTATTGGTTGTTATTTGATAAACTGTATAGCTTAAACGAAATCATTTCCGGTTAATTTACACATGATAGAACATACAATCATCAAATAAACGTTGTCAAAATTCGAAATCGACGTTCTCAAAGGAACCGTGATACGGTACCAAACAAATGCAGCCTCTTGTATACACTTAACTTGCTAGAAAATGTTTCTGCAAAAGTCCACATGCACGATTTCTGGGTATTTTCTTTATATAGGTTACTGTTGAATCACTTTCTTTCTTGTTTTATGCATTTATGGCAATTAAATCAGTCACAAAAAGTAAATTGATTATTTAGTCTGACCTTTTATATCTTATGGAATGGTTTTAGGTTTTAGACTAGGCCTATTAAGCTACTCCGCCCCGCGATGAATTCCACCAACTGAATGACAGTAGGCCTAATAACAATTCTATATTTTTATTTTCAGCTTCGGATATAATAGAAGACTATGTGGCATCGCGTTGTCTAATCTGCGCAACTTTAAGGCTTGGGGGATTTATTTTAGAAAAACAATTCACTACACACAAAGCAGTTGAATACTTTTATGAAATACACAGCGTTTCTACATTTAAGTTTCGTTTGAATGTTTAGTTTTGAAACTGAATTTAGTCACCAGTGCAAAATAATTAAGTAGCCTATGCCTATGTTACAGGTTAAGCTTCTCTTACAGTACAGAGCATGTTGAAGGGCTCTATTGCCAAAGACATCCTAGCGCCCTTTCGAGCGCTGTAATGAAATGACCACTTTATGTGATGTTTTGGCTTCCGCATTATTATTATTGGACCAGAACAATCTAATAAGATTAGACTAGTTTTAAATATCATTTAGGCTACTTCTTCTTTTATGCAAATGTGCTACCCCAATGAAATAGGCTATGTCCATAATTTCTTGTACACACATGTCATACAGTTTATCCTTCACAAAATCGGTATTCTCTGTTATAGAACACCTTGAAATGTTAGCCTACATTTCTTTTCTTACATCTTGAACAAAACACAAACCCGTTTTGCTTTTGAATTTTCTTCAAGTTATTCGTTTTCGTAATATCTCATTGCTAATGTTGAATGATTTGCTTCAAACAAAATTACCAATAAAACAAACCCTGTGTAAATAGGCTACTGACAAATACAATCGACACAGCGTATTCACAACCAAGAGCTACAATACCACATCTTTTTGTAGATTAATAGCTCTTAGGTTAGATAAACACAGGACATGTTTATGGAAAAATAGTAGTAACTATTGACCGACCAGCAGACAAAGAGATTATTATAGATATTAAGCTAACCGCTTGAATGTCCATAGACGTTGTTTCAACGCAACTAAATAAGCGATTTTGTCACTTGGCAAAGTCATCAATCAAACGTGTTGTTGATCTTGGCAACCGTTTCAATGGGAACTTCACGATGTGAATTTAATCAGATGTTGGAAGAACAAACAAAATCGAAGCGAAATATGAGATTTTGTAAAAACCTCCAAAACAATGAAGTAGAAGCTCGTAAAATAGACAATATTTAGGCTTTCACGGACAAAAGTAAAACAAAAAAATTAAAAATGCAAATTTATTATCACAAAGTTGGCTATTGCTCATACTTTTATGAAAGTTGCTTGCTGATTTATAGCTACTGGATATTTAAATACCATACCAAACAAAGCTATATTAGGCTGCTATATTTAGAAGTTTTGGGTTAAACCAATTACCCAAAATGGTTTTAGTCTTAGTTTCTTTCCGGATTAACTTGGCGAGCAAAAGGTTTCTTTTTTCGAAATGGAAAAGATTTCGTTATTCATAAAAATCAAAGCGACCCCATAAACATTGGCTCGTGAAAAACACGAGAAAGATACGTGTTTTTTTACCCCAGTTTCTCGTGTAAAACCCGTGATGTGCACCCGTGTATTACACGGGTGTTTGCACAAACGCAACCCGTGTTTTTCACGACTTCTAAACCCGTGTTTTACACGTCATCTAACCCGTGTTTTTCACGACTTCTAACCCGTGTTTTACACGACTTCTAAACCCGTGTTTTACACGGCATCTAACCCGTGTTTTACACGACTTCTAAACCCGTGTTTTACGCGGCATCTAACCCGTGTTTTACACGACTTCTAAACCCGTGTTTTACACGGGTGTTTGCACAAACGCAACCCGTGTTTTTACACGACTTCTAACCCGTGTTTTACACGACTTCTAAACCCGTGTTTTACACATCAAACCCGTGTTTAATATGGCAATTTATTTGGTACCAAAATCACACATGCCAAAAAACACAGATATAACTGAAGACAGTACAGCTGTTTCACACATCATCAGTTGGGCGAAACGTGCTGGATGAAGATGTCCTTGCAACTAACTGTCTTCTTATTTTCTTTTCAGCTGATTTGAGGAATTCTTGCACAACAGCTTTAACATCGCCCATGGTTGTGTCTTTTGTGTAACTGTATGTTCGAACTGATGCTGTAAGCAAAAAAGAGTTAGTGCTTAGTCACAAAAGCAATAGGCTAGCAATAGATATACAGAATTCTTCACGGATCAAATATATTAAAAATAGATTGCAACATACGTTCATTAAGCAGGGTATACGTGCAAAATCTAAAGTTTAGGCTACGCACCATAAATTACAAAAATAAATTTGCAATCTTTAATTGGGCGCTTGGAGCCGCGTTGACCCATCCAATTAAACTTCGTCATAAGCTTATCCGTAAATACTCCAGAAAGAAGTTGCTTTACGCTCTTTTTGTAGTCCGTCGAAAAATACCGACTCAAATAAGAAATCTGCAAAACAACATTTATCATATAAAATTTAGACTTCACGGTTATGTTCCATAGAATAAAAGTAGAGCGCACTCATACTGCAAGCTGTTAAATTTCATTGTTAACAGTCAGGGCCGTGGAGTCAGAGCCGTAACAATGTTTATTGTTTAGCCAAAGGAGTCGGAGTTTTAAAAATTGCACTGACTCCGACCCCTATATAAAATTGAGGAATGCTCTACATTGCGAGGAATTTTAAAATTATCCATTGTCAGAGTGTCAAAAACTTTGGGAAATGTATAATTTGTTGTTTTGCTGCAAATCAATGAATCGTTGTTTTGCTGCAGTCAATGCTGGTTGAAAGTTTCAATAAATTTGCAGCAGTACGACATTGCAAAACTGTTTTAAAGAGGGTGAAAATAACCAGTATTTCTTGTATGTCTATTCTATGAGGAGAGTCGGAGTTGTGATACCGATTCCACAGCCATGTTAACAGTAAAAAAAAAAATTACCAGTTTATTTTGAACAGTGCTGTTTCCCAGGTTGTGTTCAAGCTGATCAAAATCCTCCAGGCTGTTGATGGGAAAAGATGGAATGTCCGAAGGGGGTTCCTCTATTTGTTGAGCTGGGGCGCTTCTTTCGTTTGTCATTATTATATCCAATTATTCGTTGACAGAATTAAAATTCCCATAATTTCCAGTTGAGCAATTCGAATTCGTCGAACTGTGTGAAAAATAAATAGTTGCTTTAACATGATTTGGTGTTATCAAAGGTGCTTTGCTTTGACAATACAAAAAGAATAGCTCCCAGGCTAGGGCAGTTGTGATTTAAGCAGCTGCCAAACAAGAAAAGCGAGTGGTAAATAATACTGCCAATTAAGAACAATGCTCTTGTAGGGGCGCTCACGTGAGAGACTCAACAGATCTTCCAAAATTCGAGAAATTGAATTTTCAAAATGCGCTGCTTGTGAGTAAAGATGGGAGTTACGTAGGATAAAAAAGAGAGTAAACATAAATAAACGACGTGAAGAATTATAGCTAAAACTATATCATCACACCGATGCAGCTGAGCAATTGTTGAGCGAAGTAAATCGAACAAGTTTCAAGATTTTAATTTAACCAGGTGCAAACCTTCACTTTGCAGCGCAACAAATTCGTCACAAGATATGTTCTTGGTCACTTCAGGCGTAGTGTCGATTGCAACATTCAACTGATTGTCATCCAAGTGAAAATCAAGGACTGATTGTTCACGCTCTGGACTTGATTGCTGTGGTGCCCTCACAGAGGAAGACCGCTTTCTTCTTTTCGATTTAGGTTGTCTACTATCATTTATTTCTTCTTCACTAGCTGCTGTTGAAGCCAAATCAGAAGTATTTTCAGCATGTTGTAACTTTATCAGTGCTTTGGCCAAATCATCTGTTGCAAAATATTAACAGGTCATCTTCCGATAACAGTGATCAAGATTAGGAAAAACAATACACTGGAGAATAAGATCTCATGCATATTGCATATGGAATAATAACAATCTGCTAAAGCGGTTAAATGGAAATTACACACCTTTTTACAGTAATATTCATACCCAAATTTTTGTTGAACATGCTCAAAGAATGCCCCAAATTCAACGTAATTTTTCAAAGTTTTCTGGGGGAGGACTCCCAGATCCCCCGCCGCTGGGTGTCGCCTTCGGCAATTACGCTGCCAGGCTTCGCCCGCCGACCGTCAAACCACCCCTCTTCCCCTTTCAAAATACCTAGCTACGCTACTGAATTGGATCATTGTCATTGGGGCCCGCAAAGCATATTTCGCACAGGGCCCGAAATACCCTAAGGCTGGCACTGTACTGGGGCGTTTCTTTCGTTTGTCATCATTACTGCATAAGCGTAGCCAGGGGGGCAAAAGGGGCCATGCCCCCCCAAATTTTCAAAGTTTGGATTCCGAAGTTGAACCCTTTGTTGAAAATATAATATAATTTGTATAAATTTAAATCGTTTTCCAAGACATCTGGCTATTAACACCCCCAGGATTTGTTTTAGACACACAGAAAGACACCAATAAATTTTGCAAATCGTAAATCGCGCAAAGTTGATGCGATTTACGCTTCTTTAAACTAATCTGTGGAAGCAACTTCAGAATCGCTTACTCTGTTGGGTTTTTGTGTAGCTGAGTTTTTTGTGTTCTCTAATTTTAGCCGCAATTTTTGCCCATTCGTGTGTAACAGCTACCTTTAATAAGTTAATAGCTGTTTATCTGCCTACAAATTTCATACAATTATTACCCTGAAAGTGTTTCCAGAAAGCGCTATAATGCATAATTTGAGTGTAATTTTGCAAATTTTTTACGGGGGAGCATGCCCCCGGACTCCCCTAAAATATGCGTGCTTTTGGCACGCTCTAACCCCCCGCCAGCCTTATTGCTTCCCTTGCTTAAACAAAATATATTTAGTGATATGCTTGGCTCACTCTACACCTACAAGTGTCGCACACAAAAACAAACTGACGACTATGTTATTCTGGACTGTCCAATGTATCGCGCTCCAACTGGGGCACATGCTGGTCTCGAAGTATTTTCAGCATGTTGTAACTTTATCAGTGCTTTAGCCAAATTATGTGTTGCAAAATGTTAACATGTCATCTTCCCATAACAGTGATCAAGCTTAGTAAAAACGATACACTGAAGAATAAGATCTCATGCATATTGCATATAGAATAATACCTAACAATAGAGATGTACCGATATATCGGTATCGGTGATATCGGCCATTTTTTGAGTATCGGTATCGGCAAAATTTGGCCGATACTGTGGCCGATACTAAACACGTAGAAAAAGGCGTTTGCTGGGGATTTTCTACAAAAGCAAAGATATAATTTTTTTAATGTTGTAACTAACGTTACATTGATGTAGAAAAATAACAACCTGTTCAACATTGGTTGCTTAGAGTGATTCTTTCACTTAAACAAAACATTTTGTTTCAGCAGTTTTGCGTTGTTCGATTTTTAAGTTGTGTAAGGAGACTCAATTTCTCCAATATTTATCATTTGTGTTTCTTTTTTACTCTCAGCAGAGTATAAAACTTGTAAAAGTTTTTCATCCATACAACGTCATGAATTAAATTATTATATCACAAATCGGCATAATAACGTGACATCATCTAAACGTAACAGAAATAGCGAAGAGCAAGTATCACTATAAAAAAAAAACAGAAAAATGCAACGCAAATAGGCAATATCAAAAGACATAGATGTTCTTTGACTTGTCAGCAGCAAGTGGTGATAACTGTGGCTGTGGGAGTTTGTTGCGCAGCCTACTTACTCTGACATTGTTTAAGCTTGATGAGTTTATTACAACGAAAGGTGGAAATTAAATCACAAACTGATAGAATCAGCTTAATAAAAACAACCAAGTTACATGGGTTTTTTAAACGTTTAGCAACGTAAAAACGATGCAAAATTATACATTTTTGCTACCTTGGTAATCTTGGCCTGGCAAAAGCTTCTCAACCAAACGACAAGCGCCCTTAGGGGTAGGACCTTTGACATACTGATATCCAATTGAACGAACCCGAACCATCAGATGTTAGGTTGTCCGTCCAATTGTGGCCATTTCAGCATTCAGCCAGAGAGTTCATTATTACTTTAAACTTTTTTTGGTAATTACACAACAAACGAGCAATAGCAGTGGTGGGAAGTTGCATTTTTCCTTTGTTCCGAGAAACACAACCTTGATGACGTCATGAACAGCGAAGCTTCTGATTGGTTGATGGTTCGTGGTTCAATGGGATATCAGTATGTTAAAGTGCCTACCGCCCTTAGGTTGCACATTACTTGTCGAATAGTTTTTGTACGACTACACAAATGACTTGGTTTACATTTTACATCTTATTATCAATTATGATTGCTTATTTGGAGAGTTTGCGCAAACCCTTTATTAATTTTTCAGAAACCCCAATTATGATGTAATGTTTCTTCCCTTATACCCCAGTTCTCAATCACGGTGGCCTTTCATTACTAAAACCTACTATTATGCAACAACATTGAGTTGGGATTGGATTCTTGAATCTTCAAGTGCCAAGGACTTCCAAATCCGTCCATTGTCACTCATAATGACGTAATAATGCCCCCTTTGGCACCTAATGTTGCCCATTTGAAGTTCCCCTTGCTGCTCTATAAATTTCAAAATTTGGTTGGTTTTGTGGCGTATTTTGGAATTTATTTATTGTAAGCGCCAAACTTGAACACAACTAATTCTGAATTTAGGGGATTTTTTCGTTTTAAACTAATTTGTCACTGTGTCAGTCGCGGTGGTGCCAGCCACGGCTTGTGTTTTAGCACAAGATCTTGTGGTTTTACTTTTGATCTTGTGCTTTAAGTTTTACCTTATTTGCATAAAACTATTAAAAAAACTTTGAATTGGTATAATATGCCAATTCGAAGCTTTTTTAATAGTTTTATGCAAATAAGGTAAAACTTAGCATTTGATATAATTACTTGCAAATACCAAAATTGCTTCTTTTTGTAACACTAAAGTATCGGCCAAAATATCGGTATCGGCCTAAAAAAGTGATATCGGTATCGGCCAAAATATTGGTATCGGTACATCTCTACCTAACAACCTGCTAAAGCGGTTAAATGGAAATTACATATCAAAAAATTGACAGCTAATTAAGACAAGCAGTAGGGTGTTGCAGGCGCCCCGACCCTCCCGGATTTTGCTTACCTTTTTTGTGGTACTGTGTTTAGCTCAGTAGATCACAAATATGAAGTTTCATAAATTTTCATCGACGTTTACCTCCACCGCCGAGGCCATTTTGAGGCCCACTTTTTGAAATTTTTCATGTATTTTGCCACTAGAGGGCAGTGTATAAGTTTTGCAATATTGGAGGTACATTTAAAAGATGCTCTATGATGTTCTAAATTGTTTAAAAAAAAAATTGGAGAAATGGGATAAGTATATCCTAAAATATTCAAGTTTTGTCACTAATTTTTTGCACAATACTGCCCCTAGTGGTAAAAAGAAAAATTAAAATATCTTGAAAACTACTCATCATATTGTTATGGAACTTGCATGCACCCCCCATTTTCATGGGTAAGGAGTTTGATTTCAGCAATATTTTTGCAAAATATTACCACTAGAGGGCGGTAGTTCTAATTTTGAACTATTTTCCTGTGAAAAGGCGATATTGTTGCATTTCTTGAGCTGTGCTTCTGAAGAATACAATTTCATGGTTTATGCACAACAAAATTTATTCTATTGTAAAGAAACTGCATGCATGCATGTACTATATCAATAAATCCAAACAGGCAATGTGAGTCTTAGTTAACACAATTTCCGCAAAGGCAGTTGTGCATCTTCATTGTGTTGATAAATGACGTTTTCTAAGATTTGGTATCTTTCTTCGATTCTCCTCCACCACTTGAATATAGTTTTGCAGATTTTTTTCTTGTTTTGCTAGATGAAGAAAGTCGGATACCACTTTTACCACTCTCTCTGCTGAATCATTACAGACTTTGAGTGCACTTATGATACCATTAGCAGACGCATAGCTATCATCTATTTCCCACTTTTTTGGGTGTTTGACAAGAAAAGTTGTTGAAATGTGCAAAAGTTCAAATAACATTTTGCTGCTGGCATTTGCATAGGAGCACAATGACAGTGAGTTACCATTAACAATGTCTGGCAGCTCTGGCTTACCGTATCCATTACCAAACCTGTTTGTAACCTGGCCATGGAAACTTGCATTTAAACGCAGCAGAGTTCCAGCCAAAGCTTCCTATTCATCAATAGTGACTTGTTTGTCCCATAGAACTATTGGGATCAGCTCCCCAGTTACATACCATGTGTGCCTACCTAAAGCTTTTAAAGCAGCAAGACTGATAATTTTGTCTACTGCAGCATAGCTTTTGATGTCACTTACCAGTTGCAAATCTTCTCGGGGTGCTGATGCAGCAATTGGACAGTTGAACCACCATCCATTAAATACAAAACTGCAAAGGTCAACAAATCACTCTATGTTTTGTATTTGTGACTTGGAAATGATTCCTTGCGGTAGAAAGTCTTGCAGCATTACTATCTCATAGCAATAGAGCTGCTTTCCCATCCACCTTGCTCGATGGACAGCAGAGAGAAATGCATGCAGCAGAGAAATGGCCTTAAAAAAAGAAAAATTTAAAACAACACCCAAAAACTTTTTTCAAGCCATCTCTCTGCTGCATGCATTTTTTTTTCAAATAAAGCTAGACAAACCACTTCTCTGCCTAGCATGCAGAAAACATATTGGAGAAGTTATACTTTCTCATGTGTGGGAAGCCCTGTAAGTCGAAACGTCAAGATCTCCAGGCATTGAACTATTCGAAAGATTCCGGAACAAAGGATTCAATGCAACCCCACATGCTGCAGCTGTACTGCACAGTGCACACCAAAAATCCTCAAAAAAGTTAGGAGAATTTGTAACAACTCAAAGCAGAAAAGTGTAAGCACATAAAGTTTGAGAGAGATATGCAAAATTATCAGAGGGGTGATTACAAAGAACTTTTAGACCTGATGACGCCTGACGGTGTAGATTGGAATCAACAGTGGACAGTACAACTTCATGAAATGTGGTACAGTCCATCGAGCAAGGTGGATGTGAAAGCAGCTCTATTGCTATAAGACAGTTATGCTGTAAGACTTTCTACCGCAAGGAATCATTTTCAAGTCACAAACACAAAAATGAGAGTGATTTGTTGACCTTTGTGCTTTTGTATTAATTTAATGGATGGTGGTTCAACTGTCCAATTGCTGCATCAGCACCCCGAGAAGATTTGCAACTGGTAAGTAATATCAAAAGCTATGATGCAGTAGACAAAACTATCAGTATTGCTGCTTTAAAAGCTTTAGGTAGGCACACATGGTATGTAACTGGGGAGCTGATCCCATTAGCTCTATGGGACGAACATTCGAACAAGTCACTCTTGATGAAAAGGAAGCTTTGGCTAGAACTCTGCTGCATTTAAATGCAAGTTTCCATGGCCAGGTTACAAACAGGTTTGGTAATGGATACGGTAAGCCAGAGCTGCCAGACATTGTTAATGATAACTCATTGTCATTGTGCTCCTATGCAAATGCCAGCAGCAAAATGTTTTTTGAACTTTTGCACATTTCAACAACTTTTCATGTCAAACACCCAAAAGAGTGGGAAATAGATGATAGCAATGCTTCTGCTAATGGTATCATAAGTGCACTCAGAGTCTGTAATGACACAGCAGAGAGACGGGTAAAACTGGTATCCGACTTTCTTCATGTAGCAAAACAAGAAAAAAATCTGCAAAACTATATTCAAGCGGTGGAGGAGGATTGAAGAAAGATACCAAATCTTAGAAAACGTCGTTTATCAACACAAAAATGCCTTTGCGGAAATTGTGTTAACTAAGACTCACATTGCCTGTTTGGATTTATTGATATACAGTAGTACAGGTATGCATGCAGTTTCTTTACAATTGAATAAATTTTGTTGTGCATAAACCATGAAATTGTATTTTTCAGAAGCACAGCTCAAGAAATGCAACAATATCGCCTTTTCACACGAAAATAGTTCAAAATTAGAACTACCGCCCTCTAGTGTTAATATTTTGCAAAAATATTGCTAAAATCAAATTCCTTACCCATAAAAATGGGAGGTGCATGCAAGTTCCATAACAATATGATGAGTAGTTTTCAAGATATTTTAATTTTTCTTTTCACCACTAGGGGCAGTATTGTGCAAAAAATTAGTGACAAAACTTGAATATTTTAGGATATACTTATCCCATTTCTCCAATTTTTTTTTTAAACAATTCAGAACATCATAGGGCATCCTTTAAATATACCCCAATATTGCAAAACTTATACACTGCCCTCTAGTGGCAAAATACATGAAAAATTTCAAAAAGTGGGTCTCAAAATGGCCTCGGCGGTGGAGGTAAATGTCGATGAAAATTTATGAAACTTCATATTTGTGGTCTACTGATCTAAACACAGTACCACAAAAAAGGTAAGCATGGTGAAACCAAGATTTAAATTTCATGGGGCGCCTGCAACACCCTAACAAGCAGCTGTGCTGCAACAGAAACAACAGAGCAAACATAAATTTTGTTGCACAAAACTCCATATATTGGAAAACATATTATATACATATAGGTACATGTTGATTGTTGAATGAAACAACCTTGACACTTGGCAATGTAAATTAGTAAGAGAGAATCATAAGGCCAGTGAATTCCAACTCTTAACTCTTAAGTCACCATAATTATATATATGTATAATATAGCCGGCCATTGGGTACTCTACTGGCAAAACCCTACCTCTGATTGTTTCCAACTTTTATTTAGGTGCCGTATGTATTATAACTTAATGGGTAGTATAAATTAATATTAATGTTTACCTGTTTTGTATATACATAATTCGTACATGATACTTTTTCCAATTTGGATTGACATCTGAATTTTGTAGGCATAACTGGCGAACCTTGTAACCGGAAGCTCAGGCCAATAACATTCCAAAACATCATTATCATGAAATATCCATTTCTCTAGGACAGGCCTCGAAATTCGTTTTTGTTTACGGCGGACAAACGTGTCCGGTCTGAGCAGCTATCTCGGCGGACAAATTGAGTCTCACGACGGACACACCAGATTTAGCGTCGATCGTCATGTTTAATCACTTTATCTTGATAATTCTTCACCATTTGAGAACTATAGCTAGTTAGCTACGGTTTAGAAGGCTTTTTAAAATTTCAGCAAAGTTACTCTGAAAGGCTTTCATCAGACCAACGACGTGCGCTGAAAGAGTCAAAGCGCCGCATATCTGATTAACTTGGAACCACCAAAAGAGGTCGTGTGGCTTCTTGTGTCACAATGCTCTGGGCACGAGAAGGAAAACTTCCACACTAACGCTACTATTTTCTGCTGTGCAAAGTTTCTTAGGCATTTTTCTTTAGGTTTATTTTTGCGTGTCATGTGAGCGAAAGTGAATTTTCCTTGGGCCTTTTCTTACTGTAATACCAAAACTTCAAAAATTTTGTAACCAACCTTGCCTTTTCAAAATTACTCGGAGATCAAAGCCAGACTTTGTGAAATAAGACTTGAACTAAGTTGCGCGTGATTAGTGTAGAAGTACCGGTACTCGCATCGATTCTTGGCGAAGAATTCGTCTTTGTTACGCTGATTCAATGTCATCAATCGTTGAAGCAACGTAAAAATCGAAAATTTTCCTGCTTGAGTGGAAGCTAAGGAATACAGTAGGCCTATTCACATTGTTTAGATGCGCGCTAGAATGCGCGGGAAATTATATTCTCGCAACAATATTGTTCGTGCTATGCCATGACGATTTGTATCGCTGGTTCCTGTGTTATTTCTCGGCGGACAAATATGACCGATCTGGAGGGTACTTCCCGCGGACATCACATGCTGTGACGGCGGACATGTCCGCGGTGTCCGCCGTGAATTTCGAGGCCTGCTAGGACAAGATCAATTTCACCTCTTGATATAAAGTCTACGACTGAAAATGCTCTCAGTCATAGTCTTCATATATTTAATCTACAGAAGCACAAAATAGACTGGACTTACTTAACACAGACAGTAAAGCATTTTCAATCAGTGTTGTTTCTCAAGACTGCACATTAAATGATAGGCCAATCGAGTAAAACTATTCATACAATAGAAATAAATGCACTGTCTACACTCTACAGCAAGCCCTGTAGCCTGTAGGTAGGTACCATACTTCGATAGATGACAAAAAACAGGCACAGCTTTTCGCTACCTTTTTGAACAGCACTGCACCATTTCGGTATGTTCATCGCGATTCGTGCACAATCTTTTGGTAAAAAGAAAGATTGAACCTTTTATCTTCAGGCGCTTTTCGGTAGATTTAAATCAGTTAATGATTTCTAAATATAAATGGAAGATTAATTAACACAAACCTTGTAGCCTACTTAACAGTCACTCTAAAAAGTCCTCTCCTAAGCTGATACGCAAATTCTTGGTGAAATTCTGTGCCATTTTTTTATGTCACAGACTTACAGGGATATTTAATCAGGTGACCGCTGTTAACCGCGATATAAGGTTTACGAAAAATAAAGGGGAGACATTCGGTTTTAATGAAAATTACATAATACTGTATTCCTGAGTTGCACAATTCCTATTGTAAAGACATTAACATAAAACACAACAAATAGCCTAATAGAGTTGAAAATTTATTTTAAACGAGAGAAACAAGGTGAAACAAACTTGCTACTAGCGTGAAAAAAACACGTGTATAACACGTTAAAAACACGTGAGTATACAAAAGAAGTGAATATGCAACTGCCGAATTTTTTTAAAGATATTATCATAAAACACATCAAATAGCCTACTAGAGTTGAAATATTACTTTAAACGAGAAAAACAAGATAAAAAAACTTGGTACTGGCGTGTAAAAACACGTGTATAACACGTTAAAAACACGTGAGTATACAAAAAAAAGTGAATATGCAATTGCAGAGATTTTTTAAAGATATTAACATAAAACGCATCAAATAGGAAATAGCCTACTAGAGTTTAAAAATTACTTTAAACGAGAAAAACAAGATGAAACGAACTTGGTACTGGCGTGTAAAAAACACGTGTATAACACGTTAAAAACACGTGAGTATGCAGAAAAAAATGAATACGCAATTGGAGAATTTTTTTAAACATATTAACATAAAACGTATCAAAAAGCCTACTAGAGTTGAAAAATTATTTTAAACGAGAGAAACAAGATGAAACAAACTTGGTACTGGCGTGTAAAAAACAAGTGTATAACACGTTAAAAACACGTGAGTATGCAGAAAAAAATGGATACGCAATTGGAGAAGTTTTTTAAAAGTATTAACATAAAACGTATCAAATAGCTTACTAGAGTAGAAAAATTATTTTAAACGAGAAAAACAAGATGAAACAAACTTGGTACTGGCGTGTAAAAAACACGTGTATAACACGTTAAAAACACGTGAGTATGCAGAAAAAAATGAGTATGCAATTGGAGAAATTTTTTAAAGATATTAACATAATACGTATCAAATAGCCTACTAGAGTTGAAAAATTATTTTAAACGAGAAAAACAAGATGAAACAAACTTGGTACTGGCGTGTAAAAAACACGTGTATGACACGTTAAAAACACGTGAGTATGCAGAAACAAGTGAATATGCAACTGCAGAAATTTTTCAAAGATATTAACATAAAACGTATCAATTGATATTCTAGAGTTGAAAAACTTACTTCAAATATGATATAAAGCATTATTGCAATTGATGACATGTGTAAAAAATCTCGTGTTAATCACGTGTTAAAGAAGTGTAAAAAAAACGTACCCCAGTATTACACGAGTTCCCCCAGAATTTCACGTGTTTTTCACGAGCCAATGTTTATGGGGGAGTGACCGATGCGGTAGACTCTGCAGGAGTTCTTAAACTGGGGTCCGTGGACCCCCAAGGGGTACGCGGACTAGTTTTAGGGGGTCCATGAAGGCCCAATGAAAATCTTAGTGTATAATTTCAAAAATGGAATAAATTTTTCAAAAGAAAAAAGATTAAGTTCAAACAACTATCCTATCAGCCCTATCAAACACGAAGCCACAATTTATGTTCTTGTTGAAGACAAACAGCAGCATTCTTCACATTATGAAATTAAACCAAAGATATTGAAAAACAATCTGAATTTGCTATGTCCTAAATTTAATAAAACATAAATTTTGTTATCAATTCATTATAATTTTATTGCGTTATGTCCAATTCATGCCGATCAAAAAAGTTTCTCAGACTAGGCCACAAAGGGGGTCCACGCAAACCAAAATTTTGTTTAAGGGGTGCGCGTTAAAGAAAGTTTAAGAACCCCTGCTAAAGGCCTTTACTAAATATCACAGGATAAAAGAGTAAAACTTTTTTAATCGATGATGATTACCAAGATGCAGGGGCGTAGTCAGGTTGGGGGTGAGGCAATTGCTTCTGCCGAAATATTTTATGTACAAATTTTACACTCTGTTACAGCATCATTTGGCGAAGTTTTACTATTGATTTAGCCTGAAAATACTCTCAGAATGGGAAATTTTAAGGTGTGTTTTTTTTCAAATTTTCCTTGGGGAGGTATTTCGCCTTTGGTGACTCGTTGCCGGGCTCATTCACATGTGGGAGAAGGTGACCATAGTTGTGCAATGTGCATGTGCCATTTCATGCATGGTTGATCAAGCATGACACTCCTCGTGTGATGCCTCTGAGTAATGTGCTAATTTCTAATAGGCTAGGTAATAGATTTCTCGTGCGTACTGTTTGCGAGCTGTTGCTGTGCCTGTAAATGTTAGTTTGTTGCATTTTCCCCTGGTTTTTGAGATATCAGATAAGTTGTCATTTTGAATAGATGTTGGTTCTCTAAGAAAGTGAGCTTACTTGTGGAGCTTGAGCTTCATAGAGCTTGCATTGCCTGCACTCCGTTCTACTGCAATATTAAAGTTAATACACAAAACCGTTGCACAATTAAGGAATCAGAGAACACAACTATGGACACCCATGACCATAGTTGTGCAATTTTAGTCACCATTTTAAAACGTCAAAAGCACCTATCAGTTTATCTGCAAAACTTGATTTTTGTAGTGTTTTTTGTTGGTAAATGCTTGTACTGTCTATAACCACATCATAACGTTTGTTTGCTAACTTTACTCATGCTTCAGTTTTTGATTAAAATTGCACAACTATGGTCACCTTCCCCTACAAAAATCATTATTACATAGGCTAATGCAGTTCATCGCATATGTTCACCTCGTTAGCTTAGTGGTTACGAGCCCGACTCAAGATCAAGCTGCGCCGGTTCAGCTTTCGGGGTGTGCGCTTGAGCAACGCATTTCAAGACTGCTCTCCATTCAGCGGCACCTAGTGGATGGAATAATTCAGACAAAAATCTCACTCTGCCAATCTTGGTAACCGGCCTTGCGTAAGTGGTTCAAACCCTCTAGGCTACAAGTATGGGAAACTACCAGGAAAATCTTATTAAAGGCTTTTTCAGTCCGACGATCTTTCTCTCTTTTTTGCTTCAAAGAAGCCTGGTCTTCATTCCGAAACATCAGGGTCGACTAGTTGTCTGCCGTGACTCTTCCATATCTCTACATCTTTGATTTTCATTTTTTGTCAGGTTATCCTTCACAGAATCTTGCCATGTTTCCCTTTTCTCATTTTTCCCATCACTACCTCATTCAAAACTTGTTTTGTCAAATTGTTCTCATCGATTCGTTCAGTATGTCAGTGTCAGAGGATTAACATTCAAAACCAAATCAGCGGCCGGCAATCTTTACTTGCCTTGATGGGTAAACGCAAGCAAAATTTGAATTTATATGTATTTGAAATTTTTTGCAGTTGCACGAGCAAATATATTTTGTCACCATTATAAAGATAATAACTTATAAACAATAAAACTTTTTTTGAAAAGCAGAAACGTTGTGACATCTTTGAAACAGAAAGTACTGTAATAAAATCTTGATTTCTCAAAATACAATTTCATCACGTCAGACGTGGAACCTCAACACGAAGAATGGTCCTGCTTAATCTTTTCCAAAACTATTTGACTGGTAGGTTCTGAGCTAGGAAGCTTGAAACATCTGACAGATGTTGAATTGATGCAAAAAAAAATAGTTGATTTGCTGTCTGGGTTGTTAACCTGAAGTCGTAGTGCAACCTCATATCGCTGCCATGAAAAGATTTGGTTCAAGCATCGGCTTTCTCGAAATGTTTCCCACAAAATAGCTTTATTTCATCACAACCAATGAAATAATTATTAGGGTGGGTCGCGAAATGGACTTTTTCACCAATTCGAAAACCTTAAATGGATATGTAAAAATAGGCCCGAAAAAATACTCCATGCCAAATCTGAGCTGATTTGGACCAGAAATAGCTTGCGAAAATGCATTTGAAATTTCCAAAAATATAGACTTTTGGGCGAAAATGGCATTTATTATTTTTTTATCCAGAACTTAAAAACAATTATTCTGTGATCCAATATTGGTGAAATGCATCTCCTTATACAATTTAGATACCACTATACCCTTTTCAAGGTCACAATTCACCTCATGATTATGTTAAAAACTACTTTAAAATGTGAAAAAATTGCTCAATTATGCAATATTGCATCATTCACAAAATTATACTGTAAGAGAGAGGTAGTGTTAATGTAGACTGATTACAATGCTGTCAAAATTGAAAATAACCAGAAAAAATGCATGCCCGATTGTTGGTCCATCTAGAAAGCTACCCTAAGCACAACTTCCAATATCTAAGGATATTTTGAAGAAAGTGAATCTCCTTAGGGAAAGATGCCTGGGGGATGGGGACGAAGAAGCTGTCCTTTCACAAATAATGTCAGATGTGAAATCAATTAACCTCAAAATCTGTGTACCAATATTCCACTAATTCCAGACAAGACTATGAAAACCAAATTGGTTAGGCTCCTTAAAGAAAATGAAGATCTCAAAGCAAACCATCTCACCAAGAAAAAACGGATTAACTTTACTTCAAAAGGCACAATTGTGGATGTGATATGAAAGCTCATATCAAATGCAAGTGCCCAAAAGAGGATCAAATACCATTGATTGATCTGCATTTTGTGTGGGATCAGCGGTTAAGGGATAGTGATCGCTCAAGTTTTCAACTTCAAAGTGTCGATCCAACTGGAACTGCAGCACTAAGAGAGCAAGTACGGAAACAAGCAAAGAAAAGATCTAGATCCGCAGCTGCACATTGCAGCACATTTGCCAGTGACATTCAGGGAGACTCTACTAATACTGATGATACCGATGACTCGTCATCAATTGTTTCCTCTGTTACGTCTTCATTTAGGGATGTTGTTGCTGATACGCCAGAACTGTCAATACCAAAAACGTATCAAGTTCTCGATTGGCTTCACAAAAGAAGATTTTTGAAAATACTGTACGCGAAAGTGAAAGATATGGTGTGTCCATTCGAGCAACAGCAGTGATATGTACCGCTCTCTTAGTTGATATCGGCATCGTTACGGAAGATGATACTTCACAAATAATTGATAAGACTAAAATCCAAAGAGATAAGGAATATCTTAGAAATGAAAATGTGGATTGCAATTCCATCGCAGTGTGCCCGGCTTTGGTCCAAGATGTGTATTTTGATGGCCGTAAAGATCAAACACTTGTTCCACGACCAGGAAGCAGCGGCAAGCACGTGGCCAAAGAAGAACATTATTCTGTAGTGAAACAGCCTGGTGGCAGGTACCTAACTCACTTCACTCCTCAAAGCGTACAGAGTAAGGACATTCAGCAATTCTTATCGGCTACCCTAAAAGAAAAAAATTGGCTGACCAGTTTGAAGTTCATCGGATGTGACTCAGCAAATGTTAACGTTGGAATGCATGGCGGGGTTATCACATTATAAGAAAATCATTTGGACCATCGGCTTGTCTGGCTGATATGTATGCTGCACATAAATGAGTTGCCATTCCGGCATCTTTTTATCAAACTTGATGGAGAAACTACCGGTGATAGGTCAATAGGTCATTCAAAGGACCTATTGGGCAGCTTTGTAAGTCTGCTGAATACCTACCTATCGATATCAATTTCCAACCGATCGAGAATGCCCCACCTATCCGAGAACTACTTCAAGAGATTGTCTATGATTTATCGGATGATCAACGGTATCTGTATGATGTTTGTGCAGCTATTCGAAATGGATCTGTACCAGCCCGACTAGAGAGCATCAATATCTGCCCCTTAAACCATGCTCGATGGTTGACTTTGGCCTCCAGAGTTTGCCGGTTGTACGTTAGTGAACATGGTCGTGTTGGTAATGTGAAGGCCAACCTTGAGGCACTAGGGAGGGCCAAATTCTGTCGAAGCTTAACTCAAGAGCCATTCATCCAATATCTGATTCGAAGAAGGATTTCATTTGTGCACCAAAGTGGCAGTTATGATGGAGCAACCATTGATGAATGAATTGACTGACTGCAGCCGAACTGCTTTCATAGATGCTTTTGCATAATATGTTTCTATGTACTTCAGCTTGAATGGTACAAAACTTCGAACAATTGAGAAAATGCTTTAAATGTGTGCTGCAATAAACAGTATAATACACTGCAGTATACAATACACGTTATTTCAATTGTATTCGTCATCATGCATATTTGGCGTTTTTTTTCACATTTTGCTTTAAATGTGTGTGCATTTTGCTTTAAATGAGAAAATGCTTTAAATGTGTGCTGCAATAAACAGTATAATACACTGCAGTATACAATACACGTTATTTCAATTGTATTCGTCATCATGCATATTTGGCGTTTTTTTCACATTTTGCTTTAAATGTGTGTGCATTTTGCTTTAAATGAGAAAATGCTTTAAATGTGTGCTGCAATAATCAGTATAATACACTGCAGTATACAATACACGTTATTTCAATTGTATTCGTCATCATGCATATTTGGCGTTTTTTTCACATTTTCAAACAAGTAGTTTTGAGACATAATCCTAGTTGAATTGGCCTTTAAAGGAGTACAATGACATCTAAATTGTATAAGGGCATGCATTTCATCAATATAGTGTGACAGAAATTTTTGTTTCAAGTTCTGGAGAAAAAATGGTAAGTGGCATTTTTCCCGAAAAATCAGGATTTTTGGGAAATTTCAAATGCATTTTCGCAAGCCATTCCTAGACCAAATGAGCTCAGATTTGGCATGGAGTGTTTTTTTTGGGCCTATTTTCAAATAACCATTTGAGGTTTTCGATTTGGTGAAAAAGTCCATTTCGCGACCAACCCTAATAATTATAATTCTTGCGAGTTTGTGAAACTTGTTACAATTCTCACCACATCCTTGCCAGCAGCAATCATAGCATTGAAACAAAATCACAAAAACAGCAACATTTCTAACAAAATTGAAGTCCTGTGCTTTCCGTGGCGCTTACTTTACTGCTTTTGTGTATCATTGCACTGGCGCTTTTAAACGATTAAGCGACGTAAAAACTAACTGACGCAGCAAGCATGAAGTTCTTTCACTCCGTTGACAACGCATTCGTTCTTATCGACCATTGCGAGTCATAATCTTCCACTTTGCATCACTTCAGCACACTGGATAAGATGACGGTTGGACAGAGCGTTATCTGCATCACCTTATGGGTTATCTGCGTAAGCGCATGAAGAAAGCATGCGTGCATTGCATGGTGTCCGGTGGCATGTACTTGTCGTAGAAGTCAGCTTCGAATCTTTCAGGCTTGAACCCGAAGCGCTGGTACAGCAGCATTGCTGTATTAGAAGCGGACACGTGTAGAGTGACGTCCTTTCCCATGCAAGTCTGTGGTAAACGAAAAAGGTTTTTGTATCAGTCATACTCAGTTGAAGAGGAAGTAAAAAAGCAAAAATTTTCAGCAAAACATGCGTCTTACAATTTATCTTGCATAGCTATAACTTGCCGATTTTCTTTGAATGATCTCTTAATCAAGCGGTTACGCCGAAAAAATAAACAGAAAAATCAAGCGATGGTGATTCCACTCCAGACATTGAAAGTTGAATAACGTTTTTTACAGCATGCTCTCCATTTAGTGGCATCCAGTAGATGACAGAGTTTAGAGAACAACAAGTTAAACGAACTGAAACAGCATGTTGTCAAAATCGGTGACCGGGCTCGTGTCAGTAGTTCAACGCCTCAAGAAACTACAGAAACTGCTCTCAGTCCTAAAACCAACATCTGTTTGATGAATGATTGCTCATACCAATGATGTTCAAGCCTCGGATTAGCGATCACTCTCTGATAACACTAACAGCCACATACTTGCATAAGGTGATACAGCATAAACGTCCCTATGCCAGCACGCTGCCAGTCTGGATGAACTAATAGAAAAGAAATGTACGCTTCGTTGAAGGAAACATCGGGAACCAAAAAACCAAATCCGATCACCATTTTCCTAAATACAATGTTAATCAGTATCAGAACACTATGTACAGACGAATATGATATACCAAAATAGGAAATTTAGAAAACATAAAGTTTGATTTATTATCGAAAAGAACTTTGCTGTTACAGTGCAGCAACCTAATACATACTTATACAAAGCAACCACACTGAAGTCTGGGTATTGGAGGCTCTCGGATAGATCGACTCCGGGCCAGAAGAAGTGGTCGCATAAAGCGTTAACTGTTGGAATGTGCTGAGGCAAGACGTAGCAGAAATCAATCGGGGCTGGCTCTGTTCTCCGCCATGACAAATCGGATCTGAACACAAAAGAAGGGTGCAAAGTGATAGGTTTAGTTACGACATAGCAATCTTAAGTAATGATCACTCAGCATTTGCAGAATTTATCAAGAGTGTTTAGAAAACCTCAACAAATCCATGATCAGCATTCGTTAATTCAAAAATGTCGCCTAAATTGAACTCAAATGGTAAAAGCGAATAGATCTAAAGCGCATAGAAACCCCCTTTATTGTTTTTGTTACCTGTGATGATGACTCACAATTTCTTCCAACAACTTCAACTTCGGGGGTTTAGTTTCAAAATCTCGACGAATGAAAGGTTTAAGCATTCTGAAAAAATTCAACTATAGCGGTTGCTATGCAGTATGCAAGCTTTTAAAAAGAGACAATAGTTTGCAAAAATCGAAAGTCAGTTGCACAATAAATCGATGCAACGTTTAACCTATCACAAAAGCGACTTTATGTTGGAGTCGCAAAAGATCTCAGAACATTTTTCAATTAGGAATATTTTTAGCGCAAGTCAACGAAAAACTACTGTTTAAAAAGGGACGAGATGTTTCTAACGCAGAGCCATTAAAGTATGAAAAAAACTCAACCAGTCCACCATAAAATAAGGAACATGCCTTTGCGTGTAAGGACTGACGATCGATTGTCGATCTGCAGTGTCATCATAGCCAACTAACTTTTGACGAAAAGTTCGTCCTTCGTCTCGACGATTGAGTAATCTACGCTCGTGACTCTGTAGCAACAACATCAAAATATTAACATAGCTGTGAAGAACTACACAAAATCCTGGTACGTGAAGTCTCCCCACTTTACAAGGATTGATCGAAGTAACCGATCAGAGTAAAAGAGAAGTTACGTGCGACGAAAAATACAGGTAGGATGGGCAACGTACAAGAAATCGATCAAGAATTCGGTAATCAGATGATGGGAAAAAAGCTTTGTCGCCTCCTCTATAATCCAGTGATCGATCCAGTCCAACTCCCTTCTCTTTGGCACGAAGCTGTCGCACTGTGGCGTCAAAGTTCAACACAGGAAGTCCAACTTCCCTCTTTTTCTGCAAAGTTTAAGTTGTGTAAGATAGAAACACTTACGTTTTACTGTATATAAAAGAAAAACTTTGTTTGCTTGAAAATGGCTAGCAAATTACATCCGAGGGATTCAAGCGGGGTTCCTCAAAGCCGTGTTGCGTTGTTTTAAAATTGCAAAAACGTCACTAGCGATAAAAACCTCAAGTTGTCTTTTGATATTTAGATTGGAAAATAAGAACGTGCACAACAATTTACCTGACGGAGCAAAAGTTTTCTTTTCAGGCAGCGAGCTTGTAAGTTTTCATCGGTGCTTGGTAACGAAAGCAGTTTTTTCAACAATTTTTGTTCGTCGTACAAACTCATCATTTGAACTCTATACATAAAGTTGTTTTTATTAGTTCCAACTACAATGAGCTCAATTTAAAGGTTACAAAAATCGACATTTCATGTAACCACAGAGACAGTTTATTTGAAAATATCAGGTCAAAGGATTGAGCAACCTGCTGAAAATATCAAGGATGACAGAAAGCGGTGGCGTATGGCCACCACTAGCCTCTTGGATGTAAATGAGTGAAAGCGGAGGATGTGCCTTGCCAGACCCCGTCCTACCCCGACATCTGGGAAGACGAAAGCAAAAAAACGGAAGAAAAATGAAAGTAAACACTGAACAGTTACCTGGGTCTAGCTGGAGCGGTTTGTTCTTCACCGGTTGCGCCTTTCTCTTGCTTCATACGACCTTTTGAAATCCCAAGCAGATCGCTTTTGTCTGAGGAATCTTTACTTGCTGAGAAGTAAAACCAGATGGTTAAATAATTGGGACCAAAACAAAATATTAGGTTGGTACAGTAAGAGAGTTTGATGGTACGGTATGGAAAAGAAGGGAGCTTTCGTGCTGGCTATCAGCGCAAAGCTGAGTACTCACTAGAACAGCGGTGATTTGCGATTCGCTTTATTGTTTATTTTGAAATTAAACTACATTTAGTGATTAGTTACCATTGGTATCCTCATCCCATTCGCGCATTTTCATGTTCTTTAATACGCCACCTTCAGGATCATCTTCGTCGTCACTTATGGCCACCAGAGGCAACAAAGGATCAACGCGTACTTCTTTTGTCAATGCTGCTTTGCTATCCTATGAGCATAAAGTACAGTCAATTGTGAGACAATATGAGCAGTAATGATCGACCAAGCACATAAGTCCTTACTTTGTAAGTCCACAAGTAATAGTACTTGATCAAAAGCGGTTATAAATTTTCGTTCACTTCATAGGCCCGCAATGTCCCAATACAGAAATAAAATGAGTAAACATATCTTAGTTTCGCAAATGCAAATCTGACAACGTTTTAAAGCAGGTTTCTAACATGTTAACAATTTAGTGTGAAATCTCTTCAGATTTAATAACATCAAAGCTTCTCGGTTTCGAGAAATTAGCCGACCATAGATGTTACCAAAAGACGGTTGGAACACAACCAAAGTGATACAAAATATTTCCTCACTGAAGAAAGCGAGCTTGACGGGGATGGTGGAACAGAGTCAGAGGCAGCAAATACACCTGACAGTGGGGAATCCGCAGAACCACGGCTATCGTGGCTGTGCATTTCCTGTAAGGACAAAGTGGATTTCATCGAGGAGCAATGTGAGAAACCGTTTAGGGTCAAGACCCAGACAGCAAAATCCGTCATTTTTACATTGCTTGTAACGTCTGCAGACGTTGAATAAATGTAAAAATGACGGATTTTGCTGTCTGAGGAAGCATTTCCGACTCGGCTTCTTTTCATTTGGATTCTAACCGATGCCGATTTCTTGATAGAACGTGTCATTTTTTTTTCTATTTACAGACAAACAACCATTCGTGGCAGCAATAGTAATACAAAATTAAGATTTGAACTGTCAGAAAATTTGCAGCAACAGCGATAGAAGGCTAACTGGATTAAACAATACGGTACAAGTAGTTTACGACAATACAGTTATGAAAAATAAATTAAGATTGGTAGTGTGGTGACAAGGGAAATTATAATAATGTATCAACACGAAAGCTTGCCAATTTCAATCATGCAATATCGTGTTTGAATTAATAATGTAAGTAAATATGAAGATAATGCAGATCAATGCGTCGGTTGTAGGTGGCAATGATACCCCAGGCAGTAATTTCGTCCGTTTCAACATCGTAGCATGTATATAAATATTAAAGTAAAAAAGGAACTAATTTGCTGGCTAAAATCAGCTATGACTAGCACTAGAAGCAAAATTTGAAACTATACCAACAAAAAAATTAAAAAAAGTTTCAAAATCTTTCTTGATCGTAAGAAAGATTTTAATCAAGAAGTTTCTATCGCTAAGAAAATTGGAACTAAAAATGCAATATGTGCCCTTGACTTGCCAACTGATCCGAAATGCCATTAGTGCTGTTAGATAATTAAGTAAATGAAAGCATTTAGCTGAGTGACTGGAAAGAAGAAATGCATCAATGCACTGATTTGATCGCTAGGCAAGCTGAACATTTGTTCATGCGTCCAGCCTCCAACAAACCTAACCTGACTTAGCTTGGTTTTCTCCCAGCTACCTGTGTTTGTCACAGACTTAATATTTTCGTCTAGTTTTCTTGAAAGAGTGGCTGTTGTTTCCGGAGTTTCTTTTCCAATTCCCTTTACGCACACGGCATATGTTTACTGATTTGAAATTACGCTCACTAAAGGAAAATATGAACTTCGAGATGATTTGAATAATTGCTCAAAATCGACAAGTAACAAAATCATCTAGATATGTCAGGTGTGAATAGGCGAAAATATTTTCCAAGTTAACCTTACCTTCAGAGACGCATGTTTTGCTTTACTTTCATTAGTCTGTTGTGCCAGCGAGGCATGATGACGCTTGCGAGAGTTTGAGCGGGCGGATGAACTTCCAAAGTGAGACTTGCGAGTGTAGCGAGATTCTATTGGAAATACACCAAAATGAGCAAATCTTTAATCGCAAACTGTCAGCGATATTTTGTTGGTGACAAAAAACAGTATGATAGATTGCCGTTATCGATTGCTCTCTAACCGTTATCGAAACTTGTGAGTCGCAATACCGATGCCGATGGTGCATTCTGTTGAAACATTTTTCGGTATAAACGACAGGCAGCAGAATCATCAGGCAACCACTGCGAAGTTGTTTAATTAATGACTGGCAGTCACAATGTGTTCTTCTGTAAACTGCTGATGCGCCTACGCAGCGTCTAGAGCAGAGGTGTGCAACATACGGCCCGCGGGCCAGAGAACGGCCCGCGGTACCCATTTACGTGGCCCGCACATTCTTCATCAAGTAGCCCATTATTTTTAAATGCTTTTCACTGTTAGATCGGAAGATGTTGTTATTTGTAACATCATCATTAGCGTTATTGACTTTTAGCATTATTATGAATACATCATTAGCATTATTGTTGCGTCATTAGTAAGCGTTGTAGAAAACCGCCTTGTTCTTCTGGCAATGATTCAGCAAGGGAACGTTCAAATATTACGTAACGCCTTCGAGGGGGAGGGGGGGTTTATGCAAAGCGTTACGTTAGCGTCACATCGGGGGGGAGGGGGTTCAAGCAAAACGTTACGTAACGCTTTTGAGTACGGAATGGTAGTTTTTTGTGCTGAATTCGTAGTGAAAAAGCGTTACATGGGGGAGGGGGGATTGAAAAAAGCGTTACGTTGGCGTTACATGGGGGAGGGGGGGTCAAAAATTCGGAAAAAAAAGCGTTACGTAATATTTGAACGTTCCCTAACATAAATCTTACTTTATGGGTGCAGTGTGGTGAATATATTAATATTTATTCTACAAAAAGCTTAGCATAGTAAAAATGTCTACAAGTAAGAAAAGGAAGGTTGATTATGAAAGCCGGAAGTCCAACAATGAGTGCTGTATAAATTACTTCGTTGTTCAACACAATCAAGATGTTGTTTGCCTGATTTGTCAATACACTATAGCAGTAATGAAAGAGTACAATATCAAGCGACACTACTGTGCAAAACACTCTGCTAATTATTATAGCATGATAGCATTGCATTATGAGAGCAGTTCTTTTCAAAAATGAAGCTGTTCAAGACAAAATGCAGGAATCAGCTTACAGATGAGCACTTGTCAAGTCAACTTCGAGTTGCCACTTCCTCCGTCAAAGCTGACATTGGCAAGATCTCTGGACAGAGAAGATATCAGACATCTCATTAATCACTCACTCAATGTGTAACGATTGTGTGTACGTTTCCATTAAATAAATTTTTCATATAAATTCATGTGTTATTCGATAGACTGGCCCTCAGCTTCATTATAATTGTACGTTGTGGCCCATTGAGATAAACAGTTGCACGCCCCTGGTCTAGAGCATTCGGATTAAAAAATATCAGTTGACGTTCAGTAGCAAAGGACACAGCTTGTTGCACTAACCACACGCAAATCAGTAGCTAATACGCAAATCAGTAGCTTCACTATAAATCGTGACGGTGCAAAGCAACTAGATAAATTATTTATGTCACCAGTCACCAGCGTTCCGAACGGCTAAACTTTCGCTACCGTCGCCCACTTGGGTCCTCGCCCAAGTGGGTTTCGCCCAGTTGGGCTCGCTCAGATATCGTGTACCGAAAGCAAACACCCAAGCGAATCGGAGACAGGTTTACTAAAAAAATAACCACAAAAATTTATTCTGCAAACATGCATTTTAGAATACATTACTCGTTTTAATTTTTACATCAAAAAGCACCGATTTGCAATTAACAATCGTCTGGAATTTCGAATTCCGAAAAAATCGGAGAGGTTCTCCTCACGTCAGTGACTTTGTTCACACATTTCGAAAAATTCGACTTGAAAAAACAGAGGACGCGTTGATAAAATACTTTGGAATCAAAAGAAACCGTTTAAAGCAGAATATTTAGCAGATCCACGTAAGAAAATTTGTCCGTTTCTATAATTATGTCCATTTGAAGACATGGTTGTAATTATGTTAAAACCAAGTCGCAAACTACCGTAATATATTAGAGATGTACCGATATATCGGTATCGGCATCGGTATCGGTGATATCGGCCATTTTTTGAGTATCGGTATCGGCATCGCTATCAGCAAAATTTGGCCGACACTGTGGCCGATACTAAACATGTATATAAAAAAGGCGTTTGCTGCGGATTTTCTGCGGAAGCAAAGATATAGATTTTTTAAAGTAGTAACTAACGTCACATTGAAGTAGAAAAATAACAACCTGTTCAAATTTTTGATACCTCACAGTCCCATGATTCCCATCATGCAGTCCCATCATGCACGCACCTTTTGGCATTGTTTGCTTACAGTGATTCTTTCACTCAAACAAAACGTTTTGTTTCAGCAGTTTTGCGTTGTTCGATTCTTAAGTTGTGAAGGAGACTCAATTTCTCCAATATTTATCATTTGTGTTTTTTTTTCTTACTCTCAGCAGAGGATAAAACCAGGTCAAGACTACCCAGGTGGCGGGAATGTGTAGTTTTGCATCGTTTTTGCGTTGCTGGACGTTTGAGGGACCCATGTGGCTTGGTTGTTTTTTGGTGGGCTGGTTCTGTCAGTTTGTGATTTGGTTTCCGCCTTTCGTTGTGGTGGACTCACCATCACCAGGCTTGAACAATGTTGTGGCGGAGTGGGTGGGCTCGGGGTGGGGCGGTGGGAGTGCAAATCCTCACTGAACTAATCAATAAGTAGTCTTGTTGCGCCTGGGATGGCGGACTCATTGTGGGGGGGGGGAGTGTCCTTTCCTGCTGTCGGCACGGGGCTGGGCGCTCACTGGTGCGGCGGGCTGTTGCGATTCGCTGGCCATAACGGTGTAGCTTCTACGCTAGCCATTTAGATCATCCAATCAACTATATGTTTCTCGGCAGCCGTTTTGTAGCAAGAATTGAAATGGCTAGTGTGGAAGCTGCACCGTTGTGGTTGGCGGGTCACGGCAGCTCGCTGTGCTGGTGAGTGCTCAGCCTTGTGCTGGTGGCCGGGGGGGACGCTCCTTTCTTCGCAATGAGGTTGTCATTTTGGGCGCAACAAGACCATTTTGATTGGTTTGGTGAGGATTCGTGGTCCCATTGCTTTCTTTTTGGGCCTACTTATTCTGCCGTGACATTGTTTTGGCTTGGTGAGTTTATTGCGGCTAAGGATGGAAGTTGAATCGCCGACTGGTGGAGCCGGCTTGCTGGGGGCAGCCAAGTTGCACGGGTTTTTTGAGCATTTGGCGGGGTGGGAGCGATGCAGAATTGTGCATTTTTGCCGCCTGGTTAGTCTTGGCCTGGCAAAAGCTTTTCAACCAAACGACAAGCGCCCTTAGGTTGCACATTACTTGTCGAATAGTTTTTTGTGCGACTACACAAATCACTTGGTTTACATTTTACATCTTATTATTAATTATGATAGCCTATTTGGAGAGTTTGCGCAAACACTTTATTAATTTTTCAGAAACCCCAATTATGATGTAATGTTTCTTTCCTTATACCCCAATCATCAATTACGGTGGCCTTTCATTACTAAAACCTACTATTATGACACAACAATGCGGTTGAGATTGGATTCTTGAATCTTTAATAAATTATGCCAATTCAAAGCTTTTTTTAATAGTTTTATGCAAATAAGGTAAAACTTAGCATTTGATATAATTCCTTGCAAATACCAAAATTGCTTCTTTTTGTGACATCAAAGTATCGGCCAAAATATCGGTATCAGTATCGGTATCGGCCTAAAAAAGTGATATCGGTATCGGCCAAAATATTGGTATCGGTACATCTCTATAATATATTAAAAATCTCAGATTGCGTACTTGTGACTGACGGTACAGCTGAAGTTGGCTCATACTCTGGAACTTTTGTTGGGTCGACAAGTCTCCACCAACCAGTTTCCTTGAACAATCCATATCCACTTAGATAGCGATGTGGATTCCCAGACGACAACACACTACCAACTGAGCAGTGCCACTGTGGTGAACGCTTTTTGCTAAACAATGTACAAATATGAAAAAGTGTATCAAAACAACACTTCTTTCTACACCCTTCTGTTTATGAAACAAAAATTATAAGAGCAATTAATTTAGAAAACAGTACATGTGTTTACGATGTTGTAGTGCTATCAGTGCACAACAGTATTTTTATCATGACATTCCTCATATCCAACTAATATGTATTTACTTCGGATGTATATCCATATTTTGTGTACCCATCAATTTAATGACTTGAATGTGTGAATTCAATGTGTGTAGTCAACTTTCCTATTAACACGAAAGATGTAGCTCCTGCGAGTTTTACGTACAATCGTACATCGTTTTTACGTTCCATGACGTCGCTTATTATTGGCTCTGGATGAGTATGGAGTCTGTGTAACCCTTCGGCCTTCAGGCTCTCCATAAGTCATTTCTGCGTTTTTCTCACGGCGTCTTAGTGTTTTTCACTATTCTCAGGATTGGAAATGGATTGGAATGCCGTATGGTGCTTGGTTGCATTCTTGCAATTGGGACATCGATACACATACATAGTTCTGCATCGGTTTTACGTTATTTTGTTACATGCCGCATAATCAATGTGTCATGGCTACATGCTCTGAGCTGCACCTGTTTAATCAAGACAAGTTTCTTTTAAGCTGAATGAACCAGCATTTATTTTTCACAGAGTGTGCTTTAGTGTATCTATATAGCAGTATGTCAGCATGCCAGTATGTCTTGGTGTGGGTATTATTTTTATTATTACTGTTGGTCTTAAGTTTGTTCCAGGTGTGGAAGTCATTGTTCCGCAGTTTTGTTTTGCATTCTGTTCATGGGTTAATTTTTTGATGTCAGAGCGGTTAGCCCTTGACTCCTTTTTACGTTCTGATAGTGACGGTTCGTTCTTTTTTACTGCAATAAACTACTACACAAGAATATAGTCCTCGCTCTTAGGTCATCTCCACTACTACTGTGCTCGGGATGTCGCTGTATTGATTACAGCTAGTACGCGGATTGTTACTCATTACGTCCACTACAAAAGGTCTTTTGTTTTCAATCTTAATTTTGAAATGAAATTGCAGTTTTCATCTGCATTTCAACCCCAACGATTTAATATCTCTGCTACTTTGCATAAAGATACAGTATAAATGCCACAAACACATATTACATCCTTTTAAGACAGGTAAAAAATATAGAAGGCTGGAAGTTCGCATATTGATCAGTTATCATCAAGCAATTAATTCCAAAAGCAGGCTATGTTTACATGAGAGGCGAAATAGAAATGACCGAAATGAAATCTCAAAGCGGCGTGAAAAACTTTTTGTTCATAATATGGAATCCTGCTACGGTTGCTAGGTTTGCTTTCGCTTTGGGCGAAAGGAATGCAATCTGTACGGCTGTACACATGAGTGAATTTTTGGCTTGTTTTTAAGTTTCACAAGACAAGAGAGAGATGGTTGGTTTTTGAATCTTTATCCTTGGACTGACAAAGCATTGATAGGTTATTCCTGATTGTTTTGCATACCTGTAGATTCTTTTGAGTTGTCAATGCCGGTTTTATCAAGATTGGCAGTTACGGTATGAAGAAACATAGCCTAAGCTTTGGGACAATCCCAAACAAACCAGTCATTTTTACATTCATGCAAGGTCTACAGATAAAATCAAGTAACTACAGCAGTAACAGCTTTCTTGTAACTTCAAGAAATGTGCACTGACTTACTTTTTACCAAAAAAAATTTCCCAATTTTTGTCTACAAATTCACATAATTCTTCTTTCCATTTGAAAAATCCTTGCTTTCCAAGACTGGTTTGAGCCATATTGTACAGAGCAATTGTTATAACTTGGCTCCTTCAGAAAAAACACAAATAAGCTGAAATTGTTAAAACTATAGTAACTACAATTAATAAGCAAGAAACGAAAATGTAGAAACTAAAACTTATTCATGCTAGCCTACCTAGTTAGCATTTTTAAAACTAAGCTATTTTTATCCGAAATGGCCCGTTTCGGTGAGTCCGATTTGGTAAGTCCGATCCCTTAACGGGGGATTTTTTCAATTTTTTTTTAAATTATCGGGTACCGTAGCCTAATTATCATTGCCGTTTTAGGGTTAGGGGTTAGAGGTTAGGAACTCACCGAATCGGACTCACCGAATAGTAGCAGACCCATTTTTATCATCAGTTCTATAAAGCCAACTTTATTTAATATATATATATACTGTAAATAACTACAGTTGATTGTGAAAAATTGTTTATATTGAAAAAAAACAGCTTCCAAAAGTAGCAAGTTTATCTAGTACAGGGTTTCCCAAACTTTTTTGGGCTACGCACCACTATTTGTGAATCTGTTTATTCGCAAACCCCCAATACAAAGGTAAAAATGAAAAAAACCGAATTTTGTTTATTTAAAAAACTGACAACATCAATGGGACGGATGGGATTGCATAAGTCATCAATTCTCGGAGTTATTTGTGAAAAGCAAACTCGTAAGTCAGGGTCCACGGAAAGTCTGGACCTGCATTTTGTCTTCATGTTGGTAAGAGCTCAAAATGCTGTCTCACACATGTAGGTCGTGGCAAAAGGCAATAAAATTTTAGTTGCCTTTTGCGATAGCAATGGGTACTCCTGAACAACACTCAACCAGAAAGATGCAATAGCTGTTTCATTGAAACTAAGCATAAAAGTTCAATCTGATGATAATTCGGCTAATTCTTCTTCGCGTCCTGACAGATCAGTCTTTGTAACAACAGAAGGGTTTAATATCCAGTCAAAATTCTCATATGTCTCTTGACTATTTTAAAAAGTACTTCTTGAAATGTGCAGAAAGCGATTCCAAATGTTATGTAACGTCAGAGCAAATCAACTCTGTATTAATTAAGGGTTTGTTGGTAATGTAGTCACACAGAACAGGAAACATGTTCACAACGTTATCATTTATCCTTGTTTTCCATAATATGTTAAATTTCTTTATGAATGCTGTTATTTTGTTTTGAGTAAGTAAAATGTTTGAGAATTTTTCTTAAACAACTTTTTAACTGCAACAAAGGTGCAACAAGCAGGATTTACGATACTGGATAGCAAAAGCTTTCGAAATTATTTAAGTTGTAAAGAATTGCGGCAATTATTATCTTTGACAGGGTACGTACTGTACAACGTAGAGCTCGACCGATATCACTTTTTCAGGCCGATACCGATATTTATGAAATTTTTAGGCCGATACCGATATATATCGGCCGATATATATCAATTACGAAAAATTTGTTACCAACAAGGTTATTAAGCAACAAACCAGTCCAAGAAAGTTTATGCATTGGTTGCTGTCATAGGCGCCGAGTTTTCAAAATAGCTGGGCGGGCGAACACATACTGTCACGTCACGTCGTGATCACCAATAATAATGTAGAACTCCACTGTTGTTTTCCTGCCACCAAGGTCCAAGATCTAGGCTTCCTAGTTCCTACTACTATAAATTGCAAATATCTAGCGATAAACTGCGCTATTGAACCGAGCTTACATTGAATCTACAATAGAACAGTTAACGAAGGAGCTGAATTGCAACTAATGAGTGACAACCAACGGTTTCATCCGGCCAAACCAACACGTGTGCACTGTTCAGCAGTGCACAGTTTAATATCAGTGACGTAACAGACGCAACTGTGATGGTTGAGACGACAACATAGAGCATTTTAGCAGCAGAGTTAATTGATGACGTCGTTTGAGAGAAAATTACTCCTTTGAAGAACAATGCTACAGTTTTTACACCGATTTAACATCTGGCGATGTTAAAACGATGTAACAGCAGTGGAAATTGCGGTCAGACTTTTGCTGCGAATTACGTTCCTTACAGGTTTGCACAATTTACTTGATTTATAGCACTGGGCTTACGAGTGGCAGAGTGGAGACAAACGGCGCGGCTGGACACTTTTGCTCGTTTAACGACGAATCAACGTTGTTTAATGTTGCATGAATGTAACATGGCAATAATTGACGAAAACTAATCGCTTAATTAGTAGGTCTAGTAGGGCCTATCATATGGCGACAAAACCTTGCGAATAAGGTAAGTAGGCTAGTATTAGAAGGTGGCAGATGGTTACAGAAATTTTTGGACTTAAAATTGAATTAATTTCTTTTTTAATTCCTGAAATGTCCGGCGGGCGCGGCCCACCCGCCCGGGACTCGGCGCAGGTGGTTGCTTGCTTAATTACGCCGCATAACTTCCACCGAAAGAGGTCGTGTGGCTTCTTGCGTCACAATGCTCTGGGCACGAATCGGAAAACTTCTATAATGACGCTACTATTTTCTTCTGTGCAAAGTTTCACTAGGCTTTTTTCTTTGGGTTTATTTTTGCAACTTCTACAATGACGCTACTATTTTCTTCTGTGCAAAGTTTCACTAGGATTTTTTCTTCGGGTTTTTTTTGCGTGTCATGTGAACAAAAGTTAATTTTCCCTGGACCTTTTCTTTCTTACTGTAATACCAAAACTTGACAAATTTTGCGGCATCTTGCTGCGATAGCCTACTCGTATGATCTCATTTTGTAACGAATCTTGCCTTATCAATATCACTCGGAGATCAAAGCCATGCATTGTGACGTAAGACTTGAAATAAGCTGTGCGTGGTTAGTGTAGAAGTACACCCGCACTCCCAACGATTCTTAGCGAAAAATTTACCTTTGTTACACTGATTCAATGTCATCAATCGTTGAAGCAACGTAAAACTCGAAATTTCTCCTGCTTGAATTGAAGCTAAGGGATACAGTATTAACATTTTCTAGATGCTCGCACTAGAATGGGCGGGAAATTTTATTCTCACAGCAATTGTTTGTGCTATGTAAGCACGTTTGAGAAACTTGTGTTTCTTCTAAAGGCATGCATGGATGGTTTTGAGTGTGCTTTTGCTGGCCGATGTTTATCGGCGAAAAATAGCCGATACGATATATCGGCTACACCTGATATCGGCCGATACATATCGGCTGACCGATATATCGGTCGACCTCTAGTACAACGTATAGCCTATGTGTGACTTTTTAATTTCTTGTCATATCGCCACGGACTACCTGTGCAGTCGTCGCAGACCACAGTTTGGGAAACCCTAATCTAGTAGCTATGAAATTAGAAAAATACTTGTTGATGGAACGTTTAGCATCAACATAAATTGTGTGACATCATAATTGGTAGGTGTTGTGTACTTAGATCTATGTTCTTTGTTCAGAGTATTCATTCTTTAGTTGCACCTAGCAGCTAGCACAGTTGACATGTTATATTTGTTCTCTCTCTCCTTTTTGTTAAAAATACTTGATAAAACAAACTATAACAAACAAGCAGAAATTGCACAACGCTGCTTTCTTAACTAGGTATTGAAGTAAATATTGCAATTCTTATAGTACTCAACACTTTCAGCAAAGCAATACAATATCTTGCTTTGTTTAGAACAAACTGCCATTGCACAGAACAAGATGCCATTTAGAACTGTATATATATATTAGGGTGGAGTGAAAAAAATAAAAATCACTAATTCAAAAAACGTCCCCTCTCAATAGTTGCCTTTGGTCCCAAAACTAAGTTTAAAAGTGTTTTTGGGATGTTGCCTCGAATACTCAGGTGACAACCTTGACGCAAAGGTCATGCGGGGGTCAAATCCCATAAAAATGCCATAACTCTGTGAGCGGTGATGTTAGAGAGCTAATTTTGATGCCAAAAGAAGCAGAATGTGCACTTTCCTATCTGTCCCAAAAGAAGTTTTTTTCGAAATTTTGCTAGAAATATGGTTATTTTCACAAAATGTAATTTTCAGGTCAAATATGAATAACATATAGCATTATGCACAGTTAACATCACCATAATGAGTATGATATATCTCTAACCAATGAAACACACATTTGAGTGGTTTTAGAGCAAGCACAAGCACAGGATGGTAACAACAAACAAATATAAAATTGGGTTTCATAATATTACAATAGCCTAGACGACAGACGTTAAATGCCAGTTTTATGCAGGGGGGAATGGTATGGGCAGGAAGACCTAAGATTGAAATTGCTTTTTGGTATTGTATTGCTTCATCAGTTTTCGTAACCGAATCTTTAGCCTGATCAGACCGTCACGTCTGTTGAAACCAGCTATTACTGATGAAGCTTCGGTTACAAGCTTTATGTGGCGCTCCACAGCTTAATTGTGGCATGGGTGGCAAATAATGAGCTTTTCTTTTCTGATTTTTTCGATGTTGCAGTTACTCAGGTGTGGAATTGCTGGTGGTTCGTTGGTTTGGTCAGAATTTAAGTTCACAAGTTTGTAGTAAGATTTAGCATGATTGAATTTTTTCACATGGACAGAAGCTACGGATTCTTTCCCATCGGATGGCTCGTTTTGGACTGGTGCTGCTTCGCTTTCAGGCACTTCATTTTCGATTGAAAATTGTTCGATGACTCCCCTCAAACTAAGGATTTTGTTCACAGCTAAATGACGAAAATTATGGGTACAGAATCTGCATGGTCGTAATGTTGGACACTGTTGATGAAGATCTCAAGCTTCTCGAAGTTGGAGGACTTTCCCATGCAAGGTGGCTGACCTTGGCCTGTCGCATACCCCGTTTCTATGTTTCTATACAACAACCAACCACAACATTGACAACAATCGCAGAATTTTGCATTAGAGTTTACTTTCCGGCATAGTTTGAAATCAAGCACTACCACACGATCACAGATGGACCGAAAAACTTCTTCAATATGCTACAAAGAGTCGTCAAATTTCCGAACAATAAAGTCAAGAAGATTGCACTGGATGTCCTTACGCGAAATGCATTCTTTGCGCATCAAGAAAACATTTTCTTGGGGATGTTGGCAGATGAAACAGTTCGTCATTTAGCTGTGAACAAAATCCTTAGTTTGAGAGGGGTCATTGAACACTTTTCAATCGAAAATGAAGTGCCTGAAAGCGAAGCAGCACCAGTCCAAAACGAGCCATCCGATGAGGAAGAATCCGTAGCTTCTGTCCATGTGAAAAAATTCAATGTTCCAGCAATCAACGTTCATGCTAAATCTTACTACAAACTTGTGAACTTAAATTCTGACCAAACCAACAAACCACCAGCAATTCCACACCTGAGTAACTGCGACATCAAAAAAACCAGAGAAGAAAAGCTCATTATGCGCCACCCATACCACAATTAAGCTGTGGAGCGCCACATAAAGCTTGTAACCGAAGCTTCATCAGCAGTAGCTGGCTTCAACAGACGTGACGGTCTGATCAGGCTAAAGATTCGGTCACGAAAACTGATGAAGCAATACAATACCAAAAAGCAATTTCAATCGTAGCTCTTCCTGCCCATACCATTTCCCCCTGCATAAAACTGGCATTTAACGTCTGTCGTCTAGGCTATTGTAATATTATGAAACCCAATTTCATATTTGTTTGTTGTTACCATGCTGTGCTTGTGCTTGCTCTAAGACCACTCAAATGTGTGTTTCATTGGTTAGAGATATATCATACTCATTGTGCTGATTTCTTGTGGAGTGATTATGTTATGGTGATGTTAAACTGTGCATAATGCTATGTGTTATTCATATTTGACCTGAAAATTACATTTTGTGAAAATAACCATATATCTAGCAAAATTTCGAAAAAAACTTCTTTTGGGACAAATAGGAAAGTGCACATTCTGCTTCTTTTGGCATCAAAATTAGCTCTCTAACATCACCGCTCACAGAGTTATGACATTTTTATGAGATTTGACCCCCTCATGACCTTTGCGTCAAGGTTGTCACCTGAGTATTCGAGGCAACACCCCAAAACCACTTTTAAACTTAGTTTTGGGACCAAAGGCAACTATTGAGAGGGGACGTTTTTTGAATTAGTGATTTTTATTTTTTTCACTCCACCCTAATATATATATATATTGTGATCACTGATCAGTCTCTATAGCAACACTAAGTATTACCATGTTAGTTTCATTCTTTTGAAGCTTTCACTATTATCACCAGAACAGTTAGCACATTTAAATATGAAGTAGTTGTCACCAAGTAGAAAGGATGGTGGTCCAGAATGAAGACAACCTAATACCAACAGTTAATGAAATGTATCTTTACTTTCAATACACTATCAATTATGATATAACTATCATGAAAAACTTTACCATAACCACCAAGTTTGTATTAAGCACAACACATTTGCAAATTTACATATTAGAAAAATAAGTTATTGTTACAAAAAAAATTTAAAAGGAAAAGCTATTGTAAACAAAAAAGTAGTAAAGAAAAGTTATTTCCATAGTTTAACAAACATTTAATATAATATATATTATATATAATATATATACTATTATTGTGGAGACAATTAGAATCCATAAAAAAATTAGCAACAAACTTCATTTTCTTCAAGAAACATTTTAAAATAAGATTAACATACTAGCATGAATCCAGCAACGACATTGGACGCAATGAAATATTAAAACTCCATCTTTCTGACATCCACAATATGCACATTTAGATAGTTCAATTTCACCTCCAACAGTTTCTTCAGTACTTGTAACATCAACATGATCTACATCAGACATGACGATGTAAATACTACAGCAAGTCAGAAACAATGTCGGTAGAGCTATGTAGAACTTAAACGCTAGTATTCCTGTATCAATAGAAAAGAATAGCCTATGATAACTTCATCATAGTCAAAAGCAGTGGGAGTGATAGTGCAGTAGCTAACTTTATCTAACAAATACATAAATAGGCTGTGGCTACATTGTAATGCACACTACTGTATAGCGTAAATATAGCCTCAATAGTGTTGCTAGATAAGGAATTCTGCCCTAATTTGAAAAAAGTTAAAGCTATTAAAAACAAACAACTTTTTTTTAGTCCAGGGCAAAGATTAAAATCCTAACCTTATTCCTAACTCTAACCCTTACCTTAACCATTCCTAACCTTAATTCTAACTCTGGCAACACCTGATTGTAACGATGGCAACAAGTGTGTAAAAATAGCCAAGTGCATTCAAATAAATAACGTAGCCTATCAATTTGATTGTAGGAGTCTTCATCCTCAGAATGAGAGCTTAATCCTGACACAGGCCTAGTCACCGAGTTTGACAGAGTGAAGTTTCTGATCGTTGAAGTGAGTTATTTCATCACCACCGTCATTCTGGCAGAATAATTTTTCCGCTTTCCACCTAAAAAAGATATCCGTGAATAAGTGCGAGGCATAAAGTGCGACATGACATACCTTCGAAAAATCTTAAATAAAACTATATTCCGCAACATATGCCACTTAAATTTTGCATGCATCGGATTCAGTATTAAATTACCTTTCCAGGGACGTGCATCAATAGGTGGGCATTTGGGAGGAACGTCCAGCAGAACGGTTCAAAGATGGAGGATATTTTCACGATATTCAAGAAAATAATACGATTTTTGCATAAAAAATACCACTCCAAACATCTTCGAATAAAACTATATTCCGCAACATATGCCACTTAAATTTTGCATGCATCAGATCTAGTATTAAATTACCTTTTCAGGGATGTGCATCAATAGGTGGGCATTTGGGAGGAACGTCCAGCAGAACGGTTCAAAGATGGAAGATATTTTTACAATATTCAAGAAAATATTATGACTTTTTGCATAAAAAACACCTCTCCAAACATCTTCGAATAAAACTATATTCCGCAACATATGCCACTTAAATTTTGCATGCATCGGATTCAGTATTAAATTACCTTTCCAGGGATGTGCATCAATAGGTGGGCATTTGGGAGGAACGTCCAGCAGAACGGTTCAAAGATGGAGGTAATTTTCACGATATTCAAGAAAGTAATACGATTTTTGCATAAAAAACACCTCTCCAAACATCTTCGAATAAAACTATATTCCGCAACATATGCCACTTAAATTTTGCATGCATCGGATTTAGTATTAAATTACCTTTCCAGAGATGTGCATCAATAGGTGGGCATTTGGGAGGAACGTCCAGCAGAACGGTTCAAAGATGGAAAATATTTTTACAATATTCAAGAAAATAATACGACTTTTTGCATAAAAAACACCTCTCCAAACATCTTTGAATAAAACTATATTCCGCAACATATGCCACTTAAATTTTGTATGCATCAGATTCAGTATTAAATTACCTTTCCAGGAATGTGCATCAATAGGTGGGCATTTGGGAGGAACGTCCAGCAGAACGGTTCAAAGATAGAAAATATTTTTACAATATTCAAGAAAATAATACGATTTTACATGAAAAATACCTCTCCAAACATCTTCGAATAAAACTATATTCCGCAACATATGCCACTTAAATTTTGCATGCATCGGATTCAGTATTAAATTACCTTTCCAGGAATGTGCATCAATAGGTGGGCATTTGGGAGGAACGCTCAGCAGAACGGTTCAAAGATGGAGGATATTTTTACAATATTCAAGAAAATAATACGACTTTTTGCATAAAAAACACCTCTCCAAACATCTTCGAATAAAACTATATTTCGCAACATATGCCACTTAAATTTTGCATGCATCGGTGTTAGTATTAAATTACCTTTCCAGGGATGTGCATCAATAGGTGGGCATTTGGGAGGAACGTCCAGCAGAACGGTTCAAAGATGGAGGATATTTTCACGATATTCAAGAAAATATTACGATTTTTGCATAAGAAATACCACTCCAAACATCTTCGAATAAAACTATATTCCGCAATATATGCCACTTAAATTTTGCATGCATCGGATTTAGTATTAAATTACCTTTCCAGGGATGTGCATCAATAGGTGGGCATTTGGGAGGAACGTCCAGCAGAACGGTTCAAAGATGGAGGATAATTTTACAATATTCATGAAAATAATACGATTTTTGCATAAAAAACACCTCTCCAAACATCTTCGAATAAAACTATATTCCGCAACATATGCCACTTAAATTTTGCATGCATCGGATTTAGTATTAAATTACCTTTCCAAGGATGTGCATCAATAGGTGGGCATTTGGGAGGAACGTCCAGCAGAACGGTTCAAAGATGGAGGATATTTTCACGATATTCAAGAAAATAATACGACTTTTTGCATAAAAAACACCTCTCCAAACATCTTCGAATAAAACTATATTCCGCAACATATGCCACTTAAATTTTGCATGCATCGGATCTAGTATTAAATTACCTTTTCAGGGATGTGCATCAATAGGTGGGCATTTGGGAGGAACGTCCAGCAGAACGGTTCAAAGATGGAGGATATTTTTACAATATTCAAGAAAATATTATGACTTTTTGCATAAAAAACATCTCTCCAAACATCTTCGAATAAAACTATATTTCGCAACATATGCCACTTAAATTTTGCATGCATCGGATTTAGTATTAAATTACCTTTCCAGGGATGTGCATCAATAGGTGGGCATTTGGGAGGAACGTCCAGCAGAACGGTTCAAAAATGGAGGATATTTTCACGATATTCAAGAAAGTAATACGATTTTTGCATAAAAAATACCTCTCCAAACATCTTCGAATAAAACTATATTCCGCAACATATGCCACTTAAATTTTGCATGCATCGGATTTAGTATTAAATTACCTTTCCAGGGATGTGCATCAATAGGTGGGCATTTGGGAGGAACGTCCAGCAGAACGGTTCAAAGATGGAGGATATTTTTACAATATTCATGAAAATAATACGTCTTTTTGCATAAAAAAACCCTCTCCAAACATCTTCGAATAAAACTATATTCCGCAACATATGCCACTTAAATTTTGCATGCATCGGATTTAGTATTAAATTACCTTTCCAGGGATGTGCATCAATAGGTGGGCATTTGGGAGGAACGTCCAGCAGAACGGTTCAAAGATGGAGGATATTTTTACGATATTCAAGAAAATAATACGACTTTTTGCATAAAAAACACCTCTCCAAACATCTTCGAATAAAACTATATTCCGCAATATATGCCACTTAAATTTTGCATGCATCGGATTCAGTATTAAATTACCTTTCCAGAGATGTGCATCAATAGGTGGGCATTTGGGAGGAACGTCCAGCAGAATGGTTAAAACATGGAGGATTTTTTTACGATATTCAAGAAAGTAGCCTAATACGATTTTAATTTGTAATATCTTCATATATAGTTGCGTTGTTGTTAAAATAATCTCACAGAAAGGTTCCAAAAAAAACCTTTTCGAAAAGAACCTTTCTGTAGGGTTCTTTTCGAACCAAGTTGCGAAAAAGAACCCTAGGCCTAGGGTTCTTTTGATAAGCAAAGGGTTCTTTTTGCAATAAAGAACCTTTTTTGTTAAAAGAACCCTAAGCTTAGAGTTTTTCTCGAAAAAAGAACCCTAAAAGAACCCTAAACGAACCTTTTTCATTTACAGTGTAGTCTTTGATAGCACTTTTCTTTAACTCCCTAAAGTTCAGATGCTCCCGAACTCTCGTGGTCAAATGTCTGGTGGACATACCGATCAGGGCCGGATTTAGCTGATGGGGGCCCGGGGCACTTTTAGATCGGGGGGGCCCCCGTGCAAAAAAATTTTTGGCGCCTACGGCGCGAAAAACCATCTCTACGTCTGCAGTAGCATCAGTCCAGTACTGCACAGCATTTTGCAGAAACTTTAAAGGCCAATAGGAAAAAAATAACACAAAATCACATTTTTTTCCACATAGGAGGGCCCTTCAAAAGTCGGGGGGCCCGGGGCAACTTCCCCCTCTTCCCCTCTAATCCGGGCCTGATACCGATGATGTACCGTAGCCTACGTCCAGTAGCGTATTTAGGAGGGAGGATAAAGGGCGATGCACCCTCCCCCTCCCCCCCCAGTTAATGATCAGGTAGAAAAAATACAAATTTGCATAAAAATTCGTAGCGCAAGACATAATAGCTTGGATGATACATCCTAGCGCGGGGGGGGGGGGGGGGTATACTTTTTGCAATGTAATTTGTCAACAGTTTTTCTTCCTTTTCTTGACAATTGCATGGCACAAATTCACGAGAGATTTTATGAGCACTGCTCGCTAGCTTTTAAAGTCAGGACATTTCTGCCTTCATGGAGTCATGAAGATGAGGACTGCCCGATCGACGAGTTTTTCGACTTCTAGCCTACCACGAAATGCTGGATGTTGAACCAGCAATTGCTTTGCAGCTGCTATTGAATTGCGAAGATGGAGAGAAGTGAGAAGTTCTTTTTATTTGCATCAACAGCACATGTGGAAAAAACAATACAAGAGCGGCGAATTGGTTTGCGGTTTTGCGAAGGAGAGCGAATTGGTTTGCAGTTTCTGTAGATAAACGACCTGCGACTTTTGTGGATACGTGTCAAGCTGCTGAACAACTCGGCACTTATCCGATTATTCTATCCATAAATTACTTCAAATCTTTGCTACGATTCCAGTTCCAACTGCCTCTAATGAGCGATGTTTCGGTTCACTAAAGTACCTGAAAAATTATTACCGCACGACCATGACCGAGCCACGTTTGGATGGTCTTGCTCAAATCTTTTTTAGTCACACTTGCCCTCAGTGTTGGAAAGACATGATTTTTCTGCGTAATTTCCGCCAAGTTTTGGTAGTTTTGAGTCGGAGTCACAAAATTGCTTGTGTTTTGGCATATTTGTGTTTTTCGGTTTTAGTTTTGAGAAGGCTGTAGTGAAAGCCATAAGCAAGGAATACAACTGATATTTTTCTTTATTTAATAGCCCTATCTTGACTTTAGATAGGTCTTGACATAAGTTTACTTTTTTCAAACTGTAATCATGTTTCGGTAAATGCGCAACCACTATGCTCAAAATCGCTGGCAAAATCACCTACTGTATTATTGTTGCAAAGTCGGAAGTTCCTTGAAATATATTTTGCAATAAATATTAAACTAGTCTGGCCAGCGACTTGTACCGATTTTTTAATTTTTTCCCGGTGTACATTTGAGTTTGACACCCCTGGTCTAAGGGATTAAGTACTGATTTCCGAATGTCTGACTACCAAATATGGCGTTAATAGGCTATTAACTTTCCATATCTCACAAATGTTGATCGCAAAGGCATTGCTTTAAACGTATTTATATCAAAACTAACCATAACCAACAAAGCAGAGGTTTTGATATCTTTTTATAGATGAAAATAGAACATCAATACTAAACAAATAACATATTCAAAATGGTTTTAAAAAACAGGTAGGCCTACCGGATAAATAAAGCGCCAAGAAATTTAAAAAAATACAATAAAAAATACCATCTGGTAACCTTGTGGTTTGCGAGGTTTGCTAAATTTGCTAGGTTTGCTGCGTTTGCGAGGTTTGCTACATTTAAAGAAGGCCGACCATAGTCTTAACACAGTCTCTTAGATGATATAGAGACTGTGGTCTTAATTCTTTCTCCATCCTATTATTATTATTATTATTATGACTGCTCATCCACATCAATATTAGAACTGGCAAATTCCCTCCACAACACTTTTCATTAGGCTGTCATTCAATACTACATGTGTGCTTCTCTGTTTTTGTTTTATTTTTTGCTATTTGTTTTTTTGGGTTTTGTGGCCGTGCTAACTACTGATATATAGCCTACTACATAATTTTTCATTCAGGCACGTTTTAAACCTTTCAAGGTTTTGCCATCTTTTCCCGTTTGTTAACGTGCTGGTAGGTTTATATCGATTTTTGTAGTTAGTATTTTTTTCGTCCCGGACGCATTAATGACGAAAAATAAAATGATTGATTAATTGAATCCCAATCCGTAACCCAAACTGTAATTCGCAAAACTGGTCCAATTTGAACTGGCAACTCTGACAATGCCCAGAAAAAAAGGTAGGCACTTTAACAAGCAGATTTCTAATAATCCACGCGCGTATCCAATCCAACCACGAACCAATGAGATGCTACGTTATCTGCTATTGTGACCATTCCAGCATTCAGCCAGAGAATTAATAATTACTTTGAACTTTGTTTGGTAATTACAGAAGAAAAAAGAGCTATAGCAGAGGTGGGAATCAAACCCACGTCATTGTAATGACTACTACCGCCCCAACCCAATGCGCCAAGCCAACCGATGGCAAAGCGTTGATTTAATTTAGCTAGAATTTGCGTTTTTCCTTTATTCTTCCCAAACGCAATCTTGATGACGTCGTGAAAAGCGTAGCTTCTGATTGGTTCGTGCTGGATTGGATATCTGCATGTTAAAGTGCCTACCAGAAAAAGGCGACAGTGCCAGTCAGGGTTGCCAGATTGGCCTTTTTACGGCCAAATTTCAGAAATTTGGCCTTTTTGAAAAGTTTTTGGCCGGACAATTTTTGTTTGGCCGCTTGGCCTTTTTTTGGCCTTTTCTAGTTTCCCGATTGGCATTTGGCCTTTTTTTCTTTTGGTTTTCATAGTTCTTTTGGTTATCTCTAGCAACAGTGAAAAGTTTTGGTGTAGCGTTTTACATCATGCCCATTTCAAAGACCTGCTAGCTATGCTTTAACTTGTCTCTGCATCCCTGGCAGTAATGCAGTAGTGCAGTAGAGAGGATTTTTTCATTACTTACTGCAGTGAAAACAAAACCACGAAACAAAATGCAGAGTGAGCTTTTGGAAGCGATTTTGCGAATACGAACGGACATGCTGCTGAATGAAAAATGTTGCACAAAGTTTGATGCCAGTGCCATAATGATAAGGCGTTTTACATCTGATATTGTTTATAGTGAAACTAGCAGTAACGAAATGGCAGAGGCGCTAGTATTCCTAGAATAAGGAGTGTTCATTGTGGAAGGATGTTGGACATAAATGCAATTGATATCTCTGATTTTGCAGTGTTGGGTGTTTAATGTACCGTAGCCTACCAGTAATTGTATTGGGTATAAATATTGTACATATATAGGCTACTATTTCATATATACTGCATTAAGTGATATGCCAATATTATCTCCTTTTTCCTCTGCTCACTAGTCACCAGTAGTGATGCAAGCCGCGCCGCGCCGCGTGCGCGGCCGCTTATGACTTTTTCGCCGCGTGCCGTGCCGCGCCGCGCCGCGTGGAAAGTTGAAATGAAAAAGCCGCGCCGCGCCGTTTGCCGCGTAAACTTTCAAGAAATTAAACTTTTGTAAACGTAAACTTTTAACTTTTCAAGAAAGTCAGTTATGAAACTTCAAATTTAAATTGGAAACACTAATCAGTTTTTTTTCGGAAACCCTAAGCTGGAACAGCGTTGCCAGATGGGGAAATAGGATACCAAATAAAAAAATTCTGGTGAAATTTAGTGGTCTTTGGTACCACGCTTTTTGACCTTGGAACCAAACAACGTTTTGGTGAAATCTGGTGAAATATTCCCCATTGATTGATTTATTTCGTTGTAGGTAAATATAGTACATTAAATACAGCAATGCAATAAAAAAAGAATTCCCAGCAACGGGAATCTGCGAAGAGACCATGGATCTTCGAGTCAAGCAGATACCCCTTGCAGTGTGTTGCAAGTTCAGAGTGACAAATTTGCGCTCTTCAATCAATCTTTTGAATCTGACAGCAGCACTGTAGCCTACCAGCAAACGTGTAGCTTTTGCTACTGGCATGGTTGCAGGCAGTGACGAGACAATTCTTTTTGGAGAATTCTTTTTACTAAAAAACTGTCCAAAAAGGCAAGTTTTATATTTAAAATTAGTGAAGGAGGTTGTTTTTTGCCCCAAAACTAGAAGTTTATCAACATCAGTGACCTTACATCGTCGTCGTTCGTCGGCTCCAGCTCGTGTCCGAGCATTGGTTTTGTCTTCAAATTGAACTTGGTTTTGGATGGTGATGTCGTAGGCCTATGTGGCTTTGGAGGCCCAGTTTATGATGGAAAAAACGTGGGCAAAAGTCACATTGTATGGAGGGTGGGAGACGATCATCATAGATCCGCCGCCAATGTGTGAGACCGAGCTGGAGGTTTCCAGCTTTACCAAGCCTGCCCCCGTTACCGGTAATATTATCGTCATTGGGCTTTGTTCGGTCCTGGTCCAAATTGAGACAAAGGTCATTCGCTTGTGTGGTTGTTTAAGGTGGTCGTGACTACGCGAGGGCTACGCTGCCTACGCACACACTCTTGGCCAGATCCATGTCCACTGCGGTGCAATAAGATCGGAACGTGCAGATTCAGGGGAACCGGTTGCAACGGTTTGCCGGGTGCTCTGTTCATTGAGGCCCGTCAGACACTACCCTTTTCCGCCAAAAAGAGATTGCCGTTGGGGACTTTTACGTGTGTCTATTAGCCCCAGGAGTTGCTAAAAATGAGCCTAATTTTCAGCCTTTGTTCACCTCTACACCACGTTGAGGCATCTCCATAAGATGGGGGCTGAACAAAGTCAGCTTCCAAGACACTCCGATTTCGTAGATCAACATCAGTGACCTTGGTTTGGTTTTTTGAATCTTTATCCTCGGACTGACAAAGCCTTCATAGGTTATTCCTGGTACTTGTTCGCATACTTGTAGAGGCACTTGACGCAGGGCCGGTTACCGAGATTGGCAGAGTGAAGTTTTCCGATTGTTGAAGTCTTGTTGCCGAGAAATTATTCCATTCACTAGGTGCCGCTGAATGGAGAGCAGTCCTGAAATGCGTTGCTCAAACGCACACCCCGAGAGTCGAACCAGCGCCGTGTGATCTTGAGCCCGGCGCGTAACCACTGAGCCATCGGGGCGGACTTACATAGGCTACGGCCGCTACACAATACACATGCATACAGTGGCCACTTGTTTCATTTTAATGGATATCCAAAAGTCTTTCAATTTTTTTCATCGGGATGTTATTGCATCTTGGAGTGCATTTTAACCCTGGCAGTGAAAATTTCCGCTTTTAAAGTAAAAACAACAACTTTTTTGGTTAAGAACTTTTGATGTTTATACTGATAATTATGACTGCTACAGTTATAATCCGTGTATGCAATGTGTGACAAAACATACCTTTTGCATATTCGTTTCATTTTAGTCTTATGTCTCAAAAACTATTTGTATTTTTAGGCAAAATTGCTTTATTTAGGGTGTTTTAACTATCTGGTGAAATTGAATGCAATCTGGTGAAATTTTAGTTACTTTTTGGTGCCAAGCAGCTTCCGGCATCTGGCAACGCTGAGCTGGAAAGCTCAAAGCTGTGCAAATGGCTTGCAGTTGGCAGGGTTTTTGGGGCTGGCTTGTGAGGAAGCTGTACGAGTGTTTTTGGTTAATAGCCTAGCTGATAAGCTCAGTTACCAGGCTATAGGCCTAGCGCAACTACCGCATTAGTTACTGTAACAGTTAGCCTAGTGAGTTCAGGCTATAAGTTTTACTCTTGACATCTTGTCTGTCTGTGTTGTGTGTAGTTCATACAGCCACTGACATTAAAATTGTATTATTGCTTACAAAAACTGTTCAAAAGTCCTGATAGTGGATCCAGGAACATTCTATTTTAAAAAGCATGATGTCTTAGAACTTAGATGCATTGCTGGTAAGAGAATATGATCTGGTTAGCCTAGTTATTATAGTGCACAACTGTACCGGTAGGTTACCGGTACCAGTTATATGCCCTGGGTGCTTTTTGCCACAATTGACTTTCTAAAAAATAAGGCGTAAAACATTTTTTGAAAATTTTGTAATTTGCGGTGTGCGGTGCAGTGTCAAAGTTCCAGATAAATTGCGGTGTGCGGTGCGGTGTGCGGATAGGTGATTCAGTGGCGGTGCGGATAAAAATTTTGAGTTCGCTGCATCTCTAGTCACCAGGCTCTCACTGGTGGACGTTAATGGCTTTTTAGTCTACAGAATGATGCTTAGCCTATTAATGTTATATACATATTTCAGTTGTATTGTAATTGTTTCCATACTTATCTGTTTGTATTTTATGGATTGCATTTTTTCAGGAATTTTACTAAGCAATTCTTTTTCAACAGATAACATGTAGAACAATAGAAACTGGCAGAGGTTGGCAAAAAGTAGCGCCTCTCCCGCTAGCGCTACTTTGGAAAAAAAGTAGCGCCGCTACTGCAGACGTTACTCCAACTAAAAAGTAGCGCCGCTACCGCTACTTTTACCAAAAAAGTAGCGGCGCTACCAAAGTAGCGCGCTATTGCCCACCTCTGGAAACTGGGTAGCCTACGGTATATACTATCTAATTTGTTGTTGAAAGTAAGTGCAAAAACACCACTGATTTCAACAAAGCGAACAGAACCTCAGGTTTGGCCTTTTTTTTATAATTTGGCCTTTTTTGGGGATGCATTTGGCTTTTTTGTTTTATCAATCTGGCAACCCTGGTGCCAGTGCCTGAGGATGGCTGGTTTGGTGGGTTTTGAATTTTTATCTTTGGACTGACAAAGCCTTGATAGGTTATTCCTGGTAGTTTCGCATACTTGTAGAGGCTCTTAACACGGGTGCAACCTAGTTCGTACCTTGAACAGTTCGTACCCTCAGTTCGTACCCTGAAAAGATCGAGAGAAAAAATTAAAAAAAGCCGAAGTCGCTGATCGCAGTTTAATAGCACAAAGCCGAACTCGCTGATTGGAGTTTCCGCAAACAAACTCGAGGGTTAGGGTTAGTGGAAACTGCGGAAAAATGGAACTGCGGAAAAATATTTGCGGAACTGCGATCAGCGAGGAGAGAGAGAAACCTTTTATTTTGTCTGCTGCGAAAAATAGGGTTAGGGTTAGAGCATAGATTACTCTATGGTTAGGGTAAAGGTTAGCGGAAACTGCGGAAAAATGTTTGCGGAAACTGCTATCAGCGAGGGTTAGAGAGCATAGATTACTCGATTGTTAGAGTTAGGGTTACAAGCGGAAACTGCGATCAGCGAGGGTTAGGGTTAAAGCATAGATTACTCTATGGTAAGAGACTAGAGTTAGGGTAAAGGTTAGCGGAAACTACGGGAAAATGTTTGCGGAAACTGCGATCAGTTAAGGTTAGAGCATATTAGTCTATGGTTAGGGTTAGCGGAAACTGCGGAAAAATGTTTGCGGAAACTGCGATCAGCGATTTCGGCTTTGTGCTATCTTTCTTTCGATCTTTTCAGGGGGAAAATTTTAAAATGTTTGCGGAAGCTGCGATCAGCGACTTCCGCTTTTTTTAATTTTTTCTCTCGATCTTTTCAGGGTACGAACTGAGGGTACGAACTGTTCAAGGTACGAACTAGGTTGCATCCCTTAACACAGGGCCAGTTACCGAGATTGGCAGAGTGAAGTTTTCCGATTGTTGAAGTGTTGTTGCCGTGGAATTATTCCATTCATTAGGTGCTGCTGAATGAAGAGCAGTCCTGAAATATGTTGCTCAAGCGCACACCCCGAGAGTCGAACCAGCGCCATGTGATCTTGAGCCGGGCGTGTAACCACTGAGCTAACAGGGCAGGCATTTTGAGGAATCAATCAATCTAAAAGCAACTTCATGTTCAAATGACTGAGGGACCAAAGCTTCAGAGGTTATGGCCACCATAATTATAGTCACTGCTTCTCTTGTTTAGCTTATAAACAAAAGCTGTAGGTCCATTACTGATTTGTGACTATGGAATTTGGCACTGAAGTAACTGCTGCAAAACGAATATTGTCTGCTTTATTCTATGGAGCTTCGTCTATATTAATTATGATAGTGAACAAGAGTATTCTAACAAACTACAAGTAAGTGATATTATAGACTAATGTTAGTCCTGTGATTTGTCACAAATTTTATTAAGTCTTCTGGAGGTAACCGAACATCTGTAATCATACACCAAGAGATGATAAAATTATAGAAATTCCACAATTGACTAGTCAATAGGCTACCGGTACCTTAAAACAGCACCACTTTGCCCAGGTTGACAACTTGGCCAATGATTTGTGAGTTAAAGTCTGACCGCAGTATGGTCATGTTTTATTGGATTTGCTTAATGGATAATAATTAACAGTATTACCTTATCCTACTATCCATTAGACAAATCTGATAAAACATGTTTTAATTAATGGGTTATAATTAACAGTAGGCTAGACTGGTCAGTGCGTAATCACAAATAAATCAATGTTTTTCCTCTAATTTGTATCATAACTCTTACGTACTATGTGCGGTAAAATAAACATTAACAATGTATATTATGAATCTTGTCTATTGGCAACATGACCATGTATTCATTTTCATTATTTCAGGTTTCCATCTGCTCAATTCCTTGGCATAGGCCAAATGATTGCTGGAATTGTTCTGTTAATGGTTGCTAAGTTATTGGGATTTGTGTCTTTCCCAGATTTTAATTTGAGTCTTCCAAAAAAGGTAAAATTGTTTTTTATTAGTATGAATATTTTAAAATTGAAAAAGAGCATTGTCGATTTAATTGTATTTTATCATTTATTGTTCCCGAGAGCATCTATTAAAAACCTGTTAATTTTTAACCTATCTTAAGTGATGGAACACTCTCCAGTTTCGGCTCCAACCACTTTTTTCAACTTCGGCTCCAGGCCAGAGGTGATAGTGGGTCCGATGTGTGTGTGTGTATAGCTGTGGTCGAATTCATGACCTTGGATAAATATAGTTTTATGTTTCTTTATGGTATTGCAGTAATGTAAAAATATACAATTACATATGTTAGCTGTAAATGTTCATGTACGATTGAAAATGGGTTCAAGGAAGTCAATAAATCTTCAATATCTTAAAAACAATATTACATCAGGTGGATAGAAAACACAGCCAAATTTAAAAATTACCCAAATGTTTACTCATAAATGAACCCCTTTAAAGAACCGTAAACATTGCCATAAAGCAATTTCTTTAAGACTGCTTGGTTATTGCTTCACTGCTTGATAAGAGTGGTGTACCAACAACCAGGGCCGTTGAAAGGAGAACTTGGGCCCAGTATCAATGAGACTCTAAGGCCCCAAGTTCAGACACTTCTAAGAAAAACATTCCATATCCAACAAATACGAGGTGGTTTCTTTAAGTTTCCAAGCCCCTCAGAATGAGTTCTTAACATCATCTCAGGTCCAAAAATACCCCCTGGACCACCCTGTCAACGCTACTGCCAACAACCTCTTGGTTAAAAAATTGATTATATATATGAGGTAGATATTAACAAAGGCAGGAATCTCTGGCCAAAATCTTGCCTCCGGTGCATCGCTACCTATTTTCAGAAATTTAAGTTTTTGAATGTGCACATGTTGTCATCACGTCTTGGAAAATTATGAACAATTTTTGTTTTACAGATATTTCCTTTGCCATTGTTGTATTTTGGAAATTTGTTGTGTGGTTTAGGGGGTACGAAGAAAATTAGCTTACCCATGTTTACTGTTCTGCGGAGGTTCACTATTTTGTTAACAATGATTTTGGAGATTGTAATTCTAAGGTATTTTTGTTGTGTTGGAGGTATATGTAATGGTGTGGTGACATAATCTGAAATTTTTTTATTTTCTATTGAAGCAACCAGAATCAACGGAAATGTAGCAGTCTCCAAATCTAATTTCAAGGCTTAAGTTTTTGAATTACTAAAAATGTTATATAGTGCACACTGTATTATTGGTTTTTAATAGTGAAATTACCTATTTAAATCAGTTAACATGTAAAGATTTCTTTATATTAACTTGTATATTTGTGTGGTTTTAGCAAAAAACCTTCAAGACCAATTGTACTTTCTGTACTAGCAATGATTGGAGGATCTATTATTGCTGCCAGGTAATCAGAAACTTGATTTTTAAAAAACAAATTTCCTACAAAAACTACAAATTTTATGTTGTATACTTTTTGCAAGAATATCAATTTTATTAATCCTTTTAGCTTTTAATAGAAATAACTTGGCCGCTTAGGTCATGTTCTATTGACTATAAATATTTGTTGACCATTTCCACTTTATTGTACACTAATGATTCCTCCCTATGATGCACAAAACTTAATGCATGCTGCCAAAATACCTACGTACCTGCCATCAAGTTTGAAAAAGTTAGACACTTATGAAATGTGCATGTACGGTACTGTAGCATATGTCAGCAGTAAATGAATATCAACTAAGCCTAACATTTCATGCTATATGTAATTATTCAGTGAGTGTACAACTGTACATTTGATATTGTAAATATTAAATCTTATATCAAAACATTTTTTTTAATTCCAGTGGACGACTGACTTATGCTGCTTATTGAAATCTGCAATTATAATATTGCAGATTTCTGTTTGTTGAATATCAAACAAATTTTTCAGCTTTACTTTTTCCAAGCATAAAGAATACAACATTTCAGCCAATATATTGTATATGTCACTAATTCGTTTTTATTATCATACACGTGTGCGAATTGTTAATTAGTTTCAAAGTAACATTATCTCAATGATGTCTTATTTTGCAGTGATGATTTGGCTTTCGATTTAGTTGGATACATTTTTATATTTTTTAATGATATCTTCACTGCTTCTAACAACGTCTATATCAAAAAACAACTCAATGCAAATGTAAGTGGACGAGACTTTGATTACAAACTAGGGTATACATTACAATATACATACATAGACGTTGAATAGGCTGGTGAAAAGAGACGATGCCCCGCAAAACAGAGGAAGGGGAGATGTGTTTTGACCTGCTCATTTGAGATGTTTTAAAAAAGGTCAATAATTCTGTCAGATAACTACCAGTTTTGTTCAATTTAGTACACAAGCCGTCAGTTGGACAAATTTCAAAAATGTCGCACTAAATGTGCCGAGTTGGAACGTGTTTTCGCGATATCTCGTGTTTTGAATGTGTGTAACGAATTTGGCGATGTGTAGTCCTTGGCAGTCTAGCGAATTTGAGTTGCGACGTTCGATAGGCTATACACATTTTTTTCTGCTTCACAATAACCCACAACAAAATGCAATCACGAAAGCCAAAATGCGTTTAAAAAATAATAAATTTTGTTTCAGGAACTTGGAAAGTATGGAATTATTTTCTACAACAGTTTGTTCATGATCGTCCCATCCACATTACTGCTGGTTGCCACTGGTGACTTCAGCAAAACTGCTGAATTCAGCAGCTGGACCGATCCCGCTTTTTTTGTTCAATTTTGTCTCTCTTGTTTCATGGGGTAAGCAGTTGTTTCGAATGATACTGTATATGGACGTAATGTCAACAAATTGCAAACCTTTTCTTGAGATTTATTCAAACAAACAAAAGGTTTATTCAACTTGGTGCGTTTTTATTATAAATGTCTGATCTTTTTTCAGGTTTATTTTAATGTTTTCCATCACACTTTGCACTAATTATAACTCCGCTCTCACTACGACAGTGGTGGGTTGCATAAAAAACATCGCCATCACTTACTTTGGAATGTATTTTGGAGGCGATTATATTTTTTCATGGACAAACTTTATGGGTATTAATATAAGGTAAGTTGGCTGCGAGTTGACCATTGGTTTCAATCAATTGTTTGATCGTTTTCAACTTTACGGTTTTTATTTGTGTAAAGTTTAAGTTAAAAATGCCTGCTTATCAAAGCGAAATAATTAAAAAGTGATAATAGCACCACAAACTGAATTTTTGTATTTTATGCTGAAAATTTATACTTGTTATAAACATGCTATCGTAAGGTAGAACGATAGATTTTTAGTGACCCCACTGCAGTTTCAACACACGGTGCTATTTTGTCGCTACATGACACGAATCTTTTGTATGTGACAAATCAGTTGTCTGAAATTGTTAGAAAAGCATTACCCATCTAATCTATGGTGTTATATCAATGCCATCACTCTGTGTGCTGATGATGTACGAGAGCACGTGCAAATGTTGTTGTTACCGACAAGGGAACAAATTTCAATATTAACTTCTTCGTAGCCTAATGACTGCTTCTGCCGTTGAACCTGCGACAAGTTTACGTGATCGCGCCTGTTTGACGTCACGAAACATTTTCTCTGTTCAAACATTTATTCGATCTCTCGTAACCGAAGGGTACAACAAAAAAGGGAAAGCAGTTACATACTCTTACGAAGGGATTTTATCACCTGATAGGTTTCTTAGCAATTGTAGTTTAAGAGGCAAGAAACAGTCGGTTTGACGTTACAAATACTTTCCAGTGTGATCGGGGGAATTGTTTATTCTTACATCGCATTCTTGGACAAACGGAAGAAGAAAACCACCGCCCCATTACGAGAACCAGTATAACGCCTTTGTATTTTTGGAGTAGTTTTGTGTTGTTTGTTTTTTTTTTTTTTTTTGTTTATGTCTGTTGTGTCGCATTCAGTCCGTTCAGTTTGCTTATTTATTATGAAAGAAGCAATCTCACTGGATTGTGTGTAACTCCTGTAGTCACTTCGTTTATTTTGGTGCTGTTCTTTTTGTTTGCAATTGCACATCTAACAACGCAGCTTTGATTCTTGGTATTTATGAAGTGATTGCTAAATGCTTATCATCTTGTTTTTTTTGCGGTTAGTATGTGAACCTTTTATCTTGAGAATTATGGTTGAGTAGGCCTATAGTATATATTCTATAAAGCGTTCAACATAGATATCTTGTGTCGAGTCAAGGTGTGGCAAACAGAACACAAAATTCAAGAACAAAAGTCGCCAAGTGCATTAAAACTTTCTATTCTTGCAAACCTAAACCAATTAAATAAAAACTAAAAAAAGTTATATCTCGAGGGTTTTAGGTTTCAAACGCGTTTTGTTTTTCGTCTTGCTACAGTATGCGTTTGAAAGAATAGATAACAACATACGCTGAAGTTAACACCAGGCACAAACCTATCTGTACTGATTTGATAAGCAGAACTGACCAAGCCATTCATTAGAATCATTACCCTAAGGCCTGATTAAAACCACAATAATGTGGCTTAGATCATACTTGGAAAAGCTTGGAAAGATTGTTTGCAAATGGTTATATTTCTTAAAGGCGTTAACCGCCTATATAGAGTGCTTTCGATGAAGCAACTATATTACTACGACGTTTAAAACTGCTGACTTGGTTCAAAGAACCAAATACTCTCCATCTCTATGTTGCAACCCAGCTGCACATCCAATTTTTTACTTTTTTGTATTAACTTTTTCAATGCGATAAATCAGTGCATTAGAACTTATAATTTATTTAGGTTGAAATTTAGCTTTCTTCTCTCGTTTAATATATTTCCTTTGTTTCTAGTCATATTAAGTTAGCATGTTTAATTGCTTGTAACTTAAGTAGCAATTTTAATTTTTTGTGCTCCACGCTTCAAAACCCAGCGCATTGCAAAGAGAAGAAAGCTCATTTCTAGGCATTCTATCGTTTAGTATTGTTTTGTTATTGTTTTTAGCTTTTTACGTATGTTTGTAGATATGCAGTATGGTATATATTGTTTTTTTTTTACATTACTTCATATTACTGCTATAGTTTAGATTACATTTTTTTTTGTTAATTTTTAAAGTAATAGGCTTCTCACCTGCATAGTATTCCCTGCAGCGCATTTTTGTCTACAATCCACAGTACATAGTTGTTTTAATTTGACTGTTATTACAAGGTGCTTATCGATCAATATTGTCAACCCTTTGTTATTCATGCTGCTCAAAGTGCTCATACCCCAAGAACATAACTTGTTTTTAGGCCCGAGACACCAACTTATCTTAGTTTTGTCCCAAGGTTTCAACGCCATTACTTTCAACGCATAAGTTACTACGTTATTGAAAGTAATCTGGCTTTGTTTACACACGTTGTACTGCGGTAGAAAATGCACATTGCACATCGTTACAACATCATCATCATTATGTTCCTCGTGTTGAGAGTTGGATACAATGCGCCATTGTTCTTGACCATGAGCTGTTCGTCGCACAATCGTTACAACACTATATCACAATTCGCAGTATTTAGGTTTAATATCCAACTAGCATGAGCATCTGTTGCTTTTCGGTAATTTTGCATTGATAACTGTCTTATATTTTTCATTGGGCTGCAACTATAAGCCTACATTACTGTGTAGGTGGTCCAATAGGTCCATAGAAATTGGCTCCTATCGTTGTGAATGCTCTGCGTTGCTTAAGGTTTCTTTGATTCAAACTACCCACCACCAAAGCCAGTGTTTCTAATTGATTGCATGAAAACAAATTACGGTAACTTTACGAAAACGTTCCTCAAGCGTATAACTAAAGACGAATGTTGCCAAAAGAATCCTGAAACGAGGAAGTTTGTGTTTTCATATGTTGCGAGTGGCGGTTTGTGGGTGTTGGTGTCCATGGTTTCTAATTTACCGAGTGTTTGATTTATATGCAAGGCTGGTGGTGCATGTGCCTCGAATTTAGTTTTGGTGAAGTTTTTGAAAATTAGTATCTTACGCTGTGGTAAATAGTCGAAACTTCCACCGAGCTGGTGTGAAAAAATGTAATGTATCTAGTTTTAATGTATTTTATCCACTTTGTAGTTAATAAATTTCTGTCAATTTTCCTACCAAAGCTAAACTACTGACAGTAAGTTTTTAAAAATTGAAGCAAGATGATTTGTATGTCCACATACAGTGGAATACGTGGCAAAGCGGGACGCTTAGAGTGAAAACACAAATTCAACGATAGTGGTGGCGGATTTAGCTAATATTTTAAGTGGACGTTTGGTCAGATAGCTTATTTGGTTTAAAGATCAAGCAAAATCTTTTTGCTGTTGTAGCATCAATGAAAAAAAAAGTGATAATAAGCTGGACACGTATGTACCTTTTTGTACCAATATTAATCCAATGAAATAAAACTGCCAGATAGGTTTTTAGTTTCCAACCTACCGCAAGACATGTTTTAATTGTGTACAAATGTACAATACAAATGCCTATAATAATGCAACAACGTGAAAGCTGAAATATAAACGAAAATTCAACAACAAAACGCAGATACAATCTAGACTCAGGAGTCCCATGTTCTTGTAGGCCTATTTCATGTTCTGTAAGAATTTTTTTGTTACTGGTCAATATTGTTCTGCGATAAAAACGTAGCTCCCAAAAAATGCGCTCATGTCGTGGTCGTTGCTCGTTACATTTCCACCTCTTCTAAAGAAAAATTGCCAATACACGTTTTTCTTCTTTAGTTCACGTAGCCTATTGTGCTTCGCGAAGGTACATTTTTTACAGAAATTAAAGTTTATGATTTATTAATGGGTGATTTCAGTTAAACGGTGACTAAGGCTACCAAACGTAAGAAACCTTTGCCGCCTCGCTATGCCACGTATTCGCTTGTGAATTATGCTTAAAGGTTTCATCAGCGCTGATAAAGAGTTTGTTTCAAGTTTTTTGCGTGGTTTCAGTGGACAGGTTGTGACTTGTGGTTTTTTTTTCTTTTTTTTAGATATTTTACTATCCTGCCAAACGTGAAGTTTAGATATCCTTTTTTTCCAGTGCGAAATTGGAAGTAGTAGGAAGAAGATTTCTATAAAACGTTCTACAGAACAACATATTAGATGGTGACATTAAATTAAGATTTTGTAACTTATGTGTCAACAAAAGATGATGATGAAGCAATTGTGTGCAATACATCTAGATATTAGTAAATTTTTTCGAAAATATTTTTCATACAAGTTTTATGCTTTATTGTCTTATGGCTTTTTCTCGGGTTTTGTTTTGAATCAAGTTTTTCGTGAAGTGTTTCGTTTTGAACACCCTTTGATTGGAAGGGGGTAGTCTAATGTCTTTTCCGCAGCCTAAATCCAACCAGGTGTGCGATTCACAGTAGTTAGAGAGCCTGAGCTAAACTTATATATTTGCAATGCAAAGTGATTATTGCATTTATCTCGCAAATACATAATATGTATTACACATTTGGTTTAAATTAGAAAAGCATCTGGCAACACTGATTATTGTAAGGAAGACCACGTACTGTAGTGTTGTTGCCAACAGCCGCATTTAAATAAGTCTATGTGGCAATGCCGCAATGCAACATGAAGCACTGTTAGCATTCTATTGCATACACCCCAGAGGAGGATAAATTTCATTCATCGCGCCTTTTTACAAAATTAGCCTACGCCTTTTGCCAACAATTTGGAAACTTGTTTTCAAATTGAATTTATGCACTTGCAAATTGCAGTAGCCTATAGTAAGCAACAACACAGCTTTCCATTCGGTGGCACCAAAAATATGTAATAATTCCAAGGACACTTTCTCGGTCAGAAGACAAATTAAAGATGAGACTTCTTGAGCCACTGTAGACATAAAAAATGAACTGTGTTACTTTTAAAAACCTTTATTTCTCGATGCTTTTAGTTAGTTGTTTAGTTAGTTAGCTACGGTAGTTACTGTCAAGAAGTGAAATTTATTGTAGTTTATAAATATTTGCAGACTGATTTAAGCCCTGATGAGGGCTTAAGTTAAGCCGAAAACGTTTGAATGTTGAACTATTTGTAAATATGTAAAATTGGCCTACTGTTGTAATGCTCAACCCTGTGTTATTGTTGTGTCTTGCCTGTCTTTATTGGAATAACCAATTCCATTGTAATCGCGCAGAATTAGTCTAATTTGGACATTTTCAGACAGATGGCCATGGAAGTGCAATCAAGGTAGATATATGAATGGCAACCGCAAATGTAAAACTCTGATACCACAACGAAAAGTCGCATCAGTCATAATTCAATACTGGGTAGGCCTACTGGTGCAAGCCGAATACGGTAAGACACATGCGTCTCGGAGAGAACACTAAATACATCCTGACATTTTGATACTAGTCTCCCCATTAGCACATCCACTGTTTCTTGGAAACACATATCAATAATAAGAAAGATATTTTAAAGTGACCAGAAGAAATTAAAATGCATTCCTATCGATCCGGGTGAGATTTCTGCAAGGAGCTTAAATGCAATTTTTAGAATCAAGTTAAAATGCCGCAAAAAGGAAACTTTTTGTACAGTTAGAAATGTAACTGGGGAAAAGTGGTGAACTCATTGCAATAATTTATTCACTTCAATAAATTATTCTAAGCACGAATATCTTTGTCAAAACTTATTTCAATGAAAACCTAGCAGACAATTAGCCTATGATAATCTAAGCCAATTCCTACGTAGCCCAACCAAAAGTCTTTTTTTTCTAATTTCATAAAACGTAAAACTAAAGCTACGTTGGATCAATTTTGCTTGTCATTGCGTGCAAACAAAAGGTAGGCTACTTATCGACAAAGTATGAAAACATAACATTTAAATTTTTAAGAAGTCTTGTTGAACGATAGGCATACGAAGCCAAGTAACTTAATCAGATTTAACATATTTAAGTTTATTAGGCTACAACATTTACAGAAAACAAAAAAGCACATTGAAAGTTTAATTAACTTGTTGGTCTTAAAGTAATGTATAATTTTTCAACAAGATTAATCAATGCTTAAAATTATCATTCTGATTTTTTTGAAGTGTTTAAAATGTTTGGCAACTCTGATAACTCTTGGTCCCAGCAAATTCTGGACGGCGACGGCAGCAGCACCGATTCGATACACACGTCTGGACGTTACCTTAACTTCTGGGCCGTTACACCAGTCTCCCCGATAGCTCAGATGGTTAAGCCTCCGACTTCAAGAATGAAGGAACTGCAAGATCAAGCGGAGCTGGTTTGACTTTCCGGGGATACACTTGAGCAACACATACCAAAGCACAACTCTCCATTCAGCAGCAACTAGTGGATGAAATACCACCGTCATTCTGGCAGAATAATTTTTCCGCTTTCCACCTAAAAAAGATATCCGTGAATAAGTGCGAGGCATAAAGTGCGACATGACATACCTTCGAAAAATCTTAAATAAAACTATATTCCGCAACATATGCCACTTAAATTTTCCATGCATCGGATTCAGTATTAAATTACCTTTCCAGGGATGTGCATCAATAGGTGGGCATTTGGGAGGAACGCTCAGCAGAACGGTTCAAAGATAGAAGATATTTTTACAATATTCAAGAAAATAATACGACTTTTTGCATAAAAAACACCTCTCCAAACATCTTCAAATAAAACTATATTCCGCAACATATGCCACTTAAATTTTGCATGCATCGGATTTAGTATTAAATTACCTTTCCAGGGATGTGCATCAATAGGTGGGCATTTGGGAGGAACGTCCAGCAGAACGGTTCAAAGATGGAGGATATTTTCACGATATTCAAGAAAATAATACGACTTTTTGCATAAAAAATACCACTCCAAACATCTTCGAATAAAACTATATTCCGCAACATATGCCACTTAAATTTTGCATGCATCGGATTTAGTATTAAATTACCTTTCCAGGGATGTGCATCAATAGGTGGGCATTTGGGAGGAACGTCCAGCAGAACGGTTCAAAGATGGAGGATAATTTTACAATATTCATGAAAATAATACGATTTTTGCATAAAAAATACCTCTCCAAACATCTTCGAATAAAACTATATTCCGCAACATATGCCACTTAAATTTTGCATGCATCGGATTCAGTATTAAATTACCTTTCCAGAGATGTGCATCAATAGGTGGGCATTTGGGAGGAACGTCCAGCAGAACGGTTCAAAGATGGAGGATATTTTTACAATATTCAAGAAAATAATACGATTTTTGCATAAAAAACACCTCTCCAAACATCTTCAAATAAAACTATATTCCGCAACATATGCCACTTAAATTTTGCATGCATCGGATCTAGTATTAAATTACCTTTCCAAGGATGTGCATCAATAGGTGGGCATTTGGGAGGAACGTCCAGCAGAACGGTTCAAAGATGGAGGATATTTTTAAGATATTCAAGAAAATAATACGACTTTTTGCATAAAAAATACCTCTCCAAACATCTTCGAATAAAACTATATTCCGCAACATATGCCACTTAAATTTTGCATGCATCGGATCTAGTATTAAATTACCTTTCCAGGGATGTGCATCAATAGGTGGGCATTTGGGAGGAACGTCCAGCAGAACGGTTCAAAGATGGAGGATAATTTTACGATATTCAAGAAAATAATACGATTTTACAAAACAAATATCTCTCCAAACATCTTCAAATAAAACTATATTCCGCAACATATGCCACTTAAATTTTGCATGCATCGGATTCAGTATTAAATTACCTTTCCAGAGATGTGCATCAATAGGTGGGCATTTGGGAGGAACGTCCAGCAGAACGGTTCAAAGATGGAAAATATTTTTACAATATTCAAGAAAATAATACGACTTTTTGCATAAAAAACACTTTTCCAAACATCTTCGAATAAAACTATATTCCGCAACATATGCCACTTAAATTTTGCATGCATCGGATTTAGTATTAAATTACCTTTCCAGGGATGTGCATCAATAGGTGGGCATTTGGGAGGAACGTCCAGCAGAACGGTTCAAAGATGGAGGATATTTTTACGAGATTCAAGAAAATAATACGATTTTTTGCATAAAAAATACCTCTCCAAACATCTTCGAATAAAACTATATTCCGCAACATATGCCACTTAAATTTTGCATGCATCGGATCTAGTATTAAATTACCTTTCCAGGGATGTGCATCAATAGGTGGGCATTTGGGAGGAACGTCCAGCAGAACGGTTCAAAGATGGAAGATATTTTCACGATATTCAAGAAAATAATACGACTTTTTGCATAAAAAATACCACTCCAAACATCTTCGAATGAAACTATATTCCGCAACATATGCCACTTAAATTTTGCATGCATCGGATTTAGTATTAAATTACCTTTCCAGGGATGTGCATCAATAGGTGGGCATTTGGGAGGAACGTCCAGCAGAACGGTTCAAAGATGGAGGATAATTTTACAATATTCAAGAAAATAATACAACTTTTTGCATAAAAAATACCTCTCCAAACATCTTCGAATAAAACTATATTCCGCAACATATGCCACTTAAAATTTGCATGCATCGGATTCAGTATTAAATTACCTTTCCAGAGATGTGCATTAATAAGTGGGCATTTGGGAGGAACGTCCAGCAGAACGGTTCAAAGATGGAGGATATTTTTACAATATTCAAGAAAATAATAAGATTTTTGCATAAAAAATACCTCTCCAAACATCTTCAAATAAAACAATATTCCGCAACATATGCCACTTAAATTTTGCATGCATCGGATTCAGTATTACATTACCTTTCCAAGGATGTGCATCAATAGGTGGGCATTTGGGAGGAACGTCCAGCAGAACGGTTCAAAGATGGAAGATATTTTTAAGATATTCAAGAAAATAATACGACTTTTTGCATAAAAAATACCTCTCCAAACATCTTCGAATAAAACTATATTCCGCAACATATGCCACTTAAATTTTGCATGCATCGGATCTAGTATTAAATTACCTTTCCAGGGATGTGCATCAATAGGTGGGCATTTGGGAGGAACGTCCAGCAGAACGGTTCAAAGATGGAGGATAATTTTACGATATTCAAGAAAATAATACGATTTTACAAAACAAATATCTCTCCAAACATCTTCAAATAAAACTATATTTCGCAACATATGCCACTTAAATTTTGCATGCATCGGATTCAGTATTAAATTACCTTTCCAGAGATGTGCATCAATAGGTGGGCATTTGGGAGGAACGTCCAGCAGAACGGTTCAAAGATGGAAAATATTTTTACAATATTCAAGAAAATAATACGACTTTTTGCATAAAAAACACCTTTCCAAACATCTTCAAATAAAACTATATTCCGCAACATATGCCACTTAAATTTTGCATGCATCGGATTCAGTATTAAATTACCTTTCCAGGGATGTGCATCAATAGGTGGGCATTTGGGAGGAACGTCCAGCAGAACGGTTCAAAGATGGAAAATATTTTTACAATATTCAAGAAAATAATACGACTTTTTGCATAAAAAACACCTTTCCAAACATCTTCAAATAAAACTATATTCCGCAACATATGCCACTTAAATTTTGCATGCATCGGATTCAGTATTAAATTACCTTTCCAGGGATGTGCATCAATAGGTGGGCATTTGGGAGGAACGTCCAGCAGAACGGTTCAAAGATGGAAGATACTTTTACGAGATTCAAGAAAATAATACGACTTTTTGCATAAAAAATACCTCTCCAAACATCTTCGAATAAAACTATATTCCGCAACATATGCCACTTAAATTTTGCATGCATCAGATTCAGTATTAAATTACCTTTCCAGGAATGTGCATCAATAGGTGGGCATTTGGGAGGAACGTCCAGCAGAACGGTTCAAAGATGGAGGATATTTTCACGATATTCAAGAAAATAATACGACTTTTTGCATAAAAAACACCACTCCAAACATCTTCAAATGAAACTATATTCCGCAACATATGCCACTTAAATTTTGCATGCATCGGATTCAGTATTAAATTACCTTTCCAGGGATGTGCATCAATAGGTGGGCATTTGGGAGGAACGTCCAGCAGAACGGTTCAAAGATGGAAGATGTTTTTACAATATTCAAGAAAATAATACGATTTTACATAAGAAATACCTCTCCAAACATCTTCAAATAAAACAATATTCCGCAACATATGCCACTTAAATTTTGCATGCATCGGATTCAGTATTAAATTACCTTTCCAGGGATGTGCATCAATAGGTGGGCATTTGGGAGGAACGCTCAGCAGAACGGTTCAAAGATAGAAGATATTTTTACAATATTCAAGAAAATAATACGACTTTTTGCATAAAAAACACCTCTCCAAACATCTTCGAATAAAACTATATTCCGCAACATATGCCACTTAAATTTTGCATGCATCGGATTTAGTATTAAATTACCTTTCCAGGGATGTGCATCAATAGGTGGGCATTTGGGAGGAACGTCCAGCAGAACGGTTCAAAGATGGAGGATATTTTCACGATATTCAAGAAAGTAATACGACTTTTTGCATAAAAAATACCACTCCAAACATCTTCGAATGAAACTATATTCCGCAACATATGCCACTTAAATTTTGCATGCATCGGATTTAGTATTAAATTACCTTTCCAGGGATGTGCATCAATAGGTGGGCATTTGGGAGGAACGTCCAGCAGAACTGTTCAAAGATGGAGGATAATTTTACAATATTTAAGAAAATAATACGACTTTTTGCATAAAAAATACCTCTCCAAACATCTTCGAATAAAACTATATTCCGCAACATATGCCACTTAAATTTTGCATGCATCGGATTTAGTATTAAATTACCTTTCCAGGGATGTGCATCAATAGGTGGGCATTTGGGAGGAACGTCCAGCAGAACGGTTCAAAAATGGAAGATGTTTTTACAATATTCAAGAAAATAATACGATTTTACATAAGAAATACCTCTCCAAACATCTTCGAATAAAACTATATTCCGCAACATATGCCACTTAAATTTTGCATGCATCGGGATTCAGTATTAAATTACCTTTCCAGGGATGTGCATCAATAGGTGGGCATTTGGGAGGAACGTCCAGCAGAACGGTTCAAAGATGGAGAATATTTTTACGATTGGGAAAGGGAAGGTAAGTTGATACGGAAGGTAATTTGATACACCCTCCCTACAGATATGTACAAAAAATGTTACTCAAAAATATTGTCATTAGGTGGAAGATCTGTGAAAATAATGCCTGCAAAAATTGCACCATGCAGCTAACTCGTGCTTTTGTGGCATAAAATTGTGAAAGTGTTTTTTTTTTTGAGTATTTTGGTACAATTTTTAACTCATGATTATTTTCGTCTGGAAAATTAAACAAAACTTCCTGAAAGATGAAACCCAATTCATTATTTTGATGGTTTATGGATAAGGCTTTAAGGGCATGTCACGTTTTTTCTGCAATGTCACAGTGTCAGTGTGCAATGTGCATCCAAGCATACAAAAATCAGAATTTTATCATTTTTTTTGAAAAAAGTAAACTGATACATGTGGAGAAGGTAAATTTATGCAGTACTGTATATTAAATTCTTTTTTGTGACTGTAATAAATGTTGTCATGGATCTAGTTGATTTAAATAAGTTGTTCTTTATTAACTAGACCTGCTACTTTGGAAAACAACTATTATATAGGCTTTCGTAGGTCTATAGGGACGGTACATTACGGGACGCGCAACTCCGTTGTTCCTTCAACATTAGAAGGGTCAATTGCCAATTTAACATTTTTTTTACGCTTTACTGCTGGCTTGCTTTCAACTAAAAACCTTAAATTACTTTAAAACCAACTTCACTCTTCTTATATAACCCATAAAAAGTAAAATATTTTGTAAATTACAAAAAAACGTAACCCTTCTAGTGTTGCGGATAAGCCAAAAGCGGATGAAGTTTTGCATCCCTATGATCTACAATCCCTATCAAAGACCATATCATGGAGTGTTCTTTTTGCACAAATCGAAAATTCTCTGCTGACTCATTTAAAATTTTACGCAAAGGCAAATCCCAATTTGACACCAAAATTCAATTTTTTTTTGCACCGTAGCTAGGCTATTTATGCGTAGTTGCCTTTTCCTAATGTAATTTTACCTTCAAGAAGTTGAAATTATATAAGCATATGAAGCCGAGTAACGTGGTCAAGTTTCACATCTTCAAGTTTATTACATATAGAAACACAAAACTACGCAAAGATGTTAAACTTGATCACGTTACTCGGCTTCGTAGGCCTATGCCTATATGGTTGAACAAGACAAACTCTCTACCGAAGCTCTATGTAAAATATATTGTTATAATGCTCAGCCCTGTTGTATTGTTGTGTCTTATTCATATCTAACCTGTATGCAAACAGTGTTGGGCGCGATAACTCATTTTTCAGTTAAGCGATAACGATAATCGATAAACGAAAAATGCCTAAAGCGATAACGATAAACGATAAATCAAAAAAAAGTTAAGCGATAACGATAAACGATAAAATTATCGCCGATAGGCTAATGTCCGACAACGATAATTTTTTTTCTTGATCAGCGCTGCCCCATCCCATGCAGCACGAACTGTTTTCATCAACATGACGAAAAATCGAACATAATATAGGCTACTGTAAAGGAACAAAATTTTTGTAAGTTTTGCATGAATAGAATCGCAACAGCGGCAGTGGTTATCGAATCTTCAACCTCTTGATCCAGAATCAAACCACTGAGGTAACCGCCGTGCTTATAATTATACCTTTAGATACCAGTTGGATGCTTTTATCAATTGAGTTACACTGCCGCTTACGTGCAGTAGACAAAATAATTAAATCAAATGAATATACCATAAAAAATTCCAAACTTTGTATTTTGCTTTCTGCTTTAAGGGCTGTTTACAGCAAAGTCAGCAATAATTAAAAAACTTCCAAAAAACGCAAAATGCTTGAAAATTTATCAGTAATCTTAAGCGTTATTGGTAGTAAAAATGTGCATACTTTAAAATCCATCAAGCTTGTCAAATTAGTCGTGTTTGTTTTAGAACAATACCATAACTATCGTAATTTACTGATAATTTCTGATAATTTTTTTTGTTTTCTTTGTGAACAGTGAACATTATCATTAAAGCAATGGCAGAACGCTGAGTTGTTGAGATAAGAATTACAATAGGCTATAGGCATTGCATTAGTGGGAATAAAAATATTTGATTGAGGTAGGCTGTGTCGCATAGGTAGCCTAAATAAGAAAGGTTATACTGTATTTAGCATAATTTTACCACGCAACTCGATGCGCCTATTGTCATGCAAAAACTAGCCTACTACAAGATGCAAAAAATGTAATGTCGGTCTGCATGTCAAATGCTTCAAGCAATATCATATTCCGCAATGACTTGTTTCAGTGATGTTGTGTTGATTTGAATTGCTGCGTGCATTTCATTGTATTGCAATTTGCAACTCTAAAAATTTTTGTGTTGTCAGTGTGCCCCCTCTCCTGACAACGACCTGTGCACACACACTTCAGGCACTGAAGAAGAACTGGTTTCAATTTTAGTTTCACTGTATCTGTTACTGGCGTAGACCTTATGGTCTCGCCCTCTGCTAATTCAGCAATTTCACATAGAAGCAGTGAGGCTAAAAATCTGAGATTTCTTGACTTTTACTTTTTTTTCTTGCCCCAAATTTTAATCCCGATTATGTTGGTATCGGATAATTGTGAAGTTCACAATAAACCTTTTGTCACAGCCAGTTATGAAATGCAAGAGATTTGCCGATATTCAATAGCTTGATTGACAGTTTACTATTAGCGTGCGGTTTCATTTTGTGTTTGTCATTCAAACTGGGACAGCGCTAAAATTCCATTCTTCATGGGGAGTCGGTCTCTGACCAACGACGCGATATTTTGGTCTTGCCTCCATGGCTTGGCACAAGAGAATGCGCATCATTTTCTCATGTTACATTTCTTCAACGTGTGGTCGTCGTCGTCGTCAGCGTATGCTCAAATTCTATGAATGAAGACAAAGGACCAGATGAACTTCAATTCGCTTTTAATTCCAATTCATACACAACATGAATTTGTTGTATATCCGGATTTCGAGCATTTAGCTCTCTTCAGTACAACTTTTGAATTGCGAATGAACAACACTACAAATGAACTGGTATTTATAGCGAAAAAGGTTCCACGTTGACAACGATGGCATTGCAAAAACAACGTCAATCACTGTGGTGATAGAAGTATAAAGTATTTTGAACTTTTATAAACGCCGTAGAGAATGACTCAACTCAATACTCAACCCATAATACATTCATGCTGTTATTGTTACGACATCACATTTGTTCCAGTGTTACGTCAGTTTTACATTACCCTACTATGTAATATATAACTCTTACAACGATTAGAGATAAAACTTCGTCTTGTATCTGGCTGGAACAGTTTGTTTTTGTCCCGACAATCGAACATCTACCAACGTGGAATCAACATAAACGGAAGATTTAGTATAGATGATCTGACCATTGCAGTTGGCCTATATATTTCTTTCAAAATTTTGTGCCACTTCAATTTCACTGTTAGAATCCAGTTAGAACATCAGGTTTACAGTGTTTTGTTTGAAACTTTATAATCTGTTATATTTGAGGATAGAATAATATGCATGCAGAGTAATGTACACCAGAAATTATTTAGACTGTTTGATAAAAAATTATTTACCATTATAATACATTTTGCTTTATTTGTTTGTTTCATGCATTTTAAATTTAAATATAAATGTGCTTTCAACTCTAACCAATAAATTTTTTTTACATAATTATGCTAGCTGAAGATGCTATTACTATGGCGAAATCCATTCTTTGAATATATTATGCTTAGAAATTTGATTGTTGTGGAAATGCCAGCATTTAGAACTACAATGAGATAAATGCATATTAGCAGTACTTAGTCATAGCAATATTGAATGTTCCAGGTGGACAAAACTAGATACCTTGTAATGGCTTCAAATTCGAATGAAACTTATAACGCTATTCAAGCTGCAAATATACTTGCAAACATAGAGGACGAAAATGAAGTAGACTTTTCCGACAGTGACGAGGATTTGCCGTTGTGTGATGGCGAAAACGATCCTATAACGTCGGGGGAAAGCAGTGATGAGGAGGTAATTATTGCAAGACCGAGGCAATCGCAGCAACGGAGGCATCATGTCGTCAATTCGGTGGATAATGCGCTAGACGAAGACAATTTTCAACCATGTCCTGATCAGGAGGAAGAGCGAATTTCGGTTGTAATTGATAAGAGAACTAAAGAAAGTGTGGTGTGGACAACTAATCGTCCTACAAGAATAGGGAGACAAAGTTCAGCTAATGTTATTCATAACACTCCTGGAGTCAATGTTCCGTATAGAAACGCCATGACATCATTCGCGGCCTGGCGCAATTTTTTCACTGTTGAAATAATTTACATTATAGTAGCAAGCACCAACGCAAGCATTCGAGAACGATTGGCAAAGATATCGGATGAGCAGCGAGTATCTTGGCGTGCTCCATATTTGATGGAAACTAATGCGACAAAGATTGAAGCATTTATTGGTCTATGGTTCGTGAGAGGGTTACTGAAGCATACCTTTCACAGAATTCAGCATTCTTTTTCTCATGTGTATGGCCATCCAATATTTGCTGCAACAATGTCGTTGAATCGATTTAAATTCTTGTCGGCCAACCTCAGATTTGACGACAAGTCATCCAGAACCCGTCGTTGGAAGAGCGATCGATTTGCCGCAATGAGAGAAATTTTTGAAATTTTTATTACAAACTGTGCGGCAGTTGTTACTCCAGAAGATTTTTTGTCTTTAGACGAAACGTTGTATGCTACTCGTGTGGGAGTAGCATTTCGTCAGTACAATAGAAACAAGCCAGCGAAATACGGATTGCTATTTAGAAGTATCAACAGTGCGCGTGTACTCTACACATATACGTCCATTGCATATGCTGGAAAACCAACTGGAGATCCAGGACCACATTACCTGAGCAATGTTTTTGAATATGTTCGCACTCTTGTGTATAATTTAGAGCAAGCGACCTCGTTAGAAGGGCGTAATATTTCCCTTGACCGGTTCTATACATCGCTGGAGCTGGCAGAATAGCTGTGGATGAAACGAATCACGTTGGTGGGAACGTGGCAAACCGCCAGGAAAGGTGTTGGCGATATAAGCTCTCTTATCGATAGAGAACCGCTCAGTACAAAAGTTTATTGGGAAGAATCAAAACCTCATCTTACTGCTACATCTTACGTGGTCAAGCCGAAATCTTCCGCAAAGCGAAATGTCCTGGTACTTTCAACCATGACTCCTATTCTAGGAGTAACTAAAGATGACGGTAAGAGGAAGCCAGCTATCATAAAATTTTACGATTTTACGAAAGGTGGTACAGATGTAGTCGACCAAAAGATGGGATTTTATTCTGTCAAACCAAAATCATCAAAATGGACGGTGTCAGCCTTTTCCTATCTATTAGATGTAGCTCGAGTAAACGCAATGACGGTTAGCTATATGAATAGAGGGATGCAATTGGCAGATGCACGAGCAGACGAAAGCTTCCTCGAAGGTTGGGAGCTCGCTCTATCGTTGATAAAGCCTCACATGTCGCATCGTCTAGATAACACGCCAACACTCAATGATCACTTACGGAAGACGATGGCGTCGTACCTAGGAAGAAGTATTAGGCCTAATCCTCCGCAGTTGGATCAGCAACCTCAACCCTCAAAGAAGCAATGCTCTACATGTTTAGACGGAATCAGAGGTACAGGATATACAGCAAAAAGAAAGAAAATTGGTAAAACAGTGTATTGTTGTGAAAAGTGCTCCAGCCCGCTTTGCATAAAACACGCATACAAATTGTGCCCCTCGTGCAAATAAGTTATTCAAGTCAGTCGTTCATCATTCTGGTCGTCAAAACTATGTGAACTGAGTTGCAGTGATGTTGTAAATATTTGGGCCAAGAAGTGTTTGATATTATTCAGAAAACTCTTGCTCCACTTGTAATATTTCATTACTGTATACTGCAAGTCTGCTTTATAGTCTGCCATTTATGCGACGTGAATTAGCTGAGCGCACTGTATTGCCAGTGTACAAAATGGCCTGATTTTGTGTTGATGGAACGTCATGAGACATTGTATCAACACACCTACGCGATTAATGTTACCAAGTGGAGTGTAATTTGAATGAACGGGTCAACCAGGCTGAAGAATACGAAACGTTGTTATAACATTAAATTTCTTTTACCCAACAGGAATCTATGAGCCAAAATATTGGTAAACATTTGATCTAAAACGGAGTCCATTTCTATTATTCTACAGACGATAAAAACCGCTTTGTTTGAAACGTTTAGATTCAAATGTTTATAAGTAGTTTGGCCCTTATATTCGTTTTACTTTATATTATCATATAATCCCATATTTTATGCTCCAAAAGTTCTTCTGTTCTAACTAATGTGTGTAATAGATTTCATTTCATTGAGGTTTTCTTTTGATTATAAATTTCCCTCCGACGTGCTTTCCCTGTTTTTGTTGGTTTATAAACAAGTTGCCGAATTCGAGCTAACTGCGATGATCAAAAAGCAAATTCACAAAATCTGTAAAAAAGTTGAGTGAACGCTTGCTCAAACGTGCGCATCCAACCGCATCCGACATATTTTCGTAGATTTATCGAGAATCGCCATAGCAAAGGATACTTTCGGTAAAATGAGCACAGTCTTCAGGAATCGCAACATGACAATAAAGACCAAAATTAAAGTTTTAAAAGCATATGTAGAATCAATTCTAACCTACGGATGTGAATGCTGGACAATAAGTAAAGATATGAAGAAAAGACTAGAGGCTGCTGAGATGTGGTTTCTCAGAAGGATGTTGAGGATATCTTGGACTGAAAAGAAGAGTAATGACGAAGTTATGAAATTGGCAAATGCAGAAAGGAGATTAATAACAACAGTTAGAAGGCGTCAGATGCAATTTGTAGGTCATATTCACAGACATGGAGATTTGGAAAAATTAGCTCTATTGGGGATGATACAGGGAAAAAGAAGCAGAGGTCGACAAAGATTAACTTATTTAAACAGCTTGAATCAATGGGCCACAAACACAACAGTCAAAACGAACGATTTTATACGAATGGCAAATGACAGAGAAGTTTGGAAGACCATGATCGCCAACGTCTGTATCAGATCAGGCACATAATCATCATCATCACTATAAGTTGAAACTACGCATTGTCTGTCGACAAAACAGTGGCGCAGCTTAGCCATAGTGCAGGCAATGTCTATCCAGCTAGCAAAATCAGCCGTTTTTACGTTGATTCAACGCCCGACGACATTGAATCAATGTAACAACGACCGATTTTGCTGGCTAGATAGGTGCCTGCCCAGCTAGAAAAATCACCCATTTTTCCATTGAATCAACTTGGGGGATTTAAAATTGGGGGATTTTGCTAGCTGGGTAAGTAATAAAATTTCTATTACAAATTTTAGCAAGTTATCGAAGAAGAAAATGATTTTCACTGCAAAGTAATTGAATTGTTTTGACGCTTTGAAACATCGAATATACACGATTTTATTCAACTTTGGATTAAATTTATTGTATCAATGCAAATAGAGTAGTGCAATGTAAAGAAACATGATATATTTTCCGTAATCACATGCTTGCTCTATTCTAGCATACAGAATATTAAAAACACGAAGTAAACGAAAAACAACGTACTTTTTACATTAGAGTGAATTATAATCTAGGTAAATACAAATATTCATTCGGATTGAAGTTTATGTGCGTTGCGTTATTTGAAGTAGCTAAATGTCTTGACCAAAGTACAACGTCCTTGACCAAGTCAATCAATCCATCAACTTTGAGTAGTTTTTCATAATGTATTGTTTATGAACAGAAGTTGAAACTACATGTATTGCAAAATGATTGAGCTTATTTCCTTAGCTTGCGGAAAACGCTTTCAGCCATGCAAGTCAATGAAGAGGTTGTGTTGATTTAACATCTACTAATGTCAAATTTACCTAAGATGAGATTTTTTGACTAAAGAATTTCGCTATCGCCTATCCAAGTCGAAAATAATTGCTACAGGGTTATGTACAATTATTCGACATTACTTGACGTGGAATCGACGTAAATATGGACACCAACCCATTAGTTACTTTCACATATGGCATTTTACAACAGTTCAGACATTCACGCTGACGATGAGTCATCCTTTGCTGGCAGACAATAATTAGGGAGGTAATTTGTTATTCGCGCAAATTGCTTTGTAGTGTAAAAAGTGCCTGGAATACTGTTTGCACAGAAACGGAAAAACAAAATTGATGAAATTCTGTGTTCTATGCTAGAAGACTTTCAAAATAAAATGCGAACTGAGAAATTTGACCAAGAAATGGCGAAAATAGGTCAAAAACCGAGTCTTTATCACCTTTTCTACCTAAAATACACAATCACGAATATATTTTGCGAAATAAATTGATTGAAGTGATAGATAAAGCTTTTGACCAACGGCATATTTTTTCCCGTTGTTATTTGATATAAGCCGACGGAGTAATTAGCAGTAAGAGAGACGTAGACCTGATGGTCTCGGCCAGTAACTCTTGACGCCAAAAGGAAGCAGTGACAGATACGGTTAACTAGGTGACTAGTAAAAATATTACTTTTCATGGTCTTTCCACTTGTGTGTTGATCCGAAATAAAATTTATCGGCGATAATCAAATATTGCCTTTGGCGATAACGATAACTGAGAAAACAATTGAGCGATAACGATAAGCGATAAAAATTTATCGCCGATAATGCCCATCACTGTATGCAAAAGGTATGAATGGGGAACATACAAAAACTTCATTTTTGGTGGCGGAGTTAAGGGGGCTTGAGCCCCCTTTTCCCCATGCTAGGTGCGCTACAGGGCCTACCCATAAACCATATAAAGTAATTCGGACGGACTTGTTAATTCAACGCGACTTATGAGTAATTCGATGTAACTTAGCCTATGGGTAGGTTGGCTACTTCTGTTGTATTCTTACTTATGCCTCGTTATTAAGTCAGGAGATAGCCTACTTCAGTAAGATATAGGTTTTAGGAAGGACTCATGGCCATGGGTAATTCGACCTTACTTATGGTGTTTGTGGGTAATTCGATGCGACTTATGGGCAATTCGACGGACTTATGGGTAATTTGTGGGACCAAATTCGGTCGGACTTATGGGTAATTCGTGTGAGCGAATTCGGCCGGACTCACGGGTAATTCGACGTGGCTTATGGTAGCCTACTTATGGGTAATTCAACGCGACTTAGCCTTTCAGTAATTTGGCGTGGACTATGGTTAATTCGACGTGGCATATGCGTACTTATTTATGGGTAATTCGTGGGACCCTGGTGTGAAATACATTATTATATTTTAAAAACTGAGCAATCTTTTCAGACAAAAATAAATTTAGGCTATATGCGGTTTTGAAATTAAACTCCTGATCCTGTTCAAAAATTTTAGACTTCCGTTTCAGCTCCTGTTTTGTAAAAAACAAAAAAAAAATGCTGCTGATCTGCATCCGCTCCGGTTTGTGCTATTTCTTACGTAGGACAATAGGCCGAGCCACGTTTGGATGGTTTAGCTCAGGTTTATTTAAACAAGGATATTGTACTCGAGTAGCCTATGATGCAGTCATTGATAAGTTATATTTATTAAGCGCAAATATTACACAATCGACTACAATATTATACTTCGACATATTTTGCCTGTCTTTAAATACAAGTCTAGTAAAAATACAAGAGGTATTACGGTTTAAATACCGCATGCTGCAATTTTCTTGCACGCGTGACAGTTTAACGATACGACACCGCAATAGCATTGTAGACCTATAGCGTAGTACGGTAGCGTTAGCAAAAGTATGCCTGGTTTTGGACCCGGTATTACTTTAGGAGCGCACGAATGGGAAAACACTGTATATTTGCAGGAGTCCCATTGTAATATATTGTACCAATAATGCGTTGGCATCTATCCTAAATTCCTTGTTTACAGACAACTTCTTTATGTTGGAAAAATATCTCTGAACTCGCTATCATTTTTATCTAATTTAGAGGTGTCTTGATTAAGCTTTGCCATAACGTTCTTTTTTCCTAGATTATGTGCCAGTTCTGTGAAGAATCAGTTGTGCTTCACTAGTAAGCAAGAGATGATTGTCTAAGGGACGTTGAAAGAATAGTTTCAGCTCGGCACACTTAACAGGCCAGGGAAATTAGTTGGTTTTGCATTTTTATCCTCGGACTGACAAAGCCGTGATAGGCTATTCCTGGTAGTTTCGCATACCTACTTGTAGATGCTCTTGACACAGGGCCGGTTACCGACATTGGCAGAGTGAAGTTTTCCGATTGTTGAAGTGTTGTTGCCGGGCAATTATTCCATTCACTAGGTGCCGCTGAATGGAGAGCAGTCCTGAAATGCGTTGCTCAAGCGCACACTACGAGAGTCGAACCACAGCGGCATGATCTTCAGCAGGGCGCGTAACCATTGAGCCAAACCAAACAATAGCACTCCAAGGAATACATCGTATTTAGTTCGTTTTTGGGTTCCCTGGAAAGATTTCGGGGCCCTAAAATGGATACATAAATGCAATTTTATGCACCCTGGATCCCGTGCCAACGCTAATGCTTAAGTAAGAATAAGTTTTCTCATAGCCAATAACCCTGTGCGACATTTTCATGTTGTGGCATCGTGTTATTTACTTGCTCAAAAACAATTTAAACAGATCGTTGAATTTTGGCATAGTTTGCGTCAAACAAACAAAAAAGTAACGTGCAGTGGCTAGTAGCATACATAAGAATCCAGCATACCGTAAAATAACGAAGTAGCCTAACAGCGAACAACATTACAAAATTGCACAAAACGTTACAATAATGCAGAAACTTCAATTTCATTCCCAAAGAACCTTCTTAAATTTCTCTTAACAAACCGTGCATTTCTGGATGGATTACGTACTAGGTGTTTAGATCATTGCTAACATATTTCGCAGTTACCGTATATAATATGCAGATGCAGCTTGTATAAATATATTGAAACAACTTACACGGAGCTTACGAAAACAATGTTAGTTTAAGAGCTTGCTTCAAACTTTTGAACTACGCTAAAATATGAAAAGTGAAATTAATATACTAAGAAAATGAACAAGCTGACAGATATAATCATAGCTCGTCTTTAGAATTAAAATCAAAGTTATCTGTGGGCTCTGTACATGCGCAAGGTGTTGCGAATTCCACCACGTAAGCACACCGAGATGGTTCATCGACAGACAAGAGCTTATGCTCAACACCGCAGCGGATTCTCACCTGAGTATAAAAACCAAGATAAATAATTAATGAAGTAGACGCTAATATGAACTTAACCGCTGTTGTTCGTTCACTAACGTTACCTGGTCATTTCTACACATAGCACAAGCACACACAATGGCAAGGAAAGGTTTCGATTTCTTGTGACTAAAAATTTGCGTATGACTTTTGTAAAAAAAAAAAACGTATGTAATTGATTGAAACTGTTTGCGTATGCGTATTAAAATTTGCGTATGACTTTTGCACAAGCACACACAATGGCAAGGAAAGGTTTCGATTTCTTGTGACTAAAAATTTGCGTATGACTTTTGTAAAAAAAAAAACGCATGTAATTGATTGAAACTGTTTGTGATCTGAAGCATGCTTACCTCTGCAGAACGGGCTGGTCCATTCCAGCACGCGAGTCCGTTGTCATATTTCATTTTTGAAAACTCAAATCCTGAAGGCCCGCTCCAAGATCCCCAACGTCTACAGTGAAATGTTAAATTAGATCAAGTGATAAGCAAAACGACGAATACGGTAACAGCTTAAACGCAATTCCAATAAGTTAGTATTTAGGCTTTTTTTCTCAGTGGCTATAACTCTCAGTATCATGATAGCATCTATACCACAAAGAATTCGTTCGATAACGTTGCTTTGAAAGTTCAACACTCCGTAGACGCCATTCTACAACATGAAAATCACTAACGTTCAATGCGTTCGCTGAGATTATCCTTTAAGTTGCTCGTTCAAGACTTGCAACATTCTTAATCGTTTGAGCCTGGTCTAAGAACAAGATTAACGATGTTTTCTTCACACCGAAAGGCTGACAGAGTTTGGTCTCGTCATCCAAGAAACGCAGACCTTCCGTTGTATTTAGTAGGCGGAGGAGGCTCGTTTCAATGGTTTTGCGGTGTGTTCTTCAGCAACACACTCAGTTACTCACACATTCACTGCACTGAGATGACAGAAGTATATTTGAAAAGAAAGTGTTTTGTTTCGAGTTCGATATTTTTGCAGCCTCAAGCTTTATTTTTTTTTAAATTTAATCAATTCCATGCAACATTTATTTGAACATTATACACTTAACAACTTTTAAACAAATTCAAAAATGACAAACGAAAAGGATTTCCAAAATTTGGCCTATTTAACGACACGATTTTAGAATAATCATATAAACAAGCTGCTGCGTAAAATCATAATTTCAAACTTGCCCTAGAATTGTTTCCGAACCGCCTTTCTTCGGGTTTTGAGAGATCTTGTCAAAGAGGCACAGTTTGTATTTGTACCTGAAACAAAATACATATTGCGTAGCGGAAACTCAAAACTCCAAAAGCTACCGAAAAATGACGATTCCATAATAAGCAATGTACTTTTTAAAACTGTTTGAAACTATCCAATGGTGTTTCCAGCACTACGCACATTTTGCAAGTAAATCGTGAAATTATTATAGATTCTTAACGTCACTAATTGCCTTTTAATTTGCTGCAAAAAAAAAAGGTTAGCACAGCGTGCCAGTAACTCACTCCATGGTAATCAATTCGTAACAATGAGATTGCAATGCTTCAAAAGCTTCATCTGGACCAAAGTTGATGGCAAGTGCTTTGTTCAGTTCCCTAAAAGAAACAAAAATGGACAAAATTAGACTTTCACAACAACTCTGTTGATTTTTTTTTGCTGAGATGATCTAAATAATAGTTGAGGCTGTAAAGCTTTGACAACTAATATTTGTTTGTTTAAATTGTTAGAATAAGAATACACAAATGAACTTTTATTTTAGGTATATAAGTGAAAGATTAAATTAAACTCGAGGTATATGTGAAACGTTCCAAGCAGAAATGAAGATGAGTTGAAAATGGATTTCGATGGCACTGCAGCGGTTTATATTGATTAATTTATTGATGAATGTAGGCCAGATCATTTTAGATACAGAGTGTAAATTACCCAATCTCTTTTTCAATCTTCCCCTTTTCATTTTGATTTTCTTGATACTTTCTTCTGGCTTCATTGGCTGCTTCAATGAGCGATCGTGTTGCGTCATCGTAATACAGTTCCACTTCGTCGGTCACGGGTGTTTCCTGAAAAAAGGAGATCATTAAATACTGCTCGTATTGAGACAGGCCAACTACAACTGTTGCTAAAAAGCTTTCAAAAATGACTGCTTGCAACACGCACATGCTGTTTGTCGTGAACTACTTCATTAGTATTTAAATAAGTATTTTGTTTTTAAAAAATAATGAAACTGTCCTGCCACTAAACCTTCATAAACTCTTCAACCTTAAACCACTAAAACTTTATAACTGAGCAAGTCAAAAGTTGGCTTGTCGCAAGTCAGCAAATTCAGTTTAGCAAGCGATAACTAAGCAAGTCTGACGCGAACACGTAAATTCAATTTGCTGACTTGGCAGTAGCTGATGTATACTTGCTGAGTTGTCGCATGCCGAGTGGTCCGACGACCTTCATAGACATATTGTGCTGCTAACAACTATAAACAATTCCTTCCTCACAATCTCATCATCGTATTCTTCATTCTCCTTATCACTTTCATCGTGGGCTTCATCATCGTAATCTTCTTCTTCTTTGTCTGTATCCTCATCTAACGCTTGCCCTTCCCTTTTTCTGACTACCCGTTTCGTGTTCATTATCTGTTTCTTTTCCTTCGAATCAATCAAAGGCTACTCAGAAAAAAAAATTAATCCAAGATTTCTATTTTTAGTTCACACTGTAAAGCAAAGTTGTGGAAATAAAACTTTATTCGTTCCAAGCGAAAAAAACATATCATTGGTGTGTTTGTTGTTGGGTCAGTAGTCTGTATTCGCTATCTACGACTTCTTTTTACCGGTTTACAACAGACCGACTAATCTGACTTTTTCTTTGCTAAACCGCGTCTACGCCACTGCACAGTGCACATGTCAAGCTGAAAACATGCGTCGCTTCTCCGGTGAGTACAATTCAACGCATAAACAAGATTATTCCATGCAACTTTTGTTAGTGAAGCGTTTTAGACCTACAGTTTTACAGGGCCTTTTCCTTGAACTTTTTTTCTTTTCAAAGTGTCAAGATGCAATTCAAACCATCACATGTATTGTAAATTGATTCATATGTAATTGACTCTAGCCGACAAGTACGCTCTTCTCTGTTCTTGTCGTCCCACAATAAATTAAAGCGAAACTTTCAGACGTTCGCTCAACATCGATGCCTGATCAGTCAACTTGTAAGAACACTAGACACTATACGTGTACTTTGATGCCAAGTATTCAAATTCGCGTAAAACTCTTCACACATATCATGTCACTTCGTAATCATTACATTACCTCCCCAGACAGCAAATCAGTCATTTTTTTACGTTGCTTCAACGCCTGTAAGCCTTGAATCAAATGTAAAAAAACCACTGATTTGCTGTCAGGGTCTATTGTACATGTAGTCTAAAAGATCTTGCTTGGCAATTATATATAGCTATTGTAATACGATAACCACAAAACAGACTCAGCTACTGCTAAACAAGCAGCGATTTGTTTTCGCTAAAAAACCTTCAATAATTTCTGCCGTGTCAATGCGTTATGCCATTTCAACAAACCACAAGCTATGACTTGTGTCGACGATTGAACATTTTCGTCAGTTTATTGACAAAAGCTATAATAAAGTCAACGGCATTGGCATATAGTGCACTTACCTCCTTTGGTGTTTCCTGTTCTTCAACGTGTGGTGATATGTTTGTCAAAAATGTTTGGTTTATTTTTGCCCAAACAGACTCCATAAATTGTTTCAAATCGACCGATTCACCCGACAAAAGATCCTATACGAAATAAAACTTGAAAAAGTTGTAGCATAGGAGCATTGTGAAAACAAACTGATGTACAAACATCAATGTACAAAAAAATTACTCAACCTAGATGTCACGTCTACGAGTCAATACAGTCATTTTTCAGCATCTTTAATATCAAGTTTTTGTTTAGCACGTATTGTATTAACAGCTGTGCTGAGCAGATGGCTTACAACTGAGATGCATGCTTCAGTATGCAAATGATGCAGTTCGATGATTCACCAAGAGATTGAAAAATTTGAGTAAGAAATCTAAATTTTGAGCATATTTACTTTGTTTTAATGTCATTAGAAAGCGATTTCATTGTTTGCATTCGAAATAAAACGAAAACAATTGCATGAAAATTTCAAAATTTCCCAGAAACTGCTTAGCGGGTCAGGACTTAGGAGTTCAGCAAAATTTTACCTGAGCTTCAACTTCAGTAAAATCTCCGTCCGACACATCGGGGTCTACTTCATAGTGAGCTTGAAGTTCGTTTGATGTCAAACTGTTAAACGGACGTTCATACATTTAGCTTTGAACTTTTTATGCTAAATCTATTATGTTTTACCTTCCTTCAAAAAACGTAAGAATGGCGAATTCATGCTTTGACAATAGCTATTTTCCAAAAACGATGAAAAATCTTTAAGCTCTGTATGGTGTAATTTTATTGCACAATTTTTATTTGTATCAACAGTAAAGCACTACGGTACTAATTCTCGAAATATATACAGAAAAAATATCCTTGTATATATAAGTGCAGAGTGCAGACTGTGGTAAACCGTTTCGGCCTAAATGGCGAACATTAGAGTTTAAATAACATGAAAAGTTTACAAAATGTCATAACTGGCACCTTGCATCCCTGTCTGTGTCCATCTCTGCGAAGGCCCTTGCTCCCCGTTTTAAATTGTCCTCTTTAGCTCGTTGCGCTTTATCCTCTTCCATGATCTTACGTCGCTCTTCTTTGGCTTGGCTCTCCTTGGCTTCAGCTTCTACCTTTGCTTGTTGCAATAAAGTCTCTGCTTCTTGTATTTGCAGAAGTTTTGCTTCTTCTTGCGCCAGTGCTTCCTGAAGTAAAAGTAGCACTGTTCACCACTTAATGTTTTTAAACAGATAACCCCAAAGCTTTTTCAAACTTCAGTGTTCGAGCCATTGCAATGGCATATAGCTCGGCTTACACGACACTATGAAATTTACTTATTCAACTTATTTCATTGATAATTTTCACAAAGTGAAGACAACATCTACCAAACTGCATATTGAAAATTGTTTACAAAAGTAAATTAGTGTTATAATGTTATGCATACTTGTCGTTCTGCTTTCTTGGCAATGCCAGTTTCAGAAAACGATTTTCTTTTAACATAACCTTGACTGGCTTCTTCCATCTGTTTGCTCGATTCTTCTTTAGCGATCTTCCACAACTCAACGCATGTGTCTTGACAAAAAATTGATATTTAAATCAATCCAATTTATATAAACTTCTTCTATACCAACTAAACTAACGCCTTTATATTTTCTCAGCATTTTAAAACTTAGTACTTAAACCAATAGCAAGGAAACACATAAAAGCCTTTGAACATCAACATAATATCAACAACAGAACTTAGTACTTAAACCAATAGCAAGGAAACACATAAAAGCCTTTGAACATCAACATAATATCAACAACAGAATATGATCAAGAAACATTCAACGCTACTCTAAGCACATGGCCTAAGTTCCTTGCCAAAGTAAGCTTCACGTGCATCTGTTCTGTAAATGGTATTATTTGCATTTACTTCTGTCGAAATAAGGATAGAAGTGATGATTGCTGTGAGCAAGTTAGATATACTACTATTATACTGGTTCAACTGTGAATATTCATATAAAACCTAGCTAAAATTCATAATTATATACACACTTGGACAAAGACTTTGATTTATCCACTCATCACTGCCATCACAACAGTCACACAAACCATCATTTACTCGTGAAGATGGGATATTTTTTGGTTGATAACCTGCAATTTAATTGCTTATTAAATTTTATGGAGAAAAGTTTAATGGAGTAGTGGTTCAATATAAAAACTATTCACAATTTTTACCTGATGCTGCAAGTTCCTGTGGTAATAGCTAATTGCACTAGCTTTTATAACCGAGTGGCTAAAACAGGTCGTTAGTATCTACATTGTGAAGTGTGCAACGACCATGCTGCTAAAAGCACAAACTATTATTTATCATTGTAACTTGACTTCTACACAGAACGCTAGGTTCCAACAACATATCTAAGTAGGACCTTTCAAAGGCAAGTGTTGTCTGAAATTACCATTGTTAGGCACTCTCAGAGTTCAGGCAATAGCCACGTAGAAACCAGACAATCTCAACTATAAATCCTTGACAATGCCTTAAGCAACATGACAATTACTAACAAAGTAAAAATCAGTATTTAGAGACAATGATTAAGTAAATGATAAAGTATAGATTCATAAAAACACTGTTTTTAAAACAGGTCTATATAAGTATTTTAACTGTTAATCTATTCTTCGAATGTGAAGAGAAAAACTGAATGTAGATAGGCTGTCATATACAAAACAAAATATAGGCTTACCTGTGTTAGAGCAATGAAAAACCCCATTAGGGCAAGCTGAAGTCCCTGGTTCGTCTGAGCCATCTTGACAATCACAATAATCATCATTGATATATTGAAAATTTATGGTTTTACTTCCATCCAAACATGTAAAATCTCTACCACGGTCATACAGCACTTTTTCTGCAAACATTTACACAAGAATACATAGGAGTAAATCAGAATTGTAATGTACAAATTCTACCATAGGTACTGGTAGGCGATACTACAGTATATGATACTCTCAGAAAAAATACAATACTTCCGACAATGAAAACACAAGGTTACCATGTTATCTTTTTGCCTATTTAACAGTAAGCAAACATTTGCAGATCCTAACAGCTAATCTTTTTAAATAAAATTGTACTGTGTCATATCTTTTCTCCAATCAACCCTTGGTTTTTTAACCTTTTAAACTTTTTAATACCGGTACTGCTAACAGTGTACACTAATTATAGCAACTTGAATGAAAGATACCATGACTTAAAAACAGAGCAAGTTGAAAGAATGGGGATCAAGACACTTAGTCTCGGCCAACCTGTCGCAGGGACGGGTCTGCTACTATTCGGTGAGTCCGATTCTGTGAGTTCGATTCAGTGAGTTCCTAACTCCTAACCCCTAACCCTAAAAGGGCAATGGTAATTAGGCTACGGTACCCAATAACTTTAAAAAAAAATTCAAAAAATCACTGAATAGGGAATCGGACTCACCGAATTGGACTCACCGAATCGGACTCACCGAAACGGGCCATTCCGCGCAGGGACATCTTATTGCATTGGACATCTCATTGCATTGTACATCTCACCGCTAAACTAATTGAGGCAAATTTTATTAAAGCAAGATTAAGGACTGCTTTTTGTTTAAAAAAACCTGATTTCTCTGATAACATACATCAGATATGTTATTGCTGGGTATTGTCAAACAACAATGAATAAACAGCTACCGGCACTGTACAAAAATTTCCTAACATGCTATGTAAAAAACACACCTATTTTATTCCACGTTTGAATAGTGAATATCGTACTAGTACAATTTAAGAGAATGCTGTGAATTAACAAAAATAAAACTCACTTGTCAATGACACTCCTCTGGGTCTGTCTACTTGAATATCGTTTGCACTTATTGAAATGAAGATGTAAAGGATATAAATTAAGACATTTTTAATGTAAATTAACATGTTAAAACTAAGTTAGGTTAATACACAGTTCCAAAAAAATTAACATCACAGCAAATGCAGTCAGACTTTTGCTTTACAAGGCCTGCAAATTTACAGTAAGTTTGTGAAACAAAACACTTGAGCAAAAATGTCACTTTCGTTTGTAATCAGATACATTTTTACCATATTTTTGCGAAAGGTAAAGAGTAAGTTAAACTAAATTCAAGTGAATCTGTATAGTAATAATTAGGGCCATTTTTATTTTGACCTAAAAAAAAGTTTTTTTGACTTTATTTTTATCAAATTTTGACCTAACGAAATTGCTTATTTGTAGAGGCCACAGTTCTTCCTTGAATTGATACCAGTTACCCAAACATAATATTTTTGTCGATTTCAGACCCTAACGTGTTCAATAAAAGGAGCTTGTTCAATAAAAGTTTGCCTTGATTGCTATGCTTGTTGTCACTCCAATCCAGCTTGATGGCATTTACTTTTCCTGTGGCTTTCAACAAAATACTTTGTATCGCACTTCACTATAAACTCGCAAAAATTGCACCTTAAATCACCCCCGGGAGTTGCATTACATTTATCAGGAAAATCTCGACAAATCTGTCTAACTTTTGCTGAAGACGATTTAGCTTGCTTAAGCATTTTTGTATTACAGAATGTCAGTACCGGTAAGCTATTCCTAAAATCCAAACTGTTGATCTTCGAAAAGACGACGTTTGTGAAGAAGAAGTGTTTTATAAGAATTATTTAAATACGTAACAATGAATAAACAATGGACAATTTGCAATAAAAGTTACTGCTGATCCAGCAAGTTGGCATTGAGACATATTTCCTGCTTTTATGGGTTAATATCGTTTAATTGTGTCGCAGTTACTGATTTACAATGCTTCTAGGATTTTGACAAAATTACTCTCAAGAAACACAAAAAATTTGTCAAAAGCCATAATTTGACAATTTTGACTTCATTGAAAATTTTGACTTTTTTGTCAATTTTGACTTTATTTTGACCTATAAACTTCTCAGAAACAGTCTCCCAGGTGCTGAAAACAACTTTATTCTTTGATTCATGGACAGACGAGGTCCTTAAAAAATTTTGACTTTATTGACTTTTGCGGGCCCTAGTAATAATAAAATCTTGAGGAAATCTTAATCACATTTAAAACTATTATAACAAAAATTTTTTGTTCCAATTCAAATTTTCATGTCTTGATTTTGCTTTGTACTATTCAAAAATTGTTTTAATAGCCCCAGTCACATGCCTCACCAAAATTGATAAAAACATTGACAGAGGCCAGTGATCACAATGGGTAACTAATCATATGTTAAGAGGACATAGTATGACAAATACAGTTGGATGCTATGAAGGCAGTATAGTAGACCTATGAAGAGTTTCTTTGAGATGCAGATTTCATGAAGACTTCAAACAATTTTTGTGATGAATTTGCAAAAGAATAGAAGTTCCTGCATCATTGCAACAAGAGCCTGCTACGAGAAAAAAAGAAAATTCTACAATTTGACGAAGTGAAGGTTGAAACAACAAAAGAGACCACAAAGTCCAAGCCAAAAATTTAGTGTGGATTTGTATTTTGCTGTTTTAGACTAGGCTCTTCTTTTTGCGTTTCAGGCAGCCGTAGGTCACGTTGTTAAATCCATGCACAGCAGCCAATTGATCGCGTGTTTATTGAGCATTGTTAGGTCCACCATGGCCACCTAAAGATACGGCCTGATTTGTCACATTTTTCAGAAATTTCCAGGTTTTTCTAACTTTGGGCGAACGTTTAAAGAAATTTTTCTAAAAATTAGATTTTTACGCTTTCTTTATTCTTTTCCCCAGATGACACAATAGGTTTTAACATCCTCACATGTTGAAAAACAAAGAAAATTTGATTTCGAAGATTTTAGTCAGACTATTAATTTTTCAATAACAGTCTGATTTTGCGTTTTTCAACTTACTTTTTCTCATTTGCTATTGTTTCCCCAAGGTAACAAAAAACTTTTATGTCATAAGGAAACCGCAAAAAGTAAAAACATCTCGAAAAATGTCAGTCAAGCACTAGCAGTAGCTGTAATCAGAATCTGCAAAATGTGACAAATCAGGCCGCATCTCCAGGTGGCCAAGGGTCCACATATTTATGTTGGGGTCGATATACAGGACATAGGTAGATAATGTGGCATGCAGTCTGAAAAGCTAAGCCATATGCACAAATCAATAAACGAAAGATTCAACATGACACTTTGGTGTTCAGTTTCTTTTATTTTTTATTTTTATTTATTTTTTTATTTGCATCAGGCACTAAAGAGACAGTATGTCAGTTTTAGGTTCAAACAAAAACATGCAAAACATTAAAACAATATTGGCCTCATAGAGAAAGCAAAAACATAAACGACAATGACTTTAACTAAAAGCAATAGCTAGAAGACTCCCAAAGTCTATTACACCTCAAAATACGCTGTTAATATTAGTGCAGCGATAACTTCAAGGTAGAAAGAGACGTGGGTTCGACACCGCTCCAGAGCACGCGGCTGTGTGTCTCGGCGAAAGACACTTAAAGGCAAGCCAAAATAAGGGCGGCAGCTGACTCGAAGACTATATGTCACTTCGCTGCTTCCTGTCGTCTGTTGTATCGCATCTGTGATCGCAGTGTAGGCCTACTGTATGTTATAGCAATGGGCGCAAATAAAAGCATGATTATTGATATTATAGGACTAGGTAATGTGCCAAATGATTCAATTGCTTGGTAAATTTTACTGATACTTTCTCTACAACGTTTTTAGGGCATGCTCTACAATGGGCAGGGCATGCTTTTTGTTTATCGCCAGGAAAAACAATAAATTGAACTGAACTTCAGGATAGGCCTGATGAGTGATGACCATCTTAAATGAACATTAGGACTTGTGATTATGCTTTCATGCTCATTGCTCAACATGGTGGAGTTGGCAAAAAAATTTACAAAGCAAAAGCATAAAAATAAGATTTTGAGAAAGCTGTAATAATGTGTGTTGACTTTTCACGTTTTACTTTTACGTCTATCTTTTATCATAACAATAATTTGATTTACAGCAGTTTGCGATACAGACATGACACAGATCATGAAAAAAATAATAACTTAAAAGCTAGCCTATGGTTAAAAAAATAATCTTGTGCCGGTCATGCATACAGTACAGTATTATATACAAATAAATATGCAATGCAAAAACAGCTAACAAGCAACAAATGCACAAGTTCAGACAGTCTTATACAAAAATGGCCTTCAAATAAATGTGTCCAACACCAAATGCATGACAACTGATACAATCAACAACTCACTCAATCTCACTGTATATGAAAAGCAGATAAAACAAGTATCAGAATCTGCATATCTTGGCCTTCGATCAATGATGGAGAAACACCAAATTGGTCTAGACTGGGCAACATTCGAAAAGAATAAAAAGATCTTAACCTCCAATAGAATCCCAATCAAACTAAAATCAAAAAGTTTCAACACTTAATGTTTTATCAGTCATGCTATACAGTCTAGAACAGTGGTTCTCAACCTTTTTGTCTTGGTGGACCCCTTTTGGTGCCTTCAAAGCAGTCGTAGACCCTTAAAAATTCCTATTTGAAATTTTGATTTATTGCATTTCCTTATAAAATCATATGTTACATAAGTTTCGAAGCAACACACTTAGAAGAATTCGCTGAATTCACAACGCACTTGACGATTGATGAGATTGACGAAATTATGTTATGAGCTATATGTTGGCACACAGAATCAAACATCAGTGATCTATATGCTCATTTGATGTTTTTCTATAAATTTGACTAAAACTTAATAGAAATTTTTCAACCGTTACAAAGAACTTCTCCTTTTTTTCATTTGTAATCAATACTAATTCGTTATAATCACAGTCATTTTCAAAACGGTGAGTGGTAATATACTGCTGACTAACGTTTGCATTTCCAAGTTAATCATTGATAAACAAAATCTGCTGTCTCAAAAGAACTAAGTTGAACATACCCAAGGTTTAAGTCGTTAAAAATTATATATGATATTTTTTAGTTAAGAAACCAAACCTTTGTGCAATGTCCTTTGCAATTTCAAATGACGCACCAGTGCGTTGCGACTTACACTTTAAGAATCACTGTAGGCTAATAAATAAACAAAGCACAAACAATTTTTAAATTTTGCAATTTATCAATTATGCTGAAACTTTCATGGACTCTCTAAAATCGCTTCACAGACCCCTTGGGGCCTGCGGATCTAGGTTTTTTTTTTTTGGTCATTGACCAATTTTTTAGCAAAATGTCTAAAAAAAATATATTCAATTTGGTTAAAATGTCCGAAAAAATATATAGTCAAATTGGTCAAAATGTCTGAAAAAATAAATGTTGTATAAGCTACTTGAAAGGAAATATTTTCATCAGAAAAAATGACTGAATTTTTTCAAGTCATTTCGGACAAATGACTGAAAGACTCAGCGAAAAAAAAAAGAAGCCGCGAACCCCTGGTTGAGTACCACTGGTCTAGAATGTATAAATTGGACCTCCGCAACATGAAAAAACTCACAACTTTCCAAAATTACATTATGAGAAGCTATAGCGCACCCAGCATGGAGCTAAGGGGGCTCAAGCCCCCCCCAAACCCGCCACCAAAAATGAAGTTTTTATATGTTCCCCATTTATACCTTTTGCCTACAGATTAGATATGAATAAGTACCGGAGGAATAAGTAAAATTGTGACATCGTAGATACAGGGTCATCAATAAATTAACGTTACAACTGTATTTAACAAAGGCTAGACAATTTTTGAGTAATAAACATATAATCATTGTCAAATAAATAAATTTTTAGGATAAACAAGTTTTACTCAGTGTGTTCGCCATTTGCGTCAATAACAAGTCGGAGACGCTTCGAAAAAGACTTGCAAGAGTCACGAATAACTCTTTGAAGTATTTTGGTCCATTCTTTTTTCAGATTAGCCTTCACCGCTTCCAAACTTTGGTGGTGTTCAGTCGAAACGTTGCTCTCCAGGTAAGACCAGATGCCAAAGTCTAGGGGTTTCAGGTATGGGGATGAAGGAGGCCATTCTTCCTTGGAAATGAAAAACGGCACATTGGCCGAAAGCCAGTTTTGCGCTCTCTTAGCTCCATGTGAAGGGGCAGAATCTTGTTGGAATGATCAATTACATTTTTGAAGTGTTTTTTGCCCATGAACCCTCAAGAATATCATTTCGGTAGTTTTCTTGGTTCAATTTCACTCCTTGATTCACAAAAATCAATAGACTTTTTCCTGATTCGATGACTGTGGCTCACAACATCACTGATGCCACTACTTGTCTCCGAGTGACTAGCCGGGGTTTCAAGTCACCATCTCTTGACCATAGACGATCATTCTGACTGTTAAAATGATGTTGGACATCAAATTTCTTCTCATCGCAAAACACAAGGTTTGGCAGCGTGCCCCCTCCTTCAATGCACAGGCCTCGAAATTTGTACTTTTTTCCGGCGGTCAAGCATGTCCTACCAGACTAGCCCTTTCAGCGGACATTTAATATCTCAACAGGACATATTTTTTACTAGGGACAGTGGAATACCGGGACGACTCACTTTAATGATTTTTCTTGCAAAATGGACAGCTGGAGGGTTACTAAGAAGTTCAAAAATTAGCAGAACTGCACAACGTTTTCTTTGATTCTAGGTAAATTCATTCTCATCAAATGAATTGCTATATTTGGTTAAAATTTTGGGTGGTAGAAAATCTGCAAAACCTTACTGCAGCAGTGTGAGGCTACGTACCATTACTACTGTAGCGTGGATTCTACCCCTGCATTATCATAATTTGAATACTATTAAATAAACATGATATTACACATTTTTATACATTCGTTTTGGCGATACAAACTTTGTACACACGTGGGCAGGTCATATAAACTGCACCTGAGTATGCGACATTATGGCAGTAGACCTCAAGCTGTAGTTGCATCAAATTTTGTCATAACATTGTGACCCTCCAGTTGTCCACCTGAATTTTGAGTAAGCAATCCCCTACTTCTACCATCCCTATTTTTTACATGTAGATTTTGCACAAAATCACACTAACAGTATTGTGTAGTCGTGTTTGTAGAAGACGATTTTCTACAACAGAATAACTCTGCAATGGTTGATGGCTTAATTAACCGACCCTGAAGTATACTGGAGCAGATTGCTTGCAAATAAATCAGTGTTAATGACAGTCGTATAATGACGCAATAAACACAATTGAAAACAACAATCCAAATTTTCTTATTACAAAAGCAACTACGATCACTTGTTCCGTGGTTTTCGCGTTATAGAATCGTTGTGCTAAGCGATTACTGCCGGCGCGGGTTGTAAATCTCTATGTCAGGACCGTCCAGACAAATGCGCATTAGTGACTCAATAGTGTAAGCCCTCAATAGTGTTAACTAACTAACACAATAGTGTTAGTCTAACACCCTCCCTTCTGTGCAGAACTTCTATTTCTATCAGTATCAGCGTGAATAAGGTCGCCACATTCGCCTAAGCACGTGCGGAACCCAGCTGAGACTTGCTTCTCTGTGACGTTTCTTTTTAACAAACGATCAATGTAACGCAATAATCCTCATTGTTAAAATTAGAATACATATCCTGCCGAAAAGTTCAGACAACTGTATTTCAAGGCAACATTGCAAGGCGTTGAAATGATGTAAAAATGGCTACTTTTGCCATCAGCTGTTAACCACGCCACTCTAATGTGATCTTTAAAGCAATTGTCTGTACTATTATTGTTTCAGCTCCGTATTTGTTCGCGTTAAACAAACAATTGTAACAATTCAAATTTAAAATATATTTTTGCTGCATTAGCTCTATTTTTGTCAAGAATTTTGCGGTCATTTATGACCGACGTCATTTATGACATTTATGACCGGTCATTTATGTCATTTATGACCGACCAATGAGTCGGCAATGACTATGGCGGTCATTTATGACCGACCAATGAGTCGGCTTCGGCAGACATTCAAGGTCATTCCGGAGGTCATGTCCGCCATGACCGCCGGAATTTCGAGGCCTGATGCGTGAGAGCAGAATTCTGGCTCTGGAAAGACGCTTCACAATGGTATTGGCAGTTAGCAACCGTTTCTTCATGTGTTTAAATGGGCTCATCTTCAAATCCTTCTTGAGAACTGTGAACATGGTTCCATAAGCCACGTTCTCCTCGATTTTTGACAGTTCCAGTTTTCTTTGTGCTTGTTGAGAGTTCTTCAGACCAACATTCTGTTAATTTTGAAGTTCTTGCAAATATCACTCCTTAACTTGCCCGATTTAAAGAGCTCTACAATAGCCATTCTTTTATTCAAATTTTCATTCATGGCCTATAAAATTTAGGCCTAAAAATATAAAATTAACAAATATTCAATTTATTAACATTGCAACGCTAAATATTGATGTTTAATACAGTTGTTTGAAGTTTCAACGTTAATTATTATTGATGAGTGATGGCCCTGTTTTGCAGTAGCGTAGCCAGGAATTTTGAAAGGGGGGGGGTTTTGACCACCCAGCGACGGGGGGGTCTGGGGGGCCTCTCCCAGAAATTTTTGAAAAATTACTTTGAATTTAGTGCATTCTGAGAGCATTTTCAACAAAAATCTGGGTATAAATATTCCTGTAAAATGGTGCTGTCCGGTGGCATGGCAAAAGGATACGATCATGTTGTCTTCGGCATTTTTCGGAAATAAAGCTACGTTTTTATGTTTTCTTGTTAATTCTTGGCTGAGTTATTTGAATGTTTGGTATTGGCAAAACTCGCTCTTTTAATGCAGTTTCGTTTAAAATTAGGCAAACTTTGTTTTAGAGACATAGAGACTGAAAGCATCATTCTCAATATCATGACGTCACATGCGTGCCAAAGGGGGGGGTTGTAACCCCCAAACCCCCCCCCCCCCTTGGCTACACCACTGCTGTTTTGACTGTGCGATCATAAGTGATGGTTCGCTCTGCCTCGCAGTAACATATTTAAATCAATATTTTTCCAAGGGAGCTTGAACGCTCCGCTGGATCCCTGGAACAGGTATCGGCAACCAGTGGATTATGGGCCGTGAGTGCCTTTAAATATTAATCAAAGGGATAGGCATAGGCCTATTGTCACTGTCACTATTGTCGCAAATCAGTAGGCCGACATTTCTGAATTAGCCCCCCCCTAAATTTTTTTCTGGGTGCGCTACTGATGAGAAGCATGACCAACAAAAGGCTACTTGACCACATGAAAATAAAAGACGTATTGACTATAACAGAAACTACACCCAATTGCAACAACAATAAAATCAAAAATTCTAAAAGTTTTCGGCAATACTAAAAGATCAAAATACGAAGTCAGCAACATCCGCATGGAAGGTAAAGTTAACAGAAAGAAAAAAAGAGTCAGACCACCAAGGTGATGGTATGACAGCATCAGGCATTTACCGAACTCAATTTGACAACACTAGGCGAGCTAGCTAAAAGGTGACTCATGGAAACAGATAATTCATGTTGATGCGCAATCTGCTGATAGCAGAGATGGCGATTGAATATACACAAAAATGAAATACACAGCAAAATATTAAAAATTGAGGTGACAAGTATGTTTTGATTGAATCTTTATCCTCGGACTGGGAAAGCTTCTTGACGAGCTTAATCCTGGTAGTTTCGCATGTACGGTACTTGTAAAGACTTTGAATCACTGACCCAGGCCCAGTCACCAAGATTGACAGGGTGAAGTTTCCGATTGTTAAAGTGTTGTTGCCGGAGAATTGTTCCATCCATTAGATGCCGCTGAATGGAGAGCAGTCCTTAACAGTCCTAATATGTTACTCAAGCGGTGTGCCTCAGGGAAGTTGCCTTGGGCCTCTGCTGTTTATTGCCTATGTCAATGACGCTGATGACTACATTAGTCACAGCACCTTGTTGAAATACGCGGATGACATGAAAATCTACACAGAATTGAGCAGGGATGATCCCGATCTTGCCTCATCCCTGCTACAAACGGACTTGAAATTGTTAATGGACTGGTCTGAATCCTGGCAACTACAGTTTAATGTTGACAAGTGCTCCACTCTGCACTTTGGTCATGGCAACTTAGAGCATCAGTATGTTCTAGGTGACATGCCAATTGCCCCTAAAAAGAGTGAAAAAGACTTGGGCGTTATGATAACGACTGATCTTAAAACATTCACCCATGTCTCGTATGCAGTTAAAAAGGCGGAGATGGTCCTGGGTGTTTTAAAACGAACACTGGTCAGCAGGGACAAGCATGTCTTTTTAAGATTATATAAACAGTTGATCAGGCCCCACTTGGAATTTGCAGTGGCGGCTTGGAATCCCCATTCTGTTCGGGACATTGATTTGCTAGAGAGGGTGCAACAACGAGCAACAAAATGCATTCATGGACTGAAAAACCTAACCTATGAACAAAGACTGTTTGAACTAGACCTTCTCTCGTTGGAAACCGGAGATTAATTTTTGATTTGACAGAAGTTTTTAAATTAGTTCACAATGTTTCGATATCACCATGTTCCAAATATTTCCTTTTTAACTCTAATTCAACCAGAGGCCATAATTTTAAATTGCATAAACAGTTTGCTCAACTGAACTGCCGTAAATTTTCCTTTGCCAATAGAGTAGTCGATACTTGGAATAATTTACCATATGCTGTAGTCAATAGTATGTCTATTGCGACATTTAAGCGACGTGTCGAAAACTATTTATGATTGTGTCTTATCTTTTTTGTTCCTTGTGATTTTTGTTTTCTCTTCAAAATTTTCTTATTTTTATTTATTTATGTTTTCTTATCAATTGTTATCTGCGAGTATGTTAATGTTTTTCTCTGTAGTACCATGTGTAGTGGACCAGAATACATTATTATTATTATTATTAAGCGTACACCCCGAGAGTCGAACCAGCGCCGATTGATCTTGAAGCTTCTTCGTTCCAGAAGTCACGCGCTAACCAACTGAGGTATCGGGGCAGACTTTTGCAGTTAACACCAGGAGATAAGCTAAAAAACAGTGAGCATCTACAACGACAATAAATTACACAGTTTGAAAAATAACAACCTGAGTTGCAACAACCCACATAATCCAAAAACACTGCAAAGTATAGAGAGGATATGTTCACTGAAGCATAATTTAGTACTGTAGTTGTTCTAACTTGTAATGACATTTCTTTATCAAACTTCATATAAACAAAAACAAAGATTATGCCCATAATGAAAAATGTATCCTAAATTTTTCTGAAGGTGTTGCCAATGCCACCCTGTCAATTTTCTTTTAATATAATAATAATAATAATAAATATTTGATGTTGTAAGCACAGAGGTGCTTTTTCATCATTCTGATATATATTACGCATTTGCTGTTACTTAGGTTAACAGCTAGTTTCATAACTAATAATTCTAACCATCAATAACATTTGATAACATATATAAACTTTTAGAAGACATATTAGTGGGAGCAGAAAATGAAAAAAAATACGACCATATGTACATGAAAAATACATACACAATAGTACTGTCACTTAATACATAACATCATAAGATGATTTCAAGGTAAATTTCAATGGATCACTGCTCCAGTGCTTGTCAAGCCTTGCCTTGAATGCATTCAAGCTAAGTGCATTTATGACTGTTGGGGGTAAATTATTCCAGGCATTTACTACATGTACCGTACTGTGAAAAAGTTGCTTCTCCTCCTTGACATAGTTTGTGGCTTATACAATTTTACCGTAATTTACTTAATTACCGTACTTATTTCGGTCTCAAGCACAATATAACATTAGCCTCGTGTCGCTTTTATCTTTTTTTACACCTTTGGTATGTTGACGTGCAGGCTCGAATCTAAGAGTTTTTTTCGGGGGGGGGGGGGCCAGAAAATTTGAAAATCAATTAAAAAGAAAGAAAAAGCTAAACAGATATGAACAATGATACTACGACATATACGATATGCCAGAAAATAGACATTAAAACAACCATTTTCATCAATTGTGATGCCGAGGGACTAATATCAGCTGTTTAGAAGCATATCAAACCATTTGATGCGGAAACATACAATTTTTCACAAAATTTCGGGGGGGGGGGGCCGGGCCCCCTGGCCCCCCCCATAAATCCTCGCCTGTTGACGTGCATTGTTGTTGCTGTGATGGTCAGAAATTGCCGAATGGTCGGCAGCAGTGGCCGAGTGGTTAGCGCGTTGGGCTCGCAGTCGAGAGCCTGCATGTTCTACTCCAGCCACCCGCACTTGCTGTTGTTTCTCTGGGCAAGAAACTTTACGATAATTGCCTCTACCCAGTGATCGATTTCGAGTAATGGGTAGTACCAAATTTAAGTCGTAAGTAGAGTAGACAACCGGAAACAGACATTGCAGTCGACTGCAGCGTGGGTCAGGTGTACGTCGGAAGGCGTACACCGATGCATAGCGCTCAAGTCCGCTTTCCCGCAATGCAGGATAATGATAATAAAACAATAAAAAAAATAAAAAAAATGAAAACATCTGAACTGAACATTGCATTGTTGAGAAGGAGCGATCTTCCTGGCTTCAGCAAAGAAAATCGTCAGCAGAGAAAGGTGAAACAACCGAAGTGAAAATAATTCTTTTTGTTTGTTTGTTTGTTTTGCTTTGTTTTATTATCTTTATCCTGCATTGCGGGAAAGCGGACTTGAGCGCTATGCATCGGTTAGGGATGGTAGAAGTAGGGGATTGCTTACTCAAAATTCAGGTGGACAACTGGAGGGTCACAATGTTATGACAAAATTTGATGCAACTACAGCTTGAGGTCTACTGCCATAATGTCGCATACTCAGGTGCAGTTTATATGACCTGCCCACGTGTGTACAAAGTTTGTATCGCCAAAACGAATGTATAAAAATATGTAATATCATGTTTATTTAATAGTATTCAAATTATGATAATGCAGGGGTAGAATCCACGCTACAGTGGTAATGGTACGTAGCCTCACACTGCTGCAGTAAGGTTTTGCAGATTTTCTACCACCCAAAATTTTAACCAAATATAGCAATTCATTTGATGAGAATGAATTTACCTAGAATCAAAGAAAACGTTGTGCAGTTCTGCTAATTTTTGAACTTCTTAGTAACCCTCCAGCTGTCCATTTTGCAAGAAAAATCATTAAAGTGAGTCGTCCCGGTATTCCACTGTCCCTAGCATCGGTGTACGCCTTCCGACGTACACCTGACCCACGCTGCAGCCGACTGCAATGTCTGTTTCCGGTTGTCTACTCTATTTATGACTTAAATTTGGTACTACCCATTACTCGAAATCGATCACGATCATCGGAGATAATGTAAAAATTGCCTAAAAAACTGTGTCAAAAAGAAGTGAAGACTTTTTTTATAAATCTTATCTTCTGCTGGACAGAAATATTCTCGTAGTCGGTTTGTCCATTTGCAGTGAAAAGTAAAGTTGCTTTTGGGAAACTGCTATGCAGCTGGTGAGAACTTCAATCGGCTGAGTCTGGCAACGCTCTTTTGCGTGGATTCACTCCTGCTTGCAGCATTTCCATTTTTGCAAAACTGAAGTCTCAAGTCTGAGGCAAGAGAACTATTGAGCGTAGATACTTTGCCCCCCAGCCGTGGCGTGTGCTAGTTGATTTGTAAAAGCGTGCAGTTCAGCAACGTGAGCGTCAACAGTCTGATAGAAATAGTGCAATTACATCAAAAAACGGTACTATAAATTTTTGAATTAATTTTGCACTTAACGGGTTAAAAAGCGCAACTCGTTTATTTTTCCATTGTTGCGGTGATGGCTATCAACTAGAAATACTTATAATAGCCTAGGCCATAGTGGTTGGTTGGTGAAACAAAGCTTTCGCAGACTCTAACCTAGAATAACAACAAATAAATGCCGGACACTCGCATTAAAACAACAATATATTTTTCTGTTCACTGTAACATTTCGTGTGAAAAGCATTGCCAGTTTAAGCAGCTTCACTCACTGAAGCCATGACATATTTTTCTGTTCAATGTAACATTTTGTGTGAAAAGCATTGCCAGATGAAGCAGCTTTACTCACTGAAGCCATGATTAACAATAAATAAATGCACACGCATTAACAAAACAACATATTTTTCTGTTCAATATAACATTTTGTGTGAAAACTGAAAAGCATTGCCCTACCTGCCAAGCTGATACAATCTGCAGACTTTACTAGGAATAGCACCTAAATGAACAAGCGCAACAGTGCTCCGCCCCCAGGGCCGTAGCCAGACCGCAGAGCAAGGGGGTCAACTTTTACTTAGGCGGGGGGGCCGAATCAAATTGAATCATCATAATTGTAGCTGTTACTCGAGAATGTTGGGATTTTGCCAGGGGGGCAAAATTTTTTTTCCAAGCGGGCGAGGTCCCGGCTGGCTACGCGCCTGTCCGCACTTAAATATCCTAACGTCACACCAGACGCCCTATTTGACCGGCGCCTAACTGTCTGTGCCTAAAAGACTTGCTCCCTGTAATACTCCAATATCATTCTGCCTTTCTGATGGCAATCTCCTTACCAAAGCTTTATTATTCTGTCTTTTTAAAACAGCACATAAACAAACCTTCCATTTATTGTTATTAAGTGAAATTCATTTTTGCTACCAAGTGTAAAATATGTTATTTAGGGTTGTAAAAGGGTGGAAAGTTTCCGGGAATTTTGGAAACTTTCCTGGAAACTTTCCGGAAATTTTGAAGGACACGGGAATATTGGGGAATTTTCATTTGGCTTTTATTATGTTTAAAAAATTTGTTAAATATTTCATCAATTAGAAAAAAATATCAAAAACCTATCTTTCTTATTTTCTTTAATTACTCTAAACACTAATTTGGTGTTAATTAAGAATGAGGCTTATTATGCATACTTTTTAAATATTTAAAAAAATACTGATCATATTTGGGAACACTCACACCAAGGTCCGCAATAGGCTCGCAAATGAAAGGGTGGAAAAACTAGTATCAGTCAGGTCAAACTTGGCATTGTTTGAGCCCTGTGAAGACAAGTCAACTCAAATTGAAGTTGACTCTGAAGTCGATGACGCTGCCAGAACAGTCATTAGTTCATCATCTGAAGAAGCCGAGCAGGAGGAGATGCTAACCGGCAGCAACTAGAACAACGACTTTGTAACTGACTCAGTATTGTTTTTCTTTGTAAAAAACAGATTGGTGGTGATTCATTTTTGGAGTTATTAAACTAAACCATGGGTTTGTATGTTAAGTATTTTAGTTATACAATATACATAGTACTTTTATTCTAAACAGTATAAAGCCATTATTTTCCTGTTTCAACATCAAATTAAGATTGTTTTGGATGTTTCCGAAAATTCCCCAAAATTCCCGTTAATTCCCAAAATTTCCATGGAAAGTTTCGGCTCTGAAAATTACCGGGAATTTTGCAACCCTAATGTTATTAGTCATAGATTTACAACTGACTTCATTAACTGTAAATCAATGTTTAATCATTTATTAATATTGTTCAATTAATATTGTTCACCAGTCAATATGTATATTAATGCATTTCAGCTTAAGGAAACAAATATTATATGATGCATGAGCAGTCTGTTGTCACTCAAATTTGTGATCATTGTAAAGTTTCATTTGTGAGAGTTGGAGAATCTGTGCAGTTTATTTCTGCGGATGGTTTCAGGAAGACCTTTTGTTCAACAGAGTGTAAAAATAGTTTTGCTGGAAGAAATATTGTGGTGTGTGCAGGCTGTGGGGTGTATCTGAAACCAGGTCAACTTGCTTTGAAGTTTGTAATCTCAAATGAAGAATTTAGATTGTTTTGTTCAAAGAAATGCCTTGAAAAAAATCCACATGCAGTAAACTTAAACAACCAACGTCAAGAATGTTTGAATGTGGAAAATGAAAAATCCTCTTCCAATAAAAGTTCCAACATTTCCAACAACAAAGACGATGTTCAAGCACTTTCTGCTCTTACTAAAAACAACAGGTTGAAGCAAGAACGCAACTGCTGCTTTCAATGCTTTAATGAAATTATCTCTTTTGATGCAGCTCAGCCAAGAACTTTACAGCATTATGGAAAAACGAAACAGTTTTGCTGTAACATTTGTGTAAGTGAATTTAAGTCACACAATCAAGAGTTATGTCAGTGTGCTTCATGTGAAAAAGAATGCGATATCTTCACCATGATAGAAGAAGTTATTAACAATCGAGAAATTTATCGCTTTTGTTCCATCAGTTGTCAATCCAATTATGTTGAAAAGTCGACTTCCATACAAAGTGTTGCTTTACAAAAGTGTGCTGTTTGTAAAACTACAGGAATCACCAAGTTTCGAGTAGAAAGGAACTGCTTTTTTAAAGGGTTTTGTTCTGATACATGTATTGAAAAATATAAGCAACACACAGCTGAAAAACTTAAACATTTTCCCAATAATATTAAAGGAGAAAACAATTTAGCTTCTAGTAGGATTACCAGTGGCGCTGATTTATCCTTGGCGTACAGTAAATATAAAGCCAGCAGTTGTGACAGTCAAATAACTCAGACTTCCTCAGAAAGTCTTACAAATCAACAAATATATATATCAGATGATCAGAACACACAAGCCTCAAATGAAACTGCATTTCCATTTATGCCACTGCATGAAAACACTGATCCATGCTACACAGCTCTACGTTCTAGAACAAAAATATCAAAAAAAGATGTCTGTGTACAAGCAAACACATTAACATCAGTGCAAAGAAAAACAAAATATGTTCAAGTTCAGAAACAATCTCATGACGCACATACACAAAGTGAAGACACTGGTCCCAGAAAAAGCAAGGTATTACCTGTCCCAGTACCGATACCAATATATGTACCATGTCCGATGAAGATGTTTTGTGATTATGCCCCATTTCCTGTCGCTGTGCCCATCCCTGTTCCTGTGCCAGTATTTTTACCTACCACTTTAACTAATGTTGATAACATTATTAAGACCATTGAAGATTTGAAAGAAAATATTCCTTCAAATCCGGTAGAAGCTGATTTGTTGGCAATGGCTGATGCTGTGGCAGGTGCTGAAACTGCAGACCAAGAAGATAATTCCAACTTAAAGGATTTAACAGCAATTGAAGTTGAAGAAATCATGAGAGAAAGTAGTCATACTTTGGATGATTTTGATGACATTGATTACCAAGACGCCGCAGATATATGTGGCTTGGGTTCGATACCCATCAAACAATCTGGAAAAGTAGTATTAGATAATATTTATTTGATTTCAGACAAGGAAGAAGAAGAGGTGTTGCAACCTCCAGCTAAGCGAAGAAGAAAGGGAAAACGGTCAAAGGCTTCAAAGCCCAAACTTGATGAACCAGATGAAAACAACTTACACCATGAATATGGTCTTAATTTGTGGAAAACTTGGGCTGCTGAAAATATTAAAACTACTGCAATGCCTCAAACTTTAGTTATTAGTGATGATATTCCAGTAACATCATATGAACTAAACCAAATGCTTTGTCAGTTTTGTCAGAATCTCAAACGTCCATCTGGCTCTTTGTATAGAGCTGATAGCATGTTTTACATATTTCTTGGCATTCAAAAACATTTACAAGATGTGGATAGTGTGAGTAATATATTCACAGATTTTATTTTTGCAATGTTTGAAAATGAGTTTTGCAAAGCGATTGAAATGAGATTGCCAAAGTCACCAAGGTCTTGGGGCCTTTCAAGTAGAATAACGGAAGAGCATTTATGGAACTGTAATCAGCTTGGAGCTCATTCGCCAAAATCTTTGTTATTTACATTGATATATTTCATTACAAAGTATTTTATGCAAAAAACAGCTGATGATCATGCATGTCTTACTCTTGCCGACGTTTTACATTACAATTCTGCATACTTGAAAAACCCTAAAAGCTGCGAATTTAAGGCTTCTATTCACAAATGCGTTGAAGCAAAAAGTTACAAACGTATCAACATCGACAAACGAAATAACCTCCAACATGATGAGGCATTTTTGTATGAGAATAAGGAAAATTTGTTACGTTGTCCAACGCGCCTTTTAGAATTTTACTTATCAAAGTGTCCTTCTGCAATTCGATCTCAGTGCAACGATTTGTTTTATCTTGCTCCTGAAAAGTCTTGCGTCCCGGAATCCCCTGTGTGGTACAGCACCATCAGTCTTTGTGCGGATGAAATTCACAGAATGCTGGTCAGAATACTGCTTGTTAAAGACATTTATGATTTCTGGAAAAAAAAGTATGGCTGATGAGAATCCTGGCAAATTATTTTAATGATATTGCGAGTGAGAAATCACGCCTTGTTTTAAATGGATTGCAGGAATTTTATATTCAAAAAGAGGAATCTTTTTTATAAGCCGTGTCCTGGAAATTTTACAATTTGCATGCTTGCAACAACTCTAGTGCATTCATTTGATTTGGAATGTTTTGTGTCCATTGGTGATTGCTTGTAAACCTTATATATATACGGTTTGTGAAGCATGTGCAAATTGCTGACATTGAATTTTTGTAAATAATCAGGTATAATGTGTATTGCCTACATCAGTATAGATGCACGATTTTGGCTAAATTTAGAATGAAACTAAGAGTGAAAAGCATACACCTAGTATTTTTAATTTACAATTTGTGTTATCTTAGTGTTTGCATTTTGTCATAAAGTCTGCAGTCATTATTTTGTCCAAAACAGTAATTTTCAACTGTTGCTTACCAAGTGTGTTCTTTGGGTCTGCAAATACAATACGGTACCATTTTGATTTGCTTCTTACTATGACTGACCAGTAACTAAGCTATCTTGTTATATTGTGTGTTGATCATTATTTCTTGCCTACCTTTCTGCCGTTTTCGTGTGTGTCAAGTGTTTATGACGCTTTTCGAATTACTTCAACCTAATTCATGAATGTTGCGTTGACGTAACGACCAACGCCGCCTTAGCGTAGTGGCTCGTTACCTGAATGACTTTGTCACTAATCTGTCTTCCTGTACTTATTCTCGTACCCCGTTGCTTTATAAAGAACAGGAGGAAATTGAGAGTTAAAAAATAGTTTTGTCTACAAAGTTCAGCTAAAATACGTGGGATTATTTTGCTTACAGTTGCATACATGTCTTTCATTTTATCAAATCAAACATGAAAGGTTATTCAAACCATGTTCGCAAATTGCTGTTAAAATTAAGCCTACCTGCTACGTTTAATCATTACCAGTTGATTAACGTTGATTATTACGATACGTATGTGATGTTAGTATTGGCATCTAGAGATGTTAAAACATGTTTAGTCCCCCTTTGTTGTTTGCGTTTTTCGGAGCACGACATTTGGGCCCAAAAACGCAGGGTATACCAAGTAAGTGTCCTCAGTACGGAGCCAGGCAATGTAAGCGCTTTTCCGAGCATGGTGTATTCTGTTGGGTGCCAACGTCGTTACGACAGGTACGGTATAATTTAACACAGAACGGCGTCATTCAGATTGGAGTCATTTGAACCGCGTCATAAAGTCGTGGGCGTGTCCACTGTCCATGGGTCAGATTGTCAAATCTTCCAGTTTGTTCATGATAAGACAATGGCGAATGTTCTTAGTGCGTGTAGTTGGTTTTTGGATTTGCTACATATAATACTATATTTGGTCCTGCTTTTGGTTTATTATTGAAATTGTTTGAACAAGTCGTATTAAACTGTTTGTGACAATTTATTTTGGTCATTGTCGACTGCAGCTGCAAGCAGAAATACTCCAAGATTTTAATACGAATATGGAGTTCATAAAGGTTCATAAAGGAAAACTCGTTGTGAGCAGCAGCTGTACAGGCGACTTAACAAAACTTACATTCTCGTTCAAACGAAAAACAAGTTACAGAAAAATAGTGTTTTGCTTTAATCATTTACAAAATGTTTTTACTTATTTTTCATAATGTAGTTTTGCATTTCTTTCACACAAAATATTTGTGTATTTCGTCATTGATATACAATTGGGGTTTGTATAGGAATTTTCTGGAAGTATTAAGTGCAATGCCTTACTATGTGGGAGTGGATGTTGGAACAGCAGGTGTACGAGCAGCTCTTGTTAATTCTGGTGGTGTCATTAAAGAAATGGCCGAAGGAGGGATATATATAAATAATTTCGAATCAAACTTTTATGAACAATCTTCTGAAGAAATATGGCTGACATGCTGTGAGCTCATAAAGGTTTGAACATTTTTAGGATTATTTTTTGCTCTACTAGATCGACAATTACGCAATTCTGCAAAACAGCTGATTTACATTGTTATGTAAAATATGTTTTTTTGTAAAAAACATAACCTAAGTGACGAGTTTGTAACTTAGATTTAGTGTGCAATTTACTCCATAGCGCAGTATAAAAACAGCCGACCTTACTCAGGAAAAACAGCAAGGTCGAGCAATAGTAGCCCAATCCTTAGTGCGTACAGTTGAATAATGAATAGTTTCCAATTCGACGCACGCAGTGGATGGAATAGTTTTCGGGAAATGAAAGCTTCACGCTGCCAATCTCGGTGACTTGATTCTGGGTCAGTGGTGCAAACTCTCTGTAAGCGGTTTATGTAAAACTGTCAGGATTAGGTCCGCCCAACCGAAATGATTTTGCCAAGAAAGGCCGTGATATGGCTCACCTGCCTACTCTCTAGATACGAGAAGATAAGGTTATTAATATTATACTAAGCATTCGGTACTAAGGAGAGTAGGGTGGCCAGTTCCTTTCGGCCGCCTTTTCTGCAGCAATTATGCCCACCCAATTTATTACACCCTAGGTAGAGGTGAGCGGTGTTTTCGAAAAACAGCTTAAGCATGCAGTCGAACCAGGTTTGCATACTTGGAAAGCCAACGCCTTAACCGTTGCGTCGGATTATTCCGCTCCAACGTGCACTAATGAGGGACGACACCATCTGCGGCAAGAAAGTACAAATCGCGGATCACATCATTTGCTATTACGCCTTCCAATATGCGTCAAACTGTGTACATGGTCTGCGTGAACTGGATGATCAATCAATACAACAACTGCTTGCCATTTGCCCTAACATATAGCTCGACTGACCGCCATTACTCGAGGGTGATAAAAGGCAGAACACTTCGATTCTTGGAAAAATCTTCACTTTTATACCAATAGCCAATCACGCTTTACCGAAGTTGATCCTAACTCGATAAATCAACCCAATTGATGCAAACGCGGTCTCCACAACTTATGATTGGTATTTTTTTAACAGAAAGTCACGAAGAATGTCAGCGCGAAGGAAATTCACGGCATTGGATTTGATGCAACTTGTTCCTTGGTGGTTTTGAATGAAGACTTTTCTCCAGTTCCAGTAAATTCCACCAGTAATTTGTTCAAATCTTTGTTTTGTGAAGCTTAAATTTTGTTGAGTGCAGTGCACGGTCAAACTGTCGTGAGCATGTTCTAGTTTTTTTCTGCATACCTCCTTCTAGACCCAGGCTCTATGACACTCATATTTTTCGCTTTGATCATCAGAAATAAATCTTTAACTGTTTTTTTTTGTTCAAGGTAAAACGGACAAATGCTTTAATGTCATGATGTGGATGGATCATAGAGCAAAGGTTGAAGCAGATTTTATAAATTCTACAGGCCATGAAGTGCTCAAGTACGTTGGTGGAAAGATGTCTTTAGAAATGCAACCACCTAAATTATTATGGCTAAAACAGGTAGCGTGGACAGTTGTACACTGTAGCCTACAGGGACTGTGTGGCAGAGATTCATGCCCTTTCTGACGCACATGTATAGCTAACTATCCAATATTTAGCGTATGACATTCATTCTTGTTCATATATAGGTCTATGTTCTTTTGAAAGGTTCATGGATTGATTCGACGCATCATTTTACAATAGGAACTGTAATTTTTCTGCAAGTGGGACGGAAATATAAACGAGAGTATGCTTTAAAACAGGGGTGACGAACCTTTTTGCGGTCGCGGGCCACTTTGTCAATTACACATGAGTTATCGGGCCACACAATTTTTTAATCGTAACCTACTATGAAATCTTTTAGAAGCGACTCAAGATATTATTCATGAAAAGTAACAAACGGCAGATGAAAGCAATAAAACCCACACAGTTGAAATTATCTTACGCATAATCGAAACATACAACAGTAAAAAATAAAAACAAATCAACTTGAGCAAAAAGGATAGAGCAACAGCACTTGCACTGATAATTGCACTGATAAGCGATTGTCAAATTGTTTTGCGGGCCGCACAAAATTCTTTGACGGGCCGCATGCGGCCCGCACCTCTGCTTTAAAACGTTTCATCTTTCGCATGAGAGGTTTTTCGACGGTTTGGTATAAAGTCAGCTCATGCTTTGCTTCATCGTTTGCCAGTGAAAAGTTTGAATTTTTAAAATAAGGCTTATTTGAATAACTAATTTTTATTGGCCGCGTAAATTTCTTTGAATACATGGTAATCGGAAGCTGTTGTTACTGGCCCGACTATTTGATACTTCAAATAATTACTGTTTTTCTGCATGTTTTATCTCCACAGCATTTGCCGCAACAATGGAAAAAAGCTTACCATTTTTTTGACCTGTCAGACTTTCTAACGTTTAAAGCCACATCATGTTTGTCTCGATCTCTTTGCTCTATTACGTGCAAATGGGCGTATTCTGCTAAAAACGGCTGGAGTAAAGACTTTTGGCAGAAGATCGGCTTGAGCGAATTAACTGACAATAACTTTGCAAAGATTGGTAAATATGTGACGTAGCCTAAACGTGGTGACTGCTCAGCTTCGTACTTTTCATTTTATTTTAACGTTGGTGTAATTTAAATACTGTGTTATTAGTAATTTAAGTACCAATTCCTATTGCAAGAACTTCGTGAGAAGATGGTGAATTTTCATTGATCAAAAATTCCAATGCTGATATTAATTATCCAATCCTAATGAACAACCGCAACTTCCGCATGTCAGAAGGTTTTGTAAATAAATCTCAGTTTGATTTTTTAAGAAGATGCTAAGCTAAGGTGTATCAATTTTGCTTTCAGGCAATCATGCAGTCGATCCTGGCTCGCCTGTGGGGAATGGTCTGACAGAAGAAGCGAGCCGGATGATGAACTTGTGTCCAGGCACTGCAGTTGGAGCTGGTCTAATAGATGCCCATTGTGGTAGGTGACGATATAAGCAGTGAGTGGCTTTGGTGATGCGATAGTGTCCCAGACGGCGAAAAAGTTGTATTGTTTTACACCATTTCAACGTTGCTAAACAATTTTCGTTGGCTGGATTAGCCTGAGATTCCGATATTATAGCATATACTCAAGCAACAAGCTCAAATAAAGCAGCATATCGGGAAACCGCATAGCAATGCCGGAGGCTCCGCTTGTGCGACGCTTACGATTTTTATCTCGTAATTTATTTCTCTCCTCGTCTTAATATCTCTTGAGTTATCTTCATCGGTCACATATTCGCTGCTTATGGGTAGTGAAGGGATTCGGCCCCAGGATAAGTATTTCGTACGGCTAAATTTTTGTAACTGTTATCTGCATATAATAGACCTATGCATAAAATAATCCTGATGAGGAAGGCATGACAGCGGGAAAAAATCGTTTATATTTGTTTGTATAGTTTTTATGCTGAACTAAAACAATCCAAAACCCTGTTATGTAATTGGTTTAATATGCTCGTGACACAGCATTACTAAACTCTTTGCCAAGGTCTCATTGTTAAGAATTGAAATGATTTGATAAAATTTGGCAGGTGGTGTTGGTATGATCGAGTGTGACGTGGAGGGATTGCAAGTACCTTGCGTCGGAAAACCGATTACAGAACGTATTGCTTTCATTTGTGGAACATCGTCGTGCCACATGGCTGTGAGTGGAATACACTGATTGGACCTATTTGATCAGTTAAACCTTGATTACACAAGCCAATAGAGGGCCAATCACAAGGACATGGGTCACTGAACTTTGTAAAAACTTAAATTCTTTTCAAATGCTTACTTAATGTATACAACCTGAAATGTTTGCCGTTTCTAATCAACGATTTGCGCTTTTTCAGTTGAGTGAAAATCCGTTGTTTGTACCAGGAGTCTGGGGACCGTATTTCTCAGCAATGATTCCCGACTATTGGCTTAATGAAGGCGGACAAAGTGCAACCGGCAGCGTGGTATGAAGTCTTCTGATTTTTAACTTTGTATAAAAAGATAAAAGACTTATAGGCATGCTAGTGAGTGCTCAGCTTTGTGCTGACATTCCCGCAGAACTCTATTCCATCAAATGAAATTTGAAAGAAGGAGTTCTTCCGAGCTGTCAGCACTAGGTTGAGCAATGAGCACTCACTGCCGCAGTTAGCATACTTGTATCGCTAACCATATCGGTGTAGCTTTCACGCTAACCGTGAGACTGAGACTTCCACTGACTACCGAACACAAAATTTTTTATTTTTCATTGACATTTCAGATTGATCACGTGGTACAATCACATCCTGCATACGAGCAATTGAAGGAAATCGCGCAATCAAGGTTTGTGATTTCTGCAGAACAATGACATTTTTGTGTCGCAATGTGCATAGTATTTACAGTTGACCAACCGCGCTTTTACTTTCCACAGCAACTGTAACGTTTACGAATGCTTGAACGATTTGGTCGTCAAGCTTTCTGAAGCCGGTAAAGAAAAGGCTGTTGGTTTTGTGACCCGGAACTTTCACGTTGGGCCAGATTATCACGGAAACCGTTCCCCACTTGCCGACCACGCTTTGTGTGGGGCTATTTGTGGCCTCACGTTGGACCAATCTTTGCAAGGCCTCGCGAGGCAATATCTTGCGACCGTTCAAGCCCTAGCTGTGAGTTCGCTAGTTTCAACATATATCTTTTGTGAAACTTCACATTTCTTCCATGAACCGATGTGATGTTCGTCTTTCGTTTCACTAACTCTGTACCAGAGATCGTTGGGAAGAAATTGGTCGCAAACTTTAAGAAACAGAGAAAACATTATCGCGTAACAGACTTTCGTTATTTTAGATAAAAATAAGTTAGAACACACATCTTCTGCGTAATAAAACAACTCGTAGGCTATATGTAAGTGTTGCAAAATATTTATGTCTCTCCCAGAGTGGCTCACGCTACATCGTTGACACTTTGGAGGCAAACGGTCACCACATCAGCACAGTGTTCATGTGCGGTGGGCTCAGCAAGAATCCTCTATATGTTCAAACTCATGCCAATGCTTTAAGTGAGTAGCAAATGTTTTTAATCGTGGATTTCTTTGTTTTAAACACATTTTTTGTAGCATCTGCACTGAACCATTGATTCCATCTTTAATTTTTCGAAAGGTGTTTACACTGTTTATCGTGCCAAACCTTTCAAGATCGGCCTAATAACTTGCTTCGGTCTCAAGCACGTTTTTAACCTTCGCATTTTGTCGCTTCTGTAGACCTTGGTTTTGCTAAACTACCTGTAGAACTAGATCAATGCAGTTACTTGTCCTTGAACCTGTTAAAATATAACATTACGCCAAATTCTTCACCAAATGGCGTTTTTCATGATGGTTCTGACACCATCGTTTCTTTGATGCGCTTAAAGAGATAACGGCAATGCTTTGTTGACTTATTGCAGAAAGACCGATAGTTCTAGGAAGAGAAGCAGAAGCTGTGTTACTTGGAGCAGCTGTTCTGGGCGCGTGTGCTTCGAAAGACTTTTCCTCGTTGCAGGTACAGTATGCACGCACTCATATCCTTCTCACCGTACGCTTTGAAGTAACTTTGCAGGTGAAATATAAAAATACCATTTCACTTGCAAATTTATCTGAATTGGCTTCCAGAACAATTATTCCTGACCTGTTGTTTAAGCATTTTTCTTTCATTAAGAGTGGCGTCATTTTCAACTTTTTGTTTAAAACTGCTGGTCAGAAAACTGACTTGTATTATGACTTCTTCTCAAGGTTGCCATGGCAACGATGTGCAAGCCGGGCAAAGTGGTTCAACCAGTCACTGAAACTTTTCCTTTCTACGACAAGAAGCACCAAGTATTTTTGGCCATGATAAAGCATCAAGTTCAATACAGAAATATCATGATGGAATAATTATTAATCGAGATGTTGTTTTTATAATTGTTTATTGTCATTCAATCATGGGGAAAATATAATTTTGAACACGACAGAAACAAATACTCCGATGGTGATATTCTGCAACAAATAGCACAATACTTTTCCTCCATGAAAATATAGCCAATACAAATTTGTGTTGCGAGGTAGATACAATGGACACATGTACTGCACAACATCAACAAGCTTAGCATAATGCATTCACATTGAGACGTGTAAAACGGTGTTTATTTGTAAAATATCTTACAAGCAGGCAACTTCCAGTAGATATCCACAAGCAAACAGTATAAATGGCCGCAATTGAGCGGTTAAATTGCATAATCATTGAGCATTTTTATTGACGAATAACCATAATGGGAAGCACTCGGCTAAAACAAGTCATGTTTACATTGATTCAACGTCTGTAAAAATGAGCAAAAAAATGCAAAAATGACGGATTTTGCTGTTTGGATAGCTTATAAAGGCGTGATTGCACGTGTTTGTTTACGTTAGCACAAAATGAGCATTAAGGTGAATATTCACTGAACTTCCCTTATAGCAAATCAGTTGTTTTTTACAGTGATTCAACGTCTGCAGACGACTGATTTCCTGTCTGGGCTTGTAGTAAAAATTTTGCAATTACCTTTTGTCCCGTTACTACAAAATATTTTGTCGACAATGTAATACAGTAGTATGCTACCTGTGAGCATAAAATGACACAACAGCCTTTACCTATAACACCGTTTGTAGACACCAATAGACTGTGTATATCACAGGACAAACAAAACAGTAGACTGAGACGAAAATACAGAACTCAATTTTTCACATTTAAAAGGCCACAGGCAAATCTGTTCGTAAAACCTTAAAATTAAACTCCGATTAGAGTATACGAGGCAATTAAATAAGCCAAGCATTCACGTAAAACATGTTTAAGCAAGTTAAATCAATCTGAATTCGAAATAAAACAGCAGGCTAAAAAACTGCAAGCCTAATAGAATCCTTGCCCGTATTATGTTATTTCGAAGTTTCGCATCAGAGTTGGCGAAACTTTCTACACACTGTGGACCCTAAGCGCAATGTATAAAAGCAGTTAAACTTTTAAAAGTTGTTTACAAATTATACACAAGCAGGAAATTACTCCAAACGTAGGTCCGGTGAAACGAAGTAAAAAGGCGAGAAATCAAAACCACAACATATGCAATGGACAAATCATGAAAGAGCACTCTTTAAGAGCTTTACCAGACAAGGTAAATAAGATGAATGGTGGTTCCTTCGGAAGATACGTTTGTTGCAGCGGCTAACAGCTACAGCTTTATAAGGAAGGAGAAATGAGAAACTGCAGAACAAAGTTTGATAGTCCCACACCAATGATGAGCGTATGAGCTACCCCGGCACACCACGACAGCCTACCTTGTGATTTTAACATAAGAATATGTACTAGGGAAGGCAAACAAAATACATACACGAGCCCGCACAACGATCCGCTGTATCTGCAATAGAAATATCATTGAAGTTGCTACAGGATTAAACATAGCCTAAACTTAGAAAATATAATATAGCTAATTACAACACCCAGTTCAGATCAATTTGAAAAGTGACGTCACTGGATTTAAGAAAAGTAAAACTGGTGGTCAAGAAGTTCAGTTGGACTCTGTCTACCTGTTCATAGGTGATCGCCAACAATGAAGATAGCCTACATACCTTATGATGTCACCGATGTGAGGGTAAAACGTGGCGATGAGCACGCACAATGTCAAGATGGAAATGTTCACTATAACCACGTGGACTCTCCTGAATAAAACGTTTCAAAGTTTAAAAATGTTCAGCTAATTACCACAACATGAATTCTTATAAAATGGCCCATTTGATGAAATAGCATAAGAGTGAAGCAATAACGAAAAGCGTCACCAAAGCATCTGTGATTCAGACTTTAAGTTGAAGAAACTTGCTTAGAAAAAACAACGCGAAACAGAATAACACCAAGAACTAAAGCTCTAGTCTATTGGGTCATTCCAAAGCCTACTAAACAATATCAAGCCAATTCACCAATCCTTTCAGAATGAAACTAAGTTTATTACAAAAAGTTCAAAATTAGTACCGTACTGAGATCTGTCGAGCGGTTCAAATTTGGTAAATACCAGAAGCTTTTGTAACACTTTGAAGCAATTCGAAAGCACAATACTGTATAGTGCTAACCCATCCACCAGCTATGAAAGAAGGCAAAACACAACCCACATAATGATCATGTGGTTCACTAAAGCAATACGGTATTAATTGCAGTGCAAGTTTATAAAAAAACAACTACAATATTATAAACGCAGTCAGCAGGTCAGTAGCAGGACTAATGTGGACTAAGGTCATAGCCGCAGGATTATTGCTTATTGCAGCAACGTATCGATCACATACCCCGGCCATGCGGTGTTGAAAAGTGCATACAAGGCATTTACACGAAACATGTAGGAAAGCAAGGGAAACACCGTCAGCATTTGAAACAATAGAAAGAATCTGGCAACTGTGGCAAATACATCTGACGTGGATAGGTTGTTCAGAAGATTCTGCAAAGCAATCGCTTTTTGAGTAAAAGTAGAATGATTAAATCGCCTCTGCGTGCCATATAAGAAAATCACACAACGGGAAAGCTTCACAGGGCTGGCTGATTTACGTCATCAATCAAATTATCTTCAGTTTTGAAAAAAAAAAACTTCTGCCGTGTTCTCACTTTCTAAAAATGTTTAACATAGCCTCTGTTTATTAGAGAGTTTGAAGAAAAGCGTATCTGTGCTATTAATACTACCTCTGACATATCTCTGAAATACAGAAATTCGATAAAAAAAAACAACTATTTTCATGGCAAGAATATTCAATGCAACTACTTACAGATGATATGCACGATTTTGGAAGTGGAAAGGATCCATAGAACAAAACGCCCACTGTTAGGTAGGTAAAAGCAACTAATATGTAGCCCAAGCTCAAGTCGCGCACATTGTGTTCCGGATATTCATTGTTTCTCAGAATGGTGATGACGGCACTGAAGTTGAATACCATGAACGTTTTGTAAACAAAGAAACAGAACCATTGTGATTTGAAACCAGTAAAGTTAACTATTTCAGTTTTATGCTCGGATTGATGTGGTACACTAAGGTTTGAATTAGGCAATGAGCATGCAAGCAGCAAAGTGTATAAAAAAATCATTCGATATTTCATTGACTAAGTTTTTGACTTGTAACTATGGGATGTTAAATAACACCTTACCTGTGAAGAAAAAAAGCCAATGACAGCATCCCGGTAAGAGCAGGAAAAGTCATTCGAAATTCCGGCAATTGAAAACCGGATGGATCCGGTTTTAAGTCATATTCAAAATTCCACCCCCAAGTGGCAGCTTTTGTGATAACAAAGGCAAAGATGAAAAATACCGATAAAGTTCCTGAAAAAAAAAATGAAGTGGTTTGTAATATGCAATAATAATTACATGCAATTCAAATAAATAGCAAACAATCTAAGTTCCCAGCTCTAATAGTTAGAGAGTCTAACAGACTTCAATCACACGATCGAGGAAAAGATTTGACAATTGGAATTAGTAATTTTTGTTCTGATCAAGTTTTTTTTTGACGACGTTTTGGGCTATGGACTCTTGAAAACCCCAACAATCACTTTGTATGTGAATTACAATACAAAGTTTCTTCTCGCAAATTTCATACAGCAAGACAAAGATAGAAGCAGAGAAATAAATAAGATGGATCTTTTAGTGTAAAAAAAATCGCTGTCTGAGTTGGTGACAGACCTGGCACCTGGGCAAGGCGGCACAGTCACTCCTTAATTTCGCCTTGCAGTAAAATTGCGGGATAGTTATTAGTTACACTTTATTAGTGGCATCCACAAGCGGTGTTATTTAGGCCGTTAAAAAGAGAACGGGGAAAAATTTTTGAATGGCTTCTTGTGCTTACTAGGACGTGACTAACTCGATAGGAAGCAATAGTTGCGGCTACCCTGGTTCTTGGATTTGGTGAAGACTGACTTCCGTGCTGCAAGCTGTGCCAAATTTCAAACCTCGTACTTTTGTGACTCGTGACGTGGTTTTACGGGAATCCCATCTCGTATCACCCGAGTGCCTTTTTTAAATGTCGCTACTGATGTGTTTCTTAGCCAGCATCTTCCTTGCGTTTTACACATGGTTTCAAATCACACAAACAGGTTATCAATGAGAGGTGACAAAAATTATTACCTTTCTTTCGTTAATCTACTAATTCCAATTTGTCAAGCTTTTTTTTACTTGAAAGTTTCTCTGACAATAAAGTGGAAAAGTTCTTCGCTTACCGAAGCAGTTAAATTTGGTGAAAATCGTCGGAGATTTGAAGTTGAGTAGTGGAAATACTATCAAGGCAAGATACAGTGGTACTGTTCCATCCAAAGTCCAGGCAGGAGAAAAGCTTTCTTCCTTGGAGCTGTCCAAATTGAAAGTGTAATTGAGCGAGCCATTGTGCGGAATAGTGGTTGGACACAGAACTTCATCGGAGCGTGTCGCGTTCTCAAGACCTGTAGCTCTATCTGAAATAATTCAAATATCAATCGATTTTAAAATGGATTTATCAATTGTTGTATTTGTGTAAACAATGATTTTGCTGTTCTTCTTTGTTCGTTGGCCTGCTGGCTGGTGTGTCGCATATTTATGTATTTTCCTATTACCGTGTGCATTAACCACGAAACACAAGTATTTGTGATGCAATAAATATGTATTGACACTGGCGCTTTTGATGCCTCTGATAAGCATTTATCCTCACAAATCATTGTAACATACGAACAGGGAGAATCAATGTAAAGCTTCCCTTTGTTATCTGGATTGTTTCTTTAACTCACCATGAACAAATACTCCGCAAGTATAAAGAAAGTTACTCATTAAAACCCAGTAAACCATCATTCCCCCAAGAAATGCGACGAGACAAAAGGTAACGGCAACCCATTCCCCAACACTGCCGAGATAATACTTGCACACGTCGGAAAATTCAAACACTTCAAAATCTGTAATAGAAAATTATATCATATATTTACTGCAAATTTTACACGTAGCAGACGTTTGCAAACGCGCAATCACTGTAAAAAGGACGTATTTTAATATATGGGATTGCAGTTGACCCTCTCACAGCAAGATACTCTCGTACGTTTTTTGAAGAAGACACTTCTCAGTGAGTGAGTTCAGTGAGTTTTGCAAAACAAGGCTGACGTGCAGTCTGGGTTACGCTGAGCGGACTTTTCCTTGACCAATCTATTAAAACGGTCCACGCATTGCCACCTACAGCAACTAAGTAAACGAACTAAATCTGAAACGCACTTAGTTTCTTCACAACGTTTGCAATTGCACAAGAATAAAAACGTTACACAACAAAAACACGCAATGAAATTGCAGATCACAACTTTCAGCAACAACTTCCGAAGTTAAGTTTGACGTGTCATAAACATTGAGCACAATTACACAAATTAACATTGGACTACAGTATACAAAAAACAACATTTTTACAGGCAGTTTGCATATAACATAAAGAGAACTACCAAGGTCCAGACACCTTTACCTAAAGAATCTTTTGACAGCAGAACGCGATATGCCGTATACAGCGTTAGAGCACCCAGGGATAATATCAACAACACACCAAGGGTAAAACCGGCCTGGCTCACCCCCCATGGCATTGAAAGTAAGGAGGTCCCCATCATAGTGTTCCAAATAGCAAATCTATATTGAAAATATGTCAGTAAATGATCCGCGCTGTGCAAAAAAACAATAAACCAATTACCTTGCTTTCCAGAAAGATTGAGATTGGCGTTTATTTTTCTTGCGAGTGTAAATACACACATTCAAAGCAAAGTCAAATAATACAAACAATCATATAGAATGTGTGGATACTGCAACGGGTGGCTGCGAAGTGACCTGAAAGGTTTTCTAGTCAAGCAGCCACCCAGCAAAGTTCCAAAAAGAGAAAAATTTAAACGTTTATTTGCTTGGCACCACGTATGAAAGAGAGATGAGTTTGTAAACTTGGAACTGATCAATTGCAAGCAGTTTAAAAAAACAATACCAACAATCCAACATTAAACAACCTTTCCATCAAAATCTTGCACATTTTCATGACCTGAACGAAATTCAAACTTGATTCTACAGTTTATAAGTGAAAAGAAGAGTTCAACTTTTAGTTCACAAGTCCACAAGAGTTGATCAAGAAACGACGACTTACATTGTGACTATGCTACTTTGCTTTTCTGTCGGTTTAGCAGGAATCACATAGAACAGCCATGATGGCAACACATGGTCAGGAATCCGCTGCAAAAACTTTCAGCTATTATATGTAAACTCTGAAAATTTACTTGAAATGTTAGCTGAACACCATTCCACAAATCATGCACAGTATGCAAAAACACTGCATAGTAGCAACCCAGGCAGCAAATCAATCATTTTTGGATTGATTCAACGTTTTTAGATGTTAAATCAATGTAAAAAACAGTTGTTTTGCTGTCTGGTAACTAGCATCTGTAGCATGTAGGTCGCTATGGTATATGCAATGAAGTTTACAACCTCTGATTAACCAATTCTTTATCGTTATATTCACTGACATTGTATTCCTCTAATAGACTTTTTAGCACTTACTTTATAAATACTCTTAATTTAAAAAAAAAAATTGTTTGAGTGTATGTATTTTTTGAATTTTTAATATCCTTTTGGTATTAATTGCCACTGGTAATATATTATAATACCGTACATTTAACTGATTTAATCTCAGACAAAACCATACCATTCTTTCATCAGAGTGATGAGTTAGTCTGCTGTAGTATTTTTGTCGATTGTGCATTATAGAGAGACCAGGCAAATCCTCATGAGTAACAGACATTCTTTGGGATGTTTCTTTGGGAACCTCACTAGCCAAGGAACCGGTGTTTATGCCAACTAGATTCTCTGGAAAATATATATATATTGGGATCGTGGAAATATGAAAGTGTACATTAATCACAAATCACATATTCTATCAAAACAACATTTACGAAAACATATATAATAATAACTGAGTGTATAACAATTTTAAGTGGTTTTAAACAGCATGCAAAAAGCTTTGTAGTTTAAAAGTCAGTTAAAACTTTAAACGTCAACAATAATGCGTGTTTAGCAGACGTGCATTGCTCTTAGTGCTTTACTTAGCAAACAGGCATAACCAAGTATATTAATAGTATTGGTCAACTTGTTAATCATTTAACCAATATGCAATTATCCAAATCTTTGATTTACAGATGTGCTAGATACAATCATTTTCAAACAAGGAACTTCCTTTGGGACAGTAAAAAATCTGCAGTTTAAAAAAATAAACTAAATTAATGATACAGCCTAATGCGGCCAGATATCAATCAAAAATACATTTTTTTGTTGTCAGCACTCTGCAGTGGATATATATACGTTTAAATGTTGAAAATTTTGAAGATCTGCACTAGTTTGAACTCACACATCCTTTTCCTGAGCAGATTTTGAAAACTAAAATGACTAACAATCAAAACAATACGGAAAATTAGATGATATAGTAGAATTGGGCTATAGTGACATGTTTTCAAAGTTCCCTTTAGGTGTCAGTACAGGCAAATTCTATTCTACTGTACTTAAATCGCACTTTTCTCTGCAGCCTCTTTAATTATTGAAAGCGATAATTATGAGGGATAGTGTGATATTGTGACAGCAACATAACAGGCGATAGGTTATGTTTTTTTTTTTTGCTGAGACTTTTCGGTCATTTGCCCGAAATGACTTGAAAAAATTCGGTCAATTTTTATTTATTTTGGTCGTTTTTTTCTGATGAAAATATTTCCTTTCAAGTAACTGAGTGATACGAACCAAAATTTGCACTTCCTGACTAGCTACATTAAGTTTTGCTGAGAAACGTTGTCGTGTTTTATCTGAAAAGAGAATTGACTATATATTTTTTTGGACATTTTGACCGAATTGACTATATTTTGTTCGGACATTTTGCTAAAAAATCGGTCAATGACTGATAAATGACCGAAAAAAAAAACCTAGATGTAAATTATGTTCTTCTTTTGCAGCATGAGTTTCCTATTCTTGTATTTCAAACAAAAAAATTATGCTGCAACAATTGAACTCGATGAACAGTTTGCGCTGCATGTTTTACACATTCTACAGCATTTATGCGATGACAGAATAGAAGTTTACATAAATTCTATGCAAATAACCAATACTTTTTCTTCATTTATCATTACACAAAACTAAAGATTTAGGAATAAATTCATTGGACTATTAATACAACCAAAATGGAAGACAGGATCACACACCAGTACTATTGCTGTTTTCACTTTCATAAAACCTGGGATGCATAAGTGGCATTCTAGATCTTGAAATTGCTTTTCGAAGAGGTGCTATTACTTCTCCTTCACTGACAGAAATTACTTCTGCACCAACACTGTAATCAGAAAGTAAAATTGTGATCAAAAGCAATATATGTGACTAATATAACTTGTCACAACTGTAACACTCAATAACTTTAAATTTCAGACATCATGTTGTAATGACTAACTATGTGTTCGAAATATCTATGAGTACTGAGTAGGCTACCATTAGTTACAGGATAATCAAAAACATATATTGTGCATATCTTTTAACATACCTTTTAGACATGCGTGTGACATCAGTTGGAGTGAATGACAATGCAGGAGGATCAATACATGATGTTGACAATACAGCCCATTCATTATCACACTGTTCAACATTTGAATTTGACATTATTCCTTCTTTCAGGAAACTTTTTAATCAACTATATTGCTATGGATGGAATTACAACTTCCAAGAATCGTTGCCCAATAACGATGTTAGCAAATCTTGTTTAGTTCAATGCACATTTATGTCATATTTTTTCACATCTATTAATTATATAAAGCTATGGGTTGCATCTGTACCATATGCATAAATTTGATTATACAAAGCGTTCATTCACTCCAACAAAGTTACTCCAGTAGGAAGCTTACATAACCAAAACTGCAAAAATTACCATAGCCATTAACCTAAAAGAAGTGGCTATTTTTCCACACTTAATGCCATGGTTACCATCAGGTGTTGCCAGAGTTAGGATTGAAGTTAGGAAAGGTTGAAGTTAGGAATAAGATGAGGGTTTGATCTTTGCCCAGGACTAAAAAAATTTCCAAAATACAAGTTTTTGTTTTCAACAGCTTTAAACTTTTCTCAAATTAGGGCAGCATTACTTATCTGGCAACACTATTGAGGCTATTATTACACTATATAGTGTAAATATAGCCACAGCCAACCTAAAAACCAAATGTGTTTTCACTTTCTTTAGAAATCAATCTATAATCTACAAACCATGAATTCAATAAAAAAATTTGAAAACCTCTTAACCACTCTGCATGCTCAATCGCAAAGAATGTATCCCACTTCAATTTCATCAAAATTAAGTTGTATCGATACGGTTATCCAGTAGCGTAGCCAGGAATTTTGAAAGGGGGGTTTTGACGACCCAGCGGCGGGGGGTCTGGGGGGCCTCCCCCAGAAAATTTTGAAGGGTATGAATATTCCTGTAAAATGGTGCTGTCCAGTGGCATAGCAAAAGGATAAGGTCATGTTTTTTTCGGCTTTTTTCGGAAATAAAGCTAAGTCTCTATGTTTTCTTGTTGCTAATTCCTGGCTGAGATGTTTGAATATTTGGCATTGGCAAAACTCGCTCTTTTAATGCAGTTTTGTATAAAACTAGGCAATTTTTTTTAGACTGAAAGCATCATTCTCAATATCGTGACGTCACACGCGTGCCAAAAGGGGGGTTGTGACCCCCAAAACCCCCCCCTTGGTTACGCCACTGCGGTTATCGGTTAGGTATGTTGTCACCAGTCCGGATAAAAGGATTTCTGCAAAACCTGAAAGTTCATTGTTGACTCTTGAGCTGTGATGCCAGATTAAATTCAATTTATTTTTTCTTTGTCAGATTGTCAGAAAACAACAGCAATGATAAAGTTACAAATAGTGAACAGAAACAAAACCAACAAATGGAAAAGGGGGCAAAAATGCAAACCATAGAAGTTTAAAACGTGCATGCGATGCAGATTTAAAGATTACGTAGATGAAAGTAAATTGAGCACGGCCACCAAACCTAACAATTTAAAATAGAGGTTTCTTTTTGTTTTATTTGTTTTATTATCTTTATCCTGCATTGCGGGAAAGCGGACTTGAGCGCTAAGCATCGGTGTAGGCTACGCCTTCCGACGTACACCTGACCCATGCTGCAGCCGACTGCAATGTCTGTTTCCGGTTGTCTACTCTACTTATGACTTATTTGGTACTACCCATTACTCGAAATCGATCACTGGGTAGAGGCAATTATCGTAAAGTTTCTTGCCCAGAGAAACAACAACAAGTGCGGGTGGCTGGAGTCGAACATGCAGGCTCTCGACTCCGAGCCCAACGCGCCAACCACTCGGCCACTGCTGCGAATATGAAATATAGTGAATATGAAAACAAGCCCAAAACAGGCTAATCAACACAAAAACAAGCCCAATAATTTGCAACCAATACCAATCAATAATAAGCACGCAGTCTGATGGTTGGCACTGGTTTGACTCTCAGGGTGTGCGCTTGAGCAACACACGTTCAGGACTGCTCTCCATTCAGCGGCACCTAATGGGGGAAATAATTACCCAGCAACTAGGCTTCAACAATCGGAAAACTTCACTCTGTCAATCTCTGTAACCGGCTTCTACAAGTATGCAAAACAACCAGGAATAACCTATCAAGGCTTAGTCAGTCCGAGGCTAAAGATTCAAAACCAAACCAGTTCAAAATTTTGAAGGCAATTTTTGAAGTCCATAACTCCATAGCCTATACTTCACGTTTATTTCAGAAACAACATTTCAGCAGGCCAGCGATTCTCCATTAAGTACCAATTCAGTATGTTTTTATTAAAAATGCATGGAGAATCAGTATAGAGCTCTATAGGCTACTTATGGCATAGCCTATGTATTTCACTCTACTACTTTAGAGCATCATTAGTGTCTTTACTGCCTTATTCAAATAGAATTGACTAAGAAGCAGCAGGCCAGAGATTCTCCATCAAGTAGGCTATCAATTCAGTATTTTATTATTAAAATTGCATGGAGACTCACTGACTCAGCAGAGCGCTATTTATGGCATATGCATTTCGGTCTACTACTGTAGAGCATCAGAAGTGCCTTATTCAAATGACCGATTTGACGTCATAATATTGCGTTTTGCTAAAACGGAGAAAATTGATTGATTGAATTTTTATCTTCGGACTGAAAAAGATTCTTGCAGAGCTTAATCTTGGCAGTTTTGCATACTTGTAGAGGCATTGAATCACTGACCCAGGCCGGTCACCGAGATTGACAGAGTAAAGTTTCCGACTGTTGAAGTGTGTTGTCGAAGAGTTACTCCATCTGGTCACAGCGGTAAACCATAATCTCTTCGTGGGAAAATTTTAACATAAAGTTCCCGAATCCGTTCGTCTGTAGGCTATATAATGACCGAAGAAACACACACTTGAACTTCTTTTCAAACAGTGTATTTCTGTAAAATTAGCCCGCGGCTATCGAAATGGGGTGCAACGCGATACACCTCTAAAACTGTCACTACGATACAGATTACTTGGATAAAAGACGGAGAATTTGTCCAGCTAGCAAGCACCAAATAAACCAGTTAAATGTGCGACCGACTTCCAACACACAACTTCAAGAATGAATCAGAAAAATTTGTGATAACTCAAAGGCACGCCAGCAGTAGCGCGACGCAACATTTCATGTTTAAACCGGTTTCAACAGGTTTGACACAGGTCTTACGGACGATGGTGCAATTTTGGCTCATGTTTTAGGAATTTCCATGACGTAATATTCAGTAGACCCGAACGGTTTCTACATGACGTTTGACCAGGCGAACAACCGTCTGGAACACCATCCATTAGGTGCCGCTGAATGGAGAGCAGTACTTAACGTGCGTTGCTCAAGCGCAAACCCCGAGAGTCGAACCATACGCCGCTTGAACTTCAAGCTTCCTCGTTTCAGAACAGACGCGCTAACCAACTGACCCATCGAGGCGTCCATTGAAAGTCTATGATTTAAATTGAATTGAAAGCCATCAATTCCTATTGAACAGAGGGTGAAAACTGCGATAAGTTATTGAATGGAAAACGATTTATCAATTATTTTTGTTCACAACACGTAAGTTTTTTTAAGGAACGCAAATATTATCGGAGAAAAACATTTTGCACAAGGTTGAAAACAATGGATATTCATCACGGGTCCCTACACATTTTTAAAAAAGTCTATTTGAAGATATTTAATTTGGCAGCTTTGTTTTATCTGCCAAGATCTGCTAATTCCAATTTCCAAGTGACCAAGCATAAAAAACTTTTTGTACATAAAACTTTAATTGAGTGAGATTGCGCTTTCCAACTAACTATAAATTAACCTCCTAATATTGTTGGATAACTGCTAGTCAGGGTTGCCAGATGGCCTTTTTTTAGGCCAAATTCCAGAAAACTGGCCTTTTTAAATTGCAGTTGGCCTAAAAAAATTGATGCAAATAAGGCCAGAAAATCTGGCCTTATTTGGCCCTTTTTATGGCTGCAAATTTTGACCGGTTTAGAAAGTATTATTTTAAGGAAATTCAATTTCAATTGTAATATTTTATAATTATTTTATAATTGTCGCTTCTACCTTTTTCTAGACCTCTGCTATGTTTGTCATATATTGTTTTTTTTTCGTTGTGATGGTCAGAAATAAAAACAAACTGAACTGAATATAAAAGTATCACTTATCATCACTTAGAGCCTGACCTATATTCGTTTTAATTTTAATTAGTGAGTAGAGACATACCGGTAGGTAAAGAGTAGAGAATGTGTTAGCGGTGGACAGGGCGGTTCTATTAAGTTGCACCTGCCGTAAACCGTAAAGTATACACTTGCCTTGTTTGTTAATGTGATGTGTTTGCATTCCATTTGTGCAATCTTGTCGTATTTCGTTTGCTGCTAAATAATTTCGAAACCGAGTATTAGTTTTAGTTCTTATGACATCTTAAACGTATTGATTTCGTACTGGGTTGGTCTGCGAATAAGTTTATTATAAAAGCCTACGACAACACATTTTACTGATTGTTGAACACTCCACGTTTACTTCTGATCCGGTTTGCAATACGCAAAATGCTACAGAACGACAGGGAATCTTTGCATTCGTTTATTTTTGATTTATTAGATTTGTGGTTTTAAACTTCTATACATCAAATAAGTTTTGATGTGAGTGTAGGCTATATTTTATATTGTTATTGCGAAATTGAATTTTATACATTCTTTAGTTGATACAAACAGTGTTTTATTTTAATAATTCTTCTGTAGTCATGTATAGCACTGAAAAGAGTTTCCAATCCTGTAGTTGTAGACATCCCTGGTAAATATACTCAATAAGACAAATCCATGCTTATTTCTTAGCTAGATGTTCCGAATTGTGATCGCAGTGTAGGCCTACTGTATGTTATCGCAATGGGCGCAAATAAAAGCATGATAATTATTATTAGAAGTAATAATGGTTTCTAGTTTATCTGCTACTACAGTAATTTTTCATTAATCAAATTATGCAAACGAACCGGTCATTATGCTCTGACAGTGCTAAATTATTATCTGTCATATTTGATCGTAAAATGGCATTTTCAAAAAATTATTTCAATTAAGTTGTTAGCGTTTATTTAGCCTTAGAAGTAAATAAAAATTTGGCTTTTTTTTGGCCTTAATTTATAATGGATTTGGCCTTACTATAGCTTGAGTATCTGGCAACCCTGCTGCTAGTGTATGTTTCAGAAGGCAACCTCGAGCACAAGATTCTTTAGTTTGTGCTGATTTTCTTAGTAGCTGTGCTGTTGCATAAAATCATGAATGAAAATGGAACAATACTTCCCAGTGCAGTGAAAGACAAAGTATGAACATAGAAAACTTTTTTTTTCTTGCATTATCTTGACTTATTTCAGATAATGAATGGAAGTTTGAGTCTTACGTTTTTTAGGCTGAAAAAAACTAAATAAAAGCTTTAGGTGACTTGTAGCCTACTTACATTTGAAACTTTTGATTATTATGACTGACAAAATATAGTTGAAAATTCACTGTTACTCAATCAATGTGAAATGAAATGGCTACAATTTTCTTTATTATTTAGGTTGATGAAGCTGTGCAATTTATCCCAAGTATATCTACATTGGCCACAGGAGAATTAGAGCTCTGGATAAATGCATTGCAGTCGGGAAAGGATGTACGTATGCACAGAGCAATTTTAGATATAGGTTTGGTTGCAGTTAAGTTTTTCTTACCAATTGTCAATGTGTAAAATCGTTTTGCTCCTGATCTACATGGTTTGTTTGTCATTGTATTTTTTTGTAATGTTTTCCCATTCATAAGCTTTACCGGTACTTCTTATGAATAACTATACCACATATATATGACTGGCCATAACACCGCTATATGTCTTATTGTGCATAAAAGCATTGGATTAAATTAATTTTTTTTAACTTTTTCTGAAGGTTCAGTTCAATTTGACATCTGAGAGTGGACTGCTTCAAATTACTTTTGTTGATCCAAATGAGGAGCGACAGCGTTTTGATTCAAATAATGGACGAAATGTTGAAAGCCATAAGGTTGAACAAGTTTTGTGATTTTGACATAATCCAATGCTGTTAATTTTAAAAATAATTTTGATGTACACTTACCGTACTAATGTATATCATCATGTATATACTCATTGTAATGGTATTTTACTGTATTGTTGATCATAATTTATGTTTGTAGATATGTAAAAACTAAAAGTATTTTATTTACTGCTACAGCAGCTACCATGCTATTTACCATTTATAAGCCTATTGAATAATATTTTGTGCAAAAAATATGACATACTCAAAACACTTCTGTTGTAACTTACTGCTGTAGTTTCTAAATAGATAATTAAGGAGTTGATGTACAAGTCTCCACTCTGGTCATAATTGCTATAACGTGAATAAATATATATCAAACATTGGAATGGACCAAGACATATAGGGTGAAGTGTGTGAACAAGCATTCAATCAACCAAAAGCTGTTTATACTTTTCCTTTACTCCACTATTTTCTAACCCTAACCTTCAGGGTTAGTTGAGGGTTTCGGTTGGGGTTAGAAAATAGTAAAGCAAAGGTAAAGTAGGTCTATTGTTGTAAATTAGCAACTTTATCAAAATATAGTTATAAAGTACGTAGAAACAACTATATTTTGGTCTAAACCAATTTATGACGTCATGGCATTTTTGACCAAGGCAGAGACTTGTACTCCAGCTCTAATAATAATATTATAGAAAGAATGTTTTTCAAAGACTCAGATTTTATTAACACACATGTGATAATGGTTCTGAGTTGTTGAATTCAATCATTTGAAGGAAACTGCTGTTCAAGAGTCCACATCTATTTCCCAATTATCTGCAGGTTAAGAATCTATGTGTAATGCAAATAAAAGTGTACAATGGGTCTTGTTTCAAAATGTTCAGCAAAGGCATTATAGTAGCACATGTATGAATTAAGTTACTGTAATACCAGATTTTCAGTAATTTATGTGATGTTACATACTGTAAATATTCAGACCAACAAAATAAGTTTTAAATTGAGCTGAAGTAATATTTGGATCTTATGCACAGTTGCACACTGCTTTTTTTTTTGCTTTGTGTAATTCACTGGTATGTAATAACTATTACAATTTGCAAGCATTTATGTAAAACTTTTTTAGCCTCCTCTAAATGATTTTGTTGACAACGATGAAGAAAAACTTACATCCTTTGAATATTCTACTGAACCTGTCAATCTAATCCAGTCCAACACTGGTTCATCTCTTGAAAAGAAAATCAACAGTAGGTTGCAGGCTAGAGGTTCAATAACTGGCTTTGTAAAATGTGTACGTATAAAAAGAATACTTTGAGTTATGGCCTTGATTAGCTGCAAGTGGTGCTTCTAATAGATATAATTTTTGAAACTATTGTATGTGATCTGTAATTTTAAACAGGGTGATGTAATGACATAGATGTTTATGATGTCATAGATCAAAAAAACAATCTTAAAGTAAACAAGGAAGATGCATCCATCACTGAACAAGATAACCAATCGTGCAACAGTGACACTGACAGTGAAACTCATGTAGGTAGGTGCTACATATGCCATTAAGTGTGTCTCTGCAAGCCTACATTAAAATTAATGCGGACTTAGTAAATTTCTTGGATATGTAGGCTACAGATTTTCTGCGGTAGTTGTGGAATGCAAAGCCAGTCTGCTTGTTTTACACAAATGCTTTTGCTGAGCAGAATAATAGTATTATACTGCATTGCAACATGTACACAAATCATGTTGTAAAAAAAATTCTTTTTAATTTATTCAACAAGCTTTGGTTGTGTGTTAAATTAATACTTTTGAGTATTTAAATATTCATGGTATGCAGATGATATCTCAAACTCACCAATTATAGTGACTGTTGCCATAGATGACACGAGCAACGCTGGTGGTAATTTTTTTCGCAAGAGACCGTAAGTTAAGTTGTGGAGTTCTAGTTGACAAATCTGTCTTTTGTACATTGATTGACATTGTTAGGCTGATTTTGTTGAATAGAATACATTTGAATGGATATGAAGTTAATTATGTTTCTTTACAGTTTTGTGACTGTGATAAGTTGTCTACAGCTACACCAATAACCTGTTAGGCCACCCATTGATTTAATGGCTGCTGCAGAAATTGAATCTATGTGGACAGAATTGATGTTGCTAACGCATTATGCATGCTAGGGTTTCGCCGGTGGATCCAAACATATTCCCCTGCGTCCGGCCAGAATGGTACATTAAACCTCCTAAATCACCAGACAAAACTTTAATTGATGACCAGTGCTTAATCAACACAACTGTACTTGCTGATGACATGCGTCGTTTTCTCAAACATAATTCAATTGTCCTCACAAACTTTTCTCAAAAGTATCTTCAAAGATCACAGGTAAATGCTGCCTTATGAAATATGATGAATGTGGCAGTTCCACAATGCAATGCTGATAAATGTAAACTAGTATCTTGGTTTGGTTGAAGTAATTGGTTTAATTTTGTTTTTGTATTCCATCATGTCACTTACGTTCTGCGTTCAACAGACACGATTTTTTAGGATTTAATGCTTCTGATTATTAGGTAGATCGTCATGTGACAAAGTGTCTTAGTACCAGATTGCCTTTTCCGGTTAGCTTTCTCCACAATGACTATCATTCGAAAGCGAAGTTATTTTAATAAATTTACTCGAATTTTGTCCAGGGTACTTTGAGCGATGTTCTTAACCACCCAAAGCCATGGAGTGGCTTATCATGGAGAGGAAAATCTATCTATCTCAAGATGATGCAATTTTTAAATGCAGAAAATCTTCATCAAGTGGTTGCCGAACTGAAGCAAGCTTCTTCAACCGGTAACCATGCTCTGTACTTTCGTTTCGTTGATTCACATCATTTCGAAGTGTTCGGATTTCTGCGACAAACAGCTTTGAACTTATTTCCGGTAACAATCTACATCCACAATTGAGCAGAGATGATTGTTAACTAGAATAATTGTATCTTTCAGTTCGCCAAGGTCCTTCACCAAGCGTGCTGCCTCCAAGCATAATGGAATCGCTACGTAAAAATGTTATGCCGTCTTCTGCTCTCATTGAAAATGTTGCCGCAAGCTACTCTTTGAAAACGCTTCAACTTCGTTCTTACTGTGACGCGCAGTTAAGAAAGGAAGAAGAATCAATGAATGTGATTGTAGAGTTAGGTACTACTACTCGACATGAAGTTAAAATATAAGTATAATTGCTTGCCGCCCTCTGGGGCAAAACAGCTAGAACTTTTGGTTGCTCTGTACAAGAAGTGATGCACTCTTAACCTGAATTGTCTAACCATGAAGCGTTTCAAATTTGAGCCACAAACACAACATGTGAAGTATTTCAAGTTTTCAACACTTTGGTAACAAGTAACCAGTATTTCGGCGAAGTTGCGTGATAACGCTGGTTGCAAAAGCTTTTTTTTTTACTTTATTTAAGTTAAAATTATCAAGTTTCCGCATAGTAGACTACCGCTTGTTACTGTACGAATAGTGATGAACAGTTGCGATATGTTAATTTAGGAATGTACCGTATGTCATAGTAGCATGTCTTGTGCTTTTGAGCCTGGGCTGTACGTCAGTGACAATAGCTGGCCGTGATACTCTGGCTCACGAAATTACCTTGACAGTCATGATGAAACGTGACTTGTGACCAAATTTATTTCAGAAAATAAGCCCACGGACACGGACCCATCATCGGAGAGCGTCTCGCAGAAACAAGGTACTTTTCACCCTAATTTGATCAACCTTTCTGTTGAATGGATGCTTCTTTGCTTAATTTTGCATGAAACGCTTGTTACCTGGTTTCTGTTCATTTTCAGGAACCCGTCCCTCATCCGATGTGAAGTCTTCCAGGTGAGCAGAGTTCTATTTCTAAGATTTTGACGATTTTACTTCTTGATTTAATTTTATGCAACATTTTTCAAGCCGCAATGCTTCCCTGGTAGTTCATACCAGCCACTCGTGTGCCACCAAACCCAGAAACAAGTTTGCACCTTTCAAAATTGCATTTACATGTTTTAATTTTGCATTCATGCAAGACTAGGTTGTATTTTATGTCGGCTTTCATAACATCTTGCTCGTGGCTGTAAAAAACAAACAACGTATGTAGTCATTCCCAGACGTGGCCTAGACAAGTCATTCACACCTGTCAATGTGATTGTCGTGTTGTAAACACTAAACAGGGCCGTTGAGAGGATAATTTGGGCCGGTATAAATGAGATCCTCGAGCCCCTATCAAGACACTTTTCAGAAAACCACACTACAGTATATCCAAAGAATACGTGGCGGTTTGTTTAAGTTCTCGGGTCCCTTGGAAAAGTACACCCCTGTCAACGCCACTGATTGTGAATCTCTCGTCTTCTCTGTAAACGGTTAGTTGAAGGAAGAATAAGAGTAGTGATCCTGTTCAAGTTGCCTTTTTTAGAAAAGACAAAAAGCCTGGGATCTTTGAGAGCGGATTTCAACCTCGCCACCAGAAACGCCATATTTGTCCCGTGTTCGGATGCGGGTATATCCTCGTTTCAAAACTGTCGCTAAAACGTACGTGTGGAGTATTTTTTAAATTTTACACCTTCCGCAATTTTATGTTGAACAGTATCTTGAGATTCATCGTCAACAGTGTTCTAACTGAGTGACATTGTTTTTGCCTGTACCTCAACAACTTTAAAAATAGGAATGTTTTACAGATAAATCATGTACTGTCTAAAGCAGAGGTTTTCAACCTGAGGGTCGTGAATCATTCTTCGGAGGGTCGCGAGACACCTGAAAATCCAGTGTGTTATTTTCAATTTTTTTTGCCAGAAAAAAATTAAAAACCGTGTTTTTTCGCAATAGACCATTCCTCGACTTGAGGTTATTCTATTGTTTAAGCTTTCAGACGTTGCAAGGCTTTTACAATCGAAAGGCATTCGATATCTTTCATCAAGTTCTTGTACCTTGCTTTGTGCAGACTAAAGTTAACCAGTAACCACGCTATGGCAAAAAAGTAAGATTATTTAGAATCCTATGCAAAATATAGATTTCTCAGTATCGTTTCCAATGGCATTGAAAAAATTTTGTGTAGGCTATTTTGTTGGAAAGTTCTTTCAGCAACAGGTACACGGCTGCACGCATTGACAAGTTTAATTGTTAAAAATATGCAGCACCAACCCTCTCTCTGAAACTGATTTCAATAAATCCATAAAAGATTGCAATAAAGTTAACCGGTGAAAATGCGAAAATGTAGGTTATTCTCATATCTAACCAAGCTTGATAGAAAATGGAAATAACAATCGAAGGAAATGTTATAAAAGCCGTGATAACATCGTAAAAAGACGTTTTGGGTTTCAGAAGTTTACACTGGAACAGTAAAACTAAACATAACTGGATGTCAGCATGAATCAAATTTGGTTAAATTTTGCATTGTATATGCTTTTGTTGAATATTTTTATGGGGGTTACGTTTATTACTTTGAGGGGGTCGAGGTAAAAAAAGGTTGAAAACCCATGGTCTAAAGAAATCCTCCTGTTTATTCCAATTTGTTTACTTTAGAATATATAGAATTATCTTCTTTTTGTCATATTGCAACCAAAGCTAGTTTGTACAGACATAGAATCTTCACAGCCTGTTCATCAGAAAATAAATGTTATCACAACATCGCTACCATTGCCAATTCAGTCCCAGACAGCAAAATCCTTCATTGTTACATTGATTCAGCGTTTGCAGACTGCTGTCACCTGTTAGAACTTCTGCATCTAGCTCATAACTTCCACTGCTACGGTTTTTCAGATCACTTGATGACGCATACCGGCGAACGACCCTTCAAGTGTGACGTTTGCGATAGACAGTTTGCAACGCTCTCCAACCTGGGATGCCATCGCCGCCGTCATTTAAATCAAAAAGTCAGCAAAAGGTGATTGCCCTTTTCGCCTCTTCAGCTACTTTCAGTAATCTTATGCGAATCTTACACCTTTGTACATTGATACAACATTTTCAGAAGTTGGATCAATGCATAACAGGGAATGACCCAGACAGCAAGATCTGTCATTTTAACATTGATTCAATCTGTCAGCCGGATGGTTTTGCCTCATCGTTTTGGTAGTAAATTGACTTACAGCGTGTAGGAAAGTGAAAGAAACACTGTTCAGCATATCATCTTCCCTCCGCAGGGCATTGAAAGCGGCGATGCTTAGGAAAGCCCACGAGCAGGACCAAACTGGCGTGGTGGAGGCTGAACGTTGCCCGGACCCAGGTATCGCGCGTTAACTTTCTTCTTGATAGTTTATTCCTCAAACGCTTCATCATCTCTATTTTCTACTTCAGATTCCACTTTACATCACAACATTGCGAAACGATCGTCCAAGGTCAAATTGGAACGCCAAACCGGCGCGTAAGTACACCAGGCTACACGGTTTAGATTTGTTTCCACTGCTCAAACTTTTAGATAGGTTTAGTAGGCTACTCAGAAATTAAACCAGTCTGGTTTACATTGATTCAAGTTGTGCAATGTCTGCGTGAATGAACATGAGCAGAGTTGTTAAATCCAGTTCAGGACTTTCAAATGCGTTTAATTACAGAATTAAAACAGTTATCATTTATTTTTTAAGCTATTTTAACTCATTCATGGTTGTCTTGACATTGACATTAGAGACTCCGGGCTGTGCCTATAGCTCATGACGCACGAATTGACCATGTATTGTATACCAAAGCTACTTTTTCCTGAAATTTTGAGAAGCAGTCCTGCTTTTTCAAAACAATGATGATTGTCATATGTTCAGGAGCGTTTACACTTGTGGCGTTTGTTCCCGTCGTCTTCCCTCAAAACAATCCCTTCAACATCACGTGACAGCCCACCACGTCACTGTGAAGACGAAAGATGGCGTTAAACTGTTTACTTGTCAAGTTTGTTCCAAAGTGTTCAAGACGAAAGCTTCTCTCCTCGGTACTTTTTAGTTTTGTTTTGTGAGATTTGTTAGAAACAACGTTCCTGTGTTTGGGGCATTGAGCATTTTGGCTTGTCCAACTCTGACGGGAAGTTTTACTCATAAATCATTGATGCTCATTGCTCATGAAGAAAAGCACAACTCGCTGTTTGCAAAAATATGAAAATTTTGCTGTTCGTGATTGATGTAGAGAAAGACCCGATTAAAATGTTAATAAATATCATTGATACGAAAACAAAACTGTAAAAAGAAATAAAAGACAAATTACTCTCAGTGACCTATCCCAATAAGGAATCGAAGTTGGCTTTGATTCGTCTGCAAAAATCGCTTGTCCGGGGTAAAAACTACCTGATCAACAAGTCCAATGCCCTAGCTTTGACTACTTGAAATGTGCATTCTTGGAAATTTCAGCTTTTGTAGATTCTTTCAACTCGATATACTTGTTTGTGTGTTTACAGTTCACTTACGCCAGCACAACGGAGACCGACCGTTTCACTGCAAGTATTGTCAAAAACGATTTTACACGAAAACCAACTGTCTTCGCCACTCTAAAACTCACACTGGCGTAAAGCCGTACCGGTGCCACAAGTGCCAAGCACGGTTCACAGAAGCTAACTCCGTTGCGACTCACATGCGGATTCATACCGGCGAGAAACCGTTTGCGTAAGTAATATGCGTAAATAATATGCGTTGATCTGCTCTAAACCAGGACTCTGGAGTCGGGCGAAAAATATCCAATTCCGGCTTCAATGTTGCCAGATTTTAGAGTTGGCCTTTTCTTTAACGACTTCGACTTCTTTCATGCCAAAATCCTTCCCACTCCACAGCCCTGGTTTAAACATAAGGTAGCCTACTCAGCCGAAAAGGATTTATTCAGTCGTCAATGCGCTTTCGTTGATTAGGTGTGAGACCTGCGGGAAGCGATTTTCACAGAGCGGCTCGTTGAAATCTCACCGCTTGCTCCACACCGGATGCCGTCCCTTCCTCTGCGCCACATGCGGTCTGGCTTTCCGACAGAAAACGAACCTTCGCGCGCACGAGCAACGTCACCAAGGAACCCGGCCATTCGTCTGTCACGAATGCTCGCACGCTTCGAAATCGAAAAGTTAGCATTTTGCTTTAATCAAAATTTTTCGAAAGTTGACGATAGACGATATGCTGGTACGTTTTCCTCGATCATGTTAATGTTTAGGCTACTGAAAGGCTTCATTGTACACACAAGGGTATATACGTTGTTGATACACAAGAAGGGTGTCCAATAGTTAAGGTTCTATACATCAAGGGCATTTAGTTTGACACGCTTTAAAGCTCAATTTACTGCTGCGTAGTTGGTGCGTCCGATTACTTCTCTTATTGGGCAAAGAAGATTAAAGTGTACCAACTTAAGTTGCATGCGGTTGCAAATTTACACAATTGTTTTCCTTTCAAGGCGAATTAAAGCAGCACTTGCTCAAACACATCAATGACCGTCCTTATACGTGCAACGCTTGTCCGATGACATTCGCAAGACTCCAATACCTCAAGGAACATGTCCACAAAGTTCACGACCTTGCTCCGTGAGTGTCAACCACAGTGGAATTTGTCGGTTTGCTTTATTTGTCACATTTTTGTCGGTCCCGGCAGAAGTGATTATACTAGTTTTAACCTGTTTGAATAATTCGTCAGTTCGTTTATTTCGTCACACGTTTCTAACCCTCTTGAGATGACGAATTATATTAAGATATTTGCATCAACATCATTGAAGAGCAAATAGTTGTTGGCTTTGAGAAGTATTAAAAAGCCGTTGCAACAAGTCCTTCTGCCTGATACTACTTGCAAATTTCGTCTCGCCAGACATATAATTAACTTTTATTTGACAGGCACCAATGTGAGGGGTGTGGTTTAGGGTTTCCTTCCAAAGCAGCTTTAGCTCTTCATCAAACAATAGAATCAGAGTCTCATTTGAATACTGAAGCAGTCAAAATGGACAAGACGGATACCCAAGAAGTAAGTGGCAACTGGAACCCAAAATATTACATTTTGAACTGTGACCCTAGCAATCATCGCACTCAAACGTTCTGAATTGTTTTCCTATAGTTTACTTCTTTCCTGCTTGCGGAAGATAAACGCACCACTATTACCTTTTTCAGATGTTTTCGGCACTACCATGTACTCTGTCTTCTTTTGTAGTAACTTCACCGTCGACTCTTGATAGTTAAAATTCGCTCTCGAGGAAGTTAAATTAATCCCTTATCGAGAACCCATTGTCTGATCGTTCGTAATAAAATGCATATTGGTATCTTGTTGAATATTGAACTTGAACTGACCATGATTTGCTTTTTACTGCGAAATAATAAGCATTTTTTACCATTTGATAATTTTCTTTCTATCTCCTGTAACTTGCTTCTGTTTGCAACAAATAATGCAATCATTTTAATAATAGTGTTTTGCATTCCAGAATCTCAGTGAACCAATTGTATCTGGAGCTGAATACGCATCGTCCATTTTGCATGTTCTGACTGACACTATCTGCTGCTTGTCCCCGCTCTCCCCCGCGAACAGTGGTGCTAGGGGGGAGGGTGCGCCTCATGTCCAGAGCGTCCTCGCAAGCAATGTAGACCCGTCTTTGTCAACATCAAATGAAAACCCTTCGTTTACGTTAAACTCGAACGGGAATGTCCCCGTTGCTATAGTGATGGATAGTAGTCTGGTGTTCACTTCAACAGAAACTATTGATCCGAGTTTAATCGAATCGGGGCAAGTCGTTGCCGGCGACATGAGTTTGGGAGTTTTGTCGAAAGTCCCTCTCGCTGGAAGAGAAGTGTGCTCAACTGTCGTTACCGATAGTAACGATCCTAATATGCAGTCGGTTATCGTCGCCGCTGAGGATTGCGACCAGCTTGAAAACGGGGCTCGATACGTTGTTGTCGGCGTATCAGATGACGCCGCTACCTTGGCCAACAGTTCCTCATTTCCCATAACGTCAGTGACACTTGAAAGAACAAGTTCCGAATAACAATCTGAAATAGAGGTTCTATCCCTTTGTTTAAATAGTTCTATTTTTCTTTTTGAAATTGCACAACGTTTTCATTGACACAACATAGGCTATGAGGAAAAGTTTTCTGACGTTTTTCATTTCAAATACATTTTACCTTGGTTGCAATTGTCAACAACTATCGGTCTTCCGCACTGTCTGCCTTGGCAAAACCTGAGCTTTAAGTATGCCAACAAATTTGCCTACCGCCGATTTCAGCTAAGTTTCGTCGCGTTAGCACAGCATCGTCAGTTCTAGAGAAGCAAGCAAAAGCCGAAGCTAATTATGAAACTTTATTTTTCCCCACGGAGACCGTTTTCCAATTCAGGGACCTTTCAACAATCAGTACGGTAATTTATTATATGCATTAAAATATGATTTGTTCACATCCAAAGCTGCCATGTATTTCTAACCTCTTCCTGCCATAACCTGCAGTGTAAAATTCAGAGATAGCTAAACAATCCCTGGTAAAATCAAAATTTGCTCTTTGATTAGCCTACTTGCTAGTTGTCAAAGCAGCAGCGTTACTAAAGCGTTTGGCAATGTTGGTTTTAGGTATAGGCTACAATGAAATATTTATTGATCCAATGCAAAACGTGTAACAAGCCAATGACGTTTCAAGAAGATAAGCGTACCGTACTACGAAAGCATCATTAATCGCAGTCATAGGTAACTGTCATAACATAAATCACGGTCATAGGTAAAACTGTATTTGACCCAATTAGGCTACCACATCCAAAGTTCTTAACCTTTAGCTCCCGTTTACTCATAGCCCACCTACAAATAAATTTAACTCCCCAGATTTTTTCTATCAAAAGTTGGAATTTATCACATAGTTTATCTTTCCTTCTTTATTCAATTTATCCCATTGATAGGGATAAAATTTACTGAGGAGTGCCCTCGTTGAGATTGAGGTTTTTCAACTCGTTAAATTCAGTGGATCACCAGACCAATTTATTAAATTCTGTGGCCCTCGTACACAAAAAACAAACTTTGAAAAACACAAAAATTTACAAGAGTGTTTCGTACACAGTTCTACCAGGCGTAGTTTTACTGGAACCAGTGTTCGTATTTTGTCAGTGCAGTGGAAGAAATGCTACAAAATTAAACCGCTTTATGGAGAAAAATCCGTTTTTTAATGAAACTTTCCATGTTCAGGCTTTTTGGTGCAAAATGGGCTCCCCATCACCCTCCTGGACCCGCCACTGCAATCACACCATTTTATTTCGGTTCCATACTTAGTCTATAGGGATAACAGTGGCCACTAGGGGCCTTGTAAGAGGTTTATCAAACCTCTGTTATAAATAGTAAAAAATATGCGATTTCATTTCCCCATAGGCTTGGCTATACAGCATACACTGTCACTTTTGAGGCAAATAAATTAACGGAAATTTGCTACAATAGGTACCTAAAACTCATTATTTCAAGTCACAAGGAATTCAATGACAATAGATGATAAACCAACCGTTGCTGATTTTGTATTGGTTGAGAAATACATTGGCGGATTAGGCTCTATTCAGCATGGTAAATAAGATTGAAACTAGGCTACAAGAAAACATAAACGTTGCAGGCTTCAATGATTTTCAATCTACGATATGCTACAAAAACGTCGCAAGTTCACGATACTGTTTTCCCCTTTATTTACTTTTTCAAAGCACGAACTTGGGTTATAAATCGATTTGCACCTCAAAAGCCTACAGGTTACAACAGATTTGCAAGTTGGTAGGCTATGGGATTCACACTTAGCTTGCAAAATTGGTCGTTTTTGCTTTGATTCAACGCCTGTCAGCTGGGCAAGGTGTCTGTTTCGGGTCAAATGAAGAGCCAATGATAATAAAAATAAGTTTATGTACAAGTTTCTTAGTTTTATATGACAAAGTTATACGTTGTACGACGTGTTCTTTTAAATTAGGGAAGACCATCCATCATTCAACTAATCCCATGCGTTCGCTCTCCCATGTTTATTGATGTTGGACGTGACACAACACGCAAAAACAACTGCCAGGAATTGAATCGCCATCAGTCCAATGGTCACACCTCCAACCACGTAAGCATACGATACCACGAGTCGTCGCAGCTCTGGGGAACAACCCTGAAAACGAGAGTGGACAAATCCTAATAATTGTTGCAAGCATAAAAGTACTTTTCAGTGCTGCTGAGATGTACTGTAAATATGTCGCTTCTGCGCTAAAGATTTTTTAACGATTGAAACAAATGTTCATGAGCATTTCTGCCAGAAAGTGGTCTTCCTTCCAGTCAGCTTTTTGTCTAATATCTTTATGCCATAAGCTAAGGCTACTGTAGGCAGTGACAGTACGAACTATAGGCAACCGATACAAGTAGGTTTATGCGTGCTTGAAAATTAGCAAAAATGTTTTAACGATCTCAATTCTCAAAGCTAGTAGGTTTGGGAAATTTGTTTTCCGAACTGAGGTAGAATTGCTTTACCTTTAACACTTAAAAAAAAGAAAAACTTACTGTTAGAGCGTTTGAGTTCACTGTTGAAACGGTGGCTGATGACAAGCATTGATTACCATCCACATATCCACCAGCTGAGTTCAACCGGCAGCAAGATAGAGGCCATGGTTGAACGGAACTTGAACTAGCATCGTAAACACTTCCAGCGTAATCTGATCCGTTGTTGTATCCACAGCATCCAATCTATTACATTATTTTTATTTTTTTCTTGCAAAAAAAGCTTGACATTAACCAGGACTCTGATTTGTCCTTGTATGCTACAAGGTGTTTTTTATTCTAGTAGGCTTCCGGATACAAGTAGGCTATCTAATTTTAAACTGATGATAGGATCACCAAAAATAAACTACTAATAACTAACCTACTTCATGACAGCATGACAGCATGTATAACAAACAGCATGTATCTCCAAGTGGCCATGGTCTGACTTATAAAACTTTAGTGCTTATATTTATGTGCAAGTATTTTCAAAATTTCATCTTTCTCATTTTTGACAAGCCTTAGCCATTTTAAGGAATGGCGCGATAACCAGGAAGAAAACGCTAAAGAACTTTTGTCTACTATCATCAAACAACGGGTTAGGCCAATTGATGAAAATAACCTCACCGAGACTTGTGTGAAGTCCCATGACACAGTGACGCTAGACCCAGTCGTTGTCATCACTCCATATTCTGTTCTGATTGACGAAACTGCTGCTTCTGCAACTGCTCTTTCGACGTCACTGGTGAACACGAATGCCAAGACCAATGCGGCAATTTCAACAGCAAGGAGAAGAAGTAAAATCACACTGAACTGTCAAAAAAGCTGGTGTCAAATTATGTTTGAACAATCTCTTGGTAATACACCTAGGCTACGTTAATTTTCAAGTAGAATTTTAAGACTTGAATATACAGTAGGCTATATCTTTTTAAATAAAACTGCTTAGTGTGATGAAAAACAAGAAATTATCCATGCTACAACAGCCCAATCTGTTAGAACAAAACTGTGATAGGCTATTGTAGGCCTACTTACCAAGATAAGCAAACATTTGCTCTCCTTCATTGCTCCAATGCAACCACACAAGGACAAAAAGACCGTAGCTGAGCCAACCGCAATTGCGATGTAAGATGCGTATTGGTAAAACAGGCTGTTGGAGTTGAGGGTAGCGCTAAACGAAGCAAAATCCACGATCACCCATATTCCCAACCCCAATAACGCGACTCCACATAACTGAAAAAAAAGTATTACCTACTGCGTTTTTTAAACGATTAAACATTTCGAAACGCCGACGGCATCAAAATAGGTCAAGAAAGCAGTGATTTATAATCCTACCATAGGCAATATTCAAGTTTTCAAAAAATATCTTACCAAAAACAATACATTGAAGAAAATCATTAACTTTTTGCATCGATTAAATCCAGATTCATCCATTTTTACTTTGGTGCTGCAGAAGAAAACTTAAATTGATTTTGTAAATTATGGTAATTCTGAAACATTTGTAAGCTCTTCTTCGTAACTCAGTTTTTTTTTAATCTTTAATTGAAAACTGCAATACAGTTATCTAACTCTTCATAAATATCTATTAAATTTTTTCATACGCAATTAGCCTACTCGTTTAGTGAAAAATAATTTCTTTGTTTCCTTTTTCCTGCAAAACTAAAACTTGCTTTACACTTTCAACAGCGCTATAGCTTGTGCTAATCCAAAGATTTATAATCTACGCTGCACTACAAAAGTCAGGATGCACAAACAGATTTATACATACACCTGTGGTATGAAAGCATCCCATATCAACTGCCGTAGCTTACAAAATGTTAATAAATGTATTGCTAAATTGCAACATTATATGAAAGACATTTCAAGATTAGCTTAAAAATTTCAACACATTATGTCAAATGGCAGTGAACTAATTCCTGTGTGGTTGCGCGAAGGAAAGAAAACACCATATTTCATGATGGTAAAGTTTACCCTTTGAATCTAAAAAGATTCGTTGTTTATGATACATACGTAAGGAAGGTGATATCCCATAAGAAAGGAAAACAACAAAAGATAGATTGGTGATACGAAACAAAGAAAGTGCTTTGTCACAAAACGCAACCTTACTCGTTCGAAAAAAAAAACAACTAGTCAGATTAACGTAGGTAGACATCGACAAATTGACAATTTATTTTTCTGCAAGAGTAGAACTTGTGAGAGCATAATAAACTCTCTTTTTTTTTGCGTGATTGCTAGTGCTCATGAAAAACAAATCAAAACAATTCTCTTGACTAAATCAAACGAAGATTTCGCAATACTGACAAACCATTGTCACAAGAAATTTGATGAAGGCTTGACAACCGAAAAGTATCCAAGGTAGACAAAGTTTCTTCTCAAGTTTTGTTAAATAAACCAAAACTGTTTAAAGGTATACATATCATCAACAATGAACGCACATAAAATTAATAAAGAAACAGCTCTGGCAAACTGCTTTGTCGTTACTTTCGTCGAACTACCCAACCAACAATATTTATGTTTCTCGGCAGTCGAGTGTAGCAAGAAGCGATAGACACGTGTTTCGCCCATGAGGGTGGACTCATCAGAATCGCACCACTAATTCATGCCACATAGTTCTCAACTAAGTGGAATGAATTAGTGATACGATACGAATGGCTACATAATGGCTATATAAAATCAAAGCCACCATTAACATACATTGAAACAGTCTCCCTGCGGCTTCGAATGCAGTGTATTCTCGACCTTCCATGCACAGGGGAACTTGGTAATAAGCTGACTTTAGATCTAATGTGCTGAATATCTTTCCGTGGGCAATGGCATTCACTTGGTTATCAATTCTTGGTAAAGGAAAGGCGTCAAGAAGTGTAAACTTGTTAATGGTGCGAGAGTAATCTATTACCATCCGCTTTTTATGGCGTCCATCATCTGCGATTAAAACTTGAGCTCTCCAAGGTGAAGTAGAAGGCTCTATAACCCCATCAGCAAGGAGTTTGTTAATTTCCTGGCGAATAAAATGCTGATCTTCTGGATTAAAACGTTTAGACTTCGTCACGATTGGTCGGACTCCTGGATCCAGATTCTTGAATAGACGAGGTGCTGTGACTTTAGCCGCTGCAACACTACAGTTTGAAGGTGTTATTACGATATCCTCTTTTTTACCATTGAATTCAAAAATCACCCGTCGATGCAGCGCCATGAAGTCTTGTCCGAGGATGATGTCTGCACAAAGTTCGCTTCCAACTCCCAGTTGTAAATCATATTCGCGATTAAATAAAGTCATTTTAGCAGCAGTCTTTCCGAGACACTCAAAATTTTGAGTTACGCGAGCTAGTGAAACTGAAGAAGTGGGTCCTGATGGAGGATCCAGCCCAAGCCATTTCGCAACCTTCCAGTCAATGTGGCTATGAGATGCCCCGGAGTCTAGAAGAGCAGTGATGTGTTTTCCGGCTATTTCCACGGAAACTGAAGAAGACGACAAACAGGATGGCACACCGGCTAAAACCGACAATAAATAAGAAGAAACTGTTGAAGCGACAATGCCATCTTCAGATCCAGACGATAAGTGCTGATCTCCCAGTATTGAAACAGATGTAGATTGTGCTTTGATACGATTGTTTTGTCTTTTTTGTGATTTTAAACAGGCTCTTTCGAAATGACCCTTTTTTCCACATGCTCGGCAAGAAGCGTCCCGAGCAGGACATTCCATCCTTCCGCCCGGGTGCAGTTTTCCGGAGCAAAAGAAGCATTTCCTTAGTGGGATATTGGCATTTCTTGACGATGCAGCGACGGAAGATTGAAGAGTAGTTGAAAGACATCCGGATTGATTGTGCGCTTGTTCGAGTAATTCAGCCTTAGCTATAGCATCCTCAAGGATGAGTGATTTTTCTTCTAGTAGTTTCTGCTTGATAGCTGAAGAAGAGATTCTAGTAATAAATGCATCTCGAGTTAACTCCCTTTTGAAATCTCCTGCGCTGACAGCTCGCCACTGGCAATCTCGGGCAAGTGCCTTGAGTGCTCTTGCGTACGATGTGATAGTTTCATCATGCTTCTGTTTCCTGGTGAGTAAAAGGTGACGGGCAAAAGTTTCGTTTTTCTCCTTTAAGTAGGCTTTATCGAGTACTTCCTTTGCTGCGTCGAAGGTAGAACAGTCCTCAACAAGGTCGTACACTTCAGGTGACAAATAGCAGTGCAGTAATGCTATTTTATCTACTGCTGAGAAATTCTGAGAGCTTTGGTCGCCTTCAGAGGGTTCACGGCTTGGCACAGAACGCTGAACTGCTTCAAGAAAGGCGTTAAACGTTTTCAGCCAATGTCTGTAGTGCTTAGCAGCAAGTGCGTCACTCGGGTCAAGGTCTAGCACTTTCGGTTTCAACAAACGTTCCATCACCAGATAAATAAGTTGATTAAATTGTTACGATATAAACCAAACTAGAAACATAACTTGGCTTTAATCAACTTAAATTCGTGCTAAACAAACAAAACAAATATAAGGTTAACTAAATATATCTACGGTAAACATAGTTCTGCACAATTCTATTCTCCTCGTTCTGTCAGTACAACTGCAAGATGAATCAGTGGCAAGGCTAGAGTACAGAACTAGAAAGCGTACAATTACCTAGGGCACACATGATTATGTAAGCGAGTAAACAAGGTGAACTACAGGCAAGCAATCATTACACTGTTGTTGTTCTGGCTGCTCTCTAGCAGCCTTCCAGTGTAGTCCGGGAACATCGTGAATCTGGGGTGTTAAAGGATAGACCTTCGGCCCCAAAGGCTCACACGACGACGAACATACAGAAATTGATTCGACCAACCACTTAGTCTGTTTTGTTACTCCCATGGCATCAACAACCTCCGACCCCAGGGCCTGTAGTGAAGATTCTGTAACCATGCCCATTCATACTTTCATGGCTAACTAAAGATACGGCCTGATTTGTCACATTTCGCAGAAATTTTCAGATTTTGCTAACTTTGAGCGAATGTTTAAATAAATTTTTCTAAAAATTATATTTTTGCGCTTTTTTTACTGTTTTCCCCAGATGACACAATAGGTTTAAACATCCTCAGATGTTGAAAAACAAAGAAAATTTGATTTCGAAGATTTTAGTCAGACTATTAATTTTTCAATAACAGTCTGATTTTGCGTTTTTCAACATACTTTTTCTCATTTGCTACTGCTTCCCCAAGGTAACAAAAAGTTTTTATATCATTAGGAGACAGCAAAAAGTAAAAACATCTAAGAAAATGTCAGTCAAACACTAGCAGTAGCTGTAACCAAAATCTGCAAAATGTGACAAATCAGTCCGCATCTCCAGGTGGCCATGATACTTTATTCCCTTTAACGTTGTAACAATGTAAACTTCTCGCGATGGACTGTAAACTAATTTGCGCTTTTCTTTGTATTCGTCTTGTTGAACTGTTGTAATTTACTTGATGGATGATATATGTTCATACATTTTATGAATTTTGTACCAGTATATCTGCAGTATTGTTGGAAATCGTGGCAGAACAACAGTTTAAGCGAACAGAACACTAAAGCGCTAACTGTGATATTAATCAAACACACAAGTTTATTTTTGTACACATAACTTTTATTCATATAAAAACTACACCGTAAAAGAGGTGCACGGTCGTTTGGTCGACAGACATTTGGTCGACAGGACGTTTGGTCGACAGGACGTTTGGTCGACAGGACGTTAGGTCGACAGAACGATTTATTCTAGGGTTAGGGTTAGGGTTAGAGTCAGGGTTAGATTAGGGTTATGGTTAGTTAACTAATCCTAACCCTAAAATAAATCGTTCTGTCGACCTAACGTCCTGTCGACCAAACGTCCTGTCGACCAAATGTCTGTCGACCAAACGTCCTGTCGACCAAATGACCGGGTACCGTAAAAGAGCTGAAAAATAAGACATTCGAGTCAAGGTTCCCCCACAAATTTAAATGAAACATTAGCGATAGTAAAGAGAATAAGCTTGCTCTTCTTCTTTTTCTACTTGGCCTTCATGGATAGGTCTTTCCATTTATCCCAGTATTTGACTGTATTAAAAATTGTAGTGGCTGTAACGTGAAGATGATTCTTGAGGTTATTGAGCGAAGTGAGATGCTGTTTTCCACAAGCTCGTTTTCCTTTGATCATTCCACAAAAAGCACTTGCCCCTTCACAAACAGTAAATATACACTGGACAGAAATTTTCGCGAAAATAGAACACACAAAAGCAGCCGCTCCCACGCTCGACTTGAGTTTAGTTGTTTATGGGGACTGCTAAGCTTGCAAATGACAGTTTGTTTTTTAGGGAAAATTTGCAGATAGAAGTCAAAATGGAGGTATGGGAACCTATGGTCTAGTATAGTGTGGGGACCCACGGACCAGAAATAAAGGTGTTTGCCTTGTTTTTTACTCAGAAATCATTTGAAAATCATTCAAAAATAATTTGAAAGTTACTTTTTATGGTGAAAGTGCGTATATATTAAGGCTACCATATGTCCTCTTTTAAGAGGATTTGTCGTCTTTTTTGAAGAAAAACAAATTGTCCTCCAAGGACACCCAAAAATGCTCAATTGTCCTCTTTTTTACATTTTCAGTTTTCTTGCTCATATTTTCAACAGGATTTCATTGTTATGTGATTTTTTTGCAATTTCCAACCATTTCTGTACAAATGCAACATGCTGATTTAAAGATTTTCGAAAAAACATTGGGGTACCGTTACTAAGCTATTTGATCTGTTGTTCTAAACAATCTTAGACGTTCATTGAAACAAACTTCATTGCTTTGTGATTGTCGTAAGTAGCCAAATGGCGGTCAGTGATGAGTGCGAGCGAACTGCAAAGCCACTTGTGAGAGAATTGCTTCATTTGAGGAGATCCGATCAACAAATTTATGACAAAGAAAAATAAGGATAAACTAAAAAAAAATTGAGAAAATCAAAAAAATGAGTAAATCACAAAGAAATAGAAATTAATAAACACAAAAACTTGCAAAAGAGTTTGACATGTTTACATTTTAAGGTTCACACACTGTTACAATAAATTATTGTTTTACCCAGATCTATTTTATATTGATCCGGCACTTGTAGACGTTGCTGATTACCAACTTAATAGCTTGGCTAATTTGTCAAGTGAAGCAAATCGAAAAAATAATCCAATGTGCACTATGCATAACATAAGTTACAACCTATTTCAAAATAAATCGTGGCATGGATAGTTGGATACTTACAACTTATGTAGGTGCAAATGTAGAATAAATTTTATCTGTGACGCAGCAACAATGGTACAAGGAATGAATCAGCCATTTAGTTGAGTCTGTCCTTAGCATCTCATTAACAGCTGTAGCCTGTAGGGGAAGGTCGGGTTAGTTGAGCCACTGAGTTAGTTGATCCACCCCTTTTAATTCTTAAATGTAGTGAGGTAACCACATTTTATCATCACGTGATCTTAAAGTTTCTCATCGCTCTCCCGTCTGGTTTGAGTTGACGATTGATATTATATGTGGTGCTGAAGTTAAAAAGTTGTGTTTTGACCTTGGAAAAGAGATTTTGAAAATAGAGGTAGCCTATGTCCAATAATATTTTTTATACTTGGTTACTGAGACAGTTTCATTTAATTTGTTTGGTAGCTTACCAAACAAGCTACGTTCTGAATAAAAAGCGGCACAGTGTGCCATGAAGTTTTGCTGTAATTTTAACATTTTCATGGCGGTATGGTTAAGATGTTAGTTGAGCCACTGCCTTCGGTGTTAGTTGAGCCAGTGTAAAAAGGGCGTTATAATGCTTACGATACCTCCACACACCTTACATACATTGCAGCCGTTGGATAAGTCTGTTTACGGTCCAATAAATCTTTTTGAACTACATAAAACTCAACAAAGGCATATAAACTTGGTCAAGCTTTAATGAAATGTTGTTATTTGGATGCCGTAGCAATACCATCATTATTTGATGTATACATTGAGTTACGAGCGACTCTTGGAACAGTTGTTAACCTGTTTTCATACATTGATATTATTACTTTAAATATAAACTAAGGCTTGGAAAAGAAACGTGGTTAAATTTGTGTTTTCAAAAATAATAAATGAGGCTCAACCAACCCCAGTCTGTGGCTCAACTAACCTTTACTGTGGTGTTAGTTGAACCATTTGACTACTAGTTTTTAAACACCTGTGGACCCGGTTGTCGTCGTTCGATAAGGCTTGTATACTTCCTCCAAATATTGTTTAATATACCCAGAAGGTAGAGCACTGTGAATGAAGAAAGAAAAGCAACTCATATAAAAAAAAATGCAGAAAGTGGCTCAACTGACCCGACTTTCCCCTATACAACTTCAATTATATTTAGTGAAAGTAATTTTGTGATTTCGTTAAAGCTGATCATTTTTTCTGAAAAATGTTAAGGCATGGTTACCTGCAGATACTGCCTGTCTCACATTTTTATTACATTATCACATCACATTTTTATTTTGTCACACAAATCTGACAAATCGGCTTGCAAAAAACAAATTTGTCTGTTTTTTTGCTGTAATTTTTGCTGCGTACGTCTATAATTATCCAAAAGGATGTAAAAAATTCTTCATACGTAACATTCTACTCGTAGGCTATTTTACTCGCTGGCGAAACGTGTCCTCTTTTTAGGCGATGAAAATATGGTAGGTCTAGTATATATGTCCAGTTAAATTCCAAACAATGTTAGTTTGGCCCCATAGGTCTCCCACTACCTCTAATCCTTAGAAAAATAATCTTGCAAAATTTAGCCTATGTGCATAAACAATGCAGAAATCACAAAATTTGCAGATGGAAGATAGAATGGAAAATAGACAAATAAAACTTGCATTTAATAGAATATAATGACATGAAAATAGACTAAAAATTACAAACGTTTTCGGCCATACTCATTTAGCCCTAATCAAGTAACCAACTGACTGATGTTTTACGTAAATTGAAATCACAAAACTGATTTATATACACAAAATTGAAAACAGGAAACGAATAAGAATAAAACGGCAAGGCAGAGGAGGAACAAAATCACATGACGCTTAATTGCGCAAAGAAAAAACATACATCCATGACGCAAAATTACGTAAAGACATTTAACAGATAGGAGGCGCCTGCGGTGCACAACTGCCTATTGAGGCGAGGATGGCAGGATTTTATGAGCAAAGCCTCGTGGATTTTAGTATCAAATTCGGTGAAGCATTTACGCACAATCGTTAGGCTATTCAAACTCTTCCTTATTGTGTTGAGCATTCTGAGATCGTGGCAAGAGTCACTTTGATTTATGTGATTATACCTGGACTCCTGAACCACCAGGCACAGCAATATTTCTAGGTGCATGGAAGGTGGGGCAAAACGGATCATTGGGCAAAACAGTTTATTGCAGTTTTTAAAAAAGTAGACTACTGATCTCTCCAGTCCATTGTTCTACCAGACCATACGTCACCACAAAGTTGTTCTTTGATCTAGTTGGCGTGATTTTTCACGCGACGTTGTTAATGTCATGGGGTTTAGCTTGTTATTGCTGAGTTTGTTATAAACAAAAAAGAAAAATTATGTTCCAATTATTTGACTTCACACCGATGCTTTTACACTGCGCAATGCGCATTCGAGACGAAACATCAGACACATGCGATTGCGATTCTTAATTTTTTGGTTCTATGTTTTGAATCATCAACGGCAAACTTCGCCTATTTGTAGAAAAAATAAATTATTTGTTTATTTAAAATAACCGAATGAGCAATATTTCTGCTTTAAAATGCTGCGTTTTTCTCAGTTTTTGGGGACGACATAGGCTAACCAAATTTCTACCCCTGTGGTAATTTGAAACCCGTGTGCTTTAGGCCTACTATTGGCTAGCTAGACAATATGCAAATCTTGCAAACTTCAAAGGCAAGAACTGTAAAAAAAGAAAGTTTGTTTGGTGATCTACTTCAATGTAAATTAACATGATTCTAACAAGACTTGAACTTTACAAAAGTAATCCATTTCCGATAGCTATAAGGTCCATAACGAAACGCCAAATAAGCTTGGTAGCCCTAGATTGAATTCAAATCTATGGTGCATTTATTTGTCGGCAAAATGCATTCCAAATATCCTTGTTTACTTCACTTAGGTATTTCAAATACCTAAGTGAAGTAAACAAGAACAAGGTTACAATTTATTTTTTATTGATGAAACATAAAATGTTTGTAGATTGGGTTTCAATTGAGGTTTAGTAGACTGAAGAAAGATCACAAAGCTTGTAGTTATTGCATCAAGAGAGGAAACAATTCTTCTTTTCGAAAATCCTCTCGTTATTAAAGCGCAACCGTAAAATCTTTCCTGAAGCAAAATGACTGGATTCAGTTGAAAGGTTGCTATTGCTTCTACTGCTTCTGCATCGAGTGTACCAAGTTGATAGTTTGAAAGGTTGCTCAACTGACTTTTGATCTTTTGGAGGGATATCACTGATCTCAATAAATCTATTTTGCGCCGTCACCTTTATGTTGTCAAGACGAGCACAAGCGTCAACAAAAACGTTCATGACATTTTTACCAGACTTTGCACTTGCTTCGAAAAAGAGAGCGCCGATTGAATGGGCGTATGTTTCAGCCTCTTCTCTGTTCACTTGTCTATCGTCTGCGTTTGTTTTATCCAATTTATTACCCACGAGTACTAAAAGAGCATCTTCAGATATTTGTAAACTAACCTCGCGAACCCAATGCATAACCCCATTACTCATGCTACTCTGATTAGTGATGTCATAAACAATGATTACAATTGCTGCTCCTCTGTAGTACATTGGAGTCAAGGACTTGAATCTACAAAAAAAATATACATATATAATAATGTAGTCTACTGCATACAAAAACACAAAAAACTTTATTATTTACAAAAGTGAACTCCTGGATAGTGACTTGGACTCCTGGATGGTAACTCTTCCGATGAGGCTGTAGCTCCGACTGTAGCCCAGCCGCCTCGTACTCTTGCATCATCTCTACTTTAATGCTGAATATTGTTTTTATTACAATGCACTAGCCATGGAAAGTTTGCTTGTACAAACTGCACAGAGATAAATCACTTAACTGCAAGCTATCTGCTTGATATATTCATTAGCTTATATTACGTATTAAATACCATCACTATTGAACCATAGACAGACTAAACAAAGTGTCTTCAACGGGTTTAACATAAGCTAATTTATTACATAATGAAATATAACATAATTAAAATATACTTAAATGTTTTCGACACGTAATTGTATCCTCATCAGGCATAGCCGTACGAGACCAAGCCATTTTGGGGGGGCAGAACGTAAATTTTCCCAAATCTGCACGCTTTTATAGAAATTGCCCAAATATAATGTAGGCTAGGCCTATGCGGTGCATGATAACAGTGAAAAACTAACATAACAAGATCACCAGTTAGCTAGAATTTCTTATCAAAGTAATCAAAATAGAACAACTGAATTCATCTTTAAAGATACCTTGCTTGTGCATTGCTCGATGCTTCTGCACTTTGACATGGTAAGTAGGAGTAACAAATATTGGTTTACACACCGTTAAAACGCAAACAACTGGACCTGTCTCCACAGAACAAAAGTCAAGATATTAATGAAAAAAAGGGGAGCTGCCATGTTTCACACAAGATCTTGCAAAGCAAATATTTTGCCAGCTTGCATGGCAGGTTTTGAGTTTAGAAAGCTTTGAAATAAATGAATATATTATGATTGGTTTGAGATTATATATTTCAGCAGTAGCATTTTAAATGTTGGTGAAATTAACATGACACAGTTGCATAAACAAACTAAATATTTTTTTTTATTTTGGGGCGCAACTGCATCATTTTAATTTGGGTAGTTTTATAAAAGTAACCAAACAAAGCTAAGTAACACCACAACATTAACATTACATTTAACAGGTATAACATTTTTTTGTTAAATGTTTTGGTGTTGCTTATACCTTATAGCTACGTCCGTTTATGGTTGAAAAAGTACTGTAACCTCTCCACCCGAATTGCTTTATAAAAGTATTCACCAGATTTATATAAATTCATATTTTTTAGTTGCCCAAATCAAGATGATGCATTTATGGATATTATGAAAAAGATTAAAGACTTTGTAAATTTTGATGCCGAGTCAACTGCATCATGCCAATTTGGGCAGTTTTATAATAGACTATGATCAGATAATTTCATATTTTTTGTTGCCCAAATCTAAACGATAGGCCTACACATAGGCGTAGCCAGGAGGGGCGAAAGGGGCCATGCCCCCCCTCAAAATTTCAAACTTTGGATTCCAAAGTTGAGCCCTTTGTTGAAAATATAATAAAATTTGTAGAAATTTATAACGTTTTCCAAGACATCTGGCTGTTAACACCCCCAAGGACTTGTTTTAGATACACAGAAATACAGCAATAAATTTTGCAAATCGTAAATCGCGCAAAATCTACGCGATTTACGTTTCTTTTAACTAATTTGTGGAAGTAATTTCAGAATGGCTTACTCTGTTGGGTTTTTGTGTAGCTATTGAGTTTTTGTGTAGCTGAGTTTTTGGTGTTCTCTAATCTTAGCCGCAGTTTTTGTCCGTTCGTGTGTAAGAGCTACCTAAGTTAATAGCTGTTTATCTGCAAATAAATTTCATACAAATATTACCCTAAAAGTGTTTCCAAAAAGTGCTATAATCCATTATTTGAGTGTAATTTTGCAAAAATTTTCTGGGGAGCATGCCCCCGGACCCCCCTGGAATACGCGTGCCTTCGGCACGCTCTAACCCCTACCACTTTTATTGCTTCTCTTGCTCAACCCACCAGGATACGTCACTGCACATCAGGTGGCGATGGCTTAAATCAAACACTTTGTCGTCTTTTTCAATTCATCAAAAATTTTACCACCCCAAAATTTTTTTCTGGCTTCGCCACTGGGCCTACAGTTATGTAAATGGAAAAAATTAATGAATTTGTTCATTTTGGGAAAACTGTCTCACGTTAATTTGGGAAGTTGCATAAACAGACTAATCCGTTTCATCAGATAATTTCATGTTTTCACCTGCCCAAATCAACATGATGCATTTGTGAAAATTAATAAAATTAGCTATAGGCTATCCAGTGGTTCCCAACCTTTTTGTTGTCACGGACCCCTTTAGACAAATTAGTAATTCTGCGAACCCCTACCTATAAATTTTGCCTGAAACTCAATTAACATACTATTGACTATTGCAGTAATTATGCTACTCAACTACTACACTGTGTCATAATTATTGCATTGCCGCTATGACTCCTGCGGCAAATATCAAGGTAAACAGTTGCTCAAATAAGAAAATGAATGAATTGTTCGAGAAATGTCAGCAGTATTTCAATCAATCATTTTATTTTTCGTCATTAACGCGTCCGGGACGAAAAAGATACTAACTACAAAAATCGATATAGACCTACCAGTACGTTAATGAACGGGAAAAGGTGGCAAAACCTTGAAAGGTTTAAAACAGGGGTGTCCAACCTTTTTGGCTAAAGGGCCACATGTAGTTTACGAATGGTTGCGCGGGCCACTTGAGTATTTACTGCTAATTTGTAATCTTAAAAATGACTGTCTGATAATTTCTATATAAAACCCTCACACCCAATTCTAATCTTAGAAATGTGTTTGTACATTTTATGGGTTATAATAAGAAGAGTGAAGTTGGTTTTAAAGTGGTTTAAGGTTTTTAGTTGAAAGCAAGCCAGCAGCAAAGCGTAAAAAACGTCAAATTGGCAATTGACCCTTCTGATGTTGCCGGAACAGCGGAGTTGAGCGTCCCGTAATGTATTGTCCAGCTGTCCCTAGGTTCATCCACAAAAAACTTGCTCGCACAAGTAAGTGCTGTCGAATAATGATGTCACGAAAACTGCCAATCTATGAATCCTCTGATCTTTTTCTTAAGAAACAATTTTTTTTGTAAAATTCTAGCAATAGAAAGTTTTGAACTTCTCTCGCTAAAAGCAAGAAATATTGCTGATTGACTGCCTCTTGAAGCACCAGTACTATTGTGTGGAAAAAGGTGGACGTAACAATGTGGAAAATATAATGCGTAACAATGTGCATTGTGATACAATAAAATTAACTTGAACAGTTGCGCACCCCTTGCACTAGGGATTATAGAGTAATAAAGAAAGAAAGCAAACAATAAATGCCAATTTATCGGAATGTAAGTTCGCCATAAATTACGTTGGCTATTGAGTGGATTATATAATATAAGTCATTTCGAAAAATATTACGCGGGCCACTCAGAACTTTCTCGCGGGGCACATGTGGCCCGCGGGCCACGGGTTGGACGCCCCTGGTTTAAAACGTGCCCGAATGGAAAATCATGTAGTAGGCTATATATCAGTAGTTAGCACGGCCACAAAACCCAAAAAACAAATAGCAAAAAATAAAACAAAAACAGAGAGAAGCATACATGTAGTAATGAATGACAGAATGATATTTGAATATTAAGCTGACCCAAAGTGCCATGCCGAAACTTTTTCAACGTCAGCAAATTTAATGAGAGAAATGAAAGTAAAAAGATACCTTTTCGTTTTTTTTTCTTCCAAAATTCATCAAGGTAATCGCGGGCCCCCAAATGCTTTCTCACGGACCCCCAAAGGGTCCGCGAACGCCAGGTTGGGAACCACTGCATAGCAAATTTTGCGTTTCATTTGGGCAGCTTCACAAAAGTATTAGAGACATATTTTGGTGGCTGCCCAAATTGGCATGATGCAGTTGGTTAAACGCATTTCGTACTACAGTTTGATCACCATGCAATACAATACGGGTGTGCTAAATCAAAATTTTGCGGCACATTTCTTGTGCAAATAAGAGGCTGTACTTAGTTTGACAGGTAAAAGATATTAACTTATAGTTTTTCTTAATTCATGCAATTTTGTAGCTTTTCATATAGCAATTTTTGCCCTAATAATTGCAAGATTTTGCCCGAATTCGCGACGTTTTGAAACAACAGGGGGGGCAGATTCCCCCCTGGCTCGTACGGCTATGTCACCAGGAATTACTTTAAATCTGCCATGCATCAAATGAAAATTTATTTTAAACACGTTGAAGTTACTTTGTTTTGCCTGTCTGTGGTTCGAACTCTCTACCAAAGCTTTATCATACTATCATTATTGTTTATTGAATCATCCTTTGGCTCCGCTACTGCTCGTAAATTATTAACAAAATTTAAGAAAATAGAAAAAATAACCTTTCTTGGCCAGCCGTGTCCCAAATTTGCAGATTATATTTCTTGCCATCGTCGGTTGATACTTGCCGTGAAAGAAAAGCAGCTCCGATGGTATATCCACGTTCGGGAATAAAGGTGTTTTCAACAAAACGTAAAGCTAAGCTTGACTTTCCCACTCCACTCTGGCCCAGAATACACACTTTGACCTGATGCATAAAGTGGTCCATATTGCCGTTGTAGCTTTCCAATAGAGCTATTTTGGGGTCAGGTGCTTCACAAGTGATACAGTGCAATACTGTTTGATGGTTTACCAGTAGCCTACCGTACCTAAAAGTAAAATCAATCAAAAGAATACCAAACATCAGTCTTATTTTTTCTGATTTCTAACCACTAAAATAATGCATACTGCATGTAGGCTACTTCTTAAACTTTGTTCTCAATGGAATGGTTCTTAATCGAATAAAATCTCGCTTATTTCAGCTAATAAGCAAAAGTGGCGTACTAACATAAACCTTTAATCCAAGGGATTCAATCACGCCGCCAGGAAGGACGTTTTGGTGGGGCCCACCATGCATTTTTGAACTTTCAAATAATTACTTAAAATTCACTATTATTCACTTAACAAGATAAATTCATTTTAAAATTGCTCAAAAAACTTCATACGATTTTTAAACGCTGCTATCGCGCCATTTTATTGCATGCGAGAAACCCATATTATTACATCACAATCACATTGCATTGCCTATTCACTTCTTGTGCCATTGTGACAACGGCTTCTACTTTTAGGGATTTAGTTCCAAATTGGAACTTTTAGCCCCTTTTAGGAACAAATCTAGGGATTTTGATAATCTAGGGATTTTTTGCACTTTCTTGCAAATCGTATTGTGTAATTTGCTAACTAATAGGCTTTGTTGTGTTTCATTTTCTGTGATATGAAGTTGATTTTTGAAATCACGTCATCGTCACTTGTTTTCGTGTGGCAAGTGGTCACTGGCCTGGTTGTTTTTTTTTTTGCCACTACACCAATACCGGTACACCATATACGGTAAGGTTTTCTTTTAGACCAGTGACCAGCAGCACCGCTATAGCCTACCAGGCGAGAAAAAAACGTTGCGACAACACCGGGCGTTATCGCAATAGCAACTTTGGTAGCCTATTTGCGGTAGTTAGTTCTTCTAGGATTTCATTTCCTTTTTTTCGCGTTTTTTAACAGTCGGTTGCAAGATTTTTGCTCTCCAGGTGTACAGTAAGTCGTTCCATTTCCTTTTTTTTTTCATTTTTGCAGTGTTTTTCCATCTCTTTGTTGTTACTACTATTTCTGTTTTTTACGATCTTACATTCTCGTTGTTACATTTACAACCTTACTGTGTTCAGGGCCTCTGAGAGAAATTTTCACTAGGGGTACGAAGAGTCATTCCGGGCCCCCTTTGTCTTGGACAAAACTCGTGATGTTTGCTTAGGCGTATTGCACACAATACAGCATTTTACTGCAGAATTGGACATCTGTGCACAATAATAGTATCAGGCTGCAATAAAACTATTAATTAGTGTTTTGCATATCATGTGATCTGTCACTCGCCAATTTGTGTATCCTGCATTGAATTCGTGTGTCAGTTGTTGAAGGTGCTGTTGAGAGGTGCCGCTTGTAGCCTACAGCTTTAATGCAAAATTTTCAAATTCATTTTTCTTAGATGTAGCCTATAAGTATTCCTGATAAGGACACTATAATGTGGTATCGAAAACGTTGGATTTAGTAGTTTTTTTTCTTGTTTTTTTGTGTGTTTCATAAAAAATGTTAAACCCTTTAGCATTAGCCTACTGAGTGTTATATGTAGGCAGGCTACAAGCCAAGCTCTCTATCAAGGCTCAAACGTAACATAACTAACTTAACGACATTTTTTACGCACTACAATGATATGTTGCACATGTCATCCAAGTGAATCCTTACGTCTTGTCCTTTGGTGTTTTTGTCTTTTGCTTTTAATATTGAACAATCTTGTCTGATACAAATAAATAAATAATCAAGCTAATCATCTGACCAATAACCTTTCTTCATTAACTTTTATATTCTTGCCTAGCAGAAGTGAACGACAGAAGTCACTTTTTGACTCCGGATCCGCTCCTGCTCCGAAAGTATCCTCCTGCTCTAACTCCGAAATTCATTTTGAAGTGAAATAAGCGTGAAACTAAACCTTTTTCAAATAGTTTTTAAAAAACAAAAAAAAACAAAAAACACCCGGGTATTTTGCCTGGGTTTTTCTCAAAATTGCTTTTGCTACACTATGCCCCCCTGGAAAGGAGAATAACTAACTTTTATGATTTAATTTAGGGTACTTTTAACAGAACATTTTTGCACGTAAAGCATTAAATTACCACTTTGGGCCCCTAATTTGCTCGCGATGTACTCAATTGCCTTTCCGGGCCCTTTTGCTACATTACGGGCCCCCCAGGACTAAAGAATAACAACTTTTATGCTTGAATTTAGTTGCATAGGTTGGTTTTAACCAAACTTTTTTGCGTGTAAACTGTAAAATCACAAGTTCGGGCCCCCATCAAACACAGAGCTGGGCCCTTAAGGGTACGTCGTACCCTCCGTAACCCCCTCTCATAAGCCTTGACTGTGTTACTTTGTGTATTAAACGATGGTGAACTGTTTTATCAGCATCAAGAACGCAGGGGTACAAAAGAATTGACACGGAAAGAAGAGCACAATACACATTGCCAGGTTAGAGGCTTTAACACAACAACCTATTACACTCGCGGTGGCGGGAGCAGCGTGATTTTTGAGTGGCGATGCACCCGAGGAAGGTCTACTAATTTAAGTCGCGGGCGCCAGACTGGGGAGGAGGTACCTGTAAAAGGAGGGTGTGGATCGAAAACTCTGTATGACCTGTCCGCAAAATTAAGAATGGCGGAACGGGCAAAGAAGACTGGATCAATTTTTCGCAATGAAAAATGGTATTGCGCTCCTCCGGTTAATTCACAAGTATTTATTTGGCCTTCAGAGCAATTTGAGACTCCTGATTTAGTCAAAACCGCTGTTGACAAAGAAATTCAAATTCCCAATACTTTTCTTTGAGCTTATTGAGCCTTATAGGCCTAAACTTTAAGCTTCTGGCTTAACTGAAAAGTAGAAGAACATGGTCATAAACAAGACGGGTTTATCTGATGAATTCTCTTGTTGAAGTAAGCACTTGCATTTTTGCACTTGCAAGGTTATTACGCCTTCCTTTTGCATAGGCTACTGTCGCAATCATAATCTTCAAATTATTCATTCTAGCCTATAGCCAGCTACCTGCGAGGTGTAACTATAAGCTTTGCTCGATTGAATATGTTTTTGCATTTATTTGTATTTAAATTAATATTTGTTATTTCTGAAACAAAACATCACCCTTTTTGTAGATGCCATTTCACCATTGTGCTTGCCATAACTTCGTCTATAGACTCCACACTTAGATTGAATAAATCAGCTACAAATACTGAAATCTTATTCATTAGTCATCATAACATGTCAGTCACATATTTAGACTACACATACAAAAAGAATGACGCAAAACCAATGCTGTGCAATTTAGCAGCGTTATTTTACAACAAAGGTGAGCAAGCAGTGTACAGTAATTGCTTGAATCAGATACATTCATACTAATATCAATGACGTGTTGTGTGATTGTGTTTGCAAGCGCATTGCAAATCATTCCACAATGGTTTGTATTGTTTACTTGAAACTCTGTGCGTGTAAATGGTAAATAAAACAAAGTAAGAACGAAAAAAAATGCTAAAAAGTGTAAATAACTCATATAATACTGTCTGTAAATGTACTTTGCTTACAGATTTGCTCCATTTACCTGTAGTTAAAAATATGTATTTTATTGGCTGCTATAAGGTCTGTCCGAAACACAAATATTTCAAAGTTTTGAAATATTTTGTTTGGAAATAATTTCTAAGTGAAGAATTTCGTTTCGTAGCATTTCGAAGTCTAAGCCATTTCGTTTCGTTCTACGTTCAAAACCAAATAAAAAAGACCGTTTCATGAAGATGTTGTTGTACTCGGAGTTACATTGCAGTTAAACTTACACTTTCACCGATATGCCAATCGAAATACAAGCACAGAAAAATGGTCTCAAGCTGTCACTGCTGTCGACTCTTCATTTAAGCTTATTTTGTTTGATAAAGAGGTTCATCAACGTGTCCAATAAACACTTTTGGTACTGCATCACCAAGTGGAAGGACATCTAGGGAACGAATATAGCGAAGTTAAGAAAACGGAAACGATTGAAACAATAAATTGCTGCAGGGTGGGGATTTTTAAAAGAAAAAAGGAAAGAAAAGACTTGTTCAGAAAAAACACCGGCAGGCTAAAGCGAATTGCAACGCTAACGCTTTTGGAACGCGAGTGGATACCAACAAACACAATATGTCCATTACAATGGCGGAAAGTGAATCAAACTTACTTTCCAATGGTGGCTAAATTGACACAGCTTTTGTTGGCTAGGCCAGGGCTTCCCAAACTTTTTTGCTCGCGACCCCTTTTAATCTTCTAAAACTTTTCGCGACCCTTCACGGTCAAAATGATAAATAGTGCGGAATATAGCCTACATTTGTGATATTGATGGAAAGGTTTTCAAACGAAAACTTAAAACAAGCTGACGGTACTCAATGACTGTTACTTTACAGTTTGCACGTAGTCTACTGGAAACAAAACAAAGAACCAAACACATTTATTCAGATGGATATGAGTGTGATGGATGCGACCATTTTTTGCTACAAAGCAAGTCCAGCCGTGGCTCAATTGGCTAATGCTGGTTCCAAGGCGGTTTCAATGTTGCTTAGTTTTGATGGTGTCTGTTCATTCACTTTAAAAACGCTGACTCGCACTGTAGGCTCCAGCTTGTGTCCGAGCATTGGTTTTATTTCCAGTCGGATGTGGCTTTAGAGGCCTACTCTACAGTGGAAAAGACGTGGCCAAAAGTCACATTGTATGGAGAGTTAGGAACGTGGTTGTATTAGCGTTTTTTCTGATGTTTTATTTTTTCTGAACCTTTTGTATCCTGTTTTTTTCTCTCGAAAAAATCCGTGCCTTTCCTCGTTCTCTTCTTCTTCCGGATTGACAAACCTTAGCTCAGTTTCCTCCGCTGGAAATTTTCAAGATAAATACGTCAAAACAAACGACACGAGTGCGGTTAGGTCAATTGCTGAATCAGGTCGTGGTAGATATTCCGCTCTAACCTTAAGCCAAAAAGTGTGAAGGTGTTTTGCATAAAATTTATAAATTTCCACAAAATTTAAACTTTAAGTCAGAAGATAAATCAGTAATTTCTTTCTGAGAGAAGTGCTCGGTAAGTTAGCTACTTTGTTTTTGCGTTGCAAATATGTTTTGGATTCAATATATTTTGGTATTGTTCAATTCTGAAAAAAAAAAAACTTCTGAAACTGTCAACAGATTTGACAAACGTTTAATAAACAAAGGCTTAATAACATCTGATTTCACATCACTGTTAGCCAAAAACTTTTCAGTAAATGAGAACATTTCAAATGAATCATTTTCAACTTCTTGTTTCCAGACGTTTAATGTGTTGATGAACGCTTTAACTTTAGATTGCAATGTAAAACAAATGTAAAAACATAGATGTTTTCTCTATGGAGAGACAAATTAAGTTCGTTCAATTTTTTAAGAAAATCTGATAATTAGCTTAATTTCAAGAACCAGATGTCATTGCGAAAATGGTGGGCAAAGTCTGTATTTTTTTCGTTAGAAAAATCACGACTTCAATTGATTGATGGATTGAATCTTTATCCTCGGCGACCCGGTCACCGAGATTGACAGAATGAAGTTTCCGATTGTTGAAGTCTTGTTGCCGGGGAATTATTCCATCCATTAGAATTAGATGCTACTGAATGGAGAGCAGTCCTTAACGTGCGTTGCTCAATCGCACACCCCGAGAGTCGAACCAGCGCCTTTTTAACTTCAACTTTTGAAAGCCATCTTACTTCCCATTGCAATAAAAGGGTTTTGAATTCCGATTCCGTTTCACCACACCAATTTGCGAAAATACGCGTAGGCTACTAGGTGTTTTACTCTTAACGTGTTTGGTTACAGTTAATACCTTGCACAGAAGTGTTAATATGCAGTAGCCTACTTTGTGTAAAATTGTCACACTTTCTGCGACCCCTTGCGGGGTCGCGACCCCCAGTTTGGGAAGGCTAGGCTATACCAGCCACTTCCACCACAAGCGAGTGTTTGTGATCTGCTGCTGCTGGTAATAATAATAATAATAAATCGTGTTTTTATTTGCGCCAATTGCGATAACATAGAGTACACTGCGATCACAGATGCGATACAACAGACGACAGGAAGCAGCGAAGTGACATATAGTCTTCGAGTCAGCTGCTCCCCTTATTTTGGCTTGCCATTAAGTGTCTTTGCCGATACACAGCCGCGTGCTCTGGAGCCGTGTCGAAACCACGTCCTTTCGAACGTCGCATAGAGCCTCCTGTGGTGTCAAATCGAGCATCCTTGGGCACATCAAGGGTTTGTGACATGCTCTTTTTCAGAGCAACGATCAAGAACTGTATTGGACACAGGGCCGGATTTAGCTGATGGGGGGCCCGGGGCACTTTTAGATCGGGGGGCCCCCCTGCAAAAAAATGTTCGCGCCTACGGCGCGAAAATCCACCTCTACGTCTACAATAGCATTAATCCAGCACTGCACAGCAATTTGCAGAAACTTTAAAGGCTGAAAGGAAAAAAATAACACAAAATCACATTTTTTCCACGTAGGGGGGCCCTTCAAAAGTCGGGGGGCCCGGGGCACCTGCCCCCTCTGCCCCCCCCTAAATCCGGGCCTGATTGGACAGATGTCTTCTTCGCACAATTTTACAACCTGCGTTGACTATGCCCATTATTTTTCTTGTTTGGATTCAACTGCATCGTTTCTATAATGGGTAGAAGTTTTGTTTAATTAAAAAACTTCTTAAAACCTGACACCGGCTTACCCGGACTTCATTAACACTATTAACAGAGTCGTTTCAAACATTCCGGTCTTTTACCAAATTTCGTGGTTTACAGTTTACACTTCTGCAATCCAGTGGTTTGTTCTGCTTGGCGGAGAAAGGATTTTGGTTGCCGACCTCTTTTCCTAATCGTTTCGTTTCGACTTGAAAAAATTTGTTTCGAACAGCCCTATTGACTGCCAAGTCTTTCTAGTCTTTAAAAAATAAGCAATCTTTAAAAAATTTAGATTTTAGACGATCTGACTTTGGGTCGCGAGCCGCGACCATACAGTAGTTGTAGTGACAATTTTATACATATCGGAGCTCTGCTGGGCACTTTGACTTCAACTTTCATAAAAACACAAAAATTTTCACTAGCACCAGTATCGCCAGGTCCTTTCGGATTACCAGTGAAAGAGGTAGCTGAGGTGTGCTCCGGCATTTTTCAACAGCTCTACACTACTGCATGGCAGCGACCCAATACATGGCAAACATGATCATAATGCATTCAGTTACCACATAACAAAGCCAGCTACTGCAAATAATAAGCTGATTGCAAAAACTGACAATGCATTGCTTAAGCATAAGCAGATTGCAAACATGATAGAAAATTCAGTCATAATCAAAACAGCCATATGTACCGAGTCTAAAAGAAATAATAAAGACATAACGTACATCTTGCCTAAATCATTTAAACTTTTTCAGATCAAAATATTTTTCTTATTTTATCTGAAAATCCGGGTTTAGAGTACCTAAAAAAGCGAAAATACGGCTGTGGGTAGCGAAAACTAGAAAACAAAATGCGAGTTGAAAACACTAGCATTTGCAGTTATAAAAACCTTTCATTTAAATGGTAGGCTACTTTTAACAAGCTTACGCCATGCATCACAATTTACGTTGAAGACAGACATAGACATACTACACTTAAAACGAGAGATCAATAATACTGTAATGACTTAATTAGACATCAGTGCAAAGTAAAGCATTTAATTTAAGGCAAGGTTTTATAAAGTAACAAAACCAAAGGCGCTCAGTGAAAGTCATAAAAATTTGAAGGTCTGAGCTTGAAAAATAGGCCTATTTAATTCAAACTTTCGAAATTTTGAGTTAAATGCTAAAGTTGTGCAGTTTAATAGTTAAATAATAATGGTCAAGCGTAATTCTGTGTAAAAGGTTGTTTCAGAAACTGGTTGCTTTTGCTATACCAGGTAGGATAGGCTACAATATCATTGGTGCGTATAGTTTGATATTGCTTTTGAAAACTTCAAACTCTTTTATCTCAAAAACTCTCTGGTGTGAAGTAGTTCTTAAACTTAAGCCTTATGCGAAGACACGGATACGTATGCCTATTTACAGCAGGTTGAGTGAAATCCATTGCGTACTTGAGACACATTTGCAGAGCTATTCCTATCCAAAGAAATAGTATCTTTCCTTTGCAAGTTTGATTGTCCAAAATGAAACCTCGATTTATGAAATAGCCTTGATTTTTCATTTTTAACGAGCTGTTTTCGTATTCTGCCTGATTCGATAGGCAGGTCTGTTGTTTTGTTTTGTTCTAAGTAATTGCATACGTCGTTGAATATATTGTCAATATTTTGACCAGTTTTTGCGCTGCTTTCATAAAACATAGCTCCAACACTCTCGGCAAATGCCTTTGCTTCATCTTTATCAACCCGTCTGTCTTGTAGCGGTAAATCCAGTTTATTTCCCACCAGAACTAACTTTGCATCCGATGAACCTTTTTCTTTCAGTTCTTCAATCCATTCTCGCACTCCTTGATTGAAGGAATCGTAACTGGTGATGTCATAAACGATCAGCACCACGGAAGCTCCTCGATAATACAGAGGAGCTACGGCCTTGTATCTGAAATGGTCATTTAGAATTTAACCCACTCATGACAAATTCATCAGAAATCTTGTACTTATCTTAGGCTAACGCATCAAGAGTTTCCTCTCAAGACCATCAGCACTTTTGATTATTATCCATCCACCAAGGTCGGATCAACATAGCAACTGTCTTTTTTTGTTTTTACTCACATAAATTATTAAAAAACAATCACTTTTTTCTCTTTTTTATTTTCTAAAGTTTTAAAAATTCTATTAAGGTGTTGCGGCCGTGTCATATTTTCTACTGATTGTCCTGCTTTGGTATCATGCACGTTATAACGTCCGCGTTTTGTCGCTTCTACATTTTTCTAGATCTCTGCCATGTTTGGCATGTAGGCTACTCTTTTTCGTTGTGATAGTCAGAAATAAAAACAAATTGAACTGGCTACTTATTTAAAAACAGTCTAAACTTATGCTTGATTTAATGCGCTTAACTATTAGCAATAACGTACCTCTCTTGACCAGCGGTGTCCCAAATCTGCAGATTAAACAAAGTGCCTCCAGGTGCTGGTACGATGCGAGATATAAAAGCAGCTCCCAATGTCGGCTTTGCGTCAGAATCAAAACTATTTCGCACAAACCTTGTAGCGATGCTTGATTTCCCTACAAAGCTATCCCCTAATATGCAAACTTTAACCAAGCAGCAGTTTGTCATTAGCCCAAACTTATTTTAAGTAAGGATATGTAATTTTAAATTGCTTCATATAATGCTATAAACATAATGCATAATGTTTTAGTTTACTACCAGAGATGTGGAGCAGACAAAACGTAGGGTACTTCCAACTTCTATGAACCTATACAGTGGTCACGCCAAGTCCTTTCGACTTCACACGCAGCTGTCACAACAACCCTCCGTAACGTGCAAGTAGGGTAGTTGTAGGCTTGTATCCTACCGGTGCTAATATTAGTTAGTTTGCCTTGATAGGTTAATCTATCAAAAGCCTACCCTGCTGTACAAATCAGAAAATGGCGAGATCCCCCAAGTGACAAGTTTTAATTTAAATTTGAAGTTACCTTTTAAATTGTTGTATTTTTCCAGAACACAAAAGGATTTTAATAACTGATTTGTTGAGGGTGTGTAATTGTGTATAGTAAACCTTTCTGGTAGCCTACTCTTCCTAAAATCCACTGCTGAAGCCATGCATTCCCAATGCCACCCGTCAGGTTAACAATATGGAATTGAGCGAGCGTAGCGAAGTAGAAAATTGTTTGCAAAAATGTATAAAATTTACGTTTGTTTATTCGATTTCTTTTTGGGGCAGCACCGTAACCAAGTGGATCAGTTACAAAGATCCGCTACTGCTTTGATAGATCTAAATTTTAAAGCAAATAGGTAAGGTTTATACTTAATAAGTGCATGATTGCAAAATGCTTTAATTCTATTCATATTATACTGTATTATGGCTAAATTCGTATCTTCAATCAACCAACTCGCACTCTTGACGCCATTTTGATGGAGTGTTCTCGCGACCCGGAACCAACCTTTTCGTGACCGGTACTGGGCCGCGACTCGGTGGTTGGGCATCAATACATAGACTTAGAACAATACACTTTAAGGACAATGTACTAGTGAAATGTATGGGATGAAACCGTTTAGGCTACCAGCAACATGGCTTCAAAGTTTCTACCATCACTGGTTGTAAGCTACCCTACAAGTTATCTGCTTTTCCATCAGAAATTAATACACCCAGAAACCTAGTAAAACACTACTTTATTAATGTGAAGGATGAAACTGACGTCTTCATTTCTAGAATATCACGTAGGTAGGAGACGCTCAGCTTTGATCTCAATTGATCCTTCTACAAGTTCATAACCAAGAACGTCTGCTTTCGCGAAAATTTTAAACCGCACAAGCTCAACGTTTTCTTTGCAAACTTTTGCACATCTGGAAATTTATTTTTATCCAGCTGCTGGTAAAAAGGCACGAAGACATAGCCGTACGAGACCAAACCATTTTGGGGGAGCAAAACGTAAATTTGCCCAAATCTGCACGCTTTTATAGAAATTGCCCAAATATAATGTAGGCTAGGCCTATGCGGTGCATGATAACAGTGAAAAACTAACATGACAAGATCACCAGCTAGCTAGAATTTTTTACCAAAGTAATCAAGATAGAACAACTGAATTCATCTTTGAAGATACGCATGCAGCTTGCCAAGATTTTTTTGCAACCAGAAAAAGCGGGTCAAGTTAATGCAAACAACTGGATCTGTCTCCACAGAACAGAAGTCAAGATATTAATGAAAATAAGTGGAGCTGCCATGTTTCACACAAGACCTTGCAAAGGAAATATTTTGCCAGCTTGCATGGCAGGTTTTGAGTTTGGAAAGCTTTGAAATAAATGAATATATTATGATTGGTTTGAGACTATATATTTCAGCAGTAGCATTTTAAATGTTGGTGAAATTAACATGACACAGTTGCATAAACAAACTAAATATTTTTTTTTATTTTGGGGCGCAACTGCATCATTTTAATTTGGGTAGTTTTATAAAAGTAACCAAACAAAGCTAAGTAACACCACAACATCAACATTACATTTAACAGGTATAACATATTTTTGTTAAATGTTGTGGTGTTGCTTATACCTTATAGCTACGTCCGTTTATGGTTGAAAAAGTACTGCAACCTCTCCACCCGAATTGTTTTATAAAAGTATTCACCAGATTTATATAAATTCATATTTTGCAGTTGCCCAAATCAAGATGATGCATTTATGGATATTATGAAAAAAATTAAAGAATTTGTAAATTTTGATGCCGAGGCAACTGCATAATGCCAATTTGGGCAGTTTTATAAATAGACTATGATCAGATAATTTCAATTTTTTTTGTTGCCCAAATCTAAACGATACAGTTATGTAAATGGGAAAAATTAATGAATTTGTTTATTTTGTGGAAACTGCCTCGTGCTAATTTGGGCAGGTGCATAAACAGACTAATCAGTTTCATCAGATAATTTCATGTTTTCAGCTGTCCAAATCAACACGATGCATTTGTGAAAATTAATAAAATTAGCTAGGCCTATATAGCAAATTTTGCGTTTTGATTTGGGCAGTTTCACAAAAGTATTAGAGACATATTTTGGTGGCTGCCCAAATTTGCATGATACAGTTGGTTAAATGCATTTCGTACTACAGTTTGATCACCATGCAATACAATACATCAATACGGGTATGCCAAATGACAGTTTTGCGGCACATTTCTTGTGCAAATAAGAGGCTGTACTTAGTTTGATAAATAAAAGATATTAATTTATAGTTTTTCTTTATTCATGCAATTTTGTAGCTTTTCATATAGCAATTTTTGCCCTAATAATTGCAAGATTCTGCCCGAATTTGCGATGTTTTGAAACAACAGGGGGGGAAGCTGCCCCCCTGGCTCGTACGGCTATGCACGAAGAAAAGATGTTGCTGTCCACTTGGGCGTCGCCGTGAAGCTCAATTAGCTGGAGCCTCATAAGGGTTCAAGCAGAAAGAAGTGAAAATCAATAAGTCCTTTACATTTGTGAAAAATTTTCGAAAGCGGTCGTTGAATTTGCAAGCAAGAAAATCAATGAATGCTCGACTATCGCTCATTACCATTCTCTCAGACAACAATAATTGATTTCGCAATTATGACGCAGCAATGATACTAACTCATCTCGCTTAGCTTTTGTCTGTGAGAAAATATGGTCTTCATTAATGTATGTAGATGATTTATAGAATGTGGCCGAGTGGTTAGCGCGTTGGGCTCGCAGTCGAGAGCCTGCGTGTTCGACTCCAGCCACCCGCACTTGCTGTTGATTCTCTGGGCAAGAATCTTTACGATAATTGCCTCTACCCAGTGATCGAATTCGAGTAATGGGTAGTAGTCTACCAAATTTAAGTCATAAATAGAGTAGACAACCGGAAACAGACATTGCAGTCGGCTGCAGCGTGGGTCAGGTGTACGTCGGAAGGCGTACACCGATGCATAGCGCTCAAGTCCGCTTTCCCGCAATGCAGGATAAAGATAATAAAACAAACAAAAACAAATTTCTGTGTATCTGCCGGCCAAAAGTGACACATTGTGCAACAACAGGCTTGGGCCATACAAAAACGTCTCGCGGGCCAGACTTTGGACACCTCTGAAGTAGGCTAATCAATACCTAACAAGCTAAACTCATGCTTTCATCGTAGCTTCGCTGGCTTGCTTGCCAGCCTTCGATATTAACAATAGCTGTGATAAAAGTAATCTTACCGCTTTACCTAATCTGCATTTTTACCGTTATCTAATCGAATTTTCAGCGAACCGGTTATCGCAACCTTTGTCTACAGCTGTAGTGCTCAAGTGCTGTGGCAAGCACCATAATAAACTTTCATTTCCGTTTCTTTCTTAAGTTATCATTGTTGCTGTGTGGCCAATGAAACACTCGGTGGAAGATTAGTCATTATGTCTCATATCACACAGGCTAGGTATAGCCTAAAACCGTTTGCACGTTGTTGCATTCTAGTAGCCTATCATGACCACAGAAGGCTCGACAATTTATAGCCTACTTCTGAAACTAAGCGCAGTGACTCAAAATCGAGTTGTAAAGGGAATAGATTTTATCACGACGCTTTTGACTGCAAGAACAATTTCTAAGAACAAAAAAGCTTAATCCCAGTTTGAAAAACAGTTGTCCTCAATCTATGTGCCGCCCAATATTTGCAAATATGCAGTTTTTATTTACCGCCTAATGCAGGCCAGACGAGTAACGCTTTGAAACTGCAGGCTAGTAAATAAACTGAACACAGTGAACACAAATCTTTGTGTTTTTCGTCATGTTCACGTCATGTTTTAAATAATCGCTGCTGATGAGAAACATGCATGTGGCATGCTCCATGCTGCCAGTTTAGCTCATACAATAGCCGATGATTAAGCGATCGAAAAAGTTACAAGTTTTATTTTCAGTTTTGGGGATGGGGTCCGTGACCAAATGCACTATCTCGATCCGCTGGCCTTCTAGTGCCAAGTGAGTCACGTAGGCTATTATTATGTTTTGTGTGAGCCTCTTTGTTTAGTGTGAAAAGGACGACAAAAAATGAAATATTTTGACAATATCAAGCAAGTTACGGGAATAAAAAGCATGCCGGAAACACTAATAAAAACAAACAACAGAACAAAATGGAGGCAATTTATACGGGAGATCACAGCTGATCAAACATGATCAATCTGTTGAAAAAGAAGTGAGCCTCTTGGCTAGCCTACTATACAATTTAAGACCGACTGGCTGGAATTTCTTCTTTCCGGGAGAAAGCATGTTGGCACATAAATAAAATTGAACTTTTATTAACCGTTTTAGGAACAACGTTCATTTGTGGGAACATTAGTTTGTTTGCCTTCAGGATGAATTGATTCAAAGCACAAATCTGCTGTTTTGGTCTAAACCAGGGCAGTGCCGGTCTTAGGGTATTTCGGGCCCTGGGTGGAATATGCTTTGCGGGCCCCAATGACAATGATCCAATTCAGTAGCATAGCTAATAGATATTCTGAAATGAGAAGGGGTGGTTTGACCGTCGGCAGACGAAGCCTGACGGCGTGATCGCCGAAGGCGACACCCAGCGGCAGGGGGTCTGGGGGACCGCCCCCAGAAAATTTTGAAAAATTACTTTGAATTTGGGGCATTCTGAGAGCATGTTCAAAATTTGGGTATGAATATTACTGTAAAATGGTGCTGTCCGATGGCATAGCAAAAGGATAAGATCATGCATTGTTTGGCATTTTTCGGAAATAAAGCTATGTTGAGTCTGGATGCAACCTATTTCGTCCCCTGAAAAATTCGTACCCCGATTTCGTACCCTGAAATCGGAGTAACAAAATCAAATTTCGACCTCTTTCGTCCCCTGAAAAGATCGAGAGAAATTTGAAATGTTTGCAGCAACTCCGATCAGCAGCTTCGGCTATGTTGTTTTTTTTCTCGATCTTTTCAGGGTACGAAATAGGTTGCACTCGTTGAGTCTCTATGTTTTCTTGGTGCTAATTCCTTTGTTGAATTTTTCTATTGAAAATGACAAAATTACTAAATTTTCTGAGTAAATTGCGGGCCCCCTAATTTGCGGGCCCTGTGCGATCGCACGGTTTGCACACCCCAAAGACCGGCACTGACCAGGGATGTCCAACCTGAAGGCCGCTAATCATTTTCATTCCAAGTAGGCTAGTATTTTTTAGCAAAATTGCTAAAAATTGAAAAATACTACGGTAACTTTTAAAAATATCTTACTTCATCTGACGATTTTTCTGAAATTTAAGCCACACCTCAACAGCCCTCGTACACAATAGCCTACACCACCAGTGCAACTTGCAAACGGTTGCGCCTGTGTTAAGCGAGAGTCGCTAATGAGTAGGTGTGTGCAGCTTTGTGGCTGCTTTCCCCTATTTATACGCTTTCGCTAACTACTGCGCAGTTATGCATATGATTGCGCAGTTTATTTGTTGCTGATATAACAAAATAACTGTTTTTATAAAAATATAACTTAGGCTACTGACAGTTTTTTTTTTTTTTTATGTAAGCTACCCATTTTTCTTGAAATTTTATAGGTTCTGCAGCCCACGATGCTACAATAAAAGGTTGGACATCCCTGGTCTAAACTTCGGCTATTGAGGAAGTTTCAGTCTACGGTTTGAAACAAAATAATAGTGAAGTTTTCATTCCTTGGGTTTGCTTTATGTATAGACTAAGGCTAAAACATTTTTATGTTTTCGGAGGAATTGTTTTGTGACATCCCAAGTTAGGTTTTAAAAGTAGCCTAGCCTAAGCTATGACTTTTTTGGAAGTTTGATACTCAGAGATAAATTTCTCAAGCAAAGCAATTAAAAAATATATATTAGCCTATTGCCTTGATGCTATTAAGTTGTTTGCATGCTCTTACATTCAAACGTCGCCCAGCAGGTAGGCTACTATATTTGATCGTTTATTGGTCGTTGGTTGGTTTTAGAATCTTTATTCTCGGACTGCCAAAGCCTATGGTATAATTTCCAGTGATGTACGCGCATACAAAAAATATTGACGCCGTCAGCGTAAACACAAACGTTCGAAAAACCATACGCCGTAGCATAGCATCTTTTCACAAATTGGGACTAGGGGGGCAAATTTTCAAAACAGGGCACTTTTCGCGCGTAAATGATCTCGAGTGTAAAACATGTAAGTTTAAAAATGTAGATTTCTCAGGCAAATTGTGATTGAAAAGGCATATTATACCTAGACTAAACTTTTGAAACCCATATTTGATTCCTATATTCATCCCGCCCACAATATTTTATAAATAATAATGTAGCCTAATAAAATTTAATCTAGCAACATTTAGTTGAAGAGGTCTCTTGTACTAAAGTAAAAAGAAACAACTATGATATAATCCATGAAACACAACTGCTAAGATATTACAATGAATTAAATCTTTGCAGAATTAGATGATTCTAAAGAGCTGGTGATTTATTTTGATAAAAACCAGGAAACAAATTTCAGACATTTAGAGTCTCACACAAAATTTGAGGTACCGGTACTCACAACACAAATTGATAATCTGCTTGTGTTATAGTCGTCATTTTATTTACGTTGAATATATGTAACTCGTGACCAGCGTCACTACATAATCACAGTTCAGCGTTTTCTGGTACAGACGTTGGAATTGATTACCACCGCACTGCGCGTGTAATCAATTGAGCGTTCTGTACCACGTTCCTCAGTTGATTGCTTTGCGTTTCTTTCTTCCTATATATTGCGTTGATTTCATACACTGAATCAGTAAGTAACAAGAGGTAAATGGTTTTCTCACTTGGTTGGCTATCGCTACAATTATTATTGTTTATTTTATATTAAATGTCTGGAAATACAACAGACATTTTAACTGGCGTCGTCGGCAGGATCTTTACAGAATTTCTACAGGATTTTAGAAACATGGAGAAACTGATCGAAGTCCTGCAACAACAAATTGCCAACCAAGAACGTCAGACGAAGGAGCAAATTGCCAGACAAGAAGAACGTCACCAGGAACGTCAAGAAGAACAAGAAAGGCGCCACCAAGAACAACTACGAGAAATACGAGCCCAAACTGCGAGATCACAGCCAACAACAATACAACAACAGGTATCTTTACCTAAGTTCGTAGCGTTCGATGCCACCACTGAACTGTGGGAAGACTATTGGAAGAGGTTTAACACCTTTGTAGCAGCACATTCAGTCGCACAAGACAAAATGCCGCAGGTTTTTCTCACCAATCAATCACCTACAATCTACAAAATGTTAACAAATTTGGCTGCGCAGGAAACAAACCCAAAAGAAGTCAACGATCTCACCATGACGGAAATTACAAATTACATGGCTCAACAATTCGACCCAAAACGCTTCATCGTGAGGGAGCGATTCCGTTTCTGGAGCGAAATGAAGCGCAAGCCCGGTGAAACAGCTCAAAAACTAGCCATCCGCATACGCCAGACAGCTGCCACCTGTGACTTCTCGTCCATTTCAAATCCATTGGACGAAGCTTTACGTACTCGTTTTATTTGTTCAATAGGTAACGAGGCTGTGCTTAAGGCGTTATTCAAAATCAGAGCTGATGAACTTACTTTCAAACGTGCGGTAGAGGTTGCATCAGAAACCGAAGAGGCAGCCAAGGTGGCCAAAGAAACTGTTTACGGCACTCCACCAGCACCAGTTGCGAAAGTAAGGACCATCAGCAAACCTCCAAAAACTAGGCAACTTACAGGTACTTTCTTTACTTCTAAAAATAAAGAATGCTATCGCTGTGGTAATTCCAACCACAACGCCAATGACTGTAGGTTTAAGAAAGCCACTTGCCATTTCTGCAATATTACGGGACACTTACAGAGTGTTTGTCGAAAGAAAGCTAGACAGTTTAAACCTTCTAAGGTAAATTGTATCGAGGAAATTAACATGCTTTCTAGTTCTTGCAGAAAACCTCGAAATTCAAAGTTGGAAGTACCGATCTCCATTAATTCGGTAACCACACACTTAGAACTGGACACTGCTACAAATGGAAATTTCCTTTCCAGCGACGTCTGGACTCGGGTAGGCGCACCTCAATTGCAAGCACCAGTGTCGCAGTTCCAATCTGCTACCAAGCATCTAGTACCAATCACGGGTTCTTTCACGGCCCAGGTAACTTGTCCTTCCACGGGAAGGTCAGATAATATTTCTTTTGTAGTCACGACAGTCAAAGGACTAAACTTGCTAGGTCGTGATGCAATCTCGTCTTTAGGAATTTCTATCGATAAATTCCTTCTGTCTAACTGTTCTACTTTACAGAGCATCCAGTCATGCGACAAGCCTGATAAGAGTCTGGAGAAAGCATGCTCCCTCTTATGTGACGAGTTCAAAGATGTTTTTAAGCCTGAACTCGGGTGCTTACGAGATTATGAACTAGACATAGATTTTAAGTCTGATGCTAAACCTGTTTTTCTCAAACCTAGGCCTGTACCTTTCGCGCTAAAGGAGGACTTAGCACAAGCCTATGATTCGGGCATTGCACGTGGTGTATGGACACCAGTTCAGTTTTGCGATTGGGGCACACCGGTTGTTCCAGTCCGTAAGCCTTCAAACTCTTCAGGAGCGAAGGCCAAGTTACGCATTTGTGGCGATTATTCAGTCACGGTGAACCCTTCCCTGGAGACCCATCGTCACCCGTTACCCTTACCAGAAGACTTAATGCAAAAGTTGGGTGGTGGGTACGGTTTCAGCAAGATAGACTTGGCTGATGCCTACAATCAGATTCGACTTGGTCCTGACATTCGAAAACGACTTGCATTAAGCACTCACCGTGGCGTACTTTTACAAAATGTTTTACCTTTTGGCATATCTTCTGCTCCAGGTTATTTTCAGAAGATCATGGACGACCTTACAGCCGACCTTCCAGGGGTTGCAGTCTACCTAGACGACATTCTTGTCAGTGGCACTACTGCTGAGGAGCATCTCCAGAATCTTAGACGGCTCCTCGATCGACTTCACTCAAAAGGCCTGAGGTGTAGGAAAGACAAGTGTAAGTTTGCACAACCTCAGGTAGAGTATCTCGGACACATTCTGTCCAGGCAGGGCATCTCCAAAGGTCCCAAAGTAAACGCCGTACTGGAGATGTCTGCCCCCACTGACGTATCTTCTCTTCGTTCGTTTTTAGGTTCCTTACAATTTTATTCGAAGTTTCTACCGTTGAACGCTTCCACTGTAGCAGAACCACTATACCATCTCACGAAAAAGGACATTCCTTGGAGATGGGGAAAACAAGAGGAAAACTCTTTTGCTCAGCTGAAGCATCATCTATCTACTGATGAGGTTCTTACACATTTCAATGCTTCACTTCCAGTAGGTATCGCATGTGATGCTTCTAGTGTGGGCATCGGTGCTACTTTGTTTCACCGTTACCCAGATGGCACAGAACGGCCTATAGCAAACGTTTCAAAGATATTAACAGCTTCGCAGAGAAACTATAGTCAAATTCAGAAAGAGGCTTTGTCGATAATTTTTGCGCTAAAGAAATTCTATCAATATCTTTTTGGTAGATCATTCATTTTGGTCACAGATCATAAACCATTGCTTAGTCTTTTTGGCCCGACCAAATCGACACCTTCTTTGGCAGCAAATCGTTTGGCTCGTTGGGCACTCTTTTTATCGCAATTTACCTACACTATTGAGTACAGGAAGACGAAGGATCATCAAAACGCTGATGCTTTGAGTCGCTTACCAGCAGAAGGGGATAAAGTCTTCGATGAAGAGGAAAGTGCGGATGACATTGATATCGTCTGCGCTATCGATGCTTTGGATTTGCAGGTCCAGACCCCAAATGCTGCATCACTACGTAAAGAATCTTCTAAAGATCCTATCATTTCCACGGTAATGCGTTTCATTCATGAAGGATGGCCGGCCAAGTCTTTTCCACAAGACCCGGTCGAACCGTTTCGTAAGTACGCAGACTCTCTTTCTACTTGTTACGGATGTCTACTTTACGGTTCCAGAGTGGTCATCCCGTCCAAACTTCGTCCTTCCGTCCTTCAATTGCTTCATGAAGGACATTTCGGCATTGAGAGAATGAAGCAGTTGGCAAGAACGTCCGTCTACTGGCCAAACATCGATCGAGACATAGCGGAACTTTGTCACAAGTGCAGTACCGTACCTGTGGCGAATATCAACCGCAATCTAAAACCCAGGTCCAATCATGGACGGTTCCAGAAGCACCGTGGAGTCGCTTACACATAGATCATGCGGTAGAATTCATGGGTTACCATTGGTTACTCAGCATTGATGCTTTTTCTAAATACCCATGTATTCATGCTACTACTTCCTTATCTTCAACAGCTACTATCAACCTGCTAGAAGAAGATTTTGCTCATTTCGGCTATCCCCATACTATAGTTACCGATAATGCTACTACTTTTAAATCCACAGAATTCCAAACTTTCTGTAAGGAGAGGGGTATGGTACACATCCATGGGCGTCCGCACATAGGGGCAAATGGGGTCAGCTGACCCCCCCTGGAAAATTGTAGGATAAAAAATGAAAAAGCGAGAACATGCAAAAATAGGCAGTTTTCTGAAAGGGGTGGGAGAGGTGAAGGTGATACGAATGATGGCTGGCTGGTCAAGCTCTCCGATTGTGATATCACCCTTCTTCGGGAGTATCCCACTTTCTCTATTAATTTACGAAGATACCTACGAGCTACCCGTAATCTCAAAATTCGACAACTTGAGCTCCTGTACTCTCAGAATCACATTACTAGTGCGGGAACTGGCTTTATCTCACATAAATCTGAAGAAGGATATTCACAGTTTCAGATAAAATCATCTCGTATTTCGTGAATTCAATGAAGCTGTTCGTAACATTGAATCATACAGAAAAGAACAATCATCCACCAGTTTAGTTAACCAGTTCTTGAATAAAAAGTGAAATCGACGTGGGTCTTTGCCGAATCTTTCGATGACTTTTTGGATGAATCTCTGGCCAATTTTGATAAAAATGCGTAGAAATGTAAACACTGATAAAATTGATAAATTGTCTGGATGGTGAAATGCATAGGCGTAGCCAGGGAGAGAGGGGCGTAAGGGGCCATGCCACCCTCCCCGAATTTTAAAAGTTTGGATTCCGAAGTTGAACCCTTTGTTGAAAATATAATATAATTTGTAGAAATTTATATCGTTTTCCAAGACATCTGGCTATTAACACCCCCAGGGCTTGTTTTAGACACACAGAAAGACACCAATAAATTTTGAAAATTGTAAATCGCGCAAAGTTTACGCGATTTACTCTTCTTTTAAATAATCTGTGGAAGCAATTTCAGAATCGCTTACTCTATTGTGTTTATGTGTATTTTTTGCGATCTCTAATTTTAGCCGGAGTTTTTGCCCGTTCCTGTGTAGCAGCTACCTTTAATAAGTTAATAACTGTTTATCTTCTAATAAATTTCATACAAATATTACCCTGAAAGTGTTTCCAGAAAGCGCTATAATCCATTATTTTAGTGTAATTTTGCAAAAATTTTCCGGGTGAGCATGCCCCCGGACCCCCTAGAATATGCGTGCCTTCGGCACGCTCTAACCCCCCACTACCTTTATTGCTTCCCTTGCTTCACCCACCAGGATACGCCACTGCACATCAGGTGGTGATGTCTTAAATCAAACACTTTGTCTTTCTCTTCAATTCATCAAATGTTTGCCCCCCCCCCAATTTTTTTTTCTGGCTATGCCACTGGTGAAATGGTCAAAATTTCAAAACAATTTTTCATCCGGCCGAAAAGGGCAGAGTGAACCCACCTTGACCCCCCCTAACCGAAAACCTGCGGACGCCCATGTACACATCACGGGTGCACCTTACCATCCGGAAACCAATGAAGCGGCGGAGCGCCTCGTACGTACGTTCAGGCAAGCACTTCGCAAATCTTCCCTGCCCCCGAAACAAGCCGTCTTGGAATTCCTACAGCAGTATCGACGCACGCCAACTCCGAGTGGCTACTCTCCAAGCCAATTACTCAACAATCGTCAGATTCGAACCAAGATCGACACGCTTCTCCCCACATCGTCTCAAGTGGTACCCCGACAAAAACCTCACAGCACGGACGCCTCCGAAGGTACAAAACGGCATTTCAAACCGGGAGATCCCTGTTACGCGCTATCATTCACTCCACGACGGAGCCAGGATCCTCGTTGGGTTCCAGCCGAGGTGATTAAGCGACAGGGTAGCCGAATCTTCCTGGTACGTCTGCTGCCACATGGTCCGACGTGGAGGCGCCATATGGACCAACTGCAACCTCGCTATGCATCATCGGAGGACCAGGAGCCGGGAGAAACTCCTGCACCAACAGTCGACTCCTCCGCTGTCTCCACCTCAGCTCGAACGGATTCGGACGACACACCGACTGTACCGGAATTCGGGCCACACAACCCACGAAGGTCGAGCCGTCGCCGCAGACCTCCGGCCCGTTTCGGACTTTGAGAGTTATTGTTTAATTCGGTGTCTTGTTCATATTTTTCTTTGTGTATAAAAATTATCGGGGGAGGTGTTATAGTCGTCATTTTATTTACGTTGAATATATGTAACTCGTGACCAGCGTCACTACATAATCACAGTTCAGCGTTTTCTGGTACAGACGTTGGAATTGATTACCACCGCACTGCGCGTGTAATCAATTGAGCGTTCTGTACCACGTTCCTCAGTTGATTGCTTTGCGTTTCTTTCTTCCTATATATTGCGTTGATTTCATACACTGAATCAGTAAGTAACAAGAGGTAAATGGTTTTCTCACTTGGTTGGCTATCGCTACAATTATTATTGTTTATTTTATATTAAATGTCTGGAAATACAACAGCTTGAATAGAACATTAAGGATATTATAAGTAGCCTAAGGTCAAAGGTAGGCTCATAAGTTCTAGATCAGTGGTTCCCAACCTTTTTGTTGTCACGGACCCCTTTAGACAAAATATTAATTCTGTGGACCCCTACCTAAATGGTCACAGCGGTAAACCATAATCTCTTCGTGGGAAAATTGTAACATAAGATTCCCGGATCCGTTCGTCTGTATGTAAAGACCGAAAGAAACACTCCTTTGAAAACGTCTATTCAAATTTGTATTTCTGTAAAATTAGCCAACTGGCTGTCGAAATCGGAATGTAACACCGTAGGCTACACCACTAAAACTTGTCACTACAACAAACTACTTAGATAAAAGACGGAAATTTTGTCCAGCTTATTCAAGCAATAAGCAAAACAGTTAAATATGCGACCAACTTCCAAGTAACAATTTTAAGAATGAGAGGATAAATTTCAATATCTCAAACTCACGTAAACAGTTACTGTGACGTAATAGTGAAACATTGTCAAGCAATTTAAACAGGTGTTCAAAGGTGATGATGCAATGTTTCATCAGGTCTTACGAACGATGGCGCAATATTTGGACATTTTCTAGCAATTTCCATGACGTAAGATGTCAGCTAGGTTAAGTAGACCATAACGGTTTTTATATGACGTTTGATTTGGTGAAAATTGTCCGTAACACTAAATTTTGTCTGAAACTCAATTAATATACTATTGACTATTGTAATAATTATGCTACTCAACTACTGCCTACTGTGTCATATTGCATTGCCGCTATGACTCCTGCGCAAATATCAGGTTAAACAGTTGCTCAAATAAGAAAATCAATGAATTGTTCAAGAAATGTTAGCAGTAGGCTATTTGAATATTAAAATAACCCCAAGTGCCATGCCGAAACTTTTTCAAGGTAAGCAAATTTAATGAGAGAAATGAAAGTAAAAAGATCGCTTTTCGTTTTTTTTCTCCAAAATTCATCAAGGTAATCACGGACCCCCAAATGCTTTCTCACTGCCCCCCAAGGCAGGCCCGTAGTCAGCCGGGGGCCAAGGGGGGCCTCGTTCTCCTGAAAAAAATTTTGCCCCCTCTGGCAAAATCCCAACATTCTCGAGCAACAGCTACAATTATAATGATTTTGCCTATCTTTCCCGTTGCTGAGCTCCAACCTAGGCCCAATTAACTACAATTGTTTTGTTTAGTTAACAGGTAAGATGATTAAACAATTTCGCCCCTCCCCCTACCTCCTCCTTTGGAAACCTCAACATGTTCAATTCAACCAAGGCCAACACGTGTTAGGTTGGTAGAAAAATTGTCAGAAACTGCGCAAAACGAAAATGTTTTGGGAAAGAATGATAACCTAACAAAGAGGGAATGGTTTTCCAGCAGGCCTACAAACCTGTACAAATTAGGCTATTTGATATCAGCTGTCGCTATTCTCGGTACCAGGGGCGTTGACAAGGGGGTCTAGGTGGCACTTTTGGACCCGGGCCCGGATTTAAAAAATTCCCCGCAACTTCAAACTTTATCAAGATCTTAATATTATCAGATCTAAAGGAATTGCCATCAGAGATTAAAACAGCTCTTTCAGCCGTCAGATGGTAAAGTACCGGACCCCCTTCTGGGTACCGGACCCACTTCAGCTTTCTGGTGGTAAAATAGCCACTTCTGCCACTAAACAGTAAAATAAGAATTTAGTCTAGTATAGTGATTACCCTAACCACGGATATTACCCGAAACACGAATTTCAAAATAACAGGCTAATATTTGTTCAAACTCAAAAACTGAAATGACACAGGTAAGAAGATTACTTTATAACTATCCCTATTTCTGCACTAAAAATTAGACCAAAATCCGATTGCAGCAATCAGCAAATGTTTGACCTAGGCCCAAACACCTTTCCGAAATCAAATTGAAAACATTCTGACTGTCTGCAGTGTTGTAAATTCTCTTCTGGTGAGCCTAGAATGACCACTGAAACATCAATGGAATCGGAAAGTAGCCTAATACTTTAGCGCCATGTGACAAATAAAAGTTCAAAAAAGCAACCACTAAATAGAGATAATAAGTTTTGCGGTTCAAGAAATTTAAGATTGAGCAAGATTTGTTAAATGGCAATGCTTAAACCAGGGGTCGGCAACCGTTTTGAGCCGCGGGCCAATTTGATAAAATAAAATATACTGGCGGGCCGCGAAATTTTTTTTCCCACGAGATTTCTGTCTCATTGATTCCAGTCACTCTAAAAGTAACATTTTCCGAAAATGTTTTGAGAGATTGCGAAATAACTATTTGCCAATGAAATTCTGCAATGATAATAAAATATAAGCTTTTCCTAACCCTACTTTTTTTGAATAGCTCTTGTGCACCGCAAAAATTAATTTAAAGAAAAAAAAAAGTTTGACTTTGTCAGGCGTCGAACCCTCATTCTCACGATCACTAGGCAGAGAATGAAGCCACTGAACCCAACAGTGCCAACGAAAAAATGTTGCATTCACACGGTTTTAATACAAACTTTTACCAAAATATGTAGGCTAAATGAGACAAAAATCTCGTGGGAAAAAAAATTTTGCTGGCGGGCCGCAACTGCCGGGACAGCTTTTCTGAAACGCGAATATCTTACCCTTAAATTGCACGGCGTTTTACACTCCTATTCATGCTTATATAATATGTTCATTGATATGATAAAAGGAATTTATTACTTTGAAACCGATTATTAAAAGAACAAATGTGTGTAACAATTTAATGTGAATGTTGATGTTGTTTGCATTTTTTTTGCCAAATTGCCAAAGTCAGTTTTGATGTTGGAACAAGAAATTTGTAAAACATCGTTAACATGTTCATCAGATAAACGTGATCGAAGTTTATTTTTTGCAAGTTCATCTTGGAAAATAATTGTTCACAAAGATAACTGTTCCCAAACATGGATGCAATTTTTTTCGCATTATTTCGTAATTTCGGAAATAGGGTTGCAGATACATGTTCTTTGTAAAACACTTCCGGAGAAGTAACGTGAAACTTCGACTTTAACGTTGTATTATTTTGAAGTTCAATCAGTTCCATCTGCACGCTATTGTCCGCATCGGCTGGATCCACATCAAAAGGTGTTGCCAGTAACGCGAATTCGTGTTTGTGCCTTCGCATGTCCTGGAACCGGGAAGCAAACTGCTGTTTGATGTCAACAATAACCTCCACATATTTCAACGTACTTGACGGACTGTTGTTACCAAGATTGGAAAAATGTGCAAAATTAGAATTACGAAGTTGGTGTTCCCAAAGTCGCAGCTTACATTCAAATGCAGCAATAGAATCATAAAGAGAACTTATGCAGGTGTCCGCGACCTTGTAATTTTAAATTCAAATCGTTCAAATGGGTTGTTAAATCCACCAAAAAGGCCAAGTCAGTAACCCATTCGGGGTCATCAAAATAACTTGTGTTCATGTTCTTTTGTTGCAAGAATGAAAACGTGTGCAATGAAGCATATAATTTGTAGCACGAGGTAGTATCCGTGGTTTTGTTGCACTATGATTTTAGCATGCGAAAAACAACTTATTTATCGTCGCGGGCCGAATTGCGTGCTTTTGCTTGGAACTGCTCGCGGGCCGGAACGAAGCGCCTGGCGGGCCGGAACGAAGCGCCTGGCGGGCCGGACCTGGCCCGCGGGCCGTAGGTTGCCGACCCCTGGCTTAAACGATATCAATAAAAGTTTGTACACAACCTTTCTTTTCATAATTTTGGCGATGAAGGGGGGCCGGAAAATAAATTGGTACCGTGCCCGAGAAATCCTGTCAACGGCCCTGCTCGGTACCATACCTAATTCTAAGGGTCATTGATAACCAATTTGTGCAGTGATAAATCGCAAAATGTGCAGTGGTGAAGCAAGTGGTTTTTGAAGACAGCGCATACAAAATAGGCTATAAACCCGTAATCTTTTAAGCAGTGTTTATTTTTTCTCTTCAATCCAATCAACGTAAATAAATTTTATTTCTAGTTTTCTGATCTGTGAAGTGTTCAACCTTGTAGCAGATATTGCTACATTTGGATCTAGCACTGCCGTTTGTGAGTGTGGATTCTCAGTGTTAACAAGGGTTGACCATCCCTGGGGTTGACGCTCCCACTAGACGGAGCATGTTACAACCAAGACAGGCAAACTTGGTGTTTATGGCCTTTGAACATTCTGTATCGAAATTTATGGATTTAAACTTGTTTGTGAGACGGTTTGCATCCAAACATCCGCGACTGCAATTGCAATAGACTAGCTCACGGGTGTATAGGCGGAATGTAATCATATATATCAAAATCCTCGGCACTAGCTTCTTCGAGCCAGTTAAAGTTTTTGCTCATAACAAGTGCCGCTATTTATACAACAAGTCAACAATTGCTGTGTTATGTTGGTCATTGTAATATGGTTGCCGTGATTAAACTAGCGGATAAAATAAGAGACCATCAGTGTTGGTCTTAACACTAATCTGATATATTGCAGTTTTTGTAGATACCGGTATTTTAAGAGGTTAAAATGCCAAAATCATTTAAATTTTTTCGTCCCCCCCCCTAACAAAAAGTTGGCCCCCCTTGCTCTGCGGTCTGGCTACGGCCCTGCCCCAAGGGGTCCGCGCACCTCAGGTTGGGAACCACTGTTCTAGATGTATGCTAAAGCTTTTCATTTAGCTGTCCATTCTTTAACTGCCAAAGAAATAAAATAGCTCAAAGTGTGAAGAGTATCAAAAACGTTACTTGATCACTTTTATAAGTTAAAAAATTCAATTGAAAAAAGCTGCAAAGTTTTCTCGCAACTGCTATGCCATGGTTATGCCTAATAAAAAATTATTTTCGAAATAAAAATAGTGCAGATTCTGTTAATGTTACGCAGCTTGTCGCATCACTTTTCGTGTTCTTTTGTCATTGATGACTAAGGTTTGGGTACCTGGCTGTTCTTTAGTATTGCAAATCATTTTCCGTGTGTTTTTGGAAATTTAGAAGATCATTTTCAGTTTTTTCAAACTGCAAGTCAGTTAAATTTTATATTTGACTTAGTTTGGTTTTGAATCTTAATCCTTGGACTGACAAAGCCTAGATCTGTTATTCTTGGTAGTTTTGCATAGCCTACTTGTGGAGGCTCTTGACGCAGGGCCGGTTACCCAGATTGACAGAGTGAAGCTTCCGATTGTTGAAGTGTTGTTGCCGGGGAAATTATTCCATTCACTAGGTGTCGCTGAATGAAGAGCAGTTCTGAAATGCGTTGCTCAAGCGCAAACCAAACGCGGCATTTGCCCCTTGCTTTTTTTCGTGTTGCCAGCTGATAGATCGCAGAAGTGAAGTGTTCCATTATAAATGTAGAAAAATTACAGATTTGCTCTTTTAAAATAAAACTTGAATCAAACTTAAACAAAAATTAAGTTTTAAAAATTGCCCACCTAGTTTCAAACTAGGGGGGCAAATGAAGGGCTAGGGGGGCAAGCAAAGGGACTAGGTGGGCAATTGCCCACCTAGCTTATATGTGAAAAAATGCTATGCGCCGTAGGCTATGGTTCAACGTAACTTCTAAAAAAAGTTGGCGGCGTCAGCGCTTGCGCTAGCGTAAACTCATTTAGTTTGCTAGGTGCCAAACATTCACACGCTATAAACCACTCGAAACAAACAAGTTTTCTTTTGAATTTCCACGATAAAACACATAAGCATCTGAAAGTGTTTATCTGACATTTTGTTGCGTTTTGGTTTCAATATGTCTTTGCCCATTGAAAACATTCTTTCATCTTATTCAAAATTTGGAAAGTTTGATAAAAAAAAATGCAAACAACAGCTAAGACATTAAAAAGTATGCGTTGACGCTATGCGATAAAAAACCGCGAAAACTTTACGGCGTAACCTCAAGCGACAACTATCCAAAAAAATTTGGCTGCAAGCGTTAGCGTAAACAAAAAGTCTACGGCGTAGAATTTGCGGCGTATACGTACATCTTTGGAAGTTTTGTATACTTGCAGAGGCTTTTGACGCAATACTGGTTACCAGATTGAAGTCGTGATGACATCATTGGAAAAATTATTTTGTTTATTCTCACGTTAAAAGTTTTAGTTGCTTATAAGCCTTGCTTGCAACAAGATACGACATCACAATATTACCATTTGCGATTTGCAGGTGGACACAAACTGTTGAGAATTTGGCCAAAAAAAGCACAAAATTTTTATTGCGATTTTTTTTCCTTCCTCAGATAGGATGCATTGTTAATCAGGGTCTGCTACTATTCGGCGAGTTCCTAACCTCTAACCTTAAAACGGCAATGATAATTAGGCTACGGTACCCGATAATTAAAAAAAAAATCACCGAAAACGGGTCATTCCGTGTTAATCAAGCAACAGCAAATAACCGGCCTCATTTTAATAAATCGATTTTGCGACACTGGCATCTTCAGTCTCACAAGCTCCGCTTTCTCCTGTAGGAAATTTTCTTGTTTAACTTTCTTATTAGTTCGCCTATGAGTTCTCTTTTACAACTATTATTTCATTCGCGATGTTAAAATGAAGTTTAGCAATTTAAGCACTGCAGTGCTTTGAACATCTCTATTAGGCCTACTTTCATCATAAACCGAGCAACATAACAGTACGCTATCATTAAAACGTTTGTATAATTGGGCAAGCAGCCTACAACTCAAGTAGACTGCCATTCCTTTCATCCGCCCCGATAGCTCAGCGCGTGACTTCGTGAACAAAAAAGCTTCAAGATCAAGTGGCGCTGGTTCGACTCTCGGGGTGTGCGCTTGAGCAACGCATTCTAAGGATTGTTCTCCATTCAGCAGCACCCAGTGGATGGTATAATTCCCCGGCAACATTTCAACAATCGGAAGCTCCACCCTGTCAATCTCGGTAACCGGCCTTGCGTCAAAAGCCACGAAATTACCAGGAATAACCTATCAACTATCAACGCTTTGTCAGTGCGAGGATAAAGATTCAAAACCAAACCAACCATTGAATTTGCTGAATATATCAGCAAACAACAACTCAAACGTCATTCAGAATGTGAAATAAAAGTGTTTTCACTTTTGGCATAAGGATGCCTGATGCTGAGCAGTTTTACTACTCAGCATCAGGCATCCTTATGCCAAAAGTGAAAACACCTTGAGAGCCATAACTTGACTACTTGAAGAGCCATAATACTTGAATGTAAAAACAACTACTTTAAAATTGACATACTGAGTAAATCGTTTTCGTTCACCATGTAGCCTAGTAGGCTGAATTTCGTATATTTCGAAATTGACATGTTATACAGTACATGCACGACAACACGGCGAATAATTTTGAATCGTTTGTGAAGCGATACAATTGACATCAACCAATCGATTGTATATTTACCAAAAACACAAAAGTGACATAAAACAAAAATGCACACAATGTTTGAGTTTTTTTGTTGTTGATAGAGAGACAAGGAAACGATTATACGGTCTACTAGTCAGTTGCCACCCAAGTAAGAATAATATGAATTAAGAAACTATTCAAGAATTTAACCAAATCGATTATAACCAAAACAGAAAAAATAAACAAGACTAGCCTAATACATCGATTACAGATATGATTACATAGGCTAGGCTACTTACACTTATAGATATGATTCTGTATTTCCTGGACGAACACTGCAGCAACTATTAGAAAATTTAACCAACTTTTACAAGAATCTCAAAAGTCAAAAGGGCATGGACCGTTGTTCTCGCAAACTCAACTCGCTTTTGTTTTCAGTTTTCCAGAATTAAAAGAGAAAAACTGCAGATAGTGAAAAATAACTAAAAAGCATAAAAACGCAACACATGAAAATGTGGAAACGCAAACCGGCAGAAGATCCGGGAAACGAGGAGGAGGAATGTAAACGAACGGAAGAATCACTAGCACAAGACTCAGTATCATGGAAGACCAAAACTGCAAAGAATTAAACACTGTTCAGGACTTGTAATCCCGGCACATCAAACACTTACGGTATAACATAATAGGCTATAGTGGAGTTTTGCAATCAAACGTTAAACAAAGAAAAATCCAGATAGCCTACTATTTTTGAAAGTTACAAGTAGTTTAGGCCTACGCTTTACGAAACGACTTATAATCCAATGACGGTAAATAAAAAAAAGTTTATGTTGAGTGGTGAGTCCATTGCTTTGTTCGCAAAACGTGTTTTCAAACGTATCTTCACTTCTTCTGACAAGCTTGGCAAAAGCCTATTATATTACGTACTGTACTTTAAATTGCAAGAGTTATCAGCTCACCATGAACAATGTTGCTCCTGACACGTAAGGATTCGTAGCAGGCTTCAAACATGGGAAGGAAGCCATAAACAGACGTACGGAGGTCCTATCGAAGCCATGGTGGATTGCACACAAGCAAACAAACACGATCGATGTGGCGATTAACTGTGTGGTGAGGTGGTCCTTGCCAAGCAGTGGGCTCATGCTGACAACTGTTATTTGAAGAAACCAAGTCACCAGAAAAGGAGGCACTTCGTCGTATAATAGGCAAGCAGAACTGCAAACAAAAAAACCTTTAGTAAGATTAGGAACAAAAGAGGTTCCTTCAAATTTAATCAGCCAATCGTTATTTACCACTTCCTAGCGATGAGCCACTGAATGCTTTCGCTTATAACAAACTTATAGGCTGAACAGAGACAACTGCATTACTACCATCATTGTCAGTTGCGTGGTCTAGTGGTGAGACCATGCAACCGACGGTGTTAAGCTTGTCAGTTCAGTTATTTGCGACAAATTGCAAACGTTAAAACGGGCTTGAGATCGAAATAAGTAAGTTTAAAGAAAATTGGCACGGTCGCGATACCTTCAGAAAAATTAAAGAGAAACTGTGTCATATCGAAGCCAATCGAGAACACACTTAATTAACGTGTTTGAAAGTAGAAAAAAAGGATTAGCTTCATTGCCTTTACGTGCACTATACGGAAAGCAGCAACTATCAGAAATATGACTGGATAAGTCAGTACCACGATTAATAAAACGCAATTAGGAGTAAGATAACTTGGTTCATAGGTACGTACATTGCGGGAATCAGAATAGATTTTTCATGAACTTGGTAAGAAAACAGAAAGAAAATCATTGAAACGTTCACCTGAAAAAGCAAATAGGCTATGTTGTCTATTTTTAAAATATAGTCCACAAGTATCATAAGTTTCTTGAGGTGAAGTTTTTTGTGAAGCCTTGCTTGTAAGATGGCTGTCATGAGATTAGGTTGGTTACGAGGCCAAGTGGTGAGAGCGTCTTACTCTATACCAGAGGTCACCAAATGGCGGCCCGCGGGCGGCATGCGGCCCGCCACGCTGTATCGCTGCGGCCCGCGGAAGGTATCAGCGTACAAGTATAACCAAAAATACTTTTCTTGAGGAGTTAAAGAGCACGAAGGCAAAAAATACTTTTCGGGAAGCATATTTTCGCTTTGCATACGATTCCACAGACCGACCAATCAGATTATAGTTCGAGGTGGGGATTATTTAAAGCTATTCCAATGCGATGTCCAGCCACACTGTCCCAGTGGTTGATTAAAACGTCTGTTTTCCAATTTCGAAAATGTCGAACATAGGGTTGCTTATTTTAAGTTTGCAAATGTCATGTAAACACTAGTGTGCGTTTCACCGTTATTGTGTTTCACGACCAGTGTTCTCTTTATGCAAGTTTTTGTTGGCAAAATAGGTCGGTGTGCCAACTCAATTTATAATTAATTGGCAAAATATTATATATAAATTTAAAGACTTTTTCTGATTGTAGGCTATTATGAAAATATTTAGCTTAGTATTTCTTTTTTTTAAAGAAATATGGAACGCTTCACGATTTCGCGTGTCATTCTTGCGCAGGGGCTATGCTAATCTTCTCTGTATCGTTCCAATTTTAGTATATCTACTGCCGAAGCAAGTTCTGCAAAATGTTGTTAATCAACAAAGTCTTGCCACGCTGATAAGCATCGCAAGTGACAGTTGTCTATAACAAAAGAAAGACAGTTTTATAGACTCTCACAAAAAGGATGAAAAACCAACTCATTGCTTTTTTAAAGGGAAGACTGTTCATGAGCTACGATAGAAATATTTTTTGGGTGATTTCCACAAGCATTTGTTTCATGGTGCCTGGTTTCTTTTTCCCTGTTATTGAAGCCTATTTTTCGCTGATATGTTTGCAGGTCACTATTGTTGCCTGTATTGCGATGTGTCAAACATTTCCTTGTTTACTGAAATTATTAATTGCAAGATATCTTTTGTGAAGCGAGGTGACAACACCACTCTTGCTTGGCGATGAATATTCTGATGAAACCGCTCGATTCGCTATAAGTGCGCAAAACAAGTGGCCTCGTTTATTAAGCATTGTTAAAAAAAGTCAAAAGTGTTGTAAAAGGAGCTTGGCCTGGCAGTAGCGTTGTTCGATTAATTTTGTTGCTGCGGTATTCTAACATATTAAATATGAACAACATGTAACGCTAGATACTGGGTACGAAATGCGTTCTTTTTTAGCATAAGAGTCAACCTACCTAACATTTTATTAGTGCAGCCCGCCACAGCTCTCCTTAGTGCCAAAGTGGCCCGCATGCAAAAAAGGTTGGTGACCCCTGCTCTATACGAAGCTCAAAAGGACATTTCACCATCTATCGAAAGCAAGTACCGTTGTCTTGGCAGCACACTTAATGACACTCTTGATGGTAGACACAAAAATTTAGCATCCTCTCGTCCACTTAATAATAATCTTCAACCACCTACAATAATACTGGATGCAACAAAAATAATTAAGTAATCAGTTAAGATCGGAGCACGTCTTTTAGGTGCAGACAGTTAGGTGCCTGCCAAATAGGTGCGTACACTGTGGCGTCAGGATATCTAGGTGCTATTCCCAGTAAAGTCTATTTCATTAGGTGCTTGATGGTAATACTGCAGACAGTGGCGTACGCAGGGTTTTCTCAAGGGGACGGGGACATTCGAAATGCTTTTTGCATCAAAACAAAATGAAAACGAATTAAAAAAAACGCCCATTTGCTAATTATAACCAGCAAGTTATATTGTATAAGATTAGCCTACCATACCCAGCTTGCATTGACGACATTTTGTTAGTTTGCAACAGCTAGGGGACTCATTTGGATAGATTTTGTATTTAAAACAAACAATAGGATACAACACTATTGACGTGTCGCATATAATGTTTTACGTAGACGACATAATTGGCTTACCCAACCCAGTAAACCACGCGTATCGAGGGTACCTTCAGCGGCGTACGCAGGATTTTGTTACTGGGAGAGGGCGCTTTTGATATAATTTGACATTTTTAATCAAGAGTAGCCTAATTTGACCCGCCGAATAGCACCTAATGATCGGGCGCCACACCTAAATATCCTGACGCCACAGTGTGCGCAGCTATTCAGCAGGCACCTACCTGTCGGCACCTAAAAAGACGTGGACCCGTTAAGACTATTTTAATTGTAGCCAAGCTTGTTCTGATGGCCATTGTCAAGAGTGACTGAAGAGTGAAGAGCAGCAGGTAAATCCAACACAGTGTGCAGTTTATTTTCACAAGTGTGTTTTCGAAAGGTCAACTATTTTGTGGTAAACATTCTGACTTTATCGACATCAAATTGTACACTATTTTTAAAAAGCTATCTACTGAAATTTTTTTCAAATATTCTATATATCTCAACATACGTTTGCTCCAAGTTATTTGCACAACTTTAAAAACTTACCAGAGAGAGTCTCAAGACTCGCTTGGTTGGGTTTTTAAAGAGATGTAAGCAAGACGGAAGTGAAAGAACCAAGGTTGAAGCGGCACACATTTGCAGTATCCTTTCTCGATCCATTACCTCTTTAAATTTCAGTACCTGAACACATGACATATTTTATAACCGACACAATGTTGCACATTCTTGTACAATGATTGGCCAGTAAATGGAGAAACATTAGTTAAATTAACTGATTTTCACAAACTAGACCATGAAGGAAAGTATCACTTGTTGCAATTATGAAATTAATATGAAATTGAAAGGGGGGTGTATTGATTTTATGGATTTTATTAATTTATTGTTGAAATCTTTATCCTTGGACTAAGAAAGTCTCCTTGGATGCCTAATCCTGACAGTTTTGCATACCTGTTGTAGACTGTAAAGCAGGGGTTCTCAACCTGTGGTACGCGGGAGCTTTCCGAGTGGTACGCGAGTAACTTTTTGCTTTGCTCAATATTTTCAAAATCAGATTAAAAATTGTAACAAATTACTGTTGAGTTGGCTAAAATAAATCGGCAATGGTTTCTCTTCCTCCTTTATGTATCACACATTGGCTGAACGGTGTTAATGACATTACTATTGTTATATGACGTGGAATGACATCAATATTGCTGGAAAAACTTGCAGATCACATAAGATCAGAACGGAACTAATGTATTATTTTTGCGGATACAAAATTTATTGGCGGACTAATTTACTGTAAGCACAAACTACCAATCAAAAATTTCATAGTCCATCTTGTACAGCAGTGCAGTTGTTAATTGGTAAAAATTCGCATTGTTTTAAAACTAACAAAACAATCAGAATATATATACTGTATATTCAGACGTTAAATAAGTTACAACTTACAGGAGCTACAGAACACCAAAAATTAGCAACCTTGTCTTCATAAAGCCCACGGTTTACAGGGAACAGTCGATTAAGCACTTGAAGAGTAAAATCCAAACTATGAAGATAAGGTGCCCAGAGCAATGCAAAGCAGCAAATTACGGTGATCCCGAGTTGCACAATTAAGCTTATGCTAAAACACAAAAAAAGCATGATTTTCATTTTTTGTTGTTGTGTACAAGCTTACACCCAGTGGTTGAAGATTTAAATTATGTGAACAGGAAGGCAAGAAAGCCAATCTTTGTGTCCAACGTTAGGCATGTGTTTAAGTGTCTTGCTAAAGACATAGATGCTTGCTCTTAACCAGTGTCAAACCAGTAATTTTTCGAATGTTGTGCCAAAGCTCTCACTACTCAACCACGGAATGGCCCGATTCGGTGAGTCCGATTCGGTGAGTCTGATCCCTTAACGGGGGATTTTTTTAATTTTTTTTTTTAATTATCGGGTACCGTGGCCTAATTATCATTGCCGTTTTAGGGTTAGGGGTTAGGAGTTAGGGTTAGAGGTTAGGAACTCACCAAATCAGACTCACCGAATCGGACTCACCGAATCGGACTCACCGAATAGTAGCAGACCCACTCAACCATGCAGCAGCAGATCATTCTGATATCATTCTATGAAAATAACATATAGGCAAACAAACAGTATTTTTAGCATAATAAATAAATGCTTTCCGATAAAAATTGATGTAATACTTTCATAGAAAATGTTAGCTTACCATCTTAACCATGACCTTGAAAATGCTTTCCCAAGCAAGAAGAAAAATACTGGCAAAGAATGGTACAATTCCATTTGTTTGTAATTTAAAGCCAAAGAAAAACATATTGAACCAAGAATGAACATCTCCTTTTCAAACATAAGAATGCACCATAATACCAAACCTAAGCTGATATTGTTGTATTGAAAGTGTCCATGATCAATCAAAATTAATCCAGGATAAAAAAATGCCAAAAGTAAGTGACTCGAAATTTTTGTTTTTTTTTGCTTCCATAATAGCAACAAAGCAGGAAAGAGTATGACAAGATCTGCAAATAATACTGTGTAGCGCATAAACAACTTATGTGAGTAGCTTTCCATTCCCCGAGATGTTCCAAGTGCCACCCATTCTGGATTTATTTTTGAAGCTCTGTAATTAATAGAGAGTCAATACAAAATCGTCAACACAGCCAGGATGAATGCTCTTTTCTAAAAGACTTGTTAATAAATTATATTGAAGAATCATAGTACTTACATATAGCCACAAAGAAAGCTGTGGTAAGCTGTCAATGGTGGGTAGTCTAAGCCCCAATACTGGAGGTCATTGGCTGAAGAATTTGTATACCATTCAGCTACTGGTAGATTTACTGTGATTTCTTGCCAATGTCGTTGTGCTTCATAATCTCCAAATAATGGAGGAACATTGTTGCCTATATAAAAAATTCATACATTTAATTTAAAGCTCCGGTGTACTACATACTATATATATAAATTTTAATATTAGAATAGGGCTATAAATTTGAAACATTGCTGTAACAAAAAATTACAAACATATTGACTAAATAGTTGTTCTAAAGCTCAACAATGTCAACGCAACAATAGTGCATCATAGAAGTTTGGGCAGTTACCTGAACTTAACTATAAAAATATTTGGATCTTGGAAACTTTCAGCTTTCCAAAAATTGTAGCATGGAAAAAGATGCCATCTAAGATTAAGTCAGCTTTAAACGTTCAAAATCAATTATCTACTAAAAACCATGCCATCAAAGTAGCCTACTATACCACTGCTACGTAATTGGCATGAAAATGGTTGGTGATGGTAACACAATTCATTGTATGCCAAAATGAAAGCAGAAAACTCAATAACTGTAGGTATATATCTTTTACTACTTGTACTTTTCTTTTGTCTTACATTTGTACAGTTATATTGCACAAATGCTGTATGATGCCATCATCAACACAAAATAAATGGACAGATGAGACTCACAATGTTGAAACAGAGGCTAGGATATCTCTGTAGTTATTCTTCTTCATGAAAATATTTGTTATTTGTATTATAATTTTATAAATTAAAAGTTTTCAGGCACACCAACAACACTTTACAGTGGACAACAACATATTAAATACAAGCATAAAATTCAGACTAGCCACAATAATGGAAAGGGCTGTGTCAAATTGCTCAAAGCTCACATGCAAGTATTCATCAATATACAATATGGCAATCTGTCATAGTTTGATTTGAAAATGACTTATGATTTATTACACATTAAACATTATCGCCTAATTCTCACCTGAATATTGACCCAACGACACGCACCATCTTACAAGTATGGACCCAATTATATAAAAAGAAACTCTATTGCTGTACGAGGGTTGCATATTTGGTTTCACTTGCATTTTAAAAGTTATTTTTTCTCATGTAATGATTGCAAAATGTCTGGATTAGTATATCATCAAAACCAAGTTAAAAGCCAAATCGCCAACACTGAACTTATTAAAAAGAATGCAAATGTATCCAAATCCAATTCGCTTTTCCCATTTCTGATTGCATTTAATTGAATATCCATGAAGGGGATTTCCTAGTTTACTCATTTCTGTGTTTCGACTTTTTAAACTTTGAAGTTGTTAAATGGTAGAAAAAATAGGAAAATTTACAAACATATTTATTAAAATCATTTTTAACATAAAAATACTTTAAAATATATTTCAAAATATGAACTTTGTATTTGGAATTTGCAAATCTTTTTTTTGTAAAATACTTTCAAAATATAACGGTAACACTGCCACGCATTCTTTTTCAGATTTCAAGTGAGACCATTTCGAGCAGAGTTGCCAAGACCAAAACTCATAAAAAAGTCAAACACATGTTAAACATTTTCCAGTGCAATTAATGTAATTTTTAATGAATGAGACCTGTTATAATCTTTAAAAAAAAAAGTTATTTATTTGATATTCTGTTGTAAAATTAATTTGTTTCGATAAAATGACAGCATCTGAGATGGCATTCAAGTGGCATGAGCAGAAGAACACGCATGAGTGACTCAATGCAAATAAAGGTAAAAGTGTGAAACAGTGTTTACTCAAGTTGCCAAACCATAAAATAGCCGAAATGAACCAAAAGTATAAATGAAATTTTATAAGCCTACAATTCTCTAAAAATAAAAAAATACAAATTTTCTGGAAACGCCAACCAATCAGAACATATGTTTAAGGGACTACCGTCCAGTTGTAGTCCCCTTCTATAGCATTCAGCCAGAGAGTTGATCCTTGTTTGGTAATTTCAGAAGAAAAAAGAATTATCAAATTAATTAAAAGAAAATTAGTAGAAAGGCATCAAGCCCTACTTTTTGGAAGAACCAATGACCAAGTTAGCATTGGAGAAAACTCACGAGTTGTTGACAGCAGTGCTTCCTTCTACTGCTAAAAGGTTGAGTTCCACGTATTAAAGTGAAAATGAATGTAAAATATGTTTCCTACTATTTTTAGGTTAAGGAATTCAGTTTGGGGGTCAAAATGCATTTGTGAAAGGTTGTAACATCAAAAACAGCTTTTAAAAAAGTGTCTCCATTTTTTAGCAAATTTGTGAGCTTCTGCAAAGATTTCAAAATACAATTCTTTTATTTCATTCCATAACACAAATGGTGTACACGTGGATAACTAAGGCATGGGTTTTTCAATAGTGCAAACCTGGTTCGACTTGGAATATAAAAAGATCTAAAACCCCTCAAAAAGTTACAGTGGCAATTTTAAGCGTTGATTAAATTTAATTGAAAAATGATGCGTTTGTTTGAGAGCAACATCTTAATTTACTTTTCTTCAAAATTTTCGGTTTTGCATTTTTACGACATTACTCACGACATGTTGATCAAGGTATGCATTCCTAGAAAGAGGCTTCCAAAAATAAATTGGCTGGGTGGGTCACAGCTTTGGTACAGATCAGTCAATCTCAAGAAAGTTCCAATCTCCAACAAGCAAAATATCATTGTTTTTTTGATCCTAGGTTATGCAATAAGTTGTTTAAGTTCTGATTGTGAGCATCACTACTATTTGGACTTCTATAGACAGTTCCAATCACTACATTTCCTCCAAAATTATCTTTTATTTCTATAAACAATGTATCGGGAAGATGCCAGCAAGGATCTCGCCATTCAGCTGCTTTTAAACTTTTATGTGTATAGATGCATAGCCTACTCTTCTACCAGTGTTATCAAGTTTGCAAAAGATATCAAATCCTGGTATTTCCAGTTCTTGTTGTGTGAAACAGAATTGATAATTTTTTGGTTTTATTTCTACCAGAGCAATTATATCAGCTTTGGAATGTTGCCAGGTTGTCTGGTTGGTTGGTTTGGTTTTGAATCTTTATCCTCGGACTGACAAGGCCTTAATAGGTTATTCCTGGTAGTTTCACATACTTGTAGAGGCTCATGACGCAGGGCCGGTTACTGAGATTGGCAGAGTGAAGTTTTCCGATTGTTGAAGTGTTGTTGCCGGGGAATTATTCCATTCATTAGGTGCCGCTGAATGGAGCAATGCCTTGTTTCAACTTTTTTTTTATTCAAACACAACAATGATTTTTGTCAAAAGGTTTTGTTTTAATTTTCATCTTATTTTTGTTGAAGCTGCTACAACCATTAAATCTGGCAACTTTTGTTTGGTCACTTCTGAACCACAGTAATTCTTGGATCATTACACTGGCTTAAGCTGGTCGTTAAAAACACTGCTCACCTCTACGTAGGGTGATATTAATTGGGTGGGCATAATTGCAAAAGAAAAGTGGCTGAGAAAATGGAACTGGCGACCCTACTTTCCTTACTTCCTTAGTGCCAAAGGCTTGGTAAAATGAGAACTTTATCTTCTCATACTCGACACATGAATCAAGTATGGGACTCACCTTACAAACATTTTCAAACAAACCTGAATTCGATAACTAGACTTATTGCAAAAATTATATATTACAAGCAAAAGGCTACTATTTTTACTGAACTGTGTAATACGATGTTGGCAAATTAGGAATTTTGTTTGATGTTTGGAGTAGTTTCAAAGCAGTTTTTATTACACCTATTCAGGTGGGTTTTGTAAGAAGTGTACAGTGTACACATTAATCATACAAGACAAGTGTAATACTAATATGAAAAGACACCACTATATTTCGAGGTACTGACACCATAGTAACCTATATACTTAGGTCATGCCAAAAAAGTACAGGTTTTAAATTTGACTGGAAGCTGATTTGCTACACTTAGTTTTCTACAACTCAGCAGTTTTGAACTCAGCACATTGCAGTTGAGCAAGTGACAACTGAGCTAGCAACATTTAAGCTAGTGCTGAAAATAGGTAAATGATGAATCTAAGCAAGTAAAAACTGACCAAGTGGTTACTAAATTCAGTTTAGAAAGTGATGATTAAGCAAATACTATAAAAAATTCATTTGCTAACCTAGGCTGTAGCTGAAATGTACTTGCTGAGTTATCGCATGCTTAGTGGTCCGACTACTTACACTTAATAGTAGTCAAAAATTTAGTTTTTGTGTAATTTTAAGCTACAGTACTTTTGGGCCACTTTCTTAAAAAGTAGAACAAATGCCCATTGTAAGTGATAGATTCCACCATTAGGTAAACCATTGTTAATCTTGTGCTTTGTTTTTTGACAGTTTTGGTATGCTTGGTCAGTTAGAAAATTCAATTTTCAAATTTCATTATCTTTGCTGCAGAACTGTGACTTCTTGTGCCCAAACAATGACAAAACCTAAAGTTATTTTTGTTCTTGGTGCTCCTGGATCTGGAAAAGGCACACAGTGCTCTTTTATAGTTGAAGTATGAACACTTTTCTTAGAGTTAATTTATGTTGTTAGTAATTATAGTTGTTTGAAAGTGTAGGCTAGCTGTTAACCTAACTTAATTGCAACTGCATTATGTATGCCATTAGAATGATGAAAAAGCACCCCAGTGCTTACAACATCAAATACATTATTATTGTCTATGCCTTCCCAAACGGGCACCCCCGCCGACTGAAATCAAGACACCCATTCGTGCCAGCCGCTCGGCTTCTGATCAACGAAGCTGATGAACAAGACATCTCTGCGGGGTCATTTCATTATAATTCATCCAGGCCATGGAACCATAAAATTTATATATAATTGTCCCATTTTTTCCCAGTTTAAAATGCTTGAAATTCTGAGTTATTTGGCACAAATTTTGTCAAAATTGGTCGAGCGGTTTTTGTTTTATCGCTATTTTAATCTTTGACCACCAGGTGGCGATTTTTTTAGTGAGCCGCATAAAAATGCTCATATCTTGGGACCTAGTTGCCCAATCTTCATAAAATTGGTATCTATCCCCCCATTTTCAGGGGTGGGCTTTCCAAAAATGAAGGTTAAAATGAGCTAGGAGTTACACTTTTTGTGATATAAACATTTGTAGTGCTTCGATATCATGGCCGATTTCGCCATGCGGCCACACATTTTTTTCAAAATTTTTTTGATCATTATTATTAGCATAGATGTTATATTCCAAAAATATCTTTTAAATCACTTACAATTCACAACCTCATAATAAAAAGTGTGCACAAAAATGCAGAATTTTTAAAATAGTCAAAAACATTAGATTTTATTTTTTTTTTGAATTTTGAGATAAGACTTTAGATTCCATTACCACTACTTGTATTACAACTATTTTATGAGCAAAACTGTAGTCAAGCCTTTTTCTCAATACTAATATTGACGTAGATAACTGACTCCTATTCCAATAATTCCACTTTAATCACTAACAATTCATCAGTCCATACTGGGTGGTCCCCCCCCCTTACTACGCCACTGTATGTCAAGCAAAGAATAGTACAGTACTGTAGTATAATACACTATTACACAAAGTGAAGGAGTCAAGACATAAAGATGAAGGAGTTTAATACATCGAAAGGATGTAATGAGCTTGTCCTATGTGGGACATAATTAATTAATTATATCATTTTCTTAACATGTCTCGCTGCTACTAGTAGGACAGTGTGCACAGTACAATTGTGTTACTTTAATTTGTCAGAAGTTACATTAAAGAACAGCATATGCAACAATCTAAGAAATACATAACAATCTGAGAAAGAAAGTATATACATTGCAAAATAAAGTCACACTATTCTGAGGATATAACTACAAGTCTATGCATTTCTGCTATCATTTCTGAATTGGAATATATGGGCTTTGTCTGCACTGATCATTGTAAAATTACATATATACATACATCATTGTAAGATTATTAGTGCCAAGAAGTGTACGAAACATTAAAGATAGTTTTAAGTGACTTTCTGCAATAAAATACAATTAAAAAGTATTCAATAAAGTAAACCTATAGTTTTGCATGTATAACTAGTGCATCCCATTTTGCATTTAACATTATGTGACACTGGACAAAATATGCTCACTGCAGAGCCATTACAACATGTGAGGGGCAACAATCGGAATGAATAAAAGTGCAAGAACAAGGGTCGCCATGCATGTAAATAAACCGACAACCACGGTTTCTACCATGTAGCTGAACATGTGAGAGTTCAGTTTATTTTTTATTTTGTTGGCGAAAAAGAAAGACACAAAAAGCAAAAACACAAAATAATTCGCACAGCAGGGATGGCACCAAAAGACCGAAAGGTCACCAAAGTCAGCTGCCACCCAAACATTTAAATAAAAGGCACAAAATTAAGAACATTAACACATTCATATAATATACTGTATAGCACAATACCAGCACTTTACATAATACATTAATGGAATAGCACAGGGCAACATAAAAAAACTGTGTAGAGAAATAAGCGGATGATACGTTTCAGGAGTGATTATTGTACAAATTCTTTAATAAACATTTATATTTAAATTTAAAAACATTAAAAGACTTTTCTTTCATTTCTTTTGGTACTTGATTCCATAGTTTCACTCCATTAAAACATAGCATCTTCTTACCAGAGTTTGACGTTGTAGAAGGCAAATATAAATCATTCTTTTGGTTCTGACGGGTTTTATGATGGTGAATTTCGTTTACAAAAATGAAGCAGCCAGCAAAGGCTCGGGGCAGCATTTTGTGCACATATTACTAGACAATTGAACACGGATTGTCATGCATGCGAATAAACTGCAAACCACAGTTTCTAGCATGTACAGTAACTAAGCATTGTGAGAGGAAGCAAAAATATAAATTAACATGAATGAACAAAGGTTGTTGCACACTTGGACACATAGAACAGCATGCCATTATTGTAACATTAGTCAAGACCTAGACAGCAATTTCAGGCAATCAAACCCAACATAATAGAAGCCAATCAATGCTCATCTTGAATGCAAATGAAGCGACGATTCACAGTTTCCATGTTTGGAGCCGAAAATGTGTATATTCTGCCAGTTGTAGTGGAAGGACTGTCCAAAATCATCATGATTGAAGAAATGTGCATGTAACACTTATCTTCATGGCCAGGCCAATTGAAAGATGGAGAGGGGCCACAAAGATGCATAAAATTGACCAGAACATCATTCTTTTCTTTGTCCACAATTTCAACAAGCCCAACCCACCACTGTCCGTCATAAACACATGCTACATAAGACATGACACTTACATCTTGGATGTTTATCATTGGGGCTGCATCGAAGAAACAATATGTGCCAGCAAACTGTGAATCATCTGATACGCGCTTAAAACTGAAAGAACCAATACAACTTGAACTGAAGTAATGGTGTCCAACTGTCCATGAGTACCAGGCAGAGTGCTTCCACGCTGGAATCTTTGTTCAAGAGTGGTCATTTTTTGCCACAAGTCATGGTTAATCTCCATGTGACGGGATTGATGGAGTAGTAAAAAGGAAGCTGGGTAACGAAAGTCTAGGCAGACCAACTGCTAACCAAATTTTGACTGCTGCAGCTGCCTATCAATACTGCTCTGAAGCTGTAACAAGTGTAAGTAAGAAATACTCAACAAAGATTCCAGCGTGGAAGCACTGTGCCTGGTCCTGAATTTCTTCAATCATGATGATTTTGGACAGTCCTTCCACTACAACTGGCAGAATATACACATTTTCGGCTCCAAACATGGAAACTGTGAATCGTCGCTTCATTGCATTCAAGATGAGCATTGATTGGCTTCTATTATGTTGGGTTTGATTGCCTGAAATTGCTGTCTAGGTCTTGACTAATGTTACAATAATGGCATGCTGTTCTATGTGTCCAAGTGTGCAACAACCTTTGTTCATTTATGTTATATTGTATTTATATTTTTGCTTCCTCTCACAGAGCTTAGTTACTGTACGTGCTAGAAACTGTGGTTTGCAGTTTATTCGCATGCATGACAATCCGTGTTCAATTATATAGTAATTTATGCTGCCTCTCACATGTTTAGCTACATGGTAGAAACCGTGGTTGTCGGTTTATTTACATGCATGGCGGCCCTTGTTCAATTGCGTTTTTATTCATTCCAATTGTTGCCCTCAAATGTTGTAATGGCTCTGCAGTGAGCATATTTTGTCCAGTGTCACATGATGTTGAATGCAAAATGGGATGCACTAGTTATGCATACAAAACTATAGGTTTCTTTTATTGAATCCTTTTTAATTGTATTTTATTGCAGAAAGTTACTTAAAACTATCTTTAATGTTTCGTACACTTCTTGGCACTAATAATCTTACAATGATGTATGTATATATGTAATTTTACATTGATCAGTGCAGACAAAGCCCATATATTCCAATTCAGAAATTGCAATGTATATGCTTTCTTTCTCAGATTGTTATGTATTTCTTAGATTGCTGCATATGCTGTTCTTTAATGTAACTTCTGACAAATTAAAGTAACACAATTGTACTGTGCACACTGTCCTACTAGTAGCAGCGAGACATGTTTGGAAAATGATATAATTATGTCCCACATCGGACAAGCTCATTACATCCTTTCGATGTATTAAACTCCTTCATCTTTATGTCTTGACTCCTTCACCTTGTGTAATAGTGTATTATACTACTGTACTATTCTTTGCTTGACATACAGTGACGTAGTAAGGGGGGGAGGGGTGGACCACCCAGTATGGACTGATGAATTGTTAGTGATTAAAGTGGAATTATTGGAATAGGAGTCAGTTATCTACGTCAATATTAGTATTGAGAAAAAGGCTTGGCTACAGTTTTGCTCATAAAATAGTTGTAATACAAGTAGTGGTAATGGAATCTAAAGTCTTATCTCAAAATTCAAAAAAAAAGTAAAATCCAATGTTTTTGACTATTTTAAAAATTCTGCATTTTTGTGCACAATTTTTATTATGAGGTTGTGAATTGTAAGTGATTTAAAAGATATTTTTGGAATATAACATCTATGCTAATAATAATGATCAAAAAAATTTTGAAAAAAATGTGTGGCCGCATGGCGAAATCGGCCATGATATCGAAGCACTACAAATGTTTATATCACAAAAAGTGTAACTCCTAGCTTATTTTAACCTTCATTTTTGGAAAGCTCACCCCTGAAAATGGGGGGATAGATACCAATTTTATGAAGATTGGGCAACTAGGTCCCAAGATATGAGCATTTTTATGCGGCTCACTAAAAAAATCGCCACCTGGTGGTCAAAGATTAAAATAGCGATGAAACAAAAACCGCTTGACCAATTTTGACAAAATTTGTGCCAAATAACTCAGAATTTCAAGCATTTTAAACTGTGAAAAAATGGGACAATTATAAATTCTATGGTTCCAAAATTTCAATTTTCTGGATGAATTATAATGAAATGACCCTGCGGCTACTTGGGCGGACCATAAATGGAATTCTGAATGGAAGTCAAGCACCGCCAGACTCCATTCATTCATCCCCGACGCCGACACGCGCCCCATCGGCCTGACACTACAGAGACAGGCGTGGGTGCGCCTCGGCCGTCTCCGTACGGGCGTCGGGCTTTTCCGCTCAACCATGCACCAATGGGGAATGGCTTCTTCCTCCTCCTGTGAATGTGGTGCCGGGGAACGGACCGCAGACCACATCATCAATGACTGTACCATCTTCAAACCACCTAACGGAGTGGAAGGTCTGCGCGTCATGGATGATGAAACTAAAGACTGGCTGCTCTCTAGCAGCCTTCCAGTGTAGTCCGGGAACATCGTGAATCTGGGGTGGTAAAAGGATAGACCCTCGGCCCCAGAAGCTCAGACGACGACGACGATTGTCTATGACATCAGTGGATTATGCATAGTCAAGCTCTGCACACCAATGTGTTACAAACTGAAATTTGGAGAACTGTCGCATAATCAAGCATTTCTGATGAATGATTATGAGTGAAATTTGACATACTCAATAACCCGCTTAATTATCAGTGCACTACATTTAAATATCCTGACGCCACAGTACGTGCACCTATTTGGCAGGCACCTAACTGTCTGCACCTAAAAGACCTGGACCTCATAACCCTAACCCTTAATCACAACCCAAACCGTAATGAGTTTTTTTTTGTAGTTGCCTTCATTCATACATGTCCAACTGTTTGGTTATTCCATTTTATGTTGTTTCACTTTTAGAAAGGCCCTTTTTTGAAAAATTAATGTTCTTGTGTGCAATCTGTATATTACATTCAATTGTTTTTGTGTTGTCTCTTTCTGGTTGTCTGCGTTCCTACATTTTCAGGGTCCACGTCTTTTAGGCACAGACAGTTAGGCACTGGTCAGATAGGCGCACAATCTGTGGCGTCTGGATATTTAGGTGCGGAGCACTGTGGCGCCCGTTCATTTAGGTGCTATTCCTAGTAAAGTCGGGTGCAACCTAGTTCGTACCTTGAACCATTCATACAGTCAGTTCGTACCCTGAAAAGATCGAGAAAAAAAAGTAAAAAAAGCCAAAGTCGCTGATCGGAGTTTCCCCAAACAATTTGAAACAAACTCGAGGGTTAGGGTTAGCGGAAACTGCGGAAAAATGTTTGCGGAAACTGCGATCAGTTAGGGTTAGAGCATAGGTTACTCTATAATTAGAGTTAGGGTAAGCGGAAACTGTGGAAAAATGTTTGCGGAAACTGCGATCAGCGAGGGTTAGAGCATAGATTACTCTATAGTTAGGGTAAAGGTTAGCGGAAACTGCGGAAAAATGTTTGCAGAAACTGCGATCAGCGAGGGTTAGAGCATAGATTACTCAATGGTTAGAATTAGGGTAAGGGTTAACAGAAATTGCGGAAAAAATTTTGCGGAAACTGCGATCAGCGAGGGTTAGGGTTAGAGCATAGATTACTTTATGGTTAGAGTTAGCGGAAACTGCGGAAAAATGTTTGCGGAAACTGCGATCAGCGGACTTCGGTTTTGAGCTATTTTTTCTCTCGATCTTTTTAAGGGGAAAATTTTAAAATGATTGCGGAAACTGCGATCAGCAACTTCGGCTTTTTTTAAATTTTTTTCTCGATCTTTTTAAGGTACGAACTGACGGTCCGAACTGTTCATGGTACGAACTAGGTTGCATTCGTAAAGTCTGCAGATTGTATCAGCTTGGCAGGTAGGGCAATGCTTTTCACACAAAACGTTATATTGAACAGAAAAATATGTTGTTTTGTTAATGTGCGTGTGGACACGGAATGGCCCGTTTCGGTGAGTCCGATCCCTTAACGGGGGATTTTTTCAATTTTTTTTTAAAATTATCGGGTACCATAGCCTAATTATCATTGCCGTTTTAGGATTAGGGGTTAGAGGTTACGAACTCACCGAATCAGACTCACCGAATCGGACTCACCGAATAGTAGCAGACCCTGTGGACATGAGGTGCGAGACAACGCTCTACTACTCTTGATATTAGCACATCTCCACAGGACATTTGCTATGCATCCTGAACACAGGTTGCAGCCAGATGGAACTTTACTTAATCTGTTATCTTTCGCAATTACTTCTACTTGGGATGGACTGGTCGTGTGGCGAGTTCGTATGAGACAAGGCTCTACTACATGAATACATTTATAAAGGGGATATAAACCCTGGCTACAAGTTGCAAGTAAAATGGTGCGACTTTGCTCGTTATTAAACCTAGTCGGGGTTTTGACGGAAAACTAAGTTACTCTTTACTCAAGCCTACTACCCGCTGGAATATAGGCTACGGTATATTTTTTACTGATGTTTAGTGTAGTTATTATTTGACTCACTAAAAGTGAACGAAGTTATGATCGGAAACTTGAATAATTTATTGATAAAGCTTTCGCCGACGCAAACCTGGACTAATAACAAATAAATGCCGAACACGCGCATTAAAATACAATATATTTTTCTGTTCAAGATAACATTTTGTGTGAAAAGCATTGCCCTACCTGCCAAGCTGATACAATCGGCAGACTTTACTAGGAATAGCACCTAAATGAACGGGTGCCACAGTGCTCTGCACCTAAATATCTGGACGCCACAGTGTGCGCACCTATTTGACCGGCGCCTAACTGTCTGCGCCTAAAAGACTTGCTCCCCATTTTCAACAATGTGATTATTTCAGTTTGTGCCATTTGCTGTGTATGCTACAGATCTAAAATTTATCAACATGTGTAACACTGTAACACAAAGTTTAATTAGGTTAAATTTTAACTTAAATAAACTGTTTTTTTTTACAATTCCTGTAACTTTAGCTGTCTCAAAAAGACAGCATGCTAGATACATGTTGATTTTGCTTTATTTCATACCTTTCTTTAGTGTCAAACCATCAGTGGCTGTAGTTTTTTAGTAGTGTATAATATGTGATGATGCCTTCGACCTTCGTATGACATTGCATAGGGCTGTCTCTTGTGTTTCAAAATTTACAGTACAAGTAAAATCATGCAAAGATTGTTTATAGTAAAAGATATTGTTTTACACCAACAATGTTGGTATGACATCACAAACCGCTAAAACAATTGTTAAAATTTGTAATTTGTTAATGAACATGAGTTTAGTATAGATCTACATTTTTGGCCTTTTGTTTTTTATTTGTTCAGGCCCTTTTTTAAAAACCTGATTTTGTTTGTAGAAATACGGATACACCCACTTATCTGCAGGTGATTTGCTTCGTCAAGAAAGGAATGATCCAGAATCTTCTGCTGGTCAAATGATTGATAATTTCATCAAAGATGGAAAAATTGTTCCTGTTAAAATAACTTGTGGGTTACTGGAAAAGGTAACTTGTACAGTTTTGTAAAACCACTTTGGATTAAATTTGTAGTCTATTCAAGTTTGTCGAATCATGCAATCCTGGTTTGACTCTCGACTTAAACTGGTTGTTTAAAAACACCACTCGGCACTCACCTCTATTCAGAGTGTAATAAGTTGGCTGGGCCTAGTTGCTGAAGGAAAGGTGGCCGGAGGCCCAGAGAAAGAAACTGGCCACCCTACTCTCATTAGTGCCGAAGGCGTAGTGTAATGAGAAACGTATAATCTTCTGTTTTCATGATGCTTGGATTCAATTATGGGACTGATCTTTACCTTTTTCCCCATACACGTTTGGCCATTCAAATAACTACTAACTAATAACCAGGACCGTGGAGCTTGGAGTCGTAAAGTCAAACATTTTTAATGTAGCAGAGCCTTTAACTCCGATTGCTGCTGAACTGGAGTCACAAAAATGTATATAACTGATTTTGTTCCAGTTTTAGCTAAGACCTTCATGAGTTAGTTTTATTTAATTTATATTGCGAGATGATAAACTATGTAGTATGAAAGATTATCGGCTTCTCACATTTTGAAGCATTTTTACTGAGTGGATTGTTCCATCACAGATCAACTGATAAAACTGTATATACAGTAGGCCTACATAATAAATTAAACATATGGTGTACTACTGTACTGGTAAAGCCTGGCAGCTCCGTACTCACAGATGTAAAGCTTGACAGCTCTGAAACCGGAGCTAGACCTTTTTATAGTGGCTGCTGACTCGGCAGCGCTAGATGTAACAACATTTAGTGCTGGCAGTCAAAACTTGATCAGTTGTTGCACTTTGTTGCTGTTTTTGCAAGGCTACAGCGTCAGACTAAAACCTACAGTTTCCATCTCCATAGCTCTGGCTTAATAAAACTATGGAATCAAAGCAGTATTTTTCTGCTGGTTGTAAAAACATGTTGGTTCTGTAATGTGTTAAGTCGGTATGATTGTAATTCCATTTTGTAATTCAATTGTATGTTAAGAAAATAATGATTTCAGGCTATGAATTTCAGGCTATGAACCTTTCAGGCAATTCAAAGTTTCTAATTGACGGCTTCCCAAGAAATAAGGACAATTTAACGGGCTGGATTGATCAAATGGGTGAAAAAGCCGATGTTGATTTTGTCTTATTTTTTGACTGTCCGGAAGAAGTAGGTTCACTACTTAGTTTTAATGTTCTTAAAACTGTAAAAAGAAAAATTTTTTTGAAGCTTGTGTGAAGTGCATGTGGGTCATTACAATTTCAGTATAGGCCTAAATCTTTTCCATATGGTGTATGCCTCATAAAGTTTTTGCTTAGGCAACATACGTTTTCATTTTCATAAATTCATTGTTTTCTTGAAGTTTTTGAGTTGCTATCGCGTTATTGAGTGGATCCAATGTGAATAGGGTGTTACAATGTTACATATACCCCCAAAAAATGTACCAAAAAATAAAATTGTTACATCTACAAAAAAATTTAACTGGGTTCAATCACTCCTATTTTTTTCTGCGATGGTTTTGTAAAAACACCACAGTTCAACTTTCAGCTGATTTGTATCAAATTGACCTTTAGCGGAACAATGTGACAAATTTTTTTATCTTAAAAATTCCCCCGGGTTTAAGTAAACTGAACAGTGAACATATTTTCATGTAACTGGGATTCCACTTTGGTCCTACCATGAATTACAACTCATAAGATCTCTATAAGCATTTCTAAGGCTAAAATGACCCCATAATCCTACTGGAGCAGTGGTTTTCAACCTGGAGGTTGCAACTCCTTTAAGGGTTCCGAGACGCCTGAACATCTAGTGATCGGTTTCAATTGTGTATTGCCCGAAAAGATTAAAACCTGTTTTTTTCACAATCGACCATTCCTTGACCTGAGGTTACTCTATTGCTTAAGCTTTCAAACCATGCAAAGGCTTTAAAAACAGGAAAGCATTCGATATTTTTCACCTAGTTCTTGTATGTGGCTTTGTGCAGACTAAAGTTAACCAGTAACCAAACAAAGCAAGGTTATTTGGAATCCTATGGCAAATATAGATTTTTCAGTATCGTTTCCAACGCCACTGAAAAACTTTAGTGTGTTTTCAGCAATAGTTCCATGCATTGACAAGCTTGTTAAAAAGATGTAGCACTAACCATAGCACTAAAACTGATTTCAATAAATCTATAAAATAATACGATAAATTCAACTGGTGAAAATGTAGCTTTTAATTATTTTTTCTCCCATAATCTAGCTCAGTGGTTCCCAACTCATGGGTCGCGACCCAAAGTTGGGTCGCCTGATAATTTTTTTGGGTCGCTTGTTTTTCAGGCATATTGTATCTTGGGCGAAAAAAATAACAATAAAAAAAATTTAAAACGTGAAGAGATCGATCACAAAACTGGAAAATATAAACACATTACACAAGTCATGAAGCGTTTCATGTCGAGACATCGGAAAGCTTTGTAGCATGATCGTAGTGCAAGAAGTTTTAACAATTTTCGCTTTTATTATTGTTATTATTGTTATTAAATGTAAACCCAACAAAAATTTCAGTTTCAAACGTAAATTAACTTGACAAAGTTACGGGAAAAATATTGTAACGTGCACTACTGCACTATAATTATGTCACGAACGCTATGTCGGACAAACTATGACAAAGTTTTCCACACGTTGGACCACGCATAGTCTGGTGTGGTAAAACGCATCAATGACAAAGCCCCAAGTGCTGTATGGACTTATTGCTTTCTCCACAGAGAGGCCTTTGCTGCAAAAAAGCTGTCTCAAGAGCTGCACGAAGTGTTGAATGATGTGAAGTGTGTAAACTTCATCAAAGCAAGTCCACTAAATCGGCATTTGTTTTCGTCTTTGTGGATTCTGATTATTATCAAGCATTGCTGTTGCACACAGAAGTGCGATAGTTGTCACGAGGTCGTGTCCTGAAGCGAGTTTGTAATTTGCGAGAGGAGATTGCTATCTTCCTGAGGCAACAGAACTGTGTGAGATTAGCCGAGAAGTTTTTGCAAGAAAATTTCAATTTCAATTTCAACAGTTGCTTACCTTGCCGATATATTTGACTCTCTGAATTCTCTAAATTTATATATGCAAGGCAACGGTTTTACGGTGATTGATCGCGCCGCAAAAGTTTCTGCTTAACACAAAAAACTCATATTCTGGAAAAGTAATGTCACCAGAGATGAGTACGATATATTTCCTCAGCTAACGCAATATATCTGTGGCAATGAAGTTGATATTAAGCAAACGATAATTAGACACCTGAAACAGTTTGCCAAAAATTTTGTGCACTACTATGGAGAATCTCTAACACTTAATAACCAAAATGATTGGATAATTGATCCATTTATTGAAAAAGATCTGCCTCAACTTTTCATCCATGTTGCTGAACAGTTAATGGACATAACGACAGAAGTAGCAAACCGTATTTCTTTTGCGTCCTTCAAAGGAGAGGTTAAAAACCCCTGTGCTAGACTCAGACAGCAAGTCAGCTGTGTTTTACATTGATTCAATGACTGCAGACGTTAAAACAATGTAAAACACGGTTGACATGCTGTCCTGGGAGGTACCTTATAAATCCGATTTCTCTAAACTTTTTCTGAGCTGTTTTTACATAAAACCACCGCAGGAAAAAAAGCCTCGTGGCCCCCGCAACACCCTGTTGCTTAACGGTCTGCATGTTCAACTACATCTCAAAACAAGTTTATTACAATATTACATTTGTTACAGGAAAGTTTTTTTTCGTACTGTGTTTTGCGAGCGGCAATGCTGTATTTATTATTATTATATATGTGTAAGTGTAGTGTGTTACTGTGTATTTTGATACTTAACAAAGTAGCTTTCTTAAGGGAATTCTCACATCTGTTCAGGTTTGCACTGAAAGAATACTGAAGAGAGCCGAAACAAGCGGACGCAAAGATGACAACATGGAAAGTTTAAAGAAGCGTTTCAATACCTACTCGAATGAAACCTTACCTATAATTAAACACTACGCCGAGAAAGACAAAGTTCGTAAGGTAACATCGGACAGAAACACCCCAGCAGATAAGGTTTGTGATCTTGCTTTAACTTACTAAGGGTTGATTTGTGACTTTTGCTTAGGACCAAAGCCACAAAATTTAAGTTTTTTCTCTCAGTTGAACTTTTCTTTCTTCGTAGTGTTATTTTATTATTCACTAATTGAGTAATAAAATCATCATTGTTTTTTTTTTATTGAATGTACAATGCTGCACAGGAAGCCGTAGTTGTGACTCGATATGATTTGCACATATTGTTGATACGACATGTTCCCGATATGATAGATCTCATTATTATAATGTTGGTTTGGTTGGTTGGTTTCGAATCCTGGTTGTTTCGCATTCTTGTAGAAGCTTTTGACGCACGGCCGGTACCGAGATTGGCGGAGTGAAGTTTCTGATTGTTGATATGTCGTTAGAGCTTTTTTAGTTGTTTTCCTCTTTCACAGAACTCTTATGTATTTTTCAGGTGTTTGAAGACGTCAAAAAATTCTTTTCGTTGTAAGACGCTGTTTCATCTTGTAGTCAAAATGCTAGTTATTTATACCAACCATGCAGTGGTAGGCTTTTCCGCTACAGTAGAACTCTTACTCAGAATGTTGAAGAAGATGGAAGTTTTTTTTGATCTATTAGAATCAATGTAATGATGCATGACAGAAAAAAACAAAAACTTTTTCTGAAGGAAGATTCTACTGCTGCAATGCATGCTATGCTTTTTGTTTAATCGAGATCTATTAGCACACTGAAGCTTTTTTAATTTTAGCAGTATAGTACCCTATGTTATCTTATTAATTGTTATATAAACCGCGGCTTGATTGTCAACAACCAGTTTAGATTTACAAGAATGACAGAAGTTGATTTAGGAACAAATTTGCACAAGCAGCATATTGTCTTTTCTGTTATCATTGCAAATCTGCAGGTCGTGGATGTGACGAAAATAGTGATTGTTGTGTGCTGTGTTTCCACGTTATGCTTGGTAAATCATTACCTGCACAGAAGAAATTGCTACATATGCGATGGTGTGCAATGGGGAGTTGGGGACAATGCATAGTTCAAGCAATCAAGCATTGATTCAACCAGTGTATAACTAATAGGGTGTTTCATTTTTTCACCATTTTTGAAATTCAAAATGCCTGGGGTCCCATCTGGTGGTATTTGGGGTAAAAAGTTTACACCCCAAATTTTTTTCAATTATGACGTCACATTGAGGTGGTCCACGAGGTTTAAAATTTTTGGTCTTCAAAATCTCAAAATTTGGCCGTATCTCCGGAACCGCTCATCATAGATTGACAAAATTAGTATCAAAATGCGCAGAAGGGTCGGTTTCCTATACCTGATGTAGAGAATATTAAGGTCTATCTGCTTCAGAAAAAATGTTATTTCAAAAAATCTGATTTTTGGTCTATTTTCTAAAAGTTTTTCTGTGTTTTTCCATCATGGAAGCTGCTATTGCGTAATAACAGTCCTTGTTCGTTTTGCAAGAGATGAAATAGTAATTTGAAGGTATTACTATTATAATATTAATGTAACCGTTGAGGAAGAGGTATGCTGATCACCTGCTTTAGATTAAGTGTCATTATGGCATTAAGGTCAGGTATTAGTAAGTCGATGCAAAACTTCAAGGAATTGGAGAAAAATGTGCTTCCCCTGAATTCAGATATAGCCAGTCACTATTTTTACTTGAGGAAGAAAGTAGCCGAAACTAATCCTAAGTTTTTGAAGAAAATACTCCATTTCAAAGATTTGAAAGATGAACTGCTGAAAGATGTAGTTAGCATATGGAACAAAGCTGGTCTTCCAGTGCTTAGCAAACAGAGAAACCTAGCACTTCTGGCATACAATCTGCCAAAGCATCGGCACTACTATGTTTGAAACAAAGAAAAAGAAATGAAGTAGTTAGATGTCTACACAGTAGCGAAAGCGACTCTGATGGTGATATGAATTGGGAAGATGATAAGGAATACGAGCCTCTGAAACCAGCTGTTTGGGGAAAAGTGTACAAGAAAGTACATTCTTTTTCCATAAATGATAGAAGTTGTGTACTTGCTGATCGTAGGATAACTTCGGTACGCCAGCAGTAAGATCTTATGAGGTCGGTTCTTGGAAAAGATCAAGTAGCTGCAATGCTGCATCACCTTCGACAGTATACCGCCAACGACAAAAAACGAGAGAAAAATCTCTGATGGAAATTGAGAACTTTCTCAACTCAGCTTATGTTATGATGGGCGCGTTGTCGATAAAATAGATCGATACGTTTCCTTGGGCCAACTTGTTGATGATAATGGCATGAAGCACGAAAGTGTGCTTGCTGTTAAATCTTTTCCCAAAAGTGTGTCGGTCATTGCAGAACTGATTTTTGACACCATCATCCAGGAGGCTTGCAGAGTTCACCTATCCCAAGTATATTCAGTCATGGCTGATACGACTGCTCTCAACACATGAAAAAAGTTCGGAGTCAATACTCGACTGGTCAATTATTTTAATGATGAAGTTGGTCATGATATTCATACCCTTTAATGCATGTTCCACATAAACGAAATATATCTTTCCCATGTCATTTCTTTTGTGGACGGCGACAAGAAGAGTCCCGGAGCAATGCAAGATGGGGCTTTGCTTAAGCAGATATCAAGACTAGACAAGCTCAGTACTGAAACCTTAACACCAACTATTATTACGCAATAACAGCTTCCAAGAGTGGAAAAATACAGAAAAACTTTTATCTTGATCACCTGATCTCTGTTCATCAAGAGAAAATAGACCGAAAATCAGATTTTTTAAAATAACTTTTTTTCTGAAGCAGATAGACCTTAATATTCTCTACATCAGGTATAGAAAACCGACCCTTCTGCGCATTTTGATACTAATTTTGTCGATCTATGATGAACGGTTCCGGAGATACGGCCAAATTTCGAGAATTTGAGGCCTAAAAATTTTAAACCTCGTGGACCACCTCAATATGACGTCATAATTGAAAAAAAATTGGGGTATAAACTTTTTACCCCAAATACCACCAGATGGGACCCCAGGCATTTTGAATTTCAAAAATGGTGAAAAAATGAAACACCCTAATAACTAAGGCAATTGCTTTTAAATATACGCTCAAATTTATTGTGGTGGCTCCAAGTGTCATTTGGTAGGCTACTTTTATTTTATGTGAACCATCCGCTTTTAAAATATGGAACACGGTTTCTGTATTGCCTCACCGGAATATATGTTGTTTGGTGTTCGCCTTGTTTCGATCTGATATATTAAACAATGTTGTCCATCAGCAGTCGTGCCCCCCAGGGAGTTCATGGAAGGAATCATCCAACCCTTCTAGTAAATTGTGAAGGTCACGTGACTTGTAGACTTGATTGAAACATATCCAACGTTTCACTTGATAGTTTTGTTCAATTGTTATAACGGACTAAATAGCCTACTTGAAATAATGTTAGGTTTAAAGTGGCGGTTTGCCGTACATAATTACATTTATGAGCCAATCAGACTTTTTTGTGCAGTGTACGCATCGTTGTTTATATAACATTTTCACCAGAATTCTGTAAGCAAAGAATAGTACAGCCTGGACCGCGTCTCCAATTAGCTTCAATGCTCTTTTGAGACGCAGCCTACGCGCTTAAACTTCTATAAGGTAATTATTACACTTTTTAATCGATTCTGTAGCTTCCATATATCTTGCGATCCTTCGTTTGTCGTTTTTCATCATAGGCTATGATTTGTTCTGGGATATCTATTCTATAACTAATGATATGTACTCAATAACCACGATATATATGTACAGTATATACAATATAGATATCAGTGTATAAAAAAATAGGATTAAGATTGTTTATATAACAATACGAAGAATCAGTACTAAAATAAATGTCAGGCAATTTCTTATCAAATTGTCACTTGTACTGTAATTACACGACCTGGCGCTTAAACCTTCACACTGTTGCCAACTCTAAGAAATTTTGTGATGAAACTAATCCACATAAGTATTGAGTACCTTTGCCAATTTTGTCTTGTGCCTTCGTTTTGATGAGTATCGTTTTGAAATCAATACTTTAATCTTGCAAATGTGCATTCTTAAACGTGTAGCAAGAGTCAAGCCATGTCTTGTGAAAGCTCAGCTTCATGTTTAAGCAAGCATCGTTGAGCTCTGCATCTTTGAGTTGAAGGTGTCCACAGTAGCCTCGACATACCAGGAATGTGTATTTTGGTACCAGTTTTAGAGCTTAAAGAGAAATGGTTTCAGTGTGTCATAGAATCATAGCGACACATTTTCTCGAATGAAGGCCTAAATAGATACGGTAACGATTTGAAATCGAAAATAAGATAAGCCACTGGCAACCGTCATTCTTTGTCAAATGACCCAGAGCTTATAAACGGCACATAGTTTTACTTCACCAGGTTTTTGATCAATGATGTTGCAAAAAAAATTTACTACAAGCAAAGGTAATTGATATTGCTAACTGTTGCTTTTAACTGCTCGATCGCTGGCTTAAAAATTGTAATACGTTAGTGACTGTTGCTATAAGGCCAATCAATCGTTGTCGTAGTTTGCGCAGAATTGCAACGTCACACTCAAGGCTGAGGGTAAATGCAGTAGTATAAAGGTCAGTCCCATACTAGATACAAGTGTCGGGTATGAGAAGATGAGGTTCTCATTGTACTGAACCTTCGGCAATATGAAGAGAGTGGGTGGCCAATTCCTTACTCTCGGCGGCCTTTTTTGTAGAAACTACGCCCACCCAATTTATTACACCCTAGGACAGTGGTTCCCAACCTTTTTGTTGTCACGGACCCCTTTAGACGAATTATTAATTCTGCGGACCCCTATCTAAATTTTGCCTGAAACTCAATTATTGACTATTGTAATAATTATGCTACTCAACTACTGTACGGTGTCATATTGCATTGCCGCTGTGACTCTTGCGGCAAATATCAGGTTAAACAGTTGCTCAAATAAGAAAATGAATGGATTGTTCAAGAAATGTCAGCAGTATTTGAATATTAAGGTGACCCAAAGTGCCATGCCGAAACTTTTTCAACGTAAACAAATTTAATGAGAGGGCTGTTGTTGCCTTTCCTGAACTAAACGACTGAACTGCGGTTGAGTTTTTGACAATGCAACACGCATGTCATCTTCAACGTCCAGGCGATTTCGATGTTTAGTTTTTATTGTAACAAGAGCTGAGAATCCTGCCTCGCAAAGGTTAAGTGGTTATGAATTGTTACAAAACAATAATCGCTTGCTTTGCCAAGAATGGGTAGGTTTGCAGTTGTGAGCACCAAAATTCGTCCACAGGTTTTGAATAAAACTCAATGCGTAATAACTCTTTTGATCTCAAATCAATTAGGTCATCTTTACTGAGATCGTCATCGCTAATGTTGTTCAAGTCAAAAAGAAAAGGATTTCGAATCCATGTTTCAACTTCGTGCGGCAGGTGTTCTAAATTAAAATAATGTTGAAATGAGATTTGCAGGGTTTCAAGTGTGCGCAAAAATTTTCTTTCATAGAGATCAAAAGAGTACATTCTCTTTGAGTTTCATCCATCAAGATAAGATCTTCTAACATTGGAAAGTTAGCGTAATCACCTGCTTCCAATCTGCGTTTCCAAACCGGCAACTTGACTAAAAACGCTTTCAGTTTTTCAGCTGCATCAATTATTGTCACACCTGGTCCTTGAATGCCACGATTAACATTGTTAATTTGACCGAAAATATCGGCTAAGTAGGCCATGCCGTATAGAAAACTTTTACTCTCGAACAATTTTGAGAGGGGACTTCTTTTGCTTTCAAAAGAGTTGATACCTCATTTTTTAGCTGCTGCAGTCATTTTAAAACCTCCAGATAACCAACGTACCTCACAATGATACAGAAGTAGGCTACTCCGTAATCTGTCCCTACTTCTTGACAGAGCGCTTTAAAAGTACGGTGGTTTACAGTTCTGCTTTTGATGAAATTAACGACTTTCACGCAATTCGTGAGAATTTCTTTGAGACTTGCTAGTAAAGTTTTTGCTGCTAAGGCGTACCTGTGCAGGAAACAACCACGCGAGGAGCTTCGGTTTTTACTAGCAGTAAATCCGGATTTGTTCCCGAGCATAGCTGGTGCTCCATCCGTGCATATAGAACAAAGTTTTTTTTTCCAAAATTCATCAAGGTAATCACAGACCCCCGAATGCTTTCTCACGGACCCCCAAGGGGTCCGCGAACCCCAGGTTGGGAACCACTGCCCTAGGAAGAGGTGAGCGGTGTTTTCAACAACTGTCTGGTATCAAAAATGTTCAAAGGTCTGTTGTCTGACAAACCGCTCCAAACAAGAATAGGCTACAAAAAAGAGACAGCATATTTTTTCACATCCTATAATATTTGTTTATACTCAGATCCTAAACAATTATTGGTATGTTTGATTTGCTGCAATAAACCACTTTACATAGGCCTAACCAAAGTCGACTATAGAGTAGGCTACAGTCTTTTTAGCACCGCCATTCTGACTTTATTCCCACTTCAAGTGGGATTGCAGTCCTCCACTCCCACTATTTCCTTGTCTTGTGTCACACAATCCCTCCATCTTTTCGGCCTTCCTCACTTTCTTTTACTAACTTCCAATTGACTTACTTTTTCTGTCCTCCCGATAGCTCAGTTGGTGAGCGCGTGACTTCGTGGACGAAGAAGCTTCAAGATCAAGCGTCGCTGTTTCGATTCTCGGAGTGTGCGCTTGAGCAACGCGTTCTGAGGACTGCTCTCCATTCAGCGGCACCTAATGGATGACATAATTTCCCCGCAACAACACTTCAACAATCGGAAACCTCACTCTGTCAATTTCGGTAACCCCCGCCGCTTGGCTGCGCCCTTCCGCAGCACGACCACTTTCACAACTCACCAGCCGCCACTGTAATAGGGACTTTATGTTAGTAATTGCCACTAGGCTACTTTATAGCCTACAGTACGAGTTTTGAAAAAATGCTTTTATCTAGTAAGCCTAAGTGAACTTCAATTTTAAAGTGATCTTGGTCTTATTGTTCATCAAAATCAAGCAAAAAAAGTGATTTTACATCACATAAAGATCAAAGTAAAAGTGATTTCGAAGATCATGCCCTGCTGCTAGTCTACACTAAATCCCCGCAACAAGCCAACAAATATATTTTTAACCATGTCCATAGGGTCACAATAATAATAATAATAACCTTTTTTAGCAATTTCTGGTGATTAATTGAAGCAATGGCAGGCAGAGCAAATATTGTGTTTTGGCAATCATATTCTTAAAGAATCAGAAAAGGCTACGTTAGCCTAATTTGAGGTTTGTTTAAATTGCAAAGCAATTTCAGTTCAGCACAGTTCTCTATTTAGCGACACCTAGCGAATGAAATAATTTACAAACAGCAACACTTAAAGCTTCTACAATAGTGGTTCTTAAACTGGGGGCACGTCCCTCTTGCCAGGCGTGAAGATTTTCCGAAGGGAGCGCAAACGTGGTAGGCTGTTGTGTTAGTATGCCACTGTGTTGTAAAATCGTGAACAGAAATCTTGGTACACTTCAGGCTTAGGAAACCTGTTACGATTATTAACTGATATTATTAAATGTTTCTCGGCAGCCGATTTGTAGCAAGAATTGACAGCGATAGACACGTGTTTCGCCCATGCGGCTGGGCTCATCAGTATCGCACCGTATTCTGCCACAAATTTATTCGACCACCGCTTTACCAGTCAGTTAAACTCTTATCTTTGTGGAAACAAAGAAAGAGCCAACAAAACCAGCAGGCGCCAGGGCAGAGGACATTGTGAAGAAAGGGGCGTTCTTCCCGGCTATCAGCACAAGGCTGAGCACTCACTAGTACAGCGAGCAGCTGCGATTCGCCAACCATAACGGTGTAGCTTCCACGCTAGCCATTCAGACCATCCAATCAACAATATGTTTCTCGGCAGCCGATTTGTAGCAAGAATTGACAGCGATAGACACGTGTTTCGCCCATGCGGCTGGGCTCATCAGTATCGCACCGTATTCTGCCACAAATTTATTCGACCACCGCTTTACCAGTCAGTTGATTGGATGGTCTGAATGGCTAGCGTGGAAGCTACACCGTTATGGTTGGCGAATCGCAGCTGCTCGCTGTACTAGTGAGTGCTCAGCCTTGTGCTGATAGCCGGGAAGAACGCCCCTTTCTTCACAATGTCCTCTGCCCTGGCGCCTGCTGGTTTTGTTGGCTCTTTCTTTGTTTCCACAAAGATAAGAGTTAAACTGACTGGTAAAGCGGCGGTCGAATAAATTTGTGGCAGAATACGGTGCGATACTGATGAGCCCAGCCTCATGGGCGAAACACGTGTCTATCGCTGTCAATTCTTGCTACAAATCGGCTGCCGAGAAACATATTGTTGATTGGATGGTCTGAATGGCTAGCGTGGAAGCTACACCGTTATGGTTGGCGAATCGCAGCCGCTCGCTGTACTAGTGAGTGCTCAGCCTTGTGCTGATAGCCGGGAAGAACGCCCCTTTCTTCACAATGTCCTCTGCCCTGGCGCCTGCTGGTTTTGTTGGCTCTTTCTTTGTTTCCACAAAGATAAGAGTTTAACTGACTGGTAAAGCGGTGGTCGAATAAATTTGTGGCAGAATACGGTGCGATACTGATGAGCCTAGCCGCATGGGCGAAACACGTGTCTATCGCTGTCAATTCTTGCTACAAATCGGCTGCCGAGAAACATATTGTTGATTGGATGGTCTGAATGGCTAGCGTGGAAGCTACACCGTTATGGTTGGCGAATCGCAGCTGCTCGCTGTACTAGTGAGTGCTCAGCCTTGTGCTGATAGCCGGGAAGAACGCCCCTTTCTTCACAATGATATTATTAAATGTGACGTAGTTTTGAACTTTTGACTTCAGCTTCCAACGCTTATTCTTGGGTTGTTTAGTCTGTTGTTTGGTGGCAATGACTGTTTGTGACGTTGTTTAGTGTGAAAGTGACGTTTCTACACTTGCAAGTATGAAGACATAAGCTCGAAACAAATTTTAGTGACCTGCCGTGCGATATGCATTGTCTTCAATTAAGCCACAAATTAAACTTCTTCAATTGCTTTGCTTGAACTAGGCATCGACGGCTTCAGATAAATAATTAAACCAGTGCTTCCCAACCTCTTTCAGTTCGCGACCCACTTTTAATGCAAGTTTTATTGTGCTACCCACAATGAGATATGACATCTTCATTATAGCATCTTCACTACTGGCAGGCCCGGATTTAGGGGGGGGCAGGTGCCCCGGGCCCCCCGACTTCTGAAGGGTCCCCCTACGTGGAAAAAATGTGATTTTGTGTTAATTTTTTTTCTTTCAGCCTTTGACGTTTCTGCAAAATGCTGTGCAGTGCTGGATTAATGCTACTGTAGACGTAAAGGTAGTTTTTCGTGCCGTAGGCGCGAAAATTTTTTTGCACGGGGGCCCCCCGATCTAAAAGTGCCCCGGGCTCCCTATCAGCTAAATCCGGCTCTGACTACTGGCAGTGATGGGCATTATCGGCGATAATTTACCGGCGATCATTTACCGGCGATAATTATCGGCGATAAATTTTTATCGCTTATCGTTATTGCTCAATCATTTTTTCAGTTATCGTTTATCGTTATCGCCAAAGGCAATATTTGATTATCGCCGATAATCGCCGATAAATTTTATTTCGGATCAACACACAAGTGGAAAAACCATGAAAAGTAATATTTTTACTAGCCACCTAGTTAATGAAACTAAAATTGAAACCAGTTCTTCTTCAGTGCCTGAAGTGTGTGTGCACAGGTCGTTGTCAGGGGAGGGGGCACGCCCCCCTGAAGCGACGGCCTTAACAACACAATAATTTTTAGAGTTGCAAATTGCAATGCAATGAAATGCATTCAACAATTCTCTTGTTGTTTTGCTGCAATCGGCAATCGTGAGTGAATTTTACAATTAAAGTGTAAGCGCAACTCTGATTGCAGCATCGTGCATTTTACCGCACTTTTCAAGATCAAGACTCTGGAGAGTGGGATTTTATTGCATAGGCTTAGATTAGGGCGTAGCAAGTTAAAAGTTGTTCCTGTTTAAAGTTAAAGAAAATTAGCCATGCAGTAAGCATGAAGTAGATAGGCTATGTATGACCGTCGAGAAAAGATGCAAGAACAATACAGGATTACAGTAGGCCTATAGTTCAGTGCTCTCACCAGAGCGAAAAAAGTAGGGAGGGGGGAACCTTCCCAAAGTGAGAAAGCACCAAAATGTTAACCTAATGAACAAGTCATAAAAAAGCCAGTCACATAATAATTAAACGTCATAACTTTTCGTGGGGCAACAATATTATGAATGCTGAATGGTAATTTTGCAAATCAGAGTTAACAAATAACTATATTCAACATAATAAGAAATCGGTTTATAAGGAAAGGCCACAGAGACAAAAACGTAACAAATAATAGCCTAGTGAATTTGAATGAAAAATCATTTAAAATTCAGCTAAACTGGGGAAGCGCTGCAAACTCACTCAGTGAAATCCGAGGATCGGAAGCTCAGGGAGTTTATCAGAGAGTTTTTGGCATGAAATGGCTAATTTTAACATTGAAAATTCCGATATTGTTGTTCCGATATAAATTTCGTTTGATTTTGCATCTTTTGGAATTTTTTAAATTATTGCTGACTTTGCTGTAAACAGCCTTTGAAGCAGCAAGCAGAATACAAAGTTTGGAATTTTTCATGGTATATTCATTTGATTTAATTATTTTGCCTACTGCACGTCAGCGGCAGTGTAACTCAATTGATAAAAGCATCCAACTATGGTATCTGAAGGTATAATTATAAGCACAGCGGTTACCCCAGTGGTTTGATTCTGGATCAAGAGGGTTGAAGATTCGATACCCACTGCCGCTGTTGCGATTCTATTCATGCATAACTTACAAAATGTTTTGTCTCTTTACAGTAGCCTATATTATGTTCGATTTTTCGTCATGTTGATGAAAACAGTTCGTGCTGCATGGGATGGGGCAGCGCTATTCAAGAAAAAAAAATTATCGTTATCAGACATTATCGGCGATGATTTATCGTTTATCGTTATCGTTTAACTTTTTTTTGATTTATTGTTTATCGTTATCGCTTTAGGCATTTTTCGTTTATCGATTATCGTTATCGCTTAACTGAAAAATGAGTTATCGCGCCCAACACTGACTACTGGCGTAGCCTACGTGTTGAAATAGTTAAATGCGACACAACACATCTAATTGTTATATATTTGTTACATTGTTGCATAATTGTTATGTAATCATAATGCAATGATTTTCCGATCTAATAGTAACAAGGTGCACAATTCATGAAAATGGAAAGTCAACAAATGAAGTGAAGATAAGAGAAGCGATGGCCAAGGAGCAGTAGGCTACTGTTCAAGACCAAACTACCGTTTCTGAGATCCAGTAATGTAATTTCGGTATTTTTTAGAAAATTTTAACATTCAATAACATTTAGATTTCTATTATATGTTGCGTGGATGGTTGTTTCTGTCTTGTCGTTAAATTGTTGCAGATGAGTTTGTCTTTGTCTGCCAGGTGCCCGCTTTCCAAAAATTTTATCAGTTAAAAAAGAGAGATGCTCCAGTTTTTGCTTTATTATTAGATGGTCAAGAAATTTATATTGTCTGGTTTTCATATTTTTCTCTTTCGCAACCACCGAGGTCACGACGTTTTAATCTAAATAATCAGACATTTTTCACAAAAACCTGTTGTATTTACGCCGTAATAATATCTCATGTGATCGACGTAAACGCACAATCTTGACATCAAATGAAAGCATACATCTTCAGCTACCCGAAGATGAAAAGTTTTGCAATAAAATTTAAAACATTTAATGTACAACTAGCAACTTTCCACACGGTATTTTTTCTAATTTCTAAAAAAATTAAAAATTGGCAGAAAAGTATACTTCATTATAATCTTTACTACCCAAGCATGATACAATAATATGAAAATATATGTAGTTTAATCGGATGCCAAAACAATTCTGCACATGAGAAAAATTTTACTTCGTTTCTGCGCGCAATGCTTTAGGAGATACAGCAGAATGAATAAGGATAGGTAAAGACTATGATTGGATCTGCCATCATTTACACTTTTTTGCTTGAAACACCTTTTAAACTTGGACGTATGGATACGTCCTTGGTCATCATGGTTAAAATCTCAAGACGTGTGTATACGTCCGTGGTCGCGAAAGAGTTCAGAGGTCTGGTTTGGTTCACTTGGTGTAAAATTTCTTCAATTGTTTTCAAATTAAACTGCTAGCTTCAAAAAAGCAGCCAAATTTTCTTCGCATTAATGCAATCGAAAGTAGCTTGTGATTCACTAAACTTTTTAATTTAGCTTATATGTAGCCTATAGGCTATAACAAAAAATAATTTTTGTTTGTTTCAAAATCCAAAACAAGTAAAACTTAGCCTATGTAGTTTGACTTTAATTTATAACGTAAACTAAAAAAAAGGGACACAAAGTTTTACAGGTGACGCGAAATGGGCGTACCGAGGGCCGTTGAGAGGATAATTTGGGCCCAGTGGCCAGTAGCTTACCAATGAGATCTTTGGGTTCCAAATCAAGACGCATCTAAGAATAACGGACTGTATTCAAAGAATAGGCCTACACGTTACTATCTTAAATTTTTTGGGCCCTCTGCAAAGGTTAGGAGCACCTAAAATCATCCGTTAGTCGGACCACTCGGCATGCGACAACTCAGCAAGTAGGCTACATTTCAGCTACTGCCCAAGTCAGCAAATCAAATTTTTATCTCGCATCGAACTTTGCTTGGTCATCGCTTTCTAAACTGAATTTGCTGACTTCTTACATGCCAAGTATCGACCTGATCAGTTTTTACTTGCTTAGGTTCATCATTTACCTATTTCAACCACTTGCTGAAATGTTGCTAGCTCAGTTGTCATTTTGCTTAACTGCAGTGTGCTGAGTTTACAACTGGTATGTTGTATGACACTCAATCATCCCGATTTCAAAGTTACTCCCTGGATCCAGACTTGGACAACTAGATAATCTAATTGTCTAATTCGATGAATTAAAGCAAAACGTTAGTAATTCTAATTTAATGTGGGAAAAACTTGTTTACTCTAATTCTAATCCAATCTCCAGTTTTGTTAAAAATTCTAGTTTTTCCAACAGTGTTTTTCAGCAAATGAACGGAAATCTCATGCAGGGAAAATGCAATAAAACGATCAAGATCAAAGTGTTATTCCATCGCTTAAGTAGCGAAGTCATTAAAAACTTGATTAACTCATCACAATGTCTATTGTGACGGAAGTAGTTTTGGTGCATTGATGGGGGAATGAGACTTTGATCTAGAGTTGCCCATGAGTTGCCACTTGCCATATTAGCGTTTTTATCCAAATAGAAAAAGATATGTGACGACTGCGTCAAACTAATTCTAATCTAGTTTAAATTCTACTCTAGTTTGCGAAAACTTAGCTACCTCTAATTATAAGACTAGTTTTATTTGTAAAAACTAGAATAGCTGTAATTATAGTTCTAATCTAATTTCAAAAAGTTAAAAAAATTCTAGTTGTCCAAGTCTGCCTGAACCCCTCCTGCCAACGCTACTGAGCGTAGCCCAAAAAGTTTAAGGACCGCTGCTCTACAAGAATGCAAAACTGCCAGGATTAAGCTCTCAAAGAAGCTTTCCCAATCCAAGGATAAAGATCAAATCAATCAATGCAAACTGTGTTAATGTGTTACAATACAACCAGTAGCGTTGACAGTTTTGTTTCAACCCGGGATGATTTTAGGGACCTGAAAACTTGAAAAAAAACCAGAGCGTATTCTTTGAATATAGGCTACTGCGCAGGCCTAAGTATTTTCATTTGAGACTCGAGGATTTCAACGGTACCGGGCCCACATTATCTTCCCAACAACCCTGGGTTATAACGTTACTTTTACTGACATACTGTCAACCTTGTGTTTATCCAAATTTAAATATTCTTTCCACAAGTTGGTGGTCTATTGAAAAGAATAAGCTACGCCTAGTAGGCTATAGATAGGTTAAAGGCAGGCGCGAATCTAAGAGTTTTTTTCGGGGGGGGGGGGGGGCAGAAAATTTGAAAATCAATTAAAAAGAAAGAAAAAGCTAAACAGATATGAACAATGATACTACGACATATACGATATGCTATAAAATAGACATTAAAAGAACCATTTTCATCAATTGTGATGCCGAGGGACTAATATCAGCTGTTTAGAAGCTTATCAAGCCATTTGATGCAGAAACATACAATTTCTACAATTTTTCACAAAATTTCGGGGGGGGGGGGGCCCGGGCCCCCTGGCCCCCCCCCCCATAAATCCGCGCCTGGTTAAAGGCATACTAAATGAAATTTTCAAACGGGAGTTAAGCATTAAAATGCGTAAACTGAACATTCAAGAATACATTTCAAAAAAAATTACCGAAAAAAATTTGTTTTTAATGGCGCTGGCAAGGCCCAAAGTCCAATGTTTCATTTATTTTCAAAAAGTGCAAACACAGCTCGAGAATACGTCACAAAAGACAGCAATAACAAAAGCATATCAGATCTGAGGTTTTGAGCAAACTGTCTGATGTTTTGACGTTGAAATCTGATGTTTTGATGTACATACATACATAGCCTACAGTTAAATCGCCGGCAGTAACAACTGTTGCGTGATCAGCTGATTGCTCGTCTTTTGTTACGTAGACTGTACAGTCGCACGCTTCGCTGCTCAGGCCCATTCTGGTTTTGAAAGCTCTGACAAAACACGCGCGTAATGATGGTCAGACCGCAATGGGGCAAAATTTTATTGAAAATCATTTTATGGTAGCAAGTTAAACACAAAGAACGTGGAAAATCGCCAAGTCAGTTTTTCCTTTAGTACCCCTTTAACAAGGGCGCGGGAAGTAGGGGTGCTCAAGGGGCTGCAGCCCCCCTAGAGCTATTTCAGCCCCCCCCCTGAAAATTTCGATAATTGCTTCAGCCCCCCCTAGAAAATTCTGACAATTTCAGGTACATAACATATTTTCAGTAATCGTGTTGCAAAACGTTTTTCTTGGGTTTTATAATGCTCCCGATTCGAAATCGGAAACGTTGTTTTCGTGTATTACCGATTTGTTTTCCCAGCTGAATTTGCCGATTGAACGCCTTCAAGGCTACTGTCTTGACGGTGCAGCAAATACAGTATGTCTGGTTGCTAGAAGTGAGTGCGGGCCAAACTTAAAGCATTATGCCCTGGATCGGTATACATTCACTGCAGTAATCATGCTCTCGATTTGATTTTGCAAGACGTTGTAAAGGAAGCGAGGCTTATTGCCGATGCCTTAAACTTCGTTCAAAGTGTTGCAGTTGTAATTCGTCAATCGTCTATGCGTAAATCTTCATTCATGTCGCTTTTTGGTTCCGATGAAGTTGCCTGCAATTTGCTGGGTTTGCGTCCTACTCGTTGGTGCTTTCGTGCTTTTGCCTCGCTCGTGTTGTTAAGTGCTACCCTACCCTGTCGCAATGACTGACCGACATGACAGAAGATAGTGCAATGCGAGGAGACGCACGTGCAAAAATATTCGGCTTTGTAAAACAAGTACGCACGATGCGGCTTTATATTGCGATTACCTGCAGTGGTGAAGTTTATCAGCCTGTGGAAGCCGTCGCAAGACAGCTCCAAAACAAGAAGATTTCTGCTTCTTCAGTTTTGGAATCCATCACCATTCTCCGCAAACGGATCAAAAATCTCAGAAAAGATGAATCTATTTCCAAGCTTATAGATGCAGCAAACGTCTTTACGTTTGCCGATAACCTAAAAACGCCAAAGGATCCCCGAGTGGGCAAAACTCCAGCAAGGTTTCGAAACACAGAAGAATCCGATGGTTTGTCGTCTGCGGGAGAAAGAGCGTGGAAACAGTAATAGGCTACATCGAAGCCCTTGAGTTGGTTCAAGCTGAGCTTGATTGAAGATTCAACCAGGCGGATCTGCTTACAGCAGCCAACAGATAGAAGGCCCTTCTGAGCTGTGCAAATGGTGAGAAAAGATCTGATAGGCTACTGAGAACAGCTTATCCGATGCCATCAGAAAAGATCGCCTAAAAACGGAACTTTCCTTGTTCAGCGAAGTTGTAAGCTTAAGTGGAAAAACCGCAAACTCCGTTCAAAAGGTTGCTGAGATACTATCACACCTAAATCCAGGGCCGGATTTAGATGATGGGGGGCCCGGAGCACTTTTACATAGGGGAGCCCCCGGCGAAAAACTACTACGTCTACAGTAGCATTAATCCTGCACTGCACAGAATTCTGTAGAATCATCAAAGGCTAAAAGAAAAAAATAACACAAAATCGCATTTTTTCCACGTCGGGGGGCCCCTTCAAAAGGAGGGCCCGGGGCACCTGCATCCTCTGCCCCCCCCCCCCAAATCCGGGCCTGACTAAATCCTCAAACACTAGATCTTTTCAAAGAATTGCGAAAATTCGTGGAGCTCTGCCTTTGCCTCCCTGCTGCATCATCAGAACGTTCTTTTTCTGCTCTAAGACGCTTGAAAACGTGGTTGAGAAGCTCAATCACACAAAAAAGACTTAGGCTACTCATCTTGCGTTGATGCATGTCCACCAAACGTTTTGGACACTGTCGATGTCAAAGAACTCATGACACAGTTCATAGAGAAAACACCTGAGCGAAAAGCAATCTTCGGAAGCGTGTGAGAACTCACTTCCACAAACTATCGTTTTCAAATCACTTTCTAATTTATACGTTTTCATTTGAATTTTCTGAACAGTTGCTTTGTTGTTGCCGTTTTTCATTTGTCATAATTTACAATGTATGTGTTTTGGCGTCGTCTCTTACACCGGAGGTGACCGAATGCTTATATAGGCTACTACCACTTTTAAATGCTGACCCATATAAGAGGGGTCTGGGGGGCGAAGCCCCCCAGAAGCTGACAACACTACGGCATCTTCAGCCCCCCCTAGAGAAAAATAGTTCCCGCGCCACTGCCCTTTAAGGTTTTTTTTTTAAATGGGATATCAAACAAAATGTTGTTTCAAATCTTTATTTTATTCATTCTTTATGCAAGCAATTTCGTTTTAAACTGTTTTATGAAATAAAAGTGTATTTCAACTCAATCAAAAATGTTTTTTCTCTCAACTAGGTCTGTTTGCAAGGCATTCTTTTTGGTTGAAATACAACATAGGCAAGTTAAGTCGGCTAGATCAGATTATAACTTGTTTAATAAAAACGATTGTCTATTCGAAACTAACGTAGTAGGCTATTTCGTTTCGAAGCAAAACTCGTTTGTCTTGGTTACGTTTGGAAAGAAAAGCGATTTCGTTTTGTTGTGAATTCTCAAATATAGAAGAATCTCGCCTCGTTGCATATTTTATTATCGAGTGAGACTTTTGAACAACCCTAACAAAAGAACCCTTTGTGGCTAGACGAACTTTCGTTTTAGAAAAAGTTTTGTTACAACTATAGCAATCCAATATCACCCAAGCACTAATTTCAGCCAGCACTTCCGTTCCTTTCTACATTGATTCAACGTAGGCTATGTATCCAGGCGCGAATCTAAGAGTTTTTTTCGGGGGGGGGGGGGCCAGAAAATTTGAAAATCAATTAAAAAGAAAGAAAAGGCTAAACAGATATGAACAATGATAGCCTACTACGACATATACGATATGCTATAAAATAGATATTAAAAGAACCATTTTCATCAATTGTGATGCCGAGAGACTAATATCAGCTGTTTAGAAGCTTATCAAACCATTTGATGCGGAAACATACAATTTCTACAATTTTTCACAAAATTTCGGGGGGGGCCCGGGCCCCCCCCATAAATCCGCGCCTGTATGTATCAATCAACGTCCGAATTGTAAGAAAGTACGTAATCGCATAATAATTTTCTCGTGAAGAACGTGATTTTAAGCTTCATAATTTGAATCATTTATCGTACGTTTTTATTTTTAACTTCACCAGGTTGTGCTACCATGCTGTTTAGCGACAGCCCACAATCATTTTTGCAATAGTGGACGCAAATATTTGGCACTGAAGATCGATAAGCTCACTTTTTTAAAAACCTCCATTTAAATTTTTGAATGTTTTTTTCTTTGCGAATCGCTTGGAAACAACCAAACAGGCAACAGGTTGTGACAAGTTCTTGATATCAATACAACTATTAAAATCCCATTGAAACATGATATGGAGATATTCTGCAGATCTACTACAAAATAGCGTCGTTTTGTAAACGAAACCGTTGAGAAAGTCTTTCATGGTGTCAACTCGTTAGACCTCTTGTGACTTGCCCAAAACTAGTCCTAACCAAACGTCTGACAAAACCACAAACGGCTTTACTGAAATGTTTACCTTACGCGTCACCGTGTCGTTCAAACAAGCATAGGTTGAACGAACACAGGCGCGGCATTTAATTTTTTCATTCATGTCTCGCGCCGATATTTCAACAGTCTCTCACGTGAGTTGACAGCTCTACCAGATGTTTCGGCGGGAAAGTAGTTTATCGTTTGCTGAAATAGCTCGTGTGGATGAAAAAGAAACTAGAAAGAGAGTGGTATTTAAAACAGTTGATTCTGGTAGCGGTTCAATGAGGTTGTTTTGTGAACTTGTTGTTCGGGAAGCTGCTTCATAGAAATTCAGATTTGCCAATTTTTGAAGTTCAGCAATGCCGGCGGTTTGCCTTTAGGCTAGACATCGTATTGGTTACGTGATCACTTTTTCTGCACGTGGTCGAGGTTCTGCTTTCTATTTTTCCGTTTGCAAACGCATGTGATGATGGTTAGCATGATTGAGGCAATAATAGCTGATAGAGGAAACGTGATTTGAAGCAGCCGTTAAACATGTCAACACAGATGAAAACCGCGCGAAAGAAGCACGTGCCTGTCCATCCAGCTGCATTATATGCATTATCAAAATGATAAAACAATGCATATGCCGACATAATTTCGCGCGTCAGCTTATTTCGCGGGAAGAGATAGAATCTATCTGATATCTATTCAGTTGCAAGCCAGTAACTTGCAGAAGCTATGTGGCTAAGTTGGTTTTTCACTTGCAGACGGTTTTGGTGCCCTACTGCAATCTGCTGGCTCACCTGTTTCTGGTGTAATATTGTCTTCAAGATTAGACCAATAGGCTGTAGTTAGTCATACTTTAGTAAAATAGGCTAATAACGGAAATAGAATTTGTTCCTGAATTTTAAATCACAATGTAGATTGAGTGAACATCGGCAGCTTACAGGTTGTCTGACGCCTACTGGCAGATAATTGCATGGGCTATCAGTCATATAGTTTGTAACTTAAATCTAAACATTTCAGAAGACAGTTGTCAATTAGGATATACTGTACAAAGAATCAATAAGTGTTTTTCTGTAAAAGTTAATTATGACTTATGCTTTTCCATATCAGCAAAGCTGCGAGCAAACAATGATGATGTCATCTAGTAAATTTCAGCATTCAGTGTTGGCAAGATTTCCTGATTGTGGTATGTGGTTATATAGGCTGCAAACACTGTTGTAATGAAGTTGATGTAATTTTTTTCTATCATGTTATAAATATAAAAAAATGGAAGATTTGTGTCAAAATTGGCATTTAAACATCTCATGTTTGTTAGATGTGTGCGGTGTGCCATGAGATAATTCATAAAATTTGTAACTTTGAATTTGATAGGTTAGCTTTTACATTTAACAAACATTTGTCAGAGCTGATGTACAAGTCTCCGCCCTGGTCATAAATGCTATGACATGATCTACATTCGTCATAGCACATTATTGAAAGTCAGTATTAAAAACTTTCCAACTACTGTGCTAGATAAACTTCTTATGCTAAAGAAGACATGTCTTTTCTGTCATTTATATTTCTTATAGACATGTAGATGTAAAAAAGTTCATAGATATCATAATATAGATTATGGGAATCATTGTCATCAGACTGAGAAAGCTTCTTTGAGAGCTTAATGCTGACAGTTTTGCATACTTGTAGAGACTAGATCTGTAACCTACTTGATCTGTGACAATCAGTAGAATGCTTATGTAAAATAGGATTTTTGATAGGCTATATGTTTTGACTCTGATAATGAAAAATTAAAGAGGCTAGTGATGTTGGAATATATGCCTTTCTGATTTAAATCATGTTGACATCATAGGTGATAATTTTAAGTAGTTATTACCTAGCTTGTAGTTGCATTCCAAATGCTGACCTTCCATTATGATTGCAGTAACAAATTAAGCATAGGCCTACTGTGTTTGCAAATTCTGACTGTTTTTTTTACATTCTGTCTTCATTTTGTGAGTACTTTTGAATTCATTTCAGGATCCACTTCCTACAAAAGTTTGTTGATGTACCCGGCCTGGCAATGGCCTCCTACTCCAGAAAGTCTACCTCCATCTGTACGATTACCTCATATTAGCAGGTACAATAATAAGGCTACATAATCTACTATAATACGACATTGCTTTGCTTTTTGCCACAGTATTGGATATTTGTTAAACTTGAGATTGCTTTCAGATTTAACAGCATGCCTCCTATCCCATCTCCATTGACACCAGGAACACCACCAACCGTTCCACCGCTGTGCACTTCAGAGCCACTGTCACCAATCGTACGATCAGTTCCAACATCAATACTAACACCAAATAGTTCACCTCTAAACGTTTCAATGGTTGCACAACCTCCAAAAGAAAGCACAATAGTTTCAACACCTACAGGGTATGTTGGTTACCTGCTGTAACCTATTGTTGCTAGTTCAGTTGCAACCACAGTCATTTTACCATTTTTCAGTGATTTAAAATTGTTGTGTTAAAATGTGGCATCCCATTTATGGCAATAGTCCAGAAAGCTAAAGTTGCCAGGTCCCCAGCGCAAAAGCTGAGCAGTTACTAATAGGATACAGCAACGTCTGCACTTCTCTAACCACATTGGTGATTCACTTTTGTTTTATTTGTTCAAGTATTAGAACTATTTTACCAACGTAGTATAGTAGCCCAGTTTTAATCCGGTATCGTCCCCATTATCAAGGGTGGCCGGATCCACCTCCACGAAATAACAATTATTTTAAAGCTCTGCAAAAAATTTTCAGTTCCAAAAGAGGAAGGCCACGAGCGGATGTAATCTCATCTTTGCAATACTTTGGTTCAAATTCCACTTGCTCGATTAGATGCCATATTTGCCACAGGGTATTTCCCAGAGAAAAGTCTTTGCAGGCACACTTGCGTACCCACACCGGCGAACGTCCGTATAGGTAAGACGAACTTCATCTTATTTTTAGTCTGTACGTTCAAATCAATTGAGTTTCGAATTCTGACTTTGTATATGAAATGTCACAAATTTATCGCTGAAGTTGTTTAATTTAAATTTCCCGCTTATGTATAGTGTGGTATCCTGTTAGTGGAAGGTCTTGGTCAAATTAAGTGCCAGCTGTTATTCCAAATGGTTTTATTGCTAGTTTGCGCAATCGTCCCACCATGTTTGATTGAAGTACAAGTCCTTTGAAGTTTGCAGCAAGTTGCGTTAAGTAGTGCTTGAAGTTGAAGAGGCTAGTGCTGTACATTTGTTTTACGTGCCAGCGATCTATTCATTTATTGTAGCGCGGATCAATAAAGGGCGGTAAATTTAAAGATGTGAAAAATGCAAAAGCACGCCAAATATCCAAAATTTATATAATCTATACTTTCAGATGTGATTATCCAAATTGCACGAAATCATTTGTTCAGAGTGGCCAGTTGAAAACTCACCAAAGATTGCATTCTGGCGAAAAGCCATTCAAGTGTTCTGATGAAGGTAGGCTACATAAAGGAATTGGATTTTATGTTTTATTGTCTTGAGCATGATTTGTTGTCGTTACCTACCCGTGAGTATGTGGTGCCTCACTGCAACATTTTAAATATGTGTGGTTCTTACAGAATGCAATGTGAGGTTCACACACGCCAACCGACACTGTCCAGATCATCCTCACGCGAAATTACTGCGAGATGACCAAGGTGCCTTAGAAGGTTTGCTCGTTGGAACTGCAAGACAAGATACAGCTATTGCAGAATGGCTGGATAAATATGTGCGGACAAGGTGTGTCTTATGTTAAAAATATTATATCTATTTTTTGTGGACGTTAGCTTTATTTAACCTACGATTGTATGCGGTACGAAGCATCAACATTTCTTCGTTTTCAGACTTGATAGAACAAATTCTTTGCAACAACATCGACCGCAATGCAAAAGAGAATCCACAGAGACGTACACAAGTTCTGACGAAGAAATAAATTCTCCAAAGCCAGAAGCTGCTATGTCAAGCAAAATAGCTGAACCAGTCGTAAGTTAAAATCATGATTTGAATAATTCAGAGCATGTTTAATCGGTTTCTAAACGTCTATGAGACACTTCGAAAATTAGTCACAGGGTGTTCGAGAAATATGTATTTCAACGCTTTGATTTCATTGTTTTAAAATAAACGAAAATTGTGTTTATTCAGATGAAGATACCGCTCTTAATCGAGCCGAAGGCATCGTCGGTAAAACGCCAACTTTTGTCGGACGACACCGAAGTTACGAATCAGGACGAGCGAGGTGAACCAGCCGTACGAATACCTTTGTCGCCGAAACGAATCAACCAGAATGGGCAAGTTCTCAAAATCGATCCCCGGCATCCGGTTAAGAAGCGTATTCTCGCTTACAACCAGTTCATGATGAAAGAAAATCAAGAGCAACAGTCGAAAGCGGCCAACTCGGATGCACCACTGTTGCAGCGCCCCCATCCAATCCTGCCCCCGGTGAATAGCGTTTCACCGAAGCGAAAGGACCAACCGGATTGCAAGAAGTCGCCGCTAGCTGCTTCTCCAATCCGCGGTTCGATGAACAGGTCAAAGGAAAATGAAAAAAACACCCCGGTTAAGAAATACAGCTTCTTACATGACCTCCAGTCGTTAGACGTCAGCACGCAAGAAGAGAAATCTTCACACCGTATCCGTAGCGACAATCTGAGCAAGCCTGTGTTTAGCTCCTCAGTTTCTCCTCTTCCGAGATTTGGCAGTGGAGATGACGAGCCATCAGACAGATGGAACGGTGCAATTGCTCTCATGCAACTTGCTTCAAGTCCTCCTTCGCGAAAGATGTCGAGCTCTTCAATTGACCATTGATTGACAAGACGTGGTTTTTCCCCGAACTTTCTGTGACAAAGCCCAGATCTAATTCTTGGCGATAAATTTCACCATTTTTTCTACTGTGCGTTGACGGAAATTCGTCAGCATGACACGAACTTGAATCCATTGTTATGAGTTCCGCGTGTGTTATCGACTATAATGTTCCTGTTTATATCACGTACATATCTTATCACTATTATCGTGTTTGTGCTAATTTAATCCTATTTGACAAGTGAATTGTTTTTTGTGTAATCCAGGCGCCCCTTGCCTAACTATATCAACCAGTAACCAATGAAATGTGAAACTTGTATTGTGTTGGCTGGGCACGTAGCAGCCTGCCCTTGGTAAGGATAATGGAAACAAGCTTGACACCGATGCTACACAGCGTCCTTGATTGTCAACCGATTTAACTTGTTGATATTTGCTAGGTGTGTTTTGATGAGTTGCTTAGCAACTGTTTGTTTTTATTACTTTAATTCCTTTTTGAACAGGTTCGCGTTTTAAACTGTTTTTAATCATTGCCAGGAAAGCGCTCCAGCGAACACGCTTGTCGACTTTATTTTTTATGTGAGAAAGCTTGATGCTGAATCAGAGTGATTTTCTGGAGCCTTTATTTTGCAACTGAAGCATCCCATACCAAACTCAGCATTACTGTGCGAGATGGTGTTAAATCTGAGTCAGTGCGTGTTTTGCTTGTCTGATGGATGAATATGGGTCAATATTCGAGATATCGTGTATGACCACGACCGTGTTGGTGTTGGGTCATGTCATTCTGACATAATTTGCCGAGCTGATTTTCGTATGGTACTGTTTGCGTTGCTGTTATTTTGAAATGGTATGCTTGCTATGTACTGTGTTAGCGCTGCTACATGAGTTCCAAGTTTTGAAGCAAGAGTAACTTCGAGAAATATTTGCTGCTTTTGGTGTAACCCGTTTTTGAATGACGTTAGTTTTACGTTAAAGTGAATTAGTAATTTTGATCGATTTTGTGCTGATCCAATGTTGAACCACTATCATAATGGTTGACCCTGATAGCAAAATCTGTCATGTTTACAGTGATTCGAATCTATGTAAAAATGACGGATTTTGTTCTTGGAGATTTCCTTTGCTGGAGTACCAGAAATCTAATTGTTGTTACGTGACATAACAACAATTAGATTTCCGCTATACGTAATATGTAATCCGGGAGATAATTCAGTGTTCAGTTAAACGTATTGTGTCAGGTTGCGTATAGACTATAATGCAGTTTTAGTATTCAGACTATTTGCACGAGCCTGCAGTCGGCGGCTTGCAATAAAAGTATTGTGAAAGAAGACAGAGCTTAATGCTTTATTGTGCCGAGATGGGTTTTTTTCTGGTCTGTTTGCAAAAATTCCATTGTTGCATCATTTCAACGTTAGGTGACGGCAAAACGATGTCAAAATGAAAATTTAACTTGTTTAACAAATTATTATACTGGACACATCAATGATACAAGAATTTATTTTTTTAACTGCAAGTTGACAGGTGAATAGAACACAACCAAACGTTCTTTAAAACGCGAGTATAAACTAACCAAGTTCTTTAAACGCAAAAATTGCAACAGCAGAATCAACGAGCATCACAATAATGATTGTGAACAAGAACGACAGAGCTGTCGTGACGTATACCTCCTCTACGCCGTTGCTGCCAAGCTTCTGACCGAGAAAGAACAGGTTGATGCAAAGAATGATGATAGCAGCGGTTATCAAACTGGATAGTATGGTTCGAAGGGAGAATGCAGCTGAGCACATCTTGGCGCGATATTCTGTATGTGTCACCACTGCGTGATGAAGCCGTCTGTCGCCGTAGCAGTCCGACTCAATCCCGGTGATAAATCGCTCCGTTGAAGTCGTCTTCTTCTCTTCAACTTTGCATCTCGGAGCTGTTGGGTCATAGCTTCCTCTGCAGACTCCCGTCTGTGGCTTGTTAGGGTCTTTTTTGGTAGGTTTTGGTTTCGCCTTTTTGTCGTTTTCGGACGAACTATCATCAGAGCTGTCGTCATCGAAGCCCTTTTGGTCCTTTTTCGACATTCCAGTAACCTCTTCATCCGTATACACCGACGCGTAGGAGCCGCGACTTCGAAGAAAATCAAAGAATCCGGCAGAAGGCGTCAAAACTTTGGTTTCAATTGCGTCGGCTTCAACTTTCATTGGCCGAAACAATGACTGCAGCTTATTTTTCGCCCACGACGCGAAAACCATCGCTGGGGTATCCCGATTTTGACCAGTAACTTTCCCAGCACTGGAAGGGGTGTCAAAACTAATGACAAACGAGTCATCTGGCTGTTCGACGTTGGTAACCGTGATAGCGCTGCCCTGGGTTGAACGAGTATCGGGCACACTCGTGCTGCTTCCCACCTCGTCCGTGATAGATGGCGTCAAAGTAGATCCTTTTGAATACACGGACACAACTGTTTGATTTTTAGCACGGTGGCCTGGATCATAAAACTGGTCATCTTGGTGTATGTTTTCTGAAAGACAATATTCTTTCTTCACAAGAGTACTGACACTGCTCGTTAAATCGCGGTCGCCCAGCTCATCAACGTTGAGAGATGAAAATAAAAGCGAAACAGATCGCTCACACGTGGCGCTATCTTCACGAACGGTGTGGCCAATGTCTCTGCGGTTATTGAAGTAACTCTGCAGTTCATTTTCTATTGTAAATTCGCTGCACACCGCCGGTGATACGTCTAAGCAAATATCTTCTTTTTTCATGATTTTTTCACCCAAGTTAGTGGGTTCGACCTGCGACTTGGAATGTGAAGGACTTCGCTTATCTTCACCAAACGAGACAGTTGGAGATTTGATGTTTTCTTTTGACGACATGGAAGAAGGCGAAGTAAAGTAGGAATCACTTTGTTCGATGACGTCACGATCTTTTTCGTTTTCGAACGAAGCATCAGCGGAAGCATCTGGAATGCCACTTTCTGATGGATCACAAAACATGCCTTGCAATATTGCCCTGTCTTCAGTCGAGTCCGTGGGCGAAGGTCCATCGACGGTTGGAGGTTGACGAGAACTAACAAGTTTGATATCGTGAAAACTCACTGTTTTTTTACGGCTCTTTGATGTACTTGGTTCAGTTACAGAAGTAGATGACAACATGGCGGACAACTGTCCGTCATCTTCTCTGACAATTATCGCCTCATCATCTTTACTGTCTGCCAGTTGGTTTGATGACAAGATTTCTTTACCAGCGGAAGGATAACTGCTTCCGAATTTCACGTTTCGATTGATCGGAAACCTGCGTTCTCTTGAATAAATGTTTGGAGGATCATTGATGTACAAATGCTGAGAGTAGAAGCTGTTCGCATCAATTGTTGAATTCTTACAGATCGTCGATTCCTGCTCTCCTCCTGGAGTAGACCTGGATTTCTGAGGAAGAAATAACTTCTGCATCTTGTCCTCCGTTATGTGATCTGGAATAATCTTCTTATTCAGTTCGTTGGTGTTTGGCCGAGTGTGCATTCCCATGAATTCAGCATCAGGAATAACGTTTGGTATCCGCCATTGGCTGGTCCTCCAATGGGGTCCGTGACAAACATTATCATCTTTGCAGATGTCGTGTATCGGTGTGGATGTGAATGTCCTTGCAAACGGTTTTCCCGTCGTCGATTGTTGCCCTTCCTGGAGCTTGTCAAGCAACTTTGCAATATGAGCCATTTCTGGGTCCGACCATCGTCTTTTGAGCTTCTCGTCTGTCAAGAAGAGATCACTGCAGACCAACTCGGGAGGAATCGCGGTGGCAGCGTCAGAAGTGGGGGTGTCCTTCAAAACGACCCCTAGTAAAGTCGCTAAAGGCTTGTTGAGAGTCTTCATGAACGGGATTCTCAACATCGCAAGGTGGAAGAAGACACGATGGCTGCAAAATTCGTAGAGCATGTTCTCATTGACCTCTCGCCTTTCCGCCAGGTACTTAGCCAAAGCATAGAGGTACCTGATGACCGGTGTTATAGGAATGCATATTAAGGAGCTAAGGAACGTCAGTGTAATGTAGGCGTAGTCACCGCCGAAAATGTAGAGATTGTCGCGCGAGACCTGTTCTTCTTTGGTTGAAAACAATTCAATATTTGGAGCGATGTCGGTGGCAGGAAAGGCTTCGAAGTAAATTTGAAAACTGATGGCGATAACGACCCCAGCAACTAAATACAACATCGAAGCCAGAAATCTTTCCAAGCGATTCATTCTCGAGTTATGCGGTGGCAGAACCATGGCAACGAAATTATGACAGCGAAGCAGCTTGACGAAAAAAGCGTCATAATACAAACAATGCTCCACTTTGTACAAAGGAATTGATAGAACGGTTCGAAAGCACACGGACAAGCTGTACGGAATTTCTCGTTTCAAGTATCGGGTTGTCCTGTGCTTTGCCGTCGACTGCCATTCCTGGCCTGTTCTTTGGTTCGTCACCGAAACCTCACTGATTTTGATTTTATAATCGGAGCAGTCGTCATTGCGGATGTAACCGACTCGCGGATCGTCCACTACGACCCAGGCGTTCAATTCCACATGCGGAGTTTCCGCCTCGATCAACTGATTCGATCGGGTCATGATAGTGCAGTAGTTGAGTTTCTTATTGAACAGGTGCAGGTGGTTATTTCCTCTCAGCCACGAAACGGGATATCTCGAGCGACTCGACGTTTTGATTCGGATCAGCATGTTCTGGTAACGAATCGGCTTTTTGTCAAACTGTACGCAAAAATTGATCTTGTAAGGAATTTTCTCGGCGTCCTTTTCAGCCATGGGCGGGGTGTACAGAACGGTACGCGTACTCCGCTGATCAAAGTAATACATGATAGAGCCTACGATGGCCAATGCGGCGACGAACACGCTTGATAAGATAATCGCTGGTAAAGGGTCAACAGGATAGGACCACTCCCACTCCGCCTCGGACGCGTAAATCCCAATTTCCCTGACACCAGCTCGACTGTAAGGATCCAGTGTGCCATGGATGATGAAGTGCATCCAGAGCATTTCTTCTGCAAAACCTCCGAAGATCCATGGAGTTGCTATCGAGCTGAAGTCCAAAGGAAAGTTAGCATGAGGAGTGCCACCAATTCCGCGATCTCCGTAAACCTGCGTTGCAACCGTAATTATCATAGCTTTCTAGTGGATGGGTAAATTACAACACCAGTGTATAGTAAATTAGCGTTTTTTTTTTTATTATAATCAGTGCGTTTTTGCCAACGGGTAACTGCTCGTATCAGCTTTACCAATCTTTGCTTAAAAAAAAAATGTCCTACAACATATATACCGCAATAAGAATTTGTTGACAATGTCCAAACCGCACAAAGAGCATCGTAATGACGTTGGTAACCTACATGGATTAGCATCAAGGACAACGTTAGGAGTCGTTAAAGAACAAAGAAGTTTTCATTCACCCGGAAAGGTCCAACGGTTTTCGTTCTTTTATCTCGACCGGCGAAAAGTACCGAGAAGGATGTAATGTCAGATCTTCCATCATCCGGACACATCATCATCAATCCAAAGACAGCTTTTGGCTTCCCGAGATAGATCTCTATCGACCACTGGTATTTAGGATTGATTCTATCAGTAGCTGCCACCCAGAATGTAAGCGGATTGCCGTCCCAACTGAACCTACAAAGCAAGGTGTTATACGTTAGTTTGAGGATATTTTTGGTGCACTAATTAAAGAAATGACCTTTGTGTTCGGTAGGTTGCACAATGCACACATCTGCTTTTGATCTAATCGAAAACTATGCGATTTTGTTTGGTAAATTTTCAAATCTGATGATGGCTATCCCTCGTTTTCGAGGATGATGGTCCTCGCAATCAGTCTTGCGAAGACGCCTGTGTGTATGTTGATTGACGTGGACTTGATGACGCACACTCAACAAGCACACATAAACTTGACAAGGCCATCAGCTTTGTCCAAATGGCAAGGCAAATCAAAACGATTGGAGCTGGTGTCACGCTGCAGCCTTCATCTGCCATAACAGTCGTTGAGCTTGATTGACTTCATCCGCCTTTGGGGACTTGCGTATTTTGGACTACGTTTTGTCTGGCCTCTACCTTTCGACCAACCTGGCCTGGGAGACCTTTTTGGGAGCAGTTAGCTCCCGCCAGTAGGCTATAGCTCTAGAGGTTGGAAACTCTCTCACCATGTTAAGGTAGTAATCGGATGAGAGAAACCTTTTCAAATCTATTTCTAAGCTGAAACTAAACTGCAATTGCATAGCGGCATGAAACTACAGGAATTACATGTCTCTCATGTAACTCCATATGGATGTGTAACATGCGTTCATGTCTGATTCAAACAATAAATTCTCACAAATGTTGATGTATCGGTTTCAGCCACCTCATCCGGCTTTGCAACACTGCAGCCTAATCACAAAGAAATTTCTTGTTGAAAACAGGCATCCGCGCTACATGGTGTTGACATTCTTTAGTAAAATTTCACGTACCAAACATATTTATGACTTGTACCTGACGTCACGAAAAGTTCTTTCTCTTTCGGCACCGGTCGGTACGTAGCTATCCGAGAGCGTCATCGTGGCGTTGTTATACACCAGCCAATCAGCCTTTAAACTGGTCACTAAGGTGCGATAGGGAGGCCCAATGCCGTCTTGGAAGTTTCGTCCGGTTTTGCGTCGAGGTAGTTGTCCGCTCAATGCAACTAAAAAGAAAAAAAGACATAAAAATTTATGAAAAATCTTGTAGGGTATGGAGATTTGCATGCACGCAAGATAATTAACCTTTTCAAATCATCAATGACTGTACCATCTTCAAGCCACCTAACGGAGTGGAAGGTCTGCGCGTCATGGATGATGAAACTAAAGACTGGCTGCTCTCTAGCAGCCTTCCAGTGTAGTCCGGGAACATCGTGAATCTGGGGTGGTAAAAGGATAGACCCTCGGCCCCAGAAGCTCAGACGACGACGACGACGACGAATTAAACCATAAAGAACTGCATCTCTCGTGTCTCGAGTATGATGCATTTTGTAAAGTTACTTTGACCCAATGTAACCCACGAGAGTTTCGTCACATTCATTTCGTCTTCATTTCTGACGACATAGTTCCAAGTTCAAGCAATGTATTTGGCGACTTACTGCTGCAAAGCCTTCGAGGTGCCCTCACCACTGATACATTGAGAGCTTTATGTAAAATGCACTGTGCAATGCTACAAGCGTGCTATTGCCATAAAATCAAAAGCATTGCGATGGCGCCAACACACAATGGACCATTGTGATGTGTGCATTAGTGTGTTGCTACTTGCTCTCCTAAGCTACTGTAGCTTATCCTATACAATTGCGCATTCCACTATCAACTGTTAGAATACAAAGTTGTCGCTAAAGTGTTTTACATTAGAGGCAGCATCTGGACCAAAACATTGAGCCGTCAATAAAGTCTCAAACAGTAATAATCAAATTTTTTTTTTACTGCGCCTAATTTTACTTGGTACATCTCCATCATATATAGAGAGACATCGGAAATCAGTGTTTGGCTCAGGAGTCCATCTTCCCGACTGTCGGCAAAGAGTGGTCACTTTCTTTTTCCCTAACATAGAAAGCGTACTGGGATGGTTACCGCAGAAGACAACAATCAAGACATTTTTTGTGCTAAATAAGCCACACCAAAGCGTTGTAAGTTCAGTAAGTTGAAAATCAAGTCTGAAGAACACACAGTGTGAATAAACCCGAAGTTATGTTAAGGAAGTTTAAATTGACAAAACGTCGGAATAAATCAGATTATCAGCTTAAAAATCTAGTTCAATAACATGATACGTTCTTCTGGTGTAACCTATACCTAAGCTAAACTATCACAAGATTATCATTAAATAAATGCCTGGTGAACAGCCTCATTCAATTTGTAAAGTGACCTGTTAGAACCCAGTAAGTCTTGTTGTTCAAGGCTATCCATTGCAGGGAGACGCAAGTGTATACAGCTGGAGATTCAAAGTCGTCACCGCCACGTGACAAGCTAGCGTGCTGCAAGGGCGGAGGTTCCACGCATTTCACCCTGCAAAACCACACGCATTGTTAATGGTTTAATCCATTTCATTAAATTGATGAAACGTAAATTTTTAGAGCTGAGGACAGAAACTTTTGCTGGCTGAGAGTTCACAGCGCATTCAACATTATGATTCCATTTGTCGATTGCACTGCTGAACGGCGAAAGTTTAGTGACGAAGTTTTATTTAAGAATTTTGAAAATTAATCTGTTTGCAAAACATTTGAATTACTGCGTATACATTACTTGGTGCAGCTTTCAGGCACAGTTGGATCCCAATAGCCTTGCTTGTCACAAACGTGAATCACGATGTCTTCCTGTTCAACAAGCACCCAGTAGCCAGGGTTGCATCTGGTTCTTACTTCGGCTTTATAATGGTTGTCGTCGCCCAGAAGATGACCATTTCGAGGAACGAGCGGAGTGGGGCAAGACAGTGGAACACACAGAATCTGGGAATTGAAAGCATTAGGGACATGCTGCTGTTTGAACCTAAAAGTTTATTTGAAGTTGAACAAAATAACCAGATTGTCATAATCGATATTACCCTTGTTGCGAGGGCGATTGGTCGTCAGATCGCTTGGCATGAGATAACTTAACAAGTGCTTCAACTCAGATTTACATTTCAGCTACTGTCTAAGTCAGCAAATGAGATTTTCACCTAGCATCGGACTTGCTTGGTCATCGCTTGCTAAACTGAACATGCTCACTTGTGACATGCCAAGTTTCCGCTTGCTCAGTTGGTACTTTCTAAGTTTCATTATTTACCAACTTCAGCCACTTGCTGAAATGTTGCTAGCTCAGTTGTCACTTGCTTGACTGTCATTTACTCAGTTGACAACTGCTGACATGCAGGAGACTATGGTACATAACTGTGGTCCAAAAGATGGATGATTTTGAAAGTTGAAAAAGATTGCTTCAAGATTGGGAGTTGGTTGACATTTTTTTCTCAGACTTTACAGCATTGCCCGTGCAGCCACTTCACTCTGCTGATCAACGACGCAGTCAACGTGACAACAATACAAAGCTTCGGCTGAAGTGGCTTCAGCTTCATATTGGGATGGGACAAAATATCGGGAAAGGGAGGAAGGTGGAATGGCTATCGCTGAGCTACTTCCGTTTGAAAAGATGAACAGAAAAACAGCAATCCACAGGAATAATCTCTAATCATCATCATAATTGAGTTTTGTCATTCAACGTACAGGTTTACGGGGCATTTCAATAGTCGCGTAAAGTGCCCAAAGTCGTCTTCTCCACCATAAACCACACAATAGCTTTGACATTGTTTATGTGATTTCAAGAAGTAAACTTGATTACGAACCTTGCCGATGTTACTTGACCATTGACCGGTTTTGAGACAAGTAGCGGTGACAGAAAAAACATCGGGAGTAATCCAGAACCCTGGCGCACATCTCACCACCAGTGGATCACCTGCGAAAGAATCACTTCATGACTCAGAGCGACAAAAATGATGAAAGAGCAGTTGTTTTTCTTGAATATTTATAAGAAATTACGAAAAACGTATTGCAGTTGCTACTGTAGAATAGCAGAAACAACAATTTAAGTAGAAGTCGCCTAAAAAAACATATTTAGATAAACTTAGATAAGATAAATGATACTACATTACTAACTAATAAAATAACTAAGAATTACTAACTAATAAGATAAGTAGCTTAGGTTAGCCTACTTAGATAAAAAAAAATATAACCTTTTTCATAATTTAAAAATGATTCCAAATATTATTACAATTGCTGACGTAGGAGGCAATTTACCATAATAATAAGTTGCATTTCCGATCTCTGTGTTAGGAGGTAACTTTGGTTTTACGCAAATCAGTATCTTGCAGGTGAAAGCGGTTTCAGGAGGAACCAATTCACCAACGTCACTGCAGGATATCTTCACGGCACCACTGAGGTAGTAGCCATCCTCACATATTATGGACACGTCCTTCCCGTAATGGATGGACGTGGTCTAAACGGATTTGTTCTGTTGGTTTTATGTTTGAGCTCATGGGTCAAAAATAATTAAGTCTTCGTAACTGTGTTTGACTGATCCTCATCCATGCCCAGGCCACATCAATATAGTGTAGTAGCTTTAGCGAGGACCAAATAGAGGATATTGCCTTCCTCAAATTAGATCTATCAATTGTGATACGATCAGCTATCAGAATCTTATAGTGTGATCATGACTGTACATTGTACAAGTATGCTGTAAATGAAAGTATTTGGAAAATGTAAAATTCGAAAACAAATTGTATTGATAAGGTATGCAAAATTGTATTAGCAGAAGAAAAAAGATTTATTAAAACTTAAGAATAAGCCTAGTCTACAAACAACACACCACAGGCTTCGCAAATGCGATTGTGGGAGGGTTACACGACGCGGGCACACACTGTTCCTTATAGATGTTGGGCTCCCATATTCCATCGGCGCTACAGACGTACGACTTCTTGAAAACGTCCTTGGTGAACCAAGCACCGAGCTTGCAACTGCGCACAGAGACGAAGTGTGATTAGCCATTGCAATTAGCAACCATGCATGCACTGAGTTTGTTTCACCTCAAAAACTGGACAAAAGATTCGCAAAGCAGCGATGGTGTTGTCATCGCAACGAAGCCGCTTGCGATACTGAACCATTTTGAACTTACCTGTTGTGTATGCGCCTCCAAAACACTTGAATCGTGTGAGTGTTGTTGAAATTGTGGCGGAAAGGATTGGTGCGTGTAGTTAACGATTTCGTTAATTTTTTACAGATTTTTTTTACTGAGAAGATTTTCAATACTTGACTGATCCTTTTGCGGAACACTTTGTCACGTGATACCTGTAAGTCGCTTCTCCTTCAAAGTCCAGTTTCGTTATCTGGGTGCGGTAGCCAAAAGCCATGGTGTAGTTTTCGCATTTTGTGGGAACGCAATTCAGCAGCACGGGAGAAGGATCGAATGTTCCTGTTTTGCTGCATTTCGACTGAAAATTATAGAAATATTAACGCAATTTGATATCACTTCTTTGACATAGAATAAAACGATCATGGCTGTTGAAATCTCTCGTTGAAATTGCAACCAGCAAATCAGTAATTTTTAACATAGATTCAACGTCTGTAGACGTTTTTTCTTAAGACCTATTCTAAATGTTCCTGTTGTCTGCAGACGTTGAATCAGTGCTAAAAAAACTGATTTGCGAGCTGAAACAGATTATGTGACTGCGATAGTTAAAATTAGGTTTTAAGTTCGTTTCCAAATTGCATCGCTTTATGTCAAGACTAGACTTTTCAAAAGTTGGTTGAAATATATCGCTAAATTGCGGTTAATGACTGGATTAGTTTCTTCTGAAGCGATCAGTGTAGCAACAAAGCCCTTCTCACCACAACAGTTTTCTTGCGTTCGGTTTTAAAGAAGTTTACTCCTCGGCAACTGTAGATCACTTCATGTTGGAATGGGTATGAAGCAGCGCCGGTAATTCCAGTTATATCCGCATTCGCGACCTGAATGGGAAAGAGATGAGCATTTTTGGGGTTGGTTTGCATAATTATTCGAAAGTCTGTGCATAAATTCCTTGCTTCGTTTGAAGCCTGAAAGCAAAATCCGTTATTTTTACATTCATTCAACGTCTGCAGACGTTGAATCAGTGTAAAAATGACGAATTCTGCTGTCGGGGCAGCTGAACTATGGATGATGTTCAATACGATATTTGTAATAATGAGTTTGCGTCTGAAAAAAAAGCGAAAAAGATGCGATGTTCGTGCTGCAGTGGATGTGGTACTGCGGACAATCACAGCCGTACCGAAGTAACTCGAAAAGGAGAAGTTGATCGATCACCACAAAATTTCATTTGAAAGCGGTGATGTGTTTTTGTGCAAAAGCATATACTTTTCGCGATGTGGTTTCCTTAAAGAAAAAACTTTTCGCTGTCATGCTAAGTCGTGTCCTTTTCATGCAAAAACAAGCGATAACTTAACAAAGCAAACGTAAAAGAATCAATTTTACAAAAAAGTTGCATGTTGAAAGCTATAACATACCGTGGGAGGGGGGCTGCAGGAGACAGGCGAACAACCGGCCAGAGTGCTAATAAGAGGAGTAAAGTCCTTGGTTTTTTCACAAAACGTCGGTTGCGGGTCAAGCGTTTTAGTGACAGTATTCCAAAAGCCAGGCCGGCAAATGAAGTTCAGGGTAGTTGAAGCAGGGATGTAGGAGTTCGGATCTGTTCATGTGCAAAATGTAGTTTTGACCTGAAATTGAAACAAACGCAAGTTTCCGATAGTTTAGACTTACCCGAAACGTCAACCTTCGTTCCGTCAGCTTTAAAAGCCTCGGTATTGGCAGGGTGGGGTTGAGGGCGGCAAGCTTTAAGGCGGCATTTCTCCAGATTTGTGGTGTCAGGCACCCATTTTCCTGGACGATAGAAAGTGTTTAAAAATCTGGTTAACTTTAACCAAAAGTGACAAATGGTGAATAAGAAAAATTGAACGGGTCATTAAACGAAGTTCGAAAGGAACAAAGATGCTTTTTTATCTGATTCAGCTATCCGACAAAAACAAAAAGCTGCAATTCCGACCATGCTTCGCCATCTACACGGACAACATGTCAGGTCTCAAGGGACAATATACTTTTTATGGGTCCGAATAAACTTGATTAGAAAGAAGATTCAGCTGCATTTCGTTAGCGATTGACGCATCAAAAATCTTAAAGCATAAACCATTGATTAAAAAAACTTCACTAGTAACGTTACACGCACATAGACATTGTAAGCTTATAAAAACAAACGGTTGTGCTTCAGCTTGTCTTACCATCGGCATTGCACACGGTTGAAATTGAAGTTCTGACGTGGTCTATCTCAAAGTTTGCGTGGCAATAGTATGTCCATGACCCCCCGACATTGCGACTGCCGTTTCCAGTTGAGAAGAATATAGTGCTGGGTACGGGGCATCTAAAAAGTGTAAACTCGGTCAACATTAGCTGTTACACCAATTGTTTCTTCTGATTTTATGCGAAAGCAGAAACGGTAAACTTGAAGGGCGCGTCAGTATTATCGTAATGAGGTATGTAGACCAGGGGTCACCAAACTTTTTCTCTGAGGGCCGGATTGCTGCGTGATTAACAGCTGCGGGCCGGATGCAAATTGCGAAAAGATATACAACTATTTAGAATCTCCATTGACTTGAACTAATCACAATAAATAACAAAGTCAGCGTTGGAATAGCAAAGTTGTGATAAAATGGAAAGGTTGCTGGAAAATTTATACCCTGCTGTGATGTCTAGTCTGGCTGGTATGATTTGCCTAAACAGAGATATCGCACTGACGAAACATTGGTGTTTTGAACAACTGATGTCATAAGAAGAAACAATATGGAAAAATCATTAGCAGGTTGCGTGTAGCTCAATAGCAACGCCAGTCCTTTACAAAAAGTTTGATAACTTTTTTCCTTAACAGTTGTAGTGCAGCTGTTATTTCCGCAGCACGTGGCGGGCTGAATAAAATCAGTTCGCGGGTCGGTTCCGTAGTTTGGTGACCCCTGATGTAGACTGACGAGAAGCATCATAATGACGTCATATGGGGGAAAGAAGGATCAAAAGCAAGAAAATGACGTCATGACATGTGAACATCCATAAACAGCACAAAACGATCTGAATTCGTAACTCAATAGTGCAATGTTCAACCAATGTTGGACTTACTGCAGAGACTGGCAATCGAGAAGGCTTCCAACTGGCGCCCAGTCTCCATACCACATGCATTCCAGAGTTACATTATTTCCATAGAGAGTGGCAAATCCGGAATTGCACAGGTAGGACGTTTTACTTCCTAACTCCCTCGTGTTGGGGCTGGTGACTGCTGGCGTGATGGTAGCTAGTGCTCTGACAAGATTTACGTTGTTTAGTCAGACCAGTGTTTTTCAACCTTTTCTGGGCCACGGAACACTTTTATGCTTTAAAATAATCTTGTAGAACACCAAGCAAAATTTTAAAATGGTGCAATAAAATAAACAACACAACAACAATTTATTCACTTCAATTTTTTTAGTGGAATATCTGGATAGGAATTGCAAAGACAAAGGCGAATATCTTGTGATCTTGATTTTCGACCGTTGTTCCATGGAACACCCATCAAACTAATGCAATTTTGCTGATCTTTCACGGAACACCGATTGAAAACCACTGAGCTGGACAATCTTAAAACTTGAAAGGCTGCTACTAACTTTGTGAGTTTCCCCATACAGCAAAAATTGCTTTAAAAGGAAAAGCTTTTTGATTTTCTGTTCCTTATCTTTTAACTGTTCATTGTTCAATCAACAACGTCCGACCGTGCATGATTTCCCTTAAATCGGTTTTCGGCTCATGCAGCCTGAAAAGACGCCGATAAAATTGGTACTCACGGAGCTGTTACTACAGGACAGTTGACTTTTACGCAACTGTATGTATTTGGAGAGAGAGCAGAAGTCCAATTGCCGTCGTTGCCGCATGTCATCGTGAACGTTCTGTTATTTGAGGTTGAACCAGGCGGGAGAGTTCTGTAGCCCATCTGACACCGGTAGTGAGCCGTTCCCTGGCGACAATACACAGTGGAACTTTCCGTCGGTATATGAAAAAGTTGTTCACTGTTGTCAGTGTACCTTTCCTTTATTTGTTTAAAGTTTCATGCAGAAAAATATCATTTCAAACTCAAACAAACCATTTAACAACTTGAATCGACAAAGACTAGCTTTCATACCCACAGCTTATGATTTTGATAACCACTCACTCGATAAAACATTCCTCCCACCAAGATAGGAGCATAGGTGTTGTTGACCTCCGGAGGCTCTCCGCAAACAACAGCAGCACAATGTTGTAGATTTTCGGATAGAGTTGTTCTGTCGATGCTGTCCAGCCTCCACTGCCCCTCAATTCCACAATAAGCTGTCAAAAACAATATATTGCTGAGATAACGTAGGTGGGTGAGCCTCAAAGTTCTCAGCTCGTGCTCACATCTCTCACAGTGATAAAATTTCTGTTCATGTGGACTAGTCGAAAGTGATGGTTCTGCTTGAGATGTCGAGGCAGTAGCGTAGGAAGGCTTGCAACGTCAAAACACTGCCGAGCTAAATTGTTGTGGCGTTTGGAATCTAGGTAAAGTGCAAACTACAAACTAAATGAACTCCGCCAGGTACCAAACCTCTGTTTCTCGTGTCTTGCAGAGTTCAGATACGTTTAGAACACCATAAAGTATGGAAATGCCCAAGCGCGAAACTTACTGCCAACGTACACTTCGAAAAAAATTAACACAGTTTATTGGAAAAAAATCAAGCTTAAAAGGTAGCAGCTTGACACGATCATGAGATTATCTTTTGAGTAGACCCACGGTGCAACTTACAATGAGTGCGCACATCTTGTGATTTTTGAATTAGGCCTAATGTTTCAATGCTTTGTTAATGCGCCCGTGCATGGTTTTTGTTATTTTTATTTTTGATAAAATCAGGGCAAGAAAAATGTCTGTTAATCTCTTGGTAAAAAATCGGTCTCCTGTTTAAAATAGTATTCGACAAACTGGTTTGTTCGGAAGATTTATAATCTTAACTTACCATTTACACTACTACAGTATGTACGACGTAGGTACCTTCGCGACTATACAGCAGGAAATGTAATTTCAATAAATAGTTTTTTATAACTTGCTTGACGAAATGCGCAAATCTTCATTTTTATCTTATTGTAAAATCTCTTTCTTGTGTGTGTATAACTGTATAGTGAACACCGCATGAGTTTGCAAGTAGTTAGAAATGTGAAAATGGACAGGTTTCATTACAAATGCGTTTATTGGATCATATCTAAAATTTGGAATTTTGTAGACTAAAAATTGTCCAAGGCTAAATTCTCATGTCAAGGTAGACTAAAGATTTATGCTTGTGGAGTGCCATCTAATTACAGTAAATGAGTCACACTACGCTACTGCTCCAAGGCCATCAAGTGGACGTCATGACATCATAAATTAATTAAGTTAGTGTTGCCCTATTTATGAATGCTCTAAACTTCTGAACAGGCTGTACCAGCAAGATCCAAGTAAAGCGTTGAACACTTGTCAAGAGAAGTGTCACTGGTGGTACTCTGCCTGCGGCAACGAAGGCTCAGAAATAAACTTAGAAAATCATAAAAGAAAGCAAACACGTGATGACATCTCACCAGTTATTTGCTTTTTGCTTGTATTGGGTAAGAGAGCAACATGGAAGCCTTCGTCGCAATCGAAGGTCACTTCTGATCCATAGATGGTCGTGTTGAACTGGGCATAACCGGCGTTCGGGATGCTCATCCCAGCAGGCGACCCACAGTCAATTGGCACGCACGATTTAAGAGAGGGGTTAGGCGTCCACGTGTTGCTGTGGACGCAAACTATCGAAAACGTCGTTTCATTGGCCAAGCCGGTCAAACTGAATCCATGCTTGCATTTGTAGGTGGCCTGAACAAAGAGATTCATTTGATTTTATTAATTGTCCGTGCGCGTACTGATTAAAAAACTTTTATTTGACCAAACCCTTACCAGGCTGCCATAGCTTTGTCCTGTGTAGTTATGGTCAGAGTTGGACAAGGGTGGTGGTGGGTTGCAGTTTATTTCGCTGCAGGACAGATCAATGTTTGGAATCCATATACCGTCGTGTCTGCACTGTATCTTCTGCTCTGTTATCCCAGGACGCATTTCAAAACCAGGAAAGCACGTCACCAGCGCTGTCTCGCCCATTTTATAGGAAGTCACTGAACAAAAATCAAGTTTAGATCACAGAGTAAAACTTTGCCCATCTTGTAAGTGATAAGTCAAAGCATGTTTCTCGATGACAAAATCATTAGATTTTTCAGTAGCTTTTGACTGAAGAGCAGAACTTGCACACAAATATAATTTACAGAACTCACTCATTCATTTTTTCGGTTTAAATCTATTGGAATCTATTCTGTCGAAAAAGTCTTTTGAAGCAATCGTTAATGTTGAACACTGAACACTCGTATCAGCGCACTGTAATGGGTGAAAAGGGACAATGCTCATGCGCAGTCAGTGTCGGACGTAATTGTTGCGACACAAGTTGCTTACGACTCGACAACGGCGCAGTGTGTGTCAGCCATGACATTCAAACGATACTTGACGCAATTCATAGGAACACATCTTACGTTGGATGGTATTGTTACTCCAAGGCTTCGGCAAGTCGCAGTAGAAGTCTGCCATGTGGAAGCATCGTACATGGGTGGGGGTCGGCCACCAGTCGCCGAGATCTAAAAGTAGAAGGCGATGGTCAGTAGCGTTGGCAGGGTGGTCCAGGGGGACTTTTGGAGCCGAGCCTCAGATGATTTTAAGGCCCGTAACTTTTCCAAAAGAACTTGACGAAACCATCTCATTAAGTCTGGATACAGAGCGTTTTGCAAGTTTCTTGATTTGGGGTCCGAGGATGCCATTGGTACAAGACCCGAATCATTCTCTCAACGGCCCTGGTGATAGTACGACTGCCATGTTAATACAAAACAAATCAATTGCAAAAATATGAAGAAAAAAACAATGTTGATTTTGGCCTGACATGTCTTTGACAGCACCACATACAAAGTAAGAAAGATGGCATACCTGTGCAGAGGGTGGTTGTGTTGCTGAGGTTCGAGGCTATGAAATAATGTGGTTTACAATCCAGAACCAACAAAGAACCGACCGGCCACACGGTTTGATTGGTGACGGGAGTTGTAGTGGCGTTTATCACTATCAATGGCGGCGTCACATTGGCCGAGACCTGAGGTGGGCCACAAGTGGCGGGAATGAAGTCGAGAAATTCTTCTGGGTAGCTGTTTGCCCGCCGCTTTTTTCTTGATAGAACGGGGTAACTGCGCAGAACAAAAGTTATGTAATTTTTGACCTGTGCATATACTGTATCGTGGATTTATTTTGTGGTTAATCTTTGGCAAGACGTCATGGTAAGTTATCAAGGTCCTAAATATTGACTCATTTAAAAATACTGTTACTGTAAGTGTAACCAGACAAAACTGCAGTAAGTTAGCCTGTTTTCAAATGGAAATGATGTTCATAACCCCAAAGGAATAAAAAACACTTTAGGCATTAACCATATTAAAAAAACGGGGTGAATCAATTTTATTTTTATCGAAACACACTTGCGCTATTATTGTTCGCTCGGATAGCTGTTGGAAGAACACTGTGCTATGTGTATCGACAACAAAGCAATGGCAAGATCAAGAGGCCATGGTTCAACTCTTGAGTGTGCAGTTGAGCAATGCATCTCAAAGATAGTTATTTTCAGCGACAACTAGATTATTTAGACTTTGGAGGAACCAACACTTCAGCAAGTGATAACCAGAAACGCACTCAACCAACCTTGGTGAACGGAACTACGTCAGTGGCTCAGAGACTTTACAATAAAATTATCACCTAAGTAAATTTACTCCCTCAGACTAGGTGGTAAATTTCATCTATCAAGGGAGTAAATTTACTAAAGAAGGGAAATACTGCATTAGTGTATTGTATATATCACGTGATGAATGGCAATGCCCTCTTATATGAAAAAGCAGATATGGTTAAACTTACTGAAGGAAAGATAGATTAGATGAATGCCAAAAATCTAAAAAAAAACTAATGGGGTTTTACGTTTATCCTTACACAGTCGCCATGAGGTAAAGTAACTGTCAGGATTAATTAACCAGAAGACTTTCTCCGCCTGCAGATAAAAAGAAACACAACCATTATAACCACGTGAGCAACAGATGATCAAACCGACCTCCCAGATGCAAGCAAGGACGGATCTCCTTCTAAGCTGATATTCCCCGCATCGAGCACACGCCATTGGCCAGTGATGCTGCACTCCATCGTCACTATCCTTCGTGGCTTGCCAGGTGGAATGGCGGACGATGCGTACCCGGGAAAGGCGTGGTAAGCGATGCGGTCGTGCAGCCTGAAGCCGGTGATGTACCGGGTCGCGTTCAGCTGCAGACCGGGGTCGTGACAGTGGACTCGCTCACAGCTCAGTAGGAACGGGTCGGCGGGGTCCCATTTACCTGTTGACAAGTTGCCGAGGTCCAAATTAGAAAGTCGTATTTCGATTTTCCGTTGTATCGTGCAAAGGGATTGTCGATTTCAAGTAACCACAAAATCGTATGTAGGCCGGTTTACATGTAGCGTACTGCAGTGAAACATCACATTGAAAATGGCAATACTGACGCAACACTTTTAAGCGAAAGAAAAGACAAATAAAAATATAACGGCGAGCCGAGAAGATAAGAAAAGCTATAACTGCCGACTTTATTATAGCAGCATTTTTGGCATTTTTTTTTTTATTCCTGTAGGTTTAACGTGAGTTAGTAATCAAAATACAGGAAGCATAGACTTTACGTATGGCACAAACCAAGCATGAAAGACATGATATCCACACAGTTCACATGACTTTTGATTTTTTGTAGGTTGAGTCGACCAACTGCATATTACAAAGCATTACCTGTCTCTGAGCAACGCAGACTGGAATGCTTCATCCCATACAACGAGTTCACGTAGCCAGGTCTGCACGTTATGTTGTAGATGGCGTCGATCGGGTACACCGCGGCTGGTCCTGGAACATCAACGCGCCAAACTAAATCATCACGTGATCGTGGCTGTGGTAACCGAAAATAACCTGCGTTTGCATTAAAACAAACTACACGTCTCTGAACTACAGTATTTTCTTGGACGCGGTGATACCTGAAGGCGTGATGTAGTTGGTTGCAATGACGGCTTGTGGAATAAACTTGGGAGCTGGACACTGGACAAGCTCGCACGAAACGAAATAATCGGCTGGAAGCAATTCCCACGTCCCATCAAAGAGACAAGTGACCTTCCACGACAATTTGCCGGGTATGCTTTAAAATAATAACAACAATGTGGTTTCGTGTGTTGCAGTCTATTCATCGCAGATATGTGTTGCTTTCAGCGTTCTATGACGCAGGAAGCAAAGCAAGACAGAAATATAGAATTTAAAGTAGATTGTACAATATCTTCTTATGTTTTCATGCTACCGAATCTACGTCAAACAACACTGACTAACAAACGTGCACAAAAAGGCATTAGAGTTAAAAAGGCCGTTAAAACATGGATGAATTTCCATTTGTGAAAGGGTAAGCTCTGTACCTGCTTGCAAGAGCATCTAGCTGTATGAAGTAACGGCCGTGGACACATTTGTACTCGACTGTATCGTTGTAATAGTAAGGTGGCTGTGGTCTTGAATCTCGTATCCGTATTGAATTTGGAATGAAGCCTGGGTCGGAGCATTCTACCGGCACACATGAGACTATGGATGAGTCGGGATTCCATCGGCCGTCGTGGCCACAAACGTTGATGAATCTGGTTGTGAAGTGGGATGACCGTGGTATGTTCATCCGGTAGCCAGTCTCGCAGTCGAATGTCGCCGTCGACAAGTACGTCATGCCACTCAAATCAAGGTATGCTTTCTCAAGAACGCCTGAAGTTAACCAGAAAGTAAGATGACTTTTTGTACTTCATTGCCAGTAGCCTATTGCCGGAACAAGAACTTTGTAGGAGGCTAAATTTAGAAGTCACGGAAATACGTGTAGTAACACTAATTGCATGCTTTTTAGTGTAAACACTCAGCTACCTGGATGAGGGCATTCCAGATCAATGCATTTTATTTCGTCAAAATCAGGCACCCACTTCCACACGTAAGGAAGATGGCGTCCGCTGGTTATTGTACTGGCAAGGTTACGCGTGACAACGCACGTCACTTCCTTAGCAACGATATGACCGTCAGGGGCAATCCACTGGCCGGGTTTGCAAGAGTAACGGGCCAAATCCTTGTGCTTGTAAGACTGCAAGGAGTCGTGCAAGATTGCTCCGGAAGGGAGCTCATCGGGAGGAGCGTTGCAGTGGACTGGCTCGCATCTCAGTATCCCAGCCGGTCTTAGGTTCTCATCCGGTACCCACTGTCCGTCGTAGTTGCACGTGTATTGCACGGAGGTCGTCATGGTGTCAATTGTGTAGCCAACGTCACAATGGAGCATCGTGTGGTCTCCGGAGAGAAAGACGTCAGTGAGCATCTGCACAAAACCAGTCATAGCGCGCTGAGCAAAACTTCAAATCCAAATCTTCTCCCAGATCCTAAAATTAGCTTGAGTAGCGATCAATCTGCGTCCGAGCATTGTAAAAATAATTTTCATACAGATATAAAAAAACAAAATCTCCGCTTCTTCAACTTTTCTCTAAGTTCACGTACTTTATGAGTGTTATATCTAAAAACGTTATAAGTTCATGCTTCTCTTATGTCATATTCTATTCTTCACCTGGGAGGCATTAACGAATGTAGAGTGTGGGATCTTCGGAAGAGGATCGCAAATAAGAAGTTCGCATCTGATTGAAAATGGAGGAGGGAACCAAAACCCATCAAGCATGCAAACTATTTCTTTTGATTTCAAGGCTCGAGCAATCAGGCGACCAGTGCTGCAAACGAACGTCACCTGCACGCAAGTCAAGTGCGATTCAAAGCTGCGTAACGACGTGTTGCATGAATAACATCAGTGCGTAAGAACGTGAACAAAGTTGAAGTTTGGAAGTGAAACCGCTCAAAGAATTTCGTTAATTTTTGATCTGATGCAGCAAGACGTTGAATGATAAATGCTTACTAATGGGCTTGTTTCAGACTACCAAAGTCTATACAACACAAAACATACGACAAATATCGCAACTGGTTGAATAACCTTCGTAATAGAGGCTTGCAATAGTGTTATATAGTAATCAGAGCGATTAATGAGTCGACATTAGAGACTGAACCATACTCCGATTTGAAGCATCGAGACACAAAATTGAGAGAGACTGCACAAAACCATACTCCGATTTGAAGCATCGAGACACAAAATTGAGAGAGACTGCACAAAACCATACTCCGATTTGAAGCATCGAGACACAAATGAAAATAGATGCATTCTTATCGAGGTATTGAATGATTGCATGCCAATGTAATAGTAGTTATGTTGTGTATTTCTAATGAAAGTTAACTCTCTTGAGTTAAAACGAAAAAATTGCTTTAATAAATGACACATTGAAAAAGTCTACAAAAACATGTCCTTACCTTGCTCCCCACAGTGAAATCGTCGCCAATCCTGTACGCATACGGGACAGGGCCAGGATTACGACATTTTGCCTTCACGCAAGCAATTGCGTTAGGGTCAGGCTCCCATACGCCGTACTTGTTGCACATGCTTTCGGTGTACGTTCGAGCGGGCGAAAACCAGAAACCCTGAAAACCATTGATTCAAGACAATGATAAGTTTGCTATTTATCTCCAGATTTTGCAGATGCAAAGCATCGGCAATCAACAAATAAAAAAAACTCAGTTATTTTGACGAACTTACAACGTTGCACTGGAATTGGAAGATGGTCGCGTAGCCGTAGCTGCTCAGTTTAGTGTTGGGAATGCGACGGGAGTTCTTTATTTCTCCAGGTTCACTACAAGTGAGCGCAACGCATTCGATTCCTGATTGCACGATCGGTTCCGACCAGCTGCCATCCGCACCGCAAGTCGACCTTATTATGGGGGTCCCGGGTGTTCTGTGTTGACGGAGCAGTCAAAAAGTAATTAAAAGTTTGTCAAATTGACACAACGAATATCTTACGTCGTATAATGTCCAGCTCTTCAATGACCACAACCAACAAAACATGCATTAGTCATCTTGTCTCCATATATCGTTATTTATATGTAACAGACATACTAACTTGTTTCGCAGGTAGTACAAAACTGTTTCTTGTTGGGTTTTTCTGTGACTTATATACTACTTTACGTGCTTATATGCAGCGTTATTTCCTGGACTTTTAACACAGTAAAGATATTTACCGAAATCCTTTTACTTCGTCTGGAATGTCTTGTAGATCAGCTTTCAATACCCAAAAGCCGTCATTACAATGGGCGATCAACCGTGAATTGTACGCCGGTAGGTATGAGACGTTGACACCAAACGTGTATGTTATGGCGTTCCTGTACGGCAAAACTGGCTCCCCGTCTACACGCTTGACACTGGTGGAGGGGTACACACGAGCCATGGAATGAGGGAGGATCTTTGGATGAGAGCAATATACTTCTCCACACATGTGAACCACTTCAGGCTGAAACAGAAGGTGACCACAGTTTAGTGCCGAATGAAAAATGGATTATTTTTAACAAAAGATAAATTGTTTTTTGAAGTCAAGCGAGACAAGCCATAACCTGAATCCTGATAACAAGTCGTGTTCGTGTTAGCTAAAAGAGTGGTGTTCGTGTAGCGTTCGCTAGAAGAGTCGCGTTCGTGTTTGCTAGAAGAGCAGGTTAAATGAACGAAGACATCGATCATGTTGAATAGGTACGGTACAAAAATTGCCGTTGAAACTTTTAATACGTGTAACTCAAATCAATGGAACTTACAACTTGGGGGTCAGTATAGTACGCTCCAGTGTCCGCGTTCTGCCAAATCCCATTCTCTCGGCAAACCACAGATCCGTCAAGCTGTCCTTTCTTGATCCATCTTCCAACGTGGCATTGATAGGTGGCCACGGTCAGAACCGGATACGCGCTTCCTGAAGGATGAAATTGACAAAGATGAAAGTAGACCTGCATTTGTAAACGTAACAATACTAATACAACGATCACGTACGTAACCACGTAATTACGTAATCACGTACGTAACAAGAACACGATCACGTACGTAACCAGAAACCAAGTGATTAAAAGTACTACAGGAAAAAAAGTATCGCGAGATAAAGATGTTTCGCGACGTTGTTTTTTTCGTTTCAAACAACTCACGGTTTTCAACAGAAGCACCAATGTGATCCCATATATTGGGAGCAGAGAAGTGTAGCGAACTCAATGCCGTCACGTTTCCCTCCTTGATTCTTAGGTCGGAATGCGTCACGTTTGGCGGCTGAGCACAATCCACCAGCGTGCATTCGATATGGCGTGGGTTTGGAAGCCAGTTGCCGTGGCTTGAAGCACAAAAAAATGGACTTTAAATTGAGAGAATGACTTATATAGATAATCAAGCGATCATTAAAAACTTAAAATACATCTCAAACTTTCAGGAAATGTAACTTTAAGTAAAAATATATCATTTTTTGCAACGTGTCTGACGCACAGGTTAGTAATTAATTCAAGCGGGTCTAGTCAAAAATGGAGCTTTTGTACATCAGTTACTTGAAATTTAGTTTGAATATTTGTCTTTAAAATATCATAGAACAGAATGACTCTGCGCTACACCATTAACGTACTTGTTACAGACGACTTCCTCCCGCATGTGGCCTTCGCGTAACGTGCAAACGTCTATGTCACTTCCGGAGCTTGTTTTGTATACTTGCCAGAAACTTTTCACGTCAGTTCCAATTTTATCACCTGAAGTGAGAAAAAAACTTCGCTATTGCTTTGAGACAAAGTCCGAAGTACCAGTTTTTCTTCGTTTGAGCTTCTTCGCTATGAAAATCGGGATCTATACAATACCACTCTAATGTACATAACTTGCAGCAGTAGGTATTCGCTCGGACTTCACTAAAAGACTAGTGGGTAGAAAAAATTGTTTTGTCTCATTAGCACATCAGCTTCTTTAGTAAGAGAAAAGTTTAGAGAATGGAAAAACCGATGCAATGATAGATGAGGAATGAGGATATATCTCAAAAAGAATATATAGACTATTGCATTGAGCCGTTAACTTTTTTCGTTACTCAGTTGCACTTACCTGTTACGACTAGATATGCAGTGTCCTTGCCTGACCAAAACAATTCTTCATCAGCATGCGTTGTAAGAAACGCGCCTCTCTTGGCCATGCGCAGTGACAAGAGCCGAGCGTTGCTCTTATCCGGAACATTAGCACAGGTCCACTGCTGGAAGATGTTAGCAGGGTCGCACTCTGCCACGGTGACTGGGGCAATGTCTTCCTAAAATTACGTTTCGAGTTGAAAAAAAAACTCATCTCAAGAATTTTTATTAAAGACATCCTAGTTACTAATACAAGCAGGCATTTGCAGCTTGCAAGTCAGACATTTGTTCTTTCAACGTCTGTATATATGTAAAAAAAAACTAATGTTGCATGGCTGGGTTAGATAGCTATCGCTGATATGCAGAAATGCAGATGCAATTGTAAATAAACCTATTTTGAAAACTAGCAATGAATAATAATAAAACAAAACAAAAAAACAGACCAAAACGCAAATTCCCCTTTACCTGCTTTATTTTAAACTATGAAAGTGGCGAAATTATACAAAAGCTTAATTAGTTATTTTACAATATTATACGCACTATTAAATTTGGTATAGCAGTAGCAGTCAAACATTGACTCGTGTATCGATTTCGAAGATGAAAGGTCCAATGCCACGCCCATAGGTCCCTCAAGTCGGCGCCACCATCGCAGCTGGGTTGAAGGGCTGCACTGAAGGGTTGGGCATCCTCCCGAGGGGGGTTTAGGGGTTCGTAGAACTCTGGGTCCATACCTCCAACAACCCGGACGCAGAGTTGCCAATGTGGGGAGAAAAGCTTGAACGCACGTCGCACCCAGTTCAGCGGGCCGCATTCGTACCTGAGAAACCAAAATTAAAAGTGACCCTTCATTAAGTTGTTCTGTGGTGTCCGCCAGCATTGCGTTGAGCGTAACCAACTACAAATACAGCAAGGTGCTAAAAGTTGGTATTGAAAAATGGTTTGTAATAGGCTAATATCTTACGGCTAACCCTCACAGGATCCTTGCAAGTTTTGTTCAATGAATAAGATGGTAACTTTACAAGTTAAACGCAAACAATGTTTCTATAACTTGCATCGGCTTTATAACAGATGATTTGGAATATCGTTACTTCAGCCAAACGCGCGTAATTATCATAATTAATGCACAAAACATAATTATCTACAGAAAGGTTACATTTGTAAGCCGTAGACGAGTAAATAATATATAAGGCCATCACACATCGCTATAGCCTCGAGTTACAATGCACCATAACGCGGATTCGCAATGAATCGGTTACATCGAACCTGACGTTATCTCCAGCTTTGTTGTCTGAGCCCCACATAACAGCCCCATGTACTTGTGGGGGTAGCTCGCAGTACACAGGCACGCACTGTAGATGGTCTGGTGACAGCGGGGTCCACTCTCCATTTGAAGCGCATTTGAGATCTACCGCGTGCCTTCCTCGATCAAGCCAATAGCCTAAAGAAGTGCTGATGGCTTAGACGGGTTTCAAGAGAGAGGTTTACATCTTTCTACACGCTTCACAGAAAGGTTAAAAATCCGTGAGATGAACGTAAAAAATGTGAAGTTTTTGAATGAATTGTATAACATCAGTCAGAAAAGACCCAATTATTTTTAACATATTTTTATATTAATTCAACGTCTACACTCTATACTATAGGCGTTGAATTGATGGCAAAAGAACAAACTTTGTCAACTGGGATACACGGAGTAGTATCGCAGACAGTAAAAAACGGTTGATATGGTTGTCACTCCGGGCTTCCCCACACTTTCACTTAAGTTTCCAAACGTAGGAGTGGTTTTATTTTTATTCCGCTTACCGTCCAAACACATGATGACGACAGATGACGAGACTGTGATCATACTTTGGTCGGGAATAAGCCTCGCTTTGATTCTATCCAGATCGAGTCCGTTGGGGGCGATGCACGTCACGGGGGTGCACCTCTCTCGAGTGGGGTCTGGTTCCCAGCTGTTTAAAACAAAAACCTGTTAGCGAAACACATACTTTATATATTTTTCTAGTGTAAAAAGACGGATTTGGGTTTCTGGGGTAGATATAGCAGCAGATTTGGTAGAAGTTGACTTCATAAAACGACATGCTATTTTTTTGATTCTTCTAGATGTCTTTTTCTTTTTATTAATTCAATCTTCCAAAAGTTGCAGATAAACTAAAATAATAACAAGTTTGTTGTCGAAAAAAAAAAGAAAGTAATATTCAAATTTTCTTACAATCGTCAGGAATATATAACTTTTATTCATACCACATCAAAGAGACATAAAAATGCGGTTATCTTTTAATCAAGGCACTGCCATATAACCAAAGGTTTTTTTTTCAACCAGCAGCGGTGATCAGAAGAAATAGTAAGAAATGGTAGTTTTGCGATTGTTGAATGAACATAAACTCACAGACCAGATTCGTTGCATTTTGAAATGAGAGAAAAAGAGTTTTTCCTGAACCAAAAGCCTGGTGCGCAAGTGTAGTTCGCTGGGGAATCGTAGGCGAGGTAAGGTACAACCAGGTTTGACAGCGGCAGGGCTGGCGGTGAAGCGCATTCTATCTGCAAGATGTTACAACAAAAATAACAGTAGCTACTAGCAAGGGCAGCATTTTAATCAATAAGTTTGCAATGCGCATTTTAGTCGTTGGATTCACATAAAATTTGCTGATAAACACCAGACGATACCCAAACAAGTTCGGTGGAGCAAGAGTCATTGTCGCGGCTGTGCGGGTTCGATTCGTGGTCATAACGCAGACTCCAAAAAGCAGCTTTTATCATGATTAAGAATAAATCGGGGTAATAGTCGTTCAACGTGATAGAGATGGCCTCAGAAAATATATTGAAATAAAAATGTAAATTCGATAACAAAAACCTGACTACTGTGGAATTACGATAAACCAACTACACCTTAACACTATTACTGCTAACCTAACATATATATCATGCGATTGACATCTCTTTGCATTGGTTATCCGTTGAATTGCGTCACCCAATCGGATGCAAACCGTGGTTAAAACTTGTTGGGAACTTGGGTTACTAGATTTCTAGTAAAAAATTTATATATTCAAAGTCTTAATACAGTTTAAGTATATTACAGTTTACTACAGCAACCACATACAGTTTTGCACTGTTTGTCTTGACGAAGAGGCGGCTGCCATGTCTGTTCCTGAGAGCAAGTGGCGACGTGCGTGTTCAAACCGGTACTGAAAGTTGTCCCGTTCAAGCAAGTGTACGTCACATTGCTGCCATACTCATAAAGCTCGGACTCTGAAATCAATGATATTATTTATTCAAGAAAAGTCCAGCTACACCGCAGGGTTAAAAAAGTAGAAATATCAACACGAATGCACAAAAGCTCTCTTCCGACTCTCTCTGAGATCTCTTTCGAGCTCTCTTCCGACCTCTTTCGAAACTTTCCGAGCTTTCTTCTACACTCAAAAATACGATTCTTAACTCTACAAACCGCGTTTGTCTGAAGTCAGCCGCTCCATTCTCTGCACCTCCCATACAAAGCCAGGCACGTCAGGGGGAGCGGTGCAGTTGACGATGTAACATCGGAGGTTGAAAATGGCCCTTTCTCGTTCACGCCTGTCATCAACATAAGTCAGGATGTCGTCTCGGCTGTGGCGTTTGGTAAGCTGGAAAAGAATGTGAAATAATCTGTAATTTTGTGAAATGTATAACAGTTCGTAATATTTGTAAGTCAGTACCAGCAAGTTTTTTTGTTTTTTTTTCGGGGGGGGGGAGTTTATTTTAATACTTTTTTTTTTAATTTACGATATGAAAATAGTAGATGCGGGACTTCAAGAAATGAATAAGCAGACAGTACCAAAGATTTAGTTTTTCTTCATTTACTTTATTTTAGTTCTCAAAACTGCTGTTGATATCTACTTACTGCACGCTAACGTATTTGCTGTGATACAAACCTCCCATTTAAGATAACGATTGCAAGTAATAGACCGTGTTTGATACACTCCTGGAAACCGGTAGCCAGGCTTGCAAACGAGGTCTATTTCACTTCCATAGGCCAACTTCATGTTATGAAGACTGCCTTCGAACATGGGAACAGCATTCCGTGGTAGGAAAGGTTGCTTGCAAGTCCACCTGCATTAAAAGTCATCTCACAATTATTGGCAGCGATAAATCCGACCCCCAATCAGACGCACGTTTCAACGGCGAGAAATGTTGGTTGGTTTTGAATCTTTATCCTCGGACTGACAAAGCCTTGGAAGGTTATTCGTGGTAGTTTCACATACGTGTAAAGCCTTTTGACGCAGGGCCGGTTACCGAGATTGGAAGAGTGAAGTTTTCGATTGTTGAAGTGTTGTTTCCGGGGAATTATTCCATGTATTAGTGCCGCTGAATGAAGAGCAGTCCTTAGAATGCGTTGCTCAAGCGCACACCCTGAGAGTCCAACAAGCGTCGCTTGATCTTGAAGCTTCTTCGTTCCCGAAGTCACGCGCGAACCAACTGAGCTATCGGGGTGGACGACGTATATGACATAATGTGGACATACAGTATATGACCAGCGGCAACATTTTTACAACTCACACACAGAAGGTATCTGTTGGGAAACGATCGCTCAGTTAAAATCAAATAAAAAAAATGATCCAAATTTGGTTTAATGTTTCATTTCCAAACAACAAAAATATAATCTGCAATGGAAGAGAAGAGAAGTATAATGATTTACTTTTCTATTTTAGCCCATGACCTCTAATCATAAAAACACAACTCACTTAGCATCGACTTCACACACGTAGCCAGGCAGTCGATCGTAGCAAAATCTTGCTTTCAAGTGATGCGTATAAGCGTCGGGGACAGACATCGCAAGGCACCAGCGTGGAATCGGTTGCACTGAGGGCGAACTTCCGTCATCTCGGGTGCACAACGAGTCGCCCTTTTCTTCAGTCTATCAGCATGAGAAAAGGAAACAGTCATATCCACCAATTTTTGCTGCCTCATTGCTTTTATCAGTTTGTTTATTTCTTTCATTCCTGTCATTTCTTTCATTGCATCGTTCACATAGCCTATTGTGATGAACATTATATGGATTATGGAGTAATGTGTTTTTAAAGCCTAATTGGTAAATCTACAGTCTAATCGACTGATACAGTTTAACTTATCGATAAAAAAAGTGGACAGTACCACACTAAATTGACAAATTCAAGTTTTTTTTTTCCAAACGTAATAAACTTGCATTTGCCAATTATACTCTTTTTGGTTATTTTTACACTACTCATCCTTTTGGATCATTCGTAAAATCAAAAGAAGATTTTAACGAAAAGTTTAGTGACAAACTTGTATTTTGGTAACTGATCGATGTCTTGATTATTTCAGAACAAATACTTCAGAGAAGCAAAAGTACAAATTTTGTTTCAATTTTTTAAATTTAGACAGATTGTTGGTGCAAAAAAAACGATCTATATCGTTTTTTAAAAAGAAACAAACACAAAAAAACGCCTTACATCTCAGATTGTAACAACAGTACATACCTCACAAACAAACATGCTTTCACGCCTTATTGTTTTGGACCCCAAGTTCTGAGGTATCGCACAAGGTTCGTCTTGGGCCAATAAAACACTGATGATTTTATTTTGATCATCGCGCATAAAAAGACAATGACACCAACTCAGACCTGCTCCAACACAAAGAAAAAGATTTGAATTCAAAGATTGAAAACCTATAATACTTGCGGTTTGGGGCAGTTAAATTTTAGGTGGAAAAACACAAGCTTTAAAATTAGATATTTCACACGCTCTTTCGCTCGCAATTCAAGTGCAAGGCATACTTCGCTGGAAGTCAAGCCTGTGTTTGGCAGCTGAGTGTGGTAAAAACTCATAACTAGATGTTAAACCAGTACCACGGGATATGCGACTCATTTGTGATTTACAAGAGAGAGTTTATCGGCAGTTCACCGAAGAATTTTCATAAATCCAATCTCATCTATACAACAAACAACAAAAAAACATCTGGCAACCCTGGTAACGTTTGGTCCACTGCAACTTTCAAGCGGTGCAAGGACACGTAAAATGAAGGATGACGTACGTTGGGTAGCAAATGCGTCAGCAGCCACTTCGGATTGGTTTGCCAGTCTCGCTCCTGTCCGGTTCTCAAGACACTTGTGGGGTTCGTACTGAGTGAAGCTGCCCCTGGTTGGGATGACGCCGCGATGGACGACGAAATATGAGTCTGGAGAAACATGAACACCAACGTAACAGACAATATCGTCCTTACTATTGATCTAATAACAGAACAATGCGTTCAGCAAAGTGGGACAAAATGTTGCTCGTAATTTCTACAGTCTTCAAAAGGAGACACGTACCCAGACAGCAAATCAGTCGTTTTTTACATTGATTCAACGCTTGCAGACGTTGAATCAATGTAAAAAATGACTGATTTGCTGTTTGGCTAGGTGTTAGTACAACGTCTCTGGTACGCGATATGCAGTCATTCGGTAGATTGAAACACAGAATGAATGGAGAGAGTATGATCTTTAATACGATAGCGACGTTGAGGTCAGGACGAAGCATACCAGGTGGTTTCACTTCCCAGTGACACAATGGTTTGTGGGAAGAAAAAGTGTGCCAGAGTGACAACGCGTTCGATCGGTACCAGCCGCCAACTTGGACTTCATTGGATTTCACATTTTCTTCTATCGTCAAGTAACCGCCCGGGTCAGTTCTGCAAGCATCAGCAAAAACTAAACTTTTAATAAAAGTTGTTGCTAAATTTAATTGGTTTTGATGAGTGCTGATTACAAGTCCAACGTGGTAAAAAGAAATGGCTTGACCACAACCCAGAGAGCAAACTACGTCATTCTGACGTTGATTCAACATCTGAAGACGGATCTTAATGGCGGATTTTGCTGTCTGGGAAGTTGAAGTCAAAACGTGTCACAGGAGGTGGTTGCAACCAAGCCATTGGAGATGAGTTTTGAACGTGCAAGTTTTCTTTTACAAACTGAAAGGAGATGAACAATTCAAGTAACTAACCAAATTAGTTGATTTTCTATGTCAAAAGTTTTTTTTTTTGCTTTATTTATAACATTTCTTAGAAATTAAACTAATACGTTATATGACATTTAAACACCAAAACGTGCCTTAAGAGAAGTATATGACTAATACAAAGTTTTCACTATATGATAGAAACCTGGATTTCAAAAGATACGCAAGATGTGGACCACATGTGAATGACTGGCGATTACTCTCAAAATCGCACTGTTCCAATCGTACGCTACCCCTTTGGATACCTCGGCCTCCAAGCAGTCTCCGGTACTCATCGACTGCCACGCACAAGCCTTCAAAAAGTCGGAAAGTTTTATTACTTGGAGCAAAATGTTTAAATCTCATTATTCGCGTATGAACATTGAACATATGACTCGAACCTGCAGCAATGTTGTAAAGATGATCATGTGTTAGCCACGTCCAAAGCATGCCGGTCTCATCCTCCTCAAAAGAGCAGGATTTCAGAATAATTTTGAATGTCTTTGGATCCCCGTACCAGCATCTGGAACGGCAAAAAGTTTTCATTTTCATGAGCACAGTTCTACTTTTAACAAAATTTACTCTTTTTTGCAAATATTGTTTTTATTTTTCAGGCAACCATGGTTGAGTGCTGTAAGCGTTAAATCAACGTAAAAAAGATGGATTTTATTAGTGGAGTATATCCAGAACCCTAAGCTTTCATTACATCATAATGACGTCCTCAAGAACGACTTTCAATAGATCAGAAGAAGTGCAAATAAAACTATGATGAACCAACCTGTCAGTAAAGATATATCGAAAGTCCCTTCTTAAAGTGGAACCATAGTATCTGATCTTGAACTGATGAAAGTTTTCCACCGTATCCAAATACATCTTGGTGATATTTCCCAAGCCTTGCCAATGCCGGTCGGCCATGTAGCGCTTCGAGGCCAGAACGTCTTCCACTCCCACCCAATACAAGTAGCCTGGTGTGTGCGAATAAATTTTTTTCTTGACTTTTCAAATGTCCGACCACAAGAAAACGTATTTTTGTAGAAAAAAAAAGAAGTCAACTGACGTTTAAATTAAAAAAAAAAAAAAACACTTACTAGAGAATCCCAAGCTTTTCTGAGTGAGATATTTGATCAGATTGTAAGCAACTTTGTTCTTGGGAATGGCCAAGTGTCCACCTTCTCCCTTGCATATTTGTTGAGCTTCGTCAAAACTTACCCAGTTCTGGTAATGCGACCGAGCAACGTAGCATGCTGTGGAAACAAAAACATCAAACAAATGTCCAGACAGCAAAATCCGTCATTTTTACATTGATTCAACGTCTGCAGACGAATGCACAAATGACGGATTTCGTTGTCTGGGTGATGCAATCATGTTCGCTTGCTACGTTTGTTTAATACATTGCCCAAGAATTTGCAATTGAAATCATTTGATTGATGATTTTCGAAGATAAATTCTGCAACAGCGGTAATGCAAGAATCTGAAACAGCAATTTACTGAAATTAAAAGAGACCCATCCGAAGGGACAGGAAGGAATGCACTCGTGAGGAAGGCGCGACCATTCTCCGCTCTTCAAGCACTTCACTTCCATCACTACTCTGCCTGGCGACACCATGTGGCCAAGTTTGCACTGGTAAGCGACCGTGGATCCATAGACATAACGAGACTTTGTCGTCAGCAGTTGGGTGTGCCTCACTTTCATAGGAGGTGGACAGAATATCTTCCGGCACTGATGGAGATGTGGTTTCCAAGTTCCTGAGAAGAAATTGATGCGGTATTTGCCAACATAGAAAGTTGGTTTGTGGCGAGTATTTGACATAAACTCATGGCTCATATTATGAAACACAGAACCACACGCATTTAACACCTAAAAAACACACAGTTCTATTTTCGCCGCAGCAGTAAAAAGTAGAATAAGCAAGCAAAATATACATTCTGCCTAAAATCTAACTAACTTTGCTGATCAAATTGAAACAAAATATATGTAGCTATTAATGAAGAAACGTCCTACCATCCGGCATGCAAGTGATGGTCTGTTCTTTCGTTCCATTGGCAAGTGTAATATTGTAACCTTGCATGCAAACCAACTGTATGCGAGAGCCTACCGCATAAAGACCGGACGGGCTGGTGTAGGAGATGCTGACGATTTTCATTCTAAAACGTGTAACAACTTAAGTTCACAACTTTTAGCTTAGACTGGCCCGTTTCAGAGCGAACATTTATTTCGTTCATGCCACTTAACCGAACAAGTGGTGGCGCTAGAGTAGTAGCAAAGACATTACAGTTTAAACATAGATGTGATGATTGTGATGTCTCCTTACAAGACACAGTTTTATATATAATTATACAGTACGGTATACACCAAAACAGTTCGAGCCTAGCGGCTTTTCAAATAAACGTTTCGAGACTCACAACGTTACAAAGACGCAAATATGCCAAGTCCTTTCCACAATGTAAATAAGACATATCTTCTAAGCATTGGAACGTCAGGGCATCATTATAGGTAAGGTCATAAAAATGATAACAAAAGCACAAATTACAATAAGCAAACTACGTGCACCGGTACCTTCTCAGTTTACTCAAAGGACTGAGACACCGTGTCACGCAAGGGGTGAGAGTGTCACAATATTGTGGGACATCGACTTTCACCCAGCACCAAGGCTTCATGAAGCTATTGGTAGGATTTTGACAATGACTGTGATCAGGCCACTTGTTGTGGCCTTTGTAGTATTTTCTCCAGTTCAAGCAAAACCCACGTCCAGTCCAATTGGTGTAGCCTGTTGATGGAAGGTTTCTTGACGGTATCAACGAGTAAATCAACGTTATTTAACATATTATTGATGCTATTGTATATATTATTGAAAATAGTCAAGTGATTGTAAAACTCATTCAAATGGGTATCTGAGGAACAGTTTTGGTAGGTAGTAAACAGACAACTAGCCATCATGCATATGATGTTGTTGAAACTTGGTGTCATGTACGATGAGGAATTATGGAGGAATTTGCGGGAATGGGGTAGTACTACAATCCGAGCAAGTGTCTCAGAAGATTGTTTCCTGCTCTGAACGTTTGCCATTACAAGTTTTACTCATAGATAACTGAGAATAATTTACGACAAACACTTAATTAAAGTTAAAACTATGTTAAACACTTCACAACTAAACCGCTATCGGTTCTGGGAGCTCTCTCTACCATGTACCATTGTATCTACTGTTGCAATGCAAGGTCATCAACAAAACTCTATCGGAGGAGCTTGCGTTTACGAATAGTATTGATACAGGTACATGGAAAAGCACAAGTGCGAATTAAGACGAACTCATACCCATTTCTTTTTTTGAATCTGACAGCGGACTGAAGTTGAGCGAGTCAGCTCAGTTTCAAAATCTTCTTTGCCTTATTGTTTAATTTGTAATAGAAAAAATTATAACTAATAATAAGAAATGATTTAGCACTTAAAAAAACAACAAAAGTACATTTGTACTACCGTGAAAGGTGAACCCGACACCGTAGTAGCACTCCCCTACTACTTGGCAGGTGAACGGAAGTCTGTCTGTTCCTAGAGAGGTTTCCCACGTTTTAGTGGTGGCGTCGATAACTATCACACCTGGAACTGGACATCTGGGAGAAGTCAAACAACAGTGGCAGACAATCAGTGTAATTGATACAATTCAAACAATCAACATAAAAGCAGCAAAACTATGAAGCTATAAGATCAGTGAATTTTGAAAAATCAAGGCCTTTGGCATTCTTATGTTAGCCTTAAATTGCGATATTCCTTAAGTCAAGTGCTGGCAAAAATACCGATCAAACCTTCCTGCTCCGTTTCTTGTTTTCAGACAATCCCTATTTCTGACAGGACTCTATAATTTTCAAACGAAACCATGTTTAAGTGTAAGTGAATGCAAATAATGTGTAAAATACAAAGTTTATTCGTACCTCGAGACAAGACAATCTTGCCATGGTATCTCAGGATCTAAAGTCATGCAGTAAGCGTGATCTTCATACTTGCGGTCCATTATTATAACTGGATCGCCCGGTGGTTTACGACATCTATTTTCGACTAAATCAAACGCTGGATGGGTCATTGGGACAAAAGGATGCCTGTGGGGCACCTGCAAACAAATAAAGATCTTTATTTAATGCATTCCGTGCCTGTTAGCAGGTATCGTACCACTGTACCAGTGAGAGACTCAAAAGGTCCAAACAGACTTTTCTCAGAAGCTCATATCTTTATTGTTAGTGGGTTTCACGCATAACATGATTGGGGTTTAATTGGATGAAAAATCCTAAATCCTGAAGGAATCACGTCCCAACCTAGTTGGCTTGCTTTCGGACGTTCTCATTGACATATGTGATCATTCAATGGTGTATCTTTTCAGCAGTTGCTTACAAAACGTTTTAACATCAAGATTTACATTGGAATGTTGTAGAAATAATAAATCAAGAGATAAGAATCAAACATAATAATCGTGAAGTCATGAGATCACTCGCCATCTTTGTGATCCACACGGCAATCGATAGGCTAAGCTGAAGTATCCCAAGAAAAGTTTCTTAACATCATCCGTGGGAAATATTTACAAGAAACTTTTACCAAAAGATATTTTTGATATTCATTTCAACAAAAAACCTAATTTTTTTTTTACCATACTTTCTATACTTAATTAAATGTCTAGAACAAAATTTAAAATCAGGAACGTCGATCTATCAAACCACTAGCAAGGCAAGCAGCTGCCATTTTTTACCTGAGACTTCCACGGTTGACAGCGAATACCGTACCTCGTCCAAGATCTGTGGTAGAAACAGTGCTCAGTTCAATTACTGTAATGGAAGTGTGGAAGCCGCTATCTTTAACTGAAAACGTTCTATCATTGCGACTTCATTTAAGCTGTGGCACATACCAACAAACTTAATACACACTACACAGTGTACAGGAGTCTAAAATTAACCGATCGATTTGGTCGTTGCTTACTGGGTTCGATTCCTGGCCGAGTTATGTTAAAAACTTTTAAAATAGTGAAATACCAATCGTCTGTTGTGTTGTGTACTGTAAACCAGCGAGAGCAAGTCAATACTAGCGTCACATCGCAAATATGATACAACATCGAATAAGGAGCAAAAGTTAAAAACTGCCTAGTTGTAGAACGCTACGAAAGAAAAATGCTACATAAGAATAAACAACACTACACGATGTAACATTATTTTAGTTAAAAGAGAAAACAATAAATACACAAAATAACGCAAACATTATTGGCTTCCATGGAGTCGTTCGTTACCTTGTTCCTCTGTAGTCGCCCATTTTAGTCCAGGGCAATGCGCAATCAATCATCTCAGAAATGTGAATAGCATTATGAAGCATTGTGAGTGCATCCCATTTGTCAGTGTTGTCTTCTCTCTTGAACAAAACCGCTTATTGAGTGTGAGAAAACTTTTTTAAAATAGCAAGGAAGTTGACACGATTGAAAATCGTATTTTGAATAGAGACCAGCCTTGCAATGCATGCCGCTGTAGCTGGTATTTTGTGTTTAGACTTCATCTCAATACTGTATACTATGTATAGTGTATAGCCTAAAACATATAAAAGTGTTGTATTCATAAAAAAAATGTTTGGTTCTATGCGTTCATCGCTCTCCCCGGGGACGAAAGCAAGTACCTCCACGTGGTCGTCCCCGCAAGTACCTACTTTGGGAAACTAAACTTGCTACAACTGTCGCTATAAAAGTCAACATGCGGAAGAACAATCATCAGAATGGTACCCCCAGACCAAGCACAGCGCCCTTGTCAGGGCGAACAGCACCAGCTGTTGTAGGTCAAGGAGTGACCATTCTGCAACTAAATGTTGAAGGCATCACTAACGCTAAACTAGACATCATCACACAGCTTGCCCACAACAACGATGCAGCGGTGATTCTCATCCAGGAAACCCATTGCTTGACCCCGGAGAAGCTTAAGATTCCACACTTTGATCTTGCTGCCTGCACCCTCAGCAATAAGCATGGAATAGCAACGTTCGTTAAAAAAGACCTTCACTGGATACTAGAGGCAACTTCCACAGCAGACGGTGATCTTGAATGGATCGCAGTACGAATACAGGATACGATTGTTGTAAATGTCTACAAACCTCCTCCAAGTAGACTTCTTTCGACATCACTACCACCATTTCCTGCACCCTGCATATATGCAGGGGATTTTAATTGCCGTCACACTGATTGGGGTTATTGCAACAACAACACTGATGGTGAAACTTTAAATGAATGGGCTTCCAAAAACGATCTTTCCCTTTTATATAATCCTCGGGAACCAGATAGTTTTCTATCCGGACGCTGGAACACAGGAACCAATCCTGACCTTGCTTTTGCAGGAGTACTCCAAGGCGAATCCATCCCAGATCGTAAAATCATAGAAAAATTTCCCAAATCTCAGCACAGACCCTCTATAATCTTTCCTGCATCCATTGTGCAACCGCCACCAACCAACCCAGTCAGACGCTGGAACTTTAGGAAGGCTAGATGGAAGCAATTCTCTGAAATCACGAGTAAACTAGTTCATACCCTACCCCCACCCAATAATGCAGATGTCAATACCTCCTACACAGCCTTCACAGATCTGCTTCGGCATGCAGCTAAACAGGCAATTCCCCGTGGCCAACGCAAGGAATACATACCATGCTGGGACGAAATGTGTCAAAGTATGTACGAAGACCTGAATGACTCCGAAACACCTGAAGACTTCCAAGAGAGGTCTGAAAGCCTGATGCAGCACCTCAACACCAAACGTCAGGAGCGATGGATTGAGACAGTCGAAGGTATAGACTTTACCCACTCCAGCCGTAAGGCATGGAACACGGTCAATCGCCTGACTGGAAGAAGTTCCAGAACTTGTTCGAAATGTCCTGTAACACCTAATGCCATTGCATCGCAGGTTGTGGAAAATGGACGACACCAACAAATAGACCGCAAATTTCAACGCAGACTCTCAAGCCTCACATCAGAAATGTGGAAGGATGACACGCGCAACAATGAACTAACTGAAGACTTTTCGACTGAAGAAATGAATGAAGCCATAAAGTTACTGAAAGCAGGGAAGGCCCCAGGACCAGACCTGATTCACCCCGAATTCATACAAAACTTAGGAAAGGAAATGATTAATTGGCTACGAAATTTTTATTCTCATTGCATGCGAACCCTAAAAATCCCTAAACTCTGGCGGAAAGCATTGATTGTTGCAGTCCCAAAACCAAACAAACCGGTAACTGACCCAAAGAGCTATCGCCCCATCTCCCTATTGTGCGTGCCATTCAAACTACTGGAGCGCGTCTTACACCGACGAATGGAACCCGTTATTGACCCCAAACTCCCACAAGAACAGGCGGGGTTTAGGAGAGGAAGATCAACAGTCGACCAAGTAACCTTGCTGACACAAAACATCGAAGATGGGTTTGAGGCCAACTTGAAGTCGGGAGCGGTCTTCCTCGACCTTACTGCGGCATATGATACTGTTTGGCACAGAGGACTCACTTACAAACTGCTGCAGATAATCCCAGATAGACACATGGTTAAGTTTATTGTAGAACTCATCTCCAACCGCAGCTTCATCCTTAAAACCAGCGACGGAAAGAAAAGTCGACAGAGACGTTTAAGAAATGGAGTTCCGCAGGGATCTGTTCTCTCCCCAATGTTGTTCAACATCTACATTTATGACCTTCCAAATACTTCCTCTAATAAATACGCATACGCAGATGACCTGGCTATTCTCTATTCTCACCGCAAATGGGAAACAGTGCAGAACACCTTGACTAAGGATATGGACATTCTATCTTCCTATCTGCACCAATGGCGCCTCAAGCTGAGTGAAGCGAAGACCGTGACTTCTGTCTTCCACCTATGTAATAGAGAGTCAAACAGGAAAATTAACATCAAAAATAACTGCCGAACACTTCCTTTCGAAGCCACACCCACATACCTTGGAGTTCGACTTGATCGGTCCCTGACATACCGCAAACACCTAGAACACTTACGCGGAAAAGTGACAGCTCGCACTGCTCTCATGAAACGTCTTGCTGGTACAAGGTGGGGTGCTAGCCCCTCAGTGCTGAGAACAAGTGGTTTAGCCTTAGTCTACGCCCCTGCTGAATACTGTGCTGCTACTTGGTGCAGAAGTGCCCATACTGACCTTGTCGATGTACCAATCAACAACTGCCTGCGAACTGTCACAGGTTGCCTCCGCCCAACTCCAACTGACTGTTTGCCTGTCCTTGCAAGCATTGAGCCAGCTGCACTACGGCGCCAACGTGCTGTTCTTTCCCTGAGCCGTAAAGCCCTAAACCCTGGCCATCCGCTACACACAACCACGCTGAGATATCCACCAAAGCAGCGGCTAAAATCAAGAAAGCCATTTGTACGCGCTGCACAAGACCTTCTGGCAGCCTCTGGTGGAAGCCCTAGCAAACAGTGGTGCCACGCGGCATGGTGTGAACAATGGTCAAGCAGCACGTCCCCACTTCGCCAAGTATTCAGATCCCCGTCCGAAAACCAGCTGGGACATGGCCTCTCTAGACTTGCCTCATCAAGGCGTAACCGTTTGCTCACTGGTGTTGGACGCTATGGTGCAGACATGTTGCGCTGGGGCTTGGCAGAGAGTGCTGCTTGTGAGTGTGGCGAAATGCAGACGGCAGCCCACATTATCAAGGATTGCCGGCTATACAGACCACCCCATGGTATGGAAGGCCTAATTTCCATCGATGACGACACCAGGCAGTGGCTAACCAACGGATGCCCTGACATATAGCGACAACACGAGAGAAGAAGATCGCTCTCCCAGTCCTGGTTCAGTGATATCGCCATCTGGCAATTATGCAACAACAAAAACGCTTTCATGCAATCAAGGCTTCCCACTGTGCTGCTGCATGGTGGGCAGTAAGGCGATTCGAAAATCAAATTTCAAGATTTAACCTATCGCTCATGGATTGTAGCAATATGTAGAGCATTCCCGTAAAATATTTTGTAATAAAATGCTCTAACTTTAAACATTGAAGCGTTTAAAGATTAGGTATTTACAACTTTTGATAAGGCGATTCACCAAACTAGATTGCGTAACGCCTGAATCACGTGATCCAAATACCGCTCTGTGATTGCGCAGTTCCATGGAAACGTGGTCTGTGACGACACACGACACAAATATTAGAGTTTCTGCAGGTGATTGCTTGGATGTAGCCTAATTTCTGCTCGGTGCTAAAACATTACTGAATCACGATGACAAATTGTATAAAATGTAGAGTTTGTTACAGATTAATGAAGTACAAGGCCTAGGAATTTCAATATTTGAAAATCAGTGTTAGAAAAAGTTCTGTGTTCTATTGAGTTCTAGTCTACTTCACAGTTTGTATGTAGTTATGTACCGTAGTCATAAGATCACAAAACTATAACGGTACCATACTCTTCAACTATCTTTTCAGTTAATAACGCTAAAATAATTGTAGACTGTTGTATCAGTAAGATAATGCCTAAAACTTGTACGAAGACTGTTAGAAGCGCTGAAAGCTCTGTCATTGGACCCGCGAAAGAACTCCCGACTGCAGATCTACCAACGCTACGAGTTGTCCTCGCATTCTGTGGTTTGTTGAAGGTAATATTGAAATTAAAAAATTTAGTTCTGGTTTTATCTTTTAGTTCTGGTTTTATCTTTAAGTTCTGGTTTATCTTTTAGAAGTAACATAATTTATGTACATCATATACCACAAACAGATTCCTCTTATTGCAATAATTATTAAACCACATTTTTTCCAGGCCATCAAATGCGATTACCACTTCCAACAGTCGCAAGGGAAGTAATGCGATGGGGTACAAGTTAAAAAGAAGCTGCTGTTTTGGTAAATGCTACACTTATTGATGTCGGATTTATTTCACCAGACGACCCTTCAATGATAGTAGACCAAAGCAAGATCCGGAGAGAAGTGGAAAAGGTTCGCAAGAGAGAAACAGAAGTAGATCGAGGAAAAAGATGAGAGGAAAAGTTACAGGGTATCTTCTTCGATGGGAAGGAGATTGAAACTGTTACTGTAGAAAAAGAGGATGGGGTTTTTAGGCAGAAACAAATAAAGCAAGAGCACATAGTTTTAGTTGGAGAACCGGGAGGCCAATACATTGGACATGTCACACCTTTTGGGAAAGCTGCAGAGCCCACAGCTGTTGAAATAACAAATTTTTTAAAGGAGGAATACCTCATCGACAACTGGTTGGTTGTAGGAGCAGACTCCACTGCTGTTAATACTGGGAAAAAATAATGGAATAATTGCCAGGTGTGAACGACACATTGGCCACCGTCTCCAATGGAATATATGCATGTTGCATACCAATGAGCTCCCATTGCGACATTTATTCCAAAATCTTGATAGAGCAACTTCTGGAAGTGCTTCCTTCAAAGGGCCGAATGGAAAAATTCTGCCGCATGTTGAAGACCTTGAATGGGATGCAAAATTTTAGCCAATTGAAGGCCCAAAATTGCAAGTACCACCTGAAATTATCTCTGATCTTTTCACAGATCAAAGATATCTTCTTCTTTTTGTAACATCAATTCAAGGTGGAAACATTTTAGACAGCTTGAAGCATTTGAAACCCGGTCCAATTTCTCATTCACGATGGCTTACACTCGCATGTCGGTTATGTCGTCTTTACATGTCAAAGCATGCTCTACAAGGGACGATTGTTGATGCTCTCCAGAAGTTGGTAGCATTTATTGCCACTAATTATGCTCCACTGTGGTTTGACATAAAAAGCAAGCCATACATTCACCATGCCCCATTTCATGTTCTCCGTGAGGTCCAGCTGCTACATCTTCTTCCTGCGGATAATCGGGAAGTTGTCGCTCCTTATATAAAGTCGTGGCATGCTCACAGTGAGAGCCTCCTTCCAGCGATGGTAAGCAATGACGACCCTGCTGTTCCATCTTTTGCTGTGAGAATTTTGGAAGACATTCGTAAGTGCAACAACACTGGTGATGTTTCCATCCGCACATTCACACCTCCAAAATTAAACTGGAATGCCGACTCACTGTACTCGTTAATTAATTGGGAGGATACCACACCTACAGAGTCCGTATTAACTTCTCACTTGACCTTGGACGAATTAAAGAATACGAAGTTCGAATGCGCTCATTTCCTTTGTCATTCTCATGCTGTGGAGCGCCTTATCCGGGAAGTGACCAACGCCTGCGGAAGTGTGGCTGGCTACCATGCAACGACGGGATGGCTATATTCGAGCTAGATTAGCTTCAAGGAGAGTCACTCCAAAAGCAAATACAAAATCCAACTTTGTTGCTATGACCACGATTTAATATTTGCTAATGAGCACGGTTATATCGTTCTGATTGCTTTTTCTGTTGATGTGGTTCAATATTGTAATTTTCTTGGCACATATTTTATAGGTAAACGTTAAAGTCGTACATTTCCAAGTGATTTTTAATTTGTAGTTGTTACTACGTCCATATGCATGAGGTTGTTGTATGTTAGTGTTTACTGCAGTCCTACAGCAAAGCAGATGTTTGACGATTTAAGACGATCGAGATTATACTCTTGATATAGAGTTGAATAAGCCACATTTGTTGCTGACTGAACAACAGCAGGGTTGCCAGAGTGATCATGAAGGATCGCGCAGAAGATGCTGAACCTGCTTTTGAAGAAAAAGTAACCATTACACTGGTTCTTATTGCAATTTAGCTCATTAGGGTTGCCAAATTTTTCTGTTTTTAGAATTTTGCACAGTTAAATTCTTAGAACAATTAGTTTCTGGCAACTCTGTCCTTGTTACAAACGCCTGATCATAAAATCGCCTCAATGTTTAAAGTTATGCAAAATACAAAAAAATTTGCTTTGAATTAGTGTTAGGAAAGGTTAAAGGTTGCTTGATTGATAGGTTAAATTTTGATTCTTCATAATTTTTGAAATTTCGAATCGCCTTAGTGGGCAGTTAATAAAAAAATTTAAAAAATGTTTATCCAAATGCAGCAACGAGAAAACACCACTTTAACTTACATGTTTTAAATTTAATCCTATTTTACCTATAAGCTTTATCACAATTAGCACAAAAATACCACACAAATTGTACGTTTTGTGGCTTGCTTATCTTATAGTTCGTTCAACTTTTTGTCTAGTCAAGAACGCGTAATCATCGTCGGCGTTAAGTGGTAGCAAGTACGGAAATATATAGTGATTGAGAAAAAGAACTTAGCTGACACTATCAATGTTGAACAGTACTCACAATTAAATCAGTAGGATGAATAAGCGTTATGTCGTCTTTTTATAACTTACTCGCATCACCAAAAGAAAATCTTCTTCATTAACGTCCAGCTGACCTCTTCGAAAAGTCCTTATGCTCAGGTAATATCTTTGATCAACTGCCAGGCGAATGTAATCACCGGGCAATTCATTCGGATCCCTTGGGGTGGGACCAGCAGAAAACACCCATGACTGCAGGTCAAGTCTAGCCAAGCTACATGGTCGAAGACGAACTCCTTGCTCTCCAAAATACTCTTCTTTCTCATACTTTTGAAGGTCGGTGTTCGCATCCAAGCATAAGTCCAGGTTTCTGTGCTTGATTTGAGTAACAATTCCTAAGAAAGAATATGAGGATAATGAGTGCCTATCAAAAACAGATTTTTTTTATTGCATGGCCTAGTGGTGAAAGGGTTTGACCAACAGTCGAAGAGATACAGTTTCGACACCCATCGAGCACACGCGGTTATGTCTTGACGATGGGTGTCTTACTTTTCCAAGATAGGGTGAGGCATATCGTCAACACTGTAACCAACACCGTTAGTGAACTTCAAGGCCTTAAGCTGCATTGTAAAAGTAACCATTCGCCCAAAGCTTACCAGAAAACCACCAAAGAAACCCGCTGTCTTCCAACCGACAGGGAAAGAAGATGATCTTCATCAAAGCGCCGCGTCTTCCTCCCTCTTCCCACTCCTCTGAACTTAACCGAGGCTTGGCGCACTTCGTTAAATTCGCGGAGTTTTGGATGAAGAATGGGTATCCCAGTATTCCTCTTACGCTAGCTCGTCGCTTATCTGCAGCTCGACCGAACGCGGTACTTTTAACCGGGCCAGGAATAAAACTAAAAGTGGTGTTGATACTAGCGGATGTGGATGTCAGACAGATGGAACTTAAACCTGAAAAAATTAAAGCAGTTAAATTATTTTCCGTTTGTGATTTCACCAAGTTTGTGTGGCGTTGAATGCCGTAATACAAAGATCGGTAAAAACGCAAGTACAAACCGTCGCAGCTACATCGCAAGAATGATCTGGTCTCCCTGTGCTTCATTTTCGTCGTTTCGTCTTTAGTTAAATTCTCATTAATCGACGGCTTCCAATTCCAGTACTGCGTTGGATCCCCTTTGTCACACCGTCGCATAATAGCGTAAGCGCGCATTGCGAACGAAGCAAGGCAACGTCCACTCTCGGCGTTCATCAAACGTCCTTCGTCCAGAACAATCCATCTGCGTCATTGATTGACTTCATGTTGCCATGGTTCCAAATAACATAAACATATTGAGTACTGTAATTCAGGGCTGTGGAGTCGGAGGGATTTTGCCGTGTCCGGAGTTGCCAGTTATAAACTGACGAAGCACGTCTTTTAGATGGAGACAGTTAAGTGCCTGCCAAATAGGTGCGCACATTGTGGCACCCGGTCATTTAGGTGCTATTCCCAGTAAAGTCTGATGCTTGATGGTAATACTGCTGACAGGGGTGTATGCAGGGTTTTTTAAGGGGGGAGGGGGGCATTCGCAATGCTTTTCAAATCGAAACGAAAACGAATTAAAAAAATGCCCATTAACTTATTATAACCAGCAAGTTATATTGTATAAGATTAGCCTACCATACTCAGGGTGCATTGACGACATTTTGTTAGTTTGGTTCAAGTTACTCATTTGGATAGATTTTTTATTTAAAATAAACAATATGATACAACACTCTTGACTTTTCGCATATAATGTTTTACGTAGACGACATAATTGGTTTACCCAACCCAGTGAACCACGCGTATTCAGGGTACTTTCAGCGGCGTACGCAAGATTTCGTTACTGGGAGAGGGGGCTTTCAATATAATTTGACATTTTTGATCAAGAGTAGCCTAATTTGACACACCGAATAGCACCTAATGACCGGGCTCCACAGTTCGCCGCGGTTAAATATCCTGACGCCAGTGCGTGTAATTGATAATTTGGCAGGCACCTAACTGTCTGCACCTGAAAAACGTGGACCCTAAACCGAGAAGTCTCAATCGTATATTTTTTGCCAGACTCCACAGCTCTGCTGTAACTATGGAATATGTCTTGTGACTTTTTAAATGCCAGGTCTACAAGACATGTAAAACTAAGCATTAAAATTACATAAGAATACGCAATCTTAGACTTATACCTCTGAGCAGCATGTTGTTGGGAGCATGGGGCGCTGCGGATCAGATCAAAACCTTTTTGAATATCATGAGTAATGCAGGAGCCGCAACCTCGCAAGAGAACGTAGGGACCAGCAGGAGTTTTCCCAAGCAGTGTGGAGCCTCTGACCATTCCGAGGGTTTTGGAATGCAATGCAAATAAATCCATTCTCATGTCGTGCAACGTCGCCTGTTGGAAAATGGCTTCAGATTTGTTAAGGTCAACATAAATGGTGTGGAAGAGATATGCAGTAGCAAATGCTTCCAGCACGTACAGTACATCGCAGGTGGCGGAAATGAAATGACAGGGTTTCAACTTTGGAAATTAAAAAACAAATTCAATAATTTTCAAAACAACGTAATCCATAAAAATTGTGATAACTATCATAAAAATACTTCAAAAGTAAACTAGATGGATGCTGGTACGCACACAATGGCCCAGATAGAAAATCAATCCTTGGGAATAAAAGCCTCAATTGGGTTATTAAATGTTTCATCACGTACACATTGATATAATGAAAGTAATAAAACAATGTTTGAATTGTCGGCTACGATACACAATGCGCAGACGATAAGTAAACGCAATTGAAACATTCTAACCTCCACAATACATTTTATATGTGATAACGCACCGTGAATTTCCGTGGATCATACACAAGCTTCAGTAAATTCTGTTGTGTTTTCAGCACCCCGGCGTCCGTTCTCCACCCAGGGAAGAAATAACTCCCATCTGCCTTGAACGCTTGGTAAGTGTGGGCCAGCCGTCTGTTACAAGGCTTGAAGACAAGTCGGTCGCCATGCTTAGGTGGTCCGGTTTCCAAACTCAAACATTCCTTGGTGCCGACGTTTACAAGAGAGGTGGACGACCACCAGTAGAACTGTTGTAGTTCGTCGTCTGTGTTGCAAGGCCACGGTCTGGCAAAGCCCGGGAAGTCAGGGTTGAGATTGATAGCTGAGAGACACCACTTCCGCTGCCAGTATTCTCCGTGGCGAGAGCGGATCGCAAACTTATGCTGCAAGTCAACGTTAGGAAAGACCCTAAAGAAGACTCGGTTGTCAAAGTGGCACACTCAAAAACTGTCGTATAATGCTAGTATATTATTGTACATAAAATTGCAATGTCTTTTTTAGATAACTTTTTTTCACTCATTCTCAACTTCAAAACCGAGGTCAAATCAACGGCTATTCATCAAGAGATATTAAAATGCTATATCTGGTCAACCCTTTATGCAATTCTGAAACTTGAACAGTGTCACAAAAAATGGAGAAACGGATTGATGCCTTCGAGCTCTGGACATATAGGCAAATATTAAAAAATTCATGAAAACGAAAGAACACTAAACATGAAAATTGAATGAGGCTGTTCACTAGGCATTTACTCAATAACACGATGCGTTCTAAAGAAGAAGTCCCCTGAAGAAGTCAGTCGTGTCTGATTGACGAAACGTCGAAATAAAAGCAGATTGCCACTTTAAACATCTTGTGATAGTTTAGCTTAATTTTCTCCAGTAGAACGCATCATGTTATTGATCACTAACGATATTATCCAAATTCAATTCAAGCAAAATTTTCTTACAAATAGTCAAACGAAGAAAATTGAATCATATTGGACACACAATGAGGCAAAACTCCTTACAAAGATTTAATAGATAAGATAAATGGTAAAAGAAACAAAAGTAGACAAAGAATGATTTGGACAACAAACATCTCATGATCGACAACAATGGCGCATTGCATCCAACCCACAATAAGAAGAAAGAACATAACGATGATGATTCCATCGATTCAAAAGCACTGATGAAAACAGTATAGTTTTCGAAACGTTTGCTGAACATGAGTTTAGTATCTACATTTTGGGATTTTTGTTTAGATTGACCAGGCGTTCCAACCATTTTGCTCCTAAATATCCTATTCAATGCACATTTTTTTCGAGAAAGTCACCACCAAATGGAATTAATTTCAGTCGTTACTGTACATCTCGTATCTTATTTTCTTACCTGGTGGATCCGTCTACCGAAGTGGTATCAAAACAGTTTGTGATGTTGCAAAACTTAACGCCGCTATCTTTTGTGTAGCACCATGGTCCTTTTGGATCCAACGAAGGATTCCGACAATAGTTGGTCCCGTTTGTCGCATCAAAATAAGGAGCTTCTAGCTGTTTCAAGGGATGGTAAAGCCCAGGTTTCGTCGGCCATTCAGCGCAGTTGCTCTCCTTTTCATATGACGACACTGCGCCGTGGTAACTCCCACCTCTCCCCATGACGCAACCCGGCAAATCCTCATTGTCTTTCTTCCCGTAATGTTGCCACGGATGGAAGCCACCGACCGGCTGATCATCGTGGTCATACCGGACTGCGTGTCCTGGTGGTTCGTCTGCGGACTTGGACAGGTCTTCATACGCGCCTGAAGATTTTGTAGCATAAGGTAAACGCTTATCACCTGTCTAGCAACACCTGTCTAGCATCACAGTCCGATGGTAAAAGCCTATGATACATAGATTTTCGAAAAACTGTTGAGAACAGCATATGCACTCGATCGTTGAATGTCAAATTAGAAGCAAACAGTTTTTTAAAATACCAAACAACTATCGAATTATCATACGAAAATGTCACAACTCACATTAAAACATAAACTTCATCAGCATAGAAAAAATCATTATCAGTCACGCATTGTACATTATATGTAGAAGTAGAATCATACCAGTGGTTTATTCCATTGAAAGAAAAGTCAATTTACCAATATACGATTTTCTTGTTCCCAGCAAAAGTTTCAAGATATGTTCATGAGTCTGTTTGTTCTTGTCTGCAGCAAGAGACCAATTCCGAGCAGCACAAAATAGCTGCGCATCTCCGAACGATCTCCGCTCTTTGAAAACCTTTTGTTAATTTTAACAAATAACATTTTCATAATTGACTTTTAAATTTTCATAAATTTTATTCAATGATGCTGCAAATTGCGCTTGTACAACAAATTAAATTTACATAAAAACTTCATTTTAACAAGCAATCTTATTAAACGAGGGTAAGTTTGAAAAAGTAAGGTATCGTTGTACAAAAAGCTACGCTCTAACTTCAGTTTTTTATTTTTTTATTATTAACGTTTCTGATCATCACAACGCAAACGAATACTGCCGGACATAGTACAAGTCCAGAAATAGGCAAAAGCAACAAAGCGCGAACGTCAAAACGTGCTTGCGACCGAAACAATATAACTTGGACTTTGCAAAGAACAAGCTTTGCGAAGTAACTTGCTGGTTGGCATGTCAAATGAAGTGCCTTGTAATAGTCTGGGAGCCAAACGCCATTTTTTCCCTTAACCTTGCATTGCGGTATTAAGTTTTTTTTACTGTTGATTTTGGTAGCCAAGGGTCTCTATTTTCAGAAACTGCTTGATGACATGTTGTCACCTTTGGGCAATTTGAGAAATTCAAGATGGCGTCCAAGATGGCCGCCATTACCTATAAATGACCATAACTCCCTATCCATTCACCTTAGGAAGGTGATTTTTGTCTCTATACCTAGGTTGTAGGGGTCAAGCTATCCATTAGAACTAATTATTATCTTAATATCGTATTACATAATGGTAATTTCCAAGATGGCGTCCAAGATGGCCGCCATTACCTATAAATGACCATAACTCCCTATCCACTCACCTTAGGAAGGTGATTTTTGTCTCTATACCTAGGTTGTAGGGGTCAAGCTATCCATTAGAACTAATTATTATCTTAATATCGTATTACATAATGGTAATTTCCAAGATAGCGTCCAAGATGGCCGCCATTACCTATAAATGGCCACAACTCCCTATCGATTCATCTTAGGAAGGTGATTTTTGTCTCTATACTTAAGTTGTAGGGGTCAAGCTATCCATTAGAACGAAGTATTATCTTAATATCGTATTACATAATGGTAATTAATTTCCAAGATGGCGTCCAAGATGGCCGTAGTAACACTAAATTATCTTACATAGTATTCTATGATGTCAGGTTATAGCAACCCGATTATAGCAGGCACAAAATATTGTGCATTTCATGTTAGCAGAGTTGCAACTACAAGCACGTGAACTGCATGGAGTAGTACTGTGGCATCCATATTTCATTAGACGTCGTACCATCTCTGGAGCTAGTTCGACTTCATCAGGTAGGGTAACTGGTTGAAGGGACTTGTTTTGGTCATCCTTTACCCAACCATATTTCGTTTGATCTATCGAAGTGTTTTGAATGCAGTAGCCTTCCCAATTATGAAATAGGAGGCGACGATGTCACAGCCAGAAAGTGCATGTGCCGTGAGTAGTCATTTGACTACCTGACAATGCTTCTGTACAGTTTTTTTCCTATATCAAGCACCGCGCTTCCTTTGATTGGGGACTCCATCAATACAACATTCTTGAGATTTGCCATGTGATGATAATGCAGCAACAGTACAAAGACGTCAGTGTCATCGGCAACGACGGTGATTTTGCTTTCAGCATTTTGCGCTGCACCACCCAAGACCTGTTGAACAATGACGTTATCCGCTTCTTCGTGTGAAGTTAACAGATCTGCCGTGAGATGACAACTCCACCTTCACTGATTTTGATTGGCACCGGATCTGCTCCTGTTACCACTAACTTATGATGTTGTGTGTTGTCCTCATGAAACTTCTTATCCTGGACAAAATCATCAACTATCAGTTGCTTCTTGTTTTTGGAAGAGGTTAGTAGAACCTTCTGCGCTGCCAGCAACTCTATCAGACACCTCAACTTGGAGAATTTTCTTTAAGGTAGATTTAGATTTCACAACCCTCATATCTCCAGTATCATCAAACATGGATGTTAAAACTGACGCAAGTTCATGACCAAGCACAACCTTGTCCCGCCCAATAACCTGCAGGCAAATCACCCTTGCGTAAATCTGGTTTGGGACAATTAAACGACGTGTGAGACTATCACTCCCGAATTCTTTGTATGCTTCATGCAACTCAACTGAATTCAGGATGCCGGACGAGTCTTTGATCATTACAACAAGTGATTCAAAGACACGATCAATGTTAGTTTGGCTATCAGACTTGGTTGCAGCTGAAGCCACATTTTTTCTGACAAGAAGCTATTTCGGCAATCCACATGATACCTTGCATCAGCTGCGTGAAGGTCGCTTACAGTGCTATCTACCCTTTGTCGCACAACTTCTGATAGCTCATCTTGACGCCGTTCGCAGGCTTCACGTATAGTTTGCTTGAGTGACTTCTTGCCACCTGCGCTGCCTATTTCCCGACATGAATATGCTGGTCGCCAACGTTTTGGGTGTTTCGGAAATTTTTCAAGCACACAAGTTTCACCACAAAACACACAATGTACTTTGAAGATAAACCCTGGTAGTGATGACCGTCTCCTGGTCTTAGGCGGAATGTAAAACGAGTAACTTTCTGGATTCTTCCTTTTATGCCTTTGAACCTGGAGGCTTGAAGTGTATGTTAAAGCACAGTTTCTGTGACATTTAACTGTGCATTCAGGATTTTCACTAACTTTTTCTTCAAGAAGTTCATGATACCTGTCCCCATAGATTTTGCTATGCTTGATAAAGTTTTGAATACTGACAGGACCAGTGTCTTTCAACGGTTCAGCCTTATTCTCACATCCAAATTTGAACACGAAAAAGCATTGTTCTCCATTCATGTTTCACTATTGGTGATCGTCATACTATATTATAGGCTACGGGCAGCAGGGCTTGATTAAGGCTGACGGGGCCCCGAGGCACAGCTAAGTTTAGGGGCCCCTATTGGCAATCGCTTTCAATGCAGAGCAGGAGTGCTCAACTGTTACTGCAAAATCGTTACACAATTTGAAATTGTTACTCAAAAATAACAACTGTGGACACACTGGCACAAAAACTTTCACTACCTACGCATACGGTACTAATGTAAAAAAAATGGGGTCCCTAAAACCAGGGGGCCTGAAGCCTGTGCCTCATGTGCATCATGGTTAATCGGTCCCTGACGGGCAGCACCTAAAAAGACAATAGTGAATTATTAGTGCCCGTCTACTACAATATGATATTTACATGGGATTTAGGCTACAGGGAGTTATGATATGCTCATTTATAGGTAATGGCGGCCATCTTGGACGCCATCTTGGAAATTACCATTATGTATGTAATACGATATTAAGATAATTCTTAGTTCTAATGGATAGCTTGACCCCTACAACCTAGGTATAAAGACAAAAATCACCTTCCTAAGGTGAATGGATAGGAAATTATGGTCATTTATAGGTAATGGCGGCCATCTTGGAAATTACCATTATGTAATACGATATTAAGATAATACTTCGTTTTATGGATAGCTTGACCCCTATAACTTAAGCATAGAGACAAAAATCACCTTCCTAAGGTAAATGAATAGGGAGTTATGGCCATTTTTTGGTAATGGCGGCCATCTTGGACGCCATCTTGAAAATTACCATTATGTAATACGATATTAAGATAATAATTAGTTCTAATGGATAGCTTGACCCCTACAACCTAGGTATAGAGACAAAAATCACCTTCCTAAGGTGAATGGATAGGGAGTTATGGTCATTTATAGATAATGGCGGCCATCTTGGACGCCATCTTGAATTTCTCAAATTGCCCAAAGGTGACAACATGTCATCAAGCAGTTTCTGAAAGTAGAGACCCTTGGCTACCAAAATCAACAGTAAAAAAAACTTAATACAACAATACAGGGTCAACCATCCCCGCTCCCGGACTATAAGTGCTTGGTCAGTGGTCACCAGTTGGAAACCCTGTTAGAAGTCTACTTTGTTTGATTACTTCATACACTGTGTCCATCCCCAGACAGCAAAATCCGTCATTTTTGCATTGATTCAACGTCTGCAGACGTTAAATCAATGTAAAAATGACGGATCTTGCTGTCTGGGTGACGCTATCCAACAACAGTTTGCGTTGAAAGCAGGGTTCTTATTCAAAGCAATTACCCTGAAACAGTTGATGTCTTGCTCGTTGTGATCGGATTCCATCACAGAAAAGCCGGGAGGACAAGGCTCAAAACAAGGCTGCGTGTTGCACGGAATCGCCTTGTATCGTTTCCCGTCGTTGCAATCCATCTTGCCATGCCTGGCGCACTCACGAAGTATTTGCTTCGTTCCGTTGCCGCATGACTTGGAGCATGTGGAGCGGGGGATGTATGGCCATGGTACCGCTTTTTGTCGTGAAAGTACCCACAATCGAAAACAATGAATAAAGCAACAACGTTTAAAATACAAATTACAATCGCAAATTTTAGGTTATGTGTTAAAATAGACAAAGTGAAATAATTACATTTTCTGAACTAAAATGAACCAAAGATCGAGATTCTAGTCAGATATTGAGCCTGTACGAATTGCAACGATGAAACTCGAAGCTTTTGTTTAGTAGGTTTGAAATTCAAAAGATAAGTATTCTTGGCGTTCGATTTCACAGAGTAAAACCATATTGGAAGTGTGTCGTTATATTCCAGAGATTTCTAAAAGCACGACATGCAAAATCGCCTGTTGAGAGTAGGGTGCGATAAACAAAGTGCTACAAAACGTTCTTTCACACCGCAAATATTATTAATATAATTCATCAACTCGCGCTGTAAGAAGCATAAATTCAAAAATTAAGCTAATTAAACCGTGCGAACGCTGATCTACCTCTGCCTGAGCAAATTGCTTTTCTGTCTGTTTCAAGCATATTGAAGTCGGTTGTATCTTCACTGATTCGATCCGTCATGTTCAAATGCTGGCCTGGGCCTTTTTTACTGAGACTCAAATATCGAATCCTTCGGTATCCTTCAGGCAAGACCGACCGAGGAAAAGTGACACGAATCCGGTAGGAATATGGTTCACCTGAAATATTATTTGGCAAAGTCATGACCGTGATGGCTTATCCCAGACGAGAAAATCAGTCGTTTTTTACATTGATTCAACGTCTGCAGAAATCTTTGTTGACATTGAAATGCGCAAGGTGGTTGTCGTCGTCGTCGTGTGAGCGTCTGGGGCCGAAGGTCTATCCTTTTACCACCCCAGATTCACGATGTTCCCAAACTACACTGGAAGGCTACTAGAGAGCAGCCAGTCTTTGGTTTCATCATCCATGACACGCAAACCTTCCACTCCGTTAGGTGGCTTGAAGATGGAGCAGTCATTGATGATGTGGTCTGCGGTCTGTTCCTCGGCACCACATTCACAGGAGGAGGAAGAGGCCATTCCCCATTGGTGCATGGTTGAGCGGAAAAGCCCGACGCCCGTACGGAGACGGTTGAGGCGCACCCATGCCTGTCTTGGTAGTGTTAGACCGATGGGGCGTGTGTCGGCGTCGGGGATGAACGAATAGAGTCTGGTGGCGGTTGACTTCCATTCAGAACTCCATTTATGGTCTGCCCAAGCAGCCGCAGAGATGTCTTGTACATCAGCTTCGTTGATCAGAAGCCGAGCGGCTGGCACGAATGGGTGTCTTGATTTCAGTCGACGGGGTGCTCGTTTGGGAGAGCAGAGATCTTGTGGTGGAGAAGGTGGTTAGGCTCCAGTACCCGTCGACCGAGGGACAGAGTGGCTTCTTCGCGACGAAGCTCAGCGGGTTGGATGCCAGCGAGAATGGGGAGATTGTCCAATGGTGTGGGACGCAGGAATCCGGTCACTGTGCGCAGGGCGCTGTTTATGGCAGTGTCGATGTTATGGCAGTGAGCACTGCGGCACCAAACAGGTGCACAGTACTCTGCTGAAGAGTAGACAAGGGCTAAGGCTGCTATACGCAAAGTGTCGGCCCTCGCCCCCCAGCTAGAGCCTGCCAGGCGCTTGAGTAGCGCAGCGCGGGATGTGAGTTTCTTGCGCAGTGACAGTGCAAGGTGGTAAAATCTATAAACAGAATTAATATTTTTTTATTTTTATATCCATCATATGAAAATTTGAATAAAAAGATTTTAGTAAATTGTTTGGCTATCGCAGAGTTAATAATAGCATGGTGTATTTTGTTTTATTTCATAATAGTCTTATTTTCATTTTTGTTTCGCGAAACAAACATGGTTTTATTTCAGGGCTTTACAACAATAGCTAAGGTGTTTCATTTCCATCCGCTTTCACTTTGCATCAAACAGTATTTACGATGTGACCTTACTGTTGCCCGGACTTATCCTTACTTTTACATGCAAGAACTCAATCAGTAACACTTCTGAAGTCTTCGAAATGATACAATGGCGAAGACATGCAAGTTCATCACTGAACTGATCGAAAATGACATCTCACAAGACAGGGTGTTTCAAAAGCGTTAAAATAGCGTATAGTCGCCTAAGAAAAGCGGCCATGACCAGAGAACCGGTCGTTCTTTTCCCAATAGTGCTGCAGATACAACGAAAATTCCACTTTCCCGTTCCTAAGTAGTAGTAGTAGTCCAGTTTTAATCCGGTGATGTCCCCGTTACCGAGGGTGGCCGGATTCACCTCCAAGTGCCCCAATCGTCTTCACACCCTGCCTCCACATCGATCTGTCTAGCGCGTCCTCTCTTGTCAAGCCCACCTTGCTACTTTCTTCCTCAACTTGCTTTTTCCACGTTTTCTTTGGTCTTCCTTGTTTTCTACGACCCTCCACTCGCAACTCCAGCGCTCTTCTCAAAACATCATCTTCATCCCTTCTCAAAAGATGCCCATACCACCTCACTCCATTCGCTTTCGCCAACTTATCAACACTCTCATTCAACCCAAGCAAGCTCAGAAGTTCTTGGGTATTCCTTTTGTCCATCAGCTTTACACCACACATTGCTCTCAGCATCGCTCTCTCAGTTCTTCTTAAAATCGCCAATTCGTTTTCCCGTAAGCACCATGTCTCACTTCCGTACAGCATTGCAGATCTCACACAACTAGTATAAATTCTTCCTCTCATTTTCAACGGAAATCTTCTACCACATAACAACTCTCGACACTCTCTAAATTTCACCCAACCAAACCTTACTCTCGCAGTCACTGCCGCTTCACAACCACCACTGGCATTCAATCTATCTCCTAGATAGCAAAAGGCATTTACTGATTCAACCTCGTCATTCAGCTTTTCAACAGGACCAATCATTCCTTCCTCAATCTTCTTGCATCTTTCACATTCAAAACCATCTCCAGATCTGCATGTCACTCTCTTCATCTTTGCACATCTTCCATGCACCCATTTCTTGCATTTCGTACATGTAACAGAATTTGCCATCACTCTTCTTCCGCAGACGCCACATGGGTCAATTTTGCTCATTGTGATTTCCCCTTCCGTTCCGCTTATTACGACCTTTGTCTTTTTGATGTTCACACGCATACCTTTACATTCAAACGATTCCTTCCACTTCTCAAATTTCCCTCTCAGACCTTCCATTGTGTCACTCAATAAAACCAAATCATCGGCGTACAGTATTTCCATTAATGAATCTTCTACAATGGCAAAGATTAGAGGAGAGAGGACAGAACCCTGGTGTACACCGACATTCACAGAAAACTCGTCTGAGAGGGCAGATCCAACGCGAACTCTCGTCCTTGCACCGTCGTAAAGACCCATTACGGCTTGCACGAGAGCTTTGCAATAAATATTGTTCCTTTGCAATAAATATTCAATCCACCAGCACAACAATCAATCGCTAAGAAAACAAGTAAAATTAAAAGAATAAATTTGCAAAAAATTGATGATGTTTAAAAGGAGTCAAGCACTTACAATCCCAAAGCTGAAATCTGTTTCGGTAAGAAAAATCACATGACGTCATTAGAACTTTCAACGTAACCCTGCCCGATGGTCTTGTCACGTTCAGGGTGAGACACAGTCCTGAGTGTTCGTTACGTAGTAATCCACGTAATCGTATCCGTCGACCAATCATGTAGCGCCACCAGTACCGCTTCAACTCCGGACTCTGCTGCCCAGGACATCTGGTGAACGCCCTGAACAACAAGGAGTAGCTAACTTTTCGCAATCTCTACAAATCAGCATCTACAGTAATTTTTTTTATACAGCTACGATTACTAATCCAGCATATAGCTTATCATTCTATTCCAGACAGCAAAATCTGACATTTTTACATGTAAAAATTTTTACAAGTAAATTTACATGTAATGCAAAAATGACGGATTTTGCTATCTGGATATGTACAAACCATGGAATGGCAGTGCTTCCCAGCCCTGAGGGATCATTTTCATATCTGACATCCACGCATTTGTGTGTGGCCCAGTTTTGTATCACAAACGTCCCGTCGAAGCGAAAGCCAAGAGGGCAACTTCCGGGCTCGTCGCTTTGATCTGTGCACTCGTAATAGCCGTTGCACACCTGTGGTGGAATCGTGCAACGAATTATCGAAATTGCACCATGATAGGAACCGAAAAAGCCTGTTATTGACAAGAAATTATTATAACATCATTCCATCTATGTCTATTGTCTAAATGTATCAATCAATTTTATTTCGGCATAGCTCCACATTCATTTCAATTTACAATAGCAGAAAATGTAACATATTATGGCAACGTAACAATGCATGCCGTGAAAGCCAAATACTTGTTGTTATCGGAACTACGTGACATTATTCATAAAACTCAGTAGCCTACCATTCGCTTTTAAAGCTATTCTCCCAAAGTTTGTAACTGCTTAGTTTCCAAACTTACCTTCTATTTGATACAACAAGCTAAGTTTAATATTTCTCATTTTATAAAAAAAAATTAACGTTATTTATCGTGTAAGCAAAAGGCAGCAACGATTTTTTTAACACAAGCAGCTATTTACTTGGGTATCTTTGATGCAGTGGTTATAAGTTTCGCATGCGAATCCGTTTGCCCCACATTTAAATTCCTTGTTATCCTTTTCCAATCCAAAGCCTTCGTCATTGTAAGCTCTCGGTTTGATTGTAAATATTTTTTTCCGTTCTTCTAGGTCGCTGGAGATTCTACCTGACTTCTTTATTCTGCAAAATTATGTAAAAGTCCAAACAGCATGGTTGCCTACACGTTGCAAAGGATGTTGTTTTCCTGCTCGCAAAGTTTGTCATTTTTATGTTGGTTCAACATCTGCAGACATTGAATCGACAATCAATCGATTTATAAAGGACAAATTTTGTCTGCAGGGAAGCTTTCAAACAAAAGCTTGCGGATTTTTAAATTGCGCTTTCTGCTTACTCGGATGGCGTACATCTTGATGTTGGACATTCTTCCACATCAATCTTGGTGGTGCCACAGTTGATGCATGACTTGATCCTCATCCGTTTTCCTCCAGAACAATCGCGTGTACAAGAGCTCCATGCTGACCAGTCGCTCCAACTGAATCAGGTTTCAAAAATGCAATTGACAAAACGCATTAAATGCAGCAAATGCCGAGACAAATGCTACGCAAACGGCATGAATCTTGACGAAAAAATAAAGAAATTCAGTTTTACTGTAAATACTCAACATCAATTGACCTTTCCGCGTACGCACAGAATCCGCATGTATGTCTGCACTCATCAACTACTGACTGCCTGATGCAATGCCCCATCGCTCTGCTTAAGCTGCAATATCCTTGTTTTTGTGATATGTCTCCACATAATGAGTGGACTGTTGACCGTCGCTGCCTTCGAACAATCTTGCTGTCTGGAAAACTGGCTGAAGGCATCGCTAAACTATCGAAGCTTCTCCCTGGCGGACCAACTTCTCGCTTTCTTCGTTTTTCTCCAGCTTGCAACAAAAAGACAGTTCAGTGGATAAATAGTAGACGCGTATTGTTTTGATATACATTATGCATAGAAGAACTAATATTTTCAAGTAAACTACAAAAAAATAAAAAATATTTTAATGAAATTAAAAAAAAATATGCATCAACCTGCTCATAATCTTTTAAAAAGAAAGGTCTGAAAAAATGAACTTTTAATAACCTCTTCGATCCTCATGCGGCTCTTCACCGATTCCGTCCACGCAGGGAAGATAATGCAAATAGACTATAAGGTGACAGGCTGTCGCGAAAAATAGTTAAAAGCCTGTCTGATTGGAAACAACCAAAAGTCACCGGGTTGAACAGTTTTTAATTGAAACATAATGTGAGGAAAGAGGAATAGCAGAAAGAGATAAGAACCAAAAGTTAGACTGCCTTAAAGGACTGATGATGAAGTAGACATTGCACCGTAGGCTAACCACACATCGGCAACTAAAACCCCACATGAGGATCCAAAACCCCAACACTGCGCACTAGTGCCCTAGCGTTTGTGTACAGTGCTGCCGAATATACTTCTCCAGTCTGGTGCCGCAGCACACACGCGGGAAAAGTAGATATCGCCCTTAACGACACCATGCGCATAATCACTGAATGCCTGCGTCCAACTCCCACAGACTTACTACCAGTGCTTTCAGGCATCGCCCCACCAAAACTACGCAGAGAGAATTCCACCGTACGGCTCGCATTAAAGGCAGAGGTCAATGATCGCCATCTCCTCCACAATGTAGTCCTTGACGCACAACAGCTCACACGTCAACGCCAGCTTTCCAGGCACCCTTTTTCTCGATACGTTGTGGCGCTTCATGAAGGTCACTTGACCTGATGAAGTCATGGAGAGACCGCTGGGAAACCATGTCACGGCCCAACCAGTTCCAAGTCACACCAGACACTACGGTACCACTTAGCTCTGGCCTGCCAAGAAAAGAATGGGTGACTCTGAATCGCCTTCGTACTGGTGTTGGTCGCTTCAAGCACAATATGTTTACCTGGGGATTGTGTGACTCACCAGCCTGTGTTTGTGGTGACTGTCAAACAGCACAGCACATCATTAATCACTGTCCAGTGTTTTGACCTGCAGAACATGTGGATCTCATAGACCCTGATATGAAGACATTACTCTGGTTACAACAATTGGGAGATGTTGCCTGAATTGCTGCTTCATAAGCAAGAAGAAGAAGGCAACTAAAAAACAATAACCTCACAAGATAACTTTATTAAATGACATGTGAGATACCAGATACCTTCATGACTTCCTTCATTCGACGGAACATGAATTTCCGCAGAAAATTCCTTTGTGCACTCGTCAGGGCTAACACATCTAAAAGGAATATACGATGCACTTGGTATTTATCAATACGTTACTTGTGCATACATAATTACAAAGCATATCTTCTCAACTTAACAAAACCCGTCTTTTTTTTTATATTGCTTGATAGTGGGAATGTTTGTCGTTGAACTGAGAAAGCTTGTTTTGAGAGTTTAATCCTGGCAGTTTGGTATATCTGTGGAGGTCTTGAAACCACTGACGCACTCTCGGACACTGAGGTTGAAAGGTGGATTTTTCGTGATGTCTATACATTTTTTAATCCACTAAGTACCGCTAAATGAAAAACATTCCTTGAAATGCCTTGCTCACGCGAACACTTCGAGAGTCAAACCAGCTCAACTTAATATTAAAGTTTCTGTCTTCATAAAGTCAGGCGCTTAACCGAGCTATCATTTAACCGTTAAATTTTAATCGTTTAAATTTTAACGTCTTCAGTTTGAGTTGATGAATGACATTATAGAAAGACCAAGGTTCGGTGAAAGCTTTTCACTGAAAAGCATGATTTCTGCTTTGACATATTTCGTCAATTACTAACAGTGATCAATTGATCATATAATTCGAAAACGACTTTTGTGTCACAGTTTATCAAAATGAGGTCTCATAAAACTAACAACAATAGGGAATTGACAAAAAAAAAACACGCTCCGTCGTTTTTTTCACAAACTCGACCCTTTTCTATTAATTTCCTTCTTGTTTCAAAAAACTGTCAGTTCAAAAGAGTATGATTTCGAAATAGTTTTGTGGCACCATTAGCAACATCTATTAATCTATTTTATTATCACTTATTACCTGCTGTAGTGCTGTGTGTTATTACAGTACTTGATTCGGCAATAAAACTCGTCTCGTGCTAAACCAAGGGATTCAAACACGCGGCTGGCGAGGACGTTTTGGTGCGACCCGCGATGCACTTTTGAACTTTCAAATAATTTACAATTAAAATTCACTCTTATTCACTTAACAAGATAAAATTCTCTCTAAAATTGCTCAAAAAATCTGAAAATGCTCATCAAACTTCATAAGACTTTTAAGCGCTACTGTCGCGTCACTTTATTGCATGCGAGAAACCAACATTGTTACATCACAATGCCTATTCCTTCTTGTGCCGCTATCGCAATAGCAACTTCGGCAGCCTATTTGCGGCAGTCAGTTCTTCAAGGTTTCCGTTTTTTCAAGTTTTTTTAGAATCGGTTGCAAAATTTTTGCTTTCCAGATTCAAGTCGTTTTTTTTTGCATTTTTTTCGTCGTTTTGTCAGTGTTTTTCTATCTCTTTGTTCTTACTACTATTTCTTTTTTGCGGTCGTACATTCTCGGTGTTACGTTTACGATCTTACTGTGCTATTCTGTTTATTGAAAGGTGGTGAACTGAACAAAAGAATTAACACAGTAAGAAGAGCACAATAAAAATAACAAGGTTAGAGCCTTCCAAAAAAAAAAACAGCCTGCCACACACGTGGCGGCCGAAGCGGTGTGATTTTTGAGTGGCGATGCACCCTGGGGGAGGGGTGGTCCACCAACTTAGGTCGCGGGGGCCAGACTGGGAAGTCGAGGTACTTGAAGAAGGAGAGTGTTAATCGAAAACTCTGTATGAACTGTCCGCAAAATTTAAAATGACAGAACGAGCCAGAGACAGGCTTAACCTTCCAAAATGCAAAATGGTATTGCGGCTTTGGAAGGTTAAGCCTGTCTCTGGCTCGTTCTGTCACTTTACAAGTATTCATTTGGCCCTTAGAGCGATTTGAGTTTGAGACTCCTGTACTAAACGATAAAATCCCTGGCATCCTACCTGTCCATTTGCCAGATAGGCTTGGAGGAGGGACATTTGCAATAGTTGTGACAAGATGGCTGAAAAATCTCAGTTATAGTTTGTACCATTTGGCAAGAAACAGTAAACACTGTTGAACAATAAATTTCATCATATTCCATTTCATTGAGACAATCTGCAATAAAAATTGAACTGTTTCTGTTGTGCATTAATGTAAGTTAGAGAGATTTTTGAAAAACCAAGACACGGCATTTATTATAATGCAAGAAATTAAACTAGAAATTGTGAACGTTTTCAGCTATACAGTAAGAAGATACGACACATGACATGACGATTTAATTGCACGAAAACAAAACGATTTCAATTATATGTCGTGCGGATATGATGCACCTACGGCAAACAACTGTCTATTCAGACGAGGAATATAGGATTTTACAAGCAAAGCCAAATCCTGCAATGCCCGGTCAATAAGCAGTTGCTTGTCGAAAACGCTTGCAATTTCTAGTTTGTCTTTAAAAATAGTATGTTCTTTTATATTCTTGATGTTAAACTCCGTATCATTATTGAACTTAAGCAGATAAAACCGAGCGCGGTTATCTCTTCACCAAAATTGTGTTACAAACTTCGTAAATAGACCTACATTTTGAAAATATCCATGCAAATGCATGCATGTGTAATTGTGTAGGCTACTAAATCAAACTTTAAACAGTGTAATATCGGACATTCCAATGACATTACTCTTTCATGAAAAGTTTTTTATTGAGATTAACCACGTTGAATGAACAAATTCAAACAATGTAGGTTGTGGGACCTATACAAAAAAGCATTTGCTATATCAGCGTGTGCAGTACAGACTTGCCATTTTCTCATAACAATACTCACACATTAATTTGATTAAAGCGAAAAACCCCTGGTTGACATCCTGTCTGTCGGGAACAAAACGAACTGTTAGTTCTCTTTGAAACAAAATAGGTGACTTTATTGGAGAAAATCCACAAAACCGTGCAGTAACAAAATTGCTTGAATGATGTTTTTCTTTCGGGATGTACTCCAAAGTCAGTCCGTTTGTGAATGTGTTATTTTCCCTTGCAAAACCACAGTGAACGCTGCAATGTTAAACAATGAAGCTAAACCATCAGGAAAACCACATGTGATCTGGTGTAATCCTTACTTGCAATGGTTTTCAAATTTGCAATTTTATATATTGTTGGTTAGGCTACAGGTAAAACCGTCAACCATACCATATAAATCTGGCTAGCAAATCTTGAGTTAATAACACAATTGATGATATTTAGTCATGCATCATTATGGAGATTTTGACTATTTTTCGAAAAACAATGAGAACCAATAGAATGTTAAAGTTTTATCACAACTGACATTCAACTTTGAGATTATTTTGGTTACTTGAGTGAGACCAAATACTTCAATAGATTAATAACATACTTTCTTATTGAACAACAAGCAACTTTGAATTTAGCTATGGTTTATAATGGACGGTGACTTTCCATGTATGTAAATTACAGTTATTCAAATTTTACATTATTACCTACCGACCACAAACATAATGATACATAGGCAGCAAAATCAATCATTTTTACATTAATTCAACGTCAACGTACGTTGAATTAATAGAAAAATGACCAATTTTGTTGTTTGGGAAGAAATAATTTGTAGAAATACTTCAGAGAAAGGAGAGATATTTCTCCAAAGACATCTTCATGTTCTTGGTCAAGGATTTTCACCAGGTAATAACAATCTAATGATTGGGAATGCAAAGAAGGAAACGAAGTAGGAAATAAATAAACACTGCTATTGGCAAGTCTGACGCTTGTATTGCATAAAATTGAAGGAAGGGAAAGGAATGAATCTGTAAAAAAGAAAAATATTTTAGTGGGTTTGCACAGGCTAGCCTACCGTTTTTCTTGAGAAATAAAAGTGTCTTTTTTGATGCTTCATTTTCTAGTGCTGTTGATAGTTGCATTTTTCCACAAAAAAATGCAGAGACTGTTCTTGGCCAAAGCAGCAATATTATGTCAATTATACATAACGCAGCAAGAATAGCAATGGACGTCACGTAGAACATGTTGGGAAAACAATCAACCAGTTCTAGTCAAAGACACAAAATAGAAGAGAGAGTATTTTCTGGCTATCAGCTGAGCACTCACTGGTACAGTGAGCACATCGCATTTTGCTGATCATATTTGTGTCGTTTCTTCATTAGCCATGTGACTACAATAATTCTAGAATGAGTTCAGCAATTGAATGTAACAAGAACAGCGATAAGTGGTTTTGCCTCATCAGCATTCCACTGACTCTGCGGCTCTGCCTAAAATTGCTGAGGAACTCAACATTAATACAGTAGTACACAGTAGTTGTGAATTAGGCTTGTAAATTTTCCGCAATCAATCAATGAATCATAAAAAAATACAGTAGAATAGAGTTGTTTATATATTATTTTGAAATAGCTCCTTAATCCCTCAATCATGGCCATTTTTCATGGCTATATATACACAGGCTATCACAAATGTCATGGTACAATTGGTACATAAATATTGTTATAGCCTATGAAACAAATCATTGTATTTACCAGAAACAGATTCAACATAAGCTAAAAATCCTCCTCCGAAATGCTCTTTGCTACTTTGACTAAATAAAATAGTTGACACATTACTGGATGAAAAAGTAATAGGTTGGATTTTCCATTCGGTGTCACATATTTCTGCTAAAAGGAAAAGCCTGTCTATTTCAGAGCCATCATACACAAAAATTCCATTACTGCATGGTTCAAACTCTGAATGGATCCGGGGATTAATGCTGTAATAAAAATAACAATTGTAGTTACACAACCTACCATGCAGTTAATATGACAAGACCACATTTAAAAAAACTGTTATTTCAACTTTATCTAAATAAATACTGCACAAGTTTATATGAAAAAAAAAAGAATTTTAATCAACATAAGTAAATTTAATGCATTACTTTTATGAAAAAAGCAATATAAAGTTGGTTAAGTTCAGAAGGCCGTAGTCCTATGGAGGGCTGATAAGCATTTCTCTCTAGAGCAGCTTTTCTCGCCTGATCGAGTCTACTTCTCCAATCAAGAACATTGTCTATCCACTTTGTTATTCTTCATCCAGGTTTAGCTTTTTTACAAACCTCTCCTTCGATAGTAGCTAAAACCAAACTATCTCCCCTTCTTTTGCAATGAATATATATAAATTGGTTATTATCATATCATATTGCAGTTGGTTAAAGCAGGAAAAAATTATAAACAACATACTCAACATAAATGAAGGTGTGCTTTAGAATAAACTTCGAAGAAGTTGTGAAACTCCACTTGTCAGAGATGTTTTGTGACAAGTTTTGTTGTTGTCGTGAAACTCCATAACTAGAACTTTGAAAAAACTTTCCTGTACCAGGCTGTCAAAACAAGATGTCATTTTATTATGTAATGAAAGTTAGCAACAAACAAATAGTACTTCACAAAAATGGCATCATAATCAATTTAATCACTCTGCAGCAATGGCGAGTGGTTAGCGTGTTGGGCTCACAGTCGAAAGCCTGCAATAATCCTGCATGTTCGACTCCAGCCACTCGCACTTGCTGTTGTTTCTCTGGGCAAGAAACTTTACGATAATTGCCTCTACCCAGTGATCAATTTCGAGTAATGGGTAGTACCAAATTTAAGTCATAAGTAAAGTAGACAACCGGAAACAGACATTGCCGTCGGCTGCAGCGTGGGTCAGGTGTACGTCGGAAGGCGTACACCGATGCATAGCGCTCAAGTCCGCTTTCCCGCAATGCAGGATAAAGATAAACAAACAAAAAAAAAAAAAAAATCTGTGCTGTTTTAAAACGTAAAAAACAATGCAGCTAACAAACATACACTAGAAGCTATATATAAACGCTAACTTTGTAAGAATTAAAAACACTTACTATTAGTCTAAATTTATAAAAATACTTTGTCACATTTTTAACATATTTATAGTAACAATAAATACTAATAATACCACAAAAATCGTTGCGGAGACTCATGGCAGCGACGCCTTACCCAGGCATGGCCGATGATGACTACAAAAAATGCTCAATGCCAAGCAAAAAAGGCAAGCAGAGCAAATTACATCAATTTAGTTGTAATAACTAAATATAGAAAATAATAACTATATTTGATAAATTTATAGTAACAAATATAACATTGGACCATAGGCTATCTAACAAAAACAAATGTTGGGCTGCACTAACCTAATAATATTAATCGTTTTATTTTACTTCTGCTTTAATAGCATAGGCCTACTGTACCATAAAGTGGTGTGATGGCAAATGGAACATACATAGGAAACCAACATTTAAGCAGCAATATTGCAATAATAATCGAAAAAAAAATCTATAACTTAGGCTATATATAGTGATTAGTGAAGACTGAAGAGCTATGTTAAATTAATGTAATTAAGGCAAATACACCAAACTAATGATTGTTTTACAGCATAACAATTGAATTAAAACCGCATTTGAAAAGTCTTTACCATTACAAATATATACTTTTGATATGGAAATACAGTACAAGATAAAATATTACCTTAAAAACTTAGACTACCGATACCAGTATATTACAATCATGGAATAGAATAGTTAAGAGCACCCTATGACTGTCAATTTAAACAAGTAGGCCTAGCCTAGGCCTATTTAGTTTATTAACTTACAGCAATATATTTCTGTTTAGGAAAAAGTTTGTTGTTGGCTTGAACCACAGTATTCAAATCTGAAAAAAATATTGATTGTCTGAATTATTTCTTTATTGCAAATTCATTAGCACAGCGTTAACTGACAACTGAATAGCTTTTTTTGGTTATGGATTTTACAATGAGGCAACCAAAGCAAATTAATCAAAACGCTATTTGAATACGACTACTATTCTCTTACTTACATGCAACGATATATAAGACAAAAAATAATTTGTAAATGGTATAAATCTTTGACAAAATAATGTTCTTCATCTAATGTCAATGATATTGAATTGATGCAACATAATAAAAAAGCACTGAAATATATATTTCATCAATTCCTGCAAAAAAATATTGCAAGATAAACAGTAGGTAGGCCTAAACCAGAATGCTTTCAAAACATGACAACTAATCATGTTTTCGTAAACTACAATGAACTAAAAAAGTGGCTAGTAGCCTACCCTACTTTCTAAAATCTTATCTTAAATATAACCCATGTTTTAACTGTGTACAGTATCGTAGCTTAAGAGAGGTCGTCAGACCACTCGGCATGTGAAAACTCAGCAAGTACATTTCAGTTATTGCCCAAGTCAGCAAATGAGATTTATTTGCTCAGTTCAGTCTTGCTTCGTCATTACTTGCTAAACTGAATTTGCTGACTTGTGACATACCAAGTTTCAGCTTGCACAGTTGTCACTTGCTCACTTTTATAATTTACGAACTTTTGCCACTTCCTGAAATGTTGATAGCTCAATTGTCAGTTGCTTAACTGCCAATTGATCAGTTCACAACTTTTGACTTGTAGGAGACTCCGAAACCATAATAATTTTTATATACAGTAGAACTCGGTTAATCCGGATTCGGTTAATCCGGATCTTCGCCTAATCCAGATAAAACTGGAAGTACAAATGATTTGTAATCTTTTTCTTGAGAAACAGCTTTGGATTATCCGGATTATTTAATCCGGATCTTTGCCTATTCCGGACAAAAGTTGCGCTTTCTCTATCGCTTTATCCGGATTTGCCCGATTTTTTGTAAGTTTTCCATAGAAACTCGTCTTCGGTAACTGTTTTCAAAAGTTTTGAGTGACTACAGATTATTCCGACACGCATGTCTGAAGATGTAACTTTTGCCAGTGTGTTCTTGCGTTAGACGCAGAGTCTACAAATACATTCATTTTACATGCATACTGCATTTCAAAAGAACTCTGTCACTGGGTCGCTAATGTGGTGATCGCGCGTCTCGGAATTGGCAGATGACCACACTAATGCGTTCAACTTCGGTGATTTTTACCGATACCCTTCTATCTAGATAACGTCAGGCTTGATAGAACCGTCATCGGTTAATCCGGACCTTCGCCTAATCCGGATGGAATCGCCGGTCAAATCGAATCCGGATTAACCGAGTTCTACTGTAATTTATTGATTATTGTTTCAAGGATTCTTGGTATAAACCATTGATGGTTGATTTGTTGCAGCTTTAACTATAGGCTAACCATTGACTGCTTTAAATCTATTCGTTCTTAGCATATTCTGCACCAGAATGGCAATTATAGGTGGCAAATCCATTTCCTCTTAGGCTAGTACTGGATTGGGTATTTTTGCGTCTCCCTTTATCTCAATTTTTTGGAATCTACTTATTGAGCTAGCTCAGCTCAACTGCAACCTTTATTAAGATGATAGCAACATCAGACTTAGCAACATTAAAGATAAAGAAACATTAAGCTCCAGTTAAAAACACGACAACAAATAAAAACTAGTTAACATGGCCTCAGCAAGTCCGACCACTCCCAATTGATCGGCACATGTCACAGGGCTGTGGCAGACGACAAAAAATCTTTTTTTTCTTTTTTGGCATCCATTAACCTGAGCGTTACTACGGTACTTCAGAAAATTCAGATTCAGAGGGAGAAAAGCAGTGAAGCATGAAATCAGTAGCCAGAAACTCCAGCGCATTTTATGCTACTGAAAGGGCCAATCGCATAGCAACCGCTACGTTTTTCTTTCGAAAATCTTTTGTAAAACCTTCACAGAAAATCAAACAGTCACCAACAACGACTCCACACAAGGCCACAAACATTATTCAAATCCCCTCACTGTAGTCAAAATGACTGCATGACAGTCTATCAATCATGCAGTCAGACGACAGCAAGGCGACCTCACTTAAATGATGGACCGATATCCAAATCCGGACCTTCTGAGTCAGAGTGTCAAAACTAGACCGCGTGTTGTAAGCGGAACGTGTTGTACGAGTAACAAGTTTTTTCTGTTGCCATAAAAAACGTAGTCACAAAAATTTATTTTGTTGGACCATGGCCACGGTTGGACCAGAGCTGTTGGACCAAGAATAAGCTCTCCACACACTCTAAGTAAAAACAAAATACTTCACAGTGTAGATTCTAACGATCTAAAGATTCTAACTACTGTAATAGATTCTAAAAAACAAAATAAATTGACAGATAACTAGATCCACCTCTCCCGTTTTTAACCAGCCTTTTTTTGTTCGTAAACACTCGTTTATGATCCCTGGTGTATGAGCGCGAAGCTGGCTTGTGGTTCACGTGTTTCATAAATGGCATTTGATTTATCTCTCACGCATTGTCAGAATCCCAAGTTTAGTGTTTTAGTGTTTTATGCTATAACAAGTGTAATCTTCGAAAAGAATAAGTTTCTATCCTGTATGACCAATGAACACCTCCACCCGATCACCACTGTTTTGTCTTTTAGAATTGTAGCCTACATACATGCTTCACCGAAGTCGATACTAAAACCCACGAGGCTTTGTTCATAAAATCCCCTGATAAAATCCTGCAATCGTCGCCTCAATGGGCAGTTGTTTGGCGCAGCCGCGTCCTATCTGCTAAATGTCTTTACGTAATTTTGCGTAATTTGCCTTGCGCTATTAAGTAGCCTACGGTATGTGATTTTGCCTCTCCTCTACCTTGTGTGGTGTGGTTACTGTCCGTTTAACAAGGCTTGTTACTCCAGTTGATTAATATTCAGTGCAAGTAGGCAGGACGGATTTAGCCTAAGCGCTGCCCTATAGGCAGATACGAAAAGTGCCGCCCCCAAAAAAATTTTTCGATGGTGCGCTACGATTTGTATTTTCAATTCCTTACAAAAAAGTTACTTGCACTGTTTATTTGAATACATCAATGAATGTCATTGTATAATGAACTAATTGTTTAAAATCGCTTCCGGCGGGTTTTTTCTCTTGCAAACAAATCAATAATTTCTTCAAAGTCTGTAGAAACAAGTAAAGATGAGTTAATCCTCAAAAATATGAGATCATTCATTGTTTACATACTTTAAGCATCAAGACAAGTAGGCTACACAAAATAGCCTGCAACTTTTCCATCAACCTCACATTGACTAAAAACATTTTTTCTAGGCTCCTTTAAATTTACTAACAGTGAAACAAACCGAACAAAGATTAATAAAAATTGCACAGACAAAGCCTAGTCCTCCATACTAAGCGAAACAGATAAATAAAAACCATAGACAGACAATCGATAACAACTTAATAACATTGAATTGCATAATTCAAAATTAATACAGAAATGAAATAGATACATAATTTCGAACGTTTTCGGCAAAACTTTCTGCCCTCTTCAGGAAAATATCTTAATTCATCTAAACAAAACAGTTATTCGTGAAATGTTAATAATAAATGACTGAAATTCAATAAAACTGCACTGACCTGCGTACAAGCAACAACTGACGAACAAACACAAAAGGTGGTAGCAATCTGTCATAATTATGCGGGAGTGTGGTCATGAGACGAGATAGTGAGCGGACAACATAACATAAAATAAACGTAAGCTAATACAAATTCAACAAAAAAGATGCCCCTCCAGCGAATAATTGTTTGTTGAGCCTGGGGTTGTGCTGCTTTATTTGGAGTGCCTCATGAATTTTAGTTTCAAACTCCGATTGACAGTTGCGAATTATTTTGAATGAATCTAATGTAAATTTGATGTTGGAACAAATACTGCAGTCATAAATGTGGTCTTTGATTGCACTGTGCTTATTGATGTCTGTTAAATTTAGGTGTTCCGTTGCTCTTGTTACCAAGTGTCTTGTGGACATACCTATGTATGTCATGTTCGTGTCGCACGAACAAGTGAATTTGTAGACAATGTTGGAACGAAGAGACTGCGGAACGGGAGATTTCAGCGAAAAATATCTACTGATTTTAAAGGTTTTGTACAGAGGAACAATGTCGATATCAAATTTACACTTAAAGAGTTTAGATAGTTTTTTAGCATATACGAGAGATTCCTTTCCTAGGAAAGGTATGGATATAGAGTTTTGGAAATTTATGACGTCAGTATTCGGTGAAGATACTGAATTGAAACGTTGTAGAACCTTATCAAAAAACTGCCCGGGATATCCATTCGCACATAACATGGATTTAATTTTGGCGATTTCATTCATGTAGTGGTATTTGTCTGAGCAGATAGAACGAGCACGATTAAGCAAACCTAACACCAACCCAAATTTCCATTTCATAGGACACACTGCGTTGAAATTTAATAATAATCCAGTGTTACTAGGTTTTCGCCAAACCCATGTGTCAAAAGTACTTTCGTTAATCTTTAGTTCAACATCCAAGAATGGTATAGTTTCTCTAGCTTTTTCCACTGTGAATTTTATGTTTTTATGTTGGGAATTTAGCACATTTAGAAAAGTTGAGCACGAATCTTCATCATCAAAAACAGCAAAAATATCATCTACATACCTAAGATAAAGTTTCGGATGGAAATCTTTAGACTCTTCAAGAACTTTTGTTTCAATATGTGCGAGGAAAAAATTAGCAATGGTAGGGCCTAATGGAGACCCCATTGCTACGCCATCGATTTGTTTGTATAAATTATTTTTGTACAAAAACATGCCTTGTGTGGCTAACGTGAGGAGTTTAATGAAAATTTCTTTCTTGATAGGTGGGTGATTAGGTTGGGAATCCGAAAAAATGTAATCAGCAATGATATTTATGGTTTCAACCAACGGTACATTTGTAAACAAAGAAGACACATCAAAACTCACCATCAATTGATTTTTTGTGGCACGGAAAGTTATTTACATTTTCTAAGAATTTGTTGGTAGAGTCGAGCATATATTTATTAGGAATATAAGGTTTAATCATCGAGTCCAAAAATTTTGCTAATCGGTATTCAGGTGTACCAATCATTGACACTACTGGCCTAACTGGGTTTCCATCTTTATGGACTTTTATAAGACCATACAGTTTTCCTGGGTTGTTGAAAACCAATCAAGCGTGAAGTACTCTAGGGGCGATGACTTGCCATACATAACTTTCCGCACTGTTTATAAATGTGTGTAATGTGATAACATATTTATTAACTCCTATATAAGAGTTAAACTGACTGGTAATACGTCAGTTTAACTCTTATATATACCTTTGTGGTCGTGGTCGTATACCTTTGTGGCAGAATTAGTGGTGCGATACTGACGAGCCCAGCCTCATGGGCGAAACACGGTGTCTATCGCTGTCAATTCTTGCTACAAATCGGCTGCCGAGAAACATATTGTTGATTGGATGGTCTGAATGGCTAGCGTGGAAGCTACACCGTTATGGTTAGCGAATCGCAACTGCTCGCTGTACTAGTGAGTGCTCAGCCTTGTGCTGATAGCCGGGAAGAACGCCCCTTTCTTCACAATGTCCTCTGCCCTAGCGCCTGCTGGTTATGTTGGCTCTTTTCTTTCCACAAAGATTGCATTGCCAGCAGTTCACCACATTGTCACCACTATACTGTAGTACAGGCACAGGATCTTTGAACAGTTTGGTTCAGTTTTCCTGCTTGTCGTCGAGTCATTGCATTCTTGTTAACGGCTTGTGGTCGCGTGTTAGGTAACTTGCAATCAATTTTAGATTTTCAGGCGTTTTCCTTCTGCGTTATCCATTTACAACTGCTTGAAAGTCGATATCAACCTGTATGCAGGACGCAGCTTAATAATCAGCCTATCTCTTTTCAAAGCCAGTTTTGTTTAGATTTTATCATGTTTGCATAAGGTATCAGGTAGACTAGTCAGCCTATTTCTAGTTATTCCTACTTGTTAGTTGGTTGAAGCAGCTGAAGGTGAGTTGTATAAAATGTATAACCTAGAAGAGCGTATGCCACTTGCCACAGTGCAGCACCATGTTACAAAAGATTTTCAATGCATTCCACCAATTTAAAAAAGTAAAAAGTACAGATATGCTTTACCTTTTTGAGGTTAATGCATATTCATTAAATATTGCCACTGGCGTCCTGTCAGTTCCGTTCGTCGTAGGCTCCCTCGGGAGCTATGCCCCGACGAGCTCTCGAGCTCTGACGGCCTTGGGCGTTCCTGCTCGTGGGGTAGCAAAGGTGGCTAGAAAAGTGGCTTCCCTCTCAATCGAAGGATCCTTCCGCGTCTGGAAAGCTTGGAACGCCGGGCTCACTTGTGGAGGGGCTACGTCATAGAAAAGACGACATCAGCGATCAGAAACTTATTCCCTAATAACGTTGCAGTAAGTATCCGAGCGCGCAAGACAGCAAACCGTTTAGACGTTATAACCTTATAACAATATTGGCTTAAAATTGATCACCTTATGTCATCACCTTATTTCTATAAACCTCCGCCATTTCTTTTATATGATACTCCAGTCTCTTCAAAAACAATCATTCTAAAGTAAAAAGGAAGGAAATAAAATACCTCATGTACATTGTGACTTGAGACTGGTTTAATAGCAATTAAGCAATTTCAATCATCACTAGATTCTCTATGTACTAATCAATCAATTGTTTCGAACTGTCATACGCTGCTTTCGCCTTGTAACGCTGTTCTTGCCCGCTCGGATCAACATCGCTCCGCTTTCAATTGATCAACACGATCCCCTGATCAACTCGATGCAGCCTCAAAACTTCTACCCCAATTTTCTATTTTTACCGGTAATGTAGCCTATCAGTGCCTCTGGTTTCGATCGCTAGCCTCCCCGACCTAGCTGGGCGAACCTGCCTCAACGTCTGGCCAGTGCACATCCGTGCTCGCCGAATGAAAGCTTACTGCTCGCCGAAAATATATATATATATTTTTTATTACAGTATATTGATTCATCGAGCCTCTGCTCCACATTTTTATTGAATACTCGTCTGCCACGAGAGCCAAATTATCCTTAAATGGTTCGACTCTCTTCCTCGTGGGAGACCCCAATTTTATCCGCTCTGCCTACTGGCAGACCGGGTATAAGAGTCAAAGTACCTGCGCGAGGACGCGTGAAGGAGACGTGGGCGCTGCCCGGAGGGCAATTACTGCCGGTTCCAGCGTCCACACGCGACGGGTCGCCCGGTCCGTCGCAGGGCTTCATTCTGGGCTATGCAGAAAGAGCCTGTCTCCCTGGCCCGCTCCGCCATTCTAAATTTGCGGACAGGCCATATAGTGTTTCGATCCACACTCTCCCTCCACAGGTACCTCGACTCCCCAGCCTGGCCCTCGCGACCTAAGCTGGTGGACTTAACCCTCCGGGTGCATCGTCACCCCATAAATCACGCCGCTCCCCGCCGCCGCGGGGTGTGGCAGGATTCCTAAAGTCTTCGACCTGGCTATGTTTGTTTGTACTCTCTCACCGTGTCAATCTTTTGTACCGTGAGCCACTGATGCGAATAAAACAGTTCAACACTAATGGTGCGATACTGACGAGCCCAGCCTCATGGGCGAAACACGATGTCTATCGCTGTCAATTCTTGCTACAAATCGGCTACCGAGAAACATCCTATATATCTGTTGTGAATTTTTATATTCACGTATAGTAGTATCAATTTAATATATTCGTATATTTTGCCGCCTCCAATAATTTGCCGCCCTAGGCAACTGCCTACTGCTAAATCCGGCCCTGCAAGTAGGCCATCGAGTGAAAATTTGTTTTCACTAGTAAAGACGCAAAAAAGGCTACAAACGCAGTAGCCTACCGTAATGCAGGAAAGAATTTAAAGTTTATCAGAATTGTAGACCACACCATTTTGCTTTCACACCAACACCGTAACACACTACCTGCAGTAGGCTACTTTCAAGCGCCATAGCTTATGCGCAGTTAGGCTACAGAGCCCATAAAAGGGACTTATCATTATGGTCTGTTTTTCATATAGAAGTAGCCTAACTTGAATAAAATATAACAGTTAGTTCCTTGTTTTTTATAGTTGATTCCACGTTTTTACAAAGCTTCTACTAACTCCTAAACAAGTTATTTATAAGTATTCGCAAGCAATTTAGGCTAGTGCTTGCTAGGAAGCAGCCAGTGTGATTGCTTTCTATGTCACGCTTCATTGCACAGAGCTGCTGGAAAGGTCTAACTAAGGCAACGGTAGATATATGTTTCGCCCATGAGGCTGGGCTCATGGGTAGTCAGGTAGGCTACAGCTGACGTCAGGAAGATCGCTCTTTCTTAACAAGCCTTAGGCCTAATAGACTATTCCTGGTAGTTTCGTATAGGTAGCCTACTTGGAGGCTGTTGACGCAAGGCCGATATCGAGATTGACAGAGTGAAGTTTTCAGTTTGTTGTAAAAATGTTGTTGCTGGAGAATTATTCTATCGACTAGGTGCCGCTAAATGGAGAGCAGTCCTTGTAGTGCGTTGGTCAAGTGCATAGGCCCCGAGAGCCAAACCTGCGCGTAACCACTGAGCTAAAGGGCTACTTATCCCACCGTGACATCCACTGTATCCAATTTAGTCTGTGACAAGTAAATATGAATATAACTTATATTTGGTTTGTTTTGGAAAAAAATCCAAGTAGGCAGCCTGCAATGAGAGGGTAAATTCTGTGCAATTTGACTTGGCCTCCTAAGTTTCAATTTAATACTGTAACCAGACCAGAGCCACTATATATATAGGCCTACTGTATAATAGTGGCTCTGCTGTAACGACACTTAACTTTCTCAACAATTTGGAGTAAGTTACATTTGTATGATTACGTAATACGCTGCACATATATTGCCAGTTTTTCAAAATGGTAAAAATGGCAGAAAATCTACAACAAGCACGAAAACTTCATCAAAAATAAAATATAAAATATTGCTTGTTAAAACATTTGCTAATTAAAATATTGCTTGTGCTGTACTTTTATGTTTGTAGATATTAACAGAAAACGCAACACTCCATAATCAACACGACACGTCGCAAAAGGGGATGAGAGCTTCATCAACACCATGAGGACATCATCATCTACCAGCTCTTCCATTCCATCACTCACCAGGACAAGAAACAATAACTTAAACTGGATCTCAAACCTCAATCGTCTTAGGCTACTGTGTGATGTGCAGTCTGACCATAGAAAGAGCTCAACACCTGCTCTTCTGGGCCACATCGAAACGGGCTTTTGCCTGAGAATGGGTTTCTTTTATGTCCGGTTTTCTTTCTCCATCCTATTATTATTAGCCTACTATGACTGCTCATCCACATCAATATTGGAACTGGCAAATTCAATCCACAACATTTTTCGTTAGATTGTCATTCATTACTAGGGCCTACATGTGTGCTTCTCTTTGTTTTTGTTTTATTTTTTGCTATTTGTTTTTTGTGTTTCGTGGCCGTGCTAACTACTGATAGCCTAAATCAGTGGTTCCCAACCTGGGGTCCGCGGACCCCTCAGGGGTCCGTGAGAAAGCATTTGGGGGTCCGTGATTACCTTGATGAATTTTGGAAAAAGAAAACGAAAAGCGATCTTTTTACTTTCATTTCTCTCTTCAAATGCAAATGTGTCAACCTCAAGCCCGCGAGAATAAACTCTACCGGTAGGCTGTACATTAAAATAAATCTATGCTGCTGCCTACAGTGTGTACATTGACCTTAAACTACATCTACCACAACGCATGTCGATTACAGTCAAATCAGGATTGGCTCGTCTATTACGTGATAGAAAGCATGCGGTGCAAGTGCAACCAAAGTTTACCTCATAGCGGCGGGAACGACACCACTGCTTGCAGTTGGAGACTATACCTCAGGGCTACTCAACTAATGTTAGAAAAGGTCCATTTTGACAAGTTGAACATTTCTGCGGTCCGGTGAATATTTCACATGCAACCATGAAAATTAAACAACCAGTACGAGCACCGAAACACTTTTCAGATAGTATGTAACACGACTTGGATTTTTGTCTGACACAAACAAAGAAATAAAAAAGAAAAACATGTATTGTGTTTCTTTGTAGCCTACTGTAGCTGTGTGGATCGCACATCAGAGAAGACGGCAAAGCCTTGGGGGGTCTGAGGGCGAAGCGCCCCATCTCCTTGGATAATCACAAAAATTGCTTTTCCCTAATGGAAATCTGTTTAAAGAGGCCCTAAAATGTTGCAATGAAGTTATTCTTTCAAAAGCCCGAGGCCCACCTTCAACACCCAGAAGGTCTGGATTCGGACCGCGGTCCGCCAGGTGAGTAGCCCTGCTATACGCTGTACTGGTAGGCCAGTACGCTAACTTTCTTATTTGAGCAACTGTTTAATCTGATATTTGTCTCAAGAGCCATAGCGGCAATGCAATATGACACAGTTCAGTAGTTGAGTAGCATAATTATTACAATAGTCAATTGTAATTAGCTTTCAGGCAAAGTTTAGGTAGGGGTCGGCAGAATTAATAATTTGTCTAAAGGGGTCCGTGACAACAAAAAGGTTGGGAACCACTGGCCTAAATAGTCTACTACATAATTTTTCATTCAGGCACGTTTTAAACCTTTCAAGGTTTTGCCACCTTTTCCTGTTCATTAACGTGCTGGTAGGTCTATATCGATTTTTGTAGTTAGTATCTTTTTCGTCCCGAACGCGTTAATGACGAAAAATAAAATGATTGATTGATTGATATTAAAGTTCGTCGCAACAGGAGTAGTTCTAAATTTGGCGCCAAATGTTTGTTGATCCATAAAGAAGTTCCCTTTAGCGGGATTGCAAAAGTCAGCTGTTTAACAGCGTTGCCAGAAAACGACTTAGGATACCAAATTTTAATCAGTTCAGCTAGTTTTTATTTCAAACCATCACAACAAAAAATAATGTACCTGTGCCAAACATAACAACAATTTTTTTTTAGAAATTTCTGACACTTCGGCTTCAACAGTTTAGCCTACCATGAAACCAGACAACTTTCTGGTGAAACTTTTTTTAACTGATATTAGAAATATTTTTTTTCGAAGGGATAATTTTTTTAAAGATTATCATGACTGTTTGTATAGAAAAACAGACGTTCTCAATTTGGTCTGGAAAGAATAGTGCTAGAATTTTTATCATGCACTTCTTTTGTATGTTGCTATAAGACTAAGGGCGGATTTAGCAGATGGGGGCCCGGGGCACTTTTAGATCGGGGGGCCTCGTGGGAAAAACCACCTCTACGTCTACAGCAGCAGCAATCCAGCACTGCACTACACAGCATTTTGCAGAAACTTCAAAGGCTGAAAGAAAAGAAAAAAACTGATAACACAAAATCACATTTTTCCACGTAAGGGGGCCCTTCAAAAGTCAAGGGGCCCGGGGCACCTGCACCCCTGGCCCCCCTAAATCCAGGCCTGATAAGACACCCCGCCTCAGTGATAAAGTGCCTTCAAAAACACGCAAAGCTGATAGGGCTGTGGGGTGCGCGCTTGAGTAACGCATTTCAGAACTGCTCTCCATTCAGTGGCACCTGGTGCATGGAATAATTCCCCTCCAACAGCACTTCAACAACAATCCGAAAACTTCACTTCGTCAATCGTTATCTGGCTCTGTGTCAAAAGCCTCTATGAGTATAGGCTACAAGTATGCGAAACTAGGCCTACTAAGAATAACCTATCAAAGGCTTCGTCAGTCCGAGGATAGATTCAAAACCAACCAATGACAAGTTCCCATTTTTTTTCGTTTTTAACACATTGATTATTTATTGTTTGTTTTGTTTTTCATATCTTTATCCTGCATTGCGGGAAAGCGGACTTGAGCGCTATGCATCGGTGAGTGGTGACCTTTCGACGTACACCTGACCCACGCTGCAGCCAACGGCAGTGTCTGTTTCCGGTTGTCTACTCTGCTTATGACTTAAATTTGGTACCGTACTACCCATTACTCGAAATCGATCACTGGGTAAAGGCAATTATCGTAAAGTTTTTGCCCAGAGAAACAACAGCAAGTGCGGGTGGCTGGAGTCGAACATGCAGGCTCTCGACTGCGAGCCCAACGCGCTAACCACTCGGCCACTGCTGCCACTGGTTGACCTTTCTTATGAACGGCGGTAGCCAAGAACCGTTGCACTTCCTCCATTTTTTTCTGTTTTTTGTAGTTTTTTATATGTTTTTAAATATGGGAGTATGGGGGTCATTAAACTACCCATTATGCATTTGAGCCACCGACGTGGCCAGACTGTCAGTGAGACTAACAAATTGAAATTTCTGCATTGTTTCTGAAATTATATTTTATCTCCATTGGACGTTTAGTTTCAAAACTCGTGGTATAACTTGTTTTCAAATATGTGTCTGATACGTCAATCAATCAAATCTATTTTAGCATAGCGTAACTGGACATTCATTTTAATGTACTAATAGCAAAAACTACGACATCCGTACCGTATTACTTTTATTCATATGGAAGCTGCACCATGAAGGCACCGAAAAAACCATTCGGTTATCTAAATCATGATGCTCCCACATCACACCGTAATAAAGCAGATGATTTACTCTTCTATATTCATTGATTACAAAATTCGAGTATGATGCATTTCTAAGAACGTAAACTTTCTATATTCAGGCAAAATTTGTTTTAATATCTGGAAAAATTTCGAATACTGTTGGGTGACAAGCAACTTTCGACTGGCAACACTGAACATTGGCTCTTAATCCAATCCTTTTATCACCCGCTTTTTACTGAAACTAACGAACGAGTGTAGAATAGGTTTAGGCAGCAGGGTGCGATGTAAAAATGTCTCATCATATTTTTAAAGGTTTAAACATCAAGAGAGACAGTGCATTGTTGTTTGAGTCATTGAAACGCTGTATGCTTTTTGTTCAATGTTGTTATGTTTGTCCACCATTTTGCATTAAAAACACAGAATGTCAAAAATGTAACCAGTGAACCCCTTTCAGCTATATTTTCTCTTTCTGACATGAAGTTGTATAACTGATTTTATGGTCCAAATTGAAATGGAAAACTAACAATTTTCAATATTTTTGTTCTTTTAGCTGGTTATCATATTGCTACATGATCACAGCTTATTGTTTACTTCATACCAATCCCCAGAGGTGGGCAGTAGCGCGCTACTATTTTGGTAAAAGTAGAGGTAGCGGCGCTGCTTTTTAGTTGGAGTAGCGGCGCTATTTTTTTTCCGAAGTAGCAGTAGCGGGAAAGGCGCTACTTTTTTTCAGTCGCGCTACCGCTACTTTTTAATTCTAAGTAAAAAAATACTCATTATTTTCGCAACACTGGCGTGGTCAAGCAGTTATATTATATAGCCTATATCAGGGTGGTCCAAGACTGCAAACATGAAGGGCCACATTCTGAGAAAAACTTCACGGGCCGCATAGTGAGAAATGATAACGCGTTGCTGAAAGTAGAAACGTTGTTAAATATAAACTTAAACTAGATTGTGATTTTGAACTTCTTTTCTATGGATTTCGATCTGTTTTAGCTGCATAGCACTGTTCGCAGGCTATGAACATTAACAAATCTTGTCGCTGACAAAATACAGTTGCAATGAAAGGACTGAGTTTGCTGTTCTGATCGACCTAATGTTTTGCTGCACGCCTAACTCACTTTTTAATCTCTGCTTGCGACTCAAAAAGTGATTTTCAGCTAATAAAAAAGATACGATACATAAAAAGTCAACAAATTACCTAGCAAACCAAAACAATTTATTGTTTTTTGCTTTTGCATATAGTGTCGATCTCTGGTTTAAATTCAGCGGTCGACAGACGTAAGTAGACATCCAGGGTTTCATCAGCCATTCTGTTCCGTGTGTCGCTTTTTAATCGCTTCATAACAGAGAAAGTGCTAGCAACAAAAGCAAAATATCAACGCACGTTTGTGTCATCACAAACCGACATTGTTCCCTCATAGTTATCTATTGACCCGATTATGCGCGACTTATTTAGGGTTGTGGCGAATGTAACGTATTTATAAAACGTAGGTGTATTTTTAAACCTTGGATTTAGCACTGATAATTCCGGCATGCACAAAGTGTTCGCGGGCCGCACAAAAGCTTCACGCGGGCCGCATGCGGCCCGCGTGCCAGGGTTTGGACCACCCTGGCCTATATGATCGGTTTGGTTGCAAAGTTTCGGTTATTTGGGAATCTCGTTTTCTGATGTGGAGCTGCGATCAAGGTATGAAATCGATATTGTTCATTTTAATAATAGCCGAAGTAAAATTGTATATGGTTTATAGAATATAGACTACATGCAGTGAGCATTGCATCATCAGTCATCAACTATAGCCTACTGTATGTTAAGATGTCCAAAAATAAGGTTTTATCGTATTGGTTAAGTAAAACTGTTGACAAATGGTTAGCTAAGATATTTGTTGTCAGGGTTCGATCTTAGCGGTAGTCCGCTAGCCAATGGCTAGTGAAAATTTGCGCGGACTAGTAGAAATGTTGCAGTACTAGTCCGATTGGCTAGTGAAAATATTCGCTGGGGAAAAGTGTTGGTTTACAAAATGGCGATTGGCGACGTCACTGAGGTCACTCTCACTCTGAAATACTGCAGAAATTTGCTTGCCAGAGGCGAAATTGCACGAAGAAGGCTGCAAAGTAGGTCAACTGAGCACGTGACTACTTTTTTCTCGCATTTTCGCTAGACACGACACGTGGTAGTAATGAGCACGCCAGGTCGGCGGTCGCCACATTACAACTGATACTTCCTACAACTGTTTACAATTCTGGTTAAACTTTAAAGAGTTTACTAGTTCTGTGTTACATAGCACTATGCTGTATTTTCCAACCAGCAAAACTGGTCCCTTTTACATTGATTTATCATCTGCAGACGTTGAAACAATGTAAAAAAGACCAGCTTTGCTGACTGGGAGAGCATTTACGATCAAAGCATTTTTCTGCAAACTGTGGCAATCGGACTTCTTTTAATCTCACCAATACCTGTGATGTCACAACGCGAACTTTGACGTTGATGTTTTTGATTCAATCGTGCTATTTTTAGCTCCGTACCAGCTGTGTAGTTTTGAGTATGGAACGTGGCCTACGAAAATAGTGGTATGGTAGAAAAACACGGCTCACACTCATTGTTTGTTTTGAAATCGCAAAGTTTTTTTTCAAGTCTTTTGTGCTGTCTGGTAAAATAATTAATTTGCAATGTTCTTCAACTGAACGAAACTGCACAAATGAAATTATGCACTGCATTTCACAACTGTAGGCTGTTTTTTTTTCAGCAATTAAAAAAAAAATTCTCCAACGTTTTCTGGTTTAAACTTTTGGACATGCTTTCCAACACTTCCCTCTCAAGCCGAAATAATTTGTCCGTGTCCATTTCTTGGAAAGCCAGTCGCCCACGGATGACATCAAAAGCATTTAAACTTCTTTATTGGTAAGTGTGATTATTCCTTTTGTGTGCTCTTCTGTTTTAATAAAGCCCAGCAGTGCGAAAATTGTTTTTTTTGTAGTGCGATGTCTATTAGCTTATGGCCTGGGATTACAGACACTTGTCTTTGTTTTGATCGCATGCGTATGTCTCCCTCTGCTTCATTTCGCCTTTGAACATTGAAGACAATTATACGAAGCAAAAAAGAGACATTCTCTTTTCGCTAACAGGCACAATTATACGATTAAATGAATGAAGTATGCAAACTAGAAGCAAATCCTGGTGCTTTTATCCGATTCAAATAAACGATTGATATGTTTAAGCAGTATACTATTAACCGATTTCGTCTGTATAATATATCGTGATCAAATGCTGATTCAACGTTACTACAAAGTGTCTAACGCTGAGTGTTAGCTGGGTAGTTATCGCTATTGTTAATACGTCATCAGACAAGTGAAAAGTCAGTGAACTGGTCGGACTAGTGAAAAATCGTGCGGGCTAGTGAAAACGGGGAGCAACTAGTCCGGTGGGCTAGTGAAAAAAAAAGTTAAGATCGACCCCTGGTTGTTGATAAAATTTTCTTTACATTTCTTTAAAATTTTCTAAACAGCTCATTTATTTCTAGCTGACGTTAACTTCTTCGGCGAATATCTACGTGTGATGAAGCCTATCTGCCAGGCTTTAGACATTCTCCAGGGCGAGTCCAAGGCGTATTACGGAGTCTTGCTTCCAACCATTACAATTTGCGCGAAGAAGTGGACCGAGATTGTTGATCTTGTGACCTGTGAGGAGTTAAGAGTGAAAGTCCTTGAAGGGGTGAAGAAACGATTCAACAAGTGCTTCAACGACATGAAATGCGTTATGGCATCATGTCTTCATCTCTCCTTCAAGACGTCGTAGCTACAATTTCTTCACTACGTTTCCACGGATGATGCTGCCGCACTGCGTGAAAAAGTCAAGACAGATGTAATTCGACTGTTGCGGGAGACATCAAGCCAGGCTGATACTGAGAAGAGTGACATCAACACCAGTCACGACTCCGACGATGAATTTTTTGGTGTTTTGGCGCCATCCCGTGAAACGTCGATGCAGAAGGAAACAGCAATTGTGGACTAAAGTGGATCAAAAAAAATGAATTTTTGGGTTCAGCTTAGTGCATCTGCCAAAAGTTGCAGTTTGGGCTATCTTTTGCATTGGTACTTGAAAAAACATTTTTTGACCTCGTTTGACCCCTATCCAAGAGCTCTCTAGTGGCCGCCGAACCAAAATTCCTTAAATTGGCTATAATTTTTTGCTAGGGGGTGCAGGCTAGTGGTTTTGGTGTCTATCCCCACTAAATCAAGGCTTGTGAAGTCATTTCTGCAATCTAAAATCATCTATGGGCTAGCAAAATGACATCTGAGCCCTTTTTCAGCAAAAATGCTTAAAACAGTTGGAAATTTATGGGTTTTTTTTAGAAAAAGGGCAAAGAAAAACAAATTCATAATGCTGCTAAAGGCATTTCTGTTAGTATAATACACTGAAGCAAACATACAAAGCAAACAATTACCATATGAAGTTTTGCAAAAATGCATGACAACGGGTTCAGGCAAGATCAATTTGTGAGTGTTTTGTTGCTCAGTTCACCAACTTATGGCATGCATAACTTTTTTCGTACATTTATCTTGTGCAGAACTTCCAGCCAGCATGGTTTGTTGCTTGTGTAGATCTTGTACAACTCTGTACATATGGCCTTTTTTTTCTTCAGACTTGGTTACTTTACCGGAGTGATAATTTGTTACCATTCCCAATGCTCGCTTATCTGCATCGTTTGTGACACGGAAGAAGCTGAGTTTCTGCTTGATAGAAGTAAAATTTTCGTTTTGTTCCAATAGCCTTGGAGGAAAGTGCAAAAAGTCGGGGAAGGCCTCCAAGAGGGAAAATAAAGTAAATGAATCTGGACCAAACAAATCTTTTAGTTGCGTCTGTGGCTGTATAATAGGCTTAAGTAACTCTTGGGATTGGGAGGTTGTTCGAGTTCGTTGATGCTGACTCCATTGATACTTAACCATGATTTGCGCAGCAGATTTTTTTTTCAATTATGGAAACTTCTTGGCTAAACAAGCTAAAGACTGCAAGTCTCTCTGCCAAGTACCAAAGATGGTTGTCAAGCTTAGCCTGGAACAACTGTGCCAATGGTTTAAACAATGTAGGATACTTGCTCGTGTTACGATCCATCATCAACATTAAATCATTGCTGGGTGACTCAACGGTCAAAGGAGCAGTGAACCATGGCTTAAAGTAGAAAATGCAGATTGCAGAGAAAGACTGTTAACTCTGTTATTCTTTGCAGCTGCTCATCACTACAGATTACAGAAGCTTGGATTGGCACAGTTATCTGCTTTTTTCTCAGCTCTTTTCTTTTTCTGCTTAACTTTAGTGCTGACTTCGACTTTTGGTTTCTCAACAAGGCTATCTTCAGTGTGTATATTATTTTTGTCATCCATCGAGCATGATGGTAGGTACTTGGAGCTTTCATTTTGAAGTATTTTCCATCTGGCAAAACTCCCCTAGCTGCAATTAAAAACAAGTCTCAGATTTCTCATGTAACCCCTTTATCTGAAGCATCTGAGTCTGACTGCTGTATCGAATTTAACAGGAGAGGCTATTTAAATGAAGGTTATTTAACAAATGACTTGTGATAACTGTACTAAAAAGAAACTGGAAATGTATTAACTAGTACTGGTTCGAAGTCGAAATCAGCACTAAAGTCAAGCAGAAAAAGAAAAGAGCAGAGAAAAAAGCAGATAACTGTGCCAATCCAAGCTTCTGCAACCTGTAGTGATGAGCAGCTGCAAAGAATAATAGAGTTAGCAGTCTTTCTTTGCATTTTCTACTTTAAGCCATGGTTCACTGCTCCTTTGACCGTTGAGTCACCCAGCAATGATTTAATGTTGATGATGGATCGTAACACGGGCAAGTGTCCTAAATTGTTTAAATCATTGGCAGTAGTTGTTCCAGGCTATGCTTGACAACCATATTTGGTACCTGGCAGAGAGACTTGTAGTCTTCAGCTTGTTTAGCCAAGAAGTTTCCATAATTGAAAAAAAAATCTGCTTCGCAAATCATGGTTAAGTATCAATGGAGTCAGCATCAATGAACTCGAACAACCTCCCAATCCAAAGAGTTACTTAAGCCTATTATACAGTAGGGTGGATCAAAAAAAATGAATTTTTGAGTTCAGCTTAGTGCATCTGCTAAAAGTTGCAGTTTGGGCTATCTTTTGCATTGGTATTTGAAAAAATATTTTTTGACCCCGTTTGACCCCTATCCAAGAGCTCTCTAGTGGCCGCCGAACCAAAATTCCTTAAATTGGCTATAATTTTTTTTCTAGTGGGTGCAGGCTAGTGGTTTTGGTGTCTATCCCCACTAAATCAAGTCTTGGGAAGTCATTTCTGCAATCTAAAATCATCCATGGGCTAGCAAAAGGACATCAGAGCCCTTTTTCAGCAAAAATGCTTAAAAAAGTTGGAAATTTATTGTTTTTTTTGTAGAAAAAGGGCAAAGAAAAACAAATTCATAATGCTGCTAAAGGCATTTCTGTTAGTACACTAAAGCAAACAATTACCATATGAAGTTTTGCAAAAACGCTGCCTTTAATTTGTACATCCAATTATCAATAGCATTACAGTAATGGACACAAAATGCATGACAACGGGTTCAGGCAAAATCAATCTGTGAGTGTTTTGTTGCTTAGTTCACCAACTTATGGCATGCATAACTTTTTTTGTACATTTATCTTGTGCAGAACTTCCAGCCAGCATGTTTTGTTGCTTGTGTAGATCTTGTACAACTCTGTACATATGGCCTTTTTGTTCTTCAGACTTGGTTACTTTACCGGAGTGATAATTTGTCACCATTCCCAACGCTCGCTTATCTGCATCGTTTGTGACACGGAAGAAGCTGAGTTTCTGCTTGATAGAAGTAAAATTTTCATTTTGTTCCAATAGCCTTGGAGGAAACTGCAAAAAGTCGGGAGAGACCTCCAAGAGGGAAAATAAAGTAAATGAATCTGGGTCAAACAAATCTTTTAAAGTTTACGTCTGTGGCTGTATAATAGGCTTAAGTAAGTCTTTGGATTGGGAGGTTGTTCGAGTTCATTGATGCTGACTCCATTGATACTTAACTATGATTTGCGCAGCAGATTTTTTTTTCAGTGATGGAAACTTCTTGGCTAAACAAGCTAAACTCTACAAGTCTCTCTGCCAGGTACCAAAGATGGTTGTCAAGCTTGGAACAACTGTGCCAATGGTTTAAACAATTTAGGATACTTGCCTGTGTTATGATCTATCATCAACATTAAACCATTGCAGGGTGACTAACGTCAAAGGAACAGTGAACCATGGCTTAAAGTAGAAAATGCAAAGAAAGACTGTTAACTCTGTTATTCTTTGCAGCTGCTCATCACTACAGATTACAGAAGCTTGGATTGACACAATTATCTGCTTTTTTCTCTGCTCTTTTCTTTTTCTGCTTGACTTTAGTGCTGATTTCGACTTCCAACCAGTATTATACTAGTTAATACATTTCCAGTTTCTTTTTAGTACAGTTATCACTTCTCAGTTGTTAAATAACCTCCATTTAAATAGCCTCTCCTTTTAAATTCGATACAGCAGTCAGACTCAGATGCTTCAGATAAAGGGGTTACATGAGAAATCTGAGACTTGTTTTAATTGCAGAGGGGAGTTTTGCCAGATGGAAAATACTTCAAAATGAAAGCTCCAGGTACCTACCATCATGCTCGATGGATGACAAAAATAATATACACACTGAAGATAACCTTGTTGAGAAACCAAAAGTCGAAATCAGTACTAAAGTCAAGCAGAAAAAGAAAAGAGCAGAGAAAAAAGCAGATAATTGTGTCAATCCAAGCTTCTGTAATCTGTAGTGATGAGCAGCTGCAAAGAATAACAGAGTTAACAGTCTTTCTTTGCATTTTCTACTTTAAGCCATGGTTCACTGCTCCTTTGACCGTTAAGTCACCCAGCAATGATTTAATGTTGATGATGGATCATAACACGGGCAAGTATCCTAAATTTTAAACCATTGGCACATTTGTTCCAGGCTAAGCTTGACAACCATCTTTGGTGCCTGGCAGAGAGACTTGTAGTCTTTAGCTTGTTTAGCCAAAAAGTTTCCTTAACTGAAAAAAAATCTGCTGCGCAAATCATGGTTAAGTATCAATGGAGTCAGCATCAACGAACTCAAACAACCTCCCAATCCAAAGACTTACTTAAGCCCATTATACAGCCACAGACGCAACTAAAAGATTTGTTTGGTCCAGATTCATTTACTTTATTTTCCCTCTTGGAGGCCTTCCCCGACTTTTTGCACTTTCCTCCAAGGCTATTGGAACAAAATGAAAATTTTACTTCTATCAAGCAGAAACTCAGCTTCTTCCGTGTCACAAACGATGCAGATAAGCGAGCGTTGAGAATGGTAACAAATTATCACTCCGGTAAAGTAATCAAGTTTGATGAACAAAAAGGCCATATGTACAGAGTTGTACAAGATCTACACAAGCAACAACCATGCTGGCTGGAAGTTCTGCACAAGATAAATGTACGAAAAAAGTTATACATGCCATAAGTTGGTGAACTAAGCAACAAAACACTCACAGATTGATCTTGCCTGAACCCGTTGTCATGCATTTTGTGCTATGGATAATTGCTGTAATGCTATGGATAATTGGATGCACAAATTTAAGGCAGCATTTTTGGAAAACTTCGTATGGTAATTGTTTGCTTTTATATGTTTGCTTCAGTGTATTAACAGAAATGCCTTTAGCAGCATTATGAATTTGTTTTTCTTTGCCCTTTTTCTAAAAAAACCCAATAAATTTCCAACTTTTTTAAGCATTTTTGCTGAAAAAGGGCTCTGATGTCATTTTGCTAGCCCATGGATGATTTTAGATTGCAGAAATGACTTCCCAAGACTCGATTTAGTGGGGATAGACACCAAAACCACTAGCCTGCACCCACTAGAATAAAAATTATAGCCAATTTAAGGAATTTTGGTTCGGCGGCCACTAGAGAGCTCTTGGATAGGGGTCAAACAGGGTCAAAAAATGTTTTTTCAAGTACCAATGCAAAAGATAGCCCAAACTGCAACTTTTGGCAGATGCACTAAGCTGAACTCAAAAATTCATTTTTTTTGATCCACCCTATTATACACTACAGCCACAAACGCAAAGTTTAAAAGATTTGTTTGGTCCAGATTCATTTACTTTATTTTCCCTCTTGGAGGTCTCTCCGACTTTTTGCACTTTCCTCCAAGGCTAATGGAACAAAATGAAAATTTTACTTCTATCAAGCAGAAACTCAGCTTCCTCCGTGTCACAAACGATGAAGATAACCGAGCGTTGGGAATAGTAACAAATTATCACTCCGGTAAAGTAACCAAGTCTGAAGAAAAAAAAGGCCATATGTACAGAGTTGTACAAGATCTACACAAGCAACAAACCATGCTGGCTGGAAGTTCTGCTCAAGATAAATGTACAAAAAAAGTTATGTATGCCATAAGTTGGTGAACTGAGCAACAAAATAGTAACAGACTGATCTTGCCTGAACCCGTAGTCATGCATTTTGTGCTATGGATAACACTAGCCGACAAAAAAAAAAAAAATTTGTGGTGCCGGCGGTTTTTGAACTGATTTAGACTAACTTTGGGGCGCTGAATCCGAAAATGCAATCAGTTTTTCTCCATCAGGTCAACTTTTTAAGTTACAGTGATTCCACTGCATGAGTGAACTTGTGCATAAGGGCCATTCCGTGTCGATTCACACAGTCAAGAGATTCAACCTTTCGATTTTCTTTAAATTTTACACACCTTTTTACTATTCTATATGATGAACACTTGCAAAATTTGAGTGAAATATATTGAGAAACACGAGAGTTATGAACCATTTAGTTTGGGGGGGTCTGCTGAGGGGGCACAATTTTTTTTTTGGGCCATGTTTGAGGGCCTATTACTGCTAAAATAAATTAGGTAACAACCCAATTTTTTTACAGGTGATAGTACTTCTGCCAAATATTGAAAAAAACAACATCGTTCACTTTGTCACTCTAAAGCAGGGGTGGGCACACTTTTTGAATTAGGGGCCAAAATTATTTTGTTCTTAGACTGGCGGGCCAAGTGATCGAGCCGCCACTTACATATAGTTTGTCACACGAATAACAAAGGGACAAAAAAAACGGAAGATTAAATTAACAAATAACTGAAAAATACAACCAAAAAACAAAATCGAATTTAAATACGACGTCTGACAGGATTGTCAAGCTTTATTTTTTGCCAAAGCATCGAAATTTGGCATCATTTTGGTTGTGGCGATAGTCAGGATAGATTTGAGGTGCGCATCACTCAGCTGAGACCTGTGGCTAGATTTGTTAAAATTCATCAAGCTGAACGTCTGTTCACAAATATATGTGGAACCAAACAATACCAGCATTTTTTGTGCCACCTTTCGAATTTCTGGAAATCTGGTGTTGCTTAGCGATGCGTAAAACTCATTTAGCTTCAGGGCTTCGAATTTCTCCTTTAAAACGTAGTCACTCTGAAGATCGATCAATTCCAACTGCAGTTCTTGTGGTGCTGTTGCAGCGACTTGTGAAAGTGGAGCCGAAATAATCTGAAATGGTTTTTGGAGTTTTTCGAAATCAAGAAATCTACGGCAAAATTCGTGGTGCAAATCATTTAGTGATTTGCTGTATTTATTTGCATGTTTAGGGGCTTCTTTCATCGTCAGTAATGTGGGGAAATGAACAAAAGAATTGTTGGACATTTGTGCTGAGAATAAAGCCAATTTTGATTTGAAAGCCGTAACGCTTGTGTACATATCGTGAGCGAAGAGTTCTTTCCCTTGCAGCTTTGCATTCAGCTCATTCATATGTGTTAATATATCGACAGAAAAAGCAAAATCACAGAGCCAATCTCTGTCCTCCAGCTCAGGAAATTCATCAGCTTTCCCGATTGACTTCAAAAATGAGGTAATTGCCTCTTTAAGGTTCCAGACTCGTTTACATGCTTTACCCAAGCTTAACCAGCGCACATGAGAATGATAAAGCAAGTCCTGGTGATCAGAATCAATTTCCTCAAGAAACTTGATAAATTGGCGATGGTGAAGTCCTCTCCCTTTTATGTAGTTGATCAGTTTTACTACTGCCTTCACTACATGATTGAGCTGCAGTACAGATTTACACAGGGCTTCCTGATGGATAATGCAGTGCAAAAAAGTTATATCCACCCCAGCAATCAGCATTTTCCTCATTCATCTTATCTTGAAGTCTTTTTAGCAGTCCAACATTTTTTCCTGTCAAATTTGGTGATCCATCAGTGGTGACATTCGTAAGTTTGTTCCATGGTAATTTAAACCTGTCGATCACACTAGTGACTTTAAGAAAAAGGTCCTCTCCTCGAGTAGTCCCTTTTAACGACTCCATTGCTAAAAGTTCTTCTATTATCTCAAACTTGTCATTAATTCCTCTGACGAAAATCAAAAGCTGTGCCGTGTCTCTTACGTCATTACTTTCGTCCAGCGCTAACGAATAAAATACAAAAGAATCTGCTTTTCCTTTCAACTCGTTAGCTAAGTGCTCATCAATTTGTTCTATACGGCGAGTTACAGTTCTGCGTGATAAACTGATTTGTTCATATTTGCTTTTTGCATCTGGACACAAGAGACTTGCTGTCTCTACCATGCACTGCTTGATAAATTCTCCATCGGAAAATGGTTTGCTTGCTTGTGCTATTTTGAAAGCCAGTAAAAAACTTGCCTTGGTGATTGACTCAGAAACTGCACTCTGCTGAAAAAGAGTGCTTTGCTGAATCCGAAAATTTGCCACTAATCTCTGAGAAACGTCCTTTCTTTGCTGAGTTGACAGGCTGCTATGATGGTTTGCATGATTGGTGTCAAAATGGCGGCGGATGTTGTATTCTTTCAAAACAGCAACGTTTTTTTGGCAAATAAGGCATACCGCAGTTGATCCCACTTCGGTAAAAAAGTATTTCGTCGTCCACTCCTTTTTGAACACTCTGCGCTCACTATCGACTTTACGCTTCTTCGCTGCACTCATTTTAACAATATAATTTATTAACAACTTAGCAATGTCTATTTCGCTTAGCATTCCACACTGACGAAACTGTTGATAAAAACACTAAACTAAGAAATATGGTACATTACTGGTTAAATTGACTAATAAAACTTTCTGTTTTTAGTGAACCTCCCAGCAAACTGTCCACTTGAAGCGGTTGACTGTCTCTTATCTATAGTCTCGTTCTGTTGCTCAACACAACAAACAGTTTACCAGCCTCATTTTTTTAAAAAAATGAGGCTGGTAAACTGTTTGTTGTGTTGAGCAACAGAACGAGACATTACTGGTTAAAAGCAGAAAGCACTGTTGCGTCAAGCGACGCACAAATGTACCTGTGACATCATAATGCTCTACATTCTACATTGTATCGCTATTTAGAGACAAGAGGTATCTAATCCTCCTATTGAAACTTCACAATAATAAAACTTGCAACATGTCGATAACATCCGGCGGGCCAGAATACAAGAGCCGGCGGGCCGGATTTGGCCCGCGGGCCGTAGTTTGCCCATGTCTGCTCTAAAGGGTCAAAGGTCATAGACTCCCAAAGTTGGCCGTTTCCAGCTCTCGGCTAAAATTTTCTAAAATTTGAAAAGCTCACCAAGACCCCATTTCTGATTGATTTTGGCTGAAATTTGGTGGAAGTGTTGTTTACAGGATTCTCTATGAACTAAAACATTTTAGTACAAAATATTAAATAGGTTGGGAGATATTTTATATGAAACATGGGTCAAAATGGAAAAACAGCTAAAAGTGGGGTCCTTTTAATATCCCGGTTACCCATAACCCCAGAGAAAATTTGCACTGAAATTTTATCCACATATTCACTAAGACATGACAAGTCTACCATGCAAAATTGATCCATGGTTCTCAATGTTTTATAGAAAGTATGCGTCAAAGTAAATCCAATTGTGGCAACCCTTCAAAAACAGGAACAGGAAGTTCTTCACTGTGTACAAGTGTGTAGCACTGGCCTGATTGCTGAAGCTAGGTTTGGATATTGCAAGAAAGTTCTATTTTCCTGTTTATGCCTTTTGTGTTTACTGCACAAAAACAGCAGTCGCTATTATGATATTTTAGCTCATGCCACACCATTAGACTTCTTTTGTTTCGTCCATTGACGTAAATGTTCTTTCAAAGTTTTGCAAACAATGTGGGGAGCCCAAGACTTATCTTGATCCCCAACTTCACTTTACAGTAAAGTAAAGGTGTGGAGTCTGAAGGTGTTGTGTGTCCACACCTTTACTACTGTTTACTTTAAAGTTTACTTTATAGTTTTCTTGCTTACTTTACTGTAAAGTGAAGTTGGGAATCAAGATAAGTCTTGGGCTCCCCACATTGTTTGCAAAACTTTGAAAGAACATTTACGTCAATGGACGAAACAAAAGAAGTCTAATGGTGTGGCATGAGCTAAAATATCATAATAGCGACTGTTGTTTTTGTGCAGTAAACACAAAAGGCATAAACAGGAAAATAGGACTTTCTTGCAATATCCAAACCTAGCTTCAGCAATCAGGCCAGTGCTACACACTTGTACACAGTGAAGAACTTCCTGTTCCTGTTTTTGAAGGGTTGCCACAATTGGATTTACTTTGACGCATACTTTCTATAAAACATTGAGAACCATGGATCAATTTTGCATGGTGGACTTGTCATATCTTAGTGAATATGTGGATAAAACTTCAGTGCAAATTTTCCCTGGGGTCATGGGTAACCGGGATATTAAAAGGACCCCACTTTTAGCTTTTTTTCCATTTTGACTCATGTTTCATATAAAATATCTCCCAACCTATTTAATATTTTGTACTAAAATTTTTTTAGTTCATAGAGAATCCTGTAAACAACATTTCCACCAAATTTCAGCCAAAATCAATCAGAAATGGGGTCTTGGTGAGCTTTTCAAATTTTAGAAAATTTTACCCGAGAGCTGGAAACGGCCAAATTTGGGAGTCTATGACCTTTGACCTTTTAGAGTGACAAAGTGAACGATGTTGTTTTTTCAATATTTGGCAGAAGTACTATCACCTGTAAAAAAAATTGGGTTGTTACCTAATTTAGTTTAGCAGTAATAGGGCCTCAAACATGGCCAAAAAAAAATGTGCCCCCTCAGCAGACCCCCAAACTAAATGGTTCATAACTCTCGTGTTTCTCAATATATTTCACTCAAATTTTGCAAGTGTTCATCATATAGAATAGTAAAAAGGTGTGTAAAATTTAAAGAAAATCGAAAGGTTGAATCTCTTGACTGTGTGAATCGACACGGAATGGCCCTTATGCACAAGTTCACTCATGCAGTGGAATCACTGTAACTTAAAAAGTTGACCTGATGGAGAAAAACTGATTGCATTTTCGGATTCAGCGCCCCAAAGTTAGTCTAAATCAGTTCAAAAACCGCCGGCACCAAAAATTGTGTCGGCCAGTGTAATTGGATGAACAAATCAAAGGCAGCATTTTTGCAAAACTTCATATGGTAATTGTTTGCTTTGTATGTTTGCTTCAGTGTATTATACTAACAGAAATGCCTTTAGCAGCATTATGAATTTGTTTTTCTTTGCCCTTTTTCTAAAAAAAAAACATAAATTTCCAACTGTTTTAAGCATTTTTGCTGAAAAAGGGCTCAGATGTCATTTTGCTAGCCCATAGATGATTTTAGATTGCAGAAATGACTTCACAAGCCTTGATTTAGTGGGGATAGACACCAAAACCACTAGCCTGCACCCCCTAGAAAAAAATTATAGCCAATTTAAGGAATTTTGGTTCGGCGGCCACTAGAGAGCTCTTGGATAGGGGTCAAACGGGGTCAAAAAATGTTTTTTCAAGTACCAATGCAAAAGATAGGCCAAACTGCAACTTTTGGCAGATGCACTAAGCTGAACTCAAAAATTCATTTTTTTTGATCCACCCTATTGTGGACGCTTTTTTTTCGGAAAGGAGCAAGTCCTTGAGCTTTTCGAGTACCGAGTTAAAACATCTGTTCATTAAATAGCCTACAACAACCCCATTCCTTCCAGTGCTGCGGTGGAGAGACTTTTCTCTGTTGGAAAAGATGTGCTTAAGCCAAAGTGGGCAGGACTTAGTGACTCTCATTTTGAAATGCTCGTGTTTTTGAAAGATGCGTAACAATAAATTTCCCTTAGAATGTGTTTTCTATAACGACGTTAAAATGACAGTGTAAAGTAAACGAATGATAACATTTTTGCGTCACTAGGGACTTGAAGAGTGTTTCCTAATGTCATTTTAGCAAAAGTAGCGGAAGAAGTAGCGGTAGCGCGCGCTACTTTGGTCCGAGTAGCGGGTAGCGCGCTACTTTTGTAAATTGGTAGCGGGTAGCATGCGCTATTTTGGTCCAAATAGCGGTAGCGTGCTACTTTAAAAGTAGCGGGTGCCCAGTTTGCCCACCTCTGCCAATCCCTGCTTCATACAAACCATTTTAACATTTCAATTGCGGCAAGTTGTTGACTGAGTTTAACCAGTGGTTTAGATTTTTCATTAACAAGTGAGAAAACTTAATCCTCATGTAACCCTGTAAGCAGAGACCATAAAAATTTTACCACCCCACTCAAATGAACTATGGTACCGTACTTTTGTTGAGATTTTTCTATTCTTTTCAGTTGAAGCAGAGTATTTTTAATGTTACTGTGCAAGAAACAACCGGTGTTATTCAACTAGTTTTACTTAATTTACAGCTGTTAAAATGTACTCCACTTTTATTTCAATGTTATTAAGCAATATCACTAATTTGGTTAGGGGTAGCCTAATGTTGATGTTGTAGGTTTGAGTGACTTGCTTTATAGTGATATACCATAGGCTACTTCATAATGTTTACCATAAAGGAATGTTATTTTACTATGTTCTAGAAAAGTTAGAAATGACATATTTTAATTAGGTCAATGGAAGCTATTTTAAAATTGAACACATCTTCGGAAGATGGAGATCTGCTTAAAAAGTCAAGGCATTGTTGTGATGGAATAAACAAAACTATCCATATTGTTGCCAATGAACCAACGCTGGGTTTGTATCGTATCCAGCAACATGTCAGAAAAACTTTGCCAAAACTTTCAGAATGTAACAACAGCTTACAGTCTTCCAATGCAGAACTGGGTGGCATGATTTATGATGCAAAAGCTGCCATTTCAGTTGCTAAAGAAATTTGTAACACAAAGGAGCCTTTCAATAATATTGAAAAATTATTGAAAAGAGCATCCAGTGCTGCGGCATTAATAAACATGAAGCATCGCCCACCTGTTAACTTAATTAGTTTATGATTGATTTTCTATTTGTATGTTGCCTCATAATATGTTTATTGTTTCAATATTTGCAGTCCTATCATCAAGATCATAAAAGATATGAAATTCCGAAAATATTTTATTGCAATTTGTTAAAAAGATATTCTTGTACTATTTTCATAATGACCGATGAATAGATGGAAACACAACGCTGATATGTTGAATAGGGCCCTATAAATATTTGTTGATTTTTCTAAGAGTAGATTTATTGATTCTGGCTTGATGTTGTTTTGTTTCGTACTGATCTATTTGTCATGAGACCAACTTTCGACAAATTTATAACAGCTTTCTCATTCCATATGGGAACGTTCAAATATTACGTAACGCTTTTTTTCCGAATTTTTGACCCCCCCCCCCCTCCCCCATGTAACGCCAACGTAACGCTTTTTTCAATCCCCCCCTCCCCCATGTAACGCTTTTTCAGTACAAATTCAGCACAAAAAACTACCATTCCGTACTCGAAAGCGTTACATAACGTTTTGCTTGAACCCCTCTCCCCCAATGTGACGCTAACGTAACGCTTTGCATAAACCCCCCCTCCCCCTCGAAGGCGTTACGTAATATTTGAACGTTCCCTATGCATTTCACATGTCATTGATAAGATACATATTAAAGAATGTTTTTCAGACCCACTTAAATGAGTAGATAATGATATTTAATATCATGAAGTCATGCCAATAATCTTATTAGTTTCACTGAATTTGTTTCTACTTTGCACTTACGTGTTCAACATACATGGCTGCATCATCCTGCATGGACCTTAAAACAATACATGTGCCATTGAATAATATCTTCATGGATTGATATGAAAGCAATGTGATAGCTCTAATTTTTATTTATATGTGTATTGTGTATTTATTAGTCATAGAACCTGGCATGTAATAACGCCATAATTTTTACTTGAATTTGTTCAGTTGTTGCATGTAGGGCGTAGGCCTGTGCTTTCGTACACGTTGCATGACTTAATCAAACAATATGAGCCCAAATAAAGATACTAAACCCATATTGAGCCAGCGTTTTGAAAGCTATCTTGCTTTGATCTTCAGCGCTATTCAATAAAAGCGATTTACTATTCGATTCTATTACCACGATTCTATTTACTATAGAATTTCATACCGGGATATATTTCATACATGTGGTGATTTTAAGATTGATTATTTTGCTTGTTTTTTTTTAAAAGATTTCACCTGGTTAAAGATAGTATTAGAAGAGGAAGTAAATAAAAATTTGGAAAATGTGCACCAGATTCAATATGTCTGTTCTCAAGTCAATCTCTTTTGAAGTATGCTTCATTGATAGTCAGATAGATGCTCATGTTTAATACACTGAATTTTACAAAAGTTTAGCAAATGTAAGCCGCTATTCCTGAGTACATTATATAAACTTTGACATCCAATTTGTTAGTAATTGGAAACCGCCGTTTAATTTATATGCTCATTGATTTTGACACCATGTTTAAAGTACTTAGTGAATTCATTCAATGTGTATTACTATCAGTATTGTCATGATTCAATCTTGTATCAGTGTTACAGTGGACCACTGGACCTGTTAAAAATTCAAACTTTTTCAAATTTTTTAGCTTCTTGCATTGTTTCCCATGATTTTGACCATTTTCTTCTTTATACTTGATTTGGTGTTTCAGACACTGATACTGTCAAAGTTTTAGAAGCCTGACTTGGCTGCGAACCCAGCATATCTTCCAGGAGTTTGCCACCCCATGAAGAACATGGTGCTCGCTTCTCTCGAAATTGGTTCATGTATGTTTGGTTTAAGTGTCACCTTGAACTGATTCTCTTGTGATTAATGTTGAGTTTTAAATTCGCCAAGGCTTGCACCACCAGCCTACAACAGCCACTCTGGCAGTGGTTGGATTGTCTGACATCAAAAGATGATCAACTTTGGTGCAAATGTTTCCACTGGCCATAGGCTACAGGCTTTTGGGAATGGCAATACACTTGTTTCCGAACTAGTTGATGGCCTGCATTTTGTGACCTAGTGAACATCTAGTGATCATGACAGTTATCAGTCAAATCTTTATTTCCTTTCATGAAAAATTCAACAGCCTCATCTTCAATCATGTTACCATACACCAAGTTACAAAGCGGATAAGTTTAAAGCAGTAACATTTTGTTACTGTGCAGCTAAAAATTTATTTTCTGAGCTTCATTTTTATGCAGGAAATTTAGTCTGTTTTGAAAAACGGTAGTGTCCATAGTACAGCAACACTTTTTCTTATTTGTGCAGTTCAATTGTTGTTACTGTTGCAATTTAACTGGAATAGGAAGTACCAATCTAGCCTACAAATTTTGCTGTCTTATCTTACAAAGTAATGAGCTAATCTCTAGCCCTTTAATAGATCATTATAGCGCAAGTTTAAAATTTTGGGATGATATCATAACTTTTATAATGTCATCATCAGAACTAAATCTGAAGTTTCTTTCTGTCACTAGACCCATTGAGAAATTCCAAAAAAGTGTGTATAGGTTGCCTGAAATAAGCAAACTGCATTTTCACCACTAGTGGCGCTAAGTGCTGCTTCTTAATCTTTTAAATCCCCAACACTTCTCAAAATCATGCCAAACGTACAAAAGTTGATTTTCACTTGTGAGCTATCAGTGACGCATTTAATGAAAGAGTTTTCTGTTGAAATAAAGAGTTCCACTGTCAGAATCATAGCATTACAGGTTAAAAATGGATGCTTTGAGTAAAAATCGAAATGTTTAGGCCTCTTGAAGCAGAGCATCCCATCATTTGCGAGCAAAATGGTTTTCCTTTTCGAATTTTTCATGGTCAAAATCATGTGAAATAATGCAAGAAGCTAAAAATTTGAAAATCTTTGAAGTTTGAACAGGTCTAGCGTTACAGTGTGGTATCTTATCCAGGTACCGTATCTTTTTTCTAGTTCATATTTTTTGTTAGTTGCTAGAATGGCTAAAGTACAAATTGTGGATGTTGAAGTCCTGGATAATCCTTCCAATTTTTTCAACCCATTTCAATTTCAGATAACCTTTGACTGCATGGAAAACCTTCGTGATGGTAATTTTTATAAAGTTGTACTTAAAAGTATTTAGTAGTTGGTTGGTTTTAAATACATTATATATATATATCAGTTTCCATTTTTTGGTTGGTTTAGGATTCTTGTGAGAGGTTTATCATAGTACTGCTATGATTTTGTTACGGTATGTATGGGAGTGTGCTTGTGGCAGCAGCCCTAATTCACTTGTGGAAATTTTAAAATCATGATCTTGTTGAAAAGTCTATAGCAAAAAGAAACTGACAATACCTTTCCGTGCCAATGAACTAACCATTCTAATCAGAATACTCATGAGCTCTATCCAAGGGGGGATGATCACCCCCCCACTCATTTGGCTTTGAAAAAGTTGTGTAATATCTTATTGATCAAATTTTGAAAAAAAAAATCGGCCGTTATCACTTTTTTGATTTGGTAACCCTGAGCTACGATACAGGCGTTTAGACTGTGGAGTTTTAACTTAGTTAAAAGCTTACCCAAAAGTTCCATTTCCGAAACACACTTTGTGAAACGTTTTGGAAACCCTGTGCACGTTGATGATCAATGAAGCTGATGCTACAATGGGGGGTCTAGCCCCCCAGAAGTTGAAATGACTATAATGATTTTAACCCTCTGTCCAAAAATCATCCCCCCTCCCCGAATTCTAAAAGTGGATAAAGCCCCCTGTGGACCATAATTAATTAAGACTGGTACTTTAGAATTGTATAATTCCATTATCTAACAATTTGCATTGCTATTTGTGTAGAAATAAAACTCTGCTAGACTTAAAATGGATAGCTTGTATTTCTATTCTTGTCTTCATTTTTTTATAATTTGAGCTTCAGAGTTTTTTAAGCCTGTTAAAACGTTTAACCCTATTTAGACTTGGAGTGGAAAATAATTTATGTTGGCTGTGCTGAGAGTGAAGCGTATGATCAAATTTTAGACTCAGTTTTGGTTGGCCCAATTCCCGCTGGAAGACACAAGTTTGTTTTTCAGGTATCTATATGTGCCTAATCATGTTTGTTTTGGGTATAGAGCCAGTTTGGTGATGTACCGTACAAAAGATTGTGTATCACGCAGAAGAAAAATTACTAATGTGGCTTTCTTGCTTTTGTGAAGAAACAACTCAAATTAAAAAACACTTTTTATGAAATATTGTATAAAAAACGAAATGTTAAGATTGGATTTGAAATATTTTAAACTTCTGCATATACTTTTCATTCTTGTTCAGGCTGATCCACCAAAGCCAGAAAGAATCCCTGCACAAGATGCTGTAGGTGTCACTGTCGTCATTTTAACATGCACCTACCATGGTCATGAATTTGTTAGGGTTGGCTACTATGTTAACAACGAATATTCAGATCCCGAGCTGCGTGAAACTCCACCAGAGTCAACCGATTTTTCAAAGGTACCGGCAGCTAAGTTGTACATATGTTTTTGAGACTAAATTTTAATTTTGCTTCTAGCATACATTTAGTAGAAAATTTTAAGTGATATCCTTTTTTTGTACATAGCCTTGAGAATTGCTGGACATGAATTGTCGCAAAACACCCGACTTTTAGCAGTAAACTAAGTTTTTGTCTTTGCAGTTGGTAAGAAACATTTTAAGCAGCGCGCCTCGTGTTACTCGTTTCACGATCAACTGGGACGATGCCGCCGCCCCTGATGCACAAATGGACCAACCTGGTTTGGGCTCAGAAGAAAATGTTCCTCCATCACCCCCGCCCGGTGTCAGCTACACTGAATCGATGTTGGAAGATATTCATCAAGCTATAGGGGAAGCTTCTAAAGAGTCTTTTGGCACTAGTCACGACTCAAACGGACCGCTATGTTCGTCGATTATGAAAGGTGAAAATATTCCCAGCTCAGGCGCCCCTCTGTCAAGTGGAATGAGCAAACCTGTCGCTCCCTGCTTGGAAAATTCCATAGACGCATTAGAAGCTCAAATGATGGTAGAATGAAATTATTATCCATTCAGGCTTTTGATAAATATTCCAGAAAAATGTTTGTAAACCGGTGGATTTTCGGGATATTGCACATATACTACGACAATCTGAGAAGATGTCGGGGTGGAAATATTGTACTGTACAATGTACATCGCTTTCGTTCAGCAAAACATCCAAATATGCCACGGTTACTTGCAAGTTGCAAGCTTGTTGGATGTTACCGTTTGGAGCTATGATAGTTGTGCACATGCTTATGACGTTTGTTTGTTGCCAGCGTGGCATCTCTCGTAGGACTGATATAATCGAAGCTTTGTTTTCATTTTACATAATGAAACATTACACTTTTAAAGTTAAAACTGCCCTTTTGGTCGCAATAGTTATGGAAACTTTGTCAAATATGAAGTTTTTCTATGTATTTTTTATGTTGTAGTTACTAAAAATAATTGAAATTTTGAATGAACACGCCTGTCTCTGATATTGTGGACATGATTTGCATCAAACTAGATTCAGGAAGTATTAGCCTACTGATTCTACTTTTGTTTTATTTCAAAAAGCTTGTTACGTTTGTCCAAAACGAAAAGTTTTCTTGATTCATTACTGTACTGTCTACGTACTTTTTACAATATCTGTAGGTCGCTGCAGCAGATGGGGTATTTTGGCCGGTGAGTCTTCCAGCATTCAACTGGAGAGTTGATTCTTGGTTTTTATTTATTGTTTAAACTTTGTTTGGTAACAGAAGAAAAAAGAGTAGTGGCGGGGATGGGAATCGAACCCACGTCATCGAAATAACTATTCCCTAGCTCTAACCTCCAGGCCACGGCATTTATTTTACTTTCTAACGTGCACGAGTCACATGACTGCAATCAACTGATTTAAACCTTGCCTTCGGATCAGTTAATAAACCTCATGTGCTGTAGCGTCGTTCAGATTACAAATACGCTATGTACTGGGTATCTGGTATCATGTCCAATCACACAACAAATGTAAAAGCTGTAGAGACTGCTTTACATTTTTTTCTTGTATTCCTTGCTAGTGTTGTTATCTAGCTGCTTTCGTGAGCAGGGTGCTCAGTTGGGCTAGCCTAATCCCTTAAGCAGCATTTTAGAAAAATTATGGATAAAATTTATTTTATATGGAACGAAAAATATTGCACAAACAAAAATTAACAATTTTCAAGAAAGAATCAGAATTTGGTGAATGTCATCATAATCGTATGTTCTGTTCAACTCCGTGTCTATGATTCGAAGACCAGATACATTCTGCAACAAGAGTGCGGTATCATTAACTACAGCATTACTAGTAGTATCATTAAGTGCATTCACAATGGGGGTTCAAGGGTTACTTTTGGGTCGGTAACTGGCCCTATTCTTTAGCAGTAATCTGTTTTAGAAACAATTCTCGCAGCTTTCCAAAAAATACTAACTTGCCTTTTTCCCTTGAGGAATTTTTAAATTTCACTGCGGGTCGAAATGCCTTGTTTTGGAGCTCATTGGTACCGGACCAAAACTGTCTTTGTCTTATTAAGGGATTTAAATCAACTCTACTGTATACATATGAGCATGAAGTGAATGCAAATTGACTTTTACCCAAACGTCCGTAATATTGAAGCTAAAAGAAGTTCTAATGACCTGCAAGCCTGGAGAAACAGGAAGCAAACTCATGTTGATAGAAAGGGATTGTTTTGTTCCAAGTTGGTCAAGTTTGTAGCCAGAAACTCCTTGCCATAAAATGGTGGTGATATTTTCGTGTTCCACCATCAGATTTTTCGATCTTTCACTAAAAAAGATTTTTTTTAGCTGAAGAAAAGCAACAATGCGGTGATGTAGTCAGTGTCGGTTATTAGAACATTTTTCGGATAGTTTTCTATCAAGATAAATACTTATTTATTCACTTAAGTTCCATCTCAACGCAACATCTCAAGTCCAACTGATTTTAAATTTTCACACTTTCCAAAGTTAAACGAATAAACATGATACCAATTCTGCTACTTTTATCAATATTAATTTGCTACATGCGAGAACGTATCCGGTCTTTACTTCAAGAGAACAGCACATTTTCATACATCAGTATTCTGTGAGAACACTCAAAGAGTGTGATACACAATTGTACAACCAATACATATTTTATATGCGATATCTCTAAAACATAGACCACCTGTAGTTTGTTATTTTGCAAGTCATACTGAATGGCTTGTTTAAATCGCATTCATTTGGTGCACTTTCCACTTCGAGTCGAATATCTCGTTGGCTGGTAACCTGAACAAACAAACATAACACTTCATGCACACCCGGCTTTGTCGCGTCAACCTCGTCAAAGTTGGTACTATCGACTACAAGAATGATTGCACATTTTGCTGTTGTCTAATGTAAACACAACAAATTCTTGTTTAAAAGCTTGAACTCGCAATAGAAAACAACAGTTTTGAAAAATCTGCTTACAGCTCTTTGAAGTTGACTGGTTTGCAGTCGTCCTCTCTCACCCAGACTTGACTTCCATACGATGTCAAGTTTTCCAATAATACTCGCCGCGTTTGTGAAAGCATGTATTGCGCTGGTGGGTTTCAATTTGAGCAGGTACAGATACTGCCAAACTTCTGTCGGCTTCATGTAGGAATGATCTCCAAAGATGCTGAAAAATTACGTATGGCAATGCAACCAGATAGCCTGAGGTTTGAGAAATTAAAATTTAAGCATCTCACTACGTACTTAATCAGTTTGAGTCGTAGTTACACCAATTAGTAGTGATGTACGCGCATACAAAAAATATTGACGCCGTCAGCGTAAACGCAAACGTTCGAAAAACCATACGCCGTATGCGTCAACGTAACTTGTAAAAAAAGTTGGCAACGTTAGCGCATACACTAGCGTAAACTAAGTTTGTTTGCTAGGTGCCAAACATTCACACGGTATAAACCACTCGAAACAAACAAGTTTTATTTTGAATTTCCACAAAGAAACACAAGCATCTGAAAGTGTTCATCTGTCATTTTGCTGTGTTTTGGTTCCAATATGTCTTTGCCCATTGAAAACATTCTTTCAACTGCAGCGCTGGAAGGTATTGGCGTGTTGTAGCGAAAAAAAGACATTAACAAGTATACGTTGACGCTATGCGCTAAAAAACCGCGAAAACTTTACGGCGTAGCCTTAAGCGCAAACTATCCAAAAAAATGTTGCCGCAAGCGCTAGCGTAAACAAAAAGTCTACGGCGCAAGTATGCGGCGTATAGCCTACGTACATCTCTGCCAATTAGTAACATAGCCAGATTCCAAATGTATCCACTGGTCCAGCTTTGTAACCGACAAATAAAAAGTGAATGTCACGCTTCCTTAAATTCTCTTCCAAAGCTGTGTTAATAAGCATGCTCTGTATTTTTGTTTTCACAGTGCGATGCAATACTTTTAACCAGAGACCCAGAGTCGTGTGAGCACCATATTAGCACCTTGTTTTTCAACAAGATGCACACTTTATAGGAAGACCAAATTCATCAAATTAAAAATGGATTGGGTAGAAGTTACAAAAAAGATGTAACCTAGTTTCACCAACTCAAAATATTTAGCAGTACAATGTGTTGCAATATTAAGCGATAAAGAGTCACATGAAAGTATTTTTTGTTTCATTTTCTTCACAAACATTCATTCCACTCTCCCAAAAGCATGTAGCCTACTTCCCAAAAATCTTTGTTGTGCATATATGCAACATAGGACGCTGTGGGGAATGCAAGATTGAAAACGGGATCAAGGAAGTCCATCAAAAATGTTCAATATCTTAAAAACAATACTATATCGGGTGGATAGGAAACAGGGCCAAATTTGAAATCAAACCCAAAAGTTTATTCCTGAATTGATCCTTTCAAAGGACACTAAACATTGCCATGAGACACTTTTTAGAGCGCTTGGTGAGAGTGGTGTACAACTGCACGGTTGGAACATTGATTATATAAAGTAGATATTACCGAAAGCCGGAAGTTTCGGGCTCCGGCCGGAGTTGCTATTCTCTGGCCGGAACATCCTTCCTCTGGCCTAATACACAATACTGGAAGCGATAAAAGCTTTACAGCTTCTCCTGCACAAGAGAAACAGGTATTTTGAATAGGTTGGCCCCAAATTCAGATGCGTGGTTCTGGAAAGTCTGTTGTTATCATTTCCTATTGATCTTATCTTTATCACAGCAAAAGAGACGCACCACTTTTATATCATTGTATAATGTTTGCGGGGGTTTTGTGATATCGCTAAGGGTGTCCACTGTCCATGCCCATTAAGTAAGTCCACGGTTTACCTTTCATTCTTTGATGTAGAGTTAAGGGGTTCAACAGTGTACATTTGAGATGGATCTAAGTTGACTTTCTCCAAACAAATCGGCGACTGAGTGATATTTTGAATTTGCGTCTCCAAGTAAACTTCATCACACTGAGATAAATAACAAAAGACCGCTGATTTTGCAATCTTAAGTGAGTAATAAGCAAGATCTTTTTCTTGGTATTCTTTTTCTCGTATACCAATTACAGTTTTAACATTATTACTAGCCTAACCAATTTTGCAGATAAAAATTCAGAGAGTTTCTGTTTAATGTCAAAACTTAACTCATCCAAATGTCAAGAGTGAAATGTTTTTGTGTATTTTGTTTAGATAGTTCTCCCAACTTTTTTCATTTCACACTCAAGCTACGTATTGAAAATGCATATTCACCTCAACGTTGTAAAACTTCGTTTTGACATCTAGAGGCTTCAATACTTGGAATTTGAAAAACTTTCGGAAATTCTTCACGTCGCCATCATGCTTTGTATACGACACGATGCAAACCAATCTGAAAACATTGGAGTAAAACTGTTTTCAAGCTCGTCAATTTCAGTAAATAAAGTGATTGAGATAAGAAAACAATTAACGATATATAATATACAGTACTGAAAGAGGGAGCAAGTCTTTTAGGCGCAGACAGTCAGGCGCCGGTCAAATAGGCGCGCACACTATGGCGTCAGGATATTTAGGTGCGTAGCACTGTGGCGCCCGTTCATTTAGGTGCTATTCCTAGTAAAGTCTGCAGATTGTACCAGCTTGGCAAGTAGGGCAAATCTTCGAGTACGTGTGAGAACACTCTACAACATGAATACATTTCTATAGGGCATATGAACCCTGGCTACAAGTTGCAAGCATAATGGTGCGACTTTGTAGTGCGACAAAGCCATGACTAACAACAAATAAATACATGCGCATTAACAACATATTTTTCTGTTCAATATGACATTTTGTGTGAAAGCATTGCCTTACCTGCCAAGCTGATACAATCTGCAGACTTTACTAGGAATTGCACCTAAATGAACGGGCGCCACAGTGCTCTACACCTAAATATCCTGACGCCACAGTGTGCGCGCATATTTGACGGGCGTCTAAAAGACGTGGACCCTTGAAAGACGGCGAACTTTCGGAAAAATTAACAGAACGCGAAATGCCAGTTATGATTACAACTCTACTTTTGTTTGATATGCCAACTATAATAAATAAAAAAGCTTTAGAAGTAGTCCTACTCAGAAAAGGATTTTTTCTTCTCTTTATCGTCGAAAAATCTAGTGTGCAATACAGAGACGATTAAGATTTAACACCATGGTAAGTGATTGTAAATGACTGCTGCGAAATGTTAAACATTGCTACGGTACTTCAAACCCAACTCTCACTAAGAAAATAAATATGCAACGAAAATAGCAATTGCAAAGCATTACAAAGGTCTACATGTAAAACACAACTTAACTCTTTCACGCCAGCGATTTTGCACGGTTTGACCGCAAAACCCAGCCATTTTTGCTATTTTTTCTCTAACTTTAACGAGTGGACACGCGAGACACCGATTGTGTATTTTGACATGGAATATCACATTGGAAAGATAGTTTCAAGTTCTGACTACAAATGTTACAACCTACTTTCCTAATACAACATATTAGAAGATGCAGTATTGTCAAAATGTGTACTTTTCTAACTTTTTTTTGTTAAAAGTGTTATGAAAATGAAGCATCTTACAAAAAAAATACTCCCAACTTTTCTGTAGAACAGGGGTCGGCAAACTTTCTGTACTACTGGGCCAAATCTACAAACTTCCGGTAACGTGCGGGCCGCATAAATTTCAACCTATAAACAATCGCCACATTATCCTTAAAATCATGGCGCACCTGCAACTCCTATTCCTGTGTCTATTGCACTATGAGACGTGTTTGTTGCCGTTTCATATTTATTATCAAACACGTATTAAAATGCAATGCATTGTTTTTACTTACTTATCGTTTATCAATGTGAAGGATGATGTTGTTTCTCTGTCATGGCCAAGGTGTTTAAATCAACTGGCAACTTTGTTGATGATATTTGCAATACCCGGTACGTAATTCAAATGACGATCTGACAGGCGAGTGCGAAGTTTATTCTTTGCGTAATTCATTTTTGAAAAAAGCTGCTCACAGCAATATGTGCTTCCAAACATGCACATTACACGTTTTGCATTGTCAACAGATGAAGATAGGTGGCTTTCTGGACATATTCTTTATAAAAGTTGGCAATTGGAACTGAATCGTATTTGGCCTTCAATATGTTGGATGATTGAAGTTCAATTATTTCCATTTGCATCTATGTGGCATAGTATTGACATCCATTGAAAATGGAAGACAAATAAATCGAATCTGTTTTTTTGATTTTTCAAATTGCAAAATCGAGATTCAAAGTTACTTTTAGTGGAAACGATAAGTGATATGTACTAATGTACTTATCAGGGTTGGAAGGTTTACAAAGGCCAAAAGTGGGAAAATGAGCAAAGTTGGAATTGATCAATTGAGTTTCCCAAAGACGTAGCTTGTTTACGAAGGCAGTAATATGATCATACATCTGATTAATAAATTGCTCCTTTCCTTGTAGTTGTAAGTTTAACTTATTCATATGAGAAGTGAAATCAGTGAGAAAGACTAAATCTGTTAACCAATCAGGATCACTAAGTTCATCAATGCCGAAACCTGCATTCTTTTGTTTCAATAAAGCACGGCGAACTAGAGAATACGGCCAGATATGCCACATTAAACAGGCCAGTTCTAACAGGCCGACTGCATTCAAATTGCATTTTAAGTTACAGTGGCCAAATGCACTGTTGGAACGTAACTATCGCTCAACAAATCACTGGGATAGTGAAAATATTTGTTTTGGAACCATAACACTTCATATATAATACAATATATTAGATATAATAACTTGAATATAGTTTAAAACAAGATAAAAGTTCAGCAATACTGGATGACAAATGTTCAAATATCGTAAGTTGAGACCAGTCTTTTATTCCCTTTACTTTGTCATAACACAGTCAAAATTACACCGCTTTTTAAAGTAATACCAGTATACAGTATTTGTTCCAGTTTATCGAAAGCCCTTGCTAGGAAAGCCCGTTTTCCGTATTAATTTTATTATGATATTGACGATACATTATCTTGAGTTCAAGATAACAAATTGGGTGCTGAATGCAGAGTCTGAGATAGACATTGGATACTTTTGCATTGGCATCCTCTGTCACTGTGATAGTTTGCTTCCATAGATCAGTTTTTTCAAGACATCATACAGTTTGAAAACTCAGGTCCAGTCATGATAGCAGAATACAGCACTAAGCAGTGACAAACATAAATTTGCGATTTCTTTAAAGTTTCTCAGCTTGCGCAGACAAATTTCTCTTCCCTGGGGATTGTTGGACCAGTCTTGATTATATTTATCCATTTACACTTACAGTAACATTGAACAGGTAAAGGCCGAATCAGTACTCAATCCTGTGTTTCTGAAAAACAAAAACACTTATTTGCAAAGAACTGTATTAATGCTGCACTCCTAACTACTAGAGTTTGCAAATTGGGTAATTTGGTAAGCTAACTGCTTAATGGTAGTATTATCAGGTTGTTTTTTTTATATCACTTACAACAAAACTTAGATAGCATTACATAAACACATATTTTAACCACGGCGTTGTAACACAATAATAATACTTAATGCACTAACTAGAATATGGCAGCAGCTGCCGGGAGCATCGTCCAAATCTTAAATTTACATTAATGTTGATGCAGATACAACTTGAAAATAAAACACCTTGCAAAATACACTACTATGTGAAAACTTTTTAACACTAAAAATTGTTTCAAGCTCATGGCAGTAGTGTTCGAATCTGGTTAGATACTGATTAATCTAACACTGGTTCACATATCATTACAATACAATTCCAAATTTGGTACCAGGTACCTACGATGAAAGTACATGCAAATTATATGCAATGCTCAAAAGCTACATTGCTAGTACGTTGATAACCATCAAGATCAAATTTATTTAGGAAGTTAACAAGAAAAATTGGTATTAAGTACAAGATTTAAAGCAATGTTCATTCTAATTGCTAAACTGAAATTTCGAAGTGACTTAATATGACAATAAAAAATCCATTTGGACATATCATCACACAAACACAAAGATGAATCATGGCCGACGCTGTGTTTTCCTGGCAACAAATATAATGGTTAATCGCAAAAAACTCATACGCTTTTATGAGGTTGGTATGAATTTGTACCACGAGTTTTACCAGAATAACTTGCATTATGGTTAAGAAATTAGTCAAGTCGGTGTGGTTTCGACTATCACAGCTACATTGACCTGTACAGTGGCAAGGAATACATATTAAAAAACAATAACTTTCTAGCAATGCAATGTTTAGTGACATTTTGGTTCTGGTTAAGAAATTATTGGTTTCAAATCGACGTGGTTTCAACTATCACAGCTATATTGACCTGTACAGTGGCAAGGCCTAGCAATTACAAAAATGTTTCAACAACAGTGCTCCTACACAGTGTTATCATGGAAATAAACAAAACAACGTGCTTTTCCAACAGTGTTGGAAAGGTAATAAGTATACTATTTGCAATGAGCTATGCAAGAAAGTAAAGCTATCAGTAAGATTGGTAAAAAGCTGGTATGATTTAAAAGTACGTTGACAGAACTCGCAAATCATGGACTTGAGTAAAATTCTAAAAACTGTTATCCTGAAATTATGTAGTCAACTTGTGAGATAAAAAAACAACTAATATTTCACTAATTGCACTAAGGTAAAAACACTTTTAATCATTAATGAAAAAGCAAATAAATTATTACTTTGGAAGTGGTCTCCTTTACATTTTGGTTTGTTGCCTTTTCTTAAATCCTACAATTGAATCTTTGACAATACTGTCATCCACAAGGCGGCGCTTGTTATTAAAAAATACATTCACAATGATGCTTATTATCACATCGCACACTTTCTTATTATGCAAATCACATGCAAAATTAACACTTAATATGTGGTGCGAAATAGCAGAACTAATCAGGCGTACTGACTTACAGTGTTGTCTTTGTATGAAATCTTCAAAATGGTCCAGTAATCCAAAAGCTTTGCAGACAAAATCTGATAACTGTAGGGAAGGTATTGTTAAATTTCCTCTGGAAAGATTATTGAAGTATGTGGAGTCAGTTGAGCATTCTTGTAACAGCAGATGACAAACAGTACAGCCAAACTTTTTGTGGATTTTCTTAGCAACATAAGGTGTGATTTTATGAAAACCTAGAGTAGAAGCTTTTAATTTTATGACCCAGTCAGAGTAGATAGGCCTAACCGTACAACTGCCAGTGAAAATTCCTCAATCTCAAGCTTATCCCAGCACCCTATCATTTCACTACTTGATTTGTCTAGGTAGCGTACTGTCAGCCCAGAGTTCTGGTCGGACTGTATCACATTGCACACTTTCATTGGCTTAATCCTAAACAGGTATTTTGTAAATTTCAGTGACACCACTGCATACTGTTAACACTAGCCTACCCTTTTTATGTTTTGATTTTGCAATGTTACCCAATCCATTCCTGAGAATGGACACCATTTTTGAATTTGCACATTTTCAGTTTTTTTAAGTGCAAGATAATTGCACTAAATTGTATTGTACTTATGCACACCAGTAACCAGGCACTTTGAACTATCAAAGCAATTAGGCCTTAGCTTTCAACGAGTCCAGTTTCAGTACATATTCATAATTTAAAACTTGTAGCAAAACTTGCAAAACTTCAGTTTTTAACTGCTAACTAGCTTCTACTGTACGATGCACGACTGCACGTCTTGTCACAATGACCAGAGTTGCCAGGTCCACTATGGAAAAAAATGCCAAACAACTGGTCAAAAAATGCCAAATGACCTAAAAAAATGCCAAATTAGCAAAACCGAAGGTTTCTTCATTAATAAGCAATAGATTCGGTAAAAAATGGATAAAACTGCAACAAAGCTCAGCCTACACTTGCTGCTATTGCACAACCTAGCTATTTTCATTTTTGAGAGTACCGTATTCTTCAGAAAAAAGAATTTAAAAAAAATGCCAAACAGGATTTTTTCATGCTAAACAACATAAAAAAATGCCAAATTTGTGAAATTTGGAATTTAAAATTCCAACCTGGCATCCCTGACAATGACACATCATGCTACTGAATTGCGAAAACAAAAGAACTGCGCCTGCGCGCTCCTGCATTGTTTGCTCAGACAATCACGTGATTGCGATTTGTAGGACAAAGTGATTAACTGCCGCATTAGTCGATGTCGGGGAAATACATCTTGCAACAATTTTGCAACAATTTTTAATTTTCAAATTGTATCTGCATCAACACACGGCGAACTAGAACATTTGTCATCCAGTATTGCTGAACTTTTATCTTGTTTTAAACTATATTTAAGTTATTATATCTAATATATTGTATTATATATGAAGTGTTATGGTTCCAAAACAAACATTTTGACCATCCCAGTGATTTGTTGAGCGATAGTTACGTTCCAACAGTGCATTTGGCCACTGTAACTTAAAATGCAATTTGAATGCAGTCGGCCTGTTAGAACTGGCCTGTTTAATGTGGCATATCTGGCCGTATTCTCTAGTTCGCCGTGCAATAAAGTCACTATTTCGTTTCGCAAATCATAAAACCGTTGTAACATAGTACTGCGACTTAGCCATCTAACCTCGCAAAAATACACCAGATCTTGATGCACAGCATTCATCTCTTCAAATAAACTTTTGAATTGGCTGTGGTTAAGGCCTCTTGCCAAAACAAAGTTGATTATTTTAACAACAGTAGACATTGTTTGTCCGCGGGCCGCAGTTTGCCGACCCCTGCTGTAGAACCTAAAAACATTTTTTTTCTTTAGTGGACTTCTTAATGATATGAAGTGTCAAGGAAAAACCAAACATGCCTTGTTCCTTTAGTACATAATTTTCTTTTAACTGTTGGCTAAAGTAACCACACTTTGTCGAACTTGAGCAATTTTTTTTTTTTAAACACGAGAATATCAGTAAAATAAGTATTTTATAAGAGACCAGTAAATTTATAGATGTTCTGCTACAAAGACAAAGTTTCGTATCATGCATCAAACAGCATCATTTTAAAATGATGCTGGGCGCGAAAGAGTTAAACAATCAAACATTCCCGACTCTGTGTTTAGTTATCAAAACATACAAATTAAATTAGTACTAAATATTCAACTCAATAGAATTATTTTTTGTCTGTAACAAAATATCCTGATCCCTAATAAATATGACATGGCAAGTAAAATATGTATAAATCGTTGCAATTAATATCTGGATTGATGCTACAGTACAACCGCTCTTACATGTGAGTACCAAGTTCTTTCACTTCATGGCTTATCACTTCATCTAATGCATGACCGGGCTCCAATGATGCGATTGGAGCAGTATTGCTGAGAGTCATTCTTTGTGATCCAGTTTGTAAATCAGCCTTTGAAATATGAAGAAATGTGTGAGAATATAGAAGCTTTTGTTAATTAAATAGGTAACAAAAGTTGCAATGTGTGAGAGCACAGTCAAAATGGTACCATATCTTTTCGTTAAAATCAACGCAAAAGTGCAACATCATCATAAATTTACCCTTTGGTCTTAAAATTTAACAGAGAATTAAAATCTCACACAGGCCAATTTATTCTTACTTTATTTTAGCAAATATATACTGTAATAAATTTACCCTTGGGTCTTAAAATTTAACACATGCCAATTTATTCGATTGCTTTATTTTATCAATATATATTGTAATTTAAAGCACACGTCAGTATTATACTTATTGCTCAAACCTTCAAGCGGACGTTGGCAACATTGGTGCTGCTTTCATTGTTCACACTTAGATAGCTGACAAATGTTTCACCAAGAAATATGTTTCCAAAACTTTGGGGCAATATTAATAGTTCACCTAGAAGAAATTTTCTATGATGTTACAATCTCACAACAAAATAGATGTAAAACTATGGTAATACAATATTTACTTAAAGCAACACCAACATACACCTCATACATACAGTAAAGACCGATAATCTTGGAAACTTTTTATACAAGAGGCAGTCAATGCTTGAAATAAAGTATATACAACAATGAAAGAAGAATACAATATAGGCAGTTTGTGTATTACAGGATCACATAACCTCACTAAGCACTTCAAATTGAAACAACAGCATCTCAAAAGAGGGTAGATTTAGTCACATTCTGTTTGAGGCTATAGTTTTCTACTTAAGACTAAACAGAAAATGTTATTACTCTCACATAGAGTTCAAATGAGATACACTTGCGACTCCAAGCTGCTACAGCTTTTTAAAACTTATTAACATCTGTTCAGGGCTTGTTTTTTCACAGAAAGTCAAGATTCTTACAATGACCTAAATTTTCAACAACTTTTAATAGTGGAGCTGGTTCTATGTCAAAGCAGGATGCTAATTTTCTAGTACAGTAACCCATCTATCAGTTGGTTGATCTACAGCAGGGGTTCTTAACCGGGGGTAAATTTACCCCCAGGGGTAAATGTCACCTACCGAGGGGGTAAATTTACTGAATCATAAATTAAAGCAAACTTCATCTTTTCAGTTATTAAAAAACTGGTAGTGTTGCACTCGATTTTGATTCAAATTTATGCTTATTGTAAGTTTTCGTCTTTTTCTTTTATCTCCATGGAAGTAGACTACCAGTTTCATTTCAGCAGCGTATGTGTGCTGCATTTTCACTGTAGGCTATACAACCTACTTAGGATTTCGACCACAAAGACGAAATTCGAGCTAGTATAAGGCAAGAATTAGTCTACAGCTAGAGGAGTCAATTGACGTGTCGAATTGACGGAAAAAGTGATGCAAGGAAAAAGTGACCATTATAGATGTAGCCTACATGATCAAATTCAGGGCTTTCAGACAAAATTAGATCTGTGGAGTAGAAGAGTTCAAAAAGGAATTTACGCAAATTTTCCAACATTTGATGATTGGAAAGTCAGTAGAAGTCGCAACGAGATTTCTGACCTCGAAATCTGGACACGGACATCACAAGGGGCCACCAAAACGGTGGGGGTAAATTTTACTTTTTTCATTCGGCAAGGGGTAAACGAGACAAAAAAGGTTAAAAACCCCTGATCTACAGGGTGTTCATTGAATAGTGTGGAAAATATGAGTTGATAAGCATTCGAACAGTTTGTAATAAACATCTAAAAATATGTGCTAAACTGTTACTGAGCTAATTGAGACCATCACTTCAATCCGCAGTACTACCAGCCTAATAGAAACCACCAAAGTCTTACCTGTACCGAACGATGGCAACCACTTATTGCAATGACCTAATGGAGATGGATTAAGATCATGGTCTTCAAACAAGATTGGAAACGAGGATATAATGGAAGGTTTTGTGAGGCGCATAACTGAACAAATAAGATATCTCAATATATATCAATTATAAAATTTTGTAGATGAAGCTGATATGAGCTGGGAGCTATCGAAAATTAGAGTCTCTTTAGGTTTTAAGCTGCAGCAATCTAAGATGTGGCTTTTTTCGGAATGGCCCGTTTCGGCGAGTCCGATTCGACTAGTCCGATTCGGCGAGTTCCCTATTCGGCGAGAGCCTTTTTCGGCGAGTGCCCTATTCGGCGAGTTTTTGAAATTTTTAAAAGGAAATTATCGGGTACCGTAGCCTAATTACAATTGCCGTTTTTACATCGTTTTAACGTCGCTAAACGTTGAAATCGTGCAGAATGGAATAAAAAGAAAATGTTTGAACTATTAAATTAAAATTCGTCATGTCAGTTCAGTTGTTTTTATTTTTGACCATCATATCAAAAACAATACACGTCAACATAGCAAAGGTAAAAGCAACAAAACGCGAGCGTTAAAACGTGCTTGAATTCGTCATGTCAGTTCAGTTGTTTTTATTTTTGACCATCATATCAAAAACAATACACGTCAACATAGCAGAAGTAGAAGCGACAAAACGCGAACTTTAAAACGTGCTTGAATTCGTCATGTCAGTTCATTTGTTTTTATTTCTGATCATGATATCAAAAACAATTCACGTCAACATAGCAAAGGTGTAGAAAAAGGTAGAAGCGACAAAACGCGAACGTTAAAACGTGCTTGTGACCGAAGTAAGTTACTGAGTTGAAAGAAATTTGGCACGGTTGCATCAGTGCATCACCTTCAGAAAAATTTAAGATATGAAGGAAAAATAAAACGAAGAAAATGTTACAAAAAAAATAATGTTTATGTCTATAAGTTAGTACTTTTGAATAGTTAAAATCATAGGCGCCTAACTATTTTTTTGGCCGTGGGGGCGAAAGCGTGTTTCATCAGCAGCAAGGTAATTTCGGCGAAATGTCACGCAGATGGATGACGTAATTATGTCGTCACACTAGGATTGCTTTTATTGCCACACTCGGAGTTTTCGCTACGTTCGACCTACCGTTAATTATTATAAACAAAGCTCGACCAAACACATGCTATGCGTCTGCGTTGGCTAGCGGTTGATGGACTGCGACTCTTTAAGCTAAGCACAACATAAAGTTTAGCAACGAACTAGATTTATTAGCATGAAACAAGAGACGAAAAGGTTTACTAAAAGGTATACTGTAAATGGAATGAAAATACTAACTTGATCATATGCTTGAAAATATACCTGTTGAAAGCAAAATCATTCATGTTTACATCAATTCAACAGCACGTCACCTTTAATAAATTTAAAAGTTGCTGACATCCGTAAACAGCCCTTGAAAAATAGTTACAGAGAGACGTTTGATTAAGTTTTCGACTTGACATTGCTCCCTTTTCACTACAATATCGCAACTTATCGCTGACCAGCTTTCAAGTTTCAATTCGCTGTAATACGCCCGTTTTCGTGTTGCAGATGAAACAAAAGATGCGCATATTCCCCCGCCTTTCATCGGGTTTCTATGGCAACGGTCGTGTGTGCGAAATGCGGTTTGTACCAGCCCTTGTTACGTTGGTTAGCGGTAACCTCGGGCCGAGACTTCAAGTTCATTTTCACAGCAACCGATTCACTGCGGCGACAATTCTCTGCAGAGGTTTCGACTTTCGAAAGCGACAGCGAGGCTGTTTGCAAGCGCATTAAGTTAAACGCACGCTGCGTCAACGTAGCAAATTATGTTGTTTTAGGGTGCATTCAACATCTGATGACATTGAATCGACGCAAAATGGTAGATTTTTGCTATGTCACAGGCAGCAAAATCAATCATTTTTACATTGATTCAACGTCTGCAGACGTTAAATCAACGTAAAAATGACAGCTTTTTTGTCTGGGGTGGGATTGTAGCATCGCTACTCGTTCTAGTGATTATTTACTGCGAAGCTGTTGCGGTTTGCATTTAAAAATGTTTTTCTGCTGCCGATCGCTAGTTCATCTATTGTTTTATGTATCAATGCCGCATAAAAAGTTGCTCCCACGCGGAAATACGCGTAGGGGCCTGGCCCCCACGGCTTAGACGCCTATGGTTAAAATGATTAGTTTGGATCAACAAATGTGTGACCCACACTCCTACAGCTTAGATTGAAAGGAAATTATCGGGTAGGCTACCGTAGCCTAGTTATCCCGACCAGCAAAAATTTGTTTCAAGAACCCAGTTAGCCTAACAGTTCATTTTTACATTGTAGTAACAAAATGAAAAGGCTAACCAAATGTGTGGCCTATCGTTTTAACGTCGCTAAACGTTGAAATCGTGTAGAAAAGGGTGCTTTTGTTGACTAGGATACGTTGAAACTGAGAAACATTCACAGAAGCCCTACGATACGTTGCATTTTTAAGATAATGTATTCAGACGTTGAATCAATGTACAAATGAAATGTTATGCTAAATGGGTTCTTGGAACAAATCGTAGGGCTTCTGTGAATGTTTCTCAGTTTCAAAGTATCCTAGTCAGCAAAAGCTCCCTTTTCTACACGATTTCAACGTTTAGCGACGTTAACACGATAGGCCACACATTTGTTTAGCCTTTTCATTCTGTTACTACAATGTAAAAATGAACTGTGTTCTTGGAACAAATTTTTGCTGGTCGGGATAACTAGGCTACGGTACCCGATAATTTCCTTTCAATCCAAGCTGTAGGCCACACATTTGTTGGTCCAAACTAATCATTTTAACTATTCAAAAGTACTAACTTATAGACATAAACATGATCTATTTTTATTTTTTTTGGAACATTTTCTTTGTTTTATTTTCCCTTCATATCTTAAATTTTTCTGAAAGTGTTGCGACCGTGCCAAATTTCTTTCAACTCAATAACTTACTTCGGTCAAAAGCACGTTTTAACGTTCGCGTTTTGTCGCTTCTACCTTTTTCTACACCTTTGCTATGTTGACGTGTATTGTTTTTGATATCATGATCAGAAAGAGAAACAACTGAACTGACATGACGAATTCAAGCACGTTTTAACGTTCGCGTTTTGTCGCTTCTATCTTTGCTTTGTTGACGTGTATTGTTTTTGACATGATGGTCAGAAATAAAAACAACTGAACTGACATGACGAATTTTAATTTAATAGTTCAAACATTTTCTTTTTATTCCTTTCTGCACGATTTCAACGTTTAGCGACGTTAAAACGATGTAAAAACGGCAATCATAATTAAGCTACGGTACCCGATAATTTTCTTTTAAAAATTTCAAAAACTCGCCGAATAGGGCACTCGCCGAAAAGGGCTCTCGCCGAATAGGGAACTCGCCGAATCGGACTAGTCGAATCGGACTCGCCGAATCGGACTCGCCGAATAGTAGCAGACCCGGCTTTTTTCTATGCTGATAAGCTAAAAATCTACTAGTTCCCTAAATTGATTGAAAAACCTTTAACGTACTAATTTGGAAAGGATTATGCTCCTTTCACTGAAGGTTAAGACAACTTTTAAGTTTGATTTACCAAAGAGTTCGATTTGTCTTGTCAGTGATAATGCACTTATCACATCAAAACTGTAATTAATAATGGCACTTGGTTTTCAATAAAGGCAGCTTTTTCAGAAAAACTAAGCCTAGACTATTGTTACATATGCATTTACCTCTTAGCACCAAAGGGTGTTCTTTATTATTATCCATGAGTAATGCAAGATAAAAAGCTTATGCAACGGTATATATAGTCTATACTGCAAGACAATTATACGAAGTACTTTGCAGTCTGCACAGAAATAACAATTGAACATTATTTGATGACACACTCAAGGCTCATTATTTTAAATTTGGAAAACTTTTGCTTTATGAGAATAATAACATACCGTAATTATATAAAATTTTCAATGACCCTAAAAGTAATTAAAATTTACTACAGAACATCTACGTATACTGTGTTCTTTGAATGTTGTAGCGTAATGGATTTGATCAGACTCAGATCGATTTAATTTACATACAAAAGCTGCAGTCATTAAACTTTTTATTTATTTTAGTGTTTTCATAAAGCAAAATGTACACATATTAGTAAACACAAAAGAGCTGACAAACAAAATGTGGCTACACCCAAATAGCTCAATACATAACGGTACCTGATCCCTCGAAAAAACACATGAGATCAGGTTACTAGTAATGATGTAATCAAGTCGGAGCAAGTGTACAAGCTTCCGCCCTGATCAAAAATAATATGACATCATAGATTAAAATTGACCAAAAAATATAGTGTGAAGTACGGTATGTAAATAGCATTTACCGTAACTAAGTGAAAGCTGTTTTATGCCATCACTGCTTCACTTCTTTGCTATTTTCTCACCATCGAGATAGCATAGCAAAAGTAAAGTTGTGAAAGTGTTATTTACACACTTTATCATGAATTTATCAGTCGATTTTAAGTTACAGCTGCTGGTTAGATTATGGTGCAGTCAGGATGGTAGCAAAAGACCATCTGGTCAGCTAACACGCCATAATAAAATTAACTACACATTCATACACACAGGTGTGCAGGGGCAGGCACACTACTTCAATAAATACAAAAAGTTGCTGACACTAAAAGAAAATGGTGTTGTATGAATCTCCACCCTCATATTGAGAAAACCGAGGATAAAGATTCAAACCAGCAACCAAAATTAAAGCAACGATCAACATGTGATTACCTGCTAGAATACAGCACTTACCAAAACTTTACTAAACTACAACAAGGAAACAACTGTAGCTTAATAAGCCCAACACCACAATGTACCGTAATATTCATTTTGAAAAACCTACATAAATAGGATGATTTGGAAGGCTACGGTACATGCTGTAATTTTGAATCTAAGCTAAATGTAGACTAAGCTATATCTCTTTGAAAGGATAGTTTTGAGAATCTAAATTGCCAAAATGTGATTACTGAATGTTATTTTCAAGTTAAAGCAAGAACTTCTACTGAAATTTCGCTTCAATATCAATAACAAACTTGACAAAACTGTTTTACCTCTTGACCTCTTGTTGTTGGTGGTGTTACCAGTGCTGCCAGATGCTCTCTGCATTTCCAACTTTTCTTGAATATTTGAAGGCACTAATTAGGCCTATTATTTATTTGCGTCAGACAAAGCTATCCATATCCAAAACAAAACAACAAAATAATGCACACACTGAAAATGCACAAAGGTCACAGAGAGCCACTTTCAATGTCTTCAGTTTAAGAGCTCACTAAATATCTACTGTTACAAATTTACATACAATGAGCGTTGGAAGAGTCTAAAGCAGGGGTTCTTAACCGGGGGTAAATTTACCCCCTGGGGGTAAGTTTCACCTACGGAGGGGGTAAATTTACTAAATCATAAATTAAAGAAAACTTCATTTTTTCAGTTATTAAAAAACTGGTAGTGTTGCATTCGATTTTGATTCAAATTTATGCTTAATGTAAGTTTTCGTCTTTTTCTTTTATCTTAACGCAAGTAGACTACCACTTTCAGCAGTGTATATGTGCTACATTTTTACTGTACACACTACACAACCTATATAATTAGGACTTCGACCACAAAGTGGATTGCAATTCTGCTAAGATTGCAACTTCCTTTACTGTATTTGCATTTCTTCGCATGGTTGACTGGACACGGTAGGCTACTACCAGTATTGTCTGAATTGACATCTGATAATTTAAACTTGAAGTTTGCTCGCTTTGTGAAAATAATCACTAGCGTAATTGATAAACATGCTCCGCTTAAACAACTCTCTCGTAGACAAACTAAATTAAAAAGTAAACCCTGGCTGACTCGAGGATTGCTTGTTTCCATACGAAACAAACAAAAAATGTAGCCTACAAAACTCACTTTCTAACAGGAGGCGAAACAGGAAAATACATTTACAAAAAATACTCAAATAAACTAACAAAGATTAAAAGTATAGCAAAAAAGCAGTACTTTCAAAACCAACTGAACATTAATAGTAATGAACCAAAAAAAATCTGGAGTATTATAAATTCTCTTTTGCCCAATAAAAAGAAAACAACCCAAAATGTTGATTGTGTTCGCGTTGATGATAAACTGGAAAGCGATCCAAAAATAATAGCTGAGAGTTTTAATTCCTTTTTTGCCAATATCGGAAGCCACCTCGCAGAACAAGTCGAAACTGATAAAACAAATAATTTTAAAGACTTTTTAAGCAACCGTGTTTCCTCTTCTATTTTCCTTGAACCACCCGACGTGTACGAAATAATAGAAGAAATACATCAGCTAAAGTTAAATAAATCAGCAGGGAGTGATGGTATCTCGCCTTATTTCCTTCGAATCTCTTCGACTATCATAGCCTTGCCTCTATCCATCCTTTTCGACCACGCATTTTCGAATGGCATATTTCCAGATGTTCTCAAAATTGCTAAAGTCATTCCAATTTATAAATCTGGAAGCAAACTCGAAACAAATAATTATAGACCAATTTCTCTACTCTCATGCTTTTCAAAGATTCTAGAAAAGTTAATGTTCAAACGTTTGACGTCGTTTATAAATAAGCATTCGATCTTAACGCCTACTCAGTATGGCTTTCGTGCCAACCATTCAACAAGTCATGCTGCTTTAGACATTATTACCTCCTCATACGAGCAAATGCAGAACAATGAATTGACTGGACTTGTTTTACTAGATCTTAAAAAAGCCTTTGACACAGTTCACCATGAAAAACTTTCGCATAAACTTGATCATTATGGAATTCGAGGAGTTGCCAATGCCTTACTTACTTCCTACTTGAAAAATCGTAAACAATTTGTGTCTATTGGTCAAGAAAATTCTACATTAAAAGAAATAAAATTTGGTGTCCCTCAAGGGTCCATATTAGGACCGCTTCTCTTTTTACTTTATATAAATGATATATCTAACTGTGTTTCTTCTGTTCCTAGATTATTTGCTGATGACACTTGTCTTGTTATTAAAGCCGATAATTTATTAAGTCTTCAAAATTTAATTAATCTAGAACTGAAAGGAATCAAACGTTGGATCACAGCCAATTCACTTACGATAAATGCTTCTAAGTCTAACTTTTTAATAATTGCACCCAAGACCAACCAAAAATCAACTAATGTTGAAGTATTTTACGGCAATACCCAACTAAAAAATGTTCACACTGCTAAATACGTTGGTATCTTAATTGACAGAAATCTATCTTTTCTTCCTCATATTGATGCTATATCTTCCAAACTCTCCAAATCTGTTGGCATACTCTCTAAATTAAAACATTGTTTATCTACCAAAGCTATGCTTCAGCTTTACTATTCTCTTGTGCATCCTTACCTCATAATACGGACTGACAATTTGGGGGTCGTCATACAAAACACATATTGGAAAGCTTGGTGTTTTGCAAAATAAGGCAGTCAAAGCTGTTGTGAAAGGCAAATGGGCTGACCATGCCACACCCTTTTATAAACAACTAAATATCCTAAAGTTAAAAGATCTGTACAACTTTGAAATTGCTAAGTTTATTTATCAGTTTAGTTTTAATTTATTACCCGACACTTTTCAAAACTACTTTAAAAAATGTAACCAAATTCACAACTTTTCTGCTCGAAACTCGACCAACCTAGATTACTATTATTATCGATACACAACCACAAAACTACAACGCTCAATAAAATACTCTGGCGCAAAAATTTGGAATAATATATCAGATGAAATTCGCAAATCCTCATTCACAACTTTTAAAAGAATGTACAAAAAGAAAATTATTGACTCATATTAAACAAATGCTAAATTAACCTACTAATCAGTTTTCTGATTTCTTATCATCTTGGACAGCTTCACCGTTATTTATGTACTATTATCTCTTTGTCTCAATTAGGCTATTCAATTATAATTATCATTGATGAGTTAAGGGTGGCTGCTTGACTTGAAGACCTTGAACGGTCACTTCGCAGCCTCCCGCTGCTGTGATGCTACCATCATTTTTTACTCGTTTTTTTTTATTATAAACTTTTCAACAGCTTTACTGTACATCGTGTTTTGATTTATTGTACATATTTTTTCGCAGCGGCCAATAAACAAACAAACAAACACGATGACATCACAAGAGGCCACCAAAACGGTAGGGGTAAATTTTACTTTTTTCATTCGGCAATTTTTATTTTCCGCCATATCGTTTCTTTAGTTAAATTGAATACAAGTGCCAAAGCTATATTTCAATAAAGTAGCCCCAAATTACACAAAATCACTTAAAGAATTGACTTGAACATTTGCTCAAGGACCAAGTAAATGAGACGAAGTGATGGGTTTTGTGCAGGGGGACCATTTTTGGAAAATATCTTCAGAAAAAGGTACAGAAGAGTGGAAAAGTCTTTTCATCTCTTTTGATTGTTGTTGAAATTGATATTCCATTAACTTTGCTTGCCAGAAACTAGCAGCCGATTTTATTGCAGGATAACTGGTGCCAACACAGCTTTTCATCTTCTTTTCAAGAGCTTGTTTGGAAAATGGAATTTGCTTTGGAAATGCATGCCACCCTGGCGCTAAATTGAATGCGTTTCTTCTGATAGCACTAACACTTTGCTTGACTGGCACAGACATAATCGTTTGGACTGATTTGTTTCTCAGTCTCTCTCGTTTTTTCCGTGTTGTGTAATCAAGATAGGTGTGAATGGACTCTAAGTCTGCTTCAGCTCGATATCGACGATTAGTTTCATCAAATTTGACTTGTTGGGCAAACATACTTTCTCTCCTCAGATCAAAAATCTTCTCATCTTTTTGTTGGCAGTCAGAAATTGCTTGTTGTTGAATGCGGCTAGCGTTCTGTAAATAAACGATATATTGCACTTGCACATATTCCAGTTCTTTTACAACCTGTTTCACCCTAAAAGGGGTGAAACAAAAAAGTCAAGCAGAAAAAGTTACATTAAATATAACAGTAGAACTCGGTTAATCCGGATTCGATTTGACCGGCGATTCCATCCGGATTAGGCGAAGATCCGGATTAACCGATGACGGTTCTATCTAACCTGACTCATTTGTACTTCCAGCTTCATCCGGATTAGGCGAAGATCCGGATTAACCGAATCCGGATTAACCGAGTTCTACTGCTAGTTATTACTTTTAAAAACCTCTACAATCTGTTTCACCCTAAAAGAGGGATCATCCGAATAAAATGTTTTATTCTATTCGAATGAGGACCTTCAGATGATCCCCCTTTTAGGGTGAAACAGACTGTAGAGGTTTTTAAAAGTAATAACTAAATTTAATGTAATTTTTCCTGCTTGGCTATTTTGCTTGGTATTGAGCACTTTCTGCAGTATTAATAGTATTTATTGTTTATTCCAGTTCTTTGTATAAGACATCCCAATCTAGCAGTCAATGTTTATTATATAAGTTGAATACTAAAACTTGTTTTTGTAATTCCAACTTTCCTTACCTGGATGAATTGTGAAAGTTTGTTTGATTTTATCTGTAATTCCTTGTTTTCGTTTTTCAAGAATTCCACGGTTTTTATAAGTTCTCGAACTTCTCTACTCTGCGTTAGGTTACAAGCTCATTATTAGGTTATCGTTTTCGGTAGATTACTTAAGATATTCAAATAAAAAAGCAGGCTTCCATTATTTGATCATGTACGAAATTACTGATTTGCAAAAGCCTACGGCAGGGGTCACCAAACTTTTTTCTCTGAGGGCCGGATTGCTGCGAGATTAAGAGCTGCGGGCCGGATGCAAATTGCGAAAAGATATACCTCAATAAATAACAAAGTAAGCGGTGGAATAGCAAAGTTGTGATGAAAATCGAAAGGTTGCTGGAAAAGTTATCCTCTGCTGTAATACACTACAGGGCATTGTGCACTTGAAAAAACATTACCTCTTTCCAAATTTGGCCTAGCCTGTCCCATTTGTGGTGGCCTAATGATAAACAGCAACGTCAGTCCTTTACAAAAAGTTTGGTAACTTTTTTCCTTAACAGTTGTAGTGCAGGTATTATTTCCGCAGCACGTGGCGGGCGGTTCCGGCCCGCGGGCCGTAGTTTGGTGACCCCTGGCCTACAGTAACACTCGAAAAAATGTTTCAGCTTTGCACTGTTTTACTTATAAAGCGAAGACGTAACAGTAATGTAATAAGTAAAGCAAGTTTTTGCAACTTTTGTAATTTTTTTGCTTTATTCAAACAGCTTCCAAAATCAGCGAGACTCATACAACAAAATATTTCAAGTTTTTCCAGATATTTTATGATGCAAATTTTGCAACTCCTTTTTTTATGCAACTTTTGATCTACTGCACAAAGCTTTCTTCAAGTAGGTTACTATTGTGTCAAAAAGAAAAGAAAAAAAGAAGACATTTTGTTTTGACGTTTACAGCGATCATGTTTGGATAAACGTATTTTAGGAATCATCACCTTAAAGGAAATATTGACCTAAAAACAATTGCAGAAATGTTTCAGGTAAACATTATTATCGCACTAAATGCAAATCATAACAGTTCCAAGCAGCTTCGTGCAGTGATGTGCGAATCTTTAGCAATGCATGCTAGGTTGACTGATTTTGCGATGGCCAAAATCAACAATTTAGTTTTCAACGGTGAATGTTAGAAACATTTAACATTCTATGTGAATAAATCGCATCAATCAAGTAGGCTACTGCTGATTGAAAAGCATGTGCATAAGTGTCACTTTTTACTACATATTTTCTTAAAAATAAGTGCAATTTTCTCGCTTTTTGCTGCAACAAAAACTTGGCCTGGTAATAAGTAATTCAATGAAGATATTTTGACACAAATTAACTCAACAAAAAATAAAGTTACCCACAAAAAGGTGTAACTATAAATGAAAATATCCAACCAACAATTTTTAGTAACCTCAACTCAAACAAGTTTTGACGAACTACTTTGACTAAGTTAATAAACAAGTGTTAAATATTAAATTGTAAAAAATTGGTATTTTTAGTTTTTTTGCAGTTGCATCTCACACTCCTATGTGAAACTGTACAAGAAATAAAACATTTTAAAGGCAAAAAACATGATGAAAATTTTATTAATCAATTGACTTCAAAATTTATACCTTTCCGTCTTTTTTCTTATCAGGTTTGTTATTGAAGCTTGTCACAGATGAAGGACCTTTATGCCCTCTTTGATTTTCAGCTGTTAGCTTTCGAATTTGAGCCTTTAAATCCATAACCTGCTTGATGTGCAACGCTTCCTGAAGTTTCAATCGGTCCATTGCTGCCTCTTCTCTCTATTAAAATTAATAGACACAAACGAGTTATACAAAACTATCTTTATAACAGATTGAGCTTCGCTTTTAGCAGCATCATTTTTACTTCACAAATGTAGGTAAGCCACACACGACCTGTTGTAGCCTGATGCTGCGTGTTCGCTGCTGTGGTAGTATAGCTGTTTGTACTAGCTATCGGAACACAGTTCCCTAGTCATGTGCAAAGATGTCTTTACTCACATTAATATATCATTCGTTTTAGCCTTAAATTTACCAAGACAAACTGCCACATAACGACAAATAAACTTTAATATATGAAAAGTTTAACCTTCAAGGCTTCATCTCGTTGTTGTATTAAATCCTTCACTTTCGCCTGTTCTTTCTTCACAGCGAAACTAATTTCATTGTCATCCATCGATGGCAGGTTTTCTTCATTCAACGTTCCTGAGATGAGAAGTTTGCTGTCAATGAGATTGTGCCTTCTCTCAAAAGTATTCTGATTGGAATTCATTATGGTTCAAAGTTTATAATGAGAAATGCTGATTTTCAAAATCCTTTGGAAGAAATAGCCTACAGTATACCGTGGTATAAATTTTTTGAAACTGCGATTGCAGGGTGCACAACAAACAAAGTTGTTTTACAATAAGACTATTTAAGGTTTAAAAGTTATGCGAATGACTTTTTGTTATACAATGTTTAAAACAACATTGGAAGAAATTGAATGACAAGCAGTATAGAAAAGCTTTCCCAACAAGAAGACCATGTCTCGCGTAGAACACTATCCTATTGTTGCAAAATGCCAATAACAACAATTCGTATGAAAACAGAAAAGAAAAACATCTGCCCAAAATCGTGTTGTATTAAGAGATAAATATTACTACTGTAAAAACAATTTGTGGTTGGAACTAAAATGTAAAAAATCTCCTGCTTTTAATTGAAACAACAAATAATTATTATCACCAACATTTTGAGAGAAAGAAATGGTTTGGTAGCCATTTTTGGATGTGCTTCAATTGTTGATACATATTAAGTTCGTTTCGATATGTAATTCACCTGTCTCCGCTTATTAAGCCCACCCTGGACCCGACGATTGTGAGGGGATCAATAATCGGGTTGGCCTATTAACCGTGAACTTAATAAGTGGGAGCTACTCTACTGTATATATATAAAGCAAAAACAGCTACAAAATTGGCATTCTGTTCGGCAACCAAAGCATGACGCAAGAAAGGTAACCAAATTAAAAAGTTTACGTTTCAAAATCCTTATGTTTAATATACCGTGACTTTTTCTCGGAATGGTTAAGCTTAGTTGCTGCAGCATTAAAGCCTACGCGTTCAACACAATGCAACATAGTGCAATGGCAATAACCATAAGCTTTGCAAAAAAATGCAGTCTAAACAAAAATCAACAGTCACTTATGTTTTAGTGATGCCGAGTTATTTTGAAAAAACATAAATAAAACAGACCTAAAACTAAGTAACGTCAATGGGTTCAACATATTATCTACCTCTGTTCAGGCGAAAAAGTATAGAAAATATGTTGCCTCTTGACGTGACGCAGTTTTAGCCCATATGTCTGTGTAATGAACTCTCTACTAAGCTTTATAAACTTTATAAATAAAACACATACACACATTTATGGAAACGGTTTAAATAATTGAAGACACTTTCTTTAGCAAAGTGAAGGTTTTTTTTTTCTTCAATGCATAAACACCACTGCCACATCCAGGCCCGTTGGGAGGATAATTTAGGCCCGGTACCACTAAGGTCTTTGGGCCACAAATTCAAACACTTCTAATAAAACGCACTATATCCAACAAATACGAGGTGGTTTCTTCATGTTCCCGGGCCTCATAGGAAGGTTACGGGCCCTAAAGTAATTCCGGGCTAGAGTTCAACGTACCTCATAAATCTCCCCCATCCACGCTGCTGGTCACAGCTTCGGTGTGGAAACGCTGACACTTGCCTGACACCTAGCGGTTATGTTTGATGCAGTTTGAAGGTTTTGGATGTTCAAACGTGAACAAAAAAGATCGAAAAATTGCAAAAGTTTTTGTACTTTGTCACAACGTTTAATTATTTTAAGAACACGATACACAAAATTTGTAAATATATTTGAAAAGACCGCTAAAAATACAACAACTTTCATGTTTTGCTTTTTCTAGCAGTCACCGTTCTCAAAATACATCGGCTTAAAATCAAAGCCTTGCTGATGCCAAATTCCAGAAAATGCATCGAATAAAGCGTGGCAGTTAAAAGATTAAATGTAAACGACTATCATGGCACAATCCTACCAATCTCCATGAGTGCAGAATCAAAAGAGAAACAAGGTGCGCTGTGAAAAAAAAGTGTCACAAGATCTAGCCTAAATCTTCACAAAGCACTTTATTCAACATATTTCACTGGTCAATCCTGCGAGAGGGGTTAATGTGTAAATCATCTTTGCCACTCGTCTTCGAAGACGCTCGCGCAGCACATCGAGTAAAACATAACTCAGATTTGTTGACTATCTTCGAACACTACGGGCAAACATCATCAGGGCCGTTGAAAGGATAATTTGGGCTCGGTACCGATAAAATGCTGGAGCTCCAGATTAAGACACTTCTAACAAAAGCGCACCATATCCAAAAAATATGCGGTGGTTTCTTCAAGTTTCCTGCCCCTTGGAAAGGTTACGGGCCTTTTAAATAATTTCCCGGCCCTGATCTAAAAGTGCTTCCTAGATCCCTCTTTCAACGCTATTGAATATAGGCTCAATTTTACTGGGATTAGATATTTTTCTTTGCGTTAGTTGCTGCCTACTCATATCGCTTTCTCAAGGAAATATTTTTAAGGAGTTTAAACTGGTGGCGTTCTGGTGGTTGCAACAAAACAAAAAAAATGCTGCAATATTTAGCCTATGAAACTGAAACATAGAAAAAATGTATATGGTACATACTTAAAACAGTCATCGCAAGCGCAAAGCTTCAAAAATTTATTTCAGTATTTATTCTTTTTGTATTGAGATGGCTTAGCCAGTGGCAGGATTTCTTTATGGGGTTTTCTTTCTTTGGTAGGCTATACCTTGGTCTTCTTTGCGCTGAGCTCAACGCATCAAGATGTGGTCACTCATGACCATCAACACTCTTGAAAACGTGCTACGGCCGATCTTTATAGCAATTGTCTATTAATAAAAATCTTGAAAATATCCAATTTCTGATAGTATATTTATTATTTTTTGTTTCTTTCTTGTTTGATTTTGATTTTTTTTAATCTTAAACTTTCCTGAACGTGTTACAACCGTGCCAAATTTTTTAAATTATGATTTATTTCTGTTTCAAGCACGTTTTGACGTTTGTGATTTGCCACTTTTACCTTTTAAGGCCTCCGCCACGTTGCCATGTATTATTTTTGTCGTGATAGTCAAAAATAAAAACAACTGAACTGAATTCTGAAAAACAACATCTCAGCAGCCTATAGTTTTTATCATTTCATTGATATCGTCAAGCATTTGCTTCCGATGATTAGACTTCATTCTGCGTTTGATTTCAAAACTTTGATTTTAGTTCCCATTGCCATGTTTCGATTCTGAAAAACTGGGATTATTTTGATAAACCTCCAGCTTGTTCATGCGTTGTAGCCGTTAAAGTATTTTTTTTTTAACTTTTTCAACTACAACCTATTATTTGATATCAAAATCCTAGATATGTTGCGAAAAATTTAAACGCAGCACGATAGAACAACAGGCTGCAAAATATCTTAACGTGCAAGTCCCAACTGAAGTGTGAATAAAATCTGTAGCTGAGTAAAGCATTTATAAAAATCATGCAACAAGTTTGGATGAAACAGAGCAGAATGCTTGCAATGTTTTGCAGTAGCTATTCAGTTACTAGTGGACACCACGTTATCTTATTTAAAAGGTCGATTAATCTTACACAAATCAAGAAGGGGCGATAACAAATTGAAAATTGTGGTCGACTTCATAGCTTATCGAGAGAAAACATTTGCCTTAGGACAAATTTTCAATCGATTGAACGCCTTTGTTATATAGGTCCATAGTGATTTTTAAAGATCGAAAAATTGTCAAGTGTGTGTTAGGTAGGCGTTTCATGTGTTTTTTCAAATGCACTACAGGTATAATTTTTGTAGCAGGATCTCAGTGTTGTAGCAATAAGTAGGCCTACCAACCACGCAGAACTCAAAACTGCAACAAACCAGATCTAATTCAGGCTTTAGTAAACACGTAGCAAAAATAAAGAGAAGCCTTTTTGGCTTTGAGTGAATGGTGTATTTTTACAAGGGAGTCTAACATCAGATGTAAACAAGTCTTATTATTGTACATTTGAAGTACAAGAACATTTTTTGTATTTAACTAAATTACAGTAATTTTCATTAATTTGTTTTGGCAAGATAGTGGAAGGTTGAAAAATACATCTCTGAATATACATCAAGAGAATTAAACCAAACGCCAAAATTTTTAAACTAGCCTACGGAATAGCCTATCAGTAAACCTGTTACAGAAAATTCAATTTTTTAAAAAGTACGCAAAATGCCTAAAAAGTTTTAAAGTGTCAACGTGTGTTCTAATGGTCGATGACACTGTTTAAAAATTCCAGTTATGCTTTAAGTCTAGAAATTATTGTTTCTGGGCTGTTGTTTGAAGACCAAGAGCAAAATTGTTTATTGTTACATCAAGCTAATCTGTGAAACAATTAGAAGTAAGCTGGCTTCGTCAGTAGTATGTTGTAAGCCGGTGAAGTCTTATGCTGACAGAGAACCATAGTTTACTGCACTGGTGTTCAAACTTTTTCAGACTACGGCAAACCAAAAAATTTCGAAATCTACCGCGGCACATTTACTTCCTACGACACTGCTTTTTTTTAAAGCATTGCTTTTCAATCACGTTTTGATCAAAGCTGTTACATTTAAAATTTATGCATGATAGAAGTTACCGGTATTAAAATTAGCTTTCGTTTAATCAAGGCATGCCAGTAAATTTATTTATTTATATGCTAGGCTACTGTTATGTGAAAAGTGTACCTGGTTTTGTGCACAAACAGCCTTGATTCGGGGCTTGATTTTGATCTGTGTCATGCAAAAAAAAGACGATTTGCACTTGCAATGTGTCCTCGCTCTAAGTAGCAACTAGCAATCCATGCTTTCCAACAGTTGCTCTTAGGCTGCAAATTTCAAGCTGATGATATGCAAAAGTAATGCAAAAATTTTTACTTCGCAGTTAAACGGTAGGAATGGTTCGATGGTCAAGCGTATTACGCAATAAATTATCGACAATTTATCGTAGCCTATTGCAATACGAAAGCAAAATACTCTCTTCTAAACTAATTTGACACCTCGCAGGTTTGCGCTTACAGTAGCCTACAATTTGGAACATTCAAATCACCATGCTTTCGCGGCACACTTGCCTTCCTCCCGCGGCACACAGTTCGGGAACCTCTGGTTTACTGTGTATTGTTGCGTGATATATGTCTCTTGGCTGTAAATTATCTAACAAACAATGCATGGAAAATATCTTCTGTAACTTGGGAATGCGATTCTCGCATAGTGCTGCTGCTAGATACAACCAACGTATTACAATTGACGATAACAAACATTGGATATTGGAAAAGCTACAGAAAATTGATTTGTTCTGTCCTAATTAAACATGTCAAAATGTGACTACACAGATGATATCGATTGTTTAGTCAAGTGTGAAAGCTTTCATGTAGAATCACATTGACTTGATCTTTTATTTTTGGAATACTGAAACTGCATTTATCAAAATCGGCAAAAATATTCAAGATGTTATGCTTTGACTTCGAATAGAAAGCAACGATCATCCTCATAATTATGCGTTTTCGTATGTACGCGTTGCTCTGAACAGAAGTAGCCTTTGTCTAAATCGAATCCGCTATTTGCAATTTCCCAATCAACACTTGTCAGCATTTGTGTCGTAGCATTTCGATCACTCATCAGTAAAGTTTTACTAACAGTTTTTTTCCACGAAATTCACATTCTTTGAATTCGATTTTGTCTCCAAAAGGCTAAAAATAGCATTTGTCCTCACACTTTAAGTTCAAAAACCAACATCAACAAATAAAACTTCTAAACAAATCGTCTATGGGCGGAGCCTTTAATTTATCAAGAAGTTTATCTTGCTTCAGGCTAAAAGCGGATCCCACGCTTAGTCACTGTATTGAACCGATGCTTCTTTTCTGAAGACGTCTAAACTTGCATCGACTTGGAAGCTAAAAAAGTTTTGCGCTTTTGTGGCATTTGCAATGACAACCTGTTTGCTAAGTGTACTAGTCTGATTGGTTTCTGCAGTCTAGCGCTAAAAAGCTATAAAAAGTCACCATAACTGTATAGGCGATGAGGTTGCAGCGGGGGGCAGTCGCACCCCCGCCACAAAAATAACGTCGCAAAATCAGGCAATACTGTTCAGTTATTTGGGAAAATTGTAAACTGATGCCTTTTTAAAACTATATTTGCAAAGACAAAATTTGGATAAATTTTGATTGCACCCCCAAAATATTTTATTCTCCTAGACCTACAGCTATGAAAGTTACACACTGTTAAAAAACACGGTTTCGTGTTTGGAAAACATTGTATGCGCTAGTCCTTTGCATGATCCGATATAATTTATGATAAACTTTAGTTTGGCAGCACTGAGTGACAAGCTTGTTATTGCTGTGTGCGTGGCGTTCACAAACTTCAAATATTGATAAATCAAAAATTGCTTTGCTTTACATTTATAAGACTCTGTGAAGCGCAGAAGCGTAGGCTACCGTTAACTAATCATGCTTTTCATTGTTTCTCGAAATGTATGAGACAAAGGTTGACGAAGATTGGCCCATGTTTGCATGACTAGCCTAATACATGGCAGATATACATTTTTTGCAGCACAACTGCAATAAACTTCATCTTAAAAAAGACGGTTTGTAAATATGTTTGATTGAAAAGTTCAAGCATATAAAAAGAATTGTAATTTTTACTTGACTGGAATATCGCATGCAGAGTGGCCCACATCCTACAACCTACAGTAGGCTACAACCTACAGTTCTTACTGCTGCGTTCACCATATTGATCAAGACACAAAGAGACATTTTCCACGCTCATTTAAACACAGTAGATCGTAAAAATATTTTGTACAATAAATTAGACAGACAGGCTGTGATGCGTTTCGAAACCAATGAATAAAACATGAAACAAAGATATACTACAGTAAGCCCTATTTGCGGTTTATTTATCATTTTTCTTGCAACTTTTGGTGATCAAATAACTTGTTAACACGTTGAGTCTTGTGCATTGTAAACTAAGTACTCAGGTTACAGATTACTTAAGCCGGTATCGATCAAATGTTCACGTCAGGGTTCATTGTACCAGTGTTTATAAAATTGATTTTTTTCACCTGTAGGTCTGAATGCACGAAAGTGGCTTCCATTGATTAGGATTTTCTGACAAAGAATGAACACCAAAACACAAAACCTGATGCGTAGATTAAATTTATTCATTCGTTATTGTATAAAATCACTTTAAATTTATTGCGTGGACGCAGTATATGTGTTTGATAAACGAGGGATAGGTTATTATAGGCACTTTTATGCATACATAAATGTGGTCAGGAACGGTGGATGAGCTGAAGTAAAACTAAAAGAAAAAAATGGTCTCCGTATTGCATATCTTCTTTCACAACGTCAGTGATTCATTTTACAATTTGCACAGGTCAATAAATTAAGAGTATGCCCAATTGAAAAGAATTGAAGGGGAAAAAGTTTCAAAAAGCCCAATCAAGTTCAAACATTTGGTTGATTTATTTCCAATGAAACAAACGCAGGCTACAGATAGTCTTTAAGCAGCTTCTTAATCCATGTAGGCCTATGTTCTTTACGTCAATGAAAAAAGTTACTTGAGGCTGGTGCTGTGTGTTTGAAGAGCTTGTTTTGACTTCATTTTGAGTTGCCATGCATTTAAATTAGTCAAATGGAAAGAGAAAAAAGAGTTTGTAAATCGACGGTTTGGTTGCCGTCTTTACAGTATTCGCAATGAGATTAACTTCACAGTTTTAAAATGAAGCAAGTCGGACAACGTCATGGATTTTGATTTGTTTATTTTTCATAATAGCTCCACAAGAGTTTACATCAAATTGGTTAGAATTAGATGCGCTAAACTTAGCGTAAATATAAGATGACAGCAAAAGATCATAAGGGAATCCCAATGGTTTGGTAATGCCGCGTCTTTTCCATTGCAAACTCGATTTAAACAAGACAAGTGACAGACAAAGAGATATTCTGCTGCAATTGATTGAGGTTCGCTTTTAGCAGCAGGTCGTTAAAATCTACATTGGGAAAAGAGATGTTCACCAGAACCTGATTTTCATGACGATGTGTAGCCTATATGGGCTACTGTTTTATGCAATCGATTAAATTGAGGTTGGGGTATGATTCATCGCACATTCGTTATACAAGTTACCTGTTAAATATGCATCCAGTGTTATCAATACAGATGAGTCATGTAGTCATCATTTGCAAAGTTTATGCTGTGTATCCCGTAAACGGGCCAATGCATTATTTGTTACATGCACAGCATCCGTTTGCTTTTATGAAAGTTGTTATGTCAAGAGCAGACGTAAACAGATGCGTCAGTAATGAAAGCAGTAGCGTAGCCAGGAATTTTGAAAGGGGGGGGGGGGGGTTTTGACCACCCAGCGGCGGGGGGTCTGGAGGGCCTCCCCCAGAAAATTTTGAAAAATTACTTTGAATTTGGTGCATTCTGAGAGTAATTTCAACAAAAATGTGGGTACGAATATTCCTGTAAAGTGGTGCTGTCTGGTAGCATAGCAAAAGGATAAGATCATGTTTTCTTCGGCATTTTTTTGAAATAAAGCTTAGTCTCTGTGTTTTCTTGTTGCTAATTCCTGGCTGAGATGTTTGAATGTTTGGTATTGGAAAAACTCGCTCTTTTAATGCAATTTTGTTTAAAACTAGGCAAATTTTTATTAGACTGAAAGCATCATTCTCAATATCGTGACGTCACACGCGTGCCAAAGGGGGGGGTTGTAACCCCCAAAACCCCCCCCCCCCCCCTGGCTACGCCACTGAATGAAAGTATCGAGTAGTAAGTTCGGCAGCTCTTTTCCAGAAAAAAAACTAGTAAATTTTAAAATTTCAGTGAGAAACTAGAAAAGCAGTTAATAGTGTGAATGCATAAGAAACGTCAAAGAGCAGATTTAGTAATTTTGTAATGAAATTGAAAATATTAGAGTTCTCAGAGAAAAAAGCACCAAGATTATACAAATACCTGCCATAAAAGGTTCTAGAACCCAGGAAGTTTTCGTTGGGAAACAATCAGACCTTGTCTTCTTTAAATTTCAGGCTCAAGGCCTTCTGTCAGGGTGACACTTGAAGCAAGGTCAAAAATGTAGATTAGGGAGTAGACAGGGAGGTCCAGAGATACTTTTGAAGCCAGGTTAAGTTTAGGGGCCTGGAATCTTCCAAAGGGCCCAAAACGTTAAATGAAGTGCCGCTCCTTTTACTTTCTAGTGTGTATTTACATCAAGTGGTCGGTTTAGTTTTAGAATCAAATTCTGATCTTTGGAAAACAAACTATTTCTTTCTTCGATGATCTTACTGGTGTTTTAATTTTAATTTATTTGAAGAAAGTGTTGTTTCATCGGTGTATTTGTTTAGGGGCCGGAACATCATTGGTACCGGGCCCAAGTTAATATTTTGACATCTCTGAACGTGGCTCTCAAAGTGGTCAGTAAGTTACGCGCAATATAGCTCATGAAGTTATGTGCAAACCGCAAACGCACGAAGGCACTGTCTAGAAAAGTGGTTTCCAAACTTTCCTGGACTACGTAACACCATGTAACACCAAAGAATTTCGGAATCTACCGCGGCACATTGATTAAAAACGTTAATGTTTATTTTTTTCTCAAAATATTGCTTCTCACTAAATTTTTGATTGAAGTGCTACATTGAACAAACTGTAGGCTACATGATAGAAATTGAAATGTAATCATGTAGGCTATTTAGTAAAGTAGTTTGCTTTTACTGCAATGTAAAAGGTGTTTCTGCTCTTGTGCATAAATAGTATTGATTCGGGGTTTGATATCAGTTGGGAGTAGTCTGATAATCAAGCAATTTATGCAGTTAAATATCGGTCTACTGTGACAAGAAAGCAAATGCTCCTTTCTAAACTAATGTGACACTTCTTAGCTTTGCACTACAGCTGCAACATTGAAATCACTGAACTTTCGAGGCACACTTGCAAGCCGTTCGCGGAGCACAGTTTGTAAAACACTGTTCTTTCTAAATCTAAAGCAATCAAAAATTCAGAACAGATTCAAGCGCATGACGTTGCAGTATGGTTCCAAAAAATACATGATGTTTTTTTTTTAGTTTTCAACCTCTTTAAAACATTCCTTGTCATGGTTCAAAAGTACTTCTTGTCACCGCTACTGTTAATACCAGTGTCTTGTCAAGGCACTGCTACGTGTTCTTGGCAAGCTTAGTTGGGCAAACGCTCTCGCCACAAGCGCACACAGGTGACACAGCTAACAAGGGAGCAATCAAGATTCATATAGCCTACACGGTAGGCACTTTAACATCACCCACTCGTCGAAGAGTGCCTGCTTTTCAATGTGAAATTGCTTTGTGTTTTAGTCACAATTTTCCTTATAAACTCCATTGATTGCAGTCATTAAGATCCTTCTTGCACTCAGTTCAGTTGCAGAAGAAAAAATAGTACTAGCAGAGGGTGGGAATCGAACCCACGAAATCGAAATTACTACTCCTCTGCCCTAACCATTAGGCAACGCTGGTTGTAGCAAAGCATTCAGTTAAATTTCTTTCTATCAATATTTTTCGATCAGAATATCACGTGTCGAGTCACATGACTGAAATCAGCTGAATCGCGAGTACGCTTTTCGACGAGTGAGTAATGTTAAAGTGCCTACCAGCCTATACACCAGTGATGAAGAAAGTTGTTGAAATTCATTGTGTTTTTTGTTAAATTACTATCGAATTTACATGATAGTATACCAGCTCAGTGGCCGAGTGGTTTTACTTTCGGTTCTAGTGCTAATAGATCTGAGATCGATTCCAGGTCGGATCAAACCGAAGACTTTAAAAGCGGTAGGCTAGCGATTGTGTTCTTTCTTACATAACGCAGTGAGAATAAGTCGGGTAATAATGTGATAACATCGTATAGTAAACCCAATATGAAACTAAAAATGAGCCCTGTTGCTAAAAGACCATAGCTGTTTCTGCTTTTTCTACAGTAGATCTATAAAAATCTTGAAAATATGGTATAAAAAAAATTGAAAAGACCGGTCAAGTCCAATTTCAGTTTTATTTGAAAATCTCTCTCCTTCAGGCGACGTGAAGGTTCTACTAATTGCAGGTTCAGAAAATTTTCGTATCTGTTTTGACAGGATCATTTAGTCTTTACACGTAGCTGTGAAAATTTCAACGTGGTTTACAAAGTTTGTGACTGTTGCATAGTTGGAGTATTTCTTTCAATGTGGTTTCCAGTTTAGTGCTTGCACGCGTAATTTACTTCAATATTTCAACACAGCGTTATGGAAATGTACACTCACTTCAAAGGTAAGCAAGAGTTTTTAATCCTAATTGCTCATTTTGAGTAATAAATTATTCATTATGCATGGAAGCTATCTTTATAAACTTTCCAAAACAAATGTCTAATCTAATCGAGTTTGCTTTTCTACAGTATTTATGATAATTCAACTAGTCTTTGATGACTACAATTATACAAAAAAAAAATTGACTTTGACCGTCTGTGGCAAAAACCAGCCGTTCTTTAACACCGTCGTCGTGTGAACCTCTGGGGCCGAGGGTCTATCCTTTTACCACCCCAGATTCACGATGCTTCAAAAAAACAAAATGCGCAAAGAAGCATTGTATTGGAGTTGCGTATGATCATGCGTAGTTTGTCACAAAAAGCATCAGGCTAATTTCAAAAGTGTGATTCCAACTTGCAATGGTTACAAAACGTCCACTCAACTGAAGCAAAGGTCTTATTTTTTACTTTTAAATTCTCTGTGAAGCTAGAGAAAATTGAATACCGGATTGCAAGGGACATTTAAGTATTGATGTGGACTGCAACAAAATTTAAACATCGGTATGATTCACGAGTTCTAAGATTTGAAAACCTCATAATGTAGGCTAATAAAGTGGAAGTAATGCACTGGTAGTAAAGAGTTGCTTAACTAAAATGTCTTTTTATTTCAAGTGCAATTGTCATTTAAAAATTCAACTAGCTCCAAGACTAGCTCGAAAAATTGATTTATACTGTATTTAAATATAGGCTACAGTAGGCTATTTTTTCACAATTTAAATCGAGTGCAATACTGAGGCAATCAGTATGACGTTGCAGTAATATTGCTTATTTCAGACAATGAGCAGCGAAAATGCAAGTATTCATTGAGTAATTAATATGAAAAGGTATTTATCAATTCGGCAGCTAACCACTCGGCTAACCACTCGGCAGCCGTGGCCGAGTGGTTAGCGCGTTGGGCTCGCAGTCGAGAGCCTGCATGTTCGACTCCAGCCACCCGCACTTGCTGTTGTTTCTCTGGGCAAGAAACTTAACGATAATTGCCTCTACCTAGTGATCGATTTCGAGTAATGGGTAGTACCAAATTTAAGTCATAAGTAGAGTAGACAACCGGAAACTGACATTGCCGTCGGCTGCAGCGTGGGTCAGGTGTATGTCGGAAGGCGTACACCGATGCATAGCGCTCAAGTCCGCTTTCCCGCAATGCAGGATAAAGATAAACAAACAAACAAACAAACAAACAAACAAACAAACAAACAAACAAACAAACAAACAAACAAACAAACAAACAAACAAACAAACAAACAAATATCAAACGAAAATGGAAGTACTAAAGTTAACCTCACTGTTGTTGCTGTAACAGTGATATGAACCAAAAGTTGTAAAGCAGCAAATCAGAACCCATAATCCTACCAGACATACAAGGAAGTTGGGTGACTCATTTCATCGTTAGCCTATGAGTTTAATAATCAGTTTTTGCAAGCAGAACTTAAGCAAGGTAAATGGCGATCAGGCATTCCATTCCAGCTGGCTAAAATCTGTCCTTTTTCATCAATTCATTGTTTGCCGATGTTCAATCTCTGCAAAACGGATGAGTTTTGCTAGCTGGGATGCTTCCAAGCATGGGCAAGAATAATTATTTCGTTCCAACTACCTTTTGAATACAAAAGAGCAATTTTCCTTCATTCAAGCATTGCCAGCAGTTCACCACATTGTCACCACTATACTGTAGTACAGGCACAGGATCTTTGAACAGGTTGCTTCAGTTTTCCTGCTTGCCGTCGAGTCATTGCATTCTTGTTAACGGCTTGTGGTCGCGTGTTAGGTAACTTGCAATCAATTTTAGATTTTCAGGCGTTTTCCTTCTGCGTTATCCATTTACAACTGCTTGAAAGTCGGTATCAACCTGTATGCAGGACGCAGCTTAATAATCAGCCTATCTCTTTTCAAAGCCAGTTTTGTTTAGATTTTATCATGTTTGCATAAGGCATCAGGTAGACTAGTCAGCCTATTTCTAGTTATTCCTACTTGTTAGTTGGTTGAAGCAGCTGAAGGTGAGTTGTATAAAATGTATAACCTAGAAGAGCGTATGCCACTTGCCACAGTGCAGCACCATGTTACAAAAGATTTTCAATGCATTCCACCAATTTAAAAAAGTAAAAAGTACAGATACGCTTTACCTTTTTGAGGTTAATGCATATTCATTAAATATTGCCACTGGCGCCCTGTCACTTCCGTTCGTCGTAGGCTCCCTCGGGAGCTATGCCCCGACGAGCTCTCGAGCTCTGACGGCCTTGGGCGTTCCTGCTCGTGGGGTAGCAAAGGTGGCTAAAAAAGTGGCTTCCCTCTCAATCGAAGGATCCTTCCGCGTCTGGAAAGCTTGAAACGCCGGGCTCACTTGTGGAGGGGCTACGTCATAGAAAAAACGACTTCAGCAATCAGAAACTTATTCCCCAATAACAGAAACGTTGCAGTAAGTATCCGAGCGCGCAAGACAGCAAACCGTTTAGACGTCATAACCTTATATCAATTGTCTTAAAATTCATCACCTTATATCATCACCTTATGTCTATAAACCAGTGTCATCTTTTTTATAATGCTCCAGTCTCATCAAACCCAAGCATTCAAAAATGAACAAAGGAAAGGAATAAAATGTCTCATGTACATTGTGAATCGAGACTGGTTTAACAGCAATTAAGTAACTTCAATCATCACTAGATCTCTATGTATTAATTAATCAATTGTTTCGAATTATCTTACGCTGCCTTCGCCTTGTAACGCTGTTCTTGCCCACTCGGATCAACCTCGCTCTGCTTTCAACGCATTGATCAACACGATCCCCTGATCATTTCGATGCCGCCTCAAAATTTCCACCCCAATTTTCTACTTTTTCCTGGTAATGTAGCCTATCAGTACCTCTGGTTTCGATCGCTAGCCTCCCCGACCCAGCTGGGCGAACCTGCCTCAACGTCTGGCCAGTGCACATCCGTGCTCGCCGAATCAAAGCTTACTCTTCTCCAGTGAGTATGTATTACATTCCCACCTATATTTTTGTTTCTATTGATTAATCGAACCTGTGCTCTACATTTTTATTTGAATTTCGTCTGCCACGAGAGCCAAATTATCCTTAAATAGTTGACTCTCTTCCTCGTGGTAGACCCCAATTTTATCCGCTCTGCCTACTGGCAGACCGGGTATAAGAGTCAAGTACGTACCTGCGCCGAGGTCGCGTGAAGGAGACGTAGGCGCCGCCCGGCGGTCAATTACTGCCAGTTCCAGCGTCCACACGCGACGGGTCGCCCGGCCCGTAGCAGGCCATCTTTCTGGGCTATGCAGAAACAGCCTGTCTCCCTGGCCCGCTCCGCCATTCTAAATTTGCGGACGGGTCATGTAACGTTTTCGATTCACACTCTCCCTCCACAGGTACCTCGACTCCCCAGCCTGGCCCCTGCGACCTAAGCTGGTGGACTTACCCCTCCGGGTGCATCGTCACCCCTAAATCACGCCGCTCCCCGCCGCCGCGGGGTGTGGCAAGCCGGTTTCCTAAAGTCTTCGACCTGGCTATGTTTGTTTGTGCTCTCTCGCCGTGTCAATCCTTTGTACCCGTGCGCTGTTGATGCGAATAAAACAGTTGAACACTATCCCTGGATAGAGCTCTATTGATTTTTTGGATCCAACGTCTTAATCTCTAACTTAATACTAATTCATTTATAATATAAATATAAATTTTATATCAATTGTAATCTACTTTTAGATGAAATAATCAGCGCTTCCACTTTGGTGGTAATTACCACAATTGTGAAATTTTCATCATGCTTGTGGTAAAAATGTGGTAATGAAAAATTTGTGGTAATTTAGTGGTAATATGGAAATTTTGTGTAGAAATGTTGCCAAAATGTGGAAATTATAAATTTTGAAAATTTGACATAAAATACTATCAATAAATACGGTGAGAGCATTTAAACTGTTGTCTTCCGAAATCGAACAGATATGCAAAAACTACTTATAGTAGCATGCGACTAGCATGTTCCGCTGTTTTCGGTTTGATTTTGGAATGCGTCCTGACTCCTGACTTTTGACTTTGAACGTAGGCTGACCATGTGATCATATTCATAGTCAAGACGTCTTTCAGATTCTAGCTGCGGTGTCAAGTACAGTACTTTGCTTACTTATTTTGGACGTTTTAATAACTGTTAATAACTGGTACTCTTAATAAACTGAGTAGTTGTTTTAGACTTTATTTTTCACTATATATATAGTGTAAATATAGCCAAATAATAGCGTTGCCAGATAAGAAATTCTGTCCTAATTTGAGAAATGTTTAAAGAAGCTATTGAAAACGAAAACTTGCATTTTGGAATTTTTTTTAGTTCTGGGTAAAGATCAAAACCCTAACCTTATACCTTAGTGTAACCCTTACCTTAACCCTTCCTAACATTAATCCTAACTCTGGCAACACCTGATTGTAACCATGGCAACAAGTGGGTAAAAATAACCACTTTATTAATGTAAAAGTAAGTCGAAATACGGTTAAAATCGGGAAGAAACTCACAGTAAAAAATGTGGTAATCTGAGGACAAATGTGGTAATACAAGTGGTAATCTAGCTTTGTAAAAGTGAAAGCACTGGAAATAATTCGCTAATCTGACAGTTTCTGTAAAATCAGGCTAAAATAAGTCAAGTCGACAATTCATCGATCGCTTTGGAAGTTACATTTTTACAAATTAAGCTCTTTACAAAACTACAAGGAGCTTGTAGGTAATAGAGCATTATCACAACGATGTGATTAAATCTATATCAACAAATATCAAGTTGATCATCGCCTTTAACAATTAAGTGAGAGACGGTGGTCGCCATTGCAGTGGAGTCCGAGTCGGGCAAAAAATATACAACTCTTACTCGGCTTTAGTGTTGCTAGATTTTCGAGAATTGCCATCTTTATATTTTTAAAATTAATTTCACTTAAGTTATGATTGACAGTGAAGTGGCAACTTTCACAAAAACTGACAAGAATAAATACTTCTATTTTCTGGCAAAGTTTTAGAGCGTAATACGGAAAACAAGAAACAATATTTTCCAAAAAATTAAACAATTGAACACACTTTTTTGTTTATTGTTTTGTTTTGTATCAAGCCGGAGTTGACCTTTTTTTAACGACTCCTACTCCGGACGCCAAAACTCCGCTGACTTCACGACTCCACAGCTCTGGTGGTGGCACAACGAATCCTACATGGTCAAAGCTGAATTGAAAAAGTTTGAGAATACAACGGTACCTTGTAGACTCGAGTGCTGAACACATATTTAGATGGTAGTGTTTATGTGCAGGCCTGTTGAGAGGATAATTTGAGTCTGGTAGGCTCCCAAAATTTCCACTTTGTGCTGACTGCGGTCAGGTAGATCACTCGTATGCAATACTACTTGATTCCAGTTCAATGTTTTGACCCTCTGTAGAAAGGCAGACTATGTTCAGTTGCTGAAAAGTCGTTAATGAAGTTGAACTGCCGGCATCTATTTTAGCACAAGTCTCTCATGCTGCATTTCTTATATGTTTATGCGTTCATTTGCAAATTATTATTTTTACGTGTACAATTATCGCTTGAATAGCACCACTTTTAATGTTTTGAGTACACTGAATGGCAATGGTTTATAATGGTGCGTCCGCAATCACTGAATTACCGACAAAACCTATTAGTATGAGTTTTCTACCAAGCAAGCGTAGTTCACTATACAGTAAGTTAAGCAGGCTAGCTTACATAGCCTGTGTAGGCTGCTATGGCATTGTGGTATAGGCCTACGGTTCTCAACCAAAGAGATTAACGTGTAATGATTGTATAACTATTTTGATAATTCCACGCATCTGTCAGCTGAAACATCCGCTTTGTGTATCAGGCAGGCAATTAACTCATGATCCGAAAACTCTGACGTCAGGATAACAACAACACCACTTCTGGTTTAATAATTTTGCAGCCCTTTCACGCGACTGCTCGTTCTGAAACTACTGCTGTTGTTGTTCAAAGTAAGGGTAATGACAAACTGACTCCATTTTTGCTGATAAATATTTGTTTTTCTGAGGTTAAAGCGAATTCCGATTATTTCGATTATTTATCAAGTCAGTTATTCGTCAACTATAAAGATCAGCACTCGGTTAATACAAAGAAAAATTAAAGGGAATTATTGAAAAAATGGAGGTTATCTTTATAAACTGCCTAGTCAAAATAATTGAACTTTAATTTGCTGTTTTGGCAATGATACAAACAACGTTGAGCTGGTGTATTTATAGCCATATTCGTTATAAGACAGGGGTATATTTAGCTTTGCTTCAGTCAACTAAGTATGACTTTTTGTGTTGGACTTTGAAAGATAATGTTAAATAGACATTGCAAATGCAGAAAACAAAGCTTGTTTGGAAAGCTTATTACAGGCTACTTGGAATCTAACATCTACCTACATATTTAAGTATTTGACTATGGAAGTATTAGTTATATGTTGTAGAACCTAGATGATTAAATGACAATCTCTGGCGACATGGCGCTTCCAAGAACTTAATCAATTTATTAGTTTTATACGAGTTCCAGTGAGTAGGTTACACAAAATATTTAAAAGTTGAGTTCAGTGATTTTTTAACGATTTTAGCTTCGTATTCAGCAAGGTGTTAAGTTTTTCGGATCAGGTTTGGAGGTTTGCAAGATCAAGTTTAGAGATTTTTATTTTACAAGGTTGACGAAAATAGGAGTTCTTCGATTTTGTTGTACTTTGACCGCTTGCAGCTCAAGCATTTCATAAAATTGATGCTACTTGTCTGCATTGAAGGTGACTATGATCTTCCTTTAGTTTAAATAACCAACCTTAGCCAATTTGAAAGGCACTGCATAACACTACAGTTGCTGTTGCATTGGTGTATCGTATTAGCTTTATGCCAATGTAGAAACTCGTTACAATTTAAATGCTTCAGTTATTTAAATAAAAAGCTAAAAAATTATAAGATTTCCCTCCATTCATACCATTATAGCTTTCTTCTTCCTTTATCGCAACTTTAAACAATCTTGACTACTTGTTGACCCGACCTGAATTATGTTAGGTCGTATGTTTTAAACCAGTTCACTAATATTATTGTTTTAAAAAATTTACATGCCAAGGTTAAAATAAGCGCCGCCATTTACCAATTTACATTTTACGCCCTTATACTCTGAAACAAAAAATTACAAACGTTTGTTTGCTGTGTAGGCTGTATAACCTTTTTGTATCAGCTGTTTCAAACACCGTATTTACAGAAAGACTGGGTATTGACGAGTCCACTCGGAAGCACCTTCGTAACAGCACAAAATTATAAGTAGGTTAGCAACAGGTGGTGAGTGAACGTTGATCTTAGTCATCGTTTTTTGTTTTCGTTTTAAAAATCATACGTCGCGCGATCAAGCTAAGTTGGAACCGCTATTTGTGATTTCTGTGGCAAGTTGTTGTGATCTCGCCAGCAGTGTCTAGCTGTTACCCGTTTCTGTCTCTGCACGTTTTTTAGCATTAAAGCAGCTTACTTGCAGCTTGGGTAAGAAATGTTTAGTCAGTTGATAACACTGTAGCCTATAATAGCAGTTACAAACCAACTTCTAGGGCTGACATACAAAACAAAAAATGATGTTTTTATAACGGAACGCCGGCCAGGCATGGTCAGTTGTCATTGAGTCTATTCTGAATTCCGATTTGAATAAAGCGAGGGTTGAGCTTAGTGGGAAAATGAACTGCAGCCGAAGTGTACGTAGGCTTCCATTGCTCTGAGCTTTTTGTGGTCAAAATCGTATTTATCTGCAGAACATTAAGACTTAATAATGAATCTGCGTTTAACGATTCAGTGTTGATTTTTTTTGAGGAAAACTCAATGACATTCTTTGTGATGGGTACTTTTATTATGCAGAAAGTAGGCTATACCGTAGGCTTACTGCACTATTCACAGTTACAAGTTGTACAAGCCGCTGCATTTTTTCCACACCCCGTTGAAAAGATATTGTTGTAGGCCTTCAGGACATTATTGCTTCTATGCCAAGGGACTGCGTGCTCAAAAATATGGAAAGGAATCAACCTGTAGCAGATATAATTGCAAAGTATCGTGGAAAGAGGCAAAGAATGCCAGCCAAAGCTTTGTCGTGGGATGAATTCTTGTTGAAAGTAACTCCTGCAAAAGTTAACAATGAACAGTCAATGGAGAAAAGCATTGCTGAAGAATCAGAAGAAAATGAAGAATTAATTTCTGAAGCTGAATCGGAATATCAAATGAGATTACGAATGCTTCAATGGCAACACAGATCCACTGCAGGTATATTTTATTATTAACAACACGTGTGAAATCTTTCAAGATAGCTTTGTTGTATAAAATATAGCAATCACTCCGTAAATCCATTTTCATTTGCACAGTGTGAACAAATCACTTGAAAAACAAAAGCCTTTTTTAATAATCAGTTTAGAATAATACGATACGAATGAGCAATGAAATATATCACAGAATAGCGATTACATTTGCCTGGAGGACAGCTTTAGAAAATGTAATTCATTTCCTTCTGAACGAACAGCGTAAATATTTTCCTTCATGAAATGCATTTCCACTTCTATTTTTGGTAGTTCAAACATGCAATTATTTATTATTAATAATAAACATGTAATGATATTGAACCAACATAAAATTAAGCTAGTAGTTTTGAGGCTGAGTCAGCTCACAACATTCCATTTTTGATCAACTACGATAACTTGTCTTATCAGTGATGAGTTGTACATTAAGTGTTACGTTATTCAAACATTCCTAACAGAGCAGTGTGAAAGCGTTGGTTGAACTGTTCGGTGTGACAAATGAACCTGTGATACAAAAAAGTTAAGCTTGAAAGCGCAGTGGTTTCTAACATCATTGTAAATGCTGACTGTGTTTGAGTTGGGTCAATACTGCGATGCAGACAACAGGCGACAGAAAGTTGGTACAAATGTGAGCTTTGTGAAGCTTGATTGCAGGGAAAAAAACGACTGCTAGTTTCTCACTTGGTTTCGAGACCGCAATGCAGTTTCAGTTATGAAGTTAGTCCCAAATTATTGGTTGCCAAGCAGTTTCCACGTTTGACAAGTGGTATACCAAAAAACAGCATTTTTGAGTAGTGCTTGAAGGTCATTATTGTGATTCCTGTTCACAACAAATGGGACTTACGTGCTGCTGAGGACCGTTGCGTCAGCTTGGGGCTTCAGCGGCAAAAACGCACCGTTTTTACATTATATTAATGTTAGGTGACGGCACATCAGCTTAAAATCAGTGTTTTTGTAGACACATGATACAGTGAAGTGATCAGTGGATCAGACGATCAGCGTAGGAATGTTTTAATCTTTTACAAGAAGTGGTTTTGTTATGTTTAGAAAAATCTTATACTTTTGTTAAATCCGCAAAAATTGAAGATTTCTATTGCTTTGCCCACGTTCGTATTACAACGTTGTTACAATGTCAAGTCATTCTAAACAATCATCCATCAGTTGGTCAGTGACAAGTTTTGATGATCCTGGGACTGATGACGTACAAGACGAGGCAACAGGTAGTACATGTTGGTTAGCAGCTCGGACGTATTGTATGTGATTTTTCAAGCAACATTTTGAAACAAGAAAACAATGGAAATTGTGTGCTGTAGAATCTGACTTAGGTTTTTAAATCTGCATTACTCCGTTTTTTAAATGTTGCTTTATATTATCAAACATTTTTTCCCCAGCCTTGTGATGAAATAAGGTACATTCTAATGAACAGTTTTACACTTGTATATTACAATATTACATACCTCTGTCGATTGTGATGCTAATACCATTTGCATAAATACTGCATTGTTTGAGTCAATACAATCGCTGCAGTTACATGAAAAACAATTTTTTCACACAGCTGACTGAGCCGCCATCAATTCACCCTGCCACGCTTTTTTGTTGGTTTTTAGGCAATTTGCCTATGTTCGAAGCAAAAATAATGAAATATCACATTTGTTTGTTAGGTAGCGTACAGTCTGAAAATAGCAGCTAGTAAAATTTGTCCTGTATAGATTGAGACGATGAATCAGTGGAAGAGAGGATTTTGTAAGCTGGGGTGAACATGTGCGTTTTACTCCACTACTGTCCACAAATAAATACTCAGTGTCGTTCTGTCAATACAAAACATCATTTGATTCCAATGCAGGTTGTGACAAGTGCTGCAAGTTGTCACAACTCACAAGTGGTTAAACTAGGGCTAGGCGATTGTTTTAGGGAAGTATAAACATAGCCCAAATAGGCCTACTAGCAAACTATTTTTAACTTTTTTCCATTTTCAAAGAATAGGTAGCCAGCACGGGCTTTATGATGACCATCAACTGTTCATTTATTGCTGATTAGCTTCTGTCATGATGAAAGTGCTGGTAAACAATCACATTAACTTTTCTTGGTGTGTTATGACTATTGTCATTTTTGTTTCACTTCACACATACCAATCACTGCAGCTGTAAACAACCCAGTTTTTTTCACATGCATTTAAGGTCTGCAGACATCGAATCAATGTAAAAGAACTGGTCTGATTTGGCTGGGGATTGCGCCACAAATTTTTTTGCTAAAGTGAAAATTTTCACTGAAAACAAATTACTGCGGATGCATACAGTTTGTTACACTCCGGATTAACAACACTGAAGCGGTTTGTGGTTTGAGCTGAGCTTGCTCGATTATGCTTTCACTAATGTCCCAGCTGGCAAAGCCTTTCGTTTAACACTGCATTGTGAAAAACACGGGTTTTGTTAGCCGAGGTAGCATGAAGGCAGAAACAAAACCACAGCTTAACAGCTGCGCTTCGTGTTTTCGCCGCGAAATCCTTTGTTTATTTCATCACACGAAATTTATGGGATGATTTTGTGACAGCAAAATTTATCTGCTGACGTCAGCAACAGACGTGAATTGGGAACTTACGTCGAAACATTCCGCTTTTGACGTCACTGGCGCGTGTGCGATGGGACGGCCTCTGCTTGGACGTTTGAAAAACCTACTCATGACGTGGGCTGCTTGTTTATCTTTTTACTCAAAAAATATTTATTTATTTTTCATCAATAATACATTTGACAAAACAAAAGCGATTATAGTTGTCGATCAGCTGAAAAATCGATGTCCATTGGACATTGGTTAGGCTATACGTTGAAAAAAATCTTCCGTTAATAACAAAGAAATAATTATTTATGCAAATCTATCGTGGCTGGGCAGAGGCTCAGTAGTTTATAAGTGATATGATTTTTGCATAGACTATATTCTATAATCTATAAGACGTGTTATTAGCCGAAAAAGGTCGCTGCAATTAACTGCCATTTTATGTTCGTTTGGAATATCATCTTGCATGCCGCCAAACCAAAGCGAACTGTGATTGAAAACTTCGTTGTTTTAGCACTGACAGATATTACAATGATTTATGTAGCCTTCCGTTACCAATAAGAATGCTCAAGCAGTGTTTAGAAAACATATTGTCTTATCTTCAAACATTGATCTATGTGTTTAACAGACTTTAAATTTGTGTAACAACAATTTTTTAATAGAGACAAATGATTTTTCCCAATTGTTTTTGGCTTTTTTCATCATCAATGACAGATAGTAAGTTGCTGCCGTGCATAATGCCTTATCATAGCCGTAAGCGAGTAAAACATTTTGGGGGGCAAACAAAATTTATCAAATTTTGTCTTTGCAAATATACTTTCAAAAACGCACACAATCTCTGACGTGGTTTACAGTCTAACATAGGAGTCGTAAACTTTTTGTAGGTGAGAGAGCCATGAAATTGAAAACTACATTTTTGGAAATGTATTTCTGTACGAACCGTATAATGCTTTAACACTTAATACAACTAACATGTGGTGGCATGCGATGAGTTGTAAAGTGGGACCACGTGTTTACTGAAGATACGAAAAACAACGGGGGCCGAGGGGTGTGGGAGACGTCCCCCAGATTTTTTTTGAAAAATTTCCTTCTAATTTGGTGCATTCTGAGCGTATTTTTAGCTTTAAATTTTAATGAAAAGTAAAGATAAAACTTTCTGTGAACCAGATGCTGTCACAAAGTGCCATATACTGTACGGCTCGCGAGCTGTAGGTTCCCGACCCCTGGTCTAATAACTCCACGATCATCAACTTGGCAGTGTACAAAAACACAAGCAGCATAACGTTCAAGTTAGGTAAACAAAGCTGACATAACTGTAATCTACATTCATAGACATGTCTGCGTCCCAATTATCGTAAATAAACCATCAAATTGAATCTTTCTTGCATCAAACTTGCACCTTTGCACAAAACTACTTTTAGTATTTGATGTAATATTACAATCAAATCATAGTCAATCATCTTTCAATACCATTGTTACGTTAATAACTGGACATTTTTTCCCAAATATTTTTACTAATAGTTGCATTAGTAAGGCATGGACAAAAAACCTGAACAAGTTTTCGATGCTAAAACAGAAACCTCAGAAGGCTATCCGTACCCGGCAAGCTTTCAAAATTATACTGATAAAGAAATGTAGACTAGTATCCCAATGAATACCTGAAATAAGCTTACATCTGCTTACCAAAATGCATTCTTTTGCATTTAATTTCTGCAGATACTGAATTGAAGCTTGACGCTCGCCCAAATATTGCAATACCAAATACAAAAGCTTCCAAATTGATAATGCTACATTTTACATTCGAAGAAAAATGTTAATGTATTTCAAAATAAAACACTATACCCTACGAAGTTCCTAAACTGGTAACATGTTGCAAACTCATCGTAAAAATTGATTTGTCCAAATAACATTTTTGCTCAAATGATTTTATAAATAACTGCATTAGCAGGATATAGAAAAAAAGCAAAAAAGCTCATAAGGTTACCAACATCCAGAAGGCTTTTGAATCCTACCCATAAAGAAATGTGGCTTACATGTTAGTGAATAAGCTGACCTCTGTTTGCCAATTGTGCTCTTTTGCTCATACTTTCTGCAAATGTTAAATCGAAACTTATCATTCTGCCTGAATTGCAATACCACATGGTGGAATGGTTTCCAAAATCGAAGATAATACATTTTACATTGATTGAAAAATGCCAATGTCTCATAAATTATAACAATTGTAAAGTTTGTAAACTAGTGAGATGTCGAAACATCATGGTAAGATTGATTTGCCCAAATAACTGGACATTTTTGCCCAAATTTGCGACGTTTTTTTTAGCAGGGAAGCGACCGGCCCCCCCTGCTCTCCATCTCTTACGGCTATGTGCTTTATGGTTGTTCGAAGCACAGTTTTCCTTCACTTCCACTTTAAACTTCTCATTTGTTTTATTTACTGTTCTGGCAAGCTCAGCAAGTCTTGACACTGACACAACCCATAGTTTGTCTAAGTTTTTTTTTATCCGATATCGTGTTGTGTGTTAACTTGAAACTTGAAAGTTCGCTGCATTGAGAAAAACTATGTATAAGAATGATCAGTCGTTGAGGTCTTGGGTGATGTTTTTGCTCCACTGAGCTGTGTTATTTTGCTGGGAAAGTTCATTCACTGTTGGCTAAGATTCGAATTTTTGAATGTGCATCGGTCTTCTGTTGTAACTATGCTTTCAGTATGAAGGACAGCTATTTGTCATGTGCATTACGTGTACTACAGCTGGTACCCTTGTCAAAACCTTGGATATTTTGTATCAGCTAGAGGATTTAGGTTTTTGTATCCCCCAATTATTATCATTTCATTATGTTCTTTTTGTTGAAACGAGCAACAAGTAGTTTCACATTCGGCAATTATGCGGCAGTTACATCTAATTTGCTTTTATAGATAACGAACATAATAAAACCAACAACATGTCAGCGTACCGTAGTCAATGTTTTTCAGTTACTTAAATTTTAATTGATTGTTTACGTTATGTTTTTGTTCATGAGTTGATTGTTTTCTTGTTCGGTCTGATGTGATTCCTTTGACTTGATTTCAACTCCCGTTCAAGTAATGAGCTTGGTCTTATGCAATGGTTTAGTCTACTAAGGTTTAAGAATGACAGTAACGTCTGCGCCATAAAGCATGTGTATTGTGTTATGGAAAACAGTGATTTTTGAACAGAATCTAAACTTTTATGATGTGAGGATAAAACAGAAGGGTGACAAAGTTCAATTGTTTTATCACGTGAATGAAGGACTCCGTATTTTCAGTGTGAAGAACTATTTACTGTAACAAGCATTAAAAAGGTAACTCAGAATTGAGAAACAACACAAATGAAGCTTTGTCGAGTCTTCACACGTTTGTATGAGTTCATACGTGGAATTGAACCAGTGAAAAGAAAAAAAATGGGTACATCTCGCATCACCACTCTACTTCATCACATTTGTTCAACACCAATGTGCAAACAAGCTGCGAGACTTCACAGCTTTTACAAATATACTATGGTAATGATGATTCAATAAACGTTTCATTCAGGAAGTATGAAACAATGGTATCGCGCAAATGACGCCCAACTCTAATTACATCACGATAAAATTGCTATCCTCGTCTCATAACGACGAAAAGTGAATCTTGATGACCAGTTTACGCAAGTTTTGTTTTTAATCTCAAAGAATTCAAAACGGTCTTTAAATCAGTTGAACAGTTGTTTGATCAAAGATACCGTACAATGAAAAGGGCTAATAATGGAACAAGTAAGCATAGGTTGTATAAATACGATTTTCAATTTCTATTAGTCTATTGATAGCTCGTCTTCATGTTAACGTGAGCTCACTTTGGTACTATCTAGCTAGAAAAATCCGTTCTTTTTACATTGATTCAACGTCTGCTCTGCAGGCGTTACCTCAAATTTGAAAGGGAAGATTTGCTTGCTAGTAAATGGGGTCTGATGCTTTTTTGGGCTAAGCGGTCATCGCGCTGATAAAAACATCAAACTAAGCTTTGTAATCAATTGTGCAAACATGAAACAGGATTGCTTTTTGATAACACAAGCACACTAAGAAACTATTAAAAGCTCAGCTTAAACGTTAATTTGTGAGTTAGCAAACTTTGCTGTTTAAACGTTAAACAAACTTTGAAGATAAAAAGGTATTTTTGTGGGCTATGTTTTGTGTTTTCTTCTCATTGGAGAGACGTAGGCTAGCGTCTTCTCATCTTGGCCTTTTTCAAGGCGAAGCTAAATAGAAAAATCGCGTTAAGTTAACAGCTGTTTATATGTATGTCATCAGTCAATTTATCGATGCACTCTAACGATGCACTACGCATTTTCCTGTTTGTGTTGCGGCTCATACGTTTCTGGGTTAATTTTAATGGTTTGTACTACCTTGAAATAAAGTGCAAAATAAAGCGTTCATATCTACTACTTGCAATATCACCTAGCAATTGTTATGTGGAGGATAAAAATTTAAAGTGATCTTCTACTGTAATTTTGAATATTAATTCTGATTAGGGCACAGTGCTGCGACAAAGAACGACCGCGTTCGCTCTGTTGTTTTTTTTGAACAATTTTATTCTTTCTTCCATTAATTAGAGTTTTGTCATTTGGTTGTTAGTTTGGTCCCCATAAAGTAAATGGAGTTCACTACGTACCGTTTATATTTTTGAGAAAATTTATTTTTAAAGAAATACGTTTAAACACAATGAAATTTTTGTTTGCTTTGCAATTTTCGTATTTTGTGTGTATCGTAAATTTAAAAGTAATCTTAATGTTTTGGTGTGCATTAGGCAAATATTGTGAAATGTGAAGTGTGAGATGTGAAACCTGGACGCTAACAACAAAAACCCGAAAAAAGCTTGAAGCTGCAGAAATGTGGTTTTACCGAAGAATTCTTAAAATTCCATGGACAGCTTTTCGAACCAACAGAGCAGTTCTCCAACAGATTGGCCAGGAGCAGCAGACAATGAGATCTATAGAAATGCGGCAACTGAAGTTCTTGGATCACAGCATAAGGAAAGGCGAACTTGAAGATTTATCTTTAAGTGGAAAAATAATAGGAAAACGGTCAAGAGGAGCTCAAAGATTCACATTTTTGCACAATTTTCAACCACAAATCAAAAACCCTACTAAAATTTGGCAAGACGCACGAGATCGATCAAACTGGAACATCATTGTACATCGAGGGCTGTATCAGCCATGATACCTACAGAGAGAGGGAGGCAAATATTGGTTTTGGAGCAGGGCCAAGGCTACTGCAGTGCATATTATGCATGACATGTTTATGAAACACACATTTAGTGATTCTGGTTTTAAAATATTATTAACAATCATTAGAAATCCAAAATCACTTTGCAGTGTTTAAAGGTATCCAGTTTGCATCAAAAACAAAAAATTATGAATCTTCATCAAACGTAGTAAAAACTTTGATTTAGCAAACTAGCTTTTCCAATTGGTTTTATAGTTAATAGTGGCTGAGGATAATCTTCACCGTGAGTGAATAAGACAGCATGTGATTTCTTGTGTTCCATATGGTTGTTTAGGCAATAAACGCAACTTACAATCGTGTTCTGTTCAAATACTTTGATTTGATTGTTTTTACACTTGCAGATCTCGCAATGACGAAGCGTTACGTTCATTCCGGAAGATCAAAATCTGCAGGTTGCACCGCCTCCTTGGCAGGTAATGTCGCGAGTTGTCGCTGTACATTGACAGTAGCCTCTTTCGGATAGTTCTCGACTATTACTCTCTTTTACCCTTTGTTGGCTTTCTGAAGATAAACTTGTTCCTACAAAGGTGCTATGATTTTACCTTGTGTGAAAAATTCTGTTGTGTTTAAGCACGAGCTTGTGATTGCTTAGATAAAAGTGAATTGTCAAGTCAGTGTCAAGTAAGAATTGTTTTGTGTGTGCTTGTCTTGGACAACATCGAGTTATTGTTGTGCCCGCAGCCTGGGGCAAGTAATGAGTGCTTTCGCTGCCTAGCAATAATAAGTGTGGAGAAATTATGTTAAAAACATCCTTAGTAACACTTAAAGTGTTTATACTTGTACATTTCATTCATCGGATAATGTTTTTAACTATTACACGGTTGTTACAAATTTACTGTAAACGCAAAGTTGTCCGTTTTGCGTAGCAGTAGTCCAGTTTTAATCTGGTGATGTCCCCGTTACCGAGGGTGGCCGGATTCGCCTCCAAGTGCTGCAATCGCCTTCACAACCTGCCTCCACATCGACCTATCTAACGTGTCCTCTTTTGTCAAGCTCATCTAGCTGCTTTCCTCCTCAATTTGCCTTTTCCACTTTTTCTTCGACCTTCCTTGTTTCCTACAACCCTCCACTCGCAACTTCAGCGCTCTTTTCAAAACATCATCTTCATCCCTTCTGAAAACATGCCCATACTACCTCACTCCATTCGTCCTCACTTTCATTCAACCCAAGCAAGTTCACAAATTCCTCGGTATTTCTTTTGTCCAATCAGCTTCACACCACACATTGCTCTCACCATCGCTCTCTCAGTTCTTCTTAAAATCGCCAATTCGTTTTCCCGTAAGCACCATGTCTCACTTCCGTACAGCACTACAGATGCTGTACGAAAGTGGGATCTGCAATGCTGTACGGAAGTGAGACAGGAAGATAGCAAGATCCAAAGTGTTTTTGACAATCTTCATTTTTTTTTCTCGAATTCTCTTCGATCTATTGCTTTACGCAGTGGGGACGACGTAGCGGATAAAGCGCTCGCTTTCCAATCATGCAACCTTGGTTTGATCCCCGGCTAAAGCTGGTTGTTGAAAAAATACAGCTCACCTTCACGCAGGGTATAATAATTTGTGGAGCCGTAGTTGCTGGAGGACAGTGGCCAAAACAAAGGAAGTAGCCAACCTACGTGCCCTCGTTAGTACCGTGGGCTTGATATAATGAGTGCGACTATCAATGAAGGCGTTATGTATGTCTTACTGTAACTCCACCCATCTTACAACAGATAGGCTACAACAAGGTGTATATGATCTGGATTCCAGAACACGATGTGATTGTTTTCTGCATGCAAAATAGCGGTTTGGCAGAAAGAGCGCATACGGCTAAAATAACCCCCCCCCCGATCACGTTCTGGCCCAGAAACGTCGTATTTTTGATCCAAATGTATGTGTGTAAACAAGAGAAAATTTTTGGCATTTTTACACTCCACTGAAGCATGCTTTATAAATTTCCTATATCCCAAAAAATACAAGTTTTTACACAAAACGTAGAAACGTTTAAGATATTCAACACTTTTTGCCTTGATAAACTTTATGCTTTTCATTTGTAACATAAATCTTTTATAAAAATTTGTCAAATTTCCTTTTCGGAAATGTCTAATCATGTAATATGAAACCGTTTTCATCGATTGGTAAGCCAAATTAAACAAAACCTTCCGGAAAAAATGTCAAAGAAATCATTTGTTCAATACTTCTACATGTCACCGCATTTAGATTCTTATTACAGTACGTAGAGCAGGCCATGATATTCTGCACTGCTACTTTGTACGTTAAGCCAACCCAGCAATAAACGCTATTGACTTAACCAAACAAGTTTATCACGAAATTGTTTTCATAAAATATAAACATCATAGAACCGCCCAATGACTGTATGTCAATCAATGTTGAATATTTCACATTCTGATTACAGTTTGTACAAGCAAAAGGGTAAATCTTTTAGTGCTGACTTAATGATACCAATATACACACATTAGCGCAGAATAGATGGTTTTACAAAGCTCGCCTTAAGCTTTCCATCTTGATTAATTTTCGATGCCACGTTTCATTGACGTGTATTTATTAGAAACCAATATTACATACGTACAGATATTTTTTCAGATTCTTTCAATTAAATCACTTTTTCATGTCTTTAGATTAGCCTTGCTGATGACGTGAGCAGTTCATATTTGTTGAGCACTCAAACTATGTAATCTACAGACGTTTTATTGATTTAAAAAGTTTGCCGTAAACTGATGACATCGATTTGATGTTTTCATTTTCGCTTGTGTTAGATGAGAATTTGGTTATATGTTAAATTGGAAATGTATAAGTTTAATTTTATCAGTAAACGTCGTTCCAAAGCAAATTTGGTGAACTTGACTCAGACAGCAAAATCCGTCATTTTTACATTGATTCAACGTCTGCAGACGTTGAATCAATGTAAAAATGATGGTTTGCTGTCTGGAGATACACATTCTATTGGAGTTAAGGTGTGGATGAACTTGGCTATTCATCACATCATAGTTTGGAGGTGATACAAAACTGGAAATTTGTAAATCGGTTGTCAAACACGTTTTTATAAGTTTTTTTTACTGTAAGTTGAGGTAAAGCCTAGCTTATGGTTTACTGGAAACTCACAGAGTAGGGCGATGGAACTTTTATATGAGCAAAGACAGAATGAAGCTTGAAGACAAAATTCGAGAGTTCTTACACGTTTTATTTCAGTGAAAGACTTGACTAAGATGGGATCATTTTACAGTTTAAATTGTCTAATTTTAAAAACACCCTGAGCAAAGGCAGCGTAAAATCACGAAACTTATTGTAACGAGCAAAATGCCAAACTACAGCAATCTAAATTCTCAACCAAGTGTACTCCCAAGATGTAGCTCTTAAGCAAATGCTGTTGCAAATATAAGTCTGCCGATATCTTTGGTTGTAGTTGAAAAAAATTGAGTTGATGAATATACGACAACACGTTCATTTCATAAGAGTGAAGATTGTTAAGAAGATATAGTTTCTTAAAAGAAAATGGTAATGCGCAGTGCAGCGGCTAAGACCAAAGGGAGTGAACCTCTTGAACCTTTCTTTGTAATGAAACCAAAATAGCAGAATAACCCATAATATTTAACAGTTGAGTTACAAAAGCGAGTTTCATATAGAAGTTACTAATAAAAAAACAAACTAGATAGTTGATACCATGGTTGATGCATTAGAACAGTATTTTACTGTTTTTCGATATTTTTTCATACGTAGTTTTCATACATGCGACCTATTTGACAAAATAAAAACCCACCTCAGTTAAGCATTAGTTTTTTAGCGCATCTATTAAATGGGTGGTGCATTGTTTTCATTTAAATCATATGGTTACACAATTGAAAAATGTATATAATATTTTACTATACAGAAAAATAAAACAGAGTAACCTTAGCGGGTTTAACATATTTTTTTACACACAAAAAATATGACATAATTAAAATAAACTCAAACGTTTTCGACACGTACGTGTGTCCTCATCAGGAATTAAATCTGCAATATACATAAATGAAAACGTAAGATAAATTTGACTTTGCACTACAACTGTAACGACACTCTGGACTGAAAAGCACAAACTGGTTTTACTATACTTACACAGCGTGTTTTGTGTGGTATTTGATTTTCTGCGTATAGGTTTTGTCTTACCGAAGACAAAACCCGTATACTCTCGAGCGGTGTCTCACCAGCGCTCTTTCGAACGCCTTTTAAAATTGAACAAGATCTTTTTAAAAATGTAATTTTTTGCTTGATTGCATGTAGCGCGAGCCCTTGTGGAAGAAAGTCTGACGGCTGGCGGCGCTGTTGATCCAAAATATGCGAGCAATTTGTTTTACTGTGGAAACGAATTGAATGCTTAATACGTTGCGAGTGGTGTTGTATGCAGTATGCATTTGTATGAACTCTGTTAAGCATTTTTAGTAATGGACAGTGGCGTACCGTGACCACTTTGACAGGGTGTTCAGTAACGGCAAAGCAACAGCGGGGGGTCTGGGGGGCCTCCCCCAGAACATTTTTAAAATTAACATTGAATTTGGTGCGTTCAGAGAGCATTTTCAGCACAAATTGTGAACATGAACAGAACTGACAAAAATAATGTTGTCGGAATGGAGAAGAATACAAAATAGATATTTATTTGACAGCGCATTGAATGAAAGACTTAATAATATCAAACATTAAGTTGCATTTCTAAAGTCACATACTTCAGTTCACTTTTTATTTCCGACCATCAAAACGAACAATATTACTTGCCATAACACAGCAGGAGTCTGAAAAAACGCGAAAGTTAAAGCGTGCTCGAGATGGAAATGATTTACTTCATGCAAGGATTAGGCACGGTCGCAACACCTTGAGAAATGTACAAGCGAATTAAAAACAAACAGGTGAAAGTTAAAACAAAAAACAATAGCAAAGCAACTCGATAATAAACAAGAAAAGAAAGTCGATTGCTATGTTGGTCGGCTGTACTTTTATCCGCCGTAGCCTACTACTTCGTAAAAACGAAAATGTTTAACACCTCGACTACAGAAGGAAAATTCATCTATAGCATAATTCGATTCTTCTTGTTTGTGCAATAAATTTTTGAATTACATCGTCGTAGAAAGCTTGCTGTCAGTGCACACCCAGCTTAAAGGTAATGACCGAAAAAAATTAAAGGCAATGACCTCAAACGTTGAAGTATTAAAATTAGAAGGGGACGAGTTTTGCAATTGAAAAGAAAGCAATCAGCATGCAGCAAGATGTTAGAATATCATGAAAGTAAAGAACATCGACAACCGATGGAAATTTTCTTTTTTTCTGGATTTCTTGGGGTGTGCAGTGCACACCTTGAACACCCTGAATATACGCCACTGGTAACGGATGAACTGCTTAAAGTGGGTCTTTTATTGATGAAATTATTAATACATCCTTGTGTTTTTAGCGCTTTTTCTAAGAGAATATGAAACATTCAAAGTGAGGTCACTCGCTGATGGCACTGGCACGAGACGCTCAGCTTAAATGAACGGAAAGTTTGAAACGCTGCAAAATGTTTTACTTCTATCTTAATATTGAAACTTTTCTTTAAAACACTTCCACAATCTAAAAGGACATAACAGCTCATAAACCTCCTGTGACTGTTTCAGACTATCAAGAAGAAGATCGCTATACCCGCCCGATGCTGTTACGCAGAGCGTCCGACGTCAGACTTCCAAGTTTGTGCGCCAGACGACGAATGAGCGAGTGGTCATACATGCCAACTCTTACCACGCAGTGAGTTTACAGTATTTCAAGCATTTTTTAACTAATGGATATTTTTCATATGAAGAGACGGCTTCTTTCTATTTTGCGTAAACTGGATGGTGCTGCCCGATTTGATATTGGTTGACCCAGCCAGCTGCATTAACATGGTTAGGTTCTACACGGTGGGTTCTAGCACGAAAATTTCAACAATGTAGTTTGATACTCTAAACAGCAAAAATCTGTCATATTTACATTGATTGAACGTCTGCAGACGTTGAAAAATGACAGATTTTGCTGTCTTGGTATCGAAAGCACAAAGTTGCCATCATTGAGCAAGGTGGTTATACTAACCATACGGTCAACACGACGTTTTTATTAACAAACTCTTGCTGGATGTTTCAAAGGAATGTTTACGTTTGCGCAATGCATATATTTTAAATCTGCATGGCCTACTTGAAGTATTATCTTTCAACCAACCAATATGATTCAAACTGACAGGAGCTAGAACAAACGATCGACGCATTACTGAATGCTGAAATCAAATAAAAATACTGGATGTATTGCTGTGAATGCATGAACTTCGAAAACGTGCACGAATAATACAAACAATGCCAGAAACACGATTTCTTGATTAATCATTATATGCGGATTTAATGTTGAAGTGACTTGCTTTAAGTGATTTATAGTTTATTTAAGTACAAGAATAGATTCTGAAAAAATTGATGTTTTATTTGCTACTCTAACAACCTTCAGATTTCAAGGTTTGTAATTTACGAAGCAAGGTTTAGTGACATACTGCAAATAACTTTTTCTCTTTAAGATTGATGGAGAATTTTTTAGGTTTTGGTAGCTGAATGGTTTGTGCACAAAATAACAACTAGGAAACTTTGCTGGAAAGGCTTGTTCTTCAGATATGGCTTATTCCTGTGAGGAAATTGTGTCTAGCACTCTATAGAGTAGTTTTGTGAAGAGTTCTGTAAATTAAAACGACTAAAAAACACCAACGTTGCAAGCAACATACCTTCTTGCCAACCTGATGGTGGTGTTTGTGTGTTGTACTATCCTGCTGTACATCACCTAATGGAAACGTTATCACTGACAGGAAGTATCCAAATGTATCTTGTATCGTAGCTTGCCAAGTTAGTAGTGTAATCGTAATTAACCACACAGGAAATGAAGCAAGAAGCCATTTGCAGATAATTTGATATTTTTTTTGTATCAGATGGTTGATAAAATTACCCAATTTTTTTTAGCCGGTAGCTCGCTTTGTTGAAAAATAAACTGTTAAAAAAGCGGAAATGTTGTTTGTTAAGTGCTACCACATTTGCACAGATTAAACGTAACTCGAAACACATCATTTCCAAAACGAAGAGTTTCAAGCTGCCAATAATATCAATGCAAAGAACGAAATGTTTGAGCTTCTTCTGCCTTGCATTTTCTGACCGACTAGTTTCATTTGGATATTTACAATGAAATTTCAGTGGTCCCATTCAAACTTGTGGGAAGCAGCAAGAGAACTTTTGAATATGCAAAATTCAATCTCATTTTCATTGACAAGTCTGAGCGGCAAGCATGTAAAAGTGCTGTGTATTTATTACTAAGGGCGTGTTCTTTGTGTATTTTTTCTTGTTTGAGTTTTACTTTCTTGTTGTTGGCTTTTCTGCCACGGCTATGCTCTTGAATGCTGATTTAAATTACTAGAATAGCCATGGCATAGCGAATATGATAAATAATGCCATAAATTTTGCCTTAACGTCAGAAATTGATAAAGTACAAACTAGTCAATAATTTAGCTTCTTTATGAATTACATGAAGTTCTATGAAGGATGGTGCAAGCTTAAGAATGCTTTCTGAGGCAATTTAAGTTTTCGTCGTTATTAATGCAAGGCAATCGAGATTGCTCAGAAGTGAGAAGTTATTTGCGTTTCAAAAACAAACAAGAAAATGCAGCTCAGCAAGGTTTCGCCGTGTCGTTTATGTTTTAAAAACCTGCAAAATTATTGAAAAAGCTTAATTTGTTTATTTTGAATCAGACTTATTTCTACATTTATATTGGGGTAAGGTGCTTACAAGAAGGCTTAGCTTGAAATGGACAGTGTATTGATCATATTATTCTGAATTCAAAGCTTTCAGTTTGGAACTCTGCATGGAAGAATGACCCGAGATACTAAGTTGTCGCCAATTTAAAAATGACTGATTTTGCGTGAAAGACTCGTAAACATTGTTGTTGCATAAAATTAATAGCATTTTGTGTAATAACAATACGAATGTGCATGCTTTATATATGCAACTAAAGCCAGAGTTTTCATCAAATTTCATCAGAATACTCGTAGCATGTCGATTGTTCAATTGGCAGCTGACTTTTGTTCTCGAAGGAAATCGTTATATCGTACATTTCACTTACTTCGTTATTTCACGTTATATCGTATATATTATTTCACGTATATATTATTTCACGTTATTTCACTTACTTACATTTCACGTTATATCGTTACATTTAACATCACGAGGTAACCTAGTAAATAGTCACCAGAAGAACGCAAATTAATTTTATTATCAAATGCCTGGTGAACAGTCTCTCTCTGTTTTTATTTCACTTACTATCGACTTTCTGTCGTGGCATGGTATTGCGTAGGTATAGGCTATAACCTTCCGTGATTGTTTATCCTCAAGATGTCGACTAAAGGACAACGACCAGTCGAAGCACCTTAGGGTCTGCGCGGAAACTAGGGAATGCCTCGGAAGATTTATAGGCTGTTGCGATCGATAACTATTTTTATTTTGATTGTTTTCACGGTTTTACCTTTCTGGTTTAGTGGTTTTACGGTTTAAATTAGTTATTTTTGCTGACAGGGTTTGACAGGATGTTGGTAGTTGAAACCTAGATGGCAGAAGTAACCGTTTGCAAACAAGGTTTGGATCGATTTCGCACTCATTTGCATCAGGATGTGTGTAATTTAATGCAGTTGCAGCTTTAGATTAGATCGAACTCAACGATCGGAACTATGAGTTCTATTGATTTAAGATCCTTGCGTGTGGTTGAACTCGATCGTTGATTTCCTACACTAGCCACGTGATTACAATAAGATATAAAAATGCTTTGGTGATGACGTTCGTTGTGTAAGTGCATTGCTGTGGGTTTATATTAGCTTCATTTTCTAACTTGATCTCAGCGTATTCTCAGACACCACGTCGCTTGTCTTCGCTAGGACCTATGCTGGCTTTATCATGTAATCATCAACTATGAAAGCTTGCTAGATGAGCAGTAGAAGATTTAGTGACAACAGTATCAGAATTAACTTGTTTGTACGAAGTTTTCGTGATTCTTACAAGGTCAGCGAGCAACACAAAAACGGGAAGGTAGCTTCTATTTCCAATAGTGGATGGATAACATTTTAAGCACTATCACGTGACTTTCTCGTGTTTGCGAAACTGTCGAGAAATTGCATCAAATCTATTTTTACCACTCACTTTGAATCACCGCGAATGTTTGTGGTGTGTTTGACATTTACATGCTGAATTGGGAATACTCGATGTTTGTCGTAATGCACTGTGGCCTACCGTAGGCTACTGCAGACAAAGCGCTATCTTGATTAAATAAGAAAAGCAGCAACTGTTAAGTCTACTAGATACTTGCTTCAGTCAGGTGTAGATAAAGTATAGTCGCGGTCAGGATTGGATTAATTGTTGAAATTAATATGAACGAAAAAGGAACAAATTTGCAGTTTTTCATAGCTACAAATCCCAACTCAAGTCCGTGGTGATTTAGCGTTGTAAAGTGTCAATATTCTTTGTTGAAATTGAAGAGTAGCTTATTTCGTATTTCAACGTTTGTTGTGGTGCCGCGTCACATCATGTAACCAGCATAATAAACAGACCTGGGTTTTGTTTTTTCGCTGAGACTTTTCGGTCATTTATCCGAAATGACTTGAAAAAATTCGGTCCTTTTATATTTATTCCGTCATTTTTTTCTGATGAAAATGTTTCCTTTCAAGTAGCTGATACAAACCAAAATCTGCACTTCCTGACCAGCTACAACATTAAGTTTCGCTGAGAAATGTTTTTTTTTTCGGGCATTTTGACCGAATTGACTATATATTTTTTCGGACATTTTGCTAAAAAATCGGTCAATGACCGATAAATGACCGAAAAAAAACCCCCAGAAATAGACCGTTACAAAACACTCCTCACTATCACCATCACTTAGTTGCTAAACAGCTTCGTGCATTACCACTGGTTTTTATTTAATTCTTTAAACACACTTTGCTTTTGATGAGTGTTTCATGACGCAGAATGTCTCTTTTCAGACCTCAAATCTTACTTGCCTATTCTCTCATGGAATTTTTGTTTTGTTGTCGCTTTGGTGTCCGAATTTTTTTGTTTAAATTGGCTATTGGCATGGACTATGGAAGGCTGAGAATCACTGGATTACTTTGTAATGATAGGCAATGTTTATTATCGGAATGTGTGTTCCTATTTAGATCATGTTTACCCGGTTCACCTTACTACATCATCTACAGAACTGTTAGCTCCCGGAAAGTTCCATACTGCAAAATAATGAGGTAGCTTATGTTTATAAACAAAATTTGATATAAATTTCCAAGGCTATAGGTCCTTTGTGAACCGCTGGGATTTACAGGGTAATTCAATAAAAAGTTAATTGTAATGTTGCATTTAGATATTACATGCTTGTCTTTAAATAGTGCTGGGAACCAATGCCGTGTCTCAGCTTAATCCACGATACAATATATTAAATTTCTGCTTATCGGGCATCGGTTAGCTGGCTCAGATCAATCAGTGCCGGGACATTTGTTGAAGAACTTATTGAAGTTGCACGAGTACATTTCACTTACAGAATTTTAAATGTAAGCAGAGAGACTTGTTTACACCTGCAGTAGTATACAGTAAGTGATTAGACAGATGCCATCTTGTATCTTGTTCACAAATTTACAGAAAATGAATACTTTTCAGGTTGAATAATTCTGTAATTGACGAGTTTTTCTGTTTATGCGTATTTAAAGAGACAATATGTGGCCTCGTGAACAGAGCAACAGTAATACAGTGCATACTATCACCTTCGACGCTTCAGGAACTGGCGTAACGAAAGTGACCTCTAAAACAACGAGGATTGCAAATACGCCATTAGATGCGGATCCTGTCATCAACAAACCAAGTCCTCTATCGTCTCCAGTTCTCACTAAGAGATTTGGTAATCTAACATCTCTTCCAGAGACTGTTTTTACTGAAAATAAATCTGGAAAACGGGTCCAAGTCCAACGGATTGTCAGCGTCCCAACGATGTTGATCAAGGGTCCGAGTCAAGAAGTCCGGATTAACAAGGTTCAAACTACCAAGGTAACTCACCATTACCTTTCTCCAAAGACCCTACGAAGGCTGGAGCACAAGCATGAGGTTGCAAAAGTTCAACAAGAAAAACAGAGAGTTGGCTTAGCAACACAAGATTGTTTAAGCCCAAAACCGTCGCCGCCAGTTTCTCCTCACACAGCAAGAAGATCAATCGTTCTTCGTGGAGCGGCGACAAGAAGGTTTACCATTGCGAGAACGAGGTAAGAATCTAGGCAATTGTCAAAGTTAATTATAACAATCGTTGATTGCTATGGATATGTTTAAAATTTTGATCTATGCATGCTCACGCGAAATGTCATGTGTATTGCGAGCTTTTAAAACACTGCCGATTGGCTCACAGAGTCTTTCATATTTTATAAGACAAAGGCGGTAAAATAAGGATTGTATTTTGAACAGACGTAGGCTACTGTATACAAATAATTAATCTAACAAATACAAAAAATGTAGCCTAATGACTGCATTCAGCCAAGCATCAGCAGTTAGTGGACATCTAGACATCAGACGTAAATAAAATCGAACTGTACAGTGTTTCTATCTACATGTTTTTTGAGACTGAATCGGATCAAGCATTCAAATAATGGATTGATTAATTGGAAGTGTGGATTTGGCAATTTGCAAATGTGGTGCTTTTATTCACTTCCAATGCATTCTGCAGGTTCCAAGTCTTGCTGCGTGCTGACGCCACTGTGTGATAGGAATCGTTTGCCTGTCCGTCCACACTGTTGTGTGTTTTTGCCCAGGCTACCGCTCGCACTGAGCTTTTCAAAATCGATCTAAATAGCACAGAGGCATCACGTTGAACCAGTTAAAATGTTTACTTTATCCTTCTTTCATGCCTAAGAACGCAACATCAGATTTTCAGCAGGTAGAAAAGGCGAGAATAAAAACTTAACAAACATCAAAAATGTGTGAGAGAAGTGATGGATTTCATATTTCCTTAACACTATTAAATAAACCTTTTGATTTCAACTTATTGGTATGATAGTTTTTTGTTTTTTCCGAGTTTAAGATAATTTTTTTCAAAAATATTAACCTGATTTGATTGTTCGTGTCTTGTCTTATCTGTAGAAAAAGTACCACATGCTCTGTCGAGATCAATGATTGTAATTACGGTATCTTATTTTTTAAACCGTGTCGAATATAACACATTCAAAAAATTTTTGTTAAATATTTCCAAAAACTGTGCAGCTGTTTGGCGTTTTTTTTTTTTTTCTAACTTCAAATGTGCTTGATGTCGTTTCTGCATCATGCAATCATTTTACCAAGGAACCTGAATCTCAATGGGATTGGGTGTTGTGTCATATATTTCAAAAAGTAACTAATACATTTTGCGATTGTTTCGCTTGATTGCCGACTTCTTAAATACAATTTTCAGTTGATTTTTCTATTCTGAAATATCTTCTTCGAAATATGAAACCGTTTATGTGAGGGCATAACACTTTTATTATTGTAGTGCAAATTTTCATATTGTTGCATAGGAAAACGGCTTGTATCATAACGATTCCAATAAATTGAGTTTTATTTTAGCACAAACAAAAGCAAGTTTGCTTGCAAGGTAACTGTAGTTGTACGTAGCCAATGTGTTTGCATTCTATAAACTCACAGAGTTGCTGTCAAGTAAAACGCTTCTCGTCTACACCAATTTAAAATTGCACCACAAACTTCACGAAATAGAAAACCCAGTGAAAAAGACGTAAATTAACGTAAAACCTATTAAACTTACTAGTCACATCATTTCAATGCTCGTTTGCTCTTAACTTTACCTGTCAACCGAATGACCTGTCAATCAATGTATTAGCATTTGTTTTTGAAATAACAGCATCCATGCATTTGGTTTTCGTAATCGCATGAGTCAGGGCCCCAAGAGAAATCTCACTAGCATTCTACAATCTACAGGGTACAAAAACAGTTTGAAGCCTCTATAATTAGCAAATTTATTTTGTGATAAAAAATATGACGCTGAGGGAGAGCTCATGAAACTGGTGGAGAATTCAATAGGTAGCCTATTCAACACTTTGCAGATAGCTCTTGAGCTGGGCATTGTTTTGTTACTTTTGGCACCCAGCATAATGTGCCCAATAGCCGATTTTCATAGAACTTGGGTTGAGTGAGCAAAATGAACGAATTTCTAAATGCCCTGGTATAACTCACAGTGGCATATGTTGTTACCATTTTTCACAACCTAAAAATAACCTCATAAATTAATGATCCAAGAAACTAAATTATTTGGATGCAACACTGAAAACGGCTTTTCATTAAACTAGAAGGGTTTTTGTTTAATTTTTCATTATGCGTTTCACAAAGGGCGTCATTTTCTATACAACACATCCTCAGAGTCATTCGACTTATTTAAGTTGTCGGGTTTATTGTGTCAGTTTTATGTGTAGCGACGTAAAAACAACTATATTGACTTCTAGGAATTGTTGTTGCCGCTCATCGTTTGCTCATTACTCATTATTTCATTGCTGTTTAATTGTTTATCTTTCAAGACACTCAACTGTCTGAACAAAGGCTACGTACAGATCAGAAAATTATTGAAATGTTCTTTTCATGCTAGTTTAGCCAGTTACCTCTTCGAATACAAAGTATAAAGCAAATCTCCGTCAGCTCGTTTTGATCTTTTCTATAGTTTGAACCATTACATGTGAAATTACCGTAGAATAAATGTTTGTTGGACGAAATGTGGCAAATCAAATGAAAGTTACCTCATTTTCACTTTTCTAAACTGTTGGCTTTTTAAAGTGTGATCATGATTTTTTTGTTGGATTTTTCCTTTTTTGCATAAATGTGATGGTCAACAGTTCACTTGTGCAGGATGTGTCGTTCCAATATCATAACTATGTCAATACATGAGGCCTCTCTTTGCAGATGTCACCTACATGCACTAAAGATCATATGATTGTACGATTAACTTGATGTTAACGATACATCTTCTGCTATAAAACCAGTCAGAACGACCAATAGAATAAATTCAACCGTGTAAAAAATGTCAGCCGGTTTATTTTGCCTTAGAAAAGCTGTCGAGAAATGGATCGAAAGCTGTGTACCATGTTATTTAATGATTTTTACGACTATTTACTTTTACAAGTTCTTAAAGTAGCCTACTTCAGCTTAAATGATGTGTTGCTACCATTGCCCTGTGAAGCCTGACCTCGTTGCAAGGTTAATGTGAATAACTTTCAACTTCTGGAATCAAGTTTTTAATTTCTTGGATGACGTCAAATAGCGAACTATGTGTCTTGTTTGAAAGCTTCGTCGTCTAGTTTGTTGTTATAGCCTACTTCCACAAAAGCAACGACACAAGTTTTGTGGAAATTCCGATGAACGTTGCAACTAGTCTTAGAAAAGATAATAATCCGGATGAACATTCAAACTTTTCGGTATTTAAATTGAAAGTTTTGGGATGAATAATTTTTTTGATATTGATTTGACCGAACATTTTCCATTTCACCGTTTCTGTAAAGTTTGGTGCTCCTTAGAGATTTAAAATAAACCCGCGTCCGTTGATGTCGTCACCAAGAAGTGGATTGTTTATTTTATCTACACGATGGTCGTACATTGCTAAACATTGCTAAACTTTGTTGATACAAACGTTATAGGAGAATTCATTGCTGAAAAACTCAAAACTTTAACAAGCAGTTGGTCATATGTATTTGCTGGTAAATTGTTCAGTTCGTAAGTCTAAACCAGATTTTTACCTGCGAGTGCATTTCGTCCTTCAAGTAATCTAGCACTAAGATTAATTTGATGAACCGTAACATCATAGAGCAGGGGTCACCAACTGGCGGCCCGCCACGCTGTTATGTGCGGCCCGCGGAAGGTATCAGCTTACAAATATAACCAAAAATACTTTTCTTGAGGAGTTAAAGAGCATGAAGGCAAAATATACTTTTCGGAAAGCATATTTTCGCTTTACATGCAATTCCACCGACCAATCAGATTGTAGTTCTAGGTGGGGTCGCTTAAAGTTATTCCAATGCGATGTCCAGCCACACTGTCCCAGTGGTTGATTAAAACGTCTGTTTTCAAATTTCAAAATTGTCTGTGAGCATAAGGTAGCTTATTTTAAGTTTGTAACCTAAATGTCATGTAAACACTAGTGTGCGTTTCACCGTTATTGTGTTTCACGAGCAGTGTTCCCTTTATGCAAGTTTTTGCTGGCAAAATAAGTCGGTGTGCCAACTCAATTTATAATAAATTGGCAAATTATTATATATAAATTTAAAGACTTTGTCTGGTTGTATTATGAAAATGTTTAGCTTAGTACTGCAAAATGTTGTTATTCAACAGTTCTCGCCATGCTGATAAGCACCGTAAGTGACAGTTGTCTAATAGGCTAATCAAAGAAAGACGGTTTTATAGACTCTCACAAAAAGAATGAAAAACTAACTCATTGCTTTTTTAGAGGGGTTCATGAGTTACGATAGAAATGTCTTTTCGGTGATTTCCACAAGCGCTTGCTTCATGTTGCCTGGTTTCTTTCTCCATGTTATTGGAGCCTATTTTTCGCTGATATGTTTGCAGGTCACTATTGTTGCCTGTATTGCGATGTGTCAAACATTTCCTTGTTTACTGAAACTGTTAATGGCAGATGTCTTTTGTGAAGCGAAGTGACAACACCACTCTTGCTTGGCGATGAATATTCTGATGAAACGCTCGCCTCACCATAAGTACGCAAAACAAGTGGCCTCGTTTACGTGGCCTCGTTAGGCATTGTTAAAGAAGTCAAAAGTGTTGTTAAAGGAGCTTGGCCTGGCAGTGGCGTTGTTCGTCTAATTTTGTTGCTGCGGTATTCTAAGATAAATGTTAACAACATGTAACGCTGGATACTGGGTTCGAAATGCGTTCTTTTCTAGCACAAGAGTCAACCTACCTACAATTTTATTAGTGCGGCCCGCCACAGCTCTCAGTGCTAAAGTGGCCCGCACGCAAAAAAGCTTGGTGACCCCTGACATAGAGCATGATGAGCCCTTGAGTTTGAGTAAAATTATCCAACGGGACTAAAATTCGCTGTCATAAAGTAACATAAAGAGATAGAAAAAAGTTAAAAACTTCATTGCAAACCTATAATTTTCCACTACAACGATATCAGTGAAATTAAAAGATAGTTTTGTTACAACACAATCCGATATTGGTTTGGAGCCAGAGCGGGCAAAACCTCACTAAATTGTCGAATTGTTGGATGGAGACTTTTTTGGTGATAATTGATGCTACAGTATTTTAAATGGACTACTAATATTATGAAATTTACAATTATGATTTGAAAATATGCCGTTTTAAAATTAATTATTAAGCAAGAATTTTTATGCTTTGGTTGCAAGAATAATGGACATACATGTAGAACCTGAGGCAGACAATCTGTATAGAAACAGTTTGAACTAATTTTCTATTTTGAAAATTTTATAAGGATTGCATTGACTCGCCTGACTGACAGTAGGACAAAGCCAGCGACCATTCCGACAATAGGGGAAAAATTGTGATGAATCTATGGAGTTACCTTGCTGGAATGAAATACGTAATAATTTAAATTGTAGATGTATTTTTACTTGGATACGTTTTAATGGATTTAATGTGATCTTTAGTGGTGCTATAAATGCACTTTTGTTACAAACTAACTCTAATCTATCTGTTCGTCGCGCCCAAGTTGCAAGCTGGTCATAGCATCTTTTCACAAATTGGGATTAGGTGGGCAAATCTTCAAAAAAGGGCACTTTTAGCTCGCAAATTATTTAAAAAAGGCACTTTTTGCGCGAAAATGATGGGGAAAAGGGCATTTTTTTCCGAGCGTAAAGCATGTAAAAATGTAGATTTCTCAGGAATATTGTGGGTAAAAAGACATATTATAGCCAACCGTACTTGATTAAAGGGGGTGATTTAAGGTGCAATTTTGCGAGTTTATAGTGAAGTGCGATAAAAAGTATTTTGTTGAAAGCCACAGGAAAAGTAAACGCCATTAAGCTGGATTGGAGCGACAACAAGCATCGCAATCAAGGCAAACGTTTATTGATCACGTTTGGGTCTGAAATCGACATAATATTATTTTTGGGTAACTGAGTGGTAGGCTATCAATTCAAGGATGAACTGTGGCCTCTACAAATAAGCAATTTCGTTATGTCAAAGTAAAGTCAAAATTTGATAAAAATATAGTCAAAAATATTTTTTTAGGTCAAAATAAAAATAGCCCTAATCATTACACATAGGCTACCTGGAAAGAACAAGAAAATTCAGTTGTTTTAAGCCAGAAAGAAGAAAATGAACAGAGTTACAAAACGAAATCAGGGATATCTAAAGAAGGGGATACGAAGGCTTTTAATACGTCTGACAGTAGAAGGGCTTTTGTTTATCATAAATAATCTCTGTTTATCGTAAAATGACCATTGGCACCGATGGTAGTTTAATAAATCTTGTTATAATAACCTGCATTGCGCTATTAGCATCAGGCCTGGATGCTCACTGCATGCTCATGGTTACTTGTTAATTCAACTACCCATATACAGTAGTTGCTTTACATCCAGCCTACTGCAAAGTCTTTGTTAAGAAAAACAGCTTACTGGTAACTTTTCAACCGTCTTTCCAAACAAGTATTTTTTAAATATGCTCTATGAGTCTATGTAACGTTTACTAAATGTCTTTGGTAGCTGACTGTACCAGCTGCACTACAAAACTTTCTGCAATTTTGAAAAGAACCGCATGTTTCACGCACTACAAACTACCGCCCTGAAAGTGTCATAAGAATAAGGCAATCGCTGTGAGCCTTCGCATCCCCTTCTTTAGTTATCCCTGAACGAAATCTACTTAAAGGGTAACTGTAGGCTACTCAATTTTAGCCCTAGCCAGTTAAAAATACAAAAAATACGACGACTCCCATCGTACCCAAATATATTCCCTATTTTTCGTTAAGAAGCAATTGCCGAATCACTTTTATCAAAATTGGAAACGACTATTTTGATGACATAGGGGTAGGGTTACACTCTCAAGTCAGCTTCCTGGGTTTATTAGTCATTAATGGTAAAAGCTGTGAAAATCACGAAGTAGTTGCAGAAATGATGTAGACATCTAGTGATGCCACCCTATGTTGTTATAGCATAAATATATAAAAATAACTGCAATGAAATATAACGAATTCCCACGTTAGGTAGCGCTGATAGATCGCAGAAGTGAAGTGTTCCATAAGAAAGTAGAAAAACTACAAATTTGCTGTTTTAAGATAAAACTAGGATCAAATTTAAACAAAAATTAAGTCTTAAAAATTGCCCACCTAGTTTCAAACTAGGGGGGCAAAGAAAGGGCTAGGGGGGCAAGCGAAGGGACTAGGTGGGCAATTGCCCACCTAGCTTATATGTGAAAAGATGCTATGAAGCTGGTTGGCCAAGTTGCAAGCTGGTCGGCCAAGTTGCAAGCTGGTCGGCTAAGTTGCAAGGTATTTGTGATGAAAGTCAGTGAGATTTGCATCCACGTGTTTGTTGTTGCGGTTTTTTTAATTCAACTTTTCTAAGTTGCAAATTTCAATGTCCAAATGCTTTCCAACTAAAAAAAATTCCCTAAATTATGATCATCGCAATCATCTGCATGAAAAGCCTACATGCGCATATTCCTTTTTTGTGCGCTTATAAATCTCGATGGAATTCAAAGCGTGCATGCAAAGTGCTGCAGAGAGCTGCTAATTGTACTAAAACGGAGGTAGGCTACATGATTTCTCCTCAAGTCGCTATGTAGCTGCGTTGTTTCAGTTTGAATCTACGTTGTGAGTTCTGACGTCACCTGTCATGTTGACTGATGCGAGAAAACTGACGTTTTGTAGCTAAGCAGCTGAAAAACATACCGCTCACTGCAAAAGAACAGGAACTCGTTGTAAATTAGTGAGATATGTATAACAAGTTTACATTTTCAAAACCAACAATCGCTGATCGTTTTTTGGATGAGACATGATTGTTTAGATTTTAGGGCAGGTGAGGGAAAGCAAGGTCAGTATAGCTTCGTATAGTGCTGCTACAACAATGCATTCTATTCGGTGCTTGGATCGTTCGCAGCCAGTCATCTGAAAATTGCAATTCAACGTGCAGCTTTTATGGTAAAGGAAGTGTTTCAACTACTGCTTGATGGTCGCAGCTTTGGCACAATAGTGGCCTCCAACAGAGTGTATATAATTAACCTATAACGTTATTTTCATAATGTTTGTAGCCACCAATGACCATTAACATACAGTAGCGTTGACAAGGGACTCAGGAGATACTTGTGGACCCTGGCCCGTCATAATTTTAGGGGGCTGGAACCTTGTCAAGGGGCCCGAAAACATGAAGAAACCACAGCATGTTTGGATACAATGCATTTTCCTTATAAATGTCTTGATTTGGGGCCCAAAGGTCTCATTGGTACCGGGCCCAAAAGACCCTCTCAACGGCCATGTTAACATATATGCATTGTTGCATTGTTGCGCATTATGGAAACTCATATTATTGGTTGGCATCGTTGGCAAAAGGATATCTGCAATCCCTTTTGAAGAATCTGACTGCTTTTTTAATTGTCACTTCAACATGCAATGCCAAGAAAAATTAGCCTTTTTTCTTTTAGATTTAGAGTTTTTGTCAACACTATTCTGCTGCAATTAATCGTTTTTTTGTGATGATGATATAAAAAATATCATCCAACTTACATCCCATGTGTCAACTTTTTATTGCAAAACACAGCTCCCGTTCAAAAAGTCATATCGATTCAACGCTTGAATGCGACAGGCTACGTTGGCTTTTGCCTTTTAAAAGCAACGTATTTAGTTGAACAATGTCACACTACACGTGCAATTGAATCACCAAGACGAACATATCAGAGCAATGTGCCAAGTCACTGGGAACATTGAGACTATTTGTGCTAAACGTACCTTTTAAAATAGTCGTTTAAAGTTACTCTGAGATAGCACACGACACAAGAAATTTGATCCAATCACAACATTCGACTTGGTTACGTTCACAAGATCGCTTGAAACGTTGGACACACGTCACAAACTGTTACAATCGGAAGCCTTTTGTACATCGCATCCAGATGGTTACCGACGACAGTAATTCAGCTCTTGATTTTCAGTCACGGATCGTCGCCAAATGTGATGAAAGGCAATCGCTTGACCGAGAAGTGCTGACAAAGACTTCCTTTTTATGTGCATGGGACTATATTCAACCGACATGTTATTTTAAATCAGTCGAAGCATGACATGTATTATTTTCTTAGTTTCCATGCCTATGCTGTAGGGTAGGCTACAGTTTGCAGCCAGGCTATATTTATGTGTGACTGAGGCTGGGAAAGTAGATATTATTATTGTATTTACAAAACTATTGTAGCTATAGGAAAGTGCTGCGCTTTTAAGCGGAAATTAAATGTGCTAACAGCTGAGATGTCACCGGATCTTTAATGTTCTGTGCTTAGACAACAGATATTTTTGGTCAGTTGTATCTTTTTTCAAAGCTTTGTAGAGTTGCTCGTCTGAACCTGTTTAATGTGGTTTCACTGCTAAAACAAAAGTTGCTTATCGAACAGTTGAATTATCAAGTGAGGACTGAGGATGTATCAATTTCATAAGATGCAAATCTATGTCATCTTTTCCTGTGTTTGTCAGAATTTTCGAAAGTGGCCTGAAGTCGTCAGAAATGGATATTTGTGCTAATGCAAATATTGCAATTAGATGATTAGATAGAGGTGATATTTTTTAAAAGTTATCCGCAGATTAAACATGTTAGATGTTTAATTAGTTTTAAAATAAAATAGGCCTATTTCAAATGCAGTAGCCTGTGTGGTCTGCTTCAGCAGTCACATTCATTGTGTAGAAACAAAGTTACTTGGCAGTTTGTTGTCTTTAGTTGGCGGCCGCTGAGGCTTGAGAAAATACTTTCCGTTCTTGCAAATGCTCATGAAATTCTAGCCATTGTAGGCGATTCAAATTCTTGAAGAGAATGGAATAGTAATTGTTTGATTGAGTCTATTCATAGTGTCATACGTCCCGGAACGAAACTAAGATTCCTATAGTTTTAAAATCATGATCAAGCTATGGTTAAAATATGAAAGATTTTGGTTTTAGTTTGTTTGATAGACGCCTTGTTTGTCTATTTATATGAAAGCTTGGAGTTTGCTGTTGTTCAAATGACGCTGAAATGAGCTGATTTGCAAGAGTGGCAGCCATTTGCGTCACAACTTCCGCCACGAACAATGGTTTAGTGAAGTTTCTTCAAATGCTATTCTCACTTTAATTGCATTCGCTGCAGTCGTTTTGACAATATTACGGTTGAAACAGCTCATATCTGGTAATGAATTTACTAAACTCACGATTTTACTGAAGTCGAATTTACTAAAGTCAGTTACATTTTAGAAGTTGTCAAGAAAAGAAGAAACCGTTTTTGTTGAGTTTCAGCAGAAGAACTAGGTCCATTTTGAAACAGCAGCGCTTGAAATAAGTTAGAAGGAAATTAAGCCTGCCCATTGTTTAGTTTTTAATGTGAAAACATTCAGCTGACGAAACACAAGAGCGAAAAGTTTGCCAGCGATAGAATTCAGAAACAAAAACAGGTGTACGTAATTGAAATAACCACGTCCTGACATCAGGAAAAAACTGTCGAAAAATATTTAGAGCTCATCAAAAAATATTGCAATTGGATCGTTGTCTAGGGACTTCGAAAATTCAGAGTGTAGTCCACACTGAGTCATGCACATTGCACTAGTTCCGTGATTGATTTCGTTGGAAATTCGGTTTCTTAAACCGATTAGTTGCAGCTTGCAGTAGCAAAAGTCGAAAGTGTTCATATAACAAGAATGAAAACAAGCAAGTCAAAATAGACTTCGAATAAGTCTATTCGAAATAGACTATTAAATAGACTTCGAAATAGACTTCGCATAAGTCTATTATCGAAATCGAGACTTCGATAATAGACTTCGAAAAGATAGGAAAGTAATTAGAGGAATAGCGAAGAGAACATAGAGCAGGTGTTCTTAACCAGGGGTGCATGCACCACTAAGGGGTGCGAGACCTGTGTCTAGGTGGTGCGGGGATGCTGAATTATCAAGGTTTGTTATAATATGACGTAAGAAGCAAAGTTGTTTTACCAAGTTTCAACAAAAATTTCGAACGTTAGGCGTCTATTGCTTTTCAGCCAATCCTAGGAGAGGGTGCGAGAATTGGTTGGTAATTTCAAGGTGGTGCCGACAAGGCAAAAGGTTAAGAACCGCTGACATAGAGAAATGATCTTGAACAGGCTGTTAACATTTGGTTTGGATGAGGGCAGTAAACGAATGATGGATGCAGGAATATCTGCCAAGAATGACATGACCAGTTGATGATGAAACCGATTAATTTCATCCTTGCGTGGAATATGCTGTTACAAATATTTGTATGCAGCCATCTGTATGTTTGTACAGCCTCAGCATATTTGGTAATTGCACTAAAAAACGTTTCCTGGTGAAAATCTAGATTTGTAACTTTGTTGCCAAGACGTTGGTGGTAACTTTTCAGACAACAAAATCCATCTCTTTTACATTAAATCAACGTCTGTCGACGTTGAATCAACGTAGAAGACGTATTTTGCTGTCTGGCTTACAGTACGTTGCTCAATCAGAGTGATGCAGTTTTTGGACGGCAGTGTGACAAACCGATTTTTAGATCATTTTTCAAAAGTTTACACAAATGAATAACACTTTACTTTGGCCTGCTGGAAGATATAAGAATTGGCTAATCTATTGTCTGAATGTGGATAAGATCACGAAAGTATCAAAAATTCATGATCAAAATTAGCGCTAGCTTATTCAGTACGCATATATACAAGCTTGTGTATTGTTTCTGACTTATGGACAATACGTGATCTTTGAAAGTAGACTGTTGGCTTTGTTCAATCATGCTTCACCATCTGAATATTAAAGTCGGTCATACAGTAGCATCGAAATGGCGATTATGACTGAAGCTAACTTTAAACGTGTATTTAGTTTCATCCACAACCGCCAGCTGTTAACTTGGCAATTTAGTTTGAATAACTATGATAATAAATATAATATATATCAACATCAAAGTATTTCAATAAGAAAAAAAGTGAACTTGTCCTGCAGATAATGCACATTTTAGTGAAAACAAATTCAACAGCAGACGGACAGGTTGAAGGTTTTGTGTTCAAGCTATTTACATAACAAAGGAAGCGTGGGCCGCGCAAGAAAATCATTAAAGTTGTCGATTTAGCAACCAAGATTTAATATTTGTATAATAATTTCATTTCTTGTCCAGCAATTCGGTGTCGATATAGTTTGAAGAATCACATTAAATATTTCACGTAGTTATGACTAAGTTATTAACAGGTTGGATGCAACAGTTTAGCCTTGTGCAGTTTAATTTGATGTAGTCCGTAATTACTGCATCATACATCCATGACCAGTTGCAACTAGTGCCCGAAGTTGGTCCAAAAAGTTTCAATTTAAGATTTATTCAACATTCGTTTTTTACTTTTGTCGGGATGCTCCAAATTTATGCCTTCTTGCAACTGTGCCTTTTGTGAATTAAATTGACAGTTGTCCATGTGTCCATAGTTTTGTCGTTGAAGGGCGGCAAATAACCATTATTTTTGTCAGTAGTCGATTTGAATTCAGCTATTTCTCATACATGATTGCTAACTTTCATTATTTGACAGGGCACAGTTTTCCTTTCTCATGCAAGTTTAGTGGTTTGACATAAACGCACTCACGAAATCGTTTGCCAGCCATGCTTGATTTATTTGATCGAGCGAAGCTAATTGGATTTATTGCTACAGTCTTGAAGGACTAGTAGTTTGTTCACGCAATCATTGAATTATTCATGTAGGAACATTGTCAGAGAAAATGCCAGGAGGAAACGCTCTACCATCAAGTTGTACGGCTGCTCGAGCCTCGCAGAACATTCCTATTGTGCCAACTATCCAGTTCAACGACTCTCCTGTGTGTAATTCTAACAGTTTATCAACGTCTCCGAAACGCATTCGAGCTTTGCCTCGTGTGCAGTGTTTTCGGCCACATGGCGACAATACTTCAGGAGGAAAACACTCTTCAGTTGCTCCTTCTCCTTTGTCTTCTTCGCCCGAATTGAGAATGCAATCTCCTATGAATCAACACCATCTCAGCTTTGATCCAAAAAATAGCTATCCAGTAAAACCACGGATATCTTTTCAAAAGAAGAAATCTCCTCATCATCATTTCATTCCAATTCACTTTGATGCTGGCTCTGCTGGTTACAGTACTGACGAACTTAGCAGCGATTCAGAAGTCGAAAGTCCGATTGGACTAGGGAAAAAAAAAGACTTTCAACATGACAACCACCACTATCTTCATGCTTACCCCCCTTCAGAACATGGAAGAGCTACACAATTTCGTCGACATTCATGCATATGGTAGGTTCGTCTTGGCTTAGTCAACGTGTTAGCTTTTTAAACTTCGGTAGTGGTAAACTGATATCAATCAAGTTTGGGTAGAGAGTTCACTTTGATGTACCACTGACATACACAACTTGGTAACATCAAAGGTTTTAACATACTTTATTCACGCGAAAAACAAGCATAAATAAACGAGTAAAAAGATTAACGTTTGATATTGTTGGCAAACGTTGATATTAACTTAAAGGAATTCTTTTTAGAAAGCTAGATTGTTCTAAAGTACGTTTTGCAGATTGACGTTTATCTGCTTCGTAGAAATGTCATTTTGATATGAGTTGTAAATTGTGACATCAAACTAGTAGGCTACTGTCTTCGCCTGAACTCGTGACGTAAAACATAATCATGCTATGGCTGACGTGTTTAATTTCATTATTTGTCCAACTCACTGGTACCTAAGTGGGAAGAGCGCCAATCCCAAGGTCTGTGAGCAGGATATAGATATTGTAGGCTGCCAGTTGAGCGTTGGTTCACACTAACAACTCATAATATTGTCACATGTTGCATTCGTGCATTAGTTTCCAACACTGGTCTGGAGTGAATTGAAGGTCATGCGCAGCCATTGTAACAGTCTGTTTATGTAAAACACTGGCAGCAACTGATACCGGCGATAAATACAACGTTACATAAAAAAAAACATATTAGTAGACTTCAATGAATTAACGAAAGCAGTGTGAATAGGTGAAATATTGAGACAATGTGGATGTCATTAGTGGTGGAGTTCAATCGAGTTGTCAACCGGTTTGCTTTAACTAAAAATTTTCACATCTGGCAACCCTTCATACGGCGGTTATATTAGTTAATATGTTGAAAGTTGGCCAGGAACCGGTTCTGCAAAGTTTTTGGTTTTAGGAAGCGGTGTGCGCGAATCCACCACTGAATGTCATGTTCGCAACATTGGTACCGGTTGAATTTAGTTCTCTTCATCGTTTCAAACTTTACATTTTTGGTTCTCTGTAGAAATCTAGCCGTTTGCAGACACACCGAATGTTAAATGAAGTGAGAAAGCTCTGTGTACAAAAAAATATTTTGATTTTGCGTTCACCTTTTCCTTTGCTCAGAGCTTTTTTGCAATCAGTGAAATTGCTAATTCCATTTCTGTTTTGTCTCATATTATTTCAACGTTTTTTGACGTTGGTCTCCAAGAGATAGATAAATTTACGCTGCCGGATAGTAGCCTACTGTTTTTGGGCATCACTGCGTTATCAATTGAACTGAGCGGTAATCTTGTTGCTTTTTTTTAACTCTGATTCTTGCTGCTTTATCATTTCGTCTGTATGTTTTTGCGTTGTGCCATTTGTTGCTGAACAGGTTGTGTTTGCTTGTTTCAGCCTCCTTGATAAAGTCAGTCGTGCTGACTGACGAAACGTCGGTGATAGAAGCTAGGCATTATCCTTAACATCAGGAGGTAGCCTATAGTCACCAGAAGAACGCAAGTCACTTTATTTATCAAATGTCTGGTGAACAGTGTCACTCTGTTTTTACACCGAATGATGTTGAATAACAAAAAACAACTCATTTCACACCTCTGTTTCCCAGCAATCAATAACACTGCTCATACAAACTTTGATAGTTAATACTGTAGCAATTTTGTAGAGTTGATGCATAAACTCACATGGGTGTTGTTGTATGAGTTATAGATGTGTGGACTGCAATGCAATGGACTGACGTCCGAAAATACTTGCGTCTAAATTTCGATATTTGTTTACTTCTTTGACGTATGATTGACACTTATCAATAATTAATTCAAGTTTCAGTCTTTCGCCAGTCATGCATGACCGTTGACATGACGTCACGTTACATTAAATTTTTAAGTTAGGTTCGTCTTGTGAGGTGCTTGTACTTTACGACCGGTTACAGTACGATAATAATAGTACTTCTTTTGTTGGAGTACAAATGTTTGTGTATGCTCTAAGGTTAAAACTCATGTGATGCACCTTTACTTAAAAAGTTAGCGAAATGACTATGAACCTGCTAAGAAGTGAAAAACTTTCCATTTGTTGGAATTGATTTTTCTTGTCCAACCACTTTTTGACTAGGCAAATTAAACCACCGTTTATACTGCTCATTGTTTAAATTTTAATGTAAATTGAATCAGTTATAGCCTGAAATAGCAACTGATTCTTGCTTTGGTTCATTCTGAGGTCATGGCAAGTAAGTTTATCCATTCCTGTCGTGTTGTGATTGATTTGAGTGTTGAAGTTTTTTGCTGAAACATTTCATTTCGTAGAAAGTTGATTAGGAATATTGGCACAGAGTGAAAACGATACATTATCGCCGACGTCATCAGGTTGTCATGTATTGGAAACGAGTTTCATTCGAATGCTTTGTTGCTTTTAAATTTCAATATTACCACATGTTTTATAAACATGGATGGAAGTTATTTTACTACATATTTTCTTTTCTTTATGATTCTCAACCTTTTTGTCTTGGTAGACCCCTTGTGGTGCCCATGAAGCAGTCGCGGACCACGAAAAAAATTATTTGAAATTTGGTGTATAAACGGAAACTAATGCTTCATAAATTTCGAAGTGACACACTTCGATCTGGATATTGAGTAAATCAATATGTTAAAATTTTGAAACTGTGAGTGAACAACGTAAATAAACTAAAAAGGCCCTCATAATGAAGTAGGAATGGATGCCAATCACTTGAAGACCCTTTGCAAATATGAAGACTGATACGTTTCACTTTTACAAGATTGAGAAAATTCTAGCAGCCACACTTCACTGTATTCGGATTGAAATGTCATTGCCCATCAGATTTGGCGTAACCGAACATTGAACATTGATCTTTTGACTTGATACAGAGGAAGTGCTGTTAAATGAACAAGTGCTTGCTTTAACACTTAATTATCATAGCCTGCGCAAATAGACGTACATTTGCTAACCTTCTGTTTTTGTCAGATTGCAAATGTCACTCGGGACCGGTAATAATCGAATATCCTGCAATGTAGAATCGATGTAGCAGTGGCGTCTTTTCGCTTTAAACTGTTGAACACTAGAACGTCATTATTACTAGGTAAAGCCCTTGACGTCAACGTAGCCATGGTATTTGTATTAAAGATGTGACGTGGTTTAAAGCTCGCAGAGACAACAATCAATAGAGAAGGCATCAAACTACAATGGGTGATCTCGCAATGGTTCTCAAACAACTTTAATTGAAAATTAAGCTGATGTTTACACACAAAGAGGTTTTTGTTGACCCAAGCCCTATTAACAAATTGTATAATTTCGAGGTCAACACATCGTCATGCGATTTCATTTCAACATAATAAGACGAAAGTTGCTTACTGGAAATTAGTTTTTGTTCAAATATTTATTGGAGTCGCTCGTCGTAAATCCTTTATAGATGTTGAGGGAAACATGCACATCAGTGAGTTCGGCACTTTGATTCGTACGCGTTTTTCCTTCTGCCGTGTTAGCAAGACACCATTGTTTTGTACATCTGTAAAGCTGCGATAAATATTTACTATTTTTTCTCAATTTAAGAGCGTGTTGAAAGGTTAACTTTTATAGCAGGGAGAACTAAGCCTCAAACCTACACCAAGCATTTCTAACTTGTTTTAAACTGCAGACTTCTACAAGAGCAGTTAAGGAGCTGATGAAACGTTATAGTCAAATTCTATAAAGTATTCCTCTGCACTTGCTTTGTCAAGGCAAAAGTTGGACGTGGCAGTGACTAAATTTCTGGACAGTTTAATACGTTGATGATGCCAAGTGAAAAGTCTGTAGCTCGACTGAGTGACCGTCTTCATCACTTTCCCTGGAAGCATGATAGAAAATGTCGATTCAACTCCTTCTCAAGTGGCGGTTTGTACGGAGATACCATTCCAGAAGATCATCAACACAACACAAAGACCCATTCTGATCCCACTCAGCAATTATATCCTCGAAAAGAAGCTACTCAATTCAAGCAATCTCCTTCCATGAAGAAGAAGCTGCTTTACATAAATGCATCTCGTCCTATACCGATACCAAGCAGAAAAGCATGTCACAGTCCTTACACTTCAGGATCTAGCAGTTTTGATAGTCCAGATCCGAAACGAAATTCAAGACGGTAAGACAAACTATCAAATAGAAAAATAATTTTAATAGAGATTAATCACTTTATTTGAACATGAATGAAGAAAGGCGTTTGGTTAGGTACTAATTATGGCAATATAATTTTTGCAAGAGTGTTTGCGAAGAATTAGTTTGCATTTCTGCAATACATTATTATCAGCACTTGGTAGCATTGATGTATCGGTGATAGTAATCACTCGCTGTAGATCCATCTCTACAACAGGATATGGGCTTGTTCGAGTTAACTTGTTTAATACAAAAGCTAATACGAGAATGATGGCAAGTAGAGTGCAGAGGTAGCATTTTTACTTTCAGATTTTAGTATTCTGTTTAGAGAAATACTAAAAAGATCTGCACCATTCAAAATATTGCTGTTGTAGTGCAAGTGTACCTAGTGTACACTGCACATAACTGTAGATCTCTAACAGCATTATTTTGGGATTGCAGAAGGATTTTAACCATTTTTCTAAAACAGAATACCTGCATGTGTAAATAATAATAGAGTTTTTTTTATTTTTTTAGTTTCATTTGAATCCCAAAAATAACCCACAAAACATACATGTTAACAGAAGTAAATACGCGTTAAACAAAGCTCACAAAATGTTTCAATTTTCTTGATGTTTACGCAAAGGGCTTGATGCTTGTGTACATGTTAACATCGATTAAATTTTTAATAAGGCTATTGGTTTTCATACGACTCGGTAAAAACGCAATAGGATCAGGACAGAGCATTGCAAAATGCCAATTCTCTGTTATGTAACCAAACGATATGCTTTGGAGCTAAGTAATAACTGAAGTGGATCCTTTGACTATTTTTGTGATATGAATATTACATTTTTTTGAAGCAAAATATAACTAAATTTTTATCTTTTGACCGTCAGAAAATACTTTTAGTTTTTGCGCTTGCTAGTTGTGTCTTGAATGATGTGATGTCTTTTGAGATCGCTGATGACCAAGGTAATTCACTGCCAGGGTGCAGGTTACACTGTGTGGTGTTTATCCGTTTTGCTATGTTGCTTTTACGCTCTTCTCTTTAAAAAAAATGTTGAAAAAAAAGGACGTCATATCAAGCAAACTGTTTGCTATTTATATCGTCAAAGTGCAAATATTCAAATTTTATCTTCGGCATAAAATTTGCTTGTAGAAACGTTAGTAGCATCTTATGATTGACTTTATTGGAAACGTACCCAGACTGCAAAATCCGTCAGTTTTACATTGATTTAACGTCAGCAGACGTGGAATCATCGTAAAAATGACTGATTTTGCTGTCTGGGTAACAACCTAGATCCCAGACAACTCTTCAGCTTTTTTCAATTTTAATTCTACTTTAGACGTTGAATCAATGTGAAAAACGGGCTGATTTGCAGGCTGGGTTGTTGAAAGATACAAAACAGCAAAAACCCCTATAAAATCACAGGCTAGTAGCCTACTGAATTCAACGACTTGAGATGTCGTGTGCACAGTTATTTGATCAAACCTGTTGCGGCATCCGTTCCTTGGTGACACACTTGCAAACAGCCACGACAAATTACAGTAATAACAAACAAACATCAAATCTATTTTTGTTGTTTACGCTTTGCACTATACCTTAAGCTAAAGATAGGTAGCAACAAAGAGTGACATCAGGAAGTTTTAGGCCCAATGGGATTTCCTATCTGTTGTCGCTGTCTGCATTGAGCTTTGTTACGTTCATAGAACAGACATTGCTACATTTATGAAAAAATGCCGAGTGAAATGTCAGCCAAGTTTTTAAATCAATTGTCACCAGTTCATCCGTATGGCCTTCCATTGACTTATTAATGTGTTGCAACGGGTGTGGTGGTAAATATTAATGCCAAATCTTTTTGAGTCTCTTAAAAGATACAATAGAATTATTTTACAGATTTTGGTGATATATTTATTCTGTTTGCATTGGCTTTTGTGAATTGTTTGTAAAAATCACTTGTGAAAAACCTATTGCAAATTATACAACGTTCTTGTGTAACCTACTGTCGTCTTAATTTTGTTCAAGTAAAAACAAATAGAAAAGTTTCGATGGTGGCTAGCTGGTTATTCATGAAGACGTTTTGAAGTTGTTTTCAGTGGGCCTGAAAACAATGAGAATTTTTTTCCTTGATATGGAATCTACCTCAATTTTCTCTGCTCCATTTTTATACGTGGAATTTCTCTTGCTGAATTTGTTTATCGTGTCTTTGCAGTGTCTCCGGTTTTCAACCGTATTTATGGCCTCGGCTTACTTGTGTATCCTCATGCCAACATTATTATCGATACTTCACTGCATTACTTTGCAACACTTCAATAACATATAGCAGTTTAGTACCAACAACAGTGCATTGTTTCAGGATTTTAAGTTAAATTTAAAACGATAGTTCACATACAGTTGATATGAAATGAAATTTTTTAAGTCGTTGACATAAGAATAGTCGAGATCATCACAAAACATTGTAGATAGAAGGGAATCTTACTTTTTACTCTTCTCGTATTTAGCCTATTTCGTACTTCTTATGATCTTGTTGTGTGTAATAGCTTCATAGAGCGTGAAGTTGACTCTTCCATGTTTCAAATATTCGTAGATTGCCCACTGAGGACTTCTCAACTAACAGTTTTGCACAGCCGTGCGGCGCTATCGAGAATGTTTTTTTAGCGCTAGTGGGCATTGTCGAGCATGAAGCAAACTGGAACAACTTCAGTTGTGGTTCTGGGGTGGAAAACAAGTGGTTTTAGAAAACGTTTTGTGGTTACATAGCATTTAGTTGAAAGCAATTCATTTGGAAGTTTTGAATTAGTAATGAGGAGTGCTCTTAGCTGTCTATAAGTAATGAGTTCTTTTTGCTTGGTCACTTAAAAAGGTTTAACGTTTTCTAAAAGAAAATTTAAAAACAACGTTGTTTTGTTACAAATCAGCAAACCGTTATTTATATACAAAAATAAATCATTTATAAACGTTGTTACGTAAGCTACAACAAATTTCTATTTTATTAACTACCGCTACTGTATTAGCCATTATTTTCAGAATTCACCACTCAATCTAAATTTAACAGCGTGAGGTTTGGGCTTTTTCGGTGGGTAAACTTAGCCTGATGATTTAAGAATTCGGGCAATGCGTGTTAAGATGGACGTGTATTTACCGAAACTGTGAGATAGCAGCAAGTCTCAACACAACAGATAAGTGACACGTAAAAATTATTTTTTCGAGAACGTGTGGCAGTTTCTCCCAAAATCACGCAGCCAAGAAGAAACAGATTTATCTGTAAAAATTTTCGGTTTATTTTATTTGCTCAGAACGAAATCGTCAGCTGCCGCATTTGAATTCACTCAATCGTAATAATTTTTTGTAAACATAAGAAGTATTGCCACAGTTCTGTAAAATTTTCTTTATTTAAAAACCAGCTTCCTTATCGGTACGTTCATTTAAAGCAGCCAAGCATGTAATCAGAATAAAACAAGGGAAATGTAAAAACCCGTCATAGTCAGAACGTGTTGGTTAAGTTTACACAGTTAGGTTCAACAATCTATAGTAGCCTACCTATTATTAGAGATAGCGGTTGACAAGGGTTGCTGGATTTGATAGAATTGTTACTGCACAGTTGAGACAGATCAATCGTTTTATCATTCAATGAGAAGCTGTTCTGTGATCACTTTAATCAAGCTGGTAAAACTGATTCATTTGACATTGATACAACATCTGCGAACGTTGAATCAATACCACGTAATTCAAACATGGGCTTAAACGGATTCGCTGAGCTGATCTGTAGCAGTTTGCGACTACGTACGAGTATCGCTATGACGTACGTATTGAATTTAGTCACACGAGTATTGCAATTGATACCGTGCATGTTGAAAACAGAAGCACAGGTAGAATTTAGTGTACAAAAGACAGAGATTTACTTTTTAAGAAGTCGAACCTTGTTTAACTTTTTGCTGTGATTTTTTTAGTTAAATTACAGTGTAGTTTTTGTGCATTAGCTCGTGTCAGGAGTAAGCTTACCCAGACAACGAAATTTGTCATTTGTACGTTAATTCAACGTCTGCAGACGGATTTTTGTTGTCTGGAAAACTTACTATCATCATGCAAAGAGTGAGTTCATTCAACTTGGTAAAAGTTACGTCGGCGTACAGCAAAGATTATATTCTACTGTGCAGTACAGTCTATTGTACTGTATGATTAAAACAGACAATATGTAGCAAGGCAAATTGTAATATTTTTTAAAGTAGTCTTAAGTTTCTCAAGTCAGAATTATAGTTTGAATTGTCTTTTCATTTACGCCAACAGTTGTATTTTAGAAAAAATCTGAACCGAAAATCTTTTTGTGCAAAAACCTCACCCTGAATAACAGAAATGAGCAAACAGCCAAGGATTTGAAACTGCATTTGGATTCTTATTGTTATTCGATTAACATTTTGAGTGCAGTAGTTGTAGGTTACAATAGCCGCACACCACCTTATATGGGAATCGTCAGTGACTTGAATAATCAGACTGGACGCTTATTGGAAGCTCCAGCGCCCCAAAGCACAGCAATGTTCCGTAAGAAAATGCGACCAGGTCCCCTGAAACTCGTTTATAACTTCGCCACACCAACACCAAAGCAAAAACGAATATTTTCATTCAAGTAAGTAGCTTACCGGTACTCTATTAAATAACTTGGTCATGACAATATTTTTAGTTCTTTGCAGCAAAACTTTACGCTGTAGTGTTTCTTGTACACTACGAAATAAAATTTCGTGGTCGCGCTTTAGCCCAACCAACCAAAAAAAACTTCGTCTTTTCATCCGATTTTTTGTTTATTTTTAGTTTGTCTGGTGCAGTTGTAGAGTTCTGTTCAGGATTTGGTTGGTGCAGTCGTAGAGTTCAGTTTGCCTTCGAAGACTTATTGCAGTGTGCTAGAGCCATTGTCAACGTGAGTGTAACTTAATGCTTCACAACACTTTTTGGCAAAGTACACTTACATATTTTTAAAACTGTCAGCTCTCCCCAATCAAATAGGCGTATGTTACTAACGCCTGCAACCATCCACAATACTATGCACATTGCAAGTCAATTGCGTTTTGAGTTTGATGTAATAAACACATGCAATTTCAACGCGAACTAAAAATGTTTTCCACTAAAAATATAAGCAACAAAAACTGAAACAAAAGTAGCCAAATGTTCAAACTACAATTTTTCTCGTGGCTCACTTAAAATCGCTACAAGACACGTCATTGTGCCACGATTCACCGGTTCCGGCCCGGCCGGGTACTGGTCAAAGGAGATCGCTCCCACTGGCAAGGAATACTGTATGTACATTGTACAAGCTTGGCTCCAGCTGAGCTCATGCTTTGTTTTGAAGATATGGCCATCGGCTCACCTGAGCTGCGTTTTCCTTAAATTACACACACCTTCTGCTAAGTTATTGTTTTGTTATTTTTTATTATCAGTTTCATGTCTTTTATGGCAGGAAGCTGGAAGAAAACTGAATGTTTTTGATGGTGGTGTCAACTAAAGACACAAAAAATTAAACTATCCATGGGAATTTTATTTATTACGCCTCGTTTGGTCTATTTTAGTGACTGTCTATTCAGGAAAGTGCTGATTCCATTGTTTGCGTCAAGCCAGTGACGACCATGTTTCCTCTCGGTGAACAATGCTGTTCCATTGACGAGTGAACAATGTATTATAATGTCCCTCTGAGGTCTGAGTATGCTGTGCATCCTCTTCCTTTTAAAATATATAGGTCTCATCCATGTTATTGTAATATCCTGCCCATACCTCATACTTGTCAGATGTGGCAGTTGTGTGTTTGCGGGTGTTTAAACCAAAAGGCTTAAGCAGCAAATACTGTTTGAAAGAGTGCAATTCAGACAAATGATGTTTGAATTATTCAAGACAATTAAATCTAGATGACTTCAATCTATTTGAGCTAGTTGCGGTTCAAATTTATGCAGAGAGTTTTCAATTGTAAATAGGAACGTCAGATAGGCTTTGTTCATGTGGACCGGCGAAGAATAACTTTATGTAGACAAGCAGATTGACCGGTTATGGAAATGCAAGAGTATTATTTCTGAATAGTTCTGTCAGTTTCCTTAACCATTTGCTTAGGAAGAAACTTTTGCTTCACATTGATGTAAAATAGAAGAACAAAGTTTCAGTTTTGAAGTTAACGACATCTTTTGCACCATCAACCTGTTCTGTGGTTGTACTAGCATCTAGGCTTAAAAGTGCCACAAAGATGGAGAACAATGAAAGTGATACTTACCCAACGTATTTAGTATACTCAGAAACTCACAAAAACAGATGCAGATATTATTTCAGGACCTGCAGGTAATGCGACGTTTTCATTTTGAATAAATTAGTGTGACTATGAATTAATTATGTCTCTAAAGATGCACTTTCGCTTAATGGAGATGTGAGACCAGTTTGAAAGTCGTCTCGGATCTACAAGTCAGATCTACCGATACTTTTAAAACTTGTAAGCTCATCTCCTGAAACAACAAAGTAATTGAAATCTGTAAAAAATCTGCTCTGCGGTGTTTCCCACATTGCTGTACAAGTCTAAGCTCCTTGTGGAGGTTTTCACGGTTTTTCAAATTGTCAAAGAGCTTCATAAATAAATTTCATTTAGTTGTTGAACTTGTTGGTATGTTTTTATTTTTTATTTTATTTTTTTATTTCCCACCTAGTATAGGCTACATTGAGAACTCTTTTCGCAAACGGCCACAAAAAGGAATGTAGCAGGCATGTTATCAAGTATCATTTAGTAGCGCTTTAATCCAACAAAACACAGCATTGTATTTTTTAAATTACATATATTTTGTAAAACGTATAATCTCAGTTTTTTATCCAAATTATTGCATAATTGAGGGGACAAGGCCTTACTGAATTGCTACTCACAAAAGTCTGCTTGAGCAACTTCACTATCCACAGTACAAAACTCCCGCTTACCTTGTGGTTGAGTGCCTACCGTGCTGTTATGTCACTATTAGCTAAACTCCGTTACACTGTGAATACAAAATGTATGGAAAATATTAGGATGATCAAAAACACTGAAAACGTTGTATCTTTGTTTCGAGCGGTGGTAACGGTCGAAACAAAATAAAGTAGACCTATAGTGTGATAATTGCGTATGAATGTGTCAGAAAATTTCTTTCATGCAAAAGCGTTCTATTGAGATTTTCACCAGAAGCCAATCTGCCTATTTTTTATTTGTTCCCTCGTAGTCCCCTCAGTTCAGTTTGTTTTTATTCTCCTCTACCACAAACTTCTACTTCTGCTATCTCTACCCCGGTTGACGTTCAATAAAGAAGTCGACGTTTAAGCATTATCGTAGAATTTGTTTACTTTTACCCACAAGCAAAAAAAAAGACCAACGCATGTCTCTAGTTGGCCTACTGGATTGCAATAACCAAAATAACAATATTGACAAATTAAAATAAACTTTTTTTTTCAAAAATTACTAGAAAGCGCTTTCTTCTTGTAATCTAAAGTTTTGGTGTAGAACCGGTCGTGTCCAGATTTAGAATACTGTACTCAACTAAAGAAAGTTTTTCTTTTACATCGTATTAACGGCACGGAACGTCTTTCTAACTTGAGAAGCTCTGTGGAAGAAGATGACCGAATGCAGATACTGTACTTATTACCTATGTGTTAAAGAGCAGCATTGCGTCACTTAGTAAAAAGAAATTTGCCGTCAAGTAAAGTTTAAAGTTGTAGCCTACTCTATCTACAGACAGAAGACAAACATCTACGCATCATCTGCTTCTAGTCACTATGCCACACGTATGACTTCCTCATCTTTTACGTCGTTACCCAAACCATAAGTGACAATTCCTATTAAATGAGAGTCATTTTGTGTGAGCGATGAAACTGCGTGTAGAATGATTAGGTTAGTACCCTTCATTTCAATACTTCTAGAACTGATTCTTCAACAAGATCTGGTACTGGCGAATATGATATTTAGGTGAGAAAACTAAATTGCATTTTTGGCATGTTGATCTGTGAAAGGTAAGCTTTCACCATAGGAAGTTGTAGGAGTGCGATTACATTAATCGCAGGAAAGGGTGACTTTGTTACACAAGACTGACGCAAAAGTAGTAATTTTGTTTTGTTGTAGGCAACCGTTGTCACTCATTAAGCGTTGTCAAAGCCAAAGGTGTGTTTTACTTGCGCTTTGGTGAATAGTTAGTCTGAAGGCGAGCAATCTGTAAACCTTCAACTCGCATTTCAAGCAGGCCGTTCGAGAAGTGCTGTTTTCGTTGTCGTCTGAAAAGGAACTGGTAAAAGAATTGTAGTTCTATATTTTTTCATTGAATTGCTTTGGCGCTGGCAATAATACAATTCATCCCAATTATGATAAATTTTCGTTGGTTTTTCATTTAGCTTTCTGTCACCTTGAGTCTGTTCAGTTTCCCGTAGACCTACAATGCAAACTCTTGCACTGCCATTCTCTTTATTTGCTTGCATTAAATATAGCTTATTTTGAATGAAAATAAGATTCCCAAATTGCAGAAACTAAACTCAAGGTTTAGCAAACGTTTACTTTCGAAAACTAAACTATTCAAAATGAAAACTGTTTTCTTTAGGGCTAATACGCAAGTTGACTATTACAATGCTACTGAGTTTTAGAAGGTGGTAATGATTCAGTTTTTGAAACACTTCTTAAATCATCAGTGTCTGTTTTGCCATTAAAACGTCTTGTTTTATTTCCTTTAATTTGAAATGGATCCTTAATTGCTTATGTAGCCCGCTGCGAAGTTTCTACGATTTATTCACTCAACACATAGTTTTATTCTGTTGCTTTATTATTTTGCGAGATGTTGTCAGGCCTTAGTCTTGTTATGTGCATACAAAATTCGCAATTCTTCATTGTGTATGTGAGGACTTGCTGTTACAAACGGTTGCTTCAATATTTTAAGTAGCAATTAAGAGCTGGTCATTATTTTACAATCTTCTTCTATCCAGTCTTCCGAAATCAGAGCTTGCTTGAAAAACCCCTTCAAAGTTGAAAGGTGTTATGGTCAACGCCGACCTTGATAAAAGCCGTTCGTTGTAACGTTGGCTTCACTTCTTGTATTTTAGATAGCACGTTTCAGTGGAAGTACCTTTTAATAGTTTTAGTAGAATTTGCAGCTACTATTGTGCAGCATGCCAACAGGGATCGCGATGTCAACGCTTCCACCATGTTACTTTCTATATCGCAGTGTACTGTATATTAGTTTTAAAACTGTTATGCTTGTTGGATTTTTTATATTTGGTTGAATCTACTAGTCTATCCTGACGCAGATTCGTCAGTTTGTGCATCTTATTTGATCAAATTATTAATAGTGTAAGAATTGCACACTGTTTGTAAATTTGATAGCATGCTCAATTTGATTTTTTCCATCTCAAATAAGTATTTAAGGATGGATGTTTGTGTTGGTCCTTTTCAAACCGTTTTTGTTTTTTTCTTATGTGGTTTGTTGGTTATATCTGCTTTCGGTTTGTATTTGATGTGGACAAACGAATAACAAAAAATTAAGTTGCAGTGAAAGCCTGCTTACATTGTTGATGGACTGTGTCTTGTTACTTGTTCAGTACGCTGGTGGCAGGTAACACGTTTATTACAGAATTACGCATGAATTGAGTCGGGAGCTGACTCAATCTGAACTTTCACCTTAATAATTTTCTATTTTACTTTTCACCTGTTGTTTCATAACTTTCTTTGTGATGTCATATGAGAGGATGTCAAGGAGAAAAATAAATATTTTTGGAATTTTTTGTGAAAACGAAATCAAAAGTCGGTAAGGTCACGATTATGGACAATTCTTCTACTGTCGTTGCTAGAAAAGAAATATAGCATGTCCAGAGCCACCAGATATCGGAGTTGTGTACAGTGAGTTCAGACGTTTTGTCTTGATACGATTTTTGTTATACAATTAGATAGAAAATCGCTGTTGTAATTGCGATTCGCGTCGTTTCTGTTATTGATATTTCGCTGCGAGTTTTCACAGTTCTTTGGCTCTTTCAATATGTTGTTAGCTGTTTGAATACCAGTTGGTTGAACAACAAAGTTGCTCAAATAAGCATGCAATATTGTCAATTAAGTTGGTTAAAGCTAAATTTTTTTGGTATTTATGCTGCCTCAAAAGGACCGGGTAAAAAGACAAACCTTGTTTTTTCTTTAATTTTGGTTTGTCGATATATATAAATTTAGGAGTAAAATAGTTGGAACGACCAGTCTGCATAATCAAAAAATAAAGACCCAAAATGTAGATACTGTACAAAACTCGTTTTAATGGCATATCAAATCAGAAACCAAACGCGCCACATACGTCCAAGTGCAAATATTGAAGTATTTCTTTACTACAGTATTTACATAAATTTAGCAGTGGGAAAATAGCACATTGGTCATAGCTATGGTGGTAGGTACCAAGACTCCTAGAAATTGACCTTAATTGCACTAGCAGGATAATCGGCCGTGTTCAAGTAGGTTATGTGGGCACTAACTTGCCCTTTTTTCGCCAGTTCTTTAGCTGACTCTAACTAGGCTCTCTCCCTTGTTGTAACCCTCCAGTTAACCCATTGTTATTGTCGATTGCTGTCCTTAAAAGCCACGCTGAAAACTTCGTCCAATTTTCAACCAAGTAGCGCTCAAGTTTGTACGTGCATATCGAAAACAAATCCTGTCATGATTCTTTGTTTTGGAGTGTTTGCTCATCGACTGCGCAGCACACAAAATGTCTCCAAATTTTGTTGCTTCATTTTTGTATTGCGACGTAAAATCAACGATACTTCGTTTAAAGTTGTACCTGGAAAGTGCCTTTATTTCATGCTGAGTCACATATCAGTGTATTTACTCATATTTTTAAAATAACAATTTTGTGCAGAAAATCGTGCTTCCACAGTGTTACTTCACAGGTTTCAAAGGTTACTGAGTCTTTGTTCTTGTTACAATACACAAAATTTGTTTTTTCAGTTTTAATTTACCAGTACATTGACAATATTTAGAGCTGTGAGCACAGCCATCTTAGACCCGAATATATCTGACGTTGTTAAAGGAGTGAAAACTCTTGTAAAAACAGTCATCTTCATCCTATTGCACATTAAAGGTCGCTCATAGTGTGTGCGCGCGCGCTCGTGCGATTTGCTGTTCCCATCTGGCCGGATGCAGTTCCAGCAAGAATTTTCTAAACAGCTTCTTCAACGTTCATTAGTTTTCTACGCACATTTGGTAGATTTGTGCAGTGTGATCTTTTATGGCGTTCTTACCAGTTTAAAGTTGCTAATTCGGTTGTATATTTTAGTTTTGCACTGTAAACTTTTGCAGTTGAAGGAAACATAGAGGTGTTGCAGAATAGATTATTGGGACGTTTGAAAGCACTTGTCATATCGCGAGAAAGTTGCTTTTATTGAAAAACAATGGCAGAATAACATTGACTAAATGTGATACATTGAGTATCACCTTTAGCAACATAATCGGAACTTGTTCCTTAAGTGTAGATTGACAACATTGACTTTGCTGATCCTAAGAAGTTTCTGATTTGTAGTTATTCATTTGATTGAGTAGGCTAATTCGTGCATTTGTTACTTGTATTAGGTAACATATCTACGAAGTTTACGAATATTTTATTTCATGTAGGTTTTAGAGATACTTCTGTCCTGCTTGCAGATTCTTTTGTTTAATTGATAGTGACGAAAGATGTCTTAGAATTCATGAAAATTTGATTTCTGTTAACTTGTGCCGTTTTAGAAAATTGAAGTTCTTTAACAGGGGTTTGCACAACCATTACTGTCCAGATTTTGCTGCTTGAAAATTTCGACCTTGATAATGCGTACAGTAATAGATTTGCAGTTAGCTCCAAGCTTCCTAAGTATTGATTTAATATCCAATATCACTGTATTTCAATGTTTGTGAGAGCTGCGAAATGACATTGAAACTATTTCTGGAGCAAAGAATTTATGTTTAAACGAAATGTACACAAAATTTCTCATGGCAGTGGGGTGGGGAGAGTTGAAACAAATTTGCATGAGGCCACGTGAAACCATGGTAATCAACTTTTACACAGCAGAAACGAAAGTTAGCCCATGATAAGTCACAAAACGTAGGCCTGCAGTTCTACTAATCATCAAGAATACAAGGTTGTTGAGCAAGCTTTACCAACATCCCGTTTTTGGTTAAAAAGTTTGTAAATTTGTTGGTTTAATGGGCAATGCGGTGAAGGTTGTTATTGTATTTGTAACCCACTGTTTACAATTTTGCCAGCGATATATGCTTTTTCTTGTGCAGTCCGAAGACATTTTTCATAGGAGTTACGTTAAGATTGTATCTAATGTTAAGACATGGGTTAAGATTACATCGCATGTAGCAAAAGGGTAGTTTAAACGCTCGTTGTTGTGGCCCTTACTTTTACTCTACGGCAGAAAAAAATTGTTCAACGATGTAACCTTCTACAAACCTTGTGTATATTTCACATTCATGTTGCTGCAGCGCCTCAATCATAAATGTCATATGAACTAGTACAACACAGCAATTTTTGAATAACTATAGCTTCCGCATCGTTAATCTGAGCCAGCAATTTAATTGAGCTGCCCCAACAAATGATGGAAACTGTAGCCTACTAAAAATTGGACAAGCTACCAGTTAAAAATAGAACTGGAAACAAGTTTATACGTGTGATTCGCCTGGGTCGAAAGTTGGTTAGTTTTGTTTCAACATGTCCTACAGCACTTACAGTATAAACAACAAAACTACACCATAAAAGCAGGCAAAAAATTAGTAATTTTTATACCGACTGTTCATTTTTGTACTGTTTTGTTCCCTTATAGACAATTTCTTGACTATAATTGCTCTTTCATAATGAAAGTATGTATTCCTCAAGCTCGGTTAACCCAAAAATCGATTAAGTATGTTGCGCTAATGAAGAAAAATAGACGATAACGCCTGGAAGAAAGCTGTGACTAAAAAGCAATACAATAATAAAAAACTTCAAATTTCAAGCGCAATCCTGAAATTCAGTGACCCACCCCTATGTATAAAACTGTTGGGGAATGACGAGGTTTCCCCGACCGAAAAGCTTTTATCAGTTGATTTCGACACAATATTTTTGTGTCGGTTGTGGAAGCAAATAAAGTATTTTTGTATCCATTGTTAGAAAGATGTCAGATAATTTCGTTTCGGAAAGAAACGATTACACTCCCAGTTTGGGCTGTAGCGGACACGATGAAGACATTGTAGTTTCAAATCTTAAGGATGACGAGTGCAGAGACATTCTTAGGCCGCTTGCCCTACGCAACAGTTCTCCAGGACACAGTCGCTCATCAAGCGGGGCTAGCCGTGGGCTTCTGAACAGGCCCAAAGTCAGCCGACAACCTCGAGCGTCACTTCCCAACATCAGCCCACCAAGGTTGCCACGACGTTCACTGCTTTTTAAATCGATGTCAAGTTTGCTACATAAATTTTCAAAAACATATCAACTTATTAAGAGAAAGTTGTAAAATGTTGGTGCAAGTTGTTAACACAATCCTTAGTTGGCTACAAAGATGCCTTCATAAATTGTTGTCTTTTTTGTTTCAGTTTTGACGTTGAGAATGGGATGTCGCCAATGCGAAGTCCAAGGGATTCTCAGTCACCGAGCATGATCCTGCATCCCTCCACGGTGCAGCACAACCAGAGGAGAGAGTCCTTTCTTTACCGTTCCGACAACGAGTACGATCAATCCTCTCCCAAGATAGGCACAAGAACGTCATCCATCGTTAGTGACCAGTGAGTTGTCTGAGGATTTTGTGTTGTTAAAGTTTGGCAAAAGTGTTGTAGCCGCTATACCAAACTTGGGAAAGCTCATTGTTATGGTAGCATAGTTGTCAGCGGGTTGTCTGCAATGCAACAAAAAAACAAGATATCTTGAAGCGTAGTTTTGTATAGAAAATAGTAAAAAAGTTTCTGTTGTAACGTTTTCGTTCCCCGAGATCTTGCAAAATAAAACTTGTACTTTAAACATTCTTGAAAGTTTTTATTTTTTTATTTTACTTCGATGCGAAATCGCTTTGTCTTTGTTTTGTTTTGAAATCGAAACGGTTTATCATAGGCTCGACACAAAATTAGCCACATCAGAATACACCATTGTACTTAAGTAAAATGAATTAGATAAAAGTTGTTATTACAGAATGCAATTGAAAATATATTTCAATCAGCTCGCGGCCACATGAAAAACATTTGCTGACCGCGGACCGTATGTTGAGCAGGTCTGACGTAGTAGTAGTAGGCATCCTTCCATCTTTTCAGATGATGGTAGCACTCTGGGTACGGCAGCTTCTCATATGGCTCTGAAGTCCAATCCTGGCGTGGCAGTCTTGTCCACAGTTTGGACATATGAAATCAGAGGAATTCTGAGGCTGTTGTCTCTCTTTTCTTCTTTGTCTTCTTTCCTCTAGTTGCTTCCTCCGCCTCGACTGACCCTTTGCTAGACCCGCACTGACTTCGTAGCGCCATCTGTTGCGATTTGCTGCGATCAGTTCCCAGCTGGCAGGGTCTATGTCAGTCTGCTTCAGGTCTCGTTTGCAAACGTCTCTGTAACGCAGTGCGGGTCGTCCTACTGGGCGTTTCCCTGTGGCAAGTTCACTGTACAGGATGTCCTTTGGAATGCGCCCATCCTTCATTCTGGATACATGCCCCAACCAGCGTAGACGTCGCTGGCAGAGGAGAAGGTGTATGCTCAGGGAGCAAGAACGTTCCAGAACAGTGGTGTTGGGTATTCTGTCCTTCCAGGAAATACCAAGAATGCGCCTCAAGCAACGAAGGTGAAAGCTTTCAAGGCGGTTTTCTTGTCTGGCGTAAGTGGTCCAGGACTCACTACCATACAGCAGAGTACTAAGAACACACGCACGGTACACTTTGAGTTTTGTATTAAGTGTCAAAAGATTATTGTTCCACACTCTCCTCCCGAGTTGAGTCATCACACCTGCAGCCCTGGCTATCCGTCTGTCGATTTCCTTATCTAAGGACAGGTTGCTGGTGACCATTGAACCAAGGTAGGTGAAGTGGTCTGTCACTTCGAGCACTTCTGGTCCTGTGGTGATGACAGGTGGCTTGGGGACATCTTGGCCCATGACTACTGTTTTCTTGATGCTGATGGTCAGTGCGAATTCCCTACAGGCGTGTGCAAACTGGTTGAGCAACTGCTGCAGCTCGGGCTCGGCGTGTGCTGACAGTGCTGCGTCGTCGGCAAACAGCAGTTCTCTGATCAGCACTGTGCGAACCTTCGTCTTGGCTCTCAGTCGGGCCAGGTTGAACAGTTTCCCATCACTGCGGGTGTGTAGGTGGACACCTTGTGTGGAGTGACCGAATGCAAACTTCAGTAACAGAGAGAAGAAAATCCCAAACAAAGTCGGCGCAAGGACACATCCTCGTTTCACACCAGACCGAATTGCGAAGGGTTCAGAGGTCTCCCCGTCGTAACTGACCACACCCTGCATGTCCTTGTGGAAGGAGATGATGATGCTAAGCAGCTGTGGAGGACAGCCAATCTTCTGCAGTAGCTGAAACAGGCCTCTCCTGCTGACAAGGTCAAAAGCCTTCGTCAGCTCAATAAAGGCGATGTATAACGGCCTCTGCTGCTCACGGCATTTCTCTTGAAGCTGTCGTACGGAGAAAATCATGTCTGTTGTGGACCTCTGGGCGCGGAACCCGCACTGAGATTCAGGGTAGACCCTGTCGGCCAATACCTGAAGGCGCCTAAGGACCACCTTGGCAAAGACTTTTCCCACAATGCTAAGCAGAGAGATGCCTCTGTAGCTGTTACAATCAGTGCGATCCCCCTTGTTCTTGTACAGAGTAATGATCCTGGAGTTGCGCATGGACTGCGGTACTTGGCCCTCTTTCCAACAAAGACGCAGTAGCTCGTGCAGTGGTTTTAGCAGGACAGGTTTCCCACACTTTATGACCTCGGCTGGAATGTTATCCTCTCCCGGTGCTTTCCCACTTTGCATAGAGTCAATGGCTTTACTCAGTTCTTATAAAGTAGGTTCTGCATCAAGCTCTGCTATAACAGGTAAATCTTCAATGTTGTCTAGCAGTTCTTGAGAGACTGAGCTTTCTGTTGAATATAGTCCCAGGTAATGTTCCACCCAGCGTGCCATCTGCTTGTTCTTGTCTGTAAGGATCTCGCCAGTCGATGCTTTAAGGGGGGCACACTTTTTGATTGGTTTTCCTGTTGCTTGCTTGATGCCCTCATACATTTTTTTTATGTTGCCACTGTCTGATGCAGACTGGATACGTTCTGACAGCAGAAGCCAGTGGTTGTTAGCACAGCGGCGTGAGGTTTGCTGAGCTCTGTGTCGGGCGGCTTTTAGGGCTTGTAGGTTCTGACTGCTCGGGTTTTGTTTGTAGCTGAGCAGTGCTTTACGTTTCAGGTCGATAATAGGTTCCAACATAGAGATGTGTGCTTCAAACCAGTCTGTGTTCTTTCGCTTCTTCTCTCCATAGGTCTGGACGGCTGCACGGTGGATGGTCTTACTCAGTGACTCCCACATGTGTTCTGCGTCCTGAGTCTGGGCAATGTTCAGGCTTTCTTCAAGACGTTCAAAAAACTTCTGGTTTTTGTTTGGAAGGGGGTTTTGCTGACATCGATTTTTGGCTGGCCTTTCTTCTTGATGTGATGCAGCCTCTTGGGCCTTATTGATATCCTTGAGGCAACAAGAGAGTGGTCAGTGTCGCAGTCTGCACTGTGGTATGATCTTGTGTTGCAGACACTGTTTAAAGAGGTACGTCGTGTGAATGTGTGATGACTAGATCCAACTGGTGCCATCTTTGCGATCTGGGGTGTCGCCAGGATGCTTTATGCATAGCCTTGTTTTGGAAGAAAGTGTTTGTTACACAAAGGTTGTGGTAGCAGCAAAGCTCGAGGAGCCTTTGCCCGTTGTCGTTCATTTTGCCAATCCCATGGTGACCCAGCACATTTTGCCAAGACTCATTGTCTGCCCCCACCCTGGCGTTGAAGTCCCTCAAGACGAAGATGTGCTCTGATGCTGAGATTTCCTGAACAGCTTTGTCTAATTGCTCATAGAACTGATCCTTGGCTTCAGGTGTGGCCTGCAGTGTTGGCGCATACACACACACGAGGTTTGCAGGACCTTCATGCGTGGAAAGGCGCAGTGTAAGGATTCTTTCTGTGCCTCCCGTAGGGGGTTCTATCATGTGCAGCATGGTATTTCTAAAAGGTCTGACGTAGACCCAGCGTAAAGTACCTTGATGCAGCAACACAAATGTTTGAACCCCTATTCAGATTTTTACGTAAGCCGCTACAAGCAGTCGGTGCGTTAGGTGCATGATTGCTTGTACGCCATCTCAGACCTTATCTGCCTGATATCACATCATGGTAAACGCACAAAGCGCAATTTGGCTTGTTTTGTTTGTCCGTCTCAACATGCAAAAGGTTTTAGACAAACTGCATCTATTTTCCTAACTGCAACGAAAATATTTTTGCAAAAAAGAATTTGAATATTTTATTGGTTGCAGTGTGCATTTGTGCTACATGTTATAGCTACAGAGCACAGAGAGGCAAACTACTAATTTTTTGCTTCACTTTTAGTTTCGTAAAGTTGTCAGAAAATTTGCTTTCGGTTTTTGAAGAAAAAAATCAAAAACAAAGTAGTTACTTTTTTGTCATCAACTCATTTTTACTCCAGATTTATAAGACTGAAACTTAACACAGCCTCAACACAATCAACATTATCTTCGGTGTGACACGTTTAGCCTTTGCGGAAGTGATGTCATTTTGAAGTGCAACGAGCAACTGTGTGTTTATGGCGCAAACTTATTTTTTAGGCACGGAGTGGAAGACTTGATTGTGACACCGTTTGCTCAGGTAAAGTAGGCTATAGGCCGATTTAAAAAAAAAGAATTTTCTTCTAAAATTGTTATGAAAACTCTGCTGATGGATTAGAACTGTGTTGGGCGTCGGGCTTTATAATCAGAAAAGTTTGACACTCATCTTCAAAGCAAATTTAGTTATGAAGGTGTGTCGAAATATTTAGTTCGTACAACCCTAGTCTGAACGCAAGATCATATAATGGACGACCTTTCAGCCAAGACAATATAATTGTCATTGCCTTTGCATGGATACATTTAATAATTAAACGAAGCATGACTGATAAACCTTTGCCTGGTCAAGCTAGTGATTTCTAGATTTGAATTTCTTTCGAAATAGTATTGAAGTATGAAAATCTTTGTAGAAAGAATGCACTTCTAATTGATTTGCTACTGTAATTAATGTCTTAGATTGTGACAATTGATATGACAAACTAGGGACAATTTCCAATGCTGATTGAAAATTTCGTTTAAGGTTCAAGTTTTTGGCGTCTTAACGGCTAAATACATGTTATTCTATTTCGTTTTCTTTATTTGTTTTTAGCAAAGCTAAAGTGGTGGCTTTCTTGCCTTTCGCACGCAGTTGAACGTAATTACAGAGCTTGTATTAAATTATGCATATATAAAGTACACTGATCATTTGAAAGACCGCTTAGTGCTTATTGTTTTATTTAACAATCAACAACATTAGATTGACGTTTGCTAGAGTTTTGCGTAACGGTTGGTGGCTTGTACTGACGCAAATAGTGACGTCGTTCTACAATTGACGGCCACTGCTAAACGAGTTGAGTTGAACACTGACCCAGGAAGCAAATCAGTCCTTTTTTGCATTTATCCACTGTTCGTGGACGTTGAATCGAATGCAAACATGAAGTGATTTGCTGGCTGGAGTCCAGTCTCTGGGGGCTAAAACGCTTAATAACGCCATTCGCCAGTTAATCCCGACTTGGTGTTCTTCAAGTCTGGCAGACTAATCCAATTTACTTCGGATGTGAAACGTTTGACCTTTCAATAAAGTAAACTGGTTATCAAACCAGAAATGAGCTAAAAGTGTTTGTGCAATACCGCAGACTAGAACTAGAGATATGCTATGAAACTAATTTTCGCGCAAACTGTTGCAATATTTGAGGCTTTCAACTTCGATAGATTCTCATCAAAGCCTTTCGATATATTATTTTCCTTGATTGGTTTTGTGGTGGCGCCAGGGTATGGAATGGAATAGAATGGAAGGAATTCTTCCATTCCATCCATTCCATCTCAGAAATCTCTTCCATCTTCACATTTTGTGATATCCGCTTTGAATATGCCACAAATAAACCTAAAAACCATAGGCTAAATTTAAGCTAAAAACTTAAACGCAGTATTTTCCTAAGGATTACGTACCGTTTGAATTATTGTTTGAACGTACCGTTCGAATTATTTCAGCAAGCAACTTGAGATTTTGCATGTCTTGATAAAGCGTTAGAAAGTTAATGATGGAATGACGGAAGATTGTCTTCCATCCCATCAGCAAGATCTTCCATTCCTTTCCGTCCTTGACATTTTTCATCTGCTATCCCAAAATCTGTTCTCCATTCCATCTTCCATCCCATCCCATCCTATTCCCTGGGTGGCGCAATTATTGAACTAATTTATATTTTCAGGTTCTTGCAAGCTTGCGTAGAGTCAGGAATGATTTTCTTGTGCTCACTAGCCTTTCATCTTCTAACAACAGGTGACATGTTGCATAGTCTTTATGTTGGAATTGTCTTGTGTATATCTTTGACCTGTGTCGATCGCTGAAAGTTGCAGATGCAGGGAGATCTTTGCTTTAAAAATCGCTGTGAAGTCATTTACGTACATTCATAGCGTTTTATGCACGATGTGACAAATTATCCCAGCCAGCATATTTTTTTCACATTGATTTAAGTTGAGATAGTGGTTTGCAAGCAGTGTAAGCACGAATTGCTGTACCGATGACACGTTGCTGTTGTTTGCAGCTGTCTAAGATAGGCAGTTTTGACATAGCGTTTCACAAGTTTTGAAAGGAAGTACAGTCAAAAGTGACACTTGAATGATGTGCTCTTTACACGCCATCTGGAAATGTAATCTTTTGGCTGTGTTTTTGGAATGTAACAAAAATATGAAGTAGCAGATTTCCAGGTTGTGAGAAAAATGCATGTTACTGAAAAACGTTGCATGTTTATTACATTGCATAAACATAACAAAGGCATAAAAAAAACAAGTTTATAGAGTAACCGTAGTCATATTCGTGAATTTATTAGAGTGCTTGTGTAAAGCTCAGAGCACTGGTCAATATTGCTGACTTGGTTTTTCCAGATCCCGCACAGAGTTTACTGGAACGATATTCTTATTCCAAAAACAATAAAAGCAATTACGTGAAAATTAACCCTAACGTTTTCTACTTTCATGCAGCCTTCATCAGGAAATCTAGATGCGAAATAAAAGTGGCAGCAAGAAATTATAATTTCCTAGTGAAAGCATTGTGAAAATTTTACTTTCACAGTACTTTTAGTCAAAAAAACGATACATTTTATGTATAGCCGTTTTTGGTTTAAACATGACATCATAATCGCAACACTGTCGGCCTGTACTATCTAATTACATTCACAATGTGTTCCGGCCACCAAAATCAAAGTTCCGGATTAAGCCCAACTGGAATCCAAGAGATAAATGAAAGTAGAGCGACCACAAACCTCTTAGTTCTGTTGGCATCATCTTTCCACTGTTGAAGACCACAAGCTTTTGTAGTCTGTAACGAGCCTTTTCCATGGTCAATTTAATTTCTCCTGAATTCGGTTTAGTTGATGACAATTCAATTTTTGTCTCAGTTTTTACATTTCCTTCTTTTGCAGAAAATCACCTGGAATACCGGGAAAGCCCCCTCCGAGCCCCACAATGAATTCCAGCCCACACGCCTTGCAAAACAACAATCCTGCTCCTGGATCGGAAGAATACATCTTACGAGCAAACAACACACTGGAAGAACTTGACTGGTGTCTTGACCAATTGGATGCTGTGCAGACTCATCGTTCTGTCAGCGAGATGGCTTCCAACAAGGTATCAATGGCCCATAACGTGCCCTATGTTGCGTATATGCAACAATATATTTGAACAAGTAGGCCTACATGACTCAGAGAGTGTAGATTGAATCACTGGTTTACACGATTTTTGCTCTATGAACTTTGAAGACTGATTTTAAGTAATTTTGGGGTGCTGAATCTGACCTCAGATTTATCTTATCACGTCAGGTTTGTGAGATGTGATAACTGCAAATTGTTACTTAAATTGCCAAAAGTGGAAGGTTTGACGTTGCGTTTATTACACATACACATTGTGCCCAGCCCATGGGGTGCATAAATGGCTGAAATACATTTACAAACAACAAATTTAATACTAATTTGTTTTGGAAGCAACATTATTAACAAAGAAGTAATATCAAGCTAAAAGTGAAACTAAAAGTATAATTGACCCTCCCCCCTGTCAACGTTTAGCATGAAATAACAAAGATTTAAGCAGGTTTATCGCAATGCTTGTCCAGTAACCTTATTTAAGCTATGTTAACCTGTCTAACACTAATCTTTCACTATGGTACTGCATTAGTTGGTGGTAAACGCAGCGTCAAATCTTCCACTTTTGGCAAAAGTAAAGTGTTTTTGTTATCACATCTCTAAAATCTGATGTGATAGTAAAAATCTGAGATCAGATTCGAATTCAGCACCCCAAAATTACATTGAATCAGTTTCCAAAGTCCAAACAGAAGTGATACAGTACACCAGTGATATTAGTGAAGAAAAACAAAAATAAAACTCCAATTGCCCTCTGTAGCCCGATGTTGCACAAATTACGAAAACTTGACTTTTTCTTTGAGCTCTACTGGGTTTTAACAGCTACATTTCCATACAACTCACTAACAAAAAGCGGATTGTCTCCGTGTAAGGCGCTCTTTCATGTATCAAGTAGTGTTGGTGGGAAAAACAATTTGTTGTTTGTTTGTGTTAATTTTTTTTAAACTTGCTCCGTTATCCATTATGCCACACTCAATTGATATCTGTCTCTGAACATAACCAAATGAATCGGTCGACATTGTCGTGATGACAAATGACGTTTCTGTGACTTCGTCAAAGTTGAGTTGTCAGACGAAGCAAAGCAGGAACAATTGAACTCAACGTGAACAGTTGACCAACGCACTTTGAAGACGGCTGAGAAATCGCCATGTAGCGACCGTGCGGCACCTAGTGGATGGAATGGTTCACAGACAACAACTCAACTACAACAGGAAACTTCGAACCGGCATAACCTGCGTCAACGGTTTGAAACCTCCACAATAGGCAAAAGCGAAACTTTCAGGATTAAACTTCAGAAAAACACGTTTTTAGTCCTAGAATAAACATTTCCCTTCTAAACTACTTTGGTTGTTTCGATGTCTGTTAAACGTGACTGCGACTCGATAAAACTGTACTAAATATCAAGCAGGTGGTAAATAGACTTAATTATAGCGAGAAAAGGTACGGTTACGCCCACTGTGTGGTTCCTTTATCATCACACAGAGCCTGTGAGCCTGTTCTGATGAGGACTTTTTTTATCACTGTGTGGTTCCTTTATTATCACACAGAGCATGTTCTGATGAGGACTTTCTTATCACTCAACGTCGACGTCTAAACGTCTTTGTTGTAACAATTTGCATTCTTTGAGTAAAGGTTTCCGTGTTTGTTTAATTGTCTATCGCTTCAATCTCTATTGTTTAAATTGCAGTTCAAAAGGATGCTGAACAAAGAACTCAACCAATTGTCTGGTATGAGCAAATCGGGCAACCAGGTTTCGGAATATATCTCAACTACGTTTTTAGGTAAGTTTTATTTTGTGTGAGTTTGCTTTGTCAGCAAGTGTCAAACGAACGACAACAATGCATTGTTTCAGTGCTTGATTTTGTGCCCCCATTAAATACCTCTCGGGCGCTGAAAGTGGTTTTGCTTTTCTTAATTGCCCACCACTAGGCTTCGCTGTTGGTTGGTGCGAGCAGTTGTTTAAGATGCACGCCATACCACATCGCAGATGAAAACAGGCACCGAGCTAGCAAAATCGTGTTTTTACATTAATTAACGTCTTCAGACGTTAAATCAATGTTAAGAAAACATTGATTTTGCTAGCTAGGTGGTTGCGTCCATACGTTGTGATTACTGCTTTTGCCAATCACAATAATTGCTCATTAGGACGATAATTGTGTTGTTTGATCAATATAGGCTACTACGCTGGCGAGCTGTCAAGGAAAGATCATTTGTTCATAGTTCAAAAATATTTACCAACTTATATGCCAACTTGGTCTGCATACTCTTTTCTTTTTTCTTGGAGACTCAAAAACAAAATTGCTTTGATGGCCCGTTGCAATGAAGCATAAGTTGCAACAGCTATGACCGAGTTGAGCACAAATTGTGACATGTCACGTTAATTAAGTTGCTTTATCGCTTTCTCTAGTTCTGTGTTGGCTTTTAACCAATTTTGCTTAAGAGTTTGTGAATTGATTGAGTTTGATCAAAGAGATAAATGCACTGACTGTGACTGTGCTTTGTGACATGCGTAAAAGGAAACTTGCTGTAGAAGTATCGTAAATTTACAACGATTTCTTGTTGTCTGACAACTTTTGTATCAGCTTTAAATTGTTTTGACTTTTGCCTGTCCTGTTAACCTTTAAATGTTCAGCCTTTTAATTAAATGCCTGGCTACCCTTCAAGCCAGCTTAAATCAGCTGTAACATGGCTACAACACATTTTCATTACTCCACTCTATTTTCAAGAGAAACGAACGAAATTAATCATGGACACCAAGTGGCAGCTTCATTATTACCCCGATTTTTTCTGTTTTAATTTTTGTACATTCATAAAAAATTTAATTACCAGAGTTTTAATTTTCACTATATAAAACTAACCCATAAAAATTACGTACTATGCTGCATTGATATTACTTTAAGAATCAGAATTCAAATTATGTACATTTTTATCGGGGCTGTGGAGTCGGAGTCGGTGAGATATTGGTGTGTTCGAAGTGGGAGTCGTTAAAAACAGACGACTTCGACTTTATTAACGACTTGTTTTAGCCTGTTTTGTTTTGGCTAATGAGGTCATCAATATCTACATTGTAAAGTAAGCAACGATCACGCTGCTAAAAAGCGAAGCTCAATCTATTAAATAAAATTTTTTTTTGCAATGCACGTTTTCAAAATATTGTTTCTTATTTTCTGTGATGCACCCCAAACCTTTAACAAAAAATAGTAGTGTTGGTTCTAGTCAGTTTTGTGAAAATCGCCGTTTCAACTTTGATTACAAATTTAATGAAATTAAGTTTTGAAAAAATGGAAAAGGACAAAATTAAAAAAAATAGCAACACTGAAGTCCGAGCCGGCTCGTTACGAACCGAGGAGTCGGAGTCGTATACTTTTCACTCGACTCCACAGCTCTGATTTTTATCGGCTCAATTTTGTGAATGAAATAAAAACACAAAATCAATATTAATCTCTTCTAAAACAACACGAACATTTTTATTTTCATTTTGGGAATTTTTGTTAGTGTGGTCTTTTAAAGACCGGAGTGTTACATAACTTCATCCACTGTCAGTATTTGAAATAGCCTACATTGCACACAGCTTTATTCCAAGACCGAACGTGCTTTGGTATTGATCACAGCTTCTATGAGCGGTTAAATTAACCAATAGAACAACTGGCAACTGCGGATTAATGTGTGTCAAGCTTTGTTGTGCTGGTTTGAATTTGCGTATCCTAACCGAGCAAAACATGGCACGTTTTTCAAGCGGGCAGGATATCAGGAACACCCTGAACGTGACAATTCCAGACAGGAAATCAGTCCTTGTTTACATTGATTCAACGTTTGCAGACGTTGAATTAATGTAAAAAAGGACTGATTTGAACGCTGCTGAAACATCACCACTATTTGTTCCTATCATTTCACGCCTTCCAACGTCGTCATATGCTCATCCTTTCCGGATTTCTGAAGTCATTGTGAAAATTGTGAGCTCCGATTACAACACGAGGTCGCACAAAACGTACTCACACGACTTTAAACTCGGGTCACCATTGTGTACAGTGCGAATGATTCAGTGTGTGTTAGGTGAGCTGGGTGCGTTAGGCCATCTGTAATACATAAGTAATGCGTAATTTGTGAGATTGCGACTGGATGGTTATTCATACAAAATCCAATTTGAAAACAGATGTCAAAAATGGAACACTTGAGTGGCTCACACACGAGAAAGATTTCAATTTTTAGAGGAACCAAACAAATTTGCTGAACTTTCGATTGTGCATCAGCTTGATTGGAGTCTGCTGTGGAATATCTTGAATAAATTTTGCTTTCACCAATGTAGTTTTGTGTACGTTATCTCCCACATCCGGCCAGCAAATCAATTCTTCTTTTAAATTGATTCAACGTTTGTAGACGTTGAATCAATGTAAAAGAAGACTGATTTGCTGGTTGAGATGTGACCAATCAGCAGCTGTGATCGTGCGGTGTTTACAAGTTCGCACAATGCCTTGAAACCGACTCGTTAATTTTTAATGTATTTTGTAATATAAAATTACGAGTGCGGTCATCAATGCTCACGTCACAATTACTTCGATAAAACAATGGATGACGCCGTTTTTACGTCACTTGCAGAGTGTTTTTACCACCTTCTCTTGTTAAATTACACAATCCTGGTAACTTTTTGTTTTTGAGTTTTTTGTTTTCTCAAGACGAGCTTGAAAAACACTGTCTCTTGGTACAAACAAGAATATCAGTTTTACCTGACCCCGGCACATTCTATTGGTGTAAAAAATCGTACTAAAATACGTGGTATCAACGTTCCGGAAACGTTTTGGTAAAGACCGCTCATAGTTGTTGACGTTGCTTTTGTAACAAAATTTGTTTTCACGTAGTTGAGCATATCCTTGACACAAAGGAAAGTTTCTTTCTTGGCTGAATCATACTACACATCGATTAAAGATCTTAATACCATGACGTCGTCTTTTAAAGTTTTTAACGCAAGTATATCGAGCTTAGATCAACTTCTTTTCAGTTTGGTAAAAAAACTTGTAAAATTTTATCAACACCCAAAAACTGGACTTTTGAGCGACAGAATTAGAAACAGAAAATGTGATAACCCGAAATTATTTGTTTGAGATGTTTGCAGTATAATTTGCATATTCCAAACCGTTTACTCGACTTCCTATTGATCATTGATACGTTGTCTGTTATTTTTACTTGATCGTGCAACAGGCAAAAAGTGGTTTCATCACAGTTTTAAACGTAAACCTATTTGCTTCTTTACAAATTGTTGACATCATTATGACCTATTTTGTGTGGCGTACACTTGCAAATTAAATCTCTTTCTTTCATAAAAATTCCTATTAATCACCAATTAAAACATTTATGAAACGCAATGTTGGAGTTTCGTTAGTCAGGGGCCGACTTTCCTCGTTTTCGCATCACACGTCTGTTACGAAATTCAATTTGAGATTCTGCTACGACCGCATCATGAGCATTACAGGCACAAGGCAAATAATGTAAACTGAATCAATCATATACAACGTTTAGTGCTCCAAATTAAGATTTATTCGCATGATGAAGAATAATTTTAATACAAGTTGCAATTATGGCATTTGTTGAAGGTTAGAACATTTTTTTTTCTTTCTTCTCTCGTGTTGTCGCCATATGTCAGGGCATCCGTTGGTTAGCCACTTTTTTTCTTCAAAAGCGTTTTCATTGTGTTTATTTCGCGTGTTCTTATTGAAGAAATCACTTTGATTAAATTTAAATTACTCAAAAGCTATAAAAACCAAGTTGTAGGTTTTTATAAAATTTTGGTGAGATCCTATTCAATAGATAGTTTAGATACCTTTCTTTATTGTCATTCATATTTCCTTTACAAAAAAACGTGCAGTTTATTGTTGAGGGATCGATCAAGCGAACTGCCAGTGGCAAACAACATTTTTTTTAACAACCCATCATTGTTTTAATCTTGTTTAAAAATAAAACCCTCGTTGTTTTTGAATATTGGAATTTTTCCAAGATTTCCAAAGCTCAGGAATTTTGAAGTAATAGCCTATTAATAGAGTTTAGCCGGCTTGTAAATCGCCAGAAGAACAACTCCACACAATGAGTCTATGACTGTTTTTTTTTCATTGGTTTTGCGCACGCTTAAGTTTAATACAAAGGAAATTTTTCTTTTTTTACCAAGAGTTGCAAATTTTTTTCTGACTAACTGTTTTCAGAAGTTTTGAGATTCAAAAGAAACGTAAACTGTGGTTCGGTACGAAATCGTGAAAGGGGAATTACCCAACTTGGTCGCAGCTTGGAAGTGTTGCAGTTGTAGCTTGCAGGTTTGGAAGTGGAAAGCTGCGCAAGTTTTATTTAAAGAAACCCATCAGGATCCAACAGATCAGCTGCGGTCATTCAATCGAAAGAAAACTCGCAGTTTGCCGAGTATTGCAATTCACATTACGCAGACCAATATAGATGAAGCAAACCACATTTGATGGATTTCGACCAAGCAATGTAACATATTACATTTACTGCATTCCCTTGCACATAGGGTAAAAATATCTGCGTCATAGATTACTTCGATAGAAATTACATCATATGCTTTGCTAGTGTGGAGTGTGGGCTTCAAATGCCCACTTTCTATCACTTGGCCGCGTAATTAACAAACACTGTAAGTAGCTGAGCTGTCGCGATTCGTCTTACGTGTGAGATTAATAAATTTCTTCGTTGGCCATTTGTCTGATTGATTGATTGTCTAGAAATAAAAGGTCAATAAACTTATTCACAAGAAACACTTTTCCTTCTGATTGCATAATGTTTCCAATGGTTTTTGTTTATTTTGATTTGGTAGTTGATGTTCTTTGGAGCATTTGTACCAAGGATCCAGAGCATTAGGGGCCAGATAAACGCAGGTGGCATAAAAAGATTTTCTATTGAAAGGTATTGACTTGGATCATATCGTTCAACAATTGATTAGATTTCACGTGACGCAGTAGACCAATTCGCCTAGCGGTCAAAATGGTTGAAAGTGTCGTGTGAAAAATTGAAATCCAATAAACGAAAAGTATTTTTTCACATTGCTGATGTGAAACGAATTATTGTTGTTGGTTGACTATCTCTGAATGACAAATGATTAGATTCTAATGTCTATTTGAACCCCAAGGTTTGTCACATAATCCAAAATACAATCAGACGTTAAAGAAAGCACAAACTCTCTTAATCACATATCCCCAGTCAGCAAAAGTTGGTTTTGTTACATCGTTTCAACGTCGTTAGATACAGAAATTAATAACCGATGCTATGTTAAAAAAAATCTCTTGTCGCATGATTGCGCTCAGATTATTCAATTCCCGTTGTATCTGTACGCAGTGTATTAGAAACACGCTTAGTATCTTGATGAACCAGATCAACCTACAACGGTACTTTTGGTGTGTTGAAGTTCCAATACGAATAACAAGGAAGTCGTTGAAGGCTTTCGGTAATCTCGAGCGGACGTGACTTCTGCTTGGTGATATTTTGCGCTCAAACATAAAACATTAATTTCATTCAATAAGAAAACAAGATTATATGATTTCAGTTGGAGAGATTTTTTGTTTAGAAAATTAGAAAACTGAAACTAGTGAAGGCTTATTAGAATTTTTTAGAAATTGAAATTTTTTTTGTATGATTTTACGTTGGTCGGTGCATAATCTGATTTAAAGTTGTGAATTTGTACAAACTGGGTGCTTCCTTTTGTCATTTGCTGTGAAAATTGTCGCATGAAATGTAGATTCAACATAATCAGACATTCACATGTCGTGAAATGGCGAGCTGTACCCGATAGGAATTTCCAACACGTTTTGTTCCACGAAGCTTCGGTTTGAGAGGAGCCAGTCGATTTGTCAGTTTCTGCGGGATGCTGTGTACGTCATTGTGGTGGTTTAGTGACGTAAGCAATTTCAGAAACGGATATTAATGTGCAATTGGCTGATACTTTCTGACCGATACTTGAAGCCACACTCTGTTGCTTTTTGTTTACAAGTTGCGGAATCAATTCAAATAATGACTAACGACTTGCGAAGGGATTATTATTTGTGTACATGCAGAATTACCTAAATTACAACTGATCCATTAGTTTAGTTACTGTTTTTTTGTGTGTTCTCCACGCTGTAGTTCTTCCTCTACACGACAGTTTCGATGTTGAAACTTGGAAGATAAGCTTTTTAGTGTCAGTCTTCTTTTACGTCATACTTTTTTCGTTCCGATAACGTCTAGATTTTAACATCTGCATGGCATCTCAAAGTTTTTCCCGAAAGCAGACCAGCGATAAGGCTGCCAATTGCGTTGTGGTTAAAACGAAATAATGTTCCCATGCAACTCTTCGTGTACGCGCGTCCTTTGGATTCAAATGGCTTCTTAACATTTTGGGCATCTCTGTCCATTCACGAATAGAAATGGGTGTTAAAAATGGCATTTTGATTTCATGAAGCTACAGTCAGTCACCATTTTAGCTACTCTTTGAGAAGAGAATGCTGAAAGTAAACAGATATCTGCAAAAGTTTAATCAGTGTATTGTACACGTATCATGGGGCTGTTTTTCTAGCTGGGAAGAGGCAGCTATGTGCTAGCGTGACATCCTGCTTCAATATCTTAACTTCGTGCATCAAGAATGTGTGTGCCAGCACAATAGATTCTAAAGCACTAACAAAATTTTAGAAAAGTATAATTTTTTCGAAGATCTCTTATCATGTTTCTTAGAAACATTCACAGCAATGCATTTTGATGCTATTGTATTTAAAATAGCCTACTCAAGTCATGATTTGTGTGATGGGACTTTACATTTTCATCTAGATTTTCGATTATTTTTTCATTCCTTTGATTATTAACGAAGTGGTACGTTGGCAAAGACTGAAACAGCCACTAATATTATCAGTCTGTTTAGCCTTATACAGCTTAGTGTGACAAGGACTGGTTAAGTTTGCTCGTTTGGTTACCTCCAGATATATTGAGGTTATGTCAGCTCCTCAGTGATCTAAAACTATGTTTCAATTGAGACATGAAAAGTGTTCACAAAATAGATACAGTTTTAACTACCAAAAAGTAAAGTTTTCAGCTGTCCATTTCCATTAGATTATTTTTTTCAACAAAGATGACTTGGGATTGTTCACAGATTCAAGGTATGTGCGAGGTAGGCTGCTGTGGTGATCTTGTACCGCTTCAACGTTTTCAAGCGAGCAGGTTGACAAGAGTTAGTCGCTTGTTTCCGACTGGCTGAGTCACGCTCTTACGTCAATCGCCTGTACGGCGGCTTCCGGATAGGGAAACAAACTGTGCATGGTTTGCCTTCCTTCAGTTTATCAAATGTTGCTGTCTGTGTAACTTGCAAGCTTAGTTATCAAGTGAACTGTGGCTTAGAATTTGCAAATCGTTTTAGACTTTGCCATTTAAATGCATTTCATGATTTATTACCGACGCATGGCATTCCGTGGTTGATGGAAGGTTCCACAGTTGATTACATTTTAAGCTTGTATACTGGTGAGGTGATGCAAGTGCAGAACGGTAGCAACAGTCAAGCATGAATGCTTTATTCAAAATAGTTTTAACTATTTTTTGTACGTTGTCATTTAATTGTCATTTGTATGAGTTGTAGCTTGCTTTTCTGCTAATTGAATAGTAATGCAAGAAGCGCTTTTGTCGTTCTACGGACGAAGCCCTACCAGAACCAGGCAAAAATACTACAGTTAAAAGTATCTTCGTTGACTGTAAAAAGGATCGGGCATTTTCCAAAAAAATACAATTACAGCTTTCGTTTAAAGAAAAATCTCCACTGGCTGTGGATCTGATGGCCGCGTTTAAGATTTTGCCACATTTATAAAAATTACTTCAAACTTTGTTGTAAAACGAAGCAATATTATTACATTCGAAAACCTCTCTTTCGCAACAGATTGCTGCGAGATCGGACGAATTCAATGTTTTTGCAATAGTATTATATCTTAAGTCTGTAAACCGAGTTAACTGTTCAGTCAATCTTTATGCGTTACAGAACCTTCAAAAGTTCGTCCAACAGTTTGCTTCACTTTACATGTATCTCAGTTGAACACGTTTCATAACGATGATTTGTTTAGTGACACATTTGTAGCATTGCTTTCTCAGACGAAGAAATGTTTTTCGCAGGATTTGTTGCTTTTGTGTTGTTCATGGCAAGAACGGCTCTTTGGACTCAAGATACTTTTTATGTACTAATTGTAAAAAGGTTACAGTTTTAGCTTTTCAAAATTGCGCAATGGAAACACTTGAAGGGAATCGTCATCACAAAGTAATTTAATTGCACGATAGTGATATTAAATTTTGATTTACGTCTTTTGTTTTCGACTGGTTTTGTTTTTCAGTGAAATCAACAGAATCGAGAGTTAACTGACAGACTTACCGGCTTCGCCATAAAATCATCAAATATTGGAATTGTCTGATGTTGAGCAGCCGTTGACATTTCTTAAGTCCAATTGCCGTTTTGCAATGCAACAGTGCTGGACTCTCTGTGCACTGCCAGCCAGCAATCGTTACTTTTTTACATCGTTTCAACGTTTGTTGACGCAGTGACGTTGAACAGATGTAAAAAGGCAACATCTTTTGGTTGGTTTGTTGTCGGGTTTTCGTTCTATCAAAGACTGATTGGTGTGTGATAGTCCGAACAGTTTGCGCTCGTGACGTCAGTTATCGATCTGGTCGTTCTTTCTTTTTTAAAAACATATTGCCAACCAACCACGCTCATGTCATACCAACGATTTCATGTAGAAAAAAAAAACAAAAAAAACATGCAAAACAGCCTGAAACTGGTAAATATTTTTCAAGATATCGTCAACTAAAATGAAGTCCAAGACATGAGCTTAAAATATTTAACTATATCTGACAAATCATGTAAACCGAGTAGGTGGACTGGTGATGTGTACGGACCACGCTTTGAGTTACTCGTGTCATCAACAAACAGATAAAATTTATTTACGATTGATATCTAATTAAATGACCTTCCAAATGAAGCTACTTGCGTGTTGTTTTACAACGTTTCGCTTGCGTTGACGCAATCGGCATTCACACCTCCCAAGGGTTTATAAGATGAAGTAAGTGGCAGCAACGCAACTTGATCGGCAGTCAGTCAATATGAAAACGTGGCGTAAAATTAAAATATAGTTGTCGCTTTGCGATCGAGTTTGGATAGCCTAAGCATAGAGTAGATGGCTTGTGGTCTTATTTGGTTTTTGAGCCGAAGTTGTTTTGAAGTCTGATGAACATTGAACAGTGCTGTGAAATAGTTGAAATTATTTGACAAGTTTAGAAGATATTACCTCAGTCCTGTCGTATTGCATCAGCTACTGTTTAATAACGTGCATTGCGTCACGTTGTAAGGGATGTTACTGAAGCGTATTCTTGTAAATTATAACCCGACAAACTGTTGACCTGTGCATGTCTGACGTTATGCATATGAACGTCCGTTTCATCGCAGACAACTCCAAATTTTGAAACCAATCAACAGTTGCTAATTTGAAATAACACAACATTTTGCGACTATTTTCACGTCATGTTAAATAGGTGTCGTTTTATATGACTACGCTGTGACGTGAAACGCGGTCTTATCAAAACAAGGTTATTGCAAGTTATAGTGATATTTAATAGATCATGTGGAAAGCTGCACGCTAATATTACAAGGTAGTGTTAATATTTCGTTATCAAGTTAATGTTTTTGTTGGTAATACTAACTATGATTTAAAAGATGAAACGACAACCCAATTGCATGGATTCCCTTGTGGCCTCATTTGCTTATGAAGGGTTGTTTACCGTAAATATATGACGCAAGTTTATCCTGGTGTCACAAATCGAAAACTTCACTAACCCTTTGCGATTACGTTTACTTTATTTTGGAAATTTGCTTCAAAAGAGGTGATTTTTATTGTGTTGTTCGTTGTTCAATGGATTTGAAAAGGAAATGAGTCGAACAAGAGAGAGCTGGTCTAAGTTCTAAGTTCGTTTTTCCTTCTTCAGTGCCTTTTTCTTCATTCTCTCGAATACTCACTCAATTGTATTTAGTTGCCAACAAACTTAATCAGTGCAGAAACAAAAAGCATGTGGGAATGGTTGCGGAAGTTAATCTACTGTATTGTCTGAAAAGGTGGAATAGTTATTTAAAGGTTACTTGTAATTAATTTAGAAATAATACAGGCGTATATATAACGTTATTGTCAAATAATTTTGTAGATTTTTATTTTTTACTTGTGATAAAACATGTTGAAAAAAATGTGCAGACAGCAGAATTCATCCACACGGAACGGAATAAATGGGAAAAAGAACAGTCCCTGGTTAAAGAAATTGAGAAAATTAGCTGCAGCAACTGGATTTTGTTGCACAAACGCAAAAACTGTTGCGCTAGAACCTCCACATAAAGGACAAGTTGTCAGACAACATCCAAAGCTTCGAAGAGCTTCGACTGACATTCAAACAGTATTTGATTGCAGCCAAGTTAATATTGTGCAAAGCTGCAAAAGCACTACGGATATAACTTTATTGAATTCGTCGTCAGCTTTCCACACGGACTTGGATAATAGGACGATTGAGTGCCCTTTAAACGACGCGTTGCTGCAGCGCAATATACGCCATACCGTCAAACGCTTAAAGTATTTATTATCTTTGACTGACAATGGGAATATCACCAACCCTACATGTCTCTCATGTTGCCATGCGTCTACTATACCCGACACTGTGGATAAACTCGGTGCAGAAAACGACCAATACAAAGCAACATGGGATGGAACGTCTTTGAGGATTAGTCTGTTATCACAAGGCGATTCCACGCACTTTGATCATCAAAATCACCAATGCGATTGCCCGCTTCGAGATTTTGGTTCAGAACCAGCTTTGTGTGTTAATCCTGCAACATGTAAGCCCAACCTTAATTGTTCAACCTCGTATGGAACTCCTGCTTTGGTTCACCGCAACTTATCTGCGCGGAATTCGGCAGATTCTGGATTTTTTAGTACGTTTACTTTCGATATTTGCCCCTATTTACTGACAAAAACATATCCAGCAATTTATTTTGTGTTGGTGAGCGCTCGATTGAAATCTGGCACATTTCATTCGACTATTTGCGTAGGTTACTATTTTTTCTAAAAAAAAAAAACTTAAGAAATATTGCATCCAAACTACTATAAAAAAAGCCTTGGATGCAGAATTTAAGTGAATAGCTTCATTCCAAAGCATTTCGTTTTTTTCTGATACAAAACGCATTTTTTATGCTAATTTTATTTTCAGATAAAAATAGGTGTGTGTATAAAGATTTTTAACTATGTATTATTTCTTGCAGACAATCAAAACGAGATGCTGTCTCCCAATGTTGACTCAAGCGATGATAAAGAAAAACGACCAACATCACCCAATATTGGCGCCCTCAATAAAAGTGGCAGCAAAATAGTTCGTGTTAATCCCGCGGGTCGAATAATGGGATCTATTGCAGGTAAGCTGAACCTGCAACACTTTACGTTGATTAGATCAATTAGGTTTCTTTCGTTCACGTCATTTGGTTTTCGGTTATTGGGATTGACTTCCCAGTCAAAAGATTTTTTTCGTTGATTCATCGTCTTGCAGACATTGCAGCAGCTTAAAAAAGACTACTTGCTGGCTGTGTTCACTGTTCATGTTCAATGTGCGTCATGAAGTAGTTATTTCAACTTTCGATATCGATTTGACTGCATCGGCATAGTGCTGTGGTGTTTTACGATCCACATTTTCTTATGAATGTTTAAGAAGAGGATTACTTCACCATCGGCATATGTTGTTGTAAGCACGATGGTGCTTGATATTTTGCATGTAATCAGCATTGTTTAAATTACATGCACGGAATCTAGTTTTTGGCGAAATCATGCCATTCGCGTTCAAGCTTCGTGCGTCATTGGGCAGTAGCGAAGGGTAATTATTCATCCGCGTCGATCAATTGATGTGGCAGCACAGATCAATCGTGATTTTTGTTAATTCATTATGTCAAAACATTTTTTATTAGCTGCCTTTGTGATTTCATTACATAATGTTTTGTTTGTTGTTTGTCAAGTCTGCAGCATAAACCGTTTAAAGTTAAATCGCTTCATAATTCGACTGTAACCATACAAGCCTTTCTACTGCTATGCTTTCGCGTTCCCTGCTGCAGTTTTATTGTCACTTGCAAGGTGCAAAGCATATGAATTGCACGGTAGCTGGCTATAATCTAAACGTGGTCGATCTAAAGTAGTAAAGCCGAACAGAAATTCCAAACACGTTCAAGTAATCCAGATTTCGCAGTTACAAAAGTCTAAATTTCTGAGATTTTGTAATCTGCTTAGCCCGAGAGATTTGATAATGTGAAAAAGATGATATTTAACGTCAAAAAGTACCTCATAGCAAATTGGACAAGAATGAAGATTTCAAAGAAAATTAAGGGCACTTTACTGTAAATTAGACGCCTTTCTGATAACTTCGAGCAAAGTGACGGTAGTTTGACGCATTTGCTCACCTCTGGTTGCCTTTGTAAAATGAGGTTTGTTGTAAAATGACGATTTTTGTGCAGCTGCGTTAGTTTGTTTGTGTTGTAATTTTCCTGCCAAGACGCCCATTCATGTGGTTATGATTCATCATAAGCTGAAGTAATGTATTGCGCACCACTCCGATAGGCTACGTTTGCCGTTTTACTCTTGTTTTGGCCATTACGTTGCATTTTAATCCAACGCAACAAAACGAGGAGGCTCAACAAAGCTCGACACGTGTGAAATTTCATTTGTCATTTTTTTATTTTTCGTGCTTAGGTGTGAAGCCAAACAATCGACACAAGGATACGATTGCAAAATGGCACAAGATACCAGCTTTTGGAGTGGTCGTCAGCAGCGAAGCCGCTTTGGCCAGGGTATGTCTATTACATCATTTGAGTCACAAAACTTGGCGCTTGTTGGTCAATTGTGGTTGGGTGATTTTGTGCGTGCTCTTTCGACTGGGACGGTCAAGAATTGCGCACTTTGTCCAAAAACCGTCCACACTGTCATTAACCATCGCACAATCGAGAGTTCAAAGGAATCTATTTGTGTCCTAAGTGATCACTGCTTGATGTGAGTTTTTTGAGCACGTTTTATCGATACTCTGCTACTGTTGATGTCAAATCAATGGGGTCATGACAAAACCTCTCAAAGCAATTATGTCAGCATATGATAACGCATTATATTATTTTTTCTGTCTATATTTTATAGTCGTTGTAACATAGCTAACAAATGATTTTTGTTTTAAAACAGGAACTTGAAAATATAGATGAATGGGGAGGGGTTGATCTTTTTAAAATTGCCAACATCAGCAACAACCGACCGCTGACATGTGTGATGTACACCATTTGCCAGGTGTGTACTTAATATGTCAAACGAAATTTAATATTTACGTGTTTCCCGGAGCTGTTAACATTTAGAAGCAATTTAATAAATGAGCAGCTGTTTGTGTGGCCAAGCGTGTGGTAAATTTGAGTGATTTATCGAATCACAACGAGCGGTCTTTTGACTTTGGTATTTTTTTCCACAGAAACGTGACTTATTCTCCAGATTCAAATTGCAAGCCGATAAATTTCTCACTTACATTATGACCTTGGAAGATCACTATCGCGACGTGGCTTACCACAACAGTATTCATGCCGCCGATGTTGTCCAGTCTGTCCACACACTGTTATCCATTCCCGCTCTCGACGTAAGTTGCACTGACGATCGCATGCAAACGCATTTGTGACCAACCAACAAGAATTTTTTACTATTTTCTTGCATTGTTCAAACCGTACTGAACGTTAAAGCGATCTTAAAATGGAACCATTGCTAGCTGCTGGGGTACAACTGGCGATAGGAAGCATTGTATTGCATAATTCAGTCTGGATGTTATTGCGCTAATAACCGATTATTTTTCTTGCGTTTCTATGACGCACTCAAATGACGAAATTGCTATTTCCTGTGCGAATTTCGACTGTTATCTCTGAACTGATTAAAAGGTTCAGCTTGAAGTTCTCAGTTTAGCATCAGACATCGATGTGTAAGTCGATTCTTTGTGGCCAGAAACAGAAGTTTACCTTTTACTGGTAACTCATCAATCGTTTGTTTACGTGTCTTTCTTGATAAAAATAATGACAATTTGTCCTTGATATCCTGATCTAATGATGAAATTTGTTCTTTCCTCAGAATGTTTTCACTGATTTGGAAGTCCTTGCCGCATTAGTTGCCAGCGCCATGCATGACGTCGACCATCCAGGACTGAACAATCAATATCATTGCGCCAACAGTAAGTAGACCTACATTAGTATTTGTTGTGTCGCTATGATTCAGCGCAGTCAAAGCTTGCGTTGTTTTGTAACGTAGGGTAACGTTATTGCGATGATGCGTTAGCTCGTAATAGATAAAATTGAATTAATGATTTTCGATTATTCTTTTTGATGATGCACTGCGCTTGAATTGTTACTTCACAATTATGCAGTGTTGTGCTAATAAAGCATTATCAACCTAGCTAATGATAACCAACTGGCGCCAGCAACGATTCAGATAGGAAATCCAGGTCCAGACGTTTAATGTTCTTGTTTGCAGCAATACAGTTGATACGCTCCTTTCATACGCAAATAACTTTTCAACGTCTGAGCAACCACAATACGATCTGCTACAACTCCTACCTAAAAGGTCAAATCGATCTTTGCTTGGAGGTCATTTTGTGGACTTTCACTTTAGCTCCATACAATGCAAAAAGTTTATCGCCTTACGATCAATATTTCTATTAACTATAAAGTCCATTTTATTTTGTTTACAAACTATTTTGATCATCTAGCTTTTAACTTCTCTAATTTAACAATTTAAAAACCGGCATGACACCAAACAGTGCTGTCATTCCATTTGCATGTTTTTTTAAATTTTGTTTTCGTCTAACAGGCAGTGAGCTTGCTCTGATGTACAATGACAAGTCTGTTCTTGAAAATCACCACCTTGCCGTTGGATTCAAGCTCATGCAGCAGGAACACTGCAACGTATTTGATCATTTCACGGAAAAGCAGTGGCAAAGCTTACGAAAAATGGCGATTGACATGGTAAGCCATCTGTTTCCAAACCAGCCTCATGGTGAACTTGTTGCATTTTTATTGATTCAACGTTCTCGAGAAGCTGAGGTAACGTGAGGTTGAAAAAGTTTGGATAATTTTTTTTTTAATGCCAGGACGAGTCTTTAATTGCATTCCTATTGATTTCTCCTTCATTGAGATGAACTTGACCTTTTCTGAGGTTTAAATTTTTAAGTTAAATTCTGTGTTCTTTTCGTTTCCCTCAAGAATAGAACATCATGCATTCTTAATAAACTTTTTTTTGGACAGGTTCTTGCAACCGACATGTCAAAGCATATGCAATTGCTTGCTAGTTTAAAGACGATGGTCGAAACCAAGAAAGTGGCGAGCTCTGGGGTTTTAATGCTTGATCAGTACACGGATAGAATACAGGTAAGATACTACTTAGTAGGCTACTAATACTTACGTATTTGGTTATGAGTCAGTTGAAGCTTTTGCGCAGCGTGCGAATGAATCAGAGTTTGAACTCTTAATCCATTATTTAAAGATCTTCTGCATAATTCAAAGGTCTGAAAAAAGGCAACGGTTGATGCAACTGCTGGAATTCTGTGTGTGAGAAATGTTAATTCCTTTTTAGGTGCTTCAAAACCTCGTGCACTGCGCGGACCTCAGCAACCCGATGAAACCGATAGAGATGTACAAACAGTGGACGACACGTATCATGGATGAATATTGGATGCAGGGTGACGTGGAAAGAGAGATTGGTGTCGAAATTAGCCCAATGTGTGATCGTACCAATACGTCGGTGGAAAAATCACAGGTGAGATCAGCTGCAATATGGTTATAATTTTTACTTTAATCTGATGTAGGCTACTCTTGTACGCATTTCTATTAGAAAAGTTAGAATACTTTTGCACGTAACCGACATTTAAAAGTTGCATTTTGTGTGTTTTCATTATTTTTTTCTCGTTTTTAGGTGATGTTCATTGACTTTGTTGTTTACCCATTGGTGGAAACTTGGGCGGATCTAGTCAATCCGGACGCTCAGGATATGCTGACTGCAATAACGACAAACCGAGAATATTATGCAAGCCTAATACCCGGCAGGTAAATAAAAGTAACTGAAAATTAACATCTGAAGGTTTGTCAACTCGTTTAACTACCCCAGACAGCAAATCAATGTAATGTAGTTTTTCATGTAATCTCTTTTCATTAAAAAAAGTGTAAAAAACGACTGATTTGCTGTCTGGGACTGCATAACCTAGTCATGAGATGCACCAGATCATTTGAATGGGGTTTTATTGTAATTTTATTTTTCAGTCCGTCGCCACACCTGGAGAAATGCCAAGAAGAGACCTCTTCGAAAGCCGACGCTGGGTCATCCACCGACACTCTCCCCGGCGGCAGCGATGAGGATTTTGAAAATTTCGACGGTAGCACTCCTGTTTCTAGACAAAGCAAATTTGTTTTCACCACTCCAGTCAAAAACAATGAGAATAATGAGAACAGCTCACCAGAAGGAACCGTTGGCTCCCTTCTTCCAAAGAACTTATCTAATCTCTCGAATGAAGTCGTTTCTAATCAGGAGAAGACGGAACGCTCATGACAAAACCAATAGCGAGATGAACTCTTGTTTATGACTTTAGAGTCGCTATAGCCGTTTTTCTGATGACGCACTGATAGAGAACGGTTTCGAGACCGTGTGATGTACGCTATTGTTCGCCATAACAAGTTTTTGGCGTTCATGGCTTATACAAGGGCGATCGTCTACAAAGTATTTAAAATATTTTTGCTATTACACAATGTGGTTGTCGTTTAATAGAAATTGTGTTTTTCTGCTCAAGGACAGCATCTTCATTTTCTCATCGTTTCGTTCACTGAAACCACTCGTAATCATAGTTTCGTTTATTCTATTGTTATTTGTAAGTTTATTTTGCTGAGTATTACGCAGTTTTGTTTGAAACATTTGTGGACGACAAAAGTCGACCCACGCTTTAACTACGAAACGTAGTTATCACTCTTGGGGTTTCAGTTGGTGCAATACTGCCATCTTGGAATATTTATTTTTCAAGTTGTGAAAGGGACCGAAAATTTTCCCGAAATTTTTCATAATTTTCTCCTTGGCGGTTGACTCTTGAACATGAATTTAAAGAAAAAATGATTGTGTTGTTTTGAAATAGTGATCTCTCTCCAGCAACGAGCCTATAAACCCACACTTGACCAAATTTGTCTTTTTTGATGCAATCTCTGCTGAGTATAAGCGATTTCACTTTGCTGGAAAGAGTATTACTGGTGCTGCACAAGAGGTAATTTGGTTGTGGCGTTTTAAAGCATGACAGGAAACTCGTTTCATACAAACTCGTTCCATAGAAACAAGTTTGGAAACTATTTCACAAGCGCAAGATAACTGGGGTTACTTTTTTCATGCTGAACCTCAAAAATGTCAGCCACGACTATAATATGAAGCAGTTTTTTGTTTAACAAGAAATATTTTGACTTAAACTCAGATCATCCATTGGCATATCCTAACACTGTGAATCACTTAAAACTCGACACTATCCTTGTGGCATCTTTTGAGGCAGACTATCTCTGCATTTTTGCTATTTCTTGAAGTGCAAATATAGCTAGGATATTTTTGTCTCCCCGAGCACAATGTAAATTGCAGTTCAATTTATTGTGCTTTGGTTTTATATTGCGACTCTGTGCTCCAGTGACGTAAACGTTTGTTATTATTTTGCACAGCATTGACTTACGTTAATTTATTGAATCAATCTTTGTAGAATATGTTTAACATTTCAAGAAAAATCGTTCAGAATTAAAGAATGATAACAACTTGGTGTGAGTATGTGAGAATCATTGATGTTTGCATTTACAAAAAAGTTAAAACTATGCAGCAATTTTGATTTGATTATTGAGCAAGATGGCGATTAAACTTCATGTTTAATGAAAATTTCTGTTTAGATCAAATGGTATTTCCACCCGAAAGCCATGTTTAACGTTTAGGTTATTATTGTTTGACAATATCATAACTACGCCACTGCGCAAAAGTCTTCAGATGGAAAAGAAAGCTACAAAGCTGTGTGTTGTGTCATTTGCTGTTTGCATTTTAATGTTTATTGATTGCATTTGTGGTTGAAATAAATTATCGGAAATATACAAACCATGAAGTAGTGTTATTACACAGTGGCGGCTGGTGCTGTTTGTGAGCAGTGGGGCTGCAAACGACTTCGCAGGGGGGTCTGGTCTCCCCCCAGAAAAATTTAAAAAATCGCATTAAATTTGGTGCGTTCTGAGCATGTTTTTACCCTAAGATTTGAAATAGTGCATTGAAACATTGTTGAAAAGTTCTAACAGTATTGCTTTGGAGACAAAAGAGGCAATTATCGTAAAGTTTCTTGCCCAGAGAAACAACAGCAAGTGCGGGTGGCTGGAGTCGAACATGCAGGATTTCGACTGTGAGCCCAACGCGCTAACCACTCGCCATTGCTGCCGACAACTCGCCATTGCTGCCGACTTTTCGACAACAAAAGTGATTTTGAGATGCCCTGGCACTTCCTATAACCTGTTGAATACCCTAACTCTACAACTAACACTTCTACATTCATGGCTCATCGCTACTCTGCGAAAAAAGAACTAACTTTAAAAAGTTTGTAAAGTTATTCGGTTAGGTGGGACTGTTTTCCATGCAGCTCCAACAGATGCAAAAATTGCTGTAAAGTAAAATACCAAAAGAGGTGGAGCTTCAAGGATAATTTTTAGCCAATCAGAGCGCTTGAAATCCAGAATCTCTGGCTGCAAATAAGTTTGCCCAAAATCGATGTTGCCAAACGAAACTTTTGATGTTTTAATTTTCGATCCGCAATTCTTAAGTGAAAAAAGTAACCGGGTCGGAAAAACACAGAAGAAAACATATTTCCCTCTTCTCTTTCTTTCAGGTGGGGCTACGCAGTGCCGGTCTTGGGGTATTTCGGGCCCTGTGCGGAATATGCTTTGCGGGCCCCAAATGACAATGATCCAATTCAGTAGCGGAGCTGGGTATTTTGAAAGGGGAGGGGTTGGTTTGACGGTCGGCGGCGAAACCTAACAGCGTGATCGCCAAAGGCGACACCTAGCGGAGGAGGGTATGGGAGGCCCCCAAAAAAAATTAAAAAAAATTACTTTGAATTTGGGGCATTTTGAGAGCATGTTCAACAAAAATTTGGGTATGAATATTAATGTAAAATGGTGCTGTCCGGTGGCATAGCAAAAGGATAAGATCATGCTTTCTTTGGCGTTTTTCGGGAATAAAGCTGAGTCTGGATGCAACCTATTTCGTCCTCTAAAAAATTCGTACCCGATTTCGTACCCTGAAATCGGAGTAACAAAATCAAATTTCGATCTATTTCGTCCCCTGAAAACATCGAGAGAAATTTTGAAATGTTTGCCGCAAATCCGATCAGCTACTTCGGCTATGTTGATTTTTTTCTTGATGTTTTCAGGGTCCGAAATGTTCAGGGGACGAAATAGGCTGCACCCGTTGAGTTTCTACGTTTTCTTGTTGCAAATTCCTTTGTTGAATTCGCTTGTTGAATTTTTTCATTGGAAATGACAAAATTACTGCATTTTCTGAGTAAATTGCCGGCCCCCTAATTTGCGGGCCCTGTGCGATCGGACGGTTTGCACACCCCAAAGACCGGCACTGGGCTACGCTACAGCCCCATGGCACGAGCCGCCACTGTAACCACACATCTGTACACCTGTATATTATACAGTAAGTAAGCAGTAAGCTTCGCTGAACCGCTCAGCGTAAAACAAATATCATAACGTATTTAAACTTTGTGTTTGGTCAAAAAAAGTTTCCATGCGATTTAAAACCTTTCAAAAAGTAATATAAAGAACAACTTATTGTTCTATTAGTTTCAGATGGTTTCCATGGTAACAAACGGTGCAAAAAATCTGAACCACAAATGCATGGAAATGATACAGGCCTTCACCAGAAAACTAGGCTGCTGTATGCTCATTACCGGTAGGCTAGTGGAGACTGAACAGACCGACCTAATGGTTCCAAATATGATCTACTAAAGATTTGAGGATATTGCTTTGTATAATATCTAATACCAGTTCCGATTTTATCTCTTCTGGAAGCATAAGTTTTTGTAGTCTAATGAGATGCATTGCTAAAGGACTAGTTAGCCTAATTCTAGTTAAATTCTGGCGCGGACAAATTCTTCCACTTTTTTGCAAAGATAAACCTAGCACCAAGCTCGGCAAGTTCATTAAAAATTGATAATAGTGACTAGCACTGTGTTGGATCTACATGCGAATTGTTCCTTTGGCTTACTTGTCGTTGACAATGCTAAAAGTGTCTGCAGATAATCTCAGAATTTATTTCAGATAGGTCTACTGTTTTGTGCTATAGTTGACAATTCAATTTCCTAAATGTAGTATCTGAGTTGATTGTGTGACTAAGCGAAGCATAAACTTGCATTGATGAAAGCATGCACTTAAGTTTTCATCATCGTCTTGTAACTTTGGCTATGGTATTGTGCTTAATGTTTCTTTGCAAGGGCTGTGTTGCGCTTTGATGAGCCTTGGCAGGCCACACTATAGCAACCTTTTGATGGTTTTTGTCAACTTAGTAAGCTTTCGATTGTAAATGTATGTTGACCAATTAAAAAAAAAAGTTTATATCAACACAACTAAATTCTTCGCTTATTTATTGTTTACTTTGTCGCCTACAGCATTTTTTAAACAATAATCCTGCAATGATCGCATCTTATGTGAAGAATGCAGCTGTGATTTCTATTCAACATTTTGACACATCATGACAGGCACGTGAGGGGTTCTAGGACAATTGCCCCCAGGACAACTGCCCCGGACGCAAAATTTTTTTCCCACGACATTCCTGTCTCATTTGCATATTTTGGTAAAAGTTTGTATTAAAACCGTGTGAATGCAGTATTTTGACGTTGGCACGGTTGGTTCAGTGGTTTCATAATCTGCCTACTGATCGTCAGAACGAGGGTTCGACGCCCGTCAAAATCAAACTTTTTTTTCTTTAAATTAATTTTTGCGGTGCAATTCAATTTATTTTTCTTTGTCAGAATGCAAAAGAAATGATATTGTGAAAAAGAATTACAGTAACAGTAACACAAGAGCTTTTCAAAAGAAGTAGGGTTAGGGAAAGCTTATATTTTATTATCATTGCAGAATTTCATTGGCAAATAGTTATTTCGCAATCTGAATCAACCAATCTCTCAAAACACTTTCGGAAAATCTTACTTTTAGAGTGACTAAAATCAATGAGACAGAAATGTCGTGGGAAAAAAATGTCACCCCGCGGACAACTGCTCCCCCCCGGACAATTCCATGAAAAAGTGCAGTAAAGTTTTTGCTTAATTAGCGCGAATGGTTTGATTCTTATTTGCGACAAAGATATATAAACATCGCCACTAGAAATGTAAATTATGAGTGATTCCTCTTAAAGTCAAGTAGGCTACATTGCGGTTTTCATAGTCTTCTACAATGGTTGCAATCCGAGCTGAACAGTCTTGATAGCGTTTTTTGGGCGGTGGTGCAGGAAATCCTGCAACCATTTGGTTAATTGTTACCGTTGCTAAAGCCTGCTCGCTCTTTATTGCGTCCATGAAGTCCCAAACGTTTGGATGACATGCAGTAATGCTTGAAGGTGGATATGCCATCATCCAACAAATTGTTTGTGCGGGGAAGATCTTCCACTACACGATCATACATGCTCCACATGCTGATCATAAAACAGGTTGATTGTCTGTTGATGCGTAGCCTTTTTCCGATAAAGACATCTTCAAAGTAATCTATGGTCGAGTCAGCTTCTGTTGGCATAGTATCCTGAAGTGTTTCAAATGCACTAACTACGTCATTTGGTCGAATGAAAGCCAGAGCTGGAAGCATACGAATTTTCAAAGCAAAGTCAGCATCTGCCTAATATTGGCCTTGCAATCCTTCCGCCTGCTTTTCCTTTGTTCGGTGTGACGAGTAGCGTTTTGCCACAAAACGTCTTCGCGCTTTGACTAAACTTCACCAAATCATGCTTAAATTTTATTATTCTCTTGGTATTCATTATCCGGGGGCTGTTGTCCGGGGGGCAATTGTCCAACGGGCAATTGTCCGGGGGGCAGTTGTCCGGATACCCACGTGAGGTTATGCATTGTTAGAAATACGATGCATTGAAGAGAAGGGTTTGTTTGCGATGTCTTATTTTGAACAGTGGAAGAAGGTCCCACTTGAAAATGGCTATTTGCATATGCATGTGTGACCAGAGATACTTCACTCTGTTAGCGTCGGCTGCATAGCCGAGTGGTGAGAGCCCTGGAACGGCAATCGAAAGGGCGCCGGTTTGACACCGCTCAAGAGCATGCGGCTGTGTCTTTGGCAGGACACTTAAAGGCATGCCTGAAGGTGGACATGAAGATTGGCTTCCTTGCCTTCCCGTCCACTTAATCTAAACCTTCAACCACCAGGTGTAAGCCTGGATACGACAAAAAAACTCTGTTAGCATACTTGCGCAGGGTGAGTGTTGATGCGGGGAGTGAAGAGTAAAACTTGCCAGAGATCACCACCAGTAGATTTCAATTAAACAAAATAATTAAACCGCCATTTTTGACATGTTGGCCTTGTAAGCTTACAAGAGGTCTTTGTATTGGATATAAGATTTAAAAGTCCGCTTCTTTGAGTTAATTGGTTTGGTTTTGAATCTTTATCCTCGGACTGACAAAGCCTTGATTGGTTATTGCTGGTAGTTTCGCAAACTTGTAGAGGCTCTTGACGCAGGGCCGGTTACCGAGACTGGCAGAGTGAAGTTTTTCGATTGTTGAAATGTTGTTACCGAGGAATTATTCCATTCACTAGGTGCCGCTGAATGGAGAGCAGTTCTTAACGTGCATTGCTCAAGCGTACACCCCGAGAGTCGAACTTGCGCCGCATGATCTTGAGCCTGGCGCGTAACCACTGAGCTAACGGGGCGGACGATGTTGCGCTGCAATGATAAAAAATCATAAAAATGCGTCTACAACTGCTACGTTTTCTTTATGACGCGCGGCAGTAGCGTTGACAAGGGGATCCAGGGCGTACTTTATGACCCGGCCCGGGATAATTGTAGGGACCCGGACTTTTTTTAAGAAAAACATGAAGAACTACAGTTTTCTTTGGATACAGTGCTTTTCCTTATAAATGTCTTGATTTGGGGCCCGAAGATCTTATTGGTACCGGGCCCAAAATATTCTCCCAACGGCCCTGACGCGCGGTGTGCTATTACAATATTACTAAAGTGGGTGAAACCGTTTTCATCGAGATAACGATATTCTCGGTGGTAACGGTGAAACGCCCAGACATGAACCGCAAACATTTTACTCGTTGGGCAGTTTAGGCGCCGATGGGCTATAGCTTAGTTTTCGTTGTGAAACGTTATCTTGGTTGCTGACCGCAACAAACATTGCTTGTTCGAAAAAGTTGTGATTACTTTCTTACGATTAATATGATAAGCAAAGTGGCATATGACATTGAAGCTGCAATGAAGTGAAAGCTATAGATAAGTTTGTTCAAAGTTAGTGCAAAATAAAACGAAATTCTTCACAAGAAAAAGATTTCGAAACAAACTTAGGCTATAAAGAAGATATATGCATTGAAAGCAATTGGAAATAGAAACAAAATTTTCGCTCAAGAAAGTTACTTTGATACAAAACAAAAAAGGCGGACTAAGGCTTATCGCTAACTTGAGTACGTTGCTCAGCTGCATCCCACCAGTGTTGAATGTCATCGATTGATTTTGTGGTTTCACAATTATTCAACTTGTTTGACAAATGTTTATCGTCTGGCCTGATTTAAAGACTATTTAAGAATTACAGGTGACATTTTCTTCCCCCGCCTTTTACTACGCTGAATATGGGGATTACCCACAGCGACAGTATAGGCCTATTAACACAACAAGACGGTTCTGATCTTCTCCGATGACGGACAATATCCCCTATTTGTTAAGCAGCCCGTTGGATTAATTATTATTATCACACCATCATCTGCAAGTTATTTTTTTAGAATCGAGTCCACCTTGCTTTTTTCTAGGTGTTGACTGTTTCAAGTAGTAAGTTTTCAAGAAAGGACTTGATATATGAAAGCAATGTTTTCGGAGTCCCAACGTCCTTGACAGTAGCTGATCCAGGGGAGACACTTAGTCACGTCTACCCCAAAAATAGAGAAAAAAACATGCACTTTGTCTCCTTTTTTGCTCTTCACTTCAGGAAATTTTTCAAAATTGCTCTGCCATGCAAAATTCGTCAAAAATAAATTATTGAAGTCCTTTTGTGTTCATGAAAAACAATGATTTAAAACATAACTTCAGTCTTAAAAGAAGAAGACATTGTATTAGGTCGCAGAGTACGCAAAAAGCGACAAAACAAGATAAAATTTGACAATATTTTCTGGTTGGCCCCCAGACCCCTTACTATAATAATATCACTTTTGTACCTTTATAGGCCACTGTTCATTGATCGCTGCTGGGTCTTTGATCACTATTTTACATGGAATTTTTGTTATCTCTTAAATTAACCGCTATAAAAGACTTGTTTGTCGAATATAAGTCTGATCGTGTTTGTTTACTACCAGGTAATTGTATTTTGACTAGCTGGTTAATAGTAAAGTAAACAAGATGAGCTTACCGAATACAGCAAAACCTGGTGGGATTCCAAATCTGGGACGCAAAGCCAGTATGTTCGAACCTTCAAGTCACAGAATGCAGCTTGGTGGAATAGAATCAAGCACTTGCACATTTGGGTGAGGATTTATTTTAGTAGAATATTGTAGCATAAAAAAAAACAAAAAACGATTTAACCCTGGGCTCAAAGTAACTTTTATCTAGGAAAATGATGTGGTCGTGGGTACTGAGGTGTAAAAAAATTTAGCCGAAACACGTTGTCTTTAATACCGAACCATTGAAAACACTTTCTTCTGGACCAGAAACGCAGTTGGTGGGAGAAACATCTCCTTTAGCTGCGTTTTTAACACTGCTTAGAAAAAAATAAGACTTTGCATGTGCTACCTGTTTCTTCATGTGTTGGAATGGGCTCATCTTCAAATCCTTCTTAAGAACTGTGAACATGGTTCCATAGGCCACTTTTGACATGTTGGGCTGTTGGCCTTGTAAGCTAACAAGAGGCCTTTGTATTGGCTATAAGTTTTGAAAGTCCGCTTCTTTGGATTAATTTCGCTGCAATGATTAAAAAATTACAAAAATGCGTCTACAACTGCTCGGTTTCCTTTATGACGCGCGGCAGTAACGTTGACAAGGAGGCGATCCTTTGCCAGTTTTTATATGGATATCTTGGGATTTCTTCGCACCTTTTCTCTGGTTGCTTTTATCAATTTTGAAGTTCTGGCGCTTCGAGGGTGACCTTGGCTAGGTCGATTTTTGACATTTCCAGTGTCTTTGTGCCTTTTGAGAGTTCTCCAGACCAACATTCTGTTAATTTTTAAGTCCTTGCAAAAATCTCTTCTTGACTTGCCCGATTTGAAGAGCTCTACAATAGCTATTCTTTTATTCAAGTTTTTATTCATGGCCTATAAAATTTAGGCCTAAAAATATAAAATCGAGAAATCTTCTATATATTAACATTGTATCGCTAAATATTGATGTTAAATGCAGTTGTTTGAAGTTGTAACGTTAATTATTGATGACCCTGTAGAATGTGCGTATTACAAAAAAACAACTTTTTTTCCAGAGAAGATCCAAGTAGCGAATTATACATCATAAAGAAGTTTGCAACGAGGTATCAAAATACGTACAAAGTGGACCCTGACACAAGGTTTGAAACGTCCAAAGTTCAGGCAATCGCCGAACAAATTTTACTGGTAATTACAATCTGAGGTTTTGTTGTCATGCAAAGTAACTCTGAAACACGACATAACTGCAATCGAAAACTATCGCCTACGTTTGGGTTCTTTATCACTGAGTCTCCTTCGAGTCAGCAGTTGACCAGTTGTGGACTGAGCAAGTGACAACTGAGCAAGCCAAAACTTGGCATGTCACAAGTCAGCAAAATCAGTTTAGAAAGCGATGACCAAGCAAGTCCGACGTGAGCATGTAAATCTCATTTGCTGACTTAACAGTAGCTGAAACGTACTTGCTGAGTTGTCGCATGCCGAGTTGTCGAACGACCTTAATCACATGCGTAAAAAAAATTCACTTGTATTAAACAAATGACTAAAAGTGATTCTGATAGTGATGTCTCTAAACTTCTGTTATGGTTTCTCGATGTCAGGAGAATTGCAAGTCATAAATTTGACTAGGATCCATGTATTGTGGGATGCAAGCAAACAAATAAAATCAGTAAATAAAAATAATCAGGTTTGGTAACTAATAGAATTTATCCGACTTTAGCTTGTAAACTTCACCTTCACAATGAACTATTTCGTCACACAATTTTTATAATTTCCAGGATCATTTGGAAGACATAGAATACAATGAAAGTGACAGTAGGAAATTAGTCAAAACTATATCGGATAAGATTTTAAAAGCAGTAAAACTTCTGGGTTACAAAAGGTGAGTTGAAATGTTTTTTTTTTGTCACTTCTTATTTGTGTCTCATTCATAGGCCTGTAATGCATGAAGTATTGTGGAATTATGCCCCGAAGCGGATCGGAGAGGGTTCATGAAACATCAAAATAGAGTAAAAAAAAGGATTTTATTTTGACAAAATAAGAACGTTTTTAACACCCTCAAGCTAAAACAACCGCTTTAAGGTGGAATCTTTTCATTCTTATTATTTATAATACAATTGGGTAAAGAGGTTACTTTTTTAAACCATAAACAGACATAACTAAGCACCAACACTACATTTAACATTATAAAAGCAAAAAGCGAACGTTTTCGGCTAGTCATAGGCTAGTGCTCTTTTTAAACCTATAGAAGAAATTTTTTAAAAGAAATAGCTTACCAAAGAATCATACAGTATCACAGCAAAAATATGGTCAAATTAAAACATTTGAGAAACTGCCTTGCTTACACAAAATGATAACTGAAAAATTACGCAGCACAACTGGTCAAGTATTTGAGAGGTAAAATTAATTGTTCAGAGAACAAATACCCAAGCAGATTACGTAAGATGAACGCAGCACAACACGAGATAGTGGCACAAACAAAGCAAAAATACGAGAAGCGCATTACGAGACAATTCAATCAAAAACAGTTAAAAGGTAGGATGCCTCGCTAGCAAATGATTACCTGTTGAGCCCTGGGTTGAAAGGTTTGATGATCAATGCATCGTGAATCTTGGTGTCGAACTCGGGCAAACACTGTAGCTAATGGATTGTCCTGTGTTTTGTTTTTTGAAATCACAGCGTAACAAAATTGCTAAAAATTTGAAGCAAAGACTCTTATCAAAAAATTTATTTCGAAACGGAGTAGGCTGGTGGTTGAAGATTAAGTGCACGGGAAGGCAAGGAAGCCAATCTTCGTGTCCATCTTCAGACATACCTTTAAGTGTCCTTTAAAAAAAAAAGCTTAGGCTAGGCCAAATGTTTTTTTTCCTGATTACTTTGGCTAAAGACCAAAATAGATGTTGTCAGTCACTTTCGATGTAGTAAGTCTGTAGGCTACAAAATATCAAGAAGCATCACTTTATGCCCTGGAGTGTGTCTCAACAAATGTAACAATTCATAAGTTACCACATTCCTGTGTCACATTTTTTAAAGCGTTGTGCTACACTGGTTCATAAAACCACCGGAAACTACTTTGCAAGTTTAGCGGGTTGACATTTCACATTGCCTTTGGATACATCTTTCCAGAGTGCAAAACCCGTCATTTTTACATTGATTCAAGGTCTGCATTGTAAAATGACTGGGTTATTTCAAACAGGAGTCGGGCACGTTTCGATTGCACACAACACACCAGCCAACATCATCCTGAGCAAAACAATTGAAATAAAAAAAAATTGTAAACTTTGTAGGGATTTTTCAACTGACGTTTCGTGACTCACTTCCCACCACTCTCATGCCATGGTCGGGATATAGTCCAGTCGTTGAAGGGTTTTACCTTGACTTAATTGGTGTAAAGCTGAAATTTTGTACATTGGTTCTTTTCATTGTGTACAATGACCAAAAAAAAAATCCCCGTGAAAATTTTTTGGTGAAAAAAAGTTATTCGCTTTTTTCGAAATTCCGCCATTTTTTTCAAAATGGCGGATGTCCAAATACTGAATTATTCAATTTTTGTGAAATTATTGTTAGTGTTGGTGCTCATTTAAAAGTAAATTTCATACTGCAAGTATTTCACATTTGCAAAGTTGTGGTCCGCCGTGATTGCCGGAGGAAGTTTACGGATACACGGAAAAAGAGTTCAGGGAAAATGCCTGCAAAGAAATTACGATCTGTGACAAGGAAATTCAAGCTTCTGAAGCCTCCAGTATACTGCGTCAAAAGGGTGCTGATGGGATTAATGCTGCCAATACTAATAGAAGGGACAACACTGTTGCGACAGCTGGTCGAAAAGTACACACAGACTGTCGTAAACGTTATAGGCCTACTAAGCCAATCGATGTACAGCTTAAGAAGAACAGATAGGAAAGTGGGTCCTGCGTCACGAGGAAACGAAGTGTTCGAATTCTTGATGGCAATTTCCACAGTAAGACTTATTGTTTGTTTTGTGGGACTCGAGTTCTCACGGATAGACCTGGCTTTAGTTTTGTTAAAACAGATGTTTTTGCAAGGACTATATTAGAGTGTTGTGAGAGACGTTCTGACGATTGGTCATGCGCCGTGAAAGGTCGTATTGAATACTACGGTAGCGATTTGCATGCTGCAGACTGTTTATACCATCATTTTTGTAGTGTTACTTTTATATATGGATTTAACGTACCCTTGCAATGCGGCGGAGTACCTGAGGCAAAACGTCGAAAATTTGGGCGACCGAAGGATGAGGAACAGGACCAGGCATCTCTAAAGATGTGTTCCCATGTTGAACAGAATGATGAAGAACAGTTAACGATATCAGACCTCAGATCTAAAATGAAGGAGTTTTTAGCAAATGATGATTGCCTTCCTTATGGATCAAAATATCTGAAGACCCAATTATAGAAATAGTGCGGTGAATCTATTTATGTAAATGAAGGTCAGGGCCTTCATTGCATTGTCACTATGAGAGAGAAGACATCCGAAATCTTCCGATCTCATTTCCTAAAAACAAGGCATGAGGATGATGAAGAGTCACAAAGGAGAGAAATAATTAAAACTGCGGCAAAGCTCATCAAAAATGGCGTTCCATCTGTTAATGATCACTATCCAAGCACAGACGCACTCAATAATAATAATAATAATCGTGTTCTATTTGCCCCCATTGCGATACCTAACATACAGTAACACTGCGATCACAGATGCGATAGCCTACAACAGACGACAGGAAGCAGCGAAGTGACATATAGGCCTAGTCTTCGAGTCAGCTGCCCCCTTTATTTTGGCTTGCCATTAGGCCTAAGTGTCTGTGCCGAGACACAGCCGCGTGCTCTGGAGCAGTGTCGAACCCACGTCCTTTCGAACGTCGCGCAGACGTTTTCACCACTCGGCTACGCAACCGACACTCAATCTCGGTCCTGCTCTAATGTAGCCCACTTGCCTGAAACTTTACAAACACTGTTGAGTTCCTTATTAGTAGGAAAAGACACAAAGCAAAATGTTGCAAGTAGGCCTATTGGCCAAGTTGTCAGACCACGAGCGGTGATTGCACCATTGCAAATTGGTCTTGCTGTTCAAGGACATCATTTGTACAGGTCGAGATTTCTTGTTGATACTTTACAGTTTACACAGTATGGGATATTGTTCTTCTTACGCAGAAGTCCTGAGGTTTGAAAAGAATGCAGCTGATTGTGTAGCGTCAGAATCCATTGTTCTAGAGAACATAGACCTACTCGAAAGTACAATGTTATTTGCAGCTGATAATGTTGATCATAATATTATCACCCTGGATGTGAAGGGGACTTTCCACGGGATGGGAATGATTGCTGCCTTGACACTGGGTCAGAAAGCAAACCGTGTGATTCCAAGGCACAACATATCACAACTCAACATCACAAAGAAGACTAGGATTGAAATCATGCAACTCCGCTTTGCCAATGAAGCGCAGAAGACATCACTGGCTGGTTATGTAGCCTACCTTTTTCTCAGGATCAAACCCTGAGCAATATTGTGAATGGTGTGGCCGAGGATGACGTTAATGTGCATGAACATAAACAAACGAAAAAATGATCGACTTGATCAGTAAAACATTTCGGGGTAGTCTAAAGGCTGCAAAGTGATCAATGCCCCAGGGGATGCTGATGTGCCGATTGTGAAGGCTACTGTTCTTAATGCAGTGTCACACTCGACAACGTTGATTGAAGACACAGTTCTGTTGGTCCTGCTTCTTCATTATGCGCAACAAGCAAACAAAGATCTATATTTCCGTTTCGACAAGGAAAATGCTGACAAAGTGTATCAAAAATGGTGATGGGTGAAGAATTATGTTCCCAATTACTTTTTCTATATGCCTACACTGGATGTGACACAACATCAAGACTCTTTGGTGTGGGTAAGAAAATCTGTGTTTCACAAGCTGGTAAAGGGGGATGCTACTCTGAAAGACTGTGCCAATTACTTCCTTCTTCCAAAGCAGGCAGCAGCATCCATTGTGAACAAAGATTGTCAAGCGATGGCTGTGATTTTTGGGGGCACGCGGACGGATTCCCTCTCGTCAGCACTACAGAGTACTAAGAAAAAAAGTAGTCTCTTCCCAATCATTTGTGACACCAGAACGCCTACCACCTGCTGAGTCATCTACAAAATTTCACCGTCTAAGGGTTTACTACCAAATAATGGTCTGGCTAGGACAGAAGAGTGATATGGAAACTTACGGGTGGGGTTGGAAACTGAAAGGCAGTCAGTTTGTGACAACAGAGTCGGACATAAATGCGGCCCCAGATTCCCTCTTATAGATTATCCACTGCAACTGCCTGTAGCACTGCCAGGTGTAGCTGTAGGCAGAATAATCTACCCTGTACCTCAGCATGTAGACAGTGCAACTTGATGCCTGTGACAATACGTACAATGAGTCATTACTGGATGAAGATGATGACCAGGACTTATTAAGCAACTGAATGTAAATGACTTAATAAGTGGTCTGCGATTCTTGTACTGCCAGTGTTTCACTATTGGTTTTGTTTCATATAAGTCTTTCCATTAAACTAATTAGTTAATTTCATTTTGAATTGTCTTATTGAATTCCTTACCTTTGAATTGTCTTATTGAATTGAATTCAAAACCTTAAACCTAGGGATAGACGCCAGAACTAGAGCTCTAGCATGAATATTAAGTGAATTATTGTCATTATACTGTTTTGGCGGCCATCTTGAAAATGACAACTTTCCGGTGCTCTGATGCTCCTAGATTTTTAATATATTATTCTTGATGAAATATACTAGAAAAAAACTTTGGAAAACCTTTTGTAGCAATTTTTTGGGGTCAAACTATATATTTACCTGACTGTAAGTGAACAAAATAATCGTTTTTGGAACAATTATACATTATCGTACCGGCAGGCTATTATATAATATTTTTCTCGGCAGCCGATTTGTAGCAAGAATTGACAGCGATAGACACGTGTTTCGCCCATGAGGCTGGGCTCATCAGTATCGCAGCGTATTCTGCTACACCGTTATGGTTGGCGAATCGCAGCTGCTCGCTGTACTAGTGAGTGCTCAGCCTTGTGCTGATAGCCGGGAAGAACGCCCCTTTCTTCACAATATAATATTTTGTTAATGTCACTTCGTTTAAAGTCAAATATAAATGTTATTGAGTACCTACTTGCTTATTAATTGTGACAATGATAATATCATATTTTAAAGAAGCCATAGTATGACGATACTTCGAAAAAATATTCAAATTTTGTTTATTCGCCAATTTGAGAAAAAAAAATGGCGGATTTTCAAAAAAGGCGGATAACTTTTTTTCACCAAAAGATTTTCACGGGGATTTTTTTTTGGTCAATGTACATAATCAACAGAAACAATGTGCAAAGTTTCAGCTTTACACCAATTAAGTCAAGGTTCGGCCCTTTTTTTCGCTTTAACGACTGGACTAATAAACAAACCTGGTTTGTCAATTGAAACGCGTGGTTTTGTGAGTGCATAAGAAGCCTACACAGTACACACGACGTCAATCAATCGATTATTTGGAACTTTTGTTTTCGAAAAAGCAGAATTGTCACCATTGAAGCTGTCACATGTAGGCAACCGAATTAGCGAGGTGGTGGCAGTTTGTAAACAACACAAGCTATAAAAACATTGAGAGTTTGTATCAGTGTTCTAACTTTTTTGTATTTTGAGTAAATAACTATTTTTGATATTACGGCACCTTTATCAGGGCCGGATTTAGCCTAAGTGCGGCCCTAGGCAGATGAGAAAAGTGCCGCCCCCCCCCAAAAAAAAAAATCTCGATGGTGATTTTCGATTTTTTGATACAACACAGGCACTTGTTCTCATTTGTCCTCAATGCCGCCATTTTTATAAAACTTCATGGAACAAAAGTTCTTTCGTAAACTAGTCTTACTTTTTGGCTTGTTTACATACTTGAAGCATCAAGGCAAGTACACAAAATAGCCTGCAACTTCTCCATCAACCTAACATTGACTAAAAACATTTTTTCTAGGCTCCTTTAAACTTATTAACAGTGAAACAAACCGAACAAAGATTAATAATAATTGCACAGACAAAGCCTAGTCTTCCATGCTAAGCGAGACAGATAACTAAAAGAAGCGATAAGCAGCACATATTATTGAAAAGCGTGAAGTACTCCCAGGGGCGATGACTTGCCGCACTGTTTATAAATGTGTGTGATGTGATAACGTATTAATTAATTGCTATATATCTGAATATATCTGTTGTGAATTATTATATTTACGTACAGTATTATCAATGTAATATATTCGTATATTTTGCCGCCCTCAATAGTTTGTCGCTCTAGGCAACTGCCTACTGATAAATATGGCCTTGACCTCTATAATGTAATGCGTCACACAAAACGGTTTACAAAAATTGCTCAAATGCATCAGGCTGGGCTGTTGAAACTTGCAAAGAAAGCGACATAACCTGGCAGGAAAATTGTTACCTTTTACACGATCGACCTTTGATCAGTTACGAAACCATATGTGACCAAACGCTGCTCACAAAAGGTCAAATGCAGGCATCGCAGTGCACACTTTGTTCACTGCAGACAGACACATGCGGTAAGCTAAGCTCAGTATTTTTAAACTCTTTTATCAAGCAACAGTTTTGTTTGTCGACCTTATGCACAATAATCTGTTCTAAAGATAACAACGACCGGCACAGTATTAGGTGCCTGGACTATTAGACTGACTTTGGGGTAGCCCATAAGCCTATCAGGGGCGCTAATACCCAAAATGCAATCAGTTTTTTCTCATCAAGCCTAGTTTTTGAGATATGGTCTCCTGTGGCATCAGGTTTTCATGTAAACTACCTAAAAAATTAGCAAGTTTTTACTTCGAGTACAGTAATCTCCATTGCCATTAGGGAACGTTCAAATATTACGTAACGCTTTTTTTCCGAATTTTTGACCCCCCCCTCCCCCATGTAACGCTTTTTTCAGTCCCCCCCTCCCCCATGTAACGCTTTTTCACTACAAATTCAGCACAAAAAACTACCATTCCGTACTCGAAAGCGTTACGTAACGATTTGCTTGAACCCCCTCCCCCCCGATGTGACGCTAACGTAACGCTTTGCATAAACCCCCCCCTCCCCCTCGAAGGCGTTACGAAATATTTGAACGTTCCCTTACTGATTAATTGACGTAGCTGCTCTGTTTCTACAGACACAAGATCATTGTGGTTGTGAACATAGGACAGATCAACAACCAGGTGGTGCGAGTTGGAAGCAGATGTTTATGGCATACTCATCATGACAACTTCGCCGGAGCTTGTTACGAAGGAAAGACACTGTGGGCCACCGCTACTATATATGGAGTTTATCAAGAATGAATTTTCTATTTTTTATAATTTAAATTGTTATTCTTAGCTTGTCGTGTAATTACCGTCTTCATTTTTGAATAAGTTATATGTGATTTACTTGCTTATAGTTGTGTTTCAGCAGTTGTTTAAGCTACTGTAGACCCACCGCAGCCACAAAGATATACGGCTACGCAAAAATATTCCACTCGAGTTCAAATCAACGAGATTTAGACTTAATTTGCTGGGGTTTTTACAAAGATTCTATTTTAAGCTGGAGGTAATAGCTTCCTGCCTAATTGGAGACCAAAAAGTTTATGTCGATCAGGAAAAAAAACAAAGAGCAACGTAATCCAAGATAGCAAAATATGTCATTTTTACATTGATTCAACGTCTGCACACATTGAATCAATGTAAAAATGACGAATTTTGCGTAGCCCACGAAGTCATAAAAACCGAGGTAAAAAACTGCCGATTAAAAACATGCGTGCCTCAACATTCAAGTAAACATTTTCAAGTTGCATTTGTTTTACTTTAAATAAAGGTATACAAACGAACAGCGAGAACTATTCGCGTCGCCTATAGAATCTCGGCGCAGTGTAGGCTAAAGATCAGTTTTTAAATTGGCTCGGAAGAAATCGGACAAGTGTGTAAAACAAGCGCTCTCATGCGGCATTCCACACATTGAACATTTTCCCGGATCCCATACCGGAAAAGCGAGCGGACAGAAAACATAAGTTTAAATAAGGGTTATGTCAGCGCAAATAGCATCAGTGGCTTGGTGTTTCCTTTGCATCTTATTCATAGAAAACGCAAAGGTAATTTTGGCCGTCAATGAACGCCAGTTTGACAAAGCAATTAAGCAGCAACAAATGAGTGATTGGAGCGAACTTAACAATCATACATACCTCCACCAGGATAACAATACATTTGCTTGTTACATTCGAATAATTCGGAATTATAACCGAAAATGGTCATTTTCTTCGCTCTGAGGAAATGGCAGGCATATCTGCAGCTCATAAGTTATTTGAAACGAGGAAAAGATTTTTCACAAAACACGTCTCTCGTAGAAATTTTGTGAAACACAAGAGTAGAACAACCCAGAAAACACACTTTCAGTCTACCAGTGAATTCATGTCTGCACAATCAGAAGTTGCAATGCTAAATTAACTAACACATCAAATGAATGTGACAACACCACGGTACAAAGTAATTGTCAGAATCTAATAACACTTCAACAAAAGACGATACAGCAGAAGTTGATGGAAAGAAAACTTGGAACGTTAGAATTACATTCGTTTACGTTTCTTACTCATCACGAGCAGACAAAACTAATAATTCAACTAAACGAAAAAATAATGTGACGACATAACCGAACACTGTTTGCGCGACAAGCTTCCGTCTGAAAAAGTGGACGGTTATTTTTTCTTCTTGCATTTGATCACATTCCGTACTACAGTAGTTTACAAAGATGCTGTAACAGGGCATATAAAAAATGGCCATGGCTGAAAGCAATATAGCAAAAAGAACTTGTCCGAGTTTATTTTTCGAACAAGCAAGCAGTGCATAATATTGTATACTAGAGAAAATCAATAGTTTATGGCAATGACGAAGCCTGGTGGTTGGCAGTGAAGTCATTTCAAAGCATGCAGAACAATTTTATTTCTCTGCCAGGAACGACAGCATTGTAGGTCATCAATGATCAAGGAATTGCACGAAAATCAATTCAATCTAGAAAAGAGGTGTTTTCAAAAAGACACGTTTCACTTGCTTAGCATTGATCAAAGTTTTAACGACATATAAAAGTAACAAGTAGCCTATTCGACACTCATCGTAGGTTACGGATTTGACTGGGTTGGTTGAACTTTGGCATTGTTTGAATCAGCGCACGTGGTTGAGTCGTTCGTGTTGTTGCTGTCACCGCAAGTTGTTTCTCCTTCTTCGTCGGCTGACTTTGAGCTGATGCCATTATCACATTGCTGTTGTTGCTCATTGGTGTCCTCTAGCGAACTTTTCTTCGAACCTGCAACTTCCTCAAGGTGGACATTTTGGTCTTGATCTTTGTTGACGTTGCTCGAATCAGCGTTCGTAGCATGGTTCTCACTTTTTTTCTCTTCAAGTTGCTTTTGGTGAAGTACTCGATATTCTAAAGCCCGAAAGATTTGTTCCGCGTCGTTGATGGTACACTGCGAGTAAATACATGAAACCGGGTTTATACCGTATTCACTTCACACAATGGCCAACAGTGTCAGCACATGGACTTGCGACATCATTTCTCAGGTTTGTACTTTCGAACCACACTGTAGGCACTGTCATTTGCTACTTCACTAGAAGGTTTGCACAGATTATTTCCAATGAAGCGTTTCTCGAAACCGTTGAAGTGTAAAAAACTGAGGTCACAAAAACAACAGCCAAGAAAAGTACCTGTTACAAACGTGTAGCATACTTTGCGTAAATAAACGGAATACAAGTGATGTTTTTATGACTAAAATTATTGTTTTGTTGCGAAGAACTCAACTTACTGTAATCAAAAAGACTCCGATGTCCCCTTCCTCTGTTTGAGCGGTTATGCGAATAGATTTCTTATTCGCCCGTTCCACAGCCATTTGCGCCCAGATCTTAGTGTTCAGAGCCAAGCGAAAACTCCCATGTGCTCTAATGACTGAACACAACTAGTTGTAGTGAGTGGTTGCGCAATTCGAACCTGAGTTGCTTTGAAAGTGACAACATTTAACGCGCCATAATTTACCATCAAAAAATTAACTCAGAAAAAGTTTACAAGTTTATAAATTAAAACAAATTAAATAAATTGTTTTTGTTTCTTGAACTGTTAGAGAGCTATGCGTGAAGCTACATAGCCCCTTAACAGATTTCCCTGCAGAGATACCTCGAAATCGACTGTAGCTTACAGCCCTACACAACGTTTGAATATTAATCATAATTACCGAGTCTGGATTGAAAATTTAGCTTATCTTCAGAAGTCTTTCCATCGTTCAAGCGCAGGTTTCCCACAGCTCGCTCCACCCAAGTTTGTGTCGATGCTTCAAATTGATGAAGTTTACATGGCATCTAAGAAAGACGTTCCAACATGTCGACACACAAAGAAAAATTAAGAAATTTCAAAAATTGCTTTCGTCGTTGTAAAAGTAAGCAATGGAAAGATAGGACCTACTTGGAGGACATTCTTTTCATCTTCTTCACCAGTGCTCACATCCACCTCAGGCATCACATGCTTGGTCTGGGATGCGAGGAAGTGGGCAGCTGCGTCTTCTTTTAAGCCTTGCAGCTGTTTCTTTTCAGAACCGGATAACGATGAGTTTTGGATCTTATCACTGGAAAAGCCACTATGGTCGGAGAAGGAGGAATCAACTGTGCCACTTCCAGAAGCTAAAATAAAATGATTTATTAATTAATTAGTAAATTTTTTGTATTAAAATTGTTCGTACGCGACAAAAGTCGAACCTACGACCTGTGATGTTTGGTCACAAAACAGCACTTTGCAAAACAGCACAAAACAGCATAACAAAGATGATTGCAAACAAGTTTACCCAGCAGGAGCGAGCTCAAAGCCTTGCAACATCAAGATCCATTTCAATAGGTGCAAGTTTTATTCAGAACAAAATTGATAAGCGAAGTCTAAAAATTGGCTTCCATAATACTTAGTGGTATTCGAGCAATAATAAATAAAGCTTTGGTAGAGAGTTTGCTTTGTTGAACCATAGAGAAATAAAACATAGTAACTTTAGCGGGTTTAGCATACTTTATTTCACACAAAATATAACATAATTAAATAAAATAAACTCAAACGTGTCGAAAACGTTTGAGTTTATTTAATTTAATTATGTTATACTTTGTGTGAAATAAAGTATGCTAAACCCGCTAAAGTTACTATATTTTATTTCTCTATGGTTCAATAATAAATAGCAATCAACTCGAGTTCTTACGAGAAAGGAACAACGATGGCGCCGAAACAGCATTAGAGGATACCTGCAAAATAAAAAAAAATTCAGATGAAGTAATTTTTAAAATGTAATTCATGTTAACTGTTGGCAATTTACGCATTAAGCCAAGATTGTACAAAACTTTGTAACCCTTGAGGTGATAAATACCAGCAAAGCCAAATAACCGACTGTTTGCGGAAAAAGCAAGATAATTCAACAATACCTTGGCTCTGTCAGAAAAATTCTGCCCGAAAACAAATCCAGAAGTTCCAGGCTTTCCGTCACCGCCGTCCTTGCTGGAAGGTTTCGTGTCGCTGTTAACCTGAAAGAAAAGTTATAAAAGTTGATGAAATTCATCGGTGTCATCATATCTGAGTAGCTCCATGAAGGGCGAACTAACGTATTGTTCCCACTTGTCAATCATAACAACTTGATACAAAGCAGTAGCGTGTAAACTGGGGCAATTCGTGTATACACGGCAAGCCTGAAAAGTCATGTTAACGCTTTTGAAGTTGCTGCTCATACAACCTTTGCACCTGTGTTGATACGACTCAACAATGTGCAACAGCTCAAACGGTCAATCGATGCACAGATTAATATTGTGGGCTGTGGCAACCTAGTATTCTTGTATTCGCATAGTTCACTTGTATTCGCACAAATTGGTTTACCCTGGAAAATCGTTACAAACGAATATATCTTGTTGGGAAGACTCACAGTAGCTCTATCTTCCATTTTGTTTCCAAAGACAAAGCTGCTGGTGGACTTGTCGCTGGGAGAGGTCATTTGCCGAGTCTTCGACGTACTTCCAGCCTCATCCTGAATCCAAGACAAACTCGTTTTAAATTAAAAATCAACTACAGGTCACTAACATCTCAAAACAGACAGCTGGAGCCAACAAAAGCAGAAGAGTACTAAAAAAAAGTCCAGGTAATAAAACATGAGCGAAATTTTGGAAAATTGAACCTTGCATCACATTAGCTAAGAAACGTCAATAACACTGAAACCCGGCAGGTGTACGGTATATTTATCATCAGTTAAACTGTATGAAGATTTAACACGACAAGATATACACGCAGCCGTTACCTTGTCATTGGTTTCTCCAGAAGTTGAACTGTGTGGTAGTTCTTTTTCAGAGACACAATTTTCGTTCACTTTGAATGGACTTTTTTCAGTGCTCTGTAACCAATCTTTTGTCTTTGGTTGATTGTTCTGAAAACATTGCATTTCCACGTCAGCAGTGCTATCATACCGGTTAACAAGTAACTGTCCTATTAGTTTTTTCTTGCAAAGTATCTGCACAACTGCTTCGTCAGATGGCACGACAGGCCAAGCTAAAGCTCAATGCTTATTGCCTGTGTAGTGTGTATGTCCGGAGTCGAAGTCGCTAAAAAAGGCCGACTTCGAATTGATACAACACGATGAACAATAAAATTTTTGTTTCAATCTTTTTCAAAATATGTAGTGTACTAGTGTTTCTTGTTCACTGTATTGCGCACAAAACCTTTATCAGAAAATAGAAGTGTTTGTTCTTGTCAGTTTTTGTGAAAGTCGCCGTTTCAGTTTCGATTGCAACTGAAGTGCAATTAAATTGGTAAATGAAAAAGCACAAAAATTAAAAAAAAATCTGGCAAAACTAAAACTGAAGTGGTATATTTTTTCGCCTGATTCCACGCCTGGTTATGCATTGTATTCAAATACTTAAAATGGCGGCAACTGCGTCCAACATGATGGGGAAGAGAGTAACTCATCAAATCATTTGGCAAAACCGTGTGGTAACTACACTATCATAGCTATTCCGTCAAAAGAAGTATATAACTTTTATCACAGATTACTTATATCGGTAAGTTTATCTATAAAGATAATTAATCAAAGAAAAATATGATAACTGCGTTGTTAACATACGATTCCAGTAAAGCAAACAGAATTTGTTCTTACAAAAGATTGAACATGTTTTTGCAAATCGCAATAAGGTATTAATTATTTTTAGGGAATCAGTTATTATTAAAATTTATGAATGACTACAGAACAGACAGTCCTGTGACCTTGGTCCCTCATAATAAATTTAAAAAAACAAAAACGTACGGAATCTTCTTTATTTTCTCGTTCTTCATTTAAGTCCTTGTCAGACATCTTCAGAAACGGATTGCTTTTCGAAACAAATTGTTTAGAATTATCCACGATGTCCATTCGATCAACAGCTGGTAAAATGTACTTATAAAAATTAATTGAACTCCTGACTTGAGTTGGTCAAGTGGGGAACTCAATTACCGGTGATTTCTACAACAAAGTACTTTTCTTGTATCAGGATGGCATGAATGTACATAAAAGTAAGTTGGTTAGCGTATGACTTCGTGAACGAAGAAGCTTCAAGATCAAGCGGTTCTGGTTAGACTCTTGGGGTGTGCGCTTGAGCACATGTTGACTGCTCTCCATTCAGCAGCATCTTATCAATAGAATGATTCCCCAGCAACAACACTTCAACAATCAAAAAATTCACTCTGTCAATTTCAGTGACCTGGCCTGCGTCAGTGGTTCAAAGCCTCTTCAACAAGTATGCGACTGCCTGCTCTCGAAGAAGCTTTTCCAGTCCGAGGATAAGGTTCAATCAACAACATACACATAACATTAAAACACAAATCTCATTCATTTGAAACTAAAAATTATGCTTCTCATAAACAGTAGAGTGTCAACTTTAACAAGTTTTGAAAACTCAATTATAGAAAATGTCTGACTATGCGACTGCGTAGCTAGCAGAAGTTGCTCTTTGCTTTAATGGTTCACATCATCTCAATGTTAGCAAACATTGAAACGATGTAAAAAACAGTAACATTTACTAGTTGAGTAGTGAATCACCTGAAGATGAGGTTGGAAAGGTTGACGGAGCTGACAGTTTGGGTGCTTGCAAGAACTTGCATTTGGAAATGTTTTCTGTTGAATTTAAATATACAGTATTGTAGGAAATCGATTTCCTCATTGTTTAGTCATCGCAAATAAAAACTTTAAACTAACACTGAACCCTAAAAACCAGGTCTACACAAGCAATCCAACCAACAAAAGCAAACAAAAGTAGGCAACCTAAGTTTAAATTCTAGATACATTCTCAATTCTAAAATAATCCACTCATAAATCTGTAGACCTGTTTTACTAAATACTATACCATGCAACCAATCAAGGTAATTTAACAAGCATACTTAAAAGAAAAACATCTCAATCATATCTAAGAAAAACAATTTACAACTTTAACAATGACTGAAAATTCAGTCTCAATCACTTAATTCACAAATGAAATCAAAAATGCATAGTGTTACAACTAAAGTTTCCAAGATTAAACATCTTACTGCCTGTAGGGGATTATGAAAACATTCTATAAAAAGATATTATGATACTGTACCTTTTTTTGATTTCATAATTGGTTTAGTTTGCCCATGAATCAATGTAGGAGGGTGGAGTTGGAATGCTGGACGTTTCTCATTTGCTTTGCCACCTTCTGATTCCTCACCACCTGATGCAATCATTGTAGTATAATTGCGTTTTATGACACGAGTTGTGTTGTTTTTGCTTTCATCTTGTAATTTGGCTTCTGCAATCCATTAAAATAACATAAACTGACAGATAAACTTTTGTACTACAAACAACATTACCAAATTGCAAAAGTTGTAAATCAATTCGCTAAAACACATGCAGGCCTCAGGGGCGCCGGAACGATTTTTGACTGGGGGTGCAGGATTATGAAAAAGGCCAATTTTTTTAAAAAGTTTTTATGATAAGATATAGCGATAATACTCACCTATCAGCTCATTATCGAGTAATGATACAAGTATCTGGTATACAAAGAACAATGGCACAGAAGGGCATCATGCTATGTTATAATGATGTAACCTACTGTGATAGAGAATTTTATGCTGTGGATATTATTTTGAGGCAAAAATGAAAGATTATAATTAGGCTAAAAGCGAATAGCAGAAATTGTTATATTGCAAAATGTGCAGTACCTTACATGACCTTAAAAGAGCACTATTGCCCCCTGCCCCTCATCCACAGAAAAATTGAGGGCAAGGGAGCATCCGCCCCCTCTTCCAGTGCCCCTGACAAGCTCCCTATATTTTATTGATTGTGGCAATCTGTATCCAGGATTGAGAAAGCTTCTTTCTTAACATAATTCTAGCAGTTTTGTATCCTTGCAGAGAAATTGAACCATTGACCCAGGCCTGGACACCAATATTGACAGAAGTTTATGCTTGCTGTTGTCTAAAAATGAATCCACCCACTAGGTGTTGCTAAATCATGATTTGTCCTTGAAATGCAATGCTCAAGCACACACATTGAGAGTCAAACCAGCGTAACTTGATTTTAATATTTCTTAGTTCACTAATGTCAGGTACCGGCTCTCAATCAACAGAGAGAAGGGCAGATGATGGCAAATGATGCTGTGTGGTATGAGATAATACTAAAATATTTGACGGCACTGATAAAAGTGGTACAACCATTATTATTTATTGTCGTATCCAGGCTTATGCCCGGTGATTGAAGATTTAGATTAAGTAGACGGGAAGGCAAGGAAGCCAATCTTCGTGACCACCTTCAGGCATGCCTTTAAGTGTCTTACCAAAGACACAGCCGCATGCTCTTCAGTCTTCAGCGGTGTCGAAGCGACGCCCTTTCGAACGTGGTTCCAGGGCTCTCACCATTCGGCAAAGCAGCTCTGACAAACCATACAGCCATTGATGAAATAGTTAGTTTCTTAACAATACACTTGAAAAAAGAGAAAAGACACCATTTCCTATTGGTGCATTGTTAAGAAAAAAATCCCAATGCCCACGCAAAAAAAATTGCAGCTTCAACATGATTAACAGTAATATGTTGGATTTCTGCTCTTGTACTGAATGTGGGGTTATACGGTAGCCTACCTATATTCCTATTGGTGCATGGTTAAGAAAAAAATCCCAATGCCCACGCAAAAAAAATTGCAGCTTCAACATGATTAACAGTAATATGTTGGATTTCTGCTCTTGTACTGAATGTGGGGTTATACGGTACCTATATTGAAATAAACTTGATTGAAATGCACCCATGCCTGCGTCTCAAAACGATAACAGTATGTAGTTGAAAATTGATTGTATTAATTTCCATTCTGATAACTTACCAGAGGTCGGAGAAGCACCGCCAGTACTAACATTGGACAGATTTGCCATGTTACACGTCAAACATCATCGCAATTGCAAACACAACAAAACAACTAAACATTCAAGCAAAAGCAACTGACGAAACTTTAGTTATTTAGTATCATTGAAAGTGTTGCCAAACTCGTCCAGGCAAGTTTCCATTTGCCACTTCAAAATTCCCCAATTGCAATTTTATTTACTTGCTCCTTTCAATCGCAAGTTGTTTTGAAGTGTAGTTTCACTCAACTTTGCGGTAATGCCTGAAAAAATTAAAAGGTTGTCATCTCGTTTTTGACGGTGCTTTTTGAGTAATTTTATTGTGAACTTGCAAGAAAAACGGGTCTTTGCTTTTTTTATTAGCGATTTTGAAAAATTTCCTGCTTTAGTTTTTCGGCTCTTTCTTTTCGAAACTTCCAAATTTCCCAAAATTATTTTTTTGACCCCAACAATTTTGAAATATCCCCGTAAGAAGAATAAAAATATTCTTTTGAGAGAATTTTGTACTTTTTTGTTGTTGAAATTCTGTCCGCTTTGTGTTTATCTATTTATAACTTCAAAATTCGCCATTTACAATGCGTGCGTGCGAGATTCTATAGGATGCTTTAGCTTTAAATATTTCTCCTCAAAGCTTTTGATAGGTTATTCTCTGATAGTTTCACATACTTGTAGAGGCTTTTTACGGAGTGGCCGGTTACTGAGATTCAGTGACGTGCGGTGAGGTTCCTAGATGGTGAGGCATTACTTTTTTCAAGTCACTTTTACAATAAAATTTTTTAACAACAAAAACGGTGTCAGAACTTACTAATCAAAAAAATTAGCAGCATGCTTTCACATTTATTAAAAATAAACATTATCACTAGATATTGAAAATAAGAGACGGGAAAGCAGAAAAGGCAATTTTTAAAGCATAGCCACACAGCCACTTCTTTTTTTAGTAAGCCTACCAATCTCTTTGAAAGTTGCAAGTTATTTTTTTTTTGTTCAGTCGTCTGATGCAAACCTTATAAATTTGAAACAGATCTTCCTTTATTTATGACTTCAACTTTGGATTGAAAGTTTAGTTTTTAAAAATCTCTCAGATTTGATACTAAATTTTCCTCCATTTTATTTACATTTTATAAGAAACAATCCTTTACGCTGCAAGAAGTCACATACCACGTAGGCTCGCGGGCACTCCAGCTTGACGAAAAAGGTTTCATAGCTGTGACGTCACATTTGAGGCGTGCCTCAAATTGTAGCTAAATCGTTCATGATGATTTCTGGCGACTTTGCGAAAGAAAAAGGCACGCATAGTGCAGTGTATGGAAGTTTTCTGATCTGAAGTGAGGCAAAGCTGGCGTTGCCTCTCCTTGCGTATTTCAACGATTTTGACCACATGAACGCTCAATAGGAATATCGCCACAGAAACAGAAACAAATTAAAGCACAGTTTGGGTGTAGAAACGTAAAATTTGGGGGAAAGGGGGCACGACTACAGCAATTCACACAAACTAAAGCACCTAAAAACGTGCAATATTTACTACTTTTTAACAAAAAATATTTATTCTGTGATAACCATTTCTTTGATATAACTTTTGCTTTGCCAGATGTTGGCAGGTGAGGCACTGCCTCACCTGCCTCCCCTGACTGCACGTCCCTGCTGAGATTGCCAGAGTAAAGTTTCCGATTGTTGCAAATGTTGTTGCTGGGGAATTATTCCATCCATAAGATGCCGCTAAATAGTTAGTTTAGTTGGTTTTGAATTTTTATCTTCGGACTGATAAAGCCTTGATAGGTTATTCCTGGTAGTTTCGCATACTTGTAGAGGCTCTTAACGCAGGCCCGGTCACCGAAATTGGCAGAGTGACGTTTTCCGATTGTTGAAGTGTTGTTGCTGGGGAATTATTCCATTCACTAGGTGCCGCTTAATGGAGAACAGTCCTGAAATGCGTTGCTCAAGCGCAAACCCCGAGAGTTGAACCAGCGCCGCGTGATCTTGAGCCGGGTACGTAACCACTGAACTAATGGGGCGGACATGGAGTGAAAGCAGTTCTTAACGTGCGTTGCTCAAACGCACACCTCGAAAGCCGAACCAGCGCCGTGTGATCTTAATTCAATAGGCTACAGCTCGGACATCGGAAGTGCTTTTATTAGCAAACTTGATTCAAGGTTGAATCGGCTCATTCGATGCATAATGTTTTTCCGCTGCTTTCAGCTATCTTGTGCACCGCTCTTTTAGTTAGGCCTATAGCCAGGCGCGGATTTATGGGGGGGGGCCCAGGGGGCCCGGGCCTCCCCCGAAATTTTGTGAAAAATTGTATGTTTCCGCATCAAATGGTTTGATATGCTTCTAAACAGCTGATATTAGTCCCTCGGCATCACAATTGATGAAAATGGTTGTTTTAATGTCTATTTTATAGCATATCGTATATGTCGTAGTATCATTGTTCATATCTGTTTAGCTTTTTCTTTCTTTTTAATTGATTTTCAAATTTTCTGGCTCCCCCCCGAAAAAAACTCTTAGATTCGCGCCTGCCTATGGCCTACCTTGTGTTATCCCAATGAACACGCACTAAAAAATCATCATTGTCGACAGTTACGCGCCGCAGTTTACAATCCTTACTTTATTTTAAGTTTTTTAAATAAAAATTGTTTTCAGTGCCTTTTTGATTGTGAGTTAGCTTATTTGTGCCATTTTACGATTGACGAGTAGCTTTACTGATTCTACAAGTTACTAAAAACCCAAAACCAACCAACCATTAATAGCCTACCGATTTAAAAATAATAATTTTGTCAATGTACGATAAATTTTTAGCTTTTTGCCGTTTTTGGTCATTGTTGCCGAATTTTTGCGTTTTTGATGGATGCAAGATGAAGCAATTTTGTGAGTTGTGCAAGGCTTGGTGCGTTGCGTTTTGAAATGGCTTCGCTTGTGGTAAGATATTTTGTGGGGTTTTCTTTACCTGCCATACTCTTCTTTGCGATGAACTAAACGCATCAAGATGTGTTTCCCCTACGATCATCAACACTCTTGACAACGTAGTTTACTATGGCCGATCATCATAGAAAAATCTACATGTTAAGTAAACCTTGAAAGTATCCGTTTTCGATCTATATATAGATATGTAGTTTGTATAAATGTTGTTTTTTACTGTTTTTTTTTTCTTTCATCTTAAATTTTTCTGAAGGTGTTGAGACTGTGCCAAAGCTTTTCTGCTTCATAAGTTTTTTCGGTTTCAAGGCATGTTTTTAGGCTCGCGTTTTGTCGCTTTTACATTTCCTAGATCTTTGCTTTTTTGACATGTATTTTTTTTTCGTCGCAATGATGGTAAAAAATAAAAACAACTGAACTGAACTCCAATATGACTATGAGTGCGAGACCTTATATTAAAAAAATAAATAAATAGGATTGCATGACGTATTTCGAGTGACATGCGGTGACTATAATCTCAAAAACTATATTTACCATACGCGGTAACTATAATATTTTTTTTAATGCAGTCTTTTTGTTTTGTTCAAGTCTCAAGCTGGGTTTTTTTTGGTCATTTATCGGTCATTGACCGATTTTTTAGCAAAATGTCCGAAAAAAAAAAATTAATTCGGTCAAACTGTCCGAAAAAATGTATAGGCCTAGTCAATTGACTATATGATAGTATATGACCAAAATAAATAAAATTGACCGAATTTTTTCAAGTCATTTCGGACAAATGATTGAAAAGTCTTAACGAAAAAAAACCCAGGTCTCAAGACTTAATTTCACTTTTTACACTGCATTGAGGAGGGTAGTTAAGTGGACAATGCAAAACGTACATGCCAACATGTAAAACGTAACAGGTACCGGTAGGCTATATGGTCTCGCGCTAATGGGAACATACGGTACAATGCAAGCTGCCATAATAGTAAAACATGGTCTTTGCCATGAAAATTTGGGGACTCTTGGATTACATAATAGGGTGTGACAGCCGCCCCAACCTTTTTAGAATTTGCCTACCTTTTTTTTGGTGGTGAGGTTTTACCTGTATAAGATTCCTGTAAAGTTTCAAACAAATTGGTCAAGGTTTAGAGGTGGCCCGTGGCCACTAAAGTTTTTGGGGGGTGCGCGATGTATTTTTAGGGGTGCTTTTGCTATATCTCGGCTCCTAGACATGATAGAAGGTCGTTCTATAGCTCAATCGATGCAGAATAAGCAAATTTGTATTAGACTTGTGAAGAAACTATTTGCCTAAAATGTTTAGTTTTTGAGTTATTTGAGAAAAACCCGTTTTTTGCACAAATTTTGTGAATATTTTATCATTTTCACTTTTTTTTCTTCTTAGGAACACCTGGAGAAGTACAGAAGCTGTAACTCTTCAAAGTTTAAACCTAAGTTACCTCATGTTTTGTTTTGTTAGAAGCATAGAAACTGAACACTAACATTGTGTTTACTTTTAAGGCAATTTTTATGGTGGTAAGTGCTAATTTATATTACATGCTATGTCACAGTTTAAAGATCATCATCATGAACCAATTTTGATTATACAGGCCATGAATTAATCCTCATGTCGAGGGTGTGGCCTGTCTGTCGAGAACGAAGTCTTCCCCTCCACACCTCATTTATTGGGTTGACAGAGTTCATGTTCAGGGCTACAAGGTCATGTTTTACAAGTTCTTCCCAAGAAAGTTTTAGTCTACCTTGACCCTGCTGTGCTGCGATGTTAACACATCTGATCTGTGAGATCCAGCTTGAGCTGCGCTCAACGAGACCAAGCCATTTCAGTCTGCCTAATTGGAGGACTTCACTGATGTCTTTTATTTTGAGCTTTGATAGAAGTGTCCCAAACTGGATGTTGTCTTCAGGCTTGACTAGGCGAGTCCATCTTACCATCAGAGCGATGGCCAGCAGATATGAGGATCAAGAAGGGGATGATTGTGAAGATCTGCTATGAAGCCCTAGCACAGGGATTTGTGATGGATGATTATGAGGAGCTAGTCAAACTAGTGCTTTTGCATCTTGGTGAGGGAGCTGAGACCTTTGGAGGTTTTCTACATCCGGGTGCTTGTCACCATGCAAGATGGATGGCCAAGATTTTATACTGCATCAAGATCGTTCTTCTCACTAAAGTTATTACTAGAGATCTTCCTGCAGGTTTTATATGTTCAAAACAACAGCTAAAGAAAATCCAAAAATTTGTTCAGCTTGTTGTATATTCCTATGTGCCATGGTGGCTAACCACTTTTGTGTCAACTTCTGCTCCTTGCAACGCACCTAGAACTTATCAACGTCAACGAGTATGAATAAATCGAAAGCAGTATGGCCAAAGCAGCTCTTAAAGCTCTAAAGGGGCACATGTGATATCTTAGTGAAGAACTTATCCCCCTTACCCTTTTCGATAGCAGTGTGTCTGATGGGACAAAGCAGAAAATTGTTCAAAAGCTGACAAGCTTCGAAGATCCTGGGCATTCTTTGAAAAGAGAAGGAAGTGATTTTGGCAAACCCTCCTTTCCTTCCGTTGCTACAAAACCAACAGATGACTTGAGCTCCTTTGTTGGAGAAGATTCTTGGAGCTTCTTCAGAATCTTGAGGATTGACATGACCTTTTTAAGTGTTGGTGTTGTCGATTGGTGCCAGAACGGCAGCTACTGTGAAGCAAAGAAACGGGTTTCAAATCTTTGTGTTGTTAATGATGCAGCAGAAAGGGGTGTCAAACTGTGCCAAGACTTTATAGACACTACTAAGACAGAAGTTTCATTTCAAAATATTCTTCAAGTAGTTGAGAACAGCAGAAATTCTATGCCCAATCAGCGTAAACAATACTTACATCCATCTCGGTGTTGGTTTCTTACATTGTGATTTTTATCATCGCTGTTCCTTGCCTTCAAATGTATTTTGTGATTTTGTTTAACATTAACTAAACATGTGAATTCATCATTTCCATGATTTTCCATGTGTTTTAACCCAAGAAGAAAAGGTGCTAAGAACATTTTTCTCACAAATATGCAAAAAACAGGTTTTTCTCAAATAACTTAAAAACTAAACATTTTAGACTGAACATTTGTTCACAAGTTTGATATAGACTTGCCTATACTGCATCGATTGAGCTATAGCATGATCTTCTATCATGTCTACGAGCTGAGATATAGCAAAAACGCCCCTAAAATGCATCGCGCACCCCCAAAAACTTTAGTGGCCACGGGCCACCTCTAAACCTTGACCAATTTTTTTGAAACTTTACAGGAATCTTATACAGGTAAAACCTCACCACCAAAAAAAAGGTAGGCTCTGTGAAACCAAGTTTTAAAAATCATGGGGCGGCTGTCACACCCTATTACATAAATTGGAACGTACACAAATGATAGGATTTGTTCAGTCTGACAATTCAGCTTTAAGTGACCAGTTAATTGATAAATTGGCACAATGTGCTGCATCATTTTATTATGGCAGTGGCTATTTGACCGGCTCCGGTCTTTGAATCTGAAACACTATTTGACCGGTCATGACGTCATTACATAAGTACTTTTTTCTTTTTCTCTTTCAAAGCAAAAGACGTGAAGCGCCGATATAAAGTTCCAGTGGCGGCTGGTGGCTTCCTGAATTGGGGGGGCTGCAAGTTGGCATATCCAGGAATTGTTGGAGGGCGATATCAGACGAGCTTCGCGGGCGTGTCGCCGAAGGCGACACCCACGGCGGGGGGTCTGGGGGGCCTCCCCCAGAAAATTTTTTACGATTACATTTAATTTGATGCATTTTGAGAGCATTTTCAAAAGAAATTTGGGAGTGGAATAACAGTCAAAAATGCTGCTGTATAGCTTGAAAAGTACTAATATTTCAAATTTTTATATTCAAAATAAGTGCTAAATACAAAGGAAACTATGTTCTATGCACTTCGTCGTTTTCTCGATAGTTCGCTCAGTTTGTTGTCTGCAAATATTTATTGTCGATCGCCAGCATCGGACACGAATGTCCATATACGATCCACAAAATAAAATACACAGAAACAAAAGACAAACAGAAGTACATTCACAGCAATGACGCTGAAGTAAGCAATAAATTAATTAATCAGTCGTCCATTTCAGATCATGCGATCCATATCACACAAATTAAACGAGCGAAACAAAATCAATTCAAAATGAAACATCATACTTAATCTGTTCAAACACCCAACTATAAAAATAAATTTAAACTTTATTTATCGATGAATGTTGATATCACTTCTGTGCCATAGCAGCCATCAAGGCTAGGTAACGGCATGCAGATGATAGTGGTAGGTAGTTTTGTAGTAGTTTTTGTAATGAAGGAGGTAGTTTGAGTTGCGATAGCAGTCAGACATCATCAGGGAAGCAACAATACAGTTTGACGATGATTCATCATTCACATCTTCCAGCAAAAGAAAAGGCACATTTCCGTTGTAATGCATCAAATGTTACACAAGACTTGATGTTCACGTACGCTATAATGTTTGGACAAATTGTGAATAATTCTAAATGCATTATTGAATGCAACACGCAAGTGATTAATGTCACGTTGGTGATAATTTTCCCAAAGGTGACATGCATACATTGGGGTACAATATGAATGAAAGAGAACATTTTTAACTTCACTGGAGCTCTTGTAAAATTTTGACTTTAATTTATTAGCAAAACAGTATAATGATCGCACTTGTCGGTTTACATCCTTGTCATCACACATTGCCGTGTCAAGAAATACACGCAAATATCTGACGCTATCTACAAATTTGATTTGACTTACGTTGAGCCATAAAATTGGATTTAAATTTAACTTTAAGTGATTAGTTAGAAAACACATAGCAAACAACTTTTTGCAGTTAAAAACGATCTCATTCCAAGGTGCATGATCTTCGCACACACGCAGTATATTGCAGCATACACGCAGTATATGTAACCGTAACTACATCTTTTTTAGAGCACCCTGTATTTATATACCCACTGCTCCAGAACTAAAAATGCTTAAAAGTTAACAATTTTTATTCTTTCCTACAAAATTATCTTTTGCCAGCTGAAGCCAGCTAGCAACTCTGCATGTATCACAAAACAGAAGGACAAAATCTCAATTCTATCACAAGTATAAATGCCCACTGGATGGCAAAGTATAAGTCACTCATAACCATTAACCAATTAACCATTGATCTCGCTCAAGCCATAAGTCTCACATTTCATCTTTGCTACACATTACTGAGCATCACATGCAAAGAACAGCTGACCTTTATTTATAGATAAATTCCATTCGGCGACTTTTTGCATTGGCAAATGGTCAATTACCCTCTCATTGAAATCTTTGGTTTCAGTTATCAAGCTATTTTCTATTGACACCATGGCTAATGCAGAAAGTCTTTCAGTACACATGGTGCTGCAAGAAAAGGTTTTAATCCTTTTTAGTGACGAAAAGCAACGTTCTGGTTCTGCTGTTGACATTGGAGTGGTAAGTAAATTTTAGCTAGCTTTATTACTTTAAAAAAAGTTGATTGCATTCCTTCCAGGTTTAGCAATGAAAGCAGCTGCACAAGTCCACTCACTGAATGCATGTCATTTCTAGAATAGAGAACAGACAGCTCCGGTTTAAGCTGGTCTTTAAATAGCATAGGGTATGCTTCACATCATTTTTCTAAAGCTTTTTCTGGAAACTGTCTTGCACATTGTGAAGCATTTTTCAAATTAAATAAATTGCTTGCTTCAAGATGATTGGTGAACTTGAACCTTTCTTGACACTGCATTAAGACAACATCACATACTTCTTTAGCATCAATTATTTGGGATTCAGGCATTCTCCGTGTGGGTGAAGGTGACTCATTCTCTGCAGCAATGCCTTCCCTTACTCTTTGTATTGCTGACAGAAAATTATCTTGTGAGCACTGCACTTTAAATGACTCAAGCTCCACAGACTGCAGCTAAGCAAACAGTATGTCAACATGAGGCATGATTTTCGAAAAGAGATCTAACCAAAACACAAATTTTGGATCTATGAGCATTCGTTTTATACCAGCAGCAGCAAAGCCAGTCACTGAAGAGTTGCTTTGTTCCAAAGTTGAGCAGCATTCTATAAGTGCGTCTTTTACCTCAGATACAGCATTCACTGTCCTGCTTTTAAAATTCCATCGTGTTGCTAATGGGCGAGGAATACGCCTTTGAGCAACTTAGTCCAAAGCAGCCATTCTTTGAAGAGATTTGGAGAAAAAACTTGGGATTCCCGAAAGACTGTTAAAAAAGACTCTGACACCGGTATTCTGCGAAGTGGCTTTTTGTATAACCAAGTTTAGCTGGTGTGCATAACAATGGACAAAGTGTGAATTGCTATACTGCATATACTTGCTTGATTCTTGCTTGCACACCATTTCTTGCACCATTCATAGCAGCAGCACCATCATAAGTTTGTGCTACAAGTTTGGAAACTTCAAGTTCCTGATTCCTGAAATAGGATTGAAGACAGAGCTTCTGCTGTCTGGTTAGCAGGATTAAAAAAAAAAATCTTTCAACAGGCTTCCCATGACTTTCATACCATAGTACAATTACCATCTGTGTCTTCTCTGAGATGTCAGTAGTTTCATCACACATGATTGCTACAAACTCAGACTGTGATATTTCTTCTTTGATTTTGCTTTTGCAAAGCTCAAGAATTGTTTCTAAAAGCTCATTTTGAATAGTTTTGGATGTACCTTTGAATACCTTTGCAGAATTAAAATGATTTTGGAAGGGTGAGTCAAGATTGGAAGCAAAATCAATTAACCCCATGAACACACCAGGATTTTTTGAGCCTTAACTTTCATCATGTCCCCTTAATGGCAATTCAAATTTGCCACAAAATTTTATACAATCTATAATCTTTGACAATGCTGTTCTGTTTTTCATTACTTCTTCATTATGTTTAGTAATGGAGAGTTGATACCGGTATCCAGAATCTATAAGTGTAGCAATATTAACTTTGCCAAGCACTGAAAGGCTCAAAGTGCTGTTCATGTAGATTGTAGAAAGTTGATCTACTATGCTTCTCTGTCTTTCTACTTAGATGTTTCAGGTCTTTCACACCTACTTTGGTCCAGGAATGTTCTTGATCTCCACCAAACAGTAAACAGGGAAAGCAAAAGAAATCATTTTCACTGTTGCAGCCACACAGCCAGTCATGATCATCATACACATTTCTGTTAAACTTCCTTGCATAAGGGTTACCTCTACTGGTGGATGATTGGGAAATGTCAAGGTTTGGAGTGGGTCTTCCTTGTGCTTTGATGCTAAGTTTTTCTTGTAAAGGCAACTGGAAAAACCTAATTTTTTTCAATGACATTACAAAATTATCCATTGTATATAAATTGCAAAATGTTCCAATTAAAGTGTAAATTATTATAGCATAAACCTGTTAAGACAAATGAAATCATAGTTAAATTTTTAAATGAAGGTAGATTCAGAGTCAAAATAAGAATATCCATATATATCACTCCTGACGGATCACTGAGTGGAGACAATTATCGTTAAGTTCCTTGCCCTAGGAAATGCTATACCAACTATCAATATCATACATACAGTAGGCCTACCAAAGTGGTCCTTCAGCAGCATGAAGTCACATGCTAAGATCAAAACTGGGCAAAGATCAAAACCCTAACCTTATTCCTAATCCTAACTTTAACCCTTACCTTAATTAACCCTTCCTATCTTTAATCCTAACTCTGGCAATACCTGATTGTAACTATGGCAACAAGTGTGTAAAAATAGCCACTTCGTAATAATAATAGGATGGAGAAAGAAAACCGGACATAAAGAAAATCCATCCTCATGCAAAAGCAGGTGTGGATGTGGCCCAGGAGAGCAAGGTGTTGTGCTCTTTCTATGGTCAGACTGCACATCACACAGTAGCCTACGACAATTGATTTTCGAGATCCAGTTTAAGTTATTGTTTCTTGTCCTAGCACTTTTGTTTTCTTGCCCTAGTACATCCTATAACCTGTTGAATACCCTAACCCTACAGCTATCACTCCTACATTCATGGCTCATCGCTACTCTGCGAAACAAAACCTAACTTTAAAATGTCTGTAAAATTATTCGGTTAGGGAGGGCTGTTTTCCATGCAGCCCCAACAGATTCAAAAATTGCTGTAAAATACCAAAAGAGGTGGAGCTTCAAGGCTATTTTTTAGCCAATCAGAGCGCTCAAAATCCAAAATCTGGGGCTGCAGAGAATGTTGTCCAAAAGCCATGTTTCCAAACGAAACTTTAAATATTTTCATTTTCGATCCGCAATTCATAAGTGAAAAAAGTGATCGGGTCAGACAAACACAGAGGAAAACATATTTTCCCTCTTTTCTCTTTTTTTCAGGGGGGGCTGCAGCCCTGCAGCCCCATGGCACGAGCCGCCACTGTAAAGTTCTAAATTTAACACGATTTCTTCAACTCAGTCCGTGGCGCATACGTTGCATCTTGGGTTGCCATTCTAGAGGGGATGAGTTCAATGCTACCCGGAAGCATTGTCTTTTTTTTCATTTTTTTTTATCTAAACTTTGAACCGAAGCGCAATTTTGTGGTCAATTTTTAATTTGAGTAGCCTACAGCCCATTTTTTTATGTCTTTTCAAATGTGAGTAACAAAGTTAGAGTTTTTTTAATTTGCTGGAATTTGAGAATTTCTCTGGGTAATTTTCCGATCGTCATAAGTGACCGTGTTTGCTGAACGACCCTACATTTTTGCTCTCAAGTTAGTTATATTTTTTAAAGAAGTATTGTATAGGCTATAACGAACTTGAGAGCAAAAATGTAATTTTCTTTTAAAAAAAATGGACGATTGGAAAATTGGACCACTTATCACGATCGGAAAATTACCAAGAGAAATTCTCAAATTCCAGCAAATTAAAAAAACTCTAACTTTATTTCTCACATTTGAAAAGACATAAAAAAATGGGCTGTAGGCTACTCAAATTAAAAATTGATCACAAAAATGCGCTTCGGTTCAAAGTTTAAATAAAAAAAATAAAAAAATGAAAAAAATGTCAATGCTTCCGGATAGTATCGAACTCATCCCCTCTAGAATGGCAACCCAAGACGCAACGTATGCGCCACGGACTGAGTTGAGGAGAACGTGTTGAATTTAGAACTTTATATCGGCGCTTCATGTCTTTTGCTTTGAAAGAGAAAAAGAAAAAAGTACTTATGTAATGACGTCATGACCGGTCAAATAGTGTTTCAGATTCAAAGACCGGAGCCGGTCAAATAGCCACTGCCTTTTATTATTTACTTTCAATATTTTCTGCACTACTGGTGGTTGTGTTCTGAGTTGTATACGGTAATGTATGTAGGCTACTGAATCAGAAAAAAAAAAAGCTGAACTGAACTACAAAGCTTTGCAATAATGTTACTAACGGTGGTTCCCTAAACAGGGCTCTGTGGTGCCTTGTTACGCCGCAAAGTTTTACCAGGAAAGTCTTGGAAATAAGCAAACATTAATATTGTGTTAATGGTTTATTTGCCTGCACAAGAACGTGAATCTAAGTATCGTACCGGTAACCAATAATTAGGTCACAAGCTTAAATTTAAATAAAATATAAGTACTTTACTCTGTGCATCCAAGTATATTTTGTAAGATGATGAACATTCTCTGGTTGGTAATAAAACTGCTCCACATTTACGGTATGTACCAACTGTTACCGTATTATTATGCTTATTTTTCGTACCGAAGACAAGACCTAATCTTTCGAAGCAAATAATTTCCAGCATTGGTAGTTCTCCAGCAGAATTAGGCTAATTTTGTTTCCACGTCGCAGGAAAATTCAGCAGTCAAGAGTTTTTTTGGATGGCTGATTCATTTGTTTTAGGATCATGTCCAACTGACTTTTCTAGAACACCATTTCTACTTGAAAATGTTTGTTTTTAATGACATCACTTCGTGTAAAGTTTTCTAGTTTGGACTTCGTCCAACTTGTAACCAGTCTACAGGCTACTGTAGGCTAGTTGTTAATAGTAATTCAGCTGAAAATTTTGCTAGGATGCTGTGAGCATTTGTAAGTTTTAAAGGATGCTGTTCGCAAAATTTGGGTACCAATGATTTAGAGTCCAGTGGTTTTTAACCTTTTTAATATCGTTACCCCTAAAAAAAACAAGATGGATTTCAATTATATAGCTACCCCCTTTTCAAAAAAATAACAAATTACAGCTTGCAATCTATTGGAGGCATTTTTAAAGAAAATATTATGGTCCTTATTTCTAAGAATTGACTTTGTTTTTGACTTAAGTCTTTATTTGTTGTATTTTCAACAATTACAAAACTTCTGGGAACAGACTTAGTGAAATGACAGTCGAATTTCTGCTATAAGTAAAGGTAACCCTAGATCTGAACTGTCATGGGGTGCACAAAGTATTTTTTATAAACAAGGAGTTGCTGGAACATATTGTTTCTGGAAAAAAATATGGCATGTGATATGTCATGTGTCATGGCTTGTATGAATGCAAAGATGTGTTAAAAAACATTTGTTTCATTTCATATGAATTTAAATTTTTGGTTGTCTTTATTTTGAGTTCCATGTCAATGGTAACCCTGACTATTCATGAGACACACGACACATGATAGGCTACTATGATTTCACAAAAGGCATGGTCTTAAGTGAAAAAATCTAAACCTTCACGAAAGTTTATCTAGTCTACTGTTATACCAATGTAATCAAAAAACAATAATGTAAATTACACCCAAAAAATGTCAAATTACCTCTTTGGAGGTAACCCACAAGGTTAAGAACCAGTGATTTAGAGTTTGAAATGTCATACAGAATATCATATATCGTAGTGACCATTATATACCGCATTTACTTGATTGTAAGCCGCGCTTGATTATAAGCCGCGCTTGATTATAAGCCGCCCTTGATTGTAAGCCGCATGTGATACTGTTAAAAAATTAATGTAAGTCGCAAATACTGTTTACACGCAAAGCTGAAACTGTTTACTGTTAAGTACCATAAATAGAGCTGACAACTCCTTTTTTTCTTTCGAATGCACGTCATAAATGCATGTGACAATTTAAAATGCACGTCACAACTTCACAATTGTCGGCATCAGACAGCGCAGTACGGCAAAACATCTATGGCAAAGTCGACAAGGAAAAAGGCAAAAAGAAAAAATGTAAGCCGCCCTTGAATTTAAGCCGCAAACATGATGGAAAAAAAAAACTTTATAAGCCGCGGCTTACAATCAAGTAAATACGGTATGATACACCATGTATTGTAAATATAGCCTCAGAGGCTATATTCACTTGTCCATTCAAGCATGACATATCATTTCCTTAATATTCTCTTGAACAACCGAGAACAAAAGAATAACACAGAAAAAGTGCATATATATTACCTTAAAGTTATAGAGTTTTTTTTTCAGAGAATTATTGGCTTGTGCATTGTGTCTACGGTTGAGGTTCCAAAGGGTATCGGTTTGACACAGCCAGGAAGCGCTTTTTTAAAAAAATTGTAATTTGAAACTACCAAATCGATTATACTTCTTTTTTGCAGTGCATTTTAATTTGAGGACAACCCAATTCCTTACGTCTTTTCAAATATGAGAATTAAGTTTAAATTATATTACAGGTCACACCTTAAGTCTTGTTGATCAGCCTCAATTGCTTGTTAAATTGATTTAAAATCTTCAAGGGATTCTTACCTAAAGTCTATGCTGCATTAAAGTTTTGTAACAGTCTGCACGAACTCTACGATTCATATAATAGTTTATAATGAATACAACCATCTTTGGAGAATGAGTAAAAACGTTTCATGAAAAGTTTTCTGCCCATTAAGTGAAGATACTGCATAAGAGAATCACTCAAAGGATCTTGTTGCATAACATATTTTGCTGAAAAAAGTGAATGTTGCCGTTTCAAGCACACTTTGCCAACATTTGCTGAAACCAAGATACAAGCTGACCACAGCACTTGAACAGTTTCTTCGACTTGTTGCTTTCAACCCAATTTTTTTATAAGAGCCTTGTTTTATATGATTGTGACAACTGGATACTCTAAATACCATTTCAAAGACTTCGTTCTGTTTCAAGAAAGTTAGCCCTATTCTTCACTATCAATTTTAGTGGTATCACTTTGAGGTCAACCAAACCACTTTCTTGAAAATCTGTTCACTAGTGGGGTGGCCATGCCCCATGCTTGAGCATGGCACGGGTTCCCCCGTCTTCAACAGACTTTACCCCTGCTTGGTTGAAATTTAACGATAAGCATAAGGTATGTAATCAGTTAGGGTGGATAAAATGTATTTTAATAATGTATCCCGTAATTCTTGAAGTTTTTTGTACAAATATTACACATATAATACATCTAATTTTTTTTGTTAAACCTTTTGTCTAATAACCTCGCATACCAGTATTTAAATGCTGTCAAAAATTTTAACCAATGTAGTATGTACTGCCTTGTAACTGCTGTATACTATCAAATGGCGTAACTATATATATATTACGTTTAGCAGACATCGTTACGTCAAAAACTCTTCTTGGGATAAATAGTTTAATATATCATATAATGCTATAAATTTACTGGTGTGAGTACCATAAAAAGATTTTTCAATATTTTCTAGTCATTTTTTTTGTAGATTTATTATATAATGTCATTTGATATTGTTGGCAAAATACAAGAAGTATATACATATCGTACTACTACCACACTCTAATGACAAAAACCTAATTTGTACAACAAAAATGACAAAAAAAGCACCAAGAGGTCTTTCTCGGTTGATAGTTTTTTTCCTAATTGTGTTGTATTTTGGTGTAGAAATCAGAAAGAACCTCAGGAGTTTCGTCACCATCCTCATTGCTCTTGCAGTGCGGAAACTTACCAAATAAAAATCTTGTTCATCAGAAACTGTCCTTTCGAAGCAAAAGTCCTTCTCACCGCTCACCAACTAACTCAACGGAGTTTACAAATTCTGATTTATCCCACATACGTCTAGGTCGACATCATTCTGTAGACAATGATAGGCCTTGGCCTATTGTTGGTTTAGAAGGTCAGCACAAAATCTACGTATTTATTTAATTTTTAATTTGTTTTGCAGTGTATATTTCTTCTTGTAAATATATTCTTTTAACGTTTAAAAAGATACAGAAAGGATAAAGTATGAAGAAAGGGTAAAAATTTGTGGTTTACATAATTCTGTCTCGAGTAGCTTGAATACACGACTTTGTTTCATTGTTTAAAATATAACTTTTTGTGCAAAGGTTTTATTGGAAAAAAAGATGAATGGCCAAGTTCTTCGAAAATCTCTAACAAATGGTCATTTTCAAGTGTGCACAATGGGAAAGGGTGAGTAACTGAGTACTCAACAGTCTTTTAACTTGCGGTATCTAGTAAATCGTACTAGGCTACTATGCATCATCAAACTTCATTTGTGGTTTTTAGTAATTTTGTTGATTGCGTGACCTGGTTGATCGTCATAACAAGACGGCTGCAAAGTTAGTTTCGATGAAATTAGTTACACAATGTTACATTTTTTCAGTGTTCAGCATGTCGCGTATGATGTATCTTCCACAAAAGTCAATGCATTAGATGCAGAGTTTCCTATTTTGGAAAATAATGGATCAAGATTGTCGCAACCTACTTCTGTAGCAAATCAACCAAACAACATGTGGAGTAAGTACCAACTAGCAGCTTTTTGAGAAATAACATACCCTAGACAACAAAATCCGTTATTTTTACATTGTTTGAACATCTGCAGACATTGAATCAATGTGAAAATGACAAATTTTGCTGTTTGGAATATTAGTAATAATGCTTTGTTTAAGAATGTTAAGAATGGGAGATATACCTTATAATCAGAAGCAATAACTAAGAAAACAAATCAATAGTTTGTTTTTTTTAAGTCAAAACCTTAAAATACAAGACGTATTTTTACAGGTAAACCTCTTAACATAAAGTCCAATCATAACGACGCCACGGGTGGTTCTGAAGCCGCCGGAGTTGTCTTGAAGCCGCCGCAGAGCACCAGCAGCATATACAGAAATTTCGTCCCGAAATCGAACGCTTGTTTTGCAAAAGTAAGTGGTTGATACAAGTTCTGTCGCAACTTGAAAGTGCTATCTTATTTCGAATATTGCCTTTTTGTTTGAATTAACAAGAAACAATGCGTCATGCTGCGAATTGTGTGTCAGTAAAAGGACGTCATCACCATTATAGTCATTGGGTGCTACATCAGGGGTAGATAGATCACGGCCCGCGGGCCAGATCTGCTCTTTTACTGATTAATCCGGCATGCGAAGGAATTAGCAGGGAATTTTAAGATTTTGATGCTATTGCCTTTCATTTAAATCTAACAATTTTTTTTGCCCCCCAGCCTGAAACACTTGCTCTTGTTTGTGCTACATCCAATTTAAATGGCATTCGAACTGAATATATATTTGTATCTGAGTGATATTCTACAATGCCTCACATTGACAATTGACATAGTAGAGCACCAACCGCACCATCATGTGCGGTTTATTCCGTTGGGAGTTTTTTTAATTATTATTTTTTCATTTTTTAATTGTCTTTGGAACAATTCCTCCCCAAAACGGCTGCTGTGTTTTACGGTATAACACTGGCAGCTTTTGCCACCAATACATAGCTAAGAACTTAAAATGCTGCAGAGCTAATTTGGTGAACAGTGAACAGACAATGCTGTTTGTTTCTATAAACTAAGGTTTTAATAAGCCTTTTCTCCACATGAACAAATACTGTGTCAAAGTGCTTATGTTTCCTGGCCGGGTGTCATCAAACTTAAGTAGTATTTTATAGAATTCATAGAATATTTTATGAGCCTTTGTTGCTGTCAGCAAGTCAACTAGCTGGCGCATTGTTCCCTCAATAGCAAACAAAGATTATTCCAATATTTGCTTCCATTGTGTAAGTCTTTAATGTTCGTATTTTTGCATTGCAGCAGCCATACCGACGGACTGTTAGCGTGCCCGCAGGATCACACAGCGAGACAAAGACAGGAAACAGTGCAAATGTACGAGTCCAAGTTTCTTAACAACTTCAACAACGTTTCTTGCCATTATTAGCTCATGTTGTACATAACGAATAATTATTTAGTTGCCGGACTTGCGTATCTTATGCTTATTAAGATGTTCTTTTTTTTAGATACAACCCAGAAAAGCAAGTTCCCCCATGCCTCTGCATATAATCAAAAATCGAGAGGCAGTTATTACTCCTCCTCCTCCTTTTCCTGCCTCTACCTCCGAGGAATCCCAAGTGATGCCGGCCGTGAAACGACACAGAAAAGGTTATTAGTTTGCTCTGCTTTAAAGATTTATATGGTTTTGTTCATCAACTCTGTCACCCGTGTTTTTTCTGTTTTTGGATCGGGTTGTTAATTCGTTGGAAATTCCATTTTTAACAGTGCAAAGTTTATTTTTTGTTTGGCTGTTAAATTGGCGCTTCACTGTCTCCAATTTTCCATCACTGATGGAAAAATTATTTCGAAGAAGGTTTCCTGGAGTGAATAGAAATCTAGTAGAATGAAACCAAACGCAAAAAAAAACTGCAACAGACACAGTGATATTTTATTTGATTTTAAATGACAGTTATGAGTTTAATTCTAGGCCGGATCATGCGATAAACCATGAAGATATATTCATGTTTTGTATTACGGTGTAAGATACAGGGTTGTCTAACAAGCTGTGCGTGCGTTAAAAGCTTGCCTAACTTAACCAGTGATCCTCGATATTCTGACGATTTTGTTTCAGGAAAGAATGTATTTCTTAAGGAATTGCGACAGGAAAACGACGATTTGATAAAGGCTCGATTCCTTACTCAACCTATTATGACGCAATGCGAAGCATCGGAACACGATCACGACAGCACTTCTAGTGGTATGTTGTACAGTATTTAGCAAAGGGTTCCACTCATCTGATCCCGCCTATGTGACCATGCGTGAAACATGTTAAAGATTCATTGAGTTTCTGTCGACTGCGTGACCAAATAACGAGAACACCTGCAGTAACTCGTCGCTGTGCCACCTTTGCTTTTAGTTACTCTAAATCTTCATCCACCGAGCGTAAGCCTGCTTAGATGCGACAAAAAATCAAAGTATTGCACGTGTCGTATGTGCGTGTCTTCGTCCTGTTCTTGCGGCGCGAATCGTATAGCACATGTCTACTGCCACCTTCACATAGACATAACCAGAGCAAGACTCTAAATACCGGCTTGTTACAATATTCTGGTTGGTACGGGTTTTCTCACTTTGTAGAAAAGCCAACCAAACTGTATTTGTGAATCGTGCACAAGTCTGCAAGTGCTCTCGGTTCACTTAAGCTTCTATATTGGCGAAGCCGAAATTTCCAAATATTTTATAAAATCACGATTTTTCACTGACGTGCTTTTTCCTTCGAATTACGTTTAAGATTTTTCACTTTACGACTCTTTCGAACCTGCCGACCAATCAAATGCGTGCAATGATACCAAGCCCGAACTGGAAGAACAAGAAATGGAATATGATAGACTTGGCGATGGCAAGTTACATTTTTGTTGGCCAATAACTTGTTTTCTTTTTAATTTGAAATAATCGAAAGTGGTCGAGTAATGACCAACCCAGACAAGAAAATCCGTCATTTTTACATTGATTCAACGTCCACATACGTTGAATCAATGTCTGCATACGTTGAATCAATGTCTGCATACGTTGAATCAATGTCTGCATACGTTAAATCAATGTCTGCATACGTTGAATCAATGTCTGCATACGTTGAATCAATGTAAAAAAGACACATTTTGCTGTATGGGAATGACTATATCACCCAACAACTCCAGAGGACTTTGGTTCGACTCCCCTGTAGAGCGGCTGCCTTGGTATGACGTCAGCACTTTTGAAGGCAAATCCGAAAGATTGACTTTCTTATCTTCTGTTTGAATATTCAACTGCCTTGCATAAGTCTGAATGCCGCAAAACGATAGAATGTCATACTAGACGTTAGCTAGGTAACTGTCATTCAATCGTTTGACGGCAACTCCTCTACAGCAGAAGACAACCTTGCTGACCATAACAAAGAAGCCACAGATTGGTGGAACGACGACAGGCACACGCCCGATGAACTTGATCACGTTTCAGCGAAGAGTTGCAAATCAAACGATCCGCCATTGTCCAGTTCTCTGGAAGCAGAACACAGGTGATCAATCGATACTATGCTACCAACCCCAGCTTATGTTATATTTTAATAAATGTTATAATGTCGATTGGATTGCACATGATTTTGTATTATTACGTATAGCGTATACACTCGGTATTGGTCAAAAGTGGTGTTATGATTGCTATGGCTTAATCTTCTAACACCGGCATAACGTTGGCTTTTCAATAATGCACACCTGGTTCAACACCCAGCTTAAGCTGATTGTTAATAGACACCGTTTACCTGTACCCAGGGTGTAATGCATTGCGTGGTCTTAGTTGCTGAAGAAAAGGCGGTCGTGAGAAAGCAACTGGCGACCCTACCCAGAGAGCAAAATTCGTCATCTGCAGACGTTTAATCAATGTAAAAATGATAGATTTTGCTGTCTGGGTACTCTCGTTAGTGCCGAAGACCTAGTGTGATGAGAAGTGAGAACTTTATCTTTCTCATTCCCTAAATCTCAGTAACTGAGTATGGGACTACATTTACCAGCATAACTTTCTTACCAAATTAATTGTACCGCAATCTAGATCTGACATCATAAGTCTTTCTTCTATTACTAAGCGATCTCGGCTAGCATTGCGTAGTAGTTGTTTTCTTGAACTTTTTTGCTTTTTCTAGTGTTAAACACGCACAGTTGCACTGAGGAGTAGTAACATTATGTTACATTCTGAAAAAGCCCCCACTCACTTTTGTTTGTTTCTAGATTACTTCGTGAGATGGGTTGGACTCAAGCTGATGAAGGAGCTGAAGGTGACGGTGCCGGAAGTGACGAATCTCCACTTACTGAAGCGGAAATTCGAGAATTCTTTATGAGCAACAAGAGAAAAGGTCTTCTTGGTGTGCCATCTCCCTCGCACAGAGAAATGGCTTTTCGTGATGCTCTATCAGCATGGTCGTCATCTGGACCTGTTTTACGGCGTTCGTTTCAACAAGACAAGATGAGAGAAGAAAACACTAAAGTTGTATCTTCGTCCAATTCCTCTCCGTCGGACAGCAGTCAGCTTTCAGATTCGGATTTGGATTCGGACTGAAAGCGATTTACTTTCGTTAGCGTGCAGAGCTTCGGTCAGTCCTACTTTTTTGTTCTTAGCATTTCTTTTCAGCTAGCAAGGTGCGGTTTTCTCTTCTATTTTCATCACTGTACCAATTACTAGTTGATTGCGAGAAAGCACGAAGAAATTTTTTTTCATGCTGGTTTTGTAGACCGCTATTAAAACCTGGTAGATATTTTAATGACCGATCTCAAGGTATTTTACCGTCTTAGACGGTGATCTGTAGGCCATTCGTTGTGTTTTACTTGAAATAGAGATTATCTGTTAAACCTCGTACGGTTTACTAAGATATTCTCCTGTAAGGAGAATTGAAGTAACATCCGGGTGTTTTAAAAGCGTAAACAAAATCCGGCGTCAATGAAGATGATACGTTGATAAACTTTTCTAAAGCGTCAAAATGAGGTAACATGACGCGGACTGAAAGTGATGCAATCCTATTCACGCTTCATTCAACTGCACTTTACGTATGTCATTCTTTGATTTTCTATCTCCCACCAAAATCATTAATTGTTTTGCCGAAGTAATTGGTTACATGAGATATTCTGCCACTATAGTAGGTATTCTGGTATTTGTTAGGTCATTTTCTTTGACAATATGCGAATAAACGTAATTTCTCAGGAGAAGTTGTGAAGTGGGCTATACTTTTCGATCTTTAAGGTGAAAACTTAGGAAACTAAACGTACTTGTACCCTTGTCTGTGCATGTAGCCTACCAGTAGCGTAGCGTCTAAGGGACACAATGATTTTGAAGTTGCAGGGACGTTTTGTAGTGTCCGCCCAGTTAGCTCAGTGGTTACGCGCCCGGCTCAAGATCACGCGGTGTTGGTTTAACTCTCGGGGTGTGCGCTTGAGCAACGCATTTCAGGACTGCTCTCCATTCAGCGGCACCTAGTGAATGGAATAATTCGCCGGCAACAACACTTCAACAATCGGAAAACTTCACTCTGCCAATCTCGGTAATCGGCCCTGCGTCAAGAGCTTCCACAAGTATGCGAGCGAAACTACCAGGAATAACCAATCAAGGTTTTGTCAATCCGAGGGATAAAATTCAAAACCAATAAGGCTGGGTTAAATTTTTTCTGAATTATATGAAATATCAAGGTTATAACTATGGTATGATCCCAGATTTATCAACACTACAGAGCCAAGTCGATATCCTATCGGCTACTGAACTGGTCTTAGAATTAGGTTGCAATGATCTATTGCAGCTGAAAAAAATCTTAACCACGTTTACATTCGCTCATGCGTTACAAACAACTGCATGCAGGCCCGGATTTAGAGGGGGGGCAGTTGCCCCGGGCCCCCCGACTTTTGAAGGGCCCCCCTAAGTGGAAAAAATGTGCTTTTGTGTTTATTTTTTTCCTTTTGGCCTTTAAAGTTTCTGCAAAATGCTGTGCAGTACTGGACTGATGCTACTGAAGACGTAGAGATGGTTTTTGCACGGCGGCCCCCCGATCTAAAAGTGCCCGGGCCCCCCATCAGCTAAATCCGGCCCTGACTGCATGTTGTGTTTGCTTAAGGGATTTGCTTTTTTGCATGGTTGAGTTTGCACGAGATGGGTCGATTATCACTGATTTTGCAAAAAGATTTTTTTTTGCATATTTTGAACTGGAAAGCGTTTCATAGCCTACATAACGTTGGTCATCTCATATTTACTTCTGAAAAGTATAAAAGGGTGCACGTCAGAGACGCCTACACCCCAAATGAAAAAAAGTAGCTGGTAGAGAGGCTTCAATTTAAATTAACGACGTGCCAAACGAATTTAAGCTGCCGTATTTAAGTTATATTTTATTGTACAACAAATTCATTTGAAGTGTAGCCTACGTATATTTTAAGAAAAAGCTTAGCCACAGCTTTTAGATCAAAGATTATAAAAAGACCTTGAAAGATGTGAGACCTTACATTCAAAGTCATATTGGGCAAAGCGCAGTCGTAGAAAAATCATAATAGTCTTCAAAGATTAAATTGATGGCCATCCAACCATAGGAGAGTAAAACATTTTTGGGGGTAAAAATTTTGCCCAAATTTTATCTTTGCAAATATGAGGTAATGTTATAGTCTAATGCAGGGATCGGGAAACTTTTTAGGTAAGAGAGCCATAACGAGTATATTTTTGGAAATGTATTCCTCTAAAAACCAGATAATGCTTTAACACTTAACGCAGATACTGAATCGAAGCTTAACATTCAGCCAAATTGCAATATCAAATACAAAAGCTTCTAAAATTGATGATGCTACATTTTACAATCCAAGAAACATGTTAATGTAGCCTAGTTCAAAATACAGCACTATACAAAGTTTTTAAACTGGTAAAATGTTGAAAACTCATGATAAAATTGTTTTGTCCAAACAACTAGACATTTTTGCCGAAACGATTTGATTAATAAGTGCATTAGTAGGCCTACTTAGTAGGATACAGAGAAAAAAGCAATAAAAAAACAAAAACTCATAAGGTTAGGCTAGCCTACCCAGCAGACTTTTAAATCCTACCCTCGAAAAAATGGAAATGTAGCTTACCTCTGCTCACTTATCGTGCTCTTCCACACTTAGGGGAAGGCAGGGCAAAACGGACATGTTTATTTTAAAGTTCTTTAATTTAATTTCTGTTTACAATATTTTGCGTTTAATGCGTTAGGTACATTGAGGCACCAAACAAGAACACATTTGCAATGTTTAAAACATGATTATTTATTCAGATCAATAATTATTTGCAATTCTTTTTTTTTGCTTTGGTGACCGTTTTGCCCCAGCCATGGGGCAAAACGGTCAGGGTGTGATGTTTTTAGTTTTTATTATGTTTTTAGTATAAAAGGCTGGTTCTTAGCAAATGAATCTCACTCTTAGGATGCTTTTCTGACTAAAATTTGTTTTTACTTGCAAAGAAGAAACGCGAATGACGGCTAATTTTTATGAACCATATTTACCAAAGAATAAAATTGTCAATAAGAAAAAAACAAGGTCACCATGATGGCATGTGCATTACATGCATTACATGTGCAAATTTTCGGGCTTTATTGATAAAATATGCAATCAAACATGAGATATCACGTGTTTTAAACCGGCATTCTAAAAACCAAGAACTTGCTGAGTGTGTCCGTTTTGCCCCAAGCAGCACATGTCCGTTTTGCCCCAATGAAGTCAGCAAAAAAAAATGGTTCTTCTGGCATTACTAATAAACTTAAAACAATATTTTTTTGCTACACACACGCAGAATTAATGCTAGTTTGACCAAATTTAAAAAAAAATCCAAACGGTATACAAATCTCCTCAGAACACCTACTCAACCTAACGTACTTCTTTTTGAAAAACCAATGCAAAACGAGCTTCGGACTATCAGTTGCTTAAAACTGGCAGCACTGTTGCTAAACATTTACACACGATTTATCGGACTTAATTCCAGCTGTTGCGCAAAACAAAACGGAACCATCAGTCCTTTCAGTATAAAAATAACGGGGTGTCCGTTTTGCCCCGTATGTCCATTTTGCCCCGCTTTCCCCTAAATTTTGCAAATGTTGAATCGAAACTTATCATTGCAATACCACATTGCAATACCACAAGCAATGGTTTCCAAAATCGATGATAATACATTTTTACTTAAATTCGCGACGTTTTTTTAGCGGGGGAGGGACCGCCCCCATCTCCTTCGGCTATGCAGTATGCACGTCTCAACCATGCTGTATAGGCTACGGTGCATGATCAGTTTTAGTTATCTGATCAGTTTTATTACTCTTTTAAAAGGCTGTTGCAGAAATAATAGACCTTTAGTTCTTAAAAAAAATTATGTCAGTACTGGTTAGGCTACAATAAACTACTCAGCCTGTTGAAGAGTTTATAAAGTAGGCCTACTAATCTAATTACGAAAGTTGCAAAAAGTTTGTGTAGTTTATATTTTAAACTAGTGTTACAATACTAGCACACGATAAACCGTCTGGGTTTGCAGACCTACAGTGGCAGTAGCCTACCCAGCAGGCACGAGGAACCACGTGAGCCTGGGCCCACCTACTTTATTTTCTGGGTGGGCCTGGCCCACCCACTTTTGAAAGCCAAATTTCTTTGAAAAGATAGCGAAAACGCCAAATCAGAGAGGGAATTCCAAAAAAAGGTCTTCACTCATTTGATACGCACTAGTTTGATTATTATCTTTGATAGCTCAGTGACGAAATCCAATCTTCAAACTTTTCTGTTGAGCGGTTGAGCCCACTATTGGGCAGCACGTGTGGGTGTGGTTGCGTTTGATTGGTGGAGCAATCTATCAATCAATATAATTATTTTCTATGGTTAAAACAATGATATCATTACATATGCACGATTGCACGTACAGTATAATGCTGCAGATTATTAGGCTACTTCCAGGTTGGTATTATAACTGTGTGTGTACTGTTGCCTTTTTATTTGTGTGTACGGTACTGTAGGCAGTGGCTCCGAGAGGGGGGGGAAGTCGGGCCAGTTTCCCCCCTAGCAAAACATTGTAAAGGAAAAACGAATAGTTTTTTGTTTTTGCACTTTTGAGGGGGGCCCATTTTTAGTACTAAAGTAAAAATGTACCAACTAAATAATCAACAAATTCTTAAATGAAGTGCGTAGTTCCAAGTATTTCTCAATCATTGTAAATGTCACTCTCGATGCTTCTCATCAAAAACAAATCATTTTCGTGTTAAGGTAGGCGATGTTGAACAGCTTCAAAACGTAAAATCTGAAGCTAAAATGATTTCTGTATCACTGAACGGTTTCGATTGTATTGATAGTTTCAACTTGAAAATTGGCGCTGTTTTAGCTAAGCGGGAACTATTTTTGCTTGACAACTGAACCTTAACTTCAAAATCTGTGTTGGCCAGGCATAGGATGTTGTATCCAACATAAGTTATCTGGGAAAGTTAAAGGTATCATTCCAAGCACGATTAAAGAAAGTAAACCCTGTATATTTTTTGTTTATGGATCATCATCAGTCATTATCTCCGCCTGCAGCAGATTGCTCATCAGCATGAGTTATTTGCTTCCAAGAGTTACCATTGTAAACAAACTGCAAAAAATTTGCAACAAATTCATAAAAATGATCACTAGGCATGAACCACAATACAATGTCGACAGTTTTTTCACAATTGATAACCTTTATACCATCGAAACTGGCAAATTCATGTTTAAACTAAAACATAATCAACGGAACACCTAAATTTAACAGACAGTGCACAGTGCAATCAAAGACCACATTTATGACTGCAGTATTTGTTCCAACATCAAATTTACATTAGATTCATTCAAAATAATTCGCAACTGTCAATCGGAGTTTGAAACTAAAATTCATGAGGCACTCCAAATAAAGCAGCACAACCCCAGGCTCAACAAACAATTATTCGCTGGAGGGGCATCTTTTTTGTTGAATTTGTATTAGCTTACGTTTATTTTATGTTATGTTGTCCGCTCACTATCTCGTCTCATGACCACACTCCCGCATAATTATGACAGATTGCTACCACCTTTTGTGTTTGTTCGTCAGTTGTTGCTTGTACGCAGGTCAGTGCAGTTTTATTGAATTTCAGTCATTTATTATTAACATTTCACGAATAATTGTTTTGTTTAGATGAATTAAGATATTTTCCTGAAGAGGGCAGAAAGTTTTGCCGAAAACGTTCGAAATTATGTATCTATTTCATTTCTGTATTAATTTTGAATTATGCAATTCAATGTTATTAAGTTGTTATCGATTGTCTGTCTATGGTTTTTAAAACATAATCAACTGCCTAAAAACTTTAACTCACTATTTCAACTTAATAGCAACTTGCATCACATATCAACTAGAAGTAGCAATCGATTTTTTCTCCCCTATTACTCAAAAAAGTTAACCCAACAATTTAGTGGAGTTAAAGTCTGGAACGATCTCCCTAAACACATTACTGAAATCGAAACCTTTTCATTATTCAGCAGCAAGCTGAAAACCCATCTGCAAACAAAAACTCAAACCGATTAGCATACGTCCATACTCCATTGTGTAATAGATACCACTTCTGTACATTTAATCTTTCAAGTACTACTGTTTGACACCTAGTATCTGCTTAGCTTATTACAACTGTCAATGTCATACATCTGCCATCACCACCTTAAACTGTTCAGTTTCAATAGGCTGCTATTAGATGCTAATATGTTACCAATGCAATACGCCTTTAATTAGCCGAACTACGTATAATATACTTGTTCACAGAACCTTATAACTCTCTGTTACTTTGTTGTGTAGATTTATTTGGCAAGAGTACTTCAACAATGAAGCTGTAGGCCTATCACTCTCCAGAAGTTTGGTTGGAAATTCATTTCAAGAAACTCCATCCCGCTCCGATACCGAAGTCACCCGCATGCCATCTAGACCATTTTCATAATTATCATCTTCACTACATTTTTCATCATTCATGATCATCAGTGTAATATCATGCTCAAATAATAAGTTAATTAATCTAAATTCCTGTACCCATCAGTTATCAATTTCTATTCAATATCACACCACTGTCGTTGCTGCGAACACTCCATTTTACTTAAAACGATGCACTGTACATAGTATTTTGTATACAGGGCCTACGAGAGGGGGGTACGGAGGGTACGGCGTACCCTTGAGGGCCCAAGCCTGTGGTTGTTGGGGGGCCCGAAATTGTGATTTTATAGTTTATGCGAAAAAATGTTTGGTTAAAACCATCCTAAACAACTAAATTCAAGCATAAATGTTGTTATTCGTTAGTCCTTGGGGGGCCCGTAATGTAGCAAAAGGGCCCGGAAAGAAATTAGGTGTCTAAAGTGGTGACTTAATGCCTTACGTGCAAACATGTTCTGTTAAAAGCACCCTAAATTAAATCACAAAAGTTGGTTATTCTCCTGTCCTGGGGGGAGGGGTATAGTGTAGCAAAAGCAGGGTTGAGAAAAACCCGCAATTTTTTTTTATAAATCCCAAACCGCTAGTTTTTTTTTAATGCCCGGGTGTTTTTGGGCTTTTTTGTGTTTTTCAAAAACTATTTGAAAAAGGGGGCAAGCTTGGTTTTGACTCTTTATCCTCGGACTGACAAAGCCTGATAGGCTATTCCTGGTTGTTTCGCATACTTGTAGAGGCTCTTGAAGCAAGGCCGGTTACGAAGATTGGCAGAGTGAAATTTCCGATTGTTGAAGTCTTGTTACCTGGGAATTATTACATCTATTAGGTCCCACTGAATGGAGAGGAGTCCTTGGAATGCGTTGCTCAAGCGCACACCCCGAAAGTCGAACCAGCACCGCTTGATCTTGAAGCTTCTTCGTTCACGAAGTCACGCGCTAACCAAGTGAGCTATCGGGGCGACTTAAACCTTACATTATGTCATTATTCAGATGCATGGGATAGAATTTAATCTAGGGTAGGCCAATGCCATTCTCTGTTGTTACAAACTTGTATTTTATGATGCTCAGTCTTATCTTATCTGGCAGCAGGGCAGGGTAGGCCGGTACCCAGTCATTTGGTCGACAGGACGTTAGGTCGACAGAACGATTCATTTTAGGGTTAGTTAACTAACTTTAACCCTAACCTAACTCTAACCCAAATGTCCTGTCGACCAAATGTCTTGTCAACCAAATGTCCTGTCGACCAAACGACCGGCTACGGGGTAGGCCTGTATCATATGAGGAAAATGACAAATTTATCCTCTTTCATATTCAGTATTATTGTGCATAGCCTATTAAAATTAAAGAATAGTTTTATTGCAGCTTGATACTATTATTGCGCACAAATGTCTAATTCTGCAGTAAAATGTTGTATGGTGTGCAATACGCCTAAGCAAACATCACACGTTTTGCCCAAGACAAAGGGGGCCCGGAGTGAGAGGGGGGCCCGGAATGACTCTCCGTACCCCTAGTGAAAATTTCTCTCAGAGGCCCTGTTTGTATATGTAATATGTTTAATATGTAAATAATATGTAATATGTTAAATATGTAATAATATGCCGTGTGTTCATTGTTTTTTCTTGAATGCTCGTGTTGTTGATTTTTCTTTTTTATATTGGTTGTAAGGTTCAGTCGTCCTCGCATGGTTTCATCAACTGGCACACCTCCAGTTGCTTTAGGTATGTGGAGCCAACTGGTTCTTCCAACTAATTCATCTACTTTAAACTGTTAGGTTTGGTGGCCGTGCTTAATTTACTTTCGTGTACGTAACCTTCAAATTTGCATCGCATGCACGTTTTAAACTTTTGTAGTTTTGCCACCTTTTCCTTTTGCTGGTTTTGTTCCCGTTCACTATTTGTAACTTTATCATTGCTGTTGTTTTCCGACAAAGAAAAATAAATTTAATTGAATTGAGTGGCGATTTTAAGCCAGCTCGCCCAGTGTCGCCAAGTTGAGTCCGGTCCATGATTGGATGTTGTCTTGCCATCGTTTTGGTTGTCTGCCACGTTTTCTTTTTCCTTATACTTTTCCTTCTGTGCAAACTTTGCTGATTCCGAATTGTGATCTTTTAGTGTGGCCGAACAGTTTTAAAACTTTTGATTTTATTAGCTATTGCTGCAATTGGATGTAATTTTGTCATAGTTAAAAGATCTTCTGTTTTCGTGTGGTCAAGTAGCCTTTTGTTGGTCATGCTTCTCATGATGTGATTTTGGAAGGTAGTGAGTTTTTTTCTTTATTTGAGTTTTTTGTTTATGGATGTTGTTGCTTAGATCTAGTTGGAATTCATAATGTTGCCTACAGACAGCGTTGTTCAAATGTCTTATCATTTTTGGTGTAATTGATTATCTGTAAGCTTGTGGCATCTTTAAAGTTATAGCCCAGTCAGAGGAAAAATTTTGAAAAATCTAAAGAAACCTGTCCTATCATCTTGCAAAGAAAATTGACTTCGAGAGGGTAATCAAGGCGTGGTGCAGTCAAACCCAATGCTTTACATCACCCTTCTGCAATTGAAGCTCTAATGACGTTTCTTAAATGCATCAAGTTGGAACCAACAAGAGCTTGATCGGAAGCTGAGTCAATGCTAAAGTAGCCTACAACTAGCAGTTTTAAATTTGTGACTGCTTTGTATTATGTGGATTACGGTCCAAAACAAGATTCACTGATGAATTTAATGAAATTAAAGGAAGAGAAAGCTGAGAAGAGTAGGCTACTACTCGCAAGCTAAAGTTGCAGTGGCAATTATAAATTTAAAAGAAAATGACTTTGTTTTCCTGAGGATAGAACGCTTTTATAACTCCACTTAACTAGCTGAATCATTCGAAGGAAATGTATTCTACCGTACATTGCAAAGGATTCGATAGTTGTTGGAATTGACAAATGTATGAACAAACTTAAACATATCGACGATGAGTTTGAAGTTCCATGAAAATTTCATCGTATGTCTGTTGTGCAGGTGCGGGCATGTGGGACAAATTTAAACCATTTGTAGGCTACAACAATGACATTTTTCAAGACATTTTGGATGAGTTGGTACTTTTGACAGAAAGTCACACAGCAAACTTCAGCTGAAAACCATATTATCTTTTTCATTGTAAATTGAAAACAATGGTATGAAATTCAATAAGATTCAAACTATTAGGTTATTTGCACCAAAAAATGTCTCTTGTAAGATTTTCGCTTGTGAGAAACTTTTGGGCAGTTTCTCAACAGGTTCCAGCGATAGTCTGCCATCATGTGCTCATTCCATCTGCCCTGATATCTTTCTTCCATTGTCTTGATTTCATGGTAGAACCTTTCCCCCTGCTTCTCACTGTAATCACCAAAATTGTCAGGAAATCTGTCAAGGTGGCTGAATAGGAAGTGAACTTTAATGTTCATCTTAGCTCCAAGTTTTCCGAATGCAGATAACATCTTCCGAACTAATTGTCTGTAATTACGTGCTTTGTGATTCCCTAAGAAGTATTATCCTGTACTACATCCTTGAAGGAGTTCCATGCAGTGAGTTCATTGCTGTTCATGTGACTGGTGAAATCCGAATCTTTCATCAACGTTCGAATCTGAGGTCCATCAAAGACACCAGCTTTAAGCTTTTCATCGGAGAGTCCTGGAAAATGACTGCAAATGTACAGTACTTGAAGCAATTGCCCTCCTTGTTTAATGCTTTGACGAACTGCTTCATTAACCATAATTTGATGTGCAGAGGAGGAAATACAAATCTATCTCTGGGAACTAAAAGTTCATTTATTACATTGGCTGTCCCAACTTGAAGACTGGTGCGTTCTGGCCAGTTTTTTCTTGCGCCACTGCTGGGTTCCACTTGCGCCAGGAGCTGGGTTCTCGCTCTGCTGTCCCACAGACACAGGAAGCAAGGATAGCCTACTTGGTATATCCACTTTGTTGACCAATACTATTTTTACGTCAACACAGATGAGCCACTTATAGGTATTGTAGTCAAGCTTTTCAAGGACAAGTTTGATGGCATCATGCTCCTCTTTCATCTTGGTAAAATGTCCAATTGGTAGCCTACAGGAGCAAATTTGTTTCCGTTGTGCAATAGTACAATTTTGGGCTTGCTTTAGAGCTATCTATAAAGAGATGCCAATCCTCACAGCGATACGGTGATATCCCCATAAGACCCCAATACCCATAACACCCCCATACCTCCATACACAATAAATAATGAAAAAGGGAGTGCGGAATGTAGGACTTTATAGTAATTTTTAAATTAGCTTTTGTTACTAATTATTATTATGTTATATCAAACAAAATTGATAAGATTTACGTCCTTCTTGGTGAGATATTTAGGGGGTAAATACAGGTAAATACACTAATTTGGGATAATCTAGGGGTATAGGTATCTTCTAAACTAGAATCAATCTGGCAAAACCAATGTCATATTCGTAATCAGCGACCTTGAAAACCCCAGAAAACACTCTTAGATGTTCTGCCAAAAAAAATTTTTCTCATTTTGTTGACCAGTGTTATATATTGATGATTTTTACATTGAACGAAGTTCTTTTCATGCTGAGGAAAGTATGCTAATTTCAGCTTAACACGAACATGCAATGCAATATTTGCTAAAAAATATTATGGGGCCCAATTTTCGTGTTGTTTCCCGACCAGTGCTGATTTCTCTCGGAGGCCCTGACTGTAGGCTACATGTCCATATTTTGTACAGCGCTATAAAGCAATTTAGCAATTTTGTAATTTTTTTGGCCATAACGGGTCCAAAAATGGAAAATTTTCTCTTGTTGGCACGAAAGGCAATCATGAAATCTGACTGCTGCGCCTTTAGGTCCAGCTACTTTTAAAATGGTTCCTCCATGTCTGCTACCTAGGTAGGCCTATATCGAATCAAACATATACTGTAGGCCTACATAAAAAAAGCTTTTGAATTCAATGTCCAGAGATTTCACACTTAATTGGCTATAATTGTATAAAACAGTTTCAGAAGCCGTGATCTGACCGGGGGCTTTAATGTAATACGCTGCTGGCAAAATAAAAAAGTTTTGTGTTCAAACAATTCGTTTTGTTTTCTTCTAGTTATTTTTTGTCGTTTTATGGCTAAACTTTTGCTGCATATAACAAGACTGTGGACTTGTTTACAAACCAATTAAGTTTCTGATTGCATTTGAGGAAAAACATCGCAGAGCCCAGTTTCTCAACCATAAAATTCAAGCAATAGACTTCTTGCTATTTTTTAAAGCCCGCGAATAAATCGTAGCAATGGCAAAACCGGTAAGATTGCATGTATTGTTGCAGCCTTTTGAATTTGTTTAGTGTTAAATAGCCTACTTGCACCAAATGTTCATCAAATTACAGTCGTTGTCTGGTTCAGATAAGGCAACTGATGAAATGCTAAATTAACAGAGCAAAGCATTTTATTGTGAGGTTATTTTACCTGAAATGTTTTGGAATCTGTTATTCTTTAGTACCGGTAGTCTGGATTTTGATTTGAAATATCCTAAATGCCACCTCTAACGGATGTTAAAGCAAGCTCCTTAAAATCTGTTTGATTCAAAAATGATTCCCTTCAAGTTACAACCATCGTTGTTTGTCATTATTTTTCAGCAAAATTCAAATTTTGCGATGTTCTCTTTGATTATGACATCCATCATGATTGGAGCGAATTCAGGTTACCAATTTGTTATTTTTAATCCGTTGACGCCGATCCTTCAAAGAATTTACAATGAAAGTTACCAGGTAAGCTATTGAAGAATAGGCCTGTGGATAGCCTAGTGGTGGCAGTATCACAACTTCGTGCTTAGGCTATCGACTTCAAATTGAGAAGAGGTTTGCTGTTGTTAAACAAATGGTTTGTATCCCAGACCAGATGGATTTTACACTTTTTACAAAATGAATAATTCTTACTCCAATTTGTAGGCTTGTTTTTTTACTTCCCTTTAGTTTAGGATTTTGACATAATGTCCAACTAAGATCACCAACCAGCTAAGCTTCTTATAATTATTCAAGATAAATAATAATTTATTACAAAACTTTTCATACAGTTGACTTCCTTTGATGATCCTTTCATAGTAGGCCATTGCCTACTGTAGCTCTTGATATCACACCAGTAATGTTGTTATTGCCTAGTTTGATGTTAATTTAACCCGCATTTACCAACTTTATATTGGTGTTTTTCATCGTTTAAACGTTTTAGAAAACATTTTCCACTTTACTCATATCCGTGACTTTACCATACCGTTTTCATAGAGTCGCTATGCCACACCCTTACCTGATTCGACATGGGTTGGTCTCCTTTCCATTTCTATATCGGGTGTTGCGATTGGCGGAATGATTGGAGCCATGTTTTCTCCACCGGTATTGCTGCTGATTAGTCGAAAAAGGCTAATGCAGATACTCCACGCAATGAATATTTTTGTCATAATTGTGATAGCCGTTATTGGAAAAGTTACGTCATCTTATGAAGTTATTATTTTTGGTCGAATTGTCGCAGGAGTTCCTATTGGAGCGCTGTACGGTAAGGTTTACACACAATTTTTTGATTCTTTTTATTGTCATCGACCAAATACATCCGGTAGCCTAATGCAAAAAACTTTAAATTACAGTAGTTTAAATCAGAGTACCGTAGTTTAAATCAGAGTAGTTGAGATGGGTTAAAAAAATGGAATTCAAGCACTGAAAGTTCTATCAGTGCTGTGGTAGCAAAAATTTGATACGAAAAGTGATTTGTGGATAAAAATAGGTCAAGATCTCGGTTAGGGTTAGCTCTTGCCATAAGAAGCAAATCCGCTTACTGGAAATGCTCAAATACATTTTACGGAAGCATCATTTTTTAAATTAAGAATGTTTAAGCTATGAAGTCTAGTGGTCAGCAGTTTTTTTTATTGTTTTATTCGTTAAGTAAGCTACTAGCCTACAATAGCATTTCATAGTGTTTTTTTTTTAACTTGTACAGTAATGCAGGTGATGACCAATTTATACGAACTAGGGCATTTAAGTTTTACGTCTAGCATTAATGATTCAATCTGATCTGAAAATGCTTCTGTTGCTGTGTTGCGTGATAAGTTGGAGTCATACAAGGAGTGCCTAGTCTATAATAATAGTTTGAAGCTCAATGCCAAACAACTGCCTTTTTCTTTGCAGTTTTGGCACCTATCATGGTTGCCGAAATGTCTGCAAGAGGAAAGTATGGTTTTTGGTTGAGCACCATCGGATGTTCGTTTGGAGGTGGTGTATTTTTGGGGGTCGTTTTCAGTCACCCGAAGGCAAGTTTGCATGACAACATTCAATTCAATTCAATTCAATTTATTTTTCTTTGTCAGAATGCAAAAGAAATGATATTGTGAAAAAGAAATACAGTAACAAAACTAACAAAAGGAAAAGGTGGCAAAACCATAAATTACAACCTTGATTAAAATGGTTGATTACAATAGGCCTATGTCGTGCTATAAGAATTAAGAAGTCAGGTCATGGCTGCCTAATTTGCCACATCATGTCTATCTAGAGAAGACAAGAATTCAGTCATATTTGTCATGTTTCGCACTCCCAGTCTTTATAGTAGCCTTAGTAGGCTATATTTTGCAAACTATTTCCCAATGGTTCAACTAAAATTTGTCTGAACATCATATTTTCTTGTTTACTGCTTTTTTTTAAGTGATACAACGGAATACTATATAGGCCTATGCAGGCAGTGAAAAATGGGAAATATTTGACTTTCAGAAAATTTCTGTTATGTTGTTCACAACAATCGTCTACAAAAATTATAGGCCTATTGTTAGAATTAGGCTTCAAATATAGCCTATCTTCCGAGAGCAAGGATAAAGACTCCACAATCAATCAAAACTATTGTTTAGATTTTCGGAAGTTATGAGCTCTGGCCTTTCGCGATAGCACTAAGCGGAATACCATCGATCGCATATTTGATATGTAGTTACTGGCTCCCGAATACAATTTTCTACCTGATGAGGAAGGAAACCAAAGAGAAAACAATGAAAGTATTGTCAAAGATGCGACTTGGAAACAAGGTCCTTACCTTAGATTGTAACAGTAGCATTGACAGGGGAGGTCCAGGAGTACCAAAAGGTAGCCTTAAGTCAGGGGTGGGGAACCTGCGGCCCGCGGGCGGAATGTGACCGCGTGACTGTTTCATGTGGCCGCGTCAAAATTTCTTTACCCAAAATATATTGAAACAACAGCTCAAAAAAGAGTAAGCTCAGCATTCTCGGTATATTGCGAATGGCCGTCGATGAAGAAATGAAACGAAACGAAGTCGATCAGTTTATAAATAATCAAGGAAACCATGTCGTTGAACTCACTGATAGCCAATGGTTGTGTGACCTAGCGTTTATGGTTGACATTAGCAAGCACCTCTCCGAGCTCAACGTCAAGTTGCAGCGACCGAATCAGCTTTTGAACTCCTTGTTTGCAAAAGTGAAATCATTTGAAGCTAAACTACATCTGTGGAAAGTACAACTTGAAAACAATAAGATGTTCCTAATAATGATGTTCCTAATAACTTCCAAGATGAAATAGTAGATCTCCAGAATGACGGTACGTTGAAAGCGATGTACCAAAACATCCCACTGCTCAACTTTTATCAACGCTACATAAATGCTGATGATTTTCCAGTCATGCGGAAACATGCTTTGAAATATGTGGCTCTGTTTGGAAGCACCTACCGTTGAGAACAGTTTTTTTTTCAAATTGAATCTAACAAAAAGTCGGCTTCGCTCCAGACTGACTGATTAAAGCGTGAAGATGCAGTTAAGAGTTGCAACATCTTCCGCGTCAGCAGACATCACACCACTCACCAAAAATAAATACTTGCAGCCATCCCACCAGCTGTGAAAGTGAAATAAATCATTATCTACTTCGCTGCATTTTTTATCTGTAGGCTAAATAAAATTTCGAAATTTTTAGTGGCCCGCTTGTGTTATTTTTCATTTTATGTGGCCCGCAATACTAAAAAGGTTCCCCACCCCTGCCTTAAGTGATAAAAAGTTAAAAGCAAGTATTTAAAAGCAAATTAAATAAAAGTTATTATTGTAACAATTTGCACAAAAAATTAAGGCTACAAGAAAGCAGTTTCGATGATAAGAATTTCAGTATGTAAAATAAGACGTAGCCTACGGTAACAAAATTGACTAAGCTGCATTTTATAGGAGGACTTGGAAATTGAATACAAATCGATGCAAGCGGAATTACAAGGGTCAAAAATTCTTCCACTGATTAGAATTGTGAAAACAAAGCAATACAGGTAGATTACATCTGAAAAGTGGGATGAAAAATTCTCTTTGAAATAATTATAGATAGACAACCTGACAAATAACCGAAAACACAAATAAAAAAAATAAGCTACTCCAAATGGGTAAGCCTATATAGTAGGCTACTAAACAATACTCAGGAAACCTACTCAATTTTGTCGTATCCAGGCTAACGCCGAGTAGTTGAAGATTTAGACTAGCCTAAGTGGACGGCAAGAAACACGAATGACACGAAACTATCTGGCGGAGCATAGATCACTTGCTAACAGATCTAATACTCAGCAGTGTGTAGGCTACTGCAGAATCACATTAACGGCTTATAGGCTAACGCAACAATACCTGTGTAATTTTACTGCTGGGAGTACAATGGCTAAATTAAAAGTGTTGCCAAGTTCTTTTAGCCAATGTTGTTCCCATGGAGAACATCAGACCACTTCAGTCACACTCGCTCTTCTACACAACCAGAACCTCAGGCTGCGCCACAACTAAAATCTAATGGACTTGCAGTAACCTAAAGTTGTGGTGCCAATTAAAACGATTTGTTGTTATATTTCAGAAACCATTTCATTGCAGTCTTGTGTTTAAATGCAAACTTAATGCTTTGTGGCATAAACAACTTTGGTCTTTATTCTGACCGAATATTTCTAAGAGCTGGAATTTCTGTGGAATACGTCACATTGGCTACTATTGGAGTATTTGGATTGCAATTGTTTGCATCCTTGTTTGGAGTAAGTTACATTGACAGTGCGATTCGTGAAACTATCCAAGGAGTCAATGGGACACACTAAATGTTTGTGCTTAAATTTTATTTTTTGATTGAGAAAATTGATTTTATTTTAATATAAAATGCATGTAGTAATTATACCTTATCTGCAATTAATGACATTCATAAAATCATTCTAGTTTAGCCATTAATTGCAGATAATGTATAATTTTTCCCAAGTCCAGTTTACTCAATTATATGAGGTGGCTCGCACTGAAAAGCAGTAGATTATAATATTGGCCGCCCACAAATGTAGCCAAAGTCTATGGCCTACAATGGAGTCTATCGGGTTTTTCAAAAATATGAGAGATCTAGTGGGTTCTATCGCTTTCCGTTTTTCAAGGCGTTATGTCAACGTCACGCAACTCTAGTCAAAGCAAACGATGCGCAAAACTTGCATGACGATCGCGACCTATTGACAGTGTCAGTGACAGATCTGTGTCCACAAGTACTCAGTGCATTATAATCGTTTAGGCTGAAAATCAGCATCTTTAAGAAATCGTTTTCAGAATTAGTGGGGAAAATCTCAAACTTTTGGAATTAGCTTATTTCAATAAAAAATCGACGCCTATGCCTGTAGCTACCCCAGACAACCACTTTATCTGGCCCAAATTTTTACCATAGGCCTACCGGGTACAGATCTTACTAGATCTTTGCCAGATCTGGACCAGATAAAGTGGTTGTCTGGGTGCGTTATGCCAAATTCTATGCAAAAGGTAGGCTAAAGATGATGAATCACTGTGCTAAATTATTATAACGTCAAGTTTCACTTCTCATCAATTTTTGCAACCCGTTTCTCACATGCCCATTTCTATCATTCAATTTCATCCGATTGCACGTTTGCCAATCAACTTTTATCCAATCAACTTATTTTAAATTACAGACAAAATTGGTCGATTCCTTTGGAGCTCGGCGAGTGCTGTTTGTAGCAAGTTGCTTTCAGATATTTGGATTATGTTTATTTCTCGTCTGTCAAATTACCCTCCACTTAGCTCCAACCGTCCTTCCGTATCTATTCATCGTTGCCATGCTGATATTTTTTGTACCGTAAGATAAAATCCCAGCCAGCAATGACAATTGGGGCCCATCTGGGCACCAAATCAGCAATATGTTAGGCTCCAACTAGGCTGCCCGTGTGGGTTCTAGTTACATTTGTCCACGGGCCACAGTCATCACCTAAGTCGGCAGCCCAATTTGAAATTGTTTGAAAAAAACGCTTCCTAGAGTGTCGAACTGATATCTTTTATAAGCTGGATCACCGACGGATGCGATGCACCACTGAACCGCAGATCACGGACTTCCCGTATAGAAGTATGAAAGCTTTTCTTTGTGGTTGAAGAGAAGGTGAAAGAAAAAATGCGTTCAAATACCTACATTGCCATTATAAAAAACGGTGCATTAAATTACTAATCTTCTAAACCAGGGGTCACCAAACTACGGCCCGCGGGCCGGAACCGGCCAGCGAACTGATTTCATCCGGCCGCCACGTGCTGCAGAAATAACAGCTGCGCTACAACTGTTAAGGAAAAAAGTTAGCAAACTTTTTGTAAAGGACTGACGTTGCTGTTGAGCTACACGCAACCTGCTAAAGATTCTGTTTTTATCATTAGGCCACCACAAATGGGGACAGTCTAGGCCAAATTTAGAAAGATGTAATGTTTTTCAAGAGCACGATGCCCTGTAGTGTATCACAGCAGGAGATATCTTTTCCAGCAATGTTTCGATTTTTATCACAACTTTGCTATTCCACCGCTGACTTTGTTATTTATTGTGCTCAATGCAAGTCAATGAAAATTCTAAATAGTTGTATATCTTTTTGCAATTTGCATCCGGCCCGCAGCTGTTAATCTTGCAGCAATCCGGCCCTCAGAGAAAAAAGTTTGGTGACCCCTGTAATCTAAACTAATGTGGAAAATTCAACTCAGCCTAAATTTTGTAAAATGTTGTTGTGCAAATGAGCTACTCAGACTGAATTCACATGAAATCTCACACTAACCCTTGCAACTACTTTTGGCAGAATAAAAACTACACTAACAAAGTTGTTTTTATACAAATAATAAAAATATTTTTGTTTTATAAAAACATTTTTTTAATATTGAGCAACCCACCTATACCAACCATGTTCAGATGATTTTACAAGTGGGATGCCTAGATTTAACCCATGTTAATGTTCATATTTTCTGCTTTCTTTTTAAAACTGAAAAAAATAATAAGCAGTTGAAATTAAAAGGTGGGCTCGTTTTGGGACAATTAATTAATCAAACATGAAAAATTGAGTTTGTGTTAACACATTTGTGGCCCAAGAATAATGGTATGCCCACAAGCCCAGGTGCCTACTTAAATTTCCACTGGGCCCCAGTTGGGCTTGCTGGCAGGGATCATGTAGCATGCATGAGTAGCTATAAATGTAGTAGCCTAACATAGTCAAAAAAATTTTTTCAAATCTTTCAATGGGGCTGAAGTTATTATAGGCTAGCTAGCCTAATACCTAAAAAACCTGAACAGTTTGTTTCATCTTTAGGCAAATAAGATCTTCAAATTATTCTTATTCAAATGTCATCTGCTTTACTCAAACTTCTATTTGAATAAAAACTTTCTGAAGATATCAATAGGGAAACAAACTAATAACTATATGTTTTCTCAGGTCTCATAGCATAGGCATAGGCCTATGTTATTTTGTATGACATTATTTATTAAAAGTCTAAGCAGTTTTGCTTTAGCCAATCCATGAAGACGTTGTTACATTTGATGAGCTGTGTGGCATCCTCCTTGAAACTGGGTTATTGGAAGTTTCAATATAAAATGGAGTATAGGCCTAGGCAGCCAGGCAGGGTCATGTTAACCGCTCCCCGTGCCTCCCGGCCTAGGAGGGGGCACGGCTGTTTAGGGGTTCGTTCACGTATGGTACAATAGTAACAAACTAACAATACTATTTCAATAACGCGCATTTGAAAAAGACATTCAATATGTAATTTTTCAGTGGATTTACAGAGTGGAAGCAAGTTTTGCTTTGCATATCTGTGCGTTGCATTGCATATCTAGGCCTACGCATGCTCAGCACAGATATCTGAATGTTGTATTGGCATAATCGTTAGCTCTGAAGGCCAAAACTATCTCAATGAGACTTCAAAGTCCTTTGATACTTTTTACTTGTTTCTGATAAATTGCCAACATCAGCAGGATTGAAACACTGAGAAGAGAACCAGCATGCCGCTTCAGCTTCAGCTGTTCCCATATCAGGAAGGTAGCCACGGAGTTGGGGAGGGCTTGGGGGAGCAATCTCTCACACAATTTTTTTGCCCTCCCAAAAAAACGTTTTTAAAATTATTAAAACATTTTAATGACATTATATTACATGTTGAATGGCGTTTCATAAATTTATGGCTGCATTCAGAAGCTATATTTTTAAACACACTCTGTATTTTAAGCATTAAAATATATTTGCCCCCAAAAGTTGTTTTTGCCCCACCCTAAAAAAATTGTCTAGCTATGTCACTGTCGCATATGCTGGTATCAGATTGAAAGCAAGCAAAGTAAAAATCGCTCAGGATTTTCAAATTGTATTACTGAGAGCAAAAAGTGAGTGAAAATTCACTTTTGGAAAGCTTTATCAGCCTTTAAAAGCTTGTAGTAGGCCTATTTTATTAGACTAAATGATCAAGAAAGGTCATGTCAGACTTGTGTCAGTAGAGTAGTTCCTAATTTTGGACATTAGGCAAACTATAGGACAAAATTGTGTTTACCTGTCTTTTCTTCGGTTAAAAGTCGACTTAGTAAAAGTCGCGAGTAAAATCAACAAATTGAAAAAATAAAACCCTTGAAAATTGACGTCTAAATTAATAAAAATGGAGGTTTAGAAGACGATTGCATTTGACAATCTGTGCTTTAATAAACACGGCACATTGCACATAGGCAACAGATTTCCATCGTAACATGTTAATTAAGGTGTACCATTTTGCAAAAAGTTTCAGAATTTTCCCGCCAAAACTGTGGTTCTGGCGCCATTTTTTCAAAATCGCGGCCAGATAAGATATTATGAAAATCTACAGCCTTAAACTAGCGTAATGTGATCATATAATATGTCGATTACGGGGTTTTTGGGGTCGCAGAACACGAATTTGGAGTCAAAAGTGCTCTACAGCAACAATTTTGTAAAGTAAATTTTGGCATGTAGCCTAAATGTGACCACACTGTTTTGGACTGCAGATTTACATAAAAAGAGCATCTTAATTGTCATTTTAACCTTGAAATACATGTAGGCCTATGCATAAACTTTTCTAGTAGGTGTGATTATATCAATCAGCATGAGGGAAAAATTAGCATGTACTTTCTCGTGTACTTTCACATCCGATAAAAACCTACTAACTAGTCTACAGTAGCCTGTAGCCTAGGCTACTTAGTTACTAACCTAATAATCATTCGCTATCTTGCAGCAGATTGCGCATCAACCTGGGTTACTTGACAGGGTTCCATGTGATTTTATGAGCCGTATTGCTTCCATGCTGGCTCAAGATTGGAAGAGGGTGATATGTCACCAGATTATTACCCGATTTATCCTCACTGCGTTATGCAAGAAAGAACACAATCAGTACCCTTTTTAAAGTCTTTGGTATGACCCGACCTGGAATCGAATTCAGGGCTGCCAGCACCAAAGCCGAAGGCGATAACCACTGAGCCACGGGTGCTGGTTGCAGTTACTAACCTACCTACTTATTAACTAATGGACGACAGCAGAGTAGCCTATCCCACGGCAGACCAAAAGATTTGAAAAACCGAAGTGAACTCTCACAACTGGGTAAATGCTTTATTTCTACAAGACGAAGATCATCATTAGCTACATTAACTCGAAGAGTAGCCTATAGCCTATAGTTATAGTGATCGTACGCAAGTTACAAGATTCAGATCAGTTATGCCACTGAATGAGACGGCCAGTGAAGCATACTCGTCATTGGCACAAAGACCAAAAAGAAAGTACTTTCTCATTGGAAATACAAGCAAAGACTAGGTGTTTCTAAGCTTCCTAAAAGCTCTGACGTTCTTGCTAGGCTGTTGTTCCTCAGAGACGAAAGTTACAGAACGATCAACCAATCCATCGTGATAGCAAGGGAGGAAATTCGCCAGGTATAGAAACATCATTTTGGCGTAGGTTTAGTATTTGGTAAGAAAAACAAGAAACAATCTGAATAGCGAAGGAATCATGTAAGGTTATTGTTAAAAATGCGGATATAGACCGGCATCTGAGGAATTTGTATGAAACTCGGTATCAACCAGAACTTGATTCCAGGCGTGAAAGGAATAATAGTGATTCATTTAAAAAAACGTTTGCATTATATGGAAGAAAATCTCAAAGGTCATCTGGATATGTAAGACTACTTGGTCAATTCGGCCAATTCTCATGCATTCTGGTTTCATTGACTGGGAGACAGATCTGGAACATCTGAAAAATCAGCTCCAGCGAGATCAAGTAGGATTAGCATTGAGCAGAGATGCTCTGCAGAAGAGACGGGACTTAGCTAGAGAAAAAGTAGTACCTACAGTACAGTAGTAGCCTACAGCTGCTGGTGAAAGGAAACAGAAAGAGGATGTTGCTAACAATCTTAAAACTGTGAAGTTGGACTTAAGTACAGATGAAGAAACAGGAAGTGACAGTGACAACTGGAAAACTCCTGAAAGGAAGACAAAGAAAATGAATATTATGTCGCCTACACCATTAACATCTGATCAACTTGGATTGAGCTACGAGCAAAAAACAATTTTCGCTGTGGCTCAAGCGTCCGGCATACAAGTCGAAAATACTAATAGGCCTATCTCAGTCACAACAGCTCATCGACATGGCTAATAAGACTAGGTCCTCTCACTGCTAAAATATCAGAGATGAGTTCCAGACCCCTGATTTGGCAATAATTTACTTGGACTGTAAGATCCTGAAAATGAGAGGAACTGTTTCATGAAAACAGTGCTGTGTATAATGTGTCTGGCGTTAGTTTTCATGATGAAGGTAATGCAGAAATGAAGCAGCTGCTGAGGGTGCCTGAGCTACCAGACGGCACGGATCATCTCAGGAACAGGCCGTCATAAAATTGGTGGAAGAATGGAGAGTGAAAGGTGCCATTGGTGGTAGGTGTTTGATACGACTGCAGCCAATTCAGGGAAGTGGCAAGGTGCTTCTACATTGCTGGAGGCAACAATTGGGAAAGCAACTTGAAACTTACTGATCAAGAGTGGCAACAACTGCAAGTAGGCTATCAGAATGGAAAATTTCAGTGATTAGGCTATGAGAAACTAAACAAGTTTGTTTTGAACGTAAGGTGGTCAACGGTATTGCGGAACGCGGGATTAAGCTAATCAGTGATTTTATTGACAGGTGTTCTGACGAGAGCCACTGGCAAGCTCTCTTGCTTGTCGTGCAAAGGCACAGAGAACAGTTCTCAGATTACAAAAAAGCTACCTTACCCAAAATCAATTGTTGAAGAAATGCATCAAGAATTCATTGAATTGAGTGTTTGCATAACTCTGGTATTGTGTTGATGAAATACTGGGAAGTGAAATCAATCAGGACTGAAGCATAAGGAATAGCATGCAGAAGAAACAGGGATGGATTATGTTTGAGAGTGATTAACTCAATTTGTTTATAAATGAATCGTGTTGTTATTTCAAAAGTTTGACAATATTTCAGGAATATTCATTCTGGGATGAGGTATTCTTGGTCAGGTTGTGTCCATGTCTATAAAATTTCACCATAAATTTCACGTGGTAAAATTTCACTTTCCAAAATTGTTGTAGAGCATTTTTGACTCCAAATTTGTGTCCTGTGACCCCAAAAACCCCGTAATCGACATATTATATCAACACATTACGCCAGTTTAAGGCTGTAGATTTTCATGATATCTTATATAGCCGCCATTTTTTAAAAATGGCGGCGGAACCACAGTTATGGCGGAAAATTCTGAAACTCCACCAAAATACTTTTTAACAGAAGTGGAAACCCGTAATACATAGCCGCACTAATTTCTAAAAACTTTTTGCAAAATGGTACACCCTAATGTTAATGGTAATCAATCAGACTATGCAAAGTTATTATTTTTCAGTTTTGCTTCTGGGACCAATTTGGCAGTACCTACTCTAGCAGGCTCAATTACCATTGAACCAACTCGACCAACTTGCTTGGGACTGGGATCAATTTTGTTGTGGTTTTGTTCTTGGTTTGTTGGATTTGTTCCTCCTTATATGGAGGTAGGTTCAACACTTTAGGAGTTTGGTTTGGTTGGTTTTTAATCTTTATCCTCGGACTCACAAAGCCTTCATGGATTATTTCTGGTAGTTTCGCATACTAGTAGAGGCTCTTGACGCAGGGCAGGTTACTGAGATTGACAGAGTGAAGTTACCGATTGTTGAAGTCTTGTTGCAGGAAATTTTTTCCATTCACTAGGTGCCGCTGAGTGGAGAGCAGTCCTTAGAGCTCAAGCACACACCCCGAGAGTCGAACCAGCACTGCTTGATCTTGAAGCTTCTTGGTTCACGAAGTCACGCGCTAACCAACTGAGCTATCGGGGCGGAATTGGCGGTTTGCAATACTTTTTGCAAACTATATGATAAATAAATTATCTTTTATTGTAAATTTTAGGCAAAATATTTATCCAATATCTTAATTTACAAAATATGTTTAGGTTGGGCCTATTTCTTACTCTCTGTGTCTTTGGCTCGTTTTCAACATCGGGTTTTTGATCTATTTTGTTGTCAAACTTCCAGAAACAAAAGGGAAAAGTGTTGAAGAAATCCAAACAAACTTCAAATAACGTATAACATTCCAAAACTGGAATCGTTTGCCTTGTACAGTATATTAATGGCCGTTTTATTCGTATCAAATATACAGTAGCAGTAGCAAGCTGTGGTTGAGCTTTGCCAACTGTTTAAAGATGGGGTTGATTGCAAAATTATAATGGTATTAATAGGCTAGCTTATAATCTATTACAATGGCTTACTTTTTAAAATTACGATTACACTTAGGCTACTCAAAGTTTGAAAGAGATCTATTACATTCATAGTTTTTTTTCTGCGATTACAATTACGGCTTTTGGTGACATGAATAAGTTTGTGCTCAGTTAGCTATGACAGCTATGGCTAAGACTAAGAGGTGTAGCCTTTTATTCGAATCGGTAATAAGCTAATAATAAGTTTAATAATGTTTTGATTTTATTTATTGTCGCTCTACAACAGCAAAGGTCGTGGCTCAAGTGCATACTAACCCAGTGCTGATACCAGGAAGAACTTTTTCTTTTTACTACATTGCATTGAAGACATTTTTTTATTTTATTTCGATAGTCTTCCAAGCTTTTAAGCAACTACTGTACAGCAGTCGCAAGCAGCTTGTGGCTGGCTCATCAAGGGCACAGTTGAGTTTAGTTCTTTCAAGTTCAACAAAGTTATGCAGAGCCGAAAAAGAACACGACCACCAAGCAAGCAACAACCACCCAAGCGAAAAAGGCTGGCTAAAAAGACAATAGAAGACGATTAAGAGTCCATCAAAAAAGATTTCTGTCAAAACGTAGGGGTAGGCTACATCTCCAAAATACGTTTGCCAAAAAGAGCCCAGAAAATAAGCCAAAAAAACAATCGTCTTCAGAAAAAAAAACACAAAAAAATCGGTCATAAAGATTGTGGTCAATGGTCATAAAGCCAGCGGCGAACATGCCAAATAGGCTAAGCAAGCTGCCAGACATGAGCAGCAGCGAGCATTCGTAAGGTTGAAGTAGGAGGCTACACGACCAATTGTCCCTATCACTATTTGTTCAATCGTGCTCTACTGTATTTTCAGATGCTATAGAGATATTTACTAGGAAAATAAAAATTTGGTGTCATTAATCATGTTGTTTTGGTTGGTTGGTTTTGAATCTTTATCCTCGGACTGACAAAGCCTTGATAGGTTATTCCTGGTAGTTTCGCATACTTGTAGACTTGTAGAGGCTCTTGACGCAGGGTCGGCTATCGAGATTGACGGAGTAAAGTTTCCAATTGCTGAAGTCTTGTTGCCGAGGAATTATTTCATCCATTAAGTGCTGCTGAATGGAGAGCAGCCCCGAGAATGCGTTGCTCAAACACACACCCCGAGAGTCGAATCAGCGCCGCTTGATATTGAAGCTTGTTCATTTACTGTTTTATTACGAATACTGCCAATAAAATCAGTGCGATAAAAAAATAGGCAATGACAAATAGGTGAAAAGGCACTCTAAACTAGAGTTCATAATCACGCAACATTAGTCACAAATGCCAAGATTTAAACAACATGATGCGTTGTAGCCTCGCTGGTGCAAATGAAGCTAAACTATTACAAGATGTATAAAGTGATGGTTTAGCTTAATTTGCACCAGTGAGACTACAACGCATCATGTTATTTGACTAAATGCCCAGTGAACAGCCTCTATCAAATGCAGAGATTATTACAAAAACGTAATTTGTCTTAGATAAATCAACTGAGGTCTTTTGTAACCCCTGCATTTTTGATACATCCAGAGGTGGGCTCCCGCTACTTTTAAAGTAGCGCGCTACTGGCTACTGCTACTTGGACCAAAAAAGCACGTGCTACCGTGACCAATCGACGAAAGTAGCGCGCGCAACCGCTACGTTTGTCTGAAGTAACATTAGGAAGCACCTTTCAAGTAGTCTACTTTGAAACGCCAAAAATACCTTGGCATCATTCTTTTACAGCGCTATTTTAACGTTGTTCATGACCATACTAGTAGAGATGACCGGCTATGTCACATTTTGAAGCCTTAAAATACCGGGCCGACAGTTTCGTAACAGTTCAGCAGACAAAACACATTACTTTTGCCTTAAGAGTATGTAGACATAAATCGCAGGTTTGTAGACGTTGACTCAATGTAAGGAGTTGTAAATTGTGAGCTGAAATATTGCGCAGCTGGACACTTTGCTTGGTGGGAGTGAACCATGAAGTGAACTCATGCGCAGATAGTCACAGCATAGGCAAATCTAACAGCTAGAGTGAAAAGGAAAACAATATACAATATGTGCAGTTAGTTTTCATGTCGTGGGAAAATCTAGAAGACACCTTGAGCCAGGACATGCAAACCATCTCAGCTTATCTCCAGAACTGGCGACTGAAACTCAGCGAAACCAAAACTGTGGCGACAGCTTTCCACCTACACAATCGGGAAGCTGATCGTGAGCTACATGTCCACAACAACGGAAAACCTCTGTCCTTCTGCCCCGAGCCAAGGTATCTTAGGGTGACACTAGACAGATCACTCACATACCGCCACTATTTGGTGTCACTGCGCAAGAAACTGACATCCCGCGCTGCACTACTGGAGCGCCTGGCAGGCTCTAGCTGGGGGACGAGGGCTGACACTTTGCGAATTGCAGCCTTAGCCCTTGTCTACTCTTCTGCAGAGTACTGTGCACCTGTCTGGTGCCGCGGTGCTCACTGCCACAACATCGACACTGCCATAAACAGCGCCCTGCACACAATGACCGGATGCCTGCGTCCCACACCATTGGACAATCTCCCCATTCTCGCTGGCATCCAACCTGCTGAGCTTCGTCGCGAAGAAGCCACTCTGTCTCTCGGTCGACGGGCACTGGAGCCTAACCATCTTCTCCACCACAAGATCTCTGCCTTCCCAAACGGGCACCCCCGCCGACTGAAATTAAGACACCCATTCGTGCCAGCCGCTCGGCTTCCGATCAACGAAGCTGATGTACAAGACATCTCTGCGGCTACTTGGGCGGACCATAAATGGAATTCTGAATGGAGGTCAAGCACCACCAGACTCCATTCATTCATCCCCGACGCCGACACACGCCCCATCGGCCTGACACTACAGAGACCGGCATGGGTGCGCCTCAACAGTCTCCGTACGGGCGTCGGGCTTTTCCGCTCAACCATGCACCAATGGGGAATGGCTTCTTCCTCCTCCTGTGAATGTGGTGCCGAGGAACAGACCGCAGACCACATCATGAATGACTGTACCATCTTCAAGCCACCTAGCGGAGTGGAAGGTCTGCGCGTCATGGATGATGAAACAAAAGACTGGCTGCTCTCTAGCAGCCTTCCAGTGTAGTTTGGGAACATCGTGAATCTGGGGTGGTAAAAGGATAGACCCTCGGCCCCAGAAGCTCAGACGACGACGAGTTTTCATGTGATATTCTCAACCAACATAGCACAGAAAAGCAATGCATGGTACCGAAATTATGTAGGCCAGCTGATTGCTGAGCAAATCAAGCTTCTGATATGCAATGATTACAGGCCTAGTTGTATCTTCACTTCAGCATACTTCTTAATTGCTACTGTAGCCTACTTTAACTTTGTAGTCAGTTGACGAAAGGAAAGCAGGTTAACTTCATGCAAAACTAAACCAGATGAACCAATCGTTTTCTGTCAGTAAAATATTGTAACTCTTTGACCAATGTGTGAATCGTAATGCAAGTCTTGGCATGTAGGATAGTCTATACATGACCGCGAATCGGTCATGATCATTCTGTACTCTGTAGTTCACCTGTTCAAGTAGATGATGGACTTGTTGTTTCATTGCATTTTATAGGAATTAAGTGACAGAATGCCTAATAAATGCGTTGCGTTTGGTTGCAAATCAGGCTACCTTACTTCTGCTGGCAATATTTCTAAGTTTGCTTTTCCTTTGGATATATTGTAGTCAGTGTTGGGCGCGATAACTCATTTTTCAGTTAAGCGATAACGATAATCGATAAACGAAAAATGCCTAAAGCGATAACGATAAACGATAAATCAAAAAAAAGTTAAGCGATAACGATAAACGATAAATTATCGCCGATAATGTCCGATAACGATAATTTTTTTTTCTCGCTTAGCGCTGCCCCATCCCATGCAGCACGAACTGTTTTCATCAACATGACGAAAAATCGAACATAATATACTGTAAAGGGACAAAAATTTTTGTAAGTTATGCATGAATAGAATCGCAACAGCAGCAGTAGGTAGCCTATCAATCTTCGGTGTCCGACGTTTTCTTCGTAAACAGTTCTTCGTAAAGCAATTCTTCGTAAGCAATTTTTCGTAAAACAATTCTTCGTAAACTTAATTCTTTGTAAAACAATTCTTCCCAAAGCATTTATTCGTGCATGCAATGGAGATTTGATGTATACGAAGAAATGCTTTACGAAAAATTCTTTTACGGATTTCATTTCACCAACAACTGTTTACGAACAATTGTTTTACGAAGAATTGCTTACGAAGAATTGCTTTACGAAGAATTGTTTACGAAGAATTCGCCTATAACCCAATCTTCAACCTCTTGATCCAGAATCAAACCACTGAGGTAACCGCCGTGCTTATAATTATACCTTCAGGCTTCAGATACCAGTTGGATGCTTTTATCAATTGGGTTACACTGCCGCTTACATGCAGTAGGCAAAATAATTAAATCAAATGAAACTACCATAAAAAATTTCAAACTTTGTATTTTGCTTTCTGCTTAAAGGGCTGTTTATAGCAAAGTCAGCAATAATTGAAAAAATTTCAAAAAACGCAAAATGCTTGAAAATTTATCAGTAATCTTAAGCGTTATTGGTAGTAAAAATGTGCATACTGTGAAATCCATCAAGCTTGTCAAATTAGTCGTGTTTGTTCAAGAACAATAACATAATTTACTGATAATTTCAGATAAATTTTTCTGTTTTCTTTGTGAACACCATCAAGCAATGGCAGAACGCTGAGTTGTTGAAATAAGAATTACAATATAGGCACTGTATTATTAGTGGGAATAAAAATATTTGATTGAGCGTTGGCTATGTCGCATAGGTAAATCATCGTCGTATTCAGGCTTACGCCCGGTGGTTGAAGATTTAGATTAAGTGGACGGGAAGGCAAGGAAGCCAATCTTCATGTCCACCTTCAGGCATGCCTTTAAGTGTCCTGCCCTTTCGATTGCCGTTCCAGCGCTCTCACCACACGGCTATGCAGCATAAGTAAATGAGAAAGGTTATACTGTATTTAGCATAATTTTACCACGCAACTCGATACGCAACTGTATGCTCATGAGCGGTATCGAACCGGCGCCCTTTCGATTGCCGTTCCAGCGCTGTCACCACTCGTCTATGCAGCATAGGTAAATGAGAAAGGTTATACTGTATTTAGCATAATTTTACCACGCAACTCGATGCGCCTATTGTCATGCAAAAACTACTACAAGATGCAAAAAGTGTGATGTCGGTCTGCATGTCAAATGCTTCAAGCAATATCATATTCTGCAATGACTTGTTTCAGTGATGGTGGCGCGAAAGACCATGTTTCCGATGTAAAAGCGGCCTCGTATTGCGACACTTTCATAAACCACTTGCCAATTTTTTTCGCTTCGCTTCAAAGGAATCTGTACCGCCTGTGCGCTTACATCTTAATTGTAAAATTCACTCGCGATTGCCGATTGCAGCAAAACAACAAGAGACTTGTTGCATGCATTTCATTGCATTGCAATTTGCAACTCTAAAAATTATTGTGTTGTCAGGGCCGTCGCTGCAGGGGGCGTGCCCTTCCCATGACAATGACCTGTGCACACACACTTCAGGCACTGAAGAAGAACTGGTTTTAATTTTAGTTTCATTAACTAGGTGGCTAGTAAAAATATTACTTTTCATTGTCTTTCCACTTGTGTGTTGATCCGAAATAAAATTTATCGGCGATTAATTATCGGCGATAATCAAATATTGCCTTTGGCGATAACGATAAACGATAACTGAAAAAATAATTAAGCGATAACGATAAACGATAAAAATTTATCGCCGATAATTATCGCCGTAATGAGTGTAGTGTTGGTAATGAGTGTAGATAATGCCCATCACTGAGTGTAGTGTTGCTGCCGCAATGAATAAAATTTGTGAACCGATCTAACTGGGAGCCTACAAAAAAGTATGTTTTGTGTATGAAACATTTTAAAGAGAAGTTTATAAGTTATGGTAAAAGAAATAACCTCAAGTGCCATCTAAATCCAATCCGACAGTTCACTCAATTGAAGCATCAAAACTCCCATCAGGCTCAGCATTACCAACTCCAGCAGCACCTTCACGAAAAGCATCCAAAATTCGTATAACACAACCTGATGAACTGGTAGACTTTTCGCAGAAAGACAGAATATCAGATTTTAGTTACATAGGTAACTGAGGCACACTGCCCAGATGGTTTCTAGTACTGTCGGGAAGAAAACTTTTTGATTTTTTACAACATTATTTCTGACAAGTTGTCTGGCTTTCCCAAGGTTGCTGAAGCTGTTTAAGTGGATGGAAATTTGCATGTGCAAAAAGATTTGTTGAAAAGGGATATTCATTTTGGAAAGAGGATCTAGCTGCAAGTGATCCATGCATTTCATGCTTTGAAAAGTTTCAGGAAGATGTGGATGAAGTTGCCATTGAAATGTTTGACGCAACATTATCTTCTAATAGTGCAGAAGTTGGCTTTACAATAGCAGGTTATACATTGCAAAAAAACTTGTTAAACGCTCCAAATGTGCAATGTGCAAAAGTTTACTTACAGTTGATTCTGCAGCTAAAGCTTCTTTGTACTTTCAGCTTTTGTCAAGGGGTGGCTTCAATGTGCCTTCTCAGCGACTTGCTGATTTTGTTTGTAGTGCTTTTGCTGTTTTAGGTGTTGTTGAAGAAAAGGTACGCAAATGTGGATTGCCTTGGCGAAAGGCTATGCAGTAGCCTATGTTTAAAAAAAGTATCTTTTCTCCGGTGTAAAGTTTACATGTGACACACCTGTGGACTGGGGCAACCACTTTGCATCGAAAATTATTGTAAATATTTATTATAATAAATACCAAAAGATTATAAATGAGTCAAAAAGAAAGGATGACATTGTAGCATTTAAGCAAAGGCAAAAGTAGTTTAAGACTCTACTGTAGTTATGGGATGTCTTTTTTCCCTCACCTTGATCAGTTGATCACTATCGTCTTTCTAGTCCCCCCACTTCATTGAATGACACATTAAGTTATATCATTATTTTCGCACGTCCTTACACTATTTCTGTTGTAAAAAAAAATTCTGTGCTGTTTGTTATTGTTTATTATGAGGTGTTTGTTCACTTAAAAATTATTAATTTGCACCATTCATTATGTAGTTTGGTAATAGGCCTACAATATGTTTAAATGTAAGGTCAGGCACCTGTTAAATGCATTAAAAACGCCTAACAAGTCTGAAAAATATCTGCTTTGTTGTAGCCTACCCCATGCCAGTAAGAGCAGTTTCTTTGTTAGCTAATTAAGTATTTTTCTATCGGCCCGTTGTAAAAAGGCCTTTAGCCTATATGTGACATAGCCGGCCATATTCTATTAGGTGGCCATGCGTTGTTACAGCAAACACGTTCTAACTAAGTGAAACTTATATTTATGCATCTCGTCTTAAAACACGAGCATTTAGAAATGCGAGTCGCTGAGTCTTTCCGCTTAAGACTTCAGCACGTAAGCAGAGAAAGGTCTCTATACACCGCAGCACTGGAAGGAATGGGGAGTTGCATTTAAGGAAGAGACGTTCTAAATCGGCACTAGAAAGGCTCAGGAGCTTGCTTCTGTCTGAAAAAGGCTTCCACAATTGACTTGTCTTTCGTACTGACGTTTGATGCGACAATACCTACACCAAAAATTCATCGTCGTAGTCGTGACTGGTGTTAGATTAGAAATGGGCTATTTAGAATAGTGGGTTTGAATCCTAAACTATTTGAATAATTCGAATCCAAAAATCGAATTCAGCAGACAGTAGCCTATCTCATTTATTGTTATTCACGTCACATTTGCGTTATTTAGCCTATCACTGCTGGAGTGAACTAGTTCAGTGGCCGAATGGTTTCGCCTTCGGCTCTGATACTGGAAGATCTGATTCCAGTTCAGTTCGGGATTAACCATTTCGGGTCAAACCGGAGACTTTAAAAACGGTACCGATTGTGTTCTTTTTTGCATGACGCAGTGATAAACGGTCGGGTATTTATGTGATGACATCGTAAACCTGATAAAGAATTAAAAGTGAGACCTGTCGCTAAAAGACCTTAAATGTTGTAAAGTGACAATATCTACGTAACGTCAAAATCAGATAGAAAACATTACAGCCGACCCGATACGACGATATGTTTGTATGTCCGCCCCGATAGCTCAGTGGTTACGCGCCGGGCTCAAGATCACACGGCGCTGGTTCGACTCTCGGGGTGTGCGTTTGAGCAACGCATTTCAGGACTGCTCTCCATTCAGCGGCACCTAGTGAATGGAATAATTTCTCGGCAACAAGACTTCAACAATCGGAAACTTCACTCTGCCAATCTCGGTAACCGGCCCTGCGTCAAGTGCCTCTACAAGTATGCAAACAAGTACCAGGAATAACCTATCAAGGCTTTGTCAGTCCGAGGATAAAGATTCAAAACCAAACCAACCAACCAAAACCAAACCAAACAATCTTAGCGAAACAACTTTTGCAACTGAGAAAAATTACAAGCTTTTGTTATTAGAAAAAGTTTGCGTGGCAACACCAGTTCTCAAACACAAGTCAATCGGAACGATATTTTAAGTCAAATCACTCAAGCGTATACTGTTTTATTTATTGGGATTCTAGCTGAACTGAAGATAGGCAAGTTGCATTGCATTAACAATTTTTGCTCAAGTTCAGGCTCTCAAGCCAATGTTTTTGCAGCAGACATTGTAAAAGACAGACAGTTTACCTGAGATCTTTATTAAATAATTAAATATGGTAATAAGAAAACAAGTGGTATGTCTGATAATAAAAATTATTTAGAAAATATCTTCCTTTCTTGCTGTGACGGTACCGTGCCGTTTTGCAACTGCTCAAAATCTTACAGTATTAATATAATAATATCGTGTTTTTATTTGCACCCATTGCTATAACATACAGTACACTGCGATCACAGATGCGATACAACAGACGACAGGAAGCAGCGAAGTGACATATAGTCTTTGGGTCAGCTGCTCCCCTTATTTTGACTTCCCATTAAGTGTCTTTGCCGAGACACAGCCGCGTTCTCTGGAGCAGTGTCGAACCCACATCCTTTCGAACGTCGTGCGGATGTTTTCACCACTCGGCTACAGAGCCGACATTATTACAAAATGAGCTATTTATTAGCTATTATTGCAAAGCTACATTTTAAATTAGTCTAGATTTGATATCCATTTTTCATTTTAATTGTGAGCTGTTTATCACTGTTGAGTAATTTTAAACATTGAATGCCTTTTTTCAAATGGCTAGTTAAAATCACTGTTGTTTTGTTTTAGAAAACCTGCCAAATGTTAAAATTAGAACAGTTAGCTAAATGCATTTATGCATCATCTTAAAAGTTGTTTTCTATTTTGCTACATATATACTATTGTGGTATTACGCTGTGCTGCAGCTGAATATATCAGTATCGTAAATTGTTTATGGTTTAGGCTTGAGAGTAATAGAAAGAAGGTCAGAGTTATGCTAGCTAGCATATGTGCCATTTGATGTCTACTCCAAAAATGTCACATTTATCCTACTTTAGGCTTGAAGAAATTTTCAGATTCCTAAAATTTAGGCCTATACATGCTTACAACTTTAGTATGTACGTTTAGCTTTGACTATTTACAGTTTCAAGTATTCTTTTTTGTCCAATTGTAGCATTGCAGTTAAGATTAATTTAAATACATTCATGCTTACCCTATCCAAAGTAGTGTATACACCACACTGAATAATAAACCACACATAATTGTATACATATTTGAAAAATGTCTCAAAACTAGTGTGAAGGACAACTAAAGTGTTCAGAAGGATAGTTTCTGGAATAGGTAGCATTTTAGACATTAAAACAAGCAGTTATAAAGGATTTAAAAAGTTTCAACTTTCAAGCACATAAAGCTATTTGCATTCAATCCCCTGGAGCTGATTGCATGTGTAGTTATACTGTAGATCATATGTTGTCATGAGGGATACTCATAAATTGTCTTTGAGACTAATATAATTATTCTTTATGTTGTATCTAATGTAGGCAGTACTAAACAGTTTTATATTTTCTACTGTCCCAGGTTAGGCTAAAATCACACTTGTCACCTTATTATGAAAACATGACTATGACATAAGCTACATGGTGTAGGTCCTCAATTTTATGTTGCTCCTGTTTCTTGCAAAGAAATTAGGCTTGGGTAAACAGCACAGTGAAAGGGGTCGAGAAAAATCTGGGGTGGTGAAAGAAGAGATAAACTAAGGGTCATAGAAACTCAAATAAACATCTTCGAAATGAAAAACTACATAAGTTGTTTCCATAGTTGTTGCAATGTATATTGCCATTTGCAGATTAGACTCACCATTCACTTCAAGCTGTGTTTCCACATGTCTGAGCTTGATTGTGTGTTCTGTTGAAAAGCCCGATCAGCATTAATTCACAAAATAAATCTACACTCTTACAGCAGCAGACGTAAATCATTTTTCTCAAATTGTAAACTTGCATAGCTTTGTACGTTGTTCCCAATGACATAAATGTAGTATGTACTATTGATGCAAGCGCTTACCAGGTATATGCTATGAATTCCATAACATATGGCAGTACTTACATCATTACAAGCTGGTTGTGCACTTAAATGTTTTACTTCAAAGTTTTTTAGCAAATTGTGTGCATGTAAAAATATGAAGTTTTTTTCTGCTATGAAAATTCATTGTGTATATAATGTTTTTTTTTTCGATATCAAGAGTTCATATATTTTCTTATTTGCTTTTTTTATTTGGATAGTTTTTTTGATAGACTAACCTGACAATCTGAAGTTTTATTTTACAAATTCAAACTTTACGGATTAATGAAAAAACTTTTTTGTTTTTGTTCACTTCATGTATTATATAGCCTATTGCATTTTTATATTCATTTGTGATTACTTAAAGCAATATTTTTCCTTAAAATGTTCTTACAGGTGTTTTGTGAGAACTAGAGCAAGGATAACTTGGCCTGAATGACAAAAAATGACTTTCAAGTTTGAAAAAAATGGTCGTATTGTCCGTAATTAAATTTTCCTGAACCTTTTTTTTGAGTTTTTGGTGTAACTTAAGATGAACAAAATGTAAAAATACGAATTATAGGCAAATGATAAGTGATCAAACTAGCAATAAAAATGGTTACCGATATCTAACAATAGTGAAGGTTTGCGCATTCTTGTTACAACGGGATTTTTGTTTAAGAATTATTTATGTCCTGTATGTCCAAATATGTTGTAGTATTTCCACAGAAAATGCATTGTTTTTTTTTCGTTTTGAATGGACAACAATTTTTTTTTGTCGGCTAGTTAATTTGGAAAGAAGGCTGATGAGTGTTCAGAACAAACTACTGCATTTTGAAGTATTTTGTCTTGTTTTAACACAAGATAGGTTGTTTTGATCTCATTTCATTTCGCATTAGTTTTTTGTAAATATATTGTCTTTGACTGAAAAAGGTCATTTACAATGCCTTAAATCTCAACTATTTGATAGCAATCATGTGTAGGTCTGTCTGATGTTCTCACTTTAACTTTGGATATTTATTGCACCATGGTCTTTAATGGTGGAATTTCGTAGCAATTTTCATTTAAAAATGTAAATTAAAAAAGAAAAGCTGTAAAATAAAGTTTTTCCCATCAGTACAAAAGAAACATGTTGACCAACAGTGTTATTGTCAATTAAAAAAAAACTTCCATTGTTTGCCTTAAAATGAAAGAATGGTTTCATGGTGATAAATAGACTTTTTATTGACCCTAAAATTAAGAATTTGAAACCTACTTGTTACGTTTAAAGCTTCTACTCTACCTATGCTCCTACCAAACACTACGGATAGCTTGCTCAGAAAAACTTACCTGCACTGATGACAGTGCTTCCACAACTTAATGTTTAATTTCCTCACAAGCAAGTAAAATTGGCTAAAAATTTCCTTACAATTTCCTTGCACAGAAATTAAATTTCCTTACAAATTTCCATACAAAATATAGTCGTATAAGCACTAGTACAGTAGCCTACTGTTTGCCAGTATGTGCTGAAAGTCATACTTGGACTTAATTGTCCATGCAGTGCATGTGCTCTCCATTCTGCATCAACGTTTTCCAATTTAGCCACTTCACTTAAAAATGGCAACTTTTCATAAACAGCAGACAATGAAGCTACTTCCAGATTAAATGCAACAGTTGAAGATAAGCATGAAAGAAAACGAAACTCGTTTACACTAGCAAATCTTGTTAAAATTTGCTTCACTGCTATAATTTTGTACCTACATACTGTACGTACACTTTGTCTAATAAAACGAAAGTTTGTGCATTTGTGACATATACGAGCAATGGATCACTGCTTCGCACGTATGCCAATTTCAGAAAATCTCCACACAAATCCCTGATGAATGATTTTACTTCGTCTTCTAGGTTATGTACTATTATAGCAAACTATTATTGAATGTATGGTATACTTCTCTTCTATAAAATAAATCAAAATAGGCTTTGAGTTATATTAAACATTCAAAATGCAAGATTTCCTTACAAATTTCCTTACTTTTCGCATTTCCTCACAAATTTCCTTACAGAACACAACACCCTCCAAATTTCCTCGAAATAAGCAAATTTCCTCACTTGTGGAAACACTGACTGATGATGAAGGTTAACTTCGTGGCGAACCATTTTCATCACTATTTTTGTTTTGTTGAACTCTGAACAAAAAAAGGAGACAGGAGAGTGACGCCTTTTTTCTAACATTGTCTCAAACCTGGGCAAGAGCTCGCGGGCATCAATGTCAGCTCAGAGCAGTGTTTTTATCGTCGGCGGTTATAAAGCAAGGATAACAAGAAAGGACGGATAAAATAACATCTTGTTTTACAGGTTGTTAACACAATACTATTGCTAATTGCGTTTTTAGTTACATTGTATTCATGAGTGCAGTTAGTTCGTACTGAGTTAAACAGTCAGTCGAATTTGCTTCAAAACAAACGAATAAGTTGACAGCAACTTACAAAAATAATGCGGCTGTGGTTACTTGTCGCTGTTTTTCTGACAACCGCTGCAGTTGCAAATGCTCGAAGACATCGAAGTATGAGGCAATCCAGAGAAGGTTAGTTTGTTTTTCAACCATGTTTGCAGTGTTTTAAGCTTACAATAAATGAACTTGTCGTTTGATGCTTCGTTATCGTGACGGATGTCTTGAGTGAATTTGCATCACCATACTTTTTAAAATATGAAGTTGAAGCTCAACACCGACATCATAACAACAACTTTTTGTGCTCGTTTCAACGTTTATGTTTTCCTCGTACCTTTAATGAATTTACAGAACAGTGTGAAGAGTGTTGTTGCTAACAATTGCTTGTCTCTGCATTGATGCAGGATGACACCGTAGATTGGCGTAGTACTTACTCTCGAACAGCGTGTGAAGATTGAAATAATTGTAACTAAACCATTGTTCGAAAATGCTACTGATTGGTGACCTTGTATAATGATCCTAAAGATGTTATTTGTTGGAAAGGAACGCTTTAACTAAGCGAACATCAATGCATCAATTTACTTGTCGAAGCTGCTTAGGCCACGCTTTTACTTAGCCATCAAATCAACCTCTTTTACAGTGATCCAATATCTGTAGACGCTGAATCAAAGTAAAAAATGGCTGAATTGTTAGCTGGGTAAATGTAATGGCTAAAAGTAGCAAAGTCTGCTAATGAGCAACTGAACCCACCGAGTAAGTTCAATGATAGCTAATTTGTTTTTAGCACCACTTTTGCAAAGGTTTGAGCCGTCAAACGCAGAGAGGGCTGATTGTGAGTTATATTCGTATGAGCAAGAGGCTGCTACTATCATACAATGTTGTTTCCCAAAGGCATGTTTGTCAGATCTATTTTCTACGTTGCACTAGCATTGACTGCGTACAGGAATGGTTCATGTGATATTATTTTAATCGTTGATTTACGGTTTTACAATGGTTGCATATTTTACATTCCTGCGATATTGTTTTCACACAAGCTTTCCGAATGCATAACGTTTGCACGACTGTGTTGACTGCATTTTCATATGTTATATTTTTATTTTTGTTTTCTATTAAATATTTCTATTAAAACTATTTTGTTTTCATTAAATATTTTCTACTTATCTTTCTAAAAACTTTATAGCTTTGTTTTTTTGTCTCATTCAAAACAAATCAGAGTCTTCTAAAAATCAAATCACAATTTGTCCAAATTTGAATTAAAAATCATGAAGCCCCCTGCTAAGAGATTTTAATGTTGACCGGTTTTACTCATTGCTGATCAGTTAAACTAAGCGTCCCATTAATTTATTTGGAGCTTAACGTCATAACGTTTTGTTTCACTTTCCAGTGTGTTTGGAATTTGTTGAAACAATGGAGTGGCGTGATTTGGTGATTTAACCGCCAGATTCGTGCATTGTTTCGAACGCTTTGGAAATGAGTAATGCGATTTGTCAAAGCGGATTTCTGGTTGAATGGCTTAAAATTGTGATAGAACTGGAATACGCAATGACCAGAACAAAACTATGTGGGTTTCATAGAAGGCAGTAAACACAGTGTCAAGTCAAAGCAAATTTCACAAAAATAATTTCTATAAAAAAGCTAATTTTAGGTCATTTTTTGACGACAATAACTTTGATAACGAGGTGTGCGCTGTATCGGTATGCGTCTGCTTCTTCCCCAAACAGCAAATCAAATCAGTGTAAAAACGGCTGATTTGCTGTCTGGGTCTGATTCTGTTTTGCGATTTTTTAAAGTATGATTAAAACGGAGTTTTTGTTTGACATTTCGATCGATGTATCTCGCACCATCGATTAAAAGTTTCTCAAGTGCTTGATGCCACCTGAGTTACGCCTCAGTTTCCAAATCTTTGCATTATTGATGTGTGATGCTGGCATCGTTCTTCCAGTAAAAGCTTCAAGTTGGCTGCAAAAGCGGCACAAGTGTGCGTTTTTTATTTCCTCTTGTTTACGCATTTTAAGAAGAAGTGGAACAAGCAATTTGACCGGTTTGCCATCATTGGTTATGCTGCATCTTTTGTACCAATTGCACGTTCTGCTTATGCACATACTTTCCCAATCGATGTTATCACGGGAAAACGACGTTATTTTATCGTTGCATCTTTGTGTACTCTAATGATTTCAGTTTACTTCAAGAAAGTCAATAATTAAAGCATGCTCGTGCTAAATGTATTTTGGATAGCTTTTCTCATCGAACCGTTCAACATAAATTCTTTAGATTTGCGTTACTTTTACACTCTTTTCTAAATACGGTGTTATGTAAGAAGCCTTCGCTTAACAGTTTTCGACCTTTTTTGCAGCACGACCAGCGCAAAGACTTCATGTGGCGTGAATGTTTTTTGTTCAAAATTTCTATTTAACCACATTTTAAAACTTCATTACAAATTTTATCCGTTCAAGTAAAACGACATCTAGGTTAAAAATCATTCTCAGCATTGCAAACCAGTATATCCAAAAAGTTACGCTGACAGATGTCGTTTGGGAGTTATTGTTGCCTGTGATTCAATTACGACTGAAACTTTCTTCAGTGATTGATAGATGCGCTCATCCGGGTGTGTATTGATTTTTGAAGCTACGAGATTGACTGCGGTTCGAATCAAATTCTTTTTTGTTCCACGCAGTTGCTCCTGTGATAGTAAACGGGCCAAAATCACAAACTGGATTAGTCAGGGGCACTATCGCTTTGGTCTGCAACGCAACTGGCAATCCGAGACCTCGCATAGAATGGAAGCGAGGAGAAGACAGGGTAACATTTTATCAACCTTTTTAAACTTCCTGTTACTTTACGCTTGGTTGAATGTGAAACTTACATGTAATGCTTTTGGTTATCCAATAATAGCATAGCTGTGTAATATTTGCATTCTATTCTTGTTTTTATACAGTGCTCGTTGATTTTGAACTCTCATACTGTTGCAATTGCATTAAATATCAGACCACCCGTCAGTTAACTACTGCCTGGTGAATTTAATAGAGACACAAGGCCTTCCATGTCTGGGATAACTTATAAAGGGGGGCAGGCCTTAATAAGTAACCTGTCGTCTACGCTTTTCCGCACTCACAGGCTGCCGCTCCACTCTCCGTCGAACCCCTACCTAAAGAAAGTTTCGATTTTGTTAAGTTATATTTTATAGCGAAGTAACGAAAGCTTGTCTTGGAGACAACGTTCAACTTGTCTTCATACACTTGAACTGTTTTCAAAATGTTAACTTTTTGCTTCAGATTTCTCGTCATCGCTTCGGAGTGAACACCCTTGAGTACAACGGTGGTATTGTGTCGGTGCTGTGGATATCGAGCGCTCGCAAGAAAAAAGACGCCACTCTGTTCACTTGCGAAGCATCCAACCAAGCTGGGAATGTCCAAGCCTCCGCTAAAGTCTCGTTGACTGATGGTATGTTGTGAAGGCAACTTTTTTCATCGTTGTTTTATTGAAAAGGGCTCAAGTGCACTCACTTTTCGACTGTTAATTTGCATCAATATTTTGCTACACGATACTGCTTAAAAATGATGCGAAGGCAAAAAAATAACCACCCCAGCTTCAATTGCATTCTATAGCGATTTTGTTCATTGATGTTCGTCACAATCTTGAAAAAAAAGTTAAGTTCGATTTCAGAGAGTTCTTTCTTAATGATGTCTGTCGATTTGAGCAGGAAAATTTTCGTGATAGTTCATACCCAGCTGACAAAATTTGTCCTTTTTGTACAGTAAAATAAATTACGTTGAATCAATGTAAAAAGAGCTAATTTTGCCAGGTGAGCAACTGAGCATTGAACTTGCTTTCTGTTGTTCGAAACGAATCGTGCTTGTTGGGATTAATCAATCACTCGTTGTGGCGCTTCAATACGCCAAGACAGACACCGTGAAATTTATCAGTTTTTAGACCGCATCCCAGGTCTGGGAATTGCTCAAATCTTTGTTCTGTCTCATCGTTTCGAGCTAAGGAGTATCTTGGTTGATAATTTGTGAGTTTTATAATTTGACATGAGGAAGACAAGAGATTGTTCGAGTCTGCTTGTTTGATTGTCACTTTTTGTTGTTGATTTGTTGGTCTTGAGTGTTATTTTAACATCACTGAAGACCATATTTTTACCTTGTTGTGAACACCCACTATGAAAACTTGTCTACATTTTGCTCCTCTTTGACGTTGAATAGACACAAATGAAAAATGATTGGAAAGTTTGAGCAGTTGCTACAACCCATACAGCAAACCAGTCGCTTTTTTACATTGATTCAATCAATTTAAAACCAACTGATTTGCTGTCTGGGAAGTTTAATTTAATTGTTTCTTGAGACCACAGATTCGAAAGACTCCTGGGATGAAGGACTGTTAACAACCAGCAAAAATCAGTACCTTTTGCATTGCTTCAACATCTGCATGCGTTGAATCAATCTCAACGTAACTAATTTTGTTTGCTGGGATAACTCACTCCCAGGGAGGGCGTGTCGCCAATCAATCTTAATTAACAGTTATTCCACGCCATATTTGCGTCTTTATTATCATTGATAGCTGCTGATTATCGCTTTTCGCAATGGAACGGGATTGCAGTTGCGGCGTTAAAATGACCAAATGCTGCCAGCGCGATAACTTCCAGCACGGCTGCAACAGCCAAATGACACAAGATTACATGGCGGACGACTACTAAGTATAGTCTTGAAATCAATCCGCCGAGTTACTTGCCTGCATGTGACGTAGGTGACATGTCCCAGCAACATGCCCGGCCATTTATCGTTTTTAAAGTACATATGCTGAAGATGAAGAAGTGTGATAAATTGCACGGATACGAACTTGTGAGTCTTACGAGGTTTAAAGATAATTACCTCATTTGGGATTGCGTTGCGGTAGCCAATGCCAGATCGCTGTTTTGTTTAACCGATCATTGGCTGTCTTTCCGTTCAGAAAAGAAATGTTTTGTATGATGCAACTCGTTTTCGCGTTTTTGAAAGCTTTGTTATGACCAAATATCTCAACAAGTTTGAAAATTTTGTACTTTTTTACAAAATCAATGTAACATATGACAACGGAAAAGTTACGTAAGATTGACCAGAACTTTGTGGGTTGTTCCAACGTTTCTTCTATTTTTGATTTGGTTGTTTTGAGGTGAATTTAGCTTTTGTAACGGGTCAAGTATGCTTTAGAGATAATTCCTTTAACCCACTGGAATACAAGTGTTCGCTTCCGTTTAAATGACAAACAATTGACAAGATCGACATGAAGATGGTTGTGTCATGCTCACTGCTCTTTTCCATTCAAATTTCATCAAATCTGCTAAATAGCTTGTTTTGATCAGTGACGTATTCGTCGTTAAGTAATCTTTTTGTGTTTCATGGCGTAAGTCATTCAAGTCACACTCCCTGAGCGTTGCTTATGACAGCATCACATGCTGTATTTTATCATAATAGTTCTTTTAGAAATGTCAATTGTTTAAGAAAATATGGAAATTAGCGGCTTATCAGACCACATGGAACCTAATTTAAAAGTTAGATCATCATTTCTTCGCCGCTGCGCAGTGAACTACTTGATTGCCTGATGTTATCTCTTGTTTAAACTTGAGGCGAGACTTTTCGGACTTGACAAAGACAGCAGCACATAGATCTCGTTTTTTTTGCAAAATATTTCTGTTCGTAAAATCAAGCATCGTCTTTTACCTTTGATTTTGTTGTTTTATAGAATGCAAAGTTTTATTTGCTGACAAAGCGGTTTTTAGAGATATTTTTTACCTTATTTTGTGTATTTGCTTGTCACAAAAGATGACTTTTACCTGGTAATCTTTTAAAATTTTTATAAGCCAAACGCCTGTGACTAATCGCTATCCGTGATGTTTTGAGTGAGGCTATTTTCCCCTAAACTTTTGTAAAAAAAATTGTTGCGAAACTTGACCGTATCAATAATTTATTTCCAATGCCCTGCGACGTGCCTCAGAAACTCGTTTCATGCAAATTTGTAAATGCTTTAATTGCACTTTTAGGTCATGTGCCACATACTTTGCGGTTGAATCGCACTTTGTAGTGCAGAGACTTTGCAGACACGACCAAAGGGTCTTGAGAAGCATCATATCGTGTAAATACAATATATGTTGCGTCTATTTCATGTCTGACAATGCTAGAATCATAGAAAAATGAACAACTTCAGTGAAGTAACCCGAGGTTCGATCGGTTAATGGCAATTTGCTGTTACAGCCGATATACTTGCTTCAAAGCGACATCCACCTTGCTATTATCAGATTAAGGTTGCGCCTTCACTGACTTTAGTGATAGTCATTCATAATGCATGTCTTTTGGATAAGTTTTTCTACCTTTTTCCCTATTTATTACTTTAACTGTTGCACTTTAGTTACTAAACGTGATATCACAGTCATCTGTAGTTTACTAGCAAGTTAGTAACAACATGATTTATTCAGCATGTCGCACACCTTTGGTAACGCTTTATTTCTTACTCTGAAATGACGTTAAATCGACGTAAGTCGGCAATATCCTTTTTACACAATACAGTTATAACGGTTGAAGGATGGCAGTTTTACGATACGTGAAATTACATTGCATTAAACAACTCCGGAATATCGTTTACCATACTTCTTTTTTATGGTTGAACGGCTTGTCGCATTAGCGTGGAAAAGGTGATGCTGTTCAGTATCTGGAACCATCCGTTGTTCAACTGTGTTTGTTTTAGTTTCATAGCCATTTTTTTCACCATCAAAAACTAATTGAAATTTTTAACATTCCATAGCGTCGCTACTTATCCAACCATAAGAAACTTGCTTTCCGTGAGAAGGTATGAAAGAAATGTGAATTTACTAGATGTTTTCATTATTTTATTCTTTTGTACGCGCGCTCGTTATTTGGAAGAATTCCTCAAACTTTTGTGAACCTATGTCATCGAAAATGGGGACAAAGTTATGTCCTGGTGACCTCAACACCAACGTAAGCTTCTAGGCTTGAATTAATTTATTGAACCTTGTTGTTTTTTTTAATTTTTTTCTATGTCAACTTTACTTAGGAGTTAGCCGACTTATTTTATGGTGTTTTTTGTAGTCCGAAAGAGAGAGCCTTGTCTAATTTGTCATTGCAACTATCCTCTTTCAACGGTTTAACTGTTCGATGTATTGTCAGTGACGGTTTTAGACGAGTGGTGACTGAGAATGATTCATTTATCTCAAAGTTTGTTTTCTACCTCCGGAGCGTGGGCCGTACCTGGCTTAACAGCTTTAATTAAACGAATTTAAGCTTGTTGGCGAAAGTGTCACGCTGGCCAATTGCTTCATCTTTTTAACGTTAAAACGATGCAAAAGGGTAAGCAAGTCGGGATTTGGAAGCGATCTGTCACGACCGAGTGACAAAACTTGTCAGATATATGTGTATTTTTGCAATTCGGTTGTTGTGAAACGAATGCTGTGTTTTACTATTGGATTAGTTCTAAACTTTTTGCAAACATCAAGTTGTAAAGCAATTGCAAGAGAATGTCCTGTTCACAAAAGCTGTATTTAAGTCCGGTTTACAGTCTGCTCAGTCTGTAATTTCTTTGTGCAGTCAGGTTATAAAATCGGTAAAGTTGTTCTGCAGTGATGCAATGTTGACAAGTATTGTAAAAATACATTTGACGAAAAGTTCCATTCTTGACGAACATGCCAAAGAATTCAATTCATCATATTAATAATGGGACCATCGAATTGATCAGTTGAATAAGAATCATCGTGAGCTGTAGTTGGATCAACTATTGTTTAACTATTTTGCTACCATATTTTGACAAAAAAAGACATGCTTAATCGTGTTGCAAAATATTATGTAAAACTTGTATTTGGCGTCTGTGCGATATAACTTTGATGTTTTCTTGATGAAGATAATCAGTAAGCAATCACTTACTCACTTCTGTTGGCCGCTTCTTTGCAGAAATGCTGCATTGAGGTTAAGCAGAGAGTGCCTGTAAGCACCTTAAATGCAGGCGCCATGTCATGTAATCAAGGACTGTCGTCTGTGCAAGCCACCCTAGGAAAAGGCCTGGTTTCCATTGACGAAGACATCGGGCAATGGCTAATAGAGGGATGCCCTATTATTTAACGATAACACGAGAGAAGAACTTAAATGTAGCTGTTATTTTAACTTTTATGCTGTTTCAACTTTTCATCAACGAAACAACGAAAGTTGTGACAGCTTAGCTGTCGTAACCAAATGATGAATAGAATTAATTGTTTTTGTATAAACTGCGATGTATGAAAATTAGACTCAATATCGTTCATTACCTGATGAATTAATAGTGACCGAATTCGCTTGTGCATTTCTTGTTATGATTATTGTGAATTTAGATCACCATTGGTTGTAGTTTTCTCCGCATGTTCAATTTCAAAATCTGTAGCGATGCCATGAAGACTCGTACCAAGTTTGTGATGTCTTTTTGGGCGGACTAAATCTTGTCTTGGATTTGAAGGCTGCAAATTGCTGTTTAATTGTGAGAATGTGATCCACTTGTGTGTATGTGTTGTTTGATCATTGCGCGGTTGTTCAAATGTTTAATACCACACCTCGTTTATACAGGGCACCCACTTAAACCTTCTGTTATCTCTGCTACAAGCGCTTTGTACATTTAAGCCTATTGGCGCCATTCCTAGATTAGTATAGTTTAAGAGCTTCTTGATTGTACTTGGAATATGTTGACCCTCATAGATTAACCCACCCCTGGAACTTTTGCATGTATTTAAACTGTAGTTGAGTTGCAGCATTGTCCAGCCACAGATTCCACTGAAAACGCCGTTTTTATTACAAATCAGACATTCTTGGAGTCTGCTTGACCCGCAAAGGTGGAACGCCAGTTTTTTGATCACATTAAGCCAGCGATATGCATTATGCAACTAGTGGGCAGAGTTGCGAGTTACAAGGTAGACATGAGTCACATGTATTCGTGGAAGGAATTCATTATCATACGCACGCTTAAGTCGCTGTAAGTGTTTTAAAATTTCTTACAGGTTTTGTGGTTTCCGAAATTATTATTAAAGTGATAGATTTGTTCTTTTTTTGGGCGTTTGTCCTGCTTAGGTGATCCCAATCTTGAATTTCAATTGACATATTGTATAGCACGATGGTTAGTATTATGATCATAATATTAGTTTAGGTATAATGCCACTGTCCTTGATCATGGTGAAGGTGTTCAACCAAAGATGCTTTGCTTGTCCTGTTGGTTGCTTACCGCCCAACTCTGATGATCTTTTTGGCCAGGGTGGTATCATTGTCTGCTCCGTCGCAAACGATTCACGCACTTTCAGGAGAATTGCGTCTGATCGCGTACTGCCGTCAAAGATCTTTATTGTTGATTTGACCATGTACGGTGTGGCCAAACCAGGGTAGCTTAACTCTAAACCTCCGAACATAACCCGGTGTATCGCATCCTTCTTCTCTCAAGCCATTGTTTACTGTATCATACCAATCCTATCATCTTCGGTCTTCTTGATTTCTATCCTCCAACATCCAACATCATGCTATTCTCAAAATCACAAGCGCCGTTTTTGACAGGTATTGGCTTTGCACGTAGTTAATGGCAGTATTCAGAGTTCAGACTGCTTGTCTCTGGAGACAAAGTTAATTGAAATCTGTTCAATATGCCCATTGTTGTGTCTGATTCTGAATGAGCCATTTTTGTTTTTGTCTTTCTTTCTTAGAGGTGTTGTTGTTTTGTCGTACATGCAGGTCACTGCCAGTTGCACTTAATTTTTTTTATTGTTGTGAAATTCATTCCCTTTAAGCAGAAATATCAAACTTGTTGAAGTTACACTAATAGCAGGTCCTTCATTTCGCACTTTAGTTGCTGAAAATGGCGTCGTTTTTTACTCTTTTTAATGCGATTCCAAATTTTTAATTTGATTGCCATGTTTAACCCTATGACGTCTGGCAACTTATCTCGATCAATAGTTGGACACTAAATGAATCGATCTCTCGAGACATTTAAAGACTGCAAAATATATTTTGCTGCACATTTGGGTATGCATGCGATTGACCTTCATAGTTATTCATTCGGTTTTTTGTTTTCATTATGTAAACGAGCCGCCCCATCTCTGCAATGTAGAATCATAATATGTCTTTGTGGATAGTGTTTATTGCTTCATGTAAACCACAGATACGAACCGTTTGCGGTCATTTTAACGCAACAGCGAAGTTCAAACGAGCTGGCGAATTGTCAGGAGAAATAAACTGGACTCCTATACTACTTTCACTAGCTCACTTCGTTACTTCATATGGCACGGCACCGCACTAATGATCAGATCACCCAGAATTTTCTCAACGTTTCACTCATTTTGTAAAAAGCAGTAAAAGTTCCTTTGGGAGTTGGTAATATATTAATGTAAGCGTTTTCCAAACCTGCCAAACTCTGAACTTGCAGCGCACTGAATCTTTTATTGTTTGTCTTACCACAATCCTATTGGGAACCTTGTTTGCTTCTACATTGTAAATATGAAACCGATTTGAAGATCGCAGTCGTGTACTTTCGTGTACTTTCCTTCCAATCATTTCCCGCTGGGAAGATGAATAGTTTTCTATCTGCAAGAAACTTCCACTCATTCAATTTCCGTTGTTGTTCATTTCAACGTGGTGGGACGTACAGACGACGTAAAGCTGAATCGTTTACTGAGTGGTACTTAGGATGCTGTGCTAATTCAGTTTTTAACAAAAGCTTCTCTACTTGTTTTGAATGGTGGGTTAAACTTGGCGTAATGCTACTCTGGGAAAGGTTGCGACCGCCGAAGTTTTCACTGCATAGAATATGCAGCAGAGAATACACAATTACACAAGCTGCGCTGACAAAAGCTGCTGAGCAAGCTTTCTTTTTTTTTTAATAATGGTAATGCATACCATGAATTGACTTGTTTCCAGCTATAGATCAAGTTCAAACAATGTTGATAACCTATTTTGCTCTTGGTATGCACGATTATTGTAGTAGTAAATATTTTTCTATCTAAGAAAAGCCATTTAACAAGATTAAACTTTTGATTAGATGACTTATCCGAAACTTAATATGACCGATTCGGTAGCATTGTGTAAGAACAGCGTGAATCACAACCATTTTGCTCCATTTTCAAGCAAAAAAAGAGACAACGTCCCAGCGATTGTTGTTTTTTCTCCTTAGTCGAAATGCCCGTTGATATGTCAATGCTACATAAATATCTATTTGATGTGGCAACACTTCAAAGCGGTCCACGACTAAGTATTAGGTTACAGTTTAGCAGCTAACAATTTCTGGACCGATTTATTCTGACGCTCTCTCAAACTCGTCTGCGTTGGACAGACGCGCAGCTTGTTGGGTTGTTCTTGGTATTGCTCTATCGGGGAACAATCACTTCCTCTATTTCAATCGTGTTTTAAACGTGTTCCTGTATTGTGACTACACTGTTACTTCTGTCGGTCGGTCATCCGTCGCTTTCCCCATCTTTCAATATCTTAATTATATTGAAGGTTGAATGTTTGTTGTTAAAAAAATTAGAAGAATTGGTTTATATTTTTGTTTTTAATAGCATAGCTTAAAATTCCAGATTCCAAATTTGTAGCGTTTTACCGTGGCAAGTCAGTATGGCGAATCAGCGTTCACATATATATAAGCAAAGCATGGCATCGTGTGACCATGTTCAAATGCAGTTGGTCGAGTTTGTGTAATTGTTTCTTTTGTGTAATTGTTCCATTCATACGTTTTTATTGAAGAAGCGTTTTATGAGCTGCATTATGTTTTTTTCGGCTGGTTGTCTATGCTTCTTATAAAATAAATGTGCTTATTTTTTTAAAAATTATTGTCTTTGTTTAATTAATTGACTATAGTATAGGCTGTAGTGGGCGTTGTGCATTTTTATCATATCACAAATTTGCTCATTAATATTGGAATGTTAAATCGACTTAGAATCAGCGAAACCTGCAAGTGGTCAATATATGTCGATCCAGTAGCCAATTTTGTAATGCATTGTCTCCACTCGTTGACTCATACACTTATTCCCAGATAGCAAAATCTGTAAATTTTACATTAATTCAACGTTTGTAGACGTTTGCATCGTCTGCAGAGGTTGAATCCATGTAAAAAATGACAGATTTTGCTGTTGGGGTTATATATTGTCCATCTTGTCCAACTTTTTCTGTTTGATTGATCGCTGTGTCAAGTCGTTTGTCTTTTATTGCTACTCCGCGATCAGAGTTTCCCAGATGATTGACAACATTGCTTAGCAATTCCAATAAGTCAAATATCGCAAGAAACATTTCTTGGTTTTTTAACTTTTTTTTAAATGTGTTTAAAGCGAATACGAAACGTATTTGAAATGTAAATAGTGTATTGAAGAATGGTCTAAGCAGGTGTACCCATGAAAGGTGTTCCAGTTTACATTAGGGTAGTTTTGTTTTTGTTTTAATGTTTAATGAGGTTGAATCAATACAAGAAGTGGCTTTTGCGAAACGAAAAAGGTGTTTCCACACCTGTGTTTGCCGTAAACATTTCAGATTGATTTATGCTTGCACTAGACTTGTAATAAGCGCCGAGGATATCTGGCTCGTTTGGCAAACACGTCATTGAAACTTTTACTTTGTGTTCGTATTCCTGATCTCCGATCGGTTGTGGGACTGAGCACTGAGCAGGCGGTAGTGCGGTACACTGTTGTTGCATCTGTCCAGAGTAATGCTTAAATACGTACTTTAGCAAGACACTTCTCATGACATGCGCAAAAGTTGACACGACTCACTGTAATCTAAATCTTCACCACCTTGTACAAAAGTGGACTCAATTACGAAACTAATAAAGAATTCAATATTAATACATGCATATTTCATACGTAATGATCCATAGCTGTTGATTGAATGTTAAAAATAACTCATGAGAGATTGTGTATGCATCGCCATCTTCATCACTACAGTTACGTTACGTAGATATTGTAGCGACGCTGGCCAAGTGGTACATAAAATAAACTCATGTCAACTGCAACAGTTTGTTTTCAAGCAAGTAGCCATCGCATTCCATAGCATTGCTCTTTCAGTCTGATGTCGTTTTGTCTCTTGTCTAGCACTCTCAGTTAAGTTGAAGTGCAGTGTTTTCTATCCTAAGTCTTGTTGAGATTCCAATCAACATACGAAGCAAAACCTCTTGATATCACTGCGTCACGGAACAATACATATTTCAGAACTTGGCCATACTATTTACTGATGGAAATTTTAAATAAAATCGCCGTATGAAATTGTACAACATGAACAGGATTTTTTTTAAATGTGTTAGGATCTTACGTTTTCTGTTTGTTTGGGATTGATTTGAAATACACTAAACGACAGAATGTGCTATCTCGAATGATCGTTTTATTGTGTTGCTACTGTAGAGCCCAGACAGTAAATCAACCGCTTTTTACATTGATTCAACGTCTACAATATAAAAATGATTGATTTGCTATCTGGGAAGTCCTCCTACCACTGCAGAACTCAAGCCTCGGAACTCGGGAAGCACTTCTCTCATACTCCGTGACGTCGCGACTAAATTTAACTTATCAACTACTACTTCATTTTTATGATAACTTTGTTTGTACAGCAGTGATGACGTCACACCGCGAAGTGTTTGCGTCTGATTTCATGCCTGCTGGCTGCGCAACCCCTTGTACTGTAGTTTGCGATAACTCTACCGGTAAACTGTAGGTTCAGTGTGCTTTTTTCCACTGTTAGGGCAAGCTTTTTTTTTGCGAAATTAGTTGCTGTTAGCATTAGCCTCTGCATGGATTTGAAAGATCTGCTCTATTCCGGAGATTTGTCAGAAATGGCATTTTGTTTGGCGAAGCATACACAAATGCTACTTTAATCTCCGTAATCCGTTACCATAAACACCAATGCAGGTCGCCCTCGCCCATCTACTGCGGTTTCCACACTTGAAACGACTGATGTTCTCTTCACGCTGTAACTTTCTTTGTTTTTTTCGTCTTATTTTAGTTTCGATCTTCTCTCAAATTTCTATTTACTGCGATAAATCAAGCCTCGGGAGCAAGAAAGTTTTAGCTTTTTGAGCGGCTAATGTGATCAGCGTGTTTAACATTGCTGCTGGAACATTAGCGTCAAAACCAACTTCGCCACTCAAAATTGTTTTTCTTGATTAACGTTGCTTTGCAGTGAATCAATGGAAAATTAATCTTTTCTTCACGTAGGCTCAGCTCTGTATTTGAACGACACCAGCACGGAGTTATGTAAATTTTCGTGAGATAGTTACACCCAAGCATTTTGCCCTGATGAGTCAGGCATTAACTCTAATCTGTTTCACGTTTTTGCCTTTTTGCTGTCTAAACTAAAATGATCTGCAGTCAAATCCTACGCTCTCCAGTCGAAGGTGAACACTATGTCAAATTGTTATTTTATGGTTGGCAATAGTGGAAAAGCCATTGCCGTTATATTACTGGTATTTCGAATTCCTGCAGTCGTGCCTAACCCTCTTCTTTTGTCGATATCTTTTCAAATTTGTTGGTAATAATCAAATTCAGACTCTTACAATCTTTAGCAACTCAGTTATAATGACATATGTTAGGTAGGCTACGTTTTTCAGTTGCATGTCATCACAAATTTAATGTGATTGGTACGGCGTGAAGTCTTTTTAGCGCTTTGAAACAACAGAATAGGTTACGCAACGCAAAAAGATGTTTTTCTTATTCGAGATTGTAGTGGGGGTAGACGCTTGCAAAGTTGACTTTTTAACGTTCATTCTGGCCTTTCCACTTTTCTCTAGTCTATCCCCTGATGTTTCTGATTAAGCATGTCATTGTTTGTTGCAACAATCGTTTGTTGCAACATGGTCGCATATATTTCTGTAGTCCAGGTCAACAGGTGTACATTTGTACAATTGTTGTAGTGTGCGTTTTTTTTGTTTTTCTGAATTGCGGAATTATTTTTATAAATGTCGTAACTGTCTGTCAATGTGTACTATAGATTTATCAGTTCACATCTATCGTTGAAAACTATTAGAACGTTACCACGGCTTTTCCCAATCCGCTTTCTAACAGTTTTGTAAAAAACTCAAAAGCGAAGAAAACATGATAAGTTTTGTCATGGTGATTGTTGTCAGAGGATAATAATATTATTCGATGATGTTGCTGGTTGCTTCATCTCAATGGATATTTCATGTCGTTTCCACCGCAAAGACGAAAATTTCTTGACGCTATCAGTTTGAACGTTGATAAAATTGTTTGTTTTTCATTGTCCCACTTACGAGCTAATTTGTTTACGCTGATCGGTTGGGTTATCTCGTTGCTGTAGCGTTTGCGCATTTTCGCGGAGTTCACTCATTATTTGCAGCCGAGAGTCTAGTGAGGCTAAAGTGTGTTTGCTCTGTTCCTGTTAATACTTATAAATACATTAATTCCTGGTTGTATTATCCCCTTTTTTATCAGCATACCATGCTTTGTGTAGTGTGCTGATGTAGCTGGTATCTCTAGGCTTTGAACAAGTTTCAGTGCCTTTGTTTATGGCCATCATCACTATGACATTTTTTGTTTGGTCATGCTTCAGAATTATTTAGTGTTTTTTGAATGAGATTTTTCGAATATCTGGTGATTTATATGCTTCTACATTCTTTTCAAATTATTCCCAATAGAGATTATATTTGATCCTCTTGTTCCGTGTGCGCATAATGCGACCGGTCAAGTGGGCGTGAAATGATTGAAATGTAGACTAGAATGCCGCTATCTTGCCTTAGCATTTCCTCATATAATAAAATCATTTTGTGTCATTTTCTCAATGCGTTGGCGCAGGTGATAGCTCATTTAAAATGCCATAAAAAGGTAGTCGGGTCGGATTGATATTTTGTCACAGTACATCTTCATTGTATTAAGTTGGATTAAGATTTTCAGAAGTTTCATTCGGAGTGTTATACTTCACGCTTAAAATCACGCTCATGCGTGTGCTTTACAAGTGATCGTCATGATTTCCAGATGTTCGATTTGTGTACATTTTTGTCGCTTACATGCTGGCTGCTTCGAGTTAATTAGTCTTCATCAGACGGAGTCTGGAGCGATAGAAAATCGAAGTTGTTTTGTAGTACTTGGTCTTTGACTCGGCTGGAACGGTGTGCATGTAATGCAGTGTCTAGAACTCGAGATACTTATGAGTTTGTCGCACACGTCTTCATCTCATCTCTTCGCTGCTGTTATTAGGGGACTATTTTAGGATGTCATAGACCTTAATTCTATGGCATCGATCAAAATATTCACACGAGTGTGAGAATGTTTTTTTAGTTTTTAAAGCTGCTCTTTTTCATTGCTTCAGCGTCAGCATAAGTCGAATGAGCGCAAGGCATCTCAATTCGTTTAGATTTGTTACAATCAGCTTTTGAGGTCGGAGTCAGCTGAAGCAATGTTAATGGTAATTGAAACCTCATTTTACTTTCTTGGCAACAAGGCACGCGAGCCGCAAGATTTTGTTATCAAATGCTTTTCAAACTTCCAGTCACGATACCTCATCATGTATTACCTGCTGCTATTTTCTTGACATCTCACATGACCTTTTTCGATCAACCGAGAAGCGGTTATCAACAGCTTTCTCTGCATAGACCACCATGGAGAATGTGGTGTATTTTTAGGCAGAATAATACGCCAAATTCATGCCAAGTTTGTACTGTGTTAGTGATACGTGTCCCAATCAGTTTCATTCTCCCATGACCATCGTTCGCGTGATAACAACAAAGAAGATTGAAAAGCGTGTAATTATTTCTATTCAACCGTCCAAAGTATTGTCTTTTGTTTTATTTCATAAACTATACGTTTTGTAAACTTTATTGTGTCGAGCTTCGTTAATCTTCCTGGTTGTATTCCCTTAATGAGGAATAATCTCACGCTTCACACACTTCTGCACTCTGCAGTCTACAAATTTGTTATTCGTGCTCAAATCCACGTTATAGGACGTTTGACTAGCGCAATTTGTGGTAAACGGCCTCTGCACGCTTAATTGGGCTGCATCACTGGCATGCATTGCAATGGGAAGAAGGTGCGGGTGATGCCACTGAATTTTGCTAGCGCAGCCGAAGTCGTTCTGATGTTTTTGCGACATTTTTGCTTAACACGCTATGAGCTAGTTATTCAATTGCATTCAACACGGAATTTCAGTGAAGACGCTATCCCAATCTCGTTCAATGTTTTCATGGTAGACGTTAGTAAAACAGGCAGATTCATTTTTTCACTGGATAGGCTTGCATTATTGCATAAACATACTTGCGTAAAAAAAAAAAAATCGAATGAGTGCAGTTGAGACTTGAGTATTGCGTTTTTTGAGCCTGGATTAACCATATTTTGCTGTTAAGTTTACATTTGTCCAAGTCCTATTGTTCTTTTTGCACTACCCAATGTGTCAAACATCATTTTTTCGTCAAGATACATTTTCTTTATCAAGATATTACAAGGTATCCTTTTTCAGAAAACGAAAAACCGTCCGGCTATCCCCACATTGACATCCATCCCACTGTGAAGACGGTGGAACGGACGCGGCCAGTTTCCATGGAATGTGTCGTCAGTGGAACTCCCAAACCAAGAGTTCGGTGGTACAAGGACTTTCTTCCTCTTAATGTAAATGGGTCCAGAATCACTATGGAATCAACAGGTTCGTTTCTCGCCATCATACGTTTTTTACGTATGTTTTTTTACGTTTTAGTATAAGTTATTAGAAGAAGACGTTCTCCGGCAAAACGTGGCCAACTAACTTTCTTGCTTTTTTACGTTGATTTTAATTGACAACTTTTGCTGGCTCGGAAACAAATTCAGTGAGTGAGAATCCTAAGCGTCACACCAAACGTTTAAATGATTTAACAACGGTAACTTTGCTGGTTAGGACTTTGTTGCAAGGCATAGACTTACTTGTGCTTCAAGGTACAGCAATGACATCGTAATTATGAAAACATTTCAATTTAAAAATGACCTTCGCACCTTACAAAGCCAGTACACGTGCAGGATCTCATGAGTCGGTTTTGCATTTCTATTTTATTAATGTTTAATTTTTGCTTTTTTTTATGTCGTCATATTAACCGCGGCCGAACCTATGTGTTTTGTTTATCTCATGCCCAGTTACTGCCACACAGCAGATGCTTGGCAACTGCTGCTAAAATCTACATTTCACTTACCAGAAGCGCACGATTTCTGTTGCTTACCTAGCAGTTTATTACTCAGACCCAGCCAGAAAAAATTGTCCTTTTAGCACTGATTCAACGTGTGCAGACGTTATTTGTGCAATATCCTTTTCCATGGCCTGCAGACGTTAAATCGATGCAAAAACAACCAATTTTGGTAGCAGAGAATGCAGTGTTTTGCACTTTTTTCCTGTGTCTAGTCGATGTAAACCAACGTTGTAGTTGTGTGCTGCTACGAACTCGATGGGTTAATGCGCCGATGTCTCATCACATTGCAAGATTTCCAAATGTGGTCTTGCGAGTTCATATTGAGGTTGTGTTTGTTCACGCTATCTTCTTCGTTTTGCATTTTTGCAGTTCGTTGCCTCATTTTCGCTTACGTCTTATGATTTAATTTTGATTCTGCCAAAACACCTGGCATCATCTATTGCTCAATTTAAGTTTGCAATCGAAGATCTGCGTATCAGCTCGGTCAAGTGGGGTCGCTGCTACGGTCTGCTGAGTAAATTTTTCCTGATAAAAATTTTTTAAATTAAATTTACTGAACCTTGTGTTTGTGGAGTGTGTGGATTTCGCTTTATAGCAACAAAACGAGGAAGCATTTGTAAGCTATCGTACATTCTCGAAAGCTCGAAAAATAACTCTTTTTCCTATAATTTTATTTTTTTCAACAAAAACTTTACGTGGCGTATCTTTTCTTCAAGCATATCCAGGAATGTTAACTAAGGTAACCTGTCCTGACGCATCTATATCTTACACGACTTAAATATCGCATTTCAGACAAAAGTCGTGTTTCTGTCTGAAAATTTAAGAGCCGCCATGTTAATAAACTTCTTGTCAAAGACATGCTTTTAACACATCCAATATATCATTGATCATTCGTGTTTGAACATGTCATATCATTGTTTGTTATCAAAGTGGCGCGATGACAGCGAAACACGTTTTTCAGTGGAATAAAAAAATTGAAGAAATCTGAAGAAAAAATCAACAATATTTGACAGTTTTGTGATTTGATTTTGGAATTTCTTCTAAATTAAGAAATAAAAGTATTGATTTTTTTATTGTTATTCTAATTGCACTACCTTGTGTTAATTTAAGCAATGTCTAAAAATAGACCATATGCGTTTTACTTAAACATTGACTTGTGCAAATGACATACCGTACGGCAACAGTATCAAACTGCACTAAACTTTGTGCAGTAGTTTAACTTGTGAATGTTTATTTCTCTCGTTTGAACTGTTCACAATCGTGACGAGACTTCGCTGATCTGTTATCATGGTTGTGACAGCAGCAATTTTGAACGCTTGTCAATCTTCCACGAGAGAACAGTATGCGTCGTTATTCCTCAGTTGTTGGTTAATATTTTCCTGACTAAGTCCGTAAACAAGGGAGCCAATGCCAGTTGCCAATGCTTTCTCATTGTGTTTCAGCAAATGCACATTTATGATATCAAATCGACGTTAAGTCACATAAAAAGGAGATTAATAGTTGTGCAAATAATGCGCTAATTTTACTCAGTCAGAGAAACTTTCTGCAGCAACAAACGAACTCAATGAAAGAATACACAAGGGCCCGTTAACCGAATTTTGAGATTCAACCCAGCTGTCGTTTCTCCACGGTCTGCTTTCCAACTTGTATAAATCAGCGTGGATTTAATCTAATTTCACTGTTGCGTTTTTCAGATTTCCAGCTATTAATCGGTCGAAAACGCCACGATCGATATATATTTTTTTTACCTGCTATTGATTTCTTTGATATCTTTTTTTCTCTGAAACAATTTATCTTGGGATGATTGAACGCTGACTAATTTGATCGATTGCGCGCAATCTGTGACTGTGCTTGTCAGAAGTGCTCACTCACAAACTCTCACCACGAATGCCTTGAATACTTTTTTCAAAAATTAACTCACCTGTGTATAATTCTTGCAAAGTCGTTTTTTTGGTGGCATCTCAACTTGCCACTTTCAGTCGCTTGAATTTTGCCAATCATCTTGATGTGTTAATTTCACATGGGTATTACCATTTAAACGTTGAAACAATAAGAAATACGATTTTTTCAATGTTTGCATGAGTGACAACGTCTAACATGCTTTTCTCAGTGTCTTCGTGAATCTATTTTGCCAGATTTTCAGCCGTGATCAGCAACTATGTGATTATAAAAAATCACAGTCAGTTTTGTGAACGTGACAACTTACCATTTTTGCATCTACGCTGAAGAAAGTTTAGAATTTAGGTGACTGAATCCAAGCTTATATTTTTTAGTGAAATAACCCCAATCAGTATACCAAATAATTTAGAATCCAGTCTGAAATGAAGGTTTGAAAGTGAAACTAAGTCCATTTACAGGCAAACAAGTAATTGATGCAGTCTACAGTCGATAAGAGGATTGTTTACATACAGATCTTTTTGTCCAGTCGCCTTCTTTGCTTGGGAAACCGTCGGCTATCCATTCCAGCAAGCACGGGCAGCCATTCTTGTGTTTATTCAATGTTGTGGCTGATTGACTCATGTTTACATCTGTGACGGTTGTCGGTTTTAACTAGGTGAAATAACGCGGACAATACAGTTTGTGTTTCCATGGAAATTTTACCACTTTTCAGTTGAAACAAAACTGTGGTGACAGATCTTTGTTTTTACCCCAACGACTCACCCGCTTTGAACACTTGTAGTTGGGTCATCTCCTGTTGCGGTGTGACTGCGTTTAAGTTTATTTTCAATACACCTTAAGTGCCTAAAAAAGCCAGCATTTTCTCTTTAAAACCTTGCTGCTTACTGGTCCTTTTGTCTGCCACCAATATCTAGCAACACAGAAAGACTGCGAGACAAGCTGTGGCTTCAGTTTTACTCGTCTGTTTCCTCGATATATTCTCATCACCATCATGTTGCCTCAACTTGCTTGCAAATCAGTCCTTTTTTGCATTGACTCAACGTTTGCTACCGTTAAATTAAAGTTAAAATAGACTGATTTTTTTGTCTGGGTACCTGAATGCCTGAACTCTACGAGTGATGTGATGACACTGTTTTTCAACTGAAGCTCTGCTCAGAGTTGAGGAATCCAAGAAGTTGCTGATCCGTCAAGCAGTCAAAGAAATATCGCAGTAAATGATTCCTCTTCGTTAGTATTACACTCCCGACTAAGGAGTGGTGTTGGTAGAAACTGCCACAGATTGGTCATTAGTTTTGAAGATGATGAGATCATTTTTTATCTTTCTGGCCTACCTTTTACACACTTTGGCCAGTTATAACGTCGTAAAATGATTTTAAACTTTGTGGCGTTTCAGAAAATATTTACAAATCTCACAGCACGAGAATCTTTTTAATACTTTCTATTAATTTCTATGTTGTTGTTCACAAGAACTCATCTCTTAAATGGTCTTGCTTTTTGCGCTATTCTGAAACTTGGTTATTATTTTGATGTATCAGCTGTGGCCATCGCAAAAAGAACCACTACATCTTCATTTCGTTTTAATAGACTTGACAAAAATAATTTGCTAGTGATGCCCGATTTGTCACTGGACTGTACCAGAAAACACCGTGAAATATGGCCTGTAAATTTCTGTTATTCAATTAGGCGTTTAAACTGCTTAGGACGTGTCTTTGTTCATGAGTCCGTCAGACAAGCTCTTAGTTTTAGATCCTTTTTCTCGTTCTTTTCGTCGTTGCTTGTCGACAGAAAAATAGACCGAATTTCCTGATGTTCAAGACACGCCTTATATGGTAATATGAGTTATCGCCTGAAACGCGAGCTTTGCCGCATTATTATTGTATTTAGGTTTCCCGAAATTCTTTAGATTACAGTTTTAAAAGTGAAATTTCTTGAAAGATTCTTTAAGTTCATCGATGAAGTGAAATTTTATCAACTATTAGAAACTATCTCCATAATATCTCCGCCCTCTGTTTTTATTTTGTGAACTGTTGTTTTCACTTCAATAATAATTCACAGTTTCATCTGTAAAAGTGTGTAGTAAGATTCACTTTGCCCTTGGAATTGTTTGTTTTAATTATCAAAACTTAGGTTTCCCTGTGAGGTTAAACATGATGAAATCCTACTCCCTCATCTCTAAGAAAAACTTTACCAGTAAAAAAAAACTACTTTTTTATTTAGTTTCATTTTCAGTTACAACATGTCTTGTTATTTTTGGATGTAAAAGTTTAGAGCTAATGCAGTTTAATGTGATCCTTGTGCACGGTAATTGAATTTCAAGGTCTGGCACACGAATAAGTGGTGGGAGCCAACACACCCGTTTTGCTGTGAAATATAGAAACACTTGCTGCTTGCAAGATGTTTTAATTACTTGTAATTTGTTTTTCCCACGCTATTTGTTTCAAGCAGTGTTTGCCAAGAACAGAAGACAAACTTGATTTTATTCAATGTTTTATGACAAATAGTTTGTAGCCAAGTGTTCTGACATCTACTCCTGAACGATTACTTTTTGAAACTTTTACATTTTGAATTGTTTATCAGAAACTTAGAGGTTGTGACTTGAGAACCAGAATAAGAAGTCCACTCGAGAGAAAGTAATTGTTACGAGTGGCTATCAGCCAGTTTAATACTCAAGCGTTTCCTTTTTATGGCTTTGCAGCCATAAATCGCGTTTTTAAAAGCAATGTAATGAATTTAAATTGCTGGATTGATGAGTGCTTTCGAATGGCTTGCCTGGTTTTGGCTTGCCATGTCTGCCTCATGACTGTGGGGAGTCTCTCACTTCAATTGTGAACTCAGTCGCCTCACGTCAAAGCGATGTGAAAAAGCGCAACCTTTATAAACCGAAAAGTTTTGAAAGCGTTTTTCTCAGTTTCCAAATAAATCGATAGTAAATCACGTCAGTTTCACTCAAATTGAACTCGCAACAAGTAAAATCGAATGATTTGTCTGTTTCCAGTCAGCAAATCTTTGTTTTGGCGTTGATTCAACGCCTGCAGACTTTGAACCTATGTTGAAAAACATTAATTTGCTGGTTTGTTCAGTGTCACTCATAGAGCAATTAACAATTGTTTGCTTTCTGGAGGTTACGTCATTGTAAATGACTCATTTGGTGGCTTGTGATTGGTTGACAAAGGAGAGCTTATGGCATTTACTTTTTACGATTGAGTTATTACTTTGTATCTCTATTATTATCAGCCTTGTGCTGAGGCTAAACAAGCTTCAATTATTTGACTCAGCAGTTGTGTAAGCAATGTCGTAATTCGGATCGTAGCCAGCCTCAATATTTGATTACGTCAAGGAACTAACTGAAAAGAAATAGGCGTTTCTATGACAACGCAATAAATTAGCGAACTCTGTTCAGTAGTATCATCACATCATGGGAGTTGACGCCAGTGGGATAATATCGTCGGTTAAAGTAATGAAAAGATTTGTAGGATTCGTTTGTCATTCGTAAAACCTCCAATGACTTCAGACTCGTTGTCATTGTGGCTTGTCAGGAGTGATCAAATTATCTTTTTGAAAGCAGGGCCACGTGTTGGCGGATTGTGTCAGGGGTCTCGTAAACAGATTGCACCTTTTGTAACGCAAAATGATTCAAGTCAGTCCACGGAAGATGTTTTGTGCTCTTTCTCACGCTCATCGACTTCCAGAGCGCCAACATTGAGCAGGCAAACCAACATTTTAGATCACTCATGTTTTTCCAAACGAAAGCATACAGATGTTTTGACAATGTACACAAAATTGACCTTGCTAAATGCTAACACCCTTGTCAGACGAACAACCTGCGTGCCGCGTACTGTACATGTTTATTGTTAACCATTTTGTCAAATTTGCTGCTGTTAATAACTACAGTGCCTTTGCATGGGAATACTTTTTTTTGTTGTTGCAAAATCGGAACATTCAGTAACCAGACCTAATAAAATCGAAGCAGCTTTGTTATAGCAATTTATCTCTTACAGTTCATGTGAAAACAAAGTGTTTGAAGTCATTCAGCTTTTTAATTTTTAGCATTTACACCTTAGAGTCTTCGCCTGATAGCACAGCTTACTATTGATTGGAATAATTTATAAATCTATGATACAATGTATCGACAGGATATGTCAAATCGGCTGGACTGTCCTCAATGCCTCTGAAATACCGACAGGACGTTTTAATATTGTAATAAGAAATGACATCGGCGTCATTCTCAATTTAACCTTCCAAGCCCTTATCATTGATATGATCGAGTGTTATTATATTTTTATTTTTTTCGGCTCCTTGAACGGCTCTTCACGCCAAAACAGGTTTTGATTTTTGGAAATTTGTTTTCGACAGGGTCTCTTAACATTCTTAAAAGCAATGATTCTGACCAAGGCAAGTACCATTGTGCCGCTGAAAACCATTATGGAGTGATATTTTCCGAGGGAGTGCACATCTATGTCCGAGGTGAGTTTGATCTCTCGCCCACTTGACTTTCTTATACAATCTTTTGAAGCTGCCGCGAGTGTTTGCATTTAGACTTCTACCCAGCCAGATAGAAACTTGTCGTTTTACATCGTTTCAACGTCTAACGACGTTGAAGCGACGCAGCAAGCAACTTGTTCTGATTTGGCACTTTCTCGATCTCATTTTGAACTTGCTTTTGAGTTCCATGGTGTATCTGGATGCAACTAGCGGGATCGACGCATATTTTATCGGCTCAATATCATTAAGACATCAATGGGAAAAAGTACAAACATCTGACCGGGAGATTCAAACACCTACGCATCACGAACGTGGCCTCCGATTCTGCTTTCTTTGGATTAATTGTGATGGTTATCAAACTTCAATGTTTGTAAGACCGCATTGGCTGACCTGCAGTATAAGCAAGCAATGACACATGCTAAGCTATTTTAGGTTTCCAATCGTGAAGATTATTTCAGCCAATGTTTTAAGAATTGAATGCACCAATAATGGATGATTCACCGATTAAGCAAATCTGTTGATTTAGGCTAGTAATTTATATTGTGGACTACTTTTTTTCTTATGTACCAGCTGTAAGCCGCTGGTTAAAATCGCTGATTACTGACCACAAACGAACTTTGCGCAAACTGATTCTCCATTATTGGGATGGTTTGCTTTATCGGCCGCTTAAACAACCAGCTATTAGTGGATCCAACGCTAAAAAGTGGTTGCTTATTGTAATGTTGCAAAACCTTTGCTGCCTGGGTAGCTGAGTGCGAGAGTATTGGATTGTGAGTAGATATAGTTATATGACTAATTCTGTCCTTCTCTTGCTTGTAAGCAGTCAGGCCTCCACCAGAAGGTATGCTCCAAAGAGAATTTGAAGCCAATCGGCAGACAACGTTAATTTACGTAGAATCAACTTTGTTTAGATTTACGCATGTGCGTTATTTGCCGATTGGTGACAAACTCTGACGTTGTTCGTCGAAAAGCAAAGCAGCCAGTCTATTTGCTTTTTTATTTTTCTGTCTAAGATTGTATTGAAATTCCAACTTACTGTCACCATTGTGTATATCGGTGCGGAATTGATGCTGAGTTTAATGTTCAATTTTTATTTAATTTTTTATAAAACACAGAATGAAAGTTTTTCAATTGTCTGCGCCATTTCCTCGCTTCAATGAGTGTGCCATCATGCGAATAAATTAGTAATTTATTCAGGCAATGCTTGGTTAATTTTCTGACATACGTTGTTTGTGCATGATAATTCAAACACAAACGGCCTATTGCAGAGATTTGACTTGCTTCCGTTTTAAGGTTGAACTTGACGTTTCACACCTTTTGATGGATCATGGTCCTATGTTAGCTTAATGTTTATTCATATATATATACAGATATATATGACGACGAAAAGATTTAGTTGTTGTTCTGTACTTACTTTTTTTAGAATTTGAAAATGATTTAACAAAACCATCTTTTTTGTAACTAAGTGTACGGTTCCTGACCAGTTGCGCTGCAGACGAGCCCAAGGTCCTAGTCCAAACTTTTAGCATTATTCTGAATCATGCCTGTCTGAATATATAACTTGTATAGAATACGTAAGGTTGCTTGCCCATGTCTGCTACCCTACCCTAAAACTACCCTAAACTACTTTCCTAGTTTTTATATTCATCAGTTTTGATTTCATTCAGGGAGAAACTTTACCGTACTTAAAAATTCTCTCTCAATTATGACCATTTCAATATTTTTAGTTGCATTCAAATTCAATTTAAATTATTTGATCTTAAATATCATTTACTAACCTTTTTCCTAAAACATACGCTCATTTTCATGCAGTTAATTGTTTTTACCGGTTTGTTTAACATTACGAGCAAGTCTGAACTTTCTCCAAAAAAAAAAGATGTTTTAATTTTTCGGCTTATTGTGTCACATCGCCTCGTTAAATAGCCTAATGTGTTCTACAAGAATGTGTTTACTGCGCACTTTTTGCTTTTGGTGCTTTCTGCTTTTAAAGCCATGTTTTGTTATTCTCTCGGACGACAGATTAAAATTTTAATTGCGTTTAAGAACGAACAGCAGTGCACGACTGGAGCTATGTTTAATTATCATCATAGTCACTTCTAAGTTGCCTTTCTGTTTATTGTTTAACTTAGGTCAATTATTATATTTATTTTTGGCTTAATCCGAAGTTTATTGTAGGAGCATTCTAATCTACTTTAAATAGCTTCGATATTTTCAAATCAAACTTGAACCACCCAGTTGCCTGTGAGTTTTGTGTTCACCCAACAACGCGCTATCTTGATAATGTAGAAGGGCAGCACTTGTTAGTTTAGTTTGAACACAGTCTCTTTTGCTCATGTGGTTTGCCGATGTTTGTCGTCAGTAAAAATATTTCCAGATTTGAAACCTTCAACATCTGATTAAAATTCTACAGCCATTTCATAAAGTGTTTTTATTTTTCGAAAAAAGGTAATCGTTTTCCATCGAATCGACGTATCCTAACATCTAAACACATTTTTTGCGTGCAAGAATGTGTTGAAAGTTAAAAGGTCTCTTAATCTCCGTGATTAACTATACTAAACACGGCAAAAATAAAAGAAGTATACTACATGTATTTAGATCCTAAAAGCATAGGTTAAATTCGCAATTTTTCTGCCAACGATATTTCACCAAATTTGTTTGATGAAAATAAATTTATTTAATTTCCTAATTCTTAAATGTTAACTTTTTTGTTACGAGGTAGTGCTAAGGGTTAGCCTATCTAGGTACCGTAAATCTTTTCAAGGGGTTACACGCAACTTATCCGAATAAGAGCTTCTAGAAATGCGTTTTTATCAAAATGAAAAATTGGCATACAACTGCTTAGTTTTCATCGAACGTTCTTAAAAACTTACTGTATATTTTCAGTGGCACGTCGTGTTTTACATGATTTTTTATCATTTTTGATCTTGGCTGAAATTAACCGTGCGAAGTATTTAGTAGGGCTTTCGAAGCGATTTCTTTGTAGTTGCAAGGAATTTTTCGACTTGTTTCAAACAGCCCTTGCATGTGTGCCCGTTTTTAGGAATCAAACTACAGTTCAAAAAGGAAAATGAACTATGATGTGATGTCGTCAAGATTGTTGTTCAAAAATCGTGTACGGATTTTAAATCGATATCTCTTTATCTTTACAGTGCGTAGAGTGCGGGCGCGGTTTTCGATAGCCCCACATAAGAAATATGACGTTCAACAAAATGGGAATCTAAACATCACCTGCGTCGCTGTTGGCTCCCCTATGCCAGCCGTCAAGTGGCAAAAAGGTGAATTGTGTTTCATATTTGATGACATAACTTTGGTAAAGGATAGATCTCGTCGCAATTCTCAGACTATCAATTGTAGATATTTTCTGACAAGAATTCGAATCATAAAGCTAAAATCTGCTGGTGTGAAATTTGGTTTTAATAAATCACTACTGTATTTGAAGTTAAAGATAATTGTATTCAGTAATTGTGGGTGCTTACTGGCAACACTGCTCCTTTTCAGTGACGCCTGATGGTCCGGTGGACTTCTACCCCAAAGACTCGTCGAAGCGCGTGGTTGGTAGGCTGGTCTTGCCTCTGCGTGACGTGAAAGCGTCAGCGTCTTACGTCTGCGTGGCAAGTTCCATCTTGAACACGGTCACATTTACCACCGAAGTCCGAGTGAAAGCGTTGCCTAAGGTGAGCAATTTTCTAACTGTACACTGACAGTCTACTGTAGAAAGCAGGATATCAGACATGTGTCTCTTTTGTGAGGCTTTTATGCCACTCGTTGCAACTGATAACTTGGTCCCTTGAGAAAACTTTACATTCTACCGCCATAGTCAAGGCCTATTATACCAGAATGATCCTCCATAAAATGTTCTGACCAGCTGTCAACATTTCCACTTCTCATGGAACGTGTTCACTTTCAGCCTCCAATCAATTTGCGTCCGTCTGGTGCTGGGCATTCTTCAAGTTCCGTTGGGATGACATGGGAATCTGGCGATTCGGAACCGGTGAACAGCTACACAGTTTACTACAAGAGGAGAGATGACACCACGGCAGCTTATCGATCACTTGCTGATATTTCGTCTACCAGGTCAGTTTGACTGAATGTGCGAACCACATCAAATTTTCACATTTTTTTATGATTGCTCGCGAATATGAAATTGTGTGTTGAGTGAGCAGGCAACACGAATTGTACGTTTTAATGTTGTTTTGACGTCTTGCGTATGCAGCTTTACAGTCCCCGGATTAGAACCTTACGCTGAGTATGAATTGAAAGTATCTGCTGTCAACTCACAAGGTGAAGGAGTGAAGAGTGATCCTCTGTTTCTAGCGACTCAAGAAGCAGGTATGTGGCGTGTTGTTTCGTGTTATATACAATCAAGCAGGGACTACAAGGAAAAGTACGCACTTAATCACTTGTACCTGTTTTGTATGTTTCTAGTTCCTGGCAGTTCACCGATTGATATCATCGCTCATTTGTACGGCACCAACACCATCATGGTGATGTGGCGAGAACCTGAACTGCCTAACGGCGTCATTTCTCAATTTAAGTTGTACTATACCAGCGATCCAATCTTGCCCGTAACAGGTAAACTGTCACCAACATGTTTTCTCTTCTTTTAAAAATTGCACTTAACTGTGTTGAAATTGCTAGCATTGTGGCAGGTTGCGTAGCTGTAACGCTGTTACGACGCAGTTCCATTCTTGAAATTCAAATATAATTGCAGAGTGGAGAGTGCAACCGGTGGAGGGAACAAATTATCTTGTCTCGCTCACAAGTCTCACTCCATTCGTCACCTACAGCATCCGCATATCTGCCGTCAACTCAGCTGGCGAAGGACCGTTGTCAGAACCGGTGATGGTCAAAACGGAGCAAGGAGGTGACAACGGGTTTATCTCTTCCCAGACAACAAATCAACCGTTTTTGCATTGATTTCAACGTCAGCAGACGTTGAATCAATGTACAAAACGGTTGATTTGCTGTTTGGGTTATCATTTTTTTGTTAAAATATCTTTGTAAGCTTCCTTTGTTATTAGCTGCAGTGAGCACATGACATGAACATCTCAGACAGCAAAATACGGACGTTGGATCAATGTAAAAATGACGGACTTTGTTGTTTGTGGGATGCTCGTCAAGGACAACGCTCGAGCTTCGTTGACATTAACAATTATTTTCATATCAAAAATATTTTGAAAATAATTTAATTGCACGACCAATGGAGCTAATGGTACACGAGGGAGAAAGTCTGTGACAGGGATGACAAATAAAGAGGAGCGCACGACAAAAGATGTCCTCTTAACGTGCACCACTGTTCATAACTCAGGAAAGCGATTTTGTGATTGATGCAAACTATATTTCCTTTCAGTTCCTGCTCAGCCAAGGAACTTCCGTGGTGTCGCAAAATCGAGTAGTAGCATTCGGTTGTCATGGGAGCGACCGTATTGGGGTGAATCAAGCGATTACGAGATTTCAAGCTACATCATCAGCTACAACTGCAGCGTTGCAGTTTGCGGGGTGAGAATCCTTGAGCCTTTTGTTATTTTTTGTACCAAAGACAGGCAAGACACAACAATACCACAGGGTTGAGCATTGCAACAATATATTTTACATATTTACAAATAGTTTAACAGTCAAACGTTTTCGGCTTAACTTAAGCCCTCATCTGTTGTTATTTCCACAGAACAAAGACATTCTTTTTTTTATGAGAATGGTTTCATATCATGCTCATTTTACGATAATCAAACTTTTGCTGCAGAAGCCGACTCAGATCACCTTCTCGCCTGCTCAAGAATTCACTCTGAGCAATTTACACCCGAACATTGTCTATTACATCAAACTGGCCGGTCAGACAGTCTATGGCAAAGGAGTTTACACCCCAACAATTTCCGTCTCAACTCTCGGTGACGGTAAGTTTTCTAAAAGTAAAGTTATACTTTCACTTCTACCGAAACAATTGACTGAAAAAGGCATGGATTTTATAACAGAGTAAATTTTTGCGTTACAATTTCTTGAATGATTTATTTTGTGGTGGCTTTCTTGAATATATAATCACCGTATAATGCAACTAGTGTTAAGTATTGCGCGATCGATACGAGAAGGACTAGTTTGAAATTAAAATAGCTGTGAAAGCCGTTGGTAAAGTATAATTGCAATCTTTCCTGTTTGCTTTAAATATGATGTTGTTTTTGCATTATCCAACATGTATGCTTGCTCCATGTTCATGTTTATTTTTTTGTTTGCATCTTTCTATGTTCCATGTTATACCATTGTACCCTTCATCCTATCCCAAACCTGTCGGCACGTTTGTTTAATGTGTCTTCGCCTCAATGCATGGCTCGTTATGTACTTACCGTAATTTATGATTTCCTTTCCCGTTAATTAAAAACCCGCGCGGTCGATAAATGCATCGATCGTTTGTCCGAATTCACTCCATTTACTCGGCACCTAATGCCGCTGACTTCGCCCGACGCCTGTTCACCCCGAGCAGCCCCTTCCGCTCCCCCACAAGTCAAGTCAGCGATTGCCGCCGACGAGAGCTCCATCGTCGTTCGATGGAGTCCACCGCCCAAGGAAAACCAGAACGGAGCTTTGACCGGATTTACAACGCACTACAAGCCGAGCAATACCGACGAGCAACCTTCAGCCCACCTATCTTCTCCTGATGTAAACGTCACGACGATTCGAGGCTTGAAAGCGTTCACAGCATATGATGTTTGGGTGAGCGCTTCCACCCAAGTTGGAGAGGGACCGAGCAGCCCAGTTATTGTTGTTACCACTTCCGAATCAAGTAGGTATTGTGCGGATATGTTATTAACTATGCTGTTTGAATGATGACACGTTATACTTACATGGTAAAGTTATGCCCCAAAGGAAGTGTTTGCGGATAAGCGAAGCTTATTTGCTACTCTGGACGCATTGAAACAAATGCCTACATGCACGCTGTAAGCTTTGCATGCATATTATTACGATTACGTTCATGCAGCACGCCGTTGAATTTAAACGACCAACGACATATAAACCGCACGATGTTAAATTGCGTTATATATACGTTGCATCAACATGGAATCTTCCATCTTAGTTCCTGGAGGAGCCCCAAGACATGTGTCTTTGGTGCCAATAAACTCCACCGCCATCCAAGTCCGCTGGATGCCACTCCAAGATCATCTTCGCAACGGCAACATCCGGGGATATCAAATTGTCTACGCAATATCCGGTGTAACAACTGGCCGGACGAAGATTGCGAATGCGTTTGAAGGAGAGTTGGGAGAAATTCGTAATGACCAGTTGCTGGTGAGCTTTATGATAAAAAAGTTCTTTTTTGAGGAGATTTGTACTAAGTTAGATTCGATTTTGATCTAATATTCTTCCATAGAGTCTTCTAAAGTTAGTTGATACACCACAGATCGACACATTCTTGTGCGACGGAGTTGTACTGTACATTGAAGGGTCCCATCTTCTATTGATATTAGTTCATCTATATGGCCTACCAACACTCCGAAAATGTAGATAACATAGGAAAACAACTTTGCTTATTATCGAAACGTGTAACTGTAAGCAACTTTGAAATATGTTACTTGTCTGTACGTGTAGTGTCGTCGTAAGCCAAGGTTGACCAGAAAACGTGGAAAATGTGTGAAGAAGCTTGTGGTAAGACGCATCATGAGCGCTTTGTGACAAAACAGCTTGTTTTCAACTCATGTGTGTAAACATAATCAAACGATACTACCATCACGATGAACCCAGTTAAAAGCCCTGCTACTTTTCACAATAATGCAGCGTTTTGCAGCCTTCATCAGATTTGCACGCGCGATGTTTTTCAACTGAGAGGCGTTTGCTTACCACCAATGTCCACTTCAATCCTTACATTTTTTATGAAACGATTGAGAAAACATTTACAGATCGTGTGAAACGGCGAATCTTTCACTGCATTCGTGTGTATTTTGACCGGCTGCCTGTTTTAACAACTTTATCAGCTTAATTTTCAATTTTATTAAGTTGCTTCAACGACTTAATACGTCGATGCGACGTGAATTGTACAATTTTCATTTTTTTGGGTGTAACAGCATGTTGAGGTTCAATTTGACACAACAGGAAACCACATAACTTTTACATTGATTCAACGTTTCTGACTGGTCAACAGCAGATAATACGTCAGGAAGTTGACGCTTTGTTTTGTGCACGAGAAATGACCATCATCGAGCGACACTAGTTCGAGTCTCGACTTGCACGAGCATCTCTTTAACGAACCTAGTCAATGAACTGCACTGGCAGCAACACCATCCATGAGGAAAAACTTGATCAACCTCAAGGCTTTAACGTCTTTTTAACGCAACGTCACGCTATGCAAAACATCACCTTTCCAAGTTATTTTGTTAGTTTGAAGATAAACGATGCTTGCATCAATTCAACATAGTTAAAAGTTAATTTCCTGTTCGGGAACGTTGAATCAATGCATGAGATGGCCAGGATTTTCAGACTTGCCGTGAATTAACAATTAAATAACATTTATGATTAATTTCTTTGCAAGGTTTATGGACTGACGAAATATATTCCCAGACAGCAAAGTCCGTCATTTCTAAATTTTTACATACAGACGTTGAATGAATGTAAAAGTGACGGATTTTGCTGTCTGCTTTGAACGAGACACTCGGTATTAACATTTTTCTTTGCACTTTTGCATCTACATATATTTTTTAAATATTTGCTTACTAGTTGAACCACATCAAATCATTTCATTAATCGTATTATCGTGTTCTTTTGTTTTGATTGAGGTATTTTTGAAGACGTTATTCCTTAATTTCCGTTTTCTTATGCTGGTGCAGAATATTGTTATCGATTTGTGATTTTTAAATTTGACGTCATGTTTCAGTCATACTCGATCGGCGAATTGCGACCAAACACGCGGTATTCCGTGTCCGTGGCTGCTTTTACAGTCAAAGGAGCCGGAGATATGAGTTCTGTCCAGTACGTCACCACAAGAGGGGAAGGTACTACTCAACTGCAGTGTGTTTATGATTAAATTGTTTTTCTTAAAACATAGCATTGTCATGTTAATTAGTTTTCTTTTAAAAGCTTGATGAGGGGTACAGGTACAGCGGAAGACGTTTGCTATTTTGTTTTTGTTTTCATTGTGTTAAATGTTGTGTTGTTGCTCAGTCAGTTATGTCTGTTTATTCTCATGTTAAATCAACGTAAAACTAACTTTTGGCTTGATAAAAGTACAGTTTTTTATCGCTATCTAACAAAACACGTGTTAACATAAACTACCATTGCAGTGCCGAGTCGCCCAACCTTGTTAACAACGAAAACAAGCAGCGGACAACCTTTGATTACATGGAGTCCGCCTCAAAAAACAAATGGAGATCTTGTTGGATACAAGCTTAAGTATCGGTAAGTAATGTCATTTTAACGTGACTTTGCGTTGAAAACAAAACATCATTCATTGCCATTTTTGTTCCAATTCCAGATGCGACAACTGTCCAGATATGACGTCATCAACATGGCGAACGCGCCGTTTTGATCAGAACATTGTGCGCTTTGCACCAACTGTTGCCGACCATATCGTACCCGGCTGGTCGTACACGATGAAGTTATCAGCTTCTAACAGCGAAGGTGATGAGGTCTTTAATTTTGGGTCAGATGTATTCGCTTTGTTTTTCCTTATAAGCTTTAAACCCAGCCCGCAAATCAGTCCTTTTTTACCGACTGTAAATCAATGTGAAAAGAACAGTTTTTTTTTAACTGAACAGTCTAACTAGCCGGACTCCATTGGTGTAACAACGGTTATCAATTTGTTTTTCACTATTTTGCGAGAATATAAAAGCTGCCATTTAAGTATAATTTTTTCCCCGTGAAAGAGGTTTGGTGTAGACAACTTATTTTACATTTGCATTTCTTCACAGGGCCGAGCCCCGAATCATCAGTTCGCCTCTCCCTGCCCCCTTCCCCTCCTTCCGACGCCCCGATGGGCTTAAGCGGTCACAGCATCATGTCAGATCCGTCTCCTTCATCAGTCACAGGGGCTGACAAGGCTATCCAGTTAAGGTGGTCTCCTCTCCCCTGGTCTGCCAGCAATGGTCTCGTCACCGGCTACACACTTTATTACCGAGACTCGACTTTGGCTGATATCGAGTACGAGAACATATCAACCACTGTGCCTTCGTACTACTTCGCAAATGTCATGCTCGGAGAAAAGTAAGTTGGAAATGTGGCACGTTGTGGAAATCTTCTTTGATATTGATGTAACAAGCAGCGCTGTAATATTTTGTAACAAGTTGTAACGTGCTCAAGGCTCAGGCTATGCCTTCACTGGAAGATGTCAACTGAACGTTTAAAATCTTTCGCTTAACTTCTCTAGTTTCATATTTTTTTGATGTTTTGCTTAGGTACGAATTCCAAGTTGCGGCCCTTAACGCTGCCGGGGAGGGCCCGAGAAGCCCCGCTTTTATCATAACTGTCAGCGAAAGCAGCCAGCCAATCAACTCCAATATAACGGTCACCGATTTTAACGTTTTGGAATCTTCCTCCGACACAGTGTGGTTGGCGTGGATTCCTCCTAAAGATATTACCAATGCTCGCTATGGCATAAGCTACCAGTGAGTTTTCTGTTGTGAATGCGGTCTTTTGTAAAATTTCTGTTCCCTGAAAGTAAAGCAACATTTTTGGTATCTGTTATCTGAATTGTGAGTGAAATTTTGATGGATGAACGACAAATTTACTTGTTCAGATCGTCCAGCACGGATCAACCGCAGCAAGTTGAAGCGGAATATTCCTACATCGCGATCTCTGACTTAGGACCGGGTTTAACTTACAACTTCACCATCACAATCTATGCCACTTATGGAGGTATGACAACGCTTTCACTATTATTTCTCGTTATTATCAACAATTGTCGCTATTCTTTCATCCATTGTTCCATCCGACAGGTGCGACGATGCAATTGGGCTCCTCATGGATACTCGGTCATACAGCGCCAAATCTATTTTCCATCGGTCCGTTGGTGCAAAATGTGTCGGCCGACGGAACGGTGACAATGTTACTAACTCAAGCGGATGTTGTCAATAACGTGGAAAAGTAAGTTGATATTAAATATAGAAGTTGCATTAGTTACTTTTTGCTGTAAAAACAAGTGTAGCGTAGCGCTGCAAGAAACAGTTTTTTACCTTTGTGTCTAATGCGTATGAAAGATTGTGCCCAGCTGAGGTGGTAAGAGAGTCGAACTGATTCTCCAGAGGTGAGTTCGACGCCCACCCGTTGGCCGTTATATGTCATTATGGATCAGGTGTAACTCTCATAAGTTTATAAGTGGACACAAAGATCGTTTTTTTGTCTTCCCGTTCACTGAATCTAAAATCTCATCCGAACCATCTTCTAGAAACAACGTGACCTTACGACCAGAGAAATACTCTCGTCAAAACGAAACGTGTTATTATTGTGGAAACAACATTCTTGAATTCTTCCCTTTCACCTCTGTGTCTAATTTTGAACGTTACTCTTTATTTTTCTAACAAATTACAAATGCATTATGTTTTGACATATAATACTCATTTCATCTTGGTACATTTCTTGATACGTAACAATCTCATTGCCTCGTTTGAACCTCTTTCTGACACCAAAGTTTTCTTGCAGATATTCGCTGGTAGTTGTGCCTTGGAGCGAGGAAAATGCCAATCTTGATCCCGACAGCTACAGCCACCAAGCAGTCATAAGAAATTCCGAAACATTTCGTCGCAGAAGAAAGCGCAGACAGGTTACTGATGCATTTTAACGTCTTTTTTCTCTTTCTTTCTGAAAGAAACATGTTGCTATTCTGTGGTCTAGCACCGCTGTTTGATTTCCAGATTTATAATGTCAATATTTTATTCATAGGCATCTGCTCCTAAACCGTATATATCAGCGGAGTTCGAGTCGATATCCATGCACGAATGGTTCGAATTGGGCGACGGCCTCAACCATGGTGGTTTCATCAACCGATTGCTGGAACGTGGCCTCACGTACCGGGTCTTTTTACGAGCTATTCGAAAAACCCAGGTAGGAAGTTTCAAATTTAAATTTTTTTGACTTTCGAAAAACTACTAAAGAATTCATGCTGCATAAAAAGATACAAAATCTTAACCCGCATCCACGTTGCAAAATCAGTTTTTTTACATTGATTCCCCGTCAACATGCGTTGAATCGATGTAAAAAGGGTTGGGTTTGTGAACTGCGTATATTGATTACAGGCTTACGTCATCCTGACGTAACACACTCTTCGCTATTAAGTTTTTATTGATCGGAACTTTCCTTTTTTTAGATTGTGACGTTTTGTATAGCGTTGATGATCAGTAGCTCAACTTGGCAGAGTAGGAAAATTCCAGGATGCGCTTTGTCCTTTATTGTTTACAACCTTTATTCATGTTGTCAAAACATTATTAGCCACGAGTTTTCCGTGTAGCGCAGTAAAGTCGTTTTGAAACAGTCTTCTAAAATTTTGGTTTGGTAGCTCGAAGGGTGGTAGTGATGATGGAGGCTGAGCCCCATTTTCTATAATTTATCAAACATCTGAATGGGAAAATATTTTTCCTTGAAAGTAAAAGCGACTTGTAAAGAACTAACCATCCTAGCACTATTCATCGTTGGCCTATTTAACTCCGAATAGGTGTTCTTAAAAGTCTGAATTAGATTTGCGACATACATTCCGGTTATCATATTTTGTCTAGGTAGTGGAGAAAATTTTCTTTGTGCCAGCGAAACAAAGCCGTGAAACATTTTGATCTAAAGTAAAGAAACAAAAGCCTTGTGCGGTTAAAATCACTGTAATCGTTAGAACCTCACTATTTAAATGGCCTTAAAGATCCCATCTCATTGCTTGGCAGTAATCGCTTGTCGTTTAGTCTTTTTCTTTCTTGCAGGACCTCTCTTTCTCGTCTTCATCATTTTCCGAAGTCTTCCACATCCCAAAGATTGCAACTCCTCCATCTGTTATTCCGACTTCCCCATCTCCTGTTGAAACCCCTGACCAAGGAGAAGCTCTCGCTTCTGGGCAACTTTGGATCATCGGCCCCGTTGTCGGCTTCATCGTTATTGTCGTTATTGTGCTCGTCATTGTCTGTGCTAGAAGGTCAGTATTACTCTGTATAATATTTATAACAATCTCTTGTTGTACGTACTTTACTTACTTTAATTGTTTTGCTTTCTGCTGGACTCTTGATTGCAGTCCCAAAAAACGGTGAGTTTCACAGATTTGATTTAGTATTTTGACATTAAAATGATTTGATGAATTGCTGGTGTTCTTACAAAGTGCCGTAGGCTATCAGCCAGTACTTTAAACAGCTTGTGGTAAGAGAAGTTACTTGCACTGACTTTCATTTGTAAAACCCTGAGATTTTGTGAGATTTTCCGACAAGTGCTTTTACATCTTTTCCTCATAATGCATCAAAGTTTTGATTGTGTGCTTAACTCTCTATTCTCTGTGTTAAAGACTTTTATATACTGATAGAAGGCATCCTTCACTTCCACTTGATTCGACGTAAAATTGTGTTTTGAGTCACTTGATGATCACGAAATGATGACTTTTACATTTCACAGAAAACGAGTCAGTAAACCTGGTCTTGAAATCAAGTACAGCGCTCCAACCATTGTCAAGCACATGACCAACAAACAGCAAACTATAGAACACGATCCTGTGGAACTGCGAAGGCAAAACTGCAAGACACCAGGTACAAATCATTTCAGAATATGTTGCGTTTCAACCATAATTTTAACATTTAATTGTATATGTATACTGTATAGGCTTAATCTACGTTTTAAAGAAGTTAGTCGTATCTGATTGACGAAACGACTGACTAAGTACAGAGTATAACTTACAACATCTGGTAACAGTTTTTCTTATTTTGTACCGAAAACGTGAAATAATTTTATAATATTCAAAATAGTTTGATATTGTACAACGTTTGTGTTTGTATCAACTGTAATTTTTACACTAGTTATCGTACCTTTAATCAATATCATATTGCCGTTGTTTTGGTGAGTGAGTGAGTGACAACCATGCTTACTTAATACTTATGTTATGCTGCATTTTATTCTAATTGAGGTTGTGCTTACTTCAAGGAATGCTGAGTCATCCTCCCATCCCAGTCACTGAGATGGCAGCTCACTGCGAGAGACTGCGAGCAAACGACAACCTTCTGTTTTCTCAGGAGTATGACGTAAGTGTGTGCTCGGTCGAAGTTATTTGTAGTTGTGGCTTATTTTTTTTTCATCCGTTTGTTTGTGATGTGAAATGTTGCAAAATTGCGAAGAATGTTTTCAAGAAACTTCGTTACAATGTAAATTTTTTTTGAATTTGTTCTTGTTGACGATTTTAATCAGCTTAACACTAATAGTACTGGAGCCCGCTCCCTTGAAGTGCCTCAGCGATTCTGGCCTGAAAGGATTGTTTTAATTACAAACAAGTCTTTTTCTGGCATCGGTAATATTATCACCTTTTTCCAGTCCATCGACCCTGGGCAGCAGTTCATGTGGGTCCATTCAAGCGCTGAAGTCAACAAGCCAAAGAATCGTTACGCGAACGTGATCGCATACGACCATTCCAGACTGACACTTTCTCCTATAGAAGGCGTGCCGGGCTCGGATTACATCAATGCTAATTACATTAGTGGCTATAGGTAAGCTGGCTGAGAACTTGCATCTGGTACAAGAAATTTCTTATGTTGTCTTGTTTCTCTGTTGCTCTATGTTTAGTTGCTGTGCAATTGACATTACCTCTCAAAGCGAAGGAACAATCGTCCAAAGATCAAATGCATGTTCTACGATTTCCAAGTTGTATTGTGTTGACTGACATTCAAACGTTGAGAATTTTTTTTTTCTCAGGCGTCAGAACGCATACATAGCCACGCAGGGTCCAACCAGGGATACGACTCCGGACTTCTGGAGGATGGTTTGGGAACAAAGATCGTCTATCATCGTCATGATGACCAAGTGCGAGGAGCGATGCAAAGTAATGGAGTTGTTGCGTTTCTTTTTTGGCATCATAGCTGATAAATAGATGAAAAAAGATAACTTTTAAGAAGACTATTCCTGCATGACAGCTCAGTAACGTGGTGTTGTTTATCAGGTAAAATGCGACCAGTATTGGCCTACACAAGGAAGCGAGACTTACGGACTCGTCAAAGTGACTTTAGTCGACGAAATGGAGCTGGCGACTTACTGCGTTCGCACATTTGCACTTTATAAGGTGAGAATTTGTTCGGCACCTGAGATACATCTTCGTCTTCAGATCCTGTAAGGTTTCAGTTTCGTCTATCATCGCACACAAATGGATCTTGCTTACTTCCCGCAGAATGGAACCAGCGACCGTCGCGACATCAAGCACTTCCAATACACTGCCTGGCCCGACCATGGCGTTCCTGAACATCCCACACCGGTTTTGAACTTCATGAAGCGGGTCAAGTCATTCCATCAGCCCGATACAGGACCTACCGTGGTGCACTGCAGGTACGGTGCCACGTTTGTTTTCCTAGACCGTTTTAAGCGTTCGTGCGTAGTTGCAAATCTTGTTTTTGCCGGCATGTTGAAACCGATCAGAAACTCTTCGTTTTCTTCAGGAAGTTTAGCTTAATTCTTATACCTCTTTTTTCACAAACATGTCGTTTCAACGTAGTGCCGGTGTCGGTCGGGCTGGCTGCTTCATCTGCATCGACGCCATGTTAGAGAAAATCAAACACGAAGACACGGTTGATATTTATGGCCAAGTCACCTGCATGCGAGCCGAGAGGAACTATATGGTGAGCCGAACTTTAATATTGCCAAAGTTTTACATCTAATTTGATGACATTCTTTACTTTCATGCGCAAAAACGAAAAAAGGTAGACTTTCATGTTAATTGTTTTCATTCAGGTACAAACCGAAGACCAGTATGTATTCATCCACGAAGCCTTGTTGGAAGCAATCAACTGCGGAAATACAGAGTTGCCCGCTCGTGATTTGTACAATCATCTCCACAAACTGACTTCTCCCGAGAATGGAAATCATGTCACAGGAATGGAATTAGAATTCAAAGTCAGTTAAACTTGAAAGCTTTTTGTTACCTGGTATCCCAAAGCATTTAAAAATAAATAATAAATAAATCAACAAATTTAGAAACTTTCTACGTTGTTGTGATGACAAAAAACAGTCTTTTGATGCATTATTTTCAAAAAGATGTAAAAGGTCAGAGCAGAAGTATTTATTAAAGCTTCCAACTAATTTTGTTTAATTTCTCTTCCAGCGTCTCGCCGGCAGCAAAGCCGCATCTTCCCGGTTCGTGAGCGCCAACCTTCCATGCAATAAGTTCAAGAACCGTCTCGTTAACATCCTTCCCTACGAAGGTACACGAGTTTGTTTGAACCCAATCCGTGGTGTCGAAGGTTCCGATTACATCAACGCCAGCTTCATTGACGGTTACAGGTAAGCTAATGAATACCGGTTCCTTGTAACTTTAGTGTAGGTCAATACTATCCATGTTTTTTTCTGAGTAATTTTCCAACAGTTGCGTGATGGTTGTGGAAATGTTTGTTGTCTGACTAAATGAATAAATTTCTTCAAAGTTTTGCATGCTTTTGTAAAAGGCTTTTAACCACGGAGGTTAGCGTTTCGTTTTGAGGTTGCTACTGCTTGAGAACTGTCCTGATGTGCGCTGATAAACTGCACAGGTCGAAATTCGAGTCACCGTTGCTTGATCTTATCATTGATTTGTGCATTGAGCCGAGTGTTAACAATTGTGAGCCACACTAGCACATTTCAAGGTCTTGTCTTTAAAGCCTGAAAACGTCAAAACCTATGGGACTTTGTTTTAAACATATCTCAAGGTAAATTGATGATAGAATGTTGTACATCCCCTGACAGCAAAATCCGTCATTCTTACATCGATTCTCCGTCTACAGACGTTGAATTAATGTAAAAATGACGGATTTTGCCGTCAGAATCATTCAACTCATTCAATGGTAATATTTTGTTCAGGCAAAAAGAAGCATACATCGCAACGCAAGGTCCTCTTCCCGAAACTACTGATGACTTTTGGAGGATGCTGTGGGAGCACAATTCTACCATCGTGGTGATGTTGACAAAACTAAGAGAAAATGGAAGAGTGAGTCTGAATCCATTATCTTTATTGAAACCAAACCCGTACGAACAATAGAAATGTGTTCTGTGCTAACTTTGATTTTAACAAATGAGAAAACTATTTTACAGGACAAGTGCCACCAATACTGGCCGGCAGAGCGATCTGCCCGGTACCAATACTTTGTAGTCGACCCCATGTCGGAGTACAGCATGCAACAATATATTTTAAGAGAATTCAAGGTAGGTTTCACTTTCTCATCAAAGCCAGCGTGTTTGACCAAACTTGATTTCTTTTTTAAAGTTGATTAAACGTAAAACATGTTGGATAGACATAAAGCTGCTACGCGTTCAAGCCATGAGTTTGATGGTTACTTACAGGTTACCGATGCTCGCGACGGAAAATCGCGCACGGTTCGTCAATTCCAGTTCACCGATTGGCCGGAGCAGGCAGTTCCGAAGTCTGGTGAAGGTTTCATCGACTTCATCGGGCAAGTTCACAAAACAAAGGAACAGTTTGGTCAGGATGGGCCAATCACCATCCACTGCAGTGCTGGGGTCGGACGCTCCGGTGTGTTTGTGACACTGAGCATAGCTTTGGAGCGGATGCGATTTGAAAACCTCGTCGATATGTTTCAGGTGAAAAAAAGAGCCAGACAGCAAAACCCGTCAGTTTTGCACTGATGCAACGTTTTCAGACCTTGGTCAATGTAAAAATCACGTATTTTTCTGCCTGGGGCGCTGTATATTTAAACTTGCTTTGAGAGTTGTTTTTTGTTGCATTTTTCGTTACTATGTGGCGAAACTGGCTTCGGTAACTTCTATGGTTTCGCACATTTACTATTTTGGTAGAGAGGTTACTTTATTGAAGCTTAGATGGTGAGCTAGCTGTATAGCCAAAAACGTTTGCATGGTTTTTTTGCACAACGATACACGTCGTATTGTTGCTTGGTTTCGTTTGCTTATTAGTTATCATAGAATTAGTGTATGAGTATTGTTTTCTGCTATTTACTGGGATACCGTTCAACCTTTTTAGTTGAGCCTCCAGCGTGTAGCTTGTGCAATGTGCACTACCTAATTTTGCTCAATACATGTTACAATATGGCTTCATCGTAATATTGTGTGATATATTCAATACGTTTACAGACTGTGAAGACACTGCGAACGCAACGCCCAGCGATGGTACAAACAGAGGATCAATACCAGTTTTGTTACCGAGCCGCTCTCGAGTACCTCGGCTCATTTGATCATTACGCCACCGCATGAAGACGATCGGATTGCCGCCAAAATTGGACTTTACGCTCGAACGTCTCGAAACCACAGCAAAGCTGGTGATTTTCTTCAGCCCGTGCGAGGCTCGTTGATGAAGAAACTGCACTTAGTGCGGTTACTTTTGAAACAATTTCACGAAGTTGTTGTCTTTCCAACACTGTTTCTTGATCAAATTTGCCAACACCGAATAGCAGAGTTGTTCCGTTTCTGGTTTGAGCATTGAGTGGTAGCGCTGCTGTTTCATTGACATTGATTCAACATTGTATACATTGACATCGTTTTTGTTTACATTTAGGCGTTGAGTCAATGTAAAGTAATTAGATTTCTTTGTCTGGGAAAAAGTTTGCGTAAATTTTTTTCCAATTTTTATCGCAGTGGTGCATATAATGGATTTCAGCCGCATTATGTAACTTAGATACTTATTTTATCTAAACTTTTTTTTGGGTGGCATAATTATTAATTATGCTTTTTTTTACGCGATACGACTGTTTAAATTTGTTTTTCGTTTCATGGCAAAATCTCCTGTTACCTATTGCTTTCCTTCTGTGCTGTGTTGTCAAAATGTTGTGTTTTGATGGGTGAACTTTTTAAACATATTGCTAGCGTTTTTTTAATACTGTAGTTCTACTTTCATACCATCAACTTGTTTCAACACGTATAAACGCAACTTTCACGAATCACATCACATACAGCAAATCAACCGTTTTTTACATTGATTCAATGTCTAAGACTTTGAATCAATGTAAAAAGCGGTTGATTTCCTGTCTGGGCGTATTCATTGCGCCCACCAACCTTTTTGAAGTTAATTTATCTTGCTAGGTCAAATCTTTGCCAAATGAAGTATCCATTGCAGCCAACAGTTGTCGTTTTTCACATCTCTTTTACGTCGTCATACGTTGAAATGATGTAAAAAAGGCAACTCTTGCTGGCTGCTGAAAAGCATCACCCGCTGTGTTTGGGGTGAGCCAATCTTCTCGCCAATTTGTCAAAATTTGTTGCTTTGTGTTTTTTTTTTACAAATAAGATGAAATGGTTGCAGTGGTCATGTTTCATTGCTGCAAATCTGTTCGTCGTTTTTATTAGCATTGTTTTGCTAAACTGTGCCATCCTTTTTCAATCGTCATGATTTTATCATTTTTTTTATACTTTTTATTCGTTGTTGTGCTGGTGATAATTACGCATAGTTTTACATGAACCGAACGTTGTCAAACGGTAAAACAATGTAACAGCAAGTTTGCGTATCTTGACCATGTAGCCTGCAAGTCTAACTAAGCAACATCAGCTGTGCATTTTACCCACAATGCACTTCCATCTACAACGTCATCATCATATAGGAAGACTTATCATTGATTCACGACCGTCGTCAATTCATGATCTAAAACCAATATGAAATTTGGCGACTTGTGTGCTAGGGTTGCCCTTTTATTGGCAGCATAGTTTGTAATAGCGCTTTTACATCCAATCTCATGATCAACAAACAAGAAAACTTAATTGTGTTTTTCTTGCGCAAGTTTTCAATTCTTTTTTTGTTTGTTTTGTAGCTGCGTAATTGTCTCAGTGTTAAAACTAATCATCTCGTGTTAATTAACCGTCATTACCGAAATTACTGTATCTACGCGATGATTGTATCACCAACATCATTTTAACTTCATGATGATCATGAACAGAGCATCACGTGAAACTGCATTTCATTAGCTGCTTAATACGTTAGTGCTCCCATGCTCCTCACCAACGACTACGGAAAGTATCTGAAAGTTCCTTCTATTAAGCTTAAGCTACTCTGCATATTATATTTACCATTTTTCGATTTTCAGAATGCCTGGGGTCTGATATTGATGGGGTTTGGGTAAAAATTTATCACCCAATTTTTAGCTCATTGTTCCAGTCCGCGATAAAAGCCTGTGCTGCCTTTGGAAATTTAACTAAAAGGTATGGCTTGAATATAAGTAGAATAAACTAGTATCTTGTATAGCAGCAAACCAACTCTTGTGCATCGTGCCTGATCAAACTAATCGTATTTTAAGCACACCGGTCTCTTTGGCTAAATGAGATAAAAAAAAACTAGTGTCGTTGGTTGACGAACTTCAAAGAAAGATGCTTTAACGGTGGGTGGCTAATCGGTGGATTTATTTTTTAAATCATACAATTAGAGTGAACATAAAACAATAAACTACGAACATTTTCGGCCATACTCAAGTAGCCCTACTCAAGCAAAGAAAATAAATGATTTTACAAAAACATCTACATTGAAAATACATTTAAATTCACTCTAATTGTATGATGTTAAATGCCGTGTGGTTGCTTGGTTTTATCTGTCTATGGTTAAAGAAAGTCACCTCTCTACCAAAATTGTATTATTTTTGAAAGTCTTCCAAAAGTTTGTTGCTGTACTATTGCATCCTTCACCAGTCGTTTGGCGGATTTCGTGAAGAATTTGATTTATTGCTCAAGTTACGTTTACCAATCGTGTTTTAAATGTCGTAATAAAATGCTTGAAAGATTCCAATGCCAACTGATGAGAAGTAATCAGGCAGACAAAGTCGGACTATAGGAAGAGGTGCCACGGACAGGATGAGATGGAGAATAGGGTTAATAAGAGATTCGCTGCAAGGAAAGAATCGGCCACCCCCACTAGTGGGAATAAAACCGAATTTGGATGATGATTTGAAGCCACTTACATAGCTTAACACTCGACTTTGCAGAATATGGAACAAGTCAGAATGCGTACACGCAACAAGACCTCATTTCTGAATAAGCTTAATGATACCAGAGTGCCCACAGTTCAAACTGACAAACTAATAGAAAACATTTTCATTGCCAATTGAGCCTCAAGATCTTTACACTGAACAAAATAATTCGTGACAATATGCGGGAAATTTTTTGCAGGGCTGTGGAGTCGGAGAGATTTTGGTGTGTCCGGAGTCGGAGTCAATAAAAAAAAGGCCGACTCTGGCTTGATACCAAACGATGAACAATAAAGTTTTTGTTTACAAATACTTTTTCAAAATATTATTTCTTCTGCGTATCGCGCTCTTATTTTTTTCCAAAAAATGGAAGTTTTTAAGTAGAAGCGACAAAACGTTCGCGTTTTGTCGCTTCTACCTTTTTCTCGACCTTTGCTATGTTGACGTGTATTGTTTTTGATATGATGGTCAGAAATAAAAACAACTGAACTGAACTTGTCAGATTTTTTGAAAGTCGCTGTTTCAATTTCGATCCCAAGTTCAGTGAAATTAAATTTTTAAAACTGAAAGAGCAAAAATTTTTAAAAAATCTGGCAACACTGAAGCCGGAGCCGACCAGTTATAAAACGAGGAGTCGAAATCGTAGGCTACATTTTTCCCAACTCCACACCCCTGATTTTTAGGATGACAAAACTGCTCGGCAAACTGCAGCGCACGTCGCAAGCGAATTCAAAATAACTGTTTCAATTTCAGAACTTTAGCGCAAAAATTTAAACCTGAGGTCTACGTGCTCTCTAAATTACAGACATTGAACAATTTTCACCGCTTGAATTTTATTATAACTCATATGATGTACTCTGTGAATTGGCTATTGTCCAGCCAGCAAAAGTTTTCGTGTCGCGACTTTGACACTATGTAAAAGCAAAAACTTGTGCAGGGTGGAAAATTTTGTATCACCAATAGAAGCTGTGAGATGTCTTCGCAATTGCTCAAGTAGTTTCAGCTCTGTATTTTCTGTGTTCTCTTTTCGTGAGCGCGTTCTTCTTTTCGTGAGCGCGTTCCGCAATTCCTGAAAATAAATATGCAGTGGAACTTTGTACTGTACTGTAAACCGTGGTTATTTTGAACGCACGGGTAACTTTGAACACTTTTCAATTATTGATCACGTGGTATACTTTTTGTTTTTTGCATTTGTTTTGGAAAAAAATTCCAAAAAATGCTGGCAATTGATAGTTCCCCATAATTTTATACTAAAAAAGTCCAAACTTTCGTTCTAGACTACATTGCTTGCACGCTTCAGTGCTCAGGGAGGGAAACACTTCGTTTGGAGAAAAAGTACAAAAATGAAGGAAGGTGTGCACACACTGCACAGTTTGATGTAAGCTTAGTTAGATTTGTAGACTTTCGGAGTGTTTCGCCATAGTTTTTGTGTTCAGTTGTCAGAAATAGCACAAGCATCTGTAGGCTAATTGAATTTTCCTTAATTCACTATTTTCGAGGCTAGTTGCCTCTTTAGCAAAAGTCGGGATTACTTTGAACAGTGTTCAAAGTATTCCCGGCTCAATTTGTAGCCTACCTAGCTCTTCCACATTAGTATATTCATGAGACATGTTTTAGTCAGCAAAACATCGTTTAGTTATTACACAACTTGCGAAAATGTTATTTTGTTTTAATTGTTAATAGTTCCAGTTCCGTTGACCGGTATTTTCAACCAATTTTAGCTTAGGCTACTTGTGTTTTTAACTAAACTGGTTTCCTAGCCTTAACTGGCATCTTTCTAATTTGTGACAATGCCAAGAAACTATAAAAGAAAGCTCACAGAGTGTAATTGACGTCTTGAAGAGCATGAGAGAAGTGGATCAAGATCATTCAAGTAAAAAAAAAGAAAGGTCAATGTTGATCCCGGAAAGAGCATCAAAAGCAACGATCTGGTTATACGCGCAGTCAGGATAATTCTAATAGCCTAATCAGAAAAAAAGGTTGTGGTGAGCAGCAAGACCATGATGGCAAATAGTAAAACAACGATTGTCTGGAGCAAGTTAATGAAGGCGAGGACCAAGACGAAGGTGAAGAGCAAGTTGATGTTGGAGAAGAGAAAGACAAAGGTGAAAAACAAGTTGAAGTAGGAGAGGAGCAAGACAAAGATAAAGAAAAAGATGATGTAGGAGAGGAGCAAGACAAAGGTGAAGAGCAAGTTGATGTTAGAGAAGAGAAAAACAAAGGTGAAGAGCAAGTTGAAGTAAGAGAAGAGCAAGACAAAGGTGAAGAGCAAGTTGATGTAAGAGAAGAGCACGACAATGGTGAAGAGCAAATTGAAGTAGGAAAGGAGCAAGATGTTGGTAACTTTAATGAACCAGGCGTGGTAACAAGCAACAAAGCAATAGACCTACTGATTATGTTCGACAAGATGGCCTGGCGAGCACGCTTATGTAAAGGAGAGTGTTGTAGTTGACCAATTTGTTATTGCTGAGTATGAAGGGGAAAAATTTCTTGGTAAAATCTCCTCTTTGGACAATGACGGTGCCCTTGTCTCAACTCCTAGAACATGCAAAAATGTTGGCTGAAAATGACCTAGTTTTAAAGACGAAATTTACTACGAATAGGCAAATGTGTTTAACTGCAACATTAAAGCGACTCCCATAAACGATCGTGGCTGTTTCGGTTCTCTGACTTAGAGGAGGAATGGGGAGAGTAAACCACCAGGTGGTGTCAAACAGTTGTAATGTGTTTTTGCTACATTTTGAATAAACTTGTTTTAAGAAATAAAAGTTTTGTTCATATTACCAATACCACCTTAGGCGGACGAAAACTGATCGCAATATAAAATGTTCAAAGTAGCCTCAAAAGTTCGGGGTTACTTTGAACAACAAAATAATAAAAAAGGATTTATTTAATGACACTACTGTTTTTATTTCGCTTATTTTGAAAGGTCTATATTACGCCCAAATTGTATCACAAACTTGGTGTGATTGAATCAGAATTCGAAAACTTATAAAGATAAAATTAGTTCAAAAACTGTTCAAAGTAACCACGGTTCATGGTAAATTAAAACACCCAAGAAACTCACATAGCTTATTCTGCTTTGATCCGATGTAAACGTGTCGTATGTGAATCTATGCTGAAATAAACCTAAATGACTAAACAAAATTAAGGCTACTGTAGTTTTTCCAGTAATTAAGGGGATGTGAGGGTTTGTAAAGTCACGAAGACCCTGATGGAACGAAAATGGAAGACGCCACGCTCGAGTTTCACCCTTGTTTGAGATCATCAGTGCTTCAGTGGTACATATCCATGTGTTTTGAGCGGAAATCGAACTTCAAGTCGGAGACGACTCCAATTCCCATCAAGTTGGAAGTTCGATTCCCGCTCAAGACACATGGGTATGCACCACTGATGATCTCAAACAAGGATGACATTCGAGTATGGCGTCTTCCATTTTTATTCAATCAGGGTCCTCATGATCTTCCTGTAAAAAGCAATTTTACCATAATTTATAACTCCAAGCACGAGAGTACAAAACATAAAATAGATCTTGTATTGAACGCAGAGGCTTGTGCTCCACGCAAATTGTATCAACATTCCCGCACTTGTCCAAACTATCCAGCAAGTGTAGGCTCTGTTTCTGTTGCTTGGAAAATGGGCCAACGTCGTTTCTGAAAACAAACAATTTAACGTTATTAGCAGAGCAATGTGATAACTACATTGTGCACACTCATCATAAAATATAACTTAAAATTACATCGTACGATGCAAACTAGTATCAGAAAGAGTAGCCTACAAATAGGCTATGTCGCCAACAAGTAAAGGCACAATATACCTACCTATGTTAATGACTTTCAACTAAGGTAAGTCAAAATGATTTAGCTTTCTAAGAATCAGCAAATGCATCAAATAGGCTACAGTTACTACTGTGTTTACTGAAACCTAAACAAGCTGTATCACTTTTATTGGGATCATGGAAAGGTTCTTATGGGAGATCACAGCTGATAAACATGGTCAATCTGTTGAAGAAGATGAAGGTTCTTATTCAAATAGAATCAAGCAGATATATGTATATCATGTAGTTTCTTGTGTTTTTTTTGCTTTATTGTTACGTTTGGTATTTTTATAATTTTCAATGTTTTTCAAGCACCACGTTTAAGCGTTAACAAATGGAAATGCTGAAAAAAAATCTTCCCGAAATGTATTTTGATTTTGACGCTTAGCTGTCCTATGTGTTACAGTTGCTCTCTTTGCATGTTATGTAATTTTTCCGACCTGAACTAATGGTAAGCATGATTGAGTCCACTATTCCACACAAAATGAACATGGCCAATACAATCCAAACACTCGAGTCGTCGTTGGGGATCCAAAACAAGCAAAATATGTACAACGAAGTGTTTGCTGAAAATCCAGCAGCCATGGCGTATTTTCTGAAATAAAAAATTTGCGTCTAACAACAACCAGAAACTTCACTCTGTCAAACTCGGTGACCAGGCCTGTGTCGAAGCCTCTTCAAGTATGCGAAACTGGCAGAATTAAGCTCTCAATGAAGCTTCTTCAGTCCAAGGATAAAGATTTTCTCAATCAAAATATATAGCCTATTACTATTTTCAGCAATGATTTGTCAAACTGAAACAAGTTTTTGAACCCATTTTTATTTGGCTACGTTGGCAGTGTCACTGGAAATTGATGTGGTAGCTTATCTTTCGATTGCTGAACAAATAAAAACTGTCATTTGATTTTACAATCACTTAGAGCGACACGTGGGCTTACCTTCCAAATTTTCCTGATAATTTTCCAGTTAAAAATGAGCAAATCAAAGAACTGGCTCCGTATATAGACATCGCAATTCCTACCTGAAGTAAACATTAGAAATGTCCTGATTCCTTTACTTATAGTGTTATTTAGCTTGCAATGCTTCAAAGTCACAAACAACAACCTTTTACGTTTGGTGAAGACCTCGATTTAAATATTGTAAAGGTGTGCAAAGTGGCCTACCTACCAGTGAAACACCGTAGGCGCAAGACACGAATGCTCGGGTTATTTCTCCCGACACAAAGGCGACACTCAAACCAGTGTGTAGTTGTAAGATCATCAGTAGCAATTGGTGGGAGCAGAAAAGCTGCATCACTGTTGCTTTAAGTTCATCGAAAGTTTTGGTGAACTTGCTATTCGGAGTTGCCAAATGACCTGACATTGAACCAGTCTCCTAAAAATACAATCATAAACATGCTTTTAATTGAGTAAAGCAATCGACGATGCTTTCATTATTTAATTTCAGGTTTGGTGTACTAATGTTAGGGAACAGCATTAAACCAAAGACGAGTCCATGAAAAATACACTGATGAGAATTTAAGGTCGAAACAATACCTCTGTCTGTAGTTGAAATTATAAGATAGCACCAATAACAATATATTTGTAAGAATAAATACAATAACAATTGTAAGATAACTGAAAGCAATTCATTTCACGTGATACTTTTTGCAATTGTATTAATCCAGAATACATAAAATCTTTATTCTTGTAAAAAAACTTCTAATTTCAGCAAAAACAAAGCGTTATTATTTTCAAAATATTTTAAGTTTCCGCTTCACCTTGTTTGTGGTGTTTGCTTCAAGTGAATTATTTTGTGAAGCTGATGTGGAACTCTTGATACTTAACAAGTCATCTTTGCATTTTTCTTCAGCATCACTGTTGCCCTTGAAATCATCACACTCATAAGTCTGACTTTTATTGGCTGCATGAAATGTTTGATGAATGATTTGATGTATGTGTTCCACAGTCATACATGCAACATATAATAGGAATATTTGGTCTAATTATTAATCCGAGGCAGTCGATGCCTGGTTCAGGAAGGCAATTGAAGAAGAAGTTCCACAGTCAAAGTTTTTTTTTACTTAGGTTTACAATAGCTTTAAACATGCAGAAAAAGAAACGACTAGATTAGACCGTACCAGATAGGCTAATACTTTATTAGGCACCGCTTCTATTCATGAAGCTTGAATACCAAATACTTATTTCTTAAAAGCGAGAAACAATTTTCATCATCTTGAAAATCATGCATAGCTAAACAATGGCATCGATGGTTATAATATTTAGTTGGCTGTTGCTGTTGTGACGAATTTCTTAACTTAAACGTCGCCAAAGAGCATCACTTTTATAAAAATACAAACTGTGAGTCCAACTGAAAAGGTGCATCACCCACGCCTACCCTTAATTATTGGTATAGGAACAAAACCAGCATGAAATAGAAATGCAACGAAACTCGTTGTGGCCACAACACCAATTGCAATTTTATATATTTCATCGCTTGGTGCTTGATAATTGGAAAAGTTTTGATTTGTTATGTCCGAGTCCTGGCAGTCATTGGCTCCGCATATCTCACCGATTGATTTCCTGTTATAATTATTATAACATAAGATGACGTGATAATAAACTCTAGACTCGTTGAGACTCGTCTATAGTTTTTGTAATTGAAATAAAGCTACAGTGGCCAACAATTCATCAGGTGTGACTTCTTGTTTATCAGAGTAGCAGGTGAAAGCTGCGGCACAGTCAGTACTGAACCATGGTTTGGTAAATCACTGAATGCGACACATTCTGTAATTTTTAAAAATTTGTTTGCATTAATGTTCTTTATCTTCTTGCTTCTCTATTGTCGTGTGAGCAGAGCATCACAACTAAGACCCCATATGATATATGATGAAAAAAAAACTAGCTCACAATTGGCTAGTGCAGTTAAACTCTATTAAAACTTGGTTCATAGTTTTACAAACAGAATCAATGAAGTTTTTTGTCAATTCAGTTCAGTTTTTTTTTTTTTTAGTTTTACTATCAACCAACAACACATGAGGTAGAAATGGTTTTGTTACGTCATACAACTTGCTACGTATAAATTACACCTTTGTTTAAACGTTGACAAAGAAGTCATAGATGATGATGTCACTGTTGGTACGGTGGAGTTAATGCCGATAACTTCCGACTGAAGTGAGAGTCCAATTTGAAAAATTGTGAATGGAATTAAGTTTCCAAAGATCTAAAACACGTAAAAGACTCATTTATTGTTATCAGAAGCTACATGACATGAAAGTGTCGTGAAACTAGCCAACAGTTTTCTAAGCTGAAAAAATTCTTCGTAATCGTCATGAAATGATCAGTTTAAAAACCCCTATAAAGATTGACATTACTATAAATCCTTAATTACATATTGTACAAATTTAAATATCTTGATGGTTGATTTAAGAATTATATGAAAGCGCTTTTATATCAGTAAAATACGTAATATAAATGCAAAAATACGCATTTTTCAATTTAGGCCTACCTGGGCAGATTGGTAAGAGCAAAAATGCATAGCATTGACCATACTAAAATATTCATTAAACGTTTTCTTCCCGTATGAATCGTATTTTTTGGCGTAATAAACTATGAACGATCCTGAGCAAATCCAAAAGCTTGATCTGGTAAATCCTAAAGCAATTGCTCCTGGTATTAACGTGTAAAAATCTGAAAATAACACAATAGTTGATTAGTATCACAATTTCGAATGTTAAAGACAAAAAGAAAGGAGATTGCGACTTCGAGGTCAGCCAACGCTAATTTTCGGTAAATCAGTTGTTACTGCTACATGAAGTCGGATTTCTTGTGTTTTTTTACTGGCTGAACACACGCCAAAATCTCGCCGAGTTGGGCTGCACAACTTCGACACTGATACAGGGATACCAAAACAGTACGGGATGCGCAACTACGCCCCTAGTGATCATTTTTGACGCCAACTGACGGTACACTCACACATGGCAGTGATGAGTGATCAGTGATGGCTAGGGCCATTTAAAGTCATTAAAGTCATATTTTTTTCCATGCATCAGTAAGTCGTGAAATCAATTTTAACGCAAAAACTGCATCCCTATGAGGTATATTAAGAAAGTTATGAAGTCATATAAAGTCATATTTTCCTGGTTAGGTCATAAATCAGCTTTTTAAGTTATAAAGTCATACCGTTGTATACTTAAAAAAAAAATACCAATTTAAGCGGTGAAGCAAAGCACTAAGAAAGTAAGGCAATTTCTGATTGAACAAAGGCAAACTGTAGGATTAGCCTACATAACACTTACAGTCACAGACCTATATTTTATGAGGTCACGCATTGAGGTCAACTTAATACTCAAAATGAAAAGTTGTACGTACACCATCAAAGAGGCCCATGCTGATCTAAATGCCCTTGATTTCGGAAAAGATCCGCTTGAGCTCAAAAATTACATTAACAAGCGATTGGACAAAAACGATGTGAAACAAATTATGGAGCTACAAAGACAAGACATTTCACCAGCGCTTTATGCAAAACTGCAGAAGTGTCAACCCACATCAGCGTCTGTGGAGCGCTCATTTTCCTTACTAAAGTCATTTTTACGTCCAAATCGTAACTTCAAAGACTCTAACATTCCACACTACATGAAACTGTACTACAACAGTGATTTAAAATAAAAATGGATGTGTATTACTGTTGTGTTGCGTATGTTTTACTCTTTAGTTCCGTGAGTGACGTTGTTCGTATGTAAAAATAAACGATTTTCACATAAAGTCATATAAAGTCATATTTTCCAAAAAATAAAGTCATATTATTGATTTTTTAAGGTCATATAAAAATGGCCCTAGTGATGGCACATTTGCACAGTACTCAGCACTCACTCAGCACTAGCAGTCAGTGACCACAGGAAATCAATAGTCTACGGTTATCGGTGATTAACCTGATCTGTGGGCTACTGTATATTTTAGTTAAATTGTAAGGCCAATTTACAGAGACATTGCAGCCCGTGAGTAGAAATATATTTTAATGTTACAATTGGTTTATAACTAAGGGTGTTCACTGTGTGGTTAGTGTTAAAATCAGTATTATTCAAGAAGGAGTAGATTACCTGACTCTAACTGACTATTTTATGCATGAAGCCTAACCCTTTCTAAAAGTTACTGATAAGTGGCACATGAAAACAGATGTGTAGTGGTGTCAGGCCTAACTGTCCAATTTTGCAAAGAGACATTGAGGTTAATCTGGTATTAAAAAATGATTGCCTACTGTATTTTAATCATTATGTAATACTGTAGGCCTATATACTATAGCCTAACTAACCAAATATAGAGCTTTGCAAAAGGGTGCAACCTATTTCGTCCCTTGAACACTTCGTACCCCGATTTCAGAGGACGAAATCAGAGTACGAATTGTTCAGGGACGAAATAGGTTGCATTCTTTGCAAAACACATTTATGTTATGTGCTGTAGAATAGAAATTATTAATGCTATTTATTAACCAAAACATACAATTTTGCAACATTACAATTTTGCTTACCCTATTGTACGGTACGGTAACTCCCTAAAACAGTAATTCTGTTTATTTATAGCTTTTCTACTTGTACAATATTACAGTTCAAGGTGAAATTCTGCTCCAGTATTATAAGATTTTTTATGCAATATGGGATACTATTGTTGTGCTCCAGGGTGCAAAGTTGGTAATCGTGCGTTTAAAAGAACTGGGGAAAAAGTTTCAATGTTTCGATTTCCAGCAGATCCTGAATTGCGTAAGGCTTGGATTAGAGCTATATCCAGGGAAAATTTAACTGTGACACCACACACAAGAATTTGTGGTAAGCATTTCTACGGAGATGATTTTGAAACAACATCAATCGATAGCCACTTAGATCGCCAACAACGCAGAGAGTCTGCGAAACTTAATCAGCCACGGTTGAAGCCATCAGCTGTGCCTCGCATTTTTGCTGGCCTGCCTCACTATCTGACAAAACCGGCTCCAGTAAAGCGCTCAACTTCTGCTGCAACTGCCACAGAAAGACTGAAAAAAGACAAAGCTAAACTTCAAGATCAAAATGAAGAATTTCTGTTGCAAGACTCTTGTTGTGATTTGGGTTCTTTAAAAGATAAACTCAATGAAGTGGTTATTCCTTCTGGATATATCAAATTGTTAAAAGAATCTTCTTTGGAATTCCACTTTATAACATATAACAATGGCAGCCACATTTCTCCTCAGTTAATGGCATCTTTGGTGGTAGGGGAAACTTTAGATGTGCATGCATTTGTATGTTCTATTTCTGTGCCACAAGAAACATTTCAGCATCTGATGAGCTCCGATTCATTAAGCAAAGTATCAGAGCTTTGCAATATTCTGGCATTCTGCAAAAACCTTATAGAATCACCAAGTGGTAACAATAGTAAGACTTTTGCCAAGTCGGCTGTTGCAGCCCTTGAGCAATGCAAAGCAAACCTGGAAGAAAACGAAAGCCAAGATGAAGGTTTACCCCTAATTCAATTTGTGTCCGAGCAACTTCAGTTGTTGTACATAGATAAAAATGGCCGACGGTATTCACCCAGGTTACTAACCATGTCGTTTCTGTGGCAGCTCACTAGCAACTCACTATACAAAAAGCTTAGTGAGTTTTTTACACTGCCATCAGTCAGAAGACTTCAGCAAGTTTCGAGTGATTGTAATGTAGAGACTAAATCTATAGATTTGCAATACCTGAAGCAACGAACTGTCGACTTATCTGAAGGAGAAAAAATGGTAACCTTGCTTATTGATGAGGTATACACTGCACAAAGGGTTGAATATTGCAATGGCGCTTTCATTGGATTAACAGAGGAAGGCCAACGAGCGAAAACCGTGTTGACATTTATGGTGCAATCAGTATGTAAAAAATATAAAGATGTTGTGTGCCTGGTGCCAATTGAAAAGATAAGTACACAGCTGCTTCGAACCTTCTTTAACAAAGTGATGCAATCTCTAGATGAAATTTTCTTTGTTGTTGCTATATCTGTTGACAATCATGTGTGCAATAGGTAAGCTTATAATATGCTTGATGACAACTATCTATAGCAAATTTAATAGGATTACAGGGTGTTTCAAAAATTTAACACCATTAACCTTTAATATGTATTAAAATCAAGGTTGTGAAAAATCCTATGTTTATGGGTTTTTTTACAACAATGATTTCAATACATTTCAAAGGTAAATGGTGTCAGATTTTTTTAAACACCCTGTCACGTATTATATTTTAATCCTATTTCAATATTGTTTTTCACAACCCGTCCATAAAACAGAATTTTTAAAAATGTGAAAATAGAAGAAATGCTGTTCAGAATTGTTGTTAAACCTTGATTATCATTTTATAATAACATCAGGGTTCCCACGCAGTCGGGAAAGTAGGGAAAAAGTAGGGAATTTAAAAACCCGTTTTCCAGACCGGGAAAAGGTTGGGAATTTCGTGAAACCTCCCTCGTGGTATTGAAAAAGTATGGAAAACCTTGATGACTAAATTGTAGATAAAAAATCCGATATATCGGTATTGGTGATATCGGCCATTTTTTGAGTATCTGTATCGGCAAAATTTAGCCGATGCTAAACATGTAAAAAAGGCGCTTGCTGCGGATTTTCTACAGAAGCAAAGATATAGATTTTTTAAAGTAGTAACTAACGTCAGATTGATGTAGAAAAATAACAACCTGTTAAATTTTTGATACGTCACACTCCCATGACTTGCGCGCACGTTTTAACATTGGTTGCATGCAGTGATTCTATCACTCAAACAAAACATTTTGTTTCAGCAGTTTTGCGTTGTTCGATTCTTAAGTTGTGTAAGGAGACTCAATTTCTACAATATTTATCATTTATGTTTCTTTTTTAATCTCAGCAGAGTATAAAACTTGTAAAAGTTTTTCATCCATACGACGTCATGAATGAAATTATATATCAAATTGGCGTAATGACGTGACATCATCTAAACATTTTATCAAATAATGAATTAACAAATTCGATCGTCACAAGTGGTTTGGTGATGGTAAACAAATACGTTTTGACTTTGAAGTTCAGTGGAACAAAATATCCATTAATCAATATGTAATATAATGTAGTCAAATTCCATATAAAGAATAAGTCCATATTTTTTTAGGTTCATGTAAGCTCCAGAGATCAGTAGGCACAACAAGACCATGGACTTCTAAATAGTAGCATCTGGACTGGAAACTCAGTGGGCAACAGTAGGCCAAACAGTTGGTACAACAGTTGGCCAACAGTGGGCCAACAGCCAAGTAACTAACCCTGTTGGCCAACTGTTGTACCAACTGTTTGGTCTACTGTTGCCCACTGAGTTTCCGGTCCAGATGCTACTATTTAGAAGTCCATGACAAGACCTTTTACTGATTAGTTCAGTGAGGATTCGTGGTCCCGTGGCTCTCATTTTTAGTGTATAGACTCGTTTTCAATTCGTTCTTACTTAAGACATTAAGTAATGAAAAAATATGTGATAAGGTTGGAAGACAATACGTCATGTATTTTCAATACAAACTGAAGTTTAAAATTTATTTTTTTTGTTTATAGTCGTAATCCACCTTCAAGGCGGTATTACAAAGAGCAATTTTCGATAAGGGAGGGCATCAAGAATAAGTCCACATGACTTTTAAGGTTTACCTCAGCTCCGGAGATCAGTAAAATATAAGGTTGTCATCTTAGGTGCAACAAGACCATTGATTGATTGGTTTAGTGAGGATTCGTAGTCCCATTGCTTTCATTTTGAGTGATCATACTGATTTTCAATTTATTCCTACATGACATTACGTAATGAAAAAATATATGATAACTAAGGATGGAAGACGTTACGTGATGATGATGAAGAACAATGTTGTGGCGCAACATGCAGTTTTTCAATGAAGTTTGGGAACTGTTTTTTTTCTTGTTCATCTGCGCTTTAAATACCGGTCATTCTCCGTTGTTCATCCACTAAGCAGTTTAGGTGAACTGTGGTTAGCCTACTTGTGGTTTGCTGCGGCAAAATTATTGCCGACCTAGATTACTGAGTGTAAAACAGCGTCGGCTGAAGTAAAAGTTTTGAATACGTTCATTTGCCGTGATTCAAACTTCAGTTTCAAATTTAATGATTTCTTGTCAATTCTAAACTTTATACACTTGTTGAACAATACACATGCCAGCACTCTCCATCCCTCCTGGAGCAGACCTCTCAAGAAAGGCATGGGTCACATTGAACAGGATCAGATGTGACGTTGGCTGTACTGGAGCTAATCTGTTTAGGTGGGGGTTGCATAATTCGCCGATATGTGTCTGCGGAGCGGTAGAACAAACAATGCAACACATACTCCACGAATGTTCCATCTTACGACCCCCAAGTGGAATCACTGGTATTCGACAACTGGACCCAACTACCGTATCTTGGCTGCACGAGGAGGCATTGCCAATCTAAGCTGCTACAAGTCAAACGAGAGAAGAAGAAGAACAATACACAAAGCGAGACAAAAGAGCTGATTTAAGCAATCGATTTTTTTTTATTTTGCGTGTTTCATCGTTCTTATTACGTAACACTCCATGATCGTTGAAGTCGATTAGCGGCCGCATAAAACAATGATGTTAGGTTGGCTAGGTGATAATAGCGGTAAGAGACGTCGTTGATGCAGGCAATATCTGCGACCAAGACCACAATACCTCAGTCCTCAATCACGATGGCCTTTCATTACTAAAATCTACTATTATGACACAACAACAAAGACAATATTATTCATAAATCTTATTTACTGTACAATGTCTTTGTGATTCAGTGTTCAGAATCACAAAGACAGTGTTCTTGTCACTTGTATAATAAACTTCATTTTGTCAGTGGTGTGATTTTTAATTGTTTTGGTTTGGCTTTTGACAGGTTGCCATGTCCGATGGAATGAGGCTTTGAATTGCAATTTTAGTATAAATGTGACAGTTTATCCAAACTGATTGCAGTTCGGGTTTTTTCTTCAAACAGGAATCTTCTATTGTACATCTACTCTACTGTACTTCTACTATTGTTTTTCATACTGATTCGAATGTAATAGAGTCCGGATATACAATTTTTAACCTGCTGTGCATGATCGTGTTTGGAAATAATACAGCACAGAAACTTTCATTGATTAAGCACTGTTAATTCGCATCTAAATCAGGTTGGGAATTTTTTGAATTTAGTATTGAAAAAGTAGGGAATTTGTTTATAAAAAATGTGTGGGAACCCTGTAACATGCTAAAGCATTAGGCTATTGTTTTCACATTCAATCAAAGTCCAACCGGTTTTATGATATCTGAAAATTTTTTGCAAAAAAATTGGACTGCAAATGGTTAAAATGTAATAGTTTTTATACAAACAATTTCTGCACTAAAGTCCCAATATGGAGAAAAGTTACAAGTTTATTGCAAACTGTTTTTCGCCAGTTTTTTTTTTTGGCTGACAAAACTGAAACAACCTCGATTGAAAGAAGTGGTGTCACGTTTTTTGAAACATCTTGTCTATTGAATGAAACTGGTTTAATATTACATGCTAAAATTTATGTGTGATTTATAATGGGTTATGCATTTTCAGGAAGTTGTTTATGGATTTATGTGGAAGCAATAAGCTCTCAAACAGCATTGCACACCCTTCAAGGAATGGAGAGCGTTTATTTCTCTTGTTTGACTTCACCCACAACTTTAAAAACATTTTTAACAATTTTGTGAATAAGAAGCGATTCCACATTCCTCATATTTCTGGTGCTGAACATATTTTGGGAGAGCAATGCACAGCTGAATTTGCACATATAAAGCGCTTGTACACTCTTGAAGAGCATAAACCTCTGAAAGTAGCATTTGCACTGAAGAAGGCATCACTTAACCCAAGCAATATTGCCCGCACCTCACCTCTACACGCTTTAAGTAAGTACAGTAGCTTTTGTAAGCAGGGCTCAAATGAAGATCCTCCCCGGTCCTTTGGAGTGATGATGATCGCCCCTACAAAGGTTGACTCAAACTTAACTTCCCTCTCCCCCAGGAAATGGTCACGGGATCTTCAGTTGATCCTTCAACCCTATGCAGGCTACATTTTCACATTATTTAGTCATCTAACTTGTTTTAGTTTGTATAAGAAAATTACATTATATATTTATTGTATCATAAAACAATGAAAACTATTAATACTACAAAAAGTGCTCAATGCCAAGCAAAAAGGCAAAGCAGAGCGAATTAAATCAAATATAGTTATTATTATTTGAAGCCTTTACAAATTGTTTCACCTATCGGATCATCAGAAGGTCTTATTCAAATAGATTCTATTTGAATAAGACCTTCTGATGATCCGATAGGTGAAACAATTTGTAAAGGCTTCAAATAATAATAACTATATTTGATTTATTGTATCATATATATATAATCCAGAAATTGATTGCAGCAGTTGCAATTCATATATATATATAATTTTGGTTTTTCACTTGCAGGTGTGTTTAGTGAATCCACCGTAAATGGACTTCTTATGTATGCTGACACCAATCCGGGCTTTAAGGAAACTGCCAAATTTCTCCAATTCATCTGCAATGTTTGGAAGGTGATGTCTGTCAAAACACCATTCAAAGGTATATTTTCCAAGTGTGATTAATATTTTTAAATATAGCCAGTCGTTACGGCACGTCGGCACAGGTTACTAGTTTTCTCTGGGCATATTTTCTGTACAGTTTATGCACAACTTTTTAGAAAGCTGCACAAAGATTTTTTGCAATTGAAGTAAAACATTTGGATTTTTTCCTAGAATTTTATTACTTTTTTGTACAAATGACCTAGTTGTTACTTACAGAGTAAGTTTAGAAGCTCATTGAAAAATCAATCTGATTATGTTTTGAATTTTGAGACTAAAAGATGCAAAAATGCACACGGCCTTGCACTTGGTATACAGGGAACCTTTACTTTAGAACTCTAACCAGCCTTCACTATTTTTAACAACTTTTATATATATATTTCAGGCATGGCAAAAAATGATGAGATGTGCATGCCAATGAAGTTCACTTCAACGGAAGAAGAAAAACCTGCAAATTTACGCTTTCTTAAGTCAGCAAAGGATATTTTAGTGAAATGGCAGCAATCCGGCACTTCTGGGCTTACAGACCAAACATTCCTAGCATGCATTCAAACCATGTCTGCAATGCCTGAACTTGCTCAATACTTGCACGACAAGATTGGATTGAAGTATGTGTTACCGGGAAAATTTACCTCTGATCCAATCGAAGGCCGTTTCGGGTGGTACCGCCAGGTTAGTGGAGGAAACTTTTTTATGTCCATAAAGCAACTGCTTGAGGCAGAAAAGAAAATACGCAAGTTGAGTTTGCTTCAACAACATGGCATACTGGCTGCATCCAAATTATGTTCGCTTGACTCTATTTCTCTGGGAAGCGGAAAGCTTATTAATGCAGACAGCTCCATTGTTTCTTGGCTCGAAAGGTTTTTCTCAGAGGTAACACTTGATGATTTGTCGGAGACAGATGCAAATGTGGCATATTTTGTGAGTGGCTACATTGCAAGAAGTATATCCCGAAGACGACGGTGTTCGCCCTGTAAAGTTCTGTTGGTAAAAAGTGATGACTGCCCAGCCCCAACATGTGAATCTGAAGAGCATGTGAAATTGTTTGAAATTGCCAATCGAGGTGGTCTGTCTGTCCCAACAGAATTTTGTTTTTCTGCAACAACATTGGCTGTTCACTATTACAGTGCAGTGATATCTGATTATAATGCAAAAGAGAAGTTGTGGACTGCACCAAACCAGCGCTCCGTGTTTATACGAGCCCTGAAAAAGATAGTGGAGGCGTCGAACGTTTACAGAGGTGCATTCAAACAGATGTGTTCTGCAGGCCACTCAAATTTCGAACTTATTCTTCAAACAGCATTTAATTGTTTTGCTAAAAATGAGTTGAAACGTTTTAATGCACCTGGACGTGAGGAACCAGAGAAAACGGCCCGGAAAGTACGAAAACTTACCAGTGGCAGTGGTACAAAAACTGCATCATGACTTACATTAATTAGAAATTTAGGAAAGCCACGGACCCTTTAGCCCCCCTGCTACGTCTATGGTTATTTTACCGGTACTAGTTGTAATGTATTGGAACCGCACCGTTGCACTCTTAATTTTGTGTGGGAATTCGCCCTTGCCAGTGTCCCGCGTTTTGCTTTACGCGCTTTTCATGAGAGCAAGTCTTTTAGGCGCAGACAGTTAGGCGCCAGTCAAATAGGCGCGCACACTGTGGTCTGTGGCGTCTGGATATTTAGGTGCGGAGCACTGTGGCGCCCGTTCATTTAGGTGCTATTCCTAGTAAAGTCTGCAGATTGTATCAGCTTGGCATGTAGGGCAATGCTTTTCACACAAAATGTTGTATTGAACAGAAAAACATAATGTTTTTTAATGCGCGTGTTCGGCACTTATTTGTTGTTAGTCCAGGTTTGCGGCGGCGAAAGCTTTATCAATAAATTATTCAAGTTTGCGAACATAACTGAGTTCACTTTTAGTGAGTCAAATAATAACTACCGGTACACTAAACATCAGTAAAAAATATACCGTAGTCTATATTCAAGCGGGTGGTAGGCTTGAGTGAAGAGTAGCCTAACTTAGTTTTCCATCAAAACCCCGACTAGGTTTAATAACGAGCAAAGTCGCACCATTATGCTTGCAACTTGTAGGCAGGGTTCATAATGCTCTATGGAAATGTATTATTATTCATGTTGTAAAGCGTTGTCTCATACGTAGCCTACTCGCAATACGACCAGTCGACCAATCCATCCCGAGTAAAAGTAATTGCGAAAGATAACAGATTAAGTAAAGTTCCATCTGGCTGCAACCTGTGTTCAGGATGCATTGCAAATGTCCTGTGGAGATGTGCTAACACCAAGAGTAGTAGAGCGTTGTCTGGCACCTCATCTCCACACGCGCATTAACAAAACAACATATGTTTCTAACCAATGTAACATTATATGTGAAAAGCATTGCCCTACATGCCAAGCTGATACAATCTGCAAACTTTACTAGGAATAGCACCTAAATGAACGGGCGCCACAGTGCTCCGCACCTAAATATCCAGACGCCTAACTGTCTGCGCCTAAAAGACGTGGACCCCTTTTCATGACGTCATAATTGGTCGCCTTTAGGCTTTCTTGACAGTGTTGTGCTATTTCTTCTTACATTCTGACATTTATTACATTATTACAATTATAAGTTCAATCGACTTAGTGTCGGAGTCATGTTGTAGTTGTCGAAGTCTGTGCAACATTACATGGTGTCAGAGATGGATTCGATGCAAGCAACAAAGTCAGAGATGAATTTCCAACAAGGAAATGTTGCAGATAATTTTAAAAAGTGGAGGCAGATGGTCGAGTTAACGTTCAAATTTGCGAATTTTTGTGATAGTAGGAAAACTAATCACCGAACGTCTAGGCCATTATACCCGCAGTCAAATCTAGAAGAATGCAGCTACTTGTTGCTGCTGATGAAAACGCTATTGCTGATGAAAGCGTTGCTGCTGATAAAAATGTTATTGCTGATAAAAGCGTTGCTGCTGATGAAAACGTTATTGCTGAATGCTGATGAAAACGTTGCTGTAGATGATTTTAACGACGAGCCCAATGTGCCATGTAAAAATAATATGCCAGCACCGTGTACTACCCGTTCTGGCCGGATAGTGAAGCCGCCTGATAGATATGGTGTTTGTGTAACTTGAATCGTTTTGTATGTATAGTGATACGTGGAGATTTCGTGTTGTGCATCATGCATACAATGTAGACTTGTGCTGTTATCGGAGTTTGCACAACGAGAGTATACGAACTATAAGTTTAATGCTTGCTGTTCACTTTGAGTCACTGGAAAATTGTGTAGTAAACGTGACATCGTTATTGCATCTGCAGTTAATAGTGTACTCCACTCCATAATTTTAATCTGTTTGTGTATCGATAGATAGTTCCTTTCTTTCTTCAGACAAAGGGGAATGTAATGTATTGGAACCGCACCGTTGCACTCATAATTGTGTGTGGGAATTCGCCCTTACCAGTGTCTCGCATTTTACTTTGCGCGCTTTTCATGACGTCATAATTGGTCGCCTTTAGGCTTCCTTGACAGTGTTGCACCATTCTTTTTACATTCTGACATTTATTACGTTATTATAATTATAAGTTCAATCGACTTAGTGTCGGAGTCATGTTGTAGTTGTCGAAGTCTGTGTAACATTACACCAGCAAGCTCCTACTTATTCCTTGTTGTTTGCAATTAATTTTGACAAAGTACTTGAAAAGATAGAAATCGTTTGAATTTGCATAACGTTAGAAATAACTAATTTATTTGGTCGATATGCGTTGTATTTAATGTGCTGGCGTTATTTTATCATAGAACTTTACATATTTCTTGATTTTACAATTGTTTTTTAACAACGTAACTGAAGATGCAAGTCGTTTACACATGCGAAACGTTGGAAATAAAACAGAGAAGATGTCAGTCACTTGTATATTGCAAAACGTTAATCATCATTGTGCTTATATGGTAACTGCAGGCTTTGCAAATAGCTTAGAAAAGCAATGGCTTTTATTGCGACAACGTCGTACCTTCAGTTGGCGCCTCGTATTTGTAGTTTCGCATCCCTGAATGTTTAGGTATCCCTGCACTGATACCATGCTGATACCTAGCCTGCTGAAGATTTGAAATATTAGTTACTAAAAAGAGATAGGCTACTGACCTTTTTATTCTTGAAAAAGCATTATTTTCAACTTTTTAGAGGGGCGTAGGGTAAGGACGCCCCTTATAAGTCCCACAAGAAACTCGTATGACCTTAGATAGAGTTTAAATCGTCCTCACCTGGACACATGTTCAAAAGAATGAAAGTGAGGCCTGTGATGTCAGCAAGTATTAATCCAGTTTTGTTGTTGATGTATTGGAGAAGAATTGGAGTTACAAATAAAGCACAGCTTATTCCAGTTCCAGCATATATAAGCAGTGTAGTTGCACCTTGAAAATAAATTTTAGGGTTTCAGAGAATACCTAATCGGTAACGCGGTATTGCCGAAAAAGTAAAAAATGAAAATTAAAAACTTATTTTTGTAGCGTTATTTTAAAATATTTATCATTAGATTATATCTTAAACGATTCTTTGTGTTGTTAGATTGAAATGAGTATGTCTGCTAGAGCTATAGCTGGCTGTAGTACGCAATGGTACGGTATTAATTTTTTACATGCTCATTGCTGAAAAGTGCAAAAATATTGTAGGCCTATTGCAGGCTAAAACTTTTTTTAATACCACGCAACACATTTTTAGGGCATAGACAAAAGCAATTTGCTAGAAAGAATTTGGTCCAGTCAAAAAAGTTAGAATAATTTTACCTCACAGGTTACACTTTCTCTATTTAAAAATTTAAGAGTACAATTTTACCTTCCAACAAGTTTTTCATAACAACAGTTACAGTTCGAAAAAATGTAGGCTACTACGTAATAGAAAACTAGAATTAAATTACTTGAACCGTTGACCTGACGAGTCTGCTGTAAACCAATCGATATCCTCACCTAACCCTTCTTTCACATGCAGACTTGTTTGCAGATTGAATACTGATGCAATTGAACCTTTAAATAGCATTGTTCCAGCCAAGAAAAATCCGAAGGAAACATTCAGCTGGTTTTTACTTGTTATTTTATTTGAACATAGCCACATGCTTTTAAGCTACTTTTTCCGCCGATACTAGGCTACTTGTAGTTTACAAAAATGGTTTCAATTTTTAAGATTTTAACAAATATTTTGTAAAGGACTAACTAGTGTACTCTACATTGGTAGCCTATGAAAACTTTAAATAAAAAAATAAGAAGTCTAAACAATCTTTTTGCTTTCTCACCTAGCCTACAATTCGATGGAAGTTGATAAAACTGCAAACCTCACACTGCAAAGTGTATAAAACTCAAGGCAACATCAAAAATCTATCACAAGTCTTTTTCACATCTGGTTTCAAGTTACCGTAGCCTAAGCCTATTTTAAAGATTGGTGAGGATCTAAAATGATCAAAAGAATTTCTATATGTAGCTTCAGCTACACCCTTACACGTCGCTTAAAGCAACAGTCTTATGAGAGTTGAAAATGATTTCATGTCCTATCATAGCCCACTGATTGCCACTAATAGTGGGGTTTTAGGCTATGCGTTCGGCAATCGATAGGCTACACTTTTCTTACAGCTCTACGGCAGTCTCAAAAAATGCACAGATTTTGCAACAAGGACTTTTCAAAACTTCCGTTGTATGGTACTTCCTTTCTTTCAGTGTAGGGTTGGAAAGAATGTTTGCTTACTTGCCACACCAGCCATAGGCTATGCTGAACTTGATGTGTACGCTTGCTGCTTGGCACACAATAATTTGATTGTCTTGCACATTTACTCAGGCGCCTACTTTACTGCGACGTCAAAAACGGCAAGTTTAACCTGTCTACGCAGTCCCACAAAGCACTCAATAACATTTTATCACAGTCGTTTCTTGTGGCATCTTATTTGTAGTTTTTTCTTAGCACTAAAATGCCCGATTCTTATAGTGACCTAATTAATTAAAGCTAATTAAACAATGCATATTATTGATACTACAAAAAAGTGCTCAATGCCAAGCAAAAAGCCAAGCAGAGCAAATTACATAAAATACTGTAGGCTATAGTTATTACTCTCTAACACGCAGGGCCTGATTAAGGCTCACGGGGGCCCGAGGCACAGCTACGTGTAGGGGCCCCTATTGGCAATCGTTTTCGATGCAGAGCAGCAGTGCTCAACTTTTGCCTAGCATAGCCAGTAACTTCGCCAAAGCGTGACGATTCGGAATCGTTATTCTATTTAGCAATCGTTACACAATTTGAAATCGTTTCTCAAAAATAACAACTGTGCACACACTGGCACAACAACTTTCACTACCTACGCCGACAGTACTAATGTAAAAAAATTGGGGGCCCCCAAAACCAGGGGGCCTGAGGCCTGTGCCTCGTGTGCCTCATGGTTAATCGGGCCCTGCTAACACGGTAACACCTCTACAGCCTGTTTCACCCCAAAAGGAGGATCATCAGAAGGTCCTTATTCAAATAGAGTTCACGTGCAAGATCACGTTAAAGTATGAGTTTTGGCGCGCTCTGAATTCAGAGACTTTGTAAACCTGCTGTACTTTTCGTTTCGAAGTCTTAACAAAACTCAACTAGGCTACTCGTATTTCGAAGCGAAACAATTTTTTACTGGAAAATCAAAGCGAAACCAAGGAAAGGAATCTTCCGGTTATTTCACTTGTGTTGGCGAGGAGTGTTGAGGCGTTTTCAGGACACTCGAAAAATAGTATTTGGCATGCCGATTGCCGACACATAGTGGCGGCGAGAGGTGATTTGACTTCCCTCCAGCTGGCATATTGGGACCAAAAATCATCTAGTGCGCCCAGTTAACAGACAACAAGATATTTAATATTTATATACCAACAGAAACGTCGACTTTTTTAAAAACAACTACTTCTGCTGCAACATTTAACCGTTCCTAAAGATATAAGTTAGTAAAAATAAAAATTTCATTAAACACCTGTATACACAAGGCTTTTTGAATACGGTACTCCAAAGTTGTCAGTGAGTGATTAACCTAATAGAACTTACCTGAGCGTATTTATAATTTGCAGCACGCTGCAGAAACCACATGATACTCCGATGTATCTATCACCAAGTGTGACCAGCAAACATTCAGAAATAATAAGTGCTTCATGACAGTTTCCATTATTTCGTTTTTGATTTCAAATCGTTATTACTTTATGTTTTCATTCGGGAATAGGTGAAACTATAACTTGGTAAGCCTGCGTTTAATATTACTTACATTTGTGTTGTTTTCTGATGGTAAAGAAGCAGTTGAAGGGCACCCTTTTCTATATCGGTGCAATGAAAATACACAATGTAGCCTAATTATCATACGTTTGGTTGCCGATAAGGCGCTCAAAATTATACTGGACCCAGGGGCCACAGAGAGCTTATCACAGCACTGGGGAGGGGGTTATTTGGCCAAAACCTTTAAATTCAAGTTTAACTCTGACTTTCGGATACAACAAAAAACTCTATGACTTCTGGCAAAGTGTTTTTGAAAATTCCATCCAAGCCTCTTCTCCTACCGTGAAAATTACTTTTCAGAAGGATTATAATATATTTACGTCGCCGTGAACATAAGCTTTGCATCTTAGACAAGGCTACAAAAACGCATGTAACTATATTCACCAAAAAACACCAATAAAATTAAATTTTGAAGTTGCGAGAAGGAAGTTATCGTAGCCTATTCTAGTTTAACTGTTTAGTTCTTGCTTCACTGTAAGCTTACCCAATAAACTTGAATAAAGGATCCGCTTCTGTCATAGATATATCAAATGTTGGTTTTGGTGTTTGAGGATAGACATAATTTTAAATATTGGCTAGGTGGCCCATCGATTTTAAACGAGTAGAAAAAATCTTGTTTTAAAACGTTCGGATGGCCCCACTGCTAGGTGAAATAAACGGTTAAGGTTTCTTGATGATAGTAATTTTATTTCTTCGTTACTTATTGTAGTTATTTACTTAGTTAAGTTTTTCTTTGCTTTGGTACCTTTGGAATCAACTTGACAATTGCTTGCTCTTTTTTATTTCTTTGTGTGGATTTTGTTAGGTTCTTGAACAGTTTGGGCTTCATCAATGCAAGCGCGTTTCAACAGGCCGATTGACAGGTCCTTTTGCGCCTCCCAACACTCATATTATATTATATTGCACCCGTTTCCATTTTTTCTGACACTGTGAAGAAATCGTTTCATGTAATATGAAATGAGTGTGATCGATGGAAGTCTTTATGTACAAAAACAAACTGCTTTGCGCCGGTTCGTTAGTCATTTCGACTTAAAACAATGAGTTATTGTGACAGAAACCAACCCCCTACAATCATACTGTAGCAGTGGAGTAAAATGACAATAAATCAAGTGTGTACCAATGATTTGAAAACCAGCCACATTTGATCACATATGATCACAAAGCTGAGAGAACATGAAATGCAACATAATGAAATATCGTTTTGGGATCGGAGTGTTTTGTTGCAAAATTACAAATTAGCCCATAGTTTTGAAATGGTGAGGCGTCGTCGTCGTTTTGTTGCAAAATGATCTTGTATTTCTACAATACGATTTTGTGTTTGGTATGTGCAGTGCAGTTTGTAACAAGAAAGCATATTCAATATTCATCTTAGTTGTTAAAGCTGCAACGAAATTGCTGATAGATATGCAAATTTTGCTACTGCAATTGCCATGAACTTCCAGCATTGATCAGTAAAGTACATCTTTTTCTGAACGCAAAATTGCAAGCGATAAAAACCATCCAATCAGAATTTGGAAAACTAACAGGGACAGTTCGAGTTGGCATAGAAAATAACACACTTGCAAACGCTTTGTGAACTCAAATAAACATTGAGTTTGCATCCTTAATAGTGTCAATCATCTTTAGTAGCCTAGTTGGTGCGGTATCTATTCATTCAACAGAAATGACTGCCATTTGGATGTGTTTGGTTTCTGTGAGTTTCGATAGGCTGCATCGTGCATATACTGTGTTTCGGCATTTGATTGGTGCTAATTTGAGAGTTGGCAGCTTTTTGATTCATGGTAGCCTACAATACTAAACGCAAAGCAATTCTTTTTTTCGGTTAACATTCCCCAATGCAAATACTGACAAATTTGCTGCAGACATTGCATGGGAAGCTTTCACATGATGATTAACTCGCTTAACTGCATGTAGCGAATTGCGTCTGATTGGCTGCTTCGATCCATTAGATGGGTGTGTGATAGGAGAGAAACAAAAATGTTGAAAGTCGGAAAAATCCGGTTCAATCTGGTTGAATGTTTTTCCTTAATGGCAATTATTTTCTTTGCAAAATTTTAAAGAACAGAACAACTGTGGTAGGTTCAGCAATACGAAGACGTGTGCAAGGGATGTGGTCGCGAATTTGTTGAATCACACCTGCTGAGTAGCAAGTGGTTCATGACGGCTTGTTGTCCTTGATGCCGCATTATCTTTTATCACTTTTACCAGAAGTTACAATTACTCAAAACCGTGCTTAAACTTCGTAGGTATTAGACATAAAAACTATGCAAAATTGAAAAGGGATAGTAGTGACATTGTTATTTTCGTTTGAAATGACTGAACTGCCTGAACAAGCAATAAAGATGATTTTACAATAGACCTACAGTATTTTATTTGTCAAATTTGTAGATGAAACATGTAAATAGATTCAATTTAAGAGTTAGCTCAGCCAAGTAGAAGTAAGTTTAAATGAGTAGAGGTGAGGCATTTTTTCTTAAAATGAAATATACTGGTTTCATAGAAAAATCGACTAAAATTTTAAAGTTTTGTGTACACATACGACTAAATAAAATTATGTCAGTTGGTCTTTTGTTTGTTTCTCTGTAGTCAAGTGAAGCAAGTATTGACACTCTTGACAGCAATAGACACGTGTTTCACTTGCAAAGCTGTCCTATTTTTTTTCTTCTTTTTTGTTGCACAAGTGGTCTATCAATATCGCACCACTAATTTATGCCACAGAGCTCTCGACCGCTGTTTGCCAGTCGATGGATGGAAAGAAAACAACCAACCAGATGTCACCGAGGATGTAGGTCGTAGGATATATTGTGCACTGTTTAGCAGTGGCGTAGCCAGAAAAAAAAATTGGGGAGAGGGGGCAAATATTTGATGAATTGAAGAGAACGACAAAGTGTTTGATTTAAGACATCGCCACCTAATGTGCAGTGACGTATCCTGGTGGGTTAAGCAAGGGAAGCAATAAAGCTAGTGGGAGGTTAGAGCGTGCCCAAGGCACGCGTATTCTAGGGGGGTCCGGGGGAGCATATGCTCCCCCGGAAATTTTTTGCAAAATTACACTCAAATAATGGATTATAGCGCTTTCTGGAAACACTTTTAGGGTAATATTTGTAGGAAATTTATTAGCAGATAAATTAATAATATTAATTTATTAAAGGTAGCTGTTACACACGAACGGGCAAAAACTGCGGCTAAAATTAGAGAACACAAAAAACTCAGCTACACAAGAACTACACAAAAACCCAACAGAGTAAGCGATTCTGAAATTGCTTCCACAGATTAATTAAAAGAAGCGTAAATCGCGTAAACTTTGTACGATTTACGATTTTCAAAATTTATTGGTGTCTTTCTGTGTGTCTAAAACAAGTCCTTGGGGGTGTTAATAGCCAGATGTCTTGGAAAACGATATAAATTTATACAAATTACATTATATTTTCAACAAAAGGTTCAACTTCGGAATCCAAACTTTGAAAAATTGGGGGGGCATGGCCCCTTTCGCCTCCCCCTGGTTACGCCTATGCTGTTTAGGAAGTTTTTTCCTGACGTTTGCACAAAGCTGACTACTCATAATAGAACAGCAAACATAAGAGGCCACACCGGTTTGGTTAGCGAAACGCAATGTTCATTGTTCAACCTTGTGCTGACGCCAGGATGATCGCTTTCTAACAGTTCCGGTGTTTATGTTACAAAACCTGTTCCACTTTTCAGCACAAACTGTGTATAGATATTTGTTGACAAAAGCTTTTAATGTTTTCCAAAATGAAAGAAAGAGATTTTCAAAGTCTCCGAGAAGTAAAGAAGTCGATTGCGATATACTACATCGGGGTTTCATTACTTTCCTCATCACTGTACGCAGTTACAAATCTTCAATCAAGCTTGAACATAAAGTCTGGATTGGGTAATGCGTTAATTCTTAAAAGAACGATTGATTCCATTCTGTAGTCATCGCATCTTTGAACTGCTGTTGCTTTTTATGGGGTAGCTGCACCGGTGTGCTCCAACTATGATGAGGTTTTATTAACTATTTCTGTTGTAGAAAAAATGGTTGCCTTTTTACTTTTTGAGTAGCCTAGTAGAAAAAAGTTTCGTTGCAGGGCGTTTGACTACAAAATGTACTTATTATATTCTGCAGTAAGTACTGCAAACTATAAGCTTATTGCAAAGCAAGATGAAGCATGGGATACTGAAGCAAACATACAGTAACATAAATTGTAGCCTACTTTTTACTGTTCTGAATGATCGACTACAAAAGCTGGTATTCGTTTATACTTGCTATCACATTGTTCTTTTGGCAGTTATTTAGCAAAAATTGTATAGAAACAATATCATCATTTTCCTGTTATTTATGTTGGAAGAAAGTTAAATGTTGAATGGTTAAATGTTTTTTTATGAGCTTGTGTTTCGTTTTAAGAAAACCTACTAGGCTACACTTTATTGCTTGCTGGCCTATGTAGGCCTATGGGGGAAGTTACGTACCTTCGTTTTCCGTATTTTTCCAGGTGTGACTTCGTTGGCTATATTTGGTATCGGTGTTACAATCACAAGTTTATTCTGTTCAAAAGTTCTATTGAGATTCATGAGCGCTCGAACGATTTTAGTGCTGTCAGACATTGGAAGCTTGACATACGTCATAGCAAACTTCTATCCGGGTAGGTGATGATACTAATGTTCGAAGTTCAATGAAACAATGATAAGATACGATTGCTCAATATTTTAAAAAAGCGCAACCGGTGCAGTAGGCTACGTTCGTCACTTAACATGTGACACTACTCTCCATTAAGAAACGATTTACTGTACTTAAATGCAATTACAAACTTCTTCGTAGTCCATAGTGATTTCAAAAATTAAAATTTCCTCTCTATCCAATCGTTTGTCTAACTATACAAATATTTTTTGAAAAAAGATGGTGTCTTCGCACTGGTAGACCCTGAAAGGCTAAACTGCATATAGCTAGAAGCTAAATCATCTTCAGTTAAGCTTATTCAAATAGAATGTGTTCTTGCTTCTAGATGATCTAGCTAAGATTTTCTAGCTTCTAGCTGATCGAAATCGACATTTAGCTATATTCGATTGAACTGACTCGTGTGAGAATAAATTTCTTTGCATTAGTAACAATATATGTCTGCAGTTACTTATAAATGATGTTCCTCTTAATTTTCTACTTTGAAGGCATGTGTCATCCCCATTTTAACAGCACATCAATAAAAGTTTGCACACAACCTTTATATTCATAACATTGTCGATGAAGGGGCCCCGAAAATAAATTGGTACCGGGCCAGAGAAATCCTGTCAACGGCCCTGGTCCTTCAAATAGACTCATATGAGAACTTCACTTTTTAAAAGCTGTTTTTAACAACTTTCGCTATCACGTTTTAGTTTCCTATACTTTGCTTCCTTCATCCGCTATTTTTGGATGTTCAAGAGCCTTGTTTTGGATCAGTTCATCTCTTTTTAATGTCTTCTTCGCCACAAAATATGCAGACATGACGAAAGGAAAGTTCACGAAATATTTTAGCTACATTAATGGTTGCTTTTTTGGAGCATTTGTTTCAGGAGAGGTACGTCCGCTATGAAGTATTGCGTCTATTCCATTGTATTTTTGTGGATTATTTTAAACACCGTCGCATTTTCAGATATGTCTTTGCAACTATGATTACCGGAATTACATATCAATGGTACTGACTGCACCCAAACCATAACGAATCGTACCCAAGCTAACGCCTGGTGATTGAGGATTTGGGTTAAGTGGACAAGAAGACAAGGAACAGCCAATCTTTGTATCTACCTTTAAGTTGGTCATGCCTTTAGGTGTCCTGCTAAAGACACAGCCATTTGCTCTTAAGCGGTGTCGAACCGGCGACCTTTCGAGTGCCGTACTGACGTTCCCACTACTCGGCTATTTCACCATAAAAAGTAGCCTAAATAAGCCAATATTGTTTTGACTTGACTTGCGTTTCAATCATATGCAACGCTAACACCAACCAAGGCCGCAGTACACAGATTACTTTAATAGATCAATCTTTAGCAGCAACTTGTATTTTACTGTATTCTGGTATTGAAGTAGCATTGAAATCTTTTTTGTTTTTATAATGTTGTTCAGTATTATTCGAACCAAATCTTATTTCCTTAGCACGCCCACAGTCCTCTTTTGGACATATCGGCAGAAACAAATGACATGCTCATAGATTTATTAGATTTAGGCTACTTGTGCAGCAGCTACACTATGCTACACAGATACAAACACTTTGTAGTTTGTTGCTGTTCTCAGGCTTATAAGTTACCTGGTGGTTAAAAATAAACTTTAAATAAACTGGAAGATAATAAACCCAAGTTCAATACGTGAAGTAGGTATTGGTAACTTAATGAAATCCAATGCTGCAACTGTTAGCATACATTTGCTGTTAGTGTTATGCGGCATATTGGACTCGCTGATTCAAATCATAAGGCTACTGCAAGTGGATACAATTGCTGCATCAAAGTCATGCCACTTTTGACCATTTGATACAATCCCGGATTTTCAAATTTTCCAAGTTTTTGAAATAGAAAATTAACCATAAATCTGCATCTGTTAACATTGCTTTTAAATCACGTGCACAAAATTACAACATAGCTTTTACCAATCGGAGATAATAAAGCAGAACAAAAAAACACAGCAAATTTTTTCCGTTTCGTCATTGATTGGAAAAAAAGGCAAGGATACCTAATTTCGAGTTTTACTTTAAGAATCCCTTCTATTCATATGTCGTCTCAACTCTCAAAACACTACAGTGACAGTTTGAAACTTGAATAGGACCGCTTAAGTATTATTCAAGCTGTCTTGTTAAAAAACTAAATAAAAATATCGGTACCGGTAGTTCTAACCTTGCTAAAGAACCGCTTGTCATTTTTCTTCTTCATGTAAATCTTTCTTTCTTTGACAATTTTAAAGTTAAAGGGTTCTACCCAGGGATACTCCTGATTCTACCTTGTACCAGACCTGAAACAATGGCGGTAATCCGGACTGGATTTCATTAGTGGGATTTCACAAGATCGCGATATCGAAAAGCTTTTAATTTGTTGATTACTATTGGCCTAACACTGTGCCACACACATTCAAACGGCAGGTAAAAAGAAAAGACGAAACAGAGCTCATAACACCAATTAAGAAAAAATAAACAGTGTTTTGAAAATGGAAAACCATTTTGCAAAACAACAAGAATAAAGTCTGGTAGCCTAACAACGAGGCGTGCTGCAAGGCTTTACCAGCTTAAAACGCTAGAACACACAATAATTTGTCAAGGCAGCCAAATAAGGAACAAATACCAGTGGCGGATGTAGAAAACAATCTTTTTTAGGAAGCAGGCTACCAAAGAAAGAGTGGACAGTGCAAATGTTACACAGCAATCTCAGCAGGGGTATGGAAGACCTTGTAGCCTACGGTAGCCTACCCTAGAAAATTTTGTTAAATTTTACCTTTTTTTTATCTCTTTTTGCTCATTTTCTTGACTCCAATAAGCTAATGCTTTTTGTTTTCAAAGCACACTTTGCATCTTAAGTCTATTTTTTTATGACGACAGAAGGATTTACATCAATTCATTTTTTGATAAAGTTTTCAGTAGTCTTTACGTCGTTGAGGGGAAGGTTAGTAGGAAACAATTTGAACGAAGAGATATTTCAAACAAGCTCTATTTTTTTATGTTCATGTTTGCTAGTGTCTCGTGATCGTAAACGTGGCCTTGCCTAGAAGTCATAATAAAATCTTTCTTCAACAAGAAAAGTCACTTGAAATTAAACATTTAATTGTGTTGGCCTAAATCTATTTTTGGGGAGACTTTGCAAGAATGACGTAGCTTGCACGTAGGTTTCTGAATGCAAAATTTGTCGAGAAAGCTACAGAAACCCCTGGCACTGTAGTGAACCCACACTGAGTGTCTTGCCGGAGCACGGTACAAGCAGAAGCAGAGCTGTATGAGATATGGCACACAGTAGGCTACACCTATGCTGTTGGTAAAATAATGCAAATTAACCTTGTTTCAGATATTCGGAAATTTGATTCCATTTGCGATATTCAATATATCATCTTCATACGAAGACGACTTTATAACTTCAACAATATCAACCTCAACACAGCCCATCTCCAATACGAGTTTCTCGCAAACAACGTTCAACAGGTATTTGAAACAGCAGGGGCGAACATTTTTTGCATTTTCGAAACATCAGTCAGCGTTGGAATGACGTTTCAAGATGCACACACTATTAAAATATTTTTATCGTTGCTTCAAAACCAGGTCTGCTATCAAAGACAATTGTGGCGTACACGACTGTCAAGATCCTAATGTTGTCGCAAACAATATATCCAGCTATCAGCCACCCAGAAAAAGAACGTTGTATCTTGTACTTGGAATACTCACCGGGCTTCACTGCTTAGCAATTGCATTACATGCAATATTTCTACCTTTTTTCAAAGGTATTGTATCAACGAGATAAAACTATCTGCAGGCTTACAACACGACAGGGGTCGGCAACGTATTTTGCACCGCGGGCCTGCTCGTAGGAGACGTTACTGTCAAAGATCCGTCACCGAAGTGTTGCAACACAACGAAAACATGAAATATAGATTGCGGGTTGATTGTAGCCTAAATTGAATGGAACTATGGTGAAAATTTTCTTCAGTGTGCAGTTTATTTTTCCTGTGTTTTCATACAAATGCATTGCAGTATATTATCGAGATGTGTCCCGATAGTTGCCGACCCCTGGACAGATATATTGTTGTCAATCAATTTGAACGCTCCAAATTTTTTTTACAGACACTGCACCACATTCAAGCAAGTGTCATCAGTGTCAAGAAGGAATTTCAAACAACTCTTTCGTGTTGGAAAACTTTGAAGGCGATAAGAATAACAACGAAAAGAATTTTACTAACTTACGAGATACCAAGAAATCGATGACTGAAAGTGGCTTTAATCAAACAGTTAGTAGATTAATGGGATTTATGAACTCATTAAGAGTGTATTAAAATCGAAGTGTTCTTTATTGTCAACCGGGATATTGCTAGTTCTCAATTAAATTACCCTAGCTGGGACCAATTTTCCGAAAGCACTCGAGTGATGCCTTTTGACAAATTTCAATTAATTTATGCATTGCAAAAAGCGTGTGGTCTCATTTCTGTAGCTTTGCAATTCTTTTACAGACCGCTGATAGCTTTCCAAAGAAACGAATAGTTGATTCAAACTTAAAGCAACAAAACCCAAGCGTGGAGTTTTTGACTGAGCTTAAGAAGACGTTCGTATTTTTCTTGGAACCAAAACTTTTGCTTCTTACCCCCTTATTCATTCAAGTTGGATTCAACCAAGGCTTCATAATTAGTGAAATCACGCGGGCGTACATTTCATGCGTGTATGGAGTAGAGAAGGTATGAGTTTCAATGTCTTGTTTAGCACAGGGCTGTGAGTCGGTCGAAAAATATACGACTCCAACTTCTCGGTTGATAACTGGCCGACTTCGATTCCGGATACACTAAAATCTCTCCGACTCCGCAGCCCTGGCTCAGGCGCGGATCTAGGAGTTTTTTTTGGGGGGGGCCAGAAAATTTGAAAATGAATTAAAAAGTAAGAAAAAGATAAAACAGATACGAACAATCAGTGGCGTAGCCAGGAATTTGGGGGGTTTTGAGGGCCGTCGGGCTTCGCCCGACGGCGTGTTCGCCAAAGGCGACATCCAGCGGCGGGGGGTCTGGGGGGCCTCCCCCAGAAAATTTTGAAAATTTACTTTGAATTTGGTGCATTCTGAAAGCATTTTCAACAAAAATATGGGTATAAATATTCCAGTAAAATGGTGCTGTCCGGTGGCATAGCAAATGGATAAGATCATGTTTTCTTCGGCATTTTTTCGGTAATAAAGCTAAGTCTCCATGTTTTCTTGTTGCTAATTCCTGGCTGAGATGTTTGAATGTTTGGTATTGGCAAAACTCGCTCTTTTAATGCAATTTCGCTTAAAATTAGGCAAAATTTGTTTTAGAGACATAGAGACTGAAAGCATCATTCTCAATATCGTGACGTCACACGCGTGCCAAAGGGGGGTTGTAACCCCCAACCCCCCCTTGGCTACGCCACTGTGAACAATGATACTACGACATATTATACGATATGCTATAAAATAATCATCAATAAAAATTGCTAAGCATGCAAAGTAAACCTGAAATCTGGTTTAAAACCCTGTATGCAGTGTCCATGACCAATTGGATATTTGTATGTTTGCAGACATATAGCCTACGGTAATTGATTGAAATTATGATGAAGACTAAAAAATATAAAATGATTCAGGTTTCAGATTGTTTCAACTCACGTCATTTGGCTCAGCGTTGGTTTCAGCTGAGCCAGCTCCAACAAATGTTGCTATTAAAATGTATAGGCTAATCGATGGATAATTTCAACCTTAATAATAACAAAAAATAGTTCCCCCCCCCCCCCCGGGATGAGTTAAGTCCGCTGTGAGACTAATATCAGTTGTTTAGAAGCATATCAAACCATTCAACAATTTCTCACAAAATTTCGGGGGGGCCCGGGCCCCTTGGGCCTCCCCCATAGATCCGCGCCTGCCCTGGCTGGCATTCTGTTAGTCTAGCAAGTCGTTCACTTAATTATAGCAGCGGAATGCTGTATGAAACATTGTCCTCATAAACGCGTGACCAATGAAAAAACGTCTTTTTGGATAACGAACAAACATTATTTGACGTAAACGTGTGTTGCCTGGCAATATTGTAGTCCTTGTAGTCTTTCATTTTCTATTATCTTGAAGATCGGAATCGCAATGTCGATTTACGGAACAAGCTTTTTATTATCATCGATTGGGGCGGGAAAAATTTCAGCAAGTGTTGGCAGGTGTGTTGATACAGAATCTTGATAAGCGTTAAATGAGATTATTATTTGTGTAGTGAAGGAACACTATTTCAATGCAATTGCATATTGTTCTTCCGATGAGTTAAAGTTTAGATATAACGCAGCAATTAGACTAACCATGAACGGAACAAGGGTGTCATGATTACAGGTTTCTCAAAATGAGAGGAAATGCATTTTTGCGACATTACTAAGCAAAATTGCAAAAATTTCCTATAATTTGCACCCCAGAATTGTTAAGATAAACTTTAACTCTGAAAGGTTGCTTTTTTGCCTTCTAGTTTCTTTGGAATGCTTTTGTTCAACCAAGCTATGATTTCCCCCTATGGGTGTCCCTTTTTTCTGGATATGTTAGCCTACTGGTTTGAAGATAGTCATATATGTGAACTTTGTTAGCTTGCATTTCTTATCAAAGAAAATTACTCGGCTTGCCTGCTGAAACAGTAGCCTAAACATTTAACAACTCCAACAAAATTATTTTAATATGTCATAGTATTTTTAAGCTCATTATGTATTTCAGAAAAGAGGCTGTAATTATTGGATGTCTGGTCAACAGTGCTGTTTATCTATTTTGCCTGTTTTGGATTCCAGATGAGAATGCAAACGTTGGACTTATTTACACGCTTTTGCTGTCATGTGGCGTATGTGATGCGATGATTCAAACGATTACTGCAGGTGATCACCATGGCAACAATGTTAGTGTTGAAGTTAGTCATTTAGGGTTAGTCAATTTTTAAAATCGCATAGATTTATGTTCATTTTTGCTCTTTACAGAAGCTGCAGTTATTCATTTCCCCAACAGCTCTAAAGCAGCGTACGCGTGCTGGGTGTTTTGGGCAAGCTTTGGCTTTGTTCTTCAGTACTCCTGGAGCACAAGTGTTTGCGTCAGACACAAACTTTACGTCATGTTCTTCACGTTACTCGTTGGTGCCGCGACCTTCAGTGAGTGATTTTGAATCAACCTTAAACTATGAACGCTTTGATTGATTGATTTCAACATTATCTTTAGCCTTGGAAAGCTTCTTTTTTGAAAGCTTAATCCTGGCAGTTTCGCATGCTTGTAGAGACTTTGAACTACTGACGCAGGCCTGGTCACCGAAATTGACAGAGTGAACTTTCCAATTGTTGAAGTGTTGTTGCTGGGGAATTATTCCATCCATGAGATACTGCTGGATGGAGAGCAGTCCTTAAAGTGCGTTGCTCACGCGCACACCCCGATTTCATTATTCAGATTCTAGACAATTCATAAAAAGGTTGCCGAATGTTATTAGCATTTAAATATATTTATTAAAGGCATATATTTTGTGGAGACTACGGTGTGAAGAAATCACTGACAGCAAGTTACAGCAATAGCAACTAGGTGTAAGCAAATAGCCTAATTTTTACGGCATCCTAATTGGTTAAAGATTTTGCGTTTTCGATCTAGTGATACTGAAATTGAAATAAAAAGAAAATATTGAATTTTGCAGGCATTGCAGAATACAAATCGTTGCACCAGCAACGGCTGGCAGATATCACAAAAAGAAAAAACATCAAAACGATTACATAAATTCGTATGAAAGGAAATGCACTAACATTTGTTATGCAACTAGTACAGATCTCCATCTTACAGTAATCTGCAAAATGCAAGTTTTAAAAAAGAAAGTAACCAGACAAAAATATTTTTCACAGGATTGTAAAAAGTTTTGTGTATGTTGTGAAGGTGTTGTAAGAAATGAGCATACTCTCATCAACTTGTTTTCTGCACGGAATAAAAAAATGCATTCGAAAAGTAGCTTATTAGCCTATCATTTTTATCCTTGGACTGAGAAACGCGTTGTTCAAGCGCACACTCAGAGAATCGAACCAGAGCGCTTTATCAAGTTTCATCGTTCGTGAAATCAAGCGCTTAACCAACTGAGCTATCGCCTTGCTGTAGGCCATTAGCTAGAGAAGCCAAGGAAGTCCAAGAATTCCTAGTTGTTTTTTAGGTCCTAGGCCTATACTAGTATACAACAACACGCGATCGATGGGATTGGCAAAAAAGGGAGGCCGTGGCTCAGCAGTAGACTACTACAGGCTGAAAATGATGAAGCACTTGCGCAGACGGCCACCTTTTCTAGAGACAGTATCACAAATAATGAAGAGTTTCAAGAGAAAAAAGTGTCGTTCTGTCAAATAGATGTAGGCTACAAAACTGATTTTTGTACATTTGTCTAAGCAATAACTGTATTGTATTGCTACCTATCTGTTTGCATGTGCCTAAAGTAAAACTGATGGCTTAGTTCTTATAATGTATTGAACTTGTATCACCCCGGATACGTGGGCTAGATAAGCATCGATCTGATATATTGGGTGATTTTATGGGCTATTTACAATATTTTCTTGTCCAACTGGATACCTAATTGTTTCGAGCAATCGCGATGCCCGTACTAACTTCTGAATCCACTGATACACCTCGCCTCGCAAAATGAGAAACTTCTGAAATGGATGGGGCTGAAAGAAGCCCAGCCGCTTTTGCGTGATTTTTAGAATACCGTATATGTAGTTGTTGGTTTTGATCATAACTGAACTGAATAATCCCAACATACGATTTTGAAACTCATTCACGAGTAATACCGGGATCACTGTTTGCAAATCACACGTAGGCTACGATTGGTTGCACATCCCATAAATAAAAATGCATTGTAAATACATTGGAATGCTTTGATAACTGTAGGCTACTGCTGTAATCTTTGGTAGCTGTACTTACCTTCAAGAACTATTATTAGCAAGTATTTTGCTTTTTACTCTATTCTATATGACAATTCTGACAGTGATACCACTCGAAGACGTCATATATTTAAACAATAATATCTGAAAGGAGAGGAAGACGGTCTTGGGAAGAGAACAAGTGTCACATTCTTGTGCAACGAAATGCAGTTGCTCTTTAGGCTAAGCTGGCAAAGTTGCTCTTTAGGCTAAGCTTGAATAGCTATAGAATCCCACAAACGTAAAGGAATTGGAACGAAGGAATGAAGCCGTCGTAAAGTTGCTATCCAATCTTTATAAGACTGACCCACTTGTAATTTACAGTTGTAAAAACTGTGGCGTGGTGCTGGAACAATTGAACAAGGAAGATGTCTGTGAAATGCGAGGTTACAACTCCCCCCCCCCTTTGGCACGCGTGTGACGTCACGATATTGAGAATGATGCTTTCAGTCTCTTTATGCTTCAGAATGATGCTTTCAGTAAAAAAAAAATTGCCTAATTTTAAACAAAACAAAATTGCATTAAAAGAGCGAGTTTTGCCAATTTCAAACATCTCAGCCAGGAATTAGCAACAAGAAAACATAGAGACTTAGCTTTATTTCTGAAAAATGCCGAAGAAAACATGATCTAATCCTTTTGCTATGCCACCGGACAGCACCATTTTACAGGAATATTCATACCCACATTTTTGTTGAAAATGCTTTCAGAATGCATCAAATTCAAAGTAATTTTTCAAAATTTTCTGGGGGAGGCCCCCCAGACCACCCGCCGCTGGGTCCTCAAAATCCCCCCTTTCAAAATTCTTGGCTACGCTACTGCCCTCAAACATAAAGGAATTGAAAAAGAGGTCTTAACGCGAGTAGAGCTGTGTTCAAGTGACAAATCACTGTGTGGTTACTAAGTCCTGCTGTAATAATTATAAACTACTCACAGCCACAGAGAGGCACGGCGTGATCAAGCTCATGTAACTCAGTGCAATGCACTAACAATAAGATAATACCGTACCAATAACGTAAAACTAACGTTAGTGAACTGTATCACAAGAATCAGAGATGTTAAAACTCGGAGGTTGTTCTGTAGCGGTGTAGCCTATATGCAGAGATGTACGTATACACCGCAAATTCTACGCCGTATACTTGCGGCGTAGACTTTTTGTTTACGCTAACGCTTGCGGCCACATTCTTTTTGGATTGTTGTCGCTTGAGGCTACGCCGTAAAGTTTTTGCGGTTTTTTAGCGCATAGCGTCAACGCATACTTTTTAATGTCTTAGCTGTTGTTTGCGTTTTTTTTTATCAAACTTTTCAAATTTTGGATAAGTTAAAAGAATGTTTTCAATGGGAAAAGACATATTGAAACCAAAACGCTGCAAAATGTCAGATGAACACTTTCAGATGCTTGTGTTTCTTCGTGGAAATTCAAAATAAAACTTGTTTGTTTCGAGTGGTTTATACCTTGTGAATGTTTGGCACCTAGCAAACAAAATGTGTTTACGCTAGTGTATGCGCTGACGCCGTCAACTTTTTTTACAAGTTACGTTGACGCATACAGCATATGGTTTTTCGAACGTTTGCGTTTACGCTGACGGCGTCAATATTTTTTGTAAGCGCGTACATCACTGGCTATATGCTACATTAGATGTGCCATGAAGTTATTTAGGTGACTACGAGTACCGGTATAGAACAATAGAAAGCTAATAAATTTAAATGTTGATTACAACCAAACAAATAAAGAGTACAAGCTTACAAAATGTATCTTCACGATACAAGTGTTCCTTTTGCTATATGTGTTGGTCTATCCCACAAGGAATATAAAAACAGTTGCTCTGTTAAAAAAGGAATGCACAATTACCACAAAAATCCGACCGGTAGCCTACTCTGTTCAACATCTCTATTGTTTGCGGACCGATATATTGTGAGATTGCGAAATGCACGTAAGGTACTCTGCCCAAATAAGGCCCACCCTTTCATATCTGAAAAACCAAAGCAAGCAAGGGACAGCTGTTGTAATCTTATTGGCTACGATAATCATGTGAACGAACAGAAAAGTAATTTGGTTTCCTAGAAGAAACCACATGCCAGCAGAGTTAGTTGTAAATTTCTGAAAGCTATCTTACAGGAGTAAAATTTTGTTCAGTACTTAATCTACTGGCGTGTTTTCGTAAGTGGTGTTTGTTTTCTACCTTTGTTAGAGTTTTAGGATATGCTAAAGGGTCTAAAGTTTCAACATGTATTGACCTTTCTTGGATAGTATATGTAGGTAGTTTACGTTAAACTGATTGTGAAGAGTTGCCCTAACAAGGCCCACCAAAATCAGTCATGGGCCTTATTAGGGAAAGTACGCTAGGCATTCAATTGTGGGCTTGTAAGGGCTGTTAGGAGAAAGCCAGTGCAGTTGATACTCCCTTACCGGCAGCTAACAAGCACAACCTCAGATCAAAACACCACCACCATGTGGTTAGGGCACAAAATAACTTACCTGTTTCCAGTTTTGCAAAAATTGGGTTTTGCTTTTATTAGGATTTGGAATTTTTCCATTTGACAAGGCTACTGCTGACCATGTCTTTGCTCCAAGTGATGTCTACAACATTGACCATACAGTCGGTGACCAATCTCAGCTGCCATCACCGAGTCATGACATGTTTTCACAGCCACCAACAAGTTGTAGGATGTCTCCACAGTCCACAACCGTCAACAAGTCATGAGATGTCTCCACACGTATCAACAAGTTATGGGATGTCTCCACAATCGTTAACAAGTCATGAGATGTCTCCACAAATATCAACAAGTCATGGGATCTCTCCTCAACCATCAACAAGTCATGGGATCTCAACACAGCTTCCCATATCAACACCATGTCATTGTCATAGCATTATGGCTACACTGTCAGCAAATACCCTGAGCAAGAAGCGGGGGCAAAGAAAAAAAAGCATTAATTATCGAGCAACAACTGTATCGAAGTCTCTGTTTGACACGTATGGAAAAGGGAGAGAAAATACAAAACGAAAGGGGAAAACAGTAAATATGCAAAGACGTCCAAGTGTAGGAAATTGGTGTTGCCCATAGTAGGCCTATGTTTAGACATGATGCAACGTAAAAGTTGCAAAATATGGTAGGCAACCATGAAGACTGTATTGGTTTAACAAAAGATGATGACGAATTTGTATGCCCTGATTGGGATATGTAAATGTTTTAATGTTGAAAAAGAATTTCTTTGAAGAAATTTATTTGAACTTGTGATTAAAAACAAAACCTTGTTTGCACGAACTTACGATTGATTGGAAAAGAACTTAGGCTACTTGAACTCACTACGTAAAGTCTAACATTTCTTTTTGTAATAAAATATGTAACTAAATTGTTTTGGGGATTTTTCACTGTTTTGATGTTGTGTAGCCTATTGTTTTTATCTCCGCAATTTATGGTTCAAAAAATTGAGTTTAGAAGGCTGGCCTTATTTAGGCAATGGTGCCCTTTTAAGGCCCACTCAGAAGTAGGCCTATCAGCAAATCAAATATAATTTTAAAACTGTGGTCAATAAGTTATTAAAATTATTCTAAAGAAGTGCTTTGAAAATGCTAAAACACAATAAAACACACATTGGTACCGTACCCGCTTTTTTCATTTCATGATCAAATTGCAACAAAATCAAAAAGGCGGGCCTTATTAGGGAAGGGTACCTTATTGCTTTCTCTGATGGAGTTTCAGTCTGTAGTTTCTATTTGTTTTTGGTCTGAATTTTAATCCTTTAACTGAGAAAGCCCCTGATAAGTTATTCCTGGCAGTTTCGCATATTTGCAGAGGCTTTGAACCACTGACGCAGAGTCGGTTGCCGTGATTGGCAGAGTAAAGCTTCCAATTGTTGTCTGTAAAGTATTCCATCTATTAGGTGCCACCATGGCCACCTAAAGATACGGTCTGATTTGTTACATTTTGCAGAAATTTCCCGGTTTTTCTAACTTTGGGCGAACGTTTAAATAAATTTTTCTAAAAATTAGATTTTTATGCTTTCTTTTCTCTTTTCCCCAGATGACACAATAGGTTTTAACATCCTCACATGTTGAAAAACAAAGAAAATTGATTTCGAAGATTTTAGTCAGACTGTTAATTTTTCAATAACAGTCTGATTTAGCGTTTTTCAACTTACTTTTTTTCATTTGCTGCTGCTTCCCCAAGGCAACAAAAAAGTTTTTTGTCATTAGGAAACCGCAAAAAGTAAAAACATCTCAAAAAATGTCAGTCAAGCGCTAGCAGTAGCCGTAATCAAAATGTGACAAATCAGGCCGGAACTCCAGGTGACCATGGTGCCACTAAATGGGAAGCAGCTTTTGAAGCGCGTTGCTCAAGCGCATATCCCGAGAGACGAAACAGCACTGCTTGATTTTGAGATTTCTTCTAGAAGAAAGTACGACAAGGTGCTTTACCAACTGAGCTATCAAGTTACATTTTAATTGCTAAGACAAGTTATGGCGGAGTACAAAACCATTGACCCTACTGATACATAAAATAGTTTTGAATTTGACAGTCTATCCATGTTGGACCATAGGGTAGTGCAAGGGATTTTTAGAAGTACGGGATGCGAAATTACCTTCTCAGAGTAGGGTGCATTAAATAATAATGTTGCCAGATTTTGTTTTAGCCAAAAAGCTATTCTTGATTTTCTCAAAAGTTAATTAATGTTTGTTTAATAAATCAATTCTAAATTTGTAAACACAAGATTCCAAAAATAATTAATTTAAACTTTAATTTATCAACTCATCATTTTAGTAGCTTTGAATGTTTTAAGATGTTCAAAACAAGCTACATCCTGAAAAATTATAAATTTATAAAATAAGCTACTGTTGTGCAACATCATCAGCTTATCTGAAGATAGCATCACTGGATGAGTCAAGTAATAAGTGCAATATTTATTAAATTTATAACTTTTTTGGTTTGTTATTTCTACGGAATAATTGGTTTAAATATATCAAATTTAAGTTATCAATTTTTAGTTAGTTTTTTTTTTGTATCTTGGCTTACATCTGATTAATAAGTTGACAATATATCACTTTAGAAATTGAAATAATTCGTACAGTTGTTGCTAATTTTAGTCCAGGCTTGATTAGAAAATTTTAGTCTGAAAATGTGCACAAAATCTGGCAACACTTTTGTATAACACCCTGCTCCAAGAACCAAGATGGCGCCAGTTACACTTCCCGATACGTTCTTGATATTGCTGAAGACTAAAAGCGAAAGTTGTTGATATGATGTGAAATTGAAAAGCGCACAGATGCTAAAATCCTATAGGTTACAACAAAAGCCAATATCAATACTAAGCTATCATTGCCACTTGCCAGTATCGAAAGCATAATTTATCTTAATGAAAGTTAAATCTCGTAAATCCAAAAAACTTCCACGTTTGCCAACTTAAACAGTAGCTTAATTAATGTGTATATATGACACTATGACAGTGTTGTAAAAATCTCTTTTTCGGTCGTCAAATGGAAAATCGTTGAAACTGAAGATACCGTATCTACAATCGGTAGCGTTCACAGGAGGCGCGCTGCTCAAGCGCTTGGCAGGCTCCAGCTGGGGAGCGAGGGCTGACACTTTATGTATGGCAGCTCTCGCCTTTGTCTACTCTTCAGCAGAGTAGGCTACTGGGCACCTGTTTGGTGCCGCAGTGCTCACTGGATCACTGCCACAACATCAACACTGTCAACAGCACTCTGCGCACAATGACTGGGTGCCTGCGTCCCACACCATCGGACATCTTCCCATTCTTGCAGGCATCCAACCAGCTGAGCTTCGTCCCGAAGAAGCCATTATGTCTCTAGGTCGACGGGCTCTGTCTGGAACCCAACCACCCTGTCCATTCCAAGTTTTCTGCTCTCCCAAGAGAGCACCCCCGTCGACTAGTGGCAGATTCAAAACGTAATTTATGGGTGGGCCTTAGAAATATCTTGGTGGGCCTTCACCTTCACCAATAATGCCACGGCGGGCCAGCATACAAAAACTTAGTGTTACCGGAGCTTCCACACAAGGCGGAGTCTCCCAGGTTTCGAGTTTAAAAAGTTGATTATGTAATCATAATCAACTTTTAATGAGTTGTCTTTCAAAATACAAAAGTGTCAAGTTGTTAAGGCGTCCAGTCAGCATGGATGATCTCAAGCGCGTTTGGATCCTATTTGTTGCGGAGAAAAGTCTCTCAACGCTGCAGGTGCAGGACGTGGAAGGCAGTGCTATGATGGTCCTTAAAACACTGTTCATGTTCGGGAAAATGTCAGCAGGGCAGCTGTGCAGTACTTCCATTAATGTAGGAAAGTTTTCCCGGTCCATTTTTGTCTGATGTGTTGATTGAATGAATACAGCATGCTCGGCATCTGTAATCTCAATGCCATACAGTGCACACGGACCGTTTAGAATGTTTTTTTTTTGCCAAAAGTGGCAGATCCAGATGCGAAAGAGGCCGCTGCTCTCATTAATCCATACTCGTCGTCCATAAAGCAGCAGTTTAACTCCGTTATCTGCCTGTCAAGAATACAGTTCCACAGCGCCATTAAATCCTCATTGCTCTTGACAGCCGACGTTTTTCCTAGCGTTGTGGTGATGTAGGCAACAGACTTGTGAAACTTCGAAGGCAGCTTGCGTTCACGAGAAGCAACCACGTCCCAGTTAGTTATCTCATGTTTTAGCTTACCATGTTGGTTGTTCTAGTGTTAAACATTAATATGTTTTTTTTAATAAATCTGATTTTGGGTGGGCCCACTGTCAATCTGGATGGGCCCACTGTCAATCTGGATGGGCCTGTACCAATCAGGCCCACCCGGTAGATCCGTCCTGCCGTCGACTGAAATCAATACACTCATTCGTGCCAGCCGCTTAATGAAGCTAATAGACAAAACATCTCTGCGACTACTTGAACGGACCATAAATGGAACTATCAATGGAAGTCAAACACCGCCAGACTCCATTCGTTCATCCCCGATGCCGACACTCGCCCACCGGCCTGACACTACAAAGACAGGCGTAGGTGCGCATCAACCGTCTTTGTACGGGCGCCGGGCTTTTCCGCTCAACCATGCACCAACGGGGATTGATTTGAGGCTGAGAATCTCATTGGTACCGGCCTAAATTATCTTTTTAACAGCCTTGCTTAGAAGTATACGGGAAATACCGAATTTAGTACCGGTAATGTAAACCTTTTATTTCTTACTTCTAATTCGATAGGACAAGATGAATTTTATTATTAAGCAAAAGCACATTTTTTCTGAAACAAAGTTTTTCTGGATTCGCTATAGGCCTACTGGGCTAGCATAACTACTTTTGCTATGTTGATGAAAAAGATATATGACGATCAACACTTTTATATTTTTTAGTCAGTAGCTTGAAACCAAAATTTCAATGAACCATAACCGTTTGGTGATTGTCTTATCAATTGATCAATAAACGCAAAAAAAAACATTTTTACATGCAAAAAAGTCAAAGATGTTGTTTCCCGGTTTGTGCAATGAACTTTTAAAAAACTTAGTTTTTACTTAAAAGTCGTAAGTAGCCTACAGGTAGATCGAATTACAGTAAACAGTATCGTCAAGACGTCTTCAAATTTTAAACAATGCAATTGTCACTAACTATTAAACATATTAATTAATGTTATTTCAAGAGTTATAATGTTGTTTTGTAAATGCGAAGTCCAGTTGGTTTACAAAATTGGTCAGCCGAGCTTGTTTACAAAATTGTTCCTGGGTTTGCAATCACCAAGTGACCTAGCCTAAGGATTTACTTTGAAATGTCGTATTTCAAAAACTATTTTGCAACGTTCAAAGATAAAAAATGTACATTCGCAATATTGGCAGGAGTTTATTGTTTGCAAACTATGCAAAACGTGAAACATTGGAAGCATCTGGTTGCTTCACGAAGCTGTTGCCATAGCTATAAATCATAATGAACCATTTCTGTTACTGTTATTTATGTGGCGAGATTGTTCTGATTGATCGGTTTAAGTTGGTAGGAGTTTTTTGCAAATGCAACAACAACTTGTTGCACTGGAAAAATCCGGTTTTGTTTGCTTTACGGTTGAGCCAGCAGTAATCATAAAATCATTTTATTTCCATTTTGGTTGCCTATCTGTTTTTGCTCACTTAGGCCTACCAAAATAGCACTCATCTTTATAACTTTATAGTTTTTCACCAAAAGGTATTATTTAAAATTTTTCTCCTAAAATTTGTAAATGACAGCAGATGTTTTGTGAACAGTAGGCTAATGGTCGGCGAAATCCAGTAATAATTTGGCATGTGGAAGAACACTGCGTTGTTTAATAAATGTTCTACCAGCCAGTTATCGGGATTCTGCAAGGAGTTGTAATGGCCATAAAAAAGCAGGCTTGAAGCTTGCCAAATGGCATGAGTTTTACAGTAGTTGTTCGTTACCGATCAAGTTCATGTTTTGAGTAGTCTTTAGCAGGGTTGTCAGATTAGTTGTAGCCTTCCCTTCCAGATTGCATGTCAATTTGATTCTAAATTATTCTAAATTTATTCTAGACATTTCATTTTAAGTCTAAAACAAAATACCATTAAATACGCAGTGTATGTTGTAAATATGATATAACTTACAATAAGTAGTGGTGAGAATCTTCATGTTGAAATAAAAATATCCCTACGGGGCCTACGATAAGATGATGCCAGCAGATTTTTTATCAAGTTTTGTAGCCTTTGTTCACCCCAATTTTATATCTGTGCCTGCGTGCTTGTTGAAAAAGTTTGTCAAATGGTCGGCAGTGTAAACGATGTATGCTAACAAATGAACACAGCAAGTGAAAGAGCAACTGTTTTTTTCTTTATATCATTAGAATTCTTGAAAAATGTACGTAGTCGTAGGGTTGCCTCCTGCTGAGAAGCCTTGCCCAGTTTTTGCCTGTTTGTGTAAGAGCTACCTTTGATAAGTTAATCGCTGTACATCTGCTAAAAAATATCATACCGTAGGCCAGGGATGGCGAACCTTTTTTAGTGCATGGGTCACAAAAGAGACCTTAATCCTTGAAAAAGCAAAAGTGGGTCATACATTTAATTACATGTTAATGTGAAACTTGCTGCTGCATCTTCTCTGCAAGTCTTATTATCCTTGGTTGGTAATCCGTAGTTTTTAGCTTCACACATGCAGCACTCATATCTGAGCTGAGACGATTCCGTGTGCTTGATTGTATAAACTTCATGTGCGAAAATAAAGATTTGCAAGAATATAAAGAACCAAACAACGTTTAGACCGAGAGCCTACGACAGAAGATTTCACCCCATAAGGTACTAAAGGTTTGACCCCTTGAAGTTACTGGGGTCAACCATGTCACTCACAAAAAGTATGGAAGATTGACCGCACCGGGTGGATCTGGTCCCTAGAGCCCCCTAAAAAGCCCAAAAAGGGGGTTAATTTCACCCCATAAGGTACATGGACCAAACTTGGTGAATACGAAGTTTTATGTCAGGACATCACAAAAATATCAAATCTAACAATATTTTCGAGTGGAAAGGTGATGTAAGACCCCCCCGAAAGTGACCCCCCAGGAGGTTAATTTCACCCCACAAAGTACATGGACCAAAGTTGGTCAAAACAAAGTCTTATGTCAGGACATCACAAAAATATCAAATCTAACAATATTTTCGGGTGGAAAGGTGATGTAAGATGCCTTCAAAGTGACTTCCCTTAATGTGACCCCCTCGGAAGGTTTATTTCTCCCCATAAAGTACATGGACCAAACTTGGTCAAAACGAAGTCTTATGTCAGGACATCACAAAAATATCAAATCTAACAATATTTTCGGGTGGAAAGGTGATGTAAGATGACTTCAAAGTGACTTCCCATAATGTGACCCCCTCGGAAGGTGTATTTCACCCCATAAAGTACATGGACCAAACTTGGTCAAAACGAAGTCTTATGTCAGGACATCACAAAAATATCAAATCTAACAATAGTTTTGGGAGGAAAGATGATGTAAGACTCCCCTAAAGTGACCCCCCGGGGGGTTAATTGCACACCATAAAGTAGGCTACATGGACTAAAGTAGGTTAAATCGAAGTCTTATTTCACGGCATAACAAAAATATCAAATCTAACAATATTTTCGGGTGGAAAGGTGATGTAAGATGTCATCAAAGTAACCCCCAGAGGGTTTATTTCATCATAGAGTACATGGACCAAACGTGGTCAAAACGAAGTCTTATAGGACACCACAAAATATCAAATCTAACAATACTCTCAGTTGGGAAGATGATAAAAGACCTACCCAAAAGTGAATCTCTTCCTATAGTTTAATTTACTTCATTCCTTACTCGAACCAACCTTGGTGTAACGGAAGTGCTATGCCAGGACAGTACCAATGGATTAAATCTAAAAATATTTTTATATAGGTTTTGGTGAAATACATTCACAAGCTGTCCCATGATGCATGAAATGGAACTATAGCCTACTTTACAAAATGTTTTTGTATAAATCATATTCAGTCAATCGAAAAAAGGCAACAGGACATGACAATACATGGCTTTGTCACACCAAAAACAGAAAGTAGCCTATATGAGAAGCATATAGGCTACAGTCATGGGCGCCGATCGCTCTCTAAGATTGGTGGGGACATTTACTAGGAAAGAAAGGGCAGACGAGCGAAGCGAGCTGAAAGATTGGGGTCTGTTCAACAAACAAACAAACAAATAGGCCTACAGTAGATAGGCTACAAGTCTAATGCGGTGTATTTTAATTGTCAGTGTCAGCATTGGACAGCAGAAGTCCAAACACTGCAACTCGGCAACGAGTCTCCGGCGAATTAAAAACGAAGTCCTTGGTTGATCCTTGGCTTGTAATGAAGGTTGATCGCATTCAAAACTTTATTGTGCACATAGCAGACCATTGCATGATTTGGCCGTTTCTGTGTCATGGTAGATCGTAACAAAGTTTTGATACGTCGCAAAGTTGAAAATGAGCGTTCAGCTGAACAAGAGCGGGCTGGTGATATGAGCAAAAGTTCCACTTGCGGAAACATTTGCCGAACAGCGGATGGTATCTTCTTGAATATCATTCGAAAATCTTGTGCAAGGGACTCTGTGTCAAAGAACTGAAGATAATCGTCTACCAAATGTGATTGTAGCTTTCCACTAAAGAGTGATTCTTGTAGAATTTTGTAGTGCTCAAGATCGGTCGACTTGAAATAGTCAGTAAGATTTTGCTGCGAGCTGTCAATGACTGCAAAATACTCTGACCGATCGATCTTGAAGCTTAGGAGGTTGACCATGGCCATGTCCATACTGAAGACGATTTGGAACGTGACAAGTCTTTTAAAAATTGGGTAGGGTAAGAGTTTTTTCAATTGAAAAAAAGCTGCCTGCCAGCCTTCCAACTGCTGATTTTCCTATATATAATTTTTTGCCAAACCGGTAAAGACATTTCAGCAGCTCTTAACCTCAACGTAATAATAACTGAAAAATAGCTTTTTTCTTATACAAAAGTAACACAAGCTACACTTACTGCACTACATGCTTGTAGCCTACGACTCTTTCAAAGTAATTCTAAAACTCTGCACTGTGTGGCCCTGGCGTAACCAAATTAAATACAATTTGCGAGTTACACCAGGGTTTCTCTGCCTAATAAAACATTTTTACTACGGTTGGGGCTTCCTCGCATAAAACAAAAATGTTGTCCCCTCCTTTCAATATATTTTAAACGTTTGACTGGTAAAATTGTGACATTCGGGTAATATTTTCCCTTTTACGTTACAAAAATAATGTAAAAAGATGATGGGGACATGTAAAAAGATGGTGGGGACATGTAAAAAGATGGTGGGGACATGTCCCCACTGTCCTATAGGGATCGGCGCCCGTGGCTCCAGTAGCCAGAAAATTGATCCAAGATCTTGATACGACCACTAAATGTTGACTTAATTAAACAACTGACCATCCAAATAAGACGAAGAATAAGACGAAGAAAGTGAAAGCAACAGCAGTGACAATGAAGAATAAAGAAACGACCGTTTACATTTACACAAACAATCTCTGTTTATGAATGAACAGTTACAATAACTGATTAGAGACATGAAGCAAATGGCATTAAACAAAAATTTACTACATTGGGTTTATTGGGTTATTTATTGTAGCAGCTGGAAAATGTTCATTACTGCCTGAATTAACGTTCCAAATGGTTCACTTCGAAACGTTTTGATTTGGATAGTCAGTTGTTCGATTAATTCAACATTTAGTGGTCGTATCAAGATCTTCAATCAATTTTCTGGCTACTGTAGCCTATATGCTTCTCATATAGGCTACTTTCTGTTTTTGGTGTTTCAAAGCCATGTATTGTCATGTCCTGTTGCCTTTTTTCGATTGACTGAACATGATTTATACAAAAACTTTTTGTAAAGTAGGCTATAGTTCTATTTCATGCATCATGGGACAGCTTGTGAATGTATTTCACCAAAACCTATAACTTATAAAAATATTTTTAGATTTAATCCATTGGTACTGTCCTGGCATAGCACTTCCGTTACACCAAGGTTGGTTCGAGTAAGGGATGAAGTAAATTAAATTATAGGAGGAGATTCACTTTTGGGTAGGTCTTTTATCATCTTCCCAACTGAGAGTATTGTTAGATTTGATATTTTGTGGTGTCCTATAAGACTTCGTTTTGACCACGTTTGGTCCATATAGCCTACTCTATGGTGAAATAAACCCTCTTAGGGTTACTTTGATGACATCTTACATCACCTTTCCACCCGAAAATATTGTTAGATTTGATATTTTTGTTATGCCGTGAAATAAGACTTCGATTTAACCTACTTTAGTCCATGTAGCCTACTTTATGGGGTGCAAATAATCCACTGGGGGGTCACTTTAGGGGAGTCTTACATCATCTTTCCTCCCAAAACTATTGTTAGATTTGATATTTTTGTGATGTCCTGTCATAAGACTTCGTTTTGACCAAGTTTGGTCCATGTACTTTATGGGGTGAAATACACCTTCCGAGGGGGTCACATATTAAGGGAAGTCACTTTGAAGTCATCTTACATCACCTTTCCACCCGAAAATATTGTTAGATTTGATATTTTTGTGATGTCCTGACATAAGACTTCATTTTGACCAAGTTTGGTCCATGTACTTTATGGGGTGAAATAAACCTTCCGAGGGGGTCACATTAAGGGAAGTCACTTTGAAGGCATCTTACATCACCTTTCCACCCGAAAATATTGTTAGATTTGATATTTTTGTGATGTCCTGATATAAGACTTCGTTTTGACCAAGTTTGGTCCATGTACTTTATGGGGTGAAATAAACCTTCCGAGGGGGTCACATTAAGGGAAGTCACTTTGAAGGCATCTTACATCACCTTTCCACCCGAAAATATTGTTAGATTTGATATTTTTGTGATGTCCTGACATAAGACTTCGTTTTGACTAAGTTTGGTCCATGTACTTTATGGGGTGAAATTAACCCCCCGGGGGGTCACTTTCGGGGGGGTCTTACATCACCTTTCCACTCGAAAATATTGTTAGATTTGATATTTTTGTGATGTCCTGACATAGAACTTCGTTTTCACCAAGTTTGGTCCATGTACCTTATGGGGTGAAATTAACCCCCTTTTTGGGCTTTTTAGGGGGCTCTAGGGACCAGATCCACCCGGCGCGGTCAATCTTCCATACTTTTTGTGAGTGACATGGTTGACCCCAGTAACTTCAAGGGGTCAAACCTTTTGTACCTTATGGAGGTCCGTGATTACCTTGATGAATTTTGGAAAAAAAAAAAAAAAAACGAAAAGCGATCTTTTTACTTTCAATTTTCTGTTTAAATGCAAATGTGTCAAGTACACCGTACCTTTAGAGCGCTCTGTCAAAAAGTAGGGTCAGATTATGAAGTACTTTTGTAGCATTTTGAGGTACGTTGGTTATCTAGAGGAGAAGTTTTAAAATGACTGCAGCAGCTAAAAAATGAGGTATCAACTCTTTTGAAAACAAAAGGAAGTCTCTTCTCAAAATTGTTTGAGAGTAAAAGTGTTCTATACGGCATGGCCTACTTAGCCGTTATTTTCGGTCATATTAATAATGTTAATCGTGGTATTCAAGGACCAGGTGTGACAATAATTGATGCAGCTGAAAAACTGAAAGCGTTTTTAGCCAAGTTGCAGGTTTGAAAACACAGATTGGAAGCAGGTAATTACGCTAACTTTCCAATGTTAGAAGATGTCATCTTGATGGATGAAACTTAAGAGAATGAACTCTTTTGATCCCTATGAGAGAAAAATTTTGTGCACACTTGGAAACCCTGCAAATCTCATTTCAAAAATATTTTAATTTAGATTACCTGCCGAACGAAGTTGAAACATGGATTCGAAATCCTTTTTTTTTTGACTTGAACAACATTAGCGATGACGATCTCAGTAAAGATGACCTAATTGATTTGAGATCAAAAAAGTTATTACTTATTACGCATTGAATTTCATTCAAAAACTGTGGAAGAATTTTGGTGCTCACAACTGCAAACCTACCCATTCCTGGCAAAGCAAGCGATTATTGTTTTGTTACCATTAATAACCACTTATCTTTGCGAGGCAGGATTCTCAGCTCTTGTTACAATAAAAACTAAACATCGAAATCGCCTGGACGTTGTAGATGACATGCGTGTTGCATTGTCAAAAACTCAACCACAGTTCAGTCGTTTAGTTCTGGAAAGGCAACAACAGCCCTCTCATTAAATTTGCTTACGTTGACAACAAAAAGGTTGGAAACCACTGCACTAAAAGGTACAAAAATGTAACATGATTTGCTAACAATCAAGAACACAATAGCTTTATTACCGTACGTCATAAGCACCCAGTAACTTGCCGTGATACTGATAACGCACTGCTACGGCTTTAGTCGTGTCAGACTGCTATATGGCAATTCGGTACGGTACTAGATTAAAATAGGGTGGGGCCTTATTACAAATATTTAGTGAAACATTTATTCTTTGCTGAAATAATTGTTGAAATTTCATTATTTTAAAAAAGACAAGTGGGTCACTGAAAATCTGTGATGGGTCACTTCGTGACCCGCGGGTCAGTGGTTCGCCATCCCTGCCGTAGGCCTACATACAAATATTAGCCTACCCTAAAAGTGTTTCCAGAAAGCACTATAATCCATTATTTGAGTGTAATTTTGCAAAAATTTTCCAGGGGGCATGCCCTCGGACCCCCTAGAATACGCGTGTCTTCGAAACGTTCTTACCCCCCATGAGTTTTATTGCTTCCCTTCAATCCCTTGCTCAACCCACCAGGATACGCCACTGCGTAGAGCCATATTCTTCCTACAATAAACTTCACATACGCTTGGATTTTTGAACTTCTTATCTAACTTCTTCGATGCAACAAAATATGAAAATCAATAGCCTAAATACCGTACCGGTACTTAACAATAACTACGGTACTGTATTCTGTGACAACCTAAAAACATAACAGATTAAAAGTAAACTTAACATACATGGAAATATAACACAGTGTTAAGTGTGCGGAAAGTCCTGTCAGCTAACTAGGTTGCGTCACACTTCTCACAGACAGGCTTTCGCGCCAGATAGCGTGCAATTCAGCAACAAAGTTTCAAAGAAAAAGACGGAACTAGGGCAGAAAGTTATGCGCACGCGTTGCAGCTACTAAATGCAATGAAAAAAGACAATTACCGAAACAATCTAGACTTGTCTAAATAATCCCAATTTGCTTCTAAAAATTATTCCAGATTCCAGACATTTTTTTTCTCTACTAGACAGTTCGTTTTGATTCCAGATCTGGAATCAATTATTCCAATCTGACAACCCTGGTCTTTAGTATTGGAAAGACCAAATGTACCACTGGTCAGGATCAGGGCCTCTTTTAAAGGGAAAGTGGGGGGCAGTGACCCCCAACGAAAGGTTTTGGCCCCTCACTGAACTTTTCCCCCCACTTTTCGGATTTTTTTTTCACTTTAAGTAATATCAATAACAGTCTTTGCAATTTTTACAAAAAGATAAGTAGCCTGCTTTATCTTTTAAAATTTTTATAATCTCCTCTCAGAATTCAGCGTTACTGTAGTTCAGCATTATTCCTTTTCGGTTAAAACTCTTTTTACATGATTGACGTGATTATCGAAACAATAAAAACTATCGTGTTAAATCACAATCATGTCAGTTTGTGTTGTTTGCACTTATTTGCTGCCACCAATTTGACTTCCAAGGTCTTCTGCACAGTCAGTCAGTATTCATTTGCTTATCAGAGAGGCAGGCAGTTTATTTATTAACGAATTGAAACAAACCCAGGACAGATAATTTTGTTTGAAAGCGAAAGGACATAAAATATTTCGAAACTATGAAACAAAAGTTTGTAAAATGAAACAAAAAAGTAGCAATATCAGCTAAAAACGATTTTGCAAAGAAAAAGCGTGATGATTCAGAAATTTCATCTTTTCGTGAAGATCCAAGTCGAAAAAGTACAGAATTCTCTCCTAGCAATGCCGGATCAATAGTTTGAAAACAAGAGGAAAGTGCCGAGACACCACAAAAAATATAATCTAGAAATCTGGTAATGTAAAAAATGAAATATACAGCATCACTGAAAAATCTGATGGTGTATTGGCACTAGCCAGGGGCGTAGTCGTGGAGGGGGGAGAATTTCCTCCCATCAAAATATTTAAAATAACCATTTTACTTTCTGTTACAGCATCATTTGATGGAGTTTTATTGTTGATCCATGTTGAACGTACTCTCAGAACGCACAATTTGTAGATTTTTTTTCACATTTTTCTGGGAGAGATCCTCCATGACCTCTCTGGGTGTTCCACTTTCGTCAACTAGTTGCCGGAGGTGTCAGACATGTGCAACTCATCAACTAGTTGCCGGACTTTACAGACATGTGCAAATAATGCTTATTTGCCCACCTTCCTCCGAATTTTTGTGCTAGCTACCACCCTTGGTATCAGCACATTAAAACAATGACAATGTAAGCCTATTTCATGGGCCTGTAAGCGAACCTCAAATCATATTTTCATCGGGGATTTCAAATGAACGTTGATGCTATTGCTATTATAGGAAAAATTAAACAAAATGAAATGACACCTTTTGCTATGTGAATTATTCATCAGAGAAGTCAGCAACGAGTTGGGGGTCTGGGAGGTGAAGCCTCCCAGCAGCCACGGCAATCACTGATAATATTGCCCCTCCGCTGAAAATCTGTTAAAAGAGGCTCTGCTGGTCAGGATTATGTTGATATAGTAGTCGACAAATTACTGTCAAATTCATCTATTTTATAATGGAAGACCTGGAGTTGGGGAAGTCCAAAACATGGTAAAGTTCTTTCAACGCTGTTAAAGCTTTTATTTCTATGCAAACACCAGCGGGTGTTATAGTGAAATTGAGCCGTTTTTTAAATTAAATTTTGAGTGGGGAAGTCATTGACAATCAAACAACATAATTTTTTGGAATAACTCAATTTCCACAAAATGTTACTTAAGCAGTTTTACATCTTAGGTCTTCAATTAAAAAAATAAGGTAAGGACGGTCGTCAACAAAGTAACCATAATATAGTTACTTATGCTTTAAATACTAAGTTTTGTGCACAGTTTATCTAATAAATTGAAAAAGTACCATATCCAGTGGCATACGCAGAGAGGGGGCATTGGGTCAGTTTATCCAATAAATTGAAAAAGTACCATATCCAGTGGCATACGCGGAGAGGGGGCTTTGGGTCATGCCCTCCCTTCAAAGAATGTTGATTTTATTTAGAGTTGTTGTGGTTGTGTACTGCAAACATGTTATTGTTCAAAAGTGGTCTGGGGAGGCGGGGCTGTATTGACCGCTCCTTGTGGCTCCTAGGGGGCACGGATGTTTAGGAGCTACTCTTTTTTTTTTGCTATTTGAAAAGACAAAATGTTGTAAACATTACTACAGAAGCTCGATGCTCAATGGCTTAAATCACGCAACGCCCTATTTACCGCTTCCAAAACACAGGTTAGTGGGCCCCATGGGCCCACATTTCTGTTTAGGGGCCCCGCCCATATTCATATTTAGTTTGTGCAGCGTTTTTCGCCAATTTTATATAAACATTGTGACAAAAACTCTACATTTTATAACTGAAGCTGAATCCATCGGGTTTGTATTGTTGAGTTGAGGAGCGATCTTCTTGGCGTCATCACTACCTGACTATTCATTCACAATTACATGTTTTAAAGACGGCCTTTTTCATTACCAAATTATCCTCTGAAAACGGCTCTGTAAAATCTTTTAGTTATTTTAATTAAACTCCATAGCCTTTGCATTGTCATGTAGTCAAGGATGGAATCCCAACAGATCATGGAGTGAGTCTGATGTTTTTGATCCGAATTCACAACCTATGGTCTTAAAAACAGTTTAGCCACCTCTACGAAAAAGTAGAGGTCCACTAGTAAATTTCGGAAAGAAGGAGAGGCGAGGTGGTAGTCACACGGCCCTTGTAGGGTAGGCCTTCTGTTTTGTTATATATGTTCACTTGTTCAGGGTGAGATAATTTTTGTTTTGAGTATCGTAATAAATTTCGTTCGATATTTCAACTTTTACAGAGAGCTTCGATTTATGCTTTAATTTAAAAACATTTCCTGTTACCGTAATCGAACTATTAGGCTACAGTTTTTACTTATCCGTTTAAGCCTAGCGTACTATCATGCTTTTCAGTTTTCATATTCACATACCTAATAATTTAATCCAAAAGCACAGTGAAAGACGAATATCGAATTCTCCCCTCTCCCTGTAACAAAATCCTGCGTAGGCCACTGAACGCACCCTCAACACCCGTGGTTCATTGTGTTGAGTAAGCTATCTACAACTACGCCGTTTGTGGAAAACATTACACGCGACGTCAAGAGTGTTATATCACATGTATTGCTTTCAATACAAAATACAATAAACTTACAAGTGTGCAACATCATAGGGTACGAGCTAGAGTTAGGAGGTTGTACCTTCTCTTGAAATCCACATAATTTTGGATAAAAAATTGCAATTAGTTGGACAAAGGTTACTAAACAAAAAGCTTTGAATTTACAACAATTATTGACAATAAATTATACAACAACAAATTATGAAGCATTAGATTACCCTAATGAAAGTACAGTTGACCGATTGTACAAACATAATTGCAGACAAGTTGTTTATAATAGCTAGCAGTAGGCTACTGAGTACTGTTGCTGTAATAGTGTAATATTGGTGGCAACTCGTTTTTGTAGCCTGAGTATTACTTTCAAACCACTGCGGTGATAATGACGTGTTGTGAATGCTGCAATAAAAGTGACGTAGCTACATGTCACAATCATCGAGCGTTTTTGGAGCAACACATCCGCATGAAAATAATATTTTTGGCAATGTAGCTGTACCAGCATAGTTTGGTACTGTGAATACCATATTCAAGTCAACGTGGGGGAATAACCTTCTGTATGACGTTCCTGCGACGTTATAAACTCAACATTGCAAAGCCATAACGTGGTTTTAATGCGGCGTGTTTGCTGAGTAGGCGATTAATTGTTTCGTGGTTAAATAACTATAATTTCAAATAAACAAAGCAATATACAGTATGTGTTTCTTAGTGCACATTTTCATAGCTTATAGCTATTATAATGTCTGTAGTTACTTTATGTTGCCCAATGAAAATTTTAACAAGACTGTTCTGTGATTAGAGGTAAGAAAAATAAGTTTAATTTCCAATATAGCGTTTTTCGATGTGAAACCTGTACTTTGCAAGCAACCATGTACTGCAGAAAAAATAGACTCACCACTTTTCGCAATCGTCAAAACGTTTTGAAATCGATGGCCATTTTTTACTTTGGAATCGCTATGGTTTCCTCGTCTTTCTTTGCTGTGATGAATTTGCAATCGAGTATTAACATAGAAGGTGGTTTAGGTATGTATTCGTACGGTTCCTCTCTTTTTCATAAAAAAAAAAAAAAAAAATTAACTACCTCGTAGCAATAGTCACAAAACCTTCTCGGCAGCTATATCATTTTAACAACAAAAAGTTTATATTGTTAGATTGCAATGTGAATTAAGTTAAAGACAAAGAACCCCTTTTAGCAGAATGTTGTAAATGTAAACATGCTGGAGTAATCATAATGAATCGGTTATTGCAACTGATTGCGCTTTTTTCCGGTAATCGTAATAACGTAGCATACTGCTTTGAAAATAAACATAATAGTAATTATGTTCATTAGTAATTATATTAAATAAAAAATAAGTATATTCATGGCCACCTGGAGATGCGACCTGATTTGTCACATTTTGCAGATTTTGGTTAGAGCTACTGCTAGTGCTTGACTGAATTTTTTTGAGATGCTTTTACTATTTGCGGTTTCCCAATGACATAAAACTTTTTCTTGCCTTGGGGAAGCAGTAGCAAATGAAAAAAACTAAGTTGAAAAACGCAAAATCAGACTGTTATTGAAAATTAACAGTCTGACTAAAATCTTCGAAATCAAATTCTCTTTGTTTTTCTACATGTGAAGATGTTAAAACCTATTGTGTCATCTGGGGAAAAGAATAAAGAAAGCGTAAAAATCTAATTTTTAGAAAAAAATTATTTAAACGTTTGCCCAAAGTTAGAAAAACCTGGAAATTTCTGCAAAATGTGACAAATCAGGCCGTATCTTTAGGTGGCCATGGTATATTTATAGAATGGACTGCAATCGCAATATTATTTTAATCTGATCCTTGTAAAGGCTATAGGCAGAAATAATGGTTTAGATTCAATGGAGTGAAATGCCAGGAAACTCTTTGTGTATTCCTACACACCTTAAGTGTCTACCCAAAACATAGCTGTCTACTTTCTATCTGTCTTTGAATGTCTTCATTCTTGTGAAAAATGCCAAAGCTGTTGGTGAGGCTCAATAACCTGAACCAACTGTCTTCCGCTTCGCTTCTATTATTATCGGCATTCTGATGTCAATATATATATTGTCAGTGATGTACGCGCATACAAAAATAATATTGTAGTATGATAAGCGTACATAATGCTCTATTACACTCAACCCTTTGACTGTAGTATGTATTGTAGATCGGTCATATGCTATGCCCTATTAGCCTGTGTACAAAGTGAAGCATGTTCCATGAAACAACTACAGTTTTAATGTATAGGTTAATAATAAAGACTAAGAATGTTTTAGCTCCTAAACTGTATCTTTTTATATTGAAAGTATTTTTTTGCAGGTGTTTCTTCTTTAGCTTTATTTTCTACCAGCATGCTGACCAGTGGAATCCTCCTTTCGCCAATTTCAGCAAAATTTGTTAGTGCTCGGACATTATTTATTCTGTGTGATGTTATGCAATTATGCTTAGCTGTGGCTAACATATATCCAAGTAAGAGATGTCACAAAATGATAATATATAAAATATTGTGGGAAAAATAGGGCTACCATATGTTCTGTTTTAAGAGAATTTATTCTCTTTTTTTTTTCAAGAAAAATGAATGGTCCTCCGAGAACACTTAAAATGCTCAAATATGCTCTTTTTTGGTATTTTGAAATTTCTGCTTATATTTTCAACAGCATTTTTTTGTTGTGTGACTTTTCAGCAACGGCTTGTGTTTGATTTTTAAAAATTTGCTGTAGGCCCACGAATGTTGGTCTCACATGTTGATTCATACATTTTACAAGAAATGGCCTAGGTTACCTTATTGAACTATTGTTGTAAGCAATCTTAGACGTGCCTTGATTAAATGCCATTGTTTTGTGGTTATCGTAGGCTGATGGCAGTCAGCGGTGAGTGCGAGCAGACCTGTCAGTTCACGTGTGAGGAAATTTCCTCATTTGAGGAAATCTGATCAACAACTTAGGAGCAAAATGATTGGAACGCCTGGTTAATCTAATCAAAAAATAAAAAGCCTAAAATATAGAAATTAAACTCATGTTTAGCAAACAAACATAATTATATATTCATTACATGTTCAAGTTTATGTTATATGTTCATTACATCAATTATTATATCACAATCACATGTTCATAAAACAAATTACATTTATAACACTGAAGATAAAGACAGTATAGTTTTCGAAACGTTTGCTTGCTGAACATTAGTTTAGTATTTACATTTTCGGTTCTTTATGTTTTGATTTGATAACAAATTCGTGAAAAAGGAAGCGTGTAGCGAAATCAAAATTGAGCAAATCAAAAAATGAGGAAATAAGACATTAAAACATATAACTTCAACCCAAAAAATCGCAAAAATTTTGTCGTGTTAATACTTTACGGTCGTATTACGGTTAAATCTATTTTATATTGATTCAACGCTTGCAGACGTTGCTGATTACCACCTTAAAAGTTTGGCTCGTTTGTTATGTGAAACGAATTGAAAACGTTTGCTATGTAGCGAAAGTGCGATGTGCATAACACCTACCATAAGCCTATTGCAAAATAAATCGTGGCATAGATACTTAGGTTATAGCTTATCTAAAGAAATCGCATTTTACCCATGATGCAACCACAATGGCGCAAAGAAACAAACAGCCTTTTAGTTAAGTCCGTTTTTGGCATCTTAAATGTTGTGTACTATTTCAATCCTTGCAAGTAATTTTATACTTAGCCTACTTTGAAGCTGACCATGCCTTACTCCAAAGAGGTTACTGTATGGCTACCTGGAGATGCTGCCTGATTTGTCACATTTTGTAAATTTTGACGATCGTTGCTGTCTGACTGAACATTTTCTTAAAATCTTTTTTTTTTCATTTATCGGGGACGCTTTATTATAAAAGCTTTTTGTTACCTTAAGAAAGCAGGAAAAAGAGAGAAAAAGTAGCCCACCTGGAGTACCCTAAGTTAAAAACATCCAGTCAGGCTATTAGCAAGTGATTAACAGTGTGACTAACGCCTTCCCAATTCTTATGATGTTGAAACTCATTGTGTCACCTGGGGAAGGGAGCAAAACTAACGTTAAACTATGATTTTTGAAAGACTCAATCACACAGTTACCAAAAGTTGGAAAATCTGGAAAAGTGTTGCAGAATGTAACAAGTCCTCCTTAGACTACCTCTAGGTGGCTATCGTTAAGAGAACCGCAAAATGTTTAAGGGCGAAATCTGACAAATATCACATGACTTTGTAGTGAATATCCTTCTCACCGTGTTGTCGAAATCATATTTTTGAAAGTATGTTATGAAACGTTTTAAGGTTAATTTTTTATTAAAAAAAAAGCGTTTAGAAAGCAGTGGCGGGTCCAGGGGAAGGGGGCCAGGGGTGAGATTGCCCCACCCCTAAAACACAAAAAATTAACATTATTCATAGTGTATTTGCAAGGTCAGATTAATGTAGACCTACACATCATTTTGTTTTGTTGAAACCACCCCTCCTCAAGGCCACTTACTGGATATGCTCCTGCAAGCTGCTTTTTTAAAGTTAAGCAATTTTATAAACGCTGACTTCGGTTTGGTCCCTTTTCATTAAATTATTTATTTTATATGAGTAATAACAGTGTCTTAACAATTTTTGCAGTGTTTATACTATTTTATACAGAAAAAAACTGTTTACTCGCTTGGTGCGTGAGCTAGCCTTATTCAATCGTAAAAATAAGTAAATTGTGTTAGTTTTGCTTAATTGTGCAACTCACTGTGTTATTTGTTTGTTGCGCAGGTTTTTTTACCATGCTTCCTGCGTCGGTATTAGCAGGGCTAGGAAGAGGTTTATTTTGGGCACAATCGTCAGTTTTCTCGGTGTACTACGCCAAGATGCTGGTAAAGGCCGGTGCGGGAAAATTTGCAAGTTGTTACAGCAAAACCAATGGTTGTTTCTTTGCTGTATTTGCCTCCGGCCAGGTGAAAGTTTCAAGATAATGCACATTAATTAGATCTTTGAAAATGTAATGAAATCAAATCTATTCTTTGACTTTTAAAGTCATGACGCTCGCACATACAGTACTGTAAAATATTTGCACTGTACTAATACTGTGCTGTACTAATACTGTACGGTACTTTGCAAATTTATGTTTTAGGTTTGTGGAAACATAATTCCATTCTTTGTGCTGGGAATGAATGATCTCAATCATGAAAACAACTTATCCACGAATCACCTTTCAAACTTATCGGATAGTAACCAATCCTCCACACACGTGTAAGCATTGGCATAGGAACCAGAGGTGCAGGGGTGCAATCGTACTCCCAAACTTTTCAATTAGTCAAAAAATTGGGCAAATTTGATAAAAATTTGGGCAAGGACTTTCAGCAAGTTTTCAAAATTTCTATAAGATTGAACTTATTTTTAATTTTTTGCTCAAACAATAGTTATAAAAATGTCAAATAAAGTGCCACCGCACCCCTAAAGTATTTATTTAGTCAAAAATTGGCAGAATTTGATAAAATTTTGAGCAAAAACTGTTAGCATGTTAGCTATTGCATGTTAGCTATTGCATGTTAGCTATTAGCATGTTATGTGCTATTAGCATGTTAGCTATTTCATTAGAATTGAACTTATTTTTGATTTTTTACTCAAACAACGATTATGCAAATGTCAATTAAAGTGCAACCACACCTCTTAACTATTGAATTTGCGGCAAAATTGAATAAAAATTTGGGCAAGAACTTTCAACATGTTTCAAAAATTTCATTAAGACTGGACTTATTTTTGATTTTTACTCAAATAATCAAAATTATATTTTTATGTTGAGTTTAATGCATGAAAAATTAAAAAAAAATCCACTGAAATTGAATATGATTTAATTTTAAGGTGTGAAAGTTAAAAAATAAATGTGTAATTTATTGAGAGTTTGAAAAATTTGAGCAGAAAATATCCAGGTGTTTACAAATTTTATGAAAAATATATCCCAAGCCAATGTGCTCCAATATTGAAAGTAATGCTTCAAACGTATACCTGACAATGTCGTCAACATGCTCAGCGGAAATTGTAGCCTGCAAGTTTAGTTTACAAGATTTGAAATAACGTTTCAACTTATTTTGAACATCTGAAAATACCCAGATCCTTGCAATATTTATGAAAAATATAGCCTAACCTAATCAAGATGTAGCCTACCAATATTAACTTTGAAAGTGATGCTTTACACACATAACTTACAATATCAAAATGCTCAGCTAAAAATGTAGTCTACAAGTTTAGCTTATGAAATTATAGAAACAACATTTAACTTGTTAAGATTTTAGATCATTATAACAATGTGTATTGTGCAGTACAAGTAGGCTTATTATTATCTTATTGATGTGAATTTTTTCTGTAGCCTATTGAGTTATTAGTATTATTATGGTACTTTTGCATTATTTGGGCGATACTAATTTAGTAGTTGACAAGTTACATTTACAGTATGTACCAGACAATTGGGTGCAGGGTAGAATTTTTAATTATTTAGAATTTTCATTTGCTGGAGACGCGTCCATTCTCTTCAACATTTACCAGACGTATCACGTACCCCGTGGTGCATATTCTTTTGTTACATAGTTGTCTTTTCCTAATGTAATTTGTTTTCTGTCTGTCTGTCTGTCTGTCTGTCTGTCTGTCTGTCTGTCTGTCTGTCTGTCTGTCTGTCTGTCTGTCTGTCTGTCTGTCTGTCTGTCTGTCTGTCTGTCTGTCTGTCTGTCTGTCTGTCTGTCTGTCTGTCTGTCTGTCTGTCTGTCTTGTTTTCCACACTATTGCTTTTAATCGCTGCCTGTTTCTTGATGCTTTACAGTCAGTTAGTTAGTTACTTTCAAGAAGTTGAAATTTATTGCATTTTTATAAATATTTTCAGATTCCTGATGAGGGCTTAAGTTAAGACGAAAACGTTTGACTGTTCAACTATTTGTAAATATGTAAAATGTATTATTATACTGTAATGATCAACCCTGTTGTATTGTTGTGTCTTGCCTGTCTTTGGTACAAGAAAGAAAACTCTCTTTGGAAACTAAACTAAATTTTTAATTAAGTAGTTTATGCTTTGTCGCAGTAAATATTTGGGCGTATTTAATTATATTTGGTCAAGAACTTTTTCGCACCCCCAAAAACTAATTTTTCCTTACGCCTATGCGTGTAAGCTACGTCAATGCTTTTTCAAGCAAGCAAATAAAATCGCTACAGTTCAAAAAAGCCTGTTTCATACCAAAGTAAGATCATCAGACTTTTGCTGATTTTCCATTAGAGTGAAAAGTTTGCAATATTTTTGGATAGTGGTGATGCTATATGCTTAAACTTGCTCTGCTTTGCTTCGTGCTTAGATTTGAGCCCTTTTTCTAGTGTTTCCATATTGTTATTATTTTGTTATTCGCTTTCAATACCGTTTTAAGTTAAAAAAAAAGCAATTTTGGCAACTTAAACAATATTTATAATTACGAATTAAACCTAATTAGAAAAGTTTATAATAGATACTCCACTGAAGAAATTTGTGGTGCAAACGACTGCCAAGATCCATTAGTAATTCAGGACGCTTCAGTTAGATTCCGTCGTCCAAATGAAAGCGTTTTGTATATGCTTTGGGGAATATTGATTGGAATTCATGTTCTAGGAACCATAGTCCACATTTTATTTGCACCACTATTTGCAGGTATTTTTCCTTGAAGAATGCACATCTCCATAGCAACTTCAATGCGTGTGAGAAATTGATTCGGCTCAAAACCCTGATAAACTATGAAAGAAATGTTTGTTTTGTTTCTTGTTTGGATCTTTTTGTGTGTAGGCTGCTTTGTTATTATTGACATGCTTTAAATGAAAAGCGTGTAGGAGCAGGAACGTGAGGCTCCAAATGAGCGAACAATTTTCTACTTCAGTGTAAACTAGAGCAAAATGCAACCCAATCTGAAGTGTCAAAGATGTCAACATAAGCGCCCGTCAGAGTGGACCAAAACGTCAAAACTACTCCAGATCACAGATCAGAAAGTGAGCTGTTATATGTATTCTTTTAAACAGCTGGATCAGGGCCCAACTAGTTTCTTAGCGCCAATAGATGACACTGCCTGCCTCATTCAGGTTGTAGAAAACGCCGAGTCTTTTACAAGTCAGCAGTTGTGAACTAAGCAAGTGACAACTGAGCTGGCAACATTTCAGCAAGTGGCTGAAGTTGATAAATGATAAAGCTAAGTAAGTAACAACCATGTAACAAACATGTTACATGTAACAACCATTTTACAAACATGTTACATGTAACAACCATGTAACAAACATGTTACATGTAACAACCGAGCAAGCCATAACTTGGCATGTCACAAGTCAGCGAATTCAATTTGACAAGCGATGACCATCGGCATCAAGCAAGTCTGGCGTGAGCACATAAATCTTTTTTGCTGACTTGTCAGTAGCTGAAATGTAATTGCTGAGTTAAAGCACTTGCCGAGCTGTCGCCTGCTGACTGATGAGTGGCCCGACGACCAAAACGCCCATACCTTGTTTTGTGTTCAGTTGTAATTTAATACTTGTGACTTGAAGCAATTAGCTCAGAAATTAAATACTAATCGTTAAAATATTTTGCCTTTCTTGCAGATATTGATATTGATAATGATGTCACATGTCACCAGTGCCAAAAACAAGGTGCCGTTAACAAAACCTATATCAAAGACGGTTCAAAAAGTGAAGATCGTGTGAATGAAAATATAAACATGAGTAACATTTCGCATAAAAACAACAACAAAAAAAACATCGACGGTAATGTTGTTGTTTTGGTAAGTCAATGGGTGTGTGTCTACACAATTGTAACTATTTTTTAAAAATGTAGTTCCTGTTGCAGTTTATTACTATGGCTTACTAACACGTTAGTAAAGTGACCCCAGTACATTTAACAAACCTGACCACTGAAATACACTTAGCTTGCCAGTGATGTCAATATAAAATGAAGACCCCTCTCAAACAAAAAACAAAAACCTTTCTATTGCAATCGTGCAAATTGACGCACCAACAAAGTGGATAATTTAGAATCACTTACAAATGTTTTGTAGAATTGATTGGTGACACAAAAGTTGAAAATTGCCAGTAGAAGGTCGCACATAGCTCGAAGCTGCAGGTTTTTGTTTGACTCTCTTCAAGAGCTACCGTCAGAATAAAATAAACGTGAATATGGTAAAGTAAATATTTGTAATTTGTCGGCTCGTTTTATAAATCCTCGTCTAACAAGGTCTCCAAAGGCTAGCTCTCTTTAAAAAATAGAAAATTCTTTTTTAGATTCTGATTCAACTTTCTGAAACAGAATTGCGCCTTCAAAGCTAAAATAATGCTCAAAAATATAATGTTTGCATTGTAATTGCTTTTTAACTTTCAGAAAAATAACAATTTCGACGAAAGTACAAAAAAAGCTTTCCAGCAATCATCGAATAGAATTTCTTTATGTATTGAACAACTCAAAGCTACTGTTAGATGTTTTTTCAAACCAAGTCAACTCTTATTAGCCGGAATAGAGTTTCATGAAGGATCAAGTTTAGCATTTGTTAGTACCGAAGTCACTAGAGCTTTTATTTCTTGTGTCTACGGAGTTGGACAGGTAAGCATGTTTTTGTGTATTGTGTGTCAATCCGTTTGCATAGCAATTTTGAATTATTTTCATAAACGTTTCTGCCACCTTGAAGAAAGTACAGCAAAGGTTTGGAAACAGAAGATTAACAGGATGCTTAAAAGCCTCAGCTGAAAAATAAAATCATGTAACTGAACGAGTGACAGTCTCTTTACAGTGCAACTTTCCATAGCAGTACATCATTCGTTAATCTTCTGCAGTCTACATGCGTATGATGCGTATTGCCTGTTGGTTGTCAAAATTTGTGTGCTTTGCCACGTAGAGTAGTATACTTTCCATGCTGCCCATTGTAGCTAACAGTGAACTAATTAATGTTTGAGCCGTAGAGTATTCAGCTTACTTAATGGTGGTTACTATAGGCTAAGTAGTGAAAACTATAATCAAAATCATTTACTTTGAGCAGGTGAATGCAACAGAGTTGCCAGACCAAAATTAATGAAAATTCAATAAATTATCAAACATTCCCAATATAAATGACACTATTTTAACTTTTGGTAAGGTTGGAATATCCATGGCAATTTATGGAGCAAGTGTCATGATATTTGCATTTGTGATTGGAAAAGTCTCGGCTAAATATGGAAGGTAAGCTAAGTGGATATTAATACAAAATAATTATTTTTTAAAAAGGATGATTTAATACCTTGAAGCCATAAGAAACCATCCATATATAAAAATAGTATTTCATGCTATTAAGTAACGAACAAAACTTTTTTTTTAAATATTACAATAATTATTCCCAACGAAGCTCAATCGTGACTTTTTATTACTACCTAGCTTGCACCCGAAACATATGAAAGTGCTCGAAACTTAAAAACCTTTACCTCAAATTCTACAGGGTGAGCAGTAAGCACACCTGTCCTAGAGATCATAGATGTCACAGATGTCACTAGATCCTAGATGTCACATATAATCATGTGACACAAACGAGTTGGTCACTGCTTTTTAAAGATTAGGATAGGGTAACAAACTCTCACTTTTTCTGATTTATCCACTCTGATAACTCTTGGGATAAACCTTGAGTTGTCCTGCATTACAATAAATACCCTGTCGCTATTAAAAATTACATTGTGGCGTATCATTGTTTTAAACAACCACAGAAAAATTAAAGCTATAAGTTAATAATTCGTTGTTACTAATCTTGGGTTTGCAGAAAAGTATGCATTGGTTTTGGAAGCATTGTGAACATTGCAATTTATTTTGTCTTTCTGTATTGGATTCCTGATGAGAATACGAGCATTGGCGTCATATACTTTTTATTATTTCTTTATGGAATATGTGACGCGGTGTTTCCAACCATTACTACAGGTAAACTTACAAAACAAAACAAGTTATAACGTGTAGAAGTAGAGCTGTATCAGTTTTTAAATGATAATGCTTTAGCTACGAAAGAAGTCAGTAATGAATCTAGAAATATGTTTTTGGGAGGGTTGGTTGTTTAAGTGAGCAGTGTGTTTTATTTCAGAATATTGCATAGTTTTCTCAGTTTTGAGAGGCAGAAAAATTTCACATCTCGTTTTACTTCTTTTGAAAATACGCGATTCCTGTGTCACTGGTTAATTCAATAAAATGTGACTGAGAGAGCAAAACGAGCGAGAAATTTTTCTAGAAACGGAGAAAAATTATATATTTTTCTCCGTATCTTGTAGTCTACTAAATAACTATTTTAGTCAAGAAGGCATACGATTTGCACTTTGCATATAAAGTTGGTGATTAAGACACAATACCTGTACCCCACACGTATGCTGAAATTCCTTTGTTAAAAATCGTATCTGGAAAAGAACAATATATACTATTTGTGGAAAAAATAATAATTCAGGAAAAAAGGCTACAAATTTTTTTAGTAAAATGTGCAAAAAACACTTCTTCAATAATTAATCAAGAGCTATCGAAACGACATCCTCTACCTGACTTTATGTCCATTGTTATTATTTTGTGTTTTTCTTGCGTCTGTATCTGTATTTTTTTTTCTGTTCTTTCTTCCTTCTTCTTTTTTGTGTCAATTTGCTACAGTATTTAAAAACGCAATACTTTCTTTCGTATAACTATTTGAATGAGAGAGCGCAGACTCGACGACCTCCTACGCCTTCAGGGCTACGGTCTTTCGCACTCTCTCATTGGATGCACACTGTACGTTTTTGTTTTATGTACGTTTCGGCGTATCGCATCCAAACAAAAATAAAATGACCATCCATCTATCAGTCTTTTGCTGTACCCATGGTTTAGAGAGATCTCACTAACCATATTAGAAATTGCTGCTATTGCGTGACCTTATTGATTTGCAAAAGTTTTTTAAAAAAAACAGTAAAGTTTAAGTATTTTATCAAGTTTTTTTTCCGTTCATGGAGAATGACTTTCTGTCTCTGAAGCTTCTCATGAATTTACACTTGATGATGAAGAAAGTGTAATTTCTCAGAGTGAAAATGCCATACACACCAATGTTTACTTCTGACAAATTACATTTTCACAAATTTTATCTTCAAATTGCAAGTACGATAATCTGTACCAGTTGTGTATATACTGTACTTCAATCAGTACATAGCCTATAGCAATTAAGAAATGCTGGTCCAAATGGCAAGCTATTAAAAATGCAAACAAATTATTTCTAAATCAGAAACAGCGATCATCCATCACACTACAAACACACAAGCGGCTTACTCTTGTTGGTTGACTTGGACAAGCATTGGATTTATTGTTCAATTTTCGTGGAGCACAAGTGTTTGTGTGAGGCAGAAACTCTACGTCATGATTATTATACTTCTGTTTGGAGTCGCAACGTATGGTAAGGTTCAAGATAGACTCATAATTACATTCTATCTAAATGTAAAGTATTATTTGCCCTTCATTTCAGGCCTTGCTGTTAAATCATTGATTAAAAACTACTGGCTAATTGAGGTATCTACAGTGTGTTCTGATTTGTAAAAGATATGAACATTTAAAACATATGTAAAAGTTTTAAAACATTTGTTCGCCCCGTTAGCTCAAAGGTTACGCACCAGGCTCAAGATCACGCGGCGCAAGTTCGACTCTCGGGGTGTGCGCTTGAGCAACGCATTTTCAGGACTGCTCTCCATTCAGCGGTACTTAGTGAAAGGAATTATTCCACGGCAACAACATTTCAACAATCGGAAAACTTCACTCTACCAATTTCGGTAACCGGCCCTGCGTCAAGAGCCTCTACAAGTATGCAAAGCTGCCAGGAATAACTAATCAAGGCTTTGTCAGTCCGAGGATATAGATTCAAAACCAACCAATATTTTTTTCTGTAAGTCTTATACGCTATGCAACGCAATTATTATTTGGAAGATTTAAAAAACTTTACTTTTGCTTAATCATTTAAATTATTATTTACTATGCAATTATAATGCATCAGGTTTTCACAAAACCTCATCACATTCTGCAAGTGCCGTATGCACATTATATGAAGTATCATGGATTGCAAATACTCTACTAATGGCTACAGCACCACAAGGTCTACTAAATAAAAAAGAAAGTAAATAATATCCACCGGTATTGTTTCAGGTATTGCTGAATACAAGCACGCGCAGAAAATACAACTCAAGCAGCAGAAGAAAACTGTAATTAATGCAGTTGCCTAAACCTTTAAGTTTTTTTTCTTACGTTAGCAACGCAAAGTGATCCATATTTTTGTTTACTTTTAAATCTGACAGATGGTTTCATGTCATGAAAATATGTTACATTGTACAATTTTGAACTTTAAACTTAGATGTGGAGTTATCCACCAATTTGTTAAGATTTGGCGCATGTCGTAACGGAAGGCTGGGTACTAAAAGTACTTCAAAAGTTGCTTGCGGTATTGAGAATGCAAACTAATCTAGTAGATATTTGCTATAACATTTATAAAAAAACATATACCCTGTTTTGAAAACCAATTGTTACAACAACAAAATTATTGGCATTATTGATCTTTAGTGTTTTTCTATTCGCAGGGGTTCTCAACCTGGGAGCCATGGCCACCTAGTGGGCCATGAGTCTTTTTCAAGGGGGCCATGGAAAAATTTGAAACATGATAATTTTTTTAATTTATCATCTCTAAGTCCACTCCAATACTATATAGCAAAAGAAATAAATTAAAATTTAATAAAAATACTGCAAAGATAAGCTTAACCATCACATTAACTGCATTATGTAATAACTAATTAATGTACCATCATGTTTATTGTGTGTTGTATTTATATCATTTCATCAGGGCCCACGGTGTAAAAAAGGTTGGGAACCCCTGTAATCTATTGAAACCTGGATGCGATGACACGCAATAAATCCAGTTTCCGGCAACACAAATTTTATCTGAAAAGATAAAAAATCAACACACATATAGGCTATAACATTTTTATAATATGAAACCAACTGTTTCAAATTTAAGCTTTTTAAAATATTGACCACTATAGTAAGTATGTTTAACCCGACATTTTGATTGTATTCCAACTAAACGAAAAGTTGAACTAGGTTGCTGGTTTCTATTATGTTTTTAAGTTTGTGGTGGTAACAGCAAGTCAGTTACAGTACCGGTATTTACATTTCTTCTATTCGATCAAAGAAGGAAAGATTTACAAATATAAACGGTTATTTTCGTTTCGAACGCTGGTTGCACTGTTTATCTGATGAAAGTACAGTAAAAGCAAACAAAAAAGTTGATTTATCGCTTCACTGACGTTTCGTGCGCCATGACAATGGGCATTCTCAGAGCGAATGACATACAAAATAAAATTTAATTGTAACTTCGTTAACTTTGCAATTGATTGAGTTTCGCTTTTAGCAGCATGATCGTAGCTTACTTCACAAGGTAGATTTAAACGATCTGTCTTTGCCTGATGCTGCGAGTTTGCTGTGGCAATAGTAAGTTGCGCAAGCTTTCGGAACACAGTTCCCTAGTCACGTGCTATGATGATTTCTACTATTTCTGCTATGCCATGACTTCGTTAACTTTGTTTCTCACATGCATAGCAGTATTTTCAACAAAGTAGTTCACCACGTTCACGATTTATGAACTATATAGTCTGCTGCCTCTTTTTATGCCAAGCTTATAAAGCCAAGTGCTAAGTTTTTGATGTCCAGTGCTTAGCTTTCTGCTGCAGCCTCTTAGTCTATGCGAGTGCTAAGGTTGTAAAAATGTGTCGAAACTTGCTGTTCCATGTCAGTTCAAGGCAATGACAGTTTACTTGTTCTTGAAGCTCTCTATGCCATAAAGAATAGCTAATAAATTGACTTGATGTTTTATGGACATTTGATGTACAGTATAACGTTATTCTTGCTCTGCTTTATTACCAATCGACTGTATACGCTGTAATTTGATAGTTTTGGAAAGTGGAAGAAGATGATGTTGTTTTTGCTTGTTTGTTTTATTTGTTTTTGTCATTGTTTCGTGTCACCAAGTTGTAACTATTTTGTGAGTCGTGCAAGGCCTGGTGCGTTGCGCTTGAAATGGCTTTACCCGTGGTAGGATTTCTTTGTGGGGTTTTCTTTGCCTGCCTTGCTCTTCTTTGCTATTAGCTAAACGCATCAAGATGTGTTCCACTCACGACCATCAGCACTCTTGATAACGCACCATGGCCGATCTTCATAGCAAATGTTTATTTATACAATTCTTGAAAATATCAGCTAAAGCTATACAATTATTGGCTGTTGTTTTTATTTTTGTTTGTAACATTTTATTTTATTTTCCTTTCTATCCTAAATTTTTTTGTAGGTGTTGCGATCGTGCCAAATTTCCTTTCAACTTAGGCCTGATAACTTACTTCCGTCACAAGCACGTTTTAACGTTCGCGTTTTGTCGCTTCTATCTTTTTCTCGACCTTTGCTATGTTGAAGTGTTAGCCTGTTGCTTTTTGCTGTGATGGTCAGAAATAAAAACAACTGAACTGAACCAATTGCAAATGATTGACCCATCGCTACATTTAAGTTTTTTTTTTAATTTATGTAAAGTTATAGGGCAGTTACAGCACCGATGGTGTTTTTCTGTTGTAGTCCGTAAGGATCGCGCTATTGCGAAACCCTAATGCTTGTTGGTCATCACTAGGGCCATTTAAAGTCATTAAAGTCATATTTTTTTCTATGCATCAGTAAGTCGTGAAATCAATTTTAATGCAAAAACCGCATCCCTATGAGGTATATTAAGAAAGTTATGAAGTCATATAAAGTCATATTGTCCTGGTTAGGTCATAAATCAGCTTTTTAAGTTATATAGTCATATTTTTGAGATATAAAGTCATACCGTTGTATACTTTAAATAAAAAATACCAATTTAAGCGGTGAAGCAATTAAGCACTAAGAAAGTAAGGCAATTTCTGATTGAACGAAGGCAAACTGTAGGATTAGCCTACATAACACTTATAGTCACAGACCTATATTTTATGAGGTCACACATTGAGGTCAACTTAATACTCAAAATGGAAAGTTGTACGTACACCATCAAAGAAGCCCATGCTGATCTAAATGCCCTTGATTTCGGAAAAGATCCGCTTGAGCTCAAAAATTACATTAAAGAAGCGATTGGACAAAAACGATGTGAAACAAATTATGGAGCTACAAAGACAAGACATTTCACCAGCGCTTTATGCAAAACTGCAGAAGTGTCAACCCACATCAGCGTCTGTGGAGCGCTCATTTTCCTTACTAAAGTCATTTTTACGTCCAAATCGTAACTTCAAAGACTCCAACATTCCACACTACTTGAAACTGTACTACAACAGTGGTTTAAAATAAAAATGGATGTGTATTACTGTTATGTTGCGTATGTTTTACTCTTTAGTTCCGTGAGTGACGTTGTTCGCATGTAAAAATAAAGATTTTCACATAAAGTCATATAAAGTCATATTTTCCAAAAAATAAAGTCATATTATTGATTTTTTAAGGTCATATAAAAATGGCCCTAGTCATCACTTTTTTAAAAACATACAAATCATATTACCTCAACTTATAAAGCATGTGAAACAAAAATAATTTCAAATCTTATTTTTAGCGCTATTTGAAAGCTTCAGTGATCCTATTAAAACTGCATATTTTACTGCGATGATACATCGTAACAAAAACTTCTTGGATCTACGTTCCATGCCGAATTTCCACGATTGTCGCCTGCGCGATATCAAGAAGACGACAAACTAATATTAGCCTTATATATAGTAGGCTTGTGCAGAAAATGCTTTCCATTCTGTCGTATTTCGATTTATTGTAATGTAGCAGGACATAGACAGTTTTACATAGGCTACGTTTTACTTGCTGATGCTTTGAACAAGTGTCATTACCCTGGTTACCGAGATCGATAGAGTGCAGTTTCCGCTTGTCAAAATATTCTTGTTTGTGAATTATTTAAAAATATAAGGAAGAGCACAAACATGAATAATATCTTTCCAATGAAGATATTTGTAGTCACAAATAAGCTACTAAAAAATAAGGCATAGCTGGCCAACAATTTGTCAAAAAGCTCAACATCAAAATTTTTCTACAATATTGTTCTTCCCTCCATGAGCCTATGGAGAATGTCATTATATACTTCGCCACGAAGCAAGATTGGTATCATATTACCCAGAACTGTATGAATGTTGTTTGTAGCGTGACGAAAAAATAAACGCAGTTTGAATAAAGGTAGGCCTACAGATATCTTGTTTTTTCAATTTGAAAGCCGTGCCACGTTTTGCTTGTTGTATGCAAAATATGTTCAAGCAACTCTGGACAAACCATATTTGTAAATCCAGTTTAAAACAATAAAAAAATCGAGTATTAACCTGTGAAAGAGCTTGCTTCACTTAGTTCTGCATTTTAGTTAAAAACAAATCAGATAACTGTTTAAAAAACTTACATTTTTTATCTTGAAGTAAGTTGATTGGCTGCCGATTTTTTTGTAAAAATCCACTACTAGTATGCCATAATATCAATAGACAGCGGGAACCATAAAACTTGAATAAAAATGCCTTTACCATATTGCAGACATGCCTAGTCAAGGTGCTGTAGAGTGTAGAAATTGTTCTTTCATATCAAACTACTTGTGAAACACTTGAAAAATGTAGCCTACATTAAATTTGTTTGTCAAGAAAAAATTAAACCTACAGTGGTTATTCTACTAAATGCATCACACAAAAAAAAACGCAGCTCAGGCTGCTCAGCTTGCAGAACCTAAGAGTTGAGATAGTAATTAACTCATCATGCAGGGAATCACCCGAAAAAACTTTTAATATTTAAAGTCTACTAAAGAAGATGATGGTTGGCTTATGAAAGAATCATCTTTTATTGTGGTCCTTCCATGTGATGTTTCAAAGCAAATGTAGATGCATTCACAGCTGTTGGTAAGGTCTGTAGTTTACATACACGCTAACTGGTTATCATGTAAAACAAATCAGAGCTGGTTAGCAGAATACTACCGTAGGCTTATAGTTTTTGTTTAACGCTCTTTTACGTTAACTTCAGAATAGCTGTGCTGGTAGTTTCACATGTTATGACAATTGTCGTAAATTGGTACAAAGATGAAAAGCAGATCAGAGTTGCGCTGATCAGTAAAACTAACACATGACTTAATAATCCTATTGGTTTCCTTTGGTACGAATTTATGCATTATTATCTTGTCTAGCCTACGTAGGCTACCTAGTTTCAACAGCTGTACCAGCCCATGAAACGGAGTGGAAGGTCCTCCTGTCGTGAATGATGAAATCAAAGGTTAGCTGCTCTCCAGTAGCATTTCGTCATTGTCTTGCAGAAGAGTTGGTAAAAGCTTTTTTTTTTTTAAGATAAAACATTGGCCGCAAAGGCTCAAACAAAAACGATCGCAATCTCAGCGTGTTTATTGTCGTGACTAACTGTAGGATGTGTGGTAGCGCGTAAAGGGTTTCGAATGTAGCCTACTTATTTGCACAGTTTCTGTGTGAAGACATTGAACATTTTGAACCATTCCAAAGAATTTAAACACTTCTAAGATTGTGGATCGGGTTGCTATTTTGTTAAAGTTACAACGATAAGTTGAAATAACAAAGCGGTTACGTCGTATCCTTAAATAATTTAAAGAAAGAAAAACAGTAGGCAGTAAACTGACATCACAACTGGGTGTTCAGCACAATTTATTTTAGCTTATAGATGTAGTTCGATTTACATCTTGCAATGAAAACAACACAGTCACTTTTTCGAATTCGTAGCCTACATGCAAATATTGCGTTTAAGATTTATAGTATATGAAGTAGGCCTAGCTGAAACTTAATTTCGTTTTACACATTTTGATCAAGTTTTATATTTGTGGGATTTTCAATTTTCATACTACTGTAAATATAATGTCTTCTCCAGGTCCCGGACCATCTTGAAAAAAAGATTTCCATTTAACAAATAAATGTACCTTATAACTGTGAGATTTGGTTATTTGTCGTAGGATAAGACGATCAGTTTTGATGGAAAGTGAACCTGACAGTCTTATCTTTCAAACGTCAAATAACCAAATTTTACAGTTGTTAATTACATTTGATTTAATAATATGAATTCTCTGTTCAATATTGTAAGGCGCATGTAGGGAAAATGATCTTTAATATTAGGGTGACGTTGTAGTGGTGCTATTATTACTATTTTTCTTAATGTTAAAGGTTTGAAAAAAGAAAGAAATACGGCTTCAAAATGTTATGTGTTGCTAAATGTAAATAAACAACTTTAAAACGATTTTTGCAGGTGTCACATCTTTGGCGTTGTTTTCTGCAAGTATGTTGATCAGTGGAGTCATCATTTCACCAACCTAGTCGAAGTCTGTGAGTGCACGGATTTCTTTTATCTTGAGTGACATTTTGCAGCTACGTTTTGCTTTTGGCTAACTCATATCCAAGTAAGAAATAGTCTACACTACAGTAGCCTCTAATTGCCTACAGTAGCCTATTGTCACAAAATCAATAGACAATATTTCTTTTAGACAAACGCTGTTAGTAATTGTTGTACAAAAACTAAAGCACAGTAGTCGAGTGGATAAAGCGCTTATTTTCAGGTCACATATCCTGACTCGATACCTAACCAAGCTGATTGTGAAAAATATCATTCACCCTTGCTCACTACTCAGAGTGTTACAAAGTCAAGTGCATTCCATGTTGGTGATAGCGTCTACACAGGCCCAGATTTAGGGGGGGAGAAGAGGGTGCAGGTGCCCCGGGCCCTTCGAGTTTTGAAGGGCCCCCTACGTGGAAAAAATGTGATTTTATGTTATTTTTTTCCTTTCAGCCTTTAAAGTTTCTGCAAAATGCTGTGCAGTACTGGATTAATGCTACTGCAGGCGTAGAGGCGGTTTTTCGCGACTGGGGAGGCGCAAATATTTTTTTTGCACGGGAGCCCCATGATCTAAAAGTGCCCCGGGCCCCCCATCAGCTAAATCCGGCCCTGCGTCTACGACATCAATAAAATAAGATAAAATTTACGTCTTTACATTCTACTTTTTGCAGCTAAAAACGTGCTGAATGCTGAAATATGCCATACACACCAATTTTTCTGGGTCACTGCAAAGCTCGTTACTCAAATGATCTCTACTTGTCTTCTTGCTCGCAGGTTACTATTCAGTGCAGTTACTAAATGTTGCATATACGTAGGCTACAATGGGGAGGCAGTCGTTACGCTTTGGTACATTGCCTTTTGTGCAACAATTTTTTGCAGCGTCATTTCATCAATAGAAACGCTGTTGGACAAGGTTGTGTCAGTTTGTTTATTCGGTATACGATTTGAAAAATCTATTTTTGTCTGTCTATTTAATTGCAAGCCAGTGCCTTTTCAGAATTGCTAAAGTTCTGTTTTTTTTACTTTTTTTAATCGTTTCTTACATAATGTAGGCTAGTTAATCAGTCAAAGTGGGACAATCAAATAAGATACTTTTCCAATATATAGGTACACAAACGAATACAGTCAGTTTGTTTCGTGAGCATAATCAAGCTCTACAAGCAAACAAATAGGCAAGGAAGAAATTAAAGCCTCATCTTATGCTGTTGACCAACGCAAATGAAAGATGAATATCTGCATCCAACGAAGCAGATCATTCAAACTTTTACCTATCATTTCTGTTATCTGTGCTTCGCAGCAATGTGTTTTTAAAAGTCTTCTTAAATTTTTTCTAAGTTTTGAATAAATAGTTTTCAAGCAGTTAGTCAGATACTTATAACTTTTACTGCTGGGCAACATGCAATAAAAGCGAAATAAAACATAAAAATAATAGTATTTATGATATCAAGCAGCCAGGCATTAGGGTGCACTGGTGTACTGATGTTGAAAGGTCAATACAAATGCATAAGCCTCATACATTTTCAGGCCAACTGAATCATGAGATAACTTGTGATACAAAAACAAAAAATTTACATTTTTAAAAGCTTTATTTTAACACTTTTAAAATTTTGCGAGATATCACTAAAGATTTTCCAAAATAATTGTCTGTATTCGATTTGTAGCTGGGTAAGTGAAGTTCTTATTTATCGCTTTATAACCTCCTTGTGACAATAAGCGCAACCGAACGGTTTATAGTACGCTCATAGCAAAATGAATTGTAAGCTGCTGACAATTTTGAATAGTTAACAATTTTTGTATAAATATAAAAATTACACTTGGCAATGAGAGTTTACTATTAAACTATTTTTAAAATTTGCATTAAAAAAAGGTTGCACTCAAATTACAATCGTTGTTCAACTGGACTTAATTTTGCTTTTAAAGTTCATGCAATGTTTCCCAGACAACAAAAATCTGTCATTTTTACATTGATTTTACGTCTGCAGACGCAAAAGTGACGGGTTTTGTAGTTTGATGGGCTATAATTGCGTTCCATTCATAGACTAATATGTTTTATTTCCTTGCTTCTAACCAGTTTATTTTGAGTCCATTGTGACAATATACAATGCAATGTAACTGGGAGTGCAATGTAATTATAGGAATCCAACATGAAAGCTGAAAGCAGCAAACGTCTACTTTAGATAGTAATCGAGTCAGCTGCTCCCATTGGGACATTGCATTAAGTGTCTTGCTAAGACACCAAGGTGTAAAACCAACGTCCTTTCGACAGTTGTTATGAAAGACCGAACGTCGACAAATAAAACAGAAAAACTTTGGTAAAGATTCCTCCCGTATTCATTACGTCAAGTTCAAAAGTTCAAATAAAGTATATACAGTATACCTAGCTTGTTTAAAAATGAAAGCCTAAGTTTAATGTTATAAAACTGCGATCTTGTGCATACATTAGCTTTCTTCTTTGTCATGACAGGTTTGAAAGTCATCAATTTCTTCAACATGTGCCACAGTGAAGCAAGGATTACAACTTTTCGCAATCGTCGAGATGTATTGAAATCAATGATCATCTTTTATTTTGGAATCGCTATGGTTTCCTCGTCCTTTTTTGCTGTATCAAATTTGCAGTCAACTCTCAATATCGAAAGTGGTTTAGGCAAGCATTGTATAGGCTTACTATTTGTATAATGTTTATTAATATAACCTTCGGCACTCTACTGTAATTAGCCTTTGTATCATAATATCTTATGTATAGTGGTGCATTAGAAGGTTGTGTCACTGTCAGGATTTACCTGGAATGAGCCCACTGATTATTATAAGTTTGACATCAATTCCTTTTTTTGGTGCCGAAAGTAAGTAAAAAGGACCCTAGTTTTTATATGTTAGTCTCAATAGGGTTGTTTTTTTACACTTCTACACATTACAGTGCTTATATAGCGTTCGTCATGTGCTGTTGTAATCAGACAGGTGTTTTCTAGATGCATTGGTGTACAAAATTGTAGAATAAAAACATGAGTTATAGAAAAAGTAAAATTTCTTTAAACATTAATACCGTAGATAGTTGTTGGTTTGAAACTTCAGATTTTTGTGACTGCAATAGAGCAAACCATTCAAACATTGGATATCAAATGAATCATTTTTTTGGATAAATTATATTTATTGTTATGAAGAATATCTGAACCTCTCTTTTATTGCCACTATTTTCTTTCAGGTGCCACTTCTTTAGCCTTGTATGCGACAGCCGTAATAATCAGTGCGATTATTCTTTTACCAATTTTAACGAAATTTTTTAGTGCGCGGACTGTATTTATCATGGGCGACATATTGCAGCTAAGTTTGTCCGTGGCTAACATTTACCCAAGTAAGATATATTACAAAATAAATAAGAAATGGAAACTGTTTATGTATTTTGACAGATCAAAGGCTAGTGAGTATGTAAACTGTAATGCTTAGACAATTTTCCTTGTTTTCTACTGGAACGGTCTGTAGATTTTGCAGCCAATCAACTAACAGGGATACTGTGTGTGAACAAATCTCAGCGATATATGACTTCTTAGTAAATTAGTATTTGTTAGATTGCACGTTTAACCTATCTGTAATTTAACCAGTTTTCGGAGTAGAATCTTTGTTTGACGTTACGGTTGTATTCAGAGCAGTGTTAAAGGGGTATTAAAGGAAAAACCTGACTTGGCGATTTTCCACGTTCTTTGTGTTTAACATGCTACCATAAAACGATTTTCAATAAAATTTTGCCCCATTGCGGTCTGACCACCATTGTGCGCGTGCTTTTGTCAGAGCTTTCAAAACGAGATTGGCCTGAGCAACGAAGCGTGCGACTGTAAAGAACGTCATAAAGTCTACGTCATAAAGTCTAGCAATCAACCGATCACGCAATAATTGTTACTGCGGGCGATTTGACTGTAGGCTATGTATGTATTTACATCAAAACAGCACATTTTAACATCAAAACAGCAGACAGTTTGCTCAAAACATCAGATTGGTAACGTGGCTTTTGTTATTGCTGGACTTTATGACGTATTCTTGAGCTGTGTTTGCACGTTTTGGTCATTTTGAAAAAAACGAAAATAAATGAAACACTGGACTTTGGGCCTTGCCAGCGCCATTGAAAACAAATTTTTTTGGGTAATTGTTTTTGAAATGTATTCTTGAATGTTCAGTTTACTCATTTTAATGCTTAATTCCGGTTTGAAATTTTCCTTTAGTATGCCTTTAACCGCCTAGCTGAAGGGCACGACTGACTACGGCCCACTTGTTTTAGCTTGTCTAATGTTTTTTAACTGTTTAAAAAAAACATACTAAAGAAGCTCGATAATTAATAACTAATTTAATCATGCAAAGTCATATTTACTGCTTTCCGAACCCCGACTGGGGGCCTACCTCTAACCAGGGGCCCACTCATATTTAGTTCGTGCAGCATTTATCGGCTTGCGATTTTACAAGTTTTTTCTATTTTTGCAAACAATTTTCGCTCACTATGCTCGCTCAACCACATTTCGTTCATTTCGGCGATATTGCACAAGCAAAGTTGGGGAAAAAAGGGAGTGAACAGATTTTTGTGTCTGAAAAAACTAACAAAACGATGCACTAAGTTATTTCAAAGTAAACCTGCTAACTCAAATAGCCTAGTTAATTAACAACAATTGAAATTGATAAATTTCAATGTGAATCAAAATAGGTTATGAAGTGAAAATATTATCTGTGAAGGTGGGAACACTTCAGGCTAACTTCAGGTAAAGTTTTTTTTCGAAGTTCTAGCTTGGTGAAAGGACACAGCACATTAGGCTATACAAACTTTCAAGAAATAAATTATTGAAATCTTTCTGTGATTGTGAAAAAAAAAACTTGAAATTGAAGGCTAGCTTAAATTTTAAACAAACATTCTAACCCAATGCAATTTTAATTTGATGAGTTTGGTTACATACATCAAAGTGTGCGTGTTGATAAAATTGTTGCTCCTAAAAATACCTAAAAAGTGTCAAAAACAAGATTATATTTGTCAAAATTTTTTGGGGAGCAAGCCCCCCCACACTCCTTTCCGGTGCATTCAATTGGACCTTAAGTTTAGTATTGCATTGTTCATTTGTCTTATAAATTTTACTTTGTTCAAACTCTGGTCCTTTCCCAACTTTTTTCTAGATCCCCTTCTGCATTGTCGGCATAGCCTATTGACTATTTTTTTCTTTAAAATCTTAAAAGTTGTTTACATTTTGCTAAAATTAGGCCAGAGATGGTGCTCACACAGCCCTAGTTGTATTTTAAGCTTTACAGAAACGTTGTGTAACATCAAATTTTTAACATATTTTACATTTGTTTAGCAACATCAGAAAACGTTGTGATTTTTTAAAAGTTAAGAAGCGATTTGATAAGGTAGAAGAGAAAAGGATGAAATTAGTCTTATAGTTGAAAGGAAATTTCTGCTCATCACTTTTTAAATTTTTCGTTTGTTTGCTTGATTCACATGAACAAAAACTAGGTGAGAGTTTCTGTTTTTGTTGTCAAACAGATTTTTTTACCTTGCTTCCTGCATCGATATTAACTGGTCTGGGAAGAGGTATGTTTTGGACACAATCGTCAGTATTCTCAGTGTACTACGCCAAGATGCTGGCAAAAACTGGAACAGGAAGCTTTGCAAGTTATTACAGCAAAACCAATGGTTGTTTCTTTGCTGTATATTCCTCCGGCCAGGTGAAAGTTTCATGAAAATTTGGAAAACAAGCTTTCTTAATTTCAGAATTCTTATCTTAATTTTTTTAAAATTTTATCAGTCTTCAATTTGCTTTATTCTAAAATACTCAAGTTACAAAACATGTGGCGTAGCTAGGGAATGTGCCGCCCGGGGCAGATTCAGATTTTTCCGCCCCTTCAAGAAAAAGCATGTGAAAATGAAATGCGTTTTTTTATCAGATTATAATCAAAATCAAAAATCGTAGTCTGAAAGTGCCGCCCCCAGACGTGCCGCCCGGGGTGGTCCGCCCCCTAGCTACGCCACTGTAAAAAACACTTAATGTTTCAACTCATAAAACACCAAGATCAAAGTAGCTACAATAGTTTCTTTCGAGTTTGCATTTGAGTAACCCACTTCCAGGACTTAATGCTACATTGTAGTAGGCTATAGGTTGGATGACATAACTTAGGCTACTGCACATATAATAACAAGTTGTAATGGCATGTCATATTTACACGGCTCATTCCGTAATTCGTTGACCGACAGAACTCAGTAGTAGACTACAATATACAAAGTATTTACATGTACCGGTAGCCTATGCAGAGATGGGCGTGATCTTGAAGATCACAAGTGACCTTGATCTTCAAGATCACTTTTATTTTGGTGATCTTGATCTAAGATCACTTTTTTTGTGTGATCTTGATAGTCAATCATCAATCATTCAATCAATCATTTTATTTTTTGTCATTAACGCGTCCGGGACGAAAAAGATACTAACTACAAAAATCGATATAAACCTACCAGCACGTTAACGAACGGGAAAAGATGGCAAAACCTTGAAAGGTTTAAAACGTGCCTGAATGAAAAATTATTTAGTAGGCTATATATCAGTAGTTAGCACGGCCACAAAACCCAAGTCAATAAGATCAAGATCACTTTGGAATTTAAGTTGACTTACTATATATTATAGAGACATTTTTTAACTGGTACTGTACAACGCAGCCTAATTAGTGGTAAGTATAGCTTACGGTACTACCATTTAGCCACTGTTCATATGACTTATGGGTCTATGGTCTAATAAAAGTCGATTTGAAGTCTCAATCGAGTTTAGTTGGTGTTGCCAGTTCAAAATTGAAAAAGCTTTCTGTGGTAACCTAGCCTACCGACTGTATTTCAACGCTTGACAAAAAATGACTAAAATTTGTTTACATTTCAATTTTGTGAATTCTAAAATTTTTTTGCTTTTGTTGATCCAATCTGAGATGTTTGAAAAGTTTAGGTTAGCGATGCTAAAAAAATGAACTCTAGTCGACTTTGGTCATGTGAAGTGGCTTATTGTAGACTGCAGTGAACCAACTATACTGAAAATTGTTTAGGATATAGGATAAAAATAAAAAGATAGTACATAAAATGTTCGTTTGAAACGGTTTATCTGACCTCAAATCTCTGAGTTTTTTTGTTAGCAGACAGCCAGACACAGCAGTACCAATGTTGCCAGATGTGTAACTAGTAGCGATTATTTGTTGATACTGTATAATCCAATTAAAATTTGCGACAACTACTTTGCAATACGAATAAAAGCTTTGAATATTAACCAGACAATAGTTTGATGGTGTAGTTCAAAAATGCTCTTCCGATTATTCCCCTTTGAGTATTTCATCTTTGAAAGCTTGATCCTGGCAGTTTCGCATACTTATTGAGGCTTTGAGTCACTGATGCAGGCCCGGTTACCGAGATGGGCTGAGTAAAGTTTCTGATTGTTGTTGTTGGCTGTTAATCATTCCATTCACTAGGTGCCGCTGATGAGAGAGTTGTCTTTGAAATATCTAGTTAAGCACATACTCCGAGAGTCGAACCAGCGCCGTTCGATCTTGAGATTTCTTTGTCAAGTGATCTATTGGGGAACTATTCCATTAGATGCAATTCAAGACAACCATTTTCGCCTACCTTTATCAGAGCTGGATGGTCTGAAAGTCCTTGATGAATATATAACTGTATAGCAGCTCAAATCATGCCCAGGCATTCAGCAGACTAATTTGTTTCTTGGCAACCACATAGGGGAAGGTCTAGTTAGTTGAGCCAGAAATCGATTTTTCTGCAATAAAAATTTAACGACAAACTTTACCAAAAATCCGAATCCATCATGATAAATTTCAGTCTTATGCGGTTCTTGTGAACAAGTTTGTGTTTGCGACTGACCCCGATTTATATCATTTATCGGCATTTGGTCACAGCGGTAAACCATAATCTCTTCGTGGGAAAATTGTAACATAAGATTCCCAAATCCGTTCGTCTGTATATAATGACCGAAGAAACACACACTTGAATTTCTTTTCAAACAGTGTATTTCTGTAAAATTAGCCCGAGGCTATCGAAAACGAGGGGGGTGCAACGCCGTACACCACTGAAAAACTGTCACTACAGAAGCAGATTACTTGGATAAAAGACGGAACCTTTGTCCAGCTAGCAAGCACTAAGCCAACAGTTAAATGTGCGGCCAACTTTCAAACAATCATTTTACGAATGACCAGAATAGATAGCAATATCTCAAACTCACATATGCAGTACTGTGACGCAATAATGAAAGACAATTATGAAGTCATTCCAACAGGTGTTTAAAGCTGATGTAATATTTCCTGTTTAAACAGGCCCAAACAGGTTTGACACAAGTTTTATGAACGATGGTGCAATTTTGGCACATTTTCTAGCAACTTGCATGACGTAATATTCAGTAGACTTGAACGTTTTTATATGACGTTTGAATAGGTGAACCATTGTCTGGAACATAGCGGCCCCTAGTTATGACAGTCTGACATGGCATAACTAAAAAAGAATTGACGACAATTGTGAGCCAATGAATAAAAACACATGATACACTAATTGTTTGAACCACTCACGTTTAAGTTAATACGCAAATACAAAGGGCATGCAAAGAATGAACAGCAATAAGAATAAACACGACGATACATGAAATTGGTACCATAGGTACACGCTAAAATGACGCTATATACAATAGTTGCGATAATAACCGACTGTTCCGGGCTCAGACAAGGGTCGGCCACCGCAGACAAAACCAGGCTCAAACCCTAACACTTAGGTGTTCTTTACGGGGGCGAGGCACGAAATATCCTTCAACACGTAGTCCACTTTCACTTTCCCCGTACTCTCATCATAGTTGCAGACGGCAACTTTGGCTCTACGAACCACAGGCTTCCAGGGGCGCCGGAACGATTTTTGACTGGGGGGGCAAGATTACGAAAAAAGGGCACTTTTGTTTACTAAAAGGCCAATTTTTTTTTTAAGTTTTAAGATAAGATATAGCGATAATGCTAATCCTTCAGCTCACTATGTAGGCTATTGAGTAATGATAGCCTACAAGTGTCCGGTATACAAAGAAGGGCACCATGCCATGTTATAATGATGTAACCTACTGTCAAGCCTTAAAGCAGCCTGCGGCCATGGCCGCTAAGTAGTGTTTGAATGACCACCGGTGCTACCTCCTCAATCGGCCAAGTTTGGCCGCCGGTCTCTTTTAGCCAATTATTTATTTCGCAATAGAATGATCGTGAATTAGCTGTCGAAAATATGTAGTATCAAAGAGTGACGCAAAGTTAGGTCAGCGCGTCATAATCGCCACTGTTACATTGTGCGGGAATATTTGTTATTGATGGAATATATCCATCTGCGATCACCAGCGTTGTAAGTCTTGTTTGTAGGCCTAATTCTCGACGTTTATTTTAACAAAGTCGTAATCCGAAGTGCTAATTACGTCGGCTGACAATATTGTCGTTTTTATGTCGATTCGATGTTGTCGGACATTGAATCGTTGTTAAAAAGGAGAACTAAATTAGTTGACATCCGAGGGGAAAACATTTTTTGATCATATTTTGCAAAAATTATGCTTCTTTTAGTAATGTCCTTCACATCATTGAAATACTTATTTTATTACCTTGCCGTCATCGTCAACACATGTCGAACGTTGTTTTTCGTTGCTAAAAAGAATTCTAGGGGAGTGGCGTACTTCTTTAAAATCAGCCACATTGGAGACAATCGTGCGAGTGTCGTTAGAATGGTCCCGCAGTTCTGGATTACAATCCCGATGAAGCAGTTATTGCGTGGTGCAACGAATCTACTGTAGGACGTTGCCCAGGCCCAGACTTCAACAACGCTAAGTGATCATTTTAGCATTGTTGCAAGTTTAATTCTATTTACTTGTGCTATCGTTATTTTATATTTTGGCCTCCAAGCACGCAGATTTGGCCGCCGAGAAGGAGCTCCCGGTAGGCCACGACGGCTGCCAAAAAAAAAAACGAAGTTTTAAGGCTTGTACTGTGTTGCAAAATTTTGTGCCGTAATATTATTTTGAGGCAAAAATGAAAGATTATAATTAGGCTAAAAGCGAATAGCAGAAATTGTTATATTGCAAAATGTGCATTAGCTTACATGACCTTAAAAGGGCACCATTGCCCCCCCTGCCCCTCCATCTGCAGAAAAATTGAGGGCAGGGGGGCATCCGCCCCCCTGCCCCCCCGCTTCCGGCGCCCCTGCAGGCTTCCCTTTCCTAATTTGTGGAACTACCTCATGCACCCTCCCAAGTTGATACTTCCCACGTTTACCAATGTCTTGGAGAGAACCTACCACTACAAGTTGACCAGGCTCCAAATTCTCGGCCATTTTTAGCCATTTTTTCCGGCCCTGAAGACCTGGCAAGTAAAAATCGATCCATTTACTCCAAAACTGCTGAGAAAGTGACAAATTGAACCGATAATCCCTTCTTAATTGGTCACGATCATGTGGTTGCCCAACAGCACAGTATGGGTCTAAGTATGGGGTCAAAAGTGAGGCAGGGGTGATGACAGTAAAATCCCTAGGGTCGTCACTCAAAGGTACCAAAGGGCGTTCGTTCACGATCCGAACGGCACTGCCTGTGTACGTAAGCAGTTCAATAAAATTGGGTTTACGAATTGAAGAGTCCAAAATGTGAAAAAAGTATTTAATCACATCGGCCATGAAACCAAGTCTACTTAGCCGAAATCTAGCCAAGACATCTACCAGAGGGTTTAACAAGTCAGGACCCGAAAACATTACATCATTAACACAAGTTCCTCGAAATTCAGACTTGCCATCGTAAACAATGCGCTTTTTTAATTGTGACGTCACAAAGTATGGTAAATACCATTCAAATCCCTTGACATTTCCTGCTTCACCAGCACGCTCAATATAGCCATTAGATTTAAGATCTTTCATGGTGTCAGTAAGGAAATCACGAAGTTCAGGTTGTTTTAAAGCTTTCTTTCTTAAAGCAGCAGCTCTATCTGACGCCAACACAAAATTGTTAGGTAGATCAATATCTTCCTTCAACGGAACAGGTATCTCAAATCGACCATCTTTCAACTCAATATTCGGTTCGACAAGTTCTCTAGCCAAAATATCATTGCGAGACAATTCACAGGTTTCATTTTGCAAAGTCAAATCCTGAATGACTTTATTCAGGTCTGCTATTTCCATATCACGAGACTCAATTTTACGCTGAAAGCCAGAGATGACATCCGACTCTGAAGACGTCTGCACTCTGCACACTTTAGCAACGCTTTCAACTAAGGGTGACTTACCACCACAAGCCAACCAACCGAGAGGAGTGAGTAAAGCATGCGGTTCACTACGATTTTCACCAACACGTTCTTCTTTTGTCCACATCAAATAAGCGTTGTCGTTTCCAATCAGTACATCTACAGTACTACAATCATTCAAATGAAACATATTCACGTCATGAAAATGACGGAAACTACTTAAATCCTGCTTATGTGGTAAAGTCTTAACATCGTCAGCCCAAGCTGGGTTAACCACCGAAGTTATATCACAAAACAGTTCATTCGTCTCTAACGACTGAATGTTGAGTTTAACAAGTTCAGCACAAGTAGGTTTCTGACCAGCCAGAGTATCCATTTTAAACGACGCTTTATCATACGGTTTAAGACCAAGTTCGCACACCAAATCACTCGAAACAAACGTCAACTGCGAACCAGGATCATGCTGACAATACACCAACTTCGATTTGCCAGTCATTGGATTCAAAACACGAGCAGCAGTAACGCGGTTAAAGGCTGCTTTAACATTTCCAATCTTAACATTACGCACAGGAACTCTGGCACCAGCCTCATCTTTACCGACCAAATCCAGAGAATCACGTGACGTCACATAAAAATCATGCAGAAGAAAATAGTGTTTCCTATCGTTGGTAGGTCCACACTTACAACAGTTATTTGCATGATTACAGTCTCTAACCATATGCTGGCGCAAACAATTCAAGCATTTGCCAGCTTTCACAATGACATCTCTCCGATCTTTAGGTGTCAAGCGCAAAAATTCTTTACAATTAGACAAAAAATGATATTCAACTTGACCACGTGACGAACAACAAATACATGCCGGTATGTCACTACGTCTGGCCACACCGCCGCGCGGTGCGCCAACAGCAGTCGAGTACTGCGAACTCCCTGAAATCACATTATCATGGGGTTTTACCGACGTCTGCCTAACCGGACATGAAGGCAATTTTCCTTTGCCAAACTTTTTAAAATGCTGCGACTCACCAGAATCGCCCATTAGCATAATGCTAAAATCAGTCGACTTGCGCGTTTCCTCCCGTACTACAAAATCAAACAAACTCTGAAAAGTAGGTTCCTCAGTGCTACCATACTGATCACCTAAAAAGTCAAGATAACGCTGCTTAGCGTCAAACGGGAGTCGCTTAGCCAAATCCAAAACAAAACGTCCTTCTAATTTATCACGCTGACCATAAGCTTTCGCGTAAAGCAAACACTGCGACAATTCATCTTTAAACTCTTTCAAATCACTGGAAGAGATAGAAGTCAATTTGCTACCATAGCGATACTTTCTAATTTCTGGTTCTGCGAAAAGACCTCCACGAACTTCAAAACGTTGGGACAAGCGAGCTAACGACATTTCTATCCTGTCTTCCTCTGACAAGCCAGGAGTGTCGGAAACCAAATTAGCAATCGTTTGTGCAGCTGTTCTAACACAAGCTGCTTGCAACAAAGTCAAACGAGTTCCCTTAAAGGGCGAAGCTGCCATCAAGGCCATAACACGATTTTTAAAGAAGACAAATGGCATATTATTACCATCGTAACCAATCAAGGCCGCCTTATCGAAAAACGTCCTACTATTTTGGTATTCAAAAAAGCAATCCTGCTGTTGAGAACTCGATTTAGCGGGAGAAGACAAGCTATATCCCTTAAGGGGCTGAGTGGGCTCAGTCACATGCACAGCCTGATCACGATCCTCAAACACGTTAAAATCAGGAGACACGATACGCCTCTCACAACCACCCAAATTACGTGTAGCTGGGCGATCAGCAACTAGCGGCGCAGAAAACTTTGAAGGGGGCAAAGCATTACTGCTAATGGCGGCCCCGTGACCTGTACGCTCTGGGGGAGGATTTCGGTTGTAATTTGCAGACCTTGGCTCTACAGCCTTCGGAAGACCCTTAGCCGCGGCCCCGAGACCTCCTGAAACAGCTGGAAAACATGTGGATTGTACAGGTCCACTTACAGATTGAACAGGCGTCTGGAAAAGGTTAGGTAAATTAAACTGCGATTGATGTTCACTTCTGGAATGCCTAGAAGAGCCCTTCCTAGAGCTACGCCGGGAGCCCAACTCAGAACGATATTCAGCTAAAGCTACCTTCTTACGTTGTTCAGCCCTCAACTGTGCGTCTTTGAGTGCGAACTCAGCAGCTCTCGCTTCGGCTTTCGCGGCAGCCTCAGCTCGTACGGCCTCAGCTCTTGCGGCGGCCTCAGCAGCTCTCACTTCGGCTCTCGCGGCAGCCTCAGCTCGTATGGCTTCAGCTCGAATGGCCTCAGTTCTCGCGGCGGCCTCAGCAGCTCTCGCTTCGGCCTCAACTCGTATGGTCTCAGCTCTCGCTATGGCCTCAGCAGCTCTTGCTTCGGCCTCGGCTTGGATCTGGAGCTCCTCTCGTCTTAGCTGTAGGTTAATTTGTGCAACTATCCGTGACGAGCTCTCAGACATCCTAGTGCTTACATTTGAGGCGCTATCCTCAGGATGTATGTCAGCATCCAACCTATCTGAGAAATCACTTTCTTTTTGTTTGAAGTTATTTTTTAACGAGTTAAATTCGGGATCTACCCTATCACGAAGTTCTGCCAAGATTGCAGAGTTAAAGATTTTAGTCAAAAGAGCATGGAAATGCCGTAATTCCTCTTCTAAAGTAGATAACTTAGATCTAAAAATTAACAGTTCCTGCTTATCACTCAAAGAACCTAGGGCTACAGAAAGTTTCCCAATTTGAGTCAAAATATCCCGTCTAAGATGCCGGGCCTCTCGAACTGACTTAGCCTCATCGTTAATGGGCCCCTCCCCAGAATGGCCTGCCCGACCGCAAAGAACATCATCAGGCTTAAACTCAGTCGAGTCGACGGCGGTCGAGTCCCTGTCGCCACCGAGTGTAGACATATTAAATGTTAGGGCTAAATTTAACAATTAAAAAATTAAGTTACACAAACACACAAAATTTAAGTTATTAAAAGCTTAACTGTAAAGACCGTAAAAATACAAAAAAGAATTTAAATGCACGATACCGTAGCTGTACGAGTATGTGAAGTCCAAACGTCCACAAAACTTGCTTGGATTCTTCCACTTGAATCTTCAAGCACCGATGGATTGCCTTTAATCTTCTTTCTTGCTAATGAATGTCAAAGTTATTTTTCTTCTGTACCAAACTGAGAAGAAATGTCTTTACTTTTTAGCTTAAAGTTCTTCAGTTGCCTACCGAGAAGAAATGTCTTTAATTTTCTTTGCTTCTGTAGACTACCAACTAACAAGATCTTCTTTTATTATTTCTTTGCTTTTGTAGCCTACCAACCAACAACTTCGTCTTTTATTTTTTGCTTCTAAGTGCTTCTGTGCCAAACACTAGACAGAGAATCGTCTTTTATTTTTTACTTCTAAGTGCTTCTGTGCCAAACACTAGACAGAGAATCGTCTTTTATTTTTTGCTTCTAAGTGCTTCTGTGCCAAACACTAGACAGAGAATCGTCTTTTATTTTTTATGGTCACAGCGGTAAACCATAATCTCTTCGTGGGAAAATTGTAACATAAGATTCCCAAATCCGTTCGTCTGTATATAATGACCGAAGAAACACACACTTGAATTTCTTTTCAAACAGTGTATTTCTGTAAAATTAGCCCGAGGCTATCGAAAACGAGGGGGGTGCAACGCCGTACACCACTGAAAAACTGTCACTACAGAAGCAGATTACTTGGATAAAAGACGGAACCTTTGTCCAGCTAGCAAGCACTAAGCCAACAGTTAAATGTGCGGCCAACTTTCAAACAATCATTTTACGAATGACCAGAATAGATAGCAATATCTCAAACTCACATATGCAGTACTGTGACGCAATAATGAAAGACAATTATGAAGTCATTCCAACAGGTGTTTAAAGCTGATGTAATATTTCCTGTTTAAACAGGCCCAAACAGGTTTGACACAAGTTTTATGAACGATGGTGCAATTTTGGCACATTTTCTAGCAACTTGCATGACGTAATATTCAGTAGACTTGAACGGTTTTTATATGACGTTTGAATAGGTGAACCATTGTCTGGAACAGCATTTTAAAATTGAAATTTAGCCGGCTCAAATGATACCCTAAATTTCACGGTTGAGCCACCCGTTGTTCACGGTTGATCCACCATTATTTCACTTCCAAAAGGTATCCCAAAACAGAGCTCAATCTGCATCAAACACAATAAACTCTTCTCTTGAACATCTTGCAAATAAACAATCAAAAAAAGTTTAAACTGTGTATTGTGTCTAGTGTCTTAAAATGAAAGAACAGTGAACACTGAACGAACAGAAATTTATATTTCTGAAAACACTGAGAATCATTGAATAGGAAACTTTGCACGAAGGTGCTTTTACCTTTCTGAAACGATTTCGCGAACTTTGTGAAGAAAACGAACATTAGCAACCAGTGGCGTTGCTATCGAGAAAAATATAAGGGGGGGGGGGGGGGGGTGCTAAAAAAATTACCCTCAAACTGGCGCTTTACAGAAAAAACTACTCTTATGGAAGTTTAAGGGGGGCAGTGGACCGCCCCCGGCTAGGACACCAGTTTTACGCATCAATTACAGTACGGTACAACAAAATTAGGGCAGTACGTAAGGACCATCGCCTCATAAACTACATTCCTTATGATAAAGGCATGGCTCAACCGTGAACATTGAAAGTGGCTCAACTGTTAACATCGCCGCCATTTTCAAAATTCATGAAAAATTGCCAAGAACCAACTGGCTAATCAAGCAACGAGAACTACTAAAACAAAGAGTAAGTTACCTTCACCTATCCCAATATTTCCATTAAGACAACGATGAAACATCGTAGGAAAAAATAACACATTTCTTATTTTTCTCAAAACTACTTTTACCTACCATTTTACATTTAACTGATTCACAATTTTTCTGCTTGTAGAAAATCCCTAAAACTACATGTGCTGATGGACTTCAAGTTTTTCCATATTTTCGTTATGAAACGGTTGACTAATCATGCACGACGTTGCGATAAAACCGGATGGATCAACCGTTACCCGGCTCAACTAACCAAACCTTCCCCTAACATTTTTAGTCATTTTCCAAAGTGAGCTGCTGTAAATTTTACTGTAGCCTACCAGGGCCCGATTAATCATGAGGCACACGAGGCACAGGCCTCAGGCCCCCTGGTTTTGGGGGCCCCCAATTTTTTTACTTTAGTACCGTAGGCGTAGGTAGTGAAAGTTGTTGTGTCAGTGTGAGCACAGTTGTTGTTGCAGTGAGCAAAGTTGTTGTGTCTGGTTCGACTCTCGGGGTGTGCGCTTGAGCAACGCATTTCAGGACTGCTCTCCATTCAGCGGCACCTAGTAAATGGAATAATTCCTCGCCAACAACACTTCAACAATCGGAAAATTTCACTCTGCCAATCTCGGTAACCGGCCCTGCGTCAAAAGCCTCTACAGTGAGTCTACACGTATGCGAAACTACCAGGAGTAACCTATCAAGGCTTTGTCAGTCCGAAGATAAAGATTCAAAACCAAACCAAACCAGTTGTTATTTTTGAGAAATGATTTCAAATTTTGTAACGATTGCTAAATGAAATAACGATTCCGAATCGTCACGCTTTGGCGAAGTTACTGGCAATGCTAGGCAAAGGTTGAACACTGCTACTCTGCATCGAAAGCGCTTGCCAATAGGGGCCGCTAAAATTAGCTGTGCCTCGAGCCCCCGTGAGCCTTAATCAGGCCCTGTAGCCTACTATGCTGTTGATAAAGTTGTATTGAAGAGGGTTCAATACCCGAAATCGCGATATAGAACAGAAGAATTTCAAAGGAAGAATTTCAAAGGTCCTTGCTTAACAGCCACTATCAATCACTTTCTTTTTCTGTTTGAATTAACATGTCCTCTAAAAGGTTGTCGTTAATATTATAGTATTCACATTTTTCTCAAACGCTTCAACAAGCGGAAACTTTATTCCTTGTCAATTCAGGTAGCCGGACCTGCGTCGCCCGTTGACGGGGGTTCAAAGCCTTTATCCTACACGTAGGCTATATAAACTATCAAGATTAAGCTCTCAAAGAAACTTTTTCAGTCCGAGTATGAAGATTCTTCCAGTCAAGGATGTTGCAAACGCTATATTTTTTCGAATTCAATTCGAATTTTAGCAGTCTTGAGGGACAGTGAGAGTGGCAAACTTAGTCAGCTGTGACACACGTTGGCAAGACCTATAGGCTACATAGGCCGCTGTGTGCTTTGATCTTTTTATCTAAGTTGGTTACCACTATTCAAAGTGTGAAGTTTCCGCTTGCAGGCCTATCTGAAATGCTGTTGCCCCTGAAAACATATTCCATCCTTTGACTTGTTCCGTTTAGCTACACGTCTTGAGAGTTGAACGCTAGTGTCGCTTAATTTTATTTGCTTTGGCTACAAAAACAGATGTCTTTTTCAGCTAATCATAGACTATGACATCATTTTTTAGAACAGCGCTTCTTTACCTGTGAGTAATAAACTTAGGTAAGGTAATTTGGGGCTTTCCAGGGGGTAGAGAGCAGCACATGGCAAAAATTAATTGTTGCAAATTTTTAATCAAAATTAATTAATTGTTGGTTTTGATATTCCATTTAATTGATTGCAAAACACCAATAAGTAGGCTACGAACAGAATTAATTTCATGCTGCTGTTTGGAAAATTACGCCACCATTGCATCATTGATGGCTAGCGCAGAGACGAAGACCCTGTGTGACGACAAAATATAATTTGGCAAGACACCGAAAGGTGTGCTGTCGATTGAGGAGTGGCACCCCTTCGACTATAGCGGAGCCCTAGATTTATTTCATGATTATGAACAGAACACTGCTCTGGGTAGAAATTATTACAGACTTTCATTGAGCTATAGCCTACTGAACTGAACATTACGTCACATTTCAAATCTTGTTCTCAATGACAAGTGATGTGATGTGATGTTCTCAAGTGATGTTCACTGTGGAGTTAGTTGCCTGCTTATAGCCTATAGCCTTCGGTAATGCCAAATATATTTTGTTGAGGATTCCAATGTTTTTTGTTGAGTTACAATTTTTTTTTTCATTCAAGCAGCCTTATTTTAAATTTAAATTCAAGAAACAACGGTTCATTTGTCAAATTTTCGTTAGATCAATAAAGCCAATTTTATAGAACTTCAAATTCAATTTTTTTTTGGATTTTTAAGTCAATAAAAAGTTACCCTTATACTAATCAGACTAGTATCGACAGTATAGCAGCGACTCTGAATGCTATCAAGCGTAGCAAGGCATACTCTGGTCGAATTACTGCGTACAGATTCCTACATTATACTATAAGTTACATAAAACTGCTAAAATTTAGCTTCGACAAAGACTTTCTTAGTTCAATGAAAAATATAGCTTCAAACATTTCTCAAAATAAGTGGCCTAGTCAGTAAAAAAAACAAAAAGTATTTTTTACCTTTAAATTGTGTAGCTTGCAATTTCTACTTTGTAAAGTTTATGTTGTTTCAGATTTTTGGAAACTTAATTCCGTTCTTTGTGATTGAGCTGAGTAATTCCGATGGAAATAAAGACTTGTCTTTGGACTCTTTTAATCAGACTTTTAACACATCTGGCAGTTATCAATTGTCCACAATTGCGCAAGAAAAATTGAAGTAATGAACATTTTATGTCGTAAACTTTGTTTTACAGTCGTTTATATGATTTAAGTGTTGGCAGGAATTCATGGGAAGACCTGCAGCTCACTGTTTAGACTTTAAATCAAAATTTTTTAATCGTTCTTGTGCTATGAAACATTTTTTAGAATTTTGTAAAGAGAAAACTTTGTTAAACTATAACCAAGCAATGACACGGCATTTTACATGATATACAACATAAACTAAAAATTGCTAACGTTTTTGACCATAGGCATGTTTGCTCTTCTCAAGCATTTGAATACTGAACAAGGTCTAGGCCAGCGGTTTTCAACCAAGGGCCATGGCTCACCAGTGGGCCATGAAAAGATTTTGAGGTGGGCCACAGACCTATTTAAAAATTTGCTAGAGTAAGTGAAAAATTTAGTTTCATTTGAGTTACTATAGTTAATTTTACACTTGTGTGTTTTGTTCAGTTGTTTTGATTGTAGCAACAATCAAGGCCTACGAGAGGGGGGTACGGAGGGTACGGCGTACCCTTGAAAGCCCAGGCCTGTGATTGTTGGGGGGCCCGAAATAGTGATTTTATAATTTACGCGCAATAATGTTTGGTTAAAACCGATAGCTTTTTTTAATGCCCAGATGTTTTTGGGCTTTTTGTGTTTTTTAAAAACTATTTGAAAAAAGGGGCAAACTTGGTTTTGAATCTTTATCCTCGGACTGACAAAGCCTTGATAGATTATTCCTGGTTGTTTTGCATACTTGTAGATGTAGAGGCTCTTGAAGCAGGGCCAGTTACCGAGATTGGCAGAGTGAAATTTCCAATTGTTGAAGTCTTGTTGCCGGGGAATTATTACATCTATTAGGTGCCACTGAATGGAGAGCAGTCCTTAGAATGCGTTGCTCAAGCGCACACTCCGAAAGTCGAACCAGCACCGCTTGATCTTAAAGCTTCTTCGTTCACGAAGTTACGCGCTAACCAACTGAGTTGTCGGAGCGACACCTTACATTATGTCATTATTCAGATGCATGGGAATATAATTTAATCTAGGGTAGGCCAATGCCATTCTCTGTTGTTACAAACTTGTATTTTATGATGCTCAGTCTTATCGTATCTGGCAGCAGGGCAGGGTAGGCCTATATCATGAGGGAAATTACATATTTATCCTCTTTCATATTCAGTATTATTGTACATATAGCCTATTAAAATTAAAAAATAGTTTACTGCAGCTTGATACTATTATTGCACACAGATGTCCAATTCTGCAGTAAAATGTTGTATGCTGGTGTGCAATTCGCCTAAGCAAACATCACACGTTTTGCCCAAGACAAAGGGGCCTGGAGTGAGAGGGGGGCCCGAAATGACTCTTCGTACCCCTAGTGAAAATTTCTCTCAGAGGCCCTGGCAACAATGAATGGTGCTGCTGTAATTTGCTGCAGAATGGTAATTTCCATTCTAATAATTGAAATAATAATTTTGGTGGAGTGATGTAATCAATGCTGTCTGTTCTCTGTTGCATAGTATACGAACGTTGATTTTAAGCAACTACAACAGTGTGGTTCTTATAGGGAGCCACTTGGCTTCTTAAAGAGAAATTTTTAACAGAGAGGAATAATCGTGTTGAAAGGAATTGGGAAGAAATGTAAATCAAATGTAAATATATCTAAATCATTGGTTTTCAACCAGGGTTCCGCCAGTAAGTCTAGGGGTTCCGCAAGTTTACATTCAAACCCGAGTCTATTTTATGATTATATGCATATTGTTTAAATATAATTAAATATTGATTAGGTTTGCCACTATTAATAAATTTTCTACACTTAGGCCTACCATATTTTTATCGCCTAAAAAGAGGACACGTTTCACCAGCAAGTAGAATTTTACGCTTGAAGAATCGTTTACATCATTTTTATTTAGATCATTACAGTATAGGTTCACGCAGCAAAAGTTACCAAAAAAGACAAAACAAGAAAACAGACTGACTGAACGTTTAACTTTTTTTTCTCATTTTTAGTGCCTCCTTAAAACAACAAATGATTTTATATTATTAAGAGTCAACAAAAAGTGAAAAAAATACCTAATTTTTAGACAGTTTCAGTCAGACAGCCATGATCGCAAAAATCTGCAAAATGTGACAAATCAGGCACGATCTCAGGTAGCCAAGCCTTAACTTTATTCAACAAGGAATGATCAGCCTTAACGAAATTGTTAAATTGCTTGCAAGAAATATGGTTAAAACAGTAGGCTGCACATAACCGTTAAGAATTAGGATGCTAAAAATGGCGTGAACTAAAAATCTGTCCCTTTTCTTGCAAAGCTGTAGGCCTATCCATGCCACGATTTCTTTTGCTGGAGGTTAGGTGTTACACACATTGCACTTATAGATATTAATTTCGATTTGTTTCAAGTAACAAAGGAACCAAACTGAGTTGGTAATCAACAATGTCAACAAGCGTTGTATCAATATAAAACGTATGTAGGTAAAAGAATAATTTTTTGTCAGAGTGTGAGCATGGCCTTTAACATGTCGTTTAGCCTACTATCTTACAGTGAACCAGGCAATGAAAGTTCAACAACAGTTCCATAAAATGCGCCAATTTCTTGTAGATTTTATAAATCAGCATGTTACATTGGTAGCCTATGCAAAATGTTTAGAAAACTAATAGCCTACAAGCCGTCGCTGAAATGTCATCAAGCCAGGGGCGCCGGAAGCGGGGGGGCAGGGGGGGCGAATGCCCCCCCTGCCATCAAATTTTCTGCAGATGGAGGGGCAGGGGGGGCAATGGTGCCCTTTTAAAGTCATGTAAGCTACTGCACATTTTGCAATATAACAATTTCTGCTATTCGCTTTTAGCCTAATTATAATCTTTCATTTTTGCCTCAAAATAATATTTACGGCACAAAATTTTGCAACACAGTACAGGCCTTAAAACTCGTTTTTTTTCGACAGCCATCGTGGCCTAACGGGAGCTCCTTCTCGGCGGCCAAATCTGCGTGCTTGGAGGCCAAAATACAAAATAAAAATAACGATAGCACAAGTAAATAGAATTAAACTTGCAACAATGCTAAAATGATCACTTAGCGTTGTTGAAGTCTGGGCCTGGGCGACGTCCTACAATAGAATCGCTGCACCACGCAATAACTGCTTTATCGGGATTGTAATCCAGTACTATTCAAACGACACTCGCACGAGTGTCTCCAATGTGGCTGATTTTATAAAAGTTCGCTACTACCCTAGAATTCTTTTTAGCAACGAAAAACAACGTTCGACATGTGTTGACGATGACGGCAAGGTAATAAAATAAGTCAGGGGTGTGCAACGTGCGGCCCGCGGGCCAAATGTGGCCGCGAAGAAAAATTATGTGGCCCGCGAAGATGTGCCAATTTTGAATTGTGTGCGGCCCGCGAAACGAGTTTATAATTTAGTTTAGTCTGGTACGTATGAACAATTCATTGTGGAGTGGATTATTGTAGATTTCGCACCTTCTGTTAACCATTTTAGAAGTCTCCCACCGGCCACCGCTAAGCCATTGTATTTAATTATTTGGAACGTAAAAATGTATGGTCACATAAAAGGCATTATGAACAAAGTACGACTTTGGAAAGCTCACGTACAGACAGGAAATCTTTTCCACTTTCCAACTTTAAGAGACTATGGAATGCATCCTGAGAAGAAAACTGAATTTGCTGACCAACTTGAAAAATTGTTGTATGAATTTTTGGCTCGTTTCAAGGACTTCAAATCTCATGAACATTTGTTTGGTATATTCGCTTCGCCATTCAACACAGACATTAACAAAGCACCAGAAGATATAACTTGAACTGATTGATCTTCAAGAGAAAACGGATTTGAAAGCAAAGTATTTAGAAATGAATCTTGGCGATTTTTACCGAAAGCATTTCAACTAAGATGACTTTCCACATTTGAAAAATCCATGGCTTCAAAAATGGCACTTTTTGGCTCAACGTATTTGTGCGAACATTTTTTTCTAAAACGGGCGTCATGAAATCTCCCTATTGATCGGTTCTGACAGACGAACACTTGGAAAATGGACTTCGAATTGCGATCATTAAAGTAAAGTATAGCATCCATTAAAGTAAATTTGGAAAAAGTCGTCGGGAAAAGAAGCCAGCTGCAAACTTCTCACTGAGCTCGTTTAAAGACGGTGTGACAATAAATTTGAATAGCAGTTTTCTTCAGAAATATATGCGTCCTAACTTATTATTTCTGGAAGGAGATAACCCCTTCTTCTTCTTCTATCGAGTCTTCTAAAGTTTGTTGATACACCACAGATTGACACATTCTTCCGCAACGGAGTTGTACACTGACAGGTCCCACCTACTGCACCGGGTGGCAAGCCGAGGGCAAACAAGATAACCCCTAATATAAGAATAATATAAATAACAAAAAAATACTCTTTTGTCCCTGCAACTACTAAAATCATATGTTAAATAAACGCGCGGCCCGCGGTTTCACCCAGTTATTCATATCTGGCCCTCCTGTAATAAAGGTTGCACACCCCTGAAATAAGTATTTCAATGATTAAAACATTACTTGTAGGCTTTAACTGCCCTTTATCAGAACTGACGATGCACTAGCAAGTGCGAAATATTTTTTCTGTTACATCTACTGACATCTGATCCTGTTGCCTTAGCAATTGAGGTTTTAGCTATTTTAATGATGTAGGCTACATTACTAAAAGACATTACTAAAAGAAGCATAATTTTTGCAAAATATGATCAAAAAATGTTTTCCCATTGATGTCAACTAACTTTGTTCTCCTTTTTAACAACGGTTCAATGTCCGACAACATCGAATCGACATAAAAACGACAATATTGTCAGCTGATGTAAATTAGCAATTCGGATTAAGACTTTGTTAAAATAAACGTCGGGAATTACAAACAAGACTTACAGCGCTGGCGATCGCAGATGGATATTCCATCAATAACAAATATTCCCGCACAATGTAACAGTGGCGATTATGACGCGCTGACCTAACTTTGCGTCACTCTTTGATACTACATATTTTCGACAGCTAATTCACGATCATTCTATTGCGAAATAAATAATTGGCTAAAAGAGACCGGCGGCCAAACTTGGCCGATTGAGGAGGTAGCACCGGTGGTCATTCAAACACTACTTAGCGGCCATGGCCGCAGGCTGCTTTAAGGCTTGACAGTAGGTTACATCATTATAAAATAGCATGATGTCCTTCTTTGTATACCGGACACTTGTAAGCTATCATTACTCAATACATAGTGAGCTGATAGATTAGCATTATCGCTATGTCTTATCTTAAAACTTGAAAAAAAAATTGGCCTTTTAGTAAACAAAAGTGCCCTTTTTTCGTAATCTTGCCCCCCCAGTTAAAAATCGTTCCGGCGCCCCTGCATCAAGCAATATAATCCCGTGGAAAATATATGCAAGAAAACCCAAACTCTCAAAAAGAGGACATTTGAGCATTTTTTAGTGTCCTCGGAGGACAGTTCATTTTTCTTAAAAAAGAGGGCAAATCTTCTTAAAAGGGGACGTATGGTAGCCCTAGCTATACACTTTAACACGTTCGCTGCGATCCCGAATTTTCGTTGTTTTCTTATGGTGCGATTACCTTGAATTTTCTGCTCTCCCGCCAAATTTCGTCGACATGTTTTCTTCGTTTCAAGGAGTTCTTTCAGACAGTTTAATCGTTTTTACAGTTTGTATTTTTATTGTATCTGAAAATAAGTATTTTAATTTTATTTTATTAATCAAACGATGCATTTTGCATAAGGCAATTAAATTATTGAACAGGGGTTCCTCGAGCTTTTGGAGTGTTTCATTGGGTTCCGTTTCACCAAAATGGTTGAAAACCACTGATCTAAATAATCTATTGAAATGGTTAATTTATTTATGACTGAGCACATAGTTTTAGAATTCAGAGGTGATGAACCTTTTTGCGGTCGCGGGCCATTTTGTCAATTACACATGAGATATCGAGTCACACAACTTTTTAATCGTAACCTACTATGAAATCTTTTAGAAGCGACTCAAGATATTATTCATGAAAAGTAACAAACGGCAGATGAAAGTAATAAAACCCACACAGTTGAAATTATCTTACGCAGAATCGAAACATAAAATAGCAAAAAATAAAAATAAATCAAATTGAGCAAAAAGGATAGAGCAACAGTACTTGCATTGATAATGAAGACGGTTTAATTTTCGAAGGTTTGCTTTCAGATGAGTATGATTTCTTCTTTTTTTGGCTCTATCCTTTTTGCTCAAGTTGACCAAATGTTTCGACCATTATGCTCCGAAACAACAAATCAGTTAATGAAATTTCTTTTTCAAACAACAAACAAAAGCCCATGCGAATCATACAGCTGAAGTTATCTAATGCAGCATTGAAGCATAAAATATTAAAAAATAACATTGATCAGGGTTGATCTCTAAGTGGTCAAAACTGGTTTTGACCACTAAGCGGTTTGAACCTGGTTTTAACCGGTGAAAATTAGGTATAAACCGGTCAAAACCCAGAAAAATATTTTTATGTAGTGAAAGGTTGGCTACCTGGTAAAGGTGGGTCCCATACTTGATTCAAGCTTTGGGGGATGAGAAGATGAGGTTCTCATTGTACTAAGCCTTCGGCACTAACGAGAGTAGGGTGGCCAGTTCCTTTATCTCGGCCGCCTTTCCTTCAGCAACTACGCCCACCCAATTTATTACACCCTGGGTAGAGGTGAGCGGTGTTTGTCAACAACCAGCGTAAGCCGGGAGTCGAACCAGGTTTGCATAATTGGAAAGCCAACGCCTTATCCGCTGCGCCATCCCACCGCATATCTAGGCTATGGGCTACCTGGGCTATGGGTTATTTAGAAAATATAAAAGCAGTTGTGAGTTGTGACCATTTTGATATGCAGTCCTCGAAATAGCTGGCGGCCATGGCCGCCTGAACTTTCATTAATGGCCGCCAATACCGACCTGTCAAACAGCCACAGATGGCTGCCTGTAAAATTCGTACCAAAGATTATATTTATCTTGGATTTTTCTCTTGTTTCAGCGCCGCCAAAAACAAGACATCAAACAGCGTTAAGACTACTACCTTAATTACATGTCGTGCCACGTCTTATGTGCTACGCAACTGGAGGGCAAATGTTGCGCAAAGTTTATGGAAAAATTGATGGCAAATGTTTTTCATAAAAAAAAAATTTGTCGGAATAAATTCTTGTACTTCAGTTGACTGTGCAAAGGGTTCATCGTTCTACCAAGCATTTTTTAGTTCATCAGAAACTTATTTTTATAATTTGAATTTTTTCAATAATTAAAATAACTAACTGATTGAAATATCAAAAATAAACAGAGAAATTGAATATTTTTGTTCCAAATCCAGCATTTAGGTTATTGTTGATCAAAACAAAATATAGTTGAACATCATTACTAAACATGGAGGGTAATATTTTTAATTCAATTGAAAAGCAACTTGATTCATACGCTAAAGGGGTTTTGACCAGTTTTGACCAGTAATAGGTGGTCAAAACTGCCCGGTTAAAACCGATCAACCCTGACATTGATGCATTGAATTTTTTTGCTTAGTGGAATTTTTGGAAAGTTTTTTGCTTGACTAAGCGTTCAATATTTGGTCGAACAGACGATGTGACAACTCTCAACTGCATACTAAGATTTTCATCTCTCAGCCTCGACCTATAACGACTTTTTGTAAAGTGCATTTTAGAAAAGAACTGTTCGCATAGGTACGTGCTGCTGAAAACCGCTTTGAGATGTCTTTTGTCTTTAATGCATGAGCAATTGTCAAATTGTTTTGCCGACCGTGCACAATTCTTTGACGGGCCGCCTGCGGCCCGCGGGCCGCAGGTTCGTCACCTCTGTTTATCGTTCATCTAAAATTTAGAGTTAGACCAACGTCGAGTTGTTACAACACTTTATGATGTAATAGACTACTTTTTGATTACCATAAAGTCATTGCTTAACTGAAAGCGGTAGCCTACTGAAATTTGTGCAGGTCTGTTTTTAGTATTTTTTTGTGAATTATTGTGGGGAAAAATTGACAATAGTTGTGTCTTTCAAGGAAGAAATGCAGCATTAATGTTGAGAACCAATGTAACTACAAGTTGGTCAATAGCGTTCAAGAGCACTCATCTCATTGATGCACGGTATAATCTGTTTTGAAACATTTTCTGCTGTTTTTTGTTTTTAAATATATTTTGCAGTTTTTTTTATTTCATGAACAATTAGCCTAATGGGCCATAAGAATTTTTGTGCAACGAAAATGGGCCACGAAAGAAAAAAGGTTGAGAACCACTGGTCTAGGCCTACTTACAACTTAAATTAAATTAGAAATGCATAAGAGCGAATTAAACATAGCAAAGAAATTAAGGCACATCACATGGCGGTTGAATGTGAATTATGCTTAAAGCAATTAAAACCACCCCTAAAGTATTTTAAAACTACACGGAAATGTTCTACCGAATTTGACAATAAAATCCACGAGGTTAAACTCATCAAATCTTGCCATCCTCAGGTTAACAGACAGTTGTTTGTCGGAGGTACCTCCTATCTGCTCAACGCATTTGATTAAATTGTCATGTGATGTGTTTCCCTTGCGTGTAATCAAACCGTCATTTTACCTTAAATAATACTGTTATGTTTATCTCGTAGCACCCGTGGCTCAGTAGTTATCACCTTCGGTTCTGGTGCTGGTAGTCCTGGGCTCGATTCCAGGTCGGGTCATACCAAAGAGTTTAAAAAGGGTACCGATTGTGTACTTTCTTGCATATCGCAGTGAGGATAAATCGGGTAATAATCTGGTGACATATCACCCTCTTCCAATCTGCCTTGAGCCAGCATGGAAGCAGTACGGCTCATAAAATCACATGGAACCCTGTCAAGTAACCCATGTTGATGCGCAATCTGCTGCAAGCGGAGATAGCGAATGATTATATATGTTTATCTAACTCTTGAAGATTTTCTATATTCAGTGTCCAGATGCTTGAGAAGGACTCACATGTGCATAGCCGAAAACGTTAGCAATTTTTAGTTTATTTTCATACTTATATCTGGTTAAATCCCCCATATTGTTGCTCATTGTTTATGGAACATTTTTGTGCATTGAAGAAATTTTGCGAAATACTAAACGAAAACCAGATAGACTTTAAATTGGATTTTAGCTAAAGAGCAAATTCAATCATAGTTGATTTTCTTTTGTTTTGATGATTTTCGGACCCGTTTTGTTTGTGTGCTGATGTACAAAATCGACTGCTAGTTTATAGTTAAGCTACTCTTTCACAGACTTATTTTACTATTGCACTTGAACCAGCCAACACGCAGACTTATTTGCCATTAATATGTAACTGAGCCTCGCCGCAATTACAATGGTGTACCAACTGAAAGTGAAGTATCTGCTGAGAAGGAGCGATCTTCCTGGCGTCAGCACTTACCTGACTACTCATTATAGGAAGATCGCTCCTTTAAGGTGCATAGGCCTATCCTTAGTGACAGTTAGTTTAGTTGTTTTCTGTCAACATAGGTAAGGATTCAATTGACTGACAAAAGCAGCGGTTGAGAACTATGGATTAGTAGTGCGATACTGATAAGCCCAGGCTCATGGACGAAACACGTGTCTATCGCTGTCAATTCTTGCCACACTCGACAGCCTAGAAACAAGTGAAAAATCTTTCGTGAATCATTTAACTGTCTTCCTCAGAACACTGGTCGTAAATCATTGATAGGCCAATAGATGAATATCATATGAATTAATCTTCTCGGAAAAAATCAGTAGGTTACCTAGTAACCTATTAAGCAATCTATTGCAGAGGATTAACAGATTAAAAATGTTTCTATTTGCAATGCGTAGAAGTATTTAATTGTCATTCTACTATTTACAAACATTGTATACAGGTACTCCATTCAAGACATTTGCGGTGCAAACGACTGCCAAGATCCATTGGTAATTCAGGACGCTTCATCTAACTTCCGACGTCCAAATGAAAAGTTATTGTATCTTCTTTGGGGAATATTGATCGGAATTCACACTGGTGGAATCATAGCGCATATTATATTTGGGCCACTATTTGAAAGTAAGCTCTGATGCTGCGTTCAGCTGTAAAGCTGTTTTATTTCTACCATAAATGCAAAGGAACGATGCAATGATTTAGATTAAATTAGACATACTGTATGCTACTGAAAAGAAATGTAGACTATGTTGTTTGTTACTGAGGTGTCAGGAATAGGACTTAAAGTAGTCCCATTTGCTGCAACAAGCAATTTTCTTATAGCCTATTACTGTGTGAGGTAAGAACAATGAAAGATATCATGTTTCAAAATGCTACTTAGGTAAAGTTGTTTTTTTTTAGTTGAAACACTCATTTTGACACTGTATACATAGTTTTTGCTCTTACTGGATACATTGCATCACTGTCATGATTATAGGCCTTCATCAGGGCGGGACCTATGTCTTTCTCAAACAAGAGAAGTGTGTCTCGGCCCTGCGAATGCGCTCTCAGATCAGGAAGCCTATCCTATATGTTAAAAATATAAAAACAAACAGCCATCGGTACAAGAGCAAGAGAGCAAGACTTCCATCCTTGCTACCAGCACACTCTGCACATGCGCATTAACAAATAACAATCACCACTACTGAAAGAATAAATGACAAGTGTTGCCATTGTTGCTTCAATCTTACAAAATACAGTAGGCTAAATGCAAAAAAAAGCGAAACAGAAAATATGGAGCCAAACCATTATGAAAAAAAGCCAAAATAAGGCCAAAAAGCCAAACCCAATTTTTTGGCCAAACGACTTCAAACAAGACCAAATTTGTGAAATTTAGCCGTAAAAAGGCCAACCTGGCAACCCTGATAATAATGACCAACACACTAACACATTCAACACTCTGTAGAATGTGTAGACACTTTTATTATAACACACATGCATGGTTTGTACAATTGTACATCATACACACGTTTAAGATTAACCAATGACGCCAAATATCAATATTCTGATACTTTGAGGTTATTGACCTCTCAAGGTCATCAGAGGTCAAATCTGACTTACGTTTCAATCTTAAAATGACCCTTATGGTATGTACTAACACTGGTGAAAATTTCATGCTTTAGTCATAATTTGCACAATTGTAATGATTATGAGAGGTTATCAGCTGTACTAACCTTACAATGGTCGGCAAAATAAAACAACAAGTGGTTTATAGCTCATACAAAGATGGAAAACCTCAATAAGACGACCAACGGGTTGGCAAAACCGAACCATAATCACAATACTGCCGACAATATTTTGTAGATACGGTATTGCATTGTTCATATATACTTTTTTTTTATAGTAGGCTAGATAAAAATAACCTTTTAAACGCTTTTCATTTCTTGCAGGTGTTGGTATTGATAACGATACTACATGCGAACAGCACCAAAAGCAAGGTGCCATCAATGAAACCTACATTCAAGAGGATTCAGAAAGTGACAGTCATGTAAATCTAAAAAGGAACAAACAACATGTCATGATAATGGACCGTTTTTATGAATATACCGTAGTTTTAGCTTCTCTAGATATTTTCAAAGATTTTTAATCGCAAGCGAGCTACATTAAATCCAAACGTATCCTCAATATAAAGGCATCCCGCTATTTGATGACAAAATAAAAATGTTTACGTCTGTATCATTAAAATTTCAAGGCAATTTTTAAAGCGAATTATTCCTTTTTTATTTATTTCGTTTATAGACGAAAATCGTGAATTATTTTTATGATAAAAACCGGACCCCATCTAAAAAATTATATAAAACACATGCACTCTCGTGCAGAACCGAAAATCGTGAATTATTTTTATGATAAAAACCAGACCCCATCTAAAAAATTATATAAAACACATGCACTCTCTTGTGCAGAACGTTGACCGTTTATGGAAATGTATTTTTACAAATCGCAGGAAAAAGAAAACTCAAGCAAAGTTTACGACCAAATATCTCAGAAATCATCAAATACAGTTGCGGTATATGTTGAACAACTCAAAGATACTTTGCGTTTCTTGTTGAGACCTAGTCAACTCTTAATACTAGCAATGGAGTTTCACATGGGCTCAAGCTTGGGTTTTGTCAGTGGCGAAGTCACTCGGGCGTTTGTTTCTTGTATCTACGGAGTTGGACAGGTGATTCTGCCTTTGTGTGCTTTTTTGAAAACTGCCTCGAGTGACTATTTATGATTGTTTTTATTAATTTCCATCATGGTTGCAAATTTGATTAGTTGTGTTTATGTTCACAAGATATTTTGGTTTAATCTCGGTGATTTTAATCGACTTTAAATCAGTTTTCCAAAAAACTACAAGTTTTTTGAAACAGACTTGGAATTTTTGATTAAAATTCATTCTCGCCATCGCTAAAAGTTTTAAAATTGGTCCAAAATGTTTCTCTTCAGAAAGTTACTGCATTGTTGATTTTGAGCTTGATCAATTTGTTCGGTTATCTTTGATTTTAGGAACATACTTTTCAAGTTCGTTTGCAGCCCGAATTGCAACTTCGAGCACAGTACCTCTTGTACCGCATCTCAATCTCAATGGATTAACATTAAACAGTTGACTGGAGTTCAATCAACAAATCGAGCAGTAGAAAAGCATAACTCGAATAGCAAAATATTCAGACTGTGAACTTTGATAATCGGACCAGCCATAGCCACCTTAATAGAGATGGACTGTTTGTCGACAAAAGGAAATGGGTTCAGGCCCGTATCCAGCCGGGGGCCAGAGGAGGCCTCGCCCCCCCCCCCCCCCTGAAAAAAATTTCGCCTCCCCTGGCAAAATCCCAACATTTTCGAGCAACAGCTACAATTATAATGATTGAATTTTTTCGCTCCCCCCCCCCCTAAAAAAAAGTTGGCCCCCCTTGCTCTGTGGTCTGGCTACGGCCCTGAATGGGTTACTTATGTATTAGGTCACAATTATGCGTCTTAATAGCAGATATCACCTGCTCCAAGTTTTTGTTTTACCCTTTTAACTGGAATTTGAAAGTGCTGTTTTTTTTAGGTTGGCATATCCATGGCCATTTATGGAGTAAGTGTCATGATGTTTGCGTTTGTCACTGGAAAGATCTCTGCTAAATATGGAAGGTAATGACCTGTTCTTTATGTTGGCTATACTGGCTACTTGATATTCACTTTGGAACTTGATTTAGATTTATTTTGTTGCATCTAAGCTTAGGCCCGTTGGTTGAAGATTTAGATTAAGCGGAAAGGAAGGTAAGAAAGCAAATCTTTGGGTCCACTTTCGGACATGCCTTTTATGTGTTATGCTAAAGACATAACCGCATGACCTTGAGCGGTGTCGAACTGGCGCCCTTTCAAAGGTCGTACCAGGACTCCCACCACTAGGCTATGCAACCGACAATTTTAGATTTTTTTGTTTGTCGTATCCAAGTTTACACCTGGTGGTTGAAGCTTTAGATTAAGTGGACCGGAAGGCAAGGAAGCCAATCTTCAGGTCCACCTTCAGGCATGCCTTTAAGTGTCCTGCCAAAGACACAGCTGCATGCTCATGAGCGGTGTCAAACCGGCGCCCTTTCGATTGCCGTTCAAGCGCTCTCACCACTCGGCTATGCAGCCGACAATTTTAGATAATTTGTGGCCTATCTAAAATATGGACTTTACAACAGACATTCTATTGGTTTATACATTGCAATGCCAATTAAACTTGTTAACCTAATCCTCGTTTCGATAAACGATTGTTATTTTATACTGATATCTTTGTTCTTAAAAATTGGCAAACGCGCTATGGAAAGCAAGAAAATGTTGAACGAAAATTTATTTTTATCTTTTTACATTGATATTTGCAGGGAACTGTGCATAGGTTTTGGAAGTGCTGTAAACACTGCCATTTATTTTGTCTTTCTTTATTGGATCCCAGGCGAGAATACCAGCATTGGTGTCACATACATTTTATTGTTTCTGTATGGAATATGTGATGCGGTATTTCCAACCATCACAACAGGTGAAAAACCAACCCAGCATCTGTAACACAGTGGCGTAGCAAAGAGCATGGAAACGGGAGGGCTTTACAAGGGCTTTGGTCATTGAGCTAAACTTTGGGTCCAGCATGGGGTAGAAATTTTTCCAGGGAACGTATTTGGTTTTCTAAAGTTTATATGGACGAACTTCTACCTACAAACGAACTTCTGCCTATCTTGTAGACAGAAGTTCGTTTGGAAAAAAATTATTGCGATTAAATTGAAACAAAGATTACAGTGTTATCTGGAAAGAAACGTTCTGTTATATTCAAACAAGCACAAATGGCAATTTGCAATTATTGTCAAAGTAAAAGGATTTTGTGGTTAGAGGTTTTAATACAACGAGAACATAAAATAAAATCAGTTTTTAGTATTTTTTAAAACACATTAAATTTATATCATATCTTAATCAGCAGAAGCCCAAAACCATATGCGAATTCAGATTTAAACCTAAATCTGATGCAAATCCGGTCGCCCACCTTAAATCTGGCCGGATAATCCAAGTCCATGTTATTGTTCATCTCTGTTATGTGGTCAAGCGAAAATCCGACGCCGTGGGGAGTGTAGGCTACTAACGAGCATAGCTGCCGTTCAGCTGGGCCCACTCCTGTCTTAGCAGAAACAGACCTCTGAAGAAAGTGTCAATGTCAAAGATAAGCTAACCCAGCTCGTTGTATTTAATCTTGAATCTGCTATCCACTTGTCTTACTCTAAATTAGTTGAAATTTTCTGTTTGTCAGCTCACTAGCTTAAGTAGATGAATGAGTGAATAGGTGATTGCAGAGGTTTTAAAGTCGTTAGTATTACAAATGCATGTGATCATTTTTTTAAAGATAAAAGTATTTTTTTGCTCACAATCTTTAAGCTGCACATATTTAGCCATTTTAATCTGCTTCAAATTAGCAAGGAAAGCTGATGCAAAATACATTCCCGTAGTCAGGCCCGGACTTAGGGGGGGCAGAGGGTGCAGGTGCTTCGGGCCCCCCGATGTTTGAAGGCCCCCCTACGTGAAAAAATGTGATTTTGTGCTTTTTTTTCTTTCAGCCGTTGAAGTTTCTGCAAACTGCTGTGCAGTGCTGGATTAATGCTATTGTGGACGCAGAGATGGTTTTTCGCGCTAATGGCGCGAAAAATTTTTGTGCACAGGGCCCCCCGATCTAAAAGTGCCCCGGGCCCCCCATCAGCTAAATCCGGCCCTGCCCGTAGTGGGTTATATCTGATACTGAATCTAGAAAAAAATACGGCTTTGAATGTTAAGTAGGCTACGAGTATTAAATCACAGCTTTAGAAATAAATTTGTGAAAATTTACTTATTATTACTGAGAGGCTATATAATTTGAGTCACTAAGACAGAATACACACTAATGTTGTTTTTTTCGTTTCTTAGAAATAGCAATCATTCATCACACTTCGGACACAAAAGAAGCTTACTCTTGGTGGGTGATTTGTTCTAGTCTCGGATACGTTCTTCAATTTTCGTGGAGCACAAGTGTTTGCGTGAGATACAAACTCTACGCCATGATAATTATACTTTTCATTGGAAACGTAACTTATGGTAAGACGTATATACTTAGTAATCATGTTTACATAATAAGCTAGTTCAAATATAGTTATTACTATCTGAAGCCTTTACAAATTGTTTCACCTAACGGATCATCAGAAGGTCGTGAAACAATTTGTAAAGGCTTCAGATAGTAATAACTATATTTGATTTAATTTGCTCTGCTTTGCTTTTTTGCTTGGCATTGAGCACTTTTTGTAGTATTAATAGTTTTCATTGTTTTAATAAGCTAGTTCTATTTTTTGTTATTCTAACGTTCCATGTCTAACTTGTATAACTTACATAGGCTACTGTATATTAACATACATATTGTGAATCAATCGCACTCAATGTCCAAATGAAGCGTGGTTTCAGTCAACATTTGGCAGCGTGCAGTTAATCTTTCATACCTACAGAAAAAGAAGGGATCCGCAGAAACGTTTTCTATATTTTCAAGTATTATAATTTTTGAGTAGCTTATTGCTGTAATATTTGATAAAACTACCATTCAACGTTTTATAGGCAGAGAAAACTCTTTCTCGAACCGTTGAAAATTTCATGATCAGATCACCGCTTCAATGCGTGATGGAAATCTACAAGTAGATCTGCATCAGGCATTGCTGTTTTTTGCACTCTGCAAAGCCTGATGCAGATCTACTTGTCAGTGGCGCCGCCAGACCTTCAACATTGGGGGGGAAAAATATTGACAGTGCAAGACAGTAGCATAGTCAAAAATTTTGAAAGGGGTGGTGTTGACAGCCGGCGGGCGAAGCCCGATGGCGTGTTCGCCGAAAGCGACACTTAGCGGCGTGGGGTCTGGGGGGCCTCCCCCATAAAATTTTGAAAAATTACTTTCAGTTTGGTGCATTTTGAGAGCATTTTCAACAAAATTGTGGGTATGAATATTTCTGTAAAATGGTGCTGTCCGGTGGCATAGCAAAAGGATAAGATCATGTTTTCTTCGGCATTTTTCGGAAATAAAGCTAAGTCTCTATGTTTTCTTGTTGCTAATTCCAGACTGAGATATTTGAATGTTTGGTATTGGCAAAACTCGCTCTTTTAATGCAGTTTCGTTTAAAATTGGGCAAACTTTGTTTTAGAGACTAGGTTGATTGCTTTTTATTTGCGAGATTATTACAGTTTTATTATTTATCAATTTTCTCCTTGGTTGATTCAAAAATCAATCTTATTCCGGTAAGTCACTAACTTTTATGCTCTGAAGTCAACCCAAAGTTTAGAAAATGTAACGTCATAGAGATCATACATCTTGGTGAGTGTCAAACAAAAAGCTTTGAGACAATGAAGTTACTTTAGGCTATTTCTGATATATTCAAGTTTTGTATAACGAATAGCTGTTTAGATGTTAATCTAGATCGAACAAGCGATCTCAGCAGTTGCAGATGGCTTGCATCTTTGCACAGTTTGACGAGAAATTACATCATAGGCTAAAACTTTTCTTGTAAACAATGATTAACATCCGTAAATTCAATTTGAAAGGTTGAAACCCCCGAACCCCCTCCCTTGGCTACGCCACTGGTGCAAGACATGCAAGACAGTGGTATATTATTTAATTTCTCTTGTTTTCTACCAGGGCTGGAAAAAATGTTTAGCTTCCCGGGAATCTGTTTTTTAGAGAAAAAATTTCCAGCGGCTTACAATCACGATAATGAGAACCTTATATTCTATTGATCTCCGGAGCTGACGTAAACCTTAAAAGTTATGTCGACATATTCTTGATGCCCCCCTTATCGAAAATTGTTCTTTGTATTACCGCTTTGAAGGAGGATTACGACTATGAACAAAAGAATAAATTTTAAACTTCATTTTGAATTGATAAGACATGACGTAATGTCTTCCAACCTTAGTTATATATTTTTTCATTACGTAACGTCTTGTAGGAATAAATTGAAAATCAGTATGATCACTCAAAATGAAAGCAATGGGACTACGAATCCTCACTAAACCAATCAATCGATGGTCTTGTTGCACTGAAGATGACAACCTTATATTTTACTGATCTCCGGAGCTGACGTAAACCTTAAGGCATAGATCTGTTGACTCAATGCAAACCCTTTGAAGGTTGGGGGGGGGCTTGTCAATTCAACTTTTTTGTATCAACAGTTGTAGGCCTATCTCTAAAACCACTGAGGTTGCAAATACGAGATTTCTTGAATTTTCCTAACTTTTATTCACCTCTATTGAGCTGAAATTTTGAGCGAATAAAGGTTATAAATTGAAAGATATAAGGCATTTCTCAGCACATCCTCTGAAATATTTCATATTCTATTGTGAAACATTTTCCCACCAGCTGGATGAAAGTAATTAATTTGGCCCATGTCTCGTAATCCTAACTGTTTCAAAGCGTAAAGGGCATTGGCTGTATGTAAAATAATGTAAAAAAAATTAATCACAGCACTACAATGCACGTTCTTCATTACTCTTCCAAAAAATAATGTGTAAACTCACGCTACAAATTACACTCATAAGTGACCTCAACATTTCAACGTATATGAGCAGTTCTAAAATTCACATAGTTTTAATTTTCGGATATGCTCAGCGTGAATAATTTTACAAAGTGAATCCCAAATTTTGAAACCGTGCCAAAATAACAGAGATATCACTCCTAAAGCATAAGAAGAATTGACAGCCCCCCCCCAAACTGAGCAAGACTCCAGGAGCCCAACCTTTAAGGGTTAAAAGTCATGTCGACTTATTCTTGATGCCCCCCTTATCGAAAATTGTTCTTTGTAGTACCGCTTTGAAGGTGGATTACGACTATGAACAAAAGAATAAATTTTAAACTTCATATTTGTATTGAAAATACATGACGTAATGTCTTCCAACCTTATCACATTTTTTTCATTACGTAATATTTATCACCACCAAACCACTTTTGACGATCGAATTTGTTAATTTATTATTCGGTAAAATGTTTAGATGATGTCACGTTATTACGCCGATTTGAGATATAATTTCATTCATGACGTCGTATGGATGAAAAACTTTTACAAGTTTTATACTCTGCTGAGATTAAAGAAGAAACATAAATGACAAATATTGGAGAAATAGAGTCTCCTTTACAACTTAAGAATCGAACAACTCAAAACTGCTTAAACAAAACGTTTTGTTTAAGTGAAAGAACCACTGCAAGCAACCAATGCCAAAATGCGCGCGGAAGAAATCATGGGAGTGTGAGGTATCAAAAATTTAACAGGTTATTATTTTTCTACATCAATGTGACGTTAGTTAAAACTTTAAAAAGTCTATATCTTTGCTTCTGTAGAAAATCTTTTTATCTACTGTACAATTTAGTCATCAAGGTTTTCCATACTTTTTTTTAAAGAAAGAGCTTTTACCTCCCCCCCCTTGCAACTTGAGTTGACTTACTTGAGGTTGGGATCCAAATATTAAAAAAATAATATCAATATGTATTAATAACAAAAAAAATTAAAAAAGATGATGCCCAAAACATTGGGGGGGCAGCTGCCCCGCCTGCCCCCCCTGCCGGCGCCACTGCTACTTGTAGATTTCCATCACGCATTGAAGCGGTGATCTGATCATGAAATTTTCAACGGTTTCGGAAAAAGTTTTCTCTGCCTATAAAACGTTGAATGGTAGTTTTATCAAATATTTCTGGAAACTTCCTTGGTTTCGTATTATTGCTGTAAGGTTGGATGCATTAATATTGGATCTTTTAAGCGCCGACTAATCAAATTTTTGGATTAGATAATAATGAAGGAAACAGTTTGAACCGAAGTTCCTCTGTGCTGTAGTTAGCTACAGTAATAGTCGATTCTAATTAGCGAGTTGGTTGGTGCGTAGCAAAAAAGAGGTAGTCGACAGATTAAGCTGCTGCATAAGCAAATTTTCTTATTGCGTGGATATCCTGCAGCTCGTGCATCCAACGTTTGGAGATTTAAAAGAAAATTTTGTTTATAAAGCTGTACAATGATATTAAAGCTTTGATAGAGACTTAGCTTGTTGTAGCCTACCACAGACATACAAAACGTGGTAACTTGAACGGGTTTAACATATACTTTTATACAAAGAAAAAGAACATAATTAAAAATACTCAAACGTTTACTTCACAATGTAGATATTAACGACCTGTTTTAGCCTGATGCTGAAAGTTCGCTGTGATAATAGCGAATTGCACTAGCTTTTCGAACACTGTTCCCTGGTCATGTGCTATGACGTATGGTGTTGAAGTCAGTGAGTGGTTGTTTAACGCGGCTCTTTTGTTTGGCTTCAGATTGTTGTCTGTTGAGTTTCTGTGTTGTTAGGAAACGTCGTATCTGGAATCCTCGCCATCCTTTTCATTGACATCCTCGAAAAGCAGACATTGCGGAACCAGACAAACCTCACCCTCTACGGACGATACGTTGACGACACATTCTTGCTGACAGTCAACAACAAAGAAGCTTTAACCATCCTAAACGCCCTCAATCAAGCACACCCAGCTATTAATTTTGAAATGGAACTACCAACAGCAGACAGCGCCATCTCATTACTGGACTTCACTGTAAAGATCGACAGAGACGGCACAATCCACCACTGGTTCTACCAGAAAAAAGGAAAGACTACTTACTCCCATACTTCGACTCGGCCCTATCTACAAGTACCAAGACGACCATACTCCTAAACGAAATACAGAGAAAGGATAGATGTTCCTTACCCAACAGAGCAACACTACAGCTGACGGAATTCGAGAAGACGATCGAGGACAACGGATACCCCAAGGACTTTCTTAGGCAACCACCTAGACCACAACACCAAAAAATTAGATAAAACCTCCAAACACCATATAACCCAATACATTTTGAATTTATTTTTATGAGCTACGAAGCGACGACACAAAGTAAAGAAAGTCTTCAAAGACCTGGATTTGCCAGTCCGCCTCTTTCGACGCTCACAAACCCTCCGAAACGCTTTCAGAAACGACAAAAATTCAAACCTTGACGACCACAAAACTGCCCACTACGAAACGACATGTGTACCACCAAGAACTGTGTTTAGAAGATCATATGTAAGAAATGAAGGGAAAGCTACAAAGGCAGCACGATTCGCTCACTCCACTCTCACATGAAAGAACATTTTAGCTCAGATAAAAGTTCGGTCTTTGATCATCAACAACAGTTTTGTTTTTCGCCGACTTTGAGTTTGCAATCATTGCCAGAGTAAACGACGTGATGCAATCGCGCAGCAAAGAGGCCGTTTTCATAAATAGACAAAATTCAAAGATCAACAACCGTGGCGAAAGGGAAGAACTACGTCACTTAATTTATTAATCAACTGATTCAACAAAATTTCACAGCAATAACGCCTAACAACACGGAAACTCAACAGACAGCAGCCTCAAGCCAAACAAAAGAGCCGCATTAAACAACGACTCACTGACTTCAACATCATTCGTCATAGCACATGACCAGGGAACAGTGTTCAGAAAGCTATAGTGCAATTAGCTATCACCACAGCGAACTCGCAGCATCAGGCTAAAACAGTTGAGTTTAATTTAATTATGTTGTATTTCTTTATATAAAAAATATGTTTTATGTATATAATAATGTTTCACCCATAGGCTACGGTAATTTAATGTCATATAAATCAGCTGCTGTTAATGCAAAAAAAAAATGGTGTGATATTTTTTATTACAGGTATTGCTGAATATCAGCACAAGAAGAAAAGCAAATTCAAGCCAAAGAAAAATACCGAAGTTTGCTCAATTGCATAAAAATTTGTGCTAATGCATTTTTGAACTTTACTGCACAATGAATTCTATCAGTGAACGAATTTAACAGAATGGGTTTTCCAAATTCTGCAGGTCAGGACAGCCTGTAAATAATGTCATAGACTGCTATTCAGATTTTTAATCCCTTTTATTGGACAAACGGCAAAAAGTCCTGCAATGTTGTACAAATCTTGCTTAATTAGCTACTGTAGCCTGCATTTCAATGAACATTTTGGCCCTACTTTTTGTATTGAATTTGATTCCGAGTGCATGAATGCAACTGGATAATATGCAACGTGTAGAAATATTATAATACAGGTCAAATTTGTGTATCGTTTTCAGTCACACCCTTTTTATATTGTATACCTTTTCCAAAGCCTTTGAGGTGCTTTAGGCTATCAACGTGGTCTACCTTCAGGTACACATGTCTATCCTATTAACAGTTTTTATTCGCAGGCCTTTAGCTTACATTAACTTAGCTTACATAGACATGTGGACCTAACAACGCTCGATGAATACACAATCCATTGGCTGCTGCGCCTGGATGTAACAACGTGATCTGTGGCGGCCTCAAACGCAAGAAGAAGCTTACATGCTGAGTGAATTTTCTCAGTATTGAGAAAAGGCGTAAAGAAATCGGGTTGGTAGTTCAATGTCTTTCATGAATAAAGTTTGAGCTGTAGTGCAAAGTTTTAATCCTATCAATAACACACCTATCGAAGTTGTTGCAGAGACACAGCTATCACAAGTTTTGTTTGAACTCTGTTGAGTTTTAGTGCGACCTACCCTGTTATTAAAAATGAGCGTTTCCGGAAATTACTTACATTTTCTGAAAGTCACACTAAAACTGCATTTCATAAATGTAAGATGTTACTGGTATTAGGACTACAGAGTTTGATTTAAACACTGTTAGCCTTCTACAGCCTAACATTTTAAGAATAGCCTACGTAGTACAATATTTTTTGACGTATCCACTTCAGGCAATAGAATATTTAGATGAAGGAACGGGAAAGCAAGGAAGCCAGCCTCCGTGTCCACCTACACATGCCTTTTAAGTGCCTTGTCAAAGACAAACAGCATGCTGTTGCCCAGTGTCGAACCAGGGTTCTCTCCACTCGGCTGTTCAGCCGATTACAACATGACCGATGCACATTACACAGTGTATGAAAATTTGTCAACTGTTACATACTGTAAGGAAATTATTACTGACGGTTTTATAGATTTTCTTTTTTTGTGTTGGGCCAAACAATGCTACATTTGTCGTTGTGGTAATGTTTATTTCCCGTAAGTACTTGCATGTTGTTAATATGTATCAAATGTATATTGCTTGCAAATAACAATTATACCAAAGGTTTGATTGTGTTGGCATAAGCTACGCTGTTTTACTGTTAGGTTACGTAAGTAATTTTAGTTTTTAGCCTACTATTTCTATTTCATACTAAGTCGCATTCCTTTTAAAAACTAAGAAAAAACAGCAAAGTAGCCTATAGTACGGTGAGCTAAAACCTTCCAATAAAAAAAAATACTTGAATGTAGAACTTATAAACTCAGGCCAATTTGTTCTCTTCAACAGTAGAACGGTTGTGTAAGATTCTTGCTGGAAAAGGCAACGAAAGCAGATGATCACTCACAAGACAAATAAGGTTGTAACAATTTGGGAATGAAAGCTAGCAGGCGTAGCTTAGGAACGTATTTGAAACGGTGGATGCAAAATTGATATCTTGACCGTTCAAACCAAAGACTTAATTCTAATGAATAGCAACGGGGAATGAATGGCAACATGAACTCAGTTGCAACTTGCACGTCTACCCGGATGCATGGACAGTGCGTTATTAAAAACATGCATTGTTATTCGATTTTGTTTAATTCAAAAACAACAATAATACTGACTACAAGACAGTACATTTTAACATGGTGCAGTAAGCAAAACAAATGAAGAACTGTACAATTTCATCTTACGTTAAATTCGGCAGCTGTCTCAAATAAAATATTCTTATACAAAACTGCAGATAAACAAAGTTAAAAAGCATAAAAAATTAATAGTTACTATTGAAAAGTCGTACTGTTGAAATGCGCAAATGTAGAGATATGATTCGAAATTATACGCATTCTTAATATAGAATATTAAAGTATACGCCACACGTGTATATTAAATAAGCCACCATCACTTCCACGACAGTTTTTGTGGATGTCTCTTCTCTGAAGTTATAAAGCAAAAAGTTATACGTTGGTATAACACCGTAGGTTTCCGATGCGAAAGAGAAAAGCAGAGGTCTTTTTAACAGGCAACCTACACGGGTCTGCCGACCAGCCTTTCAACTACAAGCACTGCCACCTGCCCAGCGTTGCGCAGAAGATCAACAGCTCGTTTGTGAGTGATGCCAACAAAATCGGAACCGTTAACCTGCAAAGCAAAATATCGATATAGCGAAGGTCTCCTTTTGTGCAAAAAAGAGACTGATAGATTTGTATGAGATCATAAATACACCGTTGGATATTGGTAGGTTGATCGTAAGCGTGTTACATGGAGTGATTTGTCAGTTATATTGCATTAACGAAGATGTGATCTTAAAGTGCACAAGGCAAATTGTTTTGCAAGTAGATATCTTTGCCTCCCTTTTCATATATCCTGGTTGTGTACAATGACTCCAAGTCTCAAATCATTTCATAGTTTCAGAGAAACTTACCAATAAAATTTTATCTCCCGGTTGAACATGGCCGTCCGCTGCTCCAGCAGGAGCGACATATGTGATGAAGACACCATCGTCATCAGGACGGTAAGGATTTCCTCCAGCATCAATTCCTCCCATAATGTGAAAACCGAACGTTGGATTCTTTCGGACAGTGACAGTAACAAGCTCAACACCGGCATCTGTTTCACACCAGTGTCGCGGCGGCTCGTCTGACAAACTAACAAAAGTAAAATAATTTAAAAACAGAATTGCAAACTGTTGTGTAAGACTAAGATATTGCTGCCAACAGTACACAAAAAATACTTTTGTGATGTTAAACTAACTTGTAGTCAAAATATTCCCAAAGATTTGGCTGACAAGCATTAAAAAAAAAGCAGCAAAGATAAAAATTCAAACATATCTTGCACACGTCACTGCAACCAACCTTGGATCACTATCACCAGAATCGTCTTTTTCATAAACATTGTTGTAGCGATCGTTGTGATAACGAGAAGAGTCCACACGTGATTTGAAAGTATTTTCTTGAGCATGTGGCTGCCCTCTTGTAGGATGGTGATGATTTCTGTGTTGGTCGATCAGATTTTGATGTTGTTGATAATACAAAGCGTTGTCTTCATAATGAGGCTGCGGGTTGAACCTGTAGTCGCTACGATGTAAGTTCGCAGCATGCGCTTGTGGATTGACGTTTGGATTGTGCTGATAAGGTCGAAAAGCCGAAGCAACACTAAAAATGTATTTAAAAGTCAGTTAAATTTGTTTTTTCAAAAAACTTGAATTCAATTCAATTCAATTTAATTTATTTTTCATTGCTGGCGCGAACATGAAGAAAACGGCAAAGTAAACTCACGAATTTAGCACCAACAAAAGGGAAAGATGGCAAAACCAAAAGGTTTAAAATATGCAAAAACAGTGTTGGGATGTCACTATCTTTAATTTGCACAGCCACAAAACCTGAAAATGAGATAGAAAAGATAAAAAAAGTTATGTGAAAATACTACAAAAAATAGGCTACAATTACAATCAACACTTGCCAGTGCAACAAGGGCGATTTTAAACACCAGCTGAAGTTAAACATAACAAGCCCAAACCCTCTCTTCAACAAAAAACAAAAAAAATAGGCCGAAAATTAATGTACAATGAACACTTGCAACAAGGGGGATTCAAAATAACTTGTGATGAAAAATAACTTGTAACGTAAAACGATCAACATTGACGTAGTTACTGGTTTTCGGTAAACTGCAGGCTAAAAATGAGTGTTTATTTATTGAATTAATTTTTTGCTGTTACAGTTACGTTTAACCTTGCATTTGTATACGAGCTTTTAGAACAGAGTTAAAAATTTCATAATCTAGTTGTTTAACACTCAAAAGCAAAGACGTAAATAATGAGATGATCAAACAAACCTTTCATCTTCTCTTTCTCCATACGCTCGATGTAAAGGATAATCCTGCCTGATCTCACCGTACTCATTTAAATATCCCATGTGGGTTGGTGGTGGATACACATACTGGTGGTGATTCCTAGGCTCTTGACGGTAATAATTATCATATATCTTCGCATCTTGTTTCTTGTGGGCTTTCGTCTCATGAGATAGAACTTTAGCAACTTTTCGATTGGTTTTAGCAGGCGCTGGTATTTCACCATATGGGCTTTTATATTCCGGATAGGCATGTGTTGGATAAGAAGCTACTTCTCTCTTGTGGGTAGTGGGTTCGTACACATGCGGCCCATGACCACGGTAGGCTCCACTGTGGTAGGGAGCATGCGGGGGTTGGTATCTCGGGGAATGTTGATAAACATTGTCCATGACTGAATCATGGGAATTGGATCCACGAATTCCTGGAGTTGCACTTGCAACTTCTGGTAAATATTGCTTTTCAGTTCTGCGAAAATATTGTTATTTAGTAGGATGAGAAATGACAAAATTGTTCAGCATGTTACATATGAATCCAATTTTGAAATGTGAATGTTTTCTTGATCCTAGCAAAAACTGACATCAATTAAAAGAATTACCAATAGAAAGCTCCAGCTTTTAATAAATAAAACAAAATTTATTGTCTACCACTTACTTGGAGTTTAGCACTGATTCATGAGAGCCAGATGAACGAAGCGGGTAATAACCTCCCTGATCAGGTAAACCATCATACGTAGAATCTTGTACATGTTTTCCATGTTTTGATGAGCGCGCACGGTCAATGTATTCCACATTGACGTAGTCGTGATAATCTTGTGCATTACCACCAGCAGTGGCCCGACGAAGAATGTGATCTGAGTAGCTCGGTGGAGCAGCAGCTGGGCGAATAAGGGCATGGGGCATATCCTACAGGAACACCATATTTGTTATTGAATAATTTTAAATGTCATTTTGTAGAATTAAAGGAAATGATTTAAACTGAAGAATGATCACGGCACGGCTATTGCAAACACATTCATAGATTTAAATTTAAGTAAACTGGTTTCCTGCAATAATTTTTTTATTTACACCACTATTCTTAATCTTTTGTTATTTTATTGCAGTATTAGCCAACTGAGAAGTTAAATAGTAAAAATACCTGCTGCTTTTCAGCTTTCCGACCCGACTGCCTTAATGGAGGGGGATCAAATATTGATGTTGAAGAAATGGGGGTATCCATGGCACTTTTAGGCCGCGCAACAAGTTCGGTTCGTGTTGACTCTGAGGCAGCCAGCTCAGGACCAGGAGTTCGCGTTCGTAAAAACCTTCCAGACGATCGGCGACCACCAGATTGTTTGGAAGAAGTACTTGAACTTCTGGTAAAGTCGCTTTCTTGCTGATCGCTCTTTGACAAACTCTGCCGTTTTCGTCTTTCAAGGGGCTTAGGAGCAACTTTAGGAACTCCCAAGGAACGAGGAATAGCATGTTCGTGACTGGATTCTTTGCGATTATTCTTTCTGTGATTTTCTAATGGCTGAGTGTTCTTGGTGTAGTTATCAGAAAAAAGAGGTCTTGAAGGTGCAGTGGCAGCATCAAGATAATGCGGTGATTTAGTGCGAGACTGAAAACAATCACACCTAGGTGTTTCACCCACATTAATACGACCTGTAGTGTAAGGTGTAACTGGTTGTTCCTTTTCTTGCTTTTTACGTTCGATATGTTGAAGGAGTTGTTGTTTCCAGTCGTCAGGCATTGGATTCTTTCGACTATTGTAACTATGGGCGGAGTATCCTTGCAAGTTCTTGCGGTCTTTGTCGGTTGTGGACGGAAACTGGTTCTTCCCATGAACCAATGAACGGTGTGAATCGACACCAACGCATGGCACAAAACCTTTGTCATTGTTTCGTATTAGGTCAGAAGAACCATCCAAAAGCAATTGACCTAACTGTTCTTCTAAACTTTTCTTCGGGATTTCTTCTGGGCAATTGTTAGGAACGATTGGTGGGGAATTAATTTGAATTCCACCAAAGTTCTTCGTTGAATTTCTTTGAACACATTGATGTTTTCCTACCTGATGCGCAGATCCAGGTGGTTTGTGCGAACTTCCAGCAGCACTAGCTGGAGAAGTTGTGCTGCCTAAATGAGGTGGTTGTCCGGATCTTCCAGTTGGTTGTAGTTTTTCTTTTAATCTTGAATGTATTGAGTTGACCTTTGATGAACGAGGGACTTGATAAATGTGTGCCTCTTCTTCTGTGTTGTCGGCAGTCATGTGATCCAATGGAGTAGGATTGTGATAAGGAACAGGGGATGTGATTCTAGGAATACTTGAAACTGAAGATGAGCTGTTTCGAGACAATCTCGTGTTAGACGTGTTCTTTTGCTGCATCATTTTCTCTAACTTATCACGGAAATGTTTATGCTTTGTTGCAGCTAGTGCTTCTTCAAACTTTGACTTTTTCATATGCGCGGAAAGACGTTTTGTAGGGACAAAGTCAATATTTTCAGAATGCATGGAAGATGCTTTACCCTTTGACATAGAGTGCTGTTCAGAGAGTTCATACGAATCGTCTTTCCTTCTTGTGGGCGCTGTCAACAGTTTATCGGAATTCTCCTTCCCTCTGACAGTTTTGGATACAAAAACATTGTCCAAAGACTCAGATGTGAAATGAGGTTTTTGTTTTTCAGTTTGTTTTGGCTTTGTGATAGGCAGCACTGGTGGAACATTATAAGTTCTTTCAGAAATCGCAACTGCATTCTTGTCCAAGTAAGCCGGCTTATCTTGGTTAATGTATTGTGCTGGAAGGCTTTTGTATTTCTGTTCAGCGCTGTCTGAGGTAAATAAGCCGTCATCAAAGAATTTTTCGAACTTCTTAATATTTTCCGCAACCCGGCGATTTTTGTTATCAGCAGAAACGGATTTGTCGTTCTGAGCACGTGAAACGTTATAATCATGACTGTACGTAACCGTTGTTGAATCCATTGCAACATTAGAGGCATAGCGACTTTTCAGTGCGCTAGAGTTTTCATTGGTGGACTTTGAAACTGGAGGTTTGCTGACATTCATTAGACTACTGAGTTTACTGCTAGTTTGATTACAACTTTGTGTATCGTTCTTTCTTGATGTTTGAATTGCTTCATCTGTCCCAACTAAACCAATCCATCCATCTTTTCCACGAAGCACACCCGAAGCAGCGGCGTTGGTAAGACCGGAGAGCTTATCATTTGCAGAAAGTGTTCGGGAAGTATTCATAGAAACGGTATTTTTGTTATGGTCGTCATGGAAATCAGGGATTGACTCTTGACTTTCAACATCATTGCCAACGCCAGAATCACGGTCAGTGGCCGATATACTTTCATTGGAAGTCACAGATGATGACTTTCCTTCTATGACAAAACCAGGAGATAAGCATAAGTTTTCATTGTCTCTTCGCTCGTCAATTTTGTTTGTATCACCGACAACATTTCTTCCAGATGGTTGTACTGAAAAGCTTGTAGTAGATTCACTTTTACTAGGTTTTCCTTTGAGAGAGAACTCGTTTTCAGCAATGGGTTTTGACGGCGTCTCAGGTTTTTTTACGAAGCTCTTTGTGTGCCTCTGGCTGGTCACGTTCTTTCCTTCCCAACTATCCTCTCCATCCATAAACGGAATATTGCTAAATGACGGATTTCTTTGTGCCGTTTTATGATCGCTTTTTGCATTTGACAAAGGATCAGATTCTTTGACAAATGCTTCTGAACCTTTTGCAGCTGAATATGCTTGTGACGTATCTGTGATGCGTTGATTTTGGTCCCGGAATTGTTCGACTCCACTAGAAAGGTCGTTCTCGTTGTTTGTGGCATTCATCTGAACCTTTGTCTTGATTGGTTTCTGTGACTCAAGCAATTGGTTGTTGGAAGGATAAGTTACAGATGTTCCTGGTACAGTGATGCCAGGTGCTGATGGCGTTCGGTTTGGTAGAGAAGATAAATTAGGTTTAGGTTTGATGATGGGAGGAGCAGTAGCTGGAAAAGTAGGGGCAACATCGTTGACAACGGTCTTTGTACAGTCTTCATCGGGATTCCATTCATCAGTTTGCTCTGTTAATACTGTTGGAAGGTTTGAATGAGACGACCATGTCCGCAATCCAGTTCCTTCCGCAGGAAAGCGTACGTCCATTTCTTGTAATTCACTATCACAAATGTGCTCTTCCAGTAAACGCGTTTCATTGGAACCGTTCTTTTCTTTTTCGGGAGAATAGCTCTTAAACGATTCTTCAGTGAATTTTGGTGCACTAAATCCTTGATCTTTTACGATGGTGATTTCGGCTGTTTTCATTGTTGGCTTTTCATTGGAGAAATTTAAAGGCGTGTTAGTCGTTGCAGACTCCACAAGTACAGATAAACTATTTGGTTTCGATTTTGCTGTAACATCCACCGTATGCTGATGGACACCTGATGACGTTCCGTTGTTCATCGGTATCAAAAAACCTGTAAAATAATGCACCGATAAAAATTTGCAAAAATACATTGCATTTATGTTTTTGAACAGGCAATGCTCTAATGCAACGTTTCTCAACTAGGGGTACTAAAATCGACTTTAGGAGGTGCTGAGAATGATAAAATACATGGGAGTATAGCAAAATGCCTACCACAAATCAACATCAAAACATTCAATGCAATAGTTAGCTAAAGGGTAGCCTACTGGATTATTCAGACGTGTTCATGAGGTCTTAAAGTCAGAAAAGGTTCAGAAACGCTGCTCTTATATAAAGCTTGTTAAATAATCTTAGTAGATAAAAAAATGGTATCCCGACAATTCAAAGCAGATAATTCAAAGCAGACAATTCAAAGCCGACAATTCAAAGCCGATGATTCAACGACGAAATTTTAAGGCAGGGATCTCTGAAGAAAAAATCTCTGTTTTTCAGAGGTCCCTGGGTTAAGGTTAGGGTAAGTGTTAGGGTTATTGTCTTTATCATAAATAAATTATAGGCTTTGAATTGACCGCTTTAAATTATCGACTTTGAATTGACTCATAACCTAAAAAAATACAGTACCGTACTAAACAATCATCGCTTAAATTAGCCTACTGTTTCAACTAATACCTGCATGGGTAGAAACGCCAACTGCTTGTTTTGCAACAACACTTTGCTGATTCTCTTGAAACCTGAAAACATAAAATTACGATAAGATAAATTTGTTTGCGTGCACACGTTTTGTGCTGGCAACAGTTACTTAATTGCCAAAACAACAACCTGGGAAGTTTTTTGAAAACTTGACCTAAAACGTCCCAGAAATTTGTGGAAAACTTGTAAATGTAAAATAAACGGTTACCTGCTGAAGGAAGGCTGTTCCATGCTTTGGTCACTTTCACTGTTTTGGTCAAAATCTTCACCGTAATCGTCATTGCTGTATGTTATCGCTTCCATGTCAAAAACTACATGTGTCTTGCCACGTTGACGTTGTGCGTAAGCTTCCAAATCGTCATCATCGGCCGCATCATTTGCGTAAGTATCGTCGTCGTCAATGTCAACGGAACCAAGAACTTTGCGGGCACGACTCATGTCTAGAGATGGAAAAACGATTCATTTTTTTAACGCAAGTAGGAGGGAAACGTAAGCATACATAAAGCATAAGTAGTTTATTTACTAATAAAACAGCACTAGAAAAGTTGGAGTAAATTAGCAAACATAGCTAGCCTGATAGTTAACCCATGTCCCTCTGAGAAGCCGTAGCTAACATAACCGTTGAAATGACAAATTAAAAGGAAAAAAACTGACGCAAGATAATAAAAAGATCAACAAATTTACCTTTTTCTTCTTGCGGAAAGAGGATGTTTGTGAGTATCCGACGACCATTTTGATGGACTTTCCCATGCAAAGGAACGTTAGGTTTGGATTGATTCGGACTAACCCACAAAGCAACCAACCCATTCAACTTAACCATGGTGATTGGTAGATATGGAATCCTATCAAAAGTGGTACTTTGAATATTGACCTATGTGTACAGTATAAATCCACACAAAACACTCTTGTGATATACAGAAGGTTTCTCCGACGAACAGTCATAGAATACGTGATATTTTACTTCAGTAAATTAAGAAATCCAAAAGAAGCTCATTGTCATAAATTAATAATTTTCGATCCTTTTTAACACGAACCAGTAATTAACAATGCGTTACACGGCTAGCAAATAAGCGTGATCATTGTACTTATAGTTTCAAACAAAGACGTGTTGTAACCTCAAGTAATTTCTCCTACATCTACAAGTAGCTATTTCGTGTATTATGTTGACTGACTATATTAAGCAAGCATATATAAATTATTATGATCGTTATTAACTTAACAATTTCATATTTATAATTATGAAAAAAGGACATCAAGTAACATAGTACAAATTACACTTTAGCACATTATTCTTCTTTACCGATTTTGGCAAATGTTGAGGACTTTTAGATTTGTGAGATCACCAATGGAGTCGGGAAGAATTTTGATTTGGTTTCTGCTTAGCTGCAAAATGTTCATCTCTGAGCACAAGCCAAGTTCCTTTGGAATACTTTCTAGCTTATTTTCGTCAAGTAACAACGTGTTGAGATTTCTGTAAAAATATGGAAATAGATTAAAATAAATTCATAAAATAATTAAGGATAGCAGAACACGAAAATGTTTCAAGTACAACTGGTAGACTACATGAAATTTTTAATCATGCTCTCGATTCAAAAATATTTTACTGCACATTTAGAACTTTTAGAACAAGTAGCCTATAGAACTTTTTCAACCAGTAGCGAAAAACTAAACTTCTTGATGACTAAATTAGAGCTGTGGTCTTGATACGTGTGTAACACAAACAAAAGTTTGTAACATTTAAGGGGAGTAAAAGACTAAACACAATGAATTTTCAACATGAAATATAAAAAAACGTTTAAGTGATATGATAAGTTCAGACAGCGTAATAAACAGATGAACCTTAAACGTCGTAATAATAAAACATATCGCAAGCATCTGAAAATTGTCAAGGAAAAGACCAAGACTCCGACTTTTCACTTGACAATTTGTGATATGCTTATGAAATATATGGTAACAGGTAGTAGGCTTATTTTTATTCCCAAGGTATCAATCAAACACGTAAGTGTGGTGTTCAACAATGTTTGAACGTTTCAAATGAATTACATTCTCTTGCATAACGAAAAAGAAAACATGTTGAAACAACCACAAACCTCAAATTGCCAATCGAGGGAGGGAGCGCCTCAAGTTTATTGTGAGAAACATCTAGTTCTTCCAGTGCGTGTAGCTTTCCAATACTGTCCGGCAGTTTGGCAATTTGGTTTAGTTCCAAATTAACCATTGTTAGTTGACGGAGTAAACCTTGAATAAAATCAGCACACCATATTATCATGATTACAAATACAAGGAGGGTTGCAATGAGGACCCCATAGAGCAAATCAATGTAAAAAACGCTTGAATTGCTGTCTTGGACTTTAGAAACAAAAATATATCTTGAAAATTCAAAACGGTTCTTTTCATTCGATAAAATATTCTTTGTCTTGATTTCGTTTCGAGTTAAGTTTCACAGTCAGTTAGATAATGCATGGCGTCTTTTGTTCCCTGTATTGCGAGGGTTGGACAGCAGAAACTTCATTTTGGGTTAAAAATAAAAGCAACTTTGTTTCGCTGTCAAATCACAGCGAAACGCAAAACGCACAAAATTTTTGCAGAAAGTATCTTAGTACAATGAAATAGAACTAATAAACCTGGTAGCTATAAATCAACAGTTTGAGCTCAAAAACTGTCAACAACAGCACAAGAATGCAGACGGCAGAGGTTATGCAAATTAAATTTGTTTTAACTCCCTTCATTCAAAATCTCGCATATTTGAGTCAAAGTAGTCAGGGCGACGAAAGCCTTGCTATGATTGACGCTCGTAATTTCATCTAGGTATTACACAAGAAAGTCTTTGATATGTTTGTTTCTAACAGTAACCTCGGGCGATGCTGCAGAGTAGTGACGTTTGCTTGTTGATGAGAGGGAAGTTTTGAGAGTTGTCAGAAAAGCAGTCGTGCACGACGGACTTTGTTTTTGTTAAGGCGTACGCATTTTCCGTATTTACCAACAAAAATATTTATTGTTTGTCACACTGTTTTATAGCATTGAATAAAATTAACAGAACGTCTTCATGACGTTGTCAGACGTAGCCGCGAAAGTCACAGAACTCGATCACTACGAAATTAAATATTCTATTCTTGAATAAATAGTGTATCTTAGCTGCTGTGACCAATGACTTCGACAGTAGATTACCAGTTGACTATTGCTTACATCACTCTACTAAACTGAGTCTCATGAGGATGCATATAACTCACACTACAATTTGATAGTATCAATGATAACATACAAAAATTTATGTCTAAAGGTGTTTCTCAATAGAGTGTAGGTAAATGCTGTAAACTTCATATTCTACTGTGGGCCTACATAACAAGTTACCAGTAATTTTATAAAACATATTTGGTAAAGATTACCATTTTTACAAGATTACCACTACAAACGTTCAAGCTCTTGCAAAAATGATGGTTTTACAAAATATGTTAGTTTAATTATTAAAACATTAAAAAAATACTTCTGCATACCTATGCTATCTGGTAAGATGGTGAGAGCATTTTCCGACAAAAGTAGATCAGTTAAATGTTCCAGTGATCCTATTTGACTGGGAATAGCTTCCAAGAAATTTCGACTCAGATCCAAGTAAGTGAGTTTTGTTAAATCTCCAATATCAGAAGGAACTTTGGCCAGCTCATTGCAATCCAGCCACAGTTCGGATAAGTTTGTTAGCTTTGAAATTACGTCTGGCTGAGAAAGTGAAGCAAAAAACATTGTTAGCACAGTTGTGTAAACTTTGTACATACTTCCCATGAAATCTACTGTACAAATAATGCCGGTCATGAAACAGCTTGTTTGCCAACTAAAAAACTTTCGAAAGAAAAGTTTAGCAGCTTCAGTAAAGTTTGTTTTGAGTCGCTTTTTATCTCAAGCATGCAACAGCAGTCAATTTTATATTGTCATGTGATCTGAACAATGTATCACAGCTTGACAAACTTAGGCGTACTGATTAGATGAAAACAACTAACTAAACCAATGGAACCGCCATTTAAAAAAAGGGTTTTGTGAACCTAACAGGAATAATTTTCAGCATTTTGATGAGAGCATATGAAAATACGGACTTACAAATGTACTTAGGCTATATAACATGCAGCTATATGGGATATCAATTCAAAACTCAGTTACATAACCAGGTTTTGTCTATCATATTAGTTAAAACAATGAGTTTAAAGCATGGCATTTTCTGCAAAACCTTTTCTCGTAAAACCGACTAAATTTTGCTTTGTGTGGTAACAAAAATGCACAGACAAGACCACATATACAATATTCCGTCAATAAAAGTTAGTTTTAAAGTCTCAGACTGCAGCAAAGCTTGCATTGATGAAGAAATTTTCTGAAATTGCAATGGATCGGAGGCGTTCAATGAAAAACTTGACACATTTACTACAAGTGGCAAAAACAAATAAAAAAGCAGTTTGTTTCATAACTTTAAAGCTCTACAAGAGATTACTGCTAATTTTCAGAAAAATTCAGAAAAAAATGGTTTTCCTTACCCATTCTTGGAAAACATTTCCGCCTAAATCAAGTCTAGCCAGTTGTGTAAGTCTTCGTATAGACTTTGGTAAAATTTGCAATTGATTGTCTCGTAGCTCTAGGACACAAAGCTGAGACATTCTGCCGAAATTGGCTGGAAGAAAGTCAAAAAAGCAATCGTTCATGTACAGTTCGCGGAGGCTCATTAGTTGCGTAAATCCTTCGGATAGCCTAAAATCAAAAATGTGATTAAAATCGATCTGGAAGCGGTGCGGTGGTGTAGCAACAAATGGATTTTACCGTATCTTAAAATGCAAAGACCATTCAAGATCATTTCCTTGGCTTAAATCCATCCTGCACTAGGCTACACCATGGCATAGAGAACTTACTTTTCAATTGGATTCACACTGGCATCAAGGACTTGTAAACTTTTGCAACATCTTATGCAATCCGGAACGTCTTCAATTACTAAAGAAATAAATTACATTTAAAAAACAAAAACTGTGTTTCAGCATATGGTAGTGAAATTGTATTCTAAAGCAAGTAGGAAAATCGGGGGTAAATACCGGTAGGCCTAGTGTTATTTATTTAATTAACTGAAGCTGATGACTTATCAAAATTATCCAATTGAATTTTATTGTATACTTAGGAACACCTGTTATCCACAAGTTGGACTTACTAAATTTACAACATATAGTAAAAGTCAACTGCAAAACAACCTTTTTGAAAACCGGTCATTTGACACAAGTTATCCCATGTTGGGAGAAAGTTGCTGGGCTGTTTGGCACAATTTCCTATTAAGTATTTACCTACTTCTTAGTTACCAAGATCTAATTACAACAAATATCTAACTAGGTTGGCAACACTTTTCCTTTTCCCGGTTTTGGAGAAACATTTTTGCAATAGTTGGGTGTGAAAGTTATGTTGTCAAAATCGGCCCTGATTTCTTATGAACCACAAAGGCTATGTAGCTAAACGAATAAAGAAACTTTGTGGAATCAGCAAAGCAATTACGCTGACTAACGTTCATTAACTTGATCTTAAAAAGTGACACACATTGCTCTAAACTGAGCGAATGTCAAATACGGTCACAAACATGACCGCAACAGCTCACAACAATGTGGATCATGTGTATTTATTACCTATCTCTTAAATCTTGCCTAGTTCATTCGCTGATGAAAACCAAAATACGTGTTAGAACAATGCCAGATCTACCGCAACAAACCAATACTACTTGCAAAAGTAAATATATATTCAAAAGGTGTGGTAGCAGGTGAAGTTCTTAAGCATACTTTTTACCTGACAGAAGTTGATCTTAATATGGCAATATGATATGTAGAGTAGCTAACATGTGCTTAGGCTTACCATTTTTGCTCACATCCAAATGGGTTAAGTTGATCAAGCTTGCCAAGTTTGGTGGAAGGACTGTAATGTCGTTATCACTCACCGACAAGTACCGAAGGTTTTGGCAAACAAACATTTCCTAAGTTAAATTTGTACTGTTTTATAAACTCTTCAAAAGACTTACAAACTATAGCAAAAACACCATGACGTACTGTAGAAATTAACACAATCAGATTTCAACGAATACAATTTCTTTAAAAGATATAATTCAGAAAAGTGATGAAAACTTGTGACCGACCACATAAACTATAAGCTAAAATTTGCATAAAAGTTTATTCGATGACAAAATAACATCGCAGATGCCTTTGAATTTCCGGCTTACCTTTGGCAGTTGTTTAATGGTGTTAGATTCCAAAAGCAACTTGGTCAAAGTTTCTGCGTGATCTCCTATTTCTTGTGGCACCTCTTTTAAATTGCTGTTGCAAAAGTCAATTTCTGTGACGGCATCGGAAACTTCTCCGACCGTGCATAAACATTGACCTAAGATCAATTTATTTTAAAAATCAGTGAGTACTTACAGAAATCAAGATCATGAAAAATGTCCACGTTTTCGTGTGTCTTAAAAATGTGAGTGAAATGAAAGTTTCTGTTCAACCAATCGACGTAAATTAAAAGAATAACAAACGAGGTGATAGTTGAATAAAATTTACAAATTTGTTGCAAATGGCAACTTTTTGAACGTGACGAAGTTTTCAACTTGCACAACAAATGTTAGTAACAACTAAAAATATTGTAACATTTTATGTGATTACGCAATACGTTTAAGTAGTCTATAAAATAAGTTGCCCATCTTAGCCAAACATTAATTCGCTTGACAAACGATACAGCAACCCACAGCCAGTGCTTTCTACATTTTTTGGTTAGATCCAAAAAATTTCACACACTACTACTCAGTGACCTGTTAATCAAAACTTCAAAAAGGTTTCAAATACTAGGGTGTAGACCAGACATGGGCAAACTACGGCCCGCGGGCCAAATCCGGCCCGCCGGCTCTTGTATTCTGGCCCGCCGGATGTTATCGACATGTTGCAAGTTTTATTATTGTGAAGTTTCAATAGGAGGATTAGATACCTCTTGTCTCTAAATAGCGATACAATGTAGAATGTAGAGCATTATGATGTCACAGGTACATTTGTGCGTCGCTTGACGCAACAGTGCTTTCTGCTTTTAACCAGTAATGTCTCGTTCTGTTGCTCAACACAACAAACAGTTTACCAGCCTCATTTTTTTAAAAAAATGAGGCTGGTAAACTGTTTGTTGTGTTGAGCAACAGAACGAGACTATAGATAAGAGACAGTCAACCGCTTCAAGTGGACAGTTTGCTGGGAGGTTCACTAAAAACAGAAAGTTTTATTAGTCAATTTAACCAGTAATGTACCATATTTCTTAGTTTAGTGTTTTTATCAACAGTTTCGTCAGTGTGGAATGCTAAGCGAAATAGACATTGCTAAGTTGTTAATAAATTATATTGTTAAAATGAGTGCAGCGAAGAAGCGTAAAGTCGATAGTGAGCGCAGAGTGTTCAAAAAGGAGTGGACGACGAAATACTTTTTTACCGAAGTGGGATCAACTGCGGTATGCCTTATTTGCCAAAAAAACGTTGCTGTTTTGAAAGAATACAACATCCGCCGCCATTTTGACACCAATCATGCAAACCATCATAGCAGCCTGTCAACTCAGCAAAGAAAGGACGTTTCTCAGAGATTAGTGGCAAATTTTCGGATTCAGCAAAGCACTCTTTTTCAGCAGAGTGCAGTTTCTGAGTCAATCACCAAGGCAAGTTTTTTACTGGCTTTCAAAATAGCACAAGCAAGCAAACCATTTTCCGATGGAGAATTTATCAAGCAGTGCATGGTAGAGACAGCAAGTCTCTTGTGTCCAGATGCAAAAAGCAAATATGAACAAATCAGTTTATCACGCAGAACTGTAACTCGCCGTATAGAACAAATTGATGAGCACTTAGCTAACGAGTTGAAAGGAAAAGCAGATTCTTTTGTATTTTATTCGTTAGCGCTGGACGAAAGTAATGACGTAAGAGACACGGCACAGCTTTTGATTTTCGTCAGAGGAATTAATGACAAGTTTGAGATAATAGAAGAACTTTTAGCAATGGAGTCGTTAAAAGGGACTACTCGAGGAGAGGACCTTTTTCTTAAAGTCACTAGTGTGATCGACAGGTTTAAATTACCATGGAACAAACTTACGAATGTCACCACTGATGGATCACCAAATTTGACAGGAAAAAATGTTGGACTGCTAAAAAGACTTCAAGATAAGATGAATGAGGAAAATGCTGGGGTGGATATAACTTTTTTGCACTGCATTATCCATCAGGAAGCCCTGTGTAAATCTGTACTGCAGCTCAATCATGTAGTGAAGGCAGTAGTAAAACTGATCAACTACATAAAAGGGAGAGGACTTCACCATCGCCAATTTATCAAGTTTCTTGAGGAAATTGATTCTGATCACCAGGACTTGCTTTATCATTCTCATGTGCGCTGGTTAAGCTTGGGTAAAGCATGTAAACGAGTCTGGAACCTTAAAGAGGCAATTACCTCATTTTTGAAGTCAATCGGGAAAGCTGATGAATTTCCTGAGCTGGAGGACAGAGATTGGCTCTGTGATTTTGCTTTTTCTGTCGATATATTAACACATATGAATGAGCTGAATGCAAAGCTGCAAGGGAAAGAACTCTTCGCTCACGATATGTACACAAGCGTTACGGCTTTCAAATCAAAATTGGCTTTATTCTCAGCACAAATGTCCAACAATTCTTTTGTTCATTTCCCCACATTACTGACGATGAAAGAAGCCCCTAAACATGCAAATAAATACAGCAAATCACTAAATGATTTGCACCACGAATTTTGCCGTAGATTTCTTGATTTCGAAAAACTCCAAAAACCATTTCAGATTATTTCGGCTCCACTTTCACAAGTCGCTGCAACAGCACCACAAGAACTGCAGTTGGAATTGATCGATCTTCAGAGTGACTACGTTTTAAAGGAGAAATTCGAAGCCCTGAAGCTAAATGAGTTTTACGCATCGCTAAGCAACACCAGATTTCCAGAAATTCGAAAGGTGGCACAAAAAATGCTGGTATTGTTTGGTTCCACATATATTTGTGAACAGACGTTCAGCTTGATGAATTTTAACAAATCTAGCCACAGGTCTCAGCTGAGTGATGCGCACCTCAAATCTATCCTGACTATCGCCACAACCAAAATGATGCCAAATTTCGATGCTTTGGCAAAAAATAAAGCTTGACAATCCTGTCAGACGTCGTATTTAAATTCGATTTTGTTTTTTGGTTGTATTTTTCAGTTATTTGTTAATTTAATCTTCCGTTTTTTTTGTCCCTTTGTTATTCGTGTGACAAACTATATGTAAGTGGCGGCTCGATCACTTGGCCCGCCAGTCTAAGAACAAAATAATTTTGGCCCCTAATTCAAAAAGTGTGCCCACCCCTGGTGTAGACTGTAGAGTGTTCAAAAAACTGTACGTGTGGTTATAAGAGATTTGTGCAATTTCAACAAAAACAAAAGTTTTTCAGTCATGGCAATGCTAGACTGAATCTGTTTCCTGGCAAGCGCAATTTTTTTTTTGACTATTTAAGTATTTAAGTTATCAATTTTTTTTTGACTGAACAATATTTAAGACCTTCAACATGCATACTCAATCGAGATAATGCCTATTAATAACAGAGCTTTGGTAAAAAGTTCACCTTTTAGGAATAAATAACCAGTGAAAATAGCAATCACATGCAAACTTACCGAAAATTTTCTTTGCCTTCTTCATTTCGTCGCTGTCTGGATGTTCAGCATTTACAATAACTCCAAAGCAGTGTTTGCACTTTTCAATCGTGTTATTTCCAACAAGATTAGTCGCAAGTAATCCAGGGGAATGCGTCGATTCGTCTTCACTACTTCCTTGAGCATTACCACCGCTGGTCTGTTTATTGTCTGAACCCAGACGGTTATTGTTATTAAAATTTCGCTGGAGGAAATCGTCAACTTTTGCAGTGGGAGTGGTCTCGTTGTGAGGTGGTCGTATGTAGTCCACGTGATTAACACTGCTGGTTAAGTTATCGTTTTTTCTATTTTCGCCTCGACGGCAACCAGGCGGCAAAATCGGAAGTGAGTCCTTTTTAACCTCACCAGCGGAGCCGCTAGAAGCTTGAGCTTCAGCAAATCGCTTCAGGTTATGATGAGCTGTTGCTGTAGTAATTTTGTTGTACAGTTTTTCAACCACGTCACTACCAATGGTGCTGCCGTCTTCGCTGCCAACTGAAGATATAAAACTGCTGCTCAAGCTACTGCTGCTGCTGTAGGTAGCATTTTCATTGTCCTCTTTCCGACGATTACGGTCTTCAGCAGCTGCAGATCTGACGTAATCCAAACTAACGTAATGAGACTTTAATCCTCCTTCTGAAGGAACGACAGAGTCAGAGTTTGCTTTCAATAAACCATCATGATTTAACGTTGATGAAGATTCAAATGAGGTAAGCCTAGGAGGAAGGTGTGTAAGTCCAACATCGTCCAGATTATCTCCAGGTTTGCTTGGACTCGAGGACAGGTTCGTACATGAAGAGTTCAATATTGCATTTTCGACGTAGTCGCTTATGTTTGCACAATCATTAATTTCGGACGGTGAGGTATTAAATTGCTTAGTACTGCCTTCAGTCTTATCAAAACTGTTCTTTGTGGAACCAGTCAAATTTAATTCTGCAGCAGGATAATGTTGTGAAAATCCATTTACAGCGTCTTTGTCTTTAAAAGAACCACTATCTGGGATAATAGGTTCATGTACGCTTCGAACTGACAAGTTTCTTGAACTGTCATCAATAATAACTGATCCCGATGTAGACGAGGTAGTATAGCTACTGGGGCTGTACTCTGTACCACTACTGCTCGTCCAGCTCTCACCAGTTGGGGTTGTTACAGAAGAATAAGGCTGCAGTAGATTGCTGTCGTCTCCGTTGATGTTAGAAAAAGACTGTTTACTTTTGTGGTTTGGGGGAAGGCTTGGAGCTTTACGATTTTGCTTGCTGTGGCTTTTTTCTACGGTGGCTTTTTCGTTATCAGAACGGACAATCTCGTCCTGTTTTCCTGAAAATAAAACCAAAGTTTTTAAAAAATGCAAATACCATTGTAAATGTTACAAGTAACAACAAAACTGAGTTTTTTTTTTAAAGCTACTGTATTTGCTTCAACATGAATGCATCTTAGTTTAATCTCTGTTTTACAGGGAGCAACTTCTTCTTCTTTCGTATGAGAGGTTGTTTTTGGACTACATTTCATTGGGGTCAAATGTCCGGGCATTCTTCGAGCAACTAATACAAGCTTATAAAAATGAAATAAGTACAACTTTCTTCCATGACCATTTTATTATTGGAAAACTATTTACATTAGAAATCTTTTACAAGAAACCTTATAGCTATGCTATCCTCAATGGCAAGCAGTCTTTCAAGCATGACATCAACAAAAGCTATATGATTTTAAAATTTTAAACTAATCTCAGCAACACGAATTTCTCATATACAGCATCGAAATATAGAGGTTACAACTTCTCAAACATTACATAAACAGATAAAACAATTGAACCCTTGACGACTAGATGCATTAGTAATACATTTGCAATCAGTTGTTCAAATTTATGCAAAACCGGAATGTTACTAAACCAAAACGGGTCCAGTAAAACTTCGTCACACTCAAAAGCACATGATAACAACCTGTCTAATCTAAGAACCAAGTCATAAAGATCGCTGATTAAGGTTTTCTGACAAGTAGCTCTGCCTGGACAGCCTTTGTAGAAGAACTAAATGCCCCATTGGCTCAGCTTATCGTTAAACGTTGATTGAGCGACCAGTACAACTTTTTCTGGAAGTCACAAAACACAGCACACAAGTTCAAACAGAATCGAATTCTGGTCAAGGAATGAGATTTTCAAATTACCTTTTCCAATCTACAACATCCACAGTAAAATACAAGCCGCCAATTTTGATTTGTCATGGTATTCTACCTCTCCTAGTATTAAAATCGTCCTTCGCCATGGAAACAACGTTAAACTAATGAATTTTGCACTGTTTTGTAGTTTGAATAGCAATTTATTGATTTTCCGACCGGTGGAAGTTCACAGGAGGTGAAAATCATCGCTGTCAGTAACCAACGGAAATCTTCTGGGACAATCAGCGACAGTTAAAAACCACATCAGTTCAAAGCAGGCTTTTTTAGGCTAACAAATGTATCGTAGGCAAGAAGCTGATGTGTTCTGAACCACCTTAACAAAATGTCAATCATCAGAATGTACAAATTGAAAAACTGATCACGAAAGAAGAACGTCCTACAAATCGATAAACATCACTGAAAGATTGTGACTAACATGCATTTCAGACTGACTTGGTTTATCTGAAGCTCAGGAAAATATTCCAAAGGAAAGGATTGATTTTTGGATATTGACAACTTTAACAAACAAAAGAGTTTAGGAAATCGATGGCAAATATGCTTTAAAGTGTATAGTTGTCAGCTGAACGTTAGTAGAAGTTAAAAAAGTACAAAACGTATATTTAAATAGTATGGGTGTTTTAAAATCTTTTTTTAGTCCAGTGGCTTACACACGAAAAGGTTAAGGAAATGGAAGATAATCTGGATAATACTCTTAATATTTTAAAAGCCAAAACTAAAGCTAGCTTACAATCGCCAGAAAAACGCAAGAAATGTTAAAATAGTACTATGAGATAACACAATCTTTCTTGGTGATAAGTTTTTTAATTGTCTTCGCAAAGCAATGGTCTACTAACCATGTGAAAATAATTTGATAATAATAGCAACCTAGTTTTTAACTTTATCTTATCCGTTTATGGTAAAATCATTGCCAATAAGAAACCTAAAAAGCCCATACGTCCAAGGTGGTCAGTAAGAATGATAATTTCAGTTGTGATGTGTATTGCTAATGCTATTACTATTAATTTAAGCTCTCTAGAATTTGAATACTGTTACCAGAGCAAACTTTTCTCACTAATAAAGAATTCGCGAAAAAAGCTATCATCGCTAACGGAAGTACATTGTCACACAATGTTAACAAAGATCTAAGTTTACAATATGCTGTAAAAAAATTTGTGATGCACATCAGACTATAACAATTAACAAAATGTAAGTATGAATAATGCAGAAAACATTTTGATATTAACCAACAGAAGGTACGATGGGCAACCATAACCAACCATTTGTGTTCTTTGGTTGTGAATTCAATCTCAGAAGACGACGCAGGCTCCACGAGCGAGGCATTGCAAAGTCGTTTGCTTCAACACCAAATCTGACACTTACATATTTACAAGTCAACTTTATCTGAGCATCGCTAGGTAAAAAACAACTAAATTAAAAATAATAATATCTGTTGTAACGACAGGCCTTCTCAAGTTTTGTTTTTACCTGAAAACGTACCTGACATAAACAGAACTTTCAAAATCGACTTCAAATAAATACTTAAAGTTTTCTTTGTCTGAGTATTTAACCACAACCGAGTGTCAGAAAAGCTCTTCAAACATAAAAATATCAAGCCAAAAGCTTATTCTCGTTTGTTTACCTTGTGATGTAAAACGAAAGCATTTAAACATAAGGAAATCCTACCAGCGCAAGAATCACCCTTAAAAAGTTTCACTGACCACATTTCCTGACCTATATCCTGACGCCATCTTTCTGACCAAATGCGACAAACAATCCTCACTCACAAAAAAGGTATTTGAATATCGTTCTCTGCTACTGAACAGAAATCTCTCGACATGTCGCTGAAAAAGAGGTTAGACTTCCCATAAGCTCACAGCGAGGAATACCTGGCACATTCCTTCTGCTTACTTATCCATAGAGCTCATATCAGCCTGAAAGAGAACGTAGTTGGTTGGGCTTGCTGTGTCAACAAAGTCGTTAAGAGACCGAGTCAGCAATGGCAAAACAGACCTGATTCAATATGTAACTTTTACTGCATATATTTGTTTCTTTTAAAGTTTTTATTTCAAACAACGACTGGTAAATATTTTTTGACTTCCTATTTACCTACCTCGTGTCGACGTTAAAAAGTTTACCCTGGCACATGCTTTTTGCTGCAAAATGTTAAATGTCTCCGTCTTGCCAGTGGGTTCAACATAAAGAGACAAACGTACACCCATATCGTGCACACACAGTCACACATGAATGAGCTTTCGGTGACATGCTCATGTATTTCTTTCTAACTCCTCATATCTCATTGTACATCAAGACACTGACCGCAAATTTGAAACGTAATCGGTTTCGCTTGCAAATCAAACCCAACCGAACTAATCATCTCATGTTATCTTTTGAAAGGAGATTACTTCTGTAATGAAAAATCTTTTCCATCGAGTTAGCACTTAATGAGGTATATGTCCATCAACCGAATAAAGCAAAAAAAAGTATGGTTTTATTCAATTCCATCGTAGCAACAAGTCCCTCAAACATACATATCGTATACCATGAAACACTCATCACCATCCATTCAGTCGATTTTGACTCTCGGGCACTTTATAAATCTTCCTCCATAGCTCTCGATTTCTAACAACCTCCTTCAGCTCTTCCATGCCCATCCCGCTGAAATTCATCACTGTATCGAGCATTCGAGCCATCTGTTTTTGGATGATGTATTTTTCCAGTGATTTACTTCTCAAAGTTCTCATTATGTGGTCAAAATATGATCTGCTTGACTATTCTAGATTTTAGGGATATGTCCGGTATAGTTTGGTCCAAAATCTGTTTACTTGTTGCTTTTTCTGTCCAAGAAACACACAGAAATCTTCTCCAACACCATAATTCGAAAACGTCACTCTTTTTTCAGTTTCCTTTGTTCATTGTCGATGTTTTGCATCCGCAAATTGTAATTGGAAATATTATACTTTTGAACAGCTTCTGTTCTCAGTTGGACATCTTTGCTCTTGCAAATTCTATTCATTTCTACCAACCAATGCCCCTCCACATGTAACACTAGAATTACAAAAATTAGACACAAGAATCTATTTGTAAATTGTGAATAAATCTATTTAAAACATTTTTTGTCGATTTTTCAGCGGAAAACTAACCTGAGTAACTTTCTATGCACATTGGGCCTCTTTTTTATTTAGTCTTACAAAAAGAAGTTTATTCTAAAACCAAGCTGCTGCCAAAGTTCTAATTTACTGGTAGTGTTATTTGTAGCTTCAATCCATCCCTTAGCTGCTTTTATTTACCAATAAATCCTATGTCTGGTTTAATATGTAATTACACCTTATCGAGATATTCGATGATGACAATTGCACCCTCAAGGCATTTAAAATAGTTTTTTCGCTTGCAAGTCTGCCATACACATTGCATGGCGGCTCACAAATGTGTAAGCCTGGCAACGCATGAAGTGCCTACAGAAAAATAATAATAATAATAATGTTATGGTTTTATTTATTGTCGCTCTACAACAGCTAAGGTCTTTTAGCGACAGGGCTCATTTTTCATTTATATCAGGTTTACGTTGTTATCACATTATTACCCGACTCATTCTCGCTGCGTTATGCAGGATAGAACACAATCGGTACCGTTTTTAAAGTCTTCGGTTTGACCCGACCTGGAATCGATCTCAGATCTACCAGCACCAGAGCCGAAGGCGAAACCACTCGGCCACTGAGCTGGTTACCTACAGAAAAAAGCCTGGCTTGTAAATTGACCAACATCTAGAAAACAGATCTCGTTCAAAATATAAAATGGATGTTTTGTTTTCGTTTTTTTTTTCTTTTTTTTTTTTGGTTAAATTATGAAGCTACACGGTTACGAAAGATGGGCTGCGAATTCTAGTTCACTTTAGTTTGTGAGGAACCAAACGTTTATTGTTAAACATGTTTACTTTTATCATTTTAAAACGTAAGTAGCCATGTAACATGTGCCATAAACGAATCGAAATTAATTACTGGGAACCATAAGTCAAGGAATTTAATTTTACACTTAACCTACTTCAACAAAAGCTATTCAAATGCATCATTAACAATGAATTACGACGCAAACTAAAAAAAATCCTTTTATCGCCCACCATGTTTAGTATAGGCGATTTGATCATTCATGCTAATTTATCTCTGAGAAATTATTCAAAATGAAATGCTGTACTGGCTGCTGACACGCCAAAATCGTTGAGCAAGAAATTTTCATTATCTCGTTTGTCCAACCAGTTGTTGAGGCATGGCGATGCTGGTCTATTTTAAGAATTGTGCGGTTAGTCGCTTTCATCCATGCTATCTCTGCTTTGCTGCTAAGCAACACTTTCCGTTAAGATAACACAAAAGACATAAAGTTATTTCTCCCATGTCAGTAGCACTGCTTAGTTTTGAAGCCCAACACAGCACCAGGCGGCCAGGCCAATAGTAGTCACTCGTCTTTTCGTTTGAAGCTGGAGAGACAGTTAATGAAATCCGACAATATCGCAGCAGCGCGCGCTATCGCTTCATTGGCCATAAACAATGCCAGCACAGCAATCCGTAGTTTTTGCTGTGATTTAACATCTGCAGACAATATATCAATGTAAAAAATGACTGATTAGCTGACTGGATTGTGTCTGTGCACAATTAATGATAAATTAACCCTCATCTTGTTCTTTAAGATCATTTTGTTTATAATTACACCGTTCAAAATCATTCACTACAAAGTATCGTACAATAATTCCTAGTCCCATTCAAACATGACAATATAAAAAAAAATGATACGTTCTACTGGTGCAAACTAAGCTGAACTATTGCAAACGTATGAAGTTATTTAATCACTAAATACCTGGTGAACAGCCTCATTGCCTCATTCAATTTTTATGACAACAATTATTTATCAAAAACTCTTTTCCAGGTCATGTCGGACGTCGCACATCACTGTGTGGCGAGTTTAAAGTGTGAAAATAACAACACTTCTTTGCTGGATATCGCAGTAGGCCAGCAACGGCCATGACAATGACCCGGAAACAACGACGAACATACAACAATGCCATGGCATTTTTTATTAGTCTTTTCACTAGTTCTCAATTATTTGAATGTTTCACAGAAATGCAACGTTTTTGTCGCTACAATATATCAGCAATACATAAACACCGATTGCACTGCAGAAAGAGCTTGGTCGTAAAAAGTTCCACCATTCATTGAGTTTGAAACTTAAAGCATGAAGGAATAGAGTTTATTAAAAACTTTAGGAATGCAACAGTTAAGATGTTAAAATGCCATATCATTAGCATATTGCAACATCATCCATTTTTCGATAACTGAGATTTACCGTAGGTTAGTGATAAAATGTTAATTAAACAAGATTTAAACTGAGCAATGCATACCTCTATTCCAACTTTGTTTCTTGGTGTATATCTCCATCGTATAATCCATGAAGTTATAAGATACTGTTTTCAAATTGAAGAGTCATTGTCACGTTTTTGCAAACAACAATCTGGTGCAGTTTAAAATTAATTATATTCAGCACTTCCCTAGAAACACAAGAAACGATGTAATTTTTTACACCTTATTCTGAAAATTTCGTGCGTTTACAAATATTAATGGTGGAATAAAAAATGATCAGTGCAGTAGGCTAGCTGCGCTAATTCTTTTGAGTAATTACAGCAGATTGTGGAGTAACTCGAGCTTGCTTAAAACCGTTCATGTGTTAAAAGGCAAGTCTTGTAAAACGTACAATAAATTTTCTCAAATTTAACAAAGCAAAACGAAAAAAATACGTTGAAATGTCTGTAAAATTTTGAACATCAATATGGAATGTTCTGCTCACGAAAACTAGCTTAAGCTTGGGTTTGTTAAAATGTTTGTCTTCAATGCTTGACTGCCGTATGGCGACATTTATACCGCAAGTATGCTAAAGCAAACAACTATATGTATTAGTCGCGAATAAAACTTGGCAGAGAATAACGCTCAGAAACAAACATTTCACTTTAAAGGTTTTAGTTGCTGTCTTTCAAAATGTAGCCCATCACTTTTGGCCTGAAGTGTGCGCGGACAGGACATGATCAATGATCATATTTGAAACATAAACTTTCTCGTTTACATTTCAAAACATAGCTCGCAAATTATTCGGTTGCATTCGTTCAATATGAAAGCATAGTATATTATGCACTCTCTTTTGCCGAAAACCTCAAAAAAAATTTTTTTTTTAATGAAAAATGCTCCATAATCGGTGAACAAGATTTCATTACTCTCACTTAATTCCTAAGTGAAGTACTCTGTTCGGTAAGTTTCATCTAGAATTTCACATGGTTATACATTCAATGCAGTTGTCGGTTAACAGCCATATCAACGGAGTGATGATTTCATTATATTTATAATATTTTTCGTTGTCAGTAAGTTAATTTTCGTGTTAGTAATCTGGATCGCTTTACTACGAGGTGACAGAGAAGATCGATTCTTGATATTAGAATAAGGTACAAAATAAATATTTCTCTGCTTGTCAGTGTAAATTTGCTGTATTTTATTTATTCAAGCCCCGCTACAAATACGCTCGAACTACCTCAGTTCAGTTTGTTTTTATTTCTGACGATCACAACGAAAAAACAATATATGACAAACATAAATTGGTAGTAAAGACTAACTGGACTCATTGATTAGTTGCGAAAATTTCAATCACTTCACCACCGAACGAAATTTTTCCATTTCACAACGAATCACAAGTTAGAGTGAAGTAAAACGTAAAAAAAAACAAGGCATCTCAGTAGGTATTCAAACTGCAAAGTCTTTAAGTTTTCGAATGTTCTTTTTGAGCATGAAAATTACGAGGCAACTTCTTCAGTGACTAATTCCATGCAAGAGCAACAGATTGGTAGAGCAAACAAAGGCTGTATCAACAGTAAAAGAAAAGATTGAATGAAGCAACTGCCGTTAATGGATACAGTGAATGACATGCTTTACAACTAGGCTCTTCCGACAAAGAATGCCTGACCAACACTTTAGTTGGTGCCTGTTCATTTGATACACCAAAACAAATACAAACCGGAAAACCAGTCACTAGGCCTTGGGGCAACTGTTAATTCCAGAGTAAATGATTGATCTCGCTTGCGTATATTTTAAGCTGAGGACTCAACTGTGCTTACAGTAAAACAGAAATTCAAATGCAATACAAACAAGATTTCATTACTATTGTCATTGTTTATTTACATCAGACAAGGTTCTACCTGTTCAACACAAAACACTACTCTGTTATTTTACCATTATAGTATATTTTTACCATTGACAATTACATATTTAAAAAGTTTAAAACAACATCTATTTATTTTTGTTATTGGCTCTATTGACAGAAAGAGCACGTGAAAAATTATATAACAGGGATGCATAATGCATATTTTGCAACCAACCGTAACATAAATCGCATGTATTTTCAGCAATACATTTATCTGATTGAAACTATACATGATAAATCATCGATTTTTGTAATTTTTGAACAACAAGAGAAACCATGTTCAATCTAAAAATTAAGAGCCTAAAATTTAGATACTAAATTTATGTTCAGCAAACGTTTCGAAAGCTAGACTGTTTTCATTTTCAGTGCTATTGAATGCACTGAAGATGAATGCACAATAGAAACACTGGAATGCACATTCAATAGCCCTGAAGAGGTGCACACAGCTTGAGTAGACCAATTGGTTTGACCAAGCGTTCCAATTGTTTTGCTCCTAAATCCTGTCCATGTATTGTTATAACATTTTATGTCAGTAAAGTAGAATCAATTAAAAGCAACAAGTCAGGCAGAAATTACAATTTAGAGTAATTCTCCTTGTCTAAAGCTGTCAAATTTGTCATCAGATTTGAGACATAAGGTGGGTAACTTGCAATTACTGCAATGCGTGAGCGTTTTATCACATGACACATCTCGTTTTATGATTCGATTCACACCTGTGGAATTTCCACTTACTTTTCGACAATGAGACAATGGTAACCTACTCTCGTGTGTAGTGTGTTTGGCGTAAAGCATTTCTTACTTTCAACCTATAAGTGTTACTTTCTTCTTACTGTTAATCTTATGTCGTAGTCTAGTGACGCAGCCATGGGGAGATGGACTGAGAGGGAATAGTCCCTATAGTTTCGATTTCCACATATGTTCAAGCAAATATTGTTGGTGAATACTCAAAGCAAACATCAAATGTTCTTGTTTTTGCTTGCTTTTGCAATTACACATTGGGGCGATCTAATGTCTGTAAGCAAAATCTGGGTGGTTTTATCTTACATGAGATTGATACATGAGCACGAAAACGTCACCAATTTTAATCTGACGAAAACAATTGAATTGCCAAGCAAAATATCGAAGTTGCCAATGCCTACGACATCATCTTTATTCACATTTTCTATCAAGCAGACCAAACCGCATTTGTTGCTTTAGATTTGTTTAGAATCAGCCATCATGTACTTGTTTGTGAGGCATAGCATGAGCCAAAGAAACGTTGACCTTGCTTTGATAAGTTGGAGGTGAAATTTTGGTAGAGTTAAGTCATACTTGGGCAGTTGGGCTGTTATGTTGCAGATTCACAGACAATATCTCTCAACAAATAACTTACAGAGCCAAAAGTTTGTTTAGTTTGGAGTCATAGTCATGCTCCTGTACCTGATTTGTTTCCAACTTTTCGTACGATGCCAGTAATACCAAGTCCCATTGGGGACTGACGATTACTAATAGACAGATTTGCTTCAAGAAAGTGACCAAACGGCTAAAAATAGACTAAAAGGTTTAACGTTGGACAATTATTGAAATGAATATTCACCCGGACAAACCGAATACGTAATGTTTGCGGAAGAAAGACAATTTACGACGTCAAAAAGGCACTGACAAGCACATCTCGTTGTCGTGGGAGTTCCAACTTAATGACGCATCAATGGGAAGGACTTCATATTTATTCATCAAATAGTGGACGAGTTTCAAAGCTTTATTGATATAGAACTTTGATATGGCAAGCAATATCCAATGATTCTATTCTCCATTAAAGCTGTAATCAGCTCAGCTCGATTGAAAGTAATGTCCAATTTAACAAAAACTGACAGCACAAAATAAGATTGTGTAATTTTTTTCAGGTCAAGTCATTTTTCCTGTTATGTATACGTTGATGAAAACATATGAAGCGAGCAAGGTATGATTATAGTCAAAATATTCCAAACCCAGTTTTTTAGAGGAGCGAAAATTAAAAGCGCTTGCTTCAGGAAACCAAAACAAAAATATACTGTGTGAAAACTTGCACGTATGAAATAAACTTCACCCAGACGTAACAAACAGCGACAAGCGTTTCGCAACATTCAGCTACTTAAGACTTAAGCTACACTTAAAACGAAACATCACATGTATCATGTAATAAAAATGTCACAAAACATTACTTTTTTAGAAGATTTACCAAATTTTCTCACATTATGCACTCATAAAATCACCATCTTGTCTTCTGCTTAATAATGCAGCAGCATGTTCTATGTTTAACATTATTGTGAAAAAATATCGACAAGTTTAGAATAAATATATCAACACATCTGCACTCGTCTGCTGTACAATGATTAATATATTTTCTCAATCAGTTTGTTTCTCGTCCTAATTCACTTCATCAATCGCAGCTGTTGGTTTCGAATTTCAATTGTTGCGCTGCAGCGTCAAATAAGCATCACCTCTGACGCATATCAGTAGACAGGGAGTGCCACAGGCGTCAAAGATCCTGTCAAACATGGCCGCGTCCATGCGAAATAAACAGTTCTCGTTTTTTAAATTCAACAACTGTTGCCAGATGGAAAAATGCTAAAATTTCCTGCTAAATTTCCTCATACTTTCAGTATGACAGCAGAAAGAAGATTTTCTATGGCATGAGCAACCGAGCGTATATTTTACTTTTTAGAAATTGCTCTCCTTTTATGCTTATCTGATTACATAGAAATATCACTCCGTCAAATTGCCACCTGCTATGTTTCTGCGTCTTGTCACCACCTGTTTCAGTGAATTTTGTGAGCAGACATTTTTAAGGCAGGCATTGAGAATAATAACATTACGTATTTAAACAATGACAAACCATCACCTTTTCTGCCCATTTCGAAAAGTCAAATCTGAGAAAATGCTGCAATACTCTATTGGAGAATAATAACAATTAACAATATGTGTTTTTACTGTTTTTATGCAATGTTTTTGTGATTTGCCAACAAATGTGACAATAAATATCTGAAATAACTGAAGAATTCAAAACTATCAAAAAACTAAACCAAACTTTCAGTGTTGTATGTTGACGTTTTGCAACATCACAGTAGATACTTGTAGATGACAAGAGATATTGGATAACCGAATTTGGGCGAAGATAACTACACGTTTGTGGCATGAGTTAAAACAAACATAAAAAGCAATAGACTTAATGCAGCTGGTCTGATTCAAAACATTTGATGTGTGATTGATTCAAAACAATCTCTCATCAAAATGATTAAACAAGTCGATTTGAGTGAGTCAACTAATAACATAAATGAATTTTCATGTCACTAAATTTAAAGAAACATGCTTATTGCTTATTGCCTTGATTCAGTTTTCTTTATTAGGTTCACTTCTAAACAGACCTACTTCATTTCTCTGTTTTACTCGAAGATCAAGCATAGTAGGCTAAAATCTAGCCTCAAATTGCTTAACATAAAGAACCGTTGCACTGTATTTTTAACTCTGGCTGCCTATTTCTTCATGAAAAATTTTATCAAGATAATGTCATATTCAAGTAAAACAATGAATTTCTAAAAACGGTTGGACCTGCATTGCAAAAGTGCAACACATCCTTAGTAGTTCATACCTGCATACCGATCTCATAAGCTATATCCTACTTAGTATTGTTGCGTTTTCATCAAAGAACACTCTGAAGTGCGTGTACCTCAAGATAAATTTCCACTTCAGTGACTGACAGTGCTAATCCAATATAATACTCTAAGGACGATCGAACGGCCGATTTAAATCAAGGAACATCCTGTTAACCAACACTTTGAAGTGAAATGCACTCAACTGGTAAAATAAATAAGATTTAATTAACACTACTCCCTTCAGTTATGCCCTTATTGGTATTCTAAAATTACTTATTTCACAAAGCTACCCTGAAATTAAGTTTTTGAATTGAAATCAAGACAACTCACTTACTAGGCCTACATGCAAAAAACTCAACAATTGCTGATTCGAAAAATGCATACATCACAACACACCGCAAGCAATACACCTTTCTACAATACGGCTCTAAACCCGGAGACTTTATTTTGCCCAATTTTTATCGACTTGTCAGTCAGTTCACATTTACATCAAATAGCCATCAAGAAACGGGATTAGAAGTGGCTTTTCAGAGACACGGCGGTTTCAACTCGTTATAAAGCAAACACCACGGCAGTGAATATTTATCTTCAATTTGATAAATTGCCATTTCGATAAGAAAACGGCTCTATTCCAGCTTGTTTGATATAAAGTTAATATTTGCTTGCTTGGTCTCGTTCTGAGCTGGCAAAATACCTCGAAAAATTCCATGTGGACAAAGTGGAATGGCTTTAAGTCCATTAGTGTAGCTACGTGACGTGCACTGAACACAGCAGGCTGCAGTGCGTACTGCGTACCTTGAGGAGGTTTTACAGACATTTTTATGTTTTGGTATGTCGTTCTAGATTTTGTCTCTACCAACCAAAAATAAACGCCCAAATGCATTGGATAATCAAGCATTGGATAATCATGCGTTTCAAAGATGAGCAGTATTTCTGAAATGCATGTTGGATTGATAAACAAATGTTGAACAAACATAGTAAATTTGTTGGAAATTGAAAACGGTTTGACTAATAACACAGTTTGTTGTGTTTGTATGCTTTGCAGTCTGCATTATGTAGGCCTATGCAGCACATGACAATCAACCCAAGAAAATTCTTGACTGTACCAACATTTACTCTCGAACTGGGCATGCCTTTTCGAAAACTTAACCTAAGCATTTGTTGTGTAATGCATTGTGTAAAGCTTTGAATCATTTAACCCCAATCATCGAGTTTAGTCGTTTAAAGTTGTGAACTGATTTGATGTTAAAATATACTGTAGTTTGCTAGCAAAGGACCTTTCCTTTCACTGGATCTTGCTGAAGGGAAAGAGATTGTTTAAACATGAGCTTCTACAATTGCACACTTCGAAGGTTTACCGTCGTTTCAACGTCTATTCACAAGCGGGTATTTACCGTATTGATCTGTTTATAAAATGTGATTTGATTCTACCAGGACGAAATAGTCAATTAACTTGAACAATACCAAGCTACTAATATTCGTTATGGTAAAAGTAGAACTAAATCCAACGTCTATGGCAATGCAAATGTTAGCTTACTAACTTTTGTGTTAATAAACTAGCAGTTTTACATGATAGCATCTTTCGTTTCAGTTACAACTAAACTGCCACTGCTACTTTGTTTTATATCTTTTGAATATAAAAGCAACTCTCATTATGCTAAATTATGGATTTGGTACAACTTCCTTAGGAATTAGTGAATACTCGCTACTCAGACAGTCAATATAAAGAAACGTCTGAAAGAAGTTGCTTAAGGCAATTAGGCAGCTTCTCTCCTCGTAACTCGCATAACACCATTGTGGAGTTATGGCATCCTAAAACCACAAATCCTTTCTCATCAGTAGCCTAAAACTGAGTGTTTTGTGATTCAAATATTGGTTTAATTTTGATTGTCAGACTTTTTCATTTTGGTTGACTTACAGAACGCTGTTAAGCAACTCCAAAATGTTTGTAAATTCATATCAACGTGGTTAAAAATTTAACAAAACAGTCAACAAAAGTACAAGGCTTAATTGGTTATTTGAGTGTCTATAACTCAATGAAGCTTGACAGAATTCTTTACCTTTTAAACTGTCTGATTTCATCTTCAAATTTCTGTGACGCATAACTAAGTTGAACAGTCGATTAATATTGACTCATTTTGACTGGTCTAGTGTTTTTGAGGCTCGAAATTCTCGAGCTTTTAACCGCAAAAAGCTGTGCTACTTTGGTGTAGTGTAACGTGAGTTGATGCTGGGTTAATGCAAAGATAACACCATTTTTTTTTTGAAAACTGAATAATCTGCATGAGCCAAAGCCCGATATGTTTGCTTTAACAACAACTTGAACCTTTCCCTTCCAAAACCAGTTTGATCTGTGTATACGTGCAACAACGTAAGTAAGCTGAAATACGTAATTACACAGGTTTGACTGTTGCCTCACACCATGAGTGGAGTGCTTGTCCTGTGCAAACGAAAATGAGCAGAGGTTTGATCATTATTATGATAAAGTTTCGTTGTTTAAACGTTGCGGTTGTTGAGCCAAACTAATCTCCTTGTGGCAGCTCAGTTATTTCACAGAGTAAATTCTTGTTTGGAAAATTTGAAGTTGGGAGAATTTGATGACGAAAGAAAAAGCACTTTGAAAGATGTAATAAGCGTTCAACCTCACTAGTATTGAAGTTGTTGCTTTTTTTTGTCAAAAACGTATTTTGTGTAGATTAAATTTCGTGCTTGAATGGAGACAGTGGCCTGCTAGTGGCCCTAGCGGAATGAACAAAAAACAAAGGCTTTCCGGTGTGGCCTCGCTTATCGCTCATGCCAGATCAAAATTTTATTGGTTTGAGGTTCACAACTATTTTCCTCACAAACGTAAGTTAGAGTTCTGCAAAGGTATAGGTGGTATAAGCTTCTCTAAGTCTAACGTGATGGCAAGTTATAGTATGATAATGTCTCGCAGGAGTGATGAGATTGGATATTGCTTTGCCAACGGTATCGGTAATCCAGTTTTTGGCGAAAGATGATTTTTGTAATGGATTGCGCACATGTCCACTCATTGAAAGCTGATAGCGATATATGTGTGCTCGCAGGGCCATGTTAACCGTCCCGCGTACCACCGGACCAGAGGGGCAAGGTCCTCTGAAGGCTCACACATGTTTAGTCTGTTCAACGTTTTTTTGGCTATTTACGAAAAAACGACAGAAGCTCGATATTCATAACTTATATCACATCACGAAGTTTTGTATTGCCAGTCATCTTTTGATATGACGATTTCAAATCGACGAAACTAAATCACAGAGGGCTTTTTAGTCACGGATCTGCAACTAACTATCTTCTTCACTCTCATTTGTAGTTAATTGAGGTACAATGTGTAACACATTTTGTGTACAGTTAGGCTATCGCTTACGCTTCAGTAGACTTTGGTGGCCTGAAACTAAAAGACAAAAAAGGTTCTGCGTATCTGAAAACATGACAAAGCTAATTAGACTAAAGGAGCCATAGAAGTTTGGAGGAAGTTTAATCTCTGAAAGTAATCACACTTCCTCAGTGTGCAAATCTTTTCTAAAGCAATAAGCTGAGGTGCTTTTTATGAGTTGTGGTTCATGGGTCTTACATTCAAACATAAGTTTGCAACCTATCATAAAAAGACCTATCATCCCTGCAAGAATAGCTTTTAACTTACTCAGCTACAGTGGTGTTGTTTGAGATTCAAAACAAAATAAATTGTCAGAGCCAATACCACGTTTTCAAAATCACATAACGATAGCCCGGGGCATCATGCAATGATGAAGTATTGTAGTTAACTACTACCTTAATTTTAAATATTATCTTTGTATTAACATGATGTTGGATTCTTTGCTAAGTTATAAGAAACACGTTGTTTCAGTAGGCTATGTCTCACCATACACTCTGGACACTCTCATAGAAAATACTGTTGTTGTTTCTACTGTGCTGAGCCACGATAAATACAAATATGGTCAATTTACAAGAGACAGCAAATTATTACAAATCTAGAATCAACAGAAAACAAGTTATCTTGTTTGAGTCATTGTGTGCATTGAAGCAATGACCACACTCGAGTTATCAGAACGACTGGCCGGGTTTAAATCATCGAGTGGCTGGATGCTTTGCAAAGGATAAGACATCACATTTATTTTCATATTTTTCTGACAAAGATGGGACTAATCATAATTTAGAATATCACTGTATGGAGTGGAGTTTAGTCTGATTTATAAGGTTGGGTTTGGCATATTTTTATCGCTAGACCGAAGTTACAGTGGTTCATCGATTCAACTATGCATGTGTGTACTATTAGGATAACAAGGAGTATTGTACAATACTAATACAGAGTAGGGTGGCAGTTAGACTAGTAAACCGTATGGTCGTCCCTTTGTCTCCCTGTCATTATGGGAACATGTGCATTGTGCAACTTTAGCATTGGGTGATGTGTATTACTTGCATATTTCAAACGTGTACTATGTTCTTGTTTCTGACAAATAGACTATTGATTGATTGATTGAAATTGGTGTATAAAACAAAAATGTTTGAAATTTTTAAAGGAAAACTTACAAATCGTTTCGCAATATTGTAACCTTTAAGTGGGACACAATCTATACAAATTTAGATCTTGAACCCAAAAAATCAATATTCTAAAATTAATTCAAACAGAGCCGACCCGATATCTCAGTTGGATAAGCGACCAAATTTGTAAACAAAAGCATCAAGCCAATTTATTTGGAGATCAGGCAGCGGCATCTAGTGGATGAAATAATTCACAAAAAAACAACCCTCAGCGAAAACTTCATTCTGTCAAGTTAGAAGACAGCCATGACTGAGCTTCCAATGAGGATTTCCTTATTCGTGGATAAAGATTCCCACAATCGATGGATTAGGATTAAGCCAACTCAGTAAATGCAATTGAGCTGATGATGATGGCGTATGAGTGATCTTTTCAGGCTAGATTGAAGGGCAGGAAATCTTCAGCCACTCAGCAGTCTCGTCGTCCAGGACATTCAGACCATGCGCACCGTGTGGAGGCCGGTGGGTTAGGCAGTGGTGGATGACATGGTCTGCGGTCTGTTCCGTGGCACCACACTCGCACTCTGATGAAGGAGCCAGGCCCCACTTGTGCATGTCCGAACGAAAGCGGCCGACGCCAGTTCGCAGGTGGTTAAGCCTGACCCACGCAAGCCTTGCGAGGGACATCCCTGGTGGACGGGGATCGGCGTCGGGTATGAAGTCACGGAGCGTGGAGGTGTGATTTTGCCACTCCGTGTTCCACATGTGGTTCGTCCAGTGTGCCGCACTTAAACCAAGTTCTTCTGCGTTCTTAAGTAGTTGTTGTGCGGCAGGCACAAAGGGGCGTCTTGATTTCAGCCGCTGCTTTATAGGTGGTGGTCGCTTAAATGTTGCATGGAGGAGATGGTCGGGGTCCAGAGCGCGGCGGGCGAGAGAAACCGTGGCTCCTTTACGGCGTAGCTCAGCGGGTTGGATGCCTGCTAGGATGGGTAGGCAGTCCGTTGGAGAGGGACGCAGGCATCCAGTCACAGTACGCAGTGCGTCGTTGATGGCAGTATCAATATGGTGGGTGTGAGAACTACACCAGACCGGCGCGCAGTACTCAGCGGTGGAATGAACAAGGGCTAGGGTAGCTGTACGAAGAGTTTTATCACCAGCTCCCCAGCCGGAACCCGCCAATCGCCTCAAAAGTGCGACGCGTGTAGATAGTTTTTTGCGCAGTGACTTCAAGTGCCGGCGGTACGTGAGTGACCTGTCCAGGGTAATGCCGAGGTATGTAGGTTCGGCACAGTAGGACAGGCGTTCCCCATCAATGTTGATGTTTATCTCACGCTGTGCCTCCCGGTTGTTAAGGTGGAAGGCCGCCGACACTGTCTTTGACTTGCTGAGCTGTAGCTTCCATTTCTGGAGGTATGCTGATAGTGTTTGCATGTCTTGGCTGAGGTTCCTCTCCACTGACTGCCAATTTCCTGCTGACTGCAGGAATGCCAGGTCGTCTGCGTAAGCACATTTCCTGGAGATGGTGGGGGGCAAATCGTAGGTGTATATGTTGAACAGGAGAGGAGCCAAGACTGAGCCCTGTGGGACGCCGTTTTTAAGTCGGCGTAGTCTGCTTCGACGACCGCTACCGGTTGTGAGGGTAAAACTGCGGTTTTGCACAAGTTCCATCATCATATGGATCATGTGTCTGTCAGGGAGCAGACGGAGTAACTTGCAGGTAAGGCCGCTATCATAGGCAGCCGTGAGATCAACAAACACGGCGCCAGCCTTCTTCTTAGCCGAGAAGCTGTCCTCAATGTCTTGGGTCATAAGTGTGACCTGATCTACGGTCGATCGTCCGTGTCGGAAACCAGCTTGTTCACGGGGGAGCTGCGGATTTATTATTGGTTCGACACGGGCGTAGATGAGTCTCTCGAGGATCTTGAAGGGGATGCAAAGCAGAGAGATTGGACGGTAGCTTTTCGGGTCCTCTGGGGGCTTCTTCGGCTTAGGAACTGCAACCACAAGGGCTCTTCTCCAGATTTTGGGAATTCTCGGGTGGCGCAAACAGCAGGAAAGGAAGTCTTTTAACCAGGACTTTAAGGAGGCAGCAGCATGGAGTATCAACTCCGGGCATAGGTTGTCAGGGCCCGGGGCTTTACCTGGCTTTATGTGCTGGAGGCGGCGGAAAATTCTTCCGGGGTGAACTCACCCGAGATGTTGTCCCCGTCTGGGGTTGTTACCCTCCAGAGGTCCGTCATTTCTTGCAAGACGGATCTATCTGATGCACGGTCTCTCGATTTGTATTTCCCGTTCTCCACAAGTTGTGAGGCGATGGAATTTGCTGAAACGGGACATTGTTGACGAGAGGCACGTGATCTGCCAGTTAGGTTGTTCAGTGTACTCCATGCTATGCGGCTGGAGTGGGTGAAGTCGATTGATTCAACGGCTTCTGTCCAGCGCTCCTTCCTCTTTGAGTCCAGCCTTGCCAGCAGAGCTGTGGCTGAGCTGTTGGTGTCATTGCCCTGAGGGGAGTGGAGGAAGTCGGAGTGGAGGCTTTCGCATTCCTTATCCCAGCACGGTATGTAGGTCTTTCGTCGGCGTGGGGGATGGATTGTTTTGCCGCTGATGTTATTGCATCACAAAAGTCCTGGTAGGCTTCTTCCACGTTGTTGGTGTGAGGGGATGGGAGATACTGTGTGGCTTCATTGGTGAGGAGGCTATAGTAATCCCAGTTAGCCATTCTGAAGTTCCATCGCTTAACAGGCTTGCTCGGGACAGGCATTATGAGAGTTGGAGCCGTGATAATCGAGGGTCGATGTTGGGACCTGGGGAACTTCTCTAGCACACGTCTGTCCGGTTGGCAATTATCGGGGTCATCACTTGCGAAAGCCAGATCGGGGTTTGTACCAGTGTTCCAGCGTCCGGAGAAGAAGTTCGCTGCACCCTTGAGATCGTGCAGTAGGGTGAGGTTATTATTGGCTGACCATGAGGCCAGGCTTTCTCCGTCGGTGTTGGTGGTGTTGTAGCCCCAGTCAACGTGGTGGTAATTAAAATCGCCAGCATAGAGGCTGGGTTGGGGGAACACTGGGATGGCTGTTGGTGTTAAGCGTGAGGGTGGTGGCTTATAGACATTGATGATGTGATAGCCTGATATGTCTATGCATATTGCATAGCCACTCTACCTCCGATTGGGCACTGGACTGGTCTATTGGCGTCCAGCTCAGTTGCTCATGGATAAACGTGGCGAGGCCGTGTTTCCTGCTGATGGTTGCGCTTGCGAGTGTGAATTTGGGTAATGCCAACTTATCCACAGATGTGCAGTGGGTCTCCTGGAGAAGAATAACGAGGGCCTGATGTTTTGTGGCCAAATACTCGATGATGTTGAGCTTGCTGGCCGTAATGCCCTCGGTGTTCAGCTGCAGTACGGTGGGTCGTCGGTACTTTTCGACAGAGGAGCTGCCGCGCCCTGAGAAGGGCGTTTTCCTATCCACCCTGCGCCTGGTTTGCTCGAGTGTGACAAGCTTCGCATATCTTTTTTTTTTTCTTGAAGATATGGTACTGACGGGAGGGACCACGAGAAGGTGCTTGTTCTTCCCCCCCCCCTGATGATAAGCTGATGATGTCATGCAAGAAGTTGTTGACCATACCAGGAAATAATATATTATTCTAACGTTGAAAGTGGTAAAAACCTACTTTCAACCAAAAGCGTCGAAGTTAAATGACCTGTGACATGTAACATCTATAAGTGGTAGCTGTCTAGGTGGCAGGCTACTTGCTAACTCCAAAGAAAAAACTCAGTTACAACAATCTTACCTGCAGCCAGGGCCGGATTTATTAGTAGGCAGTTGCCTAGGGCGGCAAATTATTGGGGGCTGAAAAATATGCTAATATATTACTGTACATTGATAATACTGTACGTGAATATAATAATTCACAACGCTTGCAATGCCTTGTTGCATAGCCTAGTTATGCGGAAATTTTAGAGGCTCTGGAGACTTTTGAAAATGATCCCATGCAGAAGGCAGCAGCCAGATGTGAATCTCGTGGATTAATTACCAGTTTGCACAAACTGGAGACAGCTTCTTTGACAGTGTTTTGGGCCTATATACTGCAACACTTTTCACGATCTTTAGTAGCACTGCAAGCTGCCGACGCTGCCATTGGTCTTACAGTATCCCAGTATGATACAATAGGAAGTTTCGATATGATACAATGGGAAGCCGATATTCGATCAGAGGCAGATACATTTTTCAACAAATTTGAAGATGCGGCAAAGAACCTGCTTCCAGGAGTAGATTATGAAGAGGGACGGCAGAGAAAAATGAAACTTTTACCCGGTGAAACTAAAGACAATGATATCACTGTCACTGTGGATAAGCGAAACAATCTGAAAAGAAATGTTTTTTTGCCTATTCTAGACATAGTTCAGGCCCTTAGGGGAATCTTTAGGCTAAACGTGTTACACGTTGTTTTTTTGCATATTTTTGCAGTTGATCAACCCAACTTTGATTTTAGTGGGTGCCGCAACTTTTTGGGTCACGTGATCACCCCCAAATCGGGGATTTCCCCAGAAATCACGTTTCAGCTCTTTTTACGTCATTTTTGTGCAATTACGTATTTGATTTTTGTATATTTTAACTTAAAATGCACATACAAATAAGTGAGACAAAATAAACACAAAATAATTTTACTGATGACGTCATTGTGACGTCAGTTTTTTACAATTGCAAGCTATAATTTTACAAATTTTATTTTACAATTGCAAGCAATAACAAAATTTTACAATTGCAAGCAATAACAATAATTCCAGTACAGTATGACGCAATAACGACGTCATCAAGGGAATAACCAGAAGAGCAGCTACCAGGGGTGAATTTCCCTTTTGGTCATGCCACTTTAAAATTTAAAATAATATGTAGGCCTAATTATGATCTACAAACCCAATTAATACACGACCCCAGATGATGCAATGTCAGAGTCTTAACCCTGTCAATTCAAGATGAAAAAACTAGCGGTTTTGGATGTTAAACTCCTACCATACGTAATTTGATGTTAAAAAAATTCGTGTACGACAAGTTTTTTCAAGTTACAAGATAGAGTTTAGAAAGTCAAAAGCATTTCTTGAATGATCAGTGTGGATTGGAGATGAAACGTCAATGTGGATTGAAGATGAAACATCACATCAGAGAGGATTGGATATTTTGTGGTCGAATTGCATGTTTCGTACTCGCATGAACAAAGATTTGTGCATTTTATGGATTTTTTCTTACAGGAACATCGAGAGCCACAAGTAGACTGACAAAACGGAACAAGCCGATTTGCATCATTATGTTTCCAACCCCAAGCTAAAGGAGAAGGTAGTTGCTGAACATTTACGAGGCTTGATTTCCGTATTTCAGCTTGATGGATCGCTCTGCGTGTATGTTGCATCTAAGCAGCTGACGTTGGTGGCAGCTTTTCAATAGTGCAACCATTGGTAAACATCATATAACGGCATTCGTCTACATCCATGATAGTAGGACCATTGCCATAAAGAGCTATGACATACTTTTGTATGTCATTTATAGAACTAGGTGAGCTTGAGAAATTCAGAGAGTTAAATAAGCCACACATTGCGGTAAGATTAAGCATCCAACAATCCCGAGCCTTTTTTTCCAAAGACGAAACAGTATCACAGATTGTGATAGCATAAAACAAAGGTCAAGAAGCGCAAATCATCGGAGATTGAGGTAAAGATGAAACAATATCATGGATTGGAATGAAGCGAGTTTTTTCTCCAACTCCAAATTCAACCCATAGTTTACAGATTTCTAACTTGTCAAAACACGAAATTGCAATAATTACCACATTAGTATCTACTGTTTTGACTATGGCATCGGATTTTCCATGTTTCACATGGAGAAACATACAGGTGTCTGCCTCTTCGTGATCACATGGGGAAACCTCAGACATGTCCAATGTTTGATTGTTAAGAGCTGTATCTAACGATGTTACAACGATCGTAAACAAGTTTGGATCGACTGAAGTTATCACAGCTTGTTGAACCAGTTGATATAACGCAGTTTTGTTGCTGTCATTTCCCAAAAACTCAGACCAGTTGAGAGGAAGACGAGTATTACTTGTGACAGCCACGTAACATCCAGACCCTGTTTCTTGCAGAGGGTAAGCCTCAAATAGCTACTGCCATCACAGAACATGCCAGCAGTGTGATGTCAGCCGATTATGAAGTAGTGAAAGAATCTGCCTCGAAAACCGATCACTACGTCATTGATGGAGGGTTCTTGTTGCATCGAGTGCCATTGAAACTGGAGACAGTTATGGGTCTATTGCACAGTCGTATGCAGATTTTACCCTTCGTCATTATCGCTTAGCAACGGTGGTCTTTGATGGATATGGTGGTCCGTCTATCAAAGACAATACCCATCAAAGACGCGGCATGAACGTCCACCCGGTTGTTCACTTTACTGTAGACACTAAGTTCATTGGAAAGAAGGAGCAGTTCATGCCTCGAGCTTCCAACAAGGAAGGATTAATTTCTGCTCAACTGAGGAATAGAAGCTGCAATGTGATGAACGCTCCAGGTGATGCAGATGTTGACATCGTCAAGACGGCAGATGGACAGCCCTCATCGACATAGTACGACTTTAATTGGTGAAGACACAGACCTTTTAATATTGATACTACGCTATGCTGACACTGACCCAGACATTAAAGAGCTCTACTTCCGCTCCGAAAAGGCTTACGCAACCAAGATACACGACATCAACAAACTTAAAGCAATCATCGGACCAGACATAATTATGCTCACAGCTTCTCTTCATTCATGCATTCACCGGTTGTGATTCAACGTTAAGGATATTTGGTATCGGGAAGAAGACGCTTTCAAGAAACTAGTGAAAAGTCAACCAATAATCAAAGAATGTGCAAATTGCTTTATTCTCCCAAATCAGACAGGCCACATCATTAAGGATCTTGGAAACAAAGCTATGACCGTTATGTTTGGCAACGATGGCAGTAGTAACCTAGAAACACAGCGATACAATACATTGGTCAAGAAAATTAAAACTGCCAAATCCTTTGTTCACCCTGAACGTTTGCCACCTACATTATCCTTTACCACATTCCACTGCCTCAGAGTTTACTACCAGATTATGGTCAGGATGGGTAGGCTACTGACAATGGTATGGATGCTCTAGACTGGGGATGGAAAGTAGAATATAATCAGATGGTTCCAATCATGACGGACATGAAAGCTGCCCCGGACAACCTACTGAAAATGATCACTGCAATTGCGAATCGTGTTCACCTCACTGTAGTTGCCGGAGATATGTGCTACCATACCATGCTGGATGTGGACCATGCCAAACTGGTTCATGTGTCCATACAGCAATCACATAATCACAGACGATGACATCGAGAGTGACAGCGATGAGCATTAGTAATACTTGATCCATTTGCTTTCTTTACGCTGATTATGTCAAGAGTCTACATGACCACATCGTATGAGCTCTTTATGCCTGCTCAGTTAACCCAAATATATATAGAAATCCCTGTGATAGAAATTTACCGGGTTTTTTAATAAACAATACATTGTTATTGTACATTTTTAATTGTTTTGGCAGCCATCTTGGATTGCCATATTGAATTTATAGGCTCGTCGTCGTCGTCGTCTGAGCTTCTGGGGCCGAGGGTCTATCCTTTTACCACCCCAGACTCACGATGTTCCCGGACTACACTGGAAGGCTGCTAGAGAGCAGCCAGTCTTTAGTTTCATCATCCATGACGCGCAGACCTTCCACTCCGTTAGGTGGCTTGAAGATGGTACAGTCATTGATGATGTGGTCTGCGGTCTGTTCCTCGGCACCACATTCACAGGAGGAGGAAGAAGCCATTCTCCATTGGTGCATGGTTGAGCGGAAAAGGCCGACGCCCGTACGGAGACGGTTGAGGCGCACCCACGCCTGTCTCTGTAGTGTCAGGCCGATTGGGCGTGTGTCGGCGTCGGGGATGAATGAATGGAGTCTGGTGGTGCTTGACCTCCATTCAGAATTCCATTTATGGTCCGCCCAAGTAGCCGCAGAGATGTCTTGTTCATCAGCTTCGTTGATCAGAAGCCGAGCGGCTGGCACGAATGGGTGTCTTGACTTCAGTCGGCGGGGGTGCCCGTTTGGGAAGGCAGAGATCTTGTGGTGGAGAAGATGATTAGGCTCCAGTGCCCGTCGACCGAGGGACAGAGTGGCTTCTTCGCGACGAAGCTCAGCAGGTTGGATGCCAGCGAGAATGGGGAGATTGTCCAATGGTGTGGGACGCAGGCATCCGGTCACTGTGCGCAGGGCGCTGTTTATGGCAGTGTCGATGTTGTGGCAGTGAGCACTGCGGCACCAGACAGGTGCACAGTACTCTGCTGAAGAGTAGACAAGGGCTAAGGTTGCTATTCGCAAAGTGTCAGCCCTCGCCTCCCAGCTAGAGCCTGCCAGGCGCTTCAGTAATGCAGCGCGGGATGTCAGTTTCTTGCGCAGTGACACCAAATGGTGGCGGTATGTGAGCGATCTGTCTAGTGTCACCCCAAGGTACCTTGGCTCGGGGCAGAAGGACAGAGGTTTTCCATTGTTGTGGACATGTAGCTCACGATCAGCTTCCCGATTGTGTAGGTGGAAAGCTGCCGCCACGGTTTTGGTTTCGCTGAGTTTCAGTCGCCAGTTCTGGAGATAAGCTGAGATGGTTTGCATGTCCTGGCTCAAGGTGTCTTCTAGATTTTCCCACGACTTTGTGGAGTGGAGAATTGCCAGATCGTCCGCATAAGCGTATTTTGCGGAGACCGTGGTTGGCAGGTCGTGGGTGTAGATGTTGAAAAGAAGTGGAGCCAGGACCGATCCCTGTGGGACGCCGTTTTTCAGGCGTCTCAGTCTGCTTTGCCGTGGGTTGCCGGTGGTGAGGGTGAAGCTTCGATTCCTGACAAGTTCCATAATCATATGGACCATATGTCGGTCAGGAAGCAGGCGAAGCAGCTTGTAAGTAAGGCCGCGATGCCATACGGTATCGTAGGCAGCTGTGAGATCTAGAAAGACAGCGCCGGCCTTCTTTTTTGCCTCAAAGCAGTCCTCGATGTCTTGGGTCAACAGTGTGACCTGATCTACAGTGGATTTTCCGCGCCGAAACCCAGCTTGCTCTTTTGGAAGGAGCGGGTCGATGATTGGGTTGACGCGGGCATAGATCAGTCTTTCGAGGATCTTGAAAGGAACACAGAGGAGGGATATCAGACGATAACTCCTTGGGTCCTCTGGTGGCTTGTGAGGCTTAGGGATCGCAACTACTAAAGCTCTTCTCCAGATTTTTGGGATTGTGAGGTGGTGCAGGCAGGAAGAGAGGAATCTACGTAACCAGGACTTTAGGGCATGGCCAGCATGGAGCACAAGCTCAGGGCAGATCTTATCGGGCCCTGGAGACTTGTGTGGTTTCACTAGGCGGAGGGCGGTGGCGAATTCTTCTGGAGTGAAGTCTCCAGAGATTGTTTCTTCTGGTGGTGTTTCCACTCGCCATAGGGCAGACACTTCCTTGGCAACAAGGCGGGATGCCTTGCGGTCCTTTGTCTTGTACACCCCGTTCTGCACTAGCTGGGAAGCGATGGCATTAGCAGAGACGGGGCACTGACGAGGGGAGTTTGCTGAGCGCCCAGTGAGGTTGTTGATGATGCTCCATGCTTTGCGGCTTGAGTGTGAGAAGTCGATGGTTTGGACAGCTTCGTTCCACCGCTCAAGCTTCTTTGTGTCCAGCCGCTCAAGTAGTCTGGTGGCGGCGGTGTTTGAAGCAGCACCACTTGTGGCGGCTAGGTATGAGCGGTAGAGAGTTTCACACTCAGAGTCCCAGCATGGTTTATAGCTGGTTCGATGGCCACGTGGTATTGTGGCCTTTGCCGCAGTTATTATGGCATTGCAGAACTCCTGGTATGCCTCGTCTGCGTTGCATGTTTCAGTCGGTGGTAACTTTGCAGCAGACTCATTGGTCAGGAGGCTGTATTGATTCCAATCGGCTTTTTTGAAGTTCCATCGCTTCACCGGTGAACTCGGGACAGGAGCCACAAGTTTTGGGGCGGTGATGAGGGACGGCCGGTGTTGGGACCGCGGGAACTTCTCAAGCACACGTCTGTCTGGAAGAGAGCTGTCGACACTCGCGAAGGCCAAGTCAGGGTTTGTCCCTGTTCCCCAGCGGCCGGAGTGAAAACTGGCTGGTTCCTTTGGATTGAATAGGAGGGCAAGATGGTTTGTAGAGGCCCAGTCAGCCAGCAATTCTCCGTCGCTGCTTGTGTTGTTGTAGCCCCAGTCGATGTGCTGGCAGTTGAAGTCGCCAGCGTAGAGACTGGGGGAGGGGAACGTTGGAAGGGATGATGGCAACATTCGCGAGGGTGGGGGCTTGTAGATGTTGACGATGTTGTAGTCTGAGATACATATGCACACCTACTCAATCTCGGCATCAGTTGGAGATTGGTCGACAAACGTCCACTTCAGGCTCTCATGCACAAACGTGGCAATGCCGTGCTTCCTGCTTAAGGTAGACCCGGCTAGCGTGTAGTTGGGAATGGCTAGCCTATCTGCAGAAGTGCAGTGGGTCTCCTGGAGGAGGATGACGAGTGCCCGGTTGGTATGGGCAAGCTGCTCCACAACTTTGGTCTTGCTTGTTGTGTAGCCTTCTATGTTGAGCTGCAGAATGGTGGGGCGTCTGAACTTGCTATCAATTGCCCCTTGCAGCTGTGCCGTCCGGGTGGAGGCTCTTTGTTGACAAATTTCGTTTCTCATCTGGTTGAAAGCAGGTGGTACTCACAGGATGGGGCACGAGGAGCCATTTGTCGTCCATCCAGGATGGGGCACGAGGAGCCATTTATAGGCTATCAGATAATTTAACAATTCTGAGAATGGTCTCATTGACTTCACAAGGTATAAAAACCTAGATATAGACACCAAAACTACACGTTTTGGTCATATGATAACCTAGTTATGGTCAATTTACTGTTATTTTAATGGTTTGGCGGCCATCTTGGTTTGCCATATTGAATTTATAGGCTATCAGATAATTCAACAATTCTGAGAATAGTCTCATTGACTTCACAGGGTATAAAAACCTAGATATATACATCAAAACTACATGTTTTGGTCATATGATGACCTAGTTATGGTCAATTTACTATGTTATTTTAATGGTTTAGCGGCCATCTTGGATTGCCATATTGAATTTATAGGCTATCAGATGATTTAACAATTCTGAGAATGGTTTCATTGACTTTACAGGGTATAAAAACCTAGATATAGACACCAAAACTACATGCTTTGGTCATAGGATGACCGAGTTATGGTCAATTTACTGTTATTTTAATGGTTTGGCGGCCATCTTGGATGGCCATATTGAATTTATAGGCTATCAGATAATTCAACAATTCTGAGAATAGTCTCATTGACTTCACAGGGTATAAAAACCTAGATATAGACATCAAAACTACATGTTCTGGTCATATGATGACCTAGTTATGGTCAATTTACTATGTTATTTTAATGGTTTAGCGGCCATCTTGGATTGCCATATTGAATTTATAGGCTATCAGATGATTTAACAAATCTGAGAATGGTTTCATTGACTTTACAGGGTATAAAAACCTAGATATAGACACCAAAACTACATGCTTTGGTCATAGGATGACCGAGTTATGGTCAATTTACTGTTATTTTAATGGTTTGGCGGCCATCTTGGATGGCCATATTGAATTTATAGGCTATCAGATAATTCAACAATTCTGAGAATAGTCTCGTTGACTTCACAAGGTATAAAAACCTAGATATAGACACCAAAACTACATGTTTTGGTCATATGATGACCGAGTTATGGTCAATTTACTGTTTTGTTCAATGGTTTGGTGGCCATCTTGAAAATAACCACTTTCCGGAAGTTGGATTCCTTAAGATTTTGAATATGTTAGTACTGACACTCAATACTAATCAAATCAGTTGAAAAACCATTGGTAACTTATTGTAACCAAAAAAGTAACACCAACAACAAACAAGCGACTACAATAAGAAAAAAACAAGCAAAAAATTAATACATGACGTCACAATGACGTCATTAATAACATAATTTTGTGTCATTTTTATCTCGTGTATTTTGTAGTGGCAGTCAGTCCAAATGTAAAAAAATAACGTATCTAATTGCATAAAAATGCCGTGAAAAGGGCTCAAAATTGACTTGGGGGGAATCCCCGATTTGGGGGTGATCACGTGACCCAAAAAGTTGCGGCACCCACTAAAATTGAAGTTAGATTCATCAACTACAAAAAAATGCGAAAAACAACGTGTAACACGTTTAGCCTAAAGATGCTCATTTTTGCCCCTAAGGGCCTGCACTAACAATAGCCTACACTAATGTGCTTGGAACCTTCTGCAACATAAACAGCCCAAAACCTAAACAATAACTTGCAACGTTATCTTACACAGACAGCTCGTTCTCGCACTCATCTCCTTGCGATATGTCCACCACTTTTTGAACTGGTTTCTGAAATCGTCTTTTGCATTCATTTTCATCTGGCTAAATTTATCCTTCAGTCGCTCACTGATACACGGGGGTCTGTGATAAATCACAAATGTGTGTTCACTGTTCAGTTTACTTCGAATTAAACATTTAAGTTAGAAAGATTAATGAGGCACAAACAAATGCATTACAATAAACAATTGAAGACGTCGCAAAAGTAAAATAATACCAAACTCTCTTATGATGGTGAATGTCGGGCTGTCGGCGTATGAGTGGCAACACTTTACTCAACAAAGCTGATGTAACTTCAAATTCCGTAACGAAGATCTTGACAGAAAGATCAGAAAACGGACTTCGGATTCACATACTGTTGCTTCTAAAAGTTGTTTTAAGGCAGTTTTCACTGCGGAAAATTCAATATGGAATGTAAATTGCGGCTGTTTGCTTAAGGTTGGAAAGGAAAAGGATAAAAATGGCTGTCGATCCAAAACGCAACCCTAAGAGATTACGTTGTTACAAGCAAAATAAATTAGAAAATTTTCCGTAAACAAATCTGGTTAAAAATAGGTTTCAAATCTTTTTTTTGAAGAATCATTGTTGCAAATTATCATTTAAGAACAATTCCGCACTTGACAAAACAACAGTGTATCGACGTAACACAGATGTAGATATTGTTAATTTTAAAGTCGAAGAAAAGTACGAATGGATAGAAGACGACACGTAGGCAGTGTTTTAGTTGTCATGTTGACAAGACCAAGGCAAAGAAATAATATTGCAGACAGACCCTTGTTTGATTGTGATGGTGCAGTGCCAGATGTTAATGCAAACCTGTCTGTTTTTATCGTTGATTTAACGTTTGTTTACAGTAATTTCGAGCATGAACTGAATACTATCCACAGCCAAGGCCGATGTGGCAAAAGCGGCTTGTTTTACATTAATTCAACGTCTAAAGATTAATGTAGAAAAAGACAGAGTTAGTCAGCTGGAAACATGTTATGGAATGCAAGGAAAATTTCAGTGCAAAATTAACATAATTTTTCCTACTTGCTCATTTTAATGTTGTCATCAACCATTAGAAAAGTTTGAGAGCAAGTAAAGTTTGAAGCACCCTTTTCTTTGCTATGCGACAAGGCCCTTTGTCATCTAAAAACGGTGCTGGTGATTTGAATTATATTTCCGCACTAAAGTTAAGATATCTGCAACGTTTTAAGCTTTGAAATTTAAAGTTAAAAATATAGCAGAGGTATCGAATACCCAATGAACGGTTTTACAGATTATGAAACGTAGAATATTTGCATTACATTACATAGCATTTACTGTCACAGGTCGGCTACAGGAATGCTCACGTCTAGGCGAAAGCTGTAAATTTAATGAACCCTTCAATACCAGAAACCAACTCATAAAACGAACCACACTATGGCCTATTAGCCGCTAAAACTTTGAGGACATTTCGCAGACGAATTATAATTCGGCACTTATCCTAGCCTAATAGCAAACAGTGGCGTAGCTAGGGGGGGCGGACCGCCCCGGGAGGCACGTCTGGGGGGCGGCACTTTCAGACAGGACGTTTTGTTTTTTTTGTTGATAATGCAAAAGCACACGGAAAATAAAAGCAAACAGAATGGCAACGTTCAAAACAGTGGCGTAGCCAAGGGGGAGGAGGGGTTTGGGGGTAACAACCCAACCTTCGGCACGCATGTGACGTCACGATATTGAGAATGATGCTTTCAGTCTCTATGTCTCTAAAACAAAGTTTGCCTAATTTTAAACGAAACTCCATTAAAAGAGCGAGTCTTGCCAATACCAAACATTCAAATATCTCAGCCAGGAATTAGCAACAAGAAAACATAGAGAATTAGCTTTATTAAGTTACCGAAAAATTCCCAAGAAAACATGATCTTATCCTTTTGCTATGCCACCGGACAGCACCATTTTACAGGAATATTTATACTAGGGGATTTATACCCACATTTTTGTTGAAAATGCTCTTAGAATGCACCAAATCCAAAGTAACTTTTCAAAATTTTCTGGGGGAGGCCCCCCAGACCCCCCGCCGCTGAGTGTCGTCTATGGCAAGGACGCCGTCGGGCTTCGCCCGCCGGCCCTTAAAACCCCCCTTTTCAAAATTACTGGCTACGCTACTCTGGTTCAAAACATACAATAATTCCACTTTAAGTCAATTAAAAAAATTTCATTTTCACATGCTTTTTCTTGAAGGGGCGGCAAAATCGGAATCCGCCCCGGGCGGCACATTCCCTAGCTACGCCACTGATAGCAAATTAGCGTTTTTACATTGATTCAATGCCTGCAAGTGTTCATACAATGGAAAGAGAAATGGTTAAGTTTGCTGGAAGTAAAACCGTATAAAAATAGTCGTGGTTACACTGATTCAACAATAATCAACCTAATAAAAATAAATTACAAATTAATTATTTTTCCAAACTTTGAAGCCTCAAGCAATGCGGATAACTGCAGTTTCGTCAATAACATGTGATAACTAGAATACATCACAAAAAACACAGTACAGTAGCAGCTTGAAAAATGTTTGTGAGAAAGGTTCTTAACTAGTGCAAATATCTTCTCTGTGTACTCTTGTCCCAGCTTGCAATCGCTAACTGCATCGTTCGCTGGGCGGTTGGCTCAATCGTCCGCTAGCAGGGCCTGCAGGAAGGGGGGCAGAAGAAATGTTTTTTGCACAATCATCAGTGGAAGGGGGTGTCGTGGCTTACGCAACGCCACGCCAAATCGAAGACATAAATTTCAATCAGAATCTTGGAAGGTGTATTGAAGATTCACTCTGTTAAACACAAGCTTTAGCTTGTTGGATCGTCAACCGTTGCTTGACTGTGACTTGGCCGCGGTTGTGGAACTCGATGTGAAGTTTCCGTTTACTTTGACGATAGAAACGACTCGAGCCTCCATTTCGCCATGGCTTCGTTTGACGCCTTTATCTGTCATTCACAAATAAGGTAAAAAATTGCCAACAGTTATCTTCACAGCAGAGTACATATCTTATAATGCAATGAATAACAAGTCACACATACAGTGATCGATGACAAATCGACAGTTCCTTTTTCAATTGAAAATTTAAACAGAAAAACCTATCTTTCAAGAGCTCTCGCCAACATACCAACTTGTTTATTTGCAGAACTCGATATAAGAGCCGAAGCAACAAACGCATGGGACGGGGTGCTTGTCTTGGTTGATTCGTTCGAATCTGACGATGCTGGAAAATCTAAACAGCGAAATGAGATTTTCATCGTTGCAAAAACGAGGTAAGTTTCATCTAATGCTTTGTTGTAGCAACATCCGAGATGTGAACAGTGATATTTTTCCACAACCACGTACAGTGGTTGGTAGTTGTATGAAAAGCAAATGTGGAAGTTAAGAAATTAATCTAGCTGTTCTTTTATTGTCCCACAGAAGGCTTATGTTTGGTAACTGAAGATTAGAAAGTCAATCTTCAAGCGTGCCATTAGGTATCTTGGAAAACACAAGGCCTGTGAGAGTGAAGTGTTGTTACTAGCTGGCTATAAGATGTACAGGAAAAGTATTTTATTTTAGAGAAACGAAATGACCACCTGAGAAAGTAAATTCAAAACAAAACCAAGACAACGTAAATTTGGGTCGAAACGACATTTCATCCCGAAGACTTCTATCTTGCACTTACCGACGGTCTCTCTGTGTCTTTCTGAGGAAAGAGAAGCAAGTTCGCCCATGACAGCAATGGCAGTCTCCCCGGTAGCTTGCGCCACTCTGTGCTCGACCAAGTAGAACATGTACTCATCGTAGAGCAATCTTATCAAGTGGAAGCTTCCAAAACTCGCGGCAGATCGCAAAGTCAAATCGCGAATCACCATCGAACTGCAGATAAATTAAATATAGAGCAAAATTATTATTAATTCTAATATACTATAACAATGATTATTGTCGATGATGGAAATGGCAGAGAAAAATAAAGGCGTCACTGCAATTACTTGGACAATTCGGATAATTCAGGATGATGTCTTAGGCCCTTGCAGTGAATGGAATAAAATAAGATGATTTAATAATTACAGAAATAACTTTGAATGAAGAAGTACGATAGTTCAGCAGTAAAAACAAAAGATTCAACCCTTGTTGTGAAAAAACAAAAATAATTGCCTTGCCGAAATAATCATCAGGTAAAAACGTAATGAGTGAAATGTACAGATATGAAAGAGTCCTGCGAAAAGCTACAGCTACTATTTCAGTGGAGTTTGTTCATGAAGTATACCTGTAAAAACACCATTTCAATAGAAACTGGCGAGCAGCTTTTGAAAACTTTTCTGTTCCTTCATGTGGTTGCAGCACCTTTCCGACCACTGCTTCTAGCCAATCTGCCCACTGCTCCAGTGTGCGTTGCTCTGATAATGCTGCCTTAAAATCGGTTTGCAGCTCATGAACAATCCTGTCATCACATTGTGACACCCAAGCAGCCTGCTCCTGTGAGAAAGTTAAAGTTGAGGTAAGACGTTGAGGAAAAGGCGTCATTCAAGTTGAATGCTGATAAAACTTACTTGAACGTTGGAAAAATCGACACGGTTGAGATCTGAGAGCATCTGGCTGATGAGGGAACTGTCGTTTAAGACAGCGCGGGCTGCCTGGGCTAAGTGGTTGAGCGACGTGTAGCGTCGTAGCGTTTGGGAAAACGCACTGACTGCCCCGATCTGTAACCGATCAAAGTGATACTAATTAAATATACGTATAAAATTATTAATTTTGTCTCCGACTGTGCGCTTTTTAACGGCTTCTGTTCTGTCGATTTTGTTTTGAAGCATTTGAAGTAAAACCAGCATTGTTGACACAACGAAGCCCAAGTACAAGTACAACAAATAATCCACTACAAATTTGATCATTCAGCCAATACGTCAAGCCAGAGCAAACAAGAAAATTGCTAACTTTGATTTGAACAAGTTCTTGAGGAATATCGCTTGTTCTGAGAGCGTTTTCTAAACCACATTCCAGTCCTTTGGCAAAGTTTCGGATGGCAAGTGTGAGTGCACCTAGAAAAAAAAAACAATATATACAAAATTGAAAGTTTTAAAGTCAGAAATAGCACAAGGAATAAGTGCGTTGTCTTCATCAGTTTTATCGTACAGCACATACTCGGAATAGGACGAAGGACGTCGGGAATCAAAACCTCGACCAGGCTTTGGTACATCATGTGATCGCTGTCCTTGATCCAACGCTGCACCGGCGGCCATTTGCAGAGGGAAAGTAGTTTTTGGCGAGGAAGTTTTTCTTCAAGTTCATCTTTACTGAAAAAAAAAACGAATGAGAAATTTAATTCTCCCATATTGAAACCTTCACTTTTGGAAAGACATGTCAAGTTGCCTCAGATTGGGCTCCATCGCGCCACACTCAAGTACAATCCCAATACTATGTCACATTACAGATGTAGTATTACATAACAAATGTGTTACAAATATGTTTCAATCTTGTTAAGTACACGTTGAGATACTAACGTGGTCTGTTGCTCTTCTGAGCTGGTCTCGGAACGCCAGAAAGTTTGCCACAGAGCGTCCACCATCGAGAACTGGAGGTTAACAATAATATCAAGGACATTGGCACAGTGATCTCTATATAAATCCTCCAGAGTTATAAGATCTTCCTAAAAAATTAAGAAATGTAATTCAAGATATGAACCGCAAATGATGTTGAATAACATGGAAAAACCTACAGTGGAACAAAATTTTTTTTAAACAAGACACCTTTATCTTTTTTCGCTTTTACCAGAAGTTATTTTGCAAACGTACTAACGTACTTGTATGATCCCTTTTGGCATGGCCTCGTCCTCTGCTGTGAACTGGATAGGATCCAAATCTGGAAGTGCCTGTGCGGCGTCGCCGAGAAACTGCTGGTGCTGTTGGGCTTGCTGTTGGACTTGCTCGCTGACTGACGAGGGAAGGGAAGGCGTGGTCGAATCCCGGCCAGATTTTTCAGAAGTTTGAGAGTTTGTCGTTTTCACTCTAAAGTCGCCAATGAAAAAGTTAAACTCGACAGCAAACAATCAAAAAATGTTTCTGTTTTAGAAGATCGATATAGCTTGACGGAAAACCGGAAAGTAAAGTTTTCGCGTCGAAAACAGGCACAAAGAATTATTTACTTCAAATTATGTTCACAGTTTAGTGTCAACACACGAACTTGTACCGGTGTAATGACGTTGGCTGCTCATGCTTGCTCGATAGATTGTAACTACTTGCCTGAGATTTCAAAGGTTGAGTAAACTAATAAGACTTTCAGTTTGTAGGAGAACAACAAAAAATTTACAAAGCAATAAAATATACCTTTAAAATCTATTAATACAGAACGCAAAAAGTGCTTTGATGGCATAAAGCATGGTGTTGACATAGTTCAGTGGTAAAATCAACAGGAACCAACATTTAAAAACAATTGACCTACAGTGCAGGCACTTTCTGTTATTTTCGTATTACATATCATCGTTCGGTGAGAACCATTGAATGAGAAATTCAATCTGTTTTATTGTGTGTAGTTTTGTTGAATAGAACTATACTTACTGTAGACCTAATATCTCCGTACACGCGTTTCAAAGCTACTCACTCCAACCCAGACAGCAAATCACCGTTTTTTACATTAATTCAACGTTTGCAGATGTTGAATCAACGTAAACGGTTGATTAGGAGCTTGAAAACTTGTTAAATAAACCTACACTTTTACATCGACGCAATGTTGAGCAACGCGATTGCGATGTAAATCATTAATTAATTAACGGTCTTACCGCTTTGAATGATTTGAAGGCTGCTGCCTCATTGCCATGTAGTTGATCTCATCGTGGAGCCGATTGAGTGGGGAGCTTGCCTTGATTCGGATCCCATAGTAATGGTACTTCGAATTTCCTCTGTAAAAAGAAATAGCAATCTCAATGAACAAAAAGGTTCTTTATTTTTGTGGCTACTTTATGAGACCTCAAAGACATCGTCGCACTCTATGAAAACGTAATAAAAGAGTTACTATAGAAAAAAAAGTAAAATTGGCAGCCTACATATAATTGGCAGCCTACATACTACGCATTGACACTTGACATAATAATGAAGAAAGTTCGTTAGACACATGGAGTGGTTTCTATATTAAAATCTAAGCAAAATTAATCTTTCTCGAGGACGGTACGAGCAAAATACCATCTACAATACACTTGATAAAAATCAGAGGGAATAAAACAATCCACGACTTGGGTCAACATGTTGTTGTCGTGTGGAGGCTTGCGAGCACCGAGGAATCTGTCAGGCAAGCAAGGTCATGGAACTTCCTTACTTGATTTGACTACAGATGAGCTACCTGACCCAACCCAAGCAAATGCCATACGCAAGTTCTACAACTACTGGCGGAAAGAATTTCTAATGGGTAGGACGGTGATACCATCAATTTATTTTAGCTACTGTACTTTTGCTTGCTCTGCGCTTCGGAAACGTACCTTGTTCCAAGCCTTCGGGTACGAAGACCAACAAACACCGATCGCACAAGCTTTCCATAGGAAGCGGCGTTGACTGGATCGAGATGCTCATCTTGGCAGTGCAACAAGTAGTGATTGTACATCAGTGCTCGGGGTAGGGAAACCCCCTCGGAACTTTCGAAATGTTCCATGAGCCATTGAACCTTCGCAATACAATGACAAGTCGTATGGAAATCAATGTTTTAATGCTCATAAGTTTTACTTTTTAACAGTAAAAAGAATTTTAGCGTTCTACTGCGGTGGGTTGCGCCAGATGACCACTTTCTACGCTTACACTGTGACGTGTAATCGTAAATTGGCAAACAACAGACAAGCCTGGCATCCCGCGGCAGCTGCTAGAAACGAACGTAGTCGTAGATGTTCCACTTCAATGTTTCTATGACTTTCAATACACATCAAGAAACCCACAAATAAGCAACTTAGTATTTCTATGGTAAGGGTAAACGTATCGACAAACACTACAAAAAGCAAAGAGACAGCCAAAGTGCAGATTTGATGCAGAGAAGTTGTAATAAATTCGAAACATGCAAAAAGCAGCTAATAGTTATCACGTGTATTCTTGATTGTCATAATAACAATAATAATAGTGTTGCAAGCACAGTAGTGCTTTTTCACTTTGCATGATAAATTACATAAATAGATAAAATCATGTAAGAAAAAGTTTAGCTGTACGGTACTCAATTTACTGACAATTTTGCCACATTAAATGTCACGGAATAAATCACTAGTACTGCATATACAAAATATAACATGACAATACAACAAAATGTCACATGCTTCAAAAAAAAAGTTAATACAATGTGACAGGAATTTGACGGATATGTCTAATTTACTTCAAATCATAAGTAAACAAAATCAAAACAAGAAGTAAGCAATTTGCCCAAAGAATGAGTAAAGATGGTGAGATGATGTATAGCCGAAAACGTTCACATTTTTTTTCTTTTTTGTGTACCATTTTTGATATCATAGGCAATGACTATGCTTCAAGAAAATCACCTTTTTACCAAAATTATATTTCTAATATCTGCGATTAGCTGATAAGGTAATTGGCCTCTTCGTGTAAGAAACGCGGAAACACCTCTGACACTGCAGGCAGCTTTTCGCTTCGATTGCTTTACCACCACAGTGTAGCAGGAGTGTGCAAATGTATTGGAACTTTGTATAAGGTTTGTTAGTGTAGGTTGGGTTAGCTATGAAAATACCTTATTTATTGCTGTTACTTAATCGTTTTTTTTACGTTTCAACACATAAAAGCCTCGGCTAGATTACTTAAGAACGAAGGTGTGTACTACAAAATGATATCCTTGGCAGTGTTTGCTTGCGGTTCGACAAAGCAATACCTCTGAAAAATCGCATGATTTCAAATCATAGAAAAAACTATTGTCTTGTGATTTGTCGATGCCAGATTATAAACTAAATTTGAAAACAATGAAAACGATTTGAAAGACAACGTAGCGTGCATGCAGCGTCATCAACGCGGGAAAGGCTTGCAAGCTAACGGCAAATGCTTACTGTTTTCGGCTCCCGACGGAAGTGACTTACAGTGGCGGGAGAGGCTCGGGTTGTGTGGGATATTGGCATGGCAACCATTCCGTTCTCGTTGCCAGAGCCTTGAATCAAGTAAGTGCTTCCTCCCGGAGACGAGATTAGTTGTCCGATTCCTTGGTGATTGTTTTCTGTATTGCTGGATATTCCACCAAGAACGTTCTAGAGATATGAAGATTTGTAAGTGACTAGTGGCAATAGCAAATTCAAACTCGTTATACCATGTGTTTACGCTGCTTAAAACGGGGCGTATTTGAATGCAAAATGCACACGACAGTAGTTGGCTGCATGACTGAGTGGTGAAAGCCATCGTACGGCGCTCGAAAGAGCGCTAGTTCAACACCGCTAAAACGCATGCGGCTGTGTCTTTGGCAAGATACTTAATGGCACGCCTGAACATGGACAGGAAGGTTGGCTTCCTTGCCTTCCCATCCACTTAATCTAGTTACCTAATAAAAGTATTTGGAGAATGTGGAGAAGCCAAACAAAAAATACGTAACACTCTAAACCAGCGGTGTCTCAAATTAGCACAAAAATTAGTCTGCAATGAGGTGGAAGACTTGTACTTCAGGTAAAAGTTAACCACTTGCCATATGTTGGGATGAACTGACGGTAGCTTGGCTGCCTATGTGTGTGGAACCAGCCGAAGAATCAAAATAACTATTTTGCTGCTGGTTGCTTGTAAACAGTTGCTGGTTGCCATCTGAATACTGGAATGTGTTTGCACTGCAATGTAATCATACTGATCGTAAATAAAAAAGTTGTAACTGACATTGTTAGGATAATTTTTTGTTGAATTTCGGCATTTAAGGGGACAATACTAATGCTAGCAATATTTTGTGATAGATTTGGACCAATCTATCTGCACTAACAAGACGTTGTTACAAAATAACCCCAACAAGTTACATATTTTGGAAAAAATCTGGAATTCTGTATTAGATAGAAGCAATTATTTCATGAAATAATATGTATAGGATAAGCTAACTAGCTAGCCTTAATCTAAATAGTTGCAAAAAGAACCATGCTGTTTTAGTTTGCTTTGATCGTTTACTGCATTGGGTAATTGAAATGATACTGCAATAGATTTCGACTGGGATGGTATTGAAAACATCTACAAACTTACGGTGAGCCATTGGAATAAACATGATCGCCAGAAGAATCCACATAAGGAAGTGCGTTGCTGTTCTGGTACATCTAAAATATTACAAAACTGAAGACAAGACGTCACTGTTTCGACCTTAAGGTCTCCTCAGTGCAGTAAATCGTACACTAGACGACGTGAACGCCTTATTACTATATAAGTAATGCAGCGTGGGATTGTTCCATTTTGTGGTACGCAAGGAACCACACTTGGATACTTTCACCCATCTTGCCAGAGTGCTCAAACTGCCGGAGCAGTGAGCTTTGCGCAATGCAACAGCAAGATGTCTGCTAGCAAAGTGCTCAATTGGCGAATTCGATTACAAGCAATTATGTTGCCAACTTTCGTACAAAATTGATTATGCTATTTCGACAGTGCAGTGGCACACGAATTTAACTAGGGCTACCGTGTTCAATGCAGCTGTTTGAAACTCTCTCACCAATCAACGTTTAAAACAAGGGGCTTGTTACAACGTGAAGAACATTGCATGGACTTCTAGAAGTCCATGAACATTGCTTTTCACTTTCTTTTTTTCAAGAATTGTGAGTGAAAGTTTGTTGAAACAAAAACCGACCTGCTGTGATCCCTGCGGGTGGACCTGCTGTGATCTTTGCTGTTGGTTGGAAGGCGCCTGTGAAAATAGATTGGTTGAAATGATTACTCAGTAATTGTCAAGCCGCAGACTACAAAACGCAACTGAAGTCATCAAGCGCCTGCAACCAAAAAACAACCTCTAAGAAACATACAACAACAGTAATGACTGTAATATACATGTGCAGAGTAAGTGATAGCAATAAGCAAAAGCAGCAGTAGTGCTATTACAAGTTATTTGTTGAACGTCAAATTAAATCTAATACAACCAATCAACCATGCACAAGATACCTTTGAAGCTAACAAGAAAATTTCGTAAAAATATCACCTTGTACACTGGATGAAATTTATCTGAACTGAATATGCTGAATCTTGAACGCACGCTCTCTGTCAGTTCTCTTGGCTCACTTCTGATATACACTGTCCTCGCTTGATCGTTTATCTATGTTTTCAATACAATGCTGTATGTTTACTTCCATCTCACTGCTGGCTTAAATAGCTTGTAAGGTTAGTTTCGAGTAAATGATACTCTCACAATATAACTGCACTTTTTTACTCTTAATCTGTAAAATGCCTTATAAACATTTGCAAGTATGGTGTAGGTAGGCTATATTATACCATATAACTTCGTTGCAACGACTGTATGCCACCAGTTGTAAACATACTGATAAGTTTATGGGTGCGACTTATACATACACTGTACTGAACTACACAGGTCTACATATACACCCACATATTTCCACCACCTTTAGAAAGACAACGCTCACATTCAACAGCTGATTTAAGCAACCAAACAACAAATTTGATATAAAATTAAACTACACTACTTAAAACTGACTCAATACTGTTCCTTCACCCTTTATATGATATTTGCACTTGCTTTTGTATAAAATGTATATAGATTGTAGAATGTACTCTTGTACTTGTCAACAGTGTAAGCAACAGGTACGCATGTAATTAACCGATAAAAATGTATAGATGAATCATTTAAACTCAAGAACAAATAAGCTGTAAAGGACATGGTTGTAGGAAAATAAAAAACGAACTACTGAACAGATCCTTTGCAAGATACAATAAAATTGCATTTGCAACACGTAAAAATAAAAAAGTAGCTTACAATTTTTGTATACGTTTAATTCCTACTAGCGAAATCGTTACATATCTTTTTTAATTCAACAAAACTCAAATATTTATGTTCAAGTCAACATTCTACAAATTATTTGAATAATTACTAAACTAAACCCAATTTCAAGAAACATTTCTAATAAGCACTACTTCACTAAATGGCAAACCAACTAAAGTGTTAGTCAAAAATTCGGTAAAGGTATGGCCAGTTAAATGTTTGTTATCTACGTTTCATCACAATCATTGTTTTGAAAACGTACAAAAAAGATTGGCAAAAAAATGTAATGCAACCATTATACTGAATAACTACCAAAACCACTCTACACTGTCGCAACGATTCAACATCGTTTTAAAACAATAAAGCGACGTTGAAGTTGCGAATTGGTCAGAAAATCAGCTTACTCTTTTGATGTTCAAACTGATGGCGTTATTCGAGGTCAAGGGTCTTGACACAGTAAAAGATTGTCGATTCTGTGACGACGATGTAAGAAAGTTAATGTCTTGTTTCAGTTTGTTGCCAATTGACAAATCCATCGCCAACGTTTTGGCCTTCGTCGACGGATCAAAGTCGGTCTTGATAGGCATAGGAGCACGAAGGCACCTTCTGCTTTGCTAGTTAAGCTTTTTGTGGTAGTTTACAGCAAGTTTTGTACAGTGAAGTTCGAGTACTATTGATTTTGACGTCAAGATGGCTTACGACGCTTTTCAATGTCATATAAACCAAGTCATTGTGCAGTGATGGCCAAGAAATGTCTCACACATTTTTTATAACACCAACTTGTTTGACGCCTGAATAAAAAACAAACCTGTCACAATACAATCAAATGCTACAGCAGGGTTTAGCACAACTTTCTATTTTGTTGTGTAGAATTAAAATAAAGCCAACCCTGTGATGTAACTTCATTTTTATACGTTGGTGCCCCACCCAGGTGACACACTAGTCTATCCGCCAAATGAAAGTCCTGATGAAACTCACTGCTTGCAACTTGTAGCAAAAGTTAACAGTACAAAGCCAAAAAACTGAGACCACTCATTTTAAGAGTCTAACAAAACAGCTCATTCACCGTGTTTTAATTAGTCTTCAATTTACTAAGGACCTAGACTAGACCTGCCCAAAACTAAAATATGGTTAGCCCAGTTGATAGAGGTGCCCCTCACACTTTTTGCTTATCAAAAGCAAATCGTTGCTAAACTCTCTTTAAATATAGGTAAAATAAAATTTGCAGAATCCAAGAACAACCCCCAAATAAAGCTGTTAAATACACTAGCCTAAGGTTTAAATCTAGTTGGGTTGCTAGCATCGACCTTATTTGGAACTGACCGCAGACATGTTTCTTGCGATATAAGAAAACGAGTTGCAGGTAGGCTACAGTAAACAGACGAAAAAGTTTGTATCAGCTGAGCGACTCAAACAGCAAGAGTTTTTGACGAACAGAAAACTACAGACCAGGGTCACTTGGTGTTCTTTGTTTAAACTTTGCTTTTGTCTGTACAATGGGTGAGAACTCCAAAGCAAAGAGCCGTTAGAATATAAACCAATAAAAATCGCGATCGTTGCTTGGCAACAAACGAACAACTGACATGGCAGCTAATGTGGTCGCCAGGTAACGAGTCGTAACCAAAAATTCGTAGCATCGAAAGCAATTTAACAAATATTAAAACAAACAAAGCAGTCAGGAAGGATGAGATACGAGCGACCGGTGCTTCGTTGTGATAAAATATGTTGATTTAAACGTTAAAAATAAGAAAAAAAACGAAAAAAGTTACATCGCATCGCGCGAAGAAACATTATTCAATTGGTTTTTGAAACCAGTGACTGAAAACTTCATCAAAACGTTTCCTTGTTTATGGAAAAAAATCTTTCCAATAAAAATCTCAAGTCACCCGTCGCTAAGAAACGACAACCACAAAGTCGTTGTCAACCAATTCAAGGTTTCAAACATAGCAACCAAAAAGAACTCATCCCTATTAGTCTCAAACATGTTTTCAGTAGGAATGTATCAAGGTCATTTTTGCTGACTAATTCAGATTAAGTTCATTATCAATCAAAACCGTTTGGCAACTGCAATTGGACATTCGACAATTGTTTGAAATTGAGCCTAATTTGCATATCTTTCACTTGAGGGCAACTTCCAGTAACACGATAATTTCAACTCTAAGCTGTACAGTGTATACGACTCATACGACTATAAAGTAATCAAATGCGGACAGAAACGCCACGTCGAAAAAATATACTACAGAACTGTAAAATCGGCTAATTTTACATGCGGCAAACAACGCTTTGAAATTCCGTAAAGGTAACACACTTCATACATACTACCGTGACAAGGCAAAGTTTCACAGTCATACTTATGATACTAGCGTCTCAATTCCACAAAAATTGACAATGCCTCGCCCCATATATATTACTTCCACATGCAGCAGCAGAAAGTCACCTCAGTAAAAAACAACTTTTTGCAGTATAGCACTACATTGAAACAATTTTCGGAAAAAAACATGAGTTTGTTTTAGTGCAAGTGAGTCTTACCTAAAAAGTAAAAAATTATCATAAGAGCACTGTGAGTGCACTAGATGCAACTGTAAAACAAAATCCACATCTCTCTCAAGTCTCAGCAGTTCACATGCAGTGAAAACATCGCACAGTTGAGTGGCTAAGCTGACCGCTGCACAACAATGCCAATCAGACCCTGACCAAGTGTCAGTGAAACAATATCAAACCAGCTCCCTTTCGCTAAATTCAAGCGATGTACTATTTACATGAAGACACGGTATCGCATAAGCAGACTACATCGGCAATCAACATTCAGCAGTTTTCAGTAAGGCCAATTAGCACAGGCAGCATATAGATCAAAGATACATAATTTGCTACTTTTTGTAAGATTGTTCGTTCACAGAGGTACAGAAAAGATCATCAAAATTTCTGCATCTCAAAGTCATTTCGATTAAGACCACCATGTCTCTTTATCCAAAGGCGAAACAACCGCATTTCAGACATATTCGGCCCAAGACATACCGCTGCAGCACAGACATTGTGTCTTACTTGCGCCTTCTGCCGGAGGCTCACGGTAACTTAAACTACCGCACAAAGATACAAATTAGTGCAATGACGAAGCAGCACACTTAAAACATAAAAATAAATCTAATAGAAAAAAATCAATAATTATAAATAGCACCGAGATTGCAAAATACATTCACAGTAAACAAAACGTATCGATGAACCATTTACTAGCATGGGTCAAATCATTTTCCAAATAAAATCTTACCTGGTGGGATTGTACAGGTTTCACGACGTTTCCAACCGTTTTTAGCAATTCTGAAAAAAAGTTTAGATTTCGCTTACTAAGCTCATGGTAAACCCACTCAAGTGTTTAAAAGATCGCTTTAGCTACTAGATTTATTTTACTTGTTTAAGCAAACAAATACCCTTTAATAAAAGTTTCAATTTCGAAAGTACTTTTATATAAATCTCAGTTTAAAGCAAGGAATTCCGCATTCAAATATTAAGTCTTTAACTTTATATCATAGTCAAGCCTTTCCGTCAGACGAATCTTTGCAACCAATATAAATTCCAATGTTGTTTTGCTTCCACTACAAAACGACCATTGCGTCGCAAATAATGGAAACGAACGTGATGCTGATTCAGGTTAATAAAATATTTGGAAATGAATCTATTCATTGCAGAAACCATGTGCGCTGTCAGCAATTGGGAACGTGTATAGCAACTGTAGGATAAGAATGAGAGTGAGAAAGTTTTGCCTTTATATGGTTTAAGGTAGAGTATGAAGGCCTGGCCGCATTTTTTTCTTGACTAAGCAATATAGTAGAACACCAAAAATTTAGACTATGACTTTCATCAACTAGGTAAGACGACATCCAACGCGTAACAAAAAAAGGGCCAGTTTGAGTGCCAAACCCAAATTTATCAGGAGTTCAGAACTATTCTTTACTACGCACGTCGCACGCCATCTATCTGATTGGTTGCACGTTAAACAACTGCAAGAGAATGGTTGTCAGTCCGCAGTGAAACCTGTGCACACGCATTGCGCCCACATATGGCATAGCGCAGTGCTAAGAAGGATCATTTTTTCACTGCTTGCCCCAGTCCCCACTGCAACGTAATCATTGAAACCTGGTTAAGAAATAATGAAAAATGTATCGCAATGCGAAGTAACCTGCAGAAAGAAATCGTGATGAAGCTTCCTCGTTGGAATTTTTGGAAGTGCATGAAAAAAGGGCAACGTTTCGACCAAAACAATAATACATTTGTATGTTCTTCTAACCTCGTGGAATCCTGAAAAGAATTAATCAAAGCTCATGCTAACTTACAAGATTTTTATATCACTAACCTGCTTTAGAAGCCATGACGCTCACATAACGAGCGACGGGAACTTGAGCTTGACCCGCTGTGACTTGCACGATTTGTTGAGCAGAAGAAGGATTCTGTTGCATCGTGGCGATTTAACAATCTGGAAAAAGAGATACGATGCAGTACTATGTAAGTATGACAAGAGTATGAAATAAAAACAACTGTTTCATGATAACCATAGAAAAGCTTATTTGGCAAAAGCATAACTCAAACAAAACACAGCAGAAATGGAGAAACACATTTTTCAATTTTAAAGCAAGAAATAGAAAAATATTTGCAAGATCCCATGAGGCAAGCAGAGATTTAAAGATTTTTGTAAAATTGGTAAAAAAAACATGAAAAAAACTTTGCCATAACAAGTTATAATTATAGTCATATTCTTTGTTTTGACAAAAACAATATCAAACCAAAAAGTAACTTTATTTACAGTTAAATAAACATACCATTTTAGGTGGCAAAATAACTACTTTGTAAATCATTGTGAGCTAACTAAAAAATCACTTATAAATTATCTTGGGGAGATGATATTTCTAAAAACAACAGTAAAATAAATTATTTTGAAGGCTTGTTATGTTGTAAGACCACGTTGAGTGGTATAGCAACACTGTGAACATTGTGCTATAAATAAGTTAGAAAACAAGTGAGCTATAGTACAATAGATCTGGAGTATTAAGTTCAACCCTTCATGACAACTGGCATGTAGTTGGTTAAAGACAACATTTCGTTGCAACTATTTTGTAAACATTTTTTGAATATGAGTGATGTGTTCACGAGTTTTGCAGCACAGTACTTGTGGATGACTTGTATAAAATGAAGTCACTGAAGTGCTAAGAAACTGTCAAAGAATCACAAATTTTAATACAGTTGTTTCTTGTTGGGCAGAGAAACAGGACTGTAACAACAACAAAAATAATTCATGAGGTTACACTTTGTCAAGTAGGCCTAATATCAACCTGGTTTAGAAAAAGAACTCAAACCATATTTAATATATGTTTTATTGCTTTTGTGATACAGTATATCACAATTTCATGAATTTAATTTTTGTTTATACCAAAAATATGTTGAAAGTATCTGGAAATAAAATTCAAATTCTTTGCAGCAACTCCAGTAGCCTCCCTCAAAACAAATTACATTATCATATTTTTGGAATGCCAAGTGTTTTTATTATTCAATATTCATAGCTGCCCACAGCACTGATGTTAATTTAAGTCTCCACTATTAGCAATTAGCAAGGACCTTCCTTGCAATGCTTAACTGATGTTGCAATTACTACTATGTGATTTGTCTAGGCCATGAACATGGATCCAGATAAACTATCATGCATTCAAAATACCATTTCAGCTTGATATTAAAAAAAAGATGCTAGATCGAATCTTTGTGCATGAGGTAATTTCTTGCCTTTGGTGCCACTGTACAGTGGATATTTCCTACAGTTACTACAGTGCTTTAAGTTTCACTTTCATTAATCATCATTAAGTTTAATAGGCCTAGAATAGTAAGTTTAACATTTATTTAGTATGGTATGCTTCATATTGTTTTGAAAAGAAACTTGTTCCCATCAAATTGATGACAAAGGATTGGAAAGAAAAGATTATAATGTGTTCCAACATTTTGACAACGGTATTTTTAATAACAACTTTACAATTGAATATATACCCAATTAGCTCAACTTTACCAATATTAGAGCTACCCAAGAAAAATTGGAAATACTTCAACCACCTTTGCACTGGAGTGGGATGTTTCAACAGTTAGTATATTTCAATTGGGTCTTGTCAAATAGTGTGTTGTGTACCGGACTCCTCGACCACACAACACATCATCAATAATTGCCCTATCTTAATGGCTTAACTGCCCCTGCTTAATGGCAACAGTCTAATAGCTGCAGTACCTGGATGGAATAATGTCACTGCTACTACCTCGTACAGAAAAAAGAAGAATATGACCGCTATACTCTGTGTAATTGCAATACGATATTAAAATTCCATTTATGAAACCTCCATGTTTGACATATGTTCTCCCTTGAATGCTGCATTTCAAACACAATCACAAGTGTGAAATGTCTATACAGATTGCAGTATAGTATTGCAAACAATAGCTATTGTTATTGCACAGTTATTTGCTATTGCCACACTTGCTTTTAATAGGCTACTTGCCTACTTCCCATAGTTAAAGAATACCGTATGTCCAAGAGCAGCTTTCAGACAAAGTCACCACAGACATGGTATTTGTTCTCCGTCAGTTACAGGAGAAATGTAAGGGAGCAAAATAAGATTAAAGATCTCTCATCATTTTTATCGACCTATCCAAAGCCTTCGACACAGTGAGTAAAAACGAACTATGGACTATGGAGTACCCTGGAACGTTTAGACTGTCCACAAAATTTCTCGGCATTTCTCAGCTGCACACAAATCAATAGGGCTAAGTACAGCATAGCAATAAAGCATCTTCACTCTGCACCATATAATATATATCAAAAAAAGGCAGTGTTTTAGGACTAACACTCTTTAGAATCTTTTCAACTGCATTGCTCCAAGAAGCTCTCAAAGACGCTTCTCACAAAGATATCTTCCTGTTTCGCATAAGCTGGCAAAATGTTTAGGTTAGTAATCAGCCTAAAAAAGAGAGGAACACTACAACAACCTGCACCTGGGGAAGTATTTTGTCATCCTTACATATTTTTTTGGTTGGTCCAAACTTCAAGTAGGCTGGTTCTCCAGTGTCGATCTCTAGGATGCACTATTTTCCCTGATGCACAGATCGACAAGGAAATAAAGTAAAACTGTTCAAAGCAAATCCTGCCTTTGGAACACTTTGCAAACAAGTTTGGAACATTTAAAAAAGAAAACAAAGCCATGGTGCATGAGGCAAATCTTTTATTACACAGCTTTGAGATGCAATGAGTCTTCAATCCTTGAGTAGTATATAATCTCTGGTGGCTATTTTTTGATACAAAGAGTAAAGGTCATCCTAGCATTTGACGACTACTTGGAGCATTCACTGCTTATTTTGCACATGCTTAGTCAAAACACAATAGTTCGGTCCATATTATATATGACAAATGTTAATTCAGGTCTTCAATTTGAAGACTTGAATTATGTTTAATTATGAATTATGTTTATTGGCTTGATTTGTGCTCACTCTGACATTGTTCATAACTTTTCTGGCAATTTTTCACAAAAATCAGATGCCATATATCTTGAATGTGGCAGAACCACATTTGACTTGGCTTTATATACCAACCATATATAACACCATTTTCTTTCTTTCATCCTTCACATGATACAAAAAGTTGATGTTGGTCCTCAACCTACATAATGCAATAGAACAGTTCTGCTGTTCAGTATTCACTTGTCTCAAAGAGCATCATATGATATTTAAACAGTCTCCTTCTTGTTATTAAAGACATTTCAGATGCAATTTACTGTATCATAACAGTTCAATGTGTTTCTTCAACCAGGTGCAAACAATATTTTTACTTACTCCACATTTACACCAGTCATACTCCCAACATTTAAAACAAACTTCCTGATTCTATCTGTACATTTTTAAAATCCCACTCAAAATTTATAATTTCTAAATCTTTCCTCTCAGGCTTATTCTATTTCTCATATTTTGCATTGTTTGAATGTTTGTAAAGTTGATTAGGCACCTTATATTCATTATTCAATATAAAATGACCTTTTGTTATGATGCTGGTATGACACACAACGTGGTACGGTACATATTTCCAGAACTAAATTCTTGAATCAAAACATGGTGCAAAATTATTTTGATCAAATCCATCAATCACATTAAAAATTTGAGAAGGTTTTTATGCCTTTAACCAGATTACATGATTATCCAGATTCTCAACAAACAGTTAAGCAATGGTTTAAAATTTGCAATGGTCATGTTGTAAAATGCATTAGGCCTTAGCATGGTAGTTCTCGAACTTTTCTTGTTGAAGACACCATTTAAAACTTGTAAACACTCCTGGCGGCACTATGGTCATTGGTCAAGCCAAAATTTGCAAGTACGGTATTTCAAATTAATGAGAAATTGTATTAAATACACGAAAATGACAGAGAGTTTCTAAGATACAGAAAACATCTATTGCAAACGGTAAGTATGTTTCTCCAAACACATTTTACCAAGCATGGTTATCTCCCTGTCAGTGTCAAAAACAAAAGCTTAAAACAATGTGTATGTTGTTTATGTCACGTTTGTGTTGTTATTGTTTTTGATCAATAAAGTATTGATAAAAAAAGTAGCCCAATCGTTACAAAATGAAACAAGCCTAAAAGCACAATTGGAAATTTTGTGCAAAATAAAATAATCAAAACCGAAAATTTTCAAGTATAAATAGTATTTATTTTATGAAAGTCGACTTAAAATGAAACAAAAAATCAAATTATTTAACAGAGAAACTTGTGAATTAATTTTACTTTGATTCATGTTTTGGAGCTGGTACACAACTGGTTAAAAATACCACGATGTCATATATACATTGGAATCGGCCAAAAATCTAGGGTGAATCTAGGGATGGAACAAGTAGGGAATTACTCACTCAAAAAGAAGGTGGACAACTAGAAGATCATATCATAGTGTTATGACAAAATTTGGGGCAACTGCAGCTTGATGTCTACTGCCATGTGTCGCATACCCAGATGCAGCGTATGTGACCTCTCAACATGTGACAAAGTATGTATTGCCAAAATAAATGTACGAAAATATGTGATATCATGTTTATTTGATACTGTTCAAGTCATGATAATGCAGTGGTAAACTTCACTCTGCAGTGGTAATAGTACGTAGCCTTACACTGCTGCAGTAAGGTTTTGTCAATGTTCTAGCACCAAAATATAGCATTTCATTTGATAAGAATAAATTCACATAAAAGCAAAAAAATACTTTCTGCAGTTCTGCCAATTTTAGAATTTTGCAGTGACGCTCCAGCAGTCCATATCGCCAGAAAAATCGGTAATGTGAGTCGTCCAGGTATTCCATAGTTCCTAGGTGAAACTAGGGGTGGTAGAAGTAGGGGATTGCTCACTCATAAATAAGGTGGACAACTAGAGGGTCATAAATTGGGTGCAACTGCAGCTTAAGGCCTACCGTTATGTGTCTCATATTCAGGTGCAGCGTATGTGACCTGTCCATGTGCATTGCCAAAATAAATCTATAGAAATACATGATATCATGTTCATTTGATACTATTCAAGTCATGATGCATCAGTAGACTTCATGCCACAGTGGTGACGATAGGTAGCCTAACACTGCTGCAGTAAGGTTCTGCTGATGTTCCAGCACCAAACATTTCAAGTAAAATATAACATTTCATTTGATGAAAATGTAAAATCAAAGAAAACTTTGTGCAGTTCTGTCAGTTTTTGGATTTCACAATAACCCTCCAGCTGTCCATATCACAAGAAAAATCAGTAAGTGAGTTGTCCTGATATTCCACTGCCTCTAGGTGAAACTACTTTACCTTTGCTTTACTGTTCATACGCTTCACCCTATATGTGTTGATCAATCCAATTTTTGATGTACATTCACATCATAGCACTTATGACCAGGATGAAGACTTGTACAACAGCTCTCATGTTTTAGTGTAGGTATGCAAATAAAATATAAATGGAACAGTTTTCGCACATTTACGTGTCACTCCTGGAAAATCTTGTGGTCCACCAAGGCACCGAGCATCCAGTTTAAGAGTCGCTATTGTAACATACTGTTAAAATAGGCTATTGTGACAGGAATCTTGATTTGTTAGGCCACTCAAAATGTATTCATCATGATTTCAATAAAAATTATGTCAATTTGAAACTGATCAGGACAGTAGTGCATAATTCATGGATGCACACATATGCCACATATTCTGCCTGTGCTTCACATGACCACATGTTCTGGTCCAACAATGTTAAGCTTTCCCAAGTGACTATGGTTATCTGAGTAGGCCAGTAGTTCTCAAACTGTGCGTCGCGACGCCCTGGTGCGTCGTTTCAATTTTCCAAGGGCGTCGCAGAAGAGTTTCGTTTCGTAGCTGAATTTAGTTTATCTTATAAAGATGAGGTTAATCCTTTGATTAGCAGTTTCAGTTGTCATCAAAGTTGTTAACTTCATTAAAACACGCCCACTGAAGTCAAGGGTTTTCAAAAAACTTTGTAGAGAAAGGAATGCAGCGCATCGGAGTTTGCTCTTTTAATTTTCATCCAAAGTGGCTTCCGCTTAGAAAATTGTTTGAACGCTTCTACGAATTGGTGGATGAACTTCAGGCTTTTTTGCAGCAAGAAAATAATCCACTTGCAGATTGTTTAGCTCAGAACAATTTCTTATTGAAATTGGCTTACTTTACTTGTGTGATATCTTCGCCAAACTGAACATTTCTATGCAAGGGCCGAATAAAAATGACATTTCAGATAAAATTGCAGCATTCATTAAAAAGCTGCTTTTGTGGAAGGAAGATATAGCAAACCTGTCTGGAAGCTCTCGGGTCATTCCATGTCAAGTGATCCAGAAAAATGGGATTTTGTAACCCACCCTCTCAGATTTTAATGAAAATTCACACACTGATAAAACTTTTCTTCCTGATTTCAAAAAACTAATTTTTTTTAAATCGGTCAACTAAAACAAAAGTCACGGCCACTTAAAGTTGACTGCTTTTTGTGATCGCTGAAGCGTAAAATCCATTTCGCTTTCACAAGTTTAACTGTAGGAAGATATTTCTCAGCTGGTAAGAAATTGTACTGATTGATATTTTCAGGTATTGTAGGACATATACTTCTTAAGCCATATCACTCAAAACTAAAGCTCTTGACCATCACCTTTGACCTTTAACCTCGTGTTTATGCGTAGCCCCAATTGTGCTCAATCATGCAGAACATAATTTTTGATCATAAATTACTCATGGTGCTCACTAGTTACAATCACATGCAATGCATCATTTTAAAGATATTTTCAAGGAGAATTGATATCAGAAATAAAATTAATGGCTTATTGAGTATTTCACCTCACAAAGTGAAAACAAAAGCTTGTGTCTGAAAATCACTACTATTTTTAATTGCAAGTGTGCTATGCCAAGTTCCCCTAATGGTGTTTTGTATGTTTATAATTTAAAATAGGCTCATTAAATATTTAATTGAAGAAGATTGTAGCAAACAATGCAAACCTATTTTTCCACAACAAAACTAACACATCAAAAATACCATACAACAATACACTGAATAATAACATAAGAGTTCACAAATGGTTATCTAAGGGTTGGAATCGGGTAATTGGACATTAAAATAACAATTAAATATAATAAAGATTAAGAAATATCCCACAAATCCCACAAAAGCGACCAAGCTTGTGGCTGTGTGGGGGAGGCCATGGCTTGACCACTAAACAACTTGGAATAGCTCCTCTTCAATGACTTTGAGGGAGAGGAGCCAACAACAAGATTGTGCCAAAAATTTATGTTTTTAAACTAATATGGGTCCTGCTACTTAAACATTTTAAGCTATAGATCCACTTGAGCAACAATGATAAATTCTAAATTCCAGAACAACATTTTGTCATTTCGAGTACATACTCTTTCTTGACCTATTTTTCCACAACAAAACTAACACATCAAAAATACCATACAACAATACACTGAATAATAACATAAGAGTTCACAAATGGTTATCTAAGGGTTGGAATCGGGTAATTGGACAGCGAAATAACAATTAAATATAATAAAGATTAAGAAATATGGAAAGAGACTCAGTCAGAACATCTAGCAATAATGCAGGCATTATATATGAAGACACATACTGCACATATGCATATAAGTTGCATGTGTGCATACATACACTACCTGCCATTGATGGTCCGCTATATACATACATATGATGTAACTGACTTGTTTGCTGAACTATACAGTATTTCGCTCTGATTATATCATTGAGCACTCTGAATCTACCGTATTGGCAATCATATCAGATATACATTATATAATATATATATACATCACAAAGTGAAACAGATCACATTTTTAAATTCATATTTTATTAAGTTCTCTACTATTGGTTTCGCCCTTAGGGGCTCATCAGAAGAAATGCTAAAAGAAGGAGAACTTAATTATATAAATATGAATCTATAATGTGATCGGATCCACTTTGTGATATTATGCTCTGACTCTGGTCATCGAGCACTCCCATATATTTGTTGAGGCAAGATTCACCATGGTATATATAATTATATATGTACAGCGGTGAATCTTGCTTATACAGGTATATACTGAAATACCACAAAATACCAAAGTACATATACCATAGTCTTATAGTCTACCCCACACATATAAATCAAACAATGAAAATTAACAGATTATTCAGGCCTTGAAATATCCGGCGGTCATGGCGGACAGGACCTTCGGAATGACCTCGAATGTCTGCCGAAGCCGACTCATTGGTCGGTCACAAATATTCACGCTTAACCTGCTTATTCACGCTTAACCTGCTCCAGTATACTTCAGGGTCAGTTAATTAAGCCATCAACCATTGCAGAGCTATTCTGTTGTAGAAATTCTTCTTTTACAAACATGACCACACAATACTGTAGTGCAATTTTGTGCAAAATGTACATACAAAAAATATGTCCGGTTGAGATATTAAATGTCCGCTGAAAGGGCCAGTCCGGTAGGACATGCTTGACCGCCGGAAAAAAGTACAAATTTCGAGGCCTGTTATTTGATACAAGCATCTAACTAATACAACGATACTAGATTGTGACTCAAATTAGTACATATCAGTTTTTAATTAAGTCTTTGAAGCTGTCTAACCTCAAGGCACGCACATTGTTTTTTAGCAAACAACACATCTTGCCTCAACAAATATATGAGAGTGCTCGATGACCAAAGTCAGAGCATAATATCACAAAGTGGATCCGATCACATTATACAGGGTGTAAACGCCAAGTGTAGACCAACAAAAATTGTCATAAATAAAAACAAAATTTGTCATAAAAAGAAGGATTCAGTGGTCCCCTGGGTTGATAGGAGTCTAGGAGACAGCGGGGTGACACTACAGCAAGATGGGGCAACCTCTCATACCGCGAAGTTGGTCCAGAGCTTCTGCAAGGACAATTTCAAGGGATTCTGGTCAAAGGAACTCTGGCCTCCATCTTCGCCAGATTTGAATCCTACCGTATGGACTTTGGTGTCTGGTCACTATTGGAGCAAAAGGCCTGTGTAATCTCCCACAAAAATACTGATGCACTTAAACGAGCTTTGCTCAAATGCTGGGATGAAATAGATGCTAAAACTTTGCGTGCAACCTGTGCCCAAGTTCCAAATAGACTCAGACATTTAATTCATGCCAAAGGTGGATATTTTGAATAAATGGCGATGGATATTAATCAGTGCGTCTTTGTTTTATTATTTAGCCCTCATTTAATGAAATCTATTCGATATTGACTTATTTATGACAATTTTTGTTTGTCTACACTTGGCGTTTACACCCTGTAGATACATATTTATATAATTAATTCACAGTGTAGATTCAAACGATCTGTTATAGCCTGATGCTGCGGGTTCTTTTTGGCAATATCAAATTACACTAGCTTTCGGAACACAGTTCCCTAGTCATGTGCTATGACGAATGGTGTTGAAGTCAGTGAGTGGTTCTTTGAGTCTTGAAGTCAGTGAGCTAAACCAAAGAGCCACTTCAAAGAAAGAAAAAACCACTCACTGACTTCAACACCATTCGTCATAGCACATGACTAGGGAACTGTGTTCCGAAAGCTAGTGTAATTTGATATTGCCAAAAAGAACCCGCAGCGTCAGGCTATAACAGATCGTTTGAATCTACACTGTGAAGTAAGCAACGATCATGCTGCTAAAAGCGAAACTCATTCAATTATATAATTAAGTTCTCCTTCTTTTAGCATTTCTTCTGATGAGCCCCTAAGGGCGAAACCAACAGTAGAGAACTTAATAAAATATCTATAATGTGATCTGTTTCACTTTGTGATGTATATATTATATATCTGGTATGATTGCCAATACGGTAGATTCAGAGTGCTCAATGATATAATCAGAGCGAAATACTGTATAGTTCAGCAAACCAGTCAGTTACATCATATGTATGTATATAGCGGACCATCAATGGCAGGTAGTGTATGTATGCACACATGCAACTTATATGCATATGTGCAGTATGTGTCTTCATGTATAATGCCTGCATTATTGCTAGATGTTCTGAGTCTCTTTCCATATTTCTTAATCTTTATATATATTTAATTGTTATTTTAATGTCCAATTACCCGATTCCAACCCTTAGATAACCATTTGTGAACTCTTATGTTATTATTCAGTGTATTGTTGTATGGTATTTTTGATGTGTTAGTTTTGTTGTGGAAAAATAGGTCAAGAAAGAGTATGTACTCGAAGTGACAAAATGTTGTTCTGAAATTTAGAATTTGTCATATTGTTGCTCAGATGAATCTATGGCTTAAAATGTTTAAGTAGCAGGACCCATATTAGGGAGCAAGTCTTTTAGGCGCTGACAGTTAGGCGCTGGTCTAATAGGCGCGCACACTGTGGCGTCTGGATATTTAGGTGCGGAGCACTGTGGCGCCCGGTCATTTAGGTGCTATTCCTAGTAAAGTCTGTAGATTGTATTAGCTTGGCAGCTTGCCAGAAAATTATATCATGGCTTCAGTGAGTGAAGCTGCTAAAACCGGCAATGCTTTTCACACAAAATGTTACATTGAACAGAAAAATATATTGTTGTTTTATTGATTAATTATTGTTTTATTTGTTGTTAGTCCAGGTTTGCTTTGGTGAAAGCTTTATCAATAAATTATTGAAGCTTCCGAACATTATTGAGTTCATTTTTAGTTAATTCTTTTGCGACCACGGACGTATACACACGTCTTGGGATTTTTGCCATGATGACCAAGGAAGTATCCCTACGTCCAAGGTTAAAAGGTAGCCTATTTCAAGCAAAAAAATAATGTAAATGATGGCAGATCCATAGTCTTTGCCTGTCCTTTTTTGGCTAATTAAAAAAAAATATTTTGGCGGTGCAGTTATCAGATGAGGACTTCTTAAAGATGGGGACACAGTGGATTTTTTTTTCTTTCACTCATTGGAATTGGCAGTCAAAACTGGCTAGGCAACCCCTTACTTTGGAATTTCTCGATCAAAAAGACTGTAGGCTAAATTACGTAAACTTTTTGCTTAAAATTTTCCAAATTTCTGCATAATCATTCTGCTGTACCTCCTAAAGCATTGCGCGCAGAAACGAAGTAAATTTTTTCTCATGTGCAGAATTGTTTTGGCATTCGATTAAACTACATATATTTGCATATTATTGTATCATGCTTGGGTAGTAAAAATTATAATGAAGTACACTTTTCTGCCAATTTTTAATTTTTTAAAAAATTAAAAAAAATACGTTTTGGAAGGTTGCTAGTTGTACATAGAATGTTTTAAATTTTATTGCAAAGCTTTGCATCTTTGGATAGCTGAAGATGTATGCTTTCATTTGATGTCAAGATTGTGCGGTGCGTCTACGTCGATCACATGACATGTTTTTACCGCGTAAATACAACAGATTTGTGTGAAAAATGTCTGGTAATTTAGATTAAATATATATAAATTACTTCTGTTTGGGATGGATTGGCCATGTGACGAGAACGCGTAAGACGCTCTACTACTGTTCACATGAATACATTTCTACAGGGCATATAGGCTACACCTTGGCTACAAGTTGCAAGCATAATGGTGAGACTTCGCTCGTTATTAAACCTAGTCCGGGTTTTGACGGAAAACTAAGTTACTCTTCACTCAAGCCTACCGCCCGCTTGAGTACAGCCTACGGTACATTTTTTACTGATGTTTAGTTATTATATATTTGACCTAACTAAAAGTGAACTCAATCTCATACATTTTCGGAAACTTGAATAATTTATTGATAAAGCTTTCGCCGGCGCAAACCTGGACTAACAACAAATAAATGCTGAACACGCGCATTAAAAAAAACAACATATCGCCGCTTCAATTCAAAACTGACTTAAGTCCATTTTTAGCGTTTTGAGATAATTGCAAATAACTGCATTTGCCTGTACAACTGAACAAATTTCTTTGACATGGATGTGCACACAGAGACTTACTATTTACCAGTGATAGGCAATATGTTGGTCCACAAAAATCACCGAAAAATTTGCCACTAGGTGGTGCCATCAATTTTTTTTGTATGTTGTTGGACTTAAGTCTTTCTTGCTCCGAAATATTTTTGATTCATTTTTATGTAAATGGACATAAGTCTTATTTATCCTTAAGGTTAAGATACCTACATGCTGAAAAACACGAATGAAATGTTTAATACCAGTGCAGCATCATTCATTTTCATTTGATGAATCACTTTTAGAGGTAAAGTATCATAGCATACAGCAAAATAACATAATTTTTACTCAAACTTTTATGTTCAAAATTTCTTTATCACAAATTTAATTATTCAATCACACTGACACAAACTCTTCCAAAAAACTCTTTTTCTTCTTAGCAAACTCTCACACTATCTGTGAATTTGCAACATTTTCCCAAAAAAGAGTAAAACTGCTGTGTAGTTGACTAGTTGTGCTGAATTATCTTTCTCTGTTCAATTAACATGTTGCCATTTCATACAGACTACAGTTAGTGCAATTCAACCTGTAGTCACTGTAATTGAAGTTAATGTACCGTACTTAAACAACTACCACTGTTAACTCAACTATTGCACATAGTAACTACTGCACTTAATTTGTTTATTAAATCCACTGCACTTCATTAAATACCACTATTGCCAACTCATTACAATTCACCAGCACAATCTCCTTATTAAATTTCCTCAATTTTTTTCATATTTGCTAAATTCAATGCGCTTTCATTCACTTCACTTATTAACTGGCACAACTTATATATACCACCATACTGCATAATGACATTGACAAGTTCACTGGACATAACAGAATGATGCGTTATCAATATGCATAACTTCTTTAATCATCAATATGCATAAAGTCTTTAAATCAAAAGTGTCTGCAAAGAAGCGCTATCACTTATTTCTGAGCCTAGTTTATGAAATTATACTTCAATACTGGCTTTGTTGGGAGTGACCGGAAGATTTCGAAAGAAGTCGTGATGTTGAATTGGAATTAAGCCTTTAAAGCAGAGTTTTTTCAAATCATTCTTCTTATCCATTGAAGTGCCAGGAAGAGATTTATATAACCTTGGCATAGTGGTAGTGCCCAGCTTCGTCTTTCTGGATTTTCGAACAATTAAGTCTAGTTTTCTGAATGTGCTTTCACTGTAGCTGTATTTTATAAAAAATGTTGTTGGCTCTGCTTTGGTGATTTTTAGTTGCATAATTTTGGACCAGTAGATTCTTTCTCCATTGCCATCATTGACATTGGCTTTCATCATTTTCGAAAACTGAGTGAAATCCTTGCTTTTGAAATCAATCACATCACTATGTTGCAGACATTCAACAATTGGTTGATGCTTTTTGAAGGCAGTCATAATCAAACTTTCCCATTGTGCAGTAGTGTAAATGGTCATTTTGCTTGCAGCACGTTCTATGATTGAATGGGCTGTATCATTTTCGTTTTGGCTATGCCCAGATACCAAAAATTTCAAGGTGATTTCATCAAAGCCATAAATCTCGAGAGCAATAGCCAGCATGATATAAACCATACGGTTACTGTTCTGGCCACAGCATCGATCACAAAACAAGTGCATTTTCTTTGCACCATTGGTGTTTGCTTTTGATAAAAAACTTAGAAGACATGATGCTACTTCACAAGAACCTTTTCTTGCATGACATTCGTTCCACAAAAAGCAAGTAGTTTGCATAGAGTTCAAATTAGTCACAGTAAAGTTGTAATTTTTCAACCTTAAACTGTAATAAAATGAAGATGCTTTTCCATGAGGTGAAAGCAATGTTTTCTGGAAATCGAATCCTGCAGTAAGAACAGATGCATCATTAGAAGCTTCCTTCTTCATTTTTTCTTTATGCTCTCTTGCAAGTTGCTTTTCAGCAAGGTGTTTTTGTTGATCAGCCTTCATTTGATCGGTAACAAGATGTTCTGGAGTATTATCAAAAGTAACACAGCTATCACATTGATCCTTCTTCGGTTTGTGAAATTTCAGATTGAATTGTTGGGTTAATACTTGGTAATACGTGGAATAGTTTTCTGGTTGAAACTTACGTTCACTGCACCACTCAACATACATTCTATGCATCTCTGCAATATTTAAGTGTTCTGGCAAGTATTCACAATTTGATTCTTTTCTGATGTAATGGGATTCAACAGTTTTGAACATCAGAATATGCTGCTTTATAGTGTTGATTCTGCTTTCTTCTATCTTGTTGTGATCTGATGTTTGACCACGCAAGTCTCCTTCAATAGCTCCACTCTTTGATGTTTTCTGGATAACTGTTCTCACCATCTTTTCTGAAATATCAAGTGTATTAAGAAAGAAACTTTGACATACTGGTACTGATGTACTTGTGCCTGAGCTGTTGGGTTTAATCAAGGAGTAGGTTCTTGTGAACTGTCGGTTACGTCTCTTTCCTTTCGGGTTCTTACGCTTCCTTTCTCTCTTCTTTTTTGACACATTAATTAATTTACTTAAAAATGTGTGTTTTATGCCTATATTAGATAATTCCCAAAATTCGTTATGGATTAGCTTTCTTTCTTCTTCTGTAATGTTTTCTGCACATTTCTTTTTACAGATTCCAGAGCATGGTTGCTTTACTGCTCTAGCAGATTTCACGAAATCTTGACCACATTTTGATTTATAACTGTATTGCTCTCCTGCTTGTCTCTTCTTTTTTAAAACGTTCTTCTCCCACTCTGCTTCATTCCGTTTGCGCTTTCTTTTCTCCAATGGAGTCGGAGGTCTTCCTTCAACTCCATACTTCAAATCACCCTTTGAAACAGCACTTTCATTCCAAAGTATTGCACTTCCCTTGCAGTGTACATCTTCATCAAAACATTCCCACAAATATGCATCACTTAGCACTTCTGTAATAAAATATCGCCTTTCAAAAGACTGAACTTGTACGCCGTGAACTGTACCACAATCTCTTTCATCTATCATAGCTTTAAATAAATGTTGTCCACTTTCACAAAGAAACACTTCCTCTTCTTCTGTGTTGACATTGGCAGTAACTTCCACATCAGTAACAGCATGATTATGGGGCTTTGAAGGTGGCACAAAAGCAGGATCCATATCTGAATCATCATCAATATCGCTTGTTTTTGGAAGAATAAATTTTTGTTGTTGATCACCAAGTCTTTGTTCTGTTATAGCATTTTCTTTGTTGATGGATGTAACATCATTATCTATCAGAAATTTTACCCTCAGTGTGTTACTATATACACTCAACACAATTCCTTTGAGGAGAGACTTTTCTTTGTACAATAAGCCATCTGTATACTTTGGTCCTACATCACTTTTGTTGAATAAATCAGCTTGAACAAATATGCAATCATTCGCTTTTATTTTATCTGTGCTTGACATCCAACTTCTCGTACCTGCACCTTTTGAGCTTTCTGCTATTTCCATTTTCACTGCCCTAAGTTATTATCTTACCATACTCTAAAATACTACAACCTATTTAAAAACAACACATTATTATATTTGCAATCATCAACATAATTCAGGTATAGGCTGCTGTAAATACCATGACCATAGGTAGGGGTAGGTTATAAGTAGAAATGATTGTCAAAAAATGTTAAAGATGTTACAAACAAATGACTGATTCATTCCTGTATCATACTGTCATGAAAGAACGTTTTCCCTGCTAGGAGGTATAGCCAACAACCTTTTCTGATGCTGTATTGGTATAAAATATCTATTACCTAAGAGATCATGGCAAGACTGTGTGGTTTCTGTTCGTATGTTACGTACAGGTGTACAATCTGAAAGTTACTTAAATCCCCGAACGCATAGATACAATGTGCATACGACTGTTCAATTAAACCGTACTTGCCATGCTGCCAGTTGAAGTGCAGGCCAACTGCTGTAGTTTTGTTGCAAGGCAAAGTGATTGTTATTATGATGTTGATACAATGCAAGCTTAACTAGTTGCCAGTAATTGGTAATGGACTTACAACCAAAATTACACTGATAGTTTTTGGACATAAGTCCACAAAAATATCTTAAGTCCAAATGTTTTATAAAAAAATTTATCTTATGTCCATGCATGGACATAAGTCTATAAATTATTAAAACTTGGAAAAATGTGTGGACATAAGCCTACAGTATCTCTGGTTTTAAGGCAGGTACAGCTTAGCAAATTGCTCATAACATGGGCTTATGTCCAATTAGCAAAAAAATGCAAAAAAGTCAAAATCATGAAAAGTGGACTTAAGTCAGTCTTGAATTAAAGCGGCGATATTTTTCTGTTCAATATAACATTTTATGTGAAAATCATTGCCGGTTTAAGCAGCTTCACTCACGGAAGCCATAACATATTTTTCTGTTCAATATAACATTTTGTGTGAAAAGCATTTCCGGTTCAAGCAGCTTCACCCATATATTTTTCTGTGTAATATAACATTTTGTGTGAAAAAGCATTGCCAGTTTAGGCAACTTCACTCACTGAAGCCATGACCAACAACGCACACGCATTAACAAAACAATATATTTTCGTGTTCAATATAATATTTTGTGTGAAAAGCATTGCCCTACGCCCCTACCTGCCAAGCTGATACAATCTACAGACTTTACTAGGAATAGCACCTAAATGAACGGGCGCCACAGTGCTCCGCACCTAAATATCCAGACGACACAGTGTGCGCGCCTATTAGACCAGCGCCTAACTGTCAGCGCCTAAAAGACGTGGACCCCCATATTAGTTTAAAAACATAAATTTTTGGCACAATCTTGTTGTTGGCTCCCTCCCTCAAAGTCATTGAAGAGGAGCTATTCCAAGTTGTTTAGGGAACGTTCAAATATTACGTAACGCCTTCGAGGGGGAGGGGGGGTTTATGCAAAGCGTTACGTTAGCGTCACATCGGGGGGGAAGGGGTTCAAGCAAAACGTTACGTAACGCTTTCGAGTACGGAATGGTAGTTTTTTGTGCTGAATTCGTAGTGAAAAAGCGTTACATGGGGGAGGGGGGATTGAAAAAAGCGTTACGTTGGCGTTACATGGGGGAGGGGGGGGGTCAAAAATTCGGAAAAAAAGCGTTACGTAATATTTGAACGTTCCCTTAGTGGTCAAGCCATGGCCTCCCCCACACAGCCACAAGCTTGGTCACTTTTGTGGGATTTGTTCATAGGGTGGTTGTGTCCAGGGTAGTTGGGAGCTTGGAGCATTCAAATGGGTGTCTTGGAGGTTTGGAGGGTGGTTTTGCATTGTTTGCTACAATCCTCTTCAATTAAATATTTAATGAGCCTATTTTAAATTATAAATATACAAAACATCATCAGGGGAACTTGGCATAGCACACTTGCAATTAAAAATAGTAGTGATTTTCAGACACAAGCTTTTGTTTTCACTTTGTGAGGTGAAATACTCAATAAGCCATTAATTTTATTTCTGATATCAATTCTCCTTGAAAATACCTTTAAAATGATGCATTGCATGTGATTGTAACTAGTGAGCACCATGAGTAATTTATGATCAAAAATTATGTTCCACATGATTGAGCACAATTGGGGCTACGAATAAACATGAGGTTAAAGGTCAAAGGTGATGGTCAAGAGCTTTAGTTTTGAGTGATATGGCTTAAGAAGTATATGTCCTACAATACCTGAAAATATCAATCAGTACAATTTCTTACGAGCTGAGAAATATCTTCCTACAGTTAAACTTGTGAAAGCGAAATGGATTTTACGCTTCAGCAATCACAAAAAGCAGTCAACTTTAAGTGGCCGTAACTTTTGTTTTAGTTGACCGATTTAAAAAAAAATTAGTTTTTTGAAATCAGAAAGAAAAGTTTTATCAGTGTGTGAATTTTTATTAAAATCTGAGAGGGTGGGTTACATGGTCTGGATCACTTGACATGGAATGACCCTCTCGATACTTCACTTTCTTGTCCAATTTGCTTGGAAAGAAAAGTATGACGCTGCCTTCAAATTTGTGAAGCATATTTGGGCAACATTTGTCCAAGCTCGAGTCGAAATTTGCAAAATACTTCCCGAAAAATTTATCAAACTACGAATGGATTCGTGATCCTTTCGTCCAACCTACTCCACTGTCTTTTACTGCACAAGAAAAAGAAGCCTACATTGACCTTTCTTGTGACAATTCCCTGAAAAGAATGTTTAATTCAGGAAATCCGGCAAATTTTTGGATTTCAATGAATGGCGATTATCCAGCTTTGGTGAAGAAAGCACTACGAATTATTATCCCATATGTCACGTCATATTTATGTGAAGCAGGATTTTCTGCCTTGGCGGTGATAAAAAGCAAATTTCGATCACCAATAAACACTGAAAGAAAAATGCGGGTGGCAATTTCAAAAATTCTCCCAAGATTTAATGAACTTTGTAAAAACAAACAAGCCCACACGTCACATTAAATAATAGCCTATGCATTGCTTTTTGTTGTTGTATCAACAAACAAAACTTTAATAATAAGTTTCCTCATTAACTTTTATTTGCTGGTGCGTCGCAAGTCCAGAAAACTTTTCCAGAGGCGTCGCAACAAAAAAAAAGTTTGAGAACCACTGGAGTAGGCTATAGGCCTACATACAAAAGCAAACCAGGTAACCAATAGTTACGGTTTAAAACAAATGAAATTACAATCGAACAAAATACGCAATATCTTCAAAATTATATTATGCATTAACATTGCATGCAAAACAATTACAAAATAAAAGTTACAAATAAATAATCCGTTACCTTGATACAGTCTCCAAGGATACCGTGGCTATGGCGTTTCTGTTTCGAGGCAACTGTTGCCCAACGAAACCATGTTTTAATATTCATCCGCATAAAACTTATTTAAAGTACCTACTTAAATTTATCTTATTCATATGTGTATTACAATATTTCGCTCTTCACTAAATTTCTATTTATCACAATAGAAAAATGCATTTAATTTGAAGTTCATTAATCTTTTATTTATAGAAAATAGGCCAGGAGCAAACAGTTTTCAGAGTTGCCCATCTTAGTATGATCAGAGCCACTATAATATGATGTTCCTCTTTTAATCAATTAATTATTGGAAATAATAGTCTGTATGCTCAGAATGTCCTCGCTGGCTTATTTGCAAACAAAAACTGCAGAAACCGTCTCAAGTTAAGCATTTAAGAAAAACAAAAGATGCTACATCAGTTCATTACATGTTATACTTTTCTAACTGCAGCAAAAAAAATGAAGATAAGCAATTAAAAGGCACAAAGTGCGGTCATAAAGTGAACTAGTAGGCCTACTAGCAAAAAATTAACACCTAACAATAATTTTAATTTTCAAATCATACAAACCACTTAAAACACTACCCATGCAAAAGTAGGAAAAATTATACACAATCTTTTGGCTGCAACATAAATGTCAGAAGTTTTTGTTGTCCGCAATCTTTTTTAATTGATAAAAATAATGCTGTTTAAAACTCCAGCAAAATTTGATCTGAATAATCATATAGCTTCCGCTTTACGGTACCGTATACACAAAATCTATACAATATTATTGCAACAGCGTTTTTTTAAATCTAGCTAGCAGTGTATTGTAACCTGGCAACACCTGTTGCATGAAATTGTTTTCAAAATTCAAATTTCGAAAACGGGCAAGGAGTCGAGGCCAGGGGCACTTTTAAGCGATCGGTGTCCTGAAAGTTTTTCTTGTATTGCTGCTGTATGAAAAGCAAACAAATAATGCTGACTGTAAGTAAAGTGTTCATCAATCAGTTGATTGTCAAATTAATGATGTGCGAGGTAAATATTAGGCCTGCAGCTGGTTGACTTTGTTTAGCCTGGTAGGCTTAATAAACAAAGACTCGCTTTTTAAGCCCAAATAAAAGGGAATCAATTTAAATTGAATTATAGGAAGTTCAAGAAGCTACATTTTACGCATTATTGAAAGTTTTATACATTTGTCAGCGGTGTAAAACTTTAAAGCGGTCCAGGAATAACAATAACTTATTCAAAAACTTGAGACATTTGTCTCTCGCAATTGGCATTGCAGTAGCCTACGGTAACCATACAAGCACAACTTATGCTACCGTACTATTACCTTAGAAAAGCAAGGTTTACTTGATGCTATTTTTAAATATATACTGTAGGTACCGTAGCCTACCGGTATCTTTAAAATTGCTGGCCCTGCTTCCTCACCTTTTTCAGCTCACGCCACACTTTTACTGGACTGACAATTTTTGTTTGTGCCCACTATGTGATAGGGTCGGGGACATAGTGAGTACTTTTCTGTCGAAGTCATTCTCAAGTTTCACAAACAAAGCCAATATCTCTGCTTCAGGTTCCAGGACATGGACATTCTTGAAAATTATAGGCCTCCCCCTAAAAATGAGGTTGAATCCTACCTTGGAGCCACAAGAAAACTTGTTTCGAATTCAGTGGAACATAGGCTACCCAAACTGATGACATATGTTCAATCTTTGTACCTTACAATGTTGTTTTTACGGATTTTGGGCCAACTTTAGTTGCCTCTTATTCGGGAACGCTGCACCTAGAATATTCAAATCGACTTGTTTCAAAGTCTACAAGTGAAGGCATAAAATCTGCCGAAGGTTTTGTTCTTGTAGGCTACCTTATGATGTTTTTTAACCTCAAAACATTTTTTCACCTGGCCGGAGCCCCAGCAGTGAAACCCCGAATGTGGGTTTCCGAATATTCCACGGTGGGGCAAGTTTGATAAAACACTCAAATTCAAACCCTGCCTTATGATGTTACCAGGGGCTCTATCCACTTTTAGAATTCGGGGGGGGTGATTTTTGGACAGTGGGCTAAAATCGTCATAGTCATTTCAACTTCTGGGGGGCTGCGCCTCCCAGACCCCCCATTGCTGCATCAGCTTCTTTCTGATCGAAGCATAGGGTTTCCAAGTCGTTTCACAAAGTATGTTTCGGAAAGGGCATTTTTGGGTAAGCAAACTGGTAGTCACTTAACAAGAAATATTTCTGGCACTGCAAATGAAAACTCGAACCAATTATAAACTACGTTTTCCGTGACGTGAAAAAGGGCGAAAAGAAGATGATACAAAGCAAATCAAGTGCTGGATTTTCTATCAGCTGTTTGTTTGTTTGTTTATTTGTTTTTCATATTTTTACCCTGCATTGCGAGAAAGCGGACTTGAACGCTATGCATCGGTGTACGCCTTCCGACGTACACCTGACCCACGCTGCAGCTGACGACAATGTCTGTTTCCGGTTGTCTACTCTACTTATGACTTAAATTTGGTACTACCCATTACTCGAAATCGATCACTGAGTAGAGGCAATTATACTCATAGTGAAGTTTTTTCCCCAGAGAAACAACAGCAAGTGCGGGGGGGTGGAGTCGAACATGCAGGCTCTCGACTGCGAGCCCAACGCGCTAACCACTCTGCCACTGCTGCCGACTAAGTTGGCAGCTAGTTGGCTGTTTAGGGGTTAGGGTTAGAAAGTAGTTATTTCATTGACGTGGGTTCGATTCTCACAACTGCTATTGCTCTTTTTTCTTCTGTAATTACCAAATAAAGTTCAAAACAAAGATTAACTCTCTGGCTAAGTGCGAGAAAGGTCACAATTGGACGGTAGCCTCTTATAACATGTTCTGATTGGTTGGCGGTGTCATTCTAGTCATTTGCAGTGGCAGAATTTTTTCTTGGTAAAGTGACTGCCAAGCAAACTAAGAACACAGTGTAAACGCCTGGCTCGTAGTTCAGGGTTGCCAAACCAAAAAATCATATTGAAATGAAATATATATTCATATTAATAAAAAATTTAAAATGTGCTAACAGCGAAAATATATTTTTCAAAATTTGATCAATAAAATATCACAAAACCTTTTCAGAGCCAAATGAGTGGGGGGGTGATTTTGCATTGATCACCCCCCCACTCCAATTAGTGGGGGGGTGATCACCCCCCTCACCCCCCCTTGGATAGAGCCCATGGATGTTACAAATACGTCACGGGCTCCCTAGCTATTAGCCTACGCCAGTGGTTGCCAAACCTTTTGATGCATGAATCCTATCTGCACACACACCTAAGTTAGGCATGTTTTAAAATTCTTTGTGTTTTTTTCTAAGATCTTTGCGGCCCACCACCTTCCCAAAAAGAGTAGCCTACCGGTAATGCAAAGTTTGATAATATCTTGATCACAACACAAATAGATGACGACTGTGGTGGGTGGTGGCCAGCGACGTTTACCCTAGGTGAAAAAGTTATCAATTTTTCTTCATAATTAGATATCATCTCATGTGTAGGCGTGACCTATTTTTACTGATTGCGTTTGAAAAGCTTAGGATTGTAATAAGTTTTTATTTGCTTAGCTAATGTGACTAAAACAAACATATGCAGATGCCGCATTTTCATGACAGGCATAGGCCTACTGATTGAATCTTTATGCTCGAGCTGAGAAAGCTTGATCCTGGCAATTTCGCATAGAATTTCTTGCAGAGGCTTTAAACCATTAACGCAGGCCGGTCACCGAGTTTGATAGAGTGAAGTTTTCGATTGTTGTCTGTGAGTTGTTCCATTCATCAGGTGCCGCTTATAATTAAGGAAGAGATGCTTCATATGCGTTGCTCAAGTGCACACAACGAGAATCGAACCAACGCCACTTGATCTTGAAGTTTCTTCATTTGTAAAGTCAGGCGCTTGACCAACTAAAATATATTTTTATCCTCTTTCCCGAAATATAGGGCAGAGGCGTAGCTGGCCAAAAAAGTTGGGGAGGAGCAAATAAAACTTAAGTGTTATTGAACATGTCAGTGAGCTCGGCAACGAGTTGGCAAAAGCGAAGCATCCAGAGGAATTAAAAAAACAACTTTTAACAGCACACTTTGAGAGTAATTGAATGCTGTTGTTAAAACACATTGATGAATCTAGGTTAATTAAATTCCACTGCAAACCGGGTGACCTTTCCTTGTCGAGGAAATTTAGAAAAGCTTGTTAATTTTATTACGGTATTAAAACTTTATCAGCGGCACCCAGTGAATGGAATTATTCACAGACACTTTAATCGCAAACTTCAGTCTGTAAAACTCGGTAACCGGGCTGCGTCTGCGGTTCAAAGCCTCTACAAGTGTGCGAAGCTGAAAGGATTCTGCTTCCAAAGAAGCTTTCTCGATCCGAGGATAAAGATTCCCGCAATCAAGGTCACTTTTGCATACATAAACGCTAAATTTTGAAATCGGGAGTGAGACATTCTATCTATAGTCTCTTGTTTTCCGTGTTGCGATAAATGCTAAACAAGTTGATAAAAAGTTACGTCACCAGCTTCCATATTCAAAGTGACACGTTGAATAACCTAAAAATGCTGTGGCACAATAATAGCATATGCTGCCTACAAACCTTTTTTTGTCGGCACTTTTTGCGCTACTGTCACGAGAGGTAGACCTAACAAACATACGTGAAAATAAGGTTTGTTTGCAGGTAAACGGTTCTCGTAGCCTACACCAACTCTTTTTTTTTAAACTAATAAACATAATTAAGTAATGAAGTATTTTTTTGCATATTTCAGGAAATTTAGCATAACACCTTTGTAAAGAAAACGATAATTTTGTTATTTCTACACCATTTGTTTTGACCATACTTCGGACAAAATAGGCTATGTATGTTCACCAACAGAACCGTCGACAGCCAAAGCTATGTGTGTGGACGGATTTAAACGTGTACAATATGGACCAAATTCTCAAGTGCGGAAATAATAACGAAATAAGAACTTTATTGCAAAGGATATTTTCGTTGAATGACACCTTAAAAAATCACATTCTCTTGGATTTGTATATGCAGACAATCATTTTTGTGAAACTGCAAAAGTTTTCTAAGGAACAGGCGTCAGCTCTTTTTTCTATAATTAAACAAGCTCATGAGGTATGCGCATCTTCACCATTTGTTAATGTTGAGGAATGTTTTTCATTTTTTAGAGAACTTGTTTTGACTCACTCAGTTCACCGACCTCCATGGAGTTTAAAGATTTTTACCAGTGATCAAGTTGAAACTATTACAAACCACGTGGTAAATACGTATTTTCGAAATTTCAAATTGTACAAGTATACCTTTACTCCGAAAGTAAAGCTTGATATATCACTTCAGTACAAGGGCTCAGAATCCTCTCCGGTACTCTCACCGGTCGAGAAAGCTTCGGAAGAATTAGCAATTACTGCTACTGAAAATCCAGCTGCAGCTTCTACCATTGTTGAAGAACCCGAAATTGCTGAGAATGACATTGTTCAAGAACCTTCAACTGTAGACACTGAAGCTTCAATGGAGTTGGAAAGCGTTATCCGAAAGGCTGTATCTGAAGAACTGAGGGAAATGCACGAAGTTGTAGAACGGCAGTTTGAAGGAACAGACAAGGAGGTGAAGGAAAGATTGTTAGCTTTGGACATAAGATCTCCGTCACATAATAAATCTGCAAAATCTTCGCCAAAAAGTAGCGCAAAAGGAAAACGAAAGTAACGTTTTTCAATGAAAGTTGAATGATTTCATTGTTTATTATCATAAATTTGTGTTTTGAGTACCTACTACCTATAGACGTTTTGAATAAATAAAATAGAAGTATAGTTCAATTAGGTACCTGAAACAATATAAAAAAGCACCAAAGAGCACAGTGAAATATTTTGGCATTGTGTATCTGACATTTCCATGTTAACCTCATAAAAAAAACTTAATTCTTAATGAAATCAGTTTCCAGTGAATTTGCTCCAGGTAGTAGTTGGTGGTAACAAATCGAAAAACAACTACAGTGTATCAACTAAACCAGTGATTCTCAACCTTTTTTGGGCCGTGGACCATATTAAAAAAAAAATATCCGATGGACCACTTTTCTATGTTGATACCTCATGAACGCCACTAGTCGAAACTGTATTGCACATAGGTCAGGAAACTCAAGGGCGTGTTCACTGTTCAATCTTAATCCTTAATAAAATAATACGTAATTAACTAATTAAGCAAACCCTCTTAATTTGCACACTCAACCTTAACTACTTGAATACACATAACACTAATTTCAAATTTTATTTTAACAAAACATCATGCACATATTGTATCAATAAAATGGTAATGTCTGGTAATGTCTCAGTTATCAGTTTTGCATTCTTAGCAACAGGAGCTTCTGACATTTTGTTAATTTGAAAGCACTGTAGAATACAGCTTTTAATTTAGCGTTTGAAAAAATATAACATGTGACATTCATACAATAATTTAACAGTGAAACAGCGAATAGCTCTACTCTCCCTATAGAAACTTTGTACCACGAAGAAGCGCAATCTTTGTGCAACGACAACACCACAACAACTTATGATTTATTGACTAGGCCTTCCGGCACTTCACTTATGCCTTGAACAGTTCAATAGCCAACTCGCCAACTAGTAAAATAAGTTCAAAAACTGCTGAGCTTATGCTTATCTAGCACTTCCAGAAAAATCGAACAAAACTCATGAAGTAAACATGACTATTACGTCACGCTGACATGCTACATAATTTTCTTACTCGTGTATGCAGTCCTTACATTATTATTTACTGTAGTAGATGATACAATTTTGAAGAACGTTTTATAAAGGATTTATAGAACTTTCTGTGGGCCAACAGAAATTCCTGGTGGACCACCAGTGGTCCACTTTCAGAGGACCAAATTCCCTTGAAATGTCAATTTTGAGGTGTGACAGTTTTCTTCTCATAACTTCTAATCTAGCACTAATCTTCCCCAAATGGCAGATACAGTATATTGATTTCTAACGCTAAAATCCAATTATGTTCTAATGCAAGTCACCGATTTCTCACATACAAGACTGGCGAATTCAGTGAGTATGTTTGAGACATTAGTCAAAAAAGATAAGCTAAATCCATTTCTATCAGTTTTTATTTCGATAAAGTACGAAACAGCTTGTAGGCTTCAGAAAACTGCAGCAATTAGCCTAGGAAAGTTGCTTAGCCAAAGCAATGCAAGATGCGAAAAATTTCGAGTGTCACATTTAATTAATATTCTGAATGTTATGTTGTGAAATTAAATTACCATAAAAAGTTCGAGAATTTAAGGCGAAATAAAAGTGATGAGTTGAAATGGATACAGTCTAAAGTTGATTTACAATGAGGCAGTTTTCATGTATTCAGAGTTAACAAAAAACTGTGTGGCGCCCATGCAGTATATTTAAACGCAATTACAAAAAGGCTACTAACTGAGCTTAAACTGTTTCAAAAATTCATCTTCGAGGGGATGCAGATTTCCCGTGATGATTAGAGAATGCAATGGGGGCCCAAGATCGCAATCCACTATCTTGGATAAAGGAGCTGCCACAATTTTTTGATCATCGCATCCAACACGTGATAAAACTACGCATAACGAATCGGGCGTAAATCCTGCAAAAACACATTAATCAGTGTGTCTGCAACCAAACTTACTTTAGTCTACCAATCATTTATGTCTATTGCCTGACACCCAATATTTTTTTTAAACTTATGTTTGTTGAAGCAAGAAATTTTAAATACTTCTTCTCACACTTAAGTTATTACTGAGCAACGTTTGTGATAACGTATCCTGAGCAAACTATTTAACGCAAAATTTAACAATAATTGTAACGTTGAAATTCATCGTAAAGTTGAAAACGTACAATAAGTCGGAGTTTAAACTACAACAGTAACTAGTCTCCACGATTCATAATTTCTTCATCATTCAATTTATTTTTCGTTGCCGGAATGCAAAAGTCTTAAAACAAATGGTGTCAAGCATACTTCAGATTTCCGTATTATGTGGGTTTTGCGCAAAAACATCTACACATTCTTTCCAAAAGAAGGTAATGAATGTCTGGAAGTGTGCTTTAATCGATGTTTTGAACAATTCCCAGCTATAGTTTAGCATCTCATCCAAGAAGGCTTTATTATATATGGAAAATACACTACATGCAACTTTCAATCACGAAAAACATATGTTGAAGAGCCTCATTGGTGCAAAATTAAAAAGTAAACTTTTACAATGCACGCGCCTTCTGAAACCTTGCATGCCGGTAAAACGAAACCAGTTAAGCTCACTTGATAACCTTTCTTCTTCATTTCTTTTTTCCACGACCTTTAGCAATTGTTGACAAGCAATATTTCCGGTCATATAACGAGGGGGTTCGTATATTTCTCGCCCTCTACAAAATAATCGAGACATAACTTTTAATAAGATAGATAAACTTAAAAGATTTTTCATAACTTATATCGGAGCTGCAGTTTTTCGTCTGACTCTCTTCCGGAGCTCGGTCGAATAAAGTAAACCTAAATGTGGTGAAGCATTTAAGACGTTAGAGAACAGAGTCAGACGAAAAAGCGAGTTTGAAATAACGTAGTGAAAGGAAAAATGAGAAAAGACTGGAGAAAACATGGGAAGACACTATGAAGGTCGCCAATAGTTACTGTCAAAGCAAAGTATAAAATTTACCGTACCGTATCAAATTTTCTATTGTCTGTTCTTTAATCTTGATGTCAAGCAAGCAAAGTGTATGCAGTCCTCTTTCCAGATTTGCATCAATTTTGTCGCAAAAACTATCTGGTTGCCAAGTGTCTGTCCAAAACACAATTGAAATAGTTTCGCCAAAATTGTATAGCTGAAAATGTACTTTTGGTTAGTTAGAAAAGGAGAGGAAAAAGTAAGATTAGAACTTCAAATCCAAATGTCCGGCAAATATTTTAATTTAAAGGCATGACGTCCATAATCCTGTACAAAAAAAAATGCCTAGGCTGGTAAGCTATGATTAAATTTAAAGATTTAAGCACTCCATTGAAACACAAAGCGATTAATTTACAGTATCGTACCTGATGCGTTTTATGTTTAATTGCGCGCACCCACTGCCGGATTAAGAAAGACATAGGGCCTGTAGCTTCAACAGTGCTGAGCCCAGGTGCGCACTAAGAGAGCTTTGCTTACTGCCACATGTTGAGCCCAGATTAAACAGTGCAAGTTAGTTCACGGCCTTTGCTGGTATAAAGATCAGTGTCGATTGTCAAATAATTCAGTTGCAAATCTTTTTTTAATATAAACTGACATTTAGAAGTTTAACTTGCAGTTTTTGAATGCTGTTTGAGCAAATTTGTTTGTGATATTAAAATGTTTATTTAACAGAGACGAACATAGTCTACTTCAAACTTAGTAAGTTTAAAAATGACCGTTTTGCCGTTGGTCACTCGAAAGATACATAGATTCGCAACTAGGCCTATAGATTACTTTTTAACCGAAGTATTCTAAAAACAGTCACACTTATAATTTTCAATTGAAAACCGGTTCTAAACTACTTCATCTAAAACAAATTTTCTAACTTCCGATTTAAAGCTCACCGCTGTTCTGTGATGAAGCTTTATCATATTCCATAACTTTCTACTCATATTTACCTGCAATCCACAGCAACCAATTGCATTCATTATTGAAGTATTATGGACGATTTTGTAAGGAACTTGTTGCTCGACAGCACGCAAAATTAAATCAGAGTGAGTGGTGGCCCTAAGAAAGAAATCAACATCAGTTTCATACGACTTTTACGTATGGCAAGTCGTTGGCTAGGTACCAGTATTGGACAAAACTTGCTTTAGTGATAAAACCCACCCAAAAGGATCTCCAACAACAAGCAGTGCTACGTCATTTTCTTTCGCTCCTTCCATAAGTTTGTCAGATCCCTGTTCCACCATTTCACGATCGGCAACTATAATTGATCTTCCATAAAACTCTTCCTGTTAAAAATGAACAAAAATTAGTTTTACTTCATAGTAACTCAAACAGAAAGAAAGTTAGATCCTGGTTTATCTGAAAAACTTCAGGTTTAGATGTTGTTGTAAAAAGATCACGGTAAAACATTTGTAGAACCAAGTCATAAGTGTAAAGCTATTGTCATTGAGAAAAGATAATCTGTGTAGGTCGTGTACCACCAGGAAACAAACTATAGTGTTTCTTTACCAAGCACCTCTTTAAAGCATCTTACCAACTTTTCTTTACCACAAGTGAGAACTGATGTGTATGCTTCCAGATAAACTCGTACACATGATTTAATGACGCGTAATCCCTTGACAGTTACATCATCTGGGCTTCCCAGACCCAAACCAACCAAATAAAATACCATGTTGCAAATTGCAAAATGGTGTATCAGACAGTGTCATAAAATTGTTGTCTGCAAAACATAAAGACAACAAATGCGCTTGCCTGCTAATGAAATCTAGCTCCACGATCCGATTCAAATATTTAAAAAATAAATCATAAGATTTCTGTATTATCAACCAGTAATGTACAATGTCTGTTACTACACTTGTAGCACTTTAAGGTGAAGTATAAATGCAATACCAAAAAGTTAAGCATTTCAGGAAAAATTAACCCAGATCTGAACAAGGATAAACAAAGCTATTTTATTTGAAATTCTGCTTTGTTTGCCTGTGGTAACACAGTGTTGCTCAATTCTTTGTTAACATCACTTTAATCCTTTCAATCAATGTTTGCTCAATGATTGAAATTGAATAAAGTAATTTGAAAACAACTACTTATGTTCCTTTATTGTATGCATTATTACTTTTAAAAGATCGACACATCACGCAATGGCTAACCAAAACTATACATATATATAGTCACAATTTAAACTAGTGGATATGGTAACAAACGCTTGTAATTTTAAATTTTGGCACGTACATCACTTAATGCACTTGCACATTATGTTATATCAGAGAATATCAGCTACACTTTTTGTGACAAACTAATGTGAAACATTTTATCAAGATTTTGCACATGGTATGAAAAAAAGATGGAGGTACAGAAACTGATATGTAATCACACAATCACTTCATGTAATAACTTCGAATTTTATACCCGTCCCTGTAGGTATGTCACATTATTATTCATACAACAATTAACAAAATCTACACTTTTGTAAAGAAAAACATACAACTGGCAACCGCTGTGGCTTCTGCACTTTATGTGAACAGCAAGCTTATTTCTCCATTCAATCATGCTACATATTAGCGTAAGCTCTGTTAGCATATGCAGTTTTATGAAGGGCTTGTTTTGCTTTCACTGCTGCACCTTCATTTCTGTATGCAGCTAATATTTCATTTCCGAGACGAATAGCAGCATCTGTGTTTGGGTGTCCATTCCAAATATGATTTCTCATAGCACGACTGACTAGAAAAACTTGTTTGTTAGGTGACATAACTGTAGGAACGTGATAACTGCGTGCACCTTTCTTCATTGTTTGAACAGTCAATAGCGGTTTTGCATTTTCAAGAGCTCGATGGAATATAGCAAGTGGATTTACTTCTATGTTTGGTTTTTCTTCTTCAGATGCTAGATGGTACTTTTTAACCTGCACTGATTTGATATGTTGCAAGGCCCCTTTCATTATTCTTTTTGAAATAGCAGATCTTCCCTTTTTTAACATGTATTTTTCAAATCTTTTTACTTTTTCATCATAAAATATTGAATAAGTTTGATCTGTTGGAGCAGCTTTGATGAGGATCTGTGACATTTTATCATTCTTTTCAGGGGGGTTGGCTTGATAGTATGTTGGGTCTGGGTTTGGGTCAATGTAACTAGAATGATACACAGCCAAACTTTTTATTGCTGTTGAAAATGATGCTTGAACGTTGTTCTTCATAATGCTGTTTCCTATCAAATTTTGTCTTAGCTTTGAGCAAAAATTACCACTTTTTGAGCTGATAAATTTAAATAAAACCATTGTGTTCATATCTGCTAAGTACTCTAAAATTGTGAAAACAGTATGGTAATTTTGGTAACAGTACAGTAACAATTATATAGCCTATAGTCACATGAGCAAGACGCATTAATTACTAACAATTACTTGTGTGACTTACTTTACTGCACAAATAAATAAAGAGCCTATAGTATGGTTCTTTTAATGTCAGTTTTGCCACTTGCCAGACCAGACACCACTGTCCAGGGATGCAAGCGACAAATTTCCAATAAACTTAGATAGTGTGTTCAAAAAAACCCAGATGAAGCAAAAAAAACCCAAGTCCAGAAAAGATGTAGTAAAGCGGTTAAAAGTACCTGCATGTGCTTTTAACACCACTTTATATCATTACACAGAAGCCTCAGAAAGCTCAGTTCAGTTTGTTTTTATTTCTGACCATCACAAAATGCAAATAGAAACACGTATATATATATAATTACATTAATTAGGCTATACAAATATACATGCTTATGTTGGTAGTTGTTATGGAGTATAACTATATACAAAAACAAATGAGGTTCCTGTTCCAACAGGGCCATTGTTCGTCCACCAAGATGCACAGCTGACATGTTCCTATTATTTTCAGCATTGCTTGGATCTATTTCTTCTAATTTTTTGTGCATGATGTAATCTTCTCTGATAAAGAGACTCAAAATATTTCTATATTCTGTGGAAACCATAAAATACAACTTGTGCAGACGAAAATGCTCAAAATGGAATTTCAGGTTGACACTATTTAATTACCTTTTTAAGAACATTGCAAACAAATGAGCATTCCTACATGCTTTGTTCCACGATTAACAAGTGCCTCATCAATCCGTTTTGTACCATCAACCTTGTCAGTCTTATATTGAGACTGAAAATACAAAACCAGGTCTAAAATATGATACAAAACCCACTGCTCTAATATGCTGCTGATGACCTGTTCTCGACAAAGCCATCATGTTTGTGCTAGTTTTGGAATTTTATGTTGAGCTGTATCAGCAACTTTTTGAATCAAGGAAAAGTTATAAACCGAAAAACCTAGATTTTAGTCAGGTTCACTATGTCAAAAAAAACAGTTTCGTTCAAAATTTTTGGAGATTAGAAAACCTATACATTTTCAGAAAGCTTAGATCATGAGGAATCCGAAAAACGTTGATTACATTTGCAGAAATGTCCGCGTGGCCGCCATTTTAAATTTTCAAAATGGCCGCCGCAAAATATATATTTTGATTTATCTCGGCTCCTAATAAACTTAGAAACTTTATCAAACATGCTAATTTTATGTTTTAAGGGTCACGAAATCCATTAGAAGCAAACTTAGATATCCAGCGTTAACCAAAATTCAATTTTTCAACAGCTTTCCTTCGGAGTCTTATTTCCAGCATTACAGTCAACGTCATTTTCGCAGTCTGTCCCACACAGGCACAAGTCGGTGCAGGTCAAGTTGTTCCTTCGACACGAACATCTCTGGCTTGAGCAGTTGGTTTTGCATTGGCATCGGTCTAGCTAAACAATAACTTGTGGTGCAGGTAGAATCTTTGTGGTGTTGGAGGCAAGTTTTGATTCTCCACCAAGTTCTTGCAAAACAAGTGCCATCTCAGTTCTAGAATGTTGTTTATGTGGACACCCTTCGGGCAGTACATCGTGCAGACAAACTTGGCCAGCATTTCTTTCACATTCTGAGATAGTGTGCTGTCCTCAGGTTACTGTATTAGTGCACTAATTGTTTCCATTCCTGCCTTTAAGTACTGTTGGAACCACTATCCAATCCTGAAAATCTGCCAACATTATCAGCTTCACTGAAAGTATGGAATACGGGTAATGCTTTCGCCTTCACTTGTCCTAGAGCTCTCCATATTGGTGCGATCACCAGTGTACTTGATAGCATGGAAATGGACGAGTGTTTGTAGAGTTGGTCGTAGTTTGCAACAGCAAGGACAAGAACGTCTGTGTCCATACTGAACAAGACTAACTGCCCACCAGGACTCCGCTGTGATGCTGATAATGCGAGGCAGATCATCAAGGTGTCAGCTTCTTCGTGATTGTTCACTTCAAACGTGATGTTCCGATTGCTTCTGGTGTGGCCTGACGCTGAAGTTATCACCAGTTTTGGAGAATGCTTGTTGTATCCGATTACTTCTTCAGCAAGATTCTGTGTCAAATCTGCTTTCGTTTGGTCATGGGACAGGAACCTACTCAGTGGTATGTGCTTGATTCTGGTGTCATCCACGATTTGGTATTGGACAGGATTTTTGTCTTTTTGTCGTCTTGCTCTAGTTTTCTGTTTCAAAGAGTCAGACTTGTACGTGTCGAACACCAGAATAACCTCGTCAAACTCTGCTGTCAAGGTCATGAGCTTGTCATTGATGTCATTGAAGTCAAATGCTGCAGGCAATGGATGAGCTTTGATTTATCAGTGCATGGTTCAACTGATCCATCTGGAGCGAATAGTGCTCTCGGTGTGAGGGTGAACTCATAGTTACCGATAGCGTTCTTCTGGTCAATGTCCCGGCTTGATCTGGATAGGACCATGAAGCGCTCATAGAGATTTTTTGTTTCTTTCAGATCGACCGACTGGTCACGAACCTTGACTGTTTGCTTCTTGTTTCTTGACATGTACATGGGTTTGTTCTGCTTTTTAACTGGTGTCCATAAGCTGACATCACCATTGATGCGTTCTGCAACATACTCTTTGTAGAGCTGTTGTCCCTGCTCATCGACGGCCAGGATCTGTTTGACATTTTCTTGTGGAACACATGCGTGTGTGATGAAGTTATACAACTCATCACATTCAACTGCGAATGGATTTTTGTGACTCAGAATGGTAGCTTTTATCTTGTCAACAGCTCTCCTTCATGCTCTTTCCTGACAATGGCTGGTGGTACTTCATGGTGACTGTTTTTTTGGATGAAGTGTTTCCAAACTGCTCTTTGAACTTTTCTGAAAGGCGCGACATCTTTGGTGCAGCCAGGAAAAACCGTTGCCTGGCATTCGTGTTGTTAGAAATGCCAATTAGTCCAGAGCGGACTTTCATCATCTTGTTGAACTGCTCGCATGCACGATCTGCACCAATGAACACAAATGGGATCTCACCCTTGGTAACAGACACATTGCCTTTTTGAAGTTCACACCAAGTCTCTGGGTGGTTGATCTTCAAGTCATGCATATCTGCAATATACCGTGGCCAAAGGCGCTTGTACTTTATCCGATCTAGGGCTTATTCAGTTCCTCACCAGCTTGCAAATGGAGATTGAGAACTGCATTCCGGGATGCCTCGACAAAGAATAAGATCGTTTCCACACGGTGAACATAGTTCATCATTGACTTGAACATCGCATTAGAGGACTTCTCCGTTTCCCATGCTTTCGATTGCTGCATCACATCTTCATCTATGAGGATTCGTTCCAGATGGTCATGAGCAGTCGAGATGGATTCAAGACTAATGTTTTTGTTATCAGATGACGATGTACATGCTTCCTGGACCTTTTTTGCTGATCTTGAGCAGATAATCTTTAGATGTTGCTTCTCTGTGAAAAACTGATCCAAGGCCAGTTCGTACAAAGCTATGTAAGTGTGGATGTGTGCACGAAGAGTTCTCTTGTAGTGCGCACACTTGAGAATTTGTCTTGTGGTCGCAGATCCATACACATCGGCTTCGATCCAGGCATCATCAACCTCAGAGTTCTCTATGGAAGTTCCGAGAGCTCTTAGTGCAGCCATCACAGCATGCAGCTCATCCAGTCTGGAAACAATTTCTCTTCGACCTGTGCGTCTAGCAACTGCACTGCCTTTTCGTAGAGGGCCATGTCGAAGGTTATCACAGTTGGGTACCCCTGACTAACGACTAACGTCTTCAGTTGGGATACTTGTAGAATCACAGTCAGCATAGTAGGCCACTCGTGAGCAACTTCAGGTAGCAGGGGCAGTGCACCAACGTGAGTGAGTGGTTGGCAAGATGAGATGAGTGACTTGTATCCTCTCCATTCGGAGATCTTGCTCTGGACAAAGTAGATGTTGTGACCCACCCTAACTGGGTCAGTTCATATGACTGAGCAACACCTGCTGTGTTGGCCCCAAACCTCCACGCTCTGTTGTCAAGTTCTGGTTTTGGCTTGGCACATGGCTTAATGGGCATATGATATGGAAGGATTGATAAGTTCTTAGCTGCAGTAAGTTCGAGCTTTGGTGCGACTAGTTCTCCTGAAACATTTACTTTCTGATACACTGTAGTGATTGTTTCATGTGTGGTGCCTTTCCAGTAGGCGGACAACAAATACGAATAAATTCTTTTAATTTTATTATTTTCATTTTTTGTACTTAATTACGGACAAATACGACGTAACAATGTATATAAGTAGTAATGTAACGAAATATAATTTCGGCGGCCATTTTGAAAACCAATATGGCGGATAATTGCAAAGTGGTTAACGCTTGGTATCTAGGTATGCTTCTATAATCGATTTCTTCTATAACATAATCGATTTCTTCTATAATCATATCTAATATCATATATGTATGCTTCTATATTATAATCGATTTCTTCCATAATTCTATAATCGATTTCTTGACTTTAAAAAATAGAATTAGCATGTTTGATGAAGTTTATAAGTTTATTAGGAGCTAAAATATATCAAAATATATATATTGCGGCGGCCATTTTGAAAATTCAAAATGGCGGCCATGGGGACATCTCTGCAAATGTAATCAACGTTTTTCGGATTCCTCATGATCTAAGCTTTCCGAAAATGTATAGGTTTGCTAATCTCCAAAAATTTTGAACGAAATTACATAACGAACCTGACTATTTACCCAAATTTGAAAAAAAAACACTTAAAACCCAGATGTGGTCAAAAAAACCCAGATCTAGGTGGAAAAACCTAGCGGTGGCATCCTTGCCACCAATGTTGCCACTCTCTTGTCATGGAAAAGTACTAGATTTGACTGAAAAAAACACTAGATTCACAAAAAAAACACTAGTATCATAAATACACGATCAACGATCATTTACATGCATAATGTACAAAAATGACAGCCAATGGCGTTAGTGAGTGTTAAAAGTCCTTAAAATTTCAAAATATAACTGAATTTTCTTGAAAATGAGAGCCCTGAAGTCATAGCCGTAGGAGAGTAAAACATTTTGGGGAAAAAAAAATTTACCCAAATTTGGCCTTAGCAAATATATTGTCAAAAACGCAATATTACTCACAATCTTTGAGGTACAATAGTGTCCAAGAACCAAGGTACCAACCAAGAATAGGTACCAAGAACTCCACACTCATCAACTTGGCAGTGTACGATATTAAGAGTACACTCTTTGATTAGGCTATATGGTACTGTAGGCTATATTGTAATAAACAAGTGTAAACTGGTGCCTCGTCTTCTACCATTATAATCCACAGCCGAAACGTAAGCGACTAATGTAAGCCAACGAAATGTAAGCCTACCATGAGGTAGGTTACGCTATCTACTTTGAACACTTTCACAGTTATTTGGGTGTATTTTTTAAAATATTTATGCTAAATATCTCAAATTTGGTCATCATTGGGTGTAACCAGATTAAAAACTCGCTGTTCGTTTTGAAAAGCACTACAAACACGTTGATGCAGGTAAACAAAAAATAGGTGGGCTACTTTGAACACTGTCCAAACTTATGCACACCAACATAATGCTAAAAAAACACTAGATGCAAGTGCAACCCAAAAACACAAGATCTAGTGGAAAAACACTAGGAGTGGCACCACCGCTTGCCACGGTAGGCACTTTAACGTAGGACAGGTTTCCTCGTGAATCAGCTGTTTGCAGTCATGTGACTCACGCCATTATGATTGTAACCTTATAAACTCAATTGATTACAGTCTTTAAGATCCTTCTTGCACTCAGTTCAGCTGCAGAAGAAAAAAGAACATTAGCAGAGGGTGGGAATCGAACCCACGCAATCGAAATGACTATTCCCTTGCCCTAACCCTAACCCATTAGGCCACGCTGCTGTGGCGATACATTCACTTAATTTTCTTTGTATCAAAAATGTTTGGAGAAGATCGGATCGAGAAGATCGGAATATCACGTGCTGAGTCACATGACTGAAATCAGCTGATTCGCACGGAAAACTGTCCTATGTTAAAGAGTCTACCGCTTGCCACTGACCACCAGTGTTGCCAGATTTTTTTAAAAAAGAGCCCAAAAATGCGCCAAACCAATTTAAAAGTAGCCCAATTTGCCGTCGCGACGCCGACGGTCGAGCAACGAAGGCGTAAGCTTTCTAGGAGGGTTTTGGGGCATGCCCCCAAGTGTCATGGACAAAGCAACATCTTTGTCCAACATGCTGATTGTGTAGATACAAAATGCATACACTGTTACAACATACAAGAAGTAGAATGTTCAATATTTGAATCAAGCATTGTTCAATAGAAAAAAAACTTAGATGGGACAATGCTATACAGACTTCATACAAATTCCTATTTTCAAATTCAAGATACAAACGGTTCCATAGTAGATGCTAATGCACAGCATAAGCCCGTAAACTCAGATGAACTACAAAGAACCAAGACCCGACAAAATTCGGTGCTGGTTTAGCATCGGCCGCCTTGGTCAGTGACGTCATGAAAATGTGTGACGTCATGCAAAAAAACGCAACTACTTTTAGGAAGGGTGCAAAAACGCGGAATAGAGGTAAAAGCGGAATGGCTATTATTATTATTTATTTTTTATTATTTATTTGCAATCAGACTCAAAGTCCATAGAATTCAAATTTTTAACAGTCATCACACAAAATATCAGACTAACACAACATCAAGCAGGCTACATCAAACAACGTACAAAATACTGTTGTAGTGAATATAAAATGTAGAATTAAAGCAGCAATCAGAAGACATAACATTGCGCAAAAGTGGATTAATTGATCTTTTGCAACGTTCTACAAGTGCATAGCAATTTTTTCTTAATAGAGCATCAAATGTTAACACGTCGTTCTGTACCTGATACACTCTAGCATTGTCGCATCTCGACAAATTGTGGATAATTCTGTACGAGTCGTTGTAAGCAACTCGTATGCGATTTGAAGTAGAAGTTTTATAGTTACACCATAGTTGCGAACCATACATTGGCATACAATATGATTGGTACATTACTTTTTTAACTTCGGTAGAGCAATTTCCAAACTTGGACCTAAGCTGATTGGCAGCGACATAAAGAGATCGCACTTGCCTTTTAATATCTGCGTCATCACTGATGGTATCATCAATCAGTATACCTAAATATTTCACTTGTCCAACAAATTTAATTTGTGTATTGTACAGCCGCATGCATGGAGAAGTCAAAACTTTAAACTTGCGACATTGATGGACCAATCCAACAGTTTTGTTACAGTTGAAAATAATGTCATGTCTAGAAGCATAGGATTCACACACATCAATGAGTTTTTGGGTACCTTTAGCACTTGGACTAAATACACACAAGTCATCTGCAAACATTAGGTGATTCAAGTGAGATGAACCAGTATTACATCCGACATCTAGGGAATTCAATTCAGTCGATAAGTCATCTATATACAAAGAAAACAGGTAAGGACTTAAAACCCCTCCCTGCCCTATTGATTTTTAAATATTTGTAGTGAATAGTGCCTCCAGCTTTCTCATTTCTGCTTATAGTGCCTCCAGCTTTCTCATTTCTGCTTAGATCGTTGGAAAGCACGATGCTTCATCTACCCGAATGAATTAATTGCCAAGGCGATTCGATCATTGTTCATCATAAGCCGCCCACAGTTTGCTGTGATCGGTGAATAGTGCCTCCACCAAATATAATGTAGCTTTCTCATTTCTGCTCGGATTTTAACAATTTTACTATCGTTGGATGGCATTATGCTTCATCTACCCGAATAGATTAATTGCCAATCTAAATTAGGCATTATATTTATGTAGCGCTAACTTAAACTTTACTATTTTGTACCAATTCTCAGCAATTCATTTTTTACAATAAAAATACCAAACCGACACAAATTAAAAGAGTATGTCTTGGTTTATTAATATGTTACCTTTCACATTTATATCTAATCCACAAAACGAGCAATCGTTGTTCAAACGTAACCGCTCGACGAAGCTTTTTACCAAAACAATGCAAACACAAAGCGATCAATTTCGAGTGTTCATTATAAGCCGCCCACAGTTTGATTCATTCATAGCTTGTCACGCCAGTGTCGGAGCCAGGTAAGAGCATTGTTTGTGATGTTTTTGAGGTCGTTGTCATCACATGAAGGGCTAAGGGGGCAGTTGGTGATGATGTGCTTCATCGTCTGATTGTCTAGGCCGCAATCACACGTTGGGTCAGGAGTCATCTTCCATCGGAAAAGATTGCTTTTATTTTTCCCGACTCCGCAGCGGGCTCTGTTTAGGCAGCACCACTCTCTTCTCTCAAGGGTGGGAGTTTGTTGTAGACTTTCGGAAGGACTTGGGATGGCAGGATGTTGTGTCCTATCGGGCTCAGAGGTCCACATTTCTAGTCGTGCAGCTGTCGCGCTTGTGTGTTCCAATGGGCCGACTTTGATGAAGCTTTTGCGTGACTTGAGTCTTGCTGGAATAAGTTTGTGTTCATAGAGAGGGTGGCGTTGGTCGGATATTTGTTTTACTCTTTCCTTTTTTGTAGCGACTTCTCTTCGGATATGAGGTGGAGCTGTAGTTGCTAAGTTATAGAGGTCGGCGATTGGTGTTGGGCGGAGTGTGCCAGTTATGATTCTACATGCTTGGTTTAATTCGGAGTCAATTACTTTGGTGTGGCTTGACCTAGCCCATACTGGAGCGCAGTATTCAGCGGTCGAATAACATAGAGCCAGTGCTGTTTGCTTCAGTGTGTGCTCATCTGCTCCCCAGTTTGAGTTTCCCAGCTTTTGCAAAAGGTTATTGCGAGCAGATAATTTTTTCTTAAGCTTCAGTAGGTGTGTCTTATAGGATAGGGTCCTGTCTAGTGTTATGCCAAGGTATACAGGAAAGGGGGTATATTGTATAGCAGTGTTTTCCCAATTGATGATAAGTTTTTGGCTAGCCTTATGATTGTTCAAGTGAAAGCATGTTACTTGGGTTTTGAAAGGGTTTGCATTTAGGCTCCAGTACTTGTAATATGTGGAATACTCGGAGAGTGGTCCTGTTAAGGTCTTTTCTATCACCGAGAAGTTTTTTGATTGGGTAGCTAGGCAGAGGTCGTCGGCATAAATGAAACGACGTACGTTGGGGGGTTTTGGTTGATCATTGGTGTATATGTTAAATAAGATAGGTGCAAACAGTGGCGTAGCCAAGGGAGGGGGTTTTGGGGGTTACAACCCCCCCCCTTTGGCACGCGTGTGACGTCACGACATTGAGAATGATGCTTTCAGTCTAAAAAAAAATTGCCTAATTTTAAACAAAATTGCATTAAAAGAGCGAGTTTTGCCAATACCAAACATTCAAACATCTCAGCCAGGAATTAGCAACAAGAAAACACAGAGACTTAGCTTTTTTTTTCGAAAAATGCCGAAGAAAACATGATCTTATCCTTTTGCTATGCTACCGGACAGCACCATTTTACAGAAATATTTGTACCCACATTTTTGTTGAAAATGCTCTCAGAATGCACCAAAGTCAAAGTAATTTTTCAAATTTTCTGGGGGAGGCCCCCCAGACCCCCCGCCGTTGGGTGGTCAAACCCCCCCTTTCAAAATTCCTGGCTACGCTACTGGGTGCAAAGACAGAGCCTTGCGGCAGGCCATTACGTTGGGTTCTCCATCGGCTTTTTCGACCATTCATCTCAACAAAAAATTTGATGTGATGTGATCGTTTGATAGTTTGATCACAGTTTGATGTGATTGGTGAATAGTGCCTCCACCAAATATGCTGTAGCTTTCTCATTTCTGCTCGGATTTTAACAATTTTCATATCGTTGGAAAGCATGATGCCTCATCTACCCGAATGGATTAATTGCCAATCTAAAGTAGGCATTCCATTTATGTAGCGCTAACTTAAACTTTACTATTTTGTACCAATTCTTAGCAATTCAATTTTTAAAATAAAAATACCAAACCAACACAAATTAAAAGAGTATGTCTTGCTTTATTAACCTAACAACTTTCACGTTTATATGTTATCTACAAAACGAGAAATCGTTGTTCAAACGAAACCGCTCGACGAAGCTTTTTACCAAAATAATGCAAACACAAAGCGATCAATTTCGAGTGTTCATTATACGCCGCCCACAGTTTGATGTGATCAGTGAATACTGCCTCCACCAAATGTGCTGTAGCTTTCTCATTTCTGCGCGGATTTAAGAAATTTTACCATCGTTGGAAAGCACGATACTGCATCTATCCGAATTAATTAGTTGCAAGTTTAAAGTATGCATTATATTGATCTAGCGCTAACTTAAACTTTACTATTTTGTACCAATTCTTAGCAATTCAATTTTTAAAATAAAAATACCAAACCAACACAAATTAAAAGAGTATGTCTTGCTTTATTAACCTAACAACTTTCACGTTTATATGTTATCTACAAAACGAGAAATCGTTGTTCAAACGTAACCGCTCGACGAAGCTTATTTCCAATGCATTTTTCAAGGCGATTCGATCGTGGTTCAGTATAAGCCGCCCACAGTTTGCTGTGATCGGCGAATACTGCCTCCACCAAATGTGCTGTAGCTTTCTCATTTCTACTCGGATTCTAACAATTTTACTATCGTTGGATCAGTAGCGTAGCCAGGAATTTTGAAAGGGGGGTTTTGACGACCCAGCGGCGGGGGGTCTGGGGGGCCTCCCCCAGAAAATTTTGAAAAATTACTTTGAATTTGGTGCATTCTGAGAGCATTTTCAACAAAAATGTGGTTACGAATATTCCTGTAAAATGGTGGTGTCTGGTGGCATAGCAACAAGATAAGATCATGTTTTCTTTGGCATTTTTCGGAAATAAAGCTAAAGTCTCTATGTTTTCTTGTTGCTAAATCCTGGCTGAGATGTTTGGTATTGGCAAAACTTGCTCTTTTAATGCAATTTTGTTTAAAATTTGGCAATTTTTTTTAGACTGAAAACATCATTCTCAATATCGTGACGTCACACGCGCGCTAAAGGGGAGTTGTAACCCCCAAAACCCCCCCTTGGCTACGCCACTGCGTTGGATGGCATTATGCTTCATCTACCCGAATGGATTAATTGCCAATCTAAAGTAAGCATTATATTTTTATAGCGCTAACTTAAACTTTACTATTTTGTACCAATTCTCAGCAATTCATTTTTTACAATAAAAATACCAAACCAACACAAATTAAAAGAGTATGTCTTGGTATATTCATATGTTAACTTTCACATTTATATCTAATCCACAAAACGAGAAATCGTTGTTCAAACGTAACCGCTCGACGAAGCTTTCTTCCAATGCATTTTTCAAGGCGATTCGATCGTGGTTCAGTATAAGCCGCCCACAGTTTGCTGTGATCGGTGAATACTGCCTCCACCAAATATGCTGTAGCTTTTTCATTTCTGCTCGGATTCTAACAATTTTACTATCGTTGGATGGCATTACGCTTCATCTACCCTAATGGATTAATTGCCAGTCTAAAGTAGGAAATTAAAAGAGTATGTCTTGCTTTATTAACCTAACAACTTTCACGTTTATATGTTATCTACAAAACGAGAAATCGTTGTTCAAACGTAACCGCTCGATGAAGCTTTTTACCAAAACAATGCAAACACAAAGCAATCAATTTCGAGTGTTCATTAATTATAAGCCGCCCACAGCTTGATGTGATCGGTGAATAGTGCCTCCACCAAATATGCGGTAGCTTTCTCATTTCTGCTCGGATTCGAACAATTTTCCTATCGTTGGATGGCATGATGCTTCATCTACCCGAATGGATTAATTGCCAATCTAAAGTAAGCATTATATTTATGTAGCGCTAACTTAAACTTTATTGTACAAATTGAATTGCTGAGAATTGGTACAAAATAGTAAAGTTTAAGTTAGCGCTAGATCAATATAATGCATACGTTAAACTTGCAACCAATTAATTCGGATAGATGCAGTATCGTGCTTTCCAACGATGGTAAAATTTCTCAAATCCGCGCAGAAATGAGAAAGCTACAGCACATTTGGTGGAGGCAGTATTCACCGATCACATCAAACTGTGGGCGGCGTATAATGAACACTCGAAATTGATCGCTTTGTGTTTGCATTGTTTTGGTCAAAAGCTTCGTCGAGCGGTTACGTTTGAACAACGATTGCTCGTTTTGTCGATTAGATATAAATGTGAAAGTTAACATATGAATAAACCAAGACATACGCTTTTAATTTGTGTTGGTTTGGTATTTTTATTGTAAAAAATTAAATGCTGAGAATTGGTACAAAATAGTAAAGTTTAAGTTAGCGCTATATAAATATAATGCCTAATTTAGATTGGTAATTAATCCATTCAGGTAGATGAAGCATAATGCCATCCAACGATAGTAAAATTGTTAGAATCCGAGCAGAAATGAGAAAGCTACAGCATATTTGGTGGAGGCAGTATTCACCGATCACAGCAAACTGTGGGCGGCTTATACTGAACCACGATCGAATCGCCTTGAAGAATGCATTGGAAAAAAGTTTCGTCGAGCGGTTAAATTTGAACAACGATTTCTCGTTTTGTAGATAACATATAAACGTGAAAGTTGTTAGGTTAATAAAGCAAGACATACTCTTTTAATTTGTGTTGGTTTGGTATTTTTATTTTAAAAATTGAATTGCTAAGAATTGGTACAAAATAATAAAGTTTAAGTTAGCGCTACATAAATGGAATGCCTACTTTAGACTGGCAATTAATCCATTCGGGTAGATGAGGCATCATGCTTTCCAACGATAGTAAAATTGTTAAAATCCGAGCAGAAATGAGAAAGCTACAGCTCCTACAGCATATTTGGTGGAAGCACTATTCACCGATCACAGCAAACTGTGGGCGGCTTATAATGAACACTCGAAATTGATCGCTTTGTGTTTGCATTGTTTTGGTAAAAAGCTTCGTCGAGCGGTTACGTTTGAACAACGATTGCTCGTTTTGTGGATTAGATATAAATGTGAAAGTTAACATATGAATAAACCAAGACATACTCTTTTAATTTGTGTTGGTTTGGTATTTTTATTTCAAAAATGAATTGCTGAGAATTGGTACAACATAGTAAAGTTTAAGTTAGCGCTACATAAATATAATGCTTACTTTAGATTGGCAATTAATCCATTCGGGTAGATGAAGCATAATGCCATCCAACGATAGTAAAATTGTTAAAATCCGAGCAGAAATGAGAAAGCTACATCATATTTGGTGGAGGCACTATTCGCCGATCACAGCAAACGGGTGGCGGCACTATTCAGTTCACCGATCACAGCAAACGGGTGGCGGCTTATGATGAACAATGATCGAATCGCCTTGACAATTAATTATTCGGGTAGATGAAGCATCGTGCTTTCCAACGATCTAAGCAGAAATGAGAAAGCTGGAGGCACTATTCACTACAAATATTTAAAAATCAATAGCCATTCCGCTTTTACTTCTATTCCGCGTTTTTGCACCCTTCCTAAAAGTAGTTGCGTTTTTTTGCATGACGTCACACATTTTCATGACGTCACTGACCAAGGCGGCCGATGCTAAACCAGCACCCAAAATTCTATCATCAACTGCTGAAGCTTCATTTTCATAAATAGAGGCTCTGTCAATCCTGTCATACTTCAGCATTGATGACCGGGGATCAAACAACATTTTTCCAATTGTTGCAGCCAGCAAAGTTCTGATCCTCAAAATCGCTGGCAACAAAACTTGAAGTCTCGTACGATTTCGCACTTTGGTTTTGATTGCAGAAACTCTCGAAAAGGCTCGCTCAACCAATGCATTGCTGATTGTTATACATTGTTAGTGCCAATTGAGCAACTTCTCTACATTTATACTCCCCTGCAGCATTTCTAAACTCGTACACCTTGGTACAAAAAGTACAACAATTTATCATTGTTTTTTCATCATACAAGGAAGACCAGTTTACATTCAGTAAATTTCTCCACTGACATTCAATTTTTCCCACTTTAATTTATAGCTTAGACACCAATAAAAGCTTCAAAAATTATGGTACTAAACCAAGATCATAACTATAATTTCCGATATTCGATACAAGTGCAATTTCGCTTTCGCTACTCGCCAATCAGTCCTTTTGTTGTTACAGCAATGTCCTTCTGTTGTTACAGCAAGTTCCGTTTTCCCGGATGAAAATGAATAGAGCATTGCTGTAACAACAGTCAAAGTTGCTAATGGTCAGCGGTAAAATCAATTCTCATGCCGAATCAAAAAAATGTCATTTTTTCCGTAATAAACCAAAACTTTACCAACATTTTCAAAGGTTTGTTGGATTCTACCAATTATTCAATTCTGCCAACTCAAAATTCACTGCCAAACAACTTAAAATTCTGCCAAATTTAAGCGCCGTCTCGCGCCAAATAAGAGACTGAAAGTAGCCCAAAAAAGCGCAAGTCGCAAACCAACATTTTTGGCGCCAAGCCCAACTAAAAGTAGCCCAATTGCAGATAACTCGCCCAATCTGACAACACTGCTGACTACTATTCACTAAATAAGTTTTTCAGATAGCAATAAGTTTTTCAGATGGCAAAGTTGCCAGATGGTTCTTTCTTTCTTTTGGGTGATGTAGTGTTGTCAATTGCACAGTGTAATAAGAGTAGTAACATTTTATTTTATGGGTAAGGGTGTTTTTATTAGGATTTTAAATGTTAATTGGCTGTCTAATGAAATTCGGTCTGCCTGATGGATAGCCCAACTAATTTGACTATCTGACTCCATTAAGCTATTTCCACACAATTATGACTCGAATTATAATTTTTAGTTTTGAGAAGGTGTTCGTATAATATTGTAATAGGCTACGTCTACAACAAAAATGAACTTAAACATTATAGAACAACGAAACAATAAGAGGTTACGACTTATCACATTTTAATAGTCATCCAAACTGTATACGGTACGTTCTAATTTTTATTCTCTCTCGTGTCTGTTCGTCTCACCTGTCAAAGCAGAGCCACTGGTCAAAGGGCGAGTGTGAACAGTTTTATTTTCTGTTAGCCTACCTTTTTTTCTATTTAGATCAGCTGATGGGAAAATACAAAACCTTTAAAGGTTGGTTCAGTGGTAGGTTTTAGTATGTCAATAAATGCCTTTCGCACAAAATGCATCTCAGTACAGTAGGCTTCTTCTTCAATTGCCTTGCCTGAACCAGGCATCGACGGACTCAGATTAATAATTAGACCAAAAATTCTATGTTGCATGGGTGATTGTTTCTGTCTTGTCGTTAAATTGTTTCTGTCTTGTCTGTCAGATGCTCGCTTTCCAAAATTTTACCAGTTAAAGAGAGATGCTCCAGTTTTTGCTTTCTTATTAGCCTACATGGCCGAGAAATTTATATTGTCTGGTTTTCATACTTTTTAACAGAGATCTGGTTTGGTTCACTTGGTGTAAAATTTCTTTATTTGTTTTCTTTGCCAGCCATGAAATGCGTTGCATTCTACGGAAGCCCCACATTTCAAAAGCATTAATTTTTTCAGCCATTTTTGTTGAGATATTCCAGGTTTCAGAGTTGTAATGAAAAACAGCATAAATAAGTTATAGCATTTTAAAGCTCTAAACCTTGTCTTAATGGAAATGTTTTTATTGCAAAGAATTGGTCTCAGTAGGCTACTAATCTATAATGTTCATATTTGATCTGAGGTGTGCCGTGTGCGTCGTACGTAGAAACAAACGTTCGACATTACTATTCTTGCTGCAGGTTAATTTACTTGTTGAAGTTGAACCATAGGCATACGAAGCCGAGCAACGTTATCAAGTTTAACTTTAACATATTAAAGATTATTTAAGAAAAAAATTTATTTAAGAAAAAAAAAAAGTAGTATGTATGCATTTTTCTTATTTAATCGTATCCTTGCTTTTGATTACTTTTTTGTAAATTCGTACAGTCACACTGAGCCGGTTTCCTGTAACTTTTGAATTGCTGGTCTTTTATGAAATCATATTTCATTTTTTTAAAGATGCCTTTGAAGACTCTCAAAGCAAACGTTCAGGAAACTTGTTACCTTTTGAATTTCTTTTTTGTGTAGCCTAATTAAGTTTAAATCGCCCTTGCACTTGCAAGTGTCAATTGTAATTGTAGGACTATTATCACAAAAAACATTTTATTTTTTCTATCTCTCTTCTAGGTTTGGTGGCTGTACAATTTTAAGATAGTGGTAGTTTATCTAGTACTGTTTTATCGATGTATATTTTAAACTTTTGGGTTTTGCCATCTTTCCCTTTTGTTGGTGTCAAATTCGTATATTTACTTTGTCGTTCTGTACATATCTGCGCCAGCAGCAAAAAATAAAATTGATTGATTATTATATTTACAAAAAACTACGCAACAATTAATTATCGAACGTTTTCGACATAACAAGATGTCCTCTTCAGGAATAATATACATACAACTTAACTAGTTGTAATTATATAAGTTGTACAATTAAGTTGTATGTAGCCTATAGGCCTATTATTCCTACTATAACTTATAGCCTATTACCGTCTCTGACTAGGCTACTGTTAGCAGCGAAAGTGTTACATGACCAAATGCGCATAAAGTTAATCAAAAAAAGACATCTTTTTAAATAACAAACTTTTCTACAGCTTACAAGTTTGTTGGGTAGGCGGTTGCATATAGCCTAACCTAGCCTACAAAAACATTTTGGGGGGCAATTGCCACTTCTGACAATTCCCCTGGTCATGCTAATTCCGGTTTGGTTATAAATAAAAAAGCGACACAAATTACAGTTTCCAAAGAACGAACATGTTGAATCAAGATAACACATCATCAACAGTTTACTTTTTCAGATGAATCAAGGAAAAACGGCTGTAGGCTATTTAACAAATCAGGCGAGCTATAGGCCTAGTGTACTGCACAATACAAAATTCTAATCGAAAACAACTCTTCCTGATTAACGTCTTTTTAGCTGCATTTTTTTTACAAAGGGGGCGATTGCTTCCCCCCAGCTGGTTACGCCACCGTGTTAGTGAACACTTGCACAATTAATCAAAAAGACTGAGAAACAATAACATTGTGGCAGCATGCAGATTAGTTCTAAGCTTGACGTAGCCTAAGCCTAGAGACTACGATTCTTTTGAACGCAATCGTTTGATTATCAAAGCTTTGATCGACAACATTGGAAGCAGAATGGTGGACACCAGCAATGAAAATTCAGTTGAGAAGGACCGGAGCGATATTCCGGACGTCTGCACTACCTGAATGAAAATTCTGTCAGCTTGGAAATTGTTGTACCGTACCGGTAGCTTATCTGAGTTATGGCCTGCTACAATCGCAGTTGATAGCTCTTCCTCGATAGCTCAGTTGGTTAGCACGTGACTTCGTGAACGAAAAAGCTTCAAGATCAAGCGGCACTGGTTCGACTCTCGGGGTGTGAGCAACGCACGTTAAGGACTGCTCTCCATTCAGCGGCATCTAATGGATAGAATAATTCCCTAGCAACAACACTTCAACAATTGGAAACTCCACTCTGTCAATCTCGTTGACCGGGCCTGCGTTAGTGGTTCAAAGCCTCTACAATAATTAGTCTACATGTATGCAAAACTGCCAGGATTAAGCTCTCAAAAAAGCTTTCCCAGTCCAAGGAAAAAGTTTCAATCAATTAATCAGTTTCACAGCAAGGGGAGCAGAGACAACGACAGCAAACGTATTTTTGTTTCTGATCATTGCAAACTGTTTTAATATAATTCTAAAACAAAACTTTGTCACTAAACTTTTCATCAAATCTTCCTATGACTCTACCGTCTACCGATGATCCAATAGGATGCGTAATGTGACAAAACTGTTTTAATACTGCTTTGCTGCTGCTCACTACTGTTACTGCAGCCTACTGGTTGCTGTTTCAATAAAAATGTTTAATAAAAAGAAAATCAATATTTACAAGCAATGGGTAGTCAAGTCATATCCGGTCCGTCATCAAAGAAGGCGAGAATGAAAACAATACAAAAATATAAAACAAGCGCACATGAAGTTCAGATGAACTCTTAACATTGGTTATCTTCATCGAACGTTTGTTGCATTACAACGTTTACATCTCATAAAACTTGGCTGGTTGGGCAGCAACAGGTTCCATTGATGCAACTAACCCCTGTACTGCCAAGCAATAAAAAAATTCCCTGCGAAAGTTTGAGCAAACTTGTGAACACATAATCGTATGCATCTCGCCTTTTACCACAGGTCAGTGAAATAGCTTTGGGAGCAATCGTTGCCATAGTAACCGTAGGGACAATTGCATTGGTTGGGAGCAATACAGATGCCGCCATTCTCGCAAGACGCGTGGCATTCAGCTGAAACAAGAAAGTGCAGTATACCATAATGTTCTCTTTTAAGAAAATTTGTCCTCTATTATCAAGAAAAATGAATTGTCCTCCAATGACACTCGAAAATGCTCAAATGTCCTCTTTTTTGTAACTTATTTTGAATTTTCTTGCTTATATTTTCAGCAGGTTTTATTTCTATGTGACTTTTCGGCGACGGTATGCAACCTACTTGGTTTCCAAAAATTTACTGTAATCTAGCAATGCAACTTTCTGATTACTAGATTTTTCAAAAAATTGGCGTAAGCTACTACCTAGTTAAAAGATTATTGTAAAGAATTTTAGACATTCATCGTAACATAATAAACGCCATTGTTTTGCGGTGAAGTGAGCACTGACTACTGAGCCTAGGCCTAATGGTGGCTAGTGGTGAGAACACAGCTGTGAACACTGTAGGGCAGTAATGGCTTCCATTTGCGAGGAAAGTTCCTAATTCGAGGAAATCTGATCAACAAACTCATGAAAAAGGAAATTTGTGAAAACAAAAAAATGAGTAGGCTAAATCATGAGGAAATAAGACATTAGTTTGGATGGTCATTTTATTTTTGTTTGGATGCGAAATGTAGCCTACATTAAAAAATGCCACTTAAACACAAAAAATTGCAGCGGATTTCTCACTTAACGAAAAAGTTAGTATTTTACTCAGATCTATTTTATGTTGAGTCAACGCTTGTAGACGTTGCTGATTCCCATCTTAACAGTAGCCTACGGCTAGTTTGTTAAGTGAAGTGAATCGAGAAAAAATGTCAAGAGCTCGATGCTTAACATAGACAGCCTATCTTCATGCAAAAAGAAACCGTAGCATAAAAACAGATGCAAATGTAGAACTTCGCCACGATAGCTCAGTTGGTTAGCGCGTAACTTCGTGAACAAAAAAGATTCAAGATCAAGCGGCGTTGGTTCGAGTCTCGTGGTGTGCGCTTGAGCAAACGCATTCTAAGGACTGCTCTCCATTCAGCGGCACCTAATGAATGGAATAATACCCGCCAACAACACTTCAAATATCGGAAACTTCACTCTGTCAATCTCAGTGACCGGGCCTGCGTCAAAAGCCTCTGCAAGTAGGCTATGCGAAACTAAGTTACCAGGAAAAACCTATCAAGGTTTTGTCAGTCCGAGGATAAAGATTCAAAACCAACCAACTTATTTTATCTATGATGCAGACAATGGTGCAAAAAAAACAGCCTTGGAGTTGAAGTCAGTTTTTGCATTTTACGGCTGTGTACGTTGTTGTTGTGTAGGCTACAATTTCAATCATGTTTCGTTCAAGCCATTTTATAATTTAGTATCTGACCCTACCTTACTATAACGTTAAGGGAACTGCAAAATATCTATGGGCTAAATCTGACAAATATATTTGTCTTATATTTTCCGTCTGTTTTTTTGCTGTAACTTCTTCTGCATAGGCCTATAATTGTCTCAAACATTCTATTTGAAAAAGATAGGCTACTGAGAAGCTGCCTTTGGGGCAGCGAAATCTTTATAAATGAATTATACAAGTTTCAAAACCTGGTCAATACTATTTAGCCTACTTGCTATGTTTAATAGTTCGGTAATTGCATCCTAACTAAGGATCCTTCTGTGAGTTTGCAGTCTCAATAGCATCGAGAAACCGGAATAGAAATTGACAGACAGCATCGTATACGTCATCAATGACAAAGTCAAGTCTGGCTAACTACTTTTTGGTTTGCAAAATTTTGCATTTACTGTATATTAGGTGAAGTTATCGTTTTAGTGACGCTGAATCATTACAAAAGTTATATGTTTTGTTAGTTTTAAGATTTGGAAAATTTTCAATTTATTTCACCTGTTTGGCATCTTGAACCGGTCCACCCTGCAGAACATTTGCACTGGAATGGAGAAGTGCAATAGCCACCGTTGAGACAAGGAAGAGAACATGTCGGTCGGTTGCATCGCGACCCAGTCCAACCATTTCTGCAAGAACACGAACCTCTACCGCTGCACGTTCCACTGTTCAAGCAACGATGCTTGCATCTCGCTGTAAACAACAACATAGACAACTACGTTATTTTATTGTTTGTATCCGGACCAATCGACTCAAATACGACACAACAGCTAGGCAGCGAAAGACAAAGCATGACAATGTTAATGCAGCATCTGAACGAATAGGTCATGTTCTTGCAGAATGCAGTCCCAAAATAAACAATTCTTCACAGCAGACTGGATGACCAAATGGTATTTCGCTGCTCCTGATCTTTCGCATTTACTGATCAGATTGAATTGTAGACCTACAACATTAGGCGTACCGTTTATATGTTTGTAAATTGTATGTTAGTATGATGTAAGCTTATTATGTACCTATCAGTTAATATTTAGAAAGAATCAGGGCTAGTGAGCAGTCTGTATCTCTAGGAGTAATTGTTGTAATGCAGTTGTTAAGATTGTATGCTGAACAAGTCCAAGCTGAAAAATGGTAAAAATGATGTTTGTTGCACTCACGTAAACACTCTGGTACACCAGTCCAACTTCCATCAACACAATGCACAGTTAGGTCGCCACGAGGACGATAGCCACTCTTACAACAAAATGTTAACACGCTGCCTGGTTCATAATAATCTTCCAATTCCGCGTCGTTCACGAGCTGAAGTTTAAATCGTCATGTTAAAATTCAGCTAAGTCTGCCTATTGAAAGCGAATATTGCTTTCAATGGTGGTTGGTTGATTTGATCCTTAGTCTCGGACTGAGAAAGCCTTTGGATGATTATTCATTCGCATACTTGTAAAGGTTTAAACCACTGACGCAGGTTTGTAAATCAATGTCTTAATTTAAACAAAACTTGGATACTGCGTGAACGAGAGCGTCTGTCCAATGCTCGAAAGGATGTGAGAGCACGTGGCTGCGTCTTTGCAAAACGGAAAAGTGATTTTCGTTCACTTTTGTCCACTTTATCTAAATCACCAATCTTAAAGATAGAAGTAGGCCTCCTACCTATAACCATAGCAGGTCTACCTATATATTTTAGTCGTACTATATTACCTTTACTTTTTTTCCTCTAACAATTGGCCTTCCACAAGGCAATGGTTGCTGAGGGAAGCCGTATACGAAGTCAGAAGCAGGTTGACCGAAATAATCTTCGGGTCCGCAAACAGGGAGCTCTCCAGACCATTCCCCATCATCTTGGCAGACTCTCTGTTCGTTGCCTATGAGACACAGAATATTATAACATTGCCTACAAAGAATATGAGGGCTCCTGAAAAGTTGCTCATTTTTATTTTTTAATGCTATACTATAGCTTAAATCTACCTTATCCATCTTGTATTAGAAGCTTTTATTGTTTTGGTTTTAGTTACGCTCAGGTGAAGGCCGAGGGGTCGTTTAAATGTTTCATTAAATTTGCAAAAGTGCTCCGTACCGTACTCCAGCTTGAAACCTTCTTCGCATGTAATGTTCACTGTTTCCTGATATGTGGACGCCCCGTCTGGTTTTACTATTCCATCTTCCACAAATGGATGCAGGCCGCAATTTACAGGTACGCATCTTGGAGGAGAACCATCAAACAAACCGGATGTGCCACACGTTCTGAAAAAATGCGTTTGTGAAAAAGAAACCAACAGAACATTTTGGCGTAATGTTGTACCATAGGCTACGTTGTTCATTGTTGAAGTATTATTAAAAAAAACTAAGAAAAACGTAGAAAATATAAATAAATAAGATACAATAGTATAGGCTACACCATGGCCACCTGGAGATGCGGCCTGACTTGTCACATTTTGCAGATTTTGATTACAGCTACTGCTAGTGTTTGACTGACATTTTCTGAGATGTCTTTACTTTTTGCTGTCTCTTATGGATATAAAAGCTTTTTATTGCCTTGGAAAAGCAATGGAAAATGAGAAAAATTAGTTGAAAAACGCTCAATCAGACTGTTATTGAAAAATTAACAGTCTGACTAAAACCTTCGAAATCAAATTGTTTTTGTTTTTCAACATCTAATGGTGTTAAAACCTATTGTGCCATCTGGGGAAAACAGTAAAGAAGGCGAAAAAATATAATTTAAAGAAAATTTTATTTGAACAGTCGCCCAAAGTTGGCAAAATCTGGAAATTTCTGCAAAATGTGACAAATCAGGCCGTAGGCTATCTTTAGGGAGCTATGGCTACACTAACTGCAACTGCAAAAATCGACCAAGGAAAATTGTACCTCTACGTTGCACTTCTATGAAGAATGTATCTGATCACGATCAAGTCCAAGAGTTTTTATATCAAGTAAAACGGTAACATAACAACAATGGCGAATTCACAGTACAATCTACTTCAAAGTTGCAGTAGATTGCAAGAAACAGCGAGTGCATACATTCAAATTATTTAGTGTTGGAAGAACCAGTAAAACATGCTGAGATGACATCAGCACACGTTTAATCTTTGTACGTAGGCTATCTTTCAAAACTTTCAACAATTGATATAAAGTAGACCTTACTTGTGATTTTTTTAATTTTATTGCCACGAAGTATTGACCCGTCTCAGCATGTTACACTTTCACATACGTTCAACACTTTATAGATTACCGTACAACATTGTAAAGTTTGGCCACAAAGTCATCCTACCTTGAAGCATTTCCTTCCAGTAAGTAACCTTTGTCGCACGTAATTTCTACAGCGGAACCGTAAAACACAGTTTCTGCGGTCGACAACGCGCCTTGTTTGATCGCTGGATGATCACCGCAGTCAATCACTAAAAATAAAATAGTTAAATTAAAGCTTTACAACCTCATGATTAACATTACGTTGAGTCCTACACAACCCTCTCCCCTGTAGGTCAACCAAACCAGGCATTGGCGAATGATAAAACATCAGTTACTGTAAGCTTGCGTAGCCTATATGTGCTCTTACGCTTGCACAATGGAGAGGTACCACTCCAAGATCCCGTATCTTTGCATCGCCTGGTGGCAGATTCTGGTGGTTCCAAGCGATACCCGGTGTTGCATTTGTAATGAGCAGTGCTGTCTAAAGTCCTGAAAAGAATTGCTTGTTAATCGCAGGATAATGCTTATACAAAGTAAAGGTTAAATATTGATAAAATAAAGCTATGTCTTTGGTGCTTTTCCCATTGAGCTTTGTTTACATCAGTCACAAACCAGTTTGACTGCAACAACAACAATCATATAAATCTATTAGAAAATGTGTTTTTAGAAAACTTTCAGGAGGAAAAATGTGAACTACATTGAGTAAAAAACACTTTACCAAACCCGACAAGACAGCACAATAACCATGCAAAAACACTACAAGAGACGTTTAGTGTAGCCGAAAAAACTACAAACTAGTAGTTACGTGGTAGATACGCTGATGGCTCCATTGATGAAGCGAGGCAGCTGACCACAATCAACAGGCTGACAGTATGGAGTATGTCCTGTCCATGTTCCGTCAGTTAAGCAGAATCGTTTTGAAATACCCTAGTTGATACATGACGTCACGGCATAAGATTATTACTTCTACAGTACATATCGTATACGGTAAAGAACTCAAATTCGTATGAAGAGCATACAACAGTAATCGATAGAAATAGAATGAATTCATTTAAACGTATATGTAAATAAGTTTTTGAGTCGGTTATACGCAAATGATATAATTTATGTACGTTTTAATTTTCATAAGGCTTGAACCACTTTCCTCCGTTTATTGGCCCCCTGGTATATCCCGCGCCACAGCTGATCCTTTTATGTCGGTCTCAGGTAGGCTATGCTAATTGCAAAACATAAACTGAAATAATTGCTATATTTTTTACATTCCCAAAGACAAAATATTTCCAACCGAAAAAAAACAACTCACAATCAACTTTATAAATTCTTACCAGTAAAATATAACCATGGTCACATCTGTACATGACCGAAGTTGGGTAGGTGAGAACAACTAATTCAAGATTGGTATCGTTGGCTATATCTTCTTGGAATTCAAGTCGACCAGACGTTAAAGGTAAAAGAGGCTCACAATCTATTCCTGTGCATTTGATGCTGGCAGGGTCTTGTGACCATTGCCCTGTATGCTAAAATAGTACAAAAGAACAAATTAGTTGCTTAGCATTAGTTTTGATGGTAAGATTCAGCCTACAGCCACACAGGTCAACAGTCTTGACATTTAGAAAGCTTCATTCAACTACAGTATTGACGAACAAAAGGGCGAAGTGCTTACACACTGCTTCTACCATGCAAACACGGTTCATCTGGCCTGGTTTTAAATATAAACTGTTTCTAATAAACGCCATGTTGTCCTTTTACATAATTGCAACGTTGCCAGACGGTGAAACGATGGAAAAAAACACTTTGTGTTTGCACAAAGTTCTCATCCTGTCTGGGAGAGGGGTCTTGTGCGTATTTAAAAATAAATGAAAATTAAAACTATTGCTGTAGACTCAGCACGCAAAAGTTGCTATTTATTTTGTAATTATATATATCTATATAATAATATTACTAAATCAAATGTAGTTATTACTATCTGAAGCCTTTACAAATTGTTTCACCTAACGGATCATCATAAGACCTTCTGATGATCCGTTAGGTGAAACAATTTCTAAAGGCTTCAGATAGTAATAACTACATTTGATTTAATTCGCTCTGCTTTGCCTTTTTGCTTGGCATTGAGCACTTTTTGTAGTATTAATAGTTTTCATTGTTTTAATAATATTGCTATATTATTATACTATTCTATTTCAACAAGAACCTTCTAATGATCCCCCGTTTAGGGTGAAACAGACTGTAGAGGTTTTATAAGGTAATAACCATATTTCATATTATATAATGTCACACCTTCTGAAAAGTTATGGCACCTACCATGCAAGTGAGTGAAGCTTCGGTTTGTTTGTCTGATTTAATTTCGTATCCAGCGTCGCAAACTATTTTCATTTCGTTTCCATACGATCTTCCGGCACCTGATATTGTTCCTATAAAAGATTGAAGATCTTATTACTTGATGAAAAGAACTGAAAGAGTTCAAGTGATTCCACATTACCAAAAGTGAACATATGAAAGTAAGATTCAAGAAATGTTATGTGAAAAATGATTGCGTTATAAATTTTCCTCATCGCCAGACAATCAATGCGTTGAAACGACCTGGGCATCAACAAACCGGCAAGATTAAACAGCTATTCGCCACTGGTATTGTATCGACTGCCGATATCCATCAAAAGCTTTATATTATTTGCCCTTACCATGCTTCGGTTTTTGAAGGTCGGGACAAACAACAGGTTCGCAATCGATTGTGCTTTCTTCAAAGTACCCGTCAGGACCGCACACTATGACGTTGCTTGCGCTTTGCAAAATATGACCAACCGCGCATTCGTAAGCAACAACAGTTCCGTATGTGTACTCAATGGAATCGTCTGAAAGCCAGAGTTTCTACGTCATCAGCAAACAAAAGCAGCATTTTTTATTGTTTTACTAAGAATTTCATTCCACAAAGTGACTATAGTAAAAAAAAAATGATAGATCCAATAATTTCATATTTGATTTTAGATTGATTTATCAAATTAGAGCTCATGTTGGCTGAAAGCAAAGTTATGAAATTAATTGAATAAAGACGAAATTATTGCGGAGCAAATAAAATAGCAAAAACTAATGAAATGTTCTTATCTTGTCAGTTCAAAGAATATTTAAAATAACAGGGCTTCGTTTGTAATGCCGAAACAAAATTTTTCAATGAATACTGTATTTCCATTTTCTATGATATCAGTCTGCATCTAAAATATTAGCAGACTTAAACCGTGGTTATTTCTAAGTTTGAAACAAGCTTTTTTGCTGTCTCGTGTCTCCATTTTAACTTGTAGAAAGTATTATACTGTATATTTAAAGCTTTAATGCAAATAAACTTTGATGGAGAACTGACTAATGACTAGGCTATGTTGTACAATGATCGTATAAACCTACGCAACGCTACAACAGGGTTCCACAGAAAAATTAAATCAACATTTGAAGACGGACAAAAGAGCGACCCACAATGGTCCTAGAGGTAAGGAGACCCGTGTTCTTACCGTCCATAGGTATCGCTCTCGCAACCGTAGGTGCCGGACCACAAACCAGCGGTTCGCAAGTTGGTTCAGCTTCGCTCCACTCACCAGAAGATAGACATTCAAAGACGTCAATTCCTTTGAGAAGAAACCTTTTGAAGTAACAGGAGGAAAGTTATTCTTGAATTCCATGATTAGCTTTCTAGACAACCACTTTATCTGGTTCAGATCTTTACCAGATCTGGTACGCATCTGACCAGATATGGAATAGATAAAGTGGTTGTCTGCGTAGGTAGGCTGCTGCTGGTAGCTTGTAACAGTTGCGGCATTGCACTTTTCACGTTCAAATTTGAAAAATTATCACATTTACAATTGCAAAGTCACGAAAAACTGTTAACTAAAATATTCGACTAATAAGATTGTCTTTAAAATTGTCGCCTTACCCTTGGTCACAACGAGCGCTCGCTACATCCCCAAATACTGGGTTAGCTGTCGGAGTGATAATCCTTCCGTGTGCCAACGCTGGGGGTGCAGGGCAAGGTTTGGGGGAGCAGGCAACGATATGATTACTGTAACTGCTGTTTTCATTGCAAATACGGAAGTTTCCAGCACTGGAGAGAACGTATCCATCAATGCATTCATAGACAGCTTTTCTTCCGAAAGTGTGTCTTTCCGCTAAAAAATGTTATATGTACGATACCACGAAACGGTTAAATCATGTTTTTATTAACTAAACATTAAGTAAAATATGTTTTTAAACTATATTACCAAAAACACCCAACACTAATAACAACTAGCACATGTAGCCTAATACTTAACCCTTTGAAGGTTGGGGGGGCTGTCAATTCAACTTTTTTGCACCAACGGTTGTATTTCTAAAACCACTGAAGCTGCGAAAACGAGATTTCTTGACTTTTCCTAACTTTTATTCACCTCTACTGAGCTGAAATTTTGAGCGAATAAAGGTAATAAATTGAGAGATATAAGGCATTTCTCAGCACATCCCCTGAAATATTTCATATTCTATTGTTCAAAATTTTCCCACCAACTGGATGAAAGCAATTAATTTGGCCCATGTTTCGTTAATCCTAACTGTTTCACAGCGTGAAGGGAATTGGCTGTATGTAAAATTATGTAAAAAAATTTTAATCACAACATTGCAATGCATGTTTTTCATTACTCTACCAAAAAATAATGTGTAAACTTACGCCACAAGTACAGTCATAAGTCACCTCAACATTTCAACGCATATGAGCAGTTCTAAAATTCACATAGTTTTAATTTTTGGATATGCTCAGCGTGAACAATTTTACAAAGTGAATCGCAAATTTTGAAACCGTGCCTTAAAAAATAACAGAGATATCACTTCTAAAGCATAAGAAGAATCGATAGCCCCCCCCCCCCAAACTGAGCAAGACTCCAGGAGCCCAACCTTCTAACGGTTAAAACTAGGAGGTGGTAATGCTAACACCACAAACACCATGAATAATAAGCAGCCTTCACATCTTGCATCTTTGTGAAGTAAGTCGTGTAACTATGTTCATAGTGGACCAACTTATCAGTATGGCGTTGGGAACGTTCACCGGCTCATGGCATTCGACGGGTTCACAGCTCGGTGGCCTATCGCTCCACATCTTATCAGCTTCGCATCTGATAGAAGCAGATCCCTGCTTGAAGAGACGCATTATTATAAAGACAGTTTATGTCAAAGCGAACGAATGGCATCACCTTGACACAGGCTTTCTATAGTTACATATACTACAGTGAAGACTGAAGAGCACACTTTAAAACTTCACAAAGACATTACAATAACATCGAACTATGTTAACTACAGACTACAGTTAGCCTTGTTGTTACTTGCTATCTCCAACGTCGTCTTTGTAATGTATTTGATATCTCTTTATCATTTGTTTACAGATACGATGCGATTTTTAAACGTCTATTTTAGTAGCTCAGATGTTGATCAGAATCAAATCCACTACTGCAATCTGCAGCACTGCACTGCAGTTTAAACTTAAATCGCCTTGAAATGCATGCGATGTAATCGGTGTTATATTTTTTTAAAACTAGACCTACAAGGAATCTATTGAAAGGAATGTCCAGCTTTGTAGTTAACAAACTCACTGTCAATGTATAACCAGCATCACAAGTGAAGGACAATCGTGTTTCAAAGGTGTGTGAGTTTCCTTGAAAGTGACCAGATGGAAGCTCATCTGTCCCGTGTCTAGGCGGGATAACAGTAATTGCACCGTTGCTTATTCCTGATATGTATTCGCAAACTATAGGATTGCACTTGGCGTCAGAAATGTTTGAAGACCAGCTTCTATTTGCCTGAACACAAAGTAAAAAAAAGAAAATGTAAGGAACAAATACAAGCGCAAAAGTAAGTTAAAAATTGGGAAAAATCATCTAACATGTTTTCCAAGAACTCAACTTTACAACCGTATTTTGTACATCAAAAATAAACATATTAATCTGAAAGAATCTACAAACTCCAAATACAACATTTATTAAATAAACATTTGATTTTAAAATTGATCAAAGTTTAATTCTAAAAGCTTTGCAGTTCAAATTTGTAGCACTTCTCTCATCTTTGTAAAAGGAATGCATAAACAGCTCTACTACTTATTTTACAAAATATTGGGCCTACTAGCCTACTTATTTTACGGACAAACTATTTCTGCTTTTAATGATTATGTGGCAATAAACCTGGCAAGTAAACGATATCTTGTTCTCTTCGTTATCCAACTGAAAGCCAGAGTTGCAATGAAGAACACCCTTATCTTGGAAGGAAGATCCATCCAGCAAGGCGTAAGCTTTCAATGCAAACGTATGATGGTTACTGATGCATTATTATCCGTTGGTGGAGCACTGCTACATATTTAATAATTCAATGCAATAAAAGCGTTAAAATGTTGTAAATATTTGAAAAAGCCCTAAAGTCAGAGGTACTGAAAACGTCTTGTGTCCGTCGAAAAGAACTTGACAACGAGCTTTGAATGCAGGTTTAAACACGGTCTTACGCTGTCACAGCATGCAAAGTGGGCCTAAGAAAGCGAGAGTCTTAATTGAGAATCAATATAGTGATGTGAAAGATGAAGCAGTCGAATAAAAATTAATGGTTGACGATGAGATCAAAATAAACTGCACTACATCTCAGGAAACAAAATCCATTCTGTATACATCGATTCAACGTCTGCAACGTCGATTCAATTGATTTGAAATGGACACATTTTGCTAGCTGAGATGATGTACATCCAGCGCAGCCAAGTCATCATTAGCTGACTCTTACAGTGATGAATATTAGGAAGAGGATTGCATTGAACAGGTGAACACATGGGAGGGGCTGAGGTCCATTTTCCCGAGCTTCCGCATCGTATCATCTCATTGCCTTCAATCTCGTAGCTGAAGAAAAACAAAGCCATATTAAAGTGATTCCATGAGTCGATGTTGATCCTTATTTTTGTTCATATAAAAAAAAAGGGAACAGTTTGAGAAAACGCTCGCACGTAAGTTGATATCATGTAAACTACAAATGTTTGGTTAGGGAGACAAAAAGTTGGACACACTTTAGAGAACACAATTTACCAACTGACACAATAAACAGACCAACCAAACATCCAACTGAATACAAGCCAATCAGTGAATCATACCCTTCAGCACATTGATAGGACACAACTTCATTGTAGACGGCAGATGTGGATGAAGGAGTGCCATGCTCCACAGCAGGGGCATCTGGGCATGGAATAGGTTCACATACAATCGGGTTGTCGTCGAAGAATCCATCAGCTTGACATGTCCGTGTCATCCTAGTGTCACTGTTGCTGATGTGGCCAGTGACGCAGCTGTAAGATGCACGCATTCCAAAGGTGTAGTTAATATCTGTAACAAAGGTAAACGTAAATCTAATGGTATAGAATTAATCGCTGAAATTATAACGGTATGAACAGCAACAACTTTGAGGAATCAAATTTCCTTGTAAAATCCTGACAACATACTGTAATTACATTGCAATTGATTCGACAGCTTAAGCAGGTTACTCGGTGCATCAGACATTGACAATTATTTAAGAAGGAATTCATTTAACCTGATAGCTAAAGAGGAATACCGGAGGTTCTGATAGCAATGTTTTTTTTTTCTGACGTTTTGTGACAGAGCATGACAAAATTGTTCAATATGTTTGCAATCCAACTTAACGTGAAACAATTTCTTGAAAGCAAAACATTTGCAGCCATGCGTTAAACAGCAACCCAATAAACAATCTGCGAATGTCATCCACTGTTGGTGTTGACATTTGTATACGATAAGTTCACCTGCAGTTCTGGCATTGGCAATATTGGGAGGTTTCCCACAATTCACTGGTAAACACGAGGGCGTTGGGTGGTCCCAGATACCATCAGATAAACATGAAATATCTGAACTTCCCTGAAAGTTTGGAAAAGCTAAATGCCATGAAACTTTTTATGTTATACATTGCCATGTGAAGCATTGAGAGTGTAGTGTATGAATTTAGAAATGTGATAGCCTACTTTTTCAAAACATAGCGACTTTAGTCAAAACCAGATTATACACTATACAGAAGCATAATTGGAATTATTCGAACAGTGGTGTAAGATCTGCTCTGTAGCTCGTGGTTTCTATGTTAAAAGCAAGAAAAGCTTGAGATAAAGTGGCCAGTAATCATCACCCCATCTACAGATTTGAAAATTCAAAGTTAAAACGCACTTTAAGATATACTCACGTTAATGTAGTAGCCGCTGTCACAAGTGTACGAGACAATATGCCCGAAATGTAAGTGAAGAGATGTTTTCCTTGGCTCACTATTTCCGTTGATGTTTGTGAAATCTGGACCTTCTACATCTATATCACTGTGCGAAACCACCGGCAAGGGATCACATGATACCGGGTCACACGTGATTTCTGATAGATCACGTGACCAAAGTTGACTCGCCTGTGTATAAATTCGCAATGTTCCTTATTTCTCTTAAGCGCTCATGAGCCTCCATACAGTACACATTGGAGCATTGATCTTCCATTTCAGTAAAAGAGTATGGAGTTAACAGAGGTATTATGGCACTGCTCTTGATTACGGCAAAATAATTTAGCTTTGATAAAAAAATAGGGTCACTTGTATACGGTGATGAACAAACTCATGATTCTTTATATTTCGGAGGTTTGTAAATTCCAAACCACTTAAAATCCCGTATTGATGTAAAAATTTGCTCATATCCTTCCTGTTGTATTCAAATGCACTACTTGGAGATAAGTACTACCTGGCATATGAAGTTAATTTCGTCTTCTCCAGTGCTGAGTTGATATCCGTTGTCGCACATTAGCTTACCCTCACTCAAGTATGCAATTCCATTGTTTGTGATAACGGCTGTTTATGAAACGCAGTTAAGAAATATATCCGAACGACAGATTATGAACCGTTGGTAGACTACAATTTTCACAGCCAATAGTAGGCTACTACTATGCTTGGTCTTCATAAATAGGCTACAACATACGGCACAATTAAAGCGTTAGCATAACTGTATATCTAGTTCTTTGATCACAAAAACTGAATTGTCTTCATAATGTTTCAAAAAAATTTCAAGAAATCAATAAAAAATCAACCAGGTTTGGTAACTACAAAAATTTATTGGTAGAGCTTTCGCCGCCGTAAAGGCGGCTTCATCAGTACTCTTGATTACAAATAGAATCATACGTTTTATATATAAGAATCATACTTATAAAGAATCATACGTTTTTTACATACGTTATTACTTATACGTTTGGTTGAATCCTTTTACATGGATCCTACAATTATTTATGATTAGCAATTCCCAAAACACCGAGAAGCCAGAACTGAGGTTAAGAGTCTGCAGAAACCTTTTATTACTATTGTAAAGAAACTTACCATTTAAAATAGGAGAATGCTCAAGACAAGTTATAGGCTGGCAAATTACATCGCCCCCGCTGAACGCACCGCTGGCTTCACAGAAATGCGTCTCACCGTTGATTGGAGGAAACTCGTAGCCTTCATTGCATTCATATATTGCTTCCATTTTAAAAGTGTATACCTCTTGTTCGTCTGTTTTAAGGTCATAATCATATATTTTACCGAAAGTTGGCAAAAAAATTTGTTATTGCAACAGTGATAGATAGAAAGGCGGCTAGATGTACCTGTCATGCCAAAGTCATCATTCGACAATAAAATAAAATAAACAACCACACAGCACATGGCGTTGTCAACGAGTATAGCTCCAATAGAAGTATTTTTCGATATAGGTCTAGCAGATCATTTACTAACAAGTCCTGCATTGCGCTTTGGTCTATATCAAGCTAAATCAGAAACGGTATACAGTAGGTCTGAGCTAAGATTAAAAAATTTTAACATGGCAGCCCTACATACGTAAGTTTTATATCTGCTTGAAATTAAATGAATGGTGTTCCATGCAGATAAATTGTCATGTCGTAAGTATTCAAAGAGTAGGAATGAGCTTTCCAGGTCTTTCCAACATGTATTGTAGGCTACTAAGGTGCTGTATCCTACTAAGTCACAGCAGATATTATTTATTGAAATATAGGCCACTAGTTTGCAGTCACTGCATATCCAAGGCGCATTCCGTTGCATATAATGACTAGTTAACTTACTTGTAACATGAGCATTAGGATAAACTGGGGCAGGTCCACATGGATTAGGATCACAACGAGGAGGGGGGAATGACCACGACGCATTTTCGTTGCATGTGATAATTGGTTTTCCTTCAATGTGATACCTAAACAAATGATGAGTAGTTGTTGGGCTTTAAAAACTTGAAAATAGCTTTTTTCTATAAATCTTTTGTACGCAGCAGATCTCAACAGCTTTAAGATAATTGAACACAGAATTGGTTGAAAACTACTTCGTCATTTTTCCTCACCCGTTATCACAAGTATAAGACACAGACTCATTGAAACTTCCAAAATGTTGGGAAAGTGATCCATGCTCAGTGTCATCAAGGTACGGGCATTCCACCGGATCGCAACCCAACTCTGATGATTCTTCGAATGTACCAAAACCAGTGCAATATACAGAGATCGGACTGAATACAAATTCATAACCTTTGTCGCACTCGAAGTCGGCGGATGTTCCAAATACGTACTCTGCGTCTATGAAAAAAACAACACACAAGATGATTCCAGCAACGGAATTATTGTTGCTGCATTTTTTACATTGAGTCATTATGTCAGTGAAGAAAAACTGGAAGAATTACAATTGAAAAACGTGTGAACTTTACAGCCGTTTAAAGTTAAATATTATGCATGCTATTGCAGTTATTGCATTTGAGAAATGGAAAGAAGCATTTGAAACCAAGGGTATGAAGGTGAATCTTGAAAAAACAAAAGTGATGGTGAGTGGAGCAGAAGGAACAGTTGTTGAGAGCAAAGTAGATCCCTGTGGAATATGTGGCAAGAGAGTGATGAGAAATTCAATGCAATGCAAGGAATGTGGAAAGTGGGTACACGCAAGATGTGGCATCTAATGGATGGAATAGTTACCTGGCAACAAGACTTTAACAATCGGAAACTTCACTCTGTCAATCTCGGTGACCGGGTCTGCGTCAGTGATCCGAAGCCTCTACAAGTATGCGAAACTGCCAGGATTAAGCTATTCAAGAAGCTTTCCCAGTCCGAGGATAAAGATTCGAGCAATCAATGTCAAGAGAGCCGCAACAAGATTGGCGAAGTGTTTTGTCTGTGGGAAATGCAGTAAAGGAAGGAATGAAGTGGAAGGCCATGATGATGAGTTCTGCCATGGCATCGAAACAGTGACAGACTTCTGTTATCTGGGTGATCGGATAAATGGAAGTGGTGGATGTGAAGCAGCGGTGACAACAAGGGCAAGATTGGGCTGGGCAAAGTTCAGGGAATGTGGGGAAATGTTGTATGGCAGAAAATTCTCACTAAGGATGAAAGGGAAAGTATATCGGAGCTGTGTGCGGCCTGCAATGCTATATGGTAGCGAGACATGGATAATGAGAGAGAGTGAACTGGCAATCCTGAGAAGAACGGAAAGGTCAATGGTGAGAGCAATGTGTGGGGTGAAAACGAGAAGGGAAAAAAGGACTGAAGAATTGTTGGATATGCTAGAAATGAGAGAGACCATAGACCAACTGGCAAGGGCAAATGGAGTAAGATGGTATGGACATGTGATAAGGAGGGAGGAAGGAAGTTTTCTTAGAAAGGCACTAGATCTAAAGGTGGATGGGAAGAGGAAACGCGGTCGTCCAAGAAGAACGTGGAAACAACAAGTGAAGGATGAATTTAAAAAAGTCGGACTGAAGGAGGAAGATGCAAGAGACAGGGTGAAATGGAGAAGAGGGATTAAAACAATTGCTGCGCGAAAACAATCGGCCACCCCCACTAGTGGAGAACAAACCGACGATGGATTATGATGATGATGATGATTGCAGTATGCACCCTATTTCATGTAATATCATTTTTAAAGGAACACGCAATCAAGCAGCGGTTATTATTGTTGTTAACTTAATTTCACTGGTGTGCTATTTATTATGAAAATATTTGAGACCGTTATTCGAAATTATTGACAAACTGGTTAAAATCTTCAGTGGACACACATACAGTACTCTACTAGTATTTTTCTATTGCTTTTTTGTTAAAAGTAAATTTTTGCCAAAAGTTTTTTTGCTAAAGGTATGGACGGAACCCGTCAGTCGGAATAGGGTTTAATTTATCAGATTAAAAAAGTGTATTGCACAAGTTTTCAACATAAAAACGTAAAATACAAATCAAAATCGAAAAATTAACAAAACATTCGTAGCAAAATATCGTCTTTAAGCTGCAATGTAATGTAGCTCGTCACAATAGATATGCACAATCAACTAAAGAGTTTCAGCATAAAAACTGTGTCTACAGTAATCTCACAAGCGTCTGTCAACATTAAGCGAGTTTTATCGCACAGTGTGATCGTGCTGACTTCAATAAGAGTACCTGAAACTAAATGAGCGTTTCTGACCGACGGTGGTTCCCCACAAGGCTTTGGATCACAAGTCGGTGGTTCATCACTGAAGGTTCCATCACTTGTACATTCCAAAGTTTCTACGCCGTTCAGAACATGGCTGTATAAAACATATTATATATGTCTGGGTTAGTTTGTGTTCGTTTCTGACCATCACAGTATGATCACCACATGCTTACCCGAAGACACATTCGTATGTTGTTTGGTCGCCATAATGCATTTCAACACTCGAACGCGTTGACTGATACACGGTGGGTGAGTGACCGCACGACCTGCGATTGCAATTTGGTAGAGAATGCGACCAATGAGCATCCGCACTGCATGAAGAGAATATCGATCCACTCATTTCGTACCCTGAAAGCACAATGTTATAAGGTAATTGGGTCTAAAATATTTGAGAGTGCTCAGCATTTGAATTATGTTGGTCGGGTATTATTGTAATGATCGGTATAACGTTTGTTATGTATCGTATTGCAACAAGCTAAACCCTCGCCACAACAAGTGATTAGTTATTTCAAACAACATGAACATTGAACAATGATGCAATGCAGGCATATACGCAACAACAATTTCATGCGATCCTTTTATATGTACGTGAAGTCAACCGACTTGTTAATTTCAAAATGCATTGCCATTCTCAATACACTCCCAACACAATACATTTTTGTCGCCTATTAGTATTAGTAGAACGCAATTTGAAGAAAACGTCATTTATCCAATTCTTTCCTGTGTTCTTTGAGGGATTGTACTGTATTTCAAGCATCCACGGGGTCTTAATAAGAACATGAAACAAATTTGACTCAGCGAGTTTTTAAGAATCCTAAGCAGAATACCTTCATTGCAGTGATACAGTATGATGTTGCTGTATGTGAAGTTGCCTTGTGCAAGATAGAAGCCATTAACAGGGTCATCAGGTTGTCCACAATCGACTGGAATGCATTTCTGACAAGCATCTGACCAATTTCCTGACGCCAAGCACGTGCGGAAGAAAGTACCGGATTCATTGTAGCCCGGTCGACAATGATAAGTAGCCACGTGTTCAAACTTTGTGCCGTTTACGTCTGAAAAATAATACAGTGTGATTAATATTTTCATATATTTATCCGCAAAATATGGATACAGTGTAAATATCAAACTATAGTCATTGTTATTATTTTCTACCCATTTCTGTTCTTTGGTGCGTTGATATATCACACGTTGTAACTGATAGTATCTTTTCGCTCCATACGCAACTTCAGTTAAAAATAACATGTCATGCTCCACTAATCTACGTCGCTCTAATTGGTCGAATTAATAATTGGTGAAGTTTCAGCATAGGGGAATTTATGGTATACCTCTTATAAAGTTGCGCCAGACTATAGGTAACATTATTTTCAAGTATTGAAGCGTCTTTTAAATTTATTTTGGAGTGGAAACATTTGCAGGCCTATCACCAGTCAGCTAAATTACTCGGTCGTTATAATTCGTTTTTGAGTACAGTACATAAAAACTGTTGAGTATACAAATTTATGTAACATTGAGTTGTTTCTATTCGATATAAATACGATCACTAATCAATTGATAAACATGTAATTCTTACCAACAAACCCAAACTCGAGCCAGGGAGGAACACCACAATCCACTTTTTCGCACGACAAGTTAACTGGAGACCAGCTTCCATCCGCTCTGCAAGTCGATCTGCCGCTATCTTCCACGTAACCCTCAGTGCATCGGTAAGTCGCGACATTTCCAAAAGTAGTGCCAGTGACTTCAAGAAAGTTGTGTAAAAACAAGTCCATTAAAGGTTAAAAGAAGTTTTCCGTAGCCTAAGTAGTCGCATTTTGCAGTCATATGCAGTCTCCAAAGAAGTTCAAGCCTCTGCTTCAACAGCAGTCATTTTTGTTCCGTTACAAAGTAATCAAATGAAAACAATGAAAGTCTGTTTATTAACGTCTGTTTTAAATCTTCGCCGGATATTATATGCACTATGTGCATAAATAACTATTTCATTTATTTGTAGCGAGATGACGTAGTCTACCTAGTGAGGCACAGTTGCGTGGCGAATGCTTTACAGTGAACTTGATTTTATCAACTTGGTGTGCTCTCAGCTATTAGGCCTACTTAGTTTATTAAGACATATATCTACCAATCATGGTCTGAGAAGCACAAATAAAACTCAGAGGAAGGTAGTCAACCCTTGACATAGCAAGACAAAACTACATCGGCCGATTAATATAAACATCAAAAGTAAACAATGCCTCACCATTTATTGCGGTGTTTCTCACCACAATGGGTTGTTCACATTCGACAGGCTCACATGTAGGTGGGAAGTTGTCGAATTGCTTATTGGCTTGACACAAAAGAGTGGACTCGCCGCGCATGATATACCCATCCAAACACATATATCGTATGATGTCCTGTAAAATGTAAAAAAACAACAACATTCAATTGACTCGTAAAGGCTGCAGTCGATAGTCGGTGGCATGAATAAGTGGACAGTACTGATGAGCCCAACCTCATGGGCAAAACATGTGTCTAGCATTGTTAATTCTTGATACGATCGGTTTTCGAAAAACATAATATTTCATGGCTACAAAAAATATTTGAAGTACTAAAACAGCAACTTTTCACCTCAAATAAAATTTCAGACAAAATATTTCCTTCCACCAGTATAGAATTTGGAACATCCAAAGCAAAACCACAAGATACTCGACTGCAGGTTGGAAGCTGAAATGGAAGCGAATCCTCCATAGGAAGGAATCTGCCATTTTCTCCGCACGTAAACTGAGTAGGCGCTGAAGTGCTGAACTGGTAGCCTTCATCACAAATATAGGACACTTGTTCTCCAAAAGTGAACTTTCTTCCAATTTGTTGAGAGTTTAGCCTGAAAAAATAAAAAAAACGTTAAAAAAACATTTATGCCGTGCATCAGAACTGCATTACCGGACGATTGTACTGCATAAATTGTTGATGCGGATATATGAGCATGAACACTTACAGCGAAGGTAAAGGATCACATGGGATCGGATTGCATACAGGCATGGGAGTGCTCCAAACGCCATTTGGATCGCATCGCAGTGAGTCTGGGAGTGAAGAGTTCAATATATATCCAGGATCGCACATATACTGTATTACGTCACCAAATACATAACTAGGAGAAAGCAACTCTGTGTTGTTAGTTGTGGACACAGAGCGAGTGTTACGGCTTAGCACAAGCTCTTTATGATCTTCAGTCCTCTTGGCATCATCCGTTTCTGGTGGTGCCATAGGTGGTGCACTTTGAATACTCTCTCCAGTCAACAACTTGTGCTCTGAATAGACGAAAGAAGGCACTTCTTGAAGTGAGGCAAAATCATCAGTGGAAGTCAATAGGTCACCACTTGAGTGAAAGATGTCATGCTCAAGAGATGAGTCAACCATGATATTAGAACGAGCAGATGCATCGATGTGCAAAGCAGGCACATGGTGGCCGATTGTCCCATGAAGAACAGCAGGAGCAACGTTACAGCTAACAGGGAGGCACAAAGGCAACATCGACCAGCTTCTGTCAGACTGACATCTGACTTCATCTGTAGAAATTAAAAATAATATTGACACGCAACTTATTGAAAATAAATTTGAAACTAAACTATTACTGCTGGTATGCAGTGAGGGTGTTTTTTTATTTTTATTTTGGGGAGACAAAACAAAAGTTTTTATTAAAACACTGAATAAAAAAACAAAATGAAAAAAATACATTAAACATCAAAAGGAAAAATATGAACAACCATAACTGCAATAGCGACCCAAAAACAGTATACTGCAAACAAATTTGATGTCCGTGTCTATCCTACAAAACTTGCATCACCTGGATGAAATAATACGTCACAATATTATTACACAAAAATCTGAACATTAACTGCAGTACCTTCCCCTATCATGTAATATCCATGAAAACATTCATAATGCACAACTGAGTGATAGGTTCTTCGTCCCGGGACACCACCTTCTACATTCATTACCAACCCATTTTCTACGTGCGGTTCCACACCGCAACTCACGGGGTCACAAGCAGGTGGCTCAGGCATGGACCATCGCCTGCGAGTCACAGTTTCAAAAGTATATTTTTATTGATATCGCTCTTAAAAACATAGACACATCCCATGGCATAGTACGCACAACACCAGGAAAATATTGAAATCTTTGCATTTTTTCTAACGTTGTTTTCATACCTTCAGATGAACATGGCTCAAAAAGTGTACAGGCCTACTTCTAATAAATTAAGAAGTTTTTAAATAAAAGCGTTTGTAGCAGATGAAATGGCCTCAAAATCGAACAAAAATACATCAACAAGTAAAAAAATAAAAAAGCCAGCAACTTGCCATGTTATGGATAGTAGACACACAGAACAAACCAACAACGCGGCACTTTTCATAATACCAAAAGAAAATAAAGTTACAAAAGTTTTCGACTTATTTCAAGGTTCCTTCAGCATTTCAAAAGTGATTTCTCCTATACTGAAACAATACTTTTAGTGCAGTACTGCAGGGCAAATAAAGCAAGACTTTCAGTTGGATTAAACAAGAAGAATGAAACAATTGGCACTGGGAAAACGAAAGCAGGGAAGGCCGAAAAGAAGAAGACTGTGATGTGGCAGAAGATATGGAAACTGTAGGAGTGCAAGAAAAGGATGCTGCTAACAGAGTGATGTGGAGGACTGCAATCTATACTAGTGACCCCACTTGAAGTGGGAATAAAGCCAAAAGAAGAAATCAACTCACCCGTTGTGTGTGCAAGTCAGTGTCTCTTCACTTTCCAGGCCATTCCATTCGTATCCTTCGTCGCATTGATAAGCTATAACGTCCATAAATGTAAACGACTTCCCAGTCAGTAACGGAAGTAAACTACCATGTCGTCTGCTTGGTGGCCGGCTGCATGAAACCGGTTCGCAGGTTGGGACTGTTTTGCTCCACTCTCCTGTGCTCAGACAACTCAGCACCATTTCCTCATTTGGATCAGTAAGTCTGTGACCAAAGTCGCAACTGTACTTAACGAGATCTTCAAACAAATACTGGCGCCCATCTTTTACATCAGTGACAAACTCATCCGTTTTATTGTTAATCATCGAATAGGATCCGTGTTCAATGTCGGTCGGTTTGGAACAAGATATTCTTCTGCAAACGGGCAGTTCATTAGGGCCCCAGCTATAATCGGCTTGGCAATGAAGATTGGTTGTTGATTCAGGAAATAACTCTCGTCCTATGTCGCAACTGTACCAGGCTATGCTTTGGTAGGTCAAGAGATCAACTGTAATTCTGCAGCAAAAGAAACAAGTAAAATATACGACAAAAGCTGAAAGCGAGTGTAAAAATGTGATTACACAATTCTTGATACTTCCCTCGCTAACAATAAATTAATTGTGACTCCACAGCGGTATAAAAATACAGATGGGGCCAACTACGTTTTTCCCCACATGTGAGCATGTGTTCCCCTGCATCCAAATAACATGGTTACTCCACTAAACAGCAACAAGTAAGTAAATAACATGCTGGCAAAGCCCCTTCGACGTTACTCACCTAACGTTACCAAATAACAATCATCCCACCTTCATGATCAGGTGATGAAAGCGTGTGATTTATTACGGAGTTAGTTTTGCAAAAGAAACAAGCCATGGAATAAGACAAGTGTTTAAAAATGGTCGTTAGAATGAAAAGTCATGAGGTAAATATAAGCAACAACCAATTGGAATACCGTAAACTACATTCTTACAATCCATGTTCAACACTTGGAGGTTCGCCACAAGAAAGAGGAAGACATTTGATAGCCTCATTTTGTGATACCCCGTCAGGGGTTCCCCAACTACGATCAGCTCTGCATTCCAGGCAAGTATGGTTTTCTAAGCAATTTTCTCTCATGCCTTCCCCATGAAGTTCGTATCCTGTAAAGGGCGTGGGGTTGTGATCATGGAATTTGTAATTTACTTGTGTGTTGTAAGCATTGTAGCCGATCATCACTAGCCGGAAGCAAGTACTGAACAATTTAACTAAAAACAGGCATTTTTGATGTGAAGACAATTAAAAGATAAGTTATAACAATAACAATTTATTTGAAGAATTCATTTAGCTATTCAATTCAACATACATCGCACAAATAATTTGAAGGGTTGCATTTTCAGTAGCCTACAACGGACTTTGAATATTTCAGCTCAAAAATGCTGTAAATGAATAAGTAGATTACGTAGTTAAGTAAGACGTCGTACAAAACAGAAGAAAAAAATTCACCATCGCTCCTTACCAGGATCACATGAATAAGCGGCTACAGCGGAAAAGAAAAACGACTCCGCTTCAACATTTCCGTGCTCGCTGGAGGGAGGAGGTCCGCAACTGATTGGACCGCAAATTGGTGATTCGTGGCTCCAACTGCGATCCGCAGTGCAGGACGCCATTTCTCTGACCGCTCCTGAAAGAAAATAAGAATATAAAATTTCACAAGGACAGATGCAAACTATCTGTTTTAACCGTTTGTATCTACACTTGTGAAATAAACAACAATCACGGTGCTAACAGTGAAACTCAATCTATTATAAGAATGTAAAAGTTTGACGTTGTACTGACATTGCAAGACTGGAATGATTTTTTGTACTTTCATCATCAATAGAACACTGTTTAACTTCAGTGGAGCATGACGAATTTCTTTATTTAGCAACTTTTAAATGTTATAATCATACTCAACTTTACAACACATAACCTACCAGAGTACATTTCGTATCCAGGACTGCACACGTATGTGATGTTGTGCAAAAATGTTGTTCCACCAGACGACGTTTCAACGAAGCCATTGATGGGCTGTCTCGGTTCGCCACACGACACCGGGACGCAAGTAGGGGGTGGAAAGTCGAATGTTCGAGAAGCTGTACAGGTTATGACGTCTTCGCCGAGTAAATCATAACCTGAATAAAACGATACATTTAAAAAAATAACTTTGATCAGGAAAGCGTGTAGCCTACAACGTGCATCCTTTGCCAAGCGCCGTTAGTTGCTGAGCGATGCGCGAAATTTTTTTCCCACGAACTTTTTGTTACATCGCATAAAGTTTGTACTTATACCGTTGTGAATGCAAACGTTTTTCGTTGGCGTGTTTGGTTCAGTGGTTTTGTCTTTTGCCTTATATTCGTGAGGGCATCGGTTCGACGCCCATCGAAGTCATTTTTTTTTTCTTTACATTAATTTTTCGGTGCTCAAAAGCTTTTCAAAAAAATTAAGGTTAGGATTAATTCGTAATCAATTCGGAGAATCTTACTTTTAAACTAGTGACCAGAATCAATTTCTTTTCTCAACTTTTGTAAAGTTGACTAGGTGTGTCTCCAAGCTACGTTTTTTTTTCAAGTTCAATGTTTAGATTTGGACCTGGAGGGCGAAAATCGGTAAAAACAGCTACGCGCGCCGCGCGGTAAGCAGCAATGGCTACACTTACAGAAATATGCAAATGAGACAAAAGTTCGTGGGAAAAAATTTTCGCGAGCGGGGCATGTTTTCTATGTGGTGATGCTTACCTGATTCACCCCACAGTGGTCATGAACTTGTCCTGCAGACCAAGCTGTAACAGTCTACATCTCTGAACTTGCAAAGACATATTTCTGAATTTACCTTTTCTTTTGTAGGTTTGGAAATGATCTAATACTTAACTCGATGAAATGACGCTATCTTGTCAAGACTGGTGTTAACCAGTAATAGGTAAGTTAGTGTTAGATGATCCCATGTTGTGAGTAAATGAAATGCTTCTTTTTATAGTTGCCCAACATGATATTGTTTCATTAGGCTACGTGATAAAGCCAGCCAGACATGCTGAAAAAAGCAATTGGACATTTATTCACCTTCCTTGCAAGTATACTTGATTGTACTTTCAAACGTAATAGAAGCATCAAACGTGTAGTCGCTGTTGGAAACATGGGGTGGATGGCTGCAAGTCACGGGTGAACAAGACGGGGATGGAAACGTCCATGTGCTGTCCGACAAACATATTGCTACTGGATCTCCCTGCGTCAAAAACGTGATGCGAGAAAATTAAAAAAATTAAAAACCAAGTTTTTCATGAAAGAGACAAGTGGAAGAACAGCTTTCTATTTCCATGCCTCATCTTAAGCACTGTAATTTTTTTACCCGATTATTGTACGTTTGTATAAAATTCGACACTACACATTGGAGTTAATGAGAAAACAACATATTATAGAATAATTGGTCCTCATTAGCACACTATCACAGGATTTTTATATAAGCAAATTGCACGACGTACAAAGTAAAATAAAATCCCAATTTGATGTTCTTTTAAAATTCCGTAGAGCTTTCAATACATTGCATGACATTTTGTCAGATTGTTTAATACCGCCATACGTAAAACACATTCACTTAACAATTAAACTATTCTAATCATTTGAATCAAAAATTTCACCTTTAATTCGTGTCCTACATCACAAGAATAAACCACTTCGTTTCCAAACGTAAAAGAATTTCCAAAGTAGCCCCCATCGCTTATTTCAGGGGGTTCCCCGCACGACACAGGTTTACATCGAGGGGGGTTCAGGTCCCATTGACGATCTGCTTGGCAAAATATGGTGTCACTCTCATCTTCCGACTTGGTGACATGAAGCTCGTAGCCAACATCACAAAAAAATGTCACTACATTCTGATAGGAGAAGTTTCCAACAAAGTAACCATGTGGCACGCTGGCTGGTCTGGGACACTGAACCGGGGCACAATGTGGGGGATATTCTGGAGACCATTTTCTGAAAAACAGTAACGACGAAAATCTCAGTAAAGAGGTAATTGTTTAACAACAACCTACACAAACTGGACGTACACAAAAAAAAAGAAAGAAACAAAACATGCTATTTTTGTGACAACGTAATTCTATCGTTTAGGCAACGAAACTTCAGTTAAACATTTTGTTTTAACAACCAAACATACCTGTCCGACAAGCAAATGAGATCGGAGATCCCTACCAAATCGTACCCTTCCATACACTCATAAGTAACAATTTGATTGTAAGTATAGTTGTCTCCGATTATTGTAGCATGGGTTGAATCAGGAGGATGATCGCAAGATACAGGATAGCAAAGGTCCAGAGAAGATGGAAACCACATTCCATCCGCGGAACAAACCAGCTCATCAGTTGGATCAAGAGAGTGATATTCGTAGCCACGATTGCAAACGTAAGAGACTCTGTCTTCATACTCATTCAACGCTGCCCCACCTAGAATTTGGAAAGGAATTAACAAATTGGAGAAAATCAGCGGAAGTCAGAATACTAGAGCCTGTTCGAAGTAGTTGCTCTGGTTGGGTGCGCTTGTATTGTTTTCTTTCAGATAGAAATAAATCGATTAACATTTGTCGGCCCTTACTTTCAACAATTACTTGACCCAAACAATAAATGAAGAACAAGATATTGCATTGTTGTTCGCATTTGGCAACTGCTACAGAGAAAAACAGTAAAGTGTTCATAGAAAACAAGGGAGTTGTGATATTAAAACTTTTACTGAGCTAATCAGCACAGAAGCATCTGTAACTGTATTCAAAGGGTCAGTCTCGACTGAAGTTTTATATGTACCAGAGACAGAAACAGTTTTGCTGTGCGAGTGTTCCAAAGACGGTGGTTGGCCGCAGGAGACTCTTTCGCAGGTTGGTGTAGAGTCAGGTCCAAATGATCCATCTTCCATGCACATTAGGAAGGTAGAGCCTGCACACGTGGAAACAAGAATCTATTCCTGAATAGTTTACATTTCGGAGTTGTGTTCTTGTGCGTTTAAATATGCGAGAAAATGGAATACATGTACAATGTACATTGTACAATACATGCTATGGCAAACTTGATAGCTATGATTAGTACATACGAAAACATCAGATACTTTATAGTGTAAATTTGCTGATGTTCAAAAACTATTACTCTCGCCAGTATAAACTTGTTCTGCTCCCTGGACAGCTTAAACGTTAAAAAGCAATTATGTGAGGAACCCGACTTATAATATCACGAGTACTTACATTTAAGCTGATCTGAAATTCAATGATACAATTAAACAGCTACAATTGTTTTTTGAAGAATTTCAAATAACAGAAAGAAAGCAAAACTCACCCTTCAGATAAAATCCGTCATCGCAAATATAAGACACTGACTGGTTGAACACCAGGGAGGCTTTTGTGCTCAGAGGTGTTCCGTTTGCAATGCTCGGAGCCGGACCGCAAGGTACAGGATCACACGATGGTTTCGTGGAAATTCTGTTTCGCTCATCCAACGCTAAGCATCATACAAGTTACGTGAAATAAATTGCTGGCTGAAAGACAACTAGCAGATGTTGTTTGTTGAGACAGCACGCCTTTCTAACTTTGCCAGATTAGTGTGTTAAACTAGTGTTTCATCACTTCAACATTCGGCGCCCCAGTAAAAATTTTATTGTAAGACATAAGCTATGTAATTATCTCGAACGAAGAAAATAACTTCGACAAAGTGCAAAACATTCTTAGTTTTACATGCTTATTACTTACTTGATACAAAGCTTCGATGGTCGACTGGTTCCGGTTCAAAGAAATCTGAAATACGCATCAAAGTAGCTAGATCTATAATAGAATCAATAATTTATGTGGCACCAAATTCAGAAGAATTTAAATTTAGTTTTAGTAGAATTTGTTATTTTTCGCTGTAAATACAGAAATCAACGCTGATGGGAACTCATACGATGGTTGGAAACATTTTGTTTTCTTCGCGCAAACATTGTGATTATAAATAATATTTATTAAACAGCAGCTTAGCATTCAGTAAAATGCCTGAAAACGTATGAATATCATTTACAGTTAGTGGAAATTTTAATGGAACATTCCTCTTGGTGAAACTTTTGTGTGGCTCAAATATTATCTGAAATTTCTACATAAAAAATTTTGCTCACCATTTCTAAAGTTCCCCGACGACTCCGTTTCAGGATACGAACGACGAGGACGCAATTTTCCTGATAAAAGAACAATTTAATGAAAAATTCGTTTGAATGGGGATTGATGTCTCCCATGTGAGAGCCTACGTCACTTACCTTCGCTAACATCACCTGACATCCAACTTCCACTAGCCGAGCATCGCCACCTCTCGTCACCATTTAAAGCGTAGCCAGCAACGCAATGATATGTTGCATTCTGTAAGTAAGTTGTACCTACAGAGAGAAGTATACTTGCATAAAAACCTACAAGGTTATCCTGTTTCTAAACGTTATTGAATTGTATTCAGATTTAAATTGTAAACAATTTCTCAAAAACTTGATACTTGCTTCCATAAGGCCGATAAAAAAATTGAACAATACTGTCAGAAGTATGCCTATGGTTCAAAAACGTTTCATTCGTCAAACGACAACATGTTCAGTTGTTCATATTCGAATACATGCAATCTGTCATCAAATCTATCGCTTAGCATAAAAACATACCTGAAAAATCTACTAGACCATGTTCGATTAAAGCTGGATCCCCGCACGGGACAGGATAACATGCAGGAGAATGGCTAGAGTATGATCTGTCAGCTTGGCAAATCAACGTGGCTTCACCGGTCATTTCGTAGCCTTCATCGCACGAGTACGTCACTGTTTCTTCGAATGCAAGTTCGCTGTAATTTAACAAAAATTATTTGCAAGAGTTGGTTTCAAATTAACATCAAAAGCAGCAAGCAGATTCCTTTGCTGCAAATTTTATGGAACTTTGCACATTTCCAATCACATGACAACGTTAACTTCGTTTTTTCGTATCTTGTACAGGTAGGAAGGCTATTGATGCTAATTGTTAACCATTTTTTTGACGTATTGACTAAATACAATACTTTACTTGCTTTTCTACAAGCTTTTCAAAGGCAATTTATGTAAGGATTTTTTGCGTTTTCTGAAAACAGCTTTTTTTTGTACTTAAACGTAATAGTTGCTGGGCAATGTTTAACTTGTGTAGGCATCATATGGCAACGTTTTATAGTATGATTTTTAATGTGGAAACAATGTTGTTTAAACTCACCTTTCACCATTTCCAGTTGTTATCGTGGCATGAGGAACGGACGCCGGTGTTGGGCATTGAACAGGCAAACATTGCAGAATGCCACTTGGAATCTCAGACCAACGACCGGATTCCAGACAACTCAGAGTGACTTCTGTGACATCATAAGATATTTCGTATCCAACGTGGCAGGTGGCATGGAACGTTGATTCGTACTGAGTTCCGTCAGATATACATGTAGCTGCAATGCAACAAAACTAAATAGTTATTGAAAAAAGTGGCTTATGATGAAATGAATATTGATATTTTGTATCACGACATTGCTGAACAATAATAATATAGTTCTTTCAATAAATTTAAAAAACGTTAATATATTTCCAAAGTAAATGCTATCGGCCTATAAGTAGCCTAATATATCTTGTGAAAAGAAATGGGAGTACTCCAATCACATGATGCCTGAAGGTCGAAAGTTGCCACAGAAATCCCAAAAGGGATAAATTTGTAAAAAAAGAAGGTAGGCTATTAAGTGTCCCAGTTTTTAACCTATAGACGTCGTTATTATACATTGTCCACGTTTAACCCTGGAACGACCAACCCTGAAGATTGACCGGTGCCAAAATAAAAATAGGCCCAAGAGATCAGTTGTGAGTACACAATTGAATGTGTGTAAGAAAAATAATTAAATCAAGTGATTACGATATACTACACAGCGCTTAGGTTTTAAGAGATTTGAAGAGAAAGTTTCGAAGAAGACAGTCAACTCTATATGCTGACAAATATATTTATGCTCTTCAAAAGTTCACACTGCTAAGACAAAATGTATAAACTGCTATTCGTAAATTTCTACTTCACGTAAATCCAAATTTTACCTTGTTCTGGACAACTGACAAGACCACAATCTTTTCGGATGCAATCAGGGGCTAGATTTGGGCCCCATGTTTTGTCTGATAAACATTTGACTATATTCTCCGCTTTTTTCTGTCTTCTTTCATAGCCCACATTGCATTCGTAAGTTGCAGTCGATTCAAACTTTGTGTGACCGTCATTTAGTTTAAAACTTCCATTGTCAATCATTGTTGGGAGTCCACATGAATGACGTCGGCACGTTGAAGTGTCAACTGAAAACGATAGATCTAGTTCAGCGTGGTCCAACTGCAGGCCCGCGGGCCAAAGTTGGCCCGCGAGCTCCGTTTTTTTGGCCCTTGAACTGATAGTCAGCTTTGCTTTAATCGAGCAATATCACTTCAATTTTTGTTTCTTTGTTATTGTAATTGACAAAAAAACTTTGTGCATGATCCTTAGTGAAGCATACAATACCACTTTGTTCTAAATCTTTTTCCCATAGGCGTGAGAGTTAGTACACAGCCCCCAGACTTCAACTCCAATTATGTGAGCTTCAGAACGATCCGTTTTTGCTTGCTTTCAAAGAATTATAATGGAAAACCCTGCAAGCTTTTGGAAGTTAGTGTCAAAGGAAAAGTTTCCCCCTTTAAAAGATGCTGTTCTGAACCTGTAGGCCACTCTATGTTTGGAAGTACATAGGCTACATTTGTGAATGTACGTTTTCGGCAAGGAACAATAATAAAACCAAAAATCGAAATCAACTTGGAAACGAGGCTCTTTACGCTTGCGTTCGCATGGCCACAACTACGATTCTTGTGGATACCAACGCTATTGTCCAAAATTAAAATTTAAAGTTGATACAGTTAAAGATGATCCCCGGCCCTTTTAGGGTGAAACAAGCTCTAGGCTTGAGGCTTTAGACAGGAGGAACTATATGCCATAGGCTATGTATAATTTGCCAGCAATAAGCCTATGATTGGCTATTTAAAAACATTGGCCCGCAAGATAGAAAAACAAGTTTTTGGTCCGCGATAAAAAGAAGTTGGACCACGCTGATCTAGTTAAAGAATAGAGATTGTTACAAGTACGGTATCTTTGTTGTTAAAATCTGAGTAACAATTACGTTTGTTATTTGATAAGACAACTTCCTCATAAAAATAATAGATTATTTTTTTGGTTTGGACTCTAACGGGCAGAAAATTAAACATTGCAAGCATCTGTCAGAACTCTTGACTGAATGGAGCATGCGTCAACATCTGTGGAAGTTCTGCGTTTGATGCCTGATCGAGTTATATAAAGGGTTTCAATCATAGCGATGTATAAACATCGCCATGGTTTCAATATATGGGGCCGATTGTTTTTATTTTTAAGCAAAGCAGTGAGGATATTGATTCACACTGAAGATTTTACATGGTGTTGAAAATTAAAAACGTACGATAACTAAGAAATCTAAAATACGGTGGAGTGATGATAAACAAATTAACTGTTAGGTTACGCTTCAGTAGTCAAATATAACAAGAACTAACAGCAACAAACATGTGTAGTGGTATTCGTAAACTATCAAGACTATGTTAATACATCCACCACGTATATATGTAGGAGAATACTGCTGTTCATAGTCGATGACGTTTGTTTAGATTGTTGATCGCATACTTCAATTCGTCAACCTACCTTCGCTCTTGTTGAAAAACTCTGAACTCCATCGGCTTTCTTCATTGCAAACAATCTCATATCTTGTGACGGCAGCAGTAAATTGGTAGCCGTCAATGCATTGAACGAAGCCGCCATGTTGGAACGTCGTGCCAGTGTAGGAACATGTCGCTAACTTCGGGCATTCAGGAGTACCACAGCTTACTGGATCACACACTGGTAGTCCGCTCCATGTTTTATCCGCCTAATAAGATCAGTAGGATATCTTAGATAATATTGTTTTACAAGTTTTTATGAACAAAGCAAACATTAGTCCATAAGTCCATGGATATAAATTGATTGAAGAACAACTACAATTTACTTACATTGTAGGTCCACGGCATAACTTTTTATTGCAAGGTTTTTCTAACATTACAAACACAAAAAATGTTTTTTTTTCTTGTTAATTGTTGTTCATTTTTTTTATAATTTACTTGTTTATTGCAATATGTTTCTGTGTTTTTATAACTGACTGTCGCGTCAGATGTGTAATGTGTATGACTTAACTTTAAATAAATCGGTCGTGCTTGATTGACAGGTCAGAATAAACGCCCACAGTTATCGCGAGGTAACCAATTTATGCTCAATAAGATGGAGCAGCTTACAAACTATCGTTACCTTGCACATAACACTGAGCGCGTCTGGTTCGGCTTCATAACCGGGATGGCATTGATAGGTTGCAAAATCTGTGTATTTGTAGGTGACTGGAAGATCGTTGTCATTTACAAGAATTAAACCATGTGGTATGCTGGGAGGAGTGGGACAAATGACACGTTCACAAGACTCAGAAGGTGGGTGGGGAAGCCAGAAACCATTCTCTTTGCATTCAGTGGCGTGCTCATGGAAGTCTCCAAATTCATTTCTGTGAGAGAGTTTGTTATTATCTAAATGGCTATGCAACCGTCTTCATTTAATGGTTGTCACCTGAGGGAATTTGGACCATGCCAGATCTCAATGACAAATATTATCGGAGTTAACGTTTTGACGGCACATGTTAAAGTTTCAATATCACACATCATGGAAGTATCGTATTACTGAAAAAGAATTCCTAAGATTATTATGGAATGCACAAAACGTTATCCTTCAAACCAAATTGTTGTAAAAGAATGCTCAAAATCAAACAAGTGCATTGCATAAATACATAGCCAAAAAAATTTTGACCGTACCTGAATGTATAACCCTTGTTGCATACATAAGTAATATTGTGACCGAACGTCGTGCCACTGACTGTTTGAATTGAATTTTCAATTACCAAAGGATTGGGGCATTGTACTGGGGGGCACGTTGGTGCAGAGGAGCTAAATGTCCCTGAATGTCAACATAACGGGTTATTAAAAAAATAATATCAATAACTTGCATTACCATTAACATAGAAAAGTTTTCAAGTAGTCTAATATTAAATAGAAAGCTTAAAAAAAATTTTTTTGTTAGCAACAATTTATGAAAATTAGTTTTGTCCATTAGGTTACAGTTGATTGTGACCACAAATTACTCAAAAGATAATTAAGCAAACAATTGTTTTACCATTTTCTGTGCACTCTACTTCTCGATTTCCGTTCATTCTGTAGCCAGGAAGGCAAGAGAAGCTGACAACGTCAGGAAAATGAACCGATTCCAGGTCGCTGAAACTCCACGATGTTTCTCGGATGGTTCTTGTGCTGATATAAGAAATGAAAAAGATTACAAGGAACTTGTGAATAACATAGAACTTTGTTGAAATAAATCATATCTGCAATGGAGTCTTTGACATTTACAAAAAAAGGTTTGGAAAAGCTTACTTCATATTTAGATGAACAACAATGTGAAAACGAAAGGCTATGTATAATTTAGCATTGAATTTCACTCGGTGGATCACAAGACACTGTTAAAACAACCAGCCGTGAAATTTGATCAAAATATTTCTCACCCATGTACCACCAGAAATGCTGGACCACACGATTTTGGTTGACACAAAAAGGTAACCTCTTCCCATTCACCAGTGACTTGACACTTCAGTGACACCTTTTGGACGGTTTTTGGTGATAGTAAAATGAAACCAGGATCACAGCGAAAAGTCACCTGATAAGAATTAATGTTTTGCGCTTGTTTTTTTACCTTTAAAATTTATTTTATTTACACATTGTACGAATCTCGCTTTTTCGTCACAATGCAACGAAATTCATAACACATCTAAATCGCTTTAGTTAAAAAAATATTTTACAACACAAAAATGTATCCATTAAGTTGGGGTTTTTTTTCAAATTACCTTATCATCATAGACGCTTCCAGTTTGATGAAATGTTGAGTTAGATACTATAGGTACAGGACCGCAGGGCACAGGATCGCAAGATGTGTTGCTGGTATCAGACCACATGCCGCTGGGAAGGCACTCAACAATGCCAGGGCCTATAGAATATTGATATTGGTAATAAGAATATTGATAATGCGACCAATAAAATCATCAAGAATGTTTTTGTGGAAAAAGTACATTGGCTGAGCTAATCTGCTTTCGTTAGAATACAAAAGTTTGCATATCCGCTTCACAACATCCAAAAACAACAAATAGGCTAAAAAGATTCTTACATACCATGTAGATCATGTCCGACATCGCAACGGTATTGCAAAACACTCGGAAACAACGTCGATGTGACGTTGATGAACGCTTTGCGCAGTCCAGTAGGAGGACCACAGTTCTTTGGGTGGCAACTAGGTCCTTCAGACCACTGTCTGTTGGATCTGCAAACAACTTCCACGGGTCCTGCGATAACATAGAGATAGCCACATGTATCAAATGATGCGTGCAAGACCGTCTCTTTCTTATATGGGCCACGATTGTGCCAACATAGTTTACTTACAACAGTTAATAACTTACAACAAATGAACTCACCGGTAGCGTAGTATCCTTCATTGCAAGAATATGTTGCAGTGTCTGTGTACTTAATTCCTCTGGTTACAAAATGACCATCATCTACAGTGGGTGGGAGACCACAAACCACCGGAGAACATACCGGAGGTAAACCGATGTAATATCCCTGCGTTGCAAATCAAAGTTGGCATTTACGTAAAGAAAGCATCGTCCACTATACTGATACAGAGGTAGGCTGGTTAAATTTGTGTTTGCACTTTACATCAATGTCATGGATGGTACATTTTCATAATAATAAAGTCATGCACAGGTTTAAAAATGACGACTACATTTTCTTAGGCAAACTGACCTGTTTGTCGCCTTTATCCGCAGTACAACGCAGCTTGTCATCAGAAAGCATTGATTTTTCGTAACCACCCTCGCAAAGATACACGACATGTTCACCGTAAGTAAAATTGCGCATATCAGTCACGCCATTCACGACTGTAGGTGGATGTTGGCACATTTGGCGTTTGCAAGAAGGCTTGCTTGTCTCTGTAGAGCCACCAACTGCATCTTCACCAATATAGCCCCAACTTCGATCAGCAAGGCATTGTGCAGTGCCACGTCCGGAAAGATAGTAACCTAAGCAATGGTTAGGGAAGAATCAATCCCCAGTCAGCAAAAAGACTTATTCACTTGCTGCACTAGTTTTTTGTAACTTTAAATTAACATATTATGACATTAGTTTACCTGCAAACCACATTTTACTGTAAGCATATTATTTTGGATTGATGTACAATGTACATGTTTTATATGAACCTAAAGACTGAAGTAGTTGCAGTCAAATGATAAGTGCCATCAGTCTCAGCCATGGTAATTTCATAAGAAAACTTCACGCTGCCCAATATATGATAAAATCTATTACGTTGGATGATTTTTACATAATTTCACAGTGCAGTGACTAAAAATGCTGAAATGTTTCAAACGTTATGATACAACTATATTTACTTGCATCAACATCAGTCGGTAGTATACGATTTTCATTTGTAACATAATATTGTACGAGTTACTACTGGTGTGACTGTTGTGAAACGGATAAATCGATAGCACAAAAAGTATTCCTTTCTATACCTTCCAAGCAGTTGTACATAACAATGTCCATAAACGTCTGAGTTATGACAGTTTGTCCTCCGGAATAGTTTCCGTTTCTCAATCGCGGTGGTTCTCCGCATGTCACAGGGGTGCACAATGGGGACTCATCGCTCCACACTCCAGTGTCGAGGCACTCGAGCACCGAAGCGCCTTTCATCTCGTAACTAAATCGAGAAAAATCCAACAAAGACTTTACAGACTATCGTAGTCATGAAACATTGTTAAAATGATCACTGAATTAAAAATAGAAATTAATCAAAGCGAACACTTGTTACTCGGTCGGCCTAAGTACGTTTGCAAAGCTCAACAAATTTTAGCCTACGTGCTTAGATAACGGTGCTGAAAGCTTGCGCAAAAAAAATGAAAGCTGAACTGATCATTTTAGGAAAGGTTTTAGAACAGATTGATTTTGCCAATGCTCAATTATTAATTTCTACACCTACCCTTCATTGCAATGATACACAACGGTAGACATAAACAACGTGTTGTTTCCCTCTTTAACTCCATGAGAAATATCGGGAAGTCTTCCGCAGTTGACCGGATTGCACATAGGTGGAGGACTGTTAAACAATAATTCATTTGCAAGCCAGAAAACGTTTAAAACTTATATTGAAAACTGGTTTGAAGTTTAAGGTACGTGTAGGCCAAATATCAAAAATGTCTTGTAATTCTATTGAACTTCCACAAAAATATTGTTTATTTGCGTGACGCGACAATTTATCAAAAGACAATTTATCGAACGACAGTTCATCGAACGACAGTTTATCGAAAGACAGTTCATCGAACGACAATTCATCGAAACGACAGTTCATCGAAACGACTGTTTATCGAAACGACAGTTCATCGAACGACTGTTTATCGAAACGACAGTTTATCGAACGAAGCACATATGCAATGGAATACTCAGGGGTTAGGGGTTAAGGGTTAGGGGCTAGGGGTTAATGGTTAGGGGCTAGGAGCTAGGGGTTAAAGGTTAGGGGCTAGGGGATAATGGTTAGGGGTTAGCGGCTATGGGTTAGGGTTAGCGTTAGGGGTTAGGGTTAGTGGTTAGGGGTTAGGGTTAGTGGTTAGGGGTTAAGAGTTAGTTGTTAGGGGTTAGGGTTAAGGTTAGGGGTTAAGTTTTCGATTAACTGTCGTTCGATAAATTGTCGTTCGATAAACTGTCGTTCGATAAACTGTCGTTTCGATAAACTGTCGTTCGATTAATTGTCGTTCGATTAATTGTCGTTTCGATAAACTGTCGTTCGATAAACTGTCGTTCGATAAACTGTCGTTCGATGAACTGCCGTAGTACCGTTTATTTGACAACACTTATTGTGAGAAATTTTTAAATTCAAGGTGGAATCATGTTCAAACGAGCCTGGGTAAAATTATTTAACAACTGCAGTAAATTTGATAATCAACATAAAATAATAATTCAAGAACCTTTTACCAATATCAAACACGTAAGGGCATAAAGTAGTAAAAATCAACTGCTGTAGAACAGTGATATGATATAACGAAGTAGAGCACAACTTAGTTTAAGACATACTTCTCCCATGTTTTTCTGAATGAGCAAGTCGAGACTGCATCTCCGTCAAGAACATAGCCACGATCACAAGCATACAAAATCATGTCCTCGTATTCGTAAAAAGATTGACTCAGCCCAAAGATCTAACCACAACAAAACTGAAGTGCTGTAGTTTAAACTCACAGTGGGCTTACGAAACAAACGTGATGCCTATAATAGTATTTCATGATAAAATTTAAAGTAATTCTATTCATACAAACAGAATTATTGCGCTGCAAACTTTTTCGAAATACTTCTTTTCATCGCCAAATTCTTTATATTGATGTTGTTTCTGCTTTAACTTTTTTCGAGAAGAATTTTGTTTTGTTTCTTTGTCGACTCGCAACAAAAATAAAAGATTTCAAACCACCAAACACACAAAAAAATATTTTTAAAGCGGGTGATTTTGAGTCAGACTGTTTAAAGAATTGCCAATTAATTGTCATTCAGGCACATAAGGCATTGAAACAAAATTTTCTTAAACTCACTTTTCCGTTTTCAGGTACTGAAGGATCAACACATCGAACTTTGAAGCATTGTGGACTCTCGCTCCATGTTCCTTCAGCCTAAGCAAAAAATTGCACATTTTTTATCGAAAACTACCAGACTTTTGTATAATTTTAAAAATACTAAACAACAAGTTAATTGAAATAAAAATCTGGCAACACTAATGATGCAAATTTTATGCCATCCCAGCAAACGTACCGCAGTCAAACTATACATGAGTAGATTGTGATATGTATACAGTAATCTTGACAACGCTTCATTGAAGGAACATTACACTGTTATAGAATGTCATGATATAGCATCATCGGCACATACGGCTTGACCGTGTATAGTTGATCGAACAATTGCCACTATCTCACAAAATGAGTTTTCTTTTTTTTATTCTTTTTTCTAAAATCGACTCAAAGGTCTGCTCTGGTAAGAAGAATGTGTTGAAGTTATCGCCATCACAACTAGTAGAAAATTTTTGCAATAAAATCAGTTCGTTGGACGCTGTTCGGTTTCAAAACATCATAGACAGTTGTTACCTGACAAACAACCTCTGTTGGTGTCCTTTGGTGGAACTCGAACCCAATGTTACAAGCGTAATTGATTGTTGTTCTGTAAATTGATGTCCTTTCATCCCAAACAAATTCCCCATTGATTACTACTGGAGGAGAACCACAGTCAACGGGTTGACATTGTGGAGTTGGATTTGACCATAAACCAGAAGCCATGCAAGTTGTGTTGTCATGGCCATATAAAATATAGCCTCGATCACATGTAAAGTGTACTGTGGATTGATAAACTTGCTGCGTTCCTGTCAATTAACATCTGACTTTAAAGAGAAAGAAGATTTCTAGAGCCAAACTAACAATTTAGCTGTAAATAAAATCAACTAACTTGAAGCTGTAGTGAGATGAACAAAACAGTTTTAAAATAGTGAAAATACAATTTGTTCTGTGAAAAACTGATTTTGTGAAATCAATTTTTACCAAATTTAAATCCATTTTGATGTTCTCCCACAAAGCCACAGTCAACAGGCAAGCATTCAGGTGGCTCATCACTCCAAAAACTGTCCCACAAGCATTCGATTTTTTCCAACCCAAACATTTCATAGCCATCGAGGCAGGAATAAGTGGCAACTGACTGGTAGAATGTAGCTGAACAATATATTAAGGTTTCAGTTGAAGAAACTCTGAAAGTAAATCCTTCAAAAGCTTCATTCTCAAATGACATCACTATACCTATAGCCTGCTTAAATGAGATTTTTTTATCTCAAAATAACAGATTAAATGGACGAAAGAGTTATTAAATGATTACAATGATACAAGTAAAGAAGAAGGTTTCGTTTATCACTATTATAAATTTGCAAAAGATCACCACGATATTACTACATCGTGGCCTAAAAATAAAACTAGGCCTACTGCAGCCTTGAAAACCAACTGACAGTTAACTTGGAGAGTCCCATGTTCTATTTCAGGCAGTAGACCACAGTCGACAGGCGAACAAGTTGGTGGAAGTTTGTCCCATTCTCCTGCGAATGCAAATATTGATATGCAAGCTGCTAATTGAAATGTAGAGAATTATGCAATGCATTCATCACAACGAACAACATGATGGCATGATAGCATGACGCTAGTTACGTAAGCAAGAATTACATTGCGTCACAAAAAAATATGGCATGTCGGTAACTGAGATACCAATATCCATTCTAGACGTAGTTTTGGGCGCTGATTCCGAATCTGAAATCGGTTTTGCTCTATCACGTCAGGTTGTTGAGTTATTTGCAATTTTTATTTTTAAATTTTTGAAAATTGGGTCAATTTTGTTATAATGTTTCTTTTTTTGCCGCAGTCAAAAAAGTATTTTTAAAATTCATAAAAGAGTCTGGAAATTTCTTTTAATCACTGCCAATCAAAAATTCAATTTAACATGAAAAATAATATACCGTAATAAGGAGCCTAACTTTACGAATATTTGCATCAATTGACAGCTATATTTAAGTTTGTTGGTAATTGATATGCAGCATATACGAACAAATTAAATGCAATCGCAAACACTTAACAAATATCACAATTAACAAACTTTTGTTAGCTTAAAAAGTCATCTTTTAGCATAAAGGCTACGTTATAAGACCAAGATATCAGTCAAATTTTGCAGAAAAAAGGTTCTCATTGAACATTTTAGAAATGCTGTGGGCATCTTTTTTTCCTGCGATGGTCTTCATTGGTGTCTCTTTGAAGAGACCAACAAAAGTCAGCCATCATGGCAGGACTGACATTCCCCTGGTATCTTTCTTCTATGATTTTAATGTCTTGATGAAACCTCTCTCCATGTTCATCACTGACATCACCATTGTTGGGTGGAAAAAAATCTAGGTGATTATGCAAAAAATGCATTTTCACCGACATCCGAGCCCCCATCGCTTCATATGACTTTAGCATTTTGTTGACAATTTCTTTGTAATTGTTTGCTTTGTGCTTACCAAGAAAATTTTCAACAACCAAAAAGAAACCGTTCCAGGCCGCAAGTTCTTGTGGAGTCAATTTGCTTTTAAAAATTTCATCTTTCAACAATTTTCCTATTTCTGGTCCAACAAGATTCCTTGCTTCAGTTTTGCGTCAGATTTGTAAAAAAATATCTCGCAAATATATTAAAATCCATCACTTTGTTTATCCATGGCTTTCACAAAATTTTTGAACAAGCCAAGCTTTATGTGGAGTGGAGGAAGGAAAATTTTGTTCGCATCAACTAATGGCTGATGTTGCACATTGAAATTGCCTGGGTTGAAATTTGCACGGGTGGGCCATTTTTCTGTACTATAATGCTGTTCATCTGCCCGGCTATTCCACAAATAAAGGAAACACATGTACTTAGTGTAACCCAGCTGCAAACCAAGTAAGAGTCCAACAAATTTTAGGTTACCACATAATATGCCATTTATGGTTTTCATAACTGATGCATGTTAGCAAATTCTTCATTGTTTCATATGTTTCTTTGGTCTTGATACTGTAGGCCACTGGAACTGACGGTTTTTCATTTCCATTGTGTAGTAGAACAGCTTTTAAACTAGTTTTATTGGAATCTATAAAAAGTCTCCATTCACTGGCTTCATATCTTTCATCCATGGAATGCATAAGGCCATTGATATCCGAACAGTAGCAAATGTCTTCAAGACAAAAATAAGGAGCCAAGTTAGCACGTCTTTTTCGAAAAGATGTGATGCTGACGCCTTTTTGCAATAAATTCCATTGCTTCAGTCATGACCCAAGTAACTCAGATTTTTCTTTTGACAAATTTAAATCTCTAACCAAATCTCCTTGTGATAAAATGTGTGGGAATTGGAAAGTTTCTTGAGTTGTGGATTCTTCAAATTCAGACGCACTACTTGTTCCCATATCAGTGCTTGTTTCGGATTCAGAATCAAATGAAGTTACTGTTGCTGGAGGTTCTGGAATAGGATATGCGTGGCTATGAGGAACAAGTTTGATTGCTGAAACGCAGTTGGGGTATTTGATTTTGTGTCTTAGAAAACCCAGCAATGTTTGTCATACAAAAATAGCAATCCGTGAAATGATCTCTCTGTTCTTGCCAAACCATTGGGACACAAAATGGCATCTTCTTCTTTTTTTCATTCATCTATTGGGTTAGGGAAGTGTAGCAAGACGAGCAGCTTAAATGGGGAGCCCACGACCTATCTTCATCTCCCAATTTAACTCCGAAATAAAGTTTGTAAGCATGTTTCAGTCTATCAGTGATAGGTGTTTGAAGGTCTTGACTTTTGAGGCGTAAACTTTCCACAAATGTAAACTTTTCCACGTTTTTTTTTTCTTTCCACGATTTTTTTTTGTTTTGTTTGTGGTATCTTCAATCGATTTTTTTCGTCATGTTTTTTTAATCAATAAAAGCAACTTTGCAGGCAATAAAGCGATTTAGAGGCACATTAGCAATTGCCAGTATAATCAACTATAAGCCAATTTAGAGAAAATAAAAATTGTGAATAACTCAAAAACCTGACGTGATAGAGCAAAACCGATTTCAGATTCCGAATCAGTGCCCCAAACTACGTCTAGAATGGATATTGGCATCTCAGTTACCGACATGCCATATTTTTTTGTGACGCAGTGTTATCTTCCTTTGTTAGTCAAATCAACAATGTAAGAGCTCGTGTTTCTTGAAGTGGTGATTTCATTTTGTAGAAGAAGTGGTATATTTACCATCAGTGTTGCATGTGATAATGGCTGGACCAAGTAACTCATAGCCCTGATCGCAAGTGTAGTTGACAGAGTTAGGAAATGTGAAATCATCGCCAATGATCTGTCCATTTCTGACGCCTTGTGGGGCACCACAGTCAAGGGGAAGGCAAAAAGGAATTGATGTACTAGACCACAGTCCTGTAAAGAACAGATGTGACAAACACGGCATTTGCACTCGGCAATACTTCTCATCTTTCTGTTTATTCTTAAAGAAAAAAAATCATAGCCTATCCCATTACAATACATTGCTGCAATGCAAACTAAATCAACGATTGCAAAAGGTAAAGCGCAACAGCAGAAATACATAAACTATTCACTTGAAATAATTTACAATATTATTTCCAAACCTTCAGATGTGCAAGTAATTGTAATGTTTGGAGCGATTGTGTAATATCCCGCATTGCATGAATAGACATATTCGCTCTGAAAAGTAGTGCTTTCTCCTTGCGATGTACCATGAATATCTGGTAGCGGGGGAAAACCGCAGTCTTTCTTTTTACAAACTGGGGATAAACCTTCGAGAAAGTAGTTACAGATACTTTTATGATTATAAATGATTTACATGTCAATAATAACACTTGAAATTGACTTCATTGTAGGCTATCTGTCAATGTACATTGATCATTGTAGCCTACGGTTGTACATACAAACCTATTTCTATAATGAAAAAAGTTGTTTTCCAGGTGACATGTCAAAATATCACTTTTTTTCATTTGCACCAGCAAGAATTGTTTTAAAACTTGTTAACTGAATTCCTCTGAATTTTTATTGGTATCGACTTTGTTTTTAAATCGTGATTTCAATATTTCCTATTTTAACCCATACTTCCAAAGTTCTTGCTTTGCTGACTGGTAGTTGTTATACGAAAACTCAATACGTGTCAGTAAAAGTAGCAAAAAATAGTAACCAGCAGAAATAATAACAGCAAAAATACCCTACTGTACAGTACGTTAAAAACTTTCACGAAAACAATAAAAACTTACGGCTCCATGTTGAAGATTCTTCACATTCGGCTTCGAGAGGAAAAGAATCAAAAGTTTGGTAGCCAGCATCACAAGAAAACGTTATTGTGGTTTCAAAAACAAATGTTTGTCTGTAACATACCAGTTATGTATATTAAAAGTAAAATATCTAAAAATCGTTTTTAATCCACACCAATATTTCCAAAGCACATTGTATATTGCAACTTTACCCAGATTGAACTTGTCATATTTTCGAATATTGATCTGCCTTTGTTAGACTGTCACAAGAGTGCTTAAGCACGATTGCACATTGCTAAACCATAAGTCAACTCACGACATTCTGTCTTCTTCATGCACAGTCACATCTTCAGAGTCGGGAATAAAATCAACACGAAAATTTGCATTATCGCTGACGACAGGTGAAGGGCAAATTATACGGCTGCATATTGGAGGCTCGGGATGCCATTGACGTGTCGCTGCGCATTGAAGAATAGGCAGCCCGTTCATTTCAAAACCGTCAACGCATCTGAAACACAGTTTTCATTGGTTCATTTTAATAACGCTTGAAGGAATGGAGCCAATAATCACCATGTTAGATTTGCACTTATTTCGTGTCCAAAACCGCTGTGAAATTACGCTGCTGCTTGGAGCAAAGCGAGTTGAGGGAATTTTCAATAGAAAGTTACTCAACTCTCAAGAAATAATCAAAGACTTGGAGCAACTAAGAAATTAAGTGATGCCTAAATCTCGGAACTTTAAAGTCCCGGACTTAACCGCACAGGTTTTATACTTAATAAGTCGATAATGACAGATTTAGCTCTTTTAAGTAATGCTGATGAAATATGAGGATGAGGAAGCTATAGGCCAACAGCAAAATATTCTGCTGCGGTTTCTGATTTCTTTGCATTCAATTCATAAACACTCTCACGGCTGATGTGAAATCTTGCAAGGTCGATGTTTGAGCACAACTTCGTCAGAAGACTACTTTTTATACAGGCTACAGTATGAAAATGGAACTCCAAGACCAGTAAAACTTCACAAATTACTTGTATGCTGTAATTCCCTCATATACTTCAGTAGTCTTCTCTACCATAGCATTGTCAACAACCGGTGGAGGACCGCAAGACACACGCTCGCAAACTGGTTCAGATCCTGGAAGAACATTTCACTGTTTGTGAGAAAACAATTCAACGTTCAAGGTGAAGAAAATGTTTTAAATATTAAACTAAACGTCAACTGAATGAGAAGCAACGCTGTATGAGGATAGAAAAAAATATGATACCTGTCCATGTTGAATCGCTATGACACATTCTGGTTTCATCACTGACGTCGGTCAGTTGATAGCCCTCGTGGCAAGTATACGTCAATCTGCTGAGGAAATGAGCTCCAGGCTTGTGAGGACCATTTTCTAATCTGTAACGTATGATGGTCTAAAGTTGTTTGTGCTCAAATAGTTGGTAGGCCTACGATCTTCAGCGATTCACATTGACAGAACGGCTATGAAATATTATTTCTCAACTTTTTATTGAATCGGCTATGACAGGCTATTGAATGCGGGAAAAGAGTATCACCAGATTTGGAGACTTTGGTACGTACGAGATGCACAAAATGGAAGAAAGGTTCTAATTCAGTATCAGTGGCGATAATATGGTGTTTACAGAATACGTTTAGAAATTTAAATGTTTTTTAAAAGAAATAATACGTGTGTAAAAGTAAAACAAAGACTACATGAGACACCCATTTGGAGTTACATTGCAAAAAATACTTAAGCTCTAATCGTGCAGCAAGATATTGAGAAGAGACAACATGGAAGAATACGCTAGGTGTATACTTGGTGTATTACTAAGAAAGAAAATGCCGATTTGATGATACGAATTGATGTTGAATTATTTTGGAATGTGCTGATGATATTCATATAACAATCCATTTTACGAATAATTTTTGCATTCTTCTGACGTTGCTGTTGTTACTATATTGTTTCAGGAGAACTAAAACTTTAAATTGATGGACTTTTGAAAGCAACTGATGCAACTTGCAAGTATAAAATTTTCTATAGCTTACTGAAATACAAAAGCTATACGTGACATTTAACAACACATGGACAACTGAAATGAAATGCTTGGAGGAAATATGGGAGATTTCAGATCAAAAAAGACGTTTGAGGTATACCAAGCCAATATGCAATATTTATGTATTTATGAGAAAGTAAAAACTTCACACGACTTTGGCATGATCACTCAGAGAAAGAATAGCTGCACGCAGAAGGGTCAGTAAATGTACAGTGTGTTACACGTTAAAAAATCAGAGTGAGGAAATGCCTGACTCACGTTGCGGTGGCCATCGCTACATCTGGCGGCATACCACAATGAACGGGTTCGCAGGTAGGTGGTGGATTCGACCAAGCTCCTGTGCTTTCACAAGATGATCTGTCTTCATCAATCAAGTCGAAACCTTCGTCACACTCATAAGTTATCTCATGGCCAAATGTATACCTATCGCCGTCCGTGTCAGGCTGAAAAAAAAACGAAATTTCAACAGCAGTAAACTTCATTTAAACGTCAAACTTTTACTACGTTTGACGTTTACTACGTCAAACATCAAACGTTTGACGTAGTAAACGTCAAAGCATTTAACGTCATTTTACTTTTTTACAGAAATGTTTGTTTTGAATTGTTTACTGACGATAAAATTTTGAAAGGAAAATAAAATAAAAGAATAGCATACTTGTAAGTGCTGCTTTATATTAAACAGGCTAAAAATTGCACGTTGCAGACTCAACAGCATTAACGTCAGGTAATTAAATTAAAACAAAGTATGATGAGTCGCAAGCGTAACACGCAGAAACGTCACTTACAAAGTTTCTTTCGAAATCTCCGTTTTGTATTTCACTAGGGTTCGGACATGGTACAGGGTTGCATTTGAATAAATCATCGTCAGAAACATTCCAAAGGCCGTTACTTTGGCAAAATAATTTATCTTGCCCTGATGACAAATATCCCTCATCACAAAAATAACTGTAAAAGTTAAAAGTTGATCATCATTTTGTAATTTATTCAAAAACGTTCATACGCAGCTTTAATTCAGGTATTGGGATAAGACTATACCGATTCGCAAACGTAAACTTTAAGCTCATACAGAATTGTAATCTTTGTAATAACATGACGTCACAGTATCTGTTTTTTTTTGTTTTGTTTTTTTTAATTCTGAAATGAAATCTTTGGGTTCTTCGGCATTCAGCAAGACAAGAGCAGCTGAGTCGCAATTTCGTTACTGTAAATAGTTTCCAGTTCTATCCAGTTTTTCCAAGTTCTATCTATGATTGTGTTGTTTGTGTTGGAAAGATCGTTCATTTCAATCACTGCAGCTGAGGGCAAGTGATAATCTTACTATCTTGAAGTTGGATTTCATCTGATTGTAGCCTATCTGTGTTTGAACCAAATAAAAGGATAAGAAGCAATATCTATTAGCATGGCAAAGAGCTGTTGAGAAGGTTAGCTTAGTTAGCGACAGTTAGTTTAGTTGTTTTCTTTCAACAAAGGTAAGGATTGAATTAACTGACAAAAGCAGCGTTTGAGAACTATGTGGCATGAATTAGTGGTGCGATACTGATGAGCCCGGTCTCATGGGCAAAACATGTGTCTATAGCTGTCAATTCTTGCTACACTCGACTGCCGAGAAACAGCATGGCAAGCATTAGTTAAATGAAAAACAATATCTTTTTATTCCAGGACTGCTGTGAATGTTTGAAAAATAAATTTCCATCCAACAATTAGCATCTAGTTGAAGATTGAATAAAATTTAAAATAAAAAAAAAATATTTTTCAGAACCGTCTTTTTGGTGAGTACAACCAATTAAATGCTATAAACAAAACACTCCTCACTTCACATGACTCCCATATACAAAATCCTCGGAATCAACCAATATAAAGTTTGCATTTGATGAGTTGAAAACGCCAGGACTTCCGCAGTTGATCTCCGTACAGCTGATTCCGTCGCCTAAAGCAATTTAAGTCGTCAGTTTAAAAAAGTAGACGAATTCTTACACCATGTACTTGACAATATGAAAGGAAATACTGAAGAAAATTACAAGCTTAGCACTAAAAATCGAACTAAATGAATTTGAAGAAACCAACTATATCGGCATTTGAAATACCCATACACATTCCAGCACATTCATGTACTTATAGTACACGGAAACAAATTATTTTGGAATACAAGTTGTGTGCAATTGTTGTAAATTCTCATGTATAACTCAATAAATGTCGCTAAAAAACTCTTGTTTTGATAAACTATTGTTCGATCAAATGTAAGACTACAGCACGGAAATCATAAGCAAAGAATTACAGAATGTTTCAACCAAGCCTAATCAAACCTTGCTGCCTGGACAGTTGACATTTTATCGAATGCATTTCACTGTTTTGCTTATTCTTGGTAATACTTTCCACTTTCAACTATTTATTAAACCTAGCCACTGACTTATTACGTATATTTAAAAAAAATGCACTTGAAACAACGCATATTGACCAACGTAAGTTAAATTTTTACAGAAAGGCGAACGTTGATAAATTACCTGTGTAGCCTGTGTTGCAGACGCAGCGGAAACTTCCATGAGTATTTGTGCACGTCGCCATTTCATGGCAAGGATTGTCGTCGCATTCATTAATGTCGACACAAGCTGGCGTTTGTCCTGACCAAGCCTGTTGAACAACACAACCTCAAATGCTAACGCGTAAAAGTGTAAATTTTCAAAACTTAAATTCTTCATATTAGTTTTAATTTGCCTATCCATAATTTGGTAGTAACAAAACAATGCGCCCTACTTATAATACATGCATTAGCGGATCCAGGGGGCGATTTGGGCGATCGCCTCCCCTCCCCTAAAACACAAAAAAGTAACATCATTCACGGCATATTTGCAAGGTCAGATTAATGTAGATCTGCATATGATTGTGTTTTGTTGAAACCCACTCCCCAAGCACATTTGCTGAATTCGCCACTGAATACATACATGGGAAGTGATGACAAAATGTCAATTGGGTTTACAGAATACCACTAAAGGAAATGACAACACCAAAATGCAACCACAACCGGTGCATCAGACTATCATGTAGAAACGATTTATGCAATTCCTTATTTTTTGAATGTTCTTGTTTTGCGTTCACGCTTCAGTGACCTCCACTTGAATGAGTTTGAATTAGTGTTTCATTTATCGAAAAGTGTTCTTTTTTGTGTTTCGACTTGAGCGGTGGACGGTCACATTTTTCATTAATTTCTTTCTGATGATGGTTGGCTTGTGTGCGTGGATTACAAGTAAGTGTTTTCGTGTACTTGTATACACATAGGTCAGCTTGAGTCAGAAGTAATCAATTGAGGCCTAACCTGGTAGCCGTTCTTGTCGGACATAATAAAGCACAACTGTCGGATGCAGGGTCCGTTAAAGACCCAGCAAAATTCGGTTGTTACATTATATTATTGAAAAAATTTTATCTGTACCATTTTGGTCAGGCTTTGTGGTTTAATCCTGTTATTTTTCGGTGGTTTCAGTAACAGTGTAGTGAGCTGGTCACCTTGTGTTTTTGTCTAGTGCTTTGACTAGAAGTTGCTTAGTTTTCTTTCATTCACTCGGACCTAGTGGCACGGTGACGTAGTTTGTCATCGCGCGTGAATTTAGTGGCAATCGGCATTCTTGTGTGCGTCTCCAGTTGCTCTAGGTCAGTGGATCTGTTGTTTTTGGTTAATTGCTTCACGTGGAAGCGTACCATATTGTTGTTCGTGCTCGTGTTGTAGCCTGTAGGCACTATTGTTGTAAGAGTTAATAAGGTATTTCATTGTAAGTTACATTGTTTCATTATAGTCTCGTATTTTGCTTCTAAGCTGTTGATTTACCTTGCTGTTGTGCAAATGAGTCACTATTTCCTTAGATCAAGTGTAACCAAGAACCCTTTAAATATGACTGAAGTTTCATTGAGTGAAAGTAACGTAACCTTGGCACCATCGCAGGTAGATACTTCCGCCGTCACTGTGATTGCTACTCAATCAGCGCCTCTGATGTCGTTTGGAGAGCAATCTTTAATTACCATAAACAGCAAATTTAACGTAAAAACAACTTTAACTGACACTGTTGCATCACAATCTACCATGTTAGTGAGTAGTAGTCATTCGAACCCTTCAGCAGAGTTTGCATCGTTTTTGGAGAATCTCTCGCATGCAGAAAGGAGTTTGTGCGATGCAAAGGCAATTATTTGGCCTTTAATACAAAAGCAGAGTGTTGACAAAATGAATAATCTAATACAGTGTTGCGAAATGGAACTGCGAGATATTAAAAATTCCTTTGACAAGATAATGTCGAATGTCTGGCTCTCAGATTCGAGTAAGCAGCTTGTAAGGCACAGGTGGTTTGATCTGGGACGTGCTATGGACTTTATCAGGGAGCAGTGCCAGACTTCGGCTGATACAAATGTCGCGTCTGGGGCGTCTCCTAGTTATGTGTCTGGAGCGATGTCTAGCCCTTCTATGATAACAAACACCAGTACAGTTAACGATAGTGCTGCTATAGGAACGTCGCTTGCTCATGTGCCAATTGGTACAACGTCTTCATTAAGTACAAGTACAACTTCGCTGTTAACCAATGGTGTAGACAACCCTTTCATTTCTGGTGCTCAGACTAGCGTCTACCCGGGTGTGAGCGTAAATGCGGCTGCGTATGAAACTTCACAAGTAGGACAGGCATATGTCGGTAATTTGTCATCGTCCCCTATTGTGCTGAGTAGAGTGTCGAATACAATGCAGCCACAAGGCTTCGGTATAGCTGGACCATCGGTGGCGCCAGTTAATGTTTTGACGCCCAGCTTCAGGCAGAGCGCACATGGTGTGGTTCCACCTGTGACACTTGAGAAATTTAATAGTGATATCCTGGAATATCCAGAGTTTAAGCGTAAGTTCTTTAAATTTGTGGCGTGTATATATCCAGATGACGATGTAAAGATGTTGCATCTGCAATCTTTATGCACAGGTGAGGCAGGAAGAGCTATTCGTGGTCTTGGAGGGCACTCAAACAGGTCTCTGGCTTATCAAACTGCTTGGGAAAGATTGGACCAGCGGTTTGGTAATCAGAACCTTTTGGCATCAAGACTACGAGAGGGAATGTTAAATGGTCCCCCCATAAAGGAGTTCGACTCATCTGCTTTAAACTGCCTCAGAGACAGAATGTTTGAATGTGAGCAGACGTATCTGTCTCTAGGACGTTTGGCAGAGTTAAACTCACCTGAAGTGATTCATAAAATATTTAATCGTCTTCCCGAGAAAATAAAAAGAGATTTTGTGCCTATGTCTCGTAGAGGCTGTGGAGGGTTTAAGGAGTTGAGGACTCTTGTAGACGATGCTGCGGCTGATGCGGAATGTGCATTAGGCCAGGATATGTTTGCGAGTCAGTTAAAAACGTTTACAGGGTCTAAAAACTCGCGATCGCGTAGTCAGGTCAAGGTAAATGCCGTTAAGGAAAGCTCTGCTACGCCTTCAAGCGTTCAAAAGAGTTGTGAGTTGTGTAAAGGTGTGCACTGGCTATGGCAATGTCCTACCTTTAAAGAGCGACCTGTTGATAAACGACACCAATTTGTTAAATTACATGGGCTGTGTTTCAACTGTCTCCAGTCTGGGCACAGCGTACGTGAGTGTTCTTCTGGGCTGGCCTGTCGAGAATGTGGCAAGCGTCATAATTCCTTGCTTCATTTTGACAAGTCTGTACCTCGGACAAAAACTGCACAAAATGACAGCAATGTTCTTGTCGCCTGTAGTTCTTACAATGACAAAAAGATTGAGCGCAGCAGGAAATTGCATAAAGTCGTCCCAGTCAAGGTGTGGGTATCAAATCCTGATAATTACGTGAACACATATGCCTACATGGATGATGGGTCTGAGACCACTTTGTGTACAACGGCCCTTGCTAAGCGAATTGGTGCAGATTTGGCAAAGGCCAACGTAAAAATGCACACCAGCAATGCCGTGACAGACGTCTCTTCGAAAATTAAACATTTTTTCATTCAAGGAGTTGGTGAGAGCCGAGTTTTTACTGTTAACGATGCTTTGGTGCAGGATTCCATAGTCGATGTGCACACAAGCATTCCTACAAATGAACTAACGAGCCTATTTCCACATCTTCAAGATCTGTCCTTCCCAAAATTAGAAACAAATACAGTAGACTTATTGCTGGGGCAAAATGTCCACAATGCGTTCCGGGTTAGTGAGAGTAGGTATGGGTTAGATAACCAACCTTTTGGCTTGCACACTGCCTTGGGATGGACGTTGTGGGGGGTGGATTATGTCTCCCAGAATGAGCTTGATAACAACGAGGTACGTGTTAACTTTGTCAGCGAGCTTGGTGTAGATAAACAGGGTTGCAAGGAGTTACTACGTATTCTTGACCAGGATTTCCATGATCTTGATTCGCCGCAACTGCCGTGTATGTCAAAAGAAGACAGGCGTGCCATTGACATCATGGAAAGGTCTGCCTTAAAAGTTGGTAAACATCACCAAATTGGTCTTCCATGGAAGAAAGACAACTTTGACTTGCCGAATAACCTCCACGTAGCCGAGAAACGTCTTCGAGATCTGACGAAGAAGCTAATTGCGAATCCCGACTTGTGTAGAAAGTACAGTGAGAAGATGACTGAGCTAGTTGCTAACGGTTTCTGCTGCCAAATACCGGATGGAGCTGTTGAACCAGAAGGTAAGACTTGGTATGTACCGCATCACTGCACGTCAGTTCTGACTAAATTTAGGGTGGTCTTCGACTGCAGTGCTAAGGCCAATGGCGTGTCGCTGAATGACAAGCTGCTCCAAGGACCTGACCTAACCAATAGTCTTGTGGGTGTCTTAATGCGCTTTAGACAAGAGCCTATTGCAGTGGTGGCAGACATAAAAAGTGTGTTTTACCAGGTACTTGTGGAAGAGAAGGATCGTGATGTTTTTAGGTTTCTCTGGTACCCGGACAATGATCTAACTCGCACCCCCGCAGCCTTTCGGATGAATGTGCATCTATTTGGGGCCACCTCGTCACCTTCCGTGGCAGCTTTTGCTCTTCGCCGAACAGCAGAGGAAAACTTGAGCGAAGCTTCTCCTGAAACGGTAAGCACTGTGCTAAAATTTTTTTATGTGGATGATCTGTGTAAATCATGTGCTACACCTAATCAAGCCTCATGTTTAATAAAGGAGCTGTGCAAACTTCTTGATAGTGGCGGATTTAAATTAACTAAGTTCCTTTCAAATAATAAGGATGTTCTAAGTCTTATTTCAGAAAAGGATCGTGCTTCGACTGTAGTTGACTTGCAGCAACGAGAACTGCCTACTCAGAGCAGGCACTGGGCAGGCACCAGGCACTGGGCATGTTTTGGAATGCGGATTCCGATTGCCTGGAGGTTAAAGTGAATCTCAATGTAAAACCTTGTACTAGGAGGGGGCTGTTATCAGTTATTGCTCAAACATATGACCCTCTAGGGCTGCTACAGCCATTTGTCCTGCCTGCTAGGAAAATCTTGCAAGAGACTTGCCGTTTGGGTCTTGGGATGAACCTCTTCCGTCCATGGGAGGTTTGGAGAGGGCCTGGGTAGAATGGGTGCAGGCATTACCAAATTTGAAGGAAGTAGGCTATCTCTTGCAAGAAGTTTTAAGCTCCCTAACCAGGAAACTGACAAAATCGAATTGCATGTATTCTCAGATGCTTCAGTTGATGGTTACGGAGCGTGTGCTTACGTGCGTGTTGTTTATACGAATAATTTAATTACTTGTGCGCTTGTTATGGGAAAAGCTAGAGTCGCTCCACTTAAATCGATTAGTGTTCCTAGGCTGGAGTTGACTGCAGCTGTACTAGCTGTTAAACTTGGTAGTATGATTTCTCGTGAACTTGAATTTAAATTTTCTTCTGTGACCTATTGGACAGACGCCACTGTTGTACTACATTATTTACGTAATAGAACGTCTCGTTTCCATACATTTGTGGCCAATAGACTTGAACTACTTCATTCATTAACCTCGTTGGATCAGTGGAGATATGTGCCCACTGATCATAATCCTGCTGACTTTGCGTCGCGCGGCCTCTCGCACAGTAAGGCAAATGAGGCTGTTATGTGGTTCTATGGACCAAAATTTTTAATGTGCACTGAAACCCAGTGGCCGATACAACCAGAAATTTGTGGAGACCTGAAGAAAGAAGATCCTAACGTGAAGAAGATTTGCGCCGTTCGGATATCTGAACCAAAGTGTGACGGCTTGCCCTTGCTAATGAGACGATATTCTGACTTTTCCAGGTTGCAACGCTCAGTTGCCTGGTTACTGAGGTACAAATCCTATCTGCAATGGAAGGCGAAGGTTAACATCGAAAAGCCTGCCCTGGGTTTGCTTACGACTGGTGAGATGTCAAAAGCTACCCTAGCGATCGTGAGGTTAACGCAATGGGAAGCTTTTCCCGAAGTAATGACGACTCTTCCAGCTCATCCCAGTTTCCAAAGTCCGGTTCAACTACCTTCAGACTCACAAATCAAACGGCCGTTCTTACGGCCACTTAGGTCTTTGAATCCTTATATTGTGGATGGTATAATACGTGTTGGGGGCCGTTTACGAAACGCCTCGCTTGACAAATCCATAAAGCATCCTATCCTTTTACCAAGTGATCATCCTGTGACGAGATTACTGATTATGTTTTACCACATTCGTGAAGGACATATGGGTATTTCATATGTTTTATCAGCTATGCACCAATCCTACTGGATATTAAAGGGAAGAGCTGCTGTGAAGAAAACTTTACGTTCTTGTTTAAATTGCAAATTCTGAAACGCGGAGACCTTGTATTAGTGATGGGACGAATCTGCCAAACGCGGACGCTGGCCTAAGGGAATTGTTGAAGATGTAATGCCTGACAGTAATAAACTTGTGCGTCGAATCAAGGTGCGCACTGCCCACTCCACTTTGGTTCGTGATATCTGAAAGGTGTGTCTTCTGGAAGGAAAAGTTGATGAAATGACTGATGATCGACAAACTGATTCTCGCGCGAATGGACAATCATTGATATTTGCCCTGGGTATTCAGTTTGCTTTGTAGTATTTGTTTGTATTGTGTATTAATTTGTTACGAGCAGCTTCCAATAAGGAAACATTTCGTGTTGTTCCATTTCTCCGGTAAGAGCTGCTATGGTTATGATGATCGAAGTGTTTAGATTATCGTGTATGTTCTGGTTATCGAAGTGTTAGGTTATCATGTACGTTTTCGTTATCGAAATGTTAGGTTAAGTGGTTAACATTACTAATTTTTCAACTGCTTGATTCTTAATTCCTGTGCGACTATTGTAGTTTATGTAGGCCTAATTAGTTTGTATATTTACTACGTGTCGATTATGAATGGTATCTTCAATCACATCGTTGTGAGTGCAGCATTTCGCTTTACAGCGTCTGATTAGGCGTTGCTCAACATTTCCCACACCTTTGATTCTGGATCAGAGGCAGTTATCATTAGGGTAGTTAGGCTACGTTTTTTACTCGTGCTCAGTCATTGACGCTATAGCCTACGTTATGTGTTTGTATCTAATCGTTTCCTTTGAATTTAGAAACCCTCGTAGGCTTGCTCCGGTTTCGGGTGCGGGTATGTAGAAACGATTTATGCAATTCCTTATTTTTTGAATGTTCTTGTTTTGCGTTCACGCTTCAGTGACCTCCACTTGAATGAGTTTGAATTAGTGTTTCATTTATCGAAAAGTGTTCTTTTTTGTGTTTCGACTTGAGCGGTGGACGGTCACATTTTTCATTAATTTCTTTCTGATGATGGTTGGCTTGTGTGCGTGGATTACAAGTAAGTGTTTTCGTGTACTTGTATAAACATAGGTCAGCTTGAGTCAGAAGTAATCAATTGAGGCCTAACCTGGTAGCCGTTCTTGTCGGACATAATAAAGCACAACTGTCGGATGCAGGGTCCGTTAAAGACCCAGCAAAATTCGGTTGTTACATATCATACTTCATTACTGTGAAACAGCAATGTGATGTTCACGCCAGTAGAGTCGGTGTCACTGCCATACCGCATTTGCTCTGCATTTAATGACTTCAGCTCCAATTCTGTGAAACCCTTCGTTGCAAATGTACGTCACTGTGTCGTTGTACAGCTTTCCTGTTGCCACTGTCCTTCCGTGCGCAATCTATTAAACGTGAAATACAGAAATTAATTTTTAATTAGGTTCTACTAGTCCTCAGTCACTTTACTGTAAAAATAAAATATGAAAAAAATAATGTTTTCACCTGTTTGTGTTGTTTGCATCGCACGCGGCTGCAAAAGAACGTCGAGGAAGGGTCACTGCGCACTCTTCGGCGAAATACCCATCTTCCTTTATTATTGCACTTTAATTGAGCACTGTTTGCAAGTCGTCGACTGTTACCAGATCTCAAACGTACTCGAAGCATGAAACCACTTTCGCATTGCAGTATGTTTGTGTAGCTATCCTGCATGAACGTAATAGTCAGCATTGCTTGGAATTGCAGTTTTGTGCTTTAATGAAGTTGCAAAAATTGAACTATTAAGCGTGAAATTATTTCAAACAGTCAACTAAGGTGCTCTAGCAGTTGTCAGCTGTTCAAATCTTTGTAAGTCAGTTTGGTATTTATTGGATTCAGTTTCATCCAACGCACTTCAAGACGAGAAGCGTTACTCTCGTAATCGACTCTGTACGGAATTTAACAAATCAAATGCCTACTTCGTCTAGTACATGAGAGTTTTGATTAAAATTTTGTTCATTTTTTTAACATTTCTATCTACCATACAGATTCTTTAAAGTGTAAATTTTAATTGATTTTCACTTCAAACACACCTGTTCTCTGACTTTTAGGTAATTGTTGGGTACAATGGGTGAGCAGGGTTTACAAAACGTGGGTGGCCGAATAGTTCTAACTTGACCAATGATTCCACCCAAAGCATCAGGCCAGGCTTTCACTGTGCCCTGGTTGAGCACACAGTGTGCAAACAAAGTGGCGATCTGTTCGCTCGTCATCGCATAATTGTACAAGTTAAATTGAGAAATAGTTCCTGCGTAAAATGTCACATTGTTAGCAACTGAAACTAACATTTTTGCATTTTTGCTATTCATTGTAGACTACTTTTTGCTATATGCTTAAACTAATCTTTAAACTTTGTACTAGGTAGGAGTTCGTTAACCTCTTAGTGCAGTTTTCTGTTAAGGCCAGCCTTGTAAAAGCCCAACTCCACCATCTATTTTTGAATCAAAACATGCGAACTGCATTCATCATACAATCTATTTTTGCTGCATAAAATTTACTCCCCTTAACCCAACCCCCTTTTATCATGTCAAAAGTATACCTATAAATTCTTGTGAAGCAGAAAAGCAACCTCCCAAGCAATCTTGCTCTTGCCCAATCACTAAAATTCCACCTCCTGGAATAACAGTGTTAGGCTTCAATCCGCTTCCTTCCACCTCCAGGATGCTGTCGATATAAATTTCCCATTTTCCTTCCGTGCTTGTCCATGTCACGACAACATGATACCATTTCCCGTCGTTCAATTTTCTTGAATCAGTCACAATCGCTTCACCATTGACATATCTGAATATTTTAATATTGCAAATAGTATCTTTAATTTTTTTGCAAAAAAATATCAAGGATACGAAAAAAATATCATTCAAAGAAATGAAATAAAACGGGAGCAAAGATACAAAGAAAAAGGCATCAAAAGACAAATCAAGAAATCATGTTCAGGTTTATAGTTATTACGTCAACTATTTAATGTTAACTCAAGCCAGTTCATGTTTCAACCACTACGTTGACATCATCAAAGCACTTTTTTTGTAATTAATTTAGCACTGGTTTCATTTGCAACCGACGAGTAACGGCAATTGCAATTATTAATCAAAAACACCAACCATCAACAAGTACAGTATATCTGAACTAGGAAAGACATGCTAGCTAAAAAAAAGCTTGTTCATGAGCTGAACAATAATCTTACAGTGTCAATGCTTCTAGGTTTGTTAAGGTTAGCACATCAGCTAGAACTCCTTTTCCAACTGCATAGGAAAATGGTGTTCCCGAAGTCTCCGTATTGTTGGACCGCATATAAAATGCTACGGTAACTTCAGTCATGTTCCGAATACCATCTTGCAGAGCAACGTGATGATATGTTTTGGGCTTTGAAAACGCCAAATCAAAATATGGGTCCAGTTCTAAAGATAAAAAAAATCTTGTTAACCAAACAAACTTTAACAATTTTCAGCAATATTTAGAAAGTCTACTGCTAAATCACTATTTAAATATGAAAAAAATACATTACGCAAAGTATGGACATGACGTTGCGATAAAATGGATGGACAAAGTCATTGCTTTACCAGGAAATAGAAATTGACAGAAATTTTGCCTTTTGCTTCAACCTTTGCAACAAGAATCAAAGATTGAATAAAATACCAACTTCATGACAGTTTCCTTTGTAAGCTACGTCACAATGTCTTTACGATTAACAAAAAAACTTTAGTACCAGTGCTACAATGTTCGCCAGTGAAAGTCGGAGCGCATATGCACCGATACGCGTTGATCAAGTCAAGACACGATCCTCCGTTTTCGCATATGTCTTCTTCACAATCGTCCACATTAATCTCGCAATTTTGTCCTTCAAAACCTAGTTGACATTCGCATCTGTGCAATAAAAATATTCATGAATAGAAGTCGAGATCATGTAGTTATTAAACTTTTGCGATTGGCATCCGCTGCCTCGAAAACAAACAGACAATTACACAAACGGATTAGGCTGTTCAACAATTAAACTGTACAGTGTTGTACACGTACAGGATACAATGGAAGGCTACATGCTTCATTTGACCTTTTAGAATCTAGATGATGCGGATGTGAAAGAATAGGTTATAAGATTAAGCCTAAGCGTATTTCCAGTCTGGTTGACGTGATATAAAAAGCGGCCAATATGTTTAACACCAGTGTTGTCGATGTAAGAACGTCATAATGAAACAATTGTAACAAAGCTATGCTTTTTACCGGGATTTAACCGACATTCTGAATTGTAGGTTATTATTACTTTTCAGTGGTCCGAGGAGGGGGGACAAAAACTGTCTGGTGATGTTAAAGTACAGTGATGGAAAAAAAGAAAAACAGTAAAGAGCAACTGTACTAAACGAAAGATAAAGCAACGTTTGAGTCATTGATACACAATGTTGATAACACACTCACGTAAACTGGTTGATGCCATCTTCACAAACTCCTCCGTTCAAGCAAGGTTCAGGCTCGCAATCATTTATATCTACATTGCATATCGATCCTATGTACCCTGGTTGGCAAATGCATTCAAATCTTGCCTCCAGGTCAAGGCACATTCCTCCGTTCATACAAGGGGCGGTGATACATTCGTTGATGTCTGTTTCGCACAAGTCACCTGAAGTAAAAAGGCAAGACAAGCTTTTACTCGGTTTATCTTCAATTATAAAACAATCGATTGACGAGATCGATAAAGTGCATTTGTTTGTTTGTTTTTCATATCTTTATCTTGCATCGCGGGAAAGCGGACTTGAGCGCTATGCATACACCTGACCCACGCTGCAGCCGACGGCAATGTCTGTTTCCGGTTGTCTACCCTACTTATGACTTAAATTTGGTACTACCCATTACTCGAAATCGATCACTGGGTAGAGGCAATTATCGTAAAGCTTCTTGCCCAGAGAAACAACAGTAAGTGCGGGTGGCTGGAGTCGAACATGCAGGCTCTCGACTGCGAGCCCAACGCGTTAACCACTCGGCTACTGCCGCCGACTGCATTGCATTGTATCATCTAAGTAGGATAGAAAAAGGTGATAAAAAATTATAAACCATAAAAATTAAGTGACAATCTAGACTTGTGAAGTTCTTCCTGGCTATCAGCATAAGGTTGAGCGCTCACCATACAGTAGTACAGCGAGCAATTCCACAACGGTGTTGCTACAATCGGCTGCCGAGAAACAATGCAGACGTTGGCGTCTTTCAACCTCTGACGCAACGTTTTGGTGCTTCAGAGAATTTATAAGTTAAGCAAAAATCTGTTAAAGAATGCAACCAAACAATTGAACACACAAATTAATTATCTCTATCGTGTTATTTCAAATTGTTAAGCAAACCTTCGTAGCCATCCAAGCATTGGCATTGAAAAGACGCTAACTGGTCGACACAAATAGCGTCATTCCGACATGGAAATGCGTCACATTCATTTGTTTCAATGCTGCAAGTGACACCTTCATATCCATCAACACAAGTGCAACTAAAAACAATTAAGAACTGAAATAAGTATTTTTATAACTCAAACAAAAAATTCGGGAATACAAAATCCATTCGTTGAGGTAAGACACATTAAGTGCCATAGCGGTTAGTGGAATGGTCATTAACTACCCCGGCCTGTGTTCAAAACTCGATTCTGAAACGGGAAGCTTCACTTAACTCTTACCTTGAAGATTTGACATAGATGAAAAAACTTTATTATCTCTTTCACTGAGGTAAAAACTAAAAAATCAATACATGTATGATTGCTCGTTAAAAATTTGTGAAATAGATTTCAACAAAAATAACACACTTTCAACATGTTGGAAATAACATTTTTACGTCAAACTAGGCATAGGTGTCATGTAAATAAACGATCTTTATGTTGCAACCTTGGATTTCGTTAAATGAATATTTCAAAATGAGACGAACACCTCAGAGGGTAAGGTGTGGTTAGGGGCGTAGTCAGGGTGGCATTTGCCCCCCCCCTCCCCCGAAATATTTTAACTAACAATTTCACACTATGTTACAGCGTGACCAAGTTTACTATTGATTTAGGCTGAAAGAACTTTCAGAATGCGCAATTTCAACGTATTTTTTCAATTTTTTCTGGGTGAGGCCCCACGCCCACAGACCCCTCCTTATGGGTGCTCCGCTTTCGGCCACTCGTTGCCGGGCTCACTTACCTGTGCAAAAATACTTATTTGCTTCTCCTACAAAATTTTGTGTTGGCTTTGCCGCTGGGTGTGGTGGAACTAAATTTAAATCAATTTACAGTAACTTCAAAAATGATCGTAACTGAAGGTTTCGTCTATCTAAACTTACTTAAACTCATTGACCAAATCAATGCAAGTTGCTTCGTTACGGCAAGGGCTGGATTCACAATCGTCAATGTCAGTTTCGCAATTTCCACCTAAAATTTAAAATGATGGAAAAGTAATTGAGTGAACTGCCATGAATACGTCTGCTTAGTTTCTGGAACCTATTCCTCCTACAATCTATGTCAAATGCCATACAAATCACATAATATATTGAATTTACCAGTGTAACCAGGATCACATCGGCAGATGTAGCCCGCCCCAGTCGCTTCACAGTCACCGTGATCACATGGATCTGCACAAATATGAGAATACATTATAAGTTGTTAACATATTTTCATACGCTGTATAGTACGTAGCAAAGAAGAACAAACAACAGGCTAAATCATCTACTACATAGTTTAGCACAATGCGCCCCAAATCAAATGTTGCATAAAAAGTATTAGTTTAAAAAATCAAAACTACAATATTCGATTTTACCTTTGAAGCAATCGCTGAAAGGTCGAGTTAAATTGACCACAATACCAAGAACTTCTTCCTCATCCAAAAGGGCTGAGCTGCGATCAGACGGACCTGGTGATGGGGCTGGTAATAAGAAGTCGATGCCTAGACATAAAATGAAATCATGCGGTCATTAACAAACCGTTAAGAAAACTTAAAAACTTTCCAATGTCGCTATTATTTTTATTTCCACAGCAATTACGTCAACTTAACGTCAAGTAACGTCGATCTTCAAACAATTTCCGTGTTGGCTTCAGCAACCTTTTCTCACGACATGTCGAGTTACTTATAGCTTTTTCTCATAATCTTTTTCAATTAGTCCAAAAGTAAGTGCTGCGGAAGTTATTGCTTGAGCTAGAAATAAAACGAGCAAAAGCAAGGCTGGAGGAAACATCCATTGGCGACAACAGACCGCAATCAGTGAGCAAAAGTGGATATGAAGTGATTGGTATGATTTAAATTTCCTGTTCAATCACAGCTTAACCTCAAGCACACATCTATCTAAGTGAAAACTTTGATGTGAAAGCAGTCGATCCGAATGCATTATTTCTATCAACAAAATTTAAATAATATCTTAGACAGCATAAAAACGTGAATAAAAAATGAAGAGCTTTTTTGTATTCTTCGTTTTGAATATTTGTTGGATTGTCAAGTCAGTAAACGCTTGTCCCGAAAATTGTCAGTGTTTTGAAAAAGTAGTACATTGTGCCTCGAAAGATTTGAAGATATTTCCTGCGAATCTTCCAGAAGAAGTAGTACAGCTTTTTGTGGAAAACAATTCTATTTCTTCGGTAAGTACAATATTCTATAATTATACACAAAAAAATGTCTCTGCTCAATTACTAAAAATGCACAATAAAATATCTGTGTGCAACGTGCATGTTTGCTACCCTATCTTATTTTGAACGTGGCGTCGCATCAATCTGTGGCAAGTTTTTGACCGTACGAGTCGTCTACTTTAGGGCTACTGATTTAGGACGTTACTAACCAATGAAAGTGATAGGTTTTTATCGTAAACACAGATTTTGTATTCTCATTAATGGTGTTGGTTATAAAAGCAAAATAACTCTTTTTGCATAAGTGCATGTTCATAAAGCACCATGAGTATACCAAAGATATAAACCAAAGCTTTTGCCAAGGAAAACAGTGATTATTAGTGCTTAATTGTGAATGTTAGTTCTACAATTTTTGTTTCTAGTTGCAAATTTTAAAGCGGATGAACATCTCCCAGCTTCATACGATCATGCTGCAGAATAATCAGATTGGTCAGTTATTGCCATGCGCGTTCTGTGGCGTTTCTTCATTGAAGTATTTGAATTTAAACAACAACAGTCTCAAAACTATTTCCAAAAATATGTTTGCAAACTTGAAATCGCTGACGCTGCTAAGTTTGGACAAGAATGAAATAGCTAGTAAGTGCTCTATTTAAGATTGCATTAGGCCTACTTTAAACTGGATTCATCGATACGGCTCGGTCAAGTAATATTTAATGTCAATGGGATAAGTTTGTGTTTATGGAGTGAGTCAGTATATTTTTGACGATTTTTACAGCGAAATGTAGCTTATTGAACAAAAAAAGTAAACCAAAAAGTTACTACATGCTTAAGAAATTGCAAGATTCTAAACGTAATTTTTAAACTTCTTTCGTATGGACAGATTTTTGCAACTCTTGATGACGGTGGTTGCAGCTTCGTTTGACGTTACTAATTTTAGATATAGCTGATGTTCTCCTTGTAGACGAGGCTTTCAAAGATGAAGTGGACAGTACTTCATTTTTGCGGGCAATACTTTCAATGCACTGAGGGCTTAAAACTTAAAAAGGATTCAAACTTGTGCTTGCAGCTTTGTCATCACTAGCATTTGTGGACATAGTATCCGTACGTGACTTATACTTATCAGAAAATCGCTTGTCTTATCTGCCTCCTGGTGTATTTTCACATCTCTCCAAACTTAACTCTCTCCTACTTGACCACAATGTCATCCGAAGCATCCCCAACCGGCTCTTTGTTTACCTAAATGCACTGAAGTATCTTGACTTGAGTAACAACAGGTGAGATAGAATGGTCGGCCATTTCAACATTTACATTTTTATAGTCAGTCATAAGCTACATAAAGAGAATTAACCGGTTTTCATCATGATAAATTCACAGTTGTTCGTGAAAGCAATAAGTTTTGATTTTTGCATAAATAAAACGATAGGGGAAGGCGGGGCAAGTTGAACAGTTTTTTTTTAAATGTATTTTTTTTATTTCACCAACTTTTTCGAAGACTCAAGTATTGCATTTCAAAAACATGCTAATAAGCCAAGTTTTTAGACAAAAACTGGTTGGTTTTATTTATTATTTTGCACTGTATTCAAGTTTAAGTAACGATTGCACAACTTGCCCCGAATTATTTTTCCGGGGCAAGTTGTGCAGCACCATTGGGGCAAGCTGTGTAGCACCATGGGGTAAGTTGAGCAACAACAATCGTTATCAGCTATTTTTACATTCATTCACTAATCATTTTTTACATTCATTCACGTGGAAGACTTTGAAACTATGTAAAAATGGCTTATAGGCTACAACATTTGCAAATTAACAAAGGCGGTTTACAGGAACAGTTGCACAACTTGCCCCGTCATCAATTACACAACTTGCCCTATTCACACTTTTTTTAAAGAACAAAAAATTTCAAGAAAACTAACAAATGTACGAAAAAATTTTACCTGCGAAAATACAACTACATCACATGTCTACTGACCCCTACTGCTAAAGTTCGACTAGTTCTACTGTGCATCTAAAAAATCTAAATTTCGTTTGCATCCGAATTTAGATCCTAAGACCTAAACACCTTATATCGTTGATCAAGCCTAACCTGCCCAAAAAACTGATAACTGCGATTCACGTGCTTCAAAGGCATTATAGGTAAAATATAATAATGGCGTTAAAGATTCATTACGCTATTTATTTCCTTTCAAACGGGGACTTGCACAACTTGCCCTGTTGCACAACTTGCCCCGCCTCTTATATCACAAAAAATATATTTAAATTTGGAAAATATCACACGTAGGCTACAGATCATACAAATTCCACATGTAAGTTGTTGCTTCAAAATCAAATGTTTTCAACAATTCTAAGTTCTAAATAAAGGGATTCACCCACTCACTTTATGTCTTGTTATGATATTGTAGACTGCAACGTATCACTACGGAAACGTTCAAGGGGTTAAAAAGCTTACAGACTTTACTTTTACAAAACAATAAAATTCATAATCTGGACCCTCAATTTATTCTTCCTAACCAACATTGTACCGAGGTAAGCGCAGAGTGTATGTTTTTATTGGCTTCATTTTGTCAGAGTGACTTTCCAGACTTACATGAATTCAGTAACGGATAATTACAAGTCTATTTGTCACCCACATGAGATTACCACATCAGCAGATGCTCATACAAAAAGTGATTAATAACTTTTTATTAGTTTTAAACATTTTGTTTCAAGTTAAACGGAGACTCGATGGAAAAAAAGCTTGAATCATCTGACCCTGGTTGTTTCGCGAATCTTCGAGAAGTTCGTAAAATAGATTTGAGTAACAACAACCTGACCTCAATAAGATATTCTACATTTTTATCGCTCTCGCAGTTGGAATTCATTGGATTAAGCGGAAATCGCTGGAGGTAAAAATGGTAGGCCAGCACAATGCACAAGAATATTTTTATAACAACATTTAACTTGATAAGGCAACAGTTTCCATCAAGCTCTTGCACATTTAATACAATTTTATTGGAAAATTAAAGAAAGCAAAATATTTCATTCAACTTTCAATTTGTATTCGTTTATTGTTTGTGGCACGTCAATGTAATTATGATAGCCTATATTCTGTAATAATGTAGACAAGGGATTGATTAATAAAATAATTGCAAACTCTCTAGTTCGGTAAATGCATTCAAACCACAAACGCCCATTGTGCAGTTGCCCTGCAAATCCAACATGAGGTTATTGATTCCAACCAGCGTCATGCGACGTAACAAGTTTACGGTAACGTCGGCAATAGTTCGAATTTTTTAAATTGAGTCATCGAACTGAAAGTAGCAAAAGAAAGAGATTAATACCAAATGTGTTGGCTTTGCAGATGCGATTGCTTCTTGGTGTGGTCACTTATGCGTTTCAACAGCAATCGTGGGAACAACCATTTGGCCACCAGCCACATGGCCTGCTGGGAACCAAAAAAGTTGCGAGGATTCTCTGTGGAGAACCTATCTGTTGAAGATTCAAGTTACGACGATCAATTCTTTCCAAACAAAGTGGAAAGATCTCCGGCTTTAAAACCGACGCAAAAACCATCGTCTTTTGCGGTAAGCTTGCGCAAAACACCAACAACTCCAGCTTTGGAATATAAAGGAAATGTTTTCAGCTTTATTGCACAATAACAACTTGATTGTCCATTATTATCTTAAGTAACAAAGATTTGATGGATTGTGGGAATCTTTACTCTCGAACCGAGAATGCTTCTTTGAGAATGCTTCTTATCCTGGCAGCTTCACCGAGGCCCCGCCACCGAGTTTGACAGAGTGAAGCTTCCGATGTTTGAAGTGTTTTGTCTGTGAATTTTTTCATCTACTAGGAACTATAGGTACCGCTAAATGGAGAGCAGTCCTGAAATCCGTTGCTCAAGCGTACAACCCGAAAGTCGAACCAGCGCGTATGATGTTGAAGTTTCTTCATTCGCAATGTCAGGCGCTTTATCTACCTGATCTATTGGAGCAGGAATTGATTAATGCATAACATTATTATAACGGTTCGTCAATGCACTACAGTACTATCTCTTACAGGTGTCTGCATTTGAATCCAATATCACAACGAAGTTTCACAATGACAACACAAATGGAAAGACGAAAAACTGGCATCTTGACTTACGGACAGAATCCGATATGATCAAACGTAATTCTGACCTTGAAATAACCTCACAAACGTTGCCCCTCAAATCAAACACGCACGTTGACCTGGCGCCAGACAGGAGCCAAATAGAGAAAACGTTTCCTGGTAGATCACAATCCTTGTCCGTCCTGGAGAGCAATGCCAGCTCGGCAAAGGAAAATGAAATGTCAAGTGATATTACTAATGGTTTCAATGCCTTGCAAAATAGACATCACAGGTGAGTTGTGCTGGGAATGCTACACAGTTGGAAAAATCACACCGGTTTTACTTATTATACTCCGTTTCAGATTGAAAGTTAGGTTCACTGAATTATTGCACTTCTGCAACTATTTGTTTGCAAAAATTGACATGCCTATCACAATAAGACTTCAATATACATTTTTCTTCCGCTGTGTTTACGTTATTTTAGTAGACGTGTAGCTGACATTTTAGAGGTGTTGATCTGAGGGAAAAGTATCATTTACAAAACTAGGTCTACTTTGATATGCACAGCTGTGCTACATTTTCTGACCATCCTTTCCTCCAAGGATATCAATTGCACCTAACCGGTTCATGGAGGCAAGAAAAGTTTGACAATTATAAAAGTGCTGCCATCACAAATCTATTAAAATACAGCATACTTTTAGCTTCTTTATTTGAGTCTTATTAGTAGAGGGTCTAGGCTATCCTTTTATCACCACAAGCTGTGAATGTTTTCTTGGAGTTAACTGCTAAAAACTACATTTTAAGCCAAAACTCTTGTAAAGGCCGATTTTATTTCACCTACATTCTTTTCAATTCTTCACTAACATAATTCCTCATTTGTTACTTGCAGACACGAGTTTCCTTCGGTCCCAACAAACAAGATAAACTCATCAGATGATGACGGTAAGCATATTACGCCTCATACACATGTCCACATATAGATAGTGGTTTGCTCAACTAGCGAAAGTAATCTTACATAGGCTATTTATTATGATTCCTCACCTCGGTAGGAAAGCTGTGTAGTCTCCTAAAAGTGAAACATACTGAAAGCCTACTACGTTTCCTAGAAACTCACTGGATTTATGATTTCATCCAGAAACGTTATGCATAGTTCTAAAAACAAAACCTATTAATGGAACAAACATGCAGCACATGTTTCAATTGCATGAATAATTACAACAGTTGACGAGAAAAAAGAAGACAACGGTACAAAGAGTGGACAAATGAATTTGATGCCTTGGCTAGTAGCGGGTGCGATCTTTGCTGCTCTGTTTGCTGCAGGAGTTTGTGGAATAGCTGTTGTGAATAGGCAATTTGGTCACAATGGGACACTCTGCTGGTAAGACCTATGTGCAACATCTATGCGATGATAGTGGAGATAAAATCAAAACGTTCATTCATTCGAAATGGTGATAGACCAAAGAATTGTTTTCACTGTTTTCACTTACATAACGCAAAAATCGACGGGCGTAAAGACACTTGCCAACAAAGGTTTTGTTGCTACGTTAGCCCTAGCCCCGTTGGAAAGTTTCTTTGGCAAAGTTTTTTTTAAAGTTGCAAACAAAATTGTCAGTATACTTTTAATAGATCTACTCTATGAAAAGCTTCAAATGAAAATATTTTCCTCCAGCAAAATATTGATACTGTGTTTTCAAAATCATATTTCAGTTGCTGTCGAAGTGGAAGCCAGTCAACCAGACAGCAAGGATCCGAATCTATCAAGTAACGTGTTTTTATATTGTTAGGATTCATCATCATCATAAATATTACAGTAACAGAAAACTAATGTACTTTGAAGCGCAGTGCCTGTGATCGGAATTTTTATATGTTCTACTACAGATTTGCAGTTAAAAATAAAAGCTACTTTTTGCTTACATAAGTTCCTTGTTATTACATCATATTTATATTGTGTGTTTGTTGTCAATATATTTAGGCTACAACTATATTCTCTTATACATACCAATACATCATGATTGAAACTGCAAAACTACACATTATATCTATAGATAATGATGTTGATGTACTGGTTGTAGCACTGTCAGATAAAACTTCAAAAAGATTTTATAATTTTTATTGCGGTAATTGAAATTTACTACATTAGCTTGGCCAGAGGAAAGTTTATTTGCAAGTAAATTATTTTTCAGGTCTTTCAGCAATTATCCATTGCTATACGATAACCCATTGGCAAGAAGGCCATTACCCCAACAGCCAATTCACTACTCGGGTGACCAAAGCAGAGCAATTCATCCAATCAGAGCAAGCAACAGCGATGGACAAGTTGACATACAGTGGACATGCGGCGGATCGTTTGGAATAGGAGATGTCAATCCATCTGGTTCTCAACTTTTTAAATCTCCAGCTAGAACCTTTAGACGAGGAAGTGAAGACGGTTACCCACCTGTCATTCCTCCCAGGCTTTCCAAGAACACTCCACATTGGAGTGACAACAATGACCGCATTGCAGATAGACAACAACCATCTAATCCAAGGTTATTGTCCACTTCGGCACACAATCTCAATCGATCGTCTTATAAGAAACTTCCAATGTCGTCGAGAGGATCAGTGAATTTTTCGGATTTGCAAAAAGCTACAAAACAAGATTGTTTTGTGATTTCACGTCAACATCCAGGTCAACAATTGGACGTTTATCCGGTAAAACACGACCGTCAACAACGGCAAAGAAAGCGACCAAAAAGTGTAATCGGTGCCGAAACAAAACTAGAAACTGGTGAGTTTGACTTGATGTCCCCGACGTTTGTTCAAGATTTTGACAGACAAAGCACATCTGCGCCAATCACACGCCAATGCAGTTTTGATGCTCCTCATCAACTTTCTCGAAAAATCAAGCGTGAACACATGGTGATACAAATGTTGGAAGCGTTGGAAGAAATAGATACAAGTCGAAGAAGCAGCAACGCTACGGAAAGCAACAAACCAAACCAACGAATAGAAAATGAACGTCGTGACAGAATAATGGAAAAGTGTTTTTCACCGACAAAAAGAAAAAATGATGACAAAAGGATCGGCAACTTTACTTTAGACAATGATTTCAAAGGACATAAACAGGATGATAGTAGACGTATACGAACAACAATAAATGATAGAAGCTCGTGCGATCCTGTGCCTGAAAGTAAGAAAATGAACAGTCACGTATGTGAAAAATGTAATCATATATCGTATATGTCAGATGTTGATTTCAAATTTCCTCCTCCGCCACCATGCATTGCAATAAGTTGCAGTGAAGACAGCCAAGCTTATTCTTCATCCATTTCAGAAGCTTCTTATGACATGGATCTTCCTCCTCCACCTTCAAACATGTATTCTTCAGAGAGGACGTCTTTTTATAATGATCCTACAACAACGCATCATACATCCAATTTAATAACACAGAATCCTTCATCACATCCTCAAAACAATTACTCAGTATTAGCACTGTGTTTTAGTGGAAAAGAATCCCAAAAGTCCTCTTCAAAACAACAACCTCTGGTGATGCGTGAGAGTGATTACAAAGTTAAAAATGAAGCTTCAAACAAAAACACTGAATGGAAATATGGAAGAAAAGACAGTACGGACTCTATGTTTGTGTCAATCAACAGCACCTGCAGCTCATTACCCCCTTCTGACTTGGACGATGATGTTTGCGAAAGAACTTTTGATATCGTAACTGAAGCAGTAGCACATTCTGAAAATCTTGCATGTCAACCAAATGTAAAATACCGCAGTCGCCGTAAGGAATCTTTGACTAACAGACGAAAAGAGCTTGAAGAAGAATACAGGAAATCAATTCCAATTTACAACAAACTCTTGCTGAAAGCAGCAAATGTATCGGATAGCGAACAGCAGCATTTATTGGGAAGTAGTAAATCTTCACATAAATCAGGTAGGTGCCTTTACACGTCTGTGCAATCCACTGCAAATGAAAACCGCTTATCAAATCATCGGATATCTCGCTTAGAGTTGTCGTGTTCGGAATCAGAGTTAGATGAAAACTCTTTGCATCGTTCCTCATTCAATAACAAGCACAGATGCTACATTAGCCACAGTCGAACATCTTCTACAAGTTCACTCACCACTGTAACGACAGCGAGTAGAAGCCCCAGCATAAGGAATAGTGCTCTATTTAACAAAACTTGTCACAAAACGCATCGGTTACCTGAAGAGCGTAAAGTGTCCATGTCGAGTTTTGGATCGGAAAGTGTTTCATCGATTGAATTTGGTGCAGCTGCAGCAAATACTTATTCCCTTACCAGGTCCAACTACCAAGTCCTTGATCAAGCATATTTAGAAAAAGAACAATGTTCCAAGAACTCAATGGCTCCAACACAAAATACGTCAAACTACCCCAATGAAAAAAAACACCGATATGCATGTAGCAATTCGAAAACAAGCGCTTCAGGAGGTAGTGACAAAAAGCGATGTTATTTTGATGTTATAGAATCATCAGCAGACGATGTATCGACTGACATAGAAATGGTAAATCTTGGTACATTGTAACGATAATAAGTTCTAAGTTAATGTATGATATTTCTCAATGTTTGTGATAGCTTTTTGGGGCAAATAACGTGCTGTAAAACCGGTACAATTTTACAATAACATGTTCTGTGGTGAAAAAGACATCAACAACACGCAAAATTAACATCAACACTCGAAAACGAATTGCGAAATGCTATATATGGACTACGCTACTCTACAATGCAGAAACATGGACACTGTCATCACAGATGGTTAAACGACTTGAGGCATTTGAAATGTGGATTTATAGAAGAATGCTTAAAATTTCATGGAAGGATAAAATCACAAACAAAGATGCACTATCCAGAATACAAACCAACATGGAAAATCTACAAACAATTAAATCAAGAAAATTGAAATATTTTGGCCACATGATTCGCAATAATTCTATTCAAAGACAACTACTAAAAGGAAAAATGAACGACAAACGAAAAAGGGGCAGACCACCAAGAATTTGGACTAATGATATTGAAGACTGGTCAGGACTTAACTACAAAACTGCAGTAGAAAAATCTTACAACCGGGAAACTTGGCGTCTCATTGCCTCCAACCCTCGACGAGAGGAAGGAACTTAATGATGATGGTTCTGTGGTGTGTATCGAAGGTCAAGACATATATTACTACAGAAACATTTCAGTAAGCTTAAAAAATGCTGTACAGTTTGATTGTTAATCTTTTATTTTGCTTCTGCAGCAATTGTTTGTATGTTTTTACACTATTGTACGTCTTTCACTAACCACTTTTAATTGGGTGGCTTGTTTAAGTTTTGAAGGCAATGATAGCAAACCCAACCAGGTAAGAATAAATAGTACTGTACCTGAAACTTGCTGAATGTCAAATAGGTGGAGCACTATGGGGCTTCTACAAAAGCAGGATGTGCAACTACATCCTAAGAGCAAGGTGCGTTAAGAAAAAGTATGGTCATGACTTTCAAATTTTAGAAACCAACAATTTTCAAAGTAGTGGAAGTGCAAAACTTGCTCGTTTGTAACAAGCACGAAATTAGAAAATTGGCACAAACAAAAAATAATCCAAACTAATTTGTAAAAAAACTTATCTTGTTGTGGGTGTTTGTAAATTTACGTGCATAAAGTATTATACAAAACTTGTAGGTTTATAAAATATTGCATAAAGGGTCCAACATCAAAAATAATTGAAAAAGCCAAAGTGAACTTGGGATATATATTATGTGTTAATAAGTGCAAAAATCTGTAATTTAGTTTGAGGTTATCATTTCTCAATGTAAATTAGCATTACAAACACTAATGCATTGAAGGTTGATATCAAACGAATTTGTATCGCTTTTTTGTACTTTTTTCAACTTGAACTAGTTTTCAACGGTCAAGTCTTAGGCTGTTTATAACTACAACAGCATTTCTTCTGGAAATTTAAAGAGGGTATGGCAACACCTTATTTTAACGTACCCTACTTTTGCCAGGTAGTTGGACTATGGACATCCTTTATACGTAGAAAGCCCTGGGGTTACTCACAAACATGATTGGCAGTTTACTCCTGTTCGCAGTTAGTTGAACTTGACTAATAATATGCAAAACGAAAGTACAATATAGGCCAAAGCAGTAATTCCAAGCATACTGCAGAAAAGTGTTGTGACTTAACCTACAGTGTAAGCCAGCAAAATAGATAAACCAATTACATTACAGTACAACATGTAATCAAATTCGTTCCCAAATGACAACGAATTTGCAACTAGGTAATTTAAAACTAGGCATTTGTATTCTGGTAGAAGCACGTGCATGTTGTGCATGCCTTTTGATAAAATTACTTTGACAGCTTTGCTGTCAAAAGTTCTTTAAAGTTACATTGGAAACTGTAAGTTTCACTAACCATTAAATTGCACGTTAATCAAGGAGGTACGGAGTTATGTGTATGTTGATTGTCGTCTAAGTAGAAAAGCACTAAGCAGCCGATATCAAGTAACTTGAACGAACATAATCTTATTGTCAAAACACCTCTTGTCTTGAACGCTTCATAGACAAATATGATTTGAAAATCGCATTAAGCAAATTTCTTCAAAATTTATGTAGGCCTAAGCTATGTGTTGAATTAAATATTGTTTTCATAGTATTCAAGTAAACCGGAACATGAACAAGTCCGTATTCTTCGACAGCTCGTTTTTTAAGGTGTTTCTATTTTTGTTGCATGTATTGTCATGCAATAGACGGAGATAAATCAGATTAAAAAACAAATTTTCTCACCTAAACAATTCGTATAAGAAACCGATCCCTTTTCGGCTGTATTGGTACCAGACGGACACTCGTAGCAGTATTGCGATCCGGAATTAAATTGATAGGTAGAATCAGGGCAAGGATAGCACGGTTCAATTCCACCGAGAGACGCAAAGCCTGGTTCGCAGAGACCTGCAAGAAAATTGAATAAGCTATGGAGAAGTTTGAAAGAAGGTCCACCATAATCACAATATACGCCATTGAACCATAAAACACACTACCAGTGTTCAATATGATGCTGTGTTTAAATGGGTTAAAAGTAGGCTATATCGAAATCAGCGTTTTTGTATTGATTTAATCGGAAAATGATAAAACTAATAATAAATTGTTTATTACTCTTCATGCCAAAAACTTCTTTACCTGTTGCTGTGGCAAGCAGCTCAAAAAAGATCAATTACCTTTACTTACTTTCAATCTTGATTAAAGTTCAGGAAAGGGTAATTTTCTTATTTGTAGCTATTAATGTTTTAAGCATGTTCGCCTCTTTGCGTGGACTTACAAAATAATAAAGATACTTACGGCCACATTGGCTTCTAGACGTGGCTCCTTTTATAGAAGTTCCCGTATCATGCGGACAGTGAGTGCATTCCGTTGCTCCCAGCCTATCACCAAACGTGTGAAGAGGACAAGCTAAGCAAGTTTCAAGTCCATCAGACGAATAGCTTCCATAATTGCACAAAGCTAAAAGTTAAACAGAGAAGTCTTTATGTCGACCAACAACTACCGTTCTTATCCAGAGAACGAAAACACGTAAAAAGTACTTTAGGCCTATATACGATTTTGTTAGATGAAAGTCCTGTAGAAATCAACCTGACTGAACAAGGTCATTGCCACACTTATTTGGAGCAACACATATTCGTGAACATAACGTTCTAACCACCATTGTGACAACGTGGTTTTGCAGTGCGCGACACGTTCAGGCTAATATGGTGGAGTTTCACTCACAAATCACCGTGAACGTGACAGAGGCGCCGTCATCGACGTCGATTCCAGCTAGTGTCCGAGAATTGGTTATGTCTCACAATAGAGCAACATATTAAAATAAATGTTGATGTAAAATGCTACTTCAAAAGCTTGTCTGACGTGAAACAAGCATGGATAAAATTTGCATGCATGCTATAGAAAGGTCATAGAATCATGCTTGATTTAAATTTTTATGATTGATCTTGAACATGGCAAGGTAAGTGGTAAGTACTGGTGACCTTCGTACGACGTTATCAATCCAACGCAGCCCAGTTACAATAGTACCACTCTCGTACGCTTGTAATTTTATTTTATTTCAATCTATCGAGGGCATGTCATAACTCGAAAATCGTTGTTCTTCTGGTGCAAAATAAGCTAAACTATCACCATGTTGTAAGTGATAGTCTAATGCGCATTTATTTCTTTTTTTTGTCAATCAAAGTACTGACTTTTTAAAGGAGCAAGATCAGTTGACGATAGCTTGTGTAACTATCTCAGAGCACAGAATCATGTTGCTGTAAATATTTAAACATCAAAATGGTAATTTTGACACGTTGGAAGTTATGAAGAAAAACGTTCTTTTCTTACGCTTGCATTCTTCCACGCTCCTGGCATGAACTCCAGGAGTGGACGTGCGTGAAGGACATGCCTTGCAAGATAGCTGTGCTTCAGTGTCTTGATAGTAACCCGTTTGACAACTGGAGCAATCGGCCAAGACTATGTCAAAGTATGTACCGACCGGGCAGTTTACTAAAACGTGCAATAAAAACGCTTTAATGTGAAGACTAAACAGTAAACACACGTTATTTGTATAGGCTACGATTCAAGCCTAGTTTCACCAACGTTCAAGTCATGGCTGGGGTAATAATTTGCTACTTTTTTAAAAGTATTTTTATTTTATAAATTTGTAATGCGTTGTTATAATTCTTTGAAATAAGTTTTAACTACGAACGTAGTTTCCGAAAGCACATCAAGCTATAGCTTACCACAAGTGGCCGATTCTCTAAGAACCGCTCCAAGTGGGCATTTCAATTCGCCAAGGGAGGCAGCGTAAGAATCGTCTTCGTATGTCATATACTCTACAACTGAAGTGTTGATATTGCGCACAGCCACTCTAAAAAAAAAAAAAAACTTTATTGTGTGGCCTAATGGTACGTGTACGTTCCAGATAAATCAAACAGCCAAAATTAAACGTACGAATTAAGCTCGCCAGTGAATTCTCGGACAACGTCAAGTTGGCCAAAATATTCGCTCATGCTCCCGTGAGTTTTCCTGCTTTCGTCCACATTTTCATCGTTTAACAGGACTTGACCTGTAAAATTATAATTTTTTTTGTATCATATCACAAATTAATTAGCACAAGTAAGATTTTCTTTATGCCAGGGTTGTACAACTAAATGCTCAGAGTAGCTAGTTCCTTTCAGGACTCCACCTTTTCTTTAGCAAATACGCCGACCCAATTTATGGCACTCTAAGTATAACAGATAAAGAGTGTCTCTTACAGTGCAGCTTAGGCAAATGTCAATCCGAAATAGTACGGTTTGAAACTAACGGTTTTACTCAAAGCGCACCGACTCGATTAAAAACTATGAGTAGAGCGGTTCTTTTTTACGAAGTATCCCGAAAAAGAAATGTGTGAATAGAAAACAACACCAAATGGTACGACCAACAAATTGAATGAAAGGAGAAGAGAGAATGTACAATTTTCTCGCGACCCAGTAGGCCAACCAGGACTGGTGGCGAGAACACACGTTCAAAATGGCCGTCAGGAGTGCGAGTTGGTTGAAAGTATGTCCCTTAGTCAAAAAATAAATTGATTGCTGTGGAAACAATTGCAGCCAAGCACTAAATACGTACAAATAATATTACCTACAATTAATCAATCACTGGTTTACTTTTTTTCTCAAAATACCACGGCAATACACTGATACATTACATAATGAAATGAGAGGAAGGAAGCGAGAAAGACCATACAAGGCTACCAAGTCAGCTTCCGCCACATCAGCTCCAACCTGTTGTATATCAAAGCAGTAACTTATAGCCTACAAGGAAGGAGTACTTGGTCACGTATCTCAGCCATGAAATTGAAAAAAACGCGTAATTCGACTACATTTTTGCAAAAAAATTTTTGCTCATTTCCTTCGCTTAATCTTATGTCACTAACCTAACGGGTAACATTGGGAACGCATAGTTTCAGCAGTAGATTTATAGAATAAGATTATAAGTTAGAATATGCGAAAGGTTGGGGAACCTTAGATATATTTTCGAAACTTTACTGAAAGCCCACACAATCCTATAGGTACACACCTTCAACAAATAAATTATTGAGATCCTTCATTTTATTTTACAAATCTGGCTTAAACTGTGTTTAAATCTTTATAAAAAAAAAAATAAAAAAATAGACCAATAAATAGGCTAGATGTCCCACTTCGTTTTTCCTATCGCCGGTCAACGAGGATATTTTTATTTTAAAACCAGTCCGTGAAAAAAAAGGTCGGGGAACGCTGCTACACTATGCGATACACATCAGCACCGAAAAAAATGAACCGAAATATAGCAAAACATTGCTTGCTTTAAAAGATACATCTGTAGTAAAATGCATGCCGTTATATGGCACAAAATAAAAGCCATGCTAAGCAACGAAAATGCGGTACTTGTGCTGACTTGACAATGACTAGCATCAATATTCATTTCTAATAGCTCATCGATTTGAAGTAAACCTTTGACAAACCTAAAATATTGATGGTTATTTCAAGCTTGTTTAGCATTTCTTCATCTCCACCAAAGACATCTAAAATTGCTTCATCGGAAAGATTGATTGCTTCAGAAAATGAGATGTCTTCCGTGGCTGCTGTTTCAATGGGCTCGTCGTTGTCTGGGTAATTGTTGTCGTATGGCGGATCATCTTGAACCGCGTCAGGTGGTATTGGCTCCTTACCATGAAATGAATTGTAGTTGTCCGAGATGTAATCTCCTCTCTGCCTTATAAAAAGAGTGACGCGTTCATTGCACTATCAAAAGTTCAATGGTAACGTAGCACAGTATATAAACAATTGTAGTAATAACTCGGAAAACCGTGTCAGAAGATCTATTTCATAAAAGTATTTCGTTAACATAAAAAATCTTTAAGTTTAAATAGTTTTCAAGCCAAAATTTCCAAAATATTCGTGATTTTTCTTGTTATAGCACGGCATAAGGCCTGCTTTCAGCAAAAGTGAAGGTAGGCCTATAACATATCAAAGTATTTTTACACTCGAAATGTGACTGAAGCTTGTTTACTCACTGGCGTTTTTGGCGTTTAAGCAAATGCTCATAACGTGAGTCTACGTGTCTTTTTTCTCTTTCTTCTGCAAGTTAAAGTGAGTTGATGAAATAATTTCATAGTATCATACCCTAATTTCCAAACTATTTTTAATGACTAACGATACCTTACAAAACGGTGCGTAAGTTGAGACTGCTAACGAACCTTCTCTATACCACATGATCTATGATGCTCAATTTGAGTAGCTTAAGTTCTACTAGACTAAAAGACTGTTCATTTGTTATGTTAAAATTGTTCATAAACTACAACGTAACTTACCCTCCTGTTCAAAATAGTCATCGTCATAAGAATTATCATATGGATCATAAGAGTCATATGCTGCTGGAGTAGTAGGTATTTCTGGTGTGGGAAGTTCTTCTTGCACACATTGCACTTCAACTGACAGCAGAGTGCACACAATGCCAGCCGTTGCAGTTTGACACCAGATTGGCACCTGATCATGTGCTTCGTTAAAAGAAAAGTGAACGAAACTTCTCTCTTTACAACAACTACACAGAGGTTTACGTGGAGTAGACTAAATACAAAATTCCTTAAACCTACAGTGATGTGTATGGTATTGTTTTCATATACAACGTCAAAAATTTTATCCTACAGTCTTTGTTATGTTTAAAGCTGTGAACTAACAAAAAAAATTCCCAATACATCAAATAGAAATCTTCTAACATTAATATCTACTTCTAATGAAACATGAATCTTTTTTGCCTGTACGTGTTGTGGTCATTCTCTCACAAGCAAACCTACCCGAGGGGTGAAATAATCCGTGAGCTTCATTTTGACAGACTCAATGAAATGAGTGTCGTTGCAAAATTTGAGAGTAACCAAGTTGTATTTTACCCGGTAACCTTTACTTATTTCACTGGAATAACGCTGATCTGCAAGGAACGAATTAAAAAATCAATGCTTGAAAAAATAGTTGAAATTTGTCAGTTTAATTTCATTTCATTTCTCAAAGAAATTAAATGATGAATAACAATCAAGATTTGAAATGGAAGCTTGCTAAACATCATTAATTAAAATAAAATGTGAACTCACATTTTATTTTCAATAAAATGTAAAATGCTTAAACCACATTTCATATGTGAAAACACAAGCATATGAAATAGCGTGGCGAATGATACTGTTGAATGCTTCGTTGTTTAGATGATTGCATCTATAAAACTGAAATAGTGTATGAAAAACGATTACTCAGCATGTGCAAATTAAATAAAATATTTAGCTTACAATGATTAGAATACCGAAAACAAAACTTACGGGAACAATCCGTTGGAATATCATGGGGAGGCTGCCATTGACCATCCACGCCACAAACGTAGAACGATGTGCCATATTCTTCTTCTGCCATGCCGTATCTAAAGACAGCACGCGATATAATGCATTGAAAAGCGGATGATGAATTTTTAAATGGATAGTTTCACTTTATTTTAAAACTTATACAGATTTTTCGATAGGCAGAATAGACGTTTTAGCCTTGCTGGGGAAAGCCATAAAGCACCCACCTCATTTCAGATCAACACTGGCTACATTTTTTAGAAAGGCTATTCTTACACAAATAAATAAATTCATTTTTTTCAAAAACAGTTTTAATTCTTTTAAGAAAAGTTAAAGTTTAAGAAAAGCGGTTTACATTACGGAATTTCCCACCGTTTGCTGTCGCATACAAGTTCGCATTCCACCAGTTGCTCGAAGTTCATCCCACATTCCTTATGACCATACTTAGGATCTTCCAAGGGAGGACATAGATCATCTGATGGAAAATGCAAATTAACTTGTAGAAAATATTTCTAAACCATATCTCTTTTCACAAAGCAGCTGAAGTGGATGACATATCGTATTTGTTTTTTTATACATATTGTTTTTTTTTTATACAAAAAGCGAAAACCGTAAAATTTGTGGATATTTTTCAGTAATTTTAAATCGAAACTACTTAGAAAACCAAATTCCATTTTTGCAGTTTTCCAATAATTAAAGAGTCGTTGTTGAGTTAAAATGTAGGCCTGTTCACACGAGTGAGTAAGAGAGGTGAAAACGTACGATATCTAAATCTAAGACACTCTGTGTTGCAGTAGGCCACTGCAGGTCACAAAATATCGTGCTTGGGTTTTTCAGAGAGAAAACCAGTAAAGACAAATGTCAGTAAGTTTCGCAATGAAGTGGGTAAGGTCATAACTTCAGCCATTTTTACTCACATTGAACTCCAACGGTGATGATGCAGGTTCGTTTGTTTCCTGTAGCGTCACTGGCCACATACGACACACGAGTTTGTCCGAATGGAAAATCTCCAAACTCGTGCGAACGGGTCAACGTTACGTAACCTGCACAAGTTTGTGATTGTATTGGTTGACTCTCGTGTGGCACAATACATACTCGGTTTATTCGGCTTAGTGTAATTGCAGCTCGGCAGTGCGTAATTACTTTGTATTAGTTCCTTATTTAAGTAAAAGATCCGTGACATTTGATAAAAACACAAATCTTATCCTAAAACGATTGGCACCATGACAAACAGACTTGTTATAAAGAACTCAATTATGTAAAAAACGTGCCTTCATACTGTATATCCAGAGAAGCCTGGATTCCAAAGCAACACAAAAAAAGCAGTAATATGATACCAGCATTAGTCAGCTGATATAGGATTGACAAAACATACCTGAGTTATCAGAAAATGTTGGTTCTTCCCAAGTTATATTTCTGGCTATTGTTTCTCCACGTGGTATGACAAATGGTTCCGGATTGCTGCACTTATCAATAATTGGAGGTTCATCGTCTGTATCGAACATGAAATTACGTTTCCCATTTATTAGAGGGTTGTCCAATCAATATTTATGCACGGTCATGATTGTTTTATACAATATTAGTTCCAAGTAAAACGTGTTTAGAAATTGAAATTAACTGGAATCAAAAATAAGCCATTTTCTTAACTTACCCTCAACTGTAACTGTAAAGTTACACCGAGCGACAAGACCGCTCCCGTCCACAGCTTGATATTCTATGACAGTTTTTCCAATGGGAAAGGCTGCAGGAGGGGTTACGGCTGGTGTTGCTGATAACAATACCTTGATGACACAAAAACAAAGTGTAAATTATTGAGATTTTGTAATAAGCCCAAATGTTAGTTAAACAAAATAGTTATGTTTTTGTTGACTGATGCAACCTTTGTTATCCACTTTTGTGTCTCATCAATGCAGTGATGACTATCTAGGTAGCGATCAGACTCAAAAAGAAAATTCATCAGCATTTCAATAAAATAAAATATCTTCTGACAGGTGTCAAACTCACAACAATGCTTGATATGAACGACTCGGTTACAAGTCTTGTAATTAGCTGTTTATGATTGAACAGACTCCTGTAAAATTCGTTTGTATTTATCAGCATTTAATCAGACCCGTTTCAATTTTTCTGAGTAACCCACTTCATTTTAACCCTGAGAACCAAATGATCAACTAAACATAATTAAACACAACGTTTCAATTATTGGCGCTTCTATATTCTAGTTTTGATAAATTGTTCGTGTTTCTATTTATTCGTTTTATTAAGGGAAGTTTCTAAACAACATGATATAAAAGATCAGTAAAAACAACTCAGATAACATTAATCTGAGTTATGGCATTGATGTTTTCCTGTCATGGCATTTGTTTATCTTGTTAATTAATTCAAAACAACCAGATAAAAAAGTTCTAACAGTTCTCATGATGAATACTTTAACTAGATAACGTAATATCTGTTAAAACAACAGCACCGAAGGTGGCCAGATGATGGACTTAATTCAATGGTGTGTTACAGACAGTGCAAATCAGCAAAGGGAAAGCATCGTCAAAGTGGATTGATCATGTCTGGCATGAAGCAACTTCTCAAACTTTATGAAAATTAGAAAACGCAGCTTGGCAATGTGTTAAAGTGTTTTTAATATAATAATACAAATAAAGTAAACTTAAACAAATGGGTTTAAAATAACTAGCACCCTGCTTCAATTTGGTTTTTCATTCTTAGGGTATTGGACTTTAATTTCAGTATCAAAAATTATGCAGTCTTCAAATTTATTTCTTCAACAAGTTCAATTTTCAAATAGTTTTAAAAAGATATTTACACATTGATGCTAAGACAGAAGTGTACAAACACTGAAGCAAGTTACCTGCAATTTTCAATTCGCAAGCAATTTGTGTCTTTTTAGCTTATCTGGTATATAAATTTCCTATCGCCATCTGTTATGGAAAGTTGCCAGACCCCAATTCAACGAACGTAAACATAATTGCTGTCGCTCAGCGATAATTACCTTGTATGAGTTATCAGACGGGGTGGGTACAAGCCACGAAACCTCAGTTGCGCGCATGTGTCGATTCCCTGTCACTGAGATATCGCGAGGACATACCACAGATGGAGGCTCGATATCTGCGTGTTGATATGATAGATTGACAAATGATAGGCTTTAATAACGTTAAATCGACGTAAGATGACATTGGTTGTTTGGCTTTCAAACATAAACACGAAAAGGAAAAGCGCGCAAAATTGCATCCCAAGTTTGCAACAGGCTGCTGCATTTCAGTCGATGCATATCACTGCTAAACAGCAGTTTAGGGAATGTAGTCTATTTAGATCAAATATGCAACAGCTTATAATTTTGGCAGTAAAGCTTAAAACACAAATACAAGACTTCAGAAATCAATCAATACTAAAAAACTACGCTTCCATTTTGTGTTCAATTCTGTCTGTCATCAACGCAAGAAAAGTGGGACATTATTCCCTAATAATGAATATTTAAAATTCAAACTTTCGAGTGTATTTTGGGCAGACGGATATAACTGTCATAATTGTAAACGCGATTTTATATTTATTAATAAAGCAGTAGAGATGTTATTTTCATAAATTATTAATCTAAATAATTCAAAGTTTTGTTTTGAATGCTAAACAAACTTGATTGCTGTAATTTTTGCCAAAGCAGAAAACAATTTCAAGATAATAAACCAATACGTGATGGTCGATATTTTATGATCAAATGAGCAACTGTTTCATAACAAGAGCAAAAGTGCAAATGTTGGGAAACAGTTGCTGCTTTTCGTTTTATCAAATATCCCTATTTGCAACGACGTAGGCTGTTTTTAGCTTTCCACAGTGTTGCATTCGTGAGAAGCGCTGCATTCAATAATTACAAGAGTTTAGACTTCAACATAAACAAAAAACTTGAACCGGCAACTGGAACGTTACGCGTCAGTTTAATTTGAATATGACAATAGCGTTTTTTTTTTCTACTCACAATCTCTCAATAACCGCACTGAACAGTGTACTACTGTACAACTGTACAGTGTCTTGTGTCGTCTGAGCACTGTGTAATGTGAAATAGTACAGGGGTAGATTATAAGCTGAATCAAAAAATACGTTTCACTTCAATAATTGCTTGGTACTGCATAACCAAACCCAGCATCATATTTAAGTCTTAACAAGCTGCTTTTTTTTCAGCAGCAAAACATAAAAATAAACAGAACGAAAACAAACGATCATATACCTATGCATTCAGCTGAAGCTGGATCGACAGACCATCCGTCTATCTGTATGCATGTTATTTCTTCGACGGCCACAGATAAGAAAAAGCCAGTCGGACATGACATTCGGCATGTCTCGCCGTATGCTAATGTGCTTGCAGCTTCTGTGCACGAAACTTGTCCACCAGTTGGAGCTTTTGGAGGTGAGCATCGAATTTCTAACGCAAGAAGAGGCTGCATTATTTTCATATTCCATTTAGTTACATATTTTACATAAATACAATTCCTATTACAAGTGGAAAGAATTACTGTACTTTGTCTTGATTTATGTTGAAGATGTTGTATGATGAACTTGTGAACAATGATGTATTATTTTACAAAGCTAGTCAAATTACAAAGAAATATAGCGTTTTCTTGCATTTAATATAGAATCTCTAGTGCAACAATCACACAAGTAGACATCATGATAAAGTAGAGAGCTGAATGATTCTTGTTCAAGTAATATGAACTGGTGGGAAAATTGAGTTTACATCTGCTTGCATGCATGTCTACCACCACGTAAAACTAATTTCCAATTTAACGTTACAACTCAGTAAAAACTTTATATAGTGCTGAAGTGCTACACAAAATAAAAGCAAATTTTATAAAGTTTGTTTCGCATCGCTTGTTAGAAAAATAAAAAAGTTTTTACAACAAGCTTCTATCAAAGCAATAAAATAACCAATCACCTTTTTGTCGTATTCAGGCTTATGCCCGATGGTTAAAAATTTAGATAAAGTAGGCTACACGGAAAAAAGGCAATCTTTGCGCAACTTTCAAGCATAAGTTTCAATGTTTGACAAGCACGAAGCCGTATGCTCTTGAGAGGTGTCGAACCGGCACTTTTTCTAGCCTCATATCAGGTCTCGCCATTCAACAACGCAGACAATCACTAATGTTGATTTAATGAACTATTACAGCAATTCTGAAAATAGTAAACTAAAATTTTACTTTCACAATAGCTTTCCAAACCATCCCATTCTCTGTTAGACTGACAATAGCGACTTTCTGACCCCAAAAGAGCAAAACCTTCTTCACATTCAAAACGACATCGGGTTTGAAAAGATGAGTCTTCCTTGGTGCAATTTAATGAGGCCCGAATTGGTAGCGTAAGAGGCGTACAAAGACGAACTAAAAAATAGTGAAAAATTATATCATTTTCCACTTTAAGTAGCCTATAACTTATGATTTAAAAAAAAATAGATTTCAAATTAATGAGACATACAGAAATTGTTTTAGGAACAAAAATAAAATAGTAGTGATGATAATATGTGGCACTTTTGCTAGCAATACAATATCTATCCTAGAAATCTATATGCTTAATACTTGTAATATCAATATCAGGCGTCATAATTTTGGCAGTACACTTCCGATATAGCCTACAGATAGAGTATATAAAAGTAATAAAATCTTCCATTCTCATGACGGTTCTCAATAACTTAAACAATAAAATCGTTTCGTCTATTGAGGTTGGCCATTTTTACTAGACATCATATTGGTAATTATAGTGTTTTTTGAAACAACGCATTTGCAGTAAGGGATAAATGGTAATTGTACAATAATCTGCAAATTTTGCAAAAGTACTTTGACAAATAGGGTTCTGCATTGACAATCCATCATCCGTTTCCCAAACGCCATCAATGTTGCAAAAAATCGTATCGCTGCCAATCAAATCGTAGCCGTCGCTGCAAAGCACTCGACAAGTCGACTTGTATTTGTTATCGCAACCCAAACCGTCAAATCTACCATTAGCCGGAACGAAGATCTCAGGGCAACGTATCACTGAGCATCTGCTATCGACCTGCAGCATAAATTAAGGCTTTAACGGTGCAAGTTTAAGTGTTGAGGTTTCATCGATTCTTGTTATCGCTGCAACAATAAATTTGCAGTAGATGAAACCCTGGTAAATCCTATTAGTGTAATGCATTGCAAAGATCAAACGTAAAAAAGCATCAATCCCTAAAATAAGCTGAAAAGCAATATTTATTGCGTTACTTTCTTGTATCCTCTTTTGCAGATGCATTGTTCTAGAGAAGAACTTGCAATGGGAGAAAGCATGTTGCTATCTGGGCAAGGTGCACAAGTTTCTATGCCGCCTGGTGTTGGATGAAGTTTGTACGTCCCTTCGGGACAAGCTAAATGACAAAAAATCGTAATTAGGGTACAATTAATTTGACATTATCCATATTAATCAACAGAAAAATAAGTTCACATCATACTTCTTGTCAATATGTTATCTAAAATATTTTTGCTAAAACATTTTTGGAAATTAAAAATGCTTCAATGCATGGTTGCAAGCAGTTTAATGCACAGTATCAAATTAAAGACAAAAAATTGATTTTAAAGGCAGGAAAACTTACGGGTGCATCCATCCTGTAACAAACCAAAACCAAAGTAACCACTGCCGCAAACACATTCGTATAAACCAGTAGTTGTGCCACACCGGCATGCACCCAACGAATGACAGCAATTTTGTTGTTCATCGCAGTAACTGTTGCAGAAATGATCTTCTTCGGTTATGTAATCTCCACCTTCGGCATCTTAAAAAAAATAAATTATAATGTTTCGTTTACTTTTCAAACAAGGAAGTTTAAATTACTCTTGTATCTAAAAATTCTGCGTTTAATGAAACAAGAGAAAATCACGCATCAACAGAGCTAACACAAGACAGCTGTTTCTTTGTCTTGCTTCAAAACATTCTAACTTAGCTGACTTTGTGAGGTAAATTGCTGAAAGTAAACTTTCCAGAACGATTATATTTAGATTAGTGATTTTAGAAAGATAACATCTATACTAAATAGACATGATGGTTTAACCTTGTTTTTTAGCAATCAGGACCATGTTAACCACCCCCCACACCCACGACCGAGGCACCACGGCTGTTTAAGAGTCCACCAACTTTCAGTTTGTCTAATGTCTTTTGGCTAAAGAAAAAATACACAAATGCTGCTACAACAGCTCAATATTCAATAGCTCACATCATGTAGAGGTCCACCCATTTTTAGTTTGTCATCGCATTTCGGCTTTTTAAAATTACAAAACTTGAAAATACTGCTACGAAAGTTCTGTATCGAACAGCTTACATTTTATCATAGCGTTTTGTGTTGTCGGTCATCCTTTGTTATGAACATTTCAAATCAACAAAACAATTCAATCAATGGTACGTATTTTGTTACAGTTTATAGAAGAGGAAATACAACAACACTATGCTCTTGCTTTCTTGAAAATTCAAAATTGATAGATCAGCCCTTTTCCAACATTGAATGCTCGTGAAATGGAGAAGATGTTGGATATTGACATGCAACAGCATTGGCATGGGTGATCCAGGGTATAGTATTGGCCAGGGATGATATGTGCCTATTTTAGGGGGCCTGAAATTGAAAGGAAACTCCGCAACGCCGCTTTGTTCGAACTTAACTTGTTATTTTAAAAACGTGCTTTAGTATCCATACCAGTGTATTAGCTTTGTAAGATAAAAACTGTGTTGCTCCTCTTTTCTTTGTCTTTAGTTTCTGTTGCATAAAAGTGTTGCAATTACAAGTTTTGGGACCGACTTTTTCACGGGCACGGCACCGTAAGCCCACAATATGCTCTGATAAGCGTCCTGCTTAAAGCACCCTGCAAAAACCAGTTATAGAAGAGGAGTATTTGCTCAAGAAACAAAAGTATTGTAGTGCTTAGTCAGTAGTCATGTTTCTGAAAGAGATGAATTTTAAAATCTTCTTTCTATAGTTAAATGGGGCGATTAAATGTTTTGTTGTAGACGCGCAGTGTGAAGCATAGTTGTTAAATTGGAATGATCTTGAAGTGTTTATAGTAAAAGTAGCCTACATGTGTATGTTTTATTTAACATAGCCCTTTGCATTGTTATGGCGACAAAGGTGGGTAGTATGGGCCCTTAAAAGATTGTGGAGTCAAAGTCGGATGTTTTTGACCCGAATCCGCAACTTGCCTGTAAAGCAAAACATAAATACCACAAATAAGATAAAAGCTTGAAGCATGACCACTGAACAAAACAGGTTATGATTGCCAGGCTAATGCAAATTGCTGCATTGTTTGCTTCTTTTTAGAGAATGTGCGTGGAAGGTTTACTTTTTTGTTGAAATAATGGAAGTAAACAGTGTATTTTTCCCTTACATTGAAAGAGTTTTGCTGGCTTTCACGTTTCACGTCCCCTAATGTTTCACGTCCCACATTTGAACGCCCATGATTTGAGAAGAACAATGTAGGCGCAGTCACTAAAAATAGGAGCCCACCAGTGGAGTTTAACTTGCTTTTAATTTTTTTTACAGTTTTGTTTCTATATGTGCTAGGACAAAATTAGCAATGATAGGACTTATTGGAGACTCCATAGCTAAGCTATATAAACTATTTTTATACAAAAACATGCCTTGTGTGGCCAAAGTGAGGAGTTTGATAAATATTTCTTTTTTGATGGAAAGATAGTTAGGTTGGGAGTCTGAAAAACTGCAAATTTACAATTTGCCTCGTAAAACGTAACCGACTTCAAAATAACGTTCAATATTTTTAATTAGATTTTTTGGCAAACTTGGATGATCTGTATATCGCATTATGCAATGTATATTTGGCTTAATAAATTTCTTGTAGAATATTATCATAAAGTTAAACCTACACAAGCAGCACGATGGCTTCACCGTCAAGAAAAAAGACCACAGACAAGAAAAAAAGAAACATGAAAAGAAGAGAATAAGACAAAAAGAATAAGATAGATAAAATGAATAGAAAAGAAAGAATACGATTTGGTGCAGATATGTTGCGTTGGCCGTTGGGTCTTGGTAGAAAGTGCTGCCAGTAAGTGCGGTGAGGCGCAGATCATATAATCAAGGACTGCTTGCTGTGCAGACCTCTCCACGGTGTGGAGGGCCTAATTGACAATGACATTTGACGTTTCCATTGACGATGACACCAGGCAGCGGCGAACAGACGGCGAGCCTAATTTTTCGTAAAACCTTGGTGATTGTAATTGAGCTAACATATCAAACAGAATTTTACAATATGTACCTCAAGATGCAATGATTAGTCTGTAGTAAACAATAAATTTAATTAGTAACAATAATGCTTGCATGACTCTTGGATTACAGATGAATATGAACCACTGCAAAATCATCATATCGACTCTGTGAGAACATTTGCAGACATTTTCCTCTGTGAGAATAGTGAGCACAACGCCTCGAAGTGAAAGCTATTGTTTGCAATAGAATAAAGCTTAAAGTACTTCTGTTAATAGTTATACAAATGGATTTTTAGTGTGGTCAGCAAAAAAGTGTGGGACAAAATTAAAATGGTACTCGTGTGACAGCAAAAGACGTGCGCCAATTGGTAAAGTGGCGCCACCTGAAAGATCTTATATCTTTCACTTTGCCTGAAATTTGTGAGCAACAACATCCTTTTATTTGCCGGTTTGAAGCGTACCTTTTCGTACCTTGCGCAAAATAATGACATATTTACTTCCTTAAAAAATATGCAATAACAATCTGTGCTCATACTCCTGCTCACTTTAAATTAAAAATAAATAGATTTTACCCGAAATGGAAGGTCGAGCAATCGAGGAGGAAGAACTTTAATTCACAAAAGTGGATGTGAAGTTGCGCTTTTTTACCTTAACTATATTTTTATATTATTCATATCCTAAAGAAAGAGTATTCACAGCCATTGTCGTAGCCAAGAGGGGTTTTGGGGGTTACAACCTCCCCTTTTGGCACGTGTGTGACGTCACGATATTGAGAATGATGCTTTCAGTCTCTATGTCTCTAAAACAAAGTTTGCCTAATTTCAAACGAAACTCCATTAAAAGAGCGAGTTTTGCCAATACCAAGCATTCAAATATCTCAGCCAGGAATTAGCAACAAGAAAACATGGAGACTTAGCTTTATTACCGAAAAATGCCCAAGAAAACATGATTTTATCCTTTTGCTATGCCATCGACAGCACCATTTTACAGGAATATTTATACCCACATTTTTGTTGAAAATGCTCTCAGAATGCACCAAATTCAAAGTAAGTTTTCAAAATTTTGATTCAAAATAATTTTCAAAGTAATTTTGCACCAAATTCAAAGTAATTTTTCAAAAAGCCTGGGTGTCGCTTTTGGCGAAGACGCCGTCGGGCTTCGCCCGCCGGCCGTGAAAACCACTCTTTTCAAAATTCCTGGCTGCGCCACTGTTCACAGCCACTGGTGGTTTACGCGTAAAACTTACATTACTTTGAAATGGCTTCCCGCACATGAAAATGTAAAATAGATTTTGAGATGAAGAGCACAACACATGGAACAAAAGATTAAAAAACCATCACAATCACTTGACAGTAAGAGGCCTGCTACCAATGCGATAGAAAATGTAAATGCAAAATTATTAATGAAATTCATTGTGCGTGGATGCCCTCGCAGTTACCTGCAGTTTACATGTGCAATGGAAATCTAAAACTGTTTTAGATGGACGTGGATTGTCATTGAAAGTTTTGTTTTTGACCAGTCACAACCGATTACCTGCAAATTCCAAAACCTCACGTAGGCAAGGCGACTCTATCAATTATACAAAGATTGCACCAAATCTTATTCCTATAAATACATGTTTTAGTTATATAATTCAACCGTTCAACCGCAAAACAATGCTTGACCTGTGACGTCAATCTGGAAGACTAGATCAAGAGTATCCTATGCATAAACACATCCCTGACATTTTCCTGTCGACCAACAACCTATACAAATGACATTGAGGGTTGGTTTGATAAATTTCTTAATCAAACAATTTTTGCGTTTATCCAATGTTATGCATAATACTTAATTCGAGCAAAAACTTTTTAACCCTGTGGAAAAAAGTGTTGACTTACATAACAAACCAACATGAAATGTCAAAGTTGTTATTAATTTGTTGAAGTTTTAAGAATGTATCCCAAAAACAGCATGAGCGAACGAGAACGTAAAAATAACGCGCACCGAGCATGTGAAAGAAAGCAAATGGTAGCCTAATTGCTTCCTTTACTTGGTTACTTCCATGCAGCGAGATTATAAGATAAAGAGCACCAAAAAGTGCAAGCAGAAGGAATGTCTGTCAAATGCAATGTTCTTGCCGTGTATGGCAATGTAAGGACTTGCTACTTCAGATAAAAAAAGAAAGAAATGACGAAGTAGCAGAAGAGGTAGCAGCTACTGTAGGCCGCACATCGTAGCCAAAAACAAATAAAATCTACTTTTATTCAGTAAGTTATGAAAAATGATAGCAAAACATCAAGTAATATAAATGCACAATGCAAAAAAGTGTTCTCACGTGATAACAAAAATCTTGTCTACCCGATTTCAAGCCTGTCGAAGATCAGTCTGACGACAACATCGCATGTCAGCAATCAACCGATAAGGTTGTTACAAGTTGTGTGTTGGTGTGGCAATTGCAAGAGGTTCTGTGTCCAATCAATCAATCTTACCAGCTGATTAGTTTGCTGTTAGCTGACTGATGTTTAAAACTTTTCCCTTTAAAATGACGTTGTTTGATCGTAAAATCATGTTAATAGCATCCTGTTTTCATGATTGAGCCCGAAAAGGAAGGTCTGTCTCGTGAGCAAAAAAATTTCAAATTCCTCTCAGTGACATTCAAATGCATTAACAGACTGATTAGATAACGCACAGAAGCCATTGTTTACAAAGAAGGGTTAATTCAGCTTCTGACAGATAAACAAGACTAGGCCATATGTTGAAATTAAGAAGCATGCATTTAGTGAAAAGACGTAGGCCTATTCATCCCGTCTGTCCTCAGTATAACGCAGCGTGTCGTCAATTGAACGTCATATTCGCAAAGAAAGGCAGTATGTTGCTATGACGACAGTTTAAGCTTGAAGTAAAATTTGGAAATGCTTTTATAAGACATGAGGATATATAATTTTTTAGCAGCACTCTGGCAGAATGTGTATTTGCATACGATACGTTCAAATTTGATATGTAGCCTATAACTTATGTTATGTAATATGTATAAATGCATCAAAAACTCACTTCAAATGCAATTACGCCCACAGTAACCCACAATTATGAGTTGGCAAACAAAAAGAAAAAACATTCTTCAGATAAGATACAAGTATAACAAATACAGAAAGACTACAATAACATATTTAAATTCTTAAGTTTAAGAACTTCGAATTCGAGCTCAGCTTTGAACTTAAAAAGACGAATTTGTGTTTGAAGCATTTGAGAAAAAAAGTTTGTTGCACAGTTCAGTATTCTATGGAGGAGCAAAGCTGGTAAAATAAAGTGATCGTTGGCTTCCACAGTTTTGTGTTGAGTTATATAAATTTTACGAGTTTTCACGTAAAAGCTACGCAAAAAAAAGAAACTTTCCCAATGACATTTGATGCAGACAAGGAAGAATAGATTAACAAAGTTTTTCCGGTTTATGGCAATTCTTAGAATATTGGCAGATTTGACGTAAATGAGTTCACATGCGACAATTCGTGCTGTTTGAGGCTCCCAATCAGAAATGATTTGTGTGGGAATGAAATATTTATGAATCAACCATTTTGTTTCTTTATTTGAAGTCATTTAAAACGAACTACCGCAGAGTAAAATAAAAGCGGTTACCATGGGAGAATTATTTCAAAAGGTCATAGGTGTGGATAAGGTGAACCAGCAAAAGTTGTTTTGGCTTTTGTGAAAATTTTTATTGCACTGATGCTGGTAGAAAGCGCTGCTTCAAAATAAGGCTGTCAATCACTGACCTTTTCAAGTTAACAGTTGAACAAAAACAAAAAACAAAGCTACTGTGCAGGCCGCAAAGGTTTAGTTTTTCTATGTAAAAGCAGAATTGTGAAGACGAAAGAATTTTGCCTTGTCTAATGTTGGAGTCAGGCAATTTTGGTTAGACTCCGCAGCTCCAGTTACAATGAAAAAAGGAAAATTTTCAGGTGGTTCTAAATACCACCAGTAGCCTATTAGTCTATTACGCATTGACAAACAACATAAGGTTGATTAGGTGCTTGCTAAATTGAATTAAGCACCTGACAAAACGTCAGCTGTAGCCAGAAAAACGTGTAAGTCATTGCCTTGAAAATTTTTTATTTTGTTATATAGTTGAAATTGTGAAATCATTTTCGTTAGAAGTGTTGCATGATTCGCTAAATAATGCAAAAAAATTTGCATTTACTTTTTCTGTTTTCCTGCAAACTGTGGAATAAAAACCCGACGTAAATTTCAGCAGGTCAGCAGGCAAATTATTCAGTGTTTGTACAAATTTACTTTTTATGATTCGCTTCGTTACTGCATTGTTGTGAACAGTAAAAGAAAAATATGTAAACCAATGCATTTTGTTTTCAGACACTAAGTGTTAAATAATTAAAAATACCACTAAAATTAAACGATGGAGGAGAATACATCACAACACAGTGTTTCTTTTACCATATCTACATTAGATGCAACTTCAAGTGAACCCATAATTTCATCTTTATACAGCAAAAAGCCGCAACAATCCAATCCACAGGGTAGACGCCATTTTTATGCAAACTCAGCATGGGTTGTGTGTGAAATAATTCTTCTCACTTGTATCATCATTGCTTTGTATTTGCTTTATGCTTTGCTACATCATAGAGCAATTAAAGCTGGAAAACACAGAGACAAAGCTACAGGTGAATTGATTTTCGTGTATTCCTCTCACCAACATGATCATACGATTTTGACAATAATAAAATCTTTAGAAACAACAGATGTTTCCAACCGAATAAAACAACAGAGTAAATAATAAATCGTGCTTTCGCTTTAAATGTATTGCAAACTCAATCGATAGCGGATGTATGACAGTTGAAAAGTGTTTACAAAAGACCAAATTTTTTATTTGCCTAAACCGGTGGCGCTCAAACGCTCTATGTGCGGCACATGATCCCAATTGTTGCTGAACCTGTGACGCACGAGCCATCATAAAACAAAAACACTTTACGTATATTGATAGCATCAATTCTACAATTTTGTAATAGTGGAACACTGGAATTAAACACAGATACATGTTAAACAAAAAGTTTTTCATCTTTCCAAAGCAATTAATTTTTCGTAAAGGTTTATATGAGGCCTTTGAAATGATGAATTATGCAATGAAGAACACCAATGCACGATTATGGAATTACTGGTTTTAAGGCATATTCAGTGGCATCTTATAAGCATCAGTGTAGAAGCTGCAACCATAAACATATTTTGTGTTTGTAGTAACCAGACACAGAAAAGGTGGCGAGTTGCTTGAAAATCTTTGCATTGTCGCTGTACTCATTGCGCTGCTGCGGTTTACCAACAATCAAGTGCTTGTATTCATCGGATGGAATTCTCTAGAGGCGTGTTCAGGATTGTTAAATGTCACCATCGCTTTATATTTCATTGCTATCCATCCTATTTATTTCTTCCTGTGGGTTCGCCAGGTAAAATAGTATGAAATTATGTTAACGCTGGGTGTGTATTTTAAAACTGTTTGACAAAATATGTATATTTTAGCAGCTTTTGTTACTTTTCGTCATATTTACTTATGTGGACCAAGCCTACAACCAATATCACTTGTAAATACTGAAAGCTTGGATGATTATCAAAACTTGGGCTACTTTTACTTGGCTAACGATGCTGTAAATCCGCCAGTCAACGCCTGGTGGAACTTGGAAGTCCTTCCAATCAAAGTTTCAAACAGTTTTAGAATAATTGACATCGTCGGTTTTGTTTTCAAAACTCAAAAGCAAATGCTATAATGAACAAGAAATCCAGGCCTGCACTGTGGTTTGTTTGTTTCAGAAATATCACCGTGGTGACTTGCATGAATCAGAAGACAAAAATACTTACGTTATTTTGAACATGTACGCTGAGATGTGTAGGCCTAGCCTATGTATGAACAATAAGATAACATGACCTTGGGTGTAATTATCAAGGTTTCCGTTGTAAAAGAATGTGATATTTACAAGCAGCACCAACAATCTTTGTGTATTAAAAGATTCAGTGAGATTGAATGTTACGTTTTCTCAGACTGGCTAACATAGGTTGTATAAAATCAACAATTGCAATATTGATGTCGTATTTTGAGTGATATGCACAATCTTAAAATGACAGAAAGTGCTACAGATTTGATTTTTTTGACACATAGGCCTCCAACCAAGCAATAGTTTATTTTGATAAATGCTTTTTCAACACTCCCACAACCACAACTACTATAATCGTTTGACAGAGTTACATTTTTTGACTGATGATTATCGACATCATTGTAATGTTTAACTCGAATATTTTTTGCTGTTATTGTTGCTGTTAAAATTTGCAATGTTGATGAAAAGCTTGCGAGATCAATAATCTTAGTTTTTAGTTTCCCAAGCTTTCTTACTTGGACGAATTAGTCGCTAAATACCTTTTATAATGTTTGAAAATCTGTAACAGTTTCTTTTGTTTATGCAGCGAATATTCTACTCGAATCGAGCTCTCAAACATCTTTACAGCAAAACCGTGAGGTTTCTCAGCTGGGTCGCACTAGTAAGCGTCGTACTCACGACTGCTTTGTCGATGATTCTTTTTACTGTGGACCGACAGAGCAGTGCCAGTGGCAGAGTATGTGAAGATAACAATAACAACAACGAAGAGGGCGGTGTTGCTACTGAGCCTTCCCCTCAAGGTGTTAAAGCAAATATGACAGCTGGAATACTTGCAGGTGGAATTCAGGTAAGAACGAAAAAAAACGCTAAGATATGGCTAGTTCTTTCTGTTGTGATACAGTATATAAGCTGTCGTATAGAGAATAAGATAGGCCTGAAAAAAATGTGTTTGAGACATATAGATCTGTATTCCTCAAACACTGTGTGCATCAAGCGTTTTATTATTGATTTGATAGAGTTGGTACGATGACGTCCATAGCGTAGGCCTATGCCTTAAGCCAGTAACTAGGAACTTGCATGAAGTACTCTTTTACCTAAATATTAGGAAAAAGATCTTTTCCTGGGTCGTTTGAATTCATTTGTGTAAACAACCTTTTTTTAAATAATGAGCGGTGTCGAGGAAAAATTGTGTTGTTCTGTCGAAAAATTCCACATTTTTGGATTTGCGCATCTCTGATTGGAAATGGCTGTGGGCTTACTATACTATGCGTCTCGCATGAACATTGACGCAACCTACATTGAATTCAAGCTTTCTTTACAGCTTTCCTTTCTTGCTTTGTTCCTTTATCCTATCATGGACAACAAACTTCGAGCAATGAGAACGCGACACATGAGAAATGGAAGCACTGCTGTAATCACCCTTATTCGACGGTCTTTTGTTTTGGCTAGTTTATGCATTTTATCAGATGTTGCAATCGCTCTCCTGGTCAAAACAATCACAGCTGAATTTCCAAATGCTAGGTTTGCGCCTCTTGCAATGTACGATATCAACCTTATAATAAACCTTTTATGCATTATTATGACATTTCGTCGCTGGCGAGTTATGCTCTTCCCATGGTTCTATACAACCTCTTGTTGCTCGTCATCACAATGTGTGACGAAAACCTTTCTTCAACGGAAATCGTTCAGAAAGTACAAAGTAAGTTTTGCTGGGAAACAAATTCCTTGTGAAATTCCAACAGAACTGGGCGTACAAGAAGACGTACACAACCACAACCAGTCTAAAAGCTATTACGAAAAAAAGAGAAGATCTCGTCGTCAGACAAAACTTCGGCGTCCTCCATCTCCAATACCTGACGTCATTTTGCCGATGTTTGAAAGCCAAGCACAGAATAGCCCAACTGGAAAAGAACACAAGGCGGAAGCATTCTTTGCCGAAAATAATCACTTAGCTGACGTTGAAAGACATCAGTACTCGGACACTGCGCTTTATATTCCTTATCGCAAATACGAAAGCAAGCGTTCCACGTCTTTGATATTGATCAACCACCAAACGCCGCAATCACCAAAAACTGCAAAGCCCTCTATTGCCGCCTCACTTCTGGCAAAACCAAAACGGTGGTTATCTGAGTTTAAAGTTTTTTGAAAAATAAACAACTTTTGAGTGATTTTCAACATTTTATTGCCTTCTAGTGAAAAAGAAGAGTTTGTGAGAATGATGAACATCGTGGTGGGTGAAATGTTTCTTAGCGATTAGTTGTATGCCGACATTGGTGTTGCCAATGATTTATTGGAAATTCAAAACTGCACTACGTATTTCTAATTTACGTTATAATTTCTAACTCTTTCGTTTGTAAATGTGTCATGAAAACAATCTTTTGCACAGCATTTCATGACATACAATACGGATTCGATATGAAACATTTATAAGAGCATACTGGCATTGTAAATGTGATCGGTTTACTACTTTCAATAAGTTACAAAAAAATGGTTTTCACAAATTTGTAAACGACACACAAACAAGCTTTTTAGTTGATCTGACAATTATAAATGCAATACTGCTAACCGATTATTTATTTACTTTTTATTCCGAGTTTATCCATAAACTGATAAAAATGTGTAGATATTGAGAATGAAGACACCACGCAGAATAAAGTAAAAATATATAGGAGAAAAATATCAGGCACATACCACTGTTTATGATTTTTATCCTGACACTTTTGTTGTATTGTGTTTTCTTTGTTTTGATTATTCTTTTCACGGCTCACCAGTGAAGTGAACATTGATTTTTTTTACATATTGTAGGCTACAGACTGTTTTAATGCGTTTGTAAAAAAAATAAGAAACTGATTTCAGTCAGTAAGAACTGCAGCCAGAATAGATGCTGTCCCTGAAACATCCCATGCTGGATACCGGAGGATAAAAGTCACAGTTAGCCTAAACTAACTTATTTAATTTGTCGCACTCACTAAAATTCCACAAAAGCATAATTGTTTATTTAAAGTGATTCTACAACAAAAAGTTTGAAACAAGGACGTTATAGATTTGGTTTATACTGTATCTCCAGTTTTTGTAAGTCTGCAATCGAAGCGTGAAATATTCACAAAAGTTGTGTTTGCTTTATCGTTATTGACCTACAATAAATTTATCGTAGATGGATAAATACAAATCGAAGTAGCCAACCACCACAAAACAAGGACAAGATATTTAAACCCTCTCGTAAGAATTTTCTGCGTTTGCCATTCCATTGGACATAAAAGACCTAACACAAAATATTCCAGAAATCAGAACTGGAAAAACCGATACTAAAAAATGACTTTCTGTGATACTGGGCGTAGCTATCGTTTGAAACTAAAAATGAAAGATTTAATATGTTGCAGTTGCACCTTTCTAAAGTAAACTACACACGCCATCCTTCCGTCCAACCATATCTGTTCGATTCAATCTTGAGTTTAAAATTATAGCTGTACGGTGCGAAACAAAACTCCTATACTGCATTTGTACAGTAAACAACTTCGTTTCGAGCCGAATTTCATTGGCTTGGCCTTGGTTTCATTTCAAAATCCAAACAATTCCCTTTCATCATAAACTTGAAAGTTGAAACAAAGAAGCAAAAATGAAAAGCACAAGAATGTCAGAGCACATAAAACCCCATGGGACCAATATTTAAAGTGCCTGGAGACAAAAACAAGGCGGGATTGGGCGATCTCCTCATCTTTATTCACGGTGTATTTGCAAGACCGGATTAATATAGACTTACGCATCATTGCGTTTTATTGAAATCGCCCCCCCCCCCCCCTACTAGCTAAGGCTACTTGCTGGATCCGCCCCTGCCTTGAACCGTCCGTGTTCTTTCAAAAATCGAAACAAAACTATAAGCCTGGTAGGCTATTTGCTTTTGAAGTACAGCATCTTTTTGCCTTGTCTTGCGTTCATTTGTAATTTATCTGATGCAACATTAAGATACGTTTCTAACAACGAAAAGTTTTTAACGCCTTAAATTTAATACAGCAGAAAAGCAAACGGAGTTTGCACCAGGGTTGCCAGATGGCCTTTTTTTAGGCCAAATTCCAGAAAACTGGCCTTTTTAAATTGCAGTTGGCCTACAAAAATTGATGCAAATAAGGCCAGAAAATCTGGCCTTATTTGGCCCTTTTTATGGCTGCAAGTTTTGACCGGTTTAGAAAGTATTATTTTAAGGAAATTCAATTTCAATTGTAATATAAAAGTATCACTTATCATCACTTAGAGCCTGACCTATATTCGTTTTAATTTTAATTAGTGAGTAGAGACATTGGTGGAGAGCAGAGAATGTGTTAGCGGTGGACAGGGCGGTTCTATTAAGTTGCACCTGCCGTAAACCGTAAAGTATACACTTGCCTTGTTTGTTAATGTGATGTGTTTGCATTCCATTTGTGCAATTTTGTCGTATTTTGTTTGCTGCTAAATGATTTTAAAACCGAGTATTAGTTTTAGTTCTTATGACATCTTAAACGTATTGATTTCGTACTGGGTTGGTCTGTGAATAAGTTTATTATAAAAGCCTACGACAACACATTTCACTGATTTTTAAACACTCCACGTTTACTTCTGATCCGGTTTGCAATACGCAAAATGCTACAGAACGACAGGAAATCTTTGCATTCGTTTATTTTTGATTTTTTAGATTCGTGGTTTTAAACTTCTATACATCAAATAAGCTGGGTTTTTTTTGCTGAGACTTTTCGGTCATTTGTTCGAAATGACTTGAAAAAATTCGGTCATTTTTTATTTATTTCGATCATTTTTAGTCATTTTTGGTCATTAATAGTCAATTGACTATATATTTTTTCGGACATTTTGACCGAATTGACTACATTTTTTTCGGACATTTTGCTAAAAAATCGGTCAATGACCGATAAATGACCAAAAAAAAACCCCAGCAAATAAGTTTTGATGTGAGTGAAGGCTATATTTTATATTGTTATTGAATTTTATACATTCTTTAGTTGATACAAACAGTGTTTTATTTTAATAATTCTTCTGTAGTCATATATAGCCCTGAAAATAGTTTCCAATCCTGTAGTTGTAGACATCCCTGGTACATATACTCAATAAGACAAATTCATGCTTATTGCTTAGCTAGATGTTCCGAATAGCACTGTTCATGAATTGAAGTAATAGTGGTTTCTAGTTTATCTGCTACTACAGTAATTTTTCATTAATCAAATTATGCAAACGAACCGGTCATTATGCTCTGACAGTGCTAAATTATTATCTGTCATATTTAATCGTAAAATGGCATTTTCAAAAAATTATTTCAATTAAGTTGTTAGCGTTTATTTAGCCTTAGAAGTAAATAAAAAATTTGGCCTTTTTTTGGCCTTATTTTATAATGGATTTGGCCTTACTATAGCTTGAGTATCTGGCAACCCTGGTTTGCACTGACTAGCTTAGTGCATGGTCCTCAGATTACCGCCATTATCTCAGGGTATAGCAAAAGACGCAGATAAACTCCATCTTTAGCCTTTAGAACTGGCAAAGTTTCCAATGACGAAGGAAATGGAGTACTCTGCTATCCCTGATCGCGTTTTGCCCTCCCGTGTAGGCTTTTTGAAAGTAAGTTTTTTAGTAAGCTAACTATTTTCGTTGTTGTCAGCGACTAAAACCGGCAGTTCACTAATCAACAAGCGGTACAACTCAGCTATCAAAAACGTGATACAACATACCGGCCGATGCAATTAATATTTGTAGCAGGTATGCTACGGCTTGGTCACCCTGCTACTCTGAGAAAGAGGCCATACAACGATGGCATTTTTTATGTTAGATAAGTAGAGACAAAACAAAGCCTAACCATGTTTACTAACCTGCATGAAGTGCTCGTCGTGCTACCGATTCAAATTCCGCAAAGCTTTTCAGAATGTAAACATGATCTTGTTTGGGGTCTGATGCCATGTATGTGAGTTCTTCAACATTACCAGAGTGAACTCCAAACGTAAATATCTCAATTCCTGAAACAACAGAAAAACATCGCTTTGATGCAGCTGATCTGCAATTCCTTGCTTGCGCCACATTCCAACCCAGCTGGCGAATTTGCTTCATTTTACATTGATTTCACGTCTGCACTCTAGAGACGTGCATATTTACAAGCATTCAAGCCAAACTTTGTCACTTTTCCATTTGGCGGGAAGTGTTTGAAGTATGAAGGTTTGAACATAGGCTACGAGGAATACATTTTGCTCTGATAGTCTGCGAAAATTAGCGTTTGAATGTTTTGAACTTCGAGTCTTTCGAAAATATTTGAAGTTTTACCGGAAAGTGGGATATCGGTAAGTTTACATTTGTCTCTTGTTATGTAGACATAGCCCAGGCATAGGATATCATTATCATCAATATTGTCTTGCGTTAGGCTACCTGTTTTGGGCAAACGTGGAGATTACATCTAGGCTATTATTAGCCTACAAATTAATAACATTCGTGAAGGACCTTGTTAAGATTAACTTGTTAAGAAATTTTGCTATTATAAAAATTAAACCAATGGTTACAAGTACTTTTGTCACTCCCCTTCATAAAGCCTCTGAATCTTTGGGTTAACATACATCAGGGGTGTTCAAACGTTTTTACGGGCGGGTCAAATTTGATAGTGCGGAAGTACCCGTGGATCAACCACGTCTGAAGATCTTATTTCGCACAATAATAAATGTAAATTAATATTGTATTATATATTGTAAAGTCTACTCCGTTTTTTATAGCACACTATTTTAAAAACTCACTCTCTGAAAACGTTTAAGGTGGGGTCGCCAACCACCGGGTCACGACCCAGATGCCGTGTTATTGCTCAGTTATGTCTGTTTATGTTTTGTCGTAAACGAAAATTGTCACTTAACATGACGGGGTAGTAGCACACCTACCTTCTCCTCTAAGCCTCCTGGCCACACTTCGTGGGTCTCCTCCGTTTGACCGTCCGTCGGTAATCAGGAAAATAACTTTCTTTGAGTCGACACGTGCATTGTCCATAATAGCCTGCGAAAAAAGTAGAATGTTCGTAGTGTGCTTCCCATAAGTTTTAAGCTTGTCAATTACCTTACACACGTTGTTGCATGGGTATATTGTTGATATTACACTTTAATTTATTGAATGCTTGGGGATTACTCGTACCTTAGCTTCTTGAAGTCCACCAAGGGTATATGTTGATCCACTCCTGCATGATGAAGTGCATATTTATGGTTTGTTGAAATATATGAAATATTGCAGTAAACAGACTTTGGTTGCACCAAACGTTTTTCTTTAGAGATTGCTTTATTGTACAACACATGAAATGGTGTTAATTGTGTTTTCAATACCGTACCGTACTATTATTGTTTAAACTTTATAGTATAGCCTAGTTATCAACACAAAAATATGGAAATATGCGCTTCAACATAAAACTGACATGGTTCCAGTTAGATGTATCTGTGACACTATCTTTTGTGTGCCCCCAGCTTACAACCTAGTCCACCAAGTGGGGCCTTTCAGTAGCCCACAACTCTGTGGTAAAAAATGTGTCGATCTGCAGTGTATCAACCAAACAAGTCTCGATAAAAGAAGAACATAAAACTTACGCGTAGGTAATAGCAGGCAGCGAAGTTCCGAGCAACGAGCACTTGTGATCGTGGATATTATCAGCAGTCACCTGATCAACCCAGATCTGGGCATTATCAGCAAACGTAATCACAGCAACTCTTGTTGTGTTCATTGAAACTGGAATTCCAGCAACGAATCGCGAGACAAATCGAATCTGAAATTTTTTGATTGTACAATGTTGTTTATGTAGCCAGGGGCTCCGGAAGCGGGGGGGGGCAAGGGGCTTACATAACTTCAAAAGGGCACCATTGCCCCCCCTACCCTCAATTTTTCTGCAGATGGAGGGGCAGGGGGGCAATGGTGCCCTTTTGAAGTTATGTAAGCTACTACACATTTTGCAATATAACAATTTCTGCTATTCGCTTTTAGCCTATATCTTTCATTTTTGCCTCAAAATAATACTTACGGCACAAAATTTTGCAACTGCAACACAGTACAGGCCTTAAAACTCGTTTTTTTTTCGGCAGCCATCGTGGCCTACCGGGAGCTCTTTCTCGGCGGCCAAATCTCCGTGCTTGGAGGCCAAAATACAAAATAAAAATAACGATAGCACAAGTAAATAAAATAAAACTTGCAACAATGCTAAAATGATCACTTGGCGTTGTTGAAGTCTGGGCCTGGGCGACGTTCTACAATAGAATCGTTGCACCACGCAGTAACTGCGTTATCGGAATTGTAATCCAGTACTGCAGGACCATCTAACGACACTCGCACGAGTGTCTCCAATGTGGCTGATTTTAATGAAGTTCGCCACTCCCCTAGAATTCTTATTAGCAACGAAAAACAACGTTCGACATATTGTGTTGACGATGACGGCAAGGTAATAAAATAAGTATTTCAATGATGTGAAAAACATTACTAAAAGAAGCATAATTTTTGCAAAATAACTTATGATCAAAACAATTTTCCCCTCGGATGTCAACTAACCTACTGTAGTTCTCCTTTTTAACAACGATTCAATGTCCGACAACATCGAACCGACATAAAAACGACAATATTGCCAGCCAATGTAAATTAGCAGTTCGGATTAAGATTTTGTTAAAATAAACGTCTGGAATTACAAACAAGACTTACAGCGCTGGTAATCGCCGATGGATATATTTCATCAATAACAAATATTCCCGCACAATGCAGCAGCGGCGATTATGACCCGCTGACCTAATTTTGCGTCACTCTTTGATACTACTGTACATATTTTCGACAGTTAATCCACGATCATTCTATTGCGAAATTAAAAAATTGGCTAGAAGAGACCGGCGGCCAAACTTGGCCGATTGAGGAGGTAGCACCGGTGGTCATTCAAGCACTACTTAGCGGCCATGGCCGCAGGCTGCTTTAAGGCTTAACAGTAGGTTACATCATTATAACATAGCATGATGCCCTTCTTTGTGTACCGGACACTTGTAGGCTATCATTACTTAATAGCCTACATACTGAGCTGATAGATTAGCATTATCGCTATTAAAAAGGTAAAGGTGAGTCCCATACTTGATCCAAGCATCGGGGGATGAGAAGATAAGATTCTCATTATACTAAGCCTTCGGCACTAACTTCTGCACTAACTATTATCGCTATATCTTAACTTAAAACTTGAAAAAAAATCGTTCCGGCGCCCCTGTATGTAGCCTATCTTCATGTAAGATTCGTCAGTTAAAATAGTTACTACTGTTCAATGATAAACAGCAGTGTTGAAAGGGGTAGGCTAGTTTTGGACTGGGGCCCGGAATATTTTCAGAAGGGACAAGAACAAAGAAAACACCACATATTCTTTAGAGTCCTATTTTTTCTTTGAAAATGTCTTGTTTGAGGTGCCCTGGCTTCTTATTGCAACCGGACCCAAATTATTCTCTCAACGGCTCTGATGATAAGAAATTGCAGAAGGATAGTATCTACTTGCATCAGACAAGCTTGTCCGTTATGTAACCAAAAAATTAAATTAAAAGGTCATGCAGCAGCAGCAGCCCACACAGACTGCAGCAGCACTTATTGATATAATTTAAAGTTTGATTTTGTTATTGTTTTGTAACTCTTCATGGTTAGAACTCCATTCTTTGTTAACGTGCACACATTTTTGTATCACATTAACTTCTATGTTAATGCACACAATAATATAATACTTCTCTAATAAAATAAAATACTTCTCTATATAATAAATACTTCTCTTCTCTAAATAAAATATTTCTCTATATAAAGCCCTAAAATGCTATTTTTTTTTAGATTTGTAGGCTTTGTTCTTGACTGTCCTTGCGGTACTGGTATTTTGCATTCATCAAATACTGGCATTTGCACAACAATCTAATCTCCTAGTGTAATGTATCAAGAATGGATTTCGCTATGGTAATAGCATCTTCAGCTAGCACATGTAAAAAATAAAATTTGAAAAATATGTAAAACGAACGAATAAAGCAAACTCCGATATTATCAACACACATAAAAATTCTGTTTTAAATAGGTGGTTACATAATATTAAAATCAAAAGTTGCAAGCTTAAATCTTAAACTGGTGTTCTGCCACGATTTCCAACAATATAGCCTACTGGTACAAAATTCAAGAAATACATGAACATATATCACCCAGTTCAACAAGACTAATACAAAAAAATAACGCAATTTAGTTTACAGTTTGTTGCAATCAGTTTGTATTGATACAACATTAAAATAAATAAGTGTGAGTTGGCATGGTTGATGAATCTAATACTACAGGGGTTGGAGGTTGCTGATTGCATGGGAGTAATAAAACAGACCAAGTGGACGGAAAGAAATATAGTATTCTTATCAAATACTATCCAAGCCCAGATTTATACTTCCAAAACATTTGTCTGATAAGATTGGCGCATGCAAATGGACTTTCAGCACTAGCTGGATAGAATAATGGTAAAAATGTAAAGGCACAGAAAAAAAATTAAGCAACGAGCAGCCAAATTGCAAAAATCATAGTTTGCAAAACGGCCAAAAGATGTACTTATGCTTTTACATTATTGAAATAGTATAGCAAGCTGCAACTAAGATTCGGTGGTTCAAGAACTAAAAGTTTTGGTTGTTTCCACAGATGAAGTTGCTTACAATAAATAATATTCCTGTAATGTCACGAAAAGAGTACAAAGTGCCACCAAAGGAAAAATTCAAATAAGTGAAATCACTATTTTATGTGGTGATTTCGCAGAAGCGTAGTCTAATTTATATGAAGTTGTACTTTGTTATACAACAGAAGTCTTTAGTTCAGTTATTTCTGATCAGAAAAGTTAAAACAATACTTACCAGGATATAGCGGATGACTACAAAAATTTAAGTGATAAAACAATCAAGATAACCTACAACAGGGATCACCAACCTTTTTTGCATGCGGGCCACTTTGGCACTTAGGAGAGCTGTGGCGGGCCGCACTAATAAAATTTTAGGTAGGTTAATTGACTCTTATGCTAGAAAAGAACGCATTTTGTACCCAGTATCCAGCGTTACATGTTGTTAATATTTATCTTAGAATACCGCAGCAACAAAATTAGTCGAATAACGCTACTGCCAGGCCAAGCTCCTTTAACAACATTTTTGACTTTTTCAACATTGCCTAATAAACGAGGCCACTTGTGTTGCGCACTTATAGCGAGGGCTGCGAGGCGAGCGGTTTCATCAGAATATTCATCGCCAAGCAAGAGTGGTGTTGTCACTTCACTTCACAAAAGATATCTTGCTATTAACAGTTTCAGTAAACATAGAAATATTTGACACATCGCAATACAGGCAACAATAGTGACCTGCAAACATATCAATCAGCGAAAAATAGGCTCCAATAACAGAGAGAAAGAAACCTGGCACCATGAAACAAACGCTTGTGGACATCACCGAAAAAACGTGTCTATCGTAACTCATGAACAGTGTTTCCCTCTAAAAAAGCAATGAGTTGGTTTTTCACCCTTATTGTGAGAGTCTGCAAAACCGTCTTTCCTTGATTATTAGACAAATGTCACTTGCGGTGCTTATAGGCATGGCAAGAATTGTTGATTAACAACATTTTGCAGTAGTACTAATCTAAATATCTTTATAATGCCAGAAAAAGCCTTTAAATTTATATATAATATTATTCCAATTTGTTATAAATTGAGTTGGCACACCGACCTATTTTCCCAACAAAACCTTGCATAGGCTAAAGGAACACAGCTCGTGAAACCCAATAACGGTGAAACGCACACTAGTGTTTAAAGGACATTTACAAACTTAAAATAAGCAACCCTATACTCACAGACATTTTCGAAACTCGAAAACAGACGTTTTAATCAACCACTGGAACAGTGTGGCTGGACATCGCATTGGAATAACTTTAAACGACCCCTACCTAGAACAACAATCTGATTGGTCGGTCGGTGAAATTGTATGCAAAGCAAAATATGCTTCACGGAAAGTATTTTTTGCCTTCATGCTGTTTAACTTCTCAAGAAAAATATTTTTGGTTATACTTGTGCGCTGATAGGCTACCTTCCGTGGGCCGCACATAACAGCGTGGCGGGCCGCCAGTTGGTGACCCCTGACCTACAACATACACGAATGCAGCATGGTCAACAACACCTTAAAAAAATAAAAACAAAAAAAGATAACATGGGCCTATAAAAAAGGGAGAAAAGCGATTAGCAAAGCCACAAAACATGCATAGGTTACTGTATGACAAAAAAAGAAAGTTTGGATCGGACATAGTGCGTTATCGAGAATGTTGATTGTCAGTGTGGAGAATACAGTTGGCAAAGAAAATACCAAAAAAACTCCTGCCGCGGTGAAGTTATATCAAAACGCACCACATTTTGTACGACTTGCTTGATAGTAACAGCTGAAAAAAGTTTTAACCGTGAACTTATTAAATGTTCATGCTCGCTGTGTAGTCAATATTCTCCATCTTATATCTTATATTTTACGCTTCATTTTTTACTTCTATTTTTATTGCAGCTACCACAAAAGTACGTTTGATTACTTTGCCAAAAAAGTTGGTTATTTTTCCCAATTTTGACTGGATTAAATAATTTAAATCCATCTGTGTAGTGTGTAGGAAAGGTTAAAATTATTACCTCGTCCTTGAAGTTGTGTAGTTCCACACTGTATGACGCATCTATCACGAATATCAAATCAAGTTTGGCGTTTTTTCTCAAACGCAAAACGTTTCTCTTAAATATATTCACCTGAAACAAGAAGTGGTTGAGTGAAATGATATTAGCCCATTGCCTTAGTAATTAATTTACTGATCGCATCACTAAAATATTACAAGCTACAAAGTGAAAAGTGTGTGATCAGTGGCTACATTATTTGTGTTATATATTGTATCTTAGAAATTGTAATATATTTCCGTACATACAGTTGCAGTGGATGCTGCTTTTTGTGAAATAATGCTTGCTATATAAATTGACAGTTTTTTTTAAATGCAAAATCAAAGTGCTCTACAGCAGGGCTTCCCAAACTTTTTTGCTCGCGACCCCTTTTAATCTCCTAAAAATTTTGGCGACCCCTTACGATTGAAATGATAAACAGTGCAAAATATACATTTGTGATATATATTGAAAAGCTTAAATCAAACGAAAACCAAAACCAATCTACCGTTCTAAGTTTAGTTTGTTTTTATTTATTTCTGACCATCACAACGAAGCCCATGGGTAGCCTACTGGAAACAAAACAAAATATAAAACACGTTTATTCAGTGTGATGGGTGTGACTGCTTTCTGCTACAAAGCAAGTCCACCTGTGGCTGAATGTTAATTAAAGCTGGTCTCAAGACGGTTTCAATGTTGCTTAGGTTGGAACGGTAGGCGCAGTGAGAACATTTCAGATCAATCATTTTGAAATTTTGGTTTCCAAATGTTCAATTTTTTGATGAACGCATCATTTCTAGATTTCAATGCAAAATATTGATGTTTTCTCCTAGGAGGGACAAATTAAATTCGTTTAGTTTTTCAATCAAAACTGGCATTTGACATAATTTCAAAAACTAGATGTTATTGAGAAAATGGACCAAGACTGAATTTTATTTTGTTGGAAAAATCACGATTTCGGTTTTCAACGTTAATTGGCTAGGTATTTTAAAGCTTTGACTTTTGAAAGCCACCTCACTTCATGATGCAGTAAGAGTTTTTAACTCCGATTTCATTTCACCTCATAGATGTTCAAAAATACGAGCAGCCCATTGAGTGCGCGACTCGTAATAAATTTAATAACTGTCACAGCATCTCGCACAAAAGTGTTAATATGCAGCACCTTGTGCAAATTGGTATACTCTCTGCGACCCCTGAAGTTCGTTACGCGACCCCTTGGGGGGTCGCGACCCCCAGTTTGGGAAGCCCTGCTCTACAGTATGTTGATACAGTACAGGCAGAATAGCAGTAATAGAGCAGTACAATATTAAGGAAAATATTAATCACGTTAGAAAGAATTTTCCTAATCGTTTTAAATCGATCAGTTTATGCAATGAGAAAGACCGTTCAGCTTTGCGTGACGTGTCTTATCTAAACATGTCATAAAGTCTCTATCATGACAAAAACTTGATTTTTCAATAACATGATACGCTCTTCTGATGTAAAATAAGCTAAACTATCACAAGGTGTTTCGGGTGATAATCCGTATCTATTCTCACGTTTCGTCAACCAAACACGACTGACTTCTTCAGGTGGCTAGATCAGGTAATGACTACTAGCCCAGGTAGGCCTCATCATTAGGCTACCTGATCTAGCCTTGAAAAAGTCAGTCGTGTCTGATTAACGAAACGCGTCGGAATAAAAGTGATTATCACTTGAAACACCTTGTGATAGTTTAGCTCAATTTAAACAAGAAGAGATTATCGTGTTGTTGAATTAAATGCCTGGTGAACCGTCTCATTCAACTATTATTTAAACTTACTATGTCATCAATATGAGCATCGAGATTTTTTACTCTAGGTTGGTTAGACTTAAATTCGAGGGGTTTTCTTGAAATCCTTGGGAAGGTATGAGAGTGTCCAACTGGAGTTTGATAAAATACAAATTTAATTTAGATTAATTTTTACAATCGTTTATTTTAAACAAAAATGTTGTTGCTGTGCCATGAGTAGAGGATTGGCAATATACTGCTAGCAGATGATAGACAACAACTTAATTGGATCGAATGACATTAATCAAAAACACAATAACATAAACTAACAAAGTAACGTAAAAGGTAACATATTAAGCTGGAACGTTTTCTATGAAGTTATTTCCTGATGTGTGGACAGAGAGTACTGCAGACGGTGTCCGAGTTTACCATGTTATATTATTTGTCAGTTTATGGTATTGTGTTTTCGAATAATGCCATCCGATCCAACTAAGTTGTTGTCTATCATCTGTCTACAGTAGGCTGAAATCACCTAAGATAGCTCAATCCCGATAGCTCAGTTGGTGACTTCGTGAACGAAGAAACTTCAAGGTTAAGCGGCGCTGGTTCGACTCTCGGAGTGTGCACTTGAGCAACATACGTTAAAGACTGTTCTCCATTCAACAGCACTTAATGGATGGAATAATTCTCCGACAACAACAACTTCAATAATCGGAAAACTTCACTTTGTCAATCTCGGTAACCGGCCCTGCGTCAAAAGCCTCTGCAAGTATGCGAGAACTATCAGCAATAACCTATCAAGGCTTTGTCAGTCCTAGGATAAAGATTCAAAATCAAACCAAACTAAAAACCTATCTTTCAAAGCTTATGCTGTTACTCGTACATTAATGGCGCTTTGTACAATTAAAAAAAAGCACAAAACATTTTAATGTCCATTATTCAAGTTGATATTGGTTTTTCAAAGTAACTTTATTCATTCGAAGCAAATGTTATTGTCGTATTTTGAGGGGTAAGTGTGCATTTTGTATTCTGTTATATTTTGATAGCAATTTATCTTCGTATGAAGTTACAATGTTCATGCGATGAAAACGTCTGACAGAAAACAAAACTCCACTTGGAAAATAAGAATGCAAGAATTTTGACTCATTTAGAAAATCGAATTTAAGGCTCTGGGCCTAAAAGATGAAGCACATCACTTACTATTTCAGACTATGTTACAATTAATTCAAAAGTGATTGCTTTTGCATAACCAATTTTATGGGAAATAAATCGTTCAGCAAGTATTGCCGTCTGCGCATAGCCCACCTTTGTTTCGGGATATTTTAGTAAAGAATCGAGTAGCGGAAGACATTATTACTGCCACTGGCATAGTATAGACTTACCATGTGACTTGACTGTTTGCTGGATTGTTGTCGTTGAAAAAGTCAAAATAACGAGAATGACCACGAGACATGATACACCTTTATACCTCATGACTTTGCTCTATTAAATCTCGCTCCCAGTCGTTGTAGGCTGTTTTGTCCGCACTCTCTTCTTGTTTTGGCTACGGACAAGGGCAAATTGCTCACAAAACACGCATTGTAGATAGCAATTTTAGGTAATATTCTGCATACTTTTAAGCGAAGTGTTGCTGCTGCAGATTGCAGAATCAGGAGTTTTATGAGTGCCTTGCCCTTTTAAAGGAGTAGATTAAGAAAATCAGGCCTTAAATTGATTGAGATGAAAGACGAGAAGCAGTTAGTGTTGCTGCGGCTTCTTAAACCACATATTTATTCTACGATTATCAATGTTGAAACAAGGCATTTTTTTCTTATTTTAAACAGGTTTGCTAATTTTGTGCTGTGAAGTGACCGATTGTTTAATCTACTAAAAGTCTGTACAATGTTTCTTCTCGAAAAATGTGATCACTGACCATTCAAACAGAGGTCTCACGCTCCTCTGAAACTTTTTCTCTTGACTTTCGAGTAAGTCTGATTGAATACTTTTAAGTAAAAAACTCTCATTACATAATTTTGTGCTTTTGGGTAGTGGTATTTCAGCTTCAAGTCCTCATACGCATTGTTGTCACAGTTGCGTAACGACGATCTGCGCCTGACCAAAGATTTATTCAAACTGACTCACGTTTTATTAACATTTATTTATTAAAAATGTCATCTGCAACTTCAAGGTACTAACATTTTAAAACAGCGTATCTATGAATTACGGAACTCAAATTCAAATCTGCTCCATAAAGCGAAACAGTTTAAGTACTGATGTTTCTCGCAACATTATCTGTTGGATCAAGTGACAAACAAGTGCATTCCCCATGGACAGCTTTTCGTGCTTTTGAGAAGTTTTTTTTCACTTAAATGTATTTTTTTATTTAAAGAATGTACACTAACGTTAAAACATCACTTGTGCAAGCATGAAGTTTACAATGTTCAGGCAATTTGACAAGAAAGTTTCATTCCGATCTCAGCTTCTGTTTTTCGCAAATAAAAAAGCTACAAACACGACTTTAGGCAGGAAGCAAACCATCTCCCTTGAGTGCTTCCTTCAGGCTTGATAGTTCAATCATTTTCAAACGTAATAATCACACAAAAAACTGGCACAAAAATGCAAAGTCTATGCGATCCCATTGCTATAACATTATTTCTTACATTTTTTTCTCTTTCAAATGTTTGTTTATTGACAACACAGCTCCAAATTTTCTGAGGGATCCTTCTCTTCACAAAATTAAAATTCTTTTCATGAATTTGAGTTTTGCTAAACATTCTCTTCTTAATACACACTTGTCTTTCCTGTGTTTTCCATGCGTTACATTGTGAACACTGCATTTGTGCAAAGTGAATGATGCTTCGCGATTTCCTTGTAACAATCTTCGAAGATTTTGTCATTCAAAACCGTGCGTGACTTTCGTTGGATGAGTATTCGATATTTCACGTTCCCTCGGGAAAATACCATGTGAGTTTGGGAAAATTTGAAGTATCTAAACACGTGATAAATTGATAACTTTCTATTTCATTGATACATGTTAAATAGGCAGGCCTTAAAACTCGTGTTTTTTTCCGGCAGCCATCGTGGCCTACCGAGAGCTCCTTCTCGGCGGACAAATCTGCGCGCTTGGAGGCCAAAATATAACATGATAGGACAAGTAAATAGAATTAAACTTGCAACAGTGTTACAATGATCACTTAGCGTTGTTGAAGTCTGGGCGACGTCCTGCTATAGAATCGTTGTACCACGCAATAACTGCTTCATCGGGATTGTAATCCGGTATTGCAGGACCATCTGACGACACTACATTGTTGCAACTACTCGCCGCTCAGAAGATTGTTTTAACTGCATTAAACCGCCTTTCATAAAACCTGACCATTTATTCCGTTATGATGCAGGGTTTTTTTTGCTGAGTCTTTGCGGTCATTTGTCTGAAATGACTTGAAAAATTTCGGTTATTTTTTATTGATTTCGGTCATTTTTTCTGATGAAAATAGTCCTTTCAAGTATAGCTGATACAAACCAAAATTTGCACTTTCTGACTAGCTACAACATTAAGTTTCGCTGAGAAACGTTGTCGTGTTTTATCTGAGAAAAGTTAGAACAGACAAACGTTTCTTCAACGTTCATCAGCGAAACTCAACCTTGCAACACCCGGCCGCAGCCATCTTTTATTGCACCGAATTGACTATATATTTTTTCGGACATTTTGACCGAATTGACTGCATTCTATCGGACATTTTGCTAAAAAATCGGTCAATGACCGATAAATGACCGAAAAAAACAAAAAAACAGTTATGATGTCACCATTGAAGGTGTGAAGTCACTAACCCACAGCCGGAACATTTCTCAACTATGAAGACACGTGTTTTCCCCTCCGATTTCAACTAACCTAGTTCTCCTTTTAAACAACGATTCAATGTCAGACAACATTGAATCGATATAAAAACAACAACATTGCCAGCCTATGTAAATTATCACTTCGGATTAACACTTTGTTAAAATAAACGTCGGGAATTGCAAACAAGACTTACAGCGCTGGTGATCGCAGCTGGATGTATTCCATTTACAATATATAGGCCTACAATAGCAAATGTTCCCGCGCAATACAATAATGGTGATTATGAGGCGCTGACCTAATTCTGCGTCACTCTTTGATACTACATATTTTCGACATTTAATCCACGATCATTCTAATGCGAAATTAAATAATTGGCTAGAAGAAACCGGCGGCCAAACTTGGCCGACTGAGGAGGTAGCACCGGCGGTCATTTAAGCACTACTTAGCAGCCATGGCCGCCGGTTGCTTTAAGGCTTGAGTAGGTTATTCGTATTAATGCCAGTCAAGATCAACCGGTATCGAAGAACACTGGAAACATTAAATAGAAGTACCATTGCTCAATGCAGATCTTACCTTCCATAAGCACATCAAGTACGCTTGCGTAATTATCTTTTCCAGTTGAGGTTCGATCAAGCAACACAGTTTGAGTCCATGAAGATAAAGGACTTCCCAAAAACATGTCAGCCACTGCGCAAGAACCGAACGGAAAGTTTACTTATTGTACGTCGATATATTATGTACGCTGCAAAAACGTTTTCTTTGAAATATATACATGTATTTTCTAAACTGACAATAAACACTGCATAAAATGTCGTCCGACTTTTGGCCACTTGTTGCTGTATTTTATTTTCCTTACCACAGCACAGTTCTTGTTCCAGGAACGATGTAGAGAAATTATTGTCAAATATATCTGGCATTATTTGATTTGTTTCGGCAAAGTCCTTGACGTCAGAAACCATATGAAGACCAGGAACGTCTTTTTTCAATCGTCGTAAAGTTTCTAAAATCTACCGAAAAACTCGGAAGGTTCATAAATTAAACATGCCATTGGTTGTCATGGTGATAACTCAACATTACTATTGCACACTAATTTCTCTGCAGGCAGGGTCATAGAAACGAAGTACAAAATTGAGGTAAAAGATACACGGGATTAAAAGCAGTATTCAAATTCATTTAGAACAAAATTAACAACTACTAATCAACAGTCAATGCAGTCACTTGAGTATTCAGCAAGAACCTGTGGTGGGCCTGCGATGTAGATGTATCTGTATTTATTTCTCTCGGCGTAGCTTCTTAGCCTGGCTGCTACAGCATAAAGAGCAGTGGCGTTGCTTGACAATTGTGCGGCCATTTCGCACATTGGTTTGTTGATTTTGCGCACTGCATCTGGACGAGATTGCTTGCACCTGCAGATATAACAGCACTAATATGTCACTAACTTAATATACTGTACAACTAACATGAAAAAGCGCTTAAAAAAGGTGTTAAATCATTATTTTGCAAAAGTTAACTTGAGTGCATGCAATTTGCATAACATAAATTATTGTTTGGTGATCTCATCCCCAGTAGGTACGATTCGAATTGGACCCCTTGTAATTTTTGTATGGCATGTGCTTTATTACGTTTAAAACTATGGATGAGGATGAACAATTGTACATTGTACAATACCAGTGCCGGTCTTAGGGTATTTCGGGCCCTGTGCGGAATATGATTTGCGGGCCCCAATGACAATGATTCAACTCAGTAGCGTAGCTGGGGAGGCCTATTTTGAAAGGGGAGGGGGTGGTTTGACGGTCTGACACCCAGCAGCGGGGGGTCTGGGGGGCCTCCCCCAGAAAATTTTGAAATATTACTTTGAATTTGGGGCATTTTGAGAGCATGTTCAAAATTTGGGTATGAATATTATCCTACTGTAAAATGGTGCTGTCCAGTGGCATAGCAAAAGAATAAGATCATGCATTCTTGGGCGTTTTTTGGAAATAAAGCTATGTTGAGTCTAGATGCAACCTATTTCGTTCCCTGAAAAATTCGTACCCCGATTTCGTACCCTGAAATCGGAGTTAACAAAATCAAATTTCGTCCCCTGAAAAGATCGAGAGAAATTTGAAATGTTTGCGGCAACTCCGATCAGCAACTTCGGCCATGTTGTTTTTTTTTCTCGATCTTTTCAGGGGACGAAATAGGTTGCACCCATTGAGTCTTTCTTGTTGCTAATTCCTTTGTTGAATTCACTTGTTGAATTTTTCCATTGGAAATGACAAAATTACTGCATTTTCTGAGTAAATTGCGGGCCCCCTAATTTGCGGGCCCTGTGCGATCGCACGGTTTGCACACCCCAAAGACCGGCACTGACAATACATATTCCTTTTTTGCGGCTCAGGTACCAGTTTCGCAAACAAAAACTTTCTTAAAACGTTCTAAGCTAAGTTACCATAGAATTTAACATAGATGTTAGTCAACTCCTCAGTACGAGTACTTACATGTCTTGCCAGTCTTCATTTTCGTAACGCCAATGAGCTGCTAAGAACGGTTTGTTTTGAAATATTGCAGTGACGAACTGTTTTGCAAGTATCTGTGTTCAACATGATTGAAATATCAACAAAGTCTTTGCAATCAAAACATTTTGTAATACGTTTACCCTGACAGGAAAATTGGTCATTTTTATATTGATTCAACTTCTGCAGACGTTGAACCAATGTAGAAATGATGAATTTTTCTAACTGACTAATGAAAGCCCACATTTTATACCTTTATTTCCGGTGGCAAACGAACAAAAGGAGAAAATAGTTTCCAATGCTTGAACCAAGTTTTTCTGTTCCCAAGACACTTGTTTCCGAGCGCTAACCCAATACAGGGGTCGTCTTTGGTTTTTCGCACACTGCTTAAGAGATTTCTACACAAAACACATTATTTATACACATACACCCTAAAGAAGAATTAAGGAAAAGGTATATGCTGAGTGACGTTAACAGTCGTACACTTTCAGTTTCTTGTCTTCAGTGATGTCGCAGAAATCCTCAACAGCGTAGACACGACCGAATGAAATATTCATCGCTTGTTTAAAATGATCAAACCCATCTGATCTTTTTCCACTGACAACTCCACAAGTGATCAAAGTTTTCATTTTGTGGCCACAATGTTGGTTAAACCTAAATAATAATAAGTTATTAGCGTTGGTTGTTCAAAGGTCTATTAGGCCTACTCCTGTTACAGTTGCAGTTGGCAAAATGTTTCTGAAAATTGCAAGAATGCAATGAAACTTCTGGTTAGTGGTTTTCGTCACTTTACCACTCCCTTGATTTCTGAAACATTTCAGAAGAAGGTTGATATATACTTATTCCATAAGCTACGTATTGATAGAATTCTAATCCCTGCAGTTAACTCTTTTATGGTGCTGAAAAAAAGTAGTGAAAGGAATATAGGCTTACAGTGCCTAAGACTGATTTTCAAGTACTTTTTTCGATATTTTCTAACAATTCACTCAATGTTATTCATACCTTTAAACCTCATTTGTTTAACATGCATTGCAAACAACAATCGAATGGCATCATACTACTGTACTGTACTAAGCAAGTGCACGACGATACTTAGCATCAAGTTAATTTATCATGGGTTTTGTCAGCAGGGCCTCCGAGAGAAGTCAGCACTGGTCGGGAAACAATACGAAAAATGGGCCCCATAATATTTTTTAGCAAATGTACAACTAATTTGTATTTTGCGTTGCATGTTCGTGTTAAGCTGAAATTTAGTTTTTCTGAAAACTGCAAGTTGAATTTGTATGATTTTTGTGTGTCTGCAGGCTAAAAATAACACATTGTACAACAACAGGCGCGGGCCATACAAAAACGTCTCGTGGGCAGGAGTTGGCCCGCGGCCGGACTTTGGACATCCTTGATTTAATTCAACCCTTTCTGGATTTTTGCAATGCAAAGTTACGGATCACAGCATCAAATGATAAAATTTTGCGAAGTCTGAATTGATGCACAACATGTATAGTTAGGCTTTTCAATCGGTTTGAGTCATAGGCCTACTGGAGCGCAGCGCAAACAATTCTTTACAAATTTCAGTAATTGCTAAAACCACGTTCTCAAAGCGCAACCGTTGGAGGTAGCTACCGGAAGACATAAAAAAATCATAACAAAACTATTTAAAAAAAACTTTCGAAAGTTGCAATCAATGATTCCTTGTGTAGAGATTATGGGGTGGTTTGTTCTGGTTTGCAGCTGAAGTTTGCTGTGTGGCTTTCTGTCAAAAGTACCAACTCATCCAAAATGTCTTGAAAAATATCATTGTTGTAGCCTACAAATGGTTTAAATTTGTCCCACATGCCCGCAACTGCACAACAGACATACGATGAAATTTTCATGGAACTTCAAACTCATCGACGATATGTTTGAGTTTGTTGATACATTTGTCAATTCCAACAACTATCGAATCCTTTGCAGTGTACGGTAGAATACATTTCCTTCGAATAATTCAGCTAGTTAAGTGGAGTTATAAAAGCATTCTGTCCTCAGGAAAAGCAAATCATTTTATTTTACATTTATAATTGCCACTGCAACTTTAGCTTGCGAGTAGTAGCCTACTCTTCTCAGCTTTCTCTTACTTAGATTACATCTTCCTTTAATTTCATTAAATTCATCATTGAATCTTGTTTAGGACCATAATCCACATAATGCAAAGCAGTCACAAATTTAAAACTGCTAGTTGTAGGCTACTTTAGCATTGACTCATCTTCCGATTAAGCTCTTGTTGGTTCCAACTTGATGCATTTAAGAAACGTCTTTAGACCTTCAATTGCAAAAGGGTAATGTAAAGCATTGGGTTTGACTGCACCACGCCTTGATTGCCCTCTCGAAGTCAATTTTCTTTGCAAGATGATACGACAGCTTTCTTCAGATTTTTCAGAATTTTTCCTCTGACTGGGCTATAACTTTGAAGATGTCACAAGCTTACAGATAATCAATTACTCCAAAAATGATAAGACATTTGAACAACACTGTCTGTAGGCAACATTATGCATTCCTACTAGATTTAGCCTAAGCAACAACATCCATCAACAAAAAACTCAAATAAAGAAAAAACTCACTACCTTCCAAAATCACATCATGAGAAGCATGACCAACAAAAGGCTACTTGACCACACGAAAACAGAAGATCTTTTAACTATGACAAAATTACATCCAATTGCAGCAATAATAAAATCAAAAGTTTTAAAACTGTTTGGCCACACTAAAAGATCACAATTCGGAATCAGCAAAGTTTGCACAGAAGGAAAAGTAGAAGGAAACAGAAAACGTGGCAGACAACCAAAAGACAACATCCAATCATGGACCGGACTCAACGTGGCGACACTGGACGAGCTGGCTCAAAATCGCCACTCTTGGAAGCAAATAACTCATGTTGATGCGCAATCTGCTGCAGGCGGAGATGATGACTGATGATGATCCATAAACAAAGAATATACAGGATTTACTTTCTTTAATCGTGCTTGGACTGATACCTTTAACTTTCCCAGATAACTTATGTTGGATACAACATCCTATATACCTGGCCAAAGCAGATTTTGAAGTTAAGGTTCAGTTTTTAAGCAAAAATAGTTCCCGCTTAGCTAAAACAGCACCAGTTTTCAAGTTGAAACTGTCAGTACAATCGAAACCGTTCAGTGATGCAGAAATCATTTCAGCTTCAGATTTTACGTCTTGAAGCTGTTCAACATCGCCTACCTTAACACGAAAATAATTTGTTTTTCATGAGAAGCGTCGAGAGTGACATTTACAATGATTGAGAAATACTTGGAACTACGCACTTCATTTAAGAATTTGTTGATTATTTAGTTGGTACATTTTTACTTTAGTACTAAAAATGGGCCCCCCTCAAAAGTACAAAAACAAAAAACTACTCGTTTTTCCTTCACAATGTTTTGCTAGGGGGAAACTGGCCCGACTTCCCCCCCTCTCAGAGCCACTGCTTGTCAGTAGTCTACATATAACAAATCACAACATTAGTTGACCTGATTGAACATGAATTTGATCTAAGCATGATTCAATCAATCAACCAATCAATCAATTTTGATTCCTTCAATCAATATCGGAGGTAACATTACTAATGAAATATTTGAAAAACTGGTTGTATTCTACAATTATTATTTTTTCATAACGAAACAAAAAAAATTACGTTGAAGCTTACTCATGAATCGTTGCTGCTGGCATGAGATGGTGTAGAGAGGACATGTCGATTACTTTTTCTGGGTCGTTTTCCACCACTGATGTGTATGTTTGGTCAAATATGTCAACTTTTACAGTAATATGAGATTTTCTCGATCGCTGTGCTACTTGAAAAAAAAACATGATTCGACTGATTACTTGCCATCTACAGTACCTTTGAAACACAAGCATGATAAGGCCTATGTTTGTTACGGGACCTTAACACGCTTGAAACCGATATAGCCTAGCAGGTGGTCTCTATCGGAATTTTGATTTACTTATAGTATAAAATAGAAATGAACCATAGCTACTTAGAGGTACAGCCTGATTTATCACAGTTTGCATATTTTTCCCTAATTCTGGCAACTTTAATTAACAACTTTAAACATGTCCTTAAGCCCTATCCCTATAGATCACATACTGCACCAGCATCAAATGTTTCATATCTAGTAATAAATTTATCTATCTACAGTATGGAAATGAATTAAGATTTAGACTTTTCATGTTATGAGCAACAAAACACCTTTAGATTGGCCGAATGAGCCTATATAATAGCTCGATTAAAGCTCACATAGTAAATAGTAATGCATCTCTAAAAATTTTTTTCAAGAATGACTGGCTCAGCTATGTCCAACTCGCTGCGCGTATACGGCCCAGTTGAAGCATCTGTGCGGCCCTGTCATGGTTTCGGCGTATGGACGCATTTAGGTTGGACTTAGCTGGACTAGCATATTCAAAAACAGCTTTTCTTATGGGAAAACACATCTCAAATTATGAAATTAAATATTCAAAAAAAAGCACAGATATTTATAAGAAACTTACCTTCATGTGCTCGCTTCATTCTGGGATGGTGATGAAATGGTGGGATGACCAAAGTTCGTTTCATATAGAAAGCGATGGGAACAACTTCTTTAAAAATTCTAAATATATTTTTCATGCTAGTTCATTCCCCAAAAGTTGAGTTTGTTTTTTTTGCATTAATTTCAACATGTCATTTTAAAAATGATAAGTTTTATGTTCTCTATAAAAGTTATTCGTCACATTAAGCTACCTACAAACCATGAGAGTTTGTCGGATCAAAATCCACAAAAATGGTTTTAATTATTAGTATGTTTCATCCATTTCGTATCTCATATTTATGGGTTGCAATCCAATGCTTTTATGGCCAAGCTGAAATATGATGCAACGTTGACGATGGTATAATAGTTTTGTTTTGAACTAATTTGCTTGATCAATGTACAATATATTGTAGCAGCATAACGTTAATTTACAGTTTTGTACCTGAACAAGTTGTTTGGGCCCATGTTGTAAAATAATATAGGCAGAAGGAATTGCTTTCTACTTTCATTATGTTGATGCTTTTTTGTTGAAATAAAAGGTTCCGAATTGAACAGTTTGTTGTAGTATTGTTCTTTCAAAGAGTATTTGACATAAGAAATATCTTTGGTATCAGTGCCCTTGCTGTATGTTCTTTTTATTCTTGCAACCTTTTTCTTCACATTGCTTTCTTCTAGTCCGTTAGAAAATTGTCGGTAAACGTTTGACACAACCTCGTCGTAATGCAGTCGATACTGAAAAATGCAAAATCTTTTAAAAATATATATAGTCGGCTACACCCTGTTGTCGATTAGAATTAAACCACTACAAGAGCTTTTGTACTCGCCACTGTGCAGCCTTTACTGTAGTCTACATGAACTTTAACATAAATTTATTTGTTGCCTGTGGGTCCAGCACCAATGACTCGGTTATAGGCAAATTGTTCGTACACAGTTGTTCGTAAAACAATTGTTCGTAAACTGTTGTTCGTAAAATGAAATCCGTAAAACAATTCTTCGTAAAGCATTTCTTCGTATACATCAAATTTCAACTGCATGCACGAAAAAATGCTTTTGGAAGAATTGTTTTACGAAGAATTAATTTTACGAACAATTGTTTTACGAACAACTGTTTACGAAAAAAACGTCGGACACCAATGACTCGACACCTTCAACAATTATTATCATCATTTGCCTGTGATGTGCCACTCGTTACTTTTTAAAGATAACATTGTCAAATTGTATAGCCTAGTGTTGAAACTAGTTATAGCAGTGAGAAAAAATAAATGCATGTTTCGAAATGCTTAACTAGTGTGAACTACTGCAGTCTATAGCAGCACAATACCGGAATGCTTTCATAGTCTGTCACTGCCACTGCGTTCGACAACTGAAGTTTCCTGTCCTGCAAGGTCAGTTGACATAAAACACTCGTGCTTTGAGTTGGTTTGTTTTGCGCGTGATGGAGTTGCAAGTAGCTTTGAAGGTTAGCGTTGCTTTAGTTTCACTTTGTCTGTGACAAGACTGACAACATGTACCGTAGTAAATTGCCTTGTCATCAACGTTTGAGAAGAATACTTAGCCACGATTTCGCACTTGGCGAACTTACTTGGGAAATTAACAGGTTTGATATCAACTAAGCACTTCGGAATGGCGTGAATCATAAAAATTTAGTTCCAAAGGGTTCCGTAGCCTACCTTTTACTTTGAAATTCCCTTACTCGATTGTTTTAGAGTCTCAAACTTCGAAATTTGTAGTCCTATGCCGGATTATTTCAAAACTACCTGAGCTCATTTTGAAAGTAAGCTCCTGTTGATGCTTAAACAGAAGCTTGGTTCTCCCTTTCACCTTTTGTCCGAAACAATTAGACCAACTGCAGTTTAAAGCAACATCTTTCTACTTACTCGACGTGTTTGCTGGAAAGCGATAAATGTTGTTAGGCATCCAAATCCAAATATGATGAAGAATAAGCGTGTTAGCATTCAAGTTTTAAAAAGCAGTGGCAAGCTCACTACGTTTTATCGGTATTTTATACAATCCTTCGACGTTTTGTATCTATTTATCTTCCAAATAGGTGATTGTTGTTTCTACAGTTCTGTCTTAAGTAAGTTCGACCGACTTCTTAGTAAGCTACGAAACACTAGTTGCTTTTCAGCAACGCTCACATATTATTTGCCGAAGGCTATTTTATTGCTTGAGTTCATTTGCTGTGTTTTGTATAAGATTTTAAAATTGTAGTTGCTTTTTCATAATTACTTGACAACTACTATACTGTGATTACAAATATTTTCCGATTACTTACTGAATTTTATATCACAAAATGCAGCTAATAAAACAGTTATTTTTTATTCGTAATGTTTCTTCATTTTTCTGTTCCCGTGTAGCATTTATAGTTTTGCAGTATGTCAAAACTGTTACGAAGTCTGAGAAATGCACTTGTAACTTGATGAAATAATGTTATTTGCGCTTGTGCTTTTTAAATTAGCTGTCAATTTCCTAACATTTGATTGTACATTTTTTTCTTCGGGTTAAGGAAGTCGTATTGGAAATTTAAGCCTTGTAGTTCGGTATGCTTGTGCAAACTTTGAATTGCAGGGGGTAGACCTAGTTTTTGAGATTGAAAGAGTGAAATCTCCGCTAGTTAGTAAAGTGTTGTCAGCTGTAACTAACTGCACTTCCGCAATAGATTCAGTTTTGCTTTTATCAGCATGATAATTGTTAAATTGTTCAAACTGGATATTGGTGTTTTCGTGTTTAAATTTCACAACAATTTACTACCAGATTGCTTCACCAACCTTTTTCAATATGTCAAAGAGGTTCGCAGCCTGTCTACAAGAAACCATGATAATGATTCTCTAAACATTCCATACTTCTCAAAAACGCTTACTCAACATTCAATAGAATTCACAGGTGCGAAAACATGGAACGAATTTCCTTCTTCAATTAGAAAGACTGATACAAAACCACTTTTTATTCACAAACTAAAACAACATTTAAGCAAAACGGACACGCAATAGAAAGACAACGTAGAAAGGCTTTCTTGCATTCTTGTGAAGATTTTAGTGGAAATCCGAAATTATTTACAAAAGATTAGGCTTACCTAACAATAATATCGATTGCTTGTGCTGTACTTTTATGTTTGTAGATATTAACAGCAAACGCAATACTCCATAATCAACACGACACGTCGCAAAAGGGAATGAGAGCTTCATCAACACCATCAGGACATCATCATCTACCAGCTCATCCATTCCATCACCCACCAGGACAAGAAACAATAACTTAAACTGGATATCAAACCTCAATCGTCTTAGGCTACTGTGTGATGTGCAGTCTAACCATAGAAAGAGCTCAACACCTGCTCTCCTGGGCCACATTGAAACGGGCTTTTGCCTGAGGATGGTTTTTTTTTATGTCCGGTTTTCTTTCTCCATCCTATTATTATTATTATGACTGCTCAATGCTCATCCACATCAATATTGGAACTGGCAAATTCAATCCACAACACTTTTCATTAGGCTGTTATTCATTACTACATGTGTGCTTCTCTGTTTTTGTTTTATTTTGTGCTATTTGTTTTTTTGGGTTTTGTGGTCGTGCTAACTACTGATACATATAGCCTACTACATAACTTTTCATTCAGGCACGTTTTAAACCTTTCAAGGTTTTGCCACCTTTTCCCGTTCGTTAACGTGCTGGTAGGTTTATATCGATTTTTGTAATTAGTATCTTTTTCGTCCCGGACGCGTTAATGACGAAAAATAAAATGATTGATTGATTGATTGTTTGCTTCATAAATGTAGATACAAACGACGCATTCGTCATTGCACATGGCTAGGAAAACTAGGGAACTGTGTTCAGAAACTAGTGAAACCCACTATACAGTAGCATCAGGCTAAAACAGGTCGTTTGCAGTGGTGGCCTTTGGGTTGGGCGAACTGAACGACCGCCCAGGGCCCGCTAATTTATGGGGCCCGCGCTTATCCAAAATATGCACAAATAAAATTTACATTAAGCACTAGCAGAAAGCAGTAGGCTAACTTAAACTAAACTGCAGAGCTTCACAAGAATATATTCACCATTGAAAACAAAAGAAACCACAGTTCCTTCTGCTCCACAGTATCTGGATCAAAACAAACTGAATGTTGTGCACCCTAACTTGTGTTTGTTACTAAGACTATTTCTTACTGTGCCAATTACTGTAGCTTTAGAGGAAAGATAATTTTCTAAACTAAAGTTGATAAAAAATACCTTCGCTCAACAATAAGCCACGAACGCATGGTTGGACTAGCTGTTGTTTCAATTGAGCACAACGTGGGCAAAAAATTGGACAATGCTTCTCTTATTAAAGAGTTTACCGCAATAAAAGCTAGAAAAGTGCATTTTGTGTAAGTGCTGCAGACGGGTGGTGTAGCACTTGGAGGGCCCTCCGACGTGGCAAAAATGTGATTTTGTGTTTTTTTTTCAGCCTTTGAAGTTTCTGCAAAATGCTGTGCAGTCCAGTGCTGGATTAATGCTACTGTAAACGTAGAGGTGGTTTTTGCACGGGGGCCCCCAAGGGATGGTAGAAGTAGGAGATTGCTCACTCAAAAAGAAGGTGGACAACTGGAGGGTCATAGTGTTATGACAAAATTTGGTGCAACTACATCTTGAAGTCCACCGCCATATGTCGCATACCCACGTGCAGCGTATGTGATCTGGCTGCGTGTGTACAAAGTGTGTATTGCCAAAATAAATGTATGAAAATATGTGATATCATGTATATGTAATACTATACTAGTCATAATAATGCAGCAATAGATTTCACGCTACAGTGGTAACAGTTAGCCTCACACTGCTATAGCAAGGTTTTGCAGATGTTCTAGCATCCCAAACCTCACGCAAAATATAGCATTTCATTTGATAAAAATGAATTTACCTAAAAGCAAACAAAACTTTTTGCAGTTTTTCCAATTTTTAAATTTTACAGTGACCCTCCAGCTGTCCATATCGCAAGACAAATCAATAAAGCGAGTCGTCCCGGTATTCCACTGTTCCTAAGGCCCCCCCCCCCGACCTAAAAGTACCCCGGGCCCCCCATCAGCTAAATCCGGCCATGGGTGTGGTGGTAGGCCTACAACATAGCATCAGAGTGATGTGGAGATGTCACAGCATGAAATACACTTTCTTTCGTACCATCGCTGTTTGTTGTTGTATCATGTTAATTTCTTTTTGTGTTATTGTGATTTATAATTATTTGAGTTTGCGTACTTTAAATTGTCGATACCGGGCTGTAGGGGCTCTCATATTACTTCTTGCCCAGGGCCCACAAAACCTTAAGGGCACCACTGGTCGTTTGTATCTACATTTGTGAAGTAATTCCACTTATTTGATGCCACTAAATGAGGAAATTTTGTTGGATTGCTTAACTGTACAAGTCGTAAATTCCATCATTTGCTTGATCTTGCCATTGCGTTGTTCACAGGGCTAAGTTGAAAATCTAGTAAGCTATCGGAGCGAACACTTGAAATGCATTCATGAAAGTTTGACTTGCATGCCTATACCTCCTTTGCCTTCTTCTTGTTCTTCAAGAAGAAGACCTTTTTGTATTCAGCACAAAATTCTATGTATTACAAAAATACTCTTTGTTTAAAATTTCTTTCCAAAAAACATCCTTGAAGCAAATAATGCACTATTTTCCGGGTTAAAATATCGAGCACAAACTCTTCTCTCACAGCATGCAAACTAATTTCATACATCATCACGATTATTTCATGTATTTATTTTTGTTAAATATACGCTTTGCAGCTATAGTTGTGCTGCATTGCATTATGAAAGCTATCAATATTTTGACAAATATTCAAATGATTCACAAAACGGTTTCAGGACTTTTACATCCGGATATCAGTTGCATTTGTCATCGTCTGATGTTTTGTTTTTAATTGAGCTGGGACTGTGATTTGTGTCAATTAAGGTAAAAGGTTACCAGTTTCTGCATCATGCTGTAGAAAATCAGTTCTGCGCAGTGTAGAATTGCAAGTTATTTTGAAGTATTACCTACGGTTTTTTATATACTGTATACTACAGGTATGAAGTATTGCACATCGATTATACTGTGTTGTAAAAAAAAAATAACAGCACTTTCCCTGTCACACCTAGCACGGACAAGACGATGGGCGCTTTTCTTGGTCATCCTGTTTTGGACTTGTTGGTGGAGTTTCTAAAACTGAAGGTTGCACTTGCGGCGCGGGGCTGGCTGGACCACCAGCATCCAGTGATGACATGTAGGACTGCATTCGCTTCACAACCAGGTCCAATAGCGTGTTAACCGCTTTGTCGACATTTTCGCCTGTTTTCACACTTGTTTCAATATATGGTATGCTGCAACAGATGTAGAGATTTGGTGAAAATTACATAGTTTAAAACGTAAAGCAGTGAAATTCAGATTTTTTTAATCATAGATGAAGAACTATTATTACCGTCTTGGAACCGTAAGCAAGAGCAACCACTAAAAAATGGGCAGACAAACGCAATTACAATGATCTAATGACAGCTTTGTTGTCAAGAAAATTGTTGAATCATGAAAACTACTTTATGCATTTCAAGCTGTGCTCTTATGTTGGGACGCCATGTCTGATACAAGGCTCGTAGGCTGTGCACTTTTGAAGAATAAAATAGTTTTTTCTATAGTTTTGTTTGTTAGGTCTACAACTTACTTTAAGCTTTCTGCAAACTGTTTTGCTTGAGCTGTAGAAACTGCTCGTGGTTCCAAATCCGATTTGTTGCCAATCAATATAATATCTGGATCTCCACAATAGGCTTGTTCTTTTATTTCGGCTGGAAATTGACAGCATTAAAACGTCGTTTAACTAACATTCACTGTAATTACCTGTCGAGATGACATCTTGTTGATAGATTGGAAAAATACACAAAATTTACAACCCCTTATTGCACTGATAAACAGTGAATATGGCATCTTTTTTTAATCTTAAGGTGCACTAACAACCTTTCTGATCATTTTTCATCTGCTTTTGTAAACACCATGGTTTGTTGGCAATATTTACGACTAATTTGATAAAGCAGTGATTTCTAAGTTAGAGTCGATGGACGCCAAAATTTTAAAGGTGGTCCACGAGTGCATTGATTTTAGGAGAAAGTACCAAATTTTGAATGTTTAAGGGTGTTTTGTCAAAACTTTCGCTTACTGTCACTTTTAGAAGTTTTTGAGGTGAACAGGCTTGTTCATGCTTTGAACGAATGCTGTGACTACATGGAGATTGGCTACATAGCCGAGTGGTGAGAACCCTGGAACGGCAATCGAAAAAGGCGCCGGTTCGACACCGCTCAAGAGCATGCGGCTGTGTCTGTGGCAGGACACTTAAAGGCGTGCCTGAGGGTGGCTAAATCTTCAACCACCGGGTGTAAGCCTGGATACGACAAAATGGAGATTGGGAATCCCTATTCGGTTTGGCGCCTATGGAGTTCACGTAGCTTTTGCAGAGACAACACACTTCATGGTGTGCTTAAATGTTAACATGAGGATTATTTTCCCGTCTAGTCCACTTCATTCAAATGTTTGATTACCACACACAAGCCTGGCGAACTTTTGAAACTTACGAAAACGAACATTTGCTAAGCCTAATCTACAGGCTATATTTCGGTCTGCAATGTGGTAAGTTTCTTACTTAACCATTCCCGAACCGATCTGAAGCTTGGCTCTGACGATAGATCGAAAAGTAATAGAAATCCCATTCCATCACGAAAGAAGGCCTTTGTTAAACTACGATATCTGTAAAAGAACACAACGTTTTTCATGTTGGAGCAGCTTTATTTTTCAGCGTTTCTTACTTTTTTGAAGGACGGTCATATAAAAACTTCTGCTGATATTCTTTTTAGTCAATGCTAGAGAAAAATACAGGTTGCATATCTGAAAATACCATGGTCATACAAAATGCTAGAAAGAGAAATAGCTTGTCAAAAACGCACGACGTTTTGCTGAAAATGTCACCGGTGATGACATGTCACAGGTGCAACTTTTACTCGTATTGTGTTTTTCAGATTTTGTTTGAGGTGTCGCTGTGTTTGCAAAACAAGACGCTTCTACTGTTAGTCTAGAAGCACCGGAAGATTGTTATTTCTAAAAAAATTGGTAAAAATCAACAACAAATGCTCAATTGCAGACAATATTGTAATACTAAATGCGCTACAGGCCAATAGACTGGTGTAGTACAGTAGTTCTAAAGCTACTTTAATTTCAAAAATATAGAAAATAAAACAGACACACAAGTAAGCTGAAAAAGACAAGAGAAGACAACTTTTTAGCTTTATCTATGGGAATTTTTACTTCGAATCGTTTTTTTTTTTTTTTGACAAAAATCGATAGCCTGCCTTATGTAATAAAGAAGAATGTATTTGCTCCACCTTTCTTGTCCAGCAGTATCCCAGAGTTGTAGGTGAACCTTCTTTTTGGAATCTTCGTTGTCTACTTCTGGGAATTCGTAAACCTGTGTAGAAGAAATAAATGACTATGCAACATTTTTTTTTTAGAAGGCTACATGTTCATTGTTCAACCTTCACAATTAAAACTAGCGTTCTTTTAGGTTACGTGTTACACGTTCAGTTTCATCATGTACTGTATTGTATTGTCCAAGATTCCTCTTTTCACAGTTGTAATGCACATTGTTTTAAACAAGCATATCACCTAACATATTGACCGTTAAGGCTATAAGAGTTTGTATCTCGAATGCTTATTGCTGGAAAAGTTTATGATCGGTATGTAAAATATTTACAAGAAAAACGCATATAAATGGCGCACCCAGTAATAAAATACGCAAGGAGTTCAAAATAAAATTTTAATCCAGCAAAATCAAATTGTTAAAAAACGTGTTATCTTTCTGTTTGGGAATTCTTTCGTTTCTCAGAATATCCCACACAGCTGTTTTCTTACCAATTTCTTCAAGTGAAAATCGATCCCAACTGTAGGGACAAATTGTGATTTAAACTCTCCAAATATGTATCTGTGTAGAAAGCAGGTTTTTCCAACGCCCGAATTACCAAGTAATAGAAATTTAATCAGAAAATCGTATTTCGCTTCAAGAGATTCGGTGTTTTCTGCAAATTAAAAAACTTGAATTAAGATTAAATTTTGCAACCCAATGGTGGCACATATCTTACACTCTTAATTTTGAAATGCAATGAACACGCTCATTGTATTCGTATTTTTAAATCCCACCCAAGTTTTCGTATTTTTTTTACAAATTACCGCAAGGTATAGCTTATATTTGAAAACATACGCTTGTGTTTTTAAGTGTAGTCAAATCGTTGCAACGTAGTATACAACCACTTTCTAATTGCTTTTCTCGATACCAGTATCCCGTATAAATTTTAAGTTGTACAGTTTTATTTGTGATAGCAAAATCTTCTATAAGATGTTCAATAGCAATGTTTTGCCACAGTTAATACGGTACGTGAGATAAGTGGTTCATTTTTTTCTGAAAGTCGTTGAAGGTGCACAGGTAGCGAAGCAAAGTTTTGCCATTCACAGGCTTATCATAGAATAAACCTAGTTTTATATAATACTGTACTTGCAAATATGCACAACAAACATACGTTTTATTTCCTCTTCAGTATAAGTTTGCGTCAGACAACAGTATAATGACTTTCCTATTGATAACCAAATTTAATAACAGCATGTAAACGAAAACTCAGATAAGCGTTTTCAGTAGCTGGAATAATTTTGCAAGCGCATATATTTAGTTCTGTACGCCTGGCTACCTTGCCATTCCATCGCATTAAATTTTAATGCTATGGTTTGCTGATGGGCAATTTTGAACTTTTTTCGTTGATTCACTTATGGTTAGGCGAAATCAGTGCTTGTCGTGAAATCAATGTGTAGACAGGTAATAAATTATTTATAAAAATTAGCTTTCCCTTACACCTGCTATTTCCACCCATCTGCATGGTTTGATATAAAAAATCTAAAAACATGCTTGAATGTCGATTTGGTTACAAAAGTTAGAATGCAATACACATCCTTGAGTTGCTAGGATAGAAAGCTACTGTGACACTCTGCATGTTGTTGCAGTGTTTGTCTAATAATACAAAGCTTTCGAATAACGTAATGTCATTTTGGCGCCTCTTTCCTTGCTTATCAGTCACTGCTCCCAAGCTCGGCAGAATAAAAAATTAAAACTGAATTGATTTGGTATTAAAGAAAATATATTCATATAGGAAAGGATGTTAAGAAGATGATTTGGACCCGGTATCAATAAGATTCTCGGGCCCCAAGTCAAGACTATCTTAACAAACACGCACCATATTCAAAGAATACTCGGTGGCTTTTTCAAGTTCCTCGGTTCCTTGGAAAGGTTACGGGCCCTTAACATCATTCCCGGATCTAAAGTACCCTCTAATTCCCCTGACAACGCTACTGCATGTAGGCTAACAATAACCGAATGCATTGTCGAAACAACTGTAATCGTACGTTGCTGAAAGAATTTCTCATTGTAGGATCGGGCGTTGTAATCAATCTTTGGTTGCGATAACAGGCCTTAAAGCAGCCGGCGGCCATCGCGGCCATGGCCGCTAAGTAGTGCTTGAATGACCGCCGGTGCTACCTCCTCCGTCGGCCAAGTTTGGCCGCCGGTTTCTTCTAGCCAATTATTTAATTTCACAATAGAATGATCGTGGATTAAATGTCGAAAATATGTAGTATCAAAGAGTGACGCAGAATTAGGTCAGCGCATCATAGTCACTACTGTTGTATTGAATATATCCATCGGCGATCACCAGCGCTGTAGTCTTGTTTGCAATTCCCGATGTTTATTATAATGAAGTGTTAATCCGAAGTGCTAATTTACATCAGCTGGCAATATTGTCATTTTTATATCGATTCAATGTTGTCGGACATTGAATCGTTGTTACAAAGGAGAACTAGGTTAGTTGACATCCGTGGGTAAAACAAGTGTCTTCATAGTTGAGAACGCTGTGGGTTAGTGACTTCACTCCCTCAATGGTGACATCATAACGGAATAAATGGTCAGGTTTTATGAAAGGCGGTATGCAGTTGAAACAATTTACTGAGCTGCGAGCAGTTAAAATAATTTAAGGTCGTTAGATGGTCCCGCAATACCGGAATACAATCCCGATAAAGCATTTAATGCGTGGTAGGCCTACAACGATTCTATTGCAGGACGTCGCCCAGACTTCAACAACGCTAAGTGATCATTTTAACATTGTTGCAAGTTTAATGCTATTTACTTGTGCTATCGTTATTGTATTTTGGCCTCCAAGCACGCAGATTTGGCCGCCGAGAAGGAGCTCTCGGTAGGCCACGATGGCTGCCGGAAAAAAACACGAGTTTTAAGGCTTGCGATATTCCCATATTTTTCGGGTGGTGACCAGCCAAAACCGTTTCCAACAGCTTATGAGACAACAGAAACAAAGGGAATCGCCTCTGACAAGGTAAACGTGGCTTTTTATGTTATTTAAACTAGGGGCATGAACGAGCAGCAGTGGGATGTCGAACTATACTTGGCCCTTGATACAAACCTCTTATTATTTTTTTACCTGATCCTGCACATTTTGCGATAATACTGCAAGTGTAATAGGTTTTGTAAAAGAAACGTTTAAAGCGCCTAAATTTTGGACCAACTTAGTATCTGTGCTTCGTTTTCTTTTCTGATTTTTCTATTTTTGTATATTGTGTAGGCTACATATTTTCCTGTCCGACGCACTCAGAGGCGTAGCTAGCACAAAATTTTGGGTGGAGCAAATAAGTACTTTTGCACATGTGAGTGAGCCTGGCAATGAGTCACTGAAGACTCAGTAGTGCCGAAGGCTTAGTACAATGAGAACCGTGTCTTTTCATACCCGACACTTGAATCAAGTATGGAATCACCTTTAAGCAAAGTGGCGATTATTCCTCGGATTCCCTATAAATACGGTTTCGTCTGATGTTGTAAAAACTGCTATATACGTCATTGTATGATGAGTATAACGAGAACCTCATGTTATCGACTCCAGATGGTTGGAATCAAATGTGGGACTAACTTAACCTGTCTATTTACGTCATTACGTTTTTTTACCAAAGTTCATGCGATACATATTTACTTACGTCGTCATAGCCAACATTTAAAAAAGATTATCCAACAATAATCGTATTAACTGTTAACTCCATTTCTTACTTAACTTTAGACTATCACCACTGAAGCAGATACTGTATAAAGTTAATGTAAAAGTTTATAAGAAAGGCTCTATTATTTGGTTATTGTAAAAGGCAGCCTAACACATATTTAAGCCAGCAGACTTTATAAGCATTGTGAATGGTTGTTAAAAACGTGCTGCTAAACTGAACTTGTTGTGTATATACAGTATTTATGAGATTGATTACCGATCAAACTACTGGAATTAAAAAAACTTACCTTCTTGACATAGGTTTTCATCGGACATCGTCTATCACTTGACTATAAGCATGCAATATAAATAGTTTGATGCTTTGTTAATATAAAACAAGCAATTAAAAAAAACTATGATATCTGCGCAAACTACCCAGACAACAAAACTCTTCATTTTTACATTGATTCAACGTTAGCAGACGTTGAATCAATGTAATAAATGACGGATTTTGCTGTCTGGGTATGAGGTGTACGTTAGCAGTACCTAAGACCCTTAGGGCAATTAAAACAGAGCTAATTTTTCCAAAATGCGAAGGCTACTTGTGTTGGAAGTTGCCTATGGTTCAGTAAACCATAATTTGTCGGGTCTACTTGCTTATTATGTCCATCTTGAATACTGGTTAGTGCTGTTGTTAAAATGTATCTCACTACTGTTTTTGGAATAACCTTTGCAGCAAACTCGACATGAAATCACGAAGTTCTGGTTATGCTGATTTTACTTCAATAAGATTTAAAGTTTTCTATGAATATGCTTTACTAGTTTGCTATCATCGTAGCCTACAGATCACTGTAGCCTACAGTAGATTAGCCTACTGTACATATGCTACATCGCTTGCGTCGAACAGCTTTTGGAAGAATTCGCTCTTGCATAAATGAGTGCTTTTACTAGAGGAAGTAGGCTACCGTATAAGCTTTTCCAATAGCCCACAGTCATTTTATGTGTGTTTGACCGGCGTCCGCTAACAAAAACTTTTCTTGCTTCATGTCGCGTCATACGAATGGTGTCATCACGGATCAAAATAAAACATCACTTAACCAATCTTTGTACTGTATTTCAACGAATCAAATACTGCATGATAGACTATTGAATTGGACATTAAATTTATTTTCGTGTGTGCTAACTGCTAATAAGCTAGCTACAAGTTGGCCAAGACCCAAGACAAAGATGAAAGCTAATATTCTAATCTTCATTTCTTACTTCCTCAAACTGGGTTTCACTGCTCGAATTCCTAGATTCAAGCTTGTTTAATCTCACCTCTTCATGTGGAGAATTTCAAAATAAACTTCTTGCTTATGAGGCTGTGTTATTTGCTTAATTGCAAGAATCGACTAGGTCTACCATGGCGCACCGCAAGGAAGTTGACAGCGTGAGCTATTTTGAGCAAAATGAGTCTGTTTTAAAGATACAAACATGAAAACTCACATGGCTATCAACATAAGGTTCTTGATACAAAAGCACTTTCATAGCATCATTTTGTTGCAGACCTAGTCTAAACAGAAAGTTTGTTAAAATTTCCTCAAATTAGATACGGGACTCGTTTAAATTTAAAAGCAGTTGCAGTTTGCACTGCTAGTGTGCTGTTTCAACACTTTCATTTAAGCTTCATTCTAAAATCACTTGAGGTTTAATGCAAAACGGCAGCATCATTTCAAAATGATGCTCGTTAATACGTGACACAAAGCTCTGTTTCCAAAAAATATCTATAAATTTTATGACACCTTTTCAAATGCGGATTACTTGATAGGACATACCAAGGTCGTTGGAGACAAAAATTTAAAATTGTGGAAATTTTCAGGTTCTATGAAACTGTACCGAAAATCGAACCCGACAAGGAAGCTTGGCAAAACCTTTGGGTTTTTCGACGAAAAACGCTAAGCGCAAAAGAGCTAACATACAAAAGTTTTCTAGTGACAAGCAATTTTTTGTGTTTCTTTGTGTCCTCTCTTATCATTGGTCAAAGGTGGCTATTGTATTGATTGCAATTCTCTAGCCCACTATACTGTAATTTGTATCTTAAAATGGAGCAAAACGTTTTATGAGTTCCTTGACAGCCTTGTAGTAGTAGGCTAGGGCTATAGTATTGGCAAGTGACCTGTCTACTATTCTTGCGAGAAATGTGTAACTTATTTCAAATATAGCCATGAAATTCATTGCACAACAACCATTTCAGGCGAAACCAGACAGATAAAATACTAGTTTTTGATGTTTTCCAGTTGCAGCATTGAGTTGACATGATTTTCAAGAGATTATTTTGAAATTGCTATTTGGATACTACACACATACGCAAATTAGTAGGTTACTATGCAGTATTACAGTTGCCATACTGTATAGACCTATTCTTTATTTATTAACTAGTAGGCTATTAACTAAACTGAGTAGCGTTTAACGTGAAAATAGCATCTTACCCAACTTATAAAAGCCTAGTGCTATCCAGATGCTCCTTTACCACAACGTGTCGTCTCGTCTTGGGCTTGCTAAAGGAAGGAAACTGTGCAATATGCGTTCTCTCGTTAACTTTCTTGTATCCCCGTAGCATCCTGAGAAAGTTAACTTTCGTTTAAGTCTTGCTATGTTGAAACAAAGTACTCAGCGTCAAAGTGCTTTCAAGGACTTCAGTTTCAGCTAAGTTGTAGAGGAATAAATCTACCAATCACTGCAAGTCACAATTTTGTGTCCGATATTGAAAAAAAAACATCTTGTAAAGAAGGGAGCGTTCTTGGTGGCTATCAGCACAAGGCTGAGCACTCACTAGTATACAGCAAGCAGTTGCGATTCGCTAACCTTAATGGTGTAGCTTCCACGCTAGCCATTTAGACCATCCAATCAACTTTATGTTTCTTGGCTGCCGATTTTAGCAAGAATTGACAGTGATAGACACCGTGTTTTTCCCATGCCTTTAAATATTTGGTATTTTACTACAAGACCACCAGTTGGCAACTTGTAGTTTAGGCCAGGGCACCAACGTGGCTAAGGCGCTCGCTTTCCAGTTCTGCGGTCCTGGTTCGATTTCTGGCCCCTCAGCTCTACCCAGCAGGGTGTCATAAATTGGGTTTGGTGAAGGGTAGACTTTTTGAAAATTTACAAACATTTCGCCGTAATTACGCTATAAATATCAACTTTTGAATTTACTAACAACCTCTCTCCATTTGCTATAAAGAAGCCTGGTTTTCATTTCGTAATCTCCGTATCGACTAGCAATAGTCTGCAGCTACTTTTCCATATTCGATATTCGCCAGTGCTTCCATCTTCAATTTTCAACTTGTTTTTAGTCAGGTTACTTGTTATCTTTCTATGTGTCGTCCCAAATTTTCTTTTGTTAAATAATTCTCATTCATTTGCTTAAAATGTCTCAGTCATCCCATACGATGTCCAATTAAATAGGATACCCCATCATTCGCCCACTCTCTCAAGACATCGTTTCTAATGTTATGAAGAAGTATCTCGCCATGCGGCATTCTCATTTCTTTCGTTTGCATTCGCTCGATACTTATTTCATATCTCATAACATCATATTTATCACACACGCCTTGTATAGGTAATGATCTTTCTTTCAACCTACGAGAAAGCGTTGTGCCATATGGAGTGTGTCTGACAAACCTTAAACCTTTCTCCATACTGTACAACTGCACGTATTCTTGCGCCACTGTTCTGCTGATGCAGCTATCTTTTTTCTAGCATAGGCCTATCTCTACGACAGCAAAATTCTGTAACAACTTCTATTTCATCGTATCTCGATTTCACATACTTTTCATCCGCTGCAACACCTTTACAGTTTTTACGCCTCATAATCCAACTCATCAATTTTCCGTAAATTCCTGAAAACATCTTGTGTACCCAAAGATTGCATTTGATTCATTGAATAGAATCGAATTTTTGAATAAAATTGAGTGTTCTTACCGTAGCCTATATGCTAATGTTTGCATGCTGGTCATGATTATAGCCTATTATGATACCTTATATGCTTCATTTCGATTGTCAACTGTTCTGTTCCACTATGCTGTTTATTACTTTAGCTATGACGTAAAATTTAATGCTGATACTGCAATGTAAGAAGCTTGATGTCAGGCAGCATCTTGACTGGTAAACCTCCAGGTTGTTTGGTGCTGCCAGACCTTTCTATTGCTAAATCCTTATTTTTGTGGGGCAAATGTGTTCTTTCTCGACTCATATTTGAAAGGCAAATAAAACGCACATCTCTCTCTTGCATTACCCTCTTCCTCTTACCATATATGGTAGGTCAAGTTTCGGTAACAAAAACTTAATATTACACTTCAGCTATAAATCTAACCAAGCGCTGCTATATCTAATCTAAATAGGACATACTACCAGTACCTTATACGAAGGTTGTTTTTTGAATCGCAAGAATCTGTTAAAAGCTGAAAGAGATTGATTGGAAAGCTTTCCATTGGAAGCGCTGTGCTTCATCTTCGCATTTAAACAACATAGTGACGTTGGTGAACTGAGGATTATTATGTTTCTGTACCACACCGCTCTCCATTTTGCTTCAAAGAAGCAAGAAGCCTAGTTAGTCTTCATCTCGAAGACTCGAAACATCAGGGTCAACCGACCACCTTGCTATGTAATATATTCCAAACGGAAACATGAATGTTCAGTAAATATGTTACTTATGCCCTTCATTAACAAACCGTAATAATGGGTATTAATTTCATGCTCTTTCTCACGCAATACACAATTACACATTCAAAACTATTGGACATGTGTCGCATGTGAGGTATATTTGTTGAAACAATGTTATATCCCAGCGAATAAAGCACAAAAATCCGACATTACAAAGCGTGACAACAACGTTAAGGTGAAGAATATAAAGTGAAAAAATACTTGTTCGGATTAATAAATAAAAACGAAAAATACCACAAAATAACAAGCTATTTTGAAAATCAAATAGCGTTACAATTAGCTGTAAAAAGCCTTTTCTTAAGCCCCACAAGCCAGTGGATACTTTAGCATTATTAACATTGCAATAAAGGCAGTAAATGTACTATGTACTAAAATGTACAGTTTGGTACAATAGCTACCAGATAAAACAAATGTGATAAAACACAACTCCAAAAACATTTTGCAGGGTATTGCAACTGCTAAATGCACTAACATTGCAATTTGTGAAACTAAAATTTATTACAGCCAAGGCAGTGTATTGCTGTAGTATTCCAAACCGTATTTACATCTACCAAATGTAATTAAACGATAAAGAAAAAGCAGCTTATTGTATATGTAAAGGTTGACATTTTCAACTGCAATTACAATTAATATTGCATATAAACAAACATCACTATCGTGTAAACTAGGTGCAGCAAATGATAAGACACAAAATCGATCGTAAGTTCTAAAATCGGCAGTATGAAAATGTAGTTCGGTGAATCTTATAGAGCGAGATACGGATCGATTCAAAGGTTCAAGAAACAAAACAACGCTGACTAAAGAGTAAAAAGTGTATTGGCAGTCGCAATTGAAGTATAAAAAACTTTCTATTTATATATTGATCAAACGTGACCTGACATCATTCAATATCAGGTTGGAACAAATACTTTACAAAGTATGCTGTACCAATAAGTCAAGATTTGTCATAAAAAATAGTTTCTGTTTAATCAAATGGAACAAAATTCATTGGAACATGTGCGAGTTAATTGTATGTATTGTAACGAAACATTCTCGAACTTTTGAACGTTCTTTTTATGATTCCAATAAGATTTTCTTCATCTTTTTGTAGTCAAGATTTATGTTGAGACAAAAAGTTCAGTTTAAAATTGTAGAAGAATATTCGAAAGATGTTACCCTTTGTTATAATCATCATCTTAAATCAATTTTCGCAAAAAAATTACAGCAGTAGAGTAGTAGACCATTTCAGAGTTACATCTTTTCCTGAGATTTGTTAACTAACTCGCAAAGATTACGTGTCCTGCAGCGGATGTCAATGAGTAGTGGTCGCTTCACTTATAGAAAAAACTAACAGTTAGGAACTCGGAGAGTTAGGATGCATTGAAAAGTCTGATGGCTCTTGCTGAGTCAAAGCTGATATGTCAAATCTTCGTCTCGAAGATTGGTAAGAATGCGATCGAGTTTCTGGTTCTGTTCTTTGATGGCAAGAAACTTCTGCATTGGTTTGATTTGGAAAGGCTCGTGATGTAGATGTTGTGGGAGGTTCAACAAATGCGACTACAGGCTGCAATAACAAAACATGTTATATCATTGAGTTATTAGCAAATGAACAAAAACTATACTGAATAACGAGATTTTCTGAATAAATTTCGTTAAAATTAACTTGGCCATGTTCAACATTTTTAAGACGTCATAATAAAATTACGAAAATGTACCTGTCGACCAGAATGGACTTTAACAGTCAGTGATGAAGTAGCAGTAAGAGTGGGCACTTGATTGTTTCGGTGATTACTTCCTTTACCTGGAAGCCGTTCACCTTGAGAAGATTCTGATGGCTTCAAGTTATTCGACTCAGTCTAGAAAGACAAAACAAAAAGTATTTTCACTATTGGTGGAATTTATCTGGAGGTTATGTGACTTAAAAATACTCTAGCGTTGCTTCAATAGAAGGCACAGTCTAGAAAGTTTGAAATCTTTATCTCACCTCACAGTGATTATCTTGCAAAGGTTCGTTAGGCGGTGTGGCACCGCTTGAATAGACAACATATTCGGCATGGGGACAAACAAAAACCTGGCTTGTGTCTTCCCTTCTTGGATTAGGAGCACCAGCGAATGGATGCTGCTGCCACGCCACATGAGGTTCGTTTCTTTGCATTTCATTTGGGTATCTAAAATTCCTGTTGTAGTTCGGTGTATGTAAAGTGTAGCCCTCATGGTGATTGTGGGAAGCACAATTGTTTGCTGACTGTCTCCAGACTGTTTCGTCGTGACCTCTTCGTCGGACAGCGTTTCTTCGATGGATGGGACGATGACAGCTGTGCATATCGTCACGTGAAGAGAAATGACTTCCTGTGCAGTGAGGATGATGCTGATACCATGCAGGCGGTCGTCTGTTAAAAGCAAACCTTGAGTTTATTTTTATATTCATCAGATGAAATTCTTCAAACATATAGATTTAGAAAGAAAACCACATTTGGATAAGCCCAACGACAATGCCACGCAACAACAAATTGAACAAAATGACACAACACTTTAGTTACAATCCACTCCGTGATGATTGTAAGTATAACTCCAAGTCTAGTACACTACTTTATCGAGAAGAAAGTATGATGTGAATTGCATACCTGGGATAACAGTAAAACCCAGAGCCATCGCCATTCCTGTTTGCTCTTGTGCATGTCTGATGATGGTGATGCATTGGACATCTATATTCCAACTCTGGTGGAGGTGACGGTGGAGGAGTTGGAGTCTTAAGTCGGGAACCTCCTCCAACTGGTATGACCTCCGGTGGAGGTCCAATAAATGATAAGAGTACAGGAAGAAGGACGACCCCGTTTAAAAATCCCAGCAGGATCAAAATAGCCAAGACTTCGAAGAAATACCTTTACAATAAAACATTTAAGACTAATAAAAGGAAGTGCTGCGATTTTCATTTGAATGGAAACAAAAACCGATTCTCGAGTTCAAAATAACCTCACCGTACATCAAACAAAACCATTTTTGTAAAAACTTACGTAACAATGAAATCAAATTCTGCTCCTGCCAGCATAACAACTCCCAGCAACGTAGATATTGATCCATCAATAACTGGCCCAAGCATATGACCGATGCTACGCTTTACTCGTTCTTCTCTGCAAAAGATATAGCACAATAATTGAAAGAAACGTTAACAACGACAATTCAAGTGATGAAGTTAAGAAACTCGCTGCATACATTACCTTGAACCACACGATGTAATGTAGGCGAATGTGATGTGAACGGTAAATTCTACTCCGAGACCAATTGAAGCAACCAATATCACTGCTGGCACTGCGCTTAACTTCACTTTTGTCGCTCCCATAAAACCAAGTAACTCAGTTGCGATCATAGTGAGGAAGAGAGCCTAAAATACATCATAAGTTTGTTTACTTTGTCAAAATGCAATATTTTTGTCGATAGAACAATATAATTAATATGTCAATCGCAATTTTACATTATGTTAAAGTGCCATATTGTAAATTAGTATCTATCTTTGCCACTTTCATTTCGTATGTGGTGAGAGCCCTGGCTAGGCGTTCGAAACGTCGCCTGTTTGACACTGCTCAAGAACATGTGGCTGTGTCTTTGGCAGGACACTTACATTTATGCATGAAAGTAGACACGAAGATTGGCTTCCTTGCCGTCCCTTCGACTTTATCTAAATCTTCAACTACTGGGCGTACGCCTGGATACGACCAAAAAGAAAGAAGCATAACTCACCATGATTCCAGCTGCCCATGGATTGAACAAGACTATTGAAAGGACCAGAAACACGGCCAAGATAACACATCCAAGAGAAATAAAAAGCCAAAATCTGAGGTCGATATACTGTTGCCAGAAAGTGAAGGGATGACCGCTTGGGTAAGCAGACACTGACGTGCCAGCCTCTACAGATTCAATGCCACCACGGACCCACTCAATCACGTTCACAAAATCTTGGTTTTCACGCATGTCTGCAAATGAAAACAATCACGTCAGATAACAATGCATTGTGCAACCAATTCAACAATGTGATCTGCCGCATGAAGGCCGAGCAACAGGGTTGCATCAAAATCATGAGAAGCAGAGGTTTCAGATAATATAAAGACTTACTGTTCAAATAGAAAGGCATTTGAGCATATATAATTGCTGGCGATCGGGGAATGATCATGTTTAGATCACGTACAAATGACCAGGATGTCGGCTTGGGACGAATTTGTGCTTGCGAAGCAGAGTATGAAAGTGGGTCGTTTCCTACCCAAGCGGACAAGTAGTTGTAAAAAGGAGCTTCGGGTATTGTCCGAGACTCGTCATCGGATACCAAACGAACACGATCAACCTACAGATCAAACAGTAATTTAGAGTGCGGACGACACATTCAAAAGTAAAAACATTCATTTGATCAACGTTTTTCTGCAGGCTACGGTCAAACGGAATAGAAAAACATTATTTAATAAAGTATCCAAAAAATACATTTTATAAAACTTGAAGGAAACAAGCAATTCCCAAAGTGCAACAGTGAAACAATCATTTACACAGCAAACTGAATGTTATCGCACCCGCTTGCAAGGTTCTTCTTCTACATAAGAACGGCATCCAATGTTTCCTTTCTCGATTGGTTGGTCAGTTTTACCAGTCTGCAAGAGAAGCTTGAAAGCCAGCACAGTCTTGTCAGAAGCTTGGGGGGTCCATGTTGATGAGTTAACTTCTCCGTTCGCCCACGCTGTGTCGAACTCTGTCTGAAGATCTGAAAAGCAATGTCAGCCTTGATGCTTAAAACCGAAGTACAGAATTCACAATTGTAAACGAATATGCAGCAACGTTGAATATAACGGAATATCTCAGTAAAAAACGGAGAGCTCAAAAATTACACTCATGTTCAGCAACTATGTCGAACGCTATACTAATTCTCATTATCAGTGTTATTTGATTCGTAACGATAAAGATGAAAACATTTGATTTCGATAAGTTTATGGAGTATGAGTTAATTTTTGTATTTTGGGCCCTGTGCTTTTTCATTCAGGTTGACCAAGTGTTTAAACCATTTTGCTCACAAAAAAACACTTCTTAGGAAATCCAATGATACAACAGCTATAGAGGAAGCGTAGCATTTGCAATGTGATGACTTACACAATAAGCTCAGTTAAACTCTAATATTGCAGCAGATACAAAGCAATAACAATTGTAGAAATTAAATATCGGTGTAACGTTCCAGAAGTTACTAGGGAGTAGGGATCGAAATAATTTGCTTGTTACGTTTCATGAAAATACATCACTTTGTTAGTAAACTAAACGGTCAAATTGAGAATTAATTATAATCAATATCTAACAACAACAAAAATGTGGATGTTTTATCCCAATTGAATAATCCCTGTAAGTGAACAAAATATGTCAGGTTCTGAAACTTGTATAATTTAGTGATCAAGCTTTGATAATCCCTTATCGATTTATGTTCTGTGCAAATGTTTGACAGCCTTGTCAACTGCCAGATCATCAATAAACGATGATTGCACTGAAACCAAACATCAGTCCTTAAACTTGGATTGAGCAGTTTATCACATTTGATGCTATAACTGAAAATTCGATTCTTTGCTGTATTTGAAAGGGGATGGCTTTCCATTACAAACTAATGATTAAATTATCCTGGTCACTTAAGTGGTTTAAAGGCATTGAAAACCATTTGAAAATGTTCTTTAAAGTCTACCACTATCGTCTAACCTTGTAGCCAATCACGCATGTAGTCAAGCCAGTGCTTGGTGAGAGTCCCATCCGTGTTTCTCATAACGTAGCTTATAGATTTCATTGAAGTGTGAAGTTTGTCCAAATTCTTCTGATTTGAAGCGTAATCGAATGCTGAAAATTTCAGATAGAAAACTGCGTCATCAAGACATGGCAGCAAGCGAAATTTTTGTGGTTCTAAGAAATCTTGCTAGTCTATTGTATTATATACTGATATGCAAGTATGTCACATAAATCTTTATCACGGAATTCATTCGAAAAAAAATTTAAGACAATCGCTGCAAGAAAAAAATCTGTCATCCCACTAATGGGGATAAAACCAAATTCGGGCAATAATGATGAATGAGACTGAAATTTGAATGAATTTAAATCCAAAGAATTTTGTTTGTAATTTCGTGATAAAGATTTATGCGCCATACATATGAGGACAAAACGGAATTGGGATGATAATGAATGAGACTAAAAATTTAATGAATTTAAATCCAATTTTTAGTAAAATGTTTGTGGACATAAAGAGTAGCAATACAAATTTTCACTTACATTTGGTTACGATGTACATATTGTAAAAGGAAAAGTAGGTAGTTTGAGCAATGAGTGCGGCATGTTCTCGAGTTCCCCTGGGAAGAATGTCACCAAACTCTAACCCGTCTTCAATTAGCGTTGCTCCGTAGATAGACATACCCAGAAGTCCAATAAAAAGAACGATAACACCAATCTGTTTTTAAAATTATTTTACAATAATTTTGAAAGCAACAGTATTTTATGATGTATTTATTAACATGACATTTCACATTTTACAAACGTGAAGATAATTTAAAATTGAGTGTCGAAAACCTTGCGTAACGTAAATCATTCTAACTGAAAATTCCAAGCTATTCCAAGGGAAATCTTTTGTTAATTAATAAACATGCTGTGAGTTCAAAAATTGTCATGCAAATGCAAGCATCTCAAATTGTTGCTGTGTAGACGTATATATTAGTAATACAATATAAACCTCTTACCCTAACTGACTTTTTGAGTAAGAATGGGGCGTAATATCTTTCCCCCAGCTGACTGATAGTGAGTGAAGGTATAGTAGCTAAGCGGGCATAGATTGACCCAGATCTTTTTCCAAAACACCCGGATCGGCGACCTCTTCTACGGTGGGGTACCAGGCTATGTGTAGAACTGCGGACGCTCTCCATCGGAGTGGTAAGATTAGTTGGCGGGTTACTTCCGTTTCCTCTCCGACTTATTCTTCCGTTAAAGCCCGAAGTTGCAGGCGTGGAACGGCCCTAAACAAATGCTTACTTATTAATTATTATCTTTACAGGTAAAAGTAGAGCTTCGAGGAATGGTAGATAATAGGGTTCTCATCACACTAGAGCTAGACCCTCGGCACTTTTGAAAATAAGGTGACCAGTTCCTTTCTCTCGGCCACCTTTCGTTCAGCAACTAAGACCACCCAATTTATTACACCCTAGGTACAGGAAAACGGTGTTTATCAACAATAAGTTTAAGCTGGTTGTTGAACCAGGTGTGCATTATTGAAAAGCAACGCCTTATCCACTGCTCCATTCTACCGCAATTGCTACTTTGAAAAACGGCTTATTGTTACTACAACAAAAGAAGCTTGTGGCGGGAAATGCTACCAGTTTGTTCGCTCACTGTGGATGGTTCGCTGATTGCTTGATTGACGAATGCCACGCGGGGTCGGTTTGTTGGCCTCGAACGATCGTAATCTCTCGTTGGTATCCTTGCTGTATATTCTGGAGGTGGAGTGTTAGGATGTGGCTCGTAGGGAGGAACCGGGGTTGTTGTTCCTGTTCTGTTTCGAGGAGTAGATGCCGACGAGACGGTAGTTCCCGTTGATGGCCCTAATACAGTCATATACGAATCGTTGGAATACGCCTGTAAATATATTGTTTGATAAGTCAAAGATCTTTAGTTCATATTTTCTTAGCAATATAAATGTACTGTCCGACCAACGTTTAGTTCTTGTGTGTATTAAAACTATATCAATGATTGCAAACTAAATTTTACCTGTATTGTATGGTGCATTGTTATCGTGGTAGCTTCTGGCTCGTCGTACATCGGTCCAGGATTTCCTGGTAGCGTTGCTGGGTTGTGTACAGGTGGAATGTTTGTATGATGTTGGTGATATACCACGTGATCACAAGTACTGTTTTGTATTGTATTTTGCTGCGTTATATCCACGACGTCGTTCATTGTTGAGCTGTAATGCAAGTTTGGAATCATTCAAGTTTTCTAAGTCCTGCTTTAGCACATCTTTACTTAACTTTTGGATTGTACCACGCTTTCAGTGCATACAGCACTGTATGTATTTACTTTTTACATTTCCACCTGGCCCTCTTCAAAGATTACAAAAAAAAACTAAGCGAGTTATTCTCTTGTATAAGTTTCAGCCGATTCCGTTGGTTTTTAACGTGAAAATCGGATTAGCGTGATTATCACGAAACGTCCTTCTCATACATTAAAAATTCCACTATTCAAACTTTTACATTCACTCAATATCATAAGCAATTATTTCTCCAGTATGAGATAAAGTCGCTCCAGGCCTTGCCGTCTTTATGGTGAGTTAACGAAAATACAAGTAAGTTTATCAGGATAATCCCATTGAATTTTTACCTGTCAAAGCAGCACAATATGTCAAGCTTATTGTATTTTCTTCTTTGTAAATCAACACTTAGAATGGCTGGAAACACGACAAGAACCGCTATGAGATTAAATAAAGTGACGATGGACGCCTGTAAAAAATACAACATTAATTTATGCAACTGTATCGTAGGACACAGTACATCAACGAAATTTAAATTGGACACACAGTCTCAAACAACACACATGAATTCCGTACTTGGGTTTCTCCTTGGGTTTACCTTAGCACTTAACCTCCTGTTTTATTTTATCTTCACCGAACCTTTTCAAAAGAGCTGCCAAACCCACACTGTTAAATGTGAATAGAAATAAACCGTTGAACATCAGTCCAACGTTGTGAGACGTTTAATCATTACAAAAAAAGATGTTGTTGAGTGCAAAGTGGAGATGCGGCAACACGGTCTTGATGTCAGAAACTGTCGAGATAGCGCGAAGAGCGAGTGGTACAAATTGATAAGATATATCAACAAGTGGACTTATCGGCTGCGGTACTTTCATGCAAGAAGCGATGAAGCACATCACAAGAAGCCTCGTCCAATACGTGTGTCTATTGCATGCGGAAGAGGTTTATTAGATTTTCTATTTGTTATCTCCTCCATGGCAAGTTTTTTGTTTGGCGGACAAAATAGTGATAAACTCTAAAATATTCGTCCGTTTAATTTTTGCTTCAGTAACTTGGAGCTCGTTCTTGGCAACAAGTGTATTGAAGCTAAAATTTGAGTTGATAGCACCCTCGTCGTTTTTGTGCATGAGCTATGAAGATGGCGTTTAGCCTTCTCTTTAAAAGTGGTATTCAATTCAATCGGCGACAAAAGTTGATTGGAAACTTTTGCAGGTCAGCATGGATTGCTTACGGTAAAAACATTATAACCTACTATATTTGTTTGCTCGAATTTTCAACTATGTATCAAGCGTTCCCTATCTACATCACAATAACTTTCAACATTGCGCCAGAGATAAAGTGATGCCATAACAGAAGAATGTGTTGTGTGTCTATACCGAGTTGAAAAAGTGATGTATTTGATCCATTTGTTGGTTTTCACCATAATCTCATTGCAAACTTTGCATAGGGCATTCCGCTGCGATATTTCTTGCAAAACTGTGTGCGCACTAAACCACAATATTGATCTTTTCTATCTTCCGTTTGCTTTACGTGTGAAAAGTAGAATAGAGTGATTGCAAATCTGTCATTAAATTTGCGGATCAAATTGTGAGCGTGAATTCAGTCTCGCTATTCTCTATAGAGCTTGGCTATTTACTGTCATCACCACAACAATGTCCATCGTTAAGTCGTGTCTTTCTGCTGATTAAGGGTGCATTGTGAATTTGTGGAACCTGCCGCCTTGACATCAATTCCATGCACAGTCTGTAGCAACGACAAATGCATTGGACAACGTGTCACCTTGCGCTTATTGAGTGCAGTGCTTTGAAAGCGAAACATTAATTAGATGCGACAAAATGTTTTCCTATTACGAAAGTTTCAGTAAAACATTATGTAGGGTGTTCATTCTTTGTATTAATAAATAAGTGTCGCCATGCAGACTGGGTAATAATGCACAAAAATGCCCCGTAACGCATAACAAATTTTGCATTGATTAAACGGCGCCACAGCTTCGTTGACTGGAAAAAGCTTAATTTCAAAACGCATTATTTTCCACGGCAATTCGAAATGGAATAAAGCACAAGTCACAACCAATAAAAACATCAACTCGGCCGAGGAAGAACACTCAGATTAAACTGATGGCCACCCACGCCGATCGACATTCTGCGAAACGTTAAAGTAAATTCTTGGTTGACATCGTTGCCGCCAGTTGGCTGAGACTAAAAATTGTTTCATGTTTACTTTAGTTCAAGAAAAAAAAAAAACTTTTGTTCAGGCCAAGTAAAAAGGGTAAAGAGCAAAGCACTGCCAAATGTATTAACAAAACTAAATTGACAAAATCTCACTTGAAACAAAGCTTTGTTAATTATTACTAGTCAAAGACAACAGAGTTAATTTGTTATGCTATTTACTGCTTCACGACAGCTTAGGGAAAAGAAGCCCAAGGGCATGATAAATTTTTCTTTTGAGCAACAAAGTAAAATATAAACATTCAAAGCAATTTTACATTAACAGAGCTCAAAAGAATCAACAATGTCTTATTTAAGAGGATCCAAACGTGATTGGCAACAGTCATAAAAATATTCAGGGCGATTCGTGCGTGTCAACTTGCAAGACCACATAATTTTTTACGCTTAATCAAACCTTAAAAGCAAAATAAAAAGCTTGAGTTTGGCAACATTCAAGATGGATGCAAGTGACGTGAAAATAAAAGATAATCTCATTAGGCCATGTGAAACAATCCAAATGCAAAATCTTTTGTTATTCTCGCTTTTTTTTGATAAAGATTAAAAAGACCAGTGCATAAATTAATCCACCCAACGTTTGTTAATACAAACGTCGAGTAGAAAATAACTTAATTAATAACAGGCTTATGCTATGTTATTGGTATCTCGAAAGCTATCTACAAAGTTGAGAAAGCTAACTCCTAAAACGCAACTAAAGCCTGACGTTGACAATGGACAAACAAAAATTCTATTTCAAAATTTTGTCGAATCCTTCATAACAATTATATGCATGCACTAAACAAGGAACATGCAAATCAAAAACGGGCACCAAAATTGAATCTGCCTTATTTTTTTCGCAAACAAGAAAATTTGTTTATGATTAGATAGGTATAAATTTAATAAAACAGAAAAAGATTTAGCTTGATAGATAAACAGTGCAAGTCAAGAAAGTAATTGCAATAAATCAATGAGTAGTTTTCTTAGCTGTTGACGAAGCGATTTTACCGGCTTACGCTTTTTACGATTAAGTCGTTGAAAGTATAACTAATCTTACTTTGAAAGGCGAGTGCGATGACAATATTTACAAGCTAACAAGTGTGCTGAACCACCACAACGACATTTCCTGACCAAAAAACAGGTGCAAGAAACAATAATAATTTTTTTAAATACAACAACGACCGACCTGTAATCCAAAAGCTCTTAGTGCTGGCATTGGAATTATGAGCGAGAAAAGAAAGCCAGATAAAATAGCAATTGATGTAAGAAATACGCTCACTCCCACTCGCTTCAAACATTCACCCGTTCGTTCCTGCAAACAATATTGAGATTAGTTTGAAGGGAATAATTTTTTTTGCGTTTAACCATTGATCTACCAATAAAATGATGTATGGAGCACAAGTTTCGTTGAGGTGACTCCATATTCTGACTGCTAAACTAAACGAGACCAAGGCGGTAACCTTACCAACAGACCCGTGAATCTTTTTTAAATGGAAGCCTATTGGTTTGTAGTGGCCTGTACTGTGGTAGACCATAAGTTTTCACATGTGGACCACATTCAATTTTCTGCCATGCGCCCGGATAGCAACTTTGATCGAAAATGTGGTAAGATCAACACGTACTTACCTCAAAAGGTATGTAACTCAACACAGAAATTTCTCCGAAGTGGTGGGCCATAAGAAACATATCATCCACTCCTAATCCTAGCAGAAGAAATGGTAGAACCTGTTGGTTAAACAAAGCGCAATAAGTTGTTTGAACTCACACCAATCAATATGAACTCCATGCAATCTGACAGAAAGTCAAGAATAAACGACAACTATGTGGCTGACCCAGACGTTGAATCAACGTAAAAATATTTTTTGGTAGACTATTTTTTGGTCTGGAAGTGATAGAAGCGTCTAATCGTTGATCGACATCGAAAGCTTGTAGGTTGGACCCCCACTGAGAGCAGGCGGCTGTGTCTTAACATAATTAAAAAAATACATAATTCAAATCTTCAAGCAAAGCGGTGACATGACTAAGCAGATATAACTAACAAAAATTGGTCTCATTATAATGAAATGTTTTTTTACCTGTGTTGATGCTGCATTGAAACTAATTCCAAAAACCGAACAAATTCCCAACCCAGCCGCGACGGATAACGCGATTAGCAAAACGCCGATCACGCCAACGGCTCCTTGTGATCGTGAAGCGTTCCATCTCATCAATGAGAGGCAGGCGTATCCCATCTACAAAATATTGTGCAGGTTTAGAATGTTTTACTCACCGTATTTTCGTATATGAAATAAAATCAACTGGTCTTTGATTTCAGTAAGAAATCATTGGATTGTTATTGAACAAACGTGAAATAAATGTCTGTAGATGACACCAAAGACAAACGAATACATAGAAAAACATGCTCTACCGCATTTTCAGTAGATGCCACAAACGCTTGGAAAAGCCGTCTAAAAGCGATAATTTTTATTCAAAGCATTGACTGCTGCAAACTTAAAGCTCGTGAAAGCATTGAATTAAAGCATTTGAACGATCTTAAATACTCAAGACTTATTTTTACCATGAGAAGATAACCTCCCATCACTCGAATGTAACTGACAGTAGAAAACTCGGCCAAAATGTCAGCTGCAGTTGTCTCACTGAAGGCATGCAAAGCGTCTGTGGTATTTTTCGTCATATTCTTGTCTTCTGCTATAGAGTATATTTTCTAAAAATAAAAAGTTCTGTTGTTTTTAAATTGAAAGTAACTAGAAAGATTTTAAATCAGAAGAATTTTTTCTTCTTCGTGAGAATTTTTTCTATTTCACCTACGATGCGAATAGTGGTGAAATGTGGTAGCTGTTTATTTTCTTTTCTCTTCCAAGATGGAGGGTCTATCCTTTTACTCACCAAAGTTGGTGATATTTTCTGAACTACGTTAGAAGGCAACTGAAGAGGACAGAATTGTTTCAAATTACCTCGACAAAGCTTCTTTGCCAGTTTGACAGAATTTCTTCAGCTCTGTCAATGCTCCAGTCGTGCCCAGTTTTAATGCCCTTGTGGAATTCGTACATGTTGTTGGCGTTCATCAAGTTGAACAACGTTTGCAGGCCTTGAGCTCTAAAAATAAACAAATCAAGTTTTTTGTAATCAGTTTGATGCTCTGTATTTTTTATTTTATAAATATTTATTTTATATATTTCATAAATTAGTGGTTTATGCTCTTTTGCCAGGAAATATCTCACACAAAGGTCATGTTGACAACTTTAAAATGCCGCTTTTAACTCACAAAAGCATTTTGACAGAAAAGGACGTTAGCGCTTGAACAGATTTGCTCGCTTTTTCAGTATGTTTGCGAATCAAAGTGAAAAGCATATTTCTTCTGTAGCCCGCTGTGCTGCAAAAAATTTATTGCGAGAAGCTTGATAGCTCTCAGTGTTGCTTATAAAAGCCAATTCAAGCTTAACGAATGATAATCTGAAGCGGAATCCGTATAACTTTGAACTTGAAAATGTCTTAAATTGGCTTGTGCGAATGATTGAAAACAGATTTATTGGCTTAACTTTTTCCTATGTCTAAGACTTTAAGGAAACTGAATAAACGCTTTGTGTCACTTTTCACAAAACATAAAGACGCGTTTCGGCACCACCAAAATAGTCCATTGACACAGCTTATGATTTTTTTGACATGTAAATTAAAAAAGCTAACTAGTGTAACCATTATATCACTGACGAAAAAAAACTTAAAATGACTTAAAAATTGAAATATATTTTTTTCTATTTTCAAAAGAAAACAATTTCAGGTTGAGCGCAAAGAAATCACTTGTCGCGACATAAACCCACAAAGGAAATTCAAATTAAATAATAAATAAATTACCTGGTGATGTTTCTCGCATCATCTTTTTCAATTCCTCCAACGATCAGATCTATGGGCCACTTCATGAGAGTAGAAGCAAATCCGGAACACCCATCACGCAAAAGCGCTTTGATGTCAGGCAGCTTAATTTGATAAAAATACCGTTCTTATGAGAATGTTTTGGCCACCGAAAGTCAGTTGTGACAATCAGTGGATAAAATTGCTGCGTTGAATCAACTTTATAAAATTAGCACAATCTTCTTGTGTAAAACAGTTTGAAGCAATCGGTCGAGGAAGAAAAGCGACAATACAAACACATAAAGCGTTATGCAGTGAATTGTTTAGTACCTCTTTGCTTTTGTGATTTGGGGCCGTTTCTGGACATTCTGGGTCATTAGGATCTAAGCACCAGCGTTCTTGATATCCAGTTGTGATTCCCGCCTGAAACAATACCAACCACTCAGACTATTTTGATTGCTCATCAGGCAAAAGTGAAAGAATGAGATGACATTTACCAAGGCATTTATGACTTTAAAGTTTCACAGGCAATAGACATGACGCTCCATATGTGCAAAGTGGCGAACAGAGAAAACGAATTGTTAACTAACCAAACTTAATGTTTGTTTGTGTTGAAAGTTAATTGCTGGCAGAGGTGGTTGAACCTCTTGATAATTTTTGTTTCAGTCGTTTGATTGCAACCTACTTGAAGCATAAGATTTTTATAGTATCCAAGAGTGTCTCGCAAGTGCGAGGAAGGTAGCAAAGTCTCAATGTATCCGTCTATTAGTTTCAGGGGGTTTACATTTGTCCAGGTGATATCCGCCAAGGTCCTGAAAAAGAGACAGATGACAACAACGCCAATCTCCAAAGAACAATGTAAACACTGATGTTTTGCAACATCGAATCAACAGGCAATATCACAAGGATACTGACTTCTAAATACATTTAGCGATAATATCTTACTTGCTGAGGTAGATGGGTGGTGTTGGCCCTAGCAGTTTTGCTCCTTCCCAGAAGCAATCAAGCGGACCAATAATAAAACAAGGAAACAACTTTTCAAGAATCTGAAACGCAATAATGTAAATACGGTTTCTTTTGTGTAAGGTATCAGAGAACAACGCAAATCAGAAATGTAAATCATTGTTAAAATGTTTTTGAAAAAAAAGACTACAAAAAGTTCTCGATGCCAAGCAGAGCAAATTGCATTGAAATGCGGTGACTATTTTCTAATAACTTCTACAGCCTTTTTCATCATTTACTGATGATCATCAGAAGGTCTTTATTCAAATTATGTACCGGTAAAGTAATTTAGATTGAGTATGATATGGGACTCGTGGAATGAACTTAACAATAAAAGATACTATTACAAGTGTCCTTGGAATTCACACTCACTTAGTAGATCTATTTTCAACTGATAGTTAAGACTATGACTATTCCAAAACTATTTGAATGGAAATCAGGAAAAGTAGTGCACCGACAGTGCATAAGAATGACTTACCGAAGCGATAACCGAATCGAACTCATCCTTGACAGGAATAGTTTCTTTGTAACAAACATCAGAAAATCCCCACGTTCTGTACAGAAAAACAAATCAACTTTGCTATTTTAAAAAGCCTTGAGATATTTACATACAAGGGTTGCAACAACCATAGTAATATACAATACAACTCTACACACTGCAATGCCGGTGAATTAAAGTGTATACGATGCTTCAATGAGCCAATGATACAGCCGATATTTTCTCTCATACATGCAAGTGCGAGTTCGACCATCCAAAATAATTAACATAAAATTATTTTTACTTACTGATTGTACATGGTAACTGTTACTTTAGTTGCAGCAATGGCAGCTGTTAAGTGCAATTTCAAGGATTCAGGAGTGAGTGCGTTGTTTCCAGTTTGTATTAGCATTTGTATCGTGTACCCTGAAGCAGCGCCAGAAGAATCCGGATCATTTTCTGAAGTTAGTGCAGCTTTAGTGTATTCCAGTTCTTGATTCAGTTGACTTCCAGCTGTAATTGAAACATTTTTTGTACACAGGTTGGTAAAGGCTGCAATGCTGAAGCGAAGTCATACACATTTGTTTGAGTCATTGAAACGATGAATTGTCTCTTATCGTAGGCCACGTCTCTGATGCACTGTTCAAACATGCAATTGCGTAATATGCGAAATATTCACCCCACCTGTTGCATGTGTCGTGACCAGAAAACAATTATGGTGTGAAACTACGCATTCGGTAACACGACCTGCAATTTTGGTTGCACCCTTCTTTCAAATATTTCTATCTTGTTTTGTTTTCGCATTTTTGCATATGGCATAGCATCAACTCAACATTGTCAAACGTATAATCTTCAAGAAACGGTACAATTACTATGAAATACTGACAGCTTAGGGAAATAGGTGAACTGTTGGTCGTACCAAGTTTCAATATTAGCAAGAAGTAATGAAAGAAGAGGTTGATTCGTCAGAGGTTTGGAAACAGCATAAGATTTAAAATTGCACGGGTCATGTGCAATCACAACAACCTCTCTAAATATGATCTAGGTTGGTTGATTCAAGATTTGATAAACATTTGCGGACTACCTCACAAGCCTTTTTCAGTCGGTTACAAGAATCTCAGTTCTTTTTTGAATGAAATAATCGTTTCAAAAAAGCATGTTTATACATAGAAACTTCTGCTTGCTACTGTTGCATCCTTTCCAAAAAACCAACTTTGCGCAGAATCAAAACTTATAGCTTTGTTTTTCTTTATAAGGGATTAATTCAAGTTCCCATGGATATCGCTGAGCAGATGCGGATGGTCCGTTGAACAACCAAGTGGAAACAGGTCAGGAATGCCTTCTGAACTTTCAGTGTGATGAGTGAATGGAAACACATAATCAAATCAGTGTGGCTTTTAGCAGGTTGTGACTGCGAGTCTCCAGCGGGAGATAAACCTACTTCGATCCTATTCAATGTTTTGCGTGAATTGCAGCTGAAAACTGCAAAAACGATACTTTTGGATACAGCCAGCGATTTTGTTTAGTACAGCTCAAGTTAAAATATATGACACAGTCACAATGCACACATAACTTCAACAGTTCTTGAAGACCACAATAGAATCACTATTTCAAGTGTTCAATCGGTGAGCTGTCATCACGCAAGCCATCAAATAGGCTCAATTTAACAGTAAGTGATCATGGGCTTCAAATTATTTTAAACTTTGACATCGGAATTTTTAAAAGGATTTAACGACGCCAGTAATATCAGAAATGTAAGCCGGCTGGCTCACGGTGTTTGACTGGATGATCTTTCAAGCTGTCTAAGATCGTGAAATACCCGTAAACGTTTGTGGTAGGAATCCGGGAGATTAAGTCTAAATGACTTTGTCCTGCTGTATCTCACCACGTGTGTTTCAAGTAGTTTTATCAGCACGTTATGATACTAGTGCAATGGTGTGCATTGGTCTATTTCTTTTTGGCATCATAAAATGTAAACGCAACATTACCGTCGCCTGCTCAGCACAAGGTCTGGTGGGGATGGCTAGGAGCATTTTACGCCAAATGACATCATACCTTTGCACCACTATGTGAGCTCTCTCATCTGTAATTTAACTTTCAAGAGTTGCTTTCGGTCAAAAGTTATTGTTTTTGCCTTGTATCCACTTCAGTACTATTTCTTTGTGAAGTCATACTTACTTTCTCAACTAATCTTAAAATTAGGTTAGTCATATTTCTCATAATGTCTTGAAGAAACTACTGTGAGTGATAGCGTGGAATAGTCTGCGCTTGACACGTTTATAAACGTAACACCATGTTAAATCAATGCAAAGCATTTGAGCATAATACTGAAGCCGGCACTCTGTGAACTTTTATTTGTTTAACCAGTGGACGTACGAGCTGTGATCTTCAAAATGACCATACGGGTAAATAAAACATTGAAAGACATGTCAAAACGAACGATTTGCTGTGCAGTCAATATAGATCAATGACGACTCTATTTTTATTGTGGCAATGTCATGACAATATTGTATCAAAATTTACATGCTTTCAACCGTGTCTGTTGTCATGCTCTGTCAAAAAAACAGAGTCTCCATCTTAGCATCAATGTGATATCAACTAGTTACCTGTGATTTCTGCTTTTAAAACAACAACTCAAACCGGGTGGTTTTAGTTTACGAATCTTAATACAGTGGCTCCAAATAGTGTTTATATTATACGTAACTGGGCATTATCTGTGACGAGCTGGAACAAAGTAAATGGGTAAAAAATGATGGATTTCACAGTTTCAAAAAAGTATAGCCTGGTAACCTTCTCACAAAAGTAAGCTTTTTTCAATTTTTCAATTATCTGTTGACGTTGTTGTCTGTCTTCGAAGATGTTGAGCAAATAAGAGGCAAGGTCAATTAACTTAAAGATTTTTGTTGGAAGTAAAAAAAACTGTTTAGTGTTGAAATCATTATCGCACCCACTCACACGAATTACACCTTCACACTGAACGTAGTAGGCCTACAATGCTTCAACTATAAATCTGGAATCGAAGTGAGCTGAAATCGAGTATGTAAAATAGAATGAATAACAATGCTGCTTTTCGATTGTAACTTTGTATTTATAATTGTTTAAACTCCTCGTCGCATAGGTTGTGTCAATTTGTAGAAGTCATTGTATCGTTAACACAAACATACATTTTTTCTGGAAACAGCTAACTGAAGTCACTTTCAACTAATTCAAAACGCGCCATGCGGCATCTCAGTATTTCCTCACCCAACAACGTTTAATTTAAGTTATCGAACAGTTGAAAACATTTTACAGAACATATATCCGAACTACGTGTATATGTATTTCGAGATTATCTGCCACAGCAAGAATATTTTGACTTTAGTATATTTTACTATTTGAATTTCTAAGGATATTTCCAAAACCGTATCTTTAAAGAGTGTGCATTAAACCATTTACATAGTACACTCACACGACTCCATATGTCTGGGTCATTTCTGTTGACTTGTTTTTAACTTGTGGACCAGTTCAATAAAGTTATACGTTGGAAAACAGCCAAACTAGACAGAAGCCCAAAAACACTTCAACAAAAACTTGTTTACTGGTTTATCACAGCCAAACTAAAGAAACTCCAAAGGTTCATTAAAATTATGTGTGCGCTTAACTCGAAAAACATGACCCTTTGATTCACCAAATTGGAACAGCTGTGTATAAGATTTGTAATATATTATGCTTCCGAAACTAGCCAACACATCTAACGTACGAAATAAAGAAAACGACACCTTTGCAGAAAACGTTTGATTCAACTCAGTAAATACTCACAATTTATGACGTCAGTAAAGACAAAAGGGAAGATCAAAACGTAATTAACCCAGAAGAAAGTATGGATTTCTAAAGGCGATAAATTGATTAATTAGTTGTTTAAGTCTAAACAGCCAAGTTTATACAAAACCCAGATATTTTCTCATTCGCAAACCAAACAAATCACTCATCTTGAAGGCAAAAATTCTCATGCTGGGTTCTTTTTGCTTTTGACCACCCACTTATTCATACACTGCTTCGCATATGATTATTATCAATAACATGAAATTCTGAACTGACATGACACACCCAGATATTTTTAACGTAACATTATCGGACTTAACGAGAAAAATTAAGTGGTATTATTATCTGCATTTTTCAATCCGGACTTTCGGCTTGCGCGTTGTCAACGTTGAACTGATCAAAACAACACATTTCGCCAAGCCATTCAAATCCACAAGCGATGTGATTGGACCAAAACATGAATTGTGATTAGAATGAAGCGTGCTACAATTTTTGGGCTAAACGATGTAATTTGCCAGTGGGTGGGAAAGCGATTATGTCGAAGGTCCTCTTCTGCAGTAGAAAAGTTAATCCTTGGCATAACTGCTCCTCAAAGGGTTACCTAAAATGAAATCTTGACTGCTTTAGTTTTGTGTTCAAAAGTTTAAGGACAATGTTTGGTATAGTATTTTACTTGTCACTTTTCAATGTACTGTATTGTTTTTTACACAGTGCAATTATATGAGACATGCTTTGAGTATGAGTAAAGCAGATCATAAAAAAACTCTCTCAGATATCAATTGTTAGGTAACAGTAAAAAAAAGTTCATTTTCTTTGCATTTTTGTTGCGGTTTGCAAATAACCGTGTTTTTTTCGTCATAGCCATCCATGGTAAAATTCATAATGTGTAGGAAAGAGCAATTGCATAAGTGGATGATCAAATACATACCATCACTCTTTCAGAGTGGGGGGAACAGAAACGTCAAGTGACGTGGTATGAGGTGGTGTTAAAAAAGTTAGAAAATGGGTTCTTTTTATAAATTTTATATACCCCTGAGACAATACTTATCGCTTACTTACCATAAAGATGCGATACGTGTAAAAAATAGAGAGCATTGGCCAATCTATCACTATCATACTGCGATAACCAATGCCCAAACTTCTTAAAGCATGGGAGTAATGGACCAAAAGATGTTCAGTCAGCAGAACGCATTATTTAAAGTAATTATTATCAAAGATACAAAGTATGGAATTATTTATCCTAAGAAACCGACTTACTTTCAACCCATAATTTATTGATATCCGTTTCCATGTGAGCGTGACGCAGTCCAGCAGCACACGACGATAGGAAAAGAAACCCGAGGAAGAGTACGTACTTCGCATTTTTTTGCGTAAAACATCCGAGCCAGAAAAATATGCTTTGAAGACTTGATCGAAGTTTTAGTGCATAGGGATTCCCTCGCGCTTCACCCTGAAGACAAAACGAGCACGCTAAATTTGACTAAAATTAAACTAAAAGTTTATCATACACTGCTGTATATTTTTACTTTTGTGAAGTTGTTTGCTAAACGGTCTTTGTCATCGTTTAAAACAGCTTGTTTATTCTGTTCTGCTTTTGACAGTAACTTACAAATTCGGCAAGCACGTTTTATCTCACTTTGTTACCCTTAATTAACATGTTGTTTATCAGCAACATCACATTTTACTCCTGTTCTTGCCAAATATGCTATTGGCATTTTTGCCTTTCTGTTCTGATGTTTCATCTTGAAAAATCCTGTTAACTCTTTACGTAACTCAGTAGCTGTTCTTGTTTAACAAATCAAGTTGTTGGTAAATTTTAAATTTATGACTTCTTGCAAGATTTTCGAACTGCCATATAGGAGAAGGTACAAACTCAAAGACGCGTTTGCACAGTATAAGTTTAATGTGTGGCTTACCACTCGTCACAGTTCCAAAATAATCATGAAATTTATTTTATTCTGAATCTACTATCATAACATACAATGCAATTACAGATTGAACATGACTGATAATTGGAAGCATCACAAGACCACACAATCGTCTATTAGACTCTCCAATGTCACAATGAAACGCTGCTTTCATATTGAAGGTAAACGAAGCTGTTATGGAAGTGAGTTAGAAAGTCATTGAAAAAAGTAGCTTTGTTTTTAAGAAAGTACTCTTTTCAGCATCCTTCAAAGGCTGTAGTGTAGAAGGACACTTTTAGGCTACGTACTTGGTAGGCTATACACTTGCTTTGTCATTTGTATAACATTAGTAAAGTGTGTTATAAACTAAACTACTGTATACATGACGTAGGAAGGGTGAGATGGCGAAGTGGAAGAAGCGCTGGCTTTCCAATAATCCAATGTGGTTTAAGCTGATCTTTAAAAAATACCGCTCACGTATATCTAGGGTGTAATAGATCCGGGTAGGCGTAGTTGGAAATCGAAATGCGGCGGAGTTGTTAAAACAAAAGCTGTCGAGAGTGAGAAACTGCTTGCCTTACTTTCATTACTGCCGAAAGCTTGGTATAATGAGAACCGTATCTTTGAGTCCTTTTAGACCTTTCCTTTGGTAGCCGACTCTAATTTACGTACAGAACGAATTAACGTGTAGAATTGATAACGGTTTTGATTGCAACACTTTTATAACAATTTTCTCTTGGTTAGTTAGATTAAAAGTCGTGAGACATACAGTACTATTAGGCTACATGCAGGAATCTTCTGGTAACCGATTACATTGTTCAATTTTTTATAAGTATACGACTACTTGTCTGAAGAAGCATTTAGGGATGTTTACCACTAACGAAACTTAAAACAAGTGTACACTGTAGGCTACAGGGTGTTATGGTTTTCCAAAGTTTTAAGTTTCCACATTCCAACTACAAATTTACATAAAGACTGTACGTTTTTCTTAAATAGAATCTCACTCCAGTTGAGAGCTAAAGTGCGATGATTTCACATTCACAATGTAAGAAAATATGCAAGTTTAGTTTTGTCAGAATGAATTTGAGATTAATCCTGGTGTCAAGTTGCTAAATGCCACCTGGATTTCGTATTGCCAAGTATCAGAACGATACAGATCTTCTGTCCAGAAAACAGGTTATTCACCTTTCAATATCTTCATTTTTGATGCCGAAACAAAAACATTATAGCATGACACTCTCTATTGAAAAAGATTGATGTTTTTACGCACCAACACAGAAGTCTCAATGTAAGAAATTTGTCTCAAGGTGGTTCGTTTATAAAAGAAGTATTGATGAAAGGAAGCTCCTCGGATGTGTTTGGCAGCACGAAAGCGATGCATCAACGCTATTGTGAACACTTGTCAAAAATGTTTTTGTCTGGCAAGATGAAAATCATAACATACTTGAGAACACCGTTCTTGTGAAGTTAGCTTTGAGTAAATCTTTCATATTATACAAATACTGGTGAATCAAAAATTGAGATCACTAATTTTTTCGATATAGCAAAGCTGTATGGTCTTCCGTTTTAAACCGAAACAACTGTAAACAGCTAAACATCGGTTGGCTTAAAATCCTGCGATTTTTTTGGCAACTAAACCTCTCACGATGATGAATAAATTGCTTATCAGTAAAGGATTGAAGAAACCAAGTTCCGGATTAACGGATAAACAAACGGTTAAACTAAAGTTTAAGAATTTTTCAAAAATGTTCTTGAATTGAACAAAACGTGAAGTGTATAAAAGTTACATACAGAACTAAAATAACACGCGTAGAGCTATTGCCTATTAAGACGAATCCCCTCAGACAAATCTTAGTCATAAATGATGCAGTTGAGAGGTGTGATGCATGTGATGACAATATCGACATCAGTCAAATGATGGTTTTTCTATCAAAAGAAGATGATCAAATCAATATATTGGTTCGAACTTCCTGTAGCTGGTGGAATCCACTTTTGTGAATTGTTGTAACATCAATGAGCAACGGCTTGGCAAATAACATCAAACCAACATTCCCAAGTTTTTACATGAACAAGACAATGGAAAGCTACAAACTCTACAGAGAAGATTTGGCCCAATCTAACGCTTGGGTGGTCTGCATACTCTCAAGCATAGAAATAGCATAGCCTCAGGCGGATGATTCAGCTCAAGTTCTCCACGAGGTTTCAATGACGAAGCGTCAGGCTGGTTTGAATGGTATTAAGCAATGACGGGATATTGATCGTGTCATGTTTGTGGTTGCGGTCAAAGACTGGAGGCCACCTTCGTGGCGCTGTTGCTTATGTTCAGCTTGATCAAAACTTGATAAACATTTCTACGCTTGTCAACAAGAAATTGCACTGCGCTGCCTAAACCGTACGATTTGTGAAATCGTAACATTTACTGCTTAGGCTTGGAGCTATGCTGATCTGTAACATTTTTATGAAAAGTATATCATATACAAACTATGCATGACACAAACCACACCTCGAACTAACCAACTATGTTTCCACGCTGGAAATAAAACATTCTGCAATAACCAAGGTCGACACCATAAGATTAAAACGATGGAAACAGTTGTCTGCCGCTGTTATCTTCCACAGTGAGGAGCCGATATAAAACCAAAGAAAGCTAAAAAATGAGATGCATTGTGGAAATGAAACAATGTGCGACCCGGAAATTCAACACATTTTGGTGTAAATTACGCTTGCTATGCTTTAAAGCTCGTAAGATTACACGGGAAACGCGTGACCTTGGTTGACAGGTTGACAAAAATGCTTACGACTCCAGCAAAAAAGGCATGGAATAAAATGATAATTGGTCAAAAGTTAATCACCACAGGCAACACAAAAGTTTTGAAAACAACGACTTTGCATCCGCACGGACCAACTAATTACTCAGGGTCAGGACAAAGGCGTTGACATTCTCATAGAGAGGTAACTTTAAGTGCTGAAATCTGCATTTCAAAATGCCAATCTCGCCAGTTATCTGATACTTTAATGACGTTTTTGAATAATGAACAACGCTTCTCTGAGCTGTGGCATCGTTTTTCTTTCATATCAGTTGCACAAGCAGCAACTTCTAAATGGTGTGCAGCAGACCACAGAATACGTTAGATATGACGAAGTCCCTAGAATTTAATCCATTGCTAATAAAGAATGCTTCTATTTTAGGTGACAAAGTAATCTCGAAATTATCGATTAAAATAGAAAATCACTTTCAAATTAAGATTATCTTCTCGTACAATTTAAGATGCTGATTGAAATATTAACATATCGTATCAAATAATTTCACAACCCAGGCTTTAGTGCATTTTTAATTTAAATTGCATGAAAGCCGAAAACGTTTGATTGTTTTTGTGCAAAACTATTTTTATTAACTTGTTTTGTGCTAAATTTAAACCCTACTTGGTTTTACATGTTTGTGATAAAATATAATAAACTCTTTTCTATTGCCCTCTCTGTTGAAATTGTCATCAAAATTAAAATAAATAGGCCATCACTAATATTTTGTTAGATTAAAAAGCAGACCACCAGCAGTATGCTGCTAGTGTTGAGAGCTGCGACAACTGGGACATACTTTAAATTGGGTGTTATACTGAAAGATCAAGTATCACAAAGAATGTCTTTTTGTGTTAAATTTCAGTGCTTGTCACTAATACAAAAAATGACAAATATTTTCGACTTATTATTATTCTTGGGCTACGTCACCTTTTCTCCACAGTTCATTTCAAAGTATTTAAACACAGGTCACAAACAACAACGAGAAATACCTTTTGCTCCCTGTCTAAGGTTGTTGGAAACTTTTTCATGTATTCTCATCGGTCTATTTTATGCTAAACAGAATCTAAGATTTGACACACAAGTTCAATGCATATAGTATGACTGATGTGAAAACTTAGGGCTAGGCCAAGGGTGTGTGATGTACTCTATACTATATAGAGGCTACAGGAGAGCTGTCACTTTTTGGTGTCATAATATTAGAAATATAGGTCAGTTTTGGTATAAAAAGTCAATATAGGAACGTTGCTTATGGGGGTGCTGGAAAAGGTGATCACTGATCAGTGCGGGAGGTGGCAGCCCCAGCTACGAGATCGTTGCTTATTTACATTGATTTAAAGCCTGCAAGACATCGGATCAATGAAAAAAAATACAGGTTTGTTGACTGAAGGAGAGCATCTCAAAGGTGGCTGCATCGCGTGCGCCAGTTGACAACATTGATTAAATTTGCTCTACTTAGGTTTTGACATGCGTGGTGAACCGAGCCGTGTCGTTACAGTTGTGATCTCTCCATTGGAGCCAAGTGTTGATGCAATGTTGTGTGACGTTACTTTAACGTTGAAAAGAACAGATCAAAAACATCGTTAGCTTGCAAATAATGCTGCTTTGTTCAGCCCATGCCACAACTTAACCTTTTGTTCTGTCGAGTCAGAAAAGTCGATTTGCAAATAATAAACATTGCGCATCAACAATTGGAAACAAATGGGTGGCCTACAATGCCCAACTCTTGCATATTTGTAATTTTGTAAACGAAAAAGACAACTGCTCCAGAAGAAAATGTCTTTGTTGAGTTTTACAATTTATATTTGCAAGTACGAGCACAAAAAAGGACAGTTAGAAAATACATGCATAGTTTCCAACATGAACCATTGGCTTCGGCTAACAATCACTCTTCTTTGCATATTCCCATGTGTAGTGGAAATAATTGTTTGCCCACGAATTAAGTGATATGCAAGTAAACATGACTACGAGCGTTGCTCGAAAATTTCGGATCATCCTCTTGTCTGACTTAAAACAAGAACTTTTGTATTTTACCTACAACTTAGTATTGACACCATTGTTGGTCTTTATCTTTCTTCATTGGCAGTCTGTTGGAAATATCACAATCAGGTTATAGAAAATCGTTTGTGCCAGCAGGGTTTTCAAGCCGAAAAAACCTGCTGTTATAAAACAGACAACTTCCGGATAGGTCGGCGTTTTCTGAACTCCTGCATCTATAAAGACCAACAATGATAACGGCAAATGAGGCTAAACAGACCTCACATATCAAGTGTTGTTTCAGATACAGAAATACTAATTTCAAACAAAAATAAATGTAATTAAACGTTCTCAAAGCAGCACAGTGTTAATGGCATTGAGGCCTTGATAACGAAACAAAGAATTGGGCGAAATACAACTAAGCACAGTCCTACTCGCGTTTTACATCTCTCCAGGGACAGTCTAGAGCTGTAATTTCAATTTAATTCTCATCTATTCAACCGTTTCACTTTTTATGACGACAATTCAAATATTGAGTTAAAAATTGCAACAAAATTATATCAAAATGGCGGTTTCATTAAAACCACGAAGAGACAATTCGCTAGTTGACGTCTGTCACTGTCGGAAACCGCGCCAATTGTCTGTGTCGATTTAGTCAAAGCCTATAAAAGTCGCCCATGCAAAGTCAAGTTTGAGGACCTAGTTATATCTCAGCAATCCTTTCTATCAAACACAAACTTCACTTTTCAAATATGGTAAAAAAGTTAGGACTGTGTTTCAACTTTGTACGTAATGACATTGACGCTCCTTATGATGCATAGAAAGCAGCGAGTCCCCGACGAACCCCATTTAAATACAGTATCACAGAATTAAACCTCCTTTGAAAGTTATGCTAGCAAAGAAATCACATTCCTGTAGTGGTGGCAACTGGAACACTCGCAACAACACTTTATAGCTAACGCAATGGAATAACACGCACTCGATTACTGTCAATCACTCCAATCTGGCATGCCACATATCATAACAGGACTTTCAACGCTGATCTGATTATCCTTGCTGTTGAATTTATGTTAGGCTATAATCAAACAACGCGTTTCTCACAATGGACATTCAAAGAACAGATAAATGACTTAAACAAATCAGGCGTGCAACAATTGACTTTTCTTGAAATCAGAAAGACATTAATCAAATCGACTCACACAAAAGTCGTATAATGAAATAGTATAAGTCGTATTTCAGTGACCAGTGAACATTACTGTTGAGGAACAAAAACATCTAAGCAGCCTTGTCGAATCATTTCACTTATCCAACGTGGCTTTGAAAGCAACCCACGGTAATCATTTCATTTGCTCACGACCAGAAAAGCGTTGACTAGTGAGCGAAAAAAGAAAATAGATAATTAGCAATTCAAATAAAGTGGGCAGATTTTACGATTTTTGTTGGTTATCATCATCTAGTAAAATTTTATAAATGCTAAAATAAATTGATAAGCTACTCCAACAAACTTTATTTAAACAGCAGTGAGTGGGAAATCGGATTACTTGTGGATTACTTACGATATTTCCAGACACAGCACCGTAACTAAATTCCTTAAAATGCTAATTATTTTCGTAGGGATGACTTAACAAAGACTAACCTGTCTTACGCGTGAAAGAGCGAATTTGGCATCACACCAGGTTGGTCTTGACAGCAAGTCGATATCGTTTCTGGATCTATCTGAAATGCCATTTTCGTTGGCCAAGCGTCCCCGAGCAGGTGTTCTTTCGTTTGTGAGACGATTGTCTTCAATTCTTTCTAACTCGACCGCGCTGTTAGATCTTTGGTTTTCAGGTCTTCGCTCACACCTTTGTGCTGAAGTCCGATTTGTCATTGAACCTTTACTGGCTTGGTCAAACGTTTCAGGGATGTTATTTCTTACGACAGTATTTGGAGTTTCAGGTATGATATGCATTGTCGTTGTTGACGATTTTGTTTGGACAAAAGGCCGCTTCCATGGATCTTCCAGCTGAAACGAAGGAGCTTCGCTTAAAGAATCTCTTTGAAGCGTTCTCCTTGCAGGTTTTGTCCGTGTTTGCATAACTGACCTACTGTTGTCAAATGAATCTCTGCTTCTTGTTGAAAAGTAAGGAGCATCTTCCGCAGAAGACAGATCTTCCGCAGAAGAAATATCTGGGATATGATTGGGAAGGTTCACGCGTTGTTTAGAACGTTCAGTTCTTGTTCTTGCAAAAGATTTCTTTGATTTTTGTTTCCTTAATTTTTTATCATGTTCAAAGACTTCATTTAGTCCTGAAGATGACGACTCTGACAGTTCACCTTGGAGTTCGTGAGGCAAGTTTGTGATGTTAGATCGCTCTTTTTTTGAGGTATAACGTGATGATGCATTTCTTCGATTGAAGATTTCATTCAACCTGTTTGTATCTGCGTCTTCGTGTACTTTTGGAAAATCATGCGATACTTTCTTGGCCGGCAACTTCAAGCAACCAGGCTCATGCTCTTGTGAGTAGTCGGCTTTGTCTGACAAATCTTCTGCATCGCTGGCAGAAGGAAAACCCCAGTTAGTCGATTTGCTTGCCTCGCTTTTTAACGGCTTTTTTGTCAAGCGGCTGTCCATGGTTGTGACTAAATCAGTTTCTTGCGGGAAAAAATCTCTTTCCTTTTTACTCTTCACATTTAAATCAGTTATGTCATCTTTCAAATGTTTTAAATGGGTACTGCATCGTTGAGAATTTGTTTCTGTGTTTGTTTGCGGTGTACCCGTATTCTCTGCAACATTACATTCTAAATGGACCTGTTCATTCGCAGCTGACGAATAGTCTTTTACAAAATGTGTCACTCCATTTGTCACAGTTGATACCGCTTGACGCTTTCCGTCTGTTGCTCTTGAAGACTCACTCAATGTCACAATATCTAATTCCTGTGTATTCATTGCCAATACAGCAAGAGCTTGTGCTATGCTTCCAACATTGGCGTAACATTATAAATACAAGCCAGATCGTATACGTAAACGTCACAACTGTAATACTTATTCATATGGCAGTGTATATCTGTAGATTACATCATTTGTCATTGTTGTGGCGCCACTGCCTTTGCACTACGCATCCTACTCAATAAAAATTACTGTAAAATGCGCAACCTAAGGGCAAATTTAAAAGCTACTCTCAATCAGTGAAATGTAATTTTAATCTTACTTAATTAACTTTTTAAATTTAGGACTTTCATAAACATGAACACAATAATCAAGTAGGAGTACACAAACGTAAGTCCACGTGTCATACTAAATTCTCTGAAGCATCGGACTTCACTTCCGCCCACCCGCATACCGCTTCTTTGTCAGCAAGCTACCGTAGCTTGCCAGGTGTGGAGCTCTTTCGTCAATTCTTCATTACTCTAATCAACCACCCGCAGGGCAACAACAGATCACCTAGGACCGCGAGCCAATTTGGCGAAATATTTGATGTTTACAACTCAAGCAGATGTAGTGTCGACTGTCGAGATGCTTGCATAGCGCCCGGTCTGCCGCGAGCGTAGATGAACCAAAACATTCTTCAATTGAGATCTAAGACTACCCTTCCAAAATGTCTCACAGCTTTTAGATTTGGTGTGTTTATAAAGTTACCTCGTTGCTTCTAAGAGAGAGCGCTAACATAGCATCATTTTAAAGTTACTTACAACCAAGCTGACTATACCATGACTAAACCAGTTACAAAGTGACTGTTTTTGAATAACTTTAGTCTGTTCTATTCAACTACTGTTTTTGTTGTCATTTACGGAGTATTTTATCATACTGTAGGAAGGCTACATGAAAAAGTGCTGAAATTTACTTTTCAAAAATAGGAATTTGAAATCCTTTTTTAAAATTTGGTGATTAATCTACATAAGCTGAAAGCATAATAGAGCAATAAACTGCAAGAACTTCACTTCACTTGTGACGGCTACAGATAACTGACCAGGCTGTCTGCTTTTTGTGATATGGTGCGCCCTCTCAGACATTAATGAAGAAGTTTGAGGTAAACATAATTGTAATGTTAGTTTTCATTACTGTAAAAGTATGGTGCTGCAAATTGTATTACACTTGGCATGTCATTTTATCATTTAACAAATAAATTTTGTTCTGAACAACAATGATGTAGTTTTCTTGCAGACTCCCATATCAAATACTCATTTAGACCACAACAATCAAACACTGCACAGAAAGGACTTGAACACAGGAACTATCATCAACATGTCTAACAAAGTCTCAATGTCATGTTCAAAGTTGCCCCTACTTGTAGCTAAGCAAGACTTTACGCGGACCAAACCAGTTGATCTTAAACAGATTATATTTGAGAATAGTTTACTGCACAGTAAGCTACACACACTCTGATATTTTTCAAACTCAAAACAGAGATATTATATGCAGCTTTGGTCACAAATGCATGAACAAGCATCCAGTAAAATCTCACAGCACCTCGCTACAGATCAACTTTAAACTACTGTAACCAAGTCCTCTTATTTCAATGATTAACCTTTCTGCTGTTATCTGAATAAAGTCAAAAGTTTGCCTTCAAATTTATAATCTTGAACGTTTTATTATTTTCTGTGTTGAGTGAAACTACTTTGAAATAGGATTAGTTTTTCAACTAAAATAGATTACAGAACACAACACTTCTCTCAAGTCTCAGCCAGCGACTGCATTATCGCTTCTTCAAGCTAAAAAATTGTCTGAATAGAATCAACCGAGCGAAGACTCCAACTGTACTTTTTCTCGTACACGTTATGCGTGAACCACTCTCGTAAAAACTACCCGAGATAATGATAGAGAGTAACAAAAACGAGAATCATGCCCATGGCTTAAGTCTCGGAGTGACATAAATAAGCGAAAAAATTATCTCTGCTGGTGGTAGCTTTGTCTCGAATGCCACAAAGCAAAAAATCTGACTCAATACATCATTCGTGGAACACAGAAGTAATGGTGACATTCCGGCGTTTCACAAAAACCGTCAATTTTGTTGTATTGAAACATATAAAACTAAGTGACACAAACGTATTTGAAATTATTTGATTTAGACTTACAAAAAATAAAGAAAGAAACCGAAAGTTTTCAGTCTTTTGTGATAGAGTTAGTGGTACCACACAAGACATAAAGTTTTGATACAAAGTTAAAACAGTTTCATATGTTGCACAAAAAATAAAGCATATGATTTTTAAAAAGCATGTAAGCTTATATTCAAAATTACATAACAGCAATGTTGGCGAAAAAACGAAGCGGGTAAATGATAAAGCGTTTTCATTTTTGTAATGATTTACAGTATAATGAGGAACTACATTGCCGTCTCTGGTTTTACTTGATACTGAAAAGTTTGGGTGTTCATCAGGACAATTATCGTTTCTAGCACTAGTTGCTACGTTCATCTGATGAAATTGAAAGTAAAATTAACAAACAAGATGGTTTATTGCTTCACTGACGTTTCGCGCACCATGACAATGCGCATCCTCAATACTTGTTATCTAAGGTATTGCCAATTAGTGTGACGGTATTTCATTGAGCGAAATTGAGATAGTGTTTTTACGATTCATCTGCGTAAAAAAATTTAACGCTTGTCTCATGGAATGAAGGAAAAAATAGAGTGAAACACGAATGTATATTTGCTGTAAAAAATGAGAGTCCGTTGAGACTTTACTAGTAAGTTGGTAGTACATTAACAGTTGCTCATTTTACATCATTTCAACGTCGCTATTTGTTAGCGTGTAACATTTTCTAGCTGGAGATGAACAAGGGTGTAGTTTTCTTGTAATGAGTCACAAAATGAATCAGTTTCGATGAATAGGTACAAGTTGAAAGCTGCTATAGGCTACTTTAAAGAAAAATTTAATAACAAAATCCAGTGGTATATTTGTCTTGTATGAATTTGGTGAAAACCACCAATAAAAAAGCAATGGCTGCTTTCTGGCGAGTTAAACTTATTGAGTGGAGCTCTTCGTCATTGCACACTTCAACGACTTCGCTCTCATATTACCGCCGTGGCGTCGCTCGCTATAATAATCTTCGAGCGGTTTTGGTTGCTCAGGCTTCTGGAGCGGTAAGACCAAGCGACCACACATGGAGTCACTCAGTTCGGAAAAACAAGATTTCAGCAATGCGATTCGAGTCACTTTATAGACGAAAGCAAACGTTTTTGGATCAGTACTGTGGTTTGAAGTATGCTGCGACTTTTCCCTCAGCATTAATGCACAGTATATGAATGACAAAATAAATGGTATATTTGCATAAAGGTACTCATTGACAAAACACTTTAAAATTCGTTTTTTCTTTTGAATTAGCTAATTACTCAGTACTCATGCCACTGTCTTATTTTTGCTGTACGTTCGAATAGGCCTAATCGTTATACACCAAATTAAAAACAAGGATACTTTACTCAGATAAACGTGAATTTTGAAAGTGAATAACTTTTCCAACCTTGTCTCAAAAAAAGTAAACTTAAAAACTCTAAATGTTATTATTGACGCTGTTCCTAAGTGAGTATAATGACATTTTCAATTATTCGAAGGTTTTATGTTATTCAACGTAGAAAGTAACCGCCCGCACATCTTTTGTTCACTATTTGAAATAATGTATGTTTCACTGTTTTCTCTTTCTTTCCACTGCACTGCAGTGCATAACTTACACTAACATGAATTTACCGATTTTTAGTACAGAGATTAGATTTTTAGTAACAGCGATTTATGCACACGAGCTATGCGAGATAAAGTATTGTCTTTTGTCATGCTTGTCGAAACTTTTTTAAAAAAAGTTTCACAAGCCTGCATTTAGAAAGATTGACTGATAGATCAACCGTCACAGGCATAGTAGCCACGGAAGTTTTCACAACAAAAACGGGTATAAATACTATTATTATTTAATTTGAGAGTTTATTTTTCATCATGTAAGATTTCTGTTAAATTGTCAAAACAGGTTACAAGTGGTCGAGATTCGTTTTATGGCATGGCACTTTGCGCCACCTAACAGCAAGAAAAATTGTCTGTTCCAGAACATTTCCACAAAGACCGTGACAATCAGAATGTCAAAAATGTGGTAATACTGCTTGTGTCTAAAGGTTTTATAAAACAGAAGTGTGATAGCATGCTCAACTATTATGTGTGGTAAAGTTCAAAACAAGCAAAAAAATTGCAAACACTTCATTTCATATTAAAAGTTCTAATAGAAGTAGTTTCAATGTGATTCTTTTTTCCCGTTGTAATCAATTATCATGCATTAAACCACACTGATAATACTTTGTCAAATATTTTCGGAGCAACGCTAGGACTACTTGTAACTTTCGGTTCATTTTCTGTAAATAAAGCTATAAATTGGTAATGAAAAGTAACAAATACCTTACAAGGTGTGTAGAGCATACTGTAGGTTATTTTGTTGCGGAAATTGAGTCAAAATAATTATTTGCAGAGGACAAGACATGCCAATAAAAAGAAAAACAGGACACAGAATTTTTTTTATGATAACCTATACACAGAGCCGTTCAAAAATAGCTTTGAGATGTTGTCAATGACATTCTCGGCCTTCAGAAACAAGACAGGGCTAAAAAAGAATAGAACTGCCTAAGCAGGAAAATATTGGAACAATCATCAAAATTTTTTCCAAAACAAAAGAGTTGTCTCAGACATAAACTAGACTTGATGCAAATGCACTATATATGTACATATGCAGTCTGTTTTGCAACTTCCTCACTCTGAAAATCATCCTGGGTCTAAGAGAACTCCTTAGAGCTCCTTTTCAATGCTATTGCTAATGCACAATAAAAGTTCATCTGCAATGCAATCCCGGCATGGCAGTGGCATAGTGCTGATCTGGACACTAAAGTAACTGCACTGCGATTAAAAGATTAATTCAAAATAATACGTTCATAAAAGTATCTCATTAAGTGAAGGTCTGTTGCAATTTATGGCGGCGTTTCAAGCAATCTGTTTTACTTTTTTTTTTATAGGTATCAAGAAACAACGTCGCATGACAATCAATGTTTTCCTCTATTCTAGTGTTTTCCAATGTTCATTTGGTCAGGAAACTCTTCAAAAAAATTGAAAGTTTATAAACCCATAACTTTTCAAGACACAGTGACACAATCTCACATGAAGTGCTAACGTTCAAAATGAACACACTGTACCTTTGAATCCCTGGTTTAAATACAGTAACTTAATTCTGTCCAATCTCTAGAACCTCTTGAGACCTTTCCACTGACCCCTTGGGGGTCCCTGGACGCCAGGTTGGGAACCACTGATCTATTTCGCTTTTATCTACGTTCAAAACAACTAATTTTCACTTTTGACAAAATAAGGCCGTTAGTGGATTCAAGTCAATGCGTTCTCACCTTCCTTGGCATCAAATTCACAGAGTCACATAAAAAAATGTATTCTACAACTCCAAAGCTGCGATGAAATGAAACTTTTTTTTAAGGCGCGGCTTGTCACGAAGTCACTTGATGTCACTAAAGTTGTGATAAAAACTTGTTCTTCAGATCACATTTCACTTGACTAACTATGCTGCAAATATGTTGCTTTAGTTTTGCGTTAATTTATTGTCATCAAACAATCAGCAGAAAGATTTTGCACCTGCGCCAACCCTTTTTCCGATATTTTTTCCTGACCTTTCATGAGGAAATTCGTTGGCTCAAAACGCATGCAAATACTTTGTATATACTTCACGCACATACTTTGAGGTGAAAAGTGAAACAACTGTGACATGTTTTTGCTCTAAAAGCACACATGCAATTAGAACAGTTCCAGTTGAAAGAAAGCAATTTCAACAAAATATCAATCAGCTTTATCGGTTAAAAAAGCATGCACATTGCACAAACCATTTTGCAAGAGCTGTAATAAAAAAATTCTTGTCAACAAATTCTTCCACCGAAGGTTGATTTAACGTTTGAAAACATTAAATCAACAAAAAGATGGCAAACTTTGTTGGCTTTTGTTGGTTTCTCACCTCATAGTTGAAACTTGCGTCAGGTTCGTCCTGGTCATATATCATGCTCAATTGCTTATTCGTAAGTGCGTAATTGGCGAGAATTACTTTATGAGCCTTCAACTATGCCTGATCGTCAGTCTTCTTCATTGCGCGCTTGCTGACTCTGTGGATTCAGAGATCTTTTCCGTGAAATTGTGAGACCAAACCTTGGCATTGGCATTCAAAATTGAAAGCACACTTCTACCAATCGCTGTTTTCAATATCTTCGTTGGAGTTAATTTTCAACATGGAAACTAATCCCCAAAGTGCAGCTCCACATCAATTCTTGAACCATCGATATCTTGTCGGGTTGCTGCTTGCCAGTTATGCTTTTTGACAGAACAATCGGGTGACATAAACAAGAAAATCCTTTTCACCTGGGTCCGATCGATAGGCAGAGTTTATGACAACATCGAAGTCGTCGAGAGATCTTTGGGATTAAGGCTCAAAACGCACGATTTATTTTAGAAACATCTGACTTCACACGTCACCTGTGAAAGCATTTGCAAAAATTTGTGTTTTTTGAAGTGTTCTACTGGATTGTGAAAGGTAAGTGATCAACACAATTGAAATTAATGCAAAACAATACTTGTCTTTTCTATGCATCAACTGTATTTACATAAGCTTGTATTAAGTGATGAGGAAGAAAATTGCCTATTCAAATATATTGCACACATTTGGATAAAAATCTACTTCTACCTGAAAAAAAAAATTTTTTTTTATCTTAATTAATCGGTTACAACCAAGTCGACGTTTGCTATGTCTTTACTGCATCGAAATTGATTAAATGCGGTGTATCGCTTCGTTATGATACAAAAACTAGCCTACTCTCTTGATTTCGTTTTATTTTCATAATGAAAAAAAATTCCAACCCTATAATACCAAACCTGAAGTTTTTGAATCTCTTGGTGGTCTGTCAACTCCTTGAGTTTTCAATATTTTGCTCGTTACAACCTTTTATTAGATCAACTTTTTCACATGTTTAATGAAATTGTTACAGCCGGTGGGAAGAAGCTACACAGTCGGCTAACTGGAGCAGCATAAAACAGTTTAATTAAACGTCACTTTGAATGGGTTTGCAGGCTGGGCAACGTTTTTATTGTAACCATCGATTGCATGACGACCATTGCGGCAAATTGTTTATTTTTACACTTTCCGGACAGCAAAATCTGTCATTGTTACATTGATTCAACATTGAATCAATGTAAAAATGACAGATTTTTGTTGTCTGATTTATTAAATTTCCTTTTTCAACTACGGAAGATGTTTAGCCTATTATAATTGACTGAGCGAAAATACTTCGACCTGTTGAGAAAGGTTCTCTGGGACTCAGTTTTTCTTGTATTATCTGTAATGATTCTACACATCAGGTCCAGGAAGTGAAACACCTCTTTTGACGTTTTTAGAGAAATGAAGTTTTCATACTTGATTGTATTATTTCTTCGCTTGTACGTATAATGGAACCTTTGCAATCAATCACTTTGCTGTGTCTAACCATATAAAACTATATTCTGCTTTTGCTGCTTAGTTTATAGCCTACAAATAACATCTAAGACGTACGATTATATGATGAAAGAAACTTAAGTCAATCACAAGCTCTTTTTATACAATTATCTTTTTTATACTATTGTTGCAATTTTTCCACATTGAAACGGGTAGTGTAAAAAAGTTGATGTTCTTGATGAACAGCTAAACTGCTCAGTATTCTACCTATTCAAAACTGTATAGTTTTGCCATCTTTCTCTGAATAAGTTTCAAACTTCAGCTTATATCTTGAATTGCGTTCTTGACTGCTTGTGGACAATTATCACTGGCTCACCTCTGCCAACAACAAATCACTTTTCTGAATACTGAAAAGTTTGGGTGTTCATCAGGACAATTATCGTTTCTAGCACTATTTGCTACGTTCATCTGATAAAATTGAAAGTAAAATTAACAACAAACAAGATGGTTTGAAGCAATAAACCATCTTGTTTGTTGTTAATTTTACTTTCAATTTCATCAGATGAACGTAGCAACTAGTGCTAGAAACGAAATCACTTTTCTGATAAGCAGCTCGGTACTGTAGTTGAAAACTTTCTCTAAGCAAATAAGTCAAACAAGCCCGGTTATTTTCCTTTGATACTACTTGTTCATGTGTTGCTGACGAAAAGGAAAAGCTGCACTGGTTTGTACTTAATCCCTCGGATTCCCCACCGACCAGTTAAGCCACTCACTCTTTCGCAATTTTCCATTATTCTCCCCAGGAAGGAGGTACGCGTCATGCGTTTAATATCCCACCCTTTCAACTCACATTACTCAAAACCAGAGCTCCGAAAACGTCGTCTGATTGTTACTTCACTATTTAGCGGCGTTAAACTAACGTTTAGAAAGACAGACTAACTGCGAGCACAAAAGAAATATTACTATTTAATCATGTTGTATGGTGAAAGTGTCATGGAGAGCTGATAAAAAAAAAGACAAAATACATCAATGTTCGCCTGGTTTGAAAACAATGACAACAAATTGACATGGCTGAAATGGGGAAGAAATACTTGGCAGTTTGTATGACGATGTTTTGCTGAACCCACCCACGAAAGCACATAAATGGGTACTTAAATGTTGTGCTACGGGCGTCAGAAATATCTCAAAGACCCTAATGTACTAGGTGGATATGGTTGATTGAAAAGGAATGCTTCAATTTGGCGGTTGGATTTGTGTCTTTAAGGAAAATACATTATTTTTAAATAAAGTTAAGCTTTCGTTTTGCCAAAGCTACGCACGTGTGTTGTAAAAATGTTGGAAAAAATTTCAATAACTTAATTGGTTAATTAATTAGTTAAATAAAGTTAGGCTTTCGTTTTGCCAAAGCTACGCACGTGTGTTGTAAAAAGGTTGGAAAAAATTTCAATAACTTTAATTGGTTTGGTAGGGTTTGGTTTGCTTTGAAAAAAAAACTCACAATCTTTTGCTATCTATAGTGTTAAATTACAAGAATTGAACTTGCCAAAAATTTACGTGCAAAGCTTTTTAAAGTTTTGCCTACCAGACAAATTGGAAGGCTTTATTTATGATCATAAGTCCTTCGTAAATCGCTTGGTATGGTTTGGTGTAGGCCTACTTGGCAAATCTGTTTAATGTCTTGTTGGGTGGTCCAATGTCGTTTGTTGCATTCGCAGATACTGGTACAATAGTTTGAGTTGTGGTGTTATTAGACCACCAGCATTGCAGCGGAATAATATAATTTGTTTAAATTTTTTGTATACAAACAAGGGCACCACACTCGTACTAGGCTACTGCAAGCATAAATGCAGTTTTCAGAACATCTCATTATAATGTTCAGGTTTAAAAGTTTTTCAGACCATATATTGACACGACATGAAACAATTGTAAGAATCATTGATTTTTCAGATTTTTTTGCTTTTGACGACCTGTATCGCAAAGTTAACAGCTCAATTGAACTAAGCGATATATTAAATATCCAGCGTACGATAGGTTATTGGACCTATCAATCATTTTTGAGGTTTTACTTGGAGGTATTTATTTTAAAATATCTCTAAATTCAACCACATCTTTTTCTGCCTGAATTGGTGCCGTGACTGACACCACAAAGACAAGCTTTTCAGAAACTTTAAACGACAAGAACGTTTTGTGAAGTTGCCATAATAACCACAACTCTACTTTTGAAAGGGCAACACAAATTAACAAAATGATAAAGCAAAAAAAACTTTTTTCAAATTTCTTGCCAGCTGTATCGACCGACGTGCTGTAGGCTAAGTCTAGCATGCCCAGCTCAATGCATTAGTGTTCCATTTATATTCTACCAAATAAAACAAGTAGGCTACTCTGCTACTTTTGTTGGTTACACATGATAAACGTAACTCACTGGTCCAACTTCATTGTTTACATCTTCATTTATCCAATTTGAAAACTGCTGCTTTAAAACATCACCTCGACTCTCCACACTTTTTGGTGAAATACGTCGATCAAGTGGAACATAATCAAGTCTAATGTGTCAAAACATAATTAATCATACTCTAATAAAAACAATACGCAAACAAAACAAAGTAACCTTAGCTGGCTTAACATGTTTTATTACACAGAGATATAACCTATTGTACGCTGTAATTAAAAAATAAAAATAAATTAACTCAAACGTTTTCTACAGGTACGTGTGTCCTCATCAGGAATTACTTAAATCTGCAATGCATATAAAATGAAAATTATAAGATAAATCTGACTATACACTATAACCAAAACTGCAATTAAAGAGCACATCGCCTCTCGTGTAGCCTATCGTGCACTGACAATGTCTCGGTCGTCCAATTTAAAATCATCTCTCGATGCAGATCTGAATGTCAGACTAAAATCATGGAAGCCTTGAGAATCAAACGTAATAATCCATCTCTCGACCGGCAGTTATTCGCCTGTGGCTCATCGTTCCTTTTCTGTGTGTTCTAATTGTTTGTCAGTTGCCTGTAGCCTACTTTACACTTCATGTGATCTGTTTCCCGCCGTATAATTTACTTGTAATCATGCTTGTTCAGTTTGTGCTTTTTCAGTCCGGAGTGTCGTTACAGTTATAGTGCATAGTCAGACTTATCATATAATTTTCATTTTATGCTGTGTGGAGAAGCCAGAAGTCATTACAATACAATAGTGACAATAGTCACTCCAATACACATAATTTTCATTTTACTGCAGACAGTGCACACCGTTTCGACCTCCCGGTCTCATTAGTGCAGTAGTTACACTGGAATAATGGCCATGAAGATATATATATCTCCATGTGACATTTTCCCATTTGTGGTACCTAATCAGTAACCAAAAATGGTACTACTGCCAACCTTGCCAAAGTGCTCAAACTGCAAGCAGTGAGCTTTGCGCAATGCATAGCAAGGTGCCTCCAGTAAAGTGCTCAATTGGCGTAAACCAAGAGCGTCAATAACTGCAGACAGTATGTGTATTGCAGATTTAAGTAATTCCTAATGAGGACACACGCACGTGTCGAAAACGTTTGAGTTGATTTTTTTTTTTAATTACGTTATATCTCTGTGTAATAAAACATGTTAAACCCGCTAAGGTTAGTTTGTTTTGTTTGTCTATGGTTCAACAAAGCAAACTCTCTACCAAAGCTTTAATAAAAACACAACTAAAGTCGGTCATACGTAACTTATTGCATAAGTGGAGCCCTAAAAATGAAGAACAAGGCTACTTCTGGGTTTTAAATTATACAGATAAACGTTTTTGCGCTTTTATAAATTTTAGTTTGTTGACAAGTTATAACTGACTAAACAAATAAATCGGTCATGTTGATGTCGTTATCAATTGTTTGTATGTTTGCTTCACTTCATATAATTCATGTTCACGGTTCTACAAGTGATCATCCACGTGAAATAAAGTCAGAGCACTCGTGTGTGATCATCGCTAAGCTTTCACTCTGACGAGAACAATATTTCTGCAGAAAATCATGCTGATAAATTGAGCAAAGCTTTGTTTCGTTATCTCGAACATTGCTTCCGAGCTTATAGGAATCACCCGAAACAACCAGGTGTGCGGTTCAGTTGTCGCTCTTCTAGTGTCGAGCTTTTCTGTTCACAAAAACGAAAAGTGGTAGCTTCCTCTTTCTGCGCGTGTCCCATATAGCAAAACCACCCATTTTGCATAGATTCAACGTTTGTAAACGTTCTTGTGATTTTATAAATTATTATCAATTACTCGAACACGGTATCAATTTTAAAAAGTCGTAAGAAACCGACTGCAAAGCACATCATCGTGAGGTCCTCATCAAGAGGGTCTACGTGTCTTGAACCATGAGTCCAAAACTGCAGCTGTACAACGTTCTATTTGTGCATTGTGTAAAAACACCTCTTCATTGGTGGTAAAAAAATCCCCCTCCTGGCCTGAGAAGCCCTATGACAAGTGACACTGCAACGCAGAAGAACGTCTCCGTGACAAAGTGGAAGTTTTCTGGTGGAAAATAAAAGTTTTGTTAGCTTGTTATATCTCAACATCAACATAGGAAGATCAAATGTTTTTAACCAAGAAAAACATTGCAAGTGGCAACTTTCTGAACAATAAAAATGACCACACAAGGCGCTTTTTATCGTCATAAACATTACGTTATGTTAATGTTCTTTGGGGAACCGACCTCACACGTTGATACAGCGCCCACCCAGTCACTCAAAAACACGCTTGTTAGATGCTAGAGCGCTGGGCTGATGAATCAAGAAAATATTAAATTGGATAAACTACAGTGAAAGGTTCAAAAACAAGAAACCTTGTTTTTGTCGGGATTCAAATTTTTCAACGCAGAAAGTCAAATATTGCAATTCTGTTATTTTTGCAATAGAGCGTGTGGTAAATAAAAAGCATTTTATGTTGTAGAAACATAGACTTTTATAGTTTGAAATGGATTAAAAAATAAAACAATTTAAAGAGTGCACAGTCTGCATCAGAACTGTTCTTGTCCACAATTGTCAACGACTTGCATTTTCAGTTCTGAATTGTACCAAGAATAAGGACGCCACTCTTACGGTCTGAATATATGTTTGTCCATAAACACCTGGTAAAATGTTTGTTCAACTAAAAACGTTGTTATGCAAAAAGTTGCCGGTGAGTACAATCAGTAGGCAACATCATGTTTAACAACCATATCTCCAGACATTTCATGATAAAGGTAAGATATCCAAGTTTAAATACCATGAAAGAAGCAAAGCATTCAAACTTGAAACAACACAGAAAGACTACCGCACCTAAAACGGCAAGGTGTTTCATCTAGCAAAGTGCAACTTTTCACAGCCGCTTCCTTTGGTAAAGACATCAATTTACCCAAAAGAAAAGTCGCCACGCCCGGATTAATCTGGAATGTCAATAGAATTTAGAACCTCATCACACCGAAAGACTACCCAAACATTTAATAAAACTATAAAATAACGCAGAAATCATAAAAAAAGTTTCTTTTGCTGAGCAATTGACTGGAAAGATATGTTTCTTAATCCGATGAGGGCTATAGCTGTCGGTTAAATTATTCTCTGTCAAGCGATATTGGATAGGTATCAGTTAGAAGTTTTTAGGGTTATATTACCCTTACGTAACATACCGTACCTAACCCAGGCAAGGAAACGTCTCACAAAAGCGTTGCATCAATTGCTAGTTTGACATTGGTCGACGTAAAGTGGGAAACGAAGAAAGAGACGAGTAGAATCTACCGAGTTGGTTTCCTGTTTTCAACAGGTGATTTTCAACCTAGGAAAGTTATTCCATTCAAGATCGCATTTAATTCTAAACAAATTACGTCACAGAAAGTTGTTTACCAGCTAAATTTTAACATTCTAGAAGGTCGTGTAGCCCTGTAGTTCAAAAACACGCTACTGCAAGGTTGACATCGCCTATTAATCAATATAGCCTGCACTGTTTCATTGTTTTTTTTTTTTCATTATAATTTGTAAATTGTCTTTAAGGGTTTGTGAGAAAAACGCCCTTTTCGGCCTAAGTATAGTCTAAAGTATAGGCTACTACACTTTCTGGTTTTATTCTCTTCTGGTGACATTACCTTTCAATACTCACATGTTTCATATTCATCTTTGATATCGTTATTTAAAAATACATCCTGCCTATTTATATTATGATAGTTTGCGTAACATTGATAAATGGTTATATTTTCTATCATTTGTTGTTATTGTATTTTAGGACCGGATATATAACAAATTCGAAATGATTGTGAAAATATCTTACCACAAGATTTACGAGTCTTGAGAAATAGGTTCAGTAAAACAATTCCAGCTATCAATTAATGGAGTTACTTTTGCCTTATCTAGGCCAATGTTGGTGAAATAAGTTTTAGCATTATTTTATTTCGTGTGTCAGCTGTACGCTGTTTTGCGATACCCAAGATTTCATAGCAGAAACTACTGCAAAGGTGCATAGCATAACTTATCCTTACTTTTTACTGCAAAATGCCTTCACACGCCCTGCACTGTTGATAGTTGTTGTTTCATATTATTAATCATGCGTTTTTGGAAGCAATAAAACTGGCACATGGCAATAATAATAAATGGTAGACGCAGTTGGTATTCCTGCGCCTTAGCTACATAAATTCATTCACCTGGTCTGCAGCAACCAGTTTTGTAGATCAATTTTTTCAAAAGTTAAGGTTAGTCGGACTTCAATACTCTACGCGAGACTTAGAACAGTAATAATGAAAGGAAAGACAAGGAAGTGCACGTCCAAAGGGTGCAAGTTTGTTGGGTAACTTTTTTTCATCTTTTAAAATTCCACCAAATAAACGATATTAAAACCTTTTGTAATACATCTTGAATTCTAAAAATGTAACCCACCCAAAAGGACTTACCCTAGTATGTTACGTAACCGTCCTGACAATGGCCTTGCCGCATCACAATCTATACCTCAGAATCGGTTAAACTGGGATGGTGTATTGTTTTTATCTATCTATATACAAAAATTGAAAAAAGTTATGCATCTTAAAGTAAGTTAGGTGCAAAAATATATTAAGTCAGCAAAGCGTGAAATTATTCCAAACCCACTTGTGTGCTAGCAGTAGCGTTGCTTTAGCGTTGCTTGTGGACCCACGCCCGGGATAATTTTGGGGGCCATAGACTTTTTCAAGTTGCCCGGAAACATCAAACACAGCATACTCTTTGGATACAATGCGTTTTTCTTATAAATGTCTGGATTTCATTGGTAACCGGCCCAAAATATCCTCTTAACGGCCCTGTGTGCCAGTAACAACGAGGTTAAACCATAGGTTGAACTCAAGGAATGATAACAAAGAGATTAATTTCTTCGGCAAAAATATATTCAATGCAAAATAATTACTTCAATTCGCTTTGAGACAAACTTTGTTCCAAAGCTATTTTTAGGTACAAGCAGTGTGTTTTTCAATCGCTTCACACAAAAACTTTAATCTGCCAGCTTTATGTTGGCGCCACGCTACCAATTTAGTTGTGAAATAGCCTGCGATGTGAACTTTCGGCCACAACCTTTTGGTTGATAATGACAAGTGACAACGTATTTTTTTTTGTAAAGAAAGATCTCATGTAATAAACTTCTGTAGAACATAAAAGAAGTCAATTGACTGCAGTTGTCTTTCCCGTGTTACCATTTCAGTTGAGAATGTGCAAATGAAACTTAGATACGTTGTGTAACTTTCAGTTGTTATTGTTAGCTTCCAATATAGCAAAAACAAAAACAAGATTTTTTCTGCTTTTTGTAATACTCTTTATTGCTTTTTATGTATTAGCCTATAAGTTATTCATGGTTTAAAATATCCAGCAGAAATTTTTTCTAACAACCTACGTTAAATAGGCATCAGTAAAAAGCATTAAATTGAAAATGGCAAAAAAGGTAAGATAACGATCTCATAGCTTAGTAGATTGGGCGCCTGAAGTTGTGCACAAACAAATGGCAAGATCACGAAGCGCTGATTCGGTTCCTGCAGAGCATTATGAGCGCTTGTGCACCGCATTATAAGCATTTCTCTTCATTCAGTTGCACCTTGTGGATGAACAAATCCACAGAAAACAATACTTCAACAACAAGCGAAGACTTCACTTTATCAATCTCGGTGACCGGCCTGCGTCAGTGGTTCAAAGCCACTGCAAACTTGCGAATCTCGCCAAAAACATCTCAAAGAAGATTTTCTAGTCTAAGGATAAAGATTCTTATAATAATAGCAATCAATCAATGGCATTTGAATCATTTTTGCTAGCACCCTTCAAAATATACCCAACAACCAACATTCCCTTTGAAGTTATTTCACACCAATTATTCGACCACACATCCACTTGAGTGAAAATGAATGATTAACATTTTACAGCTCGTTAAAAGCGGCTGGTTACTTCAGGCTTAGATGCCTCGTAGGTTTTGCATGCAACAATACAAACTTGCAAAAACAAAATGTTTTCCAAGATGCCACGCAAATACACTTTAATGTTTGATTTTTTCATCAAAATCGTTTCTTTGCAAACTTCAAATAAACATTTTCTATATTCTTTGGCAAAGCGGCAAAAAATTGAAATATGTACAGTAGCTAGCAAAATTTGTGAGAAAAATGTTAACAAATACATTGTAGTCGAGGTTTGATTTTTTTGCAAACGAAACAGCTTCAAATCTCTTGACTTTTTTCGCCAAACGCAGATAAAAGGAAACTAAAAAAGACCTAGAAAACGTACCAAACAAAGTAATTGTGAAGAACGTTGCCCGCCCTGCGCTTTTCACAAAAAGTTGCATAAAACTTCTGGCGGTTCAAACGCTTCAACTTTGATGAATAATGGATTGGGGTTGAAAAGGCACAATCAGGTCAATATAATGCATTAAATGGTCAGTGGTTTTGGCAAGCCTTACTTCACTTCCAGGGTCATACCTAAGGCGAATATTGTTTATCACGTAAGCAGTGAGGATAAGTCGGCTTATAGCCTAATGTAGTTATTTCGTAGGCTAAACATTGCTGGAAAAAAACTTCGCTCAGTAACTTTAAATTTTAGCGCTTTTAAGAGCAAATCGAAAACAAACCATATACGTGTACCACTATCATTTTGTAGTTGGCTGCGGGATCGAAGGTAACTGCTGTAGGTTAGTAACGACACACAACTAGAGCACAGGACTTTGTCTTGGCAGACACATAATTGTGACCTGCTTGAAGGTAGACACTGTGGTTGACTTCCACGCCTTCGTGTCTACTCTAAAATCTCTCTCCTCTTCGTAGATAACCTTGGATTCCATAGAAAACAACGGTATTAGATCAACATGTGAAGATAAATGCATGGTGTACAGGACCGGATTTAGCTGATGGTGGGCCGGGGCACTTTTAGATCGGGGGGCCCCTGAACAAAAAAATGTTTTGTTCAGGGTACCTCCTCTACGTTTACAGTAGCATTAATCCAGCACTGTACAGCATTTTGCGGAAACTTCAAAGGCTGTAAGCAAAAAAAATAACACAAAATCACATTTTTTCCACGTAGGATTTAGGGGGGGGGCAGAGGGTGCAGGTTCCCCGGGCCCTTCAAAAGTCCGGGGGCCCGGGGAACCTGCACCCTCTGCCTCCCCCCGCTAAATCCGGGCCTGATAGTGTAGTGTAGATGTTCAGTCTGGTAAAAAACGTAGTTTTGAATGCTAAATGATTCGGATACCCATTAAGATTATTTGCTTTTTTACCACTGGCTACACATTTTATCCGATAATAGAAAATAAAAACTTGGCCGTAGTTTGTTTATATTCATGTTTATGACTGTATCAGTTATCAAGAAACGATATTGTCGTTTATCATAGATTAATATGATTCTGCTTTTACTTTGTGATTCAGCATTGGACACTACAACCATTGTGCAAAACCAGAGATTATTCCTGTGCAAAACTTAAAACATGTTGTGTGGATTTTAAACTAAATTAATTCTCGAACGTTTTTAGACCACTTTATTGCAGTAATGTGCTTTTAATGCCGTTGAAGTCATTGTGGTACCGCTGAAACTTTTACAAAATTTAGCCCAGTGCCTGATTTGTAGGTTAAATAGCCTTACTACAGTTTATAACTTGTGAAGCGATATGACCAAGTTTAATTATCAAGATTCACAATTTTTTTCTAGGCAAAAAATACAATCGGATTGACAGCATCCTGTTCTATGCTGATTGCCAGAATTAAATACAAGTTCTGGGGATAAAATGTCGACTGATCACTACAGTACCGGCCACCGGCTTGCTTCTGCTGAAGTAATATTTTGTTTCACGTCCTTTTTTAGAAATTGCCAAAGTTAAAAGCCACTAATTAAACTGGGCAAGCTAACTTCGCTCATATGTATTATCTGTCTAGTTATTGTTTGTTTCTTGCCGTTTAGTTGCTATTTTATGCGGCTCCATACACACCCTTGCGGCTTGTCGTTTGGTTCTGACATACAAAACGGTTAATTATTATCACTGATCTTTTCTTTGCTTCAACTGCTAAAATAATGGTGCATTTGTATTTATTGTATTATTTGTACTTATTGGATTCGACAAAATAATTATTTTCGTTGTACAGTTTAGGCATAAAAACTGCTACAAATGACTGGATTAATCTCGATAACAGACTGAATATGTAGTAAAACAGGAAAATGACAAGATACACAAATGCAGCGGCTCTTTAACATAAATAGAAATAGTTACAAAACACAATTGTTGTATGCAAAAGTAAAACAAAAGTTTTGTGTCAGGTAAAACAACATACATTTATTTTAAAGTAACGAAGGTATAAAAAACTGTTGTAGGCTAAACAAGATAATCAATTTCATATTTTTCTTACCTTTCGTCTGACGCATTTTTCGTTTGCTCATTTTTTATTAGTATATTAGAAATTCTACAGCTTTGGCTACCATAATTCGAAGTTTTCACTGTCATTGCTGATTTCTTAGATATGCTTACTGCATAATTTGATTTTGTTTTTTTCATTATCAAAAGACCTCAACGTACCTTCAAATATGCACTGTATTCCAGCTTCAACAATAAACAAGCGTGGCTTTTTAAATTTAATTAAAGGTACACTGGCAAACGAACTGTAGATTTATCTTATGATATTTGTTGCTTTCAGCCAAACCAAGAACTTACTATTTTTTATTTAAGTGATAAATTGCTTGATAAACCAAAATAAAAAAACACATAACTTACAAATTAGTACCCAGCAGTGGCGTAGCCAGGGGGGGGGGGGTTTGGGGATTACGACCCCCCCTTTGGCACGCGTGTGACGTCACGATATTGAGAATGATGCTTTCAGTCTAAAATAAATAGCTTAATTTTAAACAAAATTGCATTAAAAGAGCAAGTTTTGCCAATACCAAACATCTTAGCCAGGAATTAGCAACAAGAAAACATAGAGACTTAGCTTTATTTCCGAAAAATGCCGAAGAAAACATGATCTTATCCTTTTGCTATGCCACCAGACACCACCATTTTACAGGAATATTCGTAACTACATTTTTGTTGAAAATGCTCTCAGAATGCACCAAATTCAAAGTAATTTTTAAAAATTTTCTGGGGGAGGCCCCCCAGACCCCCCGCCGTTGGGTCGTCAAACCCCCCCCTTTCAAAATTCCTGGCTACACTACTGGTACCCAGCGTTGATAAAAAATAATGTACATTTGCCCCCAAAAAAGAAAAAACGATCAACAAAATATCGCTCCTAGAAGCAGCTAACAAAATGACTCTAAAGATGCGAGAAAAGATTATTTTATTAAATCTGTGTTCCTTAACCGTTTTCGTTAGCGCCCTTCGTAGGCTACTTATCAAATGCCTCTCAACAAAAAACACATTCCTCATTATATCAAACGAAACGGACGAGACCAGTGCAAAAACATCAACCCTTATATATAGCCTACAGGTCAAGTTATGTATAGGGTAGAAGCACTGGACTTGTTAATTCTTCCAGTCTAACTATGTCAACACGGTTTCTTTAGCTTTCGAAAGGCTTGGTTACGAGGCTGAAATGCCTTGAACACATCTATCGCCCTTTGGTGTGCACTGTGCAATAGCAGGCTGAACGATCAAGAAGTCACCTTTTTCGTTGCACATTTGTTTAAATTGACCTGGGTTCAAGGTGAAACTTTTAATTTTATTGCAGCCTCAATACTAATATTCAAGAACAGTTTAACCAAACGCTCATGTTATGAGTAATACCTTGGACTGCATGAATTTTCTATTTTTGAAAATGCTTTAAAGCCACGGTTAATGAAGTTGAATTTTCAAGAAAACTGCGACAGAGATCCTGCAGTCACATCATCCTCAAAATTTTTTTTTTTGCGAAAGGACAAAAAGCAATCTTTTACGTCCTACTTTTGCAAATCTTCGTTGTGTTTTTCAATTCTCCCCGCCAACGTCGCAAAAAAAATCCACGGGGTGCTTCCGCCCAGTTTAAAAGCCGCTGCATAAGTGATGTGAAAATCTATAGAACGCTACAAACATCTTAATTACGTTTTTATCACCCAAATAAAAAGGAAAAAAATTATATGTAGCCTACGTTCATTATTCTTTTGTTTAATATTGTCATCAATTCTGCAAAACTCATTAGCCAACTACTCAAACGTTTAACATCTCAATTGAGCTTCCATTGCAAATCGCTTCTGTATTCAGTGAGCAAGGCTGTGCGGAGAGCAGTAGCGTGGTTCTGATCTTTCGTTTCGACTGTGCAGTGCACGACGGTCTTGAACACGAACGCCGGCAAAGATATACGATCATGCACAATATCTTTCACGCTGCAGAAGGAAATTTTTTTAAATTTAGTATATAGTAGTAAAGGCTTACGCTTTATGTGGTTGTAGTTTTGTTTAAGCAAAAATTAAGAAACCTGACACAAGATTATATAAAATAATGCTTTTACAATCACAAACAATAAGCCCATACATAAATCGTACAGTAACTGTTGGAAACTATGCTTCGGCGCACTTCTCTTTTTCAAAATTATGTGGTTTCAAGCAATGAAGTTATAAATAGTCATGAAAGCATAAGTGTAATGCAACAAACCAATGACAATTGCAAATTTTTCTCCCAAGAAAGATATGTAAAAAATACTTATGATTTGAAAGGGATATAGTTTGTACGCTGAAGCATATTATCACAGCACAACATACCTAACTCCTGTTGATGCAAGTATTTCTAAGAGCTTGGCCAAGCCTCCAGCACGATCACTAATCACACAGTCGAAGCGGCAAAGCCTTCCGTCCATCATGAGTGCTCTGTCAATGACTCGACCTACGACCGTGACGTCGATGTTGCCCCCACAAAGCACACAAACGACACTGGGGAAAATAACGAATTGAAACTAATTTTTGCACTTGACAGCATCATTTGATCGGATCAATTATTTAAAAGCTTAAAATCTTTTTTTGTTTAAAACACTTGCAGTCCAAAAAGAATTTTATTGAAAGCCAATTTTTATGAATATAGTATTTTTATGAACTATCTACGAAAGCTCTGAAAATTGTACTCTTCATATGTTCCTTTGGATGAAACTGTATCTTGTCAGTGCTATCTCCAAAGGTCAAAGCTGAATTTTAAATCAAGATCACTATGCCACTTGTTTTGTTTTGGCAACAATTTCATAAATGGCTTCGTTTCAGAAATTCCTATGATATTAAATATAAAATTAAAGAGTTTTATGCGCAGCAGTGCCCAGTGCCCACTATAAATTATCACTAAATACATGTTCACACTATTTGAAATTACCTTCATAAAAACATTCAATCAGCACTGGGCTGAGCGAAATAACCAACAGTCGGTTGTAATACGCTCTGTAAGGTAAGAGGATGATTCTTTCAAAGTAGCTTTCAATTAAATATTTCAAAAACACGATTTATCATACTTTTTTCCTTTCAACTCTGGAAGTTTTTCAGCCAAGATTGCTGCAAGACCAGCCGCACCAGCGCCCTCTACGACCGACTTTTCATGTTCCAACAAACGCAGTATAGCCAAGGCAATGTAGTCTTCGCTTACAGTTATGACTTTATCAAGAACTGGATTTGCTGTAGCAAATGAATTATGACCGACCTGAAATTAGAAAAAATAAAAATATTTAGTTGTAGGCGATCTATAATTTAGTCAGCAAGCTGGATGTTTAGGTTTTGTGTCAATTTATGCCGATAAGAAGGTTTGGTGGTATGGGCCTGACGTTTCAAAGGTTGTCAATTTACGCTCACAGGTAAATCATTGCTGCTGCGTCTTGATGAGACCCTTAACCCTTTGAGAACCGTTGGTACATATGTGTACCATGAATTTTTTCCATGATTTCTAATCCTTTTCTTGTAGTTACCAAAAATTATTTGTCTCTATTCATCAGAATGCGAGTGTGGTGCCACGGAACAGACCGCAGACCATGTCATCCACCACTGCCTAACCCACCGGCCTCCACACGGTGCGCATGGTTTGAGGGTCCTGGACGACGAGACTGCTGAGTGGCTGAAGATTTCCTGCCCTCTAATCTAGCCTGGAAAGATCGCTCATACGCCATCATCATCATCATTTGTCTCTAAACGTTTCTTAAATAAATAATCTATTTATAAATATAAAAAATTGAAAACTGTATTTTGTTTTAGCTTTGCTTTAACTGCTTTTGTTTGGTGAATTGGTAAGGGTTTGAAGTGGTAAACTTTGAAAGATCAACAAGACAAGTAAAAAATATAAAAAAAAGATAATTTTTATTCTAAATCAATGTTTAGTGATTAATCTGACTTATCCCATCAGTAAAATCACAAAAAAAATTAAAAAACCTGCTGCTAGACAATGTTAGACTTTGTGGTACACATGTTCCAAAGGTCCTGAAGGGTAAATTCGATTAGTCTAATGGAGGGATATAGTAATGTGGAAAATACTTAAAAATTAAGACTGTTGTTGTAAAATTTTAATATAAATAACATGTAATATTTTAGGAATGTATTTTATATGTACATGCAAAGGTAAATTTAATTGGTAGCATTACTTCTGGATGAAGACTTTTTGATATAATTTGACGCGAATTATGTCAATACTGTACAAGTAATTATGATTTTCGGCGTCGTCGCCGTGTGAGCCTCTGGGGCCGAGGGCTTATCCTTTTACCACCGCAGATTCACGATGTTCCCGGACTACACTGGAAGGCTACTAAAGAGCAGCCAGTCTTTAGTTTCATCATCCATGACACGCAGACCTTCCACTCCGTTAGGTGGCTTGAAGATGGAACAGTCATTGATGATGTGGTCTGCGGTCTATTCCTCGGCACCACATTCACAGGAGGAAGAGGGCATTCTCCATTGGTGTATGCCCAGCGAGGACGGAGAGGTTGTCCAATTGTGTGGGACGCATGCATCCGGTCGCTGTGCGCTGTTTATGGCAGTGTCGATGTTATAACAGTGAGCACTGCGGCACCAGACAGGTGCACAGTACGCTGCAGAGGAGTAGACATTTAGACAAAAGCTATAATGATTTAGTTATTCAAGAAAGAATAGGAAAGAGAGAGGTGCAAGTTTTGCACTTCCAAAAAAGTTCAACATCGAACAAACGATAAATGTACGGAATGCGCATTCATTTGTGTTTTGTCAAGGGGAGAAATTATTTTCAAATGTAGGCTACAATGTTGAACTGTAACTTGATGAAGATTTCAAAAACATTTGCTTTGTTGCTTGCTACAAAGCAGTAATGTGTTTATTTTTACTTTTGTTGTTGTATGTTTGTTTGTTTATTAGATTTTTGACATGTTTACGGCAAGAGCTATTTTGTTTGTAGAGACATTAGAGTCTCTAAAACCATACCAACAATGATACTAAAATATTACCCTTAAGGACCAATGGTGCACATATGTAACACAGCGTAACTTCTATTTGAAATAAAAAAATTTTAATTTTTTGTCAAATACCTCTTTAAAGTAACAAACTTGTGATAAAAATCATCAATAGTACAATAAAACATGTCTCAAAAGTTAATGGTCCTCAAAGGGTTGCAATGATTGAAAGTGAACATGAAATTTTGCTTTCTTGCCATGCACTGCCATCGTTGTTGTTGACAGAAAATAAAACGAATCAACTTGTTGACTATTGAACTGTTTCAGGATATTACAAAACATTGAGGCAAGTTCGTTTTTATATATTTCTATTTTGCGATTATAAAGCAACCTTGAGAGAAGTTGTGCTGCTCTGCCGAATGTTGTTTGCTATTACCTCAATGACACTCAGCCCATCTGCAATCGAATTCTTTGCTCCGTTTTGTGAAATCATGCAAGATGTTGGGCGTCCACTAGTTATGGCAGTATTCCATGAAGGACATCTATCAGATTCTACGCCCTGTTGCAATGAATTAAAAAAGGTTATTCAAAAAACTTTACATTTACCTGAACACTAAGAGCTAAAGCAACAAATGAACATATTTTGAATCCAATTAAACCGGACAATCGGACATATCCTTGGAAGGTAGAATTATCAAGCAAAGACTTTTATACTTTGGCCACATATTGAGAAGCACATCACTGGAAAAAGACATCATGCTTGGTTTGGTCAGCGGAGGAAGAGGAAAAGGCAATCCCAAAAGAGATGGCTCGATATGGTGACGAATAGCAACGGCATGGGCATGGAAGAGCTAAATCAGGTTGTGAGGAATTAAAAGATGTTGACCATATTCGACTTGGCAACTGTGATCTTGCAAATAATATAGCTGAATATGAGCATGACAGTCATAACTGGCCAATACCACACGAAGTTACTTACGATAATTTTTACATTAGGTTTCAAAGCTTTCATTGCTGCACATATTCCAGCAATTAATCCTCCACCTCCTACAGGAACAATGACAGCATCAACTTCAGGAACATCTTCTAAAATTTCAACTCCAACAGATCCTTGACCAACTAGAATATCAGGATGGTCATAACTGAACAAAAGGAAAATTTGTTTCTCGGCAGCCGATTTGTAGCAAGAATTGACAGCGACAGACACGTGTTTCGCCCATGAGGCTGGGCTCGTCAGTATCGCACCGTATTCTGCCACAAATTTATTCGACCACCGCTTTACCAGTCAGTTTAACTCTTATCTTTGTGGAAACAAAGAAAGAGCCAACAAAACCAGCAGGCGCCAGGGCAGAGGACATTGTGAAGAAAGGGGCGTTCTTCCCGGCTATCAGCACAAGGCTGAGCACTCACTAGTACAGCGAGCAGCTGCGATTCGCCAACCATAACGGTGTAGCTTCCACGCTAAGCCATTCAGACCATCCAATCAACAATATGTTGTTGCTGTACTAGTGAGTGCTCAGCCTTGTGCTGATAGCCGGGAAGAACGCCCCTTTCTTCACAATGTCCTCTGCCCTGGCGCCTGCTGGTTTTGTTGGCTCTTTCTTTGTTTCCACAAAGATAAGAGTTAAACTGACTGGTAAAGCGGTGGTCGAATAAATTTGTGGCAGAATACGGTGCGATACTGACGAGCCCAGCCTCATGGGCGAAACACGTGTCTGTCGCTGTCAATTCTTGCTACAAATCGGCTGCCGAGAAACATATTGTTGATTGGATGGTCTGAATGGCTTAGCGTGGAAGCTACACCGTTATGGTTGGCGAATCGCAGCTGCTCGCTGTACTAGTGAGTGCTCAGCCTTGTGCTGATAGCCGGGAAGAACGCCCCTTTCTTCACAAAAGGAAAATTGTTAATGTTTTGCTGCTTTTTGTCGTATTATTTTTGTCAAGTCAAGTAAATAGTTCTGTATGAGGACAAGCTGTAATTATTTTTTTTGCCAAATATTGGTAATAGCTGATTTGTTAAATCATGATGGATCTAAAAAAAAACGGAATGTAATTTTTTTTGTTATAGGATGAGAAGAGTAAGATTTGTAGTATTTGACTACTTTATTTAGTAACTATAGAAGAAGAGTTCTCAAGCTTATTCCAAAACGAGAACTTGAGTGCGAGAGCATAATAATCGCCAAATCTGTTTTTAGTATTAGGCTACGAACTTCAGCCCTTTCTTTACAAATCCCTGGCTGTGCTAGCTAACCTACTAGTTGCTAACACGCATGATTTTGTTTGTTGTATTGACCAGTGCTACTCACTCTTTATACAGCCTACCGGCAGAGGTATTATTTGTCATTCGGCATACTGGTCACTGTAAATTATTTGCTAAAGATCAAGAGCACAATAGCTTCATCACGTAGTTACTGTACGTTTGTTCATCATACTGTATGAAATTCAGGCTACTAGAAGAAAATAGGTTAGGTATCATTTCAAATGTTTAGTGAAATATTTCGTTATTTTTATAAAGACAAGTGAGTCACTGGCAATTTGTGATGAGTCACTTTGTCTCCCGCGGGTTAGTGGTTTGCTGTCCCTGTTATAAGCTATTGGCCATCGCTGTAACAGCATCAGAAAGTGTCGAAATTATGCCGAGATAAAAAAACCTGAGCTTGGTGAAAAACACATTCGGATCAAAACAAAACGTTGCTCAATAAATTATTTTCAAACCAATCGCGTACCGGCAGTCCACTGCTTGCGTACCGGCCCCGGTACGGGTACCACGGTTTAAGTAGCACTAGTGTAGACTAACGAAGGAAGTAGAGCATATGTTAATTCTTCTAAAATGTAATTTCATGCAACACATCAAAAATTAGGCTTGGCTAAAAAAAAATGAAAATTGGCTAAATTGCATTTTACCCGTTGATGTAAAGCAAGTCGTTTTGCTTCCCGTAAGCCATTGCAAATGCCTTTGCTTCATTGAAATGCGCCCCATGCAATATTACGTTAGCTTTCAAACTTCTGCAACTGTCAACCTGCAGTAAAAGTGAAAGAATAATTTAAACCACAACCTCCTATTTAAGAAACTAATTCAACGAGGAGTGCCGATATGCCTTGTTCGTCTAATTGTTTATTGGTATACCCATCAGCGGATGTACATACGCTGGGGTTGTCATTACTCAGTATACTCACAGTCTTTTTCTGTCAGCAATGGTGTCAAACAGGGTGGTGTCCTCAGTTCTTACTTATTTGCCGTGTATATGGATGATCTATCGACTGTGTTAAGCAAAACCAAGGCAGGCTGTTACATAGGTAATACACTTGTCAATCATCTCATGTTTGCTGATGATATTTGTTGTATTTCTCCAAGTATTCATGGTCTGCAGAGTATCTTGAATGTGTGTGAAGATTATGCGCTTTCTAATGATGTCATTTTTAACTGCAAAAAGTCATTTGCTATGTACTTCCAAACTAATCACTTAAAGTTAAATTTGAATCCAATTGTACGGCTCAATGGAAGTGAGATCAAATTCGTAGACAGTGTCAAATATTTAGGTGTTTTTCTTGACACGGCAATGTGTGACGACAAGGATATGCTGTAAATCGACAAGTGCGATCAATCTACTGTTCTGCCAACAAATTAAAATCAAATTTTTACAAGTGCTCCAGTGATATTAAAAATGTTCTATTGCGTTCATATTGTAATCCAATGTATGCATGTCATCTGTGGGAAAATTATCATCAACGTGACATTAATCGCCTGCGTGTTGCCTTCAATAATGCATTTAGAATTATACACAATAATGCATTTTGAATTATACACAACACTATAGCGTAGGCCTACGTGAACATCAAGTTTTGTGCAACATCATAACATTTGATGCATTACTTCGGAAATATGTTTTTTCTTTTGTTGGAAGATGCGAAGTATCGTCTAACTTTATTGTTGCCTCCCTGATGAGGTCCGATTGCCATCGTATATCAAATTACCGTCTAAATTATAATAATTCTATGTATGCTGTTATCTAGTTTTGATGGCTGCAATGTCATCTGTTTGTTTTTATCGTTCTGAATACTTTCAGTTCTTCTAACTTGTAACACTACCGTACTATTGTCTGTAAACTTGTAACAGTAGATAGCCTATTTAGTGAGATTTTGTGCATTTGCAGTTTGTGTATTATTTCGTTGTTTTTCATTGTTATTTCGTTGTTGTTGTTCGTTATTTGTGCATTTGCAGTTTGTGTATTATTTCGTTGTTTTGGATATGGACAGCTCTGTCTGATGCAAATAAATATTTTAATGCATGTTTAGAAGAAACAGTTCTAATGACGTATTGGCATAAAAAATAAGCTTTATGAAAGATTTGAGTTATTGCTCAATGACAAAATTCAATTTTGGGACTTCTTGTAAAATAAGCTCTACATTACCAAAACTTTGTACACTTGAAGATAATGCGTTTTTTTTGAGTTATGTGTAGACGATAGACAGCATGAAGTTGGGATCTCCAAAATACCGAGCGCACTGCGTAACCAATCACTGTAGGCTACCACATGGAAAACTAACTTCCCACTGAATGTAGGCTAATGGGATAATAAAACTCACTCATGCATGCGGCAGTATTGAATCAAAAACATATGACATTTTTTTTTGGTAGTTTTACGTCTCTTTTGAACATCTGCGTAAACAAAAGATGTTCAGCTGAGTGGTAAAAATGTCTGCGAGATGCGGTTCAAAGTAGGCCTACAGGAGTGTGTCTCGGTAAGATAAATTAATGTCATGCCAAAACTACGGGTGGAGCTGAATCGATATGTTCCCTCTCCACTTTCTGTTGTGTTGCATCTGTAATCGCAGTGTAACCTACTGTATGTTGTCGCAATGGACGCAAAATCAAACATAATCATTATCTGTGTTACTAGGTGTAGGTGAAGTTTAGCCTACCAACGTTCGGTCTATGCTGCAATTTTGATGACCACAATAACATTAATCAGTCTATAAATAAGGCTATCCTATTTCTAGTTGAAAACATATGTTGTCGTTATAGTAAAGGAAAGGATTAATTTAAATTCTTTAGCCCTGATTTTAGGATACAACAGTACATTTAAAGACCTCTGACATTATTTTAAAGATTTTTATCCAAAAACCCCCACCCTTAAAATTATTTTTCGCGTAAAATTGCCTTGACGTCACTTTTTGTTTATGTCATTTAAAGTTCAAATATTATTTGTTGCTATACTAAAACACGTTAATAATGTTGCAAAACAGCCGCAAACAGTTTTTCTGGTCTTGGTTCATCGTAAAACACGGGAAAGAGATCATTTTGATTTGTGCGGATAACTACATGCATGCGCAAAAGTGTACCGAAAAAAAAAACAGATATTCTGTATTAAAAAAATAAAGAATAGGCTACCACATTAAATTGATCCAAAGGTATTGTACAACCTACCTTGACGAGGGGAGCTTGGCTGGGCATTACAACAGTAACAGGAATGGATAACTTTGCACCTTGGTATGCTAGTGCTTGGGCATGATTTCCTGCTGAGGTTGTGACTACTCCTTTTCGTTTTTCTTCTTCAGTTAGATTAAGCAAAGCATACAACGCTCCTCTGTCCTTGAAGCTGTGTGTAGTGACATGTATATAACCAGACAGAAAAATTCACCATTTTTGCATTGTTTCAATGTCTGCAGACAGTTGGTATTTGATTACCAATTAAAATTTTCTTCAGTATTTTTTTGATCTTGGCTCCATTTTAGACATACTGTATTTAGATCGTCAGGGTTTTGTGCATTTATGAGTAGGCCTACTGTTTCAAAGTTGATCACTGCGTATTGTGTGGTTGCAGCTTTTTTTGTGTTCGAGACTAGATCGAATAAGTAGATCTAAGGCATGGACTTCTAAATAGTAGCATCTGGACTGGAAACGCAGTGACCAACAAAAGGCCAAACAGTTGGTACAACAGTGGGCCAACAGCCAAGTAACTAACCCTGTTGGCCAACTGTTGTACCAACTGTTTGGCCTTTTGTTGGTCACTGCGTTTCCAGTCCAGATGCTACTATTTAGAAGTCCATGTCTAAGGCGTTGTGAAACATCATGTGTTCTACTGATTGCTAATTGATTTCTTTAGTAGGCCAATAGGTAGTATTAGTCGGCTGCATAGCCGAGTGGTGAGAACCCTGGAATGGCATTCGAAAGGGCGAGGTTCAACACTTCTCAAGAGCATGCGGCTGTGTCTTTGGCAAGAGACTTTAAGACATGCCTGAAGGTGGACACGAAGATTGGCTTCTTTGCCTTCCGTCTACTTAATCTAAATCTTCGGGGCGTAAGCTTGGATACAACGCACACACACAGTAGGCTTATAATTAAATAAAATTCTTACAAATGCCATTACCAAGCACATAGTTTTGATTTCTGAAGTTTGAATAATAGTAATTGGAATGTCATACCTTCCAGTAAATTGCATATACTCCTTTTTAAAGTAAAGATCCATTCCAAACCTCTCAGACAATCGAGTTTTCTACAGAAACACAAAGTTTAGGATCTATGACACTGCAAAAATATGGCCCACAGGTAGATAAATGGCCCGCCACCCTGGTTTATGTGCCCATCAGACAAAGTTTGAGAATTTGCCTTCTAATCGAAGCGGGTCCCTGTAAAAGGGCCCCACAAATCTGACAAGGTTAAAACTTGGACAGGCGGCTTTTATCGTTGCATTTCGTAAGTCGTGTTAATAGGCCTATTGCATAAATATGTCCTTGTAAAGCCTTCATTTGTTAAGTTTATAGCCTATAGGCTAAATGTATTGTTTTTTGTTAACTGGTAGAGATTTTAAAGCCCCAATATCCCAAGGCATGGAATGGGCCTGACACCACTAAGTTACTGATCAGTCAACAAACAAAACTGGTAAAACAATTTTGCACACCAGAAAACTGAGTCGACTAAAAAAGGCATCCCACTGAGTCAATCCTGGTTCCACTTAATTTTAGCATCTACTCTACCCCAAAGACTAGTCTTTGCAAATAATAATAACCAGATGATTCTGCAATCAGCATCGTGCAACTTTGTGAGATGATCTAGTTCCAGAAAGCCTGACCTATTGGGGCAAAGACGACAAACATATCTCCTTCACTACGTGGCCTACGTAGGCTACACTGTATTATAAGCCAAGAGCTACGCATGTACCTTACAGAAAGGCTAGGCTTACTCTTGGTCAAAAATTTTACTGACAAAACACAAAATGTTTAACCGAGAAAGTAGCTATAGTCTGTATTACCTGCATTGTTTAGGCTCACTGGGATAATTGTGCCCATCAGTGGAATATTTATGCAAAGTGGCTCGTAATAATAAATAGTTGTGCACGCCTGATTTTAATAATAAATTAAAAACACATTCTGAAACAAAGTGTTACTGTGCACGGAGTCCGAACTATTTCTCCTTTAATTTTCTTTACAGCATCTTCTACTTTTTTCCAATCCACTACTACCGGATTATTTGGATCACAGTGAAGATCCAACATATTTTCTTCGGTTTGTTCACTGAAAATAAAATTATGTTTTCAGTTATTTCTTATTTTGTTGAAACTCGAATTTTCTTTTATAACCTAGGTCCTATTACCAAGTACAATTTGGGTGGAGAGGTAACTTTTTAAACCATAAACAAACATAACTCAGCAAAAACACTAGTACATTTAACATTATAAAAACAATCGATATTTAATTTGTTGCATAGTTTTGTGTTTCTGTAAATGTAATAAGCTTGAATATGTTAAACTTGATCACGTTGCTCGGCTTTGTATTCCTATATCCTATATTATTCAACAAGACAAACTCTCTACGGTACCGAAGCTCTATTGTAAAAACAATAAGAGAACGTTTTCGGCTAGTCATACAGCCCTTTTCAAGCCTATAAGAAAAATATATTTCTTAAAGGAAATACTAAAGAATCATACAGCATCACAGCCAGTAGCCAGTGGCGTACGCAAGATTTTCTCAAGGGGGGGGGGGGGGGGGTCACTGACAGTAGCGTAGCCAGGAATTTTGAAAAGGGGGGTTTGAGGACCAGCGGCGAAGCCCGACGGTGTTTTCACCTAAAACGACACCCAGCGGCGGGGGGTCTGGGGGCCTACCCCAGAAAATTTTTAAAAATTACTTTGAATTTGGTGCATCTGAGAGCATTTTCAACAAAAATGTGGGTATGAATATTCCTGTAAAATGGTGCGGTCAAGTGGCATAGCATAGGATAAGATCATGTTTTCTGCGGTATTTTTCGGAAATAAAGCTAAGTCTCTATGTTCTCTTGTTGCTAATTCCTGGCTGAAATGTTTGGTATTGGCAAAACTCGCTCTTTTAATGCAGTTTTGTTTAAAATTAAGCAAGTTTTTTTTAGACTGAAAGCATCATTCCCAAGCATAAAGAGACTGAAAGCATCATTCTCAATATCGTGACGTCACACGCGTGCCAAGGGGGGTTGTAACCCCCAAACCCCCTGGCTATGCCACTATGGCCATTGATATCCCAGACGTCTTCGTGATATCCCAGTATGGTTTTAGTTTAGACTTTATCCATTTCTTTCTCACTATAATAGGCTTACAGAACACTATGCTACATTGGAATACCTGGGGTGGGGTGGGTGGATTGGGCCATGTATTTCGTATTGGCTTAGTCTATAAAACAACATTGTTAATTACTTTGACAGTGCAATCCTAAACATATCAAATGCCTTAATCCACGTCGTTAACTACTAAAACATTTTTAAGGGGGGGGGGGCATGGCCTAATGGCCCCACCCCCCCTGCGTACGCTAGTGATCACAGCAACAATATGGTAAAATCTAAACATTTGAGAAACTGCTAGGTTCGCTTATTGTTTTTATAATGTTTAATATAGTGTTGTTGCTGAGTCATGTATGTTTATTACCAAGTAGGCAACTCAGATACCGATAGCCTACTACAAAAAACATTCGCTTAAATTTTGATTCGGTTTATGCAAAAAAATCTGTGAAATTTATTTAAATTAGCTGACATGTTGTTGTGAAGAGGCTAAATAAAATGCTCAAGTATATAATTATATAAAAAAAATGGTAGGTTACAACTAAAAAAATCTCGACATGTAGTCTATAAATGTTAGTAGCCTAAGCCTAACTAACCTATATTTTAGTCATTTGAACTAACTTTATTTTAGGCATTTGTTGATGATTAGAATTTGTCGGCATTTGGGTTCTTTTAAAATTCCTGGTGATAAATGAGAGTCTAATCTCTAATTGTTATCGGAAATGTCTTTTTTCATAGAATGCCTCCCTATTTTGCTCCACAAGAGCTAGTTTCTGACAAATTACCCAATTCCATAAAAAATTAGAATAATAAACTGAAAATAACCAAACGTGGTTGCTTCTGCTAATGAAAGAATATAGACCTCAGAAGCAAAGTCCAGGCCTAATTGATGTAAAAAAAAAATCAAAAACCTTTAATGGTGATATTCAAACCAAGTTTCCGTTAGCTTTTCAGCCTAAAGGCTGCAGTATTGATTTTTATTAATTCGGGGGGATTAGCGTTCTAAGTTTAATGACGGTTACCAAAAAAGTTTATTTATTTTACTGATAGGCTAATGGTTTATTGCAGACCTCCTGGCACTTTGCAGCTCTTGGGTATGAAGATTTTAGCATAAACGTTTAAGCTAGGCTCTTTAAAAGACCTACGCGTGGTCACAATAATAAATGAATTGAATTCTGAGACATTAATACACCACCTTTCGCCCTATTTCTTATAGGATACATTCTACGTAACCGCACACTAAAAAAATATCATCAAGCTGTCCCCCATAACGAAAAAGCAGTAGTAAATAATATGGCCTTCTGCAGCCTAACATTTAGCCATGTTGAATTTTACATTCAGGTCATAAACTTGTCAGTGTAACCATTACTCAGTGTTGTACGTTGACGCTGAATGTAGCGCCGTCAGTTTATTTTTTAGTTGATGAAGTGGTAGCGCCGTCAATTATTTTGGCGATTTTAAGCGTCAGGCGCTATGCGTCATTTTTCGTTTGCATGGAAAATCTCGTTTCACGATGAGAGTTAAATTTTGTTTGACGTTTTGGCTTTCAGACTGATAGCAATGAACAATCTTTTTCTGTGGCAGCTGTTCGTCTATCTAACTATGCAGTTTCAAGTTTGTTTATCGTATCCTGGGTTAATCTGAGTCGAGAAAAGACGAAATCGTCTTTCGCAGCTTCAAACAGTCTCAAAAACCGAACTCGTTAGAAGTCGAATACTTCCGTTTTGTGATAACCTGGCTAAAATAGCGCAAGAAATTAGCGCTGACGTCGTCAATTTGTTTAAGAGCTTACGCAATACTTTACGCCGTAAAGTTTTTAGACAATTCGCGCTAACGCTGACGCCGTCAATTTATTTCATGGACGCGTACAACACTGCCTTTACTTCACCGAATGCTTCTAACCAGGCTTTTGCCACAATGTGAAATCATCGGACTATTTGCACGTTGTAAGAAGATGCAGTGTTTTGCGTCTTAGTTTTGAACGCGTCACAACCAACGTGTGATACGTAGTAGTCGCATCGAACAAGAACTGCATAAGTTACCGAGAAGCCTGTTTATGATGATTGTAGTAGGTTCATAGTTGTTTTGATGACATGGCGAGTCACACGATTGGACAGGAAGCTTTGGCTTCTTTTAAATTTCTTGGTAGGCTAGCTATGAAGTCACCCATCCGAAGTTGTAGCCCACCCTATGACTACACTATTGATCAAATTTAACAATGTTTGATTGGTTAGGTTAACGTTCGTGTTTTGTCACGCTTGTTACCTTTTCTTGTTATGTTGACATGTGTTGTAGCGTATTGTTTTCGCTGTGATGATCAGCAATAAACACAAACTCAAATGGATTGAGATTCTAAAACATATATTTCAATTCGCCCCGATAGCTCAATTGGTTAGCGCGTCACTTCTGGAAAGAAGAAGCTTCAAGATCAAGCGGCGCTGGTTTGACTCTCGAGGTGTGCGCTTGAGCAACGCACGTTAAGGACTGCTCTCCATTCAGCGGCATCTAATGGATGGAATAGTTCCCCGGCAACAAGACCTCAACAATCGGAAACTTCACTCTGTCAATATCGGTGACCGGCCTGCGTCAGTGATTCAAAGCCTCTGCAAGTATGCTAAACTGCCAGGATTAAGCTCTGCAAGAAGCTTTCCCAGTCCGAGGATAAAGATTCAATGAATCAAAACCATTTACAACATTACTAGAAATTGTGACCAGTGGGAAATATTTATTAAGTCTGTTTCCTTCGCACAAAGGCTGCCTACAAATTAAAGCAATGATGTCAGATACTTCGAAGACATCAATAAGAACGACAGATTAACATGCGCTCTAGGAACTGACAACAATACAACTCTCAGCTTCAGATTTAGCTGCTCAGTGTGCTCACAGCGTACAAGTGACAGTTTGTAGGTTAAACTAAAAACCTGTAAGTGTAAGTTTATTGTACTAAAATGTCCATTGTTTACAATTAGACACGTGTGATGTAGGTCTAACCTATAAATTTCCGATAAGGAAGCTCCCGATCTTTTTACTCCAGATAAGCCATTGCCAGCTTTCTAAAAACGACGGTCTACCTACACACATTAGCTATTTTTAAGTCAGAATTTGGGTAAGGCATCTGCAGCTAATAAGGCCCGGCCAGTAATAAGGCCCACCCCCTGGATCTCCGTTGTTACAAATCTTTTAAACAAAATTGGAAGCTCTGATTGCTGCTATGGTGAATTGAGACTAACTGGTAAAGTTTCACAGCCTAAAGTTTACAACTTTTTGAGTTACGGAAAGTTGAAGTTTGGGGGGACTGAAATTGAGTGATTTTATTAATTTTCACATATTTTAGACTGTTCTGCAGTTAACAAACCGCTTTGACTTCCGTTTTTTTGCATTTTATGTGAAAGATATGTGCATGCTGATGCAGTAAAACTAATAAATTTGAGCTTTTTTTCTAATTAAAGCAAGACTGATAATGATGATCAGACTAGGCTAATTTTGGTAATGAGGCCCATGGGCCCCTGGGGTAACGTTGTGCACCCCTGGTTAAGAAAGTGAGGGTTAAAGACTTGGGTGACCTAAACAATTCTTGTTACACCATTAATCCAAGTTGTTATTGCAATGGAAATATCATAATTTCAGAATCAAAATACTTTATCATCCTTACCATATCTAAAAACACCATGTCGCTTTTTAAAAAATGGAGCATGGGGCGGGGGAGGGAATAGTTGTCTCTGTGTATTTAATTATTAGTTATGTGCCTGTGTTGTCGATTAGAATTTGTTTTGTGGTGATGTTATAGTGAAAATACACCTTTGCCATCACTTTTGGTGCTAATTCAAACCGGGCCTTATTCACAACACGTGCATCTAATAAGGCCCGCTTGAGATTTTTTTTATTTTTTTAATATTTTACAACCCCTTTTACTTAGAAACTTGTTTCATAGATATGTTGTTTAGATAGACCCAAAGTATCCTCATTCCAAGTTTCGTTCAAAATTATGCAGTATTTAGAAAAATATTGAGGTTTGAAAATTAGCGGGCCTTATTAGCTGCAGGTACCTTATCTTTCAAAGAATTCATCCTCTTTATTTAATTTACAACCGCTTGAGAACATCTATGCTAAAGGATAGCGTTGCAACAAAATTGTAAAAGATTTTCTCTTTGTTTAGTTAAACTGATCAGGAAAATCATTTAGAAATATTTTCTTTTCGCCCTTAAATTTCACTAACTAATGTAGGCTATTAAGTTTTACTATTGAAAAGATATACAAAATTTACTGAAGTAGCCATAATGTGACAAAGGCACACACAACGTTGCAACGTAGCCTAGTGCTGAAACTTGTAATTTCTTGCTTTGGAGTCAATTCGTGAAATGTTTTTTCCAAGTTAACAAACAAACATAGTGATGCGATCTTTGTCGAAGTCATAATGGAAAGACTAAAATGCAATCACACGCCAGGGGTGCATAAGATGCAGAGGAAATCACATTGAGGTGACTAATAGGTTACGTACCACAGATGACTCACTGAAGGTTTTAAGGAATGGATATTGGATAAGGTAGGATGTGGTAGACGATTTGTTTAAATGACAAAGTAAAAAATCAACCTACCAGACGAAAACATCTGAATTTAAGAGGTGGAAATAGTTGCTTGACTTGCCACGGGGTGGATATTTTTAAAAGGAAAAGCTTGTTTGGAACAGGCAACACAAAGTGATTTAGAAATGAAATGTAAACTTTTAGGAATCCCAGGTCCGGTGGAAAATTGACTAAGCTTGATATCCAATGGTGAAAAAGTTAGCATGTTTTTTTTTAACCATCAACTTTCACAGCAAGTCAACGTCTGTAGGCCGCTACACGCTGCAGTCATCGCTCAAAATAAAACTTAGTTCGGAAGACACTAAAATGAACTGCGAAATCAATCCCTTTGCCATGATTTATATCTAGTTCTAACTTCAAAATACCACTCATACCCCGCAGTGAACGATATACAAATCTCATTGTAAGCATATTAACAGTAGTATATTCTGCAAGTATGTTTTGTTGCATTGCAGCAATGTGTACGCTGTTATGTAGTTGCAGTCAACACAGCAATAGTTTTGCATTAAGCATAAATTCTGGACTATGATGATTGGTTTGAAAGTTCAATCAGTAAATAGCTTCAGTAGACTACAAGTAGAAATTAAATTGAACAAGAATTGACTTTACAACTTCAACCCGACGGCTGTGGGAAGTTTTAATATCCATTTCATTTGCAGTAGGCTAAGTTGCTTCACGAAATATTTGAAATGGGTGTTGAACTGGACTACAATGGAGCGAAAACGAATAACGTGTCAAAATGAGTGATGACAATTCGTAATATCAACCTGCAAATTGTAGCCTATACTGTATTCAGCAAACGGCTGTATAAATGATGAAAACGTAAGGTAATTTCTTATTTTACATTATCAGTAGGCTACATTAATTTAAGAGCGCAGAAAAACGCCACGTAGGCTACAATGTACGTTGGTCATGTTGGGCAAAGGACAATGAAATGAACAAGAAATGCTAACTGGACTCAAGAAATCATCAACAAATAGATATTACAGAAACTTCACCCAGATGTGATGACGTATATGCCGTACGATATATTGTATCCAATCGCAATCGACTCAACGACGGAGACTCAAATCAACAGCTAGCTGTTGATCTTGCTGAAATAGCAAATAGTCATGGTCCAACTCGATTTTGGCATACAAGCTTTAGATGGTTAAGACTTTGGTTTGGCGCCTGAGAAGTATGCAGATACAGCAGGTGGAGGATTCTTAGGTTGGAAACGCACGTTAGGTCGAGGCACCGATGCTTTGTTGATCACCTGAAGTGGAAAGTTGCGATTAAAAATGCTGGAGAAATTAAGCAACTTTACAAAACAATGGTCAACAAATTTAGCATATAATGCTTCTCAGAGATGCATAGCTAGGTGGTGAGAGCCCTGGTACGGCAATAGAAAGGGCGCCGGTTCGACACTGCTCAAGAGCAAGCGGCTGTGCCTTTGACAGGATCGGATTCCTGTTCACACAATCTAAATCTTCGACAAACAGGCGTAACCTGGATACGACAAAAACTGAATGACGCCTCACTTGTTGACTGAGTCGGGTTGAAGGTTTAAGAACTGGTTTGTTGCTCATCTGCTTGGTCGGCATGTGATCAGCAGGCGATATACTTCGGACTGTAATCACTTCCGATGATTTGGAGAAATACTTTGGATCAATCGACGTCCCCTCACTGCAACATAGCGTGAAAGATTTATTTAAAAACTAATTTTTACATTACACAAAAACCAAATCAAGAAAAGCTACATTTCACTATAAACCAATTCGTCAAAACTAATTATGAAAGATTACAATTACAAAACTCTAAGTCTAAGTGGTTTATTGAAACTGTACACAATTTCATAATATTTGTGTTATATTCGTACGCCACAAAATTCTCCCATGATTGAGCAAAAATACTTATGTCTTATAGCAGTAAAAATAACCGGTTAACATCGATCATAATGTAAACAACTAAACATACCCTGCGCGAGTGGGTGACTGATTCTCCTTGCTATTTTGCCCAGGGTTATATACAACTTGTGGGGACACATTAGGACGAGGAACTTGACTTCCAGGAGATCCATGAGGTCGAATTTGCAGACCATGAGGACTGGACCCAACCCCAGATCCCGGTGTGGTGTGTGAAACAGACAAATGGGGTGGTTGGGGCGTGGGGCCAAGTGGGGTGCTGTAGTTTGGCTGTAAAACAACAACGACGCTTTTGGTGTAAGTGAAAAAAATACAGCATTATTATCAGCTGCAAGCTGGAAAGCAATCATAGTATTATTTGCGAGCACTAAAAATTGACCAGAGAAAAACAAAAACGCAAAATGCTCAATTGACTCAGCTATTGTCTTTTCGTTAAGAAAGGTCAGAAAATTAGTTTGACATGAAAACTAACAGCAGGAGGGTTGAAAGTGTTGTGGTCGAACGAAGGAAGCGAATGATGATGGTGTAGAGCCGGATTGGAAGGAGGTGGTGGTGGTGCTGGATTTCTTCTGGAGGAGATCTGACGTTCGTTCAGTTGCTTGTTTAACCAGTTGATCACTGGAAAACAGAAATTACTTTTTGCTAACTGGTGAAACGAGGCTAATCTTGAGGAAGCGTTCATACTGGCAAAGTAAGAAATTAGTCATAAAAAACACGGAACACACCGTTTTCATTGGTTTTTAGCAGTCCTTTGCTTTCTTCCAACTTTGAAAGGGTCAACTCTACTTGTTCTTTTAACTTAGAAACTTCTTCTTCGCTGTTCTGTAACAGAATAAACAAAACGGCGATTGATTTAAGTGAACAGTGTAGAATGACACAATCTTTACACGAGATCAAAATGCATTGTTTTGCACCATTAACAGATTACAATGTTAAAAAAAAATCTATAAACGTGAAATAAGTAAATATCAAACAACGTATATTCAGCTTTGTTGACGTATGAAAGAGTAAGCACCTTCAATTGTTTCGTCTTGTCTTCTAACTCCAGTTTCGTTTTCTCATAAGCCTGTTCCTTTTCCCGAAGCACACTCTCCTGCCTGGTGGTGACTTCATTCTTCAGCTTCACTTTTGCGATGTAGCCTCGAAGCTCATCTTGAAGCTTCTTGATGATTTCGTTTCCCTGCAATTGGTATCAAAGTGTTAGTAAGAAAAAGGTACAAAAGATTTTACATTGGTTGCTACAGAGATTAACACCATTCTCTATAACAGACACGATGATGACGATCTGGTAAATGATAGTTAGAGTTTCTCAAGGTAAAGCATATACTGATACTCGGCATTGAAAATCTTTCGTTTTGACAATCATTGACAACACGTGGTTTTGCAATTCTTAAAAAGACGTCGGAAGTGAGCACGAATATTTTCTTCCGCCAATTCAAAGACAAAACATCTTCGGTTTCTATTTCTATCCTTCACTTATCACCGAAACACTTACTGATTTTTCTTTCACGAGCTTAGACATTCATATTAGCCCTTTTTGAAATAAAGCGTCATGCGTTGAAATTGGTAAATTCAGTTTCATCATCATCATCACGAAACAATACAAACCATTATTTTGCCAGTCGTTTGTGTGCTTTCTAAACAGTCTTCAAATCAAGTGCAATCGAAATGACAGGGTCTTTTTTTTTCAATGCTAATGTGAGTTGTGAATGCCCACTTAAGTCCAGTTTAAACACTCTAAAAATATTTTCTACATTGCACGACGACTTGATAAGCGCACCAAAAATGAAAACTTAAGCGCAGCAAAACGAAACTATTACTTTAATGATTTCTTCTGACATGGTCTTAATGGTCGCTTCCAGCTTTCTGATTTGGCTTTGCTGTTCAGACCTTCTCTCGTCGAGTTGATCCTAGGTTCAATCAAAATGAGTTATGACAAGAATAAAGTATTGAAAAGAGCAATCGGATATCATAAAATGGAACATCCTTTTTATGCTCTAAGTAAAAACGTAAGTAGTAAAAAAATTGTAACAAAAAAAAGCAATCGGATTGTATCATCATATCATAAAATGGATCATCCTCTTTTATGCTCTAAGACAGTAGTTCTTAACCGGGGGGGGGGGCGTCAGCCACTTTTCATGGGGGGGCGCGAGCTTTCCAACGATATTTAGTCTGTTTGCAGTAATTTCATTACCCTGAACTACTTTTTTGTCATTTCTATTTTTTAAGAACTGGAGATCACAAGTAAGGCTATATAATACAAAGGAGCTTTTGTTGCCCTTGTTCTGCAATCTGGTTTCGTTACACGTGAAAACAAACAGTAATATCCTTTCACATTCATTGCGTTATTTAGCGAAGAGCCTTATCATCCAAAACTTTGTATCCAATAAAGCAATGAAGGGTGTCTGGAGCGGTGAACTGTGAACCTAATTATGAAAGTAGTCAACTTTGCAAAAGCAGAGGGCTTTATCAACCTGGATGAGGGGATGCAGCCTGATTGTAGATAATGTGTAATCTGGCCTATTTTTCACACGACTGATTGATGGTTGTCCAAAATAATACATGCTAATTACTTAGACGTTTTACATCCAAACTAAACTATACATGTGGAGAATTCGAGATAGCAAGGAAATCCAGTGAACTTCTAAGTTGGACGCTGTAATCGCAAATGGCAACATTAAGTTTCAGTGGAAAAATCAAGCAACAGCTCATCTAGACGCCTTGAAAGCAAACAACTTAAATAATTTTTAAATGCAGATGAAAACATGGAAACCAATCGAATTTATTTTGAGCTTGAAAAAAAATTTTCTGCATAAAAAGTTCAACCTCACAGCCAAGTCAGACTTCGAAGAAGTGGAACTCGAGATTATCTTTCTGTTTGCCTCCTTGTCTGAACTCAAAATATGCAAAGACTAACAGTGCTCGGATCCTCATATCTTTGCACCTTTCTGTACTGCAGTTGTGTCGAGGCCAAGGACAGGTTGAGAGTTGAAGACTTAAGCAACGTTGTGCTGTGTGCAATACATTAAAAATCGAGTTGCTTAAAATAAACTTCAATCATGTAGCCTACAGTCGTCAACAAAAACAAAATTTATTTCGGTGCGACCATTGTTTAGAACCGAGGGGGGGCAGAACATGTAATCATTATTAAAGGCGTGTCAAAAAACAGGTTAAGAACCACTGCCCCGGGTAAAAACGTAGCCTGTGCTACGGTGAGGAAATCCGACATTATTATGCTTGAGCTATCAAAATGGCAAACACTTTAAACGTAAAAACACACAAGAACTTAAAAATTGTGTTTTTCTGAACAGTTTTTATCGATAAACCTTTTGCTGTTGTGAGGCTTCCAAAGAAGATGTTATCCTCGCGACCAGCTGTTCCTTGTCCAACAACTCCTGCTCAATAACAGCTACTCGTGTTTTCAGTTGCTGGATGCTCTTATCCTGCGACAAATCCACTATAAGACACAGAAAAGCTACCAGACTTCGACTTCTTTGTTGATCATTAAATTATTTTAGAAGATTAACGAATCAAACTAAACGTATTTCGGCAGTCGATTCCAAAGTAGCATAAATTTACAGCGATAGATACTGTACGTGTTTCGCCCATGAGGCTGGGCTCATCAGTATCAAACCACTAACTCATGCCGTCGACGCAAACGCCGATTTTACCAGGCAGTTGAATCCTTACCGTTGTGAAAATAATCAAACCAGGAAGTGCCAAGAGCATATAATGTGAAGAAAAGAGCAATCTACCTGGCACAAGGCCTTGAATAATGACTAATCATAATTAGATGTAACATGAGTTAAAGAAATCATGTCTATGTCATGAATTTTTCATACCTGCGCATGTCTTTCTGCTTCCAGCGAACTGTTTTCACGGCGAGTTTGTTGCAAATCCGATCTGCATCTCCTGTGTTCTTCCTCCAGAGCAGATAATTTGGTTTTCTGTTCCCTGATGGTTGCTTCAGCTCTGTACCTCCTATCCGTAAGATCCTAGAAGGAAAGGGTTCAATAAGTATGAAAGCAGATATAACATGATAATATACAAAGTGTAGAGGTATAGTGAAAAGTATTACAGAAGTAAAATGAAAAAGACAAACTTTGTTTATGTTTTCCATGTCGCTAAGTCGAGTTTCTTTTTGTAAAAGTGTTCGCTGATAGGAAGATTCAAGATCTTTTCTGTCCTTGTCATATCTCTGCTGCATTTCTTCTTGCACCTGGCAAAAATCAGTTGAAAGATTGACAGTGCGCCGCATTAGTCAATCTTTAATACAACAACAAAGATATTTTTTAAAAGTAACTATTTGAGGCAAGGCAGCAGTGCAAAATACCTGTATCAACTGTTCATGAATATAAAATGACTGCATTCTTCTTGCTATGCATTAATCATACAAGAACCGATGGAAAATAACATTTCCTTCCAATATCACTTTATGAAGACTTAACAATATTTTCCCAAATCGGTTTTGCAAATATTCCCAACCTTTAACGCCTTCTCTCTTTCCAGATTGAGCTCTCGTGCATGGTTAGTTGAGAGTCGCTCTGATCTTCCTCCTGACTCTGTGCGCAGCTGATCTAATTCTCTCGTTCGGTTGGATAGCTGCTGCCGAGTTTGGTCCAACTTTGTTGAGAGATCTTGCTGGATCGCTGTTGATTTCTCTTCAAAAAGTTTTTGTCGCTCCTGATAAACAAGCAATGTCGTCTATAGCTTGTACGAGCATTTATGGTTCAAATCGAGTTTTTAAAAGCCTACAATCCTGCATGCATTAAGAAAATAATAACTTATATTGTAGGAGCTATAGATTCGGTTCTGAACAATGTGTAAAAGAAAAGGATAGTTTTTACTTTTTAGTTTGTTCAAAATGTCTATCATCAGCAACAAACCAATTGAAAGTGATATAATACTGTAGACCTACAGCTTAAAGTATTTTCAGTTGTTTTAATTGTATTTTCAAATACTCGTACTTGGTATTTTAGTTTATAAGATTTCTTTTCATAAAATAGAACAAGAATTTTAACTATTACATTAGCAATTAGCATGATATATTTCTTAAACAATAAAACATAGCCTACCAAGGACGATTTCAGACATGAAGCAAGATACTTTTTCACGTCATTGTCATTTCCTGAGACAAGATGCAGTGATAGATGAGTGAGGTACTTAAATGGATTCGTTTCAATAATCTTCAAAGTCCCAGCTCCTGTACCACCGAATCCAGACACTTCATTTTCAACAACAAACTGAAAATTACATATTGTCATTAATTATACAAAAATGTATATATACTTTAGGTATATATACTGTAAGTGTATATAATATATATATAAAAGTTATATTAAATCAAATATAGTTATTACTATCTGAATCCTTAACAGCCTGTTTCACCTAAAGGAGGATCTGATGATCCTCCTTTATAGGTGAAACAGGCTGTTAAGGATTCTTTCAGATAGTAATAACTAACTCTATTTGATTTAATTCGCTCTGCTTTGCTTTTTTACTTAGTATTGAGCACTTTTTGTAGTATGAATGGTTTTCATTGTTTTAAAAGTTATTATATATTAGTAATGGTACGGTAATTGAAGGCGTCTTACAGTTGGAAAACAGGTTTTACAAGACATAATCACAGAAAACACTTAATAGACAAATATTTTTATTAGCAGAAAAGGTGCAAAAGAAAAAACAGGTATATATGTTGCCGGTATCATGGCCGTATCGTTAGTTTGGCTGTTCAGTGTTCACAATGTTATGGAGAAATATATATAAAACTCATCGCTCAACAAATCCTGACACATGAGTTGAATTTGTACATTTTGGATAATCCTAGTTTTTATTTAGATTGATTAAGTAAATAGGCTACTTCAACTACGGTACTTTCTTTTTAAAGTGGTAGATAGTATATATCAAGGTACCACAAAATTATCAAAATAAAGCATGTGTTTTGATCTTAGATGCTTTTACAACAGCTCATATTAAATTCTACAAAATATGTCCACGTTAACATCTACACATAGTTTTCAGAAATATGATATTCATATTATAAGTAACAGTATAAATTATTATCAATAACCTGCAAGAGAAACTTGGGACTCTCTCTGTTTTCTTCACTACGACATTGCTGCAACAAGCCAATAAACCTTTGTGGGAATGCACTGAAGTCCACCAGCAGGCTTTGCTGTGTTTTCAGGCTGCGAATAAAACAATAATTTTCGATTGATGATTTTCTTTTCAGTTTCTACAACAATAAAAAGACAGGCAAAGAAAATTGTAGGTTACACTCATTTACTACTTTCAAACTGCAAAAAGACCAAAATTATAAAAAAGACAGGTGTGTGAAGAAGGGACGTTCTTTCGTTGGCTCTTTTCTTTCCACAAAGATAAGAGTTAAACTGACTGGTAAAGTGGCGGTCGATTACAAAGAGCCTGTCTCCCTGGCCCGCTCCGCCATTCTAAAATTGCGGACGGGCCATATGGTGTTTCGATCCACACTCTCCCTCCACAGGTACCTCGACTCCCCAGCCTGGTCCTCGCGATCTAAGCTGGTGGACTTAACCCTCCTGGTGCATCGTCACCCCATAAATCATGCCGCTCCCCGCGGGGTGTGGCAGGCCGGTTTCTTAAAGTCTTCGACCTGGCTATGTTTGTTTGTACTCTCTCGCCGTGTCAATCTTTTGTACCGTGAGCTACTGATGCGAATAAAACAGTTCAACACCTACGGTGCGATACTGATGGGCCCAGCCTCGTGGGCGAGGCACGTGTCTATTGCTGTCTATTTGATGCTACAAATCGGCTGCCCAGAAACTCAAAGACAGATGTATTAATTCATACAAAACATTTAAAATAGACCAACATAATAATTTCACACTTTCTATGATCCAATCTTTCTGAATCTCTTTTAAATCATATTGAAATGGTGGCTGATGATAAGGTAGCCTTCCACCCCTTTTCAAATTAAATCCACCATGAAACAACATCACCAATGCATTTTATCTTCGAAACTATGTTGCTATTATATTAATGCTGTAGTTCCAGATATAATAGAAATTACTGAATAAATCCATGCTTGATTCGAATCATTTGTTATTGATGAGCAGTGAATTCAATAACTGGTAAAAAAAAAAGAAACAAAAAATGATACAGCATTTGTGTAATATGCATAATGCAAGGCAATAACTTCATAAAAAGTAGAGTAGGCTGCCAGAGTGCCAGTTACAACACTGTATTGGCAAATTCAAGCTTTGGAGTAACTTCAAGCCTCTGAGTTCTTTTATTTTACTGAAAACCAAGCATGGCCTGCCAGAGCTTCTTTCTGGCAGCCAAATTGGGACGCCTGGCATCCAAAATAGAAAATTCATTTATTAATATCGTGTTTTTTTGTTCATAAATAAGGCCAGGAAATATATTTGCAGTTGTAAAATGCCCTGCTTCCCAAGTAGGTATAGAGCTAGTCTTTGAGTTTTTACAGGTCGAGGTTAAGACTTATTGCAAAACTTTCATCAGCAATATTTCTCATCAGCATGTGAGAGACTTTGACTTTGCGTTGTTTGTGAAAAGAGGATGCGATAGCAAGTGAAGAGAAAAAGTTTTACATACAAACACGAGTAGAGAAAAAGGTTTGAAATACAAATGCGACTGGAGAAAACAAAAATGCAAATACCAACGGAGTGAAAAAATGTTGGCTTACTAAAGCCGGCGATCAAACATGTAGTTTCAGAGGTCATTTAACGACTTGTCATCAGCGACCGCCGACCATGGACACGATGGTCGCCAGCAGCTTAGACGCCTGAACTTCATACTTTTTCTTTATGTTTTTTAGTAGGCTATATAAACAAAAGTACATTTATGTGTTTGCTGTTTGTGTATAGCTTTGAGACAAGAAAAAAATTGTGTGAGATTATATGCAAATATATATAATTAAAGTTTTTTGCTTAGGCGTCAAACTTCTATAATATATTACCGTAGGCTACACTTGTAGTTATATGGAGCAACATAAAAAAAATGCAAAAATGACCTACAGGAGCTACATTATACATAACCATGAAACTAAAGGTATGGTCTTTGTAATATATATTTAATGCTTTGTAATATATATATATTAATATATTTAAACATTTTCAATGAAATAATGAAACAAACCTTTGAAAGTCTTCTTCTCCAAGACATAAATTGTATAAAAAAAATGGATCATTGTCATCGGTTAAACGAACTAACAGGTCTTTGCGATGTAGTGGTGATGTGGTAGTTTGTACTTCCACTGTAACTTTGATAGTTACAGCCCTGCAAGAAAAGTTGTAATTGTTATAAGCAAATATGTACTTTTGCAAGCATTATTAGTTATGCAGTGAGTGCTGAGACATGTTGCAGAAGGCCGTTACTTACGGGTCTGCTACTATTCGGCGAGTGCCCTATTCGGCTAGAGCCCTTTTCGGCGAGTTCTCTATTTGGCGATTTTTTGAAATTATTGGGTACCGTAGCCTAATTATCATTGCCGCTTTTACATCGTTTTAACGACGCTAAACGTTAAAATAAAACCCTAACCCCCAACCCTAACCTCTAATCCCAACCCTAACCTCTAACCCCAACCCTAACACCTTACCCCTAACCCTAAAACGGCAATGATAATTAGGCTACGGTACCCGAGAATTTTAAAAAAAATTCAAAAAATTGCCGGATAGGAAAGTCGCCGAAAAGGGCTCTCGCCGAATCGGACTCGCCGAAACGGGCCATTCCGATCATTTACAAAGCCACTATTGATAAGGACCCTAAGGTTCTAAATTATATTGGTTGTTGTGAAACGACTTTTAAAAAAATGTTTTCTCCGGATGCAACCTAATTCGTACCATGAACAATTCGTACCGTCAGTTCGTACTTTGAAAAGGTCGAGAGAAAAAATTAAAAAAGCCGAAGTCGCTGATCGCAGTTTCCGCAAACATTTTAAAATTTTCCTCAAACAAACAAAAACTTTTAGGATCATTTAAAGAAATTTTAAAATGTTTGTGGAAACTCCAATCAACCCTAACCCTTTTAAAATGTTTGCGGAAACTGCAATCAACGACTTCGGCAAACTCTTAGGATCATTACCGGAAATTTTAAAATGTTTGCGGAAACTGTGGAAAAACGGAAACTGTGATCAGCAATGTTCTATTTTTTGCTCTCGATCTTTTCAGTTAGTTTGTTTGCGGATACCGTTACTCAAATACCCTAACCCTTTTAAAATGTTTGCGGAAACTGCGATCAGCGACTACGGCTTTTTTAAATTTTTTCTCTCGATCTTTTCAAGGTACGAACTGACGGTACGAATTGTTCATGGTACGAATTAGGTTGCACCCGTTTTCTCCTACCACAAATGTTCCTTCATGGATAGGTCTAAATGAAATAGCACAGAACTATTTAAGGCGATTTAAAGGGTAAATAATTTTAAATGGTAAGACCTTAATGGGTAAGGGTGTTAATCCTAAAATATCATGGTCTATCCACACCACAGCTATGCTCGGCTTTACAGTGGAGCTGGCCGCAATAATAGTGGCCTTTGTTGTGCTGAAAAGCTGGCCATTCTAAAGACCGATTATAGGATTATAGCCCCTTCTGAACAAGCATTGTGGGAGCAAGTCTTTTAGGCGCTGGTCTAATAGGCGCGCACACTGTGGCGTCTGGATATTTAGGTGCGGAGCACTGTGGCGCCCGGTCATTTAGGTGCTATTCCTAGTAAAGTCTGTAGATTGTAACAGCTTGGCAGCTTGCCAGAAAATTATATCATGGCTTCCGTGAGTGAAGCTGCTTAAACCGGCAATGCTTTTCACATAAAATGTTATATTACAGAAAAATATATTGTTGTTTTATTGATTTATTATTGTTTTATTTGTTGTTAGTCCAGGTTTGCGTTGGTGAAAGCTTTATCAATAAATTATTCAAGCTTCCGAACATTATTGGAAGTAATCCTACGGAAGTATCCCTACGTCGTAAATCATGGCAGATCCATAGTCTTTGCCTGTCCTTTTTTGGCTACGGTAATAATATAATATTTTGTGTGAAAATCATTGCCGGTTCAAGCAGCTTCACCCATATATTTTTCTGTTTAATATAATATTTTGTGTGAAAAAGCATTGCCGGTTTAAGCAGCTTCACTCACGGAAGCCATGACATATTTTTCTGTTCAATTTAAGATTTTGTGTGAAAAAGCATTGCCGGTTTAAGCAACTTCACTCACTGAAGCCATGACCAACAACGCACACGCATTAACAAAACAACATATTTTTCTGTTCAATAAAATATTTTGTGAGAAAAGCATTGCCCTACGCCCCTACCTGCCAAGCTGATACAATCTGCAGACTTTACTAGGAATAGCACCTAAATGACCGGGCGCCACAGTGCTCCGCACCTAAATATCCAGACGCCACAGTGTGCGCGCCTATTAGACCAGCGCCTAACTGTCAGCGCCTAATAGACGTGGACTCAGCAATGCCAGCATTGTGAACTGATGGGTAAATGTCGTCATCGCAACAAATTTAAACTCAAATACTTCAAAATAACATAAATTTAAATTGATTTTTACGCGTGCAACCTAGTTCGTACCCTCAGTTTGTACCCTGAAAAGATCGAGAGAAAAAATTAAAAAAGCCGAAGTCGCTGATCGCAATTTAATAGCACAAAGCCGAAGTCGTTGATCGGGTTTCCGCAAACAACTCGAGGGTTAGCGGAAACTGCGGAAAAATATTTGTGGAAACTGCAATCAGCGAGGGTTAGAGAGCATAGATTACTCGATGGTTAGAGTTAGGGTAATCGGAAACTGCGGTTAGTGGAAACTGCGGAAAAATGTTTGCGGAAACTGCGATCAGCGAGGGTTAGGGTTAGAGCATGGATTACTCTATGGTTAGAGTTAGGGTAAAAGTTAGCGGAAACTGCGGAAAAATGTTTGCAAAAACTGCGATCAGCGAGGGTTAGGGTTAGAGCATGGATTATTCTAAGGTTAGGGTAAGGGTTAGCAAAAACTACGGAAAAATGTTTGCAAAAACTGCGATCAGCGAGGGTTAGGGTTAGAGCATAGATGAGTCTATGGTTAGAGTTAGCGGAAAGTGCAGAAAAATGTTGCAGAAACTGCAATCAGCGAGGGTTAGCGTTAGGGTTAGCGGAAACTGCGATCAGCGACTTCGTCTTTGTGCTATCTTTTTCTCGATCTTTTCAGGGGGAAAATTTTAAAATGTTTGCAGAAACTGCGATCAGCGACTTCCGCTTTTTTTATTTTTTTCTCTCGATCTTTTCAGGGTACGAACTGAGGGTACGAACTGTTCAGGGTACGAACTAGGTTGCATCCGATTTTTACAGGTTACTACGGTCATCGCATTTTGCTTCTCCGTGACATTACAAATGTTGATAGTTAAATCTAGTTGATCTTCATTTAGAGATCTTAATTGAGGCTTTTGTGGCATTTGAAAAAGGTAGTCCTTTGTATTTCTGAGATTTTTTTGCAGATTAAATTAAGGTTATAATGTTTAATATCTTTCAGGTATTGTTAATTTATTATTTATGCATATTTTTCAGGACCTTCTGATGACCCCTCTTTTAGGGAGAAACAGGCTGTAAGTTAGAGGTTTTAGAAAGTAATAATTATATTTGAAGTATTGATGTAATCAAATGCGATCTGGCACAACACTATAAATATGGTTTAACAACACCAATTCCACTTAATACCAACAACCACTTTTCCAAAACTCATTAGTCTGAAAAGGTTGCAAAATGCATAAATGAAATGGACACTAACAAAAGCACAATTTTACTATAAAAAAAACAAAAAAACAGTTACTTAACCTTCACCCTGCATCACTACCATGTACCATACTTAACTTTAGTTTAACAGTAAGATAAATAACAAAATTTAAGCTTTATTAGTTAAGATTTTAAACTGTTAAAAGAGCAATTGCAATTAAAAAAATATTTGATAGCTCACCTGTCTTCGTTCTCGTGACACTTGAAAACTACTTTGAGGAATTCAGAATATAAAGTTTCTGTCATTTTGACAACAGTTTAGACCAGAATTGTTTTGGTATCACGTAGGCCTAGATATATAAACTAAAGGATACTAACACAAAACTTAATTGAAAAACAGCACACTATCCTGTTGTTCATCTAGAAAAGACGCCAGTTTTTGGAACACAAGCGGTGAATCGCGTTTTTAAAATTCACTACTCGCTAATATGTCAGTCTATATTAAATCGACAATTCATTCGAAGTCCTTCCTTCAAATTCACCGCGAAACAACTTTTCACAGTTTTCCTTTTCCCTGCAGCAACGGAAAAATTAACGCTTCATTAATGAAGCATAACGAGCATTTATTGGACTTCCTATGTTTGGAAGACTGGAAGTGTTCAGTCAAAAATTTAATTTAACGTAATTTTTCGGCAGAATGCGAACTATATTAATAAAATAGACAACAGAAATAAAAAAAAAATAAAAAAACAAGTAGAAAAACTGCAGTGGTTTTAGTCGCACATAGCTCAATTGGTTAGCGCGTCACTTCTGGAACGAAGAAACTTCAAGATCAAGCGGCGCTGGTTCGACTCTCGGGGTATGCGCTTGAGCAACGCACGTTAAAGTGCTACTGCACGATGACTTCGACCGCACTTTATCTCAAAGAGCATGTTTCAATCTACAAATACCAACCTCGCCCTTACATTTTAAGGCTATATTTATTTCAATAAAAATTATCAAAACCATGGTTTTCCACGCGCTTGTATATTTGGCCACGTTTCTGCGATGGCGGATTGCATTGCGCAACACGTGGGTTATGACGTCAGTTGGAGTCAGGAGTTTTATTTCTCTATGGTTCAACAAAGCAAACTCTCTACCAAAGCTTTATCATCTAGATCAGAGATGGGAAAACTACGGGCCGCATGCGGCCCGAAACAACTTTCTGTGCTGCCCGTGAAAGCCTGAAGCAATTATATAAAAACATAATCCTAAAATTGCTTGAAAATTTTAATTACTACAATGACTTAATTAAACCTTTTCTTCATATATTTCATCTTGATAAAGATAAATTATAGTCTTTTTGTCGCATTGTAGTAGTTTGTTTCCCCAGCCACATTGTGATCTAGCATGAATGCATGGCTGTTATTAGTGTCAAAGCAGCCATTGCTAAAAAGCTTATTACGTTACAATCGAAATTTTTGACTTCGGCCTGTCACATCATGAGACTTTCTTTTTTGTTTTAGTCTTGGATCAAGGCTAAGACTCTTGGTAGACAGAAAAGCAGCGATTGCGACAATTTTTCTGATTGTGTTAATTAGCTCAGATGTAATCTATTTACTTCGCTCAAAGTGCGTCTGGCAAAGTGTTATCTTGATGTGGGTTGTATTCAAATAAACAATTGAGACAAAAATTTTTTTATATCTTTTACGTAACACATGTACTGTATATAAAATCTCTGTTTCTTTCGTCACTTCAAAACTAAATAAAAGCTTGTGCTTTGACTATTTTAGGTTTTATATTTTGGCTTATAGCCTAATCTTAATTATACTATACTGTGGCCCTTGAACAAGTTCAGATTCTGAATGCGGCCCTTGAGATAAAAAGTTTGCCAACCCCTGATCTAGATTATTTAAAAAAAAAAAAAACCTAGATGAAGACAGTCCCAATAAATGCTAAAGCGTTATCGCATGATAGTCGACTGTACTATGTCCTACAGTACAAAATGTTTTCGATGTAACCAAGTTTGGCTGTTGTAGGCTAATCTACGAAACTAGCCTTCGGCGATGGGCTTCGCAAACCACTCCTGGCACACAGGCATGAACAACTAAATTTGTATAATGCTGGCTGCAAGATGCGTCTTCATTATGGATGCCTTACAAATTAGCACATTCACTAGCAACCAAGCCTGTCTCGGCTAGTTTGGTCTACACTAAGTTCGACTCCAACTGACGTCATATCACTAGGTGGCGTTGATGAGTTTGCCACTTCCAGGTAGCGTGAGAGAGAAGCGCTAGAGAGCGTGGGAAAAGTGTCGATTTCTTGGCTGTGGGCCTCAATTGTAAGGAAGTGAGTTTTTCAACAGGTACCGGATGTCTTGGCAATGAATTCTAGCCAATGTTAATTTGATCGTGCAGTAGCACTTTAAGGACTGCTCTCCATTCAGCGGCATCTAATAGATGGAATAGTTCCCCGGCAACAAGACTTCAACAATCGGAAACTTCACTCTGTCAATCTTGGTGACCCGGGCTGCGTCAGTGATCCGAAGCCTCTACAAGTATGCGAAACTGCCAGGATTAAGCTCTGCAAGAAGCGTTCCCACTTCCCAGTCCGAGGATAAAGATTCAATCAATCAATCAATCACATATCATGTAGCTTATATAGCCTACAGACCTGAAGTGTTTATGTGGATGGAAGAAAATTTGTCAAAGCCAACAAACCAAAAACCATTGGTAAAAGAATTGACAAGCAGAAACTTCACTCTATCCATCTATTCTTGGCAACTTGCTCTGCATCAGTTTTTAGTTCAAAACCTCTAGAAAATAAAATCTTTCCAAGATTAACCTGCAAAAGAAGAGTTTTCCAGTTGAAAGATAAAGATTTCCTCAATAAATCAAAATATTTATTTCAAAAGTGGAGATTAAGCGTTCTTTTTTTCAGCCAAATGCTGCGGATTCTCTGTAGTGATGGCGTTTTTTCACGAGGTTTCGGAATACAGTTCCCTATTTATGAGCAAATTACGACTCATCGACTAGGAAGAGACAAGACATAACAACAGGGAACTGTAAACTACAGGGCTTGTTAATCTCCCAATTTACGCCCGAAGTCAAGAGGCAGTTGTTCAAGGGCCAAGTCGTTAAAGTCAGATTAATTATTTTTTGGCTATTTGTGAATTGAAAAAGCAAAACCATAAATATAGAGCTTCAGTAACAGTATTTTTATCATTATTTCGTGTTTGGCTACGCGGTTGCAGATTGACAATTAGCCTAACTGCGTAAATCGCTTGAGCAGCACACCATTCCAACTTAGCCTATGTCAAGCAACGAATTAAAACTATTTGTGCACAAAAGCAGCCAGGGTTTTTACCTTGCAACAAAAGCAAATATATCACCGGCATGTAAACAAAATTTTCAACTGGTAGACTCGTATTGACGTTGCAGCCTATTGATTTTTTATTTGCACCTGTAGCCTATCATTTTGTTTAATTGTTCGGTTGCATCCTAAATGAAGAATCCTTATATCAGTTCAATTCAGTTTATTTTTATCTCTGACCATCACAACAAAAATCAATATATATACCAAACATAGCAAAGGTTTAGAAAATGATAAACGCGACAAAAACGCAGACGTTATAACGTGCTTGATATTAAAACAAGACGTAAAGGTTTAAATTTGGCTTCTCATCCTCAATAACATCAAGAAACCAGAACAGAGGTTGAGAAACATCAGTTCTTGTTTCCTTTATTTTTGCTGGTTAGGTCTATATAGGTCTATAGCCTGTAGCCTACGCCCTACATTGTATCTTTCCCTAGACCTCTGCCATGTTTGGAAGTTAGCCTATTGTTTTTCGTTGTAGCCTAATGCCTACTGGTCAGAAATGAAAACAAACTAAACTGATAGAGATAACTTGTAATAGGCCTACGCTAGGCTAGTAATAAATCAATGTGCCGTCGTAATCAATCATTAATGTAAGCCTATAATATATCAATTTAGGCTACAATAGCAAACCAGTGTAGACTACACTTTGCGTAGCCTACTGCTGCCCTAACTCTTGTCTGCTTCTCAGCAGAATAGGCCTACGCACATGTTTGGTACAACAGTGCTCACTGCCACAACATCGACTCTGCCATCAACAGCGCCCTGTGCACAGTGATCGAATGCCTGTGTCCCACTCCCACACCATTATACAAAATCTATCCATTCTTGCTGGCATCTAACCTGCCGAGCTTCGTCGCAAAGAAGCCAATCTGTCTTTCGGTTGACGAGCAATGGCGCCCAACCACCTACTCACTCCGAGGTTTCTGCTCCCTCAAATGAGCAGCCTCGTCGACTGAATAAAGACACCCATTCGTGCCAGCCGCTTAACTTCTTCTCAATTAAGCTAACGGACAAAACATATCTGCGGCTAATTGGGCGCACAATAAATGGAAGTGTGAAACGAAATCAAGTAGTCTACCACCAGTGTTACTGCCGCTGTAACAACCAGACTTCATTCGTTCCTCCCCGACGCCGACACACGTTCCATCGGCCCGACACTATATTCCGAGTCGGGCGTGAAGGCGTTTTAATCTTCTTCGTACAGGGGTCGGGTTTTTCGCTCAACCATGCACCAGTGGGGAATGGCTTCTTCCTCTTCTTGTGAAGGTGGTGCTGAAGAACAGACAGCATATAGTCCGGGGCTGAAAGTGGGTTTTTAAAGTCAACCTATACTGGAATACTGAGTGGAACCTTTTTGTAGAAATACTTAGAGGGGTCCTATAGGAACAATTTTAGAGATGTTGCCACCTTCCAAACCCTGGGCAACATCCCTATTTCGTTCGGTTTCCAAAGTCAGTAAAATCGGGAAAATCCGCCAAGATAAAATTTGGAAAAAATCTCAATTGGTCCAAACATAGGCATGTTATATATCATTTTAAAGGATTTTTTGTCCAGATTAACAATGTTGAGATCTTAAAAGTTCTAATCATTTTGAATTTAAGTTATTTAAATTAACAATTCTCAATTTTTTTTATAAAAAATCGTAAGAAAAAGAGGGATTCAGAGAAGCATTATTTTGAAAAACTGCTCAACTCTTCTTTTTATTTAACAAAATGCATAGTCATTCTTTAGCAGATAAAAGTTCTTCGTCGCTGTCACTCTCACTCGGACTATTGCCAACATTCCATTCATTTTCGCAATCGCTGCATGTACAAAAATCGGTACAGCCAATTTTCGATTTCGAACAGGAACATGCTTTTGTGTTGCATTTCGAAGCTGAAAAAAGAAAAGAGTTTGTCTTAGAGTTTTTCATGTTCATGATAATTCTTGTCTTTTTACCACTAAACATGGCTGTCAATTCATTCTTCTAAAAATGGATGGAGCAGCCAAACTGAAGGGTAAAACAATGAATTCGTGTATCATGTGACGTGCTATCATTGATCGAAGCTATGGAAAGATTAAGTTTGCTATTATATGATATCATACATATCAAAAGCACTTTCTGGATGGTTTGAAAAATCAAGAGGATGGAGGCATGTTTCAAGAAAGTTTTTGAGCTTTACCCTGTCTGTAAGATCTGCTTTCATCCTTACTTCTGTTTCTTCCTTGTGGGTTGGCATTGTACATTCTTGATTCTCTTTGATGGCATCCAAAGATTGGAGTACTTCATTGCATGAGTGTTGACTTTTGACCCAGATTTGCAAAGTTCTTGGCTTTGTTGTCTTTCCGATGATTTCATTAGGACCTTTGCCGAACGTCATGTAGGAGGTTTCAATCATCATGTCAGACCAAATACCATTCCATGTGCCTTCTCTTTGGCGCAGAACATGTTCTCCTTTCAAAAACTGGTCGAGGATTGTAAATGGTAACCTTAACATTGTAAGCAGATAACATAACCCAAACCTTGCATAATTGATATGTCCAGCAGCAAAGAAGTAAGGAATCATTTGATGACATGCATACAGATGTAGGGGAAATTCTCCTTCTCGTTCTGCTTGTACAAACAACATCATAAGCAGAACTGGCCTTATCAGATTGTTAATCCAATGCTCAGCAGTCATACTCTTCTGTGCTAAAAATTCCATTCTTTTCTCCAGATCTTCAAAGGAATATACTGTACATCATCTATGAAACTCTTAAGCAATTCCATGACAGCAAAACGTAGTGCGCGCATGTTCATAGGGAACTTTTTACCAGTCATCATTTTCGGTACACTTGCAAAAGCAGATTGTAACCAAGGGACAAGACCACTGTTTTCCATTAGAACTCCAACACATTCTATGAAACTCATAAACCAGTGCATACCACCAAGTCTTGGAACAATGTGGTTTCATCGTAACGTATCAGACCAGATAACATCTAAAGCTACTTTGTAAAGTTGCTGATCCAATGTGAAAACAGCAAACCCTTTCCCTGATTGAGCAGTGATCCTTTCAGCCTCATGCATCACAGTCAAAATTGTTGAGGGATCAGATGGTGTTTTATCGATGAGTGGTAAGAAAGTTACCTTGGATTTTGGTTTCAACGAGATGCCAGATTCTCGCAGCTGCCTGCAATTATATCCATTGAAGCCAGGAGATAACTCTGATGCATGATACTTCTTAATAAATGAAAGATCGTCACATCTACTTCTATTCAAACTCAAAGCTTGATGACACAATATCTTCAGTGGCAGTATTTGGTATTTGCAAAATGATTCTGGCATAGGGGGTTCTTTTGCCCCTTGAAATACTTCATTTCAGTTTCATTCAGTTCAACACTTTTCAAGTTCTCTTGTTTCAGTCTCGGAATGGGTGTCTTCGACGGTTCAGATTTTGGTGTTGGTTGGGCAACGATTGTTGCCATTTTGTGCGTTTGTTTTAAGCCATTTTGGGAAAGAATATGTGCATCGAAGTTGTCTGCAATTATTTGGATAAGACCATCTCTCGACCTAACTTCATTATCGTTGTTGTCACTTGATGCTGCTGCCGATATTTTAAATCTTCGGAATTTTTGATATGTAGATGTGATCCCGTACTCATGCAAGTGTTCAATCAATTTCCTGTCATTTGCTAGAAGTGACAGTGCCAATTGTAATTTTGTGAAACGTTTTGTTACCACAGCGGACAATATATATCTAATCATAGCAGCAGGTAAACTTCTTTCGAAAGTCGGAGACATATTTGACCAGAAAGTCATCAGAGTCTCTCTGCATTCATTCATGAGATTTTCGGGTTCAATAACACTTTATTCATTTTTGGAATGTGGCAGCTTACGAATCTCTTCCTTTATTTTCTTTGAAAGGACACTCATTGACGAATCAGCGTCATCGTTGTCGGTTTCAGAAACAGCCTTTACCAAATGGGACGCTTTTCGCTTCAACATCATAATGCTTGCTACTCCTGGACAAGAAAAGACATAGATTTCTCCATTCATGTGATCCTTCGATTTAGTGATAAATCTTGATCGGTTTCCTTCTAGCCCTCCTTGGCCCCTATACATCTCGTGAAGCTCCAAAGATGATCATGATTTGTCTGGAAGGTTTCTAAATGACCTCGAAACGTAGGCTACTTGAAAGCAGAGATTTCTGGTGAATTGATAGAATTATCACGCTTTGCTGATGCGATCTCTTTGGGGTTCTGGAATAACTTTAAACTTTTTCATGGTACCTGTATAAACAAAACAATGGGCAATTAAAGACAGTTGCTTCATTTTATTAAGAAGGAATATTGCACCACACAGACAAAAACAAAGTTCAGAGAAGATCACTGTGCTACCTACCAAAAAAAGGTTGTACGCTCGTAGATATCCCTATATTTCAAAAACTATAATGACTCATTGATAATAGTAACACTGATACCGCGCCTCTGCTGCATGCAAGTCGCTACATGCACCTTCTATTCTGATTCTAACTAAATCTCCAGTTGCATTACCACGTTCCAAACATTGCTAAAAGAAATATTATCCAATTTTAAATATGCAAATATCTAATACTAATCTCTAAATACTACTCTTTAATCTCTAATTGAACCATGGCCAAATCCCAAAGAATTAAAAAAAGTACACTCGGAATTCATTGACTTTGTATAAAGCAAGATTTGTTTGGTAACTCTACAAAACTTTTTCCAGACAACACAAAATTCAAATGCAATTAAGCTTACTTGAAGAAGTACGTCTTTAAATGATAGCTTTCCCTTTCCACGTTCGGCAGTTCTGCACAAGAAGCTTTTGTTCTTTTCCGATCTTTCTGGATGCTTTTTATCCTTCTCAATGTCACATGCTTCCCCACATATTAAACAATTTTTCTTCAAATCAAAAAATGTACTTGAAGATCGTTTGCTACGTTTCACATATGACGTTTCTTGATTTTTGTTCTTCCTTTTCAGATATCTCCCGATATGATTGTTTGACGTATAAGTAAGATAACAGTTTTGATGGTAATATAAGGCATTGCTTGAATCGAATTGTTCATAAAAGTGACCACCTCTTCTTTCGCTGCATTGTTTTACTTTTTCTTTACGTGTCAATGTCAACTGTGCCTCCACTAGCTTATGCGTATCAGAACAATCCAATATACTTTGAAACATACAAAAAGGTTCCATGCTCTGCATATCATTATTTAGACAAATTACTTTTTATATTCTGAAAAAAACGAAAAGAAATAAAATGAGAAAACAAACTTAATGCAAATATTCCAAACAAGAGTAATGAAGACATGCCATAGCAGTTTATAATGAACTTCACAATGCAATACCATGTCTTCATGTTCTATTTTTACACAATTTGCCAACAAAATGAACAAATACTGATGGGAGAAAATGTGATAAACTGATCAGAGTTTTTTTGTAAATAACTTAAGACTTCAATATTATTAATCTGGACAAAAAATCCTTTAAAATGATATATAACATGCCTATGTGTGGACCAATTAAGACTTTTTCCAAATTTTGCCTTGACAAATTTTCCGGATTTTACGGACTTTGGATACCGAACGAAATCGGGATGTTGCCCAGGGTTTGGAAGGTGGCAACATCTCTAAAATTGTTCCTATAGGACCCCTCTAACTATTTCTACAAAAAAGTTCCACTCAGTATTTCAGTACAGGTCAACCTCACCAGCCCCGGACTAATACTACATCATCAACGACTAACCTATAGCCTACCATCTTCAAGCTATCTAACAGATTAGAAGGTCTGCGTGTCTTGGATGACAAAACCAAAGACTAGCTGCTCTCTGCGGTAGCCTTCCAGTGTAATTAGTCTGGGAACATCGTAAATCTGGTATGGTAAAAGGATAGACCCTCGACCCCAGAGGCTCACGCGACGACGATGACGAATGTGTCGTGGTAGATTCCAAAATTCTTTGGTGAGTTGTAGTCAAAAAAAGTTTGAAAAGCACTGGCCTAGACACAGCTGTTTCGATAATATAGGTTGTAGGCAGGGCTTTGGAGCAGGCGTAAATGTTAAGTTGTTCTAGCTCCGGAGCTCGCGTTTATCATAAATTAGCTCCAGCTCCTTCTCCGGTGCTTATTGATACCACTGCTCGGCTCCGGCTCCAGCTCCAGGCTCCGAAAAGTGCTTTCATTTAAAGAATGACGACATATCAGTTTAATTTCCACAGAATAAAGCTTAAAATTGCCTGCAGTCAACTGTTGCTAAAAATTGGCACAACTTTATGAAATTTAAGGTAGGCTACTTTCATCAAAATGTCATGCGGAACTGCGTTTCAAAAATATTCGTTAATTCGACGTCTGATTACGCAAATAATTTCTTAATTTTGTGAAGGGTTGCTGTTAAATTATGTGAATTCAGCCAATAGTAGCCTAGTGGAATCTTATGAAATACATCGGAGCCGGAACTATTTTTCAAACAACTGGCTCCAGCTCCTGCTCCAGCTCCACTTGAATTTCATGTAGAGCTCGGGCTCCAGATCCAGCTCCGTTGAAAATGCAAGGCCCTGAGCACCGGCTCCGGCTCCAAAGCCCTGGATATAGGCCTATGTTAAACAAAAAGGCGTGATTGCAACAATCACTGTAGAAAAATTACAAGTTTCCCAAAACATGTAGCCTAGGTAGGCTATAAAATTTTCACTGGTAAACTTGTAGGCCTATTGATTTTTATTTGCAACCTATTTCTTTGAGTAGCCTATTCGCGTTCTTTTTAAATACTTTGTTAAGATGGTGTGGTCGTCTTGTCGCGATCTCCAGATATTTCTACAAAATACTAGTTTTGGATGCACTGTTTGACATGACCTACACGCGCTACACCACACTGTTTTTACTAGGCTATGCATTTAAAACTAAATTTCTTATTGGGTAACCCTGAAAATCAACAAATAATTTCATGTTTTGCGTAACATTCGGGTAGTGTAGCCAATCATGTAAAGCTATTTTGATTTCTATGGGCTATTCTGTGACAATGTCAGTAGCATTGTTTGCTTATAAAAAGACGATATTTGATACTTTAAGTCCTATGTACAGATATTGTAACCACAGCAATTATCTTCTTGTTCCATAGCGTGACACAAACAATAGTCTTCATAGCTATGAATACTTCAGAGGCGTAGACAAAAGTAACAGATCAAAGAACAGCGAAAATTATTTATGTTTTAGTGGTTAGGCAATGTGCATTATATTTTCTTAAGGTGTAATCTAGTATAAGCTACTGGAAATAATAATGAATTGCTTGAACCAAGCCATCGCAGAAGAACGTATTCATCAGGTAAGAGTCTTTCATGAAGATGCAAACTCAGCAGTTGATTAACATTGGCTAATTCAACACAAAATACAAACGGGAGATAGACGAGGAAGCCTATAATATAGCCTACTTTTGTCTTGACTTGGTTAAATGTAGGCCTATAGATGTGTAGCAAGAAATGAAAGCGATAGACGCATGTTTCACACATGCTGCTGGGCTTATCAGCAAGCAACTTAAAACAAAGTCTTTATACAACAGGTGCGTTTATTGCTCTCCTTAGATGTTGACTGTGAAACTCGAGACAAACGAGATACCAACCGCACCCCGTTTTTAAAAGCTTCTTGCTTAGAATGTGAAGACTCCGCACACAAGATAATGAAGGTAACCTACAAATGTATTAGAAATTATTTTATTAGACGTATTTTATGAAAGAATTGCCTGCTTTTGATGTAAATTAACATTAAAAAACACAGTGTGCTGTAGCATGTGAAGGTCTGAAATGAATAAATTTTTGTTTTATTTTTATTGAAAAGCAAATTCAGTTATAATTGACGAAATTGTATTTTCGGGCTGCCAAAGCCTCTTCAAAAGCTTAATTTTGATATTTTGGCATAGCCTACTTAAAGAAGATTTGAACCACGGACGCCGGCTGGATACCAAGATTAATATGGCTTATTGTAACATGTAGGCTACCATGAAAGCCTACAGGCTCATCTCCAATAATGCAGGTTCTACTTGTCGTTATAAACAGTGCTTTTGCCTGCAAATTATTTTACCCATAAAACGACAACATTTTTCAAATAATATTTTATTTATCATTTTCACCAAACAAATACATAACTCAATTAATATTAGGTCGCAAACCTTTAATTTCAGATTCTCATCAAGTTTGGAATAAACATCAACGCTGTTGATGACGACAAAAGATCGGCATTGCACAATGCGTGCAAAGATGGCAAATGCGGTGTGATCAAGCTTCTTCTGAAAGAAGATGCAATAAAATTAAATGAATTAGACAAATATGGTATGGACAACAGGAATAACATCAAAAAAAAATTAGCTCGAAGTTTTTTTAAATTTTAAGATATCTAGAAACAAATGAAAATACTATACCTAGGATAAACTTTTCCAGATACTTCTACGATTTTCTTTTCCTTTGTAAAGATCCTGTGTAGGTTGTTGTAAACGTTCCATAGGTAGCCTAACTGACAGATTTGGTCAATTTTCAGGAGGCTATTATTTATCGACTAATAGACTATTGTGAAATTTTGTAGCCCATAACGTAGTTGACTTGAAAAGGTTGAAAATAAACTTTTAGGTTTACGTAGGCCAGGGGTGTCCAACCTTTTTGGCCAAAGGGCCACATGTAGTTTACGAATGGTTGTGAAGGCCAATTGAGTATTTACTGCTAATTTGAAATCTTAAAAATGACTGTTTGATAGTTTCTAATTAAAACCCTCACACCCAAATTCTAATCTTAGAAATGTGTTTGTACATTTTATGGGTTATATAAGAAGAGTGAAGTTGGTTTTAAAGTGGTTTAAGGTTTTTAGTTGAAAGCAAGCCAGCAGCAAAGCGTAAAAAATGTCAAATTGGCAATTGACCCTTCTGATGTTGCCGGAACAGCGGAGTTGCGCGTCCCGTAATGTATTGTCCGGCTGTCCTTAGGTTCATCCACGAAAAACTTTCTTGCACAAGTAAGTGCTGCCGAATAATGATGTCACGAAAACTGCCAATTTATGAATCCTCTGATCTTTTTCTTATGACACAATTTTTTTTGTAAAATTCTAGCAATAGAAAGTTTTGAACTTCTCTCGCTAAAAGCAAGAAATAGTGCTGATTGACGGACTCTTGAAGCACCAGTACTATTGTGTGGAAAAGGGTGGATGTAACAATGTGGAAAATGTGATGCGTAACAATGTGCATTGTGATACAATAAAATTAACTTGAACAGTTGCGCACCCCATGCATGGGCGCCGATCGCTCTGTAAAATTGGTGGGGACATTTACTAGGAAAGGTAGGAAGGGGCGACGAGCGAAGCGTGCTAGAAAGATTGGGGGTCTGTTCTGACAAACAAACAAATACAGTAGGTACGGTACAAGTCTAATGCGATGTAGCCTATACTGTATTCAGGGGTGGCCAACTTCTCGTCGAATGGGATCGACTAAAAAATTTCTTATTTACTAGCGATCGACCGGTCGGTGATGAAGTCACTGAGCAATTTTGGTGACACCATAAGATGTGTGGGAAGAAAGTGTGTTGTATAAGTGTGTATGAGTATGACTGACAGGTATTCTGTTTTCATACTTAAAAAAAAACCTGATTGAATTTTGTCTAAGTTGATCGACAATATTTCTCACTTTGATTGAAAAATGTGCTTTTTAGGAATCTTGTAACTTCAACACAAAACCCGACGCGATCGACCAATTGAGACTTGGCGATCGACGTGTTGGCCACACCTGCTGTATTTGGTTGGTTGGTTTTGAATCTTTATCCTCGAACTGACAAAGCCTTGATTGGTTATTCCTGGTAGTTTCGCATACTTGTAGAGGCTCTTGACACAGGGCTAGTTGCCGAGATTGGCAAAGTGAAGTTTTCCGATTGTTAAAGTGTTGTTGCCGAGGAATAATTCCATTCAGTAAGTGCCGCGGAAATAAACGGAGAGCAGTCATGAAAATGCGTTGCTCAAGAGCACACCCCGGTAGTCGAACTTGAGCCGGGCGCGTAACAACTGAGGTCGTCGGCCGGACAAATATATTTTAATTGTCAGTGTCAGCATTGGACAGCAGACGTCCAAACACTCGGCAACGAGTCTCCGACGAATTAAAAACGAAGTCCTCGGAGAGACCATGGATGTTGATCGAATTGAAAACTGTGTTGTGCACATGGCAGACCATTGCATGATTTAGCCGTTTCTGTGTGATGGTAGATCGTAACCAAGTTTTGACACGTTGCAAAGTTGAAAATGACCGTTCAGTTGAACACGAGCTGGCTGGTGAAATGAGCAAAAGTCGCACAAAAAGTTCAAGTATAGAGTAATAGAGAAAGCAAACAATAAATGCCAATTTATCGGAATGTAAGTTCGCCATAAATTACGTTGGCGATTGAGTTGATTATATAATACAGTATATGTCATTTCGAAAAATATCACGCGGGCCACTCAGAACCTTCTCGCGGGCCACATGTAGCCCGCGGGCCACGGGTTGGACGCCCCTGACGTAGGCTATGATTTGGTTGCAGGCACCTACCTTTTTAAGTTGAAACAAATATTCTTAGCAAACACTAGGAATGTGAAACGAAACCTGTAATCAAATCTATTATTTGGTTGTCAGGTCAAACACCATTGATGTTAGCAGCCATACATGGGCATCTGCGTGCTGCACGGATAATGATGATAAGATTAACAAAGTTTGATCTGGATATTGATTTAAGGGATAGTAAAGGATACACGGCATTGCTTCTGGCAATTAAAAATCAAAACTATGCTGTTGCTCATGATTTGATTAGGTAAGTACCTACAGTAAAATCGGACTTTGGTTTCTGCAGAATCTGCAGAATCGAGGTGTTTTTGCATATAAAAGGGTATGTTACTTTGTAGTTTTATATGATCTCCTGTAGAGATTCAAGCTTTTCGTTTTTTGAAAATTTGGGCTCATCAGTACCGTATCACTAGTTCCTGCCACATAGTTCTCAACCGCTGCTTTTGTCGGTCAATTGAATTCTTACCTTTGTGGCTAGTGTGGACTGTGGAGGCTACACCGGCATGGTTAGCGAAACACAATGCTCGCTGTTCTATAGTGAGTAGTCAGGTAGTGCTGACGCCAGGAAGATCGCTCCTTCTTAACAGTGCATATCCTTGGCGACAGTTGGTTTAGTTGTTTTCTTTCCACAAAGGTAAGAATTCAATTGGCTGACAAAAGCAGCGGTTGGTTCCACCCCAATTTTCTACTTTTTCCTGGTAATGTAAAATCGCGGGCGGGTAAAAAAAAAAAAAAAAAAAAAAAAAAAGCCTATCAGTGCCTCTGGTTTCGATCGCTAGCCTCCCCGACCCAGCTGGGCGAACCTGCCTCAACGTCTGGCCAGTGCACATCCGTGCACCGTGCTCGCCGAATCAAAGCTTACTCTTCTTCAGTGAGTATGTATTACATTCCCACCTATATCTTTTGTTTCTATTGATTAATCGAGCCTCTGCTCCACATTTTTATTTGAATTTCGTCTGCCACGAGAGCCAAATTATCCTTAAATAGTTGACTCTCTTCCTCGTGGTAGACTCCAATTTTATCCGCTCTGCCTACTGGCAGACCGGGTATAAGAGTCAAGTACCTGCGCCGAGGTCGCGTGAAGGAGACGTGGGCGCCACCCGGCGGTCAATTACTGCCGGTTCCAGCGTCCACACGCGACGGGTCGCCCGGCCATCTTTCTGGGCTATGCAGAAAAAGCCTGTCTCCCTGGCCCGCTCCGCCATTCTAAATTTGCGGACAGGTCATGTAACGTTTTCGATCCACACTCTCCCTCCACAGGTACCTTGACTCTCCAGCCTGACCCCCGCGACCTAAGCTGGTGGACTTAACCCTCCGGGTGCATCGTCACCCCTAAATCACGCCGCTCCCCGCCGCCGCGGGGTGTGGCAGGCCGGTTTCCTAAAGTCTTCGACCTGGCTATGTTTGTTTGTGCTCTATCGCCGTGTCAATCCTTTGTACCCGTGCGCTGTTGATGCGAATAAAACAGTTGAACACTAGTGGTGCGGTACCGATAAGCCCAGCCTCATGGGCGAAACACGTGTCTACGCGAAACTCGAGTGTCGCAGAAACTCAACACGCTGAGTTTCTGCTACACTCGACTGCCGAGAAACACAACCCAGTATTGTTGCGTTTAATGGACCATCGTATTAGGCTACTGCATTTGTTATCACAAACATCTTCTTACAGACCATTGTCATTGACACCCAGTTTACATAATGTTCTATGAGGTTAATCTTTAGAGAAACTAAACATGGGCATAGGTCGCATAGCCAATGGGAAGTGGTTATTGTTGCCAATGGCTTCTCATATACGCCTGTAAGTTAGGTTTAAGCCTACTGGAACATTTTGTAGAAAAATTACTGTGGCTAGTTGGTGTGCACAAAAAGCAAAATATGCAACTTCATTTTGTCTATTTTAGTGTAAAACGACCTTTTCCTGTTAAAGTTAAACCCAGTTATGCGGTGCATGACAAAGCTTGCTACTTTACTAGTTCAACCATTTTCAGGGGCGGCTCGCTAGTGTGTGCTGCGGTGCTGCAGCACTCCCACAAAAGTTTTCACGAAAAGTTTCTCAAATATCTTAGCGTTTCTTTTGCCCAAAATGTAGTTTATGTTTTCTGTTCACAGAATTACTGACTGTGTAAATTATATTTGGCAACTCTGCGTGCTGTGAAATATTTTGCGCAAGGTTATAATAAAACAAACACTCGATCGTGACGTCAACGAGCCGCGTGTTTTCTTGAGTTGCCTGTGCAAACGAATAGTAAACGCTTGTGCTGCGTTACTGACAGCACAATTCAGGGTTGCCAGGTTGGCATTTTTTATGTTGTTTGGCATGAAAAAATCCTGTTTGGCATTTTTTCAAAATTTGGCATTTTTTTGCCCGAAAAATTTTGTTTGGCATTTTTTAATTTGGCCTTTTAAACGTTGTTCACGTGAATAACCTCTTGTTTGGTTTTAAGCTTTGCAGCCGTTGTTTATGACTGACCAGTCAGGCCTGCCGCCTGTTTATAATATTTGCGAAAACTCTTATATATTTGCGAAACTTTTAATGAGCCAGTTTTATCTTAAACTTTTATCACAGTTTAGAGCTAAAAACACGCTCAGAATGCACCTAATCAAATGTGATTTTTCAAAATTTTCTCGGCGAGGCCCCCCAGACCCCCGCTGTTGTATTTGCCTTTGGCGAACACGCAGCACCCCCGTTTCTAGAACTCACCAGCCGCCACTGACCATTTTTGTGCTAGTGTTTCATATAGCTTTCCTGGACTTCTTTTACTGTAAATGTTCTGTTTAACATACCATGTTTATCTCATCTTCCTAGTTATGGAAATGCGTGCAGCACGTTAAGAGATAATGAAGAATTTAAAAACGCTTCGGAGTGGTTGAAGCAAACTTTAAATCGGAGAGAATCCTTATACAAGGCTACAAACCGCGACATGAGAACAAAACACACAGGAAAAGACAAGGCAGCGAAGTCTACTTCCAAAAGTGTTGAAGGTGTGAATTCTAAATCCACTCGAGTTGATTCCGCTGTTCCATTGGTAACAGTGTCAAGTAGCATACCAGAATCAACAGACCACGATACGGAAGCATCCATGACTGAACTGTCGATATCAGGTATGGTTACAGCAATGAAAGAAGCAGCCGCTAAATCTGGATTGCTATTCGAACCAGATCCATATGGAACACACAGTCGACCAACGTCTGGTGCAATGTCCAAAATTAGCATGCCTTCCAGCAAGGTATGATAAAACCTATTAATTTGTTAAATACAGACCAACATTTTGTTGCGTAAGTTGAGAAATCAAGTTTTTTACACCAAGCCTAGGCTTAGGCTACATTGCTATAAAGTTAAGCTAAATTATGGAAATAAATGATCAACTAAAGTGTGCCTAAGTGAATCAGATAGTGTTAATTTGTGGTCTAATAATCAATACATCCAACGTAAACAAAAATTTTCTATACATTTTTTTACTGTTTGTTTATAGCTTCTCTCTTGTTGCGCTTCATCTAGTATCATATATCAATTCCATTCTACCTCTTCATTTTTTCCCCTTCAATCTCTCTTTGCATGACGTCATGCTGTAACAATCGCTATATTTTCTGGAGGATAGCCAGTCCGCCTTCATTTTCTCCTCAGTACTTTCATCGACAAGCCGTCAAGTTACTAATTTGCTTCAAATAAGTTGATTGTGAAAGTTTATATTTTTGAACTAAAAGAATCCCTTTTGAAAGCTTTTATTCTTGTAGTTTTGCATACTTATAGAGGCATATAGACCTAATTCATTTCTTTTAAAAAAAGTTTTCAAAAAATGTTCAAAAGATTCAAATTCTTTTTTATCTGAAACCCAAACATAAAATCCGTTTTTACTTATCCAGAATGTGTCCGGTCGATCGGAAGTACTCAAACAACCAGCTGGAAATTCAGGAAACACAAGGCCTTCTACTGGTGTCGACAATGGAAGCGTGGTGAGCTTTTTAGCTCCTCAAACTAGTGATGAACTCGTTTCTACTGCAGGGAGGTCGTTGTTGTCTGCAGCTTCTGTTAATAAATCAAGTCGGTTTGATAAAAATGCAAATTCTATGAAGAGAAAAACATTCAGTGCAAGAAAAGGTTTTGAATCAAAATTTAAAGTCGATTTGGGAAGTATCAACGTGGCAGCCAGCGAGTACTCATATTCAGCAGCCAACGCAGAAAGCGAAACCTTGTTTGTCGAAACCAAAGATCTGCCACTAATAGACTTATCAAAAAATAACTTAATCGCTATTCTATCGTTGAAACAGGCACTTAAAAACCAAAAGAAAAGTAAAATCTCTAGATCTAGTACTGTCTTATCTCAAAGTTATCCAAACGAACGAGCAGTGAGCGCTTCGTTACCACCAAGATCAGCAGCAAGTAGAGGGAGTTCACGTCTACCCAAAGCTTCTCAGCCAAAAGAGCGCATTACTTCAGGAAAAGCAACTTCTTTTGCATCAAGCATGTCAATGAGAAGTCTGTACTCGCAATCAAATATATCGGAAGATATACCCAACAACAACCACCTTCAAGCGGGGTAAATCTTTTCGGGGTGATTCTAAAACCTGACAGATTAACAAATTGATTGTAGGTCTACTATACCTCTTTACTGGTAAATATCTCTGGTGAAATGTTATATTTTCGAATTGAATTATTTTGTGTGTTCAGTTGCAATTCAAATTATTTGTTTCTTCAGAGAAATCTGTTTGTTATTTTAGATCAATCGAAAAAGCGAAGAGAAACATTCGGACTCTATTTTCGCTTTACACTGACAGTTTTCTGTGGGCTCCAGACCCACCAAAACCATCTGAATCGTTACTTGTACAGGTAATAATGTTATTTTCAGGTAACGGTGTTATTTAAGACTGGTATTCAAATGCGTTAGTTTAATATCGTCTTTGGGGAACAGAATTTCGTCTGCGTCACATTTTATTCAAGGTTTAAAGACGTAGGCTATATTGCCCACTTTTGGTGTATCTCGTATTTTTTTATTCCACTTTATGAGATTCATTTTTTTTTTATATTGGAAAAGTCAAAGTGCAGAGTCAACATTTCAAAACAGGCCATGACACAGTGCTGGGCCTTCAAAACAGTTGTCCAACTGCCTAGTTTCGGCCTAAATTTGTATGAAATTCATGCAAAACGCTAACTCTAAACTTCCACAAAGTTGTAGGCTAACTCTAAATGTAATAATGTTTTCAACAGGGAAATGAGAGCGATAAGATGACCTTAGCATCAGAACTTACTGCATCAATGAGTGATTTAGCAAGCGTAATCGAAAAGGGTTCTATTGCTCCCAGTGAAGATGGAAATCAGCATAAACAAGAAAACAAAACTTTGTCGGCTAAATCACGGCTGATGAGTGCAACTTCAAAATCTTCACGAAGATCTGCCAGAGTAACAAGTTCGAGAAATCCATCTGCATACCGTTGACCATTTGTAGTGTTACGGTCAACTTTCCTTTGCTGTTGCACTTTATTTAACGTAAAAGATTCCTCGCATTCTTTGCAATGACCACGTTGTATGTGGAGATAGTTAATTAATTTATGCATTTACTAAATGACTAAACTGTTGTAAATTAGCAGCCTAGTTACTTTTTTTTATTTTCTTTAGTTTCTTTTAAACTTTGGTTAATCAAAAGTATTTTGTTTGGGATAAAGAATATTGGCGAAAACATTTAATTTTTTCATCATTGTCAAATGTTGTATAGCCTACACAGCGCCCAGGAGCATATTCTGCTCCATGACTGTGGCGCTATATAAATGTTATTACTATTGTAATCTGTTATAGGCTTACTTGACGTAGGCTACGTATATCGTCTTTCCACTTGCCTTTGCCATCTTAGCAGCTTTATACATAGATTTAGAAGAAATTATTGAAAGCGTTTTTATCATTATTACTTGAGAACGTCACTCGTGAACAGGTTTTTAGTGGAATTAAAAATCTAGTTGGGCCAGTGTTCTTTCAAATTCTCTTCAAACAGAGCATCAGAAGATATGGTTTTACAGTAAAAGTAATCACCCTAAGCTTTACTAGTAGAAATGTCGGGTTGTCAAAAGTTGTCATCATATGAGAGCATGAATCAACGTAAGAAGATTGTCATTTGCTTCGGGTTTTTGCAAATAAGTCTTAAAATACAGTAGTAGGCAACATTATCTCAGTGTGGGTTTTACTGGTATGACCTGCTGGTACATCTCAGTAGACGACTGGATGTTTTGACTGCACGACGTAGCAATAGTACCGTCTGACTAAAACTCTGATGGTTGTCTGTTTGATTTCCATCAAAAGCATGTGGCCCAATTCCATTGTGACAGGTGGACACGAATGATAACTTTCTTGTCTTACATAGCCTACTGTCCATTTACACCGAAGCCGTCACCACCGCGCATTTCTTCATCATTGTACTTGATTTACAAGAAACTTAAAAGCTCAAAAGAAACAGAAACTTGTAAGTGTAGTAAATAACATGAAATAAAAGTGCTACGTTGTTCGTGCTTTTCTATGTATTGGCCTAGCCTATATGGAAATTCAGTCACACACTGAAATCGTGATTCTGAAATATGTTGGGCCTCATTGAACGCATTGAACCAGCTATGTCAGGTTTGTTATTGAAAAATCACTTGCGCATGCTTTGTCAACTATTTAAATGTCAATCTATTTCGGATGTAAACGTTTTACAAAGAATTTACAGGTAGTTTCACAAAGCCTGTTGTGTCTGCATAAAATTACAGCAGAATCAAAACTAGCAAAATGATATGTAGCGGACGCGTCGGTTAGTGCGCGCGCTCATATGCTGCCGTCCGTGCTGACGGCGACATTCCTGGGCAGAACGAGTTTGGGACTGGCAAGGAATGACCAGGACACGGTGGTATTCACACTGTCTATTTACTAACTGGCTTGACAGCTAATGCTTGACTACGAGATTGAATTCTCCAAGGCTCCGTCGTTTATTAATTGATCCACTATTTTCAGGAGAACAGAAATTTAAACATAGCGAACTAAGAACACCGAACTTTCAAAGAATAGAACTTCAACTTGCAGAAATCAAATAGCCAGCTTGGTTGCAACCAGAAAATAATAGCGAACCTTCTTGAATCGTCTAGAATAATATAGTTGAATAGTAAAGTAAAATCTATTACAGTAAAGGTCTAGTAAAGTTCTCGATTACAAGTACCATATCCTTTACACCAAAACTAAAATTCTCTGTCTGTCGATTGGTTGGCCAAAACGCGATATACATAGTCGCTGAGGAATGAAACATCTGTAAGCTATAACGTTGAAAAGACGAAAACTACGCATATGTGATTGAAGCTACAGGTTGTAAGAATGCTTTTAGCTGATTGGCGAACGATTTCTTCAGAGGTAAGCAAATTCCTAATCAAATTCCTAATCAAATTCCTAATCATACTTCAGGAAGCCCGAAGCATACTTGCCAAACTACCTGAATTGGTTGACTTACAGAGTAACATTACATATATGCAACAGAACAATGATATCAAGGCGGTAACAAGCGTTAAAGAAGATTGAAAAGACCTAAAGTGAAAACGCAGGGCGCTACAGATACAAAAAAATTGTCTGGTAGATGATAGAATTTAAGACGCAATCTTAACTTGTTTTTGATTTTTCAATCAGAGAAAGACTCAAATTGACAAGTGCAGCTCTTTCCAAAAAGCACGATTTTGTACAACATAAAGATTCTAGGCCTTTAACCGGGTATAAGCAAAGAAGAACTTAACAAAAATACAAGCACAAGACGGTCCACAATGCAAGTTTTATAGGTAACGATGACAAAAACCAAGGCAATATCACAAAAACATAACATTCCTTTGTCATCTGACATACTACTTCCTTCTAGATTTTCTCTTACGTCAGAGGAAAGAAAATCTTTCAAGACCCTTTTTCAATCTGCCCATTCAGCCATCCTTGGCAATTGAGATGACTGATTGTACTAGTGGGCTTCACTAGCTTAGTTTGATATAGATCATCTTAATAAAAGTCAGCAAGTTGAAGATGTATAAAAACTTATTTTTAATTTGTTCTTGTCAATCTTCAAGAACTGATGCCGAAGATTGATTAAACCGGGATATTTTTAAGCGGCCTCTCTCGTCTCACTCACCAAGGGAAAATGGAATTGCAGCAGTGCCCCCTTTTCAGCGGCACATATCCAAACAAAATTCAAAAAGAAATTCAGGCTTACAAGCACAACTCTTAAAGTAAAGTCGATCTAAAGTAGGCCTTCTCTTTTTGTCCTCTCAAAAAGAATACTTGGATTGGCGCTTGTCCCAACCAAGTCTCAACTTTGTCAATGACTGAGGCAGTTTACCTTCAACATTGGCAGTTTAGAGACAAGTCAAGAAGCTTGAAGCTGTCCATTACCTGCATAATTTTCATCTTGATAGCTTTGAATACAGATTACTATACCTCCAGTGTGAAAAGGTTCGCTCTGTATGTCTTGCTCTTCCCTGATAGGTTTCTTCCGTGTAAGCATTGGGTGCCTGCTGAGTGCTTGTGTGTGTGGACGTTTCTCGAACAGGACGCACTGATAACACTGGTCTACACGATTTTTCTGGTATGAACTTTGAAAACTGATTTAAAGTAATATTGGGGTGCTGAATCCGATTAGTAAAATAGTAATGATACTAAAAATCTGAGTTCAGATTCGGATTCAGCACCCCAAAATTACCTGAAATCAGTTGTCAAAGTCCAAACCGCAGAAAAAAAAAATCTTTTTTTGTAGACCAGTGTAGCCTAATCCAAGTAACAAATAGTAGTATATATGCAACAAAAAAAAATCGAACCTGCAAGATGTAACCCCCAGGGTATCGATCTTGGTCTCTGGGTATAGTGAGGAAAAAAGCTCAGCCTTGTGGGCGAAACAAGTGGTTGTCTGGTGCTGTCACTTTTTGCTACAATCGGCTGCTTTGAAACAACAAACAGGTTTGGTGATAATGATAAGATCTAAAAATGCCTTTATTTAGTAGACTATCAAGCTTTATTTGAAAATGCTATTGTAACGTACGGAAATTATAAATAAGAAAGAGGTTAAAACTAACGCATGAGAAGCACTGTAAAATCTTTTTTATTGATCTGCAACAATAATTAGGCTAACTAAACATGTGGAAATTGGATATTGAGCGCCAACAACCTTGACATCAATCAATCATAAATAATTGTTTGCATTGATGCTATTGACTAAATCGTTTTCTTTTCTGCAATTTTTTTCATTGATTGATTTAGTTGCCTATCACGAACAAGCAGATGCGTGTTAACGTTCAGAAAGCATATCGTCTTAATTTAATGTCATACCACATGCTTGAATACTCATATCGGAGTTTAACTTGCCCGAGGCTGGTGTTAGCAAAGTTTATTCTCCGCTTTGTTCCGTTTCTTTGCAAGCCTTTTTGTCAAGGAAAAACAAATTGAAGCTTAACTGCTATACAATTGATGTACAGTATCGTATGTAGTATGCAAGGTTGAAGTTGGCCAAATAGCAGTCACATCTGAAAATACAGATAGTAGGCCTATTTATATTTCTGATTTCACTTTAAGTCTGTGCCCATGTAGCTAAGAATCAGTGAACGACACACCAATAGATGTACCCACAGTTGTAGGTTAAATGGAACATGAAAAGTCTGGCGTCGATTGTTGGCATTGCGGCAATTTAGAATACCCTTTGCAATCAATTAATCAGTGGTCAGCGCGTAATGTCTGTGTAATGGAAATGTCAAGAAAACATTCACCTGCTGCAAGCATGACGTTTTCCTTTCTCAGTTTAAAAATGTTTTCCTTTCCGGTAGTGTAAAAACAGAACAGTGAGCTTTCCCACGTTTTTGTCAAGGACTGATATGCAAATATCTTGGAACATAAGAAGAACAGCTTTTTTGTTTGATGCAGTGGCGAGAGCGCTTGATCACATATAGGCTACCCCTAAAAAAAACAAAAAAAAAACGAAAAAATGCAATAATGACAAAACAAAATTCACTAGTTTTTCTTTTCTGAGAAGTAAGCAGTCCAGTTATCCTGAACGACAGCTAAGCCGCTAGCCTATTTGGTTGACTCTTTGCTTCCTTTAGTCATTTATCCGTTCTGTTTAGTGTATATTTGGCAATTTTCAGTTTCTCTAGTTTAGATGTTTCCTAAATCCGCTACAGGTTGGAAATAATCTCACTGTTGTAAGAGTGCCATAGCATCTGTAGACTGTAAGAGCTAACCTACTAGCTTACTAGGCCCACTACTACTACTACCGTAGGCTACAAGGTTAATAAGTCTTGTAGATCACATAAACTGTGAGGAAATTTAGCGAGGATATGATTTTTGGATAATTCTTTGTATACCATAGCTTATTTTAAATACAAATAAGATTTAAAATGGATTGCTCAAATGTTTCCCGGATTATATATTTGGGTGCCAAGCGCTCCCCTAAATGGTTTTTAGACAATACAAATGAAATACCTACAGCGAATGATGGAGAAGTCTTGGTCAAAGTACGACTAGCAACAATTTGTTCGAACGATCTCAAAGTTTTATCAGGTATGAGTTCACAGTTGTAAATTTAAAAAAACAAACTACAATAAATTCTAGACTTAGGCTAACTAGGCGAGGCTAAATGCATGTGTTCGCAGTAGGATGCATTCAATGGATCAAGCAACCATGTCCTTCATAGTTCATCCGCATGATTAGTATCTAATCACTAATGTTAGTTTTAAACATAACAGCTAACGACTAATGAGTGCATTTGTTGAAGTTTTTAATGTAGCCTATATATTATGTTCGTTACTCGCATTTGTAAGCATTGGTTTTTTTAAATTCCGCCCCGATAGCTCAGTTGGTTAGCGCGTGACTTCTGGAACGAAGAAGCTTCAAGATCAAGCGGAGCTGGTTCGACTCTCGGTGTTATGACAGTGTTTACCAGGTCTCAATCAATCAAAAGTAATCTGGTGCCTAAAATTGCTAGTTATTTCAAAAAGTAGCCTACTGAAATGCTTCATCCGGCCTCGGAACTAATATATTTTCGAATTTTATCAATGTGAAAAAGTTGCCTACAAACAATGAAGATAAATTCGGAAGCTGACAGTAGAGCAAATCAGCTTTATATGTTGTTAAAACAAAAGTTAACGTCGTTAAAACACAAAAAGTAGCCAAGCGACAAATAGCCTAGTACCAATTCTGTCTAATTGAAAATATTTCGATATCGGCACTTTAAAATAAATTTACCGTCAGTAACGTATCGGTATTAAAAAAATCGATATTGTAATCGTTACAAAATTAAATTGCACTTCTCACCTCTGGTCACATGATTATCTTTTTTGAGATGTTGAAACTGCAGTAGCAATGTCTCACCAAGCACACCGAGATCCCATTGTAATTTTAAGGTCCAAGACGCACAAACATTTAAGTCTATTTGATGAACAGAAAATGATACAACCGTTGATTTTACCGGTTGTGATATGCTCTTCGGCTCCACGCTCGCACGATGAAAACGATGCCACACTTTACGTGCACGGTTGAGCAGAAAAGCCAGACAATACTTGCCTTCGTAAGCTCAAAGAAGTTCTTGATGACTTAGTTCAAAAGAGAAACTTGATCTGATGATGATTATTGAGGATTATTGAAGATGAGGATGATTGTTCACTCAACACTAGGTTTACTCCTGGAGAAATCTGGATAGAGAGACATCCTTGAGGAAGCATCTTGTAAATATTATGTTTTGGACTGGTACGATTACATTTGTAGAACCAACTATGGTAAAAGACGGAAGTGCTTTACTTGACACTCATATTATTTTTTTATGAGTTTCCTGACAACCATTTTGAGTAATGTTTTGCATTGTAGTAACCAAAAAACCATGCGTTCAGGTTCAGCCTCTGTTTCATTCAGGAAGTCGCCTGACGCATGCTCCCCTTGTACTCGGACATGAAGCGGTTTGTGAAGTAATTGACGACAAGCGTCTTTGTGTGAAAGAAAAAAATGGTGTTGGAAATTTCATTAAAGACAAATCAAATCCGAAACAATTATTACTTTCTCCGGGAACTAGAGTAGTGTTTGCTTCTTTTGTTCCTTGTTCTTCTTGCAGTTGTTGTAGGTAAGTATTGTTTTGTATTAATTGCATAGGCTTTACTGCTTTGCAAAAACTATAGCCTACTAGGCTATGACATATTTTGGAAAAAGCTATAACATCAAATGTTTGTTTATTTTGTGTCGTCTCAAGGTTTTTTATTTTGTGGTTGATAATTTGACAAGTTATTGGAACACAACAGGAAGCCATTTTTTTGCTCACTTTGAAACATGTCGTTAAGTGTGACGTCTGCGCATCGCTGAGTGGTAAGTACGTCTGTGCGTCGCTTGAAACGACGTCGGTTCGACACCGCTCCAGAGCACGCGGTTGTTTCACGTCAAGACACTCAGCATGCCAAAATAATGAGGGCAGCTGACTCAGTGACAAGCCTACATGTAACTTCGCTGCTTCTTGTTGCCTTTTGTGTAGCATCTGCAGTTGCAGAGTGGCCTACTATATGTTGCCTCGAAGGGCGCAAAAAGAAAACAGGATTATTATCATAATTATTAAAATGGATATGATATTTTATGGCATTTAATGGATATATACATTGTACATTATATATGGTATTTTTGATGCAGAACGTGTTTACCACAAACGTGCGTACAAGCTTTTGCGTATGGAGACGTATTGATGCCAGATGATTGCAGTTTTAATGGTTGTTTTGCAACACATTTGGTTTTAAAAGAAGGAACCCACATCATTCGTGTTCCTCCATCTGTATCAGACAAAGCGGTGGCTCCTGCGAACTGTGCATTAGGATTGGTGATCAATGCAGTTGAAGCTGCTCGGCAAGTATAGGCTAAAGCTAAGATTACCAGGTTATCTATTTTCTACTGGACATTAAGCCCGCAAGCGTTCATTGCATGCTCAAAGTGAGCAAAAACTTCGCTATTAAGTCTTCAAAAAAAATTCCAGTTAGAAAAAACAAATTAGCATAATCAGAGTAAGTTAGTTTTCTATTCACTACCCTTAGGTTAATTTGTCTTTGAGTAAATGGTATCATCAGAACTTCTGTGTTCTACCTGTATGTTTTTGTTTTGTTTTCTTTGTCTTGCCTATTTACTATAGTTCTTATAAAATGGATAACATGTTATTTAGAACTGCTTCGAATAACGAAACTGCAATTGTTCAAGGCGCTGATATTCATGGATTGTACGCATGCGCAGTCTTAAAGCACAAGGGATACAAAACAGTGATTTGTTGGGACGAAAAAAAGGAAAATCTTAAATCTGTTAAAAGATTTGGAGGCGAACCTTGTTTTTCGTCAATTTTAAACATTTCTTCAGGTGACCACGTTAGTGTTTAGTATAAGAATGTCGATGTCAACTTGCGGAATTAAGTAAGGCTAACTGATTACTAAAATTTGCTGAAAAAATCTTTTCATAACCTGTTAGTTATGAATGGTTTACAAAGGAGTGTCAATCACCAAATGTTTTTTTTTTAAAAATAACTTTACAAAATTTTATTTATTTGGCTACATTTGTAGCTTTTACTCTAATTGTTTATTCTGGTAAACTACACAAGCTATCTATTAGATTTTGCGGATTGCTGTATCAACTTGTGTGGAGATCCATCAGTTGTCGCAGAAGGTCTCTCTGCCTTACGCTGTGGTGGATCATACGTATACGCACGAATGACGAAGTCTGATACAAATTTGATCTTACCAGGAGAAGTAAACTTTTTTTCGTAATGTTTTAAAAATCATAGGCCCAAGCCTCTTTATATATTTTTTAATCGAGATAGATTTGGGTCAATTTCATAAAAACATATGTTATGGACTAAGTATGAATTACTTTTCGTATGAGCTAAAACATATTACTATTTTATTAGATTAGTGGGTTAGTTTATCACTTTCAAGAAATCACAGAAGAAAATTTATTATTTAATAAATTGATTAAGGCGCATATATTTATTACCTTACACAAATAATTAAACTGCAAATGCACAAAGATCACAACAACACTCTTTATCTAGGTCGTACTTTATAATCATCTAAGTCGTACCAGTAAATAACCTCATGCGCTTATGATTTCACGAATGTAGACCTATAGGAACTTTAAAGTAGTCCAACACTCACTTTCAAAGATAAGTTTATTCGAATCGTTTATATATCTTTAGTGTATTTCTATTTTCTGAAGAAACAGCATAAACAGTTATAATAGTCTGATGCAAACTATTTGCTGATAGAATACCCTGATAGAATACCAAGTAATGCTACTTATTGTTCAGTTTATCGATAAATGTATCACCGTAAAAGGAGTATATGGATACGTGCCACGACACCTTCACGAGGCAATACAATTTCTTGTCGACACAAATGAAGCTTTCCCTTATGACGACCTTATCAGTTCAAGAACTTATAATTTGAATGAATTTGAAGAAGCAGTTCATATGGCGAATTCAAGCACTTATCAACGCGTTGCCATTCAGCCTTAGATTCATTGAAAACTTTCAACAGAAATATCGAGATGAATACAAACGACATATGTGTTTTGATGAAAGCTTCAAGTTGTGGGTATAGCCTATGCGTTGCTGCAGCGCAGTAAATACTGTCCAGTTTGAACTCTTCAACTCTCGTGATTGTATTATGAACTGCAGGCATGTGTTGTCTCACAAAAAGCAAACCAATTTTTACAACGGTCAGTTGTCGCAAGCAGAAGAAAGTCGCTGCTAACTCAACGATTTTTATCTTTACCCCCAAGAGATAAGATGACTAAGATGTGCCTTGTGATAACAAGTTTTCAATACTTACACTGTAGCTTTGCAAAGCGGAAAAGATCAAACGATGGCATGTGACATACAACGGACCAGTGCATTCATCAACATTCAACATTCATTTATTCTTTCTGTGATTTCATACTGTGGCACCAAAACAATGAATTTGTTAATCACTGATACTCTGAACTCGAAAAAGTTTAATTTTCAAAATGAACAACCAAACCACGAGAGAATGCAGAAAAAAAATGCCTGAAAAAATCCAGTATTTTGTGCACCTGCTGTTTCTACTAAACTTCAATTGTTAAAGTTTCATAGTTTTGTAAAAATAGAGAACTTTGCAAAAAGTGGCATAAAGCTCCTCTCACCCCTCTAGATGCATGTTTCCAAGACGAGAACTGTTTGTTTTTTTATTTTATTATTATTTTAATGAATAAGCCCGAACATTCTTGCCACTTTTCTGCCTTTTTAACAGAATGTTTGAAAAATGTTAATATATTGGTTCATTTGTGACTCTGCTTAAGATATACTTCTGGATTTGATTTCATGCGTTTGACCATGAGAAGTAAACAATTGTTTGCATTAAAACTTAAACAATTTGTTTTGTCAGCTTCAGTTCCTGCATTTTCGCTTATGAGCCAATGTAGTCATATTTGCTCATAAAAATATGGTAAGTCTCGGTGTAAAAATTTAGATACGGTATTTTACTCCCATTTAATACAGTCTTTATCGGTCTTTAGGCTATAACCAGAAGTATTGTAAGTTTCAAAATATGATAAGCAATTAATACGATTTACTCTATAAAAATAGCCGGTAATGTCATTGAATGAAACAGAGTGGTGTCAACGAATGCTTTAACAAAGCATCACCATAATGATCCTGCTCAGTAAAGTTAAATATATTTGCAATCGCTGCATTTCTTACTCAATTGCCAACCAAATAGGCCACCACGTGTGATCATGTTGTATTGCAATCGGTCTAAAAACCTCAAGAAGGTAGTTAGAGAATCGTGTTGTAGGTAAATGCTCTTGAAAAGAAAAAAGGAACAACTTAAGCCTCCATTTTGACATCTTGATTGAACCTTCGCCAACGTCACTTTCCATTTCCTTTCAACATTTTATGAATCGAACTTTCTAGTGACCATATGCAGAAGGTTTCTCAAATTTTTCAAGGTGGATGTCTGGGATTGAAGTAATTTAGGATTTAGCTTACCATACTTTATTAAGGTCAAATCAATCAGCAGAAATTTTCAGATTTAAATGAGTATTAGGCCTACAAACTTATAGGCCTAATACTAAAAATTCCAACAATTACTGTGTGCGTTTAAAAGTAACTATTTTAATTTATTTCATTATTCGTATTTCAAACATTTTTTGTTCAATTATTTCAATACAGTAGCTTTCAAAAATAAACAAATTGTAGGGGGTTGAGACCACAAACTAAAAAATAAAAGCTTGAAAACATATTCGGTGTTTAGTTTAATTTTAATATTTATATGTTTTAAATATTATTAATACGGTATATTTAAAAAAAGAACTACACCAAGTGTGCAAAATTTATAGTTGCTTTTAAAACTTAACTAACGTTAGCTACTTTTGTGGACAAGCAAAGTATGTTTTTGGCATAAAAGATACTAAATAAAATTCAGTAAAAATTGTAGAGCTAACATTTGGTTGCGGTAGCATACTTCTTGTGCAACATGCTAAGTTAGTTCGTTTGTTATTAAAGAAAGGAAAGCATAATTTAATTTTTTTGATATGAAAATACAATCATTTTTGCATTAGTTTTATAATATGGTCAGAGCTATAAAGTTCATAAAAATACCTTTCCACATTATTTAAAAACCAGCTTCTTGGTTTTTGAAAAGATGTAATTTTTATTGCAGACCTCTGACTATTTTATGGCCTGCAGAAAGGTTAAATGTACCATACACCCAGATAACAAGTGAACAAAAAATGTTTGAAAACTTTTTCCAATTGTATTGTGCAGCATTCTTCGCTGTCGCTTTCACTTACTACTCACTGAAACGATTTTGGCTTAATCTCCCACCTGGGCCAATTGGTTTACCACTAGTTGGGATGCTTCCCTTTTTGGGCCAATCTCCAGGAAAAACATTTGCAAAGTGGTCAGAAACGTATGGTCCTGTTATATCCTTTAAAATTGGAAGAAAACTTTGGGTTGTTCTAAACGATTATGACAGTGTTTACCAGGTAAGCTTGTTTTTCTTTTCAACGTTGATTTCACAGCCTTTGTAATTTCATTTACCACATGTAGGCTTATGAATGATGTGTGAAAGGTTAAACCATTCCGTGCGTTGACATTTTGCCGAAAAACATTTTGCCGAATGGACAAATTGCCGAAAGGACAAATTGCCGAAACAATTTGGTAAAAAATTACTCTGAAGTGACACAAAGTCTCGTTACTATGCAAGCAGTGCATTTGAAATAGAATTACTTTGCCACTATAGATTGCCTAAAAACTACTTTGAAGCGACACCAAGTCTCGGCAAATTGTCCAATCGGCAATTAGTCCTTTCGACAAAATCAGTTTCGGTAAAATGTCTTTCGGCAAAATGGGTTTCGGCAAAATGTCCGGGTACCAAACCATTCATACATTTGAAGGCGCTAGTACAGCAAGGCTCGAAATTCAACGGCCGGCCAAGTATTTCATTGTACAAACGAATTACGAAAGGTCGCGGACTGGTTTTAATTGAAGGAGATCAGTTTTGGAAAACACAACGGAAATTTGGAATTACAACGTTTCGCGAGTATTTATGTTGTTGTAATGTCATTTTATCAATTTGAAGTCGTAGCCTACCTGCAGTGCATCAATAACGTTAACCTAAAATAGTGGCTTGATTCTAGTTCAATGAAGCACAACTGCATGAGTTATTTTGTCTAAAGACAGAAATATTTTCCAGGATTTGATATTTGTTTTAGGCTATTTCCTTTGCTTTTTAGAATACGAGTTGGCGTAAGTGGTTAGTTAACTTTACCCTAAAATCATAATTTTATCACAAACAAAAGACTGCGTTCGTATTTTCGCTAAATATTCGGCACCCATCGGTTCCCCACTACCTCATGTCGTTGTTAATGAAGGCTAAGTCAAACCATGGCCCGGTCTGTAGCCTACAGTGTACAGCGGAGTGTCTTTGATTATTTGGCCTGCCGTTTGTACCTCACCGCACACACAAGTATCCCTCTCTGCCAAATCCCAACGCAACATATCTGAATCAAAGCTTCCAAAGTTGAGCTTTGGTGAGGCAAGACTGGAGAAGCGATGACCGAACTGGCTCTCAGATGAAGATCTAAGCACTTGACGCAAAAATGATCTGCTCAGTGTTCATTGACAATGCTTCAAACCATGCCGCATTGCACCATTATTTACCAGAGCATCCACCAGAGTCTGCAAGGAAGTCCTTTGCAGCGCGTACAAATGCTTTTCCTGATCTTAATGGTTGCTTTCGTGTTTTTTTAATATGGTTGATTGTAACAGATGTCCAGAGTTTAAGGATTCACGGGTTAGTAAGAAAACTGCGCGCTCGCACTGCAGTGTAACTGGCTCAAAGCTTGCAAGGGCAAGTAAACAGTCCGTTAGAGTTGGCCGAAAGCATGCAATGAAAGTTTCGGACAGTTTCTGATTGGCAACATCGACAAGGTCGTGTGATTACTTCTGCACCAAGTTGCATCACTGTACTCAGCAGGAGCGCAAGCTAAAGCACTTGTTCTCAACATTGAAGAGCTATCATCCCATTTTGTGCTAGCCCTAAAACATCCGCCTCGACAGCTCAGGTGGTTAGCGCGTGACTTTGTGAACAAAGAAGCTGCAAAATCAAGCGACGCTGGTTCGACTCTCGAGGTGTGCGCTTGAGCAACGCGTTCTAAGGACTGGTCTCCATTCAGCGGTACCTAATGGATGGCATAATTCCCCGGCAACAACACTTCAACAATCCAAAAACTTCACTCTGTCAATCTCGGTAACCGGCCCTGCGTCAAGAGCCTCTACAAGTATGCGAAACTACCAGAAATAACCTATCAAGGCTTTGTCAGTCCGAGTATAAAGATTCAAAAACCAAACCAAACTTTACCAGTAAGATGTTTTAAAAGCTGATACCTTCTGAGTAGGTGTTCTAAGAGTTTGTGGTATCTTAGAAACCGATTAAGTCGAAGACAAAGGCATGTGGGTATTGCTTCAAAAGGAAGTGGCGATAAAAGTAATCACTTCCACATGGTGGTACTCGCTATTAGCACCAACTTAGAAAACTAAACTTGCTGCAACCGCCGATACAAAAAAGTATGCCTGCGGAAAAAAAATCAGAATGCTAAAAAGAGTTGACTTAAATTTTTTGAGTTTTGCTGTGAAAGTATAAATTAATGTTAATTTAATTACTAATAAATTGTAATGATTTTATTTTTTATCTATTGTTTAAGTAATTGTAATACTATATTGCGTTTGTGTTATTGAAGGCTTGGCGTGGGAAAAAAGAACACGGAAAACCGCATTGTAGAAGAAGCTTCGTATTTGAATGAATCCGTGAGACATCATTATGGAGAGCCATTTAATATTCTTGTAAATCGTGATCTGATGACCTTTTCATCTCTTTTCTAAATAAACAGAATTGAGGCACTGCATGTCATATTTAATGTCATTGCAAATAAATCATCATATGCAATGTGCTGACCGAAGCTTACCAAGAAAGCAATTTATTTCTGATATTCACATGTAAATTAGAAAAATCAAAGAGTGCTTCTCAAACTAATAATTGCTCTCATATTTACAACCAATCACGAGTCAGAAATCTAGTAGAAACTTACATGAAACATTTATCATAATATGTATAGCCTCAATATAATTACATACTGTACAGTCACATTTTCTTGAGATAGTGCGGTGTGTTGTACATTGAATAGAAACTTCCTTTATTCTGTAGGTGTTCTAGTTATTCTTTGACATCCTTAGAAAGACCTCTCCCGGTAGGCCTATAGTTTATCAATACGATGTTAACATTTGCAAATTTTCATTGATAGGTGTGTGACTAATCTTGCTTTATACAGAGCGATCTGAGCAACGCCGTCGCAAATATTTTATGTGGAGCTGTGATGGGACGAAGATTCGATTACAAAGACCCTAAATTTGAAGAAATAAATGCTAAAACACAGAAAGCGTTAGTGAATAAAGTTATGTGCAAATTCAGACAACTCTCACATCTTTATGGAGCTGTTGAATTAAATTATGTAGGCTACTTGAAAAATTGGCTAGTTTTTCAGAAAAGAAAGTCTCTTTATCAGATAGTTGGCTAAACGAATGTTGAAAATAATTTAGTACCGTACTACAACAATCAACTCAATTTCCCACAGCCTATGAAAGAGTTAAGTTTGATCACTATTTGGCTAACCAAGTCAAAGCAAAGCAATAATTTCATAATGCAGATATTAACGACCTGTTTTAGCCTGATGCTGCTAAACTCGCAATAATATCTACATTGTGAAGTAAACAACTATCATGCTGGTAAAAGTAAAACTCAATCCGCAAAGCAATAATACTCTCCTCTGTTATATTTTTCAGCTTCAGTGAGCCAGGATGTAATTCTGCGTTTATCGTGCTCTTGCTGGCTCCGGAGCTGGGATTCATTCCGCCGTACTCGCGTCACGCACAAAGACTGGTTGATCACGTCAGTGCCTGCTTAGGCAAGCAAGATTTATAAGTTAATAAAAAAGTCGATTTAAAAAAAAAACAAATGGATTCTGTTACAACAATTTTTCTATCTTCTTAGCATAATCACCAGTTTCTGCTTTCTTACATTATTTACTTTTGATGCCATACGGTTTTATATCATATTCTATCTCAGAATTGACTTTCAATAACAATAACGCAGCTTAAAAATGAAACCCAACAGAAAGTGCAAACCAGAATAACATTGAACGTGAAACACTGTTGAGCAACTGCACACACCATCTTTACCAAACTAAAATTAAATAAGACACTCTCTAAAGCAGTGGTTTCCAATCTATATGTTTCTCGGCAGTCGCTTCTAGCAAGAATTGACAGCGATAAAGCAATAGTGTGTATACTAGGCTGTAGGCTTATATGTTTTAACACAAACATCTTTGCGTATGCAGCTTAGATAGGCCTACTTTTTAATATGAGTGTGCTAATTTTGACTTTTAGAAATGCTTCGTGATATTATAAGAGAACATGAGCAGACTTTCGATAAGCACAACATCCGGGATTTTGTAGATGCATTCCTTAGCAAACAAAAGAAGAAAGAGGATTCAACGTATACGGTAGGATGAAGTTTTACTATTTGTATGATTCAAACTGATCTAAAGAAAGAACATGCAGACAACACTCACCTTTTTCATAAAGAATTGAAACCTTTTTCATAACAAAATACCACATGCTTACAAAGTTTGGGTTGTGGAAGATAAATGTTTCACAGAAGAAGTATCTTTTGAACCTTAGCTTTGGGTGCTTAGCTCTGTAATGCTGATGGTCGATAGCAAGAAGCGATTTTGATTGAAACCAAGCAACCGGTTAACCTTGATACTAGTTGGGACAACCGCAAGCCGCCGCTAATTTTCCACCCATGCTGCAGGCAGTGGTAAAATTTCAATAGTTTTCTTCTCGCAACTATCCCAGGATTTATAAGCCTACAATCATCACTTGCAAGTGCAGCAAGGGCGAATTAAATTTTCCAACACACAAAGGGAATTCAAAAAGTGACAAGGTTCCTGAACTTTTCACTTTGAAAATCCTGTATTCAATAACAAAATTAAAGAAAACGTACGATTGAAAATAGACTACATGTAAAAAAAAATTCTGCAAACATTTAAGAAATTATAATAATCCTTCAACCATTAGTTGAATGTAGATTACTACATTTTTTAAACGAAATGATGACGTAGATTGACTTAACCATATGGCATCGGATCCATGCTTCTGTTGGAGAGATTATTACAGTGCACCTAAACAGCTACGTGGCGACGTTGATCGCTTTTATCATTTTTCAACAACTAGTTATAAGTTTATTAACATACCATAGCAACCTAATACCGGTGTACTACTGTACCACATTCGATTCACTTTCCCTGATTCAATCTGTCCTTTGAAAAATAAAGGGGAAATTAACTTCTAAAGTGTCAAGTTATCCATCAAACTTTAAATGGTAATAAAATTAGTTTACTTTTTTTTAAGGAACGTAGTGAGAGAGCAGTATTTGTTAGAAGCCAAAGATTCAGTTCCCTTAATGTTAGCAAGAAGGTACATTGTTTCAGAAGCGAGAGCTTAGGATGATTTTAGGTGCCAGTCTTTTGAAAAAGTATTCGCTTTTTGGTAACACTGGCGTGGTCAAGCAGCTATTTACAGCAGCTATGCACTACGTTCCCACGGATGATGCTGACGCACTGCGAAAAAAAGTCAAGACAGATGCACAGTAATTCGACTGTCGCGGTAGACATCAAGCCAGGTTGATACAGAGAAGAGTGACACCAACACCAGTCACGACTCCGAGGATGAATTTTTTGGTGTATTGGCGCCATCCCGTGAAACGTCGGTGCAGAAGGAAACAGCCATTGTGAACGTTTTTTTTCGGACAGGAGCAATTCCTTGAGCTTTTCGAATACCGAGTTAAAACATCTGTTCATTAAATACAACACCCCCATTCCTTCCAGTGCTGCGGTGGAGAGACTTTTCTCTGTTGGAAAAGATGTGCTTAAGCCAAAGCGGGCAGGACTTTTGAAAGATGCGTAACAATAAATTTGCCGTAGAATGTGTTTTCTATAACGACGTTAAAATGACAGTGTAAACGAATGATAACATTTGTTTTCAAAGTCATTTTGCGTCACTAGGGACTTGAAGAGTGTTTCCTAGTGTCATTTCAAATAAAAGTAGCAGTAGCGAGCGCTACTTTGGTCTGAGTAGCGGTAGCGCGCTACTTTAAAAGTACCGGGTGCCCACCTCTTTTGTTTATCTATCTGCATAACATTGTAAACGTGTGTTTGTAAAAAATACTTTTTTTGCAGGATTTTCAGCTCGTACAATACATAAGGGATCTCTTTGTGGCTGGAATAGAAACAACAACCTCTACATTACGATGGGGTATACTTTGTCTCATCCATTTTCCTCATATCCAAAAACGGCTCAGAAACGAAATTTTCAAAGTTTTGGGTACGAAAACATTGCTTAAAATGTATTTCGGTGCTTTAAGCCAACAGTCTCCAACCTTTTCTCTCTCATGGACTAGTTTTAAAATGAAAACAGGATCGACGATATAAAACACAAAGTTTGACATTGATGTCTTGACATTCAGGCTATTTTTTTTTTGTTTTTTTTTTGCTAACGATTTAAACACACTTTTAAGTAAGATTCGTAAAATAAAATACACAACGTAAAAGTCGTAGGCAAAGGAAACTAATTTAGCATCGAGGTTTGGAAAAATTGCTCCCAGAATAAATTTGACTAATATAACATTGTTTTGATCGATGTTTGTGAACTTATAGGTCTAATAATGATTTTTAAGCACGACGCACAAACGCACAGACACACACCATTATATTTGACCAATATCAAAACGTGATTCCTTTAGAAGTTTGAGTAACAAGGTTTGATTTAAAATTGAAGTTAACTTTTGAATATATTATCTTTTCACGACTACAGAAGGATTTCAATAATTTATTTGCTGAATGTTTGTATATAGCATTACGTGAGCTCAACGTAAAATTTCGAAAATCTATGTGAGGTGCTCCCACCTTTCATATATGGCTTCTACAAGACACATTTCTCATCTTACTTGAAATAGGTTTAATTGTTAGGATGTTGGCAAGTAAGGTATTTAGTTTGGAATATTTCAATACCTTCAGCTGTGTCTTTAGGAAACAGCAGGCAGGTTAGAATGGAGGACAAAGACAACATGCCGTACGCTTGCGCCTTTATCCAAGAATTGTACAGGTATCGGACTGTGGTGCCGATGGATGTGCCTCACAAGACAATGGCTGACGTAGAGTTTAAAGGCTACACTATCCCTAAAGATACTATAGTAAGTTCTGATAATTTCATAATGAAATTCATATATCTTGATCAATTTTTTTACCAAGTATTTAGAGCTTTAGTAACATTCATAGGCTAAGACACGAATTGCTTCAAAGCTGTTAATTTTAAACTAATTGTTCGCAACCTGGCTCCATGCATCTCCAAAGAGTCCAAAGTAGCCTAGGTTTCAAATGGTCATTGAAGGTAGCCTACTCTCGGCTGAATAGCCAATTGGTGAGAGCACTGGTACGGCATTCGAAAGGATGCTGGTTCAATACCCTTTGAAAGCATGCGTCTGTGTCTTTGGCAAGACACTTGAAGGCTTGCCTGAAGGTGGACAAAAAGATTGGCTTTCTTGCCTTGATGCCTTCTGTCCACTTAATCTGAAGAAGTGGTAGCATTTTAACTTTAAAGCGAAAGGATTTAAGTTATAATTCTTTGCGTAAAATTGGATGCAAGTGGACCAGAGATAAAGGTTTTTAATGCAGACTTTGTTTTTTGGCATTTAATGTGGCCTTCGCATGGCAGCCCTGATATGCTATTACTGGCTTTAGTCACATACGAATACACAACACAAGTGTACCTTTAGGTGTAATGTATCCTTAACTTTTAGGTGATTCCTCATCTCTGGGCTATTCACAATGACCCTGTCCGTTGGCCTGAGCCGGAAAAGTTTTTACCAGAGCGCCACTTGAACGAAAACAGAAAGTTTGTCTCTTCCTTGCATATTATCCCATTCTCTTTGGGTGCTCGTCATTGCCTAGGAGAGCGCATAGCGAGAATGGAAATCTTCATCTTTCTTGTGTCTTTGGTTCAGAAATTTGAAATTATGAAGGATCCAAACGATCAGGAATTACCTGACATAAACACTGGAGTCACTGGCCTAGGTTTCATTCCTCATTCATTTAAAATGGTGGCAAAACAGTTGTAAATATAATTCCCAGCAGGGGTGTGCAAATCGTGGCTCACGGGCCAAATGTGATCCGTGGGCTTAAACTTTTTGGTCCCCGGAAAGGTACGGATTTTAAATAATAACGTGTGGTCCGCTGGACGATTTCTTTTTTGTCTCATGTGTACAACGTTTGGTAAACATTATTTTCTATTTGGCAACCGGACAAGCTCAACCAGTGTGAAACTAAGCAAAAACAATCTTTTTTTATATCCCTTGCAGGCTAGTTACATCTTTTGCTTACAGTCATATTTATCTGTAGTAGCCTAATTCTATTCGCTCGCATGCTGCTGAAAACTTAAACTAATTTTAAGTCGTCCGCATGCCGAAAAAAACTACAAAAAATCTGCTGCTGTTTTGCGGTTGAATAGCTTAGGCTTACTTGCGTGATGTGTGTGGACAAGAAAGGAACATTCATCCGCTAAACATCCCCGCTATCCGCGCTCAGTCTGAAGTCACTTTTAAGCTAGTTAGCCAATATGTTTAAAATAACGTCATTTTCTATTTTAATGTGACACTGATGGGATGATGTATCACGAAAATGATCAATTGTTTTGTTTTTTCTGCGCCAGCATAAGCAGATGGTTCGTGCGTGTTATAAAATCCTTCTCGCGTTTATGAACTGTACAATACTACATAGGCTACTGTTTTGTGATAAAACTCTATGTGCACTACTGGGTAATTCGCGTCATCTGATGAGTAAAAAAAGCTAATTGGAATTTCTCTCTATTTCTATTAGTGTTGCTTATATATTGAAGTAGTCTACACTACAGTATTATCTGAAATAAACGATACATGTACACAGCATTCTAACACTTTGTATTCATCGATATTCGAAAAAGAAGCATACCGAATCATGCATTGAGTCACTTATTACCCCCAAATGTCATTACTCGACCCGATATAGTGTAATTTCTACTGACAGTACAGAGCTGCCAAGTGCGATATTTCTTGAATTGACACAAAAATGAAACGAAGATTTGAGTTTGAGAACTTTTCAAACCACAAATAATTTTTAATGAAAACCTATACATTGACGTTTAGCAAGGCTATAGCTAATCAACAATCACGCATTAAGTAATATTGCACCATTTAAAATTGTAGTTTTACACTTCATAAACTCAGTTCTTCGATTTAGCACGCACTATATATTTGCACTGCAGTGAATAGGCAATCGGCTAAACTTAGGTAGTAGGCTATAAGCGATTTTTTACAGCAAATACTTAATAATAGGCTATTTCAATTTATGCAAAACGGTACCTGCGCAAAAGCACAGTAGACTACATAAAATCAAATATACAGTACAGTACTATATCCACACAAAGGTGTTTGATGCATTTTCAATGCAACGTTAAATAAAAATTGTTGATACAGAGGAATTTAAATGTTTCTTTTTTCTTTAAGAAAACGTGAAACGTATTTCTTTGTGCTTATAGTCCACTTATTAAAAAAATTTTCTCCAAATAATTTTTGTGGTTTATACATTCTATCTGGATCTATAAATTTATCAAACAAATGTTTACAAATGTTATTAATCCGATGTAGCCTATGCACAACCAGAATATTCCACAAATCAGTTAATGCTTTACAAAATTGACAATGTTATAACTTGAGTCCACATGGAACAAAATCTGTAACTTATTTGAAAAAGTTCTTTATTTTTTCACATTAAACAAATCAGAGATATCTACATCGTTCGTAAGTCACAGGCTATGGAAATTAGGATTAATTGGTTTCTTTTGCAACAAGTTTAAACAAAAACGGAATGAAGGCAAGACCAGACATCCCATCATCCAAAGGTGGAAGACTGGTAGCGTTGGGGTCAGGATGAAATTCAAATTTTTGCAGCATTGATATGAGAATTACGAACATTTCTACTCTTGCCAGTTGCTCTCCCAAGCAGTGTCTCGGACCAACTGAAAACGGAATTACTCGAGGAGAGGGGATGAACTTACCATCTTCATCAAGATGTCGTTCAGGTTTGAATGTATTCGGGTCTTTCCAGTCTTTGGGATCTCGCATAGAAGCCCATAAATTGGCGATTACCTTTCAACAAATGCATTATCAGTAGCATAATCAAGCATCATCTAACATTGAAAAGTAGCTCATAATTTTTTAGTCGACAAATAAGTTAACTAATATACGTATGAATAAAAAATAACAGTAACCTCTCAAGTACATATAGCTCCACACAAACTGAAATTTACATAAGTTTTGACTCTTTTTCTATTTTTTTAAAAGTAATGTTTGAAAAGACATTATTGTCCAAACATTGTTTAAAAATAAATTTTGCAACAAAGCAACAATTGCATTTTTTAAAAAGTGCTATAGAAAGTGAACCTACTTGAAAGTTATTAGGCCATTGAATAAACTTTATAAAAATGTGAAAAGGATTCCAAACTTCAAAGTGATATCAGAATTTTTGGAAACACACTAGGCCTATGAAAAAGTATTTTCGCTTCGAATTGAGCTGCTCAGTGACGTATTTTATTGTTTTATTTCAAAACTTTGTGAACTAAAACGAAAACAAAATGTGAACTAACAAAATCTCAGTAGAAAAGCAACCAAGAATTTGAAGTAGGTTACCTTAAAACACGTTCTTCAAAAACATTAAGTTTAAAAGCTCTAAAATGTTCAATGCAACTTTTCAAAACAAAATGTCGTTACGGGACAAAACTCCTCATGATTTTTTAAAGTTTTTCTAATGAAATTGCTTCGAGAAAAATTCCGTTTTACTTGAAATTGTAGGCTATAGGTATTTCCACAAGTACGTGCTTGAATGATTTTTAGGAATCGCCGTTCATGGAGAAACATTTGTTTTGTTTGAAACTAAAATGAATGTTCCCAAACAGCCGTAGTAAATATTGTAATGCATTAGCAAATGCAACAATACAAGAAGCCTATTGTTGCACCATTTGCTTTTTAGCGAACCGAACTACGCTAACAAACTTATTTTCGATGTATCCTACTTTAATATACTTTAAGCATTAAATTAAAAGTTAAAAATGTAAGGTAAAGCTTTCCATTTGACTGTAAATAAAAAATGCAACTATACTAGGCTAATTGACTACTAAACCAGAGTACTAAACTTAAATAATACATAAACGCACTGTACTTTGAAATTTGCTAGCAATCTATACAATTACCGCTATTGAGCATGATTTATGTTTTTAAAATACTGTAGTAATACTTAGAATATAACTCTATTTACTTTTGTATGTTTTGGGATGAAATATCCTTCCAATTCTGTATCTTCAGTCGTGTAATGAAAAGGGGCCAAAGTAACAACAGGACGAAAGCGGAGAACCTCTTGCATGAAGGCACACGAATATGGAAAGTCAGCCTTGTTTGCCATTACAAACTTTCCATCAGTTCCTGAACGTATTTATTTTCGTTATTTTCGTCATTTACAAAATTTTCAAAAAATTAAAACAAATTCAGTGCTCAATGAATGACAATTCGATGACGATAAAAGCTTGACAAAAGAAACAGTAGCATAGGCTACATCTCGGTGTCACACGGGTTAAAAACACATGAATCCGTGGCACCATGATATTTAAAATGCTAGTTTAAAGCGTTATTAATCATTACAGTTCTAACAGTTCATTTATTCAAACTGCAAACAATGTTGAAATTGTAGGATTGACTATTGGTGGGCAGCAGGTCGACAACTTAAACCAAATCATTTGTGACCAATGGATGTCCAGTTTTGTATGTGGTAAGCCTACATTCACAGAGACATAAGCCTAATCAAACTGTCAAAGCTAGCTATTGATCAATGTAGGCTACAACATTAGCGACAGGCTCAGTCATAGAATCAGGGTCAATTCAAAGGCGTATTGATAGAAAACATCTCAAATACATTGTCAGCACTTAGAATTTTCAACAAATTAACCTCTTTACATTTCACAATACCTTACGATGTAATGGTGGTTGTTTAAAGTTTAGAAATCAGCATTGCCAAGGGCTTAGGCTAGGCCAGTGGTTCTCAACCGGGAGTCAGTGAAGCGATTTCAGGGGTCCGTGAAAGTTTCCGAGTTTTCAGCATGATTGATAAATTACGAAATTTAAAAATTGTTTGTGCTTTGTTTATGTATTAGCTCAGCGTGGTCCAACTGCAGGCCCGCGGACCAAACTTGGCCGCGAGCTCCGTTTTTTTGGCCCCCAAACTGATAGTCAGCTTTGTTTTAATCTAGCAATATCACCTCAATTTTTGTTTCTTTGTTATTGTAATTGACAAAAAAACTTTGTGAATGATCTTTTGTGATGCATAACAATACCACTTTGTTTAAAAAAATTCCCATAGACGTGAGAGTTAGTACACAGCCCCCAGAGCTTCAACTCCAATTATGTGAACTTTAGAACGATCCGTTATTCCGTTTTTGCTGTCAAGGAAAATGGAAAATCCTGCAAGCTTTTGGAAGTCAGTGTCAAACGAGAAGTTTCCCCTTTTAAAAGATGCTGTTCTGAACCTGTAGGCCACTCGATGTTTGGAAGTAGGCTACATAAACATTTTCGAATGTACATTTTTGGCAATGAACAATATTAAAACCAAAAATCGAAATTAACTTGGAAACGAGGCTCTTTACGCTTGCGTTCGCATGGCCACAACTACAATTCTCGTGGTCGTGTATACCAACGCTATTGTCTAAAATTAAAACCCTTTTAGGGTGAAACAAGCTGTAGAGGTTTTAGCGAGTAGTAACTACAGTATATGCCATAGGGCATAGGCTATGTATAATTTGCTAGCAATAAGCCTATGAATCGCTATTTAAAAACATTGGCCCGCAAGATAAAAGAGAAATGTTTTTGGCCCGCGATGAAAAGAAGTTGGACCACGCTGAATTAGCTTACAGTGATTCTCAAACTGTAAGTTGCAACGCACTGGTGCGTCGTTAGAAATTGCAAAGGACATTGCACAAAGGTGTGGTTTCGTAACTAAAAAATATCATATACATGACTTAAACCTTTTAATAAGGCTATGTTAGCTATGCTCAACTTAATTCTTTTGAGACAGCAGATTGTTGATCAACGTTTAACTTAGAAATGCAAACGCTAGTCAGCAGTCTATCACCACTCACAGTTTTGCAATGAATGACTGTGATTAATTACTATCGATTAGGCTACAAATGAAAAAAAGGGAGAAATTCTTTTTAACGGTCGCAATTATTCTATTAAGTTATGATAAAATTTATAGAAAAACATTAAATGAGTACATGGATTACTGATGTTTGATCCTGTGTGCCAACATATAGCTCATAACATAATTTCGTCAATCTCATCAATCGCCAAGTGCGTTGCGAATTCAGCAAATTCTTCTAAGTGTGTTGCTTCGAAACTAATGTACGGTTACACATGATCCCATAAGCAGGGGTTCTTAAACTGGGGTCCGTGGACCCCCAAAGGGTACGCGGACTAGTTTTAGGGGGTTCATGAAGGCCCAATGGAAGTCTTAGTGTATTATTTCAAAAATGGAATGAATTTTTCAAAAGAAAAGAAATTAAGTTCAAACAACGCTGATGATTTTGTACCGACTGCTGTCTCGTCCTGGGGTGGCTGACAAGTGACAACGACACTAGATTGTTGAAATCAGGAAGTACATCTTGTATTACGTCACGTATGAAGCGATCAATGCGGATTCAGAAACGTCACGTCATTCCATCAGAAGTGTGTTGATTGAAAAGGAAAAAGATTACCAAACCAGTCTGTTTTATAAGCGAAATCAGTCATCCTTGGCGAGTGCTGCCAGACGCAATGGTAATAATATTAAAACTTGAAAGTAGGCTAAACAGTAGAAGTATGAGAACATTGGACTGCACTGCAGAATATTGGCTGGTGACGAATACGAGACAGCCGTCGGTATAATTTCTAGTTTAGCGTTTCCAGATAATTGTTATCGCATCGTAGGCCCACTGTTTTTTGTTACGTACGTTTATTACGTCACTTTCCACATGGTTGTTTTTGCCGCTATTTGAACATTGCAAAATTTTATCACTTGCAGCTAAGCTAGACGTCAGCTAGGCTAGGTAAGATTGTGAAAGGTTTATGCATATCCTCTTTTGGTAAAGAGAGCCATGTCTGCTATACTCCCTTTTGCGACTACATATTTATGTGAGTCAGGATTTTCATCCTTGGTAACCATCAAAACAAAGAGTCGAAACCGGTTGGATGCAAAAGATGACATGCGTGTTGCCTTATCAAAGACGAAGTCACAATTTCATGTTCTTGTTGAAGACAAACAGCAGCATCCTTCACATTAATGAAAAATCGAAGATATTAAAAAACAATCTGCATTCGCTATTTCTTAAATTTAATGAAACATAAATTTTGTTACCTCAAATCAAATACAGCTATTACTCTCTAATAAACCCTTGACAGCCTGTTACACCCTAAAAGGAGGATCATCAGAAAGTCCTTATCCAAATAGAAATAAATTTTGATATCAATTCGTTTTAATTTTATTGCGTTACGGTATGTCCAATTCGTGCTGATCAAAAAAGTTTCTCGGACTAGGCCATAAGGGGGGTCCACGCAAACCATAAATGTTTTCAAGGGGTCCACGTTAAAATAAGTTTAAGAACCCCTGCCATAAGGAGACGCAATATAGGAAAATTTCAAATGAAAATTATTAGGAGTCCGCGACCGCTTCAAAGGCACCAAAAGGGGTCCACCAAGACAAAAAGGTTGAGAACCACTGGCTTAGGCTACTCACCTAAAACACTCAAGATTTCGCTGCGTACTTTCTTTTGAATCTCTGGATAGTGTAATAGGATTAACAAGCCCCACCGAAGAGTATTACTGGCTGCTTCAGTGCCGGCAAGAAAAAGGTTGATACAATACACTGGTAGTTGTTTTTCCTGTAAAAGAATCACACGCTTGTTTGCTCTCTTTCTTTGAAGTCAACTGTAGTCAAAAACACTACTCAATGGTAGTAGTAGTTCCGTATGGCACTTTCACACGTGGAGTTTGTGATCTTCAAGTTTTTATAACTGTTTCCGTATTGGTGAACCGTGTCGTAGCTACCGGGTAGTGCAGTCCATGGACACTGGACAGTCTAAAATAAAACGAGCAGTTTGCCTGCTTTTTTGCATTTTGAACAAATCAGTGTATTTAGACGAGCCCATCGATGAAGAGTGGTAGCAGTTCGGGAATGACGGGATAAACTACAGTATATTGCAGCCGATCCATTCCTTTCTGTTACATGTCGAAAAACCTGGGAAGGTTAGCGTTAGATCGTTGATAACGTCTCCATCTTGTGATCGATTTTTTGTTCAATATTCTTTCTATTTATGATTGAGATCGTAAATTCATGATTTTGATTGTTTGGTTGTAAAAATGATGTCGTGATTTTCGTCGATGGGTGTTTGGTTTATTTTGGATTATGTTTTGCAATGGTGAGTTATTCTACACATTGTCAAGGTTCTTAAATTTTTAAATGAATTTGGCTGTTGTCACTTTTCTTCTCAGATGTGATGCAAAAATTGCGCTCATCGTTCTCTCCAGTTTTTTAGCAGAAACATGAAAACTAACCATGGTAGTCTTCTCTGATTCCGTACTTTTTACTGATCATATCGAGGTAGCCTAACGTTTTTACTAGTTGTGGGATTCCCAGTCACATGCTGTAAGCCTACTGTATATCAGCAGTCAACTATGGAAATTAGAAGCCCCAGACAATTGTTCCTAATTCAAAAATCCAGCCAAATTTACTAACTTATTTAGTGTACACTAACTAAATAAATTAAAGGATTAAACTTTCTACACCCCAAACGAATGAGAAAACTATGTATAAAACATGGTATTGTGTTTCACTTCTTGATTATGTTTTCTTGTTCTTTGCAATTACCTCAAATGATTCGTGCGTCTTATTCATCATTTCCAAGAGAAAGGCATCGATAAAATCACGAATATTATTTTCATCAAATGATTGCTGGTGCTCTTTAACTATTTCAGCGATAAGATCTGCAAAACAAAAACGAATTGATGCTTGTGTATTCATGTTGCGTACCCCATTTACATGGATAACATGGCTACTTGGAATTTTTGCCGTAGGCTATCAATCAATACAACCATGACTACTTGGAGGTGCAGCTTGATTTGTCACATTTTTCAGGTTTTGATTACCGCCACTGCTATTGTCTGACTGAAATTTATTTTCTAGGATTATTTTACTTTTCGCAGACTCGCTGTAGCGATGACAGGGGGTCCAGGGGATACTTTTGGACCCAGGCCGGAATGATTTTACGGTTCTGGAACTTTGGGAAATCAGTACAAAATGAGAAAAAGTAACTTAAAAAAATGTTCAATTAGACTGTTAGCTAGCGGCTAACAGCCTGAATAAAATTTTCTGAATCAAACTATGTTTGTTTGTCAAAGCCAAGTGAGGCGAAAGCCTAATTTATTATTTGGAGAAGACAGAAAAAAGAAGTTTAAATATTATTTAAAAAAAATTTATTCAGACAGTTATCAAAAGTTGGCCAAGTTTGAAAAAGTCTGCAGAATGTATTAAAAGGCCGTATCTCCGGGTAGCCAAGACACAACGTTTCGCTCATTAAACTAAAACTATTTGAGGTCGAACATCACATTGAAGCTTTTCTCGTATCCGCAAAAACAGCAAATCTCACATAATTATCAAACAATTGCAGGTCATATCAAAAGGTAGCTGAATAGCCGAAACATGAGCGCTAAGCAGATACGACTGCGCAACATAGGCTGTATTACAAAGGAGTCTCAATGTGGCTTCGCCACCACGGAGGAACAAAAAAGTCGACTGACCACGTAACTGTCAAATCAACAACCCTTACAATTTTTTTAAAATATGATTGATTTTTATGCAATCAAGTAGGCCGAGTTGCATAAATGTCCAAAGGCTAGACAAATAAATTATGGTGTCGCAATTGTCTCCCGGTCAAGTGGTGTAAACACTGATGACGCTGACGCTTGAAACACCAAAAACGTGTGATAGCAGAAAGCAATATATAAGCCTACTGCACTACTGCAGTGCTGTTATTGAGTAAGTTTCAGACGGTTTATTTTACTGTTGTTCGGTTGCCGTCGCGATCGTTTCCGCTGCGTTCTTCCATTTCTTCCAGATTTTGAGCGCTAATCGTGTTTTTTTGCGATTGTTTCTGGAGCAGCCAACTGGTCGCGCGTCGACGGATGGATAACTGGGCACTCCAGCAGGACATGCTCTTCAGTTTCTTCTCCACTCTTGCAGTTTCTTCTGGCCTTCCAGACTTATGCTGCCAATATCAAAGATTCGGATGATGGCCGCTACACAACCTGCCTATCGTGACTTGATCCTTACGGTCAGCTGTTGTTCCTCAATGCGATAGATCTTTTTCTCACTCATCATAAATCTCTCGTAAACGTTCGTGCTGTGTAGGGTACCTTGTATTATTTGCTTTATGGCCGCTTTTGCCACTGTGTAGTGCCATGTCGTTCTCGTTTTTCTTTCGGTTCCCTCTTTCACTTTCTCGTACGCCATCTCATTTCCCAATATCCCACGATGGTTGGCGCACCACGAGAATGTTATGTCGCATGCTTGTTGATGAAGAGTGTGTCGTGGTTTTACAATTCAATTCCATTACAATTCAATTCAATTTACAATTCAATTCCAATTACAATTCATTTCCATTTTGCAAAGGTATTGAGGGGTTAATGTTCTTTAACCTTGAGAGCACAGCTTTGCTGTCGGAGACAACACGCGCCTTCTTTCCACTGCATTGCCTTTAATTCTGCTTGTAACGAAAAGCATCCCCTTCCTGCTGGCAAGCTTTTTGCTGAAATTACAATTTGGCTCTATCGGTTGATCCGTTTTGATAAAGACTCTCTTTTCACCATTTTTATTTTGTGTTGATGTAAAACCGTCGGTGTATATCGTTTTGTCATACTTCTCGCAATCTCTCATCAGTTTTTTTTTTTATGGCTTTTTCCTGTTTTTTTTTTCTATATTAATTGTTTTTCTCCATTTACTGTATTTCGAACACTGGGTTTCCATTCTCCAAGTACGTGGAAGCAATTCCGGTTGGTTTCCCCAATTACGGTTGACCATACTTATTTCGCTTTGTTTCTCCAACCCTTTTTATTCGTTCTGTGTAGTGTTTCTCTTTTTGTAGTTAGAAGTAGGCTACTCTTTTTGTAGACTGTAGTTAAAAGTACTGTAAGTTGCAAGTGAGCACGTTACTTGTCTGCACATGGCAACTGCATCAAAAAAAATTTAGTGAACGAATTTATTTCTTAAAACGTATGCTGTCTTCTTATTGAAAAACTTATGTTGAAAAAGGCATGATTAACAATACTGATAATTTCAACATATATAGTTTGTTTAGCTTTCAATCACTCACCTTCTATAGTTTCAAAGTGGCCAAGAAGTGTAGCGAGTCTTTTCTTATAAGGGGGAACGTTCATCAATAACGGAGCATTCACAAGTATACGAGTCAGACTAAGAGTCTCATCTGAGTTGAAGCTGACCAAGAAATTTTGTTCAAAGTAAACAATTTATAAATAAATAGCAGCTTTAACGTTAGTTTTTTTTTTTTTTCAAACAACACGGCATTCAATTCACCAAGGTATTTTACTCTACCATTCTGCATTACTATACATATTTAAGGTAGAATTTTACAGCTGCATGGTTTTCCTAACGCTAATTGTAACATTTTAGAGCTGTCAGAGAGAAGCTGATTTTACAAGTTTTTCTTCACCAAACCAATTGCTAACGATATTTTAGAATCCATCAAATTTGCTTATCATAAATTGGATATTTTTAGTAGCCTAAACTTGTTTGAATAAACACAATTCAAAAGCGTCTTCACTTACCCCTGTTCCATGCGATGCATAATATTTTCAAATTTTGGGTCATCATATTCGAATCGTTTTCCGAATAGAACGTTGCAAATGTTGTTAGAAACAGCAGTTTTCAGTGAATGCTGTTGAAAGAATGGATGATTGTCGAACAATCATTTCAAAAGCTTTGATTTGAAGTTGGATTTGTTAGTCTCGTGCAAACATACCTCGCTTACCGCAGTGATACAGCTGACTGTGTGCATAAATTTAATGACAATTAAACTCAAATGTTTTTGGTTTTGTCAGAAACTTGAAATGTTGAAACGTCAAATGCAAAACATGAAGCAAAACCAACGAAACAAAACTTACTAAAATATCGAATGGTTCTCCATTGTGCGACTTAATAGCGTCATTTAGGTATGACACTTCTTCCGCAATTCTCTCTTCCATGCTCTTTTTTCCAACTCCTAACCTGAAAAATAGAACAAGCACCAACCAATAAGCAACAAAACTTTAATTGTAAAGATTACATTGAAGTTTTTCTGGCAGAGAGCTGTCGACACATTTGAAAAGACCAAATCAGGGTTGTTCCTGTTTATAGTAGAAACTGTTTTTTTGTGTGGTTGCACTGGAAAGCTACAATAGGTGGCTTGTAGTCGCCCAATCTTCCAGAACTTTTCCACCGCTTCCTGTGTTAATACAGTATAGCCTCAATGAGTGTGCTGGCAGTTGAAGTCGCCCGCGAAAAAGCTGGGGCAGGCGAATGTTGAAAGGGGCAATTTCAACATTTGCAAGATCTGGGCTTGTACATACTGACATCATTGTAGTCCAGAACATTCATTCACACCCATTCAATCTCGGCATTAGTTGGAAATGAATCGATAAAGGTCCAATAATAATAATATTAATGTTATAGTTTATTTATTGGAAAGACAAGAAGTAAGATTGGAAAGACAAGAAGTAACAGACAGTTTGTTTCTGCAATTGTATCGAATTCCGTTTTCAAAATATTACTTTACTGTATTCATTTTGTCGGTATGTTTTTGTGTTGTTCCATCGTTGCTGAACAGGTTGTGTTTACCTGTTTTAGCCTCCTTGATAAAGTCAGTCGTGCTAACTGACGAAATGTCGGTAATAAAAGCTAGGTATCATCTTTAACATCAGGAGGTAACCTAGTAGCCAATAGTCACCAGAAGTACGCAAGTTACTTTAATTATCAAATGCCTGGTGAACAGTTTCACTCTGTTTTTATGTTCCCTTTCATTGCAAGAAAAGGATTGATCGACCATTATCAACTTAACACTTTCACTGCCACGCTTTTTTTGATGAAATTTTCAGGATTTAGCTTGAGCAAAGGCTTTGATTTTGAACTGTTGTATTTTGAGAACCGTAGCTGCTAGAAAAAAAATCAAAACATGAAAGTTGTTGCATTTTCAACAGTCTTTTATAGTATGTTTACAAATTTCATGTATTTTCTTTTTAAAATGCCTTAAATGTCTAAAATGTCTGACAAACTACAAAAATTCTGTGTTTTTTTGATTTTTTTTCGCTTCCGTTTAGATATCTGAAAAAAATGTTCAAACTGTGATAAACTTCACCGGTAGATGTCAGGCAAGTACTACGCTTGCCGCACAAAGGTTGTCACGGAGATATTGATGCGTTTTGCGAAGAAAGAACTGGATATACTTCATTTTGCACAAAAAATGACCGTTTTTTGTAAATAATTGATAATTGCAGAAAAAATTTAAATACAAACCCAGTAATTTCTTTCAATTATTAGACAATACAAGTCTTCCTCTTTCTAAAACAGTCAGACTCATGCAGTTTGGCAAACAAAGACCAGATTTATGGTGATTGCAAACAAAGTGTATTTTTTAGAATTTTGTCACTGGATATCCAGAGGTTGGCAGTGAAAGTGTTAAACCGACTTTTAGTGTCAAAAAAGTCAAAATACAAATGTTGTTTATATCTTAGTAAAAATAAATAATAACTTACCCACGCAATGTCATAGCACCAAATTTTCTCTGTGCTTTCCAGCGAGCCCCATAATTCATAAACGAAAGTCCGAAACCTTTCAAAAGACGGTCAAAAAATGGAATATATGGCCGACCAGAAAATACTTCGTTGCCCTTTGCATAAGCCTGGAAAAGTAACATTTGGTTTTTGTTTCATCTGGTTTGCTGTGTCAATTTTGTCGTTTGACACCCCAGTTCAACTTATCAAGATTAGAGCATAGCCTACTGCCTATTCAAGATGCCAACGAGAAACAGTTGGAGGATAACTTGTAGTGATGGATTCGATTTGTTGATTAAATTTAAAACCTTTAAAGTCGAAACAAAACAGATTTTTTTCAAAATTTGTAAATATTTTTGTTACGAACAGCCCTAGTAAAATGGCCATTTGTTCAGTTCAGTTGTTTTTCATTAATTCCTTAACAGTAGCCTAAATCTGCCAAAAATGCAGCCCACTTGGCTGCTAAGTCAACAATAGTAGATATAATCAATCAAGACAAAATTAAGGCCGAGTTTCCCTCCGAGACAGCAGACACGCCAACAATTTTCTGTACTATATTAGGCTACGTGACGAATTAAAAAGCAAAACAAAACATTATTTATACGTTATACCTACCTGTTTTATGCTTTCATAATCGTTCAGGACAACGACCTCATCTCTTCCTATTCGAACAGACAGAATAGACCCGTATGTACTTGTCCATTTTTGAAAGACTTTTTCTGGAAATCTCCCAAGAAATGGAATTATCCCAATCAGTGGAAACCCTCGTGGTCCAGAAGGAAAACGTTTAGGTCTTTGGTACCAATAATAAGACAAAAGAAAAGTTATTACACCAACAAAGAATGCGTTAGAATTTGATAGGAAATCCATGTTGAAACCTAATTGTCTAGAATAAAAATAGCCCAGTTAGAAATTTCTATAGATCAACTTGTGTGTAATCCATGTTGGTGTTGCGCTCAATCTAAAATTAACCGCCTTTTCTAGACGATCTTGCGGTGTACAAAATGTTTGCTCAAACTTTATATAATCGTAACCTGTCCATCATCCCTCCGCCCAGAAGAATAAATTATCACAATGAGAACCGTAATCTGCAGATGGTTGCAGCAGATTGGGTGTTTTGACCGGTAGATACTTTAGCATAGGACAATTTTCCTTACACAGTAGGTACCTGCAGTAATTGTGACTCTTCCAGCACTCAGCCAGAGAATTGATTCTTGCTTTAAACTTTGTTTGGTAATTACAGAAGAAAAAAGAGCATTGGCAGTTGTGGGAATCGAACCCAAGTCATTGAAACTATTGCTTTTTTAACCTTTAAACCACTTGGCCACATGGCCGACGGCGAAACGTTTAATTAATTTACATTCTGACGTGCATGAGTCACAAGACGGCAATCAGCTGTATCTTGATTTCTGATTGGTGGTGGTGAATAAAGCTCATCTGCTGCAGCGCAAATACGCATACAGAACCCGCTTACAAAGACTAACAGCTGCTAATTCTTTACTACAGTTACAGAAGTAGGCTATAGTTGGAGAAACCGTTGGAGAAATTCGAGAGACTGTTTTAGTCCCTCAAAATACCTTTATAAAAACACTGCATGTGAGTTACATGCTATTCTGGCATCCCTTCATTTTGACCTACTTTTTTTCTGTAACAAAGTAAAAGTAAACCACCACACGAAGCATATGAAATACTTTTTGCTGCGAACACAAGTTAAGATGTAGTCTAACCTTAACGTAAGTTCATTAAAAAGTGTTTTTGTACTTCACAGGAAAGACCGACCGAATATTTTGTACAATATTTGTGGAGAGTGGATTGCACTTATAATCTTCAACAATGCATTGCTCACCAAACCTGCAAACAGTGTGGAGTTTTGCCCCAAAAATCTACAAATGTTCTAGCTATAAACTTCATGTTGGTGGAGTTTACTCGATAATAATGATCGTAATGTTTTGATGATCAGTACAATAACAAGCTTAAAATCGTATATTTTATAGTCTATTTTTGTTTTGCTATTTTGTAGGTCTACCGTCTACGTAACTTTCTGCGATGTAAATAATCGGTTAGCCTACTGCAGTTTAACGTAGCGTAAGCGTTATGCAAAAATTGTTTTGAAACCCTCATGAAACTTTTCTGCATGCGCCAGTGCATTGCTTATCACACCGAATGCTGGTCAGACAAAAAAAACTGAACAAAATCACTAAGCTTCACTGGTGGCCATTCTAAAGCTTTTTGTTATCGTATGTCAACCTTCTGGCATGCGTTTACTGTAAGCTTCTTGTCAAAGACACAGCCACATGCTTATGCTACACGAACCGTGGATCAATCATGCACGAACAAATTCCAATGTAGGACTGACTGAAATTATTTACTTTCAGCAAAGAGAAATTTCTAGCTGGAAATTTAATGCGCATGTTATTTTGATTCGAAAAAAGTTAAAAAGTTTTAACCGCTACTCCAATATCCAAATATATGAAACCAGTGCAGCTGCCTGCTTTTGAAGTTCTAGTTTCACCAGACCACAGCAATGGCTTGAATGAATTGAACATTCAGTTTCGCCTTCAGAGTGTATCGTTGCGTGGCGCTCTATTCTTTGGATTTGTGTACAAACGCTGATGCAAAAGGCACGCCAACACACGCATGCTATTTGCTGATAGCAGACTTTGAGTTGTCTGAACTCAAACACAATATAATTCCTTCGTCACCTTGGCTCCTTGAGACTGAGAAAGTTAAATACAAAACGAAGAATTCACGTTCTTGCTGGCTCTTGTAGGCCTCACACGCAAAAGCGGATCTAGAAAGTTTTAGTTTTTTGTCAAATCTGTGACTCTTCCTGTGACGACAACAATCTAAAAACTTTACAATGCTCTGATTTGACTCCGACACTTGCGTGACAAGCTATGAATGAATAATGTTCATGTTACCGTATCATAATTCTCTGTGAGACATCTTTCCACCTTCCATCACTTTGCAAAGAGATGACAAAATAACAAATTTCATTGATTTCACAAAATCTACTGTATTTGAGAAAAAAGATTCATTACATAAAACATTTCTTTTTCAAAAGCATTGGCGACTGCCCATATTATCATGCAGCCTCCAGCGAAATTGTTTCCAACTTCGTTTAAAATTTATAGAAGGCATTTGCAGCAGGCTATAATTTACGTAAGCTTGGTAGGCTACCTTGAGGTCTGACCGTCTAAGTCGGTTAACGTATTTTTTAGGATTCAAGGTGTCGTTTGTTTCAACTCATACTTTCAATCCAATCTTATTGCTGGCTAAATATTTGTTTAATTACTGAAATGAATAATGCTCTAGGTATCGAAGTGGCGAGTGTGGTCGTGCTACATTCTTTCCGTTAGTTTCTTAAAATAGCTTGAAATTTTGTGCTTGCCTTGTGCAGTTGTGCTCAACCATTGCAGTGCAGACTAAAATTTAGTTTGCTCAGACTGCCTAATACAGACTGCATTCTACTTACCGGTAACTAGACAATCATGCATAAAAATTTTATAAGCAACAATGATCCTCGCTAACCATTTGAAGACAGATAAAAAATGAATATGAAAAATAGCTTGCGGCACCCCAGAGCAGTGCCGGTCTTTGGGGTGAGATCGCACAGGGCCCGCAATTTACTCAGAAGAAAACATGATCTTATCCGTTTGCTATGCCACCGGACAGCACCATTTTACAGTAATATGCTTACCCAAATTTTTGTTGAACATGATCTCAGAATGCACCAAATTCAAAGTAATTTTTCAAAATTTTCTGGGGGAGGTCCCCCAGACCCCCCGCCGCTGAGTGTCGTCTTCGGCAAACACGCCGTCAGGCTTTGCTCGCCGCCCGTGAAACCCCTTTCAAAATGCCTAGCTACGCCACTGAACTGGATCATTGTCATTGGGGCATGCAAAGCATATTCCGCACAGGGCCCTAAATACCATAAGACCAGTAGGGGAGGATGAGGTAAGTTGAGCCACTTTGTACTTAAACGCTTCTACTAAGAAAACCGCTTGGTTTACAATAAAAGTGAAAGTGGCAGCATAATGGTTGATGCTTTGGCCTTAATTTAACAAAAAAATTTTTTTCATAACTCATAAGAATATTAAAAAAAAACATGTTTTAAACATTACGTCATTTTGGCTCAACTTACCTACCCCATGTGGTAAGTTGAGCCGGGGTGTGAGGAAAGTTGAGCCACTCGTTTTTGTTCAATAACAAAAGCTGTAGCGATGGTAGCCTACATTATAAAATGCTATGCAATACATATGTTCACGAAATTATTGCCCAGATATTTGTCCCGAATTGTAACATAGACTGTGACGCAATGGTGACGTCATCATTGCGATGCACTGTCATGCTTGAGCGACAATCTTTCGTTATTTTTTCTCTATTCACTAACTCGTGTTTTGCTGCTTGGCGAAAACGTGGTTCGGCCTTTTACGATGTGATAAATCTATCGGACGGACGTATTAGAGTGTGCAGTGACTATTCCACATCACAATTGAACCCGTCTCTTTTTGACAATATACAATCTTAACTCAACACATGTGGAACCTTAGTCGACAGTTAGAAAGAAGACAGGTTGGGTAGCAGTTAATACATATCTGCTACCAGGAAGAAAGAACGACATGTAAAAGGATAAATTTATTTTGTTGTGACCAGGGCCGGATTTAGCTGATGGGGGCCCGGGGCACTTTTAGATCGGGGAGCCCCCCTGCAAAATTTTGTTTCAAGCCTACGGCGCGAAAAACCACCTCTGCGTCTACAGTAGCATCAATCCAGCACTGCACAGCATTTTGCAGAAACTTCAAAGGCTGAAAGGAAGAAAAAATAACACAAAATCACATTTTTTCCACGTAGGGGGGCCCTTCAAAAGTCGGGGGGCCGGGGCACCTGCCCCCTCTTCCCCCCTAAATCCGGGCCTGGTTGTGACTGTTCGACTGTGAAATTGCGCACTTCCCAGCCGACAAAGCTGCCACTTTTTTGTTGATTAAACGTCAACAGACGTTGAATCAATGTAGTACTAGCAAATCGCGTCAACTGACCTGCAGAACAGAAAATAAAACGATGAATTATTACACAATCCTGATTAGGGAACGTTCAAATATTGCGTAACGCCTTCGAGGGGGAGGGGGGGGTTTATGCAAAGCGTTACGTTAGCGTCATATCAGGGGGGGAGGGGGTTCAAGCAAAACGTTACGTAACGCTTTCGAGTACGGAATGGTAGTTTTTTGTGCTGAATTCGTAGTGAAAAAGCGTTACATGGGGGAGGGGGGATTGAAAAAAGCGTTACGTTGGCGTTACATGGGGGAGGGGGGGGTTAAAAATTCGGAAAAAAAGCGTTACGTAATATTTGAACGTTCCCTTAAATAAACCTCCAAATGTGAATTTTCTAAATCAATTTCCGTTGTCTGTCAGATCTAAACTTATTCCATATGCCACTGATCAAGAGAGCATGGAAACCGGAATTTCTGCTGACGGCAGAAAGTTTCTCCAACTGGTCGTGTGAGGAAGCTTTAACGACATCCTCTTCAAGAAAAGCACAGTCATCGTCTGCTTTAAAGACAAAGGACTACTTTTCCTAGGACTTTCCAGGCACTTTTCTTAAAAAGTTGGCCTCAATTTCTCCATCTTCATTGAAGCATTCGATTTTACCAATGTAATGCACAGGTCGGGTTTTCCCTTGCATGTTGCTAGTAAGCTGCAAGTTACACTACAAATAAATTTAAACTTCAATAGACCAATGGACAAACTATTTTTTCCAGAGATTTAGACTATTAAAGAGTAAAATACACTTTGTTATCTATTTCATGACTACATATATCATCACTTAACACTGGCAGCTGAAGTGAGGAAAGTTGAGCCACCGGCTCAACTTACCTGTACATCACGGGCTCAACTTACCTCAAGGTCGCCATTAAAAGTTAAACGGGAATTTCTCCAGTCATATATGAGCTAGCAACCTCACTTTAATAGTTTCTGAATAAGCTAACAATAGTGATTACTGTGACATATCAATACTGGTGAATGCCATAGACATTTTGTAAAACTCAAAAAATATTATTTTTCAAAAAGTTCAAAAAATTTCCCAAAATCACTAAAAACAGTTTTTCTGTCTTTCTACAAGACAAAGACCTATAATCTTTACAGAACAGCTCCATTTAAGATAAACGGTCAGGTAGGTGACAATAGAAAGTTGATGCGATTTTTATTTTTCAAGTTACGGGGGGTGGCTCAACTTACCCACTGGCTCAACTTACCTCACCTTCCCCTACTGCCCAGAGTAGGCTATTGTAAATGGCAGGGAACCACTGGCCTGCAATAATATAGAGTAAGATGCTACCTTTCCCTGACTTAAGTAATGGTTAACATTTATCGACCGACAAGCCGCAAGAACTCAGTGATTGCCGTGGCGAAGAATCGCAAATGCCTTTTATAATAAGGAAGACTCATCAGTCATCACGCTTTTGAAAAAGCTTATGGAATGGCACGTCATTTCACTACACGTGTAAGAAAAGTGATGGAAGCGCATCAGCGATTTGTAGACATGCCTGCAGTGCATAAGCTTGTAAAAGCGTACAAAGGAAGGTTACGTACACGGTTTATGATACTTTTCTTCAATTTTTGTATCATATTGGCTGCTGCACTTTTCAGCTGTCGTCTCGTCTATCTTCCTTTGGGTTTCAAACCTTTGGCCTTATCAATGAATTCAAGCCTCATTCTTGTCCAAATTCTGTAAATCTAAATTCAAGCATTGTCTTAACACTCTAATCGAGTGATTTATCAAACTTTTTGTCTTGATGGACCCCTTTTAGTGCCCTCAAAGCGGTTGCGGACTCTTCAGAAAATTATGTAAAATTTTATTATATTGCGTCTCCTCAGAGAAACAAAATAATGTCTCATAAGTTTCGAAGCGACAAACTTAAAGAATTTGCTGAGCTCGCGACGCATTTATAACGATTGGTGACGTTGACGAAGTTATGTTATGAGTTATACGTTGGTACGCAGGATTAAAAATCAGTAATCTATCTTCTATAAGTTGGTTTGAGGTTTTTTATATAAATTGTATCAAAAGTAACAGAATTTTTGCAACCTTTACAAAGAATTTCTTCTTTTTTTCATTTGTAATCAATATTTTAGGAAACCTATCCTTTGAAATTTCAACGACGCACCGGGGCGTCACGACGCTTAGTTTAAGAATCATTCTAGGTTTAATACACAAATAAAACATTACCAGTTTTAAAATGTGGTAATTTATCAGTCATGAAGCTTTCACGGACCCTCTGAAAGTGAAAATGCTTCGCGGACCTTTTGGGGGTCCGCAGACCGCTCTAACCAGTAGCGGATATATGAAGCACTTAGTCACGTGCCCTCTAACCGAGAAAAACATGCACTTTTTTCAGTTTATGCAAAATTTCTCGCTTTCAAAACCTTGAGTTAACTTAACCAGCTACAGAGACCAAGCCTCACGCGTGTAATTTTTTTTATAAAACAATTTAGCCTATAGAATATAAGAACGGGAAACAGCAAATTAAATACTTAAACACTTCACATAGCATTAACTTTTAGTACGATTTTTATTCAGTCTAGGCTAGTTAGGGTAGCCTACATGTCACATTTTTTGCATAGTTTGGCGGGTAGGGGACAAACTTTCCAGCCGGATCTGGCCCGCGGGCCGTAGTTTAACAGCCCCTGCTCTAACCGATTCATACACTTCAAACAATATTGTAGAGTAGACTAACCCATAGCTTACTCCAAAGGTTCTCAAACTTTGCGTGCAACGCCCTGGTGCGCTTTTTCAATTTTCTAAGACGTCGCACAATGGTTGGTTTTGATTCTTTAGCCTTGAACTGACAAAGCCTTGATAGGTTATTTCTGGCAGTTTCGCATACTTGTAGAGGCTTTTGATGCAGGGCCAGTTACCGAGATTGACAGAGTGAAGTTTTCGGGTGTCGAAATGTTGTTGCCAGGGAATTATTCCATCTACTAAGTGCCGCTGAATGAAAAGCAGTCCTGATATGCGCTGCTCAAGCGCACACTCCAAGAGCCTAACCAGCGCCGCATAATCTTGTGTCGAGCGCTTACCACTGAGATATCGGGCCGACTCCGTTAGCTCAATGATTCCGTTTCGTATTCGTAGCAGATATTATTACTCCTTGAATCTGATATGTGCATTCGAACAAATTATTACGAAACTATCACAATTGATAATGGTTTAGCAATCACGTAGCACAATTTCTGTTACATCAACGGTTAAAGTCGCCATAAGACAGATGACTGAAGGATACAAATAAACGAATAAAAATTAACGAATTTCCAATCGCTAGGTGCGTCACAAATCCTGCGAACTTTTCAAAAGACGTCGCAATGAAAAAGGTTTGAAAACCATTGCCCTGCTCTATCGGCTGCGTGGTAGGCTATTGAGTATTCATGATATCAAAATCGATTTCTAGCCTTGCTAAGAGTTAGCTATTTACGTACAAAAAACAATTAAATTAACTTCATCATCATCATTTTGTTCCTTCCTCGTATGGAGGGTTGGATACAATGCGCCATTGTTCTCGACCATGAGCTGTGCGTACTGCACATTCATAAGTTAATTTTGTCCATTTTGTGATGTTTGTTGTCCAAATCATTCTTGGTCTGCCTTTACTTCTTTTACCGTTTATCTTCCCTTTTATTAATGATCTTTGTAATGAATTTTGCCTTATTGTGTGTCCGAAATACTTCAATTTTCTTCTTTTGACTGTTTGTAAGAGCATTTTGCTTGAATTGAATTTGGAGAGTACTTCATCGTTAGTGATCTTTTGTTTCCATGAAATTTTTAACATTTGCCTGTATGTCCAGAGCTCGAAGGCATCGATCCGTTTCTCCATTTTTTGTGACATTGTCCAAGTTTCAGAATTGTATAATAGGGTCGACCAGATATAGCATTTTAAGATCCTGAGACGAATTGATAAATTTAAACGTTGATTGGTTAAAATATTTTTCATTTTTCCAAATGTAGTTCTTGCAATTTCTATCCGTCTAAGAATTTCATGGTCACACCTCCCATCTTCAGTTATTAAATGACCAAGATATGAAAAAGATTTTACTTTTTGTATAATTTCATTGTCAATTATAATTTGGAGTACTGGAGTGTCTGGTGATTTAGAGATTATCATTGATTTTGTCTTTTTAGCGTTAATTTTCATATTAAATTCTTTACCAATTGAGTTAACATTGTCCAATATTTCTTGAAGGTCTTCTTGTGATTCAGCCAACAGAACAGTATCATCAGCATAGCGTAAATTTGTTATATTCAAACCACCAACTTTTACTCCTTTCATATCATCAATGGGTCGAAAAATCATTTCTGTATATAAATTAAAAAGACATGGAGAAAGTACACATCCTTGGCGTACTCCACGCTTGATATCAATTCCTTTAGACAAATTTTTTTCCATGCGAATAAATGCTTTTTGATTCCAATACAAATTGATAATAAAACGTAAGTCTTTGCCATTCATACCAATATTGGACAAACAATGAATCAGTTTCTCATGGTTAACTCTATCAAATGCTTTCTCATAATCAATAAAACATGCATATACAGTACATCTTTATTTACTGCATTGTAACTCTCACAAATAGTTCTGAAGTTAAGTATACCCTCTCGTGTTCCTTTACCAGTTATAAATCCACTTTGAGTCATGCTAACCTCATTCTCAATAGATTTTCGATTTCTTAATAAAATTATTCTCAACAAAATTTTCAGTACATGACTGATCAAACTTAATGTTCTAAAGTCACTGCAGTTCTTTGCTTTGGATTTCTTTGGTAGTCTGACAAAAACAGTTTCATTCATTTCTTTAGGTATAAATCTAGTCATATATATTTCATTACATAATTTGTGTATGCGTTTTAAACTTATGCCATTGAGTGCTTTTAGCATTTCTGGATAAATGTTATCCTTTCCTGCAGCTTTATTACATTTCAGATCTTGAATGGCTTTCTCAAATTCAGATATCAATATTTCTTCTCCTTCATTATTGGTAATTTCAGGCATACATGTTCTATCATCATCATCATATAATTCTGTTACATACTCTTCCTATCTATTCTTTATATCCTCTTCCTGAAATAACATTTTTCCTCCACTATCCATGATGCAGCTGTTTGCTTGTTCAACTTTCTTTAAACATGTTAGCTGTTTGACTTTATTGTGTAACTCAAGTGACTTATGAGATGCTTCAAGATGTTCTATTTCACTGCATTAATTTTCCCACCACCTTTGTTTAGCATCTATGCATAATTGGGATATTTCCTTATTTAAAGCTTTATATTTCTTGTGATTATTGAATTTGTTTTTCTTTCTCTGTTGCATTAAGTCAAGTATCTTCTCAGTAATCCAAGGCTGTTTAATGTTTTTCCTCTTTGATGGTAAAATGTTGGCAGCTGCATCATTTAAGGTTTCTTTAATTTCATTCCAACTTCTATCTATAGTTTCTTGTGTAATTACTTGAGGAATTTCTGTTTGCTGTAATAATTCAAACTTATTGTTTACTGCAATACTGAATTTCTCTCGATATTGTTCATTTTTAAGCATGTTCATGTCCATATGTTCTGACATATTTGTTCTTTTCACTCTTTTTAGCTTTATTTGGATTTTCATAACAACTGGATTGTGGTCAGACATTATGTCACATCCTGAATACGTTTTAACTTGTCTTACTGCATTTCTGAACCTCTGGTTTATCATAACATAGTCAATTTGATTCCGAAATTGATAACCTGGACTTTGCCATGTATACAACCGCCTAGCAGGATGTTGAAAAAGAGTGTTCGCTAATACTAAATCATTAAGTTTACAAAATTCCAGCAACCTTCTTCTACGTTCATTTAAATTGCCAAATCCATAACGACCAGTTGTGGGATATTCATGATGATCACCCACTATTGCATTAAAATCGCCCGTTACTATATTAACTTCTCCACTTTTAGTATATTTAAGTACATCCTTTATTGACTCATAAAACAACTCAATCTCTTCATCGGTATGTTCTTGGGTTGGTGCATAGATTTGTAATATATTTACATTAAATGGTGCTGCAGACAATTTAATCATCATAACTCTGTTAGAAATTGGCCAAAATCCAATGACTGAGTTAGCTATTTCTTTTTTCATTATCATACCGACGCCGTACATATGCTGTTCTCCTCCTGAATATACAAAAACAAATCTATCTTCTGTCACTTTACCATCACCTATCCATCTAGTTTCACTTATCCCAATTAAATCAAAGTTCATGACCGACATCTCTTGTTTTAAATTTTCGTATCGACCTGCTTTATAAAGGGTTCTTACATTCCATGTTCCTATTTTGAGTGCCCTTTTTCTAGTATTTAGCAGTCTACCATCAGACTTATGCCTTCCAGAGGGATTTGGGCATAAGCCATCATCACGAGCAGCTGTGCACATAAAAGAGGTTCCTCCTTTTCTGTAACTTTTAGGGGATTTCACAGCAGGGGCCCTGATCAGTCTCCATGACTCATTTTCGTTTTAATAGCTAGCATTGTTTACTATGGAATATATACTTGGTAAGGCTCCAATCTTTTCCAAGGTGACCAGCCACTGTACTCTAAACGTCAAAAGTGTGCCTAAACGGGTCACATCGTTTTGCTATCATGCCTTCTAAGCCATTGACTATTTATGGTTCTTCTGCCTTTTCAGCCATTCTAGACTTTATGCACTTAAAGGGATTGACTTCCCTACCATGTTAAAGCTGTTCTAACATGGGCCTCATAACTTAAAAACTATATAAGTTTTACTTTCAAGATTTACACTTTTACGCGATTTACAATTTACAAATTTTTGAGAAAAATTAAGAAAATCCCATCGCATGACAATAATTCTTCCTGGGTTTAAGAAAGGTCACATGTTTCCCTGTGAGGAGGTGAGTTGAACATTAGTTTGAAAGGGTACTTTTATAAAGGTTGAAAATAGGCACGTTTGTTTGCTTTAGCTGGGATTTGAAATCAAATAATAAAGAAAAATCTAAACTCTGGAGATCATGAGCCTAGCATTTCCAAAGCACAGAAAAAGTAACGTTATTAAACAGTGTATTTGCAAAGTCGGATTAATGTAGACCTACGCATTCTTCTACATGTTGGATCAGCTTATGGGTGCTACAGATGTTCTAGCATTTCGGACTGGATCAGCGTTATTTCAGTGATGTCATAAACATTCACCTCTGTTTTTTGTGGGCCAACTCTATCAAATAAACATTTTTACTACATTACTTAATGCAACGTTTATTCAATGTACGACGGCTGCTGTTGAAAATTGCATGCTTGAAGTAGTTTTAGTGGTTCGCAAAAAAGTTATAAATCTTTTTTTGCCTTTCGCGCTGCTGTGTCGTAGTGAGACACTCAGTGATGTACTTGAAGGTGGCAGGAAGATCGATTTTCTTTTCTTCCAATTTACTCTAAACCGTCATGAAGCAACCTGAATGCCTGAATGCATCAAAACGTATCAGCGACAAACCACGGTTGGGTGATTAGATACATGCATACTGCTCCTCAGACAACTTCTTCTTCTTCGTCGTATGAGCTGTTCTTCCGGACTATATGTTTGGGCATGATGTCATCAGCCACTCGACAGTCTCATCATCCAGGGCCTTCAGTCCAAGCGTTCCATGTGGTGGTTGATGGATTAGGCAGTCATGGACGACATGGTCTACTGTCTGGTCTGTGGCGCCACACTCGCATCCCGGTGAGGGAGCCAGGCCCTATCTGCACATGTCTGAACGAAAGCGACCGACGCCGGTTCGTAGGCGGTTAAGCCGGACCCACGCAAGTCTTGCAAGGGACATTCCTGGAGGGTGGAGATCGATATCGGGTAGGAAATCACGGAGTCGGGAGGTGTTGTTTTGCCACTCCATGTTCCATGTTCAGTTCGTCCAGTGTGCCGCACTTATTCCAAGATCTTCAACGTTGTTCAGAAGCTGTTGTGCGGCGGGCACAAATGGGCGTCTTGATTTCAGTCGCTGTTGTTCTCCAGGTAGGCGCTGGAATGTACTGTGGAGGAGGTGGTCGGGGTCCAGTGCGCCAAGAGCAAGGGAATTCATGGCTCCTTTACGGCGAAGCTCAGCAGGTTGGATGCCTGCAAGGATGGGAAAGCAGTCCGTTGGAGTGGGACGCAGGCATCCAGTCACAGTGCGTAGTGCGTCATTGATGGCGGTGTCAATGTGGCGGGTGTGGGAGCTGCGGCACCACACTGGTGCGCAGTACTCAGCGGTAGAATGGACGAGGGCCAAGGTAGCTGTGCGAAGGGTTTTCGCATCAGCTCCCCAGCCGGAACCCGCCAGTCGCCTCAAAAGTGCAACACGCGCAGATAGTTTTTTGCGCAGTGACTCCAGGTGTCGTCGGTACGTGAGTGACCTGTCCAGGGTTATGCCGAGGTAGGTGGATTCGGCGCAGTAGGGCAGGTGTTCGTCATCGGTGGTAATGTTGATCTCACGTTTTGCTTCCTTGTTGTTTAGATGGAAGGCCGCCGACACTGTCTCTGCCTTGCTGAGCTGTAGCTTCCATTTCTGGAGATATGTTGATATAGTTGACATGTCCTGGCTTAGGTTCCTCTCCATTGACTGCCAATCTCCGGCTGGATGCAGGAGAGCCAGATCGTCTGCGTAAGCATACTTCCTGGAGATGGTGTCAGGCAGGTCATAGATGTAAGTGTTAAAGAGGAGGAGAGCCAGGACAGAGCCCTGTGAGACGCTGTTCCTGAGTCGACGTAGTCTACTTCGTCGGCAGCTACCGGTGGAAAGGGTAAATCTGCGGTTTTGCACAAGTTCCACAATCATATGGACCATGTGCCTGTCAGGAAGGAGATATGATACGAAAAAATCATTCTAGTAAAGATTTAAAAGAAATTCTTAAACATTGGTACGATTTTCACAAACAAAAATTACCGTAATATTTGTGCTAGCGTTATAGCCGAACTAGAGTCAGGAAATGCAACCCCAATGACCAGTCCAAGGCAGCAAGTTAATCTTTTATCGTCAATTAAAATTTAACGCTAACATCAATTTTAAAGCAATTTATATCGCCTTCACTTATGACGTCACGAAAAATGTTGCCCATGCTGGAAAAAGCTTTGCCCTCCCTGTAAAACGGATCTGGCTAAGCCACTGCTCAGTAGGTCATAGCCTACCACCAAACTCATCCGTGTAAAGTTGGCATCAGTTTAATTGATTTGTTTCAGAGCTGTCAGATTTTCTATGCTGTTGAGTATTTTTTCTATGAGTTGGCCATGTCAAATTGAATTTTTTGCCACTTTTCAAATTGGGCCTACAGCAGCCTATGGCCATTTTTTAATTGGATCATTAAATTAATTGTTTGAATTTTATTTTTACAGTTCAAAAAAACTTAGATGTATCGTTTGTTTTGTTTCTGATAATTATTGGGCTAATATAACTCTCAGCACATTTATTTTTAAATAACTTGGAGTTAATTTTAATGGAAATCGCATTTGAATCTTCATCTTTTTGAATCATATACTCTGTCGTTTTTTTTCGTAATCTAGCTAGATCACAAGGCACTGCAATGCCAATTAGCTGTCTAAAAAATATTTTAGAATTAATTTGTATAAATTATATGAATAACATGTAGTGAGCATGAGCTGATGGCCTGATATATCAATAAAACAATAACTAGGGGAGACTCAGGTAAGTTGGCCCAATAGGCAAGTTGGCCCACTCTAAATAATTTTTTAACTACAATAGGCTAGTTATTGTTACGTATCGTACGCATACTGAGAAAGTGCTGTTGAAACTACCTGATCACCAGGTTGGGAGGCTCTAGCAAGCAGTATAAACATGTGAGCATGATTTTTGTATGAAAAATTATGATTTTTAAAATTTTTGGATTTTAGAATTTTTTAGATGTCGAGTGAGTTTTTTTCTTACTATATAAGAAAAGTTATTATTTAGTGAGTGCAGCGCTAGAGTGGTTATTAAGGCTCACTTTGACGGTGAAACCGTTGTTAGAAGCTCGATAGTTTGACATAAATTTTAGTTTTTACAATATGGTTGCCATGCAGGGAAGTTGGCCCATATCGTGGGTGGGTACGTTGGCCACCATGGTCAACTTGCCTTCATGAGGTATTATATAGAATGATAATAATTGACTACTAATAGATTAGGTATCCCTGATTAATACGATGACTTATTTTTGCAAGATTGAAGTAGCCTATCATCAAGTATCCAAAGTAAGTAAATCGCGGTTTTACATCGGCTTTAAACGATCAATAACAATAATACACTTCCTAACATCGTTTTTATGCCACAAATTGCGACAACTTATTACTAACCCATATGGTAATAACAGAATAATGGTAAGTAATTAAGAAAACCAATCGCGGAAATGTGTATCAACCACTTCTCAAGCGACGGTCTAAAACGTACCTCCTTTCGGAGATACATTAAAAAATGTTCCGATATTGGTAGGCTACCCATGCAAAAATTGGGTTTGTAGCCTATTGCAAACAAGGTCCTGCCTATCAGTATCGTTAAAGTGACCAAATCGTTAGGAATAAAGGCATGCCGTTCCAACTACATGATGTTTGATACAACCTTTGTTATTTTCGAAAGCTTATTTGGTGTAGGCTACTCATGTCAAAAAAAGTTTACTGAGGTAAAATACAGCATTATAGCCTAATGTAATAGTAGATTATTTTATAAATCATACATGAATGCATACAATGTATGTAGGTATGCATCTATAAAACCAAGAAATAATTAGAAAGAAAATAAAATTGGGGAGAAAGAGAACTTTTCCACTGTTTAGTATACCGTAGATAGACATGTTGCCCACGTGGCCAACTTACCTTCCATGGTGGGCCAAATTACCCGCACAGGAAGGCAAGATGGTCCATTTTATTTTTTTCGGAAAACTTGAAAAATTATAGGCCTATACCTAAGAATGTTTGTTTGATGCAAGAATATGTCCACTTCTAGAGTGACAAATTCTCTACTCTTCAATAGCATTCGCTTTAACATATGTTTTGTTATTAGCTCACAAATTCAATTTTTCATTTTGCTGGGCCAACTTACCCAAGTCTCCTCTACGGTATTATTTTTAGATCTGTGGTAAAGCACTTGAAAAGTGTATTGATGAAAGTATCAGTCAAGATCATTTTGCAAAAATTGCAGTGAATTAGATAAAATAGCTACGTTGTGGTTTCACACCAGTGGCAAATCCAGGGAGAGGGAGCGATTGGGGCGTTTGCCCTCCGTAAAACACAGAAAAGTAACTTTATTTATGGTGTATTTGCAAGGTTGGATAAATGTGGGCCTTACACATCATTATGTTTTGACTATGACATGTTGGAAGTCAAGTCGAAGAATCCGCCCTGATTCATGCACGAAGAAACGTTAAGATCAAGCGGTGCCAGTTTGACTCTCGGTTTGTGCACTTGAACAAGGCATTCCAAGAACAGCTCTCCATTTAGCGGCAACTAGTACAATAGATGAAATAATTTCCCCTACAACAACATTTCAACAACAAGCGGTAACGTCACTCTGTCAATCCTGGTGACTAGGTCTGCGTCAGTGGTCAAAGCTTCTACAAGTAGGCCTAAGCGAAACCACCAGGACTACGCTCTCAGGAATGCTTTCTCAGTCCGAGGATAAAGATACCCACAATCAGTCAAACTTTGATTTGATCTACACTAACAAGAAAAATGAATAGGTAAAAACAGAGAAGCTAAATTTGACGCATAGTTAAAGTAGTGCATTATTCTACAATATGCCGGCTATCACTTGCAAATAGCATTATTCTAAAAAAAAGGAATGCCCTTTCAAGAAAATTCCGCGTACGCCAATGCGGCGTTTACAATCAGTTCAATTCAGTTTGTTTTTATTTCTGACCATCACAACCAAGAATTACAATAAACATCAAACATAGCAGGGGTTTAGAAAAAAAGAAAAGCACTGCAACCATAAAGTAGCCTAATAGCTGATTTTTTGGTTGAATAATTTGAAGATCGTTCTTTATTGATCAACTCCATATACAATCTATCAATATTTATTTCCAATTTCTAAACTTTCAGAAGGGCATCGAAAACTCGTTCTATTAGTCTACTTGCTTCAAAACCTAGTTTAAGTTCTGTTATAGGCAAGGCCTCTTTTAAGGGAAAGTGTGGGGGGCAATTGTGTCTCCACTGAACTTTTTGCCCCCTCACAGTTTTTAGTAACTTCTTTTTCACCTGAGGTTAAGTTATAGCAACAACAGTCGCTGTGATTTTTACAAAAAGTTTTGTACTCTGTCTACTCATCTTTTAGACTTTTTAGAACCTCCTCTCAGAGTTAAGTGTAACTTACTAGTTGAGCGTTATTCCTCTGCGATTAAAACACTTTTGATATAATAGACGTGATTATTAAACCAATAAAAACTATCGTATAAAATCACAATCATATCAGTTAGTGTTGTTTACACATATTGGCTGCTACCAATGCCCACTTCCAAGGCCTTCTACACAGTCAGCCAGCAGTAGCCTTCCGTATTTGTTTGCTTATCAGAGACGCGGGCAGTCTATAAACGAATCGAAACAAACTCAGGACAAATAATTTTGCTTCAAAGCAAAAATAACATAAAGTATTTCGAATCTACGAAACCAAATTTTGAAAAATGAAACAATAAAGTAGCAATTTCGGCTTTAAAACGTTTTTGCATTTTCTGCAAGAAAAAATGATGATGATTTAAATTACAGTGGTTCTCAACCTTTTTGTCTTGGTGGACCCCTTTTGGTTCCTTCGAAGCGGTCGCGGACCCCTAAAAGTTTCCATTTGAAAATTTGGTATATCGCGTTTCCTTATGCAATCATGTGTTACATTAGGCCTAGTTTCAAAGCAACACACTTAGAAGAATTTGCTGAATTCGCAACGCACTTGAAGATTGATGAGATTGACGAAATTATGTTATGAGCTATATGTTGGCACACAGGATCAAACATCAATAATAATCTATATGCTCATTTAATGTTTTTCTATAAATTTTATCAAAAGTTAATAGAATAATTGCGACCGAATAATTGCGACGTTTTTTCAGAAATTTCTAGGGGTGGTCGTCCAGACCCTTCTCTGGGTACTTCGCCTTTGTCAAATTGTTTCCGGGCTCATTAACATGTGCAGTATTCCTCCCCCCCCCCCCGATTTTGTGTTGGTTACGCTCCTGGCACCAGTACATCAATACACTGACAATGTATTTAAATAATATTTTTATCGTGGATTTCAAATAAACGTTAATGCTATCATAGAAAAGGATGGAAACAATAAAATATTCAAAATTTGCCATGTGAACTGCACATCAGAGAAACCAGCAAAGAGTTGAAGGTCTGGGGGGGCGAAGGCCCCCATGCTGCTGCCACAATTACAGATTGTATTGCCCCTCCAGTGAAAATCTGTTAAAAGAGGCCTTGGTTGAAGGCCTATATCAAATATGCCTAAAGATCTAATTCACAACGGTAATACATTCCGCTTTTGCCAAAGTCATCTTTTATTGGATGTGGTGTAAAACTGCAAAAACTGAACGCCTGACCCTGGTAGATAAATTGTTCATTAACTAAAATGGTCATCTTGTTCACCAACGTGCAGCAAAGAATCTATAGATAAATTTGAAAAAAAGATTGACAACGCAGACGAAGACCGATTCTCTTTTGCAACTTCGTCTGCGTCTATCGGGCGTGACATTAACAGATCGTTCAAGTTCGTTTCGCTTCAGTTCAAGAGATTTTACCATAAAATGCCTTCGTTTTGTTGCTTGTTGGAGACTTATTTTATCACTTTAAGTTCGAACGAATGAAATGTCTCGGCTTACTTTTGCGTTGCAGACGTTCAAATTATATCGAGTGTCATAGTTGAGTTCGTTTGATTTTAGCCTGCAGCTATAATATCATATTCAAAACTCATGTATAAATTTCTGTAATATCATGTTTTAGTCACAATAATAAAGCTTTTCGTAAGCATGTTTTCTAGGAAAGAAAGATATTAGACTACTAGCAATGTCGCCTGAAGGTGTTGCAGCGGAGGTGAGCTTGTCATAGGCCTACATCCAAACAAAAACAACTGTTTGCTACTTTACTAAACAACTAGAAAGTAGTAGCTTAAGTAGAAAGAGACCAACTATATTTACTTACAGATAAAAGAAAGCCAAAAAGCTATCAAACAACTAAGTGCAACTGACAGCATAGAATTTTGAAATTAGGGAAGAACTACCGAAATTGCTTCAACATTTTGCATTTGACTTCATTCAATACTTTGAGACAATAAAAGTTTGATAAAACAAGCAAATGAATTATCCCTTCAGAAATTGTCTAACGTTATCTTCAATCAATCATTTTATTGTGATAAGTTCTTGCGAAAGCCCATTGTAGAATGGCCTATCCCAACTGAAGCGTAGACGTAGACCGCTTCGTCTTACTGCTTTGCGATTTAGCTGCTACAAAAGTTTAAAAGGTTGAGTTCAGGCGTAAAATAAGAGGTTGATGCAAAGCTCAAAACTGAATAGCGCTCAATCGTCAGGTTCAACAGTGAGTAGTTGATCAGTTTGCGTTTGCATTTGCGTTTGCATAGTAGTCAGGCGCGGATCTAGGAGTTTTTTTCGGGGGGGGCCAGAAAATTTGAAAATCAATTAAACAGAAAGAAAAAGATAAAACAGATATTAACAATGATACTACGACAGTAGCGTAGCCAGGAATTTTGAAAGGGGGGGTTTTTACGGCCGGCGGGCGAAGCCCGTCGGCGTCTTCGCCAAATGCGACACCCAGCGGCGGGGGTCTGGGGGGCAGCCCCCAGAAAATTTTGAAAATTTGCTTTGAATTTGGTGCATTCTGGGAGCATTTTCAACAAAAATGTGGGTATAAATATTTCTGTAAAATGGTGATAAGATCATGTTTTCTTCGGATTTTTCGGTAATAAACCTAAGTCTCTATGTTTTCTTGTTGCTAATTCCTGGCTGAGATATTTAAATGTTTGGTATTGGCAAAACTCGCTCTTTTAATGCAGTTTCGTTTAAAATTAGGAAAACTTTATTTTAGAGAAACAGAGACTGAAAGCATTATTCTCAATATCGTGATGTCACACGCGTGCCAAAGGGGGAGGGGGTTGTAACCCCCCCCCCCTCCCCTTGGCTACGCCACTATACTACGACATATACGATATGCCATAAAATAAAATATACATTAAAAGAAACAGCCATTTCATCAATTGTGAATGTTTGAAAAATACATTTTGCTTGAATAAAAATTGCTAAGCATGCAAAGTAAACTTGAAATTTGGTTTAAAACCCTGTATGCAGTGTCCATGACCAATTGGATGTTTGTATGTTTGCAAGCATAGACGGCAATTGATTGAAATTATAATGAAGGCTAAAAACTATAAAACAGCCATTCAAGGTTTCAGATTGTTTCAACTGACGTCATTTGGTTCAGCATTGGTTTCAGCTGAGTCAGCTCCAACAAATGTTGCTATTAAAATGCATTTACAGTTGTATAACGGAATAAAGGAGTCTGATCGATGGATGATTTTAACCATAATAATAACAAAAAATTACCCCCCCCCCCCCCTCCCAGATAAGTTAAGTCTGCCGTGGGACTAATATCAGTTGTGTAGACGCATATCAAACGATTTGATGCGGATACATAGAATTTCAACAATAATTCCTCGCAACATTTCGGGGGGGGCCCGGGCCCCCTGGGCCCCCCCCATAAATCCGCGCCTGATAGTAGTTATAGAAATTCCTGTGCATATCAGTTTTATAATGGTTTTAGTTTACTTCACTTCAGTAAGGAGCTCACTCGATGACTAATATAGTTTTTCGCTGGTTTCTGTCTGTTGTGGAATCTACAGTAGATTGTTATGGTGCTATTTTATTCGCACTGTTTATAGTTGCACGGTATACTATTCTCGCAATAGACGAAATAAAAGGTTTCTCTGTACAACTTCTGCAGGTCAGAATTTTATAAAACTACTGCACGCCTACAAGTGGTGGACAACAGTGCTTTTCATTGATTTGGAGAAACCTTAAGGGTTTTGCAAAGCATGGCGACAATATTTGCTGCTTTTGGTAAGTTTACGTCACTTTACTACAAATTAACAAATACTTTTTATCCGATAGCCATTTGCTATTGTAGATTTTAAACTATAAACGATTTTAAGCTACAACCACTACTGTCTAACTTTAAACAATCTGCGCTGCTAATTTCCTTTAACCCTTTGTTCCCGACAATTTTCACCAAATCAAACGTCATATAAAAACCGTTCAAGTCTACTGAATATTACGTCATGGAAATTCCTAAAGCATGTGCCAAAATTGCACCATCGTTCATAAGACCTGTTTGGGCCTGTTTAAACAGGAAATATTACATCAGCTTAAACACCTGTTGGAATGACTTCATAATTGTCTTTCATTTATTGCGTCACAGTTACTTTCTACGTGAATTTGAGATATTGATATCTATTCTGGTCATTCGTAAAATGATTGTTTGAAAGTTGGCCGCACATTTAACTGTTGGCTTAGTGCTTGCTAGCTGGACAAAAGTTCCGTCTTTTATCCAATTAATCTGTATTGTAGTGACAGTTTTTTTTAGAGGTGTAGGCGTTACACCTATTTTCGATAGCCTCGGGCTAATTTTACTGGAATACACTGTTTGAATAGGCGTTTCGAAAGTGTGTTTATTTTTGGGTCATTGCATGCAGACGAACGGATTTGGGAATCTTACGTTACAATTTTCCCACGAAGAGATTATGGTTTACCGCTGTGACCATAAAAAATAAAAGACGATTCTCTGTCTAGTGTTTGGCACAGAAGCACTTAGAAGCAAAAAAAATAAAAGACGAAGTTAGTTAGTTGGTAGGCCAAGAAGCACTTAGAAGCAAAGAAATAATAAAAGAAGATCTTGTTGGTTGGTAGTCTAAAGAAGCAAAGAAAATTAAAAACATTTCTTCTCGGTAGGCAACTGAAGAACTTTAAGCTAAAAAGTAAAGACATTTCTTCTCAGTTTGGTACAGAAGAAAAATAACTTTGACATTTATTGGCAAGAAAGAAGATTAAAGGCAATCCATCTGTGCTTGAAGATTCAAGTGGAAGAATCCAAGCAAGTTTTGTGGACGTTTGGACTTCACATACTCGTACAGCTACGGTATCGTGCATTTAAATTCTTTTTGTATTTTTACGGTCTTTGCAGTTAAGTTTTTTATAACTACTGTAATTTTGTGTGTTTGTGTAACTTAATTTTTTAATTGTTAAATTTAGCCCTAACATTTAATATGTCTACACTCGGTGGTGACAGGGACTCGACCGCCGTCGACTCGACTGAGTTTAAGCCTGATGATGTTCTTTGCGGTCGGGCAGGCCATTCTGGGGAGGGGCCCATTAACGATGAGGCTAAATCAGTTCGAGAAGCCCGGCATCTTAGACGGGATATTTTGACTCAAATTGGGAAACTTTCTGTTGCCCTAGGTTCTTTGAGTGATAAGCAGGAACTGTTAATTTTTAGATCTAAGTTATCTACTTTAGAAGAGGAATTACGGCATTTCCATGCTCTCTTGAGTAAAATTTTTAACTCTGCAATCTTAGCAGAACTTCATGATAGGGTAGATCCCGAATTTAACTCGTTAAAAAATAACTTCGAACAAAAAGAAAGTGAGTTCTCAGATAGGTTGGATGCTGACATACATCCTGAGGATAGCGCCTCAAATGTAAGCACTAGGATGTCTGAGAGCTCGTCACGGATAGTTGCACAAATTAACCTACAGCTAAGACGAGAGGAGCTCCAGATACAAGCCGAGGCCGAAGCAAGAGCTGCTGAGGCCGCCGTGAGAGCTGAGGCCGAAGCGAGAGCTGCTGAGGCCGCCGCGAGAACTGAAGCCATACGAGTTGAGGCCGCCGCGAGAGCTGAGGCCGTACGAGCTGAGGCTGCCGCGAGAGCTCAGGCCGCCGCGAGAGCTGCTGAGTTCGCACTCAAAGACGCTCAGTTGAGGGCTGAACAACGTAAAGAGGTAGTTTTAGCCGAATATCGATCAGAGTTGGGCTCCCGGCGTAGCTCTAGGAAGGGCTCTTCTCGGCATTCCAGAAGTGAACATCAATCACAGTTTAATTTACCTAACCTTTTCCAGACGCCTGTTCAATCTGTAAGTGGACCTGTACAATCCACATGTTTTCCAGCTGTTTCAGGAGGTCTCGGGGCCGCGGCTAAGGGTCTTCCGAAGGCTGTAGAGCCAAGGTCTGCAAATTACAACCGAACTCCTCCCCCAGAGCGTACAGGTCACGGGGCCGCCATTAGCAGTAATGCTTTGCCCCCTTCAAAGTTTTCTGCGCCGCTACTTGCTGATCGCCCAGCTACACGTAATTTGGGTGGTTGTGAGAGGCGTATCGTGTCTCCTGATTTTAACGTGTTTGAGGATCGTGATCGGGCTGTGCACGTAACTGAACCCCCTCAGCCCCTTAAGGGATATAGCTTGTCTTCTCCCGCTAAATCGAGTTCTCAACAGCAGGATTGCTTTTTTGAATACCAAAATAGTAGGACGTTCTTCGATAAGGCGGCCTTGATTGGTTACGATGGTAATAATATGCCATTTGTCTTCTTTAAAAATCGTGTTATGGCCTTGATGGCAGCTTCGCCCTTTAAGGGAACTCGTTTGACTTTGTTGCAAGCAGCTTGTGTTAGAACAGCTGCACAAACGATTGCTAATTTGGTTTCCGACACTCCTGGCTTGTCAGAGGAAGACAGGATAGAAATGTCGTTAGCTCGCTTGTCCCAACGTTTTGGAGTTCGTGGAGGTCTTTTCGCAGAACCAGAAATTAGAAAGTATCGCTATGGTAGCAAATTGACTTCTATCTCTTCCAGTGATTTGAAAGAGTTTAAAGATGAATTGTCGCAGTGTTTGCTTTACGCGAAAGCTTATGGTCAGCGTGATAAATTAGAAGGACGCTTTGTTTTGGATTTGGCTAAGCGACTCCCGTTTGACGCTAAGCAGCGTTATCTTGACTTTTTAGGTGATCAGTATGGTAGCACTGAGGAACCTACTTTTCAGAGTTTGTTTGATTTTGTAGTACGGGAGGAAACGCGCAAGTCGACTGATTTTAGCATTATGCTAATGGGCGATTCTGGTGAGTCGCAGCATTTTAAAAAGTTTGGCAAAGGAAAATTGCCTTCATGTCCGGTTAGGCAGACGTCGGTAAAACCCCATGATAATGTGATTTCAGGGAGTTCGCAGTACTCGACTGCTGTTGGCGCACCGCGCGGCGGTGTGGCCAGACATAGTGACATACCGGCGTGTTTTTGTTGTTCGTCACGTGGTCAAGTTGAATATCATTTTTTGTCTAACTGTAAAGAATTTTTTCGCTTGACACCTAAAGATCGGAGAGATGTCATTGTGAAAGCTGGCAAATGCTTGAATTGTTTGCGCCAGCATATGGTTAGAGACTGTAATCATGCAAATAACTGTCGTAAGTGTGGACCTACCAACGATAGGAAACACTATTTTCTTCTGCATGATTTTTATGTGACGTCACGTGATTCTCTGGATTTGGTCGGTAAAGATGAGGCTGGTGCCAGAGTTCCTGTGCGTAATGTTAAGATTGGAAATGTTAAAGCAGCCTTTAACCGCGTTACTGCTGCTCGTGTTTTGAATCCAATGACTGGCAAATCGAAGTTGGTGTATTGTCAGCATGATCCTGGTTCGCAGTTGACCTTTGTTTCGAGTGACTTGGTGTGCGAACTTGGTCTTAAACCGTATGATAAAGCGTCGTTTAAAATGGATACTCTGGCTGGTCAGAAACCTACTTGTGCTGACCTTGTTAAACTCAACATCCAGTCGTTAGAGACTGATGAACTGTTTTGTGATATAACCTCGGTGGTTAACCCAGCTTGGGCTGACGATGTTAAAACTTTACCCCATAAACAAGATTTAAGTGGTTTCCGTCATTTTCATGACGTGAATATGTTTCATTTGAATAATTGTAGTACTGTAGATGTACTGATTGGCAACGACAACGCTTATTTGATGTGTGCAAAAGAAGAGCGTGTTGGTGATAATCGTAGTGAACCGCATGCTTTGCTCACTCCTCTCGGTTGGTTGGCTTGTGGTGGTAAGTCACCCTTAGTTGAAAGCGTTGCTAAAGTGTGCAGAGTGCAGACGTCTTCAGAGTCGGATGTCATCTCTGGCTTTCAGAGTAAAATTGAGTCTCGCGATATGGAAATAGCAGACCTGAATAAAGTCATTCAGGATTTGACTTTGCAAAATGAAACCTGTGAATTGTCTCGCAATGATATTTTGGCTAGAGAACTTGTCGAACCGAATATTGATTTGAAAGATGGTCGATTTGAGATACCTGTTCCGTTGAAGGAAGATATTGATCTACCTAACAAATTTGTGTTGGCATCAGATAGAGCTGCTGCTTTAAAAAAGAAGGCTTTAAAACAATCTGAATTTCGAGGAACTTGTGTTAATGATGTAATGTTTTCGGGTCCTGACTTGTTAAACCCTCTGGTAGATGTCTTGGCTAGATTTCGGCTTGAAAGATTTGGTTTCATGGCTGATGTGACCAAGTACTTTTTTCACATTTTACACTCTTCAATACATAAGCCCAATTTTATTGAACTGCTTACGTACACAGGCAGTGCCGTTCGGATCGTGAACGAACGCCCTTTGGTACCTTTGAGTGACGACCCTAGGGATTTTACTGTCATCACCCCTGCCTCACTTTTGACCCCATACTTAGACCCATACTGTGCTGTTGGGCAACCACATGATCGTGACCAATTAAGAAGGGACCAATTATTTCCGTAGGGTGGCAATTGACTTGTAGACCGTATGGTCGTTTCGTTGTCTCCCAGTCGGTATGGGAACTTGTGTAACTTTGCATTGTGTACATTAATTGCATATTTCAAACATCTACCTATGTTCCTGTTACTGACAAATAAAACATTGATTGATTGATTGATTGAAGAAGGGATTATCGGTTCAATTTGTCACTTTCTCAGCAGTTTTGGAATAAATGGATCGATTTTTACTTGCCAGGTCTTCAGGGCCGGAAAAAATGGCTAAAAATGGCCGAGAATTTGGAGCCTGGTCAACTTGTAGTGGTAGGTTCTCTCCAAGACATTGGTAAACGTGGGAAGTATCAACTTGGGAGGGTGCATGAGGTAGTTCCACAAATTAGGAAAGGGAAGCCTGTGGTTCGTAGAGCCAAAGTTGCCGTCTGCAACTATGATGAGAGTACGGGGAAAGTGAAAGTAGACTACGTGTTGAGGGATATTTCGTGCCTCGCCCCCGTAAAGAACACCTAAGTGTTAGGGTTTGAGCCTGGTTTTGTCTGCGGTGGCCGATACTTGTCTGAGCCCGGAACAGTCGGTTATTAGCGCAACCATTGTATATAGCGTCATTTAGCGTGTACCTATGGTACCAATTTCATGTATCGTCGTGTTTATTCTTATTGCTGTTCATTCTTTGCATGCCCTTTGTATTTGCGTATTAACTTAAACGTGAGTGATTCAAACAATTTGTGTATCATGTGTTTTTATTCATTGGCTCACAATTGTCGTCATTTCTTTTTAGTTATGCCATGTCAGACTGTCATAACTAGGGGCCGCTATGTTCCCGACAATTTTCACCAAATCAAACGTCATATAAAAACCGTTCAAGTCTACTGAATATTACGTCATGGAAATTCCTAAAGCATGTGCCAAAATTGCACCATCGTTCATAAGACCTGTTTGGGCCTGTTTAAACAGGAAATATTACATCAGCTTAAACACCTGTTGGAATGACTTCATAATTGTCTTTCATTTATTGCGTCACAGTTACTTTCTACGTGAATTTGAGATATTGATATCTATTCTGGTCATTCGTAAAATGATTGTTTGAAAGTTGGCCGCACATTTAACTGTTGGCTTAGTGCTTGCTAGCTGGACAAAAGTTCCGTCTTTTATCCAATTAATCTGTATTGTAGTGACAGTTTTTTTTAGAGGTGTAGGCGTTACACCTATTTTCGATAGCCTCGGGCTAATTTTACTGGAATACACTGTTTGAATAGGCGTTTCGAAAGTGTGTTTATTTTTGGGTCATTGCATGCAGACGAACGGATTTGGGAATCTTACGTTACAATTTTCCCACGAAGAGATTATGGTTTACCGCTGTGACCATAAAAAATAAAAGACGATTCTCTGTCTAGTGTTTGGCACAGAAGCACTTAGAAGCAAAAAAAATAAAAGACGAAGTTAGTTAGTTGGTAGGCCAAGAAGCACTTAGAAGCAAAGAAATAATAAAAGAAGATCTTGTTGGTTGGTAGTCTAAAGAAGCAAAGAAAATTAAAAACATTTCTTCTCGGTAGGCAACTGAAGAACTTTAAGCTAAAAAGTAAAGACATTTCTTCTCAGTTTGGTACAGAAGAAAAATAACTTTGACATTTATTGGCAAGAAAGAAGATTAAAGGCAATCCATCTGTGCTTGAAGATTCAAGTGGAAGAATCCAAGCAAGTTTTGTGGACGTTTGGACTTCACATACTCGTACAGCTACGGTATCGTGCATTTAAATTCTTTTTGTATTGTAGTGACAGTTTTTTTTAGAGGTGTAGGCGTTACACCTATTTTCGATAGCCTCGGGCTAATTTTACTGGAATACACTGTTTGAATAGACGTTTCGAAAGTGTGTTTATTTTTGGGTCATTGCATGCAGACGAACGGATTTGGGAATCTTACGTTACAATTTTCCCACGAAGAGATTATGGTTTACCGCTGTGACCACCCTTAGAAGGTTGGGCTCTCTGGAGTCTTGCTCAGTTTGGGGGGGGGCTGTCGATTCTTCTTATGCTTTAGGAGTGATATCTCTGTTATTTTTTAAAGCACGGTTTCAAAACTTGGGATTCACTTTGTAAAATTATTCACGCTGAGCATATCCGAAAATTAAAACTATGTGAGTTTTAGAACTGCTCATATACGTTGAGATGTTGAGGTGACTTATGACGTTTGGGTTATTTGGTATTTTTTGGTAGAGTAATGAAAAACATGCATTGCAATGTTGTGATTAAATTTTTTTACATAATCTCAATTTGAATCATTTGATTAACGAATCATTTGATTAACGAGGCCAAATTAATTACTTTCATCCAGCTGGTGGGAAAATTTTGTTCAATAGAATAAGAAATATTTCAGAGGATGTGCTGAGAAATGCCTTATATCTCTCAATTTATAACCTTTATTCGCTCAAAATTTCAGCTCAATAGAGGTGAATAAAAGTTAGGAAAAGTCAAGAAGTCTCATAGTCGCAGCCTCAGTGGTTTTAGAGATACAAATGTTGATACAAAAAAGTTGAATTGACAGCCCCCCCCCAACCTTCAAAGGGTTCGTTAGACCATCATAAGGTTTTTACTCAAATAGAAATACTATTAGAAGAACTTGTTCTATTTGAAAATAAACCTTCTCTTGATGGCACTTCAAGAAGAAACGAGCTGTGAAATTCGTCAACAAAGTACGCTACAAATTTCAGTTAGACCCATTTGAATTTGCTCTGCTAAACTATGTACTCGGCAGTGTGCACTTTTTATGGTGTTAAAAAGAATGGATTGCTTATTTTGTACAATAGCATAGGCTACCGGTATGCAGTTTTTGGATTGTAAGTTTTTCAACACACAAATTGAGTTGGTTCATTGCAAACAGATACAAATACAATAGTTCAGTAGTGGTCGGTAGCTAGTTTTTTCACACGATTATTTTTCTTCTGGGGTGCTTGTTGATTCTTTGAGGTGCTTCAACCTTTTGTGTGTTTTTGCGCTTCATTGATTTCAAATGCCATTTAGAGTTCACTTTAAGCACCAAAAGCGTTCAATAGACTGTTTAAAACTGCGCTTAGCATTATTCAGACTGACAATTGCTCGCCGCTGCGATATTTACCAACCGGTGAATTGAAGTAGGCTATAGACAAAAAGGCATTTGCCTCAGTATTCTCTTCGAGCCCCTTACCTCTAGTCAGTTTACGGCTTTCAGTTTTATAATACATGTAAGTTATTTTGGATAAAAATGGTCTTCTTTCAAAGCAATTTTTAACAGATATCTTGATCTAGTCAAAAATAATGCCATATTAAAAGAGATTTTTATGCCAAAAAACATTTAAATAACAGATAACTTAATCAAAACAAAGGCTATTCTAAATTGAAATGTCCGTACCGACTACCGACAGTTCTAATAAGATTGCTGAATTTCTCGAACTTATCTGACTTTTCGGCATAGTGCGGCAGTAATCAAGCAGTCACCCTGACTTCTTCATTCGAAATAGTTAATACTTTCCCCTTGCATATTCCATTGGGAGCATCGATGATCCTCGTTTAGACCAACTTCTTATAATTGATGTTTTTGCGTTCGATTTAGCATTTGGTATAATACAAAAACTTTAGAAAGATTAACCTGTTTACTAAAATTTTTCTTAGGTCAATTTTTAAATAAGCTAAGTCATTTGTTTTGGCTTGTTCAGTAAATCAATAAAACCTCGGCCTATTTATTATCCAAAAAGGACCACACATAGTTATTATGCTACCCAAATTCTCGTAATCTTCTGTTGTATTGATGTGTCCTACAGTAAAAACTTGACTTACATGGTTAGTGTATGCCTGTATTACAGTACCGATAGGCCTATATATACAAGGCTAAGTAAAACATTTCTTTTTCTGTTTCTGAGTTACGTCGATTTTGTGTTGTAGCATCATTGTCCATGTTTTGTTTCCTTATCGGAGAACATATTATAAACCGCAAAGGATTGGAATAGGGAAATCTTGAGAAGGATCAGAATGTCTTCTGAAAATCTAGCTCAAGGAATAGTTTGTTAAACTTCTGATGTTGTGTTTAATTTCTTTTTTGCGATGTGCGTCGGTGATTAAGAGAGCAGGAGATGTGAACAGTGAACAGCGTTACATTCTCAATGTCGTCTTCACTGTGTTAAATCTACAATCATCGGACATAATTCTGGATGCAACCAAACAGACCAGGTTAAGTTTTTCCGAGTCTCCTACAAGTCAGCAGTTATGAATTGAGCAAGCGACATCTGAGCAAGTTACTACTGAGCTAGTAACATTTGAGCAAGTGGCTGAAGTTGGAGAATGATGGAACTGGACAAATTACAACTCAGCAAGCCCAAGCTTGGAATGCCACAAGTCAGCAAATTGAGTTTGACAAGCGATGACCAAGCAAGTCTGACGTGAACACGTTAATCTTAATTGTTGACTTGGCAGTAGCTGAAATGTAACTTACTTGCTAACTTAAAGCACTTGCTAAGTTGTCGCATGCCAAGTGGTGAGGCAAAGAACAGTTTGCGAAAACCACCTCAAAGACTTTATACTTTGAAACTTCTAAGAATTGAACAAATAACGTTTTCAAGGACTTAAAAATATTATTGTTTGATGTGGTCTTGACCAAAGATGATTGAACAAAATTATATATTTGTTACCCCTTGCAAAATAGCCTAACCCAAGCCTGATAGCCTGTTGGCTGGTGAGAATGCAAGTCTTTTTTCAAACTTAAAATTGAACACTCCACCAAAGGTCTGCTTTACAAAGTCGACGTTTGCTGTCAACAATGAGTGACACTTTATAACAAACCTTCCGTTTAAAAACGACGGGAAGGAAAAATATTTCTATAAGAATACAGACTTAAGCCCAAACGCATCGTCTGTCGAACAAACATAGGCAAGTGCTTGTAAAATTTGTTGCTTTGGCGGTGTTATGACTGTGGGTCTATAGGCTACTATACTGCGCAAAGTAAACAAAGCTATTTTCCAATGACATATATATGACAGTATTTGTTCAAACGTAATTCACGAGAATAAGCATCTCGATTTGAAATTTATAGATGTTATAGGTATAAAAGCGCAAAACAGTATGGTCGTTGAAGCAAACGAGATGCATTAATAAGAAACTTTTATGCGTTATCACCAAAAAATTGTTATAGACTAAGCTTAACCACACTGACGTAACCTACATTGTTTACAATGGTCTCTATACATTTTTAATCAGTATACAATAAACAAGACATAAATCTTTATGAAATTTACTATGAAAGAAGTTGAAAAAAAAATAAAATTGAGTTTCCGTATATGCAATTTGAAAGATACTTGTATCCACTACTTGCTGTTGCTTATCTGGCTTTAAATCTGCTTTATTTCTAACTCAACTGAAAGAGTTAGAATTAATTTTCTCAATACGTACTATAATGTATATGACATTCCGATGCTTGCTGTTAGAACGCTCAAAATGTTCTGCGAATCACAAAACGCTTTGTCATACACCAAAGCATTGCCTTGTTTTCAAGCAGTATGTTTGTGTTTGCAGGGAAGTCCATCGGAAATAACAAGGGATCCGTACAAAATTTTGGTATCGTTGGAGTGACAATTGCCTCAGAAGAGCTAACCAAATTTATTTTCTTCTACTGCCCTTGTGATTATCCGGCCAATAAAGTTAGAAATGATTACATTTTTGTTATGAGCTGTGGCAATGCATTTAATTTGTACTAATGCAAATAATAATTTGTACTAATATGTTTTTAATTTATAATGCTCAAAAGTTAAATTGGTTATATAATCGTTTTTTCTCATAAATTTTACATTTGTTTTCAAGTGACGGTATCTCTTGCAATGTAAAAAATATGAAACAGTCCTCCTCGGAAGAGTAAAACAATGAAAGTTAAGACTTGTGGTAGTTTCATGTCATTTTTTATGATTAAAAGATTCAGAACAGCTTTTTTTACCAGTAGAATATATCTGTATTTGCTGTTTCAATCTTAAAAGCTTATAAAACTGGTGATGTGTTTTGTTGTAGGTCTATGGCTCGATATTCATTTGGGGTCCGGCTATAATTCTCCTGATAGTGGGATACCTGGCCAACCGGCGAACATGGAGGCTCACCACGGGTAGCTTTTGTGGATATTTTCCACATATTACAATAAACAGACGTTTGAAGATGTTAAAAATGCTTTACTTTTGCTTAAAAGACTTGAGATCGCTCAGAATCGTATATTCAAGATTATTTTGAAAAGATTTTGTTGTTCCACATTTTCATTTTCCAAAGAAGACGTTATGTTCGTGCATCATTGTCAAAATGCACAATACAGTAATTTAGGGTTTCTCTACATTTGTCTGAGAAAACATGTAACAAAAGTGTATTGGCATCTACTCACATTGTCCAAATAGCTAAACTAAAAAACTATATATTAAAAATTTTCAAACTTTTAGGTTTTTTCTCAATTTTTACGCTTTGTGTGACTTTTGAAAGACCTGATATAGTCCTACGATAAGTTATATAAAAGTAATCACTTTGATTTCTGCCATCATGAGCAGTTGTTGAATGGTTTGTCAAGTAGAAATTGAGTTGTGTCAGCTAGTCACACCTGATCTATTCGTAACTTGATAAGGAAGGCGATGTAGTTAAAAATTTGCTACAATCCGCATAGACTATAATAGTATAATAGCCTACTTATGCTGACAAGGAATTGTTCAAATATCTCTAAATCATGACTCACGAGGCTTTCTTTCAGTCAAAAATAAAACCAGTTACCATTTTAAAGTCCACATGGGGATAAACCTTCGATTATCACGAGATGTCTAAACAGAAATTGATATTTTGATGTGCATGAGTGATTATGTGGTATTTCGTCATTTGTTTGGTTTTGTTTTTCAGGATTGTGCAATCGGACTCAAGGAATAGGAAAAGGTGGAAAACGAATTTTTCACTTTATTTTCATATTCCTATCAATCGGCATAAAAGCTATGATAGCCCCCGCGACGTGGATCGTTTTGGCATTTTTAAAGGTAGATGCGCGTGGTTATCCTTTCATTTTCATAGGCTATGTCGAATTCTTTTTATTGTGACACAGCCAGAGATTTAAAGTAATGAATAGAGGCTACAGTAGGCCTACGATCCAACATACGTGTAATATTTTGTAAACTTTTTTTGAAAACTTTTCAACTAGATTGTATTTAACTTTCTAAATCAAGTCGTCAGTGGATTTTATTTTTGTTGTGGTAGGAAGCAGAATGCTTTAAAAAGCGATTGATAAAAGAAGCATGTTCTATGTGAAAGCCGTAGCAGTCTTCTTATAATAAAATTAAGAGATTTTGTTTCTACTAAATCAATGATTTGAAACTACATTAAAATTATATTACAAAAGGATTAGCCTTTATCTTTGCTAATTTCACCTAATACTGTGTGATTTTATAACTTAGGGTGACTACTACGCATGTGCTGCCTGGCCTGATCCAGCAGATTCAAAAGCGAGAGCTACATTTCAACTGAAACCTTCCAATGATTCCTTGCCAAGACCTTGCATATTCAAGTGAGATTTACTGGACTTTTCAATTTGCGTCAAATTGCGAGACTATGAATATATTTTTAAAAAGGCATGATGCACAAGCATATATTCTTTACTTTCAAAACAAAACATTTTTTTTACTGTTGCTGTTTTTGATTGCAACGAATTGAAAAGAGTAATGGAGAGGTATGTTCTGAATTGAAGTTATCTGCTGAAAGTTCTGTGCCAAATGTAGCCTAATAAGAAAATAAAACCTCAGGAACCCACCATTCAGGAGGGAAAAACTTTAGAAAGTTAAGTGGACGAAGCAAATGAATGCTATCTATTCTATGGCAGGCGTTTTTGTCTAAACTTTACTTTTTATTTTTAGCTCAAATCCAGCAAAATTTGATGGTAGCGAAGCGGAAATTATAGCCAGAAACTTGCGAGCTCAAAGCCACACCATTGGCTGGTTCTACGTTTCACTCGGTATGCTGCTGGGGGTTTGTGGGATGTTTTGCATGCGATGTCGATCCAAGTATTCGTATGAACAAAGCAATTACATTGACAGGTGAGCCTATTTGTTTTCCGCTTTAACATCGAAACTACTAAGCCTGTATTTTTTTTAACTTGTAAAAGATCAGTAGAGATGCAAGAACAAATTGGCTTGTGTATTTAAAGCATTGTCTTGCATCTAGTCATTCAGTCAGCTGTTCCCATTATTTTGACAGATCATTAGCGTTTTGCCAAGACACAGCCGCGAGCTTTAAAGCAGTGTCGAACTGACGAGTGCATTTAAGCAGGCATATTATTCAATTTTTTGACGATTGTACCATATTTAATGTGTAACAAAAAGACCTACAGTACTTAATGAATCGGACGAAAAATGATTTGTCTTTTCTAAACTACTGGGCTAGTCTTAAAAGTTGCAGCAAAATCATAAAATTCCCTTCAATTATCCTTTAACGCTTTCAGGTACCGATCAAATGAAGTTGAACTATTCGAAGCTGAACTCGACAAAAAATCAGAAGAGCAAGCTAAACGTATTGTTGAAGGATATTTCAGCAAAGTTAGAGCAAAAGAGGAATGGGATCAAATTGCAGTTATAAACGATAAGGTGAGTTTGCTGGTTCTGTTTCACCTTAGTTTAGAGTGACTTAGACCATTTTGTTTAAATTTTAATGATGTGATATCTCTTACGGCAATACTATTGTGTTAATGGAAGCAACAACCCTCTGGAGTGCGGTTAAATATGGCCGAGTATACGAGATAACTCCGATAAAGCTCTTGCCCATCGAGCACAATTGGTCGATTTTACACAGATTCAACGTCACCTTACATTGAATCAATTGAAAATGAACCTATTTTGCTAGCTGGTCAAAAAATAACCTACTTTGTTTTATTAGAATAATTGAATATTTATAATTAGAATTACCTTTCCTAAAATCTAACCAATCCTCTCGGTTCCTATCATAAATGACGAAGCTTTGACCGTTTTTCATCAAAATAAAATCTAACAGTAACAACGAAACAGCCAATACAACAACCAATCAATTTATTCACGTTGAATAAACGCCAATGCAATATACAAACGTTCAGCACAAAAAACGTTTACTGTATCAAATAGCCTATAATGACTGAAAGAGTTGAACAAATCATGGTAATAATAACAGCATTTATATCGCGGCACATCCTCAGTGCAAACTATTTTCCTGAGCGCTGTACATGGCGATGGTGATAAAATAACGCGCTACTTTCAGTCATAGCCAAAAATGAAATGTTTTCACGCGAGTTTTGACTAACCGAAGAAAACAAACTTTACAAAGCAGTTTATCTGCGCTCTTGGCATCTTTTCATGTCGCACAATTTGACAATTGGGTTTCATCATGGTTTGATTTCAATAGATAAAAATTCTTGAAGCGACTGAGAGTCGGATTTGAATAAACGGATAATGATAAATATCATTCTCAATTTTTGCAAACATTCTCATTATTAACAAATAAATAAAATCGGCCCGGTTCGAAAAATAGTTTAAAGCTTTCGCCAAAGTAGATGTGGCTTTTTCAGTATTTTGTTAAACTAGAAGAGAACCGAAATCATTCAAATTTAATGTCTTAATTTGGATTTTTTTTATCATTGGAATTGGAACACATACTTTTTAAGCTAAAATGCTGTTAAAACTAAACATACTTATTGAAATTTTGACTTAAATATAATACAAAATTCTAGGTTACAAGAAGCAAGAGGGGCAGGGCAATATACAGCCCTCTTCATAAATTTGTAAACAAAGAGTTGCGAGCAACGGAAGAAACACCTGCTGTTCCCGATTTGGTTTCAGATGCTGCAATGAAAAAGAAAAAGCCTATAACCAAAACAGGAAAAAAAAGTTAGCCAATAGTTTCATATTATTCATGCGATTGAGAACACAATTCAGATTCCTCAGTCTTAGGCAGTAGCTTACTATTTTCTAAATCAAATACAGTTTGATTGTTAAAGCATAAAAGCAACACGTTTTTTATTGTTGTCTATAACAATTTGTTCGTCGGGACTATGAGACTCGATTATTTTTGTAGTGGAGTATATTGCATTAGGCTACTTGATTTATTTCTATTAAGTATAACTGAAGACTACAATATTGTTCAACGTTTGTTAAAACTATTTTAGGTTCTTCAAATAAAACTGGTAACAAGGGAGGGGGAAATAGTATGGGAGGATCTAGAATTCAGATGATGCCGATTGTAGCAACTGGCGGTGGCTTCAAGCCAATCTTGAAGTCTCAACCTGTGAAAATAAAGAGTGACAATTTTGCAGACCCTCCTGGTAATGATAGCAGTCAAAAGTCACAACAGCATTCTTCTCTTTCGACATCTGTAGTTATTGAGAATGAGACATCCGCTACTGTTCCGGAAGTTGTTGTGGTAGATCCTACGTCAGTGTCATCTCCCGCTGATTTCCTAGCTGAAAAACCGGTTGCTTCTTCTGAAGAATCCCTTGCGTCTCCTAAAAAAGGTCTCGTTCAATCAGAACTAACTAAAGTCGAAGATGAAACTGGGGATTTGTCCAAACCAAGTCAAAAGTCTTGTCCAGAAGAACAGTTGGATGTGAAGCTTCCAACACGGCAAGAAAGCAAAGAAAACAATCTCGCAGGGTCAACTGTAATTCCTGATAATACAAACTCGTCTGTGGATGATTTTGCTATCACTGCCAAACCACCTCTTTCAAAGCAGGAACCTCAACAAGCAATACCAATTTCAGAAGACGATGATCAAAAACAGGACATGCACGAACTAACAGAAACATCATTAGGAGATTTTGGAGGTGCAATTTCAAGAGAAGATTTAGCAGTCCAAAGTAGTAGTGGAGAAAGTGATGATGAGAAAGCTGGAGTTATCGTATTTGAAGGTCAAGATGTGTCATCGGATGCGGATATAAATACGTCGGATCAACGTGACGAAGCGTATTTACCGTTGCTAGAAAACACCGATGAAATGCCCTTATTGTCAGATGAGTAAAGCACTGATTTACAGAACATCATCAGCTGCTTTGAATGTCACATTCAATTCAGAATAAGACAATATGTCAAAACAGCAAATAAAAATTAGTTAAGTAACAGTGCAAAAACAATCTTCAACGAAGGAAACACGTACAATGTTTGCGGATTTCATTGATTGTAGTTGTCAATCAATACTGATATTAAATTGTTTTTCAACAGTCTTATACTTAAATCATGCCTTTTTATATTAAATAACGATTGCAGACGTTGAATCAATATAAAAAGGACTAATTTGCAAACTGTGCTGGAAGAAGCGCTTATCTGATACTGCAACAAGTTGCATGCTAATGTTTTGCTTTTCTCGTAGATGTAGATGTTCAATGGCGTAGCGCACGTGTTTTTTCTCATCTAGGCTAATTAAAGTTAATGTTGAGGAAGCAAAAATTTTTGTTACGTGATGAAACAGTTCAGTTCAAAGCAACGCTTTTTCATTACTGTTCTGACTTGCTTACTCTTTCATGCTAATCAGAGACTGCCATAACGGGGACAATATATTCTAATACAGTAGTCCCCGCTTATTTAAGCCCACAGTTAATAGGCCCACCAGCTTATTAAGCCTAGTTTGGTCCGGTCCGAAATTACTCCCATTCCGCTTTACAAGCCCAAAAATCCGCTTAATAAGCCCAATTTTTTATTACATTTGCTTGAATTTATGTAAAAAGTGTCACAATTTGCTATTTTTCGTCTTGCTTTCGACGATTTCGCGATGTGTTACGCTGCATACTCAGTTAGTTCTTAATTCAGCTGTTTTGTCACAAATCATTTAACCTGGATCTAATTTCACTTGGTTGTAGAAAACACGGCTTGTTGCTGACACACCTTGCAAAGGACGCAATTTTCTGGTAAAACCGATCGTTGTGTACAGTTGTCAATCGATTTAACAACTTTTAGTCATAGTTCGGCCGACCACAGTCAATTATGCGCATGGGAGTATCAGAAATTCATCTCCAGCTAAATAGGCTCACACGATTAATCAGCCCAAAATCGTCCGGTCCCGCTGTGGGCTTAAAATAAGCAGGGACAAGTTTAGTACAAAGTGGAATTGTGCATCGTATGCAAACATGAATGAACTTTAAAAACAAGACGAAAAAGTTTTACAATAAATGATCAGTCAAACATTTGTGAAAGTTGGAGCATATTAGGCTACATATTGGAACGTTTGTCGTTGTTGTCAGAAAAAAAATGTTAAGTGATAAGAAACAAAATCCTGTGTTTAGAAACTTTATTTGAAATAAAACCAACTAAGAATCTTGCGTCCAGACTGGTTTTATTGGATTTCGAAATTGAACCAAAATAGAAGTGTAACGTTTAACGGTTTAAGCGACAATTTTTTGTAATTTAGGCTACTGTAGGCCTACGGTATTTCTGTTTTGAATAGACTAGGAGTCTTAAGATAAAATAACCTACTCAACCAAACTGTTGGCTAACAATTTTGACAATGATTTTGCGAGAAATGAAAATATACGACATGAAAACTTTTGGATCAACAATCCGTTCATCGATGGTAACTTAAGCGACCTTCATCTACATAAAAAAAGTCGGATTGAATTATATAGTGATCCTACTTTGCAGTCCAATGACAAAAAACACTGTCACAATTCTAAATAACCTATGTCTTGTTGGAAGCGAATTCGTGTTTAACTTTCAAAACACGTGTTTCAGAAACTGAAACAGCAACAAATTTCCTACTAACATTGACTTTATATGCAAATGGATTGACATTTTGTTGTTTGAGTTCAATTAGGTTGCAGCTTTTGTCTCAAATAGGCGCCGTACATAACTTATACTAAAATCTTGCATTTCCGCGAACATTTTTTTTTAATTTTCCCGGTCCCAAGTAGGCTATAAAAAGGTTCAATCACTGTTACAGGCTGCTCTTACGAGTACCGTAGCCACTTTAACATGACAAACTTTTGTAAGCGCCTGTAAAGCATGAACCACTCAGAAGCTGCGTTGTCTGTATCGTCATTGCGTAAATGGAAGATAGCCTAGAGCAGTGGTTCCCAAAGTGGGCGCCAGCGCCCCCCTGGGGGCGTTTGCGACCATGAAGGGGGCGCTGGCTATAAAGTGGGCGATTGGGGGGCGCTGAGAGTAAATCGGGGCAGTTACAAGAAAAGGATTGCAAAGCATTTTTTGTCATGTTTCGCTTCAAAGACATACAAAAGAAGACGGTGACTATAAGAGCTTTGTGGCAGATATTGTGGCAATTATGTTGGCAATGTCGCTTCGCAGTGCCATACAAGTTAGTTGAGGTCATAACGTAACGCATGACAATTTGAAGCAATGCGATTACGCAAATCCGATCTTACAATCCGAGAATATTTTGATCTAGCGTTCGTCTTAATTTATCTTTGAAGACTGTCATCAAAGCTGTGAATAAAACTAAAGCGCACGCTCTGAATACACGCTTATTCAAACGATTGTGCAATGAAAAGGATAAAGCTTTTGAGCGTATATAGGCTACTACTCCACACCGAAGTACGATGGCTTTCCAAGAAAAATTGCCTTGCACGATTTTATTCCCTGTTTGAAACCATCGTAGAATTTCTAAATAGTTGTGACCCTGGCCTTGCAAATGACGTCCTGGTTGTGAGAAATGATATTGCCTACTTGTCAGGCATATTTTCCAAATTTAATGAATTAAAATTATCCCTTCAGGGTAACGAAATAAGCTCGTGTTGTATCAACGAGATTTAGCTAGACGAGAAGTTTTCCAATTCTCAAGCTTGCATCAACTTGATACGAGTGACAAAGGCATTTCTGATGTTAATGTAGAGACGTACAGCAATCATCCTCAAGAAGTACACAAAGGCATGGGAGTTCGATTCCAGAATGTATGCCTGTTAGAAATCCATGACTGGATAATCGACCCATTCAATCATATTTCCGAACATGGAATTCTTGAGGAGGAACTGATAACATTGCAAAGCGATTTTGCACTCAAACCGAAGTTCAATATCTCGTATCAATCGTTCTGGCTACAGAACCAAATCAAAGAGAAATACCCTAGAGCTCACGTGTGGAATCGGGTCAAAGTTTTCATCATTGCCTTTCCCAGCTCATACTTGGTGAAGCGTGCTTTCACTAACAACGCGTCTGGATAACAAAAGAAACCGTCTTGACATAGTTAGACTGGGAGACTTAAGATTGTTCCTATCCAAACTGGAACGCGATATCAAGAGGCTGATGACATTGCACCAACCTCATCCGGATCATTAGAGTTGGACTTTAAGTTGTGATAAATGGAAAATAACTTTGATTTTACTTTTTTTGTCAAAGGGGGCGTTTGATACTCTGTTCGTTGTCCAGGGGGGCGCTATTAAAAAAAAGTTTGGGAAACACTGGCCTAGAGGTAGAACAGAGAAAAAACGCTAACGCAGTTCTGATTGAAAGTAAATTTAGCGAACGTTCCGCCGTAGTCAGCGTGTCCTAGAGGGTTAGGGCTAGGGAATACATTTGGATGACGTGTGTTCGATTCCCACCCGTGTCAATCCTGTCATAACTCTATGTTTTCTTCTGTAATTATCAAACCACGTTCAAAGCATTGATCACCTCTCTGGCTGAGTACAAAAAGAGTCACAATTGGATGATAGCCAATTAAACATGTTCTGACTGGTTCATGCTTTACAAGCTCTTACAAACGTTGTTACGTTAAATTTAGTGGCTACCGCTTTTTCGTTTGCTGCCTCAAAGGAATGAAGTTAGTGGTTCCGACTTCTGTGTTCTACCATTGTAGGCCTATAAAAAGGTAGGCTAGTCATCATAGGTGTACGAGCAGGGGGTGCAATCGCACCCCCAATCTGTCGAAAATTTGGGCAAGATTTCACATTTGGGCAAGAATTCATACCTACCTACCTGTTAATTTTATAACCGCCTTGAATATCATGTCAAGTATCAGAAGACCAAGCGATGCTTGTTGTTTCTAAAAAACCTCTAACAAGCCAACGGTGTCTTTGTGTTAATAGATTATTACGTTACATTTACAAACATAAAGCTTGCGTTTATTTAAATTCATATCCCTCTTTGGTCGTCCATCGCATTGTACAAAAACAATTACATTTTAGCAATCCTTTATTCTTTCCGAAAAACAAGTTTAAATAATAGATTGCTGTCAGTTTTTAGACAAGAGACTGGGTTTGTAAGGCCTAACTAATAAAAAGGCAGCAGAATCTGTATTTTGTTGCTTCAGAAACGCTATTTTTAACTTTTACTTCTGTAAAAAAAACAATTTATGTCATTGTGCGGCTGAAAATTGGTTGGCATCTGCTATCATCCATTTAAACGTTGGCATAGCATGGCCAACGTTAATTCAACGTCTAAATGACATTTGTCTGTGTGTGACTTTGAATACCGGCGCAGCGTGTTATCTCTTCGAAGCCTTTGTCACATCTTGAAAGATGCAATATCAACGTTAGCGAACAATTGTTATCCGCTTGCTTACTTCAATCAAGGCATAGTATTTGAAGTTATTTTTTCCACACTTTTTCTTTAAATAATAAGGCCTCTCTGTGTTTTGCTACATCAGCATTATAGTTCAACGAAATGAACATTTATGTAGGCTACTCATGAAAGTATAGACGAAATTCTCTTGAGTTTATATTAGCTGCATTTTGTAAAGTGAGCTGTTTAATGTTAATCCTTCATAAATTGAGAAAGGTTATGTTAAATATTTCTTGACCATTTTCTAATTGTAAATTTTGCATTCTTTTTGAATAAGGATGCACTAGTTGAATTATTTGCTGTAATTCATTTGGATTATTGTTTGTACGGATTTATCACTTCAAGCCCTGCTTTGGTGAGTCGACTGAACTGTCCTTTACATCAACTGTCCCTTACACCAGCTCTACTTAGGATTGAAGGATATCTGCGCACTAAATTTGTTAAACAAACTTGTGACCTTGTGGCCAAACTTGTAAACTTGCGTCCTTGCAACCTTTCTGCCACAATAAACTAACAGAACTCAAGACCGTGTTTAAACTCAATCTACTTGACTTGTGACTCTGTCTTAATTGTTGGAGGTCTCAAAACCGTATAACTAAGCGACGCATACAATAATCCGATCCACTGTTTGGCGCCAGTGAGAAAGATATTCTCTATGGTAGAATTTGCGTCAAAATTCTACACCACCCACCTTAGTCTTCAAAAAGAGAATTTTCGGAAGATACAAATAATGCCAACCAACAAAGCTTAAAATAATATCAACCAACAAAAGTTGATTATATTTGGGCAAGAATTCTTTCGCACCCCCAAAAAATATGCTTCCCGTACACCTATGCTAGTCATTGTCTGATCTTGCCCAGTGAAAAAGTCAGTTTCATCTGATTGATGTAACGTTAAAAAAGCAATATTTATCGCATGGAAACACCTTATGATAGTTCAGCTTAATTTACACCAGAAGAGCGTAGCCTATTTGTAATGTTATTGATTGATTAAGAGAATCTTTATCCTCAGACTGAGAAAGCTTCTTTGAGAACTTTATCCTGGCAGTTTCGCAAACCTGTATGGGCTTTAAACCACTGACTTCTTTTAATCACTTGGCAATTGGTCATATGCAAATTGTATTAAATGTTTAACGTTTCGTTGACGTTTCTTATTAATGCTTTAACGTTTCCGTAATATCTTTTATGGAGTCCTGCTATGTTATGGCTAGTAGCCTAGACTATTGAACAGAATCACTGGTGAAAGCTGCTGTGGGTTATTAGGTGGAAAACGATTTATCAATTATTTTTGTTCACAACACGTGAACATTTTGCACAAGTTTGAAAACAATGGATATTCATCACGGGTCCCTACAGAATTAACAAAGAAGAATCATGAGCTGTAATGAAAAATGTCATGTGTAATAGTTTACTGTTTTATAAATTTGCTAGTAGGCTACGGTACTTTAACAAGCAAAAATTCAGCCATTGCCACTGAAACCTCGAACCAATCAATCAATCATAAGCTACACATTCTCCATGACGTGAAAAAGAGCGAAAAGATAGGCCTAATACAAAGCAAATCAAGTGATGGATTCTCTGTCAGCTGGTTGGGTTGAGGTTAGAAAGTAGTCATTTCCATGACATGGGTACGATTAGCCCCCTACCATTAGGCTACTCTTTTTTTATTTTGTAAAGGTAAAGGTGGTCTCATACTTGATTCAAATGCTGAGTATAAGAAAATAAGGTTCACATTGTACTAAGCCTTCGGCGGTAAGGAGAATAGGGTGGCCAGCAGTTCCTTTCCCTCGGCCGCCTTTCCTGCAGCAATTATGCAATTATGGTGTTTTCAACAACCAGCTTAGCCGGTAGTAGAACCAGGTTTGCATAATTGGAAAGCCAACGCCTTATCACCATCCCACCGTTTCTTCGGTAACTACCAAATAAAGCTCAAAACATTAACTCTCTGGCTGAGTGCTAGAAAGGACCACCGTCATTCTGGCAGAATAATTTTGCTCGATCCGCCTAAAAAATGATCCGTAAAAAATTGCGCGGTTAACAATGCGATGAAAGCAGCAACACTCAGAAGCTGATAAAATAACTTCTCCTTACCACATCAAAGCAAATGTTACATTTTTTTCCATAGGCAAATGAACAGTAAACACAGAAATTTAATTAAAAAACTCGACTTGTAAAAGATAAAGCAAGCGCAATTACGAAATATAAGACATAAAATCGTATATTAAGACTGCTATATGTAATTTGGCAAGAAAAGTAAGCATCACAAAAACGTCTATAAAAATACTTTCCCGAAATAATTTTCGGAAGTTTCTTTTTAAATCGTGTTCAAAATTAAATTTTCTTTCCAGTGGTGTCAATTTCGTGGTGCGGAAGACGAAGGAAACGCGAGCAAAATGATTTAAAAATGAGATAAATATCTTACGTATTTAAAAATAAATAGAGATTTTAACGTTTATAGACCGTTCAATTCAGGGGCGCCGGAAGCGGGGGGCAGGGGGGGCGGATGTCCCCCCTGCCCCCAATTTTTCTGCAGATGGAGGGGCAGGGGGGGCAATGGTGCCCTTTTAAAGTCATGTAAGCTACTGCACACTTTGCAATATAACAATTCCTGCTATTCGCTTTTAGCCTAATTATAATCTTTTATTTTTGCATCAAAATAATATTTACGGCACAAAATTTTGCAACGCATTACAGGCTGTAAAACTCGCTTTTTTTCGGCAGCCATCGTGGCTTACCGGGAGCTCCTTCTCGGCGGCCAAATCTGCGTGCTTGGAGGCCAAAATACAAATAACGATAGCACAAGTAAATAGAATTAAACTTGCAACAATGCTAAAATGATCACTTAGTGTTGTTGAAGTCTGGGCCTGGGCGACGTCCCACAATAGAATCGTTGCACCAATAACTGCTTTATCCGGATTGTAATCCAGTAGCCTACTGCGGACCATCTAAGATTCTAACGACACTCGCACGAGTGTCTCCAATGTGGTTGATTTAAAAGAAGTTCGCCACTCCCCTAAAATTTTTTTTAGCAACGAAAAACAACGTTCGACATGTGTTGACGATGACGGCAAGGTAATAAAATAAGTATTTTAATGATGTGAAGGACATTACTAAAAGAAGCATAATTTTTGCAAAATATGATCAAAAAATGTTTTCCCCTCGGATGTCAACTAACCTAGTTCTCCTTTTTAACAACGATTCAATGTCCGACAACATCGAATCGACATAAAAACGACAATATTGCCAGCCGACGTAAAGTAGCACTTCGGATAAAGACTTTGTTAAAATAAACGTCGGAAATTACAAACAAGACTTAGCCTACAACGCTGGTGATCGCAGATGGATATATTCCATCAATAACAAATATTCCCGCACAATGCAACAGTGGCGATTATGACGCGCTGACCTAATTTTGCGTCACTCTTTGATAGCCTATTACTACATATTTTCGACAGTTAATCCACGATCATTCTATTGCGAAATTAAAATAATTGTTGAGGAGACCGGCGGCCAAACTTGGACGATTGAGGAGGTAACACCGTCGGTCATTCCATGGGTCATTCAAGCACTACTTAGCGGCCATGGCCGCAGGCTGCTTTAAGGCTTGACAGTAGGTTACATCATTATAACATAGCATAATGCCCTTCTTTGTATACCGGACACTTGTAGGCTATCATTACTCAATACATAGTGAGCTAATAGATTAGCATTATCGCTATATCTTATCTTAAAACTAGAAAAAAATTGGCCTTTTAGTAAACAAAAGTGCCCTTTTTTGTAATCTTGCCCCCACCATTCAAAAATCGTTCCGGCGCCCCTGGTTCAATTAAGCGTCTATAAAAATACTTTCCCGAAATAATTTTCAAAATTTTCATTTTGAATCGTGTTCAAAATTAAATTTCCTTTCCAGGGGTGTTAATTTCGTGGTGCGGCAGACGAAGGAAACGCGAGCAGAATGATTTAAAGCTCGGGTAAATATCTTACGTATTTAAAAATAAATAGGAATTTTAACGTTTATAGACCCTTCAATTAAGTGTCTATAAAAATACGTTTCCGAAATAATTTTCAAAATTTTCTTTTTGAATCGTGTTCAGAATTAAATTTTCTTTCCAGAGGTGTCAATTTCGTGGTGCGGTAGACGAAGGAAACGCGAGCAGAATGATTTAAAAATCTGGTAAATATCTTACGCATTTAAAAATAAATAAAGACTTTGACGTTTTGACACGCCTCCAATTAAGCGTGATGATTGAAGCTATGATGTCTGGTTCCTGTGCGAGTGGTGCCTGTTCTGGTGCTGTGATGTCTGGTTTCGGTGCAAATGGTGCCTTTTGTGGTTTTATCAGGTCTGATACAGGGACGAGTGGTACCTGTTCTGGTATTGTGAGGTCTGCTACAAGGACGAGTGATTTAATCATTCTGCTCGCGTTTCCTTCGTCTTCCGTAGCCTACCACGAAATTAAACCCCTGGAAAGGAAATTTAATTCTGAACACGATTCAAAAAGAAAGTTCTGAAAATTATTCCGGAAAAGTATTTTTATAGACGCTTAATTGAAGGCGTGTCAAAACGTCAAAATTCCTATTTATTTTTAAATACGTAAGATATTTACCCGAGTTTTAAATCATTTCTGCTCGCGTTTCCTTCGTCTGCCGCACCACGAAATTGACACCCCTGGAAAGGAAATTTAATTCTGAACGCGATTTAAAAAGAAAATTCCGAAAATTATTTCGGGAAAGTATTTTTATAGACGCTTAACCCGATTTTTAAATCATTTTGCTCACGTTTCCTTTGTCTGCGGTCTGTCGCACCACGAAATTGACACCCCTGGAAAGAAAATTTAATTCTGAACATGATTCAAAAAGAAAATTCCGAAAATTATTTCGGGAAAGTACTTTTATAGACGATTTTGTGATGGTTACTTTTCTTGCCACATCACATACAGCAGCAGTCTTAATATACGATTTTATGTTTTACTTTTCGCAATTGCACTTGCTTTATCTTTTAAAGTCGTGTTTTTTATTTAAATTTCTGTGTTTACTGTTCATTTTCCTATGGAAAAAATATAACATTTGCTTTGATGCAGGCCTGGATTAACCATTGTGCTAGGGTGTGCTAAAGCACAGGGGCCCCGCACAGGCGCGGATTTATGGGGGGGGCCCAGGGGGCCCGGGCCCTCCCCGAAATTTTGTGAAAAATTGTATGTTTCCGCATCAAATGGTTTGATATGCTTCTAAACAGCTGATATTAGTCCCTCGGCATCACAATTGATGAAAATGGTTGTTTTAATGTCTATTTTCTAGCATATCGTATATGTCGTAGTATCATTGTTCATATCTGTTTAGCTTTTTCTTTCTTTTTAATTGATTTTTAAATTTTCTGGCCCCCCCCGAAAAAAACTCTTAGATTCGCGCCTGGCCCCGCAGACAAAGGGCCCCACTTTTCTTAAAAATGAAATAAATAAAATAACAAATTTTTCCTGAAATAAAATTTCAAGAAAAAAAATTTAAGAAAAGTGGGGTCCCTCTGTCTAAAAAAAGTAACACATTTATCAATATATCTCCCCCTTCACGTGAAATAAAAATATGATTCTTGTATTTTTCTTTGGCAACAAAGACTTTGCAGCAAAAAAAGCCAGAAAAAAGTCGTTCGACTGAATTTCATGTTAGTTTTCTAAATCGTATTGGTAGTTAGTAGTGAAGGAAAGAGCAGTTTAGAATAGAAATTCAGAATAAGCTTTCATTGCAATTTGCAGTGTAGTGTGCAGTACTAACAGTGGTCCCTTGCTACAATGTTTTCCCTTGCACGGTTTCGTTGATTTAATGTGTGTGATTTTGCATCCATTATAACGTAAACATTGTTGACTTAATTTGCACATGCTTATTTAATCATCGATCACGTGCTATTTTAAAGTTATCTAACTTACCTAAGCAACGCTCGGTTTCCTATGCAAGCAAAACCAGTTCACTTCCATTACGCTCCACGTAAGCTGGTAAGGACCCCCATAAAATTCATTAGCACAGGGGCCCCATTTGACCTTAATCCGGGCCTGCTTTGATGTGATAACGAGAAGTTATTTTATCAGCTTCCGAGTGTTGCTGCTTTCATCGCATGATTTACCGCGCAATGTTTTACGAATCGTTTTTTTAGGCGGATCGAGCAAAATTATTCTGCCAGAATGACGGTGGTCTAGAAAGGTCATAATTGGACGGTAGCTTCTTATAACATGTTTTGATTGGTTCGAGGTTTCAGTGGCAAGGGCTAAATTTTTTCATGTCAAAGTGGCTTCCAAAATTGCTAGATGGTAAACTTTGTTCCCAATTAAATTTTGGCGTAATTAAGGACAAAAATTTCAGATTGAGAAATTATCTTGATCCTGGAATGCTGAAACAGGCAAATGAAACATACTTCAAAAATTTTCAGAAAACCATTTTTAAAGTTTACATTCAGCTATTCCGAAGTTGTTTTAGATTAAACTATTGTTGGAAAAGTGTTGGTAAAATAAAGTTATGTTCGGGGAAGTTGAGCAGCGACCATGTGGCAGCGACCCGTTTTTCATTCGGTGGCCCGGCGTGTGGCAACGCTGTTGTTCAGTGTTTACATGTTTTAACTTTTATTTAGTTAATTTTCTTTGACTCTTTCGCCAGTTGGCTATGCTTAAAAAAGTTGAAATAAATGCTTGACAACTGGCGTAATACAGTAGGTGTAGTATGTAATATTTATCTCAATCCACTTGTAAGTTGATTTAACTTTAAAGTAGCCGGTAAACATTTGCTTGTGCATGAAATCTTACCAATCATTTCTGAAGGAGTACACAACAAAGCCGTCATCCAATTTCTCTCTGAAGATGAATGGCCAGCATTACACTAGACTTTTTCCTATATTGCTTGGGGCATCCAGATCAAGGTACTATTAATCAACTTTGTGAAATTAGGTAATGTTTTGCAAAAACATGCACGAGCAGATGGTGTCATGCTCCAGTGATTGATATACAGTGCAGCGCTTCCACTTTTGTGGTAATTACCACAATTGTGGAATTTTCATCATGCTTGTAGTAAAAATGTGGTAATGAAAAATTTGTGGTAACATGGAAATTTTGTGTGTAAATGTTGCCAAAATGTGGAAATTATAAATTTTGAAAATTTGGCATAAAATACTATCAATAAATAAGAGCATTTAAACTGTTGTCTTCCGAAATCGAACAGATATGCAAAAAACTACTTATAATAGCATGTTCCGCTGTTTTCAGTTTGATTTTGGAATGCATCCTGACTTTTGACTTTGAACGTATAGGGTGACCATATTCATAGTCAAGATGTTTTTCAGATTCTAGCTGCGGTGTCAAGTACAATACTTTGCTTACTTATTTCGGACGTTTTAATAACTGTTAACAACCGGTAGGCTACTGTTAGGGATCGTAGAAGTAGGGGATTGCTCACTCAAAAAGAAGGTGGACAACTCACTGGAGGGTCATAGTGTTATGACAAAATTTGGTGCAACTACAGCTTGAGGTCTATCGCCATATGTCGCATACCCAGGTGCAGCGTGTTTGACCTGTCTACGAGTGTACAAAGTGTGTATTGCCAAAATAAATGTATGAAAATATGTGATATCATGCTTATGTAATGCTATAGGCCTACTAGTCATAATAATGCAGCAATAGATTTCACGCTACAGTGGTAACAGTAGTTAATTTCACACTGCTGTAGCAAAGTTCTGTCGATGTTCTAGCATCCTAAACCTCGCGCAAAATATAGCATTTCATTTGTTAAAAATGAATTTGCGTAAAAGCAAACAAAACTTTTTGCAGTTCTGCCAATTTTTAAATTTTGCAGTGACCCTCCAGGTGTCCATATCGCAAGAAAAATCAATAAAGCGAGTCGTCCCGTTATGCCACTGTCCCTAGCTACTGTTAATAAACTGAGTAGTTGTTTTAGACTTTATTTTACACTATATACCTAGTGTAAATATAGCCAAATAATAGCGTTGCCAGATAAGGAATTTTCTCCTATTTTGAGAAAAGTTTAAAGCTGTTGAAAACAAAAACTTTCATTTTGGAATTTTTTTTTAGTTCTGGTAAAGATCAAAACCCTAACCCTATTCCTAAGTCTAACCATTACCTTAACCCTTTCTAACTTTAATCCTAACTCTGGCAACACCTGATTGTAACCATGGCAACAAGTGGGTAAAAATAGCCACTTTGTTAATGTAAAAGTAAGTCGAAATACGGTTACAATCGGGAAGAAAATCAAAGTAAAAAATGTGGTAATCTGAGGACAAATGTGGTAATACAAGTGGTAATCTAGCTTTGTGAAAGTGGAAGCACTGATACAGTGACCACTGACCATATCTATTTATACTGTAGCCGATTTCTCATAATAATTGTTTTGCCAGAACAAAGTTATTGGCATTTTTTGCAACAACAACTTCTTCATCAACACAACCAACAGCAAATGCTTTTAATGAAAGAGACCTTAAAAAAAACCCTTACTACAAGAAGTATGCTGAAAAAATAAAAAAACTCGAAAAGTAAGTTGATTAAAATTGTTGAAAAGTATTTGTACAGAATTTGTAGTAAAGTTTGTATTTTCTGTTTTTCTGTATCATAACCTGGTTTACATGAGGCTATGAAGAATCTCTCCATTGTCAAATTACCGTAATGGAATATCTAGTATCACATTACATCATTTTTATTTTATTCATTCTAGTAGTAGTAGATCTAGCAGCTTACTGTTTTGAGACAACACTCACTGAATAAGTCTTCTTTATGCTGTTATAATAATGGTGCTGAAAGAAACGTGAATTTAAAGCACTTAATGCAGAGGAGAAGTAAATTAATTATTGTATATAATCAATCCATAGCTTCGTGATAATTATCATTTATCACTTTGCTGTGTGTGGTTTTTAAGCAATGTCACAAGGTTGCCGTTTTGATATATGCTTTTATCAGTTTATTTTTACTCATTAATCAGGATAGATCCTACAGAATATCAGCGGCGCATGAAATTACTGGAATCCATGCGTACTCCTGTAAGTGTTTAGTCATTATTTTATTGTTTAACACTTGAGCTACTCTTTTAGAAATGGTCAGCCTTAATTTCAATGTGGTTGCGCTAACTGGCTTCATGAGTTTAAATATCTTTTGCAAGATTTTGACAATCACTTGATGAAACCATAGAGAAATAAAACAGAGTACCAGTAACCTTAGCAGTTTAACATACTTTTTTACACACAAAAAATATAACATAGTTAAAATAAACTCAAACGTTTATCCTCATCAAACTGTACGTGTGTCCTCATCAGGAATTAAATCTGCAATATACATAAAATGAAAAATCGTAAGATAAATTTGACTATGCACTACAACTGTAACGACACAATTGGACTGAAAAGCACAAACTGAACAGATGATACAGGAATGATTACGAGTAAATTATGCGGTGGGAAACAGATCACATGAGGTATAAACTACAGGCATTTGACAAACATTTTTTTGTGTGTAAAAAAGTATGTTAAACCCGCTAAGGTTACTCTGTTTTATTTCTCTATGGTTCAACAAAGCAAACTCTCTACCAAAGCTTTATCTCTTGTTAAAACAATAATCTTTAGTGTCATATAGCGACTGTTGCTGATTTATTACAAACCAATACCAGGCTAAACTAGTTTAACAAGTGAATAAAAAACACCAGTAACCTCAAGTGCATTTTCTCATTGTGCTTATTATCACTCTTGAAAACCAACTTTAAGACAATTCTCTATTTTCCTTTCACTGCGCTAAAGAGATTTGTAAGATTGAAACATTGGCCACTGTCTGCAGTTAACAATGTTTTTTAAACATTATTTTTTAGGAAATAAAAGAGTCTAAAGTCATGTAATTTTTATTTTGTGTAGAGCTACTTGAGTATACTTGAGATTTGAGAGGTTACTGATGTTTTTTGTTTAATTGTTGATTTATGCATATCAGTTTGTATCCTCTGTAGATCATTCTCTTGTATCATGGGTCAATCCTATATATAGATGTTTGCTGGTATATAAAAGACATAATAGTGAATATAACCCACTTTGGTTTTAGGTTGTGATGTGTTTTTCAATTGTCAATTTATTCTATTGTTTTTTTTTCTTTGTAAAGTACAGTAGATGTAGATATAATGAACTTAAAAAGAATTGACCCATGATGTAAATTGTTCTCACTCTGAATGCAAACAGTGCAGTAGTAGGCTGCATACAGAGTTTGATTTTCATAATTGATTCATGTTTGCTTGGCTTGCTCTCAATTTAAATTTTTTTTTATTCATTAATGTAATTCATATTCATGTTTCCATTTATGTCAACTATGGGGTCCAATAGTGATCTCGCTTGCGCCAGATTTGAAAGAGCGTTAGTTCATCACCTAGTATGGAAATGTCACAACTTTATTGTTGGAATATATTTACAAAGGTTACTTCGGAAAAGGATGAACCCACAGATGCAGAAAACAAAACACTTGTCTCTAACAAAGCTCAAGGGAATGATTCCAAGCTATCAGATTTAAAACAAAACACAGTAAGCATTTGTGTAATGTAGGTATGGCTATTGGCTATGGCTGCTTAACTGTTTTGCGTACACTTTTGGCAAATAATATTTTTCAGATGCATGTGTCAGCAAATTATGCACACAATATTATTAAGATCGACAAAAAATTTGTATTGTGTGATGTTTGTGTTAATAAAAAAGCATTTAAGGTTGAATTTTAATACAGTGTACTGTATACTGTATAAACTTCTGCAACCCATGTGTCTGCATGACTTGCTGTTTTTTTGGAATAGTAACTGGTAAGTTTGACTCTTGTTTGTAAAGCAATAAGATTTTTGTAATCAACCTAATGAATTTTTCAATAAATTTTTTTTTACTTTTCTTTGTAAAGTTTTGTGCTTTGTAGGTCATCTCTATCTTGTTATAAAAAGCTTATAACTTTTTTTGTTTCAGGCATCAAAAGGGTTGGATTCTATCATGAATTTAGAAAAGATCGAACTATTGAGCTCGGAAGAGATCCAGAGTCTGTGGATCCAACATTATGGGAACAAAGATGCCGTTTGTGCTGTCATACCATCGGACGTTTATAATTCCATTGAAATGATTGCCAGTGCCTATCCAATTGTGAGTATTTTGTTTAGGAGCTGTTCTAATGTCCAATGACATTCTTGTTTGGGTGTCTCTCGTTCTCCATTTTGCATCAAAGAAGTCTGGTCATCATCCCGAAATATCGGGGTTGACCAGTTGTCTGGCACAACTCCTCCACTTCCTTCTATCGTTATCATCTTCTATTTTTAAGTCTGTCTTTGCCAAATTATGTTTGTTCACTGTCTTCCTTTTCTCATTTTTCCTATTACCTCATTATTTCGAACTCGTAGGAATCGGCAAACATCGTGTTTGACATTATGCTGTGTTATGCATTTTTTGCAATCAGCGCGCAAATACAACCTAACATAAGTCCAACATTCCCTGCACCAAATTATGTGTTGACAAGTGTAATCATGAATTCTGCAATATAGTTTTTGTACCCAGACAGCAAAATCCGTTATTTTTACATTCTGCAGACATTAAATCAACGTAAAATGACGGATTTACTGTCTGGGTAGGCATTGCTTGAACCTCTGTGATGTACTTTTTGTTTGCAGTTTGTTTACCCCGTTCCTCGTCAAGATGGCTTTGAAATGTTCGTTGGTCAGTTTGCTAACCACGAATTTCATTTCTCTTCTTTGATTAATTACCAACGTCACCAAGCCAATGCGCCCAGCCAGCTTACTTTAAAACATTACACTGAGCTCCAACGAAGAAAAGGTTGGTGGAATGTGGAAAATATAGTTTTTAAGTTGAAATTAGTTATGATAGGTTTCAATAGCTTTTAGTTGTTATTTTATGATTTTATTGCTTAGAATAACGTGGAAATAAATTAATTTTTGTCGAAACACGATTGATTCAGCTGCCATTCCTATCAACTATTTATTAATTGGATATCCTGTTGTATAAACAACGAAATAGAGACGTAATCAATGTTATTATGGCGATTACGAAAACAATATTACATAAAAGCGCCCATGCTATAGAACAGCTTCGTGTGCGTTGTTAAGTTGATCCTCACACTCAACATGACAGCGAGTGATGTTTGTACGTAACCCTGCGCCATTAAGTCATGTGATTCAAAGGGGTAAAGTTAGAACTTTTTTCTTCTTTTATTATTTGGTTCTTGTGATTAATATGTAAAGTTTTCAGTGGAGGCTAATTGGTAAAATTTTCTGTGGCATTACAATAACCAACATTGCGTAGCCTGATAAAATGTTTTCTTTTTTTAGGAATTGTTTTAATGTCTGGTTTCATCCACGATGAGGGTCTATCAATTACCGATGCCCAATTACTTTCCTATCTCATACAGTATTTCTACAATGAACATCCTGACCTGGTTAAAGATTTTAACGAATCACCGAACACATTTGATGTGAATGCCATCATCAATGCTATGGATGGCGCACTGTTATCAAAAGCTGGCTATTTAAATAAGTAATTTTGCTCGCGTACCAATTTACAATAGGTCTAGTTTTGATGATAAATGAATGTTATGACATATCGAGGAGTTGAGTATGGAAAGATTGCCTGGAGTGTGGTTTAAATGCTGTTACAATCAGGGTTATTTCGATGCTTGGTTGTGCAGTGAAGATTGTTGAGGAGTGTTTATACTAAGGTGTTCCGACCGTGCCATATTTTAAACTAACTACCTTTTTGGTATCAAGCACGTTATAATGTTCGCTTTTTGTCGCTTCTACCTTTTTCTAGACCTCCACTATGTTTGGCATATATTATTTTTCGTTGTGATAATCAGAAATAAAAACAAACTGAACTTAGTAACCAAACCCTAAAATAATCCTGCTTGGCAGGAAGAAAAAGCGGATCTGATCCTATTCCGGAAATATCATTTAACCCCAGGATTGAAAAATTTTCGTCATTGCAAGCATGCAGCTATGACAACGGTTTAAAAACTTTAAATAGTTTCAATGTAATGCCTAGTTTGGTTGACACGATACTTGCACATTGTAAGATATCAACGATTGGAAATAGTTGTAGGCTACAATGAAAATGTAGTGATGGTTTCAGGTCCAGAGACTGTTCTCAATGCCTTGAGAGGGGTGACAAAAAGACGTTTAACTAGGCCTGTCTCTAACCAATTTTCAATTTCCCGAATAAGAACTTGTAACTTTGGTTAATAATAAATATATTTAATATTACATTTAGCTTGTTTAATTTTTGTAGGTAGCCTAATCATACCCCTAGAGTCCTAGACAGACTACATTACAGTGATGTACGCGCATACAAAAAATATTGACGCCGTCAGCGTAAACGCAAACGTTCGAAAAACCATACGCCGCATGCGTCAACGTAACTTGTAAAAAAAGTTGTCAGCGCATACACTAGCGTAAACTCATTTTGTTTGCTAGGTGCCAAACATTCACGCGACAACTATCCAAAAAAATGTGGCCGCAAGCGTTAGCGCAAACAAAAAGTCTACGGCGTAGAATTTGCGGCGTATACGTAGGCTACATCTCTGCTAAATTATCCTTTTAATAACCAAAAGACATCTTCAGATAGCCAAAACCCTACACACTAACACACACCATACGACTATAGGCCTATTACAATTTTTTTAGACAGAATAGTGAGCAACAATCGCAGTTTAGCTGCAAGTGTAGTCGAGTGATTTTTGTTGATTTTCATATTGAAAAAAGTTTTTTTTTCATAACGATATGTTGTTAAAATCTAAACTTCAAAGGAACTCAATTTCACGCCTAGGAAAGTAAGCCAAGTTCAGTTTTTTAAAGTATATGATGCAACCCACGATACAAACTCGTTGCTTTTATTTTTTCTGAAAGTTGTTTTTTAGGGCCCATTTTTTGACTTGTTTCCCGACCAGTCCTGATTTCTCTCGGAGGCCCTGTGAGGGTTAGACGTCTCATGGTGCTGTAGTTGCAATGTCGTGTATTTCTGTTGCGCTGCATTTCATAACAACATGTTCACATAATTACAAATGCAAATTTTTTTTCTTGCACACTTCTGGGTAAAATGATATAAACAGTAACTTAACTGCGTTAAAAAATAAGCGAAGTGGTGACTGGAATCAGGTAGCCTACTGCAGAAGTTTTCTGATTTTTTCAAAGTAAACTTTACCCCTCCCATTATTTCTGATTTAGAAATTTGTCATTATTAACCCCGGAGGGAACGAAGGCGGCGGTTAGTTTTATTTCGCTAGCCTACCAGACGGGATTAATTTCCGAGAAAATTTTTAGTTTTACTGTAAATTTGTTTCTGAAAGGTTTTTCAGTTTGGTGGTTTCCCCAGTGCATAACATAATGATGTCGCCAATATTAAAATACAGAATTGATAAAATTTTTGCGTATATTAACGGCACCCGTCTTTTCGTCAACAGTCAAAATGCGTTTATAGCCTATACGTCATCCGTCCACAAGTGGTAAAGTTGTTTTTGCTACACCACAATACATTAAGTTGTTCATTGCTTCCTTGTGGTAGGCAGATAATGCAACACATTTTTATGAATTTTTAGAATAAGATACAGGCCCAATCTGCCATGAGATATATAACTTATTTAAAGAAAAGTCTATGACAAAGATCACACTCATAATGTATACAAAATGGATTGACTTTGCTTCAATTGTTAATTTCAGGCCAGCTTTTCGAGTACCGCCTTCATGCCTGCTTGGACAGCTGGTTGGTTTATGAATCCAACCAGTTTGGCGGTCTCCGCTGCCATATTTTTGACAAAATTGTCAATAGTCCCTTTTCTGAACAGTTGTTTGGTGATCATGTAGGCCGGCTGCGGAGTCTTCACCATCTTCCGGAGTTGTTTTCGTGCTCTTTTGTACACTTCGTCCACGTCGCAAACTTCGTCTACAATACCTGAAAAAAAGTTGTAAGACATTTAACATGTTCAAGTTTTGAAAGGTTGCTCTGTAGTCTCTCGCAGCATGTACGGTAGGTGAAGTGCAATCCCATCACAGGGATTTAATTTGGGAAAATATGCTTAAGTTTTCTCACGTGGTAGGCTACCATTACCACTCACTTAGCCTGCTCAGTTATGCAACTGCCCAAGTCTCCGACGCCAGTTTATCACTCATTTTAACAAAAGTGTTTATACATTTGAAGTAGGCCTATTGGCAATATAGACGATGTGCATGCGCGTTTATGTTATTTTTATTCACTTACAGCTTTCATGTTTGATTGATTGTGAGAATATTTATCTTCGAACTGGGAAAACTTCTTTGGAAGCTTAAGCCTGGCAGTTCCGCAAACTTGTGGAGGCTTTGAACCACTGACGCAGGGTCGGTCCCCGAGTTTGATAGAGCGATGTCAATAAACTATGATTTTTGATCTTTTATAATGACCTTAGGTCAATACGAAAAGTGCGGCCACATCTAGGGATAGCTACTTTCAGAATTGTGTTGGACACTATCAAAATACAGTATGTAGCCTTGACCTTCGTCAATTTGGTAGCCAAGTGCAGCGATTTCAATTGTCAACTTATGAAAAAATATAGCGCAGCTTACCGATTTGTAGCGCTTGTCGGGAGCTGAACATGGTGCCTTGGAGAAGAGCGAGTTCTGCTTGCCTCTTTCCAATTGCTGCCGTCATGAGATCTGCCCAGAATTGAGGGGAAGGGGAACGAAATGAGACTGAATTCAAGCCGATGGTAGTTCCCTCCATTATGACCCTGCGTATAATTTAAATTACTTTTAAAGTGCACGCCTATATTTGTAACATAAAATGATAGGCAGACGTCACATCAAGATATAGGCCAGGGCTTTTCTTTTTGTTCATCTAGCCGGCGAGATCGGGCATGCATAGTTTCAGAAGTGGATTAAGGGAGTAAAACGTTTTTTGTGTCCCACAAAAAAAAACCAACAAAATAATGTAATGTTCTGAAATAAACACTGCTCACTCAAATAGCCTAGTTAATTAACATTTAAACTAATAAATTTTAGTGTTGATAGGATACCGACAGGCTATAAAGTAAAATGTGTCGTAAAAATTAAATAGATGACGCGAAGGCCGCTGGCGAGGACACCTCAGATAGATTTTCGAAGTTCTAGCACGCTGAAAAGCTACACCGTATCAGGCAATTTTTAAGAAATAAATTATTGAAATCCTTTCTCCAGCTGTAAATGAAGATTTTTTGAAAAGGTAAGCTAACTAAAGTTTATACAAAACTTTCTACTCAAATCCAATTTTATTTTGATAGATTTGGTTACATAGCCTACAAAGAGGCTTATGGTTATACAATACACAGCGTGTGCATCTTGATAAAAAAAAAAAAACTTTATGTGCCAAACATGCCTAAAAACTGACCAAAACGAGATTAACTTAGACTATATTTGTCAAAATTTTGCAGGTGCAAGCCGCCCTCACATCCCTTCTCGATCTTTAATTTTTCAGACATTTGGTTTTGAATTGTCCATTTATCTTATAAATTTTGTTTTGTTAAAATTGTAGATTATTTATGGACTTCCCAACTTTTTCCCAGATCCGCTACTGCATTGTCGGCATATTTACTTCTTCTCTTTAATTTTTAGAGTTGTTTACTCTTTGCTGAAATGATAAATGTGAGTTTTTTTCTACGTTGAAAAAGTTTGTGTCCATAACCTAACGCTTTCTTCCACATAATGTTATTGTTTCTCAAACTGTTTGATTGATTGTTCACCTTTTCCCTCACGAAGATGCTTGTTTGGGAATGTTGACTTTTCGAACAACCATCGCGTTGGTTCAATACAAATCGAAAATCGAATTATTTCAGTTTAATAAACGTAATCAGACGGCAACTTTTACTCAAGTTATTTTACAATTTTTTTATATTTAAAAAATCTTCTTTGAAAGAACAGTGGAATTGGGATGGGATGATGGGAGACTGTCTTCTTCCATCACATCCCATTCCCTGGCCAACAAGGAAACACGTTAAGAATCACTGTTGTTGGCAGATGATTCTACCTGGAGGATGTTAATTCCTGCCAAATCTTGTACAGTAGTGGAGTTTAAAGTAAATGCAGACAAGCAAAACTTCACACACTTGACGCACTGATTGGTCAATTGCGACAGGATTATACGAAGCTTGGGCTAGATTGTGTTGGCCGAATGTTGAAAAACGTTGTAGGCCTATGGAAGAATTTTTTGTTAAAATTAGCCTAAAGGGAAAAATCGGGGTTGCGTGCGGCCTGCAAAAATATTCGATGACAAAGCAGGGATAGTCCACCACGAGAATAAATTCGTAATCTTGAGAAGAACGACGTGCGAGATAAAAACGGGTAGAAGAAAATAAATTGATTGCTTAAAGAGATAACAGACCAGCTTACAAGGATGAATGGGGTAGCCTAAGTTGGCAATACAAGAGGGCCTATTGATAGGAAAAGAAGCAGGAATTTTTATCAGAAAGGCAGATGGAAAGAGGAAACGGAAGTAACCTAGATCCAAAACGAATATGGAAACGAACAGATGGAAGATGATGCAGACAAGGTTGAAGTGAATGAGGAAGGTGAGATAGACAAAAGGGAAGAAGACAATTAATTGCTGCAAGGACAAAATCGTTCTTCCCCTATAGCCTGGTGGGACAAAACCAAATTTGAATGATGTTAGGCACAGGAAACCAAAAAACATATGGCGTAAGGAGATCTATGCTATTTAATGTTTGTGAGCACATCGCGTAGTTTCACATAGGCTGCATGGGCTATAGTAGACTTCATCACAGTATTGTGCCAAATTAACAAGCCGTGTTTTGCAGTAAACTGTTGATTAATTGGATGTCTGGTCACTATTGTTTGCCATCATTAACATGTATGCGTTTGGTTTTGATTTAAAAAAAAGAATCTTCAGGTCCCGTTGTAAAACATGATTCCTCTGAAACTTGCCTGTAATCTGCCATGAGAGCTAATGCGCAGCCACCAGCTGGTGCGAAACCATTTACTGCAGCTACCACTGGTTTGTTACATCCATAGATATCCAAATTAACTTCTTGAACTTTTTTCCAGTATTCAGCAAGCTCAGCATCTGTCCTGGGAATTTAAAATAACAATTAGCACAACTGTTTTGTTTTTATTTTTTATGCTGAACAACTTTAGCTTATGCAGTAATAGAGTGTTTTAACAGTAGGCTAGATTAATTTTGTTCTAGGTTAGTCAATTCGACCATTGTTCTTTAACGTTTTTTCTTTTCAATCACCCTTCCGAAAGAATGTTGCTTATGGATGCATCCTTGTAAATTGTGAATTGATGTATCGTAACTGTGAACCTGCTTTTTAGGTACTCTTTGGCTATTGTAATTTTAGTAGCCTAGCATATGAACAAAAAAGTCTGTAGGCTATATGCCCACTCAGAGATAATATCAGTTACTGTTGCCATCGGATCTCTATTAAATCGTTGCATTCATTCAGTGAAGTTGGGCATAAGCCTATTCACCAAAGTCTCTTGATAGACGTTTGTTGTAAGCTATTGGCTACTTTTAACTCACAAACTGCTGAAACCACAATTAGAAAAGAATGTCAACTTAATTAGCCTACTTATCGAGCATCTCCCAAAAGTTGAGTCCAAATGAAAAGACTCGTCCTTGAAGGCTTGATGTGAGTATTATTCCCTGCACGGAAGTGCTTTTTTTTAACGCTTTCATCACCTTGGAAATACTTGATAATAGCTTTCCATCTAAGGAGTTGCCTGGGGAAGCGTCTAATGTGACCGTTGCCAAACCTAAGCGTTGAAAGTAGAGAAAAAGCATTAGCGTATGTCTGAAGTTATATTTTATGGTTCATTGTAAATTTTTTGTTAGCGAAGCATTTTTTCGGCTAATTTAATTTATACCATCATTTACATCAGCTTTTTTACACAGCGTAGGGGAAGGCGGGGCAAGTTGAGCAGGTTTTTTTTTTAAATCTAATTTTTTTTTATTTCACTAACTTTTTCGAAGACTCAAGTATAGCATTTCAAAAACATGCTAATATCCTAAGCCAAGTTTTTAGACAAAAACTGGTTGGTTTTATTTATTATTTTGCACTGTATTCAAGTTTAAGTAACCATTGCACAACTTGCCCCGGATTATTTTTCCCGGGCAAGTTGTGCAGCACCATGGGGCAAGCTGTGTAGCACCATGAAGTAAGTTGAGCAACAACAATCGTTCGTTTTGACTATAGGGGCAAGTTGAGCAACATATTACGGCCAGCAAAAGTACAGACAATTTAACAAATCAGCTATTTTTACATTCATTCACTAGTCATTTTTTACATTCATTCACATGGAAGACTTTGAAACTATGTAAAAATGGCTAGAACATTTGTAAATTACCAAAAGCGGTTTACAGGAACAGTGCACAACTTGCCCCGTCATCAATTGCACAACTTGCCCCATTCACACTTTTTTTAAAGAACAAAAAAATTTCAAGAAAACTAACAAATGTACGAAAAAATTTTACCTGCGAAAATACAATTACATCATAATATGTCTACTGACCCCTACTGCTAAAGTTTGAGTAGCTCTACTGTGCATCCAAAAAAATCAAAATTTTGTTTGCATCCGAATTTAGATCCTAAGACCTTAACACATATCGTTGATCAAGCCTAACCTGCCCAAAAAACTGATAACTGCGATTCACGTGCTTTAAAGGAATTATAGGTAAAATATAATAATGGCGTTAAAGATTCATTGCGCTATTTATTTCCTTTCAAACGAGGACTTGCACAACTTGCCCCGTTGCACAACTTGCCCCGTCTTCCCCTACTAGTTGTCTACTCTACGTGGTTGCTTTGTCATTGTTTTAATTGATTGATTTGATCGTGGGAATCTTTATCTTAGGACTGAGAAAGATTTATCCTGACAGTTTTGTATAGAATACTAGCAGACTACTACCAGCACCGGTGGCTCAGTGGTTATCGCCTTCGGCTCTGGTAGCCCTGGGTTCGATTCCAGGTCTGGTCATACCAAAGACTTTAAAAAGGGTACCGATTGTGTTCTTTCTTGCATAAGGCAGTGAGGATAAATCGGGTAATAATCTGGTGACATATCACCTTCTTCCAATCTGCCTTGAGCCAGCATGGAAGCAGTACGGCTCATAAAATCACGTGGAACCCTGTCAAGTAACCCATGTTGATGAGCAATCTGCTGCAAGCGGAGATAGCGAATGATTATACTAGCAGAGGCTTTGAATTACTGATGCAGATCCGGTCACTGAGATTACTCTATTCACTTTTTAGTCCTAAATGGAAAGCTGTGGTTGAAATGCGTTGCTTGAGCACACACACCCACAGTCCAACCAGGGTGTGCGCTTGTAATCTTGAAAACATTGCAGATGGACTGTCACTGCAGATTACTAGATTTGTGAAGTTTGCCATCAAGAGAAATTATATTCTTCAGGACAGTTAGACAATCACAAAACGAGATGGGTTTTTTGAACAGAATTGCAAAGTAAGCAGCTTGCAGACCTTTATTACTCTTCAAATGCACAACATTAGAGAAAAAGCCTAATTCAGCAAACCTGTTTTTTTTCGTATGTTTTTGCCATTTTCTACCATTTTCATTTCATTAACTGATCATTCCAGCATTTTATTAATAACTTAATTAGTTTTTATTGACATTTCTTTCATAAACTATTACCATTTTCTAACATTTTTATTATCGCAAATAAGCCCACACCATTTGTAGGCTACAAACTGCAAAAACTGTTTCATTTCAGTTTAAAAAGCGATCGTTGGTTTTCATAAAATCTGTCGCTTTATTGGCAGGGATGTCCAAAGTCCAACCCGTGAGCCAGTTCACCTACAGCTAGCGAAGCGTTTTATATGGTCTACGCAGTGCCAGTCAAGGTATTTCGGGCCCTGTGTGGAATATGCTTTGCGGGCCCCAATGACAATGATCCAATTCAGTAGCGTAGCTAGGCATTTTGAAAGGTGGTGGGTTTGACGGCGGCGGGCAAAGACTGACGGCGTGGACACCCAGCGGCGGGGGTCTGGGGAGCCTCTCCCAGAAACTTTTGATAAATTACTTTGAACTTAGTGCATTCTGAGAGCATGTTCAACAAAGCTTTGCGTATGAATATTACTGTAAAATGGTGCTGTCTGGTGGCATAGCAAAAGGATAAGATCATGTTTTCTTTGGCACTTTTCGGAAATAAAGCTGAGTATCTATGTTTTCTTGTTGCTAATTCCTGGCTGAGATATTTGAATGTTCTGAGTAAATTGTGAGCCCCTTAATTTTCGGGCCCTGTGCGATCACACGGTTTGCACACCCCAAAGACCGGCACTGGTCTACGCGTGTTGTTGCACTATGGGTACTTTTTAGCCTGCAGACAAACCATAAATTATATAAATTTTACATATTTTTTTTAAATTATTGTTTTCAAAGAAAATGTTGCAAATAAACTTATTCAGAAGAAATTTAGATGAGCAAACGTAGCCTACGGTACTTGGCCATGAACTTAAAAAGAATCGTCAGATGAAAAATGAGTGACTCCACCTACAGATTAGTGCTCATTTGTCATTACTCTGGAACAGAGATGTACGTAGCCTATACGCCGCAAATTCTTTTTCAATATGAAATACTTTTTCCTTACGCTAACGCTTGCGGCCACATTTTTTTCGGTAGTTGTCGCTTGAGGCTACGCGGTAAAGTTTTCGCGGTTTTTTATCGTATAGCGTCAACGTGTACTTTTTAATGTCTTAGCTGTTGTTAGCATTTTAATTTTGCAGTTGAAAGAATGTTTTCAATGGACAAAGACATATTGAAACCAAAACGCAGCAAAATGTCAGATGAACACTTTCAGATGCTTGTGTTTCTTCGTGAAAATTCAAAATAAATCTTGTTTGTTTCGAGTGGTTTATACCGTGTGAATGTTTGGCACCTAGCAAACAAAATTAGTTTGCATGCGCTGACGCTGACGCCGCCAACTTTTTTTACAAGTTACGTTGACGCATACGGCGTATGGTTTTTCGAACGTTTGCGTTTACGCTGACGGCGTCAATATTCTTTGTCTACGCGTACATCACTGCCCTGGAATTAAACTCGGCCTATAGGCATAGAAATCAAATGAGGGACTCTACCTACAGATTAGTGCTCATTTGTCATTACTTTGGAATTAAATTCGACCTATAGGCATAGAATCAAGACGTCAGTTTCATTCTTCACATTAGCACAGCTGTGTTTTACAAAGTTTCTGGATATTTTAATTTCTGCTAGAAATGCATATAACTGGTATCAAAATCGGCCGACTTAAACGTGCATAGCCTATTGCTTCGTGACAATGATAACATTAAATACATTTTTATTGTGCAAAATAAGGTCATCAGGGATGGTTGGCCTTCAAGCACTAGCGCAATGTCACATTTGGCCGTTCCTAAAAAAAAATTTGGACAATCTGATGTATAGTCTAATCAGCACACATCAATGATAGTAGGCTAAATACATAGCAAAACATCCATTCATGATATTAATTTGACCAACATCAATGAACCGAGCCTACCTTCACAATCAACTGCTACTTGGACATCTCCATCACCACAGCAGCTTGATGTGTCTTCCATTGTTTTAGTAAACCAGTGAGTTTCCAACTTTTTGTAAGTGATCAAAAGCAAAAATAAAATTTTTTCAATTAGTTTGATTAATATGTTATATTGTCTTCCGGCAGGAACTTGTTCCATAACAAGGTGGATCGGATTGACTAACGAAATGCTGTAAACGGCTCTTTTTGTAGGCTAATGTGTGCATGTTTACAGTTGGATTCATGTAAAAACAATCGGAAGAATACAACATACTAGTTTATTTTGCGGGAGAATTTATAAAAATCTTTCAGGAAATCGCTACAATAGAACCCCACAAATTCTTTGAAAATTTTGATCAGGTTATACTGTATGCAATTAAAGTGTAAGAAGCGTAACAAACCAAACCTCTTCTCCAGGTAAATACAAACGGCACAAGAAGACAATTGTATCAGACCAGAAAAATTGTCGAAAACATACTGTTTTTCAAACTAAATTAATTGCTGTATGAAACTATGTTTTCTGTTTTCTTCGACTTGTTATTGTGTTGCGACTACGCTGTTGTGACTTCAGTATTTGTTACTGGATGGTTCCACAGACTGCATCATCGCAACGATTGTATCCCACCCACGTATGCTAAGTGGAGCAGAAAGTGTGCCTGCCATTGTTGATCAATTAGGTGCTCGTGCCGCAACAGTGCAACGTTGTGAATGAGGATATCAGATATTTTTCACCACACACGTTAAAATACCTTCGATAGAAGACTACATCAGATTTAACTGACGAAATGCTGTGAAAAACTTTTTTTCTTGTGTAGGGAGGTAGCTCGGAGCAAAACAAGTCGTCGGGTAAAACCGGCCAGCTTGATTTTAATCAAGCATAACTTTTTCTTTTGGAATAAATACACTCATAAAATGCTTTAGCACACTTAGGGTCGGATGCACCAAACGTGGTTAACTGCTGGTTAAGTTAACCAACCGGTTAACTTTCATTTAACCAAAATGTGATATGCACCAACGCTGACAATGAGTTAACCGCAGGTTAACTTGGCTGACTTAACCGAAAAGTTAACCCAACAGACGATGTGGGTTAACCATTGGTTAACTTGATGAAGTTGTTTGTTTTCGCTTCAGTTAGCTTACTGGTGCTGATTGCTGAGTTTAATTATCATTAGCTGTATTTTACCACATGTTTGTATTCAGTAGCGTAGCCAGGAATTTTGAAAGGGGGGGGTTTTGACGACCCAGCGGCGGGGGGTCTGGGGGGCCTCCCCCAGAAAATTTTGATAAATTACTTTGAATTTGGTGCATTCTGAGAGCATTTTCAACAAAAATGTGGGTATGAATATTCTTGTAAAATAGTGCTGTCCGGTGGCATAGCAAAAGGATAAGATCATGTTTTCTTCGGCATTTTTCGGAAATAAAGCTAAATCTCTATGTTTTCTTGTTGCTTAATTCCTGGCTGAGATGTTTAAATGTTTGGTATTGGCAAAACTCGCTCTTTTAATGCAATTTTGTTCAAAATTAAGCAATTTTTTTTTGACTGAAAACATCATTCTCAATATCGTGACGTCACACGCGTGCCAAAGGGGGGGGGTTGTAACCCCCAAAACCCCCCCCCCCCCCCTTGGCTACGCCACTGTTTGTATTATATAATCAACAAGTTTGTACATCGCGACATCAACATTAAAAGTGAATTTCAATAATTCAGTTATGGTCACTGTAAATTTTCTTTTTCAGCTTTCTCTAATTTTAATTTCAGAATTTTCATTTTCACTTCATGTTCTTCCCTCTTCCAATCAAGTTCTTTCTTCCTGCAGTCGATTTCATGCTCTACCATTTCCATTTTTCTTTTCAACAGATCATCCATTGTTATTTTCTTTCGTTTGTGTAATGATTCCACAATCTCTGCACCGGTACTTGCTTCTATGATTTGTATGGTGTTTATGAGGGTAGCCTACTGTTTGCCACAGGGCTATCATGTATGAACACCAGTTCCACTGGGTCTGTTGCTTCTTGTGAACATTCTGCAATAAAAAATTTGACATCACAAAGATTGTGCTTCAGGTGTTAAGTAAAATTACTGTTACAGTCACTTGAATTTGAACTAGCAGAGTTTATTAATGGTTCCTTGATATCTGTGAAAGCATTGACTTTTTTGCATATGATGGAAGGTTGGCATGGCACAACTTTTCACTACCTACACCTAATATAAAAAAAAGTTGGGGGCCCCAAAAACTAAGGGGGCTGAGGTCTGTGTCTCATGGTTAATTGGGCCCTGGTTACAGTGAAGTAATTCAGCTATTTACCTCCACAATCCTGTACTTCAAGATTCCCAGCATCAAGCACTGCGTCGTCATCATATTGAGTGGGTAGAGGATTTATTTGTTCGGCTATCATACCTGTTCCACAAATACAATATTGTATCATACTAAGCATTAAGGCTACATGAAAATAAAGTGTTGAAAATGTATGCACAAATCCACTCACCTTTAACTTCATCCAAAATCGGGTCATCAAGTTTCTGGGGAGGACCACCACCAGTTTTGCATAGCTTAGTGAACGCCTTAGGTCTGCTGTGCAAATGAATTAGCCTATTGTTAAAGCTACTACGTCATGTTAAACGTAAGAACATAGACTACGGTATCAAATGGAACGACGCGCTGCCATGCTTTCTTGTATTTGATAAAAGTGACTGTGTAACCTTTAAAATGATATTAACAAAACACGTAATGCCTCTAAGAACGCAATAACAAACTGTTTTCTGGTTGACTGCTGCTGATGACTCAGCAAATTCCGATTGTTCGCGCGGTTACCTAACCAGCGGTTGGTGCATTCGGTGGTAACTTTAACCGGCGGTTAAGTTAACCGGTGGTCAGCTAACCACCGGTTAAAGTTAACCGCCGGTTAATTTAACCACGTTTGGTGCATCCGACCCTTAGTGGGTCATTTGTAATGTAACAACAGGAACTGCTGTGCAGTTTTTGTTGGCTGTCTTAGTCTAGGCTGCGAAACGTAAGTTGGTAAAAATTTTTACCTTCTTGTTTTTGACTAACATTTTTTTGTGATTTAAGCTAAACAAAGCATTTAGACCTGTTCAAAAATCAAAAATTTTCACATTTTTTAGCTGGCATTGTATCCCATGATTTTGAACATAGAAAATCCGCAAATGACAACCATTTCGCTCTCAGATGACGGTATACCCTGCCTCAGGAGGCCTAAACATTTTCATTTTTGCCAAAATCACTCATTTTTTGCCATGATTTTGACGATGGAAGTCTTTATTTCAATTGAAAACACTTTCATCCAATGTCTCACTTCTTCTTCGTCGTATGAGCTGTTCTTCGGGACTATATGTTTGGGCATGATGTCATCAGCCACTCGACAGTCTCGTCATCCAGGGTCTTCAGTCCAAGCGTTCCATGTGGTGGTTGATGGATTGGGCAGTCATGGACGACATGATCTACTGTCTGGTCTGTGGCGCCACACTCGCATTCCGGTGAGGGAGCCAGGCCCCATTTGTACATGTCTCAGGGATATCTAGAACAAGGTGTTCTAATATCCCTGACATGTCTGAACGAAAGCGACCGACGCCGGTTCGTAGGCGGTTAAGCCGGACCCACGCAAGTCTTGCGAGGGACATTCCCGGAGGGTGGGGATCGACGTCGGGTAGGAAATCATGGAGTCGGGAGGTGTTCATGGAGTCGGAATGTCTCACTGAAAGCTCACAAGTGAAAATCAAGTTTAGGATATTTGGCATCATTTTAAGAAATGTGGGGGAAATAAGAATATGAAGAAGCAGCATATAGTGATCAAAAGGCATTTTGCTTATTCCAGGCAACCTACACACACCTTTTAAAATTTTGCAATGGGTCTAGTCTGACAGAAACAGACTTCAGATTTATTTATGTCGATAACATCAAGATGACGCCATAAAAATCATGATGACGTCATTCTGAAATTTTAAACTTGCGCTATAATGATCTATTAAAGGGCAAGAGATTAGTTCAATGTTCTGTAAGAAAAGACACCAAAATTAGTAGGCTGCATTGTGGTATACTTTCCAACCCTGTCAAATTGCAAGAGTGAAAACAATTGAAATGCGTGAATAACAAAAACACTCACTCTGAAAGAAAAATTGTTGCTGTACTATCAGTACTACCGTTTTTCAAAACAGACAAATTTCCTGCACAAAATAAAGCTCAGAAAATAAGTTACAGCCATTACTAAAATACAAATGCAAAAAATAATCGTATATGCAATGCTACACAATGTTACTGCTTTAAAAGTGTCTGGTTTGTAATTTGGTGCATGCATCTCCGTCTCCGGGCCGGAGCCACTATCACCTCCAGCCAGGAGTTGGAGTTGGAGTTGAAAAAAGTGGCCGGAACGGGAGGTTTTTATCACTACAATTATACCACTGCCTTAGCCGCTACTCAGTGATGTACGCGCATACAAAAAATATTGACGCCGTCAGCGCAAACGCAAACGTTCGAGAAACTATACGCCGCATGCGTCAACGCAACTTGTAAAAAAAGTTGGCGGCGTCAGCGTTAGCGCATACTCTAGCGCAAACTCATTTTGTTTGCTAGGTGCCAAACATTCACACGGTATAAACCACTCGAAACAACACACTTTTAAAGCCACTTCGCGATTTCTCGTTACAAGAAATTATCTTTTTGGCGGAAGGCACATCTGGCATTGAAAATATAAGTTTTTGCCTTTCGAGGAAGAGAGCTTAAAATACTTTTCCATGTAGGGCCATGGATTTGTATTATCATGCTCCATTTCACTTGGAGATTAGTATTACCGTAAGTTATTCCCTGAATACAATAGTGTAGTGTAAGAAACTGTACCATATGCCTATCAAGAAAATTCTAGTATTATACTAACTGTCGCTCCTAGTAATATACTAACTGTCGCTCCCTAAAAATCCATTATAAAAAACACTATTTTTAAAATGATTCCGTTTGAATAAGACTAATGTTGCTTTTAATGCCATAATTCTCTCAGTAAGCTCTATGCTTTTTTCTGAAAAGATTTTTAAAAAGTGGGTTAATGGAAGACAAAACTGCCAGACACAAGCAAGTTTAGATTCTGAACTGCACAACTCTTTGTTATTAGCATTCAGGGATAGTTAGCATTAGCCTACTAGTGTTATTAGCAGTAGGCTAGGCTACTCAAAAGCCTCTCACAAAATTGGCTCCTGGATGCATGTTTTGCTAAACTGCTCATCAAGTTACAAAACATATATAATTACATACTTACGCAACAGAATGTATAAATTGTCAAGTAAAAATTACCTTAGCTTGATAGCCTATAGTATGTAGGCCTACACATTACTACGCTACATAGCCTACAAGAATAACCGGCAAATTAATGTACTACATATAACATACAGTCAGATACAGAGTACAACATCATGCAAGCAATCACGGTCGGAGACCAAATATTTGAGTTTGTTTAGATACATAGGCTGCACTGCTCATTGCCTGAGAAGTTTCTGATTTGCCCCAAAATGCAAGACTTAACTAATATAAATTAAAGTGCTCACAATTGCTTACAAACGCCTTCAACACTGCTTGACTAAAAAAACTTCACACTACGAAGCCAAGTCATTATTTACATTTTACATGGAGCGACATTACCAACCTACCTACTTGCTTGCTTACATTGCATTCCTGTTCTGACCCGTAATTTACTAAGTAATTTCTCAGTAGGCCTAAGTTGTTTTAACTAATTCATTCTTTTTTTCTGCAAGACTTCAGTCTCCACGTGGGACTCTAGCGTCAAAGGCAGTAGTGCGATATACAAACAAACTCCAGCTGACTGAACAATAGATGACACTGTGACACAACACTAGAACAATGGGCAATTGCAAGACGTCAACATTTCGCAGTTTGACAAAAAAAATTGCAAACAACAACAAAGACATTAAAAAGTATGCGTTGACGCTATGCGCTAAAAAACCGCGAAAACTTTACGGCGCATCCTCAAGCGCAAACTATCCAAAAAAATGTGGCCGCAAGCGTTAGCGCAAACAAAAAGTATACGCCGCAAGTATGCGGCGTAGAATTTGCGGCGCATACGTACATCTCTGCCGCTACTGTATTAAAGGCTGGTGGTGCAAGCCTTGACGAATTTGAAATCTCAATATCGACCACAAGAAAAAAGAGAATCAGTTTAATTCGAGAGCAAGTATCAAATCATTGTGCTCTTCATTGAGTGGCAAGCTCTTGGAAAATATCCTGGATTCGTAGCCACGTCAGGCTTCAGAAACTTTGACAGTATCAGTGTTTTTGGGACCCCAGAATATGACGAAGGAAAACTCCTGAGTGTGTCAAATATCAGAGATACTTTTGATGCATCCCAAGCAAATGCATTACTTGAGTTGCTCAGCGTATGGGACCTAATAAAAACATAGTTGCATTGGTAGGTGATACTTATGCTAGCAACAGTGGAATTCAGGAGGGTGCTGTTAAACGTTTGGAGGAAGACATGGATCGAAAAATGTTGTAGTTAGCTTGACTCTACCATGCGCTGGAGATAACCCTTCTGCTGTATGAGATATTGTTTTAGGTAGAGTAAAAAGTTGTGAAAATTCATTGTGTAAAAAACTTGCAGGCAAATGATCAGAAAATAATAAAGAATGCCCAGAGTTAATGAAAGTTGAATCTGACAAAGTTTATGGCTTATGGCTTCGTTAAAAAAAAAAACACACACTGTCTTGCGTGAACTTTTTTTCAGAAGCCCTTATCCCCAAGAACAAACTGGGATGTAGCAGAAATAACCATGATTCTGATGGGTGAAAATTCACCAAAACGTATCCTTTAAAAGAGTTTCTTAGCTGCTTGTTCGTAGATTTCATAAGCTGAGCAACTCAAATGATGCTTTGAAAAGTTAATTGGTGGTACAGAACTTGCAAATAGCAAGTACCGTGCCAAGAAGGTTGGTCATAGCTTGAAACAGCAGGCTTTCTTCTGACTCTCTTCAGGAGCTGTTGTCAGAATAGAATACGCCGAATGTAGTGAAGTATTTATGATAGCATGAAAGAAAAAAAAAAACGAAATGTAAATTTGAATGATCAGAGTAATTCAAATTAACGAAGAAGCTTTAAGGCATAACATGCATTAAAGCTCCTTTGTTTGATTTAAATTACTCTAATGAGCCAAATTTACATTTCGTTTTTTCCTCTTTCTTCTACCATAAATACTTCACCACATTTGGTTTATTTTCTAGTGATACTTTTGCTTGGAATGCACCAGAAGTATCTCTGAGATTTGGCACACTCAGGAGTTTTCGTTCATATTTTAGTGTCTCAAATACTGATACTGCCAAAGTGTCTGAAGCCTGACTTGGCGTTTAACTCAATATATCTTCCAAGAGTTTGCCACCCAATGAAGAACACAATGTTTTCCTGTTCGCTTCTCTCAAAATTGGTTCATGTATGGTTGACTGGAGTGTTACCTTAAACTGATTCTTTTTCTTCTTGTGGTCAATATTGGGATTTAAAATTCGTCAAGATTTGAACCACCAGCCTTCAACACAGCAGCGAATCTGGCAGTGATTTGGTTGTCTGGCATAGAAAGAGACAATCAGGGGTACAAACGTTTTCATTAGCAATAGGCTACTTGCTTTTGGGAATGCCAATATTGTTTCTGAACTAGTTGATGACCGGTATTCTGTAACATAGTCTTCACAACGATTTTGTATCAGTCCAATCTCTATTTGTCTTGTCTAGCAGAGAAATGAGCTAATCTCTTGCCCTTTAATAGATTATTATAGCGCACATTTAAAATTTCAGAGACGTCATCATGATTTTTATGACGTCACCTTGATGTCATCGTCAAAAATAAATTTGAAGTCTGTTTCTGTCAGACTGGACCCGTTGAGAAATTTCAAAAGATGTGTATACTGTAATTTTCTGGAAATAAGTGAAATGCATTTTTAACCAGTAGTGGCGCTAAATGCTGCTTTTTAAATTTTTTATTCCCTCCACACTCAGGGCCGGATTTAGCTGATGGGGGGCCCGGGGCACTTTTAGATCGGGGGGCCCGCATGCAAAAAAATTTTTCGCGCCTACGGCGCGAAAAACCATCTCCACGTCTACAGTAGCATCAGTCCAGTGCTGCACAGCATTTTGCAGAAACTTTAAAGGCCAAAGAGAAAAAATAACACAAAATCACATTTTTTTTCACATAGGGGGCCCTTGAAAAGTCGGGGGGCCCGGGGCAACTGCCCCCTCTGCCCCCCCTAAAATCCGGGCCTGTCCACACTTTTCAAAATGATGCCAAATATCCAAAAGTTGATTTTCACTTGTTTTCTATCAGTAAGGCATTAGATGAAAGTGTTTTCAGTTGAAATAAAGACTTCTACCATCAAAATCAAAAATGGGTAATTTTGGCAAAAATGGAAATGTTTAGGTCTCTTAAAGCAGGGTATCCCATTATTTGAGAGCAAAATGGTTGTCATTTTCAGATTTCTCATGGTCAAATCATGGAAAACAATGCAAGAAACTAAAAAAATTGAAAATTTTTGATTTTTTATCAGGTCTAGAGCATTACACTATGAAAACTGTTAATTAAACCAAGAGCTTCTACTTTAAATGAAACTACAATTATTGCAATCGTACAATTATTCATCGCATAGTTTTTCCTTGGAAATTAGTTTTATTGGGTATTTATTTTTGTTTAGTCATGGCTATTTTGGTTGGGATAAAACAATTCAGTCATAAAGTGCTGTTCCAAAATTTTGCCTCAAATGATGAAAATATTTAATTCTTCAACCAAACCTCATGTACTTTGTTCATAGAATATTATTTGTCTATTACATAAAAATCAATTTATCCGAGCATGAGAGTAAGCTAAGATTTACAAAATTTTGTGTCATGCAACCCCCTTGTATGCACATGATGAAACGTGCTGGTATGCTAAAAAGAAATTGTTTGGTTGATTTTTAACGACTTAGTGAAATTAGTTGAAAGGTCTTGTGACTAGGTGTTTATTCATTTTTCTTGTAAGTTCATTAATGCCTTTCATGTGTTTTTATTTGTAGATTTAAACATTCCGAAACTACTGTAGGCTATATTCGTATAACCAATCGTGCCAATACATTATGTGCAGTGAATAGTGGCATGATTCTAAACCAGGAAAAGTTTGGGTGCAATTTAGTACCGGTAAATGCAAAGACGGGCTCCATGAGCTCTGCAGTTGGCAAAATGATCAACGAACATTGATTTGTGATATGTGCTCTCAGTTGCATTTTGCAAATTGATGTGGATTTTGTCATTATAGCATTACATTTGAGGCTATGATATTTGACTAGGGCTAGGCTATGAGCCATGATTGCTATCATTATTGAAGTTGTTTTGTGTGTTTTGCATTTAAATATCTTGATTAAAGACAATTTTACCAAAGTTGTTTCACTTTGCATGTGTAAATATCATCTTTCCTTCATGACAAAAAACACTGACCTGTTTCACTCTCATTTAGATGCAAAACCAGTCATATTTGACACTTTCGTAAAAATGATGTTGTAACCTATCCCTAACATGACTTTAAAATAAAATTCGCTTTTTTTGTTATCTCGTTTAAGGAAGCCTTATACAATTGTTTAACACTAAAATTGAGATATATTTAACTTTACGTAGTAAAGATATAGACAATAATGCCAAAATGTGACCAGTCTTGCCCTACACTACCTTACGTAGTTTCAATTACGAAGGACCCACATGTAAAAAAATGAAAGATTGCAACATCTTAGCGTAGGTCTACCCTACAGTGCACAAAGATTTATCAAACCGTTTTCAGGAAATGTTGCACCCTCTCAAATTCTTAGAAAAGTTTCATCAGATTATTGTTTTCGTGTCTTCTGTTTTCTTCGACTTGTTATTGTGCTGCAATTACGCTGCTGTGACTTGTCGTGTTGCTGGATGTTACAACAAACTACAAGTCACAGCAGCGTAATCACAGCACAACAAGTCGAAGAAAACAGAAAACACGAAGACAATAATCTGATGAAATCGTTGATGATGTAGTTTGTTGTAACATCCAGCAACACGATAATTATATCATCAACGATTTTATCCGACACTGTGTACGCTAAGTGGAGTAGGATGTCTGCATGCCATTGTTGATGGGAAGGCACTTTAACATGCAGATATCCAATCCATGGACTTCTGTCCAATCCAACCACGAACCAATCAGATGCTACGGTACGTTATCTGTCGAATCGTGACCATTCCAGCATTCAGCCAGAGAATTAATTATTATTTTGAACTTTGTTTGATAATTACAGAAGAAAAAAGAGTTATAGCAGACGTGGGAATCAAACCCACGTCAATGTAATGAATACCACCGCCCTAACCCAATGCGCCAAGTCAACCGATGGCAAAGCGATGATTTAATTTACCTAGAATTTGCGTTTTTTCTTTATTCTTCCCAAACGCAACCTTGATAACGTCATGAACAGCATAGCTTCTGATTGGCTCGTGGTTTATTAGAAATCTGCTTGTTAAAGTGCCTACCTTGTTGATGGTAGGGTAGCCACTTTAACATAACAACTTTTGTAAGTGCCTATAAAGCATGAACCAATCAGAAGCTGCGTTGTCTGGGTAGGCACTTTAACGTATACCACTGTGAGAAGGACAAAACGCAGTCATGTGTGACGAATATGACATCACTGGTGTTTAGTCACAATTTTCCTTATAAACTCAAATGATTGCAGTCATTAAGATCTTTCTTGTACTCAGTTCAGTTGCAGAAGAAAAAAGAATATTAGCTGAGGGTGGGAATCGAATCCACCCCACGCAATCAAAATTCCTTTGCCCTAACCCTTTAGGCCACGCTGCCTGCTGTGGCGATACATTCACTTAAATTTTTTTATATCAAAAATCTTTCGAGAAGAACGAACAGAATATCACGTGCTAAGTCACATAACTGAAATCAGCTCGCTACAAACATCAGAGATGTCATATGTCACGCATGATTGCGTTACTCTTTTCGAAAAGTGGAATGCGTTAAAGTGCCTACCCGATGTCTGTATCGTCATTGCGCACATGGAAGTTAGAAGTAAAACAGAGAAAAAGCGCAAACAGTTCTGATAGTCGTAGAGGGTTAGGGCTAGGGAATACATTTGGATGACGTGGATTCGATTACTTCTCACTCCTGTCATAACTCTGTTTTCTTCTGTTGTTGTGTGCGACGCGAACACAACAGGTGCGGTAGTTAATTGCGCCGGTGACGTCACGATTTTCCTAATCCACCCGGCAGGACTGAGCAACTGTTAAAGCACGCCAACTTGAAGAAATCACTCGGTTTCCAATGACTGCTTCGCAGCAATGAAGTTTATACGGTTTTTCTGTCAAGAAATAACACAACATAAGACACTAGTCACAATTCAGCAAGCACAACAGTCGAACTGATAAACGTACCAAATTTGTTGACAAACAGTTCTCAATCCACTGTACGGTACACAAGTTCCACAGGTTGGCCAATGACGCACTGAATAAATAAATTCGCGATGTTACCTTACACAATTATTACGTAGGCTACCGTACCGTACAACCATAACGCTAGGTTTCGCTAAACCTAGCGGTCAATAATCATTAAAAAACAAAGAAACGTGGCAATTCACTTGGCCTAGTTAAGATCGGTTTACGAGAATTAATTTCCATTAGGCTGACAAATTATTGGTCAATAATTCAGTAGTAAACATAAATCCACAATTCACGACACAAATCAATCAATCATACAATTCAGAATAATGAACGTACCGGTAGTATGACCGGATCAGTAATGCCAAATGATGCACTTGTACGCGAAGGATTCTATAGTGATTGACTCTGCAATATTTAAGTTTGAAGTATTAGCCTAACAACAATTTACGCACATCAGAGATACGTTACGTTTGTTTACGGTAGACAGTCAACATTCAGCTACAAAAAACATTATTACATCACAAGTACGCTCACCAGTAAGTTGAACTTTGAGATAGCAAGCTGCAAATATGGAATTCAGCCTACACGCAAATAAGTATTACCATAGCAGTTGTCAAACTTAAGTCCTGTAGAAGTACATAACAGAGAAGCAGCTAACAAAGCATAAACATCAATCAATCAACTTTCAGTCACAAACTACAGTAACTAACAAGTTCGGCTAGCTGGCAAACTAGCAGCAAAAACGAAAACGTCTCGAAAGTTCCATAGACAATCTCGTGGTGAGTGTTGCCATTTGCAAAGAGCGATAACATAACAATGAAGGGGAAACGACGCTAGGTGGCGAATACACAAATTAACGGGAGTAATGCGGTAAAACGAAAGGCAGGCCTATCAAGGACCTGTTGAAAATCTAACACTCCCGGGCCAAAGAAGGGCCAAACTGGCTCGTTCTTTTCATGAATAAAAGTTTTTCAACAGTCTATTGTCATGTAACAGTTCAGTCTCTTCCTCATCGCTCTGATCTTCCAGCAAAATCTCAACGGTGTCTATTGGTGTCTCATCTTCATCTGGATCATCTTCTTCTCTTTGGACAATTACACAAAGTTTGGATATTGGTCTCTTCAGAGATCCGGTTGCAGTCTTCACTTCTACGGAACGAACAACGCCGTGACGATCAGGAAATGTTTCAATTACTCTGCCTAGTGGCCATCGTTGTCTGGGAGCACAGTCATCAATCAAAAGGACGATATCTCCTCTTCGGATATTCTCCTTTCTGTGAAGCCACTTTGCTCTTGACATCACAGATCGTGGGTATTCCTTAACCCACTGCTTCCAAAAGGTGTCTGCCAGAAACTGCACATGGCGGTATCGATCACTTGGTCGGTAGCCATCTCTGTCGCAGCTTAACATTGGCGGTAAATTCGATGAAGAATTCAACTTCAACAAGTGGTTAGGTGTCAGGGGTAAGTCGCCATCAACTTCCAGTTTCACATCGGTGAGTGGTCTTGAATTGACGATGTCTTCTACTTCAAGAAGTAATGTGTGCAATGTGTCATCATCGAGTGGTTGTTTTGGTACGATGTTCATAAGAATTTGACGTACTGTGCGAATCATTCTCTCCCAGGCTCCGCCCATATGGCTGGCTGTTGGGGGGTTGAATGACCATTCTATTCCTTGTTGTCGAAGGCTCTGGTGGATCTGGTTCTGATTCCACTCATCGATGGCTTGCTTCAAGATTCTTTCACAACCCACAAAGTTGGTTCCATTGTCAGAGAAGATTTTCTTGATGGGGCCTCTGCGAGCTATGAAACGCCGTAGGGCATTTATGAATGCGCCAGTTGTCAGGTCTGGTGCCACTTCCAAGTGAATGGCTCTAGTTGTGAGACATGTGAAAAGGCAGCCGTATCTCTTAATGTCACTTCGTCTGTTTCGGACATTCAGCGGCCCAAAAAAGTCAACGCCAGTCTGTGAGAATGGTGGCTGTGACATTTGTAACCTTGCTTCTGGCAGTTCTGCCATGAGCTGTTGTCTAGGTTTTGCGGTCCTTCGCCGGCAAGGCAGGCATCTTGCAAGTACCCTTTTAACCGCAACTTTGGCATTAACTATCCAGTATGTTCGGTTAATATTGTTCAGTGTATGGCTTTCACCCATGTGCTTTGATTCGTTGGTATGACAATGTTCAATTATCAAGTCCGTTAAGTGGCGCTCTGGAGCTATGATAGCAGGATGTCGCGTTTCGAACGGTAAGTCGGATCTGTCGATTCTTCCGCCAACACGTAGAACATCTTTCATTAGGACAGGGCTGAGTTTTTCGAGTGGGATCCTCTTGGCTTTGGGCATGTTTGGATGTTTTCCTTTGGATAGAGATTTGATCCAGGCTGGAAAACTCTGACGCTGCTCGTATTTGATTAACTCAATTTCTGCCTCATCAAGTTCTGGCACACTGATTGGTCCTTTCAGTGTAATCTGGGTTTCGTTCTTCATGCGCATCAGTAAGTACGATTTGAATCTCAGGAACCAGGCTACTGATAGTTTCAGTCGGCGCAGAGATGAGAAGTAGGAGATTAACCTGTTGGTTCCTTGGCTTTCAGTCGTAGAAGCAGTAAAGGTTTCGATTTTCCTCTTTGGTTTGTAAGCAGCAAAGATATCTTCAGATTGTGGTTGCTGAGCGGTTTGGTTGGGCCATTCTTCTGGGGGTTTCCTCAGAAAATCTGGGCCATTGAGCCACATCCCAGAATGCATCAAGGCTTTGGCCGTCATGCCCCTTGATGCTTGGTCAGCAGGGTTCTGCTTCGTGTCACGGACAAGAAAATTTGAAATGTCGGATTCAGCATCGAAATTATCTAAGCCTGTCTCCTTTGGTCGAGTACCTCTAAGCAACCAGCCTAAGGGCGTCCTGACTGCATCAGGTCCTTGCTTCGGGTTAGGTGCAAAGCGGCTTTCAATGCATCGGTGGGAGACAGCATGATCATTTCCGATCAACAGTGTAACTGTACCATGGTCCAGTTGCTTCAAGTCAATGCCTTGGAGGTGCTTGTGCGTTTGCAGATACTCCGGAGAAGGCGCTGGAGTTGGCTTGGTAGGTATCTTGTCAACGACGATCACATCTGTCAGTTCTTGCACTTCGCCGCCAACTACTGGTAGAACTTTCAACGATACAGTTGAAGAATTAAAGGAATATGGTCCACTCGAAGACAGTGTTTGCACCTGGAAGTCACCAGATGGCTCAGATTTCAGTTCAAGCATCTCTACAAGTTTTTGTTCACAAAAGGTGCGATTTGAACCAGAATCTAGGAGAGCATAAGTATGTATTACCTTTCCTTCTCCTGTCACACGTACGGGAACGATGTCCAAGTAAGTTGCCGAGTTGCTGGTTCTGGAATGGAAGGTTTCTACAACTTCATTTGTGTTCCTTTCTAATGGTCTTCTTCCGGGATCATCTGGCTGGCTATCATTTCTTCTATTAGCAATGGGGTTGGGGTGTCGTCTCTGGATTTGTTCTCCAGTTGTGACCAAGTACCGATGTAACAGAGAATGATGTGATGAGCTTCCGCATTCAGTGCATTTACCTCGGCTTCTGCAGTCGGCACGTATGTGATCTGGTCCAAGACAGTTTAAGCACAATTTGTTCTTCCTTACAAATTGCTCCCGTTCAGTGACGGATTGGGCTTTGAACTCTTTGCAGTGTTGCAAATAATGTGTATTATCGCACAGGATACATTGTATGAGTCGCTTGTTGCCAATTCGGAGCTGTCCAGATCTTTCAGTAGGTTTTGTCACTACGTTAAACAGTGCAGCCTTTTGTTTCCCTTTGGTGTCAGGCTTGTTAAGTTTGTCGACATTTGATGAAAAGAGTTTCACGCCATAGATTGAATTGGCAATCCTAGATTCGTTCGTTATGAAGTCAGCAAAGTGTTGGAATCCAGCCACTTTTCCAGTGTCATCATTGATTTTCAGAGCTTCAATTACCCACTTTTCTTTCAAAGACACTGGCAGCTTATTCGCAAGGCAGGTGATAAACTGCACGGTATCCAAGTTCGAAGCTTCGGTGTTTGAGCTCAATGATGAACAACATCTTTTTAACAGGACGGACAACTTCTCCAATTGTTCGGGTTCGTGGTGAGAAATTCTGGTAACAGCTCTCAAGCGTTCCTCGCAAGCATGCGCAATAACGTGTGGTTGGCCATACCTCCGTTTCAATTCTTCCCACGCTTCATCATAGCAGTTGTGACCTTCGCTGCTGTCGGCAAGGTGCCTTATTTGTTCACAGACTGCATCACAGCAGTGCTGCATGAGGTAAGACATCTTCCTGTCGGGTGTCAACCAATCAGAAATATGGGACTTAAAACGGTGCCAGAAAGCCCAGAAATCGAGCGGGTCACCAAAGAATTTCTTAACATCTGGTTTGGGTAGAAGTCGTTCTGAAAGATCAGGTTGTCGGCTAGTATAATAACAAGGGTAATTTACCTTTTGGTCTGGCATTCTTGCAGATGTTGCAGTTGGTTCTTGTTTGTGCCGCTCATCACCGTGACGCAGAGGTTCCAGGTGTGTGTCTTTGTGAGTGAAGGTTTGCTGTGGCAATCGTACGGGTGTCATTGATCCAATATTGATAACCGAAGAAGAATCATCTTGCCAGAGTGCGGCTTCAGTTTCGGCAGCTTTAATTTGACGCAGGTCTTCAGCTTCGGCTCTCTCACGTTCAAAGCGAGCTTTATCCTGCTCCAACCGAGCTTTATCCTGTTCCAACTGAGCGAACAAGCGAGCTTTATCCTGTTCCATCTGAGCTTTCTCCTGTTCCATGCGAACTAGTTCTTCTTCCTCTCGTCGCCTGGCATCATTCTGTTCTTTTGTCAAACGAGCTAGTTCCAATTTGGCATGTGCTTCACGTTGACGCAAACTGTACGTTGTACTCGATGACCGAATGCTTCCGGATTTGGAGCGGTGAGAATGGGTACGCAAGGACGAGTGATGTGAACGTAGTGGAGGAGTTTTAGTGTCTGTCCTCTCGCATTCCGTGAACCACTGTTTGGCTCTATCAGCAAATTCTTCTTTACCTTGAATGTAATCCCGTTTGGTTGAAAGACCTCCTGGAATTTGTTCATTGTCAGGGACATCGACACAAAGCGCCATTAAAGAAGCATAATTTTTATCAATTTCTAACAGGATAATCTGTACTTCTGTGAGGTTTTCACGTTTGCTCATCAGCTGTTCACCACGCTTGTAGCTGTCTCTCAAAGTAACAGCTGCTTGTTGAATAGCTTCGGCTTTGGAATCCATAACTGTGTATGCAAATCCGCTTCGTAACAGCATAAGCTAACTTCAGCAAATGAGAGATGTCACGTGACACTGATGGGAACTTGGTAAGTAAACGCAAATTTGATCGTCAGGTTGGTGAAGATCAGCAGTTCGGTACAATTGACGAAATCAGCTTCAGTTCAAAGATGGTTAAGCTTTGATGTCAAATTTGAAAAACGATGTTGTGTGCGACGCGAACACAACAGGTGCGGTAGTTAATTGCGCCGGTGACGTCACGATTTTCCTAATCCACCCGGCAGGACTGAGCAACTGTTAAAGCACGCCAACTTGAAGAAATCACTCGGTTTCCAATGACTGCTTCGCAGCAATGAAGTTTATACGGTTTTTCTGTCAAGAAATAACACAACATAAGACACTAGTCACAATTCAGCAAGCACAACAGTCGAACTGATAAACGTACCAAATTTGTTGACAAACAGTTCTCAATCCACTGTACGGTACACAAGTTCCACAGGTTGGCCAATGACGCACTGAATAAATAAATTCGCGATGTTACCTTACACAATTATTACGTAGGCTACCGTACCGTACAACCATAACGCTAGGTCAATAATCATTAAAAAACAAAGAAACGTGGCAATTCACTTGGCCTAGTTAAGATCGGTTTACGAGAATTAATTTCCATTAGGCTGACAAATTATTGGTCAATAATTCAGTAGTAAACATAAATCCACAATTCACGACACAAATCAATCAATTATACAATTCAGAATAATGAACGTACCGGTAGTATGACCGGATCAGTAATGCCAAATGATGCACTTGTACGCGAAGGATTCTATAGTGATTGACTCTGCAATATTTAAGTTTGAAGTATTAGCCTAACAACAATTTACGCACATCAGAGATACGTTACGTTTGTTTACGGTAGACAGTCAACATTCAGCTACAAAAAACATTATTACATCACAAGTACGCTCACCAGTAAGTTGAACTTTGAGATAGCAAGCTGCAAATATGGAATTCAGCCTACACGCATATAAGTATTACCATAGCAGTTGTCAAACTTAAGTCCTGTAGAAGTACATAACAGAGAAGCAGCTAACAAAGCATAAACATCAATCAATCAACTTTCAGTCACAAACTACAGTAACTAACAAGTTCGGCTAGCTGGCAAACTAGTTACTAGCAGCAAAAACGAAAACGTCTCGAAAGTTCCATAGACAATCTCGTGGTGAGTGTTGCCATTTGCAAAGAGCGATAACATAACAATGAAGGGGAAACGACGCTAGGTGGCGAATACACAAATTAACGGGAGTAATGCGGTAAAACGAAAGGCAGGCCTATCAAGGACCTGTTGAAAATCTAACATCTGTAATTACCAAACAACATTCAAAGCACTGATCAACTCTCTTGCTTATTGCTAGAAGGGTCATAATTGGACGGCAGTCACTAATTAAACCATACTTTGATCGGTTGGTTCATGCCTTAAAAACTCTTAAAAAAGTTGTTACGAGAGGCTAGGCTACCTTTGTTCATCAATTAGGTCAGTGGTTCCAACCTTCTTTGGTATATTCCTCCATTCGCAGATTATGGAACTTTTTTCTCCCTTACTACATTACCAAAATTAGACAAAGTGGCTGAAACAGTAAAGTTCCGTTTTTAGTAAACCACCACCTTAATGCGCCTTTGTTGCGTTGTTACACTTGGGATAAACCACTGTACGTAGCTTACCAGGGTTTTTAAACTTGGTGAGGCTATGTGCCGCACAAGCTCAGGGGAATGGTATTGGTATCTCACGCTGTGTAAAGGGAAAGTGTGTCACAAAACTTATACGCCTAGATGAATTGAGAAAAGGCTTATGAAAACACTTAAGGGTGCTTTAGCAAAATTCGATGCAATGGATTGCATTTCTCGGTCTATAGTTTTACCAGTTCACAGTTTAGTTGCACTATGGTGAGCAGCAGTGTATGGTGAGCAGCAGTGACGGTGAGCAGCAGTGACGGCGTCAACTTTTTGTTGACGCTGAGGCTAGTGCCATCAGTTTATTTTTTAGTTGACGGAAGTGATAACGCCGTCAATTATTTTGGCGATTTTAAGCGTCAGGTGCTATGCGTCATTTTTTTGTTTTCATGGAAAATCTCGTTTCACAAAGTATTCTGGCCAACGCGACTCATCCGAATTACCCGCTTTCGTGTTGGTTGGAATGGCTACCTGGAATAGGCTACAAGCGGAAGAAGTTCGCCAAATGGTGATCACTCATATCGTGAGCAGTATCGAGAAGGAGGGATCAGAGAGAGAAAGCGAAAAATCAATGAATGTCATCGCGGAGGTTGAAGATACTTTATTTTAAGAGCTCTATGCCCCTGAAAAGAGCGATGTTGGTGCAGTGGACATCGTTAAAAGATTTATATAGCCTATGCTATTGCTAAGCCATCACAGCACGCTTGGAACAGTGATACCTTTCCGAGTAAACGTTTTCAAGACTTGTTTTTGAAATACAACACACCCAGAGATGGGAAAGATCACCCGTTTTGGTGATCTTAAAGATCAAGATCACCAAGAATACGTGATCTTGAAGATCAAGATCACCCAACAGTGTGATCTTGAAGATCAAGATCGTGATGATCTTGAAGATCAAGATCACTTTTTGGCTGGGCTACTTGAAAAAATGCAGTTCTTGATCGATGAGGGTGCAAAATAAAAACAAATTTTACTCGTAAGCAACCTGATTAAAGGTAATTGGTAGGTAGGGGAGACTGGGGTAAAGTGTGCAATGGGGTAAGATGAGCAACTCCTGTTTTTGGAAAAACGAGTCGGCGGAACTTTTTTTTTTTTATTCTGGATATATCACTCATAATACCATTTCATTCAATGTATTTGTTATGTCCACTGCGAGTTGCATTTTACAATGGCACGCAATTATATTGTTTATGTCGAAAAACCGAAATTTTTATTTTTTTGCCAAAAACTGAATAACTTTATTGGTACACTATGTAGGGCAAAGTGGGGCGTGTTGTCACAGGGGCGTGTTGTCACAGCACGATTTCCATGTGATATAACCCAAGCGTATAACCACGAGTTTTCAATGGAACGCATAGTTTTCAGTTCTCTTTTGTACAAGCAGTGAAGGTTAATAAATTTGTCACCACAACAGAAATTATGAGGAGTGCCATTGAATTTTGGGCAAAATCAGGTTTTATAACTAAACTAAAAAATGGTCTGGCAAACTAAGGTATGATCATAACTGATCAGGAAAGGTACCATTCGTTAGCTTTAAGCCTGTTCTTTTCATCATACCAAACAGATAAGACATGCAAGTAGAGATGTACACATGGTTGTTGAAACCACGTGATTTCATACCATGGGGCGTGTTGTCACAGCTGTGACTACACGCCCCGTGGTGTGCATTTTTAATATTAGGAAACATAAAAAATTATTTATGCTTATACAACGAGGTAATATGCGTATTTGTTAAAATACAACGCTTTTTTAGGTAAGAAAAAATTAATATTAGATAATGATACACACATATATTCGATAGTGACACATAATTCTCAAGATGACATTTCTATTGTTTTTGACAATGGGCATAAAATTTTTACCAATATGTTGAAATTAAACTTTTTGCATTTCGCATATTTTTTTATTCGTTCAGCCTGTATTAAAACCATTTTTTGTTGGTTTCTGTCATATTTTAGTCATAAAGCATGTGCAGAAATTTTGTGACAACACGCCCCATGCTCTGTGACAACACGCCCCGGGGTGGGGCGTGTTGTCACAGCCCATTCACTTGCATTAAACATGCATTTATGTAAAGACGAAATAATCCAGAAAAACTTTAGTTGTAGCAAAAAGAAGTCGAATGATACCTCTTTCAATTGCACTATCTAGCATCTCGATACCATTGGTACAGAACGAGATATATGCTGATTTGCAAAAATTGTGACAACACGCCCCACTTTGCCCTAAATCAAATCTGTTTTTTTGTATTGGTAAGTATAAAGTGTGAGGATATTCAATAAAACCTTCAGGTTGGTTAGTTTTGTAGTTTTTTAAATATTTGTAATTTTGTCAGAAAAATCAGGATGGGGTAAAATGTGCAATGCTAGTTGACGTATCTTGGAGCAGTTGCTCAACTTACCCCAAAAGAAATAGCCTTAGCTTATTTAATGTTTGAACTGCTGAATTTGTGTCTTTTTAGGTTCGTATTGAATAAAAAAAGCAGTGTTGTGTTGTAAAGCATAATGCCTCGTAATAATACAAACAAACTGACAGGGAAATGCTTCAACTTAATCGAATTGCACAACTTACCCCAGGTCATTGCTCAATTTACCCCATACAATTTATGCCGGGGTAAGTTGAGCAACACGCAAATAAGTATCAATATAAAAAAATATAAAAATTGCAAGGTGATAAAACTAAATCTAAAATGTAGCTGATTCATTAGGGCTTTAAGTTCACCTTATTAAGTTTTTCCAAAACAAACCGTTCTTTTGTAAAAGCGAGTTAAGCAAAAAGCTGCTCATCTTACTCCACCCTTTCCTATTGCAAACTTTTGTTTTTAACTACTCGAACACTGGCCCAAATTGTAGAAAGTTAATGACTGTTGCTATTATCACTCGTTGCTGCAGTTTGAGTAGGATCGTAAGTTTGCAACCTCAAAGCCGAGGGTTATTTTTGGACTACTTCGGTCGTGTAGGTACTAAAGCAATTACCTCGACTTAAGATCAAGCAAGCTCGACTCAAGATCACGCGACGCTGGTTCGACTCTCGGGGTGTGCGCTTGAGCAACGCATTTCAGGAGTACTCTCCATTCAGCGGCACCCAGTGAATGGAATAATTCCCCGGCAACAACATTTCAACAATCGGAAAACTTCACTCTGCCAATCTCGGTAACGGCCCTGCGTCAAGAGCCTCTACAAGTATGCGAAACTACCAGGAAGTCCGAGGATAAAGATTCAAAACCAAACCAAACATGCAATTATTTCACCAAAAAGATTGCCAAAGTGATAAAAATGCCAAAATATTGTAGGCTACAGTATTTAAAAGCTAAGTAGGAAGAAATATTTTGTAACAATTTATATAAAACATTAAAGCTACAGAAGTAGGCCTAAAGCACTAAAGCAGTTTTGATGATGTAGCGGACGCTGCTTTCAGCATATCCACTCATACACAGCCATCAGTGGGATGGCAACGTTCCTGGGCGAAGTCGGCAAGGAATGATAGGACACGAGGTCGACTACGCTGCTGTATTGTTGCTAATTCAAACTCAGAAGATCGATGCTTGGTTACAACGTAATTGTTTATAGGTTTTAATCTTCGATCCAGCAACTCAGAAAGTAAAGGAAAACACCAGAATCATTAAAGCTCCACCACAAACAACTGGATACGAAATGTTGTCGCTGCTACATTATTAACAATAAACTGATCCAAACGTCATCCTGGCAGTGCCAAAAAATATAGAAACAGTAGCAACAACGAAACTGATATATTGCTTTAGAATTACCAAGACTGATTTCTTGATACTGGTTTTAAGTTCTGATTTTAGATATTGCATTCAACTGATTTTCATATTGAAAGAAACGACTTTTCATATTGAACATAAACTCCACAAACTGATTCCATATTAAACCAACTCTGATTTTTTACATCGCAAAACTGAACAAACTCTGATAACTCTGATTTAGAATCATGAGCTAAACTTCTTTAAGAAGGTTGTAGTGTGGGATTGCGAGTTTTACATATGATCACACAACGCAACACGACTGCAAATCTACATAACGATGAACCAAGGTAGGAATTCGGCATAGTGAAGTTGATTACTGAAGTTGCATTCCCGATTACTGGATTGAATTCCCGAAACGTGCAGTTATGCGCTCAAGGCGGAGCCTTCTGGACAAATCTAGTGACGTGTGCGTGTGACGTCAGAGACGACAGAGCTCTCTAGCGCTACAATGACATAAATTTTTGCACAAAAGTATAAAAATTCGATAATAAAAATAATTAATTTGCACAATTTAAACTTTTATTTTAATGATTATTACATCACAGTCCAGCACAGGCACCTTTTTTAATATGACCGAATTTCCATTTGAAATACTTCTTGTCTTCTCTTTTTTTGCAACATTTTTCTGAAATTCCATTTCGTGATTCCTTTGCAAACTTTTGAAGAAAATGAAATTTTGATCTTTCGGTAATATTTATTTGAGTTTAGTTTATCTCCAGGTCCTAGATTTGTAGAAATCCAGTTTTAAGACTTGGACCTGGAGAGCTAAAACTTTGCATCCGACATTCAAAAAACGCGGGAAAACTATTTAAAATATTTCAAGGGACAATTTACCAGTTTGCTCCTCCCGATTGTGCCCCTGATCACGAGACACCACTGCATATGTAGCCTACAAAAATGTCAGATAACAACATGTTCGGCTCAGTGTTTTTGATGGACTGCATTGGCAGCACTGTAAATTTCCTTATGTTGAAAAATATTTGGCAACACTGGTCAATCAAGATTGTTATCAAGTTGAGTGCAATTGCAATTTGCGCTTTCATTCCTCATAATCTAGGCTTTGGTATGCTAATTAGGCTGGCTTGATGAAAATAATATCGTAACCTGAAAATTCGCTTGGACCTTCGGTTTGGAATATCATTTTTGCACATGAGCTACAATGTCTCATGCTGTCATCGTAAATATGCTTCCCAGAAAACGACATCGATCCACTGATTGCTATGGAACTAGTGTATGATATTGTTGCATTTTTGGATATTATTTTTCCCACAAAGCCAAAGTGTGTAGTAGAATGCTATAATTAAACAGATACTTTCTTTGTGATTGAAAGTGCTCATCCAGGTCTACCTAGAAATATTTGACAAGTGTGTGGCGCCATGTTCATCCAAGCTTTAATTGTATTACCATATCAAGTTGCTAACTGAGGGATTAGGCTATAATGCATGTAGAATTTGTACATTTTTATGCATTTTGTTACGAAGCCGCATACTCAAGTGCATAATAATAGTAATATTTGAGACCGTGACAACAACATGTAGGCCTAATACATTGAGTCAGTTGCTTCCAATTACTTTATCAAAATAAGCACAAAGTCGCATGTTTGTAATTTTGCAACTATAAATATGGAAGTTATTGCTGCTGTAGTCACTGCCATAATTTAAATTGTTGTTGTTTAAGGTTTGCTGGATAATGCAATCAAATTGCAACAATTAAATGAAAACATTCAGGTCATCAAAAGCCAATCATTTTATACTTGACACTGAAAACAAACAGTATAATATATATATTAACAACTCTAGGTTATCTACTAGGCTATATCACTTTCTTTGTTTTAGATGCTGGAATGTGGAGTGTGTGGAGAACAGTTTTCCCTTTGTGGAGACAAGGTTCCTCGATTGCTTCTATGTGGACATTCATTTTGCCATGACTGTCTTACTCGGCTTCCAGTTCAAGTGAGAAATTTTTGTATATTTTACCAAGCATAATATTTCTGCATTGCAAACTACCAGCACAAATTAGAGAATGCAAAATTTATGTACCAATATGTGCACAAAATGCTGCCCCGGGCCTTTGCTGGCTGCTTTATTTTTGTAAATGAAATTCACCATCATAAAACTCGTCAGAACCAAAAGAATGATTTATATTTGTCTTCTACAACATCAAACTCTGGTAAGAAGATGCTATGTTTTAATGGAGTGAAACTATGGAATCAAGTACCAAAAGAAATAAAAGAAAAGTCTTACAATGTTTTTAAATTTAAATATAAATGTTTATTAGAGAATTTGTGCAATGATCACTCCTGAAACGTATCATCCGCTTATTTTTCTACACAGTTTTTTTTATGCTGCCCTGTGTAATTCCATTGTTAATGTTTACAAATTAAAGTGCTGGTATTGCGCTATCTATATATTATATACCGTATGTGTTAATGTTCTTAATTTTGGGTCTTTTGTTTAAATGTTTGGGTGGCAGCTGGTTTTGGTGACCTTTTGGTCTTTCGCTGCCATCCTTGTGCGAATTATTTGTGTTTATTGTGCTTTTTCGCCAACAAAAACAAAAAATAAACTGAACTGAACAGCAGTGCTGCTTTGGTTGTACCATGCAATTGTTACATTATATACATAGTGTAACAATTATCTCAAACTTTCACGATTTTTATGCCTTGGGAAATTGTTAAGCTACAGAGTATGGATTACGGTATATTAACCTTTATTGATATTCAGGCTGGCACACTGGTGTGTCCCATGGATCGTCAAATCACTGATGTAGGCAGTGGTGGTGTGTGGGACTTAAAGAAGAACTTTGCACTAATTGAACTCATGGAAAAAGTTCAACTAGGTCCTATAAGTCGTGTGTCCTCAACATCTTCAATGTCGAGCTCACCAAGTACTTCTGAAGCATTGAAGGTAGTCTTGCAAACCTGACAACAACTAAATTAAAATTTTATTTCATATTTTTAATTCGTCTTTAGAATACTTCAGTTTGGTTGGTAAAATAATGTTTTGTGAGATTTTGTCCACCTGATCTCAGTGTAGAAAGTGGTTTAACAAACATCTCATTTAGGAAACTGCTGCTTGCGATGAAGATGACTCTCACATTGCCACGCTGTACTGCTTGGTCTGCAGCACAAAGCTATGCTATGACTGCTCTGCTTCAACTCACTCAACCAAGACGCTTTCAAAACACAGGTTTCTGTACTTGATCTTTCAATATTGAGTTGTAGAATCAGTAGCCTGTTGACAAAAATTGAATTGTCTAAGTCAAGAGTTGCATAAAAATCAAGATGCCATCAAAAAGATCAAATTGCAAAACTAAACTTGTAAATTTTATAAAGAAGCTATTTACTTTTCTTACGGTAACTGATTACATCTGTTACAGGGATATCTAGAGAAGGGGATACAAAGGCTTTTAATACGTCTGACAATAGAAGGGCTTCTGTTTATCGTAAATAATCTCTGTTTACCGTAAAATGACAATTGGCACCGGTAATAATTCAACAACTCTTGTTATGATAACCTGCATTGCGCTACTGTATTAGCATCAGGCCTGGATAGTGGATACTCACTACATGCTCAATTGCTCATGGTTACTTGTTAATTCAACTACCCGTTTATTTGATTTACATCTGGCATACTGGAAAGACTTTGTTAAGAAAAACAGCTAACTGGTAACTTTTCAACTGTCTTTCCAAACAAGTATTCTTTAAATATGCTCTATGTAACATTTACTAACTGTCTGATTCTATTTGAATAAGACCTTCTGATGATCCGTTAGGTGAAACAATTTGTAAAGGCTTCAGATAGTAATAACTACATTTGATACTAACTGTCTTCTGTAGCTAACTGTACCAGCTGTCCAGCTGCACAACATAACTTTCTGCAATTGTGAAAAGAACTGCATGTTTTACGCGCTACAAACTACCGCCCTGGTAGTGTCATAAGAATAAGGCAATCACTGTGAGCCTTCGCATCCCCATCTTTAGATATCCCTGATCTGTTAATTTGTGAGTAAGCATTTTAGCAGTAGCCCTGATGTCAGTTTTTTGTTGAGCTTTATTTTTTTGTGTTTGTGTAAATGGCTTTGCATACAATATTTTATTTTTGTACCAAAGACAGGCAAGACACAACAATACAACAGGGTTGAGTCTTGCCTGTTTTTGGTATTGTTATTGTTGTGTCTTGCCTGTCTTTGGTACAAGCAAACTCTCACCCGAAGCTATATTTCATTTTGATTTTGAACCAGTCCTTTGCTTTAATACCGTAATAAAAACAAAATTTTTTTTGGATTAGTTCACATCCGAATTTGATATTCAAGCACTGAACAAGTCAAGTTAAACATTTCCACTAAACACTTTATCAAACTTTATTAGTTGTATTGAGTATGCTGTAAGTACCTAGGCTACTGTATCGGAATTAAATCATTTTACTTTTGTATTTTGTTCAAAAAAAGTACATTTGTCTGAGCACAGTTCACTACACAATGCACATGCTTTATAATTTAAAATTTTTGTTTTGCAGAAGAATTAGTTTGAAAGACAAGCCCAAGCAACCCTTGATGTGTCCTTTGCACCAAACTCATGCTCTGGAATTTGCATGCTTGGAACAAGAGTGTCGCTTTGCACCTGCTATTTGTTATTTGTGTAAAGAACATGGGAAGCACAAAGGCCACAGAGTATGAATATTTGTTTTGATTATATTCGACTGTCGGTATGTGTCTATCTTTGTTAAGTTTTGTGGACCACATAACGTAATTGTCTCTTCATTCTGCTAAATATAATGTACCGTACTACTTTACCAGTGACATGATGACATTTGGAAAACAAGATCTTGGCGTGAGATGTGTGTCAGCTTGTTGTGATGCACACTGCAGTGCACAGCCATAGAGCTTTTGTGTGTAAAGCGTTGTTTTTTTTTTTTATCCCCAACGAAATCACTTCATTCTCTCATTGTATTATCCTACATCAGCTATGTTGTAAGCAAGATACTTTTATTAACTTGAGAGCCCTGGTTCGATGTTCAATAGGGCGCCGGTTCGACACGCAACTGTGTCTTCAACAAGCCCCTTAACGGCATGCTGTCGATTGCGAAGTGGTGCCCCTTCGACTATAGCCCTTGATTTCTCTCTTATGATTATGAAAATGAACATTACGCTGCTCTAGGTAGAAATGCCGACGTCCCTTCTTAGGTTATGGCCTGCTGAACTGGGAGCACATGAGTATTGTATAAATTAGTAATTTGTATTGCATCCGTAGGTGTTAGATTTCTAACTTGTATTAAATTTACTGTTCATGAATGTGACAGTGGCTTAATTTTAATTCGTCAACAGCACGGCTTAATTGAAGGTGTAGCTTCTTCCGCTCGTACCACTGCCCGAGACGCTGCTGACAGAGCAAACATTTTTCTCGCCCAAGTTGACGATCACGTGAGCAAGGCGCAGGATGCGTTGGACAAGGTGGAAGGTGGGACACGATTATCCACAGATCAGCGTGGCGTTGTATCTCGACAGCAGGTATTATCTTGATTTCGATTGTATCAACGATTATTATCAGATCTGCGATAGTGCATTAAGCCTTTAACTTAATGGTTGTGGAAGATAAAATGGATCGCCAGCGGAACGAAAGACGGCCGAGAAAAAGGAACTACTGTCCTTAGTTTCGTAGGCCTCTAGTTGAATGAGAACATCATCGATCGATGGTATTGTCGACAACCGAGCTAGATGATCATTAAGAATTTCTGACATCCAGTTGGCCTACTGGTTCCAGATCTAGTTAATATCCTTTACGTGTCTTTTTTTCAGTACTCTGGTACAGCGGAAGCTGCTCGTAGTTGTGTCCGAGAGTACTTTGGTCGGTTGAGAGAAGCTTTGTGCAGTCAGGAGGCAGTTGCTATCGCCACGTTGGACACCCATGTTCGATCCCGCATCACCGCTTTGAGACGTCTGCATGATGACGCCACCGCACTGAGATCCCACATCGGCACAGCTTTGTCACACTGCAATGAAGTGCTATCTAGGGTAAGACAGGGTTGAGAAAAACCCGGGTTTTTTAAAAAAAGCCCAACCCGTCCGGGTTTTTTTGGGTTTTATTGGGTTTTTTTAAAAAAGGTGCAAAAAAAGGTAGATTCATGCTTATTTCACCTCAAAACTACTTTTTACGAATGAAGTGCCTTTCACTCACAGTACATGCTTGCATAACTCAATAAAATAATGCACTAGTTGCTTGAATGTTGCATCATCCATTAATTTCAAGATCAAGTTGGATGTTGCATCATCCACTGATTTCTATACCAAGTTGATGCTACCGTGGTAGAAATCACATTATTGCATCATTTGCTTTAGATTTGAAGGCAAGGAGCATTTATGCCATCATGTTTAAATATTTTTATCATTTATATATTATATATAGTAATGGATGAGCAATTGCGTGGCCAATTGCCATTTAGGCAAATGCTCTGAAACAGCCATGCATTAGAATCCAGAATCTGTAATTGGTAAATAGCCTCCTAAATTGCATTTCACATCATATATAGGCTACAGACTGCAGTAAAGTAGTACTTTCACCAGTTTAACTATAAGGCCTTCTAAATGAGTTTTAATATAGTATACACAAAGTGGCATTACTTGATTTTTGTGTACTGTACAATATCCACTGCGTTTTCAGTTTATTCTTGGAAATTTACTTCACAATCACATCCTTAAGTCCTAATTTAAAGTTTGTTTTAAGTGCCTTGTAATGTTTTTGTTCATTTTTTTAATTTTCTAATAAAAACTGGACAAATATGATGCTCTGGTTTTTTTATGGGTTTTTTTGGGTTTTTTTAAGTGGGTTTTTTCAAAAAAACCCACCTGGTTTTTTTTGGGTCGGGTAAAATACCGACAACCCTGGGGTAAGAACAAACTTGTTGGAACCTGTGCCAATAAGGTGACGATGGTTGCTTTGGTCAAAGGCAGAACTAACAATATCGCCTGTTTTTGCAAGAATCAGCTGTTGGTAAAATTACTTATTTTGGATGTCTGCCAAAAAAATGGAACTACTTGCTATGCATCAAATTATTATTCTTAAATTATGTCGTTGTTTTTGTGTTCCAGTTTGCTGGTTTGGGTCGCTATATTTAAAAGTGACTAAATTCCGATTGTAATCCGAGCTATGAAGTGTTTAGAACTGTTTTTGTGTCCCCACACTATGCATTCCTTTCGTTTTATTAATTGGAAACAAGTAATTACTAGCATATTGCTTTTTTAAAAGTTCACTTTTTTATAGTCAACGTTACCTTAACAATTTTAACAATCCAATACTACTTTTCCAGGATGATTGCTCTGTTCTTCCATCATTGTCAGAAGTGGATGCACTCGATCATATGCTTGACCAGCAACAACGTCAATTCATCGAACAAACCCACGCAGCTGCCGATACACTGGATCCTGCCATTCCTGTCACTTTCACTAAAGTGAGTTGGTTGTGGAAGCCTGTACACTTGTACAGCTACAACTTATTCGAATCTGGGCCTGCAAAGACGTCAACGTCCAGGCAGCAAATCATTTTTTTTTGCATTTAATCCACGACTGCCGACGTCGATTTAATGGTTACTTTATTTGAACTGGCTTGCGGAGGGAGGCTATTTCCAATTAGTAATCTTAAGAGGGAAATTGTTTCCCTTGACACAGTCGCTAGGGAAAGATGTTGAGAACGCCATAGTGCAGCTCGAACAATGAGAGATTTCGAAAAGAATCATCTGAATGCTTAATTTGACTATCATTTATATTTCATTTACTTTCTTGTGGTGAGTGAACTAATTATTATCTTCCAAAGCAATCCTATATTTTTTCATGACGAACAATAATAATAATTATAAGCAGTCGTTGAAGAATCAGTGCCAACTGAATGATTCTTCAGGGTTTGAGTTATCTTGTCATTTTATTCAGTTGAAATGAGTTTTACGTTGCTTAGGATAATCGGATTCATATCGGTCGAAAATTGGAAATCCGTATCGTGACGCTGGGCTTGGATGGAGCTGGCAAAACAACGCTTTTGTTCAAACTGAAGCAAGACGAGTTTATGCAGCCCATACCCACCATAGGCAAGCTAAACGTGTTTCAACAATTTTAACAGCAATTATTCGTGTACATGTTTCGTATGTGTTTTCGTCGATGCATTATATGGCTGGTAACATTGTAATAAACAATTTCAAGGTTTCAACGTTGAAACGGTTGATTTTCGCAATCTTCGCTTCACTGTGTGGGACGTTGGTGGAAAACACAAGTTACGCCCATTGTGGAAGCATTACTATCTCAATACACAAGGTTTGTTGCTTTACTGCAGGGGTCGGCAAACTGCGGGCCAAATGCGGCCCGCGGACAAACTTTTTGCGGCCCTCGAACGATCTTACTTTTAGTGCATCAACTAAGGTTTCATCATTATCTACGCATGAATTTATTTTATATCATAACAAAAAGCTCTTTAACATGTCTCCCGACATTACTCGGTAACTCCCATGTACGCTACAAAATCTCTCAAAATTGAAAAATGAATTACGCAAAGAATAAACTTCGCACTCGCCTGTCAGATCGTCATTTGAATGACGTATTGCAAATATCATCAACAAAGTTGCCAGTTGATTTAAACACCTTGGCCATGACACAGAAACAACATCATCCTTCACATTGATAAATGATAAGTAAATAAAAACAATGCATTGCGTTTTAATACGTGTTTGATAAATATAAAACGGCAACAAACACGTCTCATTGTGCAATAGACACAGGAATAGGAGTTGCAGGTGCGCCATGATTTTAAGGATAATGTGACGATTGTTTATAGGTTGAAATTTATGCGGCCCGCACGTTACCGGAAGTTTGTAGATTTGGCCCAGTAGTACAGAAAGTTTGCCGACCCCTGCTTTACTGTCATACACATTATTCTTTTCAGTTTTACCATGTTTCTCTCATCATCTGTAAGTAGCATCTTCAGTAAATTGACCCTTCGTTTATCCGCGCTCGCAAGGATTCGGTATTTTTCCCATCTATTTTGCCACGTTTCCCATTTGTCAACGTTGATTCCACTCAGTTTCCAGGCTATTTTTGTCAGTTGTATACACAGTTGACGACGTGCAATAGTCGCTTGAACGATTTAGTCGCAGGAGTTCTCACCTTTAGGTATGTAAAAAACCATTATGGGTGTGTTGTATATCATTGCTGTTCTTATTAAAATCTCAACATCTTTGTTCGTATATTATCTTTAAAAATGCGAATTCCTGTGTTAGGAATTTGCGTTTGATCACCATTGAAAATTGATTGCAGCTGTTCTGTTCGTTGTGGATTCGTGCGATAGCGAGAGGTTCGAAGAAGCGCACTCCGAACTCGCAAAGCTGATGTGCGAAAAGGATTTACGAGACGCCGTGCTGCTTGTTCTCGCCAATAAACAGGTCTGCCATGATTTTCTGTACCTCACCGAATAGAAATTGATTCAACTCAAAGCAAGAATTCCTTTTTTACTGACACCAAGTTGCTTATTTTAACAGGATCTTCCTGGTGCTGTATCTTGCGAAGAATTGATCAATCGCTTGAATCTCCACAAGTTATGCTGCGGAAGATCGTGGAGGGCACTGCCATGTGATGCATCATCTGGTGAGGGATTGGAGGAAGGGCTGCTATGGTTGTCTCGTCAGCTGGTCGCTGCTGGTGTTTTAGAAGTCGTATGAGTTGATGGCTGTTTTTATTTTTACTAAAAGACCATCAAGCCACACTTTTACGTACATTCAACTGCTAATTGTGTTAAATTTATAAAAACACTCTTGGGTTGTATGCAGTCGAATGAGAGAATTTCTTTTCCTTTTTGATGAAGAGTTTAGTCGAATTCTGGTTTATCGCTTTGCGGTCTCAAATAGGCTTGTGACCTAAACACGCGGTGAGTTGATCATATTTGTATTTACTATTTATTCACAAATCATCTATCTTCGTTTCGTTAGTTATTCCTTGTTTCTGCTGTTTCTATACAATTTCATTCGTCATTACACGATGTCGGGATTAAGTTTAGCCGTTATGTTGCTGGCCTTGTTTGGAATTACCAGATTTATTGGCTTGCTTTCTGTTTGAGTTGGTGACTTCATTTTAAGTCAGGATAAAGTCATTCCCCATGTCTTCTGTAGAGTTTGGCACAGTTTTACGTAATAGTTACGTAAATAAAGCAGTTAAATAGAATCATATCTCCCCATTTGTACCGCTCCAGTAAGAGAATCCTCTTATTATAGTGATTCAATTTCTGCTGACCTTAATTCAGTACTCACAAGACCGATTTGTTGGCTAGAAGCCTATCAACCCAATATGTTCAGTGTGAAAGAGAAGGAGTATTTTCTATAGCATTTTGTAAAACTGCTTTGTGGAGCTACGTCATTAAGCTGTTGATAAGGTCTGTTTTAATTTGTCAACACTCTAGCTTGATTGAAAATTTTGGTCAAGTAACAGCTAATTTCGCGAACAGTTCTATGTTGCTGTGTCCTGAGATTGTTTTTCACTAAATTTCAAGCTGATTTGTTTGCGTTTACCTTGAACCTTTTTATCGCGTCACCGTTTCTCACAATGTTTGACCAATGACCATATCTTTAGTTTCGGTCAAGAACGCCAACAACAATTTTGGTCTATGTGATAACTTTGGAAAATTTTGGATGACATTTGTTGTAAGAGTGTCACCATGATGCTTCAAAAATGCGAAAAACGATGAAAAGATTTTCATTCGTCAGCAATCTACTCACAATCTGAGTAATTTTTTTTTGTTAATAACGTTATTAAAGGTTATTGAAGTTCACGTGCACCTTGTGTTTTGCAGGTTAACAGCTACTTGGTTGTAGCCCTAGACAGCTATGTTTAAAAAGCTAGTTTGATAATTGTAGCGGTAGGTCTATATATATATATTAGGGAGGGCCGTCAATGCACTTTTTTTGTCAAATCACTTAGCAACTCGGCTCAGATAGGAGGCTTAGGTCACAAACAAATAATCTGTAAATATTTTTTAGATCGGGGCGCGGGAAGACGCCGCACAAAAAAGTCAATATCACTCAAAAAAGTAAAAAAAACATTTTTTTTCCAAAAAAAAATTAAATAATTACAAAATAGAAAATACGCAAAACGACGAAAACAATCACAGAACGTAATCTTTTTTTAACTCAAAACGTGAACAATGTGAGCGAGCAGCAGTTTGCGTCAGCAAGTTCATGTCTGTTGTCATGGCCGATGGCTTCATCGCTTACTTCGGTGACGAGTTTGATTTCGCGCTCAACTGCTTGTGTGCCGGACGGAAAACTGTCAATCGATGTAGGAACATCGGTCTCGACGAAAAGCTCTGTGAGCTGTTCCGTGCTGAAATCGTGTAGAATTTGTGGCTCAGTGAGTTTCCGCTCGTTCCACCGGAGCAACGAGTTTGTTGTCAAATCTGTGTACTCAAAGTTTAGTTTAGGAATTTTGTAGCGACGTATCCCACCCGTGTACTCGTTCCTTGCTTTCTGGATCCGATTTAGGCTACGCATTGGTTTAGAATCGTCAAGCAGAAGGGCCAACACTACATTCTCCGAATGCGCAGCGAAGGCGTTTGATTGTAGGCCACTGTCGACGACTTTTTTAATTGGCCTGTCAGATAGCGAGTCAGCTTAACTAACCGAAGGAAGGACCGAGCAGCAAAGTGACCTTCTTGGTTTGCTTGATAGTAAACCAGATGGGAGCGTACACTTTAACGATGTACGTCGTCATTTCTATCAGCGCCTCTGTTGGTTCTGGCTCCGAGATATAAAGTCGGCATATTCTTGAAGCGAGATTAAGCCATCGTGTATGACCATGTTTTCCTGGATCACGGAATCAAATGCTTTCTGGAGGCAGACTTCCCTCGATGACCAACACATCGAGCAGATACTTTTGATCGCCACTAATTCCATCACCTCATCGACTTCTGTCAGATTGGATTTTATCTTCTCGAACTCGACGACTGCAAATTCTCCCATTTTGCACTTATCATTAACGACGACACGGTCGATAAATCCTTTGAAGGTTTGCGGTCCTGATGATTTCCCTTCCAGCTCGCCGAAGAGATGCCGAAGCAGGAGTTCATTGAGGTAAAACTGGCAAATCGATCATTGCACCGTACTTCCAATATGTTGCTCAATGGTGGTGGTGATGGCTCCTGTGTGCATACCTGCATTGAGGGCAGTTCCGTCGCATCCAACGACCCGAATGCCTTTCACGTTAGTCCCTTGACGCAGCCAAGAGCAGCCAACATCGTTTTGGCAATGGTCTTCCCAGTTGAACACCCTTGAATGGAAACGTGGTCGATGTATTCAGATCCTGGGTATTTCAGCATCTCGTTGCCTAGTGGGCTTCGATTTATTTTTGACGATAGCTAGTTATGCCATTCAGTTTAAGGGTTTTATCCTTTCTGTCGTCAAAGTAAAGGCTTTCAACTATTGTGTCGAGCGAACTGGAAGCGAAGTGACTCGTCTCAAAACGGAGCAGTTTTCGTGCACAAACGAGCTTGTTTTTGTCGACTATCATCGTCGGATTGAAATCATCTTTTGTGTCCAGTAATGTTGCGGTTGCGAGGGCAGCTGCTGCTCGACTTAGAATTCCATACCTTTCCACCTCACGTGCAACTGTACGAAGATCGAAAGTACATCACTCTTGCTCTTCTTCGAGTTCTTCTCTGCCGATCAAGCACTCTAAAAGGGAAGCGCCTTCTGGGAGTTTCTTCTGTATTGTAGTCATCCGAGTCGTGAGTACATTCTTCGCGTTCTTTCACTCGTTTTCTCGCGAAAGCAGTTGCTCCTTCCCTCGTCCCTCTTCTTTTCATATTTTGCGCCTCCCAATCGACGTTTCTAATGAAACCAATGCGTGTTCCATGTTGGTCGATAACGAAATCAACTTCGGGTGAGTACAGCAATTTGTCGTCAACGACGTCGAAAAGCGTGTGGAGGCAAAGACTGGCATTCAATGAAGTTTTCCATTCAGCCTTCTTTCTCGCCGTGGGGATTTTTTTCTTCATCTTAACCATGGCCCATTCCTTCAAGATCTTCTTGATCACTCTCTCATACGTAACAATCGCCTCTGTGGCGAAATCGTAGATACTTTTTTAGTCAACACTGCTTCCGCCAATTCGTGCAGCTCCATTTCCTTCTTTTAATCTCCGGTGTCCTCATTCTTCATGATTTTATTTTTTTCACTAGGGCGCTTTTGCGAAGAACGTCACCACTGGTGGGGGGTAATATCCATGAAATGGGGTGATTTACTGATTATTTGGACCGTGTTCTACACAAGCCCGGATTTAAGGGGGAAAGAGGGTGCATTTGCCCTGGGACAACCTTTTAAAGGGCCTCTCGACGTGGAAAATGTGATTTTGTGTTATTATCATTATTTTCTCTCAGGCCTTGAAGTTTCTGCAAAATGCCTCCTTTTTCAAGGTTAATTTTAGTCACAAGGTGGCGACTGAGCTTGGCGTAAAGGCATTAGCAACCGTGTGGGTGACTTTCAAGTTATTTTGTAAAGTTTTTCGCGCCCTAGGCGCAAAATTTTTTTTGCACGGACCCCCCGGTCTAAGGGTGTCCCGAGCTCCTATCAGCTAAACTCGCCCCTGGTTGTGCGCCGTCTTCCTGGCGTTCAATTAAAAAATTGTTTTCGATTTCGCCATTTACTCGACGAACCTCCTAAGAAACTCGAGTTGCTAAGCAATCTGTTTCCGACGGCCCTCCCTAAATATCTGTTGTTTTTCTTCTACACCATGTAAACTCAGGTGTGAATACCTTGCGAGGAGGGTGAGTAGCACTCACACCCGTTGGACGACGTTGTCTTACATGCAAAAGTGAGAGCTCCCGTTGTTTGGTTGTTCAATGAAAGCAAGTCAACCATTGTGTTCTATCAAAAACAACTTAGGTTTATTAGTAGAGCAAAATCCCGAAAGCGGATTTAGCTGCTTCGAGGCACTGCCTAACGTTGGGGAAGGAGATGGTAATTTGATACAACACCATCCTTAGAGAAATTCGGGACTTCACTACGGGACGAGGAACTCCGTTTTTTCGCCAGGCATAAGCAAGGTTACTGATGTTTTTTGTTTACTTGGCAACGGTAATCGACTTAACAGAAATGTAGCGAGGATCTGAACTTAATGACGAATGATTACGTTTAAATTGAAATTTTACGATCGTGTGACGTCACAAAGTGAAGCGTCGTAACCAGCGTAGCCTAGCCTATCAACAACCGCAGCTGTCATCTATGAAACAGTTTATTGCATAAAAATAACGTCTGAAAAACACTCTCCAAGGAACACGGATGCGTTTCAAACAATAGCAAGTATGATGACATTACCAAGCCAAAAACCAATAGCAAAATCTCATGTCTTGCAGGACGCTTTGGAAGTCAGTTTTCGCACTTCACGGAGTTTTTTAGCGGGAGGCTCTTGATGATCAAGCGATTGTTAAAACGTTTTAATTCATTTTTGGCAAAACAATTGAATGCACACTATAATTAAATGAAAGCTGAAATGATTTTTGTAGTACCTAGCCTATTTCACGACAAGCAGTTTGCCCAGCGACACCGATTCTTGAACTGGTTGAGTAACAGTGTTGGAAAAGAGATTGTTTGCCCTCAAAAATTTACTCAACATTATTTTGTTGTCTGAAAGTGAAGTCAAAGTCCTGGACAGAAATGTACAAAAAGTATTAGTCGAAAATACTGTCATCACGTGGAAGATCTGTGAAAATAATACCTACAAAAATGACACCATGCAGCTAACTCGTGCTTTTGTGGCATAAAATCAGAGCCACGATAGGCTATCTACATTGTGGCTGTGTAGTGTGTAAATACCGTACCGTACAGTGGCTCTGATAAAATTGGAAAAGTGAGTTTTTTTAATTCTTTTGTAAAATTTTTAGCTCATGATTATTTTCGTCTGGAAAATTGAAGAAAACTTCCACAAAGATGAAACCAAACTAATTTGACAGTTCATTGATAAGGCTTCATGGGCATGTCACGAAGAGAATTTTGAAATTTGGCTTTTTTAGGCTTTTTTTGTTTCATTCAAAAATTTCATGAGTGTTATATTAAGAAGAGATCAAACTATCACAAAAAGAAAAGAATTGCCTCGAAAACTTTAAAGTGCTAACTCAATGAATAGCGTAACATGTTGTGATGCAATGACGATGAGTTTTCAAGGCTTACGGTGACTGCATTGCACCCATCTAAAGTCCTTTCACAAACAGCTCGAGTCCTCTCTGATCAGTTGCCAATGAGATCTCTTCAAGGTGATAATGTACAGGATATAGAGCAACAATACAGTAGCAAGTATACAGTAGAACGATTTTTTGCACCATCAATTGGACCAAACAAAAATGAGAAATGGAATGTGGTTGCAAAGGTTGGACTCATTGCTGAGAATAAAAACGCATTTGCATTTCTCAAAGCAATGCTGTAAACACTTGCTACCGGTATCTTTGTTTACATCAAAAAACATGTACTATCCAACTGACAAAGTTGACGAAGGTCTTTTGTGGCTGCTGCGAGAAGACGATGACACCATTTAAACTTTTTGACTCGATGACTTCCAGTGCTATGTCTGTCTATTCGTCACAGACCCAATCGCTTTTGGATATTATTAAACTTTTATTTTTGTCTTTCAGTGTCTTGTCACGAGTGATTTTGTTTCTTATAAGCTAGTTTATAGATAGCTTTGTGATGTATTTTAGGCAGTTATTATGCCTCAATGTACCAGCATGACCATTTATTGCATTGTTTATTCTTTTCAGGAAAGACATAGGCTTGTTGTTGTGTTGAAAATGAATTCTTAGTTTCGCCCGTGAACTCACACCCATAGATGAGAAGTATAAAACAAATGATAACTTTAATGTACAAACGATACCACCCAGTATATCGTGGACGCGTGAAAATAGCAAGACAGTCCGACCCTCGTGTCGTTATCTTCTATCGTTGATCACGCGTCCACGATATACTGGGTGGTATCGTTTGTACATTAAAGTTCCGTTATCATTTGTTTTATACTTCTCATCTATGGGTGTGAGTTCACGGGCGGAACTAAGAATTCATTTTCAACACAACATAGAAGAAAGTCTTTCGAGATTTTGTCGGGCGATCCTTAGGGCGCGTGCACACTATAAGAAAATATCGTGGCAGCAACGCGAAGCAAACGTATGACGAGAAAAAAAAATGTCTACACTACAGTTATTTCAGTGCAGGCAAAGCAAAACGAACACCAATGCCTTTATGACGCAACAATGCTTTTTTCAGCTGTTGTAAAAATGGTTTGATCAGTGTCACGTCACTTGTCAGATCATCACTGCAGTGCTGTCACAGTATTATTGCTGCTACTTTTATTAAACCTGGTTAAGATGCACTTTCACAAGGTGAGAAAAGCTCGAAGAAAAGTTATTCTATTGCAAATGTTGCATGCTCTGGAGCGTGCACAGAAAAAGAAGAAAGAGCGGAAATATTGGGTTCACCCTATTTTGCAGAAGAGAGATAGTGAAGGTAAGAAGTTTTCATTATATTTTAATGGTTGTCTAATGAAAAACTACACGTGTTTTCACTGTTGGTCTATGTAGTACAAATTTGTCGGCAGCAGTGGCCGAGTGGTTAGCGCGTTGGGCTCGCAGTCGAGAGCCTGCATGTTCGACTCCAGCCATAGTGTAGGCATATTTGTAATTTCGTGTTTTTTTTTTGTTAAAAGCAAAATCTCACTTGTTTTTGAAAGAAAACATAATAAGTTTAAAAAAAAATTAGGGTGGCATTTTTTCTGAACATTTTTGGGGCACGAAATCCAAGATGGCGTCCAAAATGGGGCATAACAATGATTAAGCAATATTTTCGCAAGTATATAGGCTACAATTACAAATAAAATATCTAAATATATGTTTTCTGAGACAGGAAATCTAATGGAATCATCGAATTTAGGTTACATATATGACATACAAGTGCCAAATTTTAAAATGTTATTCAAAATACCCCCGCGCACCCGAAACATATGCTAAGCTACCTACGTAATTTTGTAATTTTGCACCAAAGACTGTATTAACTTAAACGCATGCATTTTTCACTAAGAATACGCAACTAGAAAGCCAATGAACGGATCTAAATACAATGAAACTTGAATTAATGTTCGATCCTTTAAGTCGTAGCCTAGCATATTCCACGCGAAAGATGTAAGAAGTCTTAGGCCTTCTGATTAAATGGCAGTTATCGTTAACAACCGACATCTACGGAATTTATAATATTTATTGAATGTCAAAGAAAGCAATTCATCTTCAAAATTTTCAGTCTTCGTTTATCACTGGTTGGATAGTTTTGTTTTTACAGCTTAGACCACAGCCCCAGACTTCTGTAGCCTACATGGAATATTGTTCTTGTGGCAGTTGCACCTTCCTTCGCATCCACGTTTACACCCGCACTTTATGAGTTGCAATTGGTGGATTTAAACAACGATCTGGCGTGAAGTGACTTGAACCTGCATCAAACGTCCAAACAAATGCAGTTGGTGCTGAAAGGCAGGGATGGGCCTTGCTAGCTTTTCTCCAAATCATGCATACATAATGAGCCCGGCGAATGCGCAAATCTAGTGAACCAGAAGTTGGTGGGAAGTCTTCTCCTTCGGCTGCACGATTGGAGAAGAGGAACCAACGGAGGTCATTCACTTTCGTGTAGATTTTGGATCGATACAAAATACAAACAAAGCGTTCCAACTGCGAGCATACATCAGCAGGAAGGTCAGTGTCATTCCCGAGCATTGCTAGTGCATCCAAGATGTCATCATCACAAGACATAAATGCCTTGAAGCATAAGTCTTTGGTTCCGCCAGCAAATCTCCCAGTCATATCGGAACCAGTCAGAGCATGAAAACCTAGAAGTGCAGAAGCACGTTTTGGTCCCAGGTTGTTGTATAGCCTATGTTTCGCACACAAATGTCCCTCTTCAATCTGCCCTTTCCCGTAAGGAAAGTTGTAGACCCGGGTAAGTGTGGATACATGTACATGAGCAACAACAATATGTCTGTGGAACTGACAACCAGTTCTGTTTTATTGGAAACATTTAGAGCGTGCAGAACAATCAAAGTGTCTGCCTCTTCTTGGCTGTGAGTCAGGAGCGAGTCTGGAATATTGACATTGGTTTGTGTTTCCGATGTCACCAGTAGTTTTTTCAGTCTGTTGTTGGAGGTCTTGCTGTGATGTACAACCTTTTCATCTAAATACTCGGTCAGTTCTCCTTTGGTGCGGATATCTGAGAGAAAGTCCTCCAAGGAAATATTCTGGAATAAAGTGTTGTCTTTCACGTGGTAATAGGCTATGTTGGCTTTCCCTTGGTCCTCTTTGTCCGCATCTGTTGCTTGAGTGATGTTTCGATGTGCCGGTCAAACACCAACCTGATCTCGTCATACTGTGTACCCACTACCCATGTTACAAATTATCTGAAGAAAGGCTTCAGCAAAGTCTTGGCACGTTTTCATTTGTTCCGTTTTGGTAACTGCGTTTACCATAGCCATCCCATCAATGATGATCACTCGGTGAGTTGTCAGTTCATCTGGTGGGTCTACAGTGGTATATTCAAATGCTGTGTTAAAGGTACTTAGAATGAATGGTTATCGGACAGCTGAGTAACAGTTACCTCATTCCTGTCAACTTGTAGCCTACCCGTTGTCTGTTACTACCAGTATCCAGCTTCTCAAGATGACGAAGTATTGGTGCCTTATCATATGCCAGCAGGAGGAATCCATCTGAAGCAAACAGTGATCGAGGCACCATACCAAACTCATACGTTCCGATGCATTCCTTGAGCTCTGGTCGACTTCTTGGTATTACAATGAACCGCTGCAACAATCCTCGCTCTTCTTTAATTTTGATCGTCCGCTCCGATAGCTCAATTGTCCGCTCCGATAGCTCAATTGGTTAGCGCGTCACTTCTGGAACGAAGAAGCTTCAAGATCAAGCGGCGCTGGTTCGACTCTCGGGGAGTGCGCTTGAGCAACGCACGTTAAGGACTGCTCTCCATTCAGCGGCATCTAATGGATGGAATAGTTCCCCGGCAACAAGACTTCAACAATCGGAAACTTCACTCTGTCAATCTCGGTGACCGGGCCTGCGTCAGTGATTCATTGCATCTACAAGTATGCAAAACTGCCAGGATTAAGCTCTGCAAAAAGCTTTCCCAATCCGAGGATAAATATTCAATCAATCAATCGATTACCTTGTCTCCCATGCTGATTTTTGCAATTGCATTGGCACTTTTGAATGTAGACAGTTTCTTCCTGGTCATTTTGTCCCACACGGAAAGTTTTCCTTCTACAAGATGTTCTGTGACGAAACTTTCGAAAATCTGTTGCCCAATCTTGTCACGCCGAAGGATGTCGTTGGTACCAGTTTCATTCATAACTGCTTTGGTGAGCAAATTGTAAATTTCATCTTCGTCAAAGGATTCACATGGGTTTCTATGCTCGTGAAATACTACGCTGAGTTTGATAGCATTTTGCGTCATTCGGGAGAGTTTTCCTCCTGTAAGCTCGTAGTGCTGCGTTCTCTTTGCCTTGCTACCAGAGTAGTATATTTTCTCAAAATCATGCTGCAAATTTGAGACTTCGGGTGCGATGAGAAAGTATTTGTCCAGTGACTTTTGATTCTGTGTAATTCAAACTATGCCTCCAATAACCTTGAGTTCACGATTTTCTTATTCAATCCCGTGGTCTGCACCTATTGATGTGAATCCAGCAACACCTTTGGTTACCGATGCGCAGAAATTCCCTTTCATGAATTTTGCCCAGATCTCTGGGTGCTCCTTTTCTGCTTGTTGCATTGTAGAAATGTAAAGTGGTAAAAGGCGTGCATAATTTAAATGATCATGGGCAAAGAAGTACTTTATGAGTGATTACAAACTCTGCATGTGCAGCGATATGTCTAGTTGTCTGGTGACTCGAACAAATTGGAGGATAGTCTCGAACTGTTTCATCGCTGAATCTTGTTTGCAGTGCTTTGCGATTGTTTAATGTTTTGGAAGATGTCCCTGGCTTTAACAGGCTGCTTCGCCCTTTACTCCAGTATCACTTCTTCGTTATTTTTATCCAGCAGCCTGAGTAAACCTGTAAAAACCGTTATACCTGTACATTGTACAAGTGTACAAGCTTGGGTTTCTCTCTGGTAGCCTACTATCATTCATCTATGACGTCACAAGTTATAAAAAACAGCTGATTAAAATGAAAATAAATCAATAGTTTTTTTTTTTTTCAAGTCTAAACCTTAAACCATTTGACCAAGTAAACACTCACAATAGTATTTCAAATTTTTTTTGATATAATTTATGTTGTGGAACCGGTTTTCTTCCTATAGGATTCATCAGCACAACTGGATCGAAACGAAAAAATTACAGAAGATTACTATTAGCACAACCAGCCCAAAAAAAACGCAAATTTACATGTTAAATAAATAAAAAAATAAAAGTCACTGAATGTCCAAAACCTTCATATCCTTGCTTTATTCTTTTTCATTTCTTTTTTTTCTTCATAGTATTGCCAAATACAGAAAATATTGCAACAATTTGATACGGTAACTTACTAAAGCTGTCCGTACAAGCAGCAGTAAAAAGTAGAATAATTGAGATGAATTTTACAAGTATGATTAAGAAATGCTTATGACGGTGCAATATGGAACAAACGCTTCTATTACATCATCATGCTAAACTTGCAAGATGCAAAAGGTTAGCAATCAATGCGGCAGAAATAGGTGACAAGGGATGGAAAAACTAGAAAAACCAATCTATGATCAAAAGTGAGAAAAACTAACTGGTAAAGGTGATCAGGTACTATGACACTTCCTCAAATGGGCGATCAACCTAACACAGAAAGCAATCATTAAGAAAATAAATGTTCCATATTGCACCGTCATAAGCATTTTTTAATCATACTTGTAAAATTCATCTCAATTATTCTACTTTTTACTGCTGCTTGTACGGACAGCTTTAGTAAGTTACCGTATCAAATTGTTGCAATATTTTCTGTATTTGGCAATACTATGAAGAAAAAAAAGAAATGAAAAAGAATAAAGCAAGGATATGAAGGTTTTGGACATTCAGTGACTTTTATTTTTTTATTTATTTAACATGTAAATTTGCGTTTTTTTTTGGGCTGGTTTTGCTAATAGTAATCTTCTGTAATTTTTTCGTTTCGATCCAGTTTTGCTGATGAATCCTATAGGAAGAAAACCGGTTCCACAACATAAATTATATCAAAAAAAATTTGAAATACTATTGTGAGTGTTTACTTGGTCAAATGGTTTAAGGTTTAGACTTGAAAAAAAACTATTGATTTATTTTCTTAATGATTGCTTTCTGTGTTAGGTTGATCGCCCATTTGAGGAAGTGTCATAGTACCTGATCACCTTTACCAGTTAGTTTTTCTCACTTTTGATCATAGATTGGTTTTTCTAGTTTTTCCATCCCTTGTCACCTATTTCTGCCGCATTGATTGCTAACCTTTTGCATCTTGCAAGTTTAGCATGATGATGTAATAGAAGCGTTTGTTCCATATTGCACCGTCATAAGCATTTCTTAATCATACTTGTAAAATTCATCTCAATTATTCTACTTTTTACTGCTGCTTGTACGGACAGCTTTAGTAAGTTACCGTATCAAATTGTTGCAATATTTTCTGTATTTGGCAATACTATGAAGAAAAAAAAGAAATGAAAAAGAATAAAGCAAGGATATGAAGGTTTTGGACATTCAGTGACTTTTATTTTTTTATTTATTTAACATGTAAATTTGCGTTTTTTTTGGGCTGGTTGTGCTAATAGTAATCTTCTGTAATTTTTTCGTTTCGATCCAGTTGTGCTGATGAATCCTATAGGAAGAAAACCGGTTCCACAACATAAATTATATCAAAAAAAAAATTGAAATACTATTGTGAGTGTTTACTTGGTCAAATGGTTTAAGGTTTAGACTTGAAAAAAAAAAACTATTGATTTATTTTCTTAATGATTGCTTTCTGTGTTAGGTTGATCGCCCATTTGAGGAAGTGTCATAGTACCTGATCACCTTTACCAGTTAGTTTTTCTCACTTTTGATCATAGATTGGTTTTTCTAGTTTTTCCATCCCTTGTCACCTATTTCTGCCGCATTGATTGCTAACCTTTTGCATCTTGCAAGTTTAGCATGATGATGTAATAGAAGCGTTTGTTCCATATTGCACCGTCATAAGCATTTCTTAATCATACTTGTAAAATTCATCTCAATTATTCTACTTTTTACTGCTGCTTGTACGGACAGCTTTAGTAAGTTACCGTATCAAATTGTTGCAATATTTTCTGTATTTGGCAATACTATGAAGAAAAAAAAGAAATGAAAAAGAATAAAGCAAGGATATGAAGGTTTTGGACATTCAGTGACTTTTATTTTTTTATTTATTTAACATGTAAATTTGCGTTTTTTTTGGGCTGGTTGTGCTAATAGTAATCTTCTGTAATTTTTTCGTTTCGATCCAGTTGTGCTGATGAATCCTATAGGAAGAAAACCGGTTCCACAACATAAATTATATCAAAAAAAATTTGAAATACTATTGTGAGTGTTTACTTGGTCAAATGGTTTAAGGTTTAGACTTGAAAAAAAAACTATTGATTTATTTTCTTAATGATTGCTTTCTGTGTTAGGTTGATCGCCCATTTGAGGAAGTGTCATAGTACCTGATCACCTTTACCAGTTAGTTTTTCTCACTTTTTTTCTCACTTCTGATTAAAATGATTAAATAAGTTTGCTGTATGTGCGTCACAAAGTAACTTTGTTACAAAGTATTTACGTCATAAAGCACTTTTGCATATTTTTTTACTGCAAATGAATGGGGCCAAAATTTCATTTTGATAGGGGATTTCAGGTTATTAGAGTGCACAGAAAAAATGCCACCCTAATTTTTTTTCATCTTTATAGTATCATCTGACAAAATCAAGAAAGTTTTTGCTTTTAACAAAAAAAAAAAACACGAAACCTTTTTTCATGACAAATGTGCCCACACTACCACCCGCACTTGCTGTTGTTTCTCTGGGCAAGAACCTTCACGATAATTGCCTCTACCCAGTGATCGGGTAATGGGTAGTACCAAATTTAAGTCATAAGTAAAGTAGACAACCGGAAACAGACATTGCCGTCGGCTGCAGCGTGGGTCAGGTGTACGTCGGAAGGCGTACACCGATGCATAGCGCTCAAATCCGCTTTCCCGCAATGCAGGATAAAGATAAAACAAACAAATAGTAGCCTATGACAACCTAAATGTTGCAGGTGATTACTGCAAACTGGTAAAGGATTTACGAGATTTAAGGCGGCCTCACTTCTTCACTACATTTCGTATGACACCTGAAGTTTTCGACATACTGGTTGAAAAAGTGGGTCCTTTAATCAGGAAGCAACACACGCACTTACGAAAACCCATTTCTGTGGAAGAAAGAATTGCTGTCACCCTCAGGCAGGCGCGGATTTATGGGGGGGCCCCAGGGGGCCCGGGCCCCCCCGAAATTTTGTGAAAAATTGTATGTTTCCGCATCAAATGGTTTGATATGCTTCTAAACAGCTGATATTAGTCCCTTGGCATCACAATTGATGAAAATGGTTGTTTTAATGTCTATTTTCTAGCATATCGTATATGTCGTAGTATCATTGTTCATTACTGTTTAGCCTTTTCTTTCTTTTTAATTGATTTTCAAATTTTCTGGCCCCCCCCGAAAAAAACTCTTAGATTCGCGCCTGCCCTCAGGTAGCATAATTTAAAAGTCTACAAAACATTTAGTAGCACAGTAGTCTATAGGCTAACAACACTTGCTAACATTTACAGACCGACTTTCTTAAAAATAAGCAATCCGGCAAAGCCCATTTGAAGTTGATTTATGTTGCTTGTTTTGCAGATTTTTGGCGACTGGTGACAGCTACTTCACAATAGCTTCAGCCTACAGAATGAGTAGGGCCATTGTGTGCCAGATTGTTCCAGAAACTTGTCGAGCCATTTGGAATATTCTAAGCCCTGAACTGATGCCTTTACCAACTACCTCTGAATGGGAAAAGATTGCAACAGATTTTAATTATTTTTGGAATTTCCCTCACTGCGTTGGTGCCGTAGATGGCAAACACATCGTCATTCAAGCACCACCAAATTCAGGGTCATCGCTTTTCAACTACAAAAGAACTCACAGTATTGTGTTAATGGCTGCTGTTGATGCTCACTACAATTTTGTTTTCGTCGACGTCGGGTCCTACGGGCGACATAGCGATTCTACTATATTCGCTCAGTCTGAATTTAGAAAACTATTAGTCAGTGGGCAGCTTGGACTTCCAGCAGATAAACCGCTACACGGTACAAACCAACCATCAATGCCGTTTGTATTTGTAGGAGATGAAGCTTTTCCCCTCAGTCAAAACTTGATGCGACCTTACCCTGGTTCAGGCCTATCTCATGATAAAAAAATATTCAACTACAGGCTGTCGCGTGCGCGACGAATTGTAGAAAATGCTTTTGGCATATTAGCTTCAAAGTTTAGATGTTTTCGTCGTCCTCTTCTAGTTGCTCCTACTTCTGCTGATGCAATTGTTAAGGCAGCCGTTGTTCTTCACAATTTTCTCCGACGTGAGTGTGGTACACAATATCAAAGTCCGAATTCCACTGATCATGAAGATAGGAATGGGACTGTGCACCTAGGTGAATGGAGAACGGAGGGCATTTCTCAAATGCGTCAACTGCGTCGCATCGGAAGACGAAGCTCATCTGAAGCCATCAATGTACGCGAATCTTTCAAAGATTATTTCAGTGACGTTGGAGCAGTTTCATGGCAAAATGAAAAAGCTCTGAGCACTACGTAGCTTAAGATGAATTGTAGCATGAAATAACCATTTTCAAGTGTGTTTCATCACAATGTATTTCAATGAAAAATGTAGAAACTTCAGAAATGGCATACTAATATAATAGGCTACTAGTTCAATGTAATGATTCCACTTGTTGTGTGTACTTTTTAACCAGCTCCATCACTTCGTTTTGGAAATTCATCCTGATTAGTTTTGGCATTTGTCTGGCCTCTTTAGCTACAAAGTCAAAGAAAGAGCCGGTGGAATCATGTTCTTGTTCTGCAAAAATAAAAACAGATACATTATAACAAATTGTGTTAAATTATTTCATGTGCTTTCAAACTTGTGTGAAGTTCTCGAGGTTGCAATGCCAGTTCAGTATATTTATATTTCTGACCAACAAAGCAGAAAAATAAAGCTAAAAGTTGAGTAGGCATACTGAATAGAAATTAACTAAAGAACATTTTGAAGTTTATTATGGTAAAGAAAGGTAGGCTATTGCAGTTTCAAAACAGCAGAAAGTTTGGTTACCTGCTTCCTTCTGTATGTCTTTTAACTCCTTCATGCAAAAGCTAGCAATGGATGTCGTACAATCGCTAAATTTACGTTTGCGACCGCCAGTTCTTTTCTTTGTACAAGTATCTGTGACAGACGTAAAGCAATATGAAGCCTAAGCTATGACATGTTTGGTTTTTGAATTTTTATCCTCAGACTGACAAAGCCTCAATATGTCCGTTTCGCATGCTTGTAAACTGTAGAGGCTTTCGCTAAAACGCACACCGCGAAAACCGAACCGGCGCCGCTTGATCTTGAGTCGGGTGCTTAGTCACTGACATCTGTTAACAGGTCCATAAACACACACAACATAACCCACAAATGATTTGCAATGAATTCAGCATTTACAGGCGTAGCCTACTTCCGCTTATTTACCTGAACTCATACGCTGGTTCAATGAAATTGGCGGTGATTCTACTGAATCAAGCTCGTTGTCCTCAAGAGAAAGAGTGACATTTTCATTTGGAGCCTCCGATGATTGGCTGTTGTCTAGCAATGAATTAAAAACTGACTGAGTGTCAGCTTGTATGTCTCCAGCGATGTGGTAGTCAGCTTCATTTTCTGTAAGAGGTGATTTTTCTTGAAGCTCCTCTGAGATTCCAAACGTCAGATTTGAAGTAGTTCTGTGAAAACATTTGTATACTTTCAGTGCCATGGGTATTTGGGTAAGGCTATTCGAAACAAAAATATTTCGTTTCAAAGCGAAATTTTTTTTCTTGATTTCGTTTCGAAATAATTTCTGAGTAAAGAAATTCGTTTCATTTCGAAATCCAAGCCATTTCGTTTCGTTCTGTGTTCGAAACGAAATATACAAGAGTTTGGAAATATAAAAAGTGGCAAAAACTCATTCATCAAAGTGAATTCGCATTAAGGCTGTTTCGAAACAAAATTCCTTTTCTTGGTTTTGTTTCGGAGCAAAAATCTTTAAAAAGAATTTCGTTTCGAACAGCCTTAGTATTGGGTACGCAACAAAACATTTCAGTGACATTGACATAGGCTAGCAGGCTTATCCTTGAGCAATTAATTTTCAGTTATGGCAACATACGTTTGTATGAAATACATATTGATTGAGATAAATGTAGGCTACATACAGGTACAGATCGATTTATTTTGCACCACATAGGCTAAGTAATACCTGAAAGTACTTACTTTCTATATGCCATGACTGGGTCAAGAAAGCTCATAATGTTGAGCAAACTCCATGGCTTGCTAGTGGCAGCTGCATCGCCAGATCGAGGGATTTTTTTCCTTATTTGTCTGTATTTATCCCGAAGTGATTTCCACACTTTGGAACAGTCTGAAACTAAACAAGCATATTTTCATCTAACATGATACATTAGGGTGGTCCCGAAAATTTTTTTTTAGCATTTTGTTACAACCACCTTACCTTTTTTTTACATTGCCTAAAAGAAGTTAATGTGCAAAATTTGGTTAAAATTGAACAATGTTTAGAGGTGCCACAAAGCCATTTAATTTTTCACTCAAGACACAATATAAAATAGTGTGACTTATTAACTGTTTCTAAACCCTTCTGTACTATGTTATACTGTAATGTCATCATGACCTTAAAGGGCGGGGAAACCCAAATTAACTTTGCGAGTTTTTTTTTTCAGCGTGATGTCATTGTGTACAACATGCGTTTTAGCAATAAAAAAATCCAAATTTTGTTGCCCTCGTCTCGCTAAGGCCGCTTTTGTTTGATGCCCGTTTGCGAGGTCTCGTTGCGCATCAAGCTGTGATGCTTTGCGCTGTGACGTCACAAGGTAAGACCAGACTTGATTTATGACGATTTTTGCATTACTTCAAAATACTGCATCATATATTGTTTCAGTTGCATCATCTTTATGCATCGTCTTATATCTGATGCAGTATTTTGAAGTAATGCAAAAATCGTCATAAATCAAGTCTGGTCTTAAACTTTTGGCCACAACTATATGTACCTTGTGACGTCACAGCGAACAGCGTCACAGCTTGATGCGCAACGAGACCTCGCAAACGGGTATCAAACAAAAGCGGCCTTAGCGAGACGAGGGCAACAAAATTTGGATTTTTTTATTGCTAAAACGCATGTTGTGCACAATGACATCACGCTGAAACAAAAAACTCGCAAAAAGTTAATTTGGGTTTCCCCGCCCTTTAACAAATGTTTATTCCATGGGCATTGGGCCAGCTTTAACCAAGTTTTTTAGCCCAGCAACAACACTTCTTTTTGTTGCATCTGGAAAGTTCTTGCGGTGATCTGCCACCACTTGAAGGAAGCATTGTCTTTGTTTCTCATCTTTTGTCAGAACATGGATATACTCCTGAATTAGAGCCACTCCTCTCTCAGCTGTGTCGTTAAGCACTCGAAACTGTGCTGCTTTCTTTTTTCCTGCAATGTAACCATCATTTGACAGCCATAGTGACGGTGGCAATGACAGGAAATCTGTCGACAAATTCAGAGCTTTGAAGAACTGCATAGATTTTACTGAAACAAAGTCTTCTATCTCACTTGCTTCAATTTCCTCCATCTTCAAGCTGGCTTTCACAGCACGACTACTCTTTTCAGGCTTTTTAAGGTTCTTAACCATCCTTTGCTTCCTCTCTTCAACAACACCATCATCAAAGAATGCAAATGCCACAACTTTTTCACTCGGGTACCAAAAATGGTTAAGGAATTTTCTGCATGTGACTTTGGAGACACTGCTGTTGATAAAGGCATAAGCTTTCAAATTCTTCAAGAAGGCCAGGTCATTGGCTGGTGCTGAAACTGCTACCGGTGCATCAAACCAGGCTCTGAAATACACCAACACTGCGAACAGAACAACTTCTGCAAGCCCTTTCTTTTGCTTTGCTGTCAGCTTTACTTGTGCCCGGAACATTCAAATCTTGAGAGAATAAAGGACCTTGCTCATCCACCGTGCTCTGTGGAAAGCTCCGGGCTTTCTGATAACTAAAACACCCTGATCTGGCAATTCACCAAGGAAGAGGATGATCAGTTCCAGAAATTCTCTGTAATCTTCTCTTGGTTGTTGTTTGCATAGATATTTCTTTGCAGACATCAACATTCAACAAGGAATCACGTTCTGGTGCGATATAAATCTCCACTGAAGGTTCACTTGCTGCGGTTTCATAATCATCTTGCTTGAGATGTGGCCAGCACGCTTGAAACTGCTTGAAAATCTCGATGTCAGGCCCTGATGACGATCTCATTGCATTGTTGAATACTGCACCTATTACTAGTTCAAATATATGGTGCCGACACGGCAACCATAGAAGTTTCTTCTCTAGCTGGACCTCAAGAAGATGACATGCTCCATTCCTTTTTCCTGTGTTGCTGCTAGTTGTATCAAAACTCATTGCTACAACATTGTCTTCTAGTACCCAATCATTTAGGACTTCTTTGACTGCCAAAGCCATCGATTGTCCAGATCCACTTGTCAACTTTGGTACAGCAAGCAACTTTTCTGTACCATCATATGATACAATCACTGATAACCTATCGTATTTGTCCTGACACCCTGCTGTGTCTGGGATTAGCTTTCCATCCCAATGCACAACAACCTTAACTCCCGGGTCAAGAATGTCAAGACTGAAATTGTCCTTACTGGAAATAGCAGCTTTTTGTCTTAGTGATGTTCTTGACTGACGGATAGTTTTTCGATTAATGGCCAATTCATCCACATTGTGGCCTAAACTTTGAGCTGTTGCAGCAATGATATGAACAGCTGCTCTGTCACTGACTTTGGTTCGGTCCAGAGCTTGTGCTAGTCCTGGAGAGATCACATTCTTCGCTCTAGCTGTAATTGTACATTTCCGTTTTTTTTGGTGTCTGCACTTCTGAAGAACTGGACTGTTCACACTGTTCAGTATTTTCAGACTCTGACGACGATGTTGAGATATCTTCTTGATAACATGCTTGCACTGCAGAAGATGATACTTTTGCCTTTTCAGCTCGAGCTTGCTCCTCTTGTTTCCGCTTGACAGATCGTGCTTCTTTCGCAGCAAGTTCGTGATCAACTGAACCTAGGAAACCTCTTCGTCCATCTCTTTGTGCCATCAGAAAAGCATGGTCTTCTTCAATAGTAGTCAGGTCCAGTGCTTTCGCGTGTGCTATGTCAAACAGTTTGTCAAGATCGGCACTGAACTTTTCTTCTTTCTTCATCTGTGTATCTGTTCTCCTTAAAGCCGCCTTCTGGAGTCCTTTCCATTGCAGAAATAACTTTTCCAGTCTTTCTCTTGCATGTATTTCTGTGCATGTTATAATCCTGGCTCTCTCCCAGAATGGAATACACAATTTGATAACTTCTTTGCAACTTTCTTTGATGGTTACCTTCTCAATCTTGTGGAGATGGAAGAACACACTAAGGACTTTCCTAGCAGAAGGAAGCTTTCTCCCAGACAGTTCCTTGGAAGTGGGACCAATCAACCAAACATAATTGTCCTTTCTGGTTTTGGGCTTTGCACCACCGATAGGCCTACTACTATTATTACTGTTGCTAGCCATCTGAAAAACATAGAAAGAAAAACGTTCACAACTTTATCAGTACACTACGATCAGTGCTCATCGTTTAAGGACCCCTTAGTGCATGAAAGTTAACCTTCTGTCAGTCTATAAACTCCTCCTGCCTCTTCTTTTTCATAGAAGTAGCATATTCAATTTAGAACTGAAACTTGTTTGCTATGCTTGCTATCTTGCAAGTTCTTGGCTTTGCTTTCAAATTCTAGCCATCGAAGAAATCACGGAATACTCATTGATTTGGGTGTAAAAAGAATTTGCTTGAAGAGAAAAATTCTGCACTGGGGAATTTTTATTTCGAATCGGCAGTACCAAAAAAAAGATTTCGAATCATTAGGGAATCGTATCAAATCAAAATACTGAAATAAGCACCCTTAACCCGATTTGCAACCTCGTGTGGCACCTCTAAATATTAACCAAATTTTCTAAAATTTAGCTTGTTACCTTCTTTTAGCCTATGTAAAAAAATTGTAGGGTGGTCGTAATGTTTCGGATAAAAAAAAAATTTCCCATACATTTCGGGACCACCCTAATGATACATATTAATGACTTATGTATGACACTGATTTGTCCTGCATGTTCGGTCCTGTAACAGGCTACCATGAACAGTTACATGGCTAAAAAACAAGGATCCCATCAAGCAAAACATTGAGTAATATGGTGAATCTGATATGTCTCTTAACTAAAGTAACTGTGGTTACCGTACTCAATGTTAGGAGAAATGCAGATGATAAATTTTACTTGGATCCATGTATTGTAGGATGCAACCAAACGAATGAAACTAGTAAATAAAAACAGTCAAGTTTGGTAAGTATATATAATTATAACTAAAATTTATTTAAGAGCTTTTGCCACCTAAAATGTCAGGGTTATTCAAAGAGAATATGTTGTATATATTTGAATAAGACTACTGGTAACCTACTGATGAAGCTGTCTTGATGGAATCAAAAGTGAAAGTTCTAAATCTAGTACAAGTTCTACATTTTAGAGAAAGTTTCTGGCGAAAGTTCTAAATCAGTGGTTTTCAACCTTTTTTGGATTGTGCCCGGAAAATAAAAATATTCAATAAAAGCATATTTAATGCAAAATTGAACTAAATTTGATTCATACCGACAACCAATCTATGGTGTGTCTCGTTTTTCCGTGTTAACACAAATTTTTGAAATCAATATTGCGGGATAAAATATTAATGTCACCATTATCTGAGATGCAGTCTTTTTGTATACGAGGTAGATGCAATCTTTTTGCGATGTAATGACTGCTTTTATGACATTCCACCAATTATTTCCATTTCTTATCAAGCTAGGCTAGAGAAAAAATACCAGTTGAATAAACTCTACATTTTCACCAGTTGAATGTATAGTAATCTTTCATGCATTTATGGAAATCAGTTTCAGTGAGATGGTTGGTGCTTTATTTTTTTACAAGCTTGTCAATGTTTAAAACTGTTGCTAAAAGTATTTTATTTTCATACAAAGTACACACTGAGGTTTTTCAATGTCTTTGAGAACAATACTGAGAAATCCATAATCCATATTTGGCATAAGATTCCAAATAACCTTGTATGCAAAAAGACTGCATCTCAGATAATAGTGACATTAATATTTTATCCCACAGTAGGCTATCTAACATAATCCTCAAGCAGTGCTTAGCATTGGACTGGACACTGCAATCCCCAATGTGACATACATGTAGGCTACCAAGGGAAACATATACCGATAGGCTACAATTTCTTAATCATTTTGTTTATCTGCAAGGTTTCAACAACATAGGCCTAATTAAAAAGAAATTCTTTTGTGGCAGTCTGTAGAGGTACCTATGGGTTATATTGGTTTAGATCTTACATTGTTATTGTGTACTTCAAATACAATAAACTACGAAAAGCAATAATAATACTTTAAATATACCCCCAAAAACACTTTTACACTACATGTTATATTCGGGTGGTCCTTATATGTAGTTATAATTCAAAAGTTAGCAAATAAGGACCACTCTAATATTATACAGTATACCGGTACTAGGTAGGCTACTACAAGACTCACCATCAGGGCAATTACACTGAGCCGCAACTTGCACCCAAGCGTTCTCACGGCTGTTGTGGTTGTGGTAGGACTGTGTCTTCACATCCCAAAGACATGAAAAGTCCTGTACGGCCAAAATTAAAGCTTCCAATTTTTGGTCGTTGTTGAAAAATGTGCTCATTTTTTTACTGAGAGTAACGTAACAACTAGTAGGGCTAGCTACAATAATGTTATGATCTAAATGATACCCTTTCTAAGATACTGTTCTAACTACAGATTCTAACTAAAATAATTTGGATATATTCCTGATTCACTGGTCATGAAACTGAGCACTTCGGGTACAAGCTTGCTGTCCTAGGTAGCCTAACCATACTCATTTTATAATAATTTTCCTTAACTACTGTCCTAGGTAAAGCCAAAATAACTTACTGAGACCCAGCAATTGCCTTATCTGCTACAGAAACTTTCCCAGGCTATTCAATATCCCTGTATAATTACCAGCTTCAAACAGGGTAGTTGTCCAGACTCCAGCCTAAGCGAAGCAGACACCCGAGACTCAGAAAATCAACTTTCGAGCCAAAAACACGCATGATGTCACGCAGAAACCAAGCGCAGCTGAGCAGAAAAAACGCTCAGGATCGATCTTTGTCACACGCTCACTTTGTGAAACTGAAACAAAGCAACCGCAAGTGAGCGACACCAGGCGATAATAAAACAAACAAAAGGTTCGCTTTGCTGCGGCGAAAATAACTGTAGTGTGAACGCGGCTTTATAACTACTAAATCGATTCTCAACAGAACTGGTACGCTCATGTACTGTAGTTAACTAACGTAACATTAAATTATGAATTTCGCTAAGAACAGACTTCATATATAGTACGAAAAGAGAAGAGAAATGATTCGAATGATAGCTTCATACTCAAAAAGATACAAGCTGCCTCTGCCGGCGCAAACTTCTAACTACGTTGGTTCAACGTCAAGATACACAGAGTAGACAAAATGTAAGATTTTGCTGACGCTCAAATAAACGGCTAAACGAAGCAGCATTCACAATAACAACACATTGGGCATTACGTAGCGGGTTTAACATCAAAACAAACCAGTCAGTTGAGGTCAGTTGCCTAAAAAACTCTGTTTATGGCACAAATTATCAACGGGGGTTATCAATCAGTGGGGACATTCTCTTTAAATGCTCGAAACAAAGGAAATAATTTGTTTTTCTTGTTATGACCCGAAGTTACTTAGACATCAACTTCCGATTTCGAAACTAAAAAACAATGATGTAATAAGGGTGCGAACAGTGAACGTAACACTTGTTAAAGTTTGTAGTAGATTTGGCTTTTTTATACGTAAGTTTGGCTTTTTCTATTTTAGCCATCTGGCAACTTTGGAGTTGCCAGTTATATTTCGGAGTTGCTGGTTTTATGCTATTTTTTTATTTTAAAACAAATTTCACAAAACAAATACGTACTCTTTTTAGAGCTCTGAAATTTTCTAATTTTTGCTTTAATTTGTGCAAACGTTAAACAGGCTACTTTTGGGCTTGTTTCAATTTGTAAATGATAGGGCTACTTTTTAGTTGCAATTGGGCTGGAAATATACCGTAAAAAAGTGTTACGGTACGTGGCAAACTTCAAGGAATGTCATGTCTCTTTTGTTTGTGTTTTTCTTCTGAGCCCTAGAACTAGAATGTCATTGGTACAGGCCACAAAGCCCAAATTAGTTTTTTAATGACCCTAGGGCTCTATAAATATTGTATGACATATTTTTGGTCTTCAATCCCATCAGAAACTTTTGCTAAAATATAGCTTAGTCTATAGTGGATGCAACCTAGTTCGTACCCTGAACAGTTCGTACCCTCAGTTCGTACCCTAAAAAGATTGAAAGAAAAAATTAAAAAAAGCGGTATTCGCTGATCGCAGTTTCCACAAACATTTTCTCCCTGAAAAGATCGAGAGAAAGATAGCACAAAGCCGAAGTCGCTGATCGCAGTTTCCGCTAACCCAAACCGTAACCCTTACCCTAACGCTAACCCTCGCTCATCGCAGTTTCCGCAAACATTTTTCCGCAGTTTCCGCTAACTCTAACCATAGACTAATCTATGCTCTAACCCTAACCTTCGCTGATTGCAGTTTCCGCAAATATTTTCCCGTAGTTTCCGCTATCCTTTACCCTAACTTTAACCATAGAGTAATCTATGCTCTACGGTAACCCTAACACTCGCTGATTGCAGTTTCCGCAAATATTTTTCCGCAGTTTCATTTTTCCGCAGTTTCCACTAACCCTAAATTCCTAACCCTCGAGTTGTTTGCGGAAACTCCGATCAGCGACTGCGGCTTTGTGCTATTAAACTGCGATCAGCGACTTCGGTTTTTTAAATTTTTTCTCTCGATCTTTTCAGGGTACGAACTGAGGGTACGAACTGTTCAGGGTACGAACTAGGTTGCACCCCTCTAAGGTTAGGGTATGGGTTAGCGGAAACTACGGAAAAATGTTTGCGAAAACTGCGATCAGCGAGGGTTAGGGTTAGAGCATAGATTACTCTATGGTTAGAGCAGTGGCGTAGCTAGGGAATGTGCCGCCCGGGGCGGATTCTGATTTTGCCGCCCCTTCAAGAAAAAGCATGTGAAAATGAAATGCGTTTTTTTTATCAGCACTGCAATACGCAACGTGCTATTTTCAATTTGCGATGTAAAGTCAGACGAACGTACCATTATCAGTAGCGTAGCCAGGAATTGTGAAAGGGAGAGGTTTTGACGGCCGGCGAGCGAAGCCCGACGGCGTACTCGCCGAAGACGACACTTATCGGCGGGGGGTTTGGGGGGCCTCTCCCAAAAAATTTTGGAAAATTTCTTTGAATTTGGTGCATTCTGAGAGCATTTTCAACAAAAATGTGGGTATGAATATTCCTGTAAAATGGTGCTGTCCGGTGGCATAGCAAAAGAATAAGATCATGTTTTCTTCGGCATTTTTCGAAAATAAAGCTGAAGTCTTTATGTTTTCTTGTTGCTAATTCCTAACTGAGATATTTGAATGTTTGGTATTGGAAAAACTAGCTCTTTTAATGCAGTTTCGTTTAAAATTAGGCAAACTTTTTTTTAGAGACATAGGTTGATTGCTTTTTTTTGCGAGCTTATTACAGTTTTATTATTTATCAATTTTCTCCTTAGTTGATCCAAAAAACGATCTTATTCCGGTAAGTCACTAACTTTTATGTTTTAAAGTTAACCCGAAGTTTAAAAAAATGTAACGTCATAGACGTCATACATCTTAATGAGTGTCAGACAAAAAGCTTTGAGACAAAGAAGTTACTTTATTTCTGATATATTCAAGTTTTGTATAACGAATCACTGGAATCGGGTATAGGCTATAAAAGGTTAGTGCAATTTTTCACAGCTGTAGATATTGCGGTGTTTCCATCGACTGCACGAGTTAGCTGGATACCATGGATACTGAACAGTTGTAGAGCGGTCACACCCTGCTATATGAATTATGAAAGGTCATTCGAATTATAAAGCATAATATGACACACAAGTTCATAATACAGCTAACAGCTATGAAAAATTCATCAACACTAGCAATAAGAATGCAAAAAATCATTGATACTGATGAAACTAAAGGGAAAAAGGAAGTCGACGAACCTTTTCACACATCTTCAACAGTTGGGACCAATTTTCTATACACATTAACCAAAGCCAAACCATTTAACCGGGTTTTCAGAGGTTGAATTTCTTAAATAAGTTTAAGTCTTCGAAGAGCAGAAAAAGATCTTTCATTGGTGCAAGTGGTAGGCTAACTGGAAGAGTAACCAGAATGCGGAGTAAAATATTAATGTTTGGAAACGTTGACTGCGGGAAAAATGGCAATGCACTTACAGCACTTTTTGGCAAGCTGGTTTGGGAAGAATTGAAAAGACATCGATACCACATATACGCAGTTCAGATATAATAGCAAGGACGTTTATACACGGCAGATCTGCTTCGTAAATTCAAAGAGTGATTCAGTTTTCTCCATTTAGTTTTTCTCAAAAAGGGGGGTTGAAACCCCCAACCCCCCCCCTCTTTGGCTACGCCACTGACCACTATAATTTAGTAATATACTAAATGCAAAAGCACAAAAACTGCTGTAGAATTAAAATAATCAATTTGTAACCTTTTACAAGGCTACCCAAATTTGAAGAGCATGTTTCCGCCTCTGCTTAATAAAGGCTAGTAGGAATTTTGTAACGTATTAAAAACATAACGGCAGAAAAATTCATGAAAATTTGAAACGTTTTTAGATATTTAAGATGTTTTGACAGGGCCGGATTTAGCAGTAGGCAGAGTAGGCAGTTGCCTAGGGCGGCAAATTATTGGGGGCGGCAAAATATACGAATATATTACATTGATAAATGATAATACTGTACGTGAATATAATAATTCACAACAGATATATATTATTAATAAATATGTTATCACATCACACACATTTAGAAACAGTGCGGCAAGTCATGTATGGCAAGTCATCGCCCCTAGAGTACTTTACGTTTGATTGGTTTTCAACAATATGTGCTGCTTAGCGCTTGTTTTATTTTTCTTTCTCGCTTAGTATGGAGGACTATAGGGTTTGTCTGTGCAATTTTTATTAATCTTTGTTCGGTTTGTTTCACTGTTAGTAAATTTAAAGGAGCCTAGAAAAAATGTTTTTAGTCAATGTTAGGTTGATGGAAAAGTTGCTGGCTATTTTGTGTACTTGCCTTGATGCTTAAAGTATGTAAACCATGAATGATCGCATGAATGATCTCACATTTTTGAACATTAACTCAGTTTTACTTGTTTCTACAGACTTTGAAGAAATTATTGATTTGTTTGCAAGAGAAAAAGCCCGCCGCAAGCGATTTTAAACAATTAGTTCATTATACAATGACATTCATTGATGTATTCAAATAAACAGTGCAAATAACTTTTTTGTAAGGAATTGAAAATATAAATCGTAGCGCACCATCGAAAAAATTTTTTTGGGGGGCGGCACTTTTCGTATCTGCCTAGGGCAGCGCTTAGGCTAAATCGGGCCCTGTGTTTTGAACGTTGCCATTCTGTTTGCTTTTATTTTTCGTGTACTTTTGCATTATAAAAAAAAAAAAAAAAGTCCTCTCTGAAAGTGCCACCCCCCAGACGTGCCGCCCGGGGCGGTCCGCCCCCCCCTAGCTACGCCACTGGGTTAGAGTTAGGGTTAGCGGAATATGCAGAAAAATGTTTGCGGAAACTGCGATCAGCGAAGTTTAGGGTGAGGGTTACGGTTAGGGTTAGCGGAAACTGCGATCAGCGACTTCGGTTTTGTGCTATCTTTCTCTCGATCTTTTCAGGGGGAAAATTTTAAAATGTTTGCGGAAACTGTGATCAGCGACTTCCGCTTTTTTTAATTTTTTTTCTCGATCTTTTCAGGGTACGAACTGAGGGTACGAACTGTTCAGGGTACGAACTAGGTTGCATCCGTCATTCATTACTACATGTGTGCTTCTCTGTGTTTTTGTTTTATTTTTTGCTATTTGTTTTTTGGGTTTTGTGGCTGTGCTAACTACTGATATAGCCTATAGCCTACTACATAATTTTTCATTCAGGCACGTTTTAAACCTTTCAAGGTTTTGCCACCTTTTCCCGTTCGTTAACGTGCTGGTAGGTTTATATCGATTTTTGTAGTTAGTATCTTTTTCGTCCCAGACGCGTTAATGACGAAAAATAACGATTGATTGATATGATTGATTGATTGATTGATATAATGTAAATTACGGTTAGAGGTTGTGAGTGGAGCAACTAAAACTGACACCTCTTCATGTTTTGATTATTTGGAGCTGGTATACAAGCCCCCCCCCCCCCCTGGTAACTCATGACAAAGACAGGACTCAACCAAACATTTAGGGTGAAACTACTTTACGGTACCTTTGCTTTACTGTTCACACACTTCAATTCACATGTTTTGGTCAATTTCTTTTTGTCAAAAGTTACCAGGGGGGGGGGGGGGGGGACTGGTATACCAGCTCCGATTATTTTTATCTAGCCTTACACATGTTTGTTAGTTAGGCTACTGATTTTGACACAGCGAACATGATGGCAAGGAAGCCAATCTTTGTGTCTACCAAAGACACAGCCACCTGCCACATGGTCCTCAGCAGTGTCAAACTGGTGCCTTTTCCAGTGTCGTATCTTGGTCCTTGTCACCAGGTTACGCAGCTGAAATGTTCGCAGCTTGAATGCTCAATGTTACGCAGCTGAAATGCTCAATGTTCCATTAAGAATGCGCAGTTGCGCACGCCGCACATATTGAAGTGTTCAACCTCCAGCTTAGGGTAAACCATTTTCCTTCTTCAGCTGCAGAAAATTGCTCACTTAATCACATAGCCTAAACAATACTGTTAAACTTGCAGTGGGGGAAAGTCATTAGATGAGTACCGTAGTATAGCCATTGTATTCAACACAGGCCTTAAAACTCGTATATTGTTTCAACTGCATTACCGTTTACCGAATACCGCCTTTCTTAAAATCTGACCATTTATACCGTTATGATGTCACCATTGAGGATGTGAAGTCAATAACCCACAGCGTTCTCAACTATGAAGACACGTGTTTTCCCCTTGGATGTCAACCTAATTCTCCTTTTTAACAACGATTCAATGTCCGACAACATTGCATCAACATAAAAACGACAATATTGCCAGCCGATGTAAATTAGCACTTCGGATTAACACTTTGTTAAAATAAACATCGAGAATTACAAACAAGACTTAGTCAAACAGGCAAATGCGCAATGGTTTTTAAAAAAAATTATTCTAGATTATTAAATAAGCGAAAAATCGTGTTGTTTTTGTTCAATTATGTTCGTCTAGTACTGCTCAATAATCGTGCAAAAAGTTGCAACCCTGCGACTTGTGGTTTCTTTCGCATCGCGGTAATTAACGACTCGCGTATTCGCACATAATGGATGAATGCTAGGCTGGCGCAAAATCTCCAAAAAAAAATTTTTTTCTTTTAAATTTTTCGTCAGTTTGGAATATTGTTCCTTTTGGTAAATGTATCTTCTACACCAAATTTTACAAAAAAATATTAACGTTTGACCCTGGTTCACCTGGTTTGAATTTTTTCAAAATATCGAATTTTCGCTTATCCCTGAAACTGCTCACTCGCTATCTTCTAATGCACTCTAGCATCTTAATGGACACAATAAGAGGCAGTAACACAAACTTGTAGCAAGCAAAGTAGTTTAATTAGCAATTCCATGAACACTGACACATGTATTACTCTCAAAATGTCGAATTCTTTGTGCACTAGGGTGGTCCAAAAGAAAAAATTTTTTTTCTTTTTTAAGTGCTCATTTATTTTTGAGCTTCAAATGGTTAAAAAGTTAAGTTCCCAAAGTTTCATAGTGATTCGTTCACTGTAAGTACTGCCTAGAATTTTTCATTTTTTTAAAAATCTCAACCTTAAACCATGCGAGACAGTATATGTAACTTTTTCAGTACAAACTTTTTTACTGTCACTGTTCCCTATAAAGTAATTTAAATTAAAGGATGGATACCATAAAGTAAAGATTACTAGGCTATAAAATAAAGAATTTTGCATATTTGTTCATGATTTTAACCCCAATTTGGACAAAAATCATGCTTGTTTGAAGCTTAGAAGGAACACTGTTTACAGTTCATAAAACGCTTCACAAGCAACGATTATTGCAGATTATTAAAGTTTTTGTTTTTTTATTGATACCAGGATATTGTTTTCTGTGTCTTTCCACAACTTGGAGAAGAAACTGTTTTTGTAATCCATCCTGGTAAGTGGTAGGGTGGTCCAACTTAGAACATTTACGAAAAATTAAAGTTTACTGTAGCATGGATGGTTGGATGCTCATAGCTCATTTGGATATGTCAGTACCCTAAAAAACATTTCCCAAAGTTTCCAGCCTATGCTTTTATACTTAGTACTGCCTAGCGAATAGCGATGCACCATCTTTTTGAATTATATATTTGTCGGATTTTAGACCTACGACCAAGTATACCAACTGCATATTTTATATCATATCATGCGTGGAGGATAATGTACAATTGTACATATAAATAAATAAATTAATGTATATAACTTATGATGAAACTATAACAAACTCAATTGTAGGGGGAAAATTATTTTGCCGCGCACTGGATGAGGCATCGCAGCATTCTGCGATTAAACATACGAATGGATATTGGATAGTGGATACCTATTAATGTGCTTCCCAAGGCACTCAGATACTAGAAGTTCATCCATTCTTAAAGGCTGGCTGCTATAGCAGTCCTCAAACCTATTGTCCCCTCCTGGTTTTTTTTTTCGGTCATTTATCGGTCATTGACCGATTTTTTAGCAAAATGTCCGAAAAAAATATAGTCAATTCGGTCAAAATGTCCGAAAAAATACGTACGCGCTCAAATCAGGGTTGGCTGATTTAAATCAAATGATTTAAATCATTGATTTAAATCAAACAATAAAAATCAAAAAAATCATATAAAAAAATCAAATGATTTTTTATTTGCTAAAATAAAAATAAACACATCAACAAACGTTTCACTGCTTCTCTGTAATACAAAAGTTATATTTAAATACTTAAGGCTATAGGCTATGCATGATTTGAAAGGCAACTTAGTTGGGTGCAACCTAGTTCGTACCTTGAACCATTCGTACAGTCAGTTCGTACCCTGAATTCCTGAAAAGATCGAGAGCAAAAATTAAAAAAAGCCGAAGTTGCTGATCGCAGTTTAATGGCACAAAGCCGAAGTCGCTGATCGGAGTTTCCCCAAACAATTTGAAACAAACTCGAAGGTTAGCGGAAACTGTGGTTAGCGGAAATTGCGAAACTGCGGGAAAATGTTTGTGGAAACTGCGATCAGCGAGGGTTAGAGCATAGATTACTCTATGGTTAGAGTTAGGGTAAGCGGAAACTGCGGAAAAATGTTTGTGGAAACTGTGATCAGTGAGGGTTAGAGCATAGATCACTCTATAGTTAGGGTAAAAGTTAGCGGAAACTGCGGAAAAATGTTTGCGGAAACTGCAATCAGCGAGGGTTAGGGTTAGAGCATAGATTACTCTATGGTTAGAGTTAGGGTAAGCGGAAACTGCGGTTAGCGGAAACTGCGGAAAAATGTTTGCGGAAACTGCGATCAGCGAGGGTTAGAGCATAGATTACTCTATGGTTAGGGTAAAAGCGGAAACTGCAGAAAAATGTTTGCGGAAACTGCGATCAGCGAGGGTTAGAGCATAGATTACTCTATGGTTAGAAATTAGAATTAGGGTAAGGGGTAACGGAAACTGCGGAAAAATTTTTGTGGAAACTGCGATCAGCGAGGGTTAGGGTTAGAGCATAGATTACTCTATGGTTAGGGTTAGCGGAAACTGCGGAAAAATGTTTGCGGAAACTGCGATCAGCGGACTTCGGTTTTGAGCTATTTTTTTCTCGATCTTTTCAGGGGAAAAATTTTAAAGCGATTGCGAAAACTGCGATCAGCGACTTCGGCTTTTTTTTTTTTTTTTTTCTCGATCTTTTCAAGGTACGAACTGACGGTACAAACTGTTCATGGTACGAACTAGGTTGCATCCGTCTATTGTACTGTATACCTATAATGTAATAGTGTGTGACAACAGTTTTACGGTAATTCATCAAGTTTTTCGTAAACCTTGGAAAACTAATAATAATAACTTTGTCTTCTTCTGCGCTGGTTCGACTCTCGGGATGTGTGCTTGAGCAATGCATGTTAAGGACTGCTCTCCATTCAGCGGCATTTAATAGATGGAATAGGCTAATAAATACATGGTTTATTCAATGCCTCCATGGTGTAGTTTCCATATTAAAAAAAAACGATTTGTTATATCTCCTGATGTGTACATTGAAAATGAATGTGGAGCTATGCCGAAATAAACTTGATTGATAATTTCCTGGCAACAAGACTTCAACAATCGGAAACTTCACTCTGTCAGTCTTGGTGACTGGGCCTGCGTCAGTGATTCAAAGCCTCTACAAGTATGCAAAACTGCCAGGATTAAGCTCTGCAAGAAGCTTTCCCAGTTTAAGGACAAAAATTCAATCAATTATTCTCCAAAACTTGAAATCAAATATAGCAAACAACCTAACCTTTTGTTGATTCATACGCTATATGAGCTGAAACATTATTTTAACCTGGTGTAGCATGCCACGTGGTCATCATTGACGATTCATTTTTCCACTGTTAATATGCAGGGCTCAGGTATGAATTTAAAATGCATGCACTGCAAAGAATAATTTTACAAAACTGTTCCAGCTGCCACTTGTTTCCAACATGGTCCAATCTTGCATTGAAGCAATTGAAAATAACCTTGAACAAACAAACATTGCAACACAAATGTTTTTCGACTGAGTCAAATCATTCATATTTGGAATTTTCTTGTTGTTGTGATCATAGAATTGCTCTTGATGGAATTAAAGTGATTTCAAACTTTGTAACCGAAGAAGAAGAAACAGCTTTATTGCACGATATAGAACCGAAATGGAAAAGATTGAAGTATCAAGAAGGTCACTGGGACAATGTAATGGCCAGTTTTGGATCATTTGTACAGAAAATAACACCAAAGAGATTTATGTTAAAAAGAAAGTTTGTCATTGCTAACAATATGTCATTCCAGCGTAAACACTGCGCTGAGGAGACCGGAAGGTTGAAATGGTGTGCACTGTCTGCAGTTATTATTTTATAAGTGCTTTAGTTTTGAAAAGTTAGTCTCATTTATTTAGGCCTGGTGTTGTGTAAGCTATAAGCTAGCTAGGTTGAAAACAAACTTTTTCTGTTTCATTTGAAAAGTGTAATATATAGTATAGTACCCTATTTTCTTGACTGCTATTTATTTGTATTCTAGGCTATCCAAGGATATCGTGAAACTGAAGGGGTATCTTGGTCTGATCGAAGTAACTCAATAATTACAAGGATTAGATCGACTGCATTTACTCCATGTGATGCTCAAAAAAGCTTAGTCCATGTGCTGGATTTATCTGCATCTGGCTTCATTAAACCACATGTAGATTCAGTAAAGGTTTGTTCTTACACCACTTATCTCAGGGAGCAAGTCTTTTAGGCGCCGGTCAAATAGGCGCGCACACTGTTTACTCAGGATATTTAGGTGCGGAGCCCGTTCATTTAGGTGCTATTCTTAGTGAAGTCTGCAGATTGTACCAGCTTAGCAGATAGCACGTAAATGAACGGGCGCCACAGTGCTCCGCACCTAAATATCCTGACGCCACAGTGTGCACGCCTATCTGATCGGCGTCTAACTGTCTGCGCCTAAAAGACGTGGACCCTTATCTCAGTAGGCCTACAGGCCTGATCATAGGCGTCGATTTTTTCCTAGAAAAGAGGAATTCTGGGTGGGCGAAAGTTTTCAAACAGATTTCATTGAATGTGTATGTTCGCAAATTCGCAATGGTTAGTCTTTCTCACAAAACTGCGTTTACTCGCTGCAGCAATTAAGCTTTAATAGGTTTGATGTTTGCTTTCTTGCGCCTTGCGATCTTATGAGCGCTGCTAAACTAAACAAACTTTTTTCTTTGCGACCTAAAAAGCGCGTGACTCGTGACCTGTTATCTTTAAAGTGGCGCCTTCAAATTAGCCGCAAAATATTCGAACAGGTGACTACAGTAACCAGTAGGCTACCATCAGGGTTAAGACGCATCCACTGGAATTCGAAAAGAAGCTTCTATTGCAACACACGACCATCCCGAGCCGGAAGCTGATCCGGCAGCATGCTAACGTCAAATGAAGCAGGTAGAGATCCATGGCTCATGCTGTCTTCTACAACTAACGGTGCATTTCCTGAGACATTGACTTCACCACTGTCCATCCTTGAAGCACTGTTTTCTTCATCAATGTCATCTCTACGTTCATTCGTGCTGGACGTGGCTTCTTCAGCGTTATCATCTCGACACCTTTTGGAAGCTGGTTTTAAGAATGCGTGAATAGATGTTTGACTTTACAATGCTTCATGTTTAACTTTTCAATAATGAGATGACAACATCGTGCGGTGCCCCAATTTATACCCAGCAACAAGTTTGTGAGGAAAGATTTGTAAAAAGCGATTGTTTCAGTGCGTCTTTAGTTTGTATCGGTTATTTTACTGTCATGTTTATTATGATGTCATATTCCCTTACGCTGACCCAGAACTGAAGTTTGATTGTGACGTAACAAAAGTGAGACCATTCGGAGAAAAGATGAAACGTGGCTTTCTCTCACCAGGAATTGCCAGCGTGTGGCAGTTGCCGTAGCAACAACAATGCAGTGAGTACCGCCTTTTTTTCAACGGAATGGCCCGATTCGGTGAGTTTTTTTTTTAAATTATTGCGCGCCGTAGCCTAATTATCATTGCCGTTGTAGGGTTAGGGGTTTTTGGGGGAGGTTGGGGTTTTTTGGGGGTTGCGGTTTTGGGGTTTGGGGTTTTTTAGGGGTTTGGGGTTTTTTGGGGGTTTGGGTTTTTGGGGGTTTTGGTTTTTTTGGGAGTTTTGGGGTTAGGGGTTTTAATTAGGCTACGGTACCCAATAATTTTCAAAAAAAAATTCAAAAAAATCACCGAATAGGGCTCTCACCGAATAGTAGCAGACCCTTTTTCAACGCAGCGTTGTTGCAGAATTAGTTTGTTCTGTCAGATACCTAGCGGGAGACATAACGTAAAACAAGAAGTTGCGCTGCAGTTGGTTGGATAATTTAGCGTTAAACAAAAACGGCAATAATTGTAACGAACACTTCATAAGTGTCATGAAAACAGGGTGGGCGAAACATATTTTGCCCACCCTTGTTTCACGGCCGGGTGGGCGCCGCCCACCCTATTTCGACGCCTATGGGCCTGATTGAAATATGTCCATATTTTGAGCACTGTTTTCAAATCACAGGTGATTCAAACAAGCTTGATCAGTTGCATTATTATCAAACATTGCACAGTTTCCCTTTTTTCTTACGTTTTTTGTTTTTGCAGTTTTGTGGGAAAATTATTGCGGGATTAAGTTTACTATCACCTTGTGTGATGAAGTTTTCTAAAGAAACTGATCCGAATGTATGGTTTAAAGCTTTGTTGGATAGAAGGTCACTTTACATCATGCAAGACAGGTTAGTAGCATCATCCTTTTTATGAACTGTTCGAATATATGACCTTCACTAAGAGGTTGAAAGCACCTTGATATTGTGTTATATAGGTTGTCAAGGAAGGTCATATAAAAAGTAAAAAATGAGGGTGATAATGTGTTCAAATGCATGTATTGACTTATTCTGTGATGGCTTAAAATTTGAAAGTAATTGAATCCCAGGTAATAGGTTTCCTTATGAAACTTAAGTTTAAACTTGGTATTTTAAATAAGGCCAGGTGGTGAGTGCCTCTGCACAGTGCACAAGGCTTGAAAAGATGCCAGCTCGACCCCTATTGAGAGCACAGGGCTTTGGCAAGATACATAATGACATGCTTGAAGGAAGACATAAGGATTGACTTTCTTGCCTTCTCGTGCATTTAGTCTAAGTTTACCTCAATATTTTACCATGGCATCAGGCATAAACTACAGGAAAGGCATAAAATGAAAACAAAAACAACTACTGGGCCTCTCCACCACTTTCTCCTGGCCTGTTACACCTTCAGTTTTCGTTTCACAAATGCTGCTACCTATTATACTATTAGCATAACATTCATACTCTGCTTTCAGTGTTCGATACGATTTTACTCACGAAGTTTTGAAGAATGAAGACTCTCTGTTCAACGGAACGCTTGTTTCAAAAGAACGTCGTATTTCTGTGCTATGTCGCTCAGAGCCTCAGATGGATAACGTTACGGACAGTATTTTTAAGCCTGTAGTGATACCACTTGACTAGTTACAGTTAGGTTTTATTTATTCAATTAAAAAGCAGTGTTAAATGTCATTGCACAATGAAAAATTATCCACGATTTGTTGTCAGCGAAATACGTTAATAACCGAAGCACGACGAATCAAGGACATGGCTGTGTTTGTAAAAGTCAAATGCTGGTGCTGATATTTTACTGTGGTGTGCAAAGCGTTCGGTGGCCTACCAACCGGGAACTGAACGCTCAGCCAAGAAAGTTTTAAATACAAATGTTTATTTGATGAACGGAAGAGAGACAACCGTTTCTGTATGATGGTTTGCACAATGCACATAGCTGACGTTAAGTTAACGAGAAAATATCTTGGTTTGTAATCTGTGTATAGCTATTGCCAATATTCAAATAAACGCGTTTCTCCCATGCTCGTTACAATGTTCCGATTTTTGTAAGAATAGTTCCTAATGCAGCGATATAGTTAGTCCTTCGGTACATGTGCGACTATATCCTCTCAACAAAGTCCACTTCATTCGCTACAGTTAAACCCTGACGCCAAAATGACACGGGCCATGAGAATGAAGATGACTTGTTCCATCACCAGGAATAATAGGCTTGATATTAACTTCCAAAGTAGATTTAGCAAACCACCACGATAGAGTACATTTCCAACACCTTCAAAGTAAAAAAAATTCATTCCGTACGCGCACCGATTGTTCACCCGCATGAGTGTACACTGCCACTGGGATACCGAATTAGGGGTAAAAAATCGTACCTGGGAAATGCTGTCATGACGTACTCGGAATCAGGGATCTAGAAACTCGTAAATTTCTTGGGAGTGTTTAAAAACATTACTGGATTCGGTGGGGGTGCCATAACCATTTTATTGAATTAGATAGGTCGTTGGTGATAAAGCAAGAAAATGTCATATAATGTTTGAACAGCTCGTTGATAATAGGGTAAGATAAAAATAAGCTTTGCCAGATTTTTTTAAAGTTTTAACTAGTTAAAAGTAGAGCAATATTTGCTTGTTAAAACTGGCTCAAAACCATTGAAAATCTGTTCAAACCGACTCGTTCATACAATAATGTTAAAAGAATTTTTTACAATCTGAAAAAAAAATTACAAACTTACCAGATATTATGGCTCACTTGTGTTCAAACGCATCAAAAGTGTTTCCCTCACGACTTTCAGCACTTTTCATAACGCACCAAGGTCAAACAACATAGCTTGTCTTTTTTACTCATGAATTTTAAAAGTTTCAAAGTTCCGGTGGCCTTTTTCTCTTTGTCTTATAATATTTGAAATTATTCCAAGGTGTCCAACGTGCTAAATTTCATACCCATTATCCTTTTTCGGTTGCAAACACGTGACGACGATCTAGTTTTGTTGCCTTTAAACTAGTTTTAATAGGGAAGCATTGGTCTGCTTTTGAGCAGGTCAGGAAACTTAATAAACATCTGGCAACACTTTTGTCTAGCGCACCTTTCGCCCTATCAGAAAATCGTCATCAAAACTTCTTAAGTTGCCATATTATTTGTGGCGATACTGCACAATATTATTGGATGCAAGCAAAGATTATATGGACCGAGTTGATCACGCTTAAGTGTCAATCAGGAATAATAATCTATATTCACAGTGTTAAATTAGGAAATATTCTTCTATAGCCATTAAGCAAAATTCATCCACAAAATCAGTTGACACGTGGACTGCAAGTTGGAAAAACAGATTTGGCATCTTGCCATAGTGATTGCAAAAACAAATCTTATCACAAATTACATTATCTGAATAAATATCCCACAATGACAAATCAAGTGTTTTTTTTGCGGCAACACATCAATGAGGGACCTCAGTAACCCGCACGCTGTCGTTCAATAGCGAGAAGCGAGCCACTGAAATTTCAAACAACAGTAAAGGCGCACCACTAAAAAAACAGGTATCATCGTTGAGACCAGATAACTCAGGTTAGGAAAAAAGATTTTGTATAAATATAGCTTTTGCCTAGACAGTCTGCAATAGAAAAAGTATCGACTGAGCAAATCTCGTATGACGTCATTTGGGGAAAGGGGGTAATCAGTGATGCAGCCAGAAAGCTAAATTTTGGAGGGCAAACGTCATCTAACATAAATAATAATGGTCTTGTAACGTTGTAATAATATCGAAACATAATTTTTTGGGAGAGGGGGCGATTGCCCCCTGTGGCTACGTCCAAGAACGTTACGCTGTGGGTTGACGAAACACGTCATAAGGTGAGGAAGAACGACGATGACGTCATACGATACTTTATCAGCCCCTAATGCACGCACTTTTAATCTTTGGGAAAAAAATTGACTAAAGCTTGATTTCATCATTGTGAGAAAAGTGTTGCTGGTCATCAGAGTCTGAAAGTTTTCTTGCATCAATTTTTCTTTGATGCGAAGGAGTGCGAGATGTCACGTGACTTAATTGGTCTTTCGTGTTATCAGAAGAATTGTCTCTTGTGGCCAAAGGTCGATAACCACTGTTTAAGTTCTTTGGAAGAAAACAAGTTAGTACAATAGCCAGCATGACGGCAAATGCTCCAAAAAGATACGGGGGACCGGGTAGTATCGTCTGCAATAAAAATTGGGAGTGAGAAGATACAAAAATCAAATAAGCTCTTCCACAACGTTTCAAGTATCTCATCTTGTGCTGTGTCAAAAATTGTTACTAATATTATCAGAGCAACAAATTGTCTAGCATACGACAGGGCTCGTCTTAAAGAAAACACACGGATTTGCTGGAATAGGCCATGCTCTCTTAAGTTAGAGGCCCAAAGATGAAAACTAAAAGATGAAGCAAAAGTTATCAAAACCGCAAGTTAAAAACGATTTTAAAGGGAACGGCAATGCAAAACAAAAATCAGTTTTAGCAAAATGTCCATTCCAAAAATGCATTTTCTAAATAATTAATCACCACCAAACCTCCAATTAGATGAAAATCATTTTTTACGAGAATTAAGATTTTCCTACAACCACAGCGCTCGTGCATCAATATTATCAAAAACCGTGTTTAACATTTGGCTTTTTATCTAGGTGCAATATTTCAAACGCAGAGCTCCCTTCTGATACAAACAAATGCGCGGTCAAATAACAAAGCGATAAATCACCATGGCAACCCACGAAAACCCAGCAACGCTAACGTACCAATAACTTCTTCCTTCCCAATAACGGACAAGTGCTACATTTCTAACATAGACCGATTGTTAGTGACAAGTTTAATTGTAAATTTTCTCGTTGCTATGCGGTTTAATAGCTTATGATCACTCAGGTAACTATGTCTTCTTCAGTGTTTGCGATCCAACTAATTGGTCGTTAGTTTGCAAAAAACAAGATTCATTAAATTGCCCGCAAGAACAATTTGTTCACTGTAACAGATCGCATGGAGACTGTTGAAACGCTTTTTAGAAAATGTGCCAATCAACGTTCTTATTCTGGTCCCGGTTTATTATATTTCCTGCTTTAACGAAGATTAAGACAAAGAAAATCATAGACCACGAAAAACGTTCTGCTCAGAAAAAAATGTATAGTAAATTACGACGAATTTAAAATTGCAACACTGTAATAATTTCATTTTAAGAAATGTCACACATACCAACTTCATCGTCCTAATCCATTCAATATTCCAATTTCAATTTATTTGTTTTCATACCTCATTAGATGTATCTTGTGTAATTGAAGAACTATTTAGGTTTGCCACTTGGCTACCATCGTCTGGAACTTTTATTTCAACGTGAAAAATATGAAATATTAAGCCGAACAATGCCGGTCCAAGCCCGTTGCATAAACCTCTAATTCCCGTCACAATTCCTTGCACCACTCCTGAAAGAAAAATTCAACATCAAATTTACGTCTTGCACTTGTCAAGGTGTTGTCAAATTTAACGCACGATCATGGATCCAGGCTGCCATTACACTCTAGTCTTGTTAAGGTGAAACGCTTTCAGGTGAAAAAGCCTCCTTTTGAACACCGGATTAAATTTAGTGAAAAGAGATATTTCAATATGGTAGTTGTGTTACGTGACGTAGAAAAACTAAAACTGCCTGAGGCTAAAGTGCAATTGCAGTGAACTTGACACGCAACGGAACGAGTTCCTTAGTTTGAAAGATTTCCTATCTTTTCAGTTCATTTCTAACTCGCCTATAATAATGGATCCGTCGTCGTATACAATTTAATAGACGACTACTTTGCATCTTCTTAGATGCAACAACATGTCACAGCTCGTCCATCATGAAACTATTTACCATCACAAAAAATTCAGCTACATGTATTGGCAATACAGCTGCTATTTAATTTGGTCTTTCTAAAAAACCAACAATTCAATGAAATGCCTACGGTGCGATCAATTGTGTTGTTCTCCAGCATCTTAGTTTCTGCGCTCTATGCATTGTACATCGCACAACCAGCGTGCCACATAACCTAGCTTCTAAGGCGCAATGTTTGCATTTCATTAGTTCATTTGGCTATGCAGCATTCGATGAGATGATAAACTCCCATAGGTAAGTAATACAAACCTTGTATGCATTTTTACGCAAACGATATAGGAAATTATAAGCATAGGCTCCCATCTAAAACAGTTTCATCCAAACACATTTTGATTCTCAAAACAAAATACAAACTGAAATGTGACGATGTGAACAATTTTGTTGCCTACCTTGCTGGTCTTTGCTAGACATTGTCGATACAAGCGAACTAAGCGCTGGATAGTTGATGCTGGATAGTGCCGCTAACCCGCCTGCTACCCACATCGTCCTGAAAGCAAAACGCAAAATACAAAAGGTGAAAACTATGCGTATAATTTCGATGACAAAGCGAGAACCATACGTGTGAGTATAATGACGCTTTTAGAAGAGGAAAATTTGTGAAGCATCATAAAAAAAACATGCAGCCCACTAACCTTGCAGCCATAAATCAATCATTGATTGAACATCCGTAGACTGTTATATTAATGTAAAAGGGAATAATTTATTGACTGAGGTAGCACTCACCAATGTGGTTTACAAAATGAATATATCAGAAGTTGTCCGACTTGAAATACAAGTCCCAGAATAATAACACCTCTGTTTCCAAAGGCTCGATATAATGTTCCCAGTAATGCGGTTTGGGTTACAATCGCCAAGATACCAACAACGGCCACGTAGGAAACAACCATCTCGTTGGTGAAGCCAATTATCTGAAATTGAATAACAAAGCTCTTGGTTTAAAATGTGAAAAAGTGCTGAGTCAGTGAACCACGCAAAGATGATATTGGCCAGACTCGATTCCGGCTGAGCCTATGAAATAGAAGCTTGTGATTTTTCACCACCGTTTGTCAACAAACTTGTTGAACATCTTCATTATTGGTTACTATAGCTGGAAGAGGCAATGGAGCGATCAGAACTTTATACCAAACACCATAAAGAATGTTTGAAAATGCCAGCACTTACTTGTTGAACGTACAAAAACACAAATGCATACTGGCCGGCTTCAGGAAGATATGAAAGAAAAACAGTGAGACAAAGCAAAAGCAATCTTTTATCTTGACCAACCTTTCGTAAAGCCTGCAACGAAACCATGTCAAACCTATATTTTTATACTTGACACTCAAGATACGCTTATCAGACTAACTTCAACGACGAAGCAAAATACAAATGAAGAAAAGTGAACGCTATAGAAATGTCAAGACGCAAGTACCGTATATTTCTAGTTGGAAATTATTAAGCTGGACTTTCCATCAAATGTACGAGTTTTAGCAAGATTACTTAACATAGATTTCAATAGCAACATGAAAAATGTCATGTGAAGATATTGATAACTCTAAAATCTACATAACAGTATATTAGCAATTTAAACAGTCGCTGATGGTTTACTTACAGCAAAAGGATCAGCTTGATCCCACGATATAGGAGACCCCCAACTTTTAGGACGAATTTGTTCAGGTAGAGATTCGGGGACAGACACAAGAATAAAGCAGACGTCAAAGGATGCAATGGCGGTTGCCAGAGTGACCACTGCCTCTACTCCGTACGCCTGAGCTAAGTAATTTCCAATGGCAGGACTTGTAACGAGACTGGCCGCAAACGTGGCCGAAACCTGAACGCGCATGAAGAAGCTCATGAATCAAGGAGTAATTCCTGAAGGAACAATCCCGTACTGATGTACGATACCGAAGAGCATATCCTGTTATACTGAAATATTTACATGGTATGCCAAGACAAAATCTAGTCATGAAACTAAATCCTCTTCTATACTTTCGTGGCACGTCGTGTTGTGAATATGATCTCGTCTAATACGTTTCAATTTTTAACATAACCGCACCGTCAGAAAGTTTACTATACGCCACAGTTCACTTTCTTTACTTTACCCTTGAATATAAATTGACCATTCTAACCCCATCATTTTGACTCAAATATACTTAGCATTACTAAGTTTAAATTAAAAACTGAAAAGTAAACTTCGTGGTCTTACTAGGCCGTATGCTGAGCTCCTACTTGCTTCGTCTGTGATATCAGCAACGTACGCGAAGATAATTGAAAAGGTAACTGAACAACAGCCTGAAATTGACAGCATTGCAAAAAACCACCTGAAAATATGAGAGATGATTGGATCATAAAAAGTAATGGCGGTAGAATGGTAGAATTACGTTTATTTCTGCTGGCCTGGAGCCAAAGCCGGAAAAATAATGACTGCAAAAAAAATTAAAAATATTATTCATAACAATGCAGGACGACGGCTGATTCCAAAGGGACCTTTAAATGGGACGTGGTTGATTCGATCACCTGGCTCCTGTTGTACGCAGCAAAACGTTTGCAATGGTGCTTTTATTTCTTCTGAATTATAGCCATCGATAGAGAGGGTAAAAACTGCCACGCAAACTTAGAAAATATTGCAACCATCTTTGCTTGCACAATCAGAATTAACATTAATCCGATAACTACAGGTAGTTCGAAAGTGCAAGTGTTGATTCAGCGTCTGCAGACGTCAGAAAGTTTATGTAATTTATCAATGTAAAAATAACGGATTTTGCTGTCTGGGAGAGGACATGGTGATGCTTTTTCAGAAAAATTCAAAAAACACCTTTTGCTTAGATTAGAACGATCATATATCGATCTTGCATTACAATTTTTTAAAACCAAAAAATGCATTTTACTTTTTGAGACATAACAGCACCCTATGTCGTTGCCACTCATAGTAGAAAATCGCATTTTACGCGATTAGCTACACAGCAGAGTGAATGACATGACGAATTCCTGTCGACAGCAATCTAAGCTAGGCAGAAAAATGTCAGAAACCATGGTATTATCTCCATCTACCCTCGCAATACGGGGAACAAGCGACGTTAAATCGTCTAGGTAGAGATAAAGACCCGGGCCACGCGACGCTTGACTGTTGACGTCAAAACGTATTTCATGCCAACAAATTACTTTCGAAACATCGCTATGAATAATCATCAATGTAAAAAGAAACATAGTAACGTACGGTATGAAAACTGTGTCATTGAATATTTGCAATCTATTGAAAAACTTAGCTTGCAAAGATCACCACAAACGAACAAGTGCAGCGTAATGTTACTAAGCAATGCTTGTACTGTACGCGGTACGGAGTGTACGGTACAAATAGAACTTAGAAGCAAGCAGGTTTTTTTAAGGTTTGGTTTGGGTGACCGCTAAGTAGTTTTAAGAGACCGCAAGTGTTTCATTAATACCAAAAATAGCCATATTTGCTTAAACGAATTATTTATTAGGCTACTGTAGTTCAGGCCTTAAAACTCGTATTTTTTTACGGCAGCCATCGTGGCCTACTGGGAGCTCCTTCTCGGCGGCCAAATCTGCGCGCTTGGAGGCCAAAAAGCACAAGTAAATAGACTTAAACTTGCTAAAATGATCACTTAGCGTTGTTGAAGTCTGTGCGACGTCCTGCAACAGAATCGTTTTACCACTCAATAACTGCTTTATCGGGATTGTAATCTGGTAAATTGTTTCAGCTGCTCAGTAAATTGTTTCAACTGCATTACCGAATACCGCCTTTCATAAAATGTAACCATTTATACCGTTATGATGTCACCATTGAGGGTGTGAAGTCACTAACCCATAGCGGGAACATTTCTCAGCTATGAAGACACGTGTTTTCTCCTCTGATGTCAACTAACTTAGTTCTCCTTTTTAACAACGATTCAATGTCCGACAACATTACATCAACATAAAAACGACAATATTGCCAGCCGATTTAAATTGACACTTCGGATTAACACTTTGTTAAAATAAACGTCGGGAATTACAAACAAGACTTACACCGCTGGTGATCGCAGATGGATATATTCCATCAATAACAAATATTCCCGCACAATGCAACAGTGGCGATTATGACGCGCTAACCTAATTTTGCGTCACTCTTTGATACTACATATTTTCGTCAGTCAATCCACGATCATTCTATTGCGAAATTAAATAATTGGCTAGAAGAGACCGGCGGCCAAACTTGGCCCATTGAGGAGGTAGCACCGGCGGTCATTCAAGCACTACTTAGCGGCCATGGCCGCAGGCTGCTTTAAGGCTTGACAGTAGGTTAGTCAAAACATGTCAAACATGCAATTGCGCAAAAGTTTTTTAAAAACTTTCTTCTAGAATCTAGATCATTTAATAAGCGGAAAATTTGTCTTGTTTTTGTTCAGTTACGTTCGTCTAGCACTGCTCTATGATGATGATTATGTACCTGATCTGATACAGACGTTGGCGATCATGGTCTTCCAAATTTCTCTGTCATTTGACATTCGTATAAATCGTTCGTTTTGACTGTTGTGTTTGTGGCCCATTGATTCAAGCTGTTTAAATAAGTTAATCTTTGTCGACCTCTGCTTCTTTTTCTCTGTATCATCCCCAATAGTGCTAATTTTTCCAAATCTTCATGTCTGTGAATATGACCTACAAATTGCATCTGGCGCCTTCTAACTGTTGTTATTAATCTCCTTTCTGCATTTGCCAATTTCATAACTTCGTCATTGCTCTTCTTTTCAGTCCAAGATATATATATATAAATATAATCATGTAAAAAATCGCAAACCTACAATTTGTGGTTTCGCGTCACGGTAATTAACGCTATTACTCGCGCACAATGGATGAATGCGCGTCGCGCGTTGGCCTAATGCGCTCACGCATTTGCGAATGCGCGGGTACAGCTGAGCTGGTGATCGCAGCTGCATATATTCCATATACAATAGCAAATGTTCCCGCACAATACAACAGTGGTGATTATAACGCGCTAACCTAATTCTGCGTCACTCTTTGATACTACATATTTTCGACAGTTAATCCACGCTCATTCTATTGCAAAATTAAATAATTGGCTAGAAGAAACCGGCGGCCAAACTTGGCCGACTGAGAAGGTAGCACCGGCAATCATTCAAGCACTACTTAGCGGCCATGGCCGCGATGGCCGCCGGCTGCTTTAAGGCTTGGTAGTTGCAAGTCCAAATTTTGGGAAACCGCTGGAGAAATTTGGGGGACCGTTTCGGTCCCCCAAAACACCTTAAAAAACACTGGAAGTAAGCATCAGAGATAAAATCGCACAGAAAATATCCCCGAAAGATTTTTATTTTGCACAACACTTGTTAGATATAACGTATATATTCTCTGAAGTGAACCAGCATTTTCGCCCTGCAGGCAAAGCAATTTTGATCTAAAAGATAAACCATTGTTTTAACTGTAATACTCAGTTCATACTATATCGCCCGCTATCTCAGTCAAAATATTATGATATGTTTTCAACACCAACAATAGATGTGCAAAATATAAAAAATATCCTCCATGGAAAACAGTGTCAATTTCAAAGTGAAACCACTCGTATCAAAGTCACAAACCTTCTGGAACTATGGTATAAGTGCTATCATGCAACCATTGAAAATTGGAACTAAACACACAGTAACTCACCATGCACTCAATGTCATGAAAGGTATAGGTGCACATGACACAAACACAGTGAGAAGAAGAAAGGATTTTCGTCCCCAAACATCCGACAACGCCCCAAGAAGAGGAGCACTTAAAAAAGACAACAATCCCTGAAAGTCAAGTAATGTTGTTAAACTTTGCAACATTTTCGATTAAAAAAAAACAAATAAAAAATTCTCACTTTGTAAGTTTGTAGTTTAATATATAACATTTCAACCAAACGAGTGAAATTCATAGGTTATATAATTGTTAAGCTGAAAGTAAAAACAGAGTTTTAAATTTACTCCCAACAGTTTCGTGTATTTGTACATCTTCTAAGGACAATAACAAGCAGCTTTAACTTTGTTATCTGTAACCTACTGTCCACTATAGATCACTTACAAATGGTCCCGCGGGTACCGTGTTTATAAGTCAGTCAGAAATATATCTAAACATGTTTTAAAAAAATAGTTTTAGTATATATATATATATTTGATTTGTCTATAAATCTCCGGAATGGCCCGTTTCGGTGAGTCCGATCCCTATTAGGTGATTTTTTCATTTTTTTTTAAATATCGGGTACCGTAGCCTAATTATCATTGCCGTTTTAGGGTTAGGGGTTACAGGTTAAGAACTCACCGAATCGGACTCACCGAATAGTAGTAGACCCATAATTCTCAGCAAGGTGGGAAGAAAAGCGGCTAACGTTTCAGCTAAAATCTTTTTTGAAGTTAGCACACATTGCAAGATAACTATAATATATTTGCATCTCTTCTAACCAATAAATTCATGCAGCATTTTTCATTCATTTTATATAACACGATTTAGACAAAAATTTTATATTCAAAAAATTTGTTTTGCATTTTGTATTAATTGTAATATAAGTATTGCTGTAACAATAATTTTTATAATCACTCTTTGGGTGTTGGTGTTGGGCAATTTTTTTTTAAAACAATTTTTTCTTAACCCTATACTGGCAGAAGAAAATACACCTTTATAAAATAAAAAGGATTTTTTTTCAGTTTATGACAGTACGCTGCCACAAAAAAAGTAGCTAGCCTACACAAAGACTCGTCGTCATTGTGTAAGCCTCTGGGGCCGAGGATCTACCCTTTTACTACCCCAGATTCACAATGTTCCCGGACTAAGCTGGAAGGCTACAAGAGAGCAGCCAGTCTTTTGTTTCATCATCCAAAAAAAGAGCGCCAGCAGGTGATATAATGGTGGTGAAAAATTATCAAAAAAATGTAACCAAGCCAAACCAATAGTGACTAACAATGTTAATAATAATGTAGTTTTTACCAGAATTCAATCTTTCAATTTATTGTTCATAAAGTCACTCTAGCGTAATCCCGTAATGACTTTTACTTCGAAATAGATAACTTGCAGTAAGAACAAACTATTGTGAAATAATCCCGTTATAAGCACATGATATTATTAGTTAATGATTTTTTAAAAAATTGAGAAAAGTAAGTAAACAAACTACGGTAATAATGTTTCATGGAACTCTTGGAAAGTCACAAGACGAAAGAACATAGTCAAGAGACACCTTGCCACGAGGTTGATACCATAACTAGATTCATTACCTTAATTCCATTGACAAGCCCATTGATCAAAAACATCTGCTCCTTGAAAGTATTTTTTAAAACCTGAAATGTTGAATACATATAGCATAAATGCATTGCAAGATGAGTTTGATTCAGACTTTTCTGCAATATTATACAATTATACATACCAAATATGAGTGACCGCACAAAATCAACTCATAGTTTAATGAATACTTGAATAGCAATGGTGGGCATCACTGTTTGCTAGTCTGTGTCATGATATTGTCGAATTGCTTGTTTTGCCACTTATAAACACTCTTTTCTAGTCCCCTGCTATGCTATTTATAATTTTCATTTTGATGGTCAGAAACAAACTCAACTGATTCTGAGTATTGAATTGATTATGTCACAAGTTTTTCAACATAGCCCGGCTATTTATTCAATATCATATAAAAAAACTAAAGAAGCACAAAAAATTCTACTCCAAGGTTTTATTTCAAAATTCTATGAAACTTCTCTTCAATTTGTTAATTTTCTTGAAAAAAAAAAATATACTTTTCCGGTTTTACTTGTTGCAAGAAGTGTAAAAGACCATTGAGTTATTCATGAAGTAGCAGATTACATGTCTAACGAGATGCACCAACAGCAAATCATTACCTCATAAAAAAATCGGCTGATAAGAAGTAATTTGTGTATTCTTTATCTTAATACCCTAACCGTAATCTAATGATTAGAATGGCCGATTACTGATATCCAAATCAACCACTGACTCTTGATAAACTAATCACTAATCAGACAGTTAGCTTGATCAGCAAGATCTTCTGTTGGTGCATCCAACCTCAATGTCATTAAGACGAAGAAGTCATTACGGCTTTGCGACATTCAGGTATAATAACATAAGGATCGACTCATTCGGACTGTTTAATAATGTTATGGACCAAAATCTTTTATAAATTAGTATGCTAATGAAGCAAAATCAACAACACTTACATCCAACATGGGGATGGTCAATAATCCAAATGCAAAAAATTCCAAGAACAGAACAATGACAGCATGATATACACTTGGTTTTGCCATTGCAGGCTAAAAACCTACTTACAAATGTGGAGCAATTGGTAAACTAGCCACAACATCAACAAAAATATTTCAATTACTAATAATATCTGATACCTGGAAATAGTAAGCAAACACAGTTACACTAACATTTATAGTATATACAACAGGAATGGTGAACCATTGACCTGAGGGTCACAAAGTGACCCATCACAGGTTTTCAATGATCCACTTATTAAAAAATAAAACACACAATTCTTGCCTTCAATTGCACTGCAGCATAATATAATTTCGTAAAATTTTTATTTTGTATGTTATTCGCTCTGAGGATGCGCATTGTCATGGTACGCGAAACTTCAGCGAAGCGATAAACCAACCTGTTTATTGTTGCTTTTACTTTCAATTTCATCAGATGAACGTCGCAACTAGTGCTAGAAACGATAATTGTCCTGATGAACACCCAGACTTTTCAGTATTTAGTGGTTTATTGCGATAACACAAACCAACTTGACATATCGGAACAAAAAAGAGTATGACCAATCTGACAAAATTAAGCCAACAACGGAGTGCAAAACTGATTGAAATTAACCTTGAATCAGAAGCTCATAATGAAAGTTTCTACAGTTGGAGCAATGCTCAACTTGAAAAACTATTGAACTACTAGTTTTCACACTACTGTACTATGATGCTGGATGTAGCAGCCTTAGAACCAGCTTTTAGACTATAAACATAGCCAGGCCGACTTTTGATTACACACCAAATGACAGACTAACAATGCAGATAGATGCAAAATCATATGATTGCAATGAAATGCAAGAGAGCAAGCATGCGCTCTGTGAAATTCCTGTCGGAGGATTTGTGTGCAACGCAGGAAAAAAACAATGAGCCTGTAAGGCCACACAGGTTTCAGAACCAATCATGAAAAGACATATGCACTATGCAGATCCTGCAGGAGCTACAAGTACAACACCAAAATTCTTCTGCATTTTTTGGCATGACACATTGACACTCCAGGTAGCAAAATTTGTCTTTTTTGATATTGTTTAAATGTTTGCAGACAAGAAGTTAAGATAAAAAACGTTTTCTGCTTGCTTGTTTGAAAAACTGCGTGGTATCAACAGTGGAAAAATAAAATCTTGCTGACGTGGATGTTGCACTGTTGATTGTCATGGTATTGGAACAGCGATTGTATTGTGTAAGTTAACACATTATAAATTTCCAATATTATATATATATATATACAAAGCTAATTTACCATCAAACTATAAAAATTTATTATATAACAGGCAAAGGTTTGGGGTCCACGTCTTTTAGGGGCAGATAATTAGGCGCCGGTCAAATAGGCGCGCACAGTGTGTCGTCAAGATATTTAGGTGCGGAGCACTGCGGCGCCCGTTCATTTAGGTGCTATTCCTAGTAAAGTTTGCAGATTGTATCAGCTCAGCTTTGTAAAACGTAGTCGTCGGGGTTTTGACAGAAAACTAAATTACTCTTCACTCAAGCCTACCACCCGCTTGAATATAGGCTATGGCATATTTTTTACTGATGTTTAATGTACTTATTATTTGACTTAACTAAAAGTGAACTCAGTCATGTTCGTAAACTTGAATAATTTATTGATAAACCTTTCTGCGACACAAACCTGGACAAAGAATAAATAAATGCCGAAAACGCACATTAAAAATATGATACAATATATTTTTCTGTTCTATGTAACATTTTGTGTGAAAAGCATTCCCGGTTTAAGCAGCTTCACTCACGGAAGCCATGACATATTTTTCTTTTCAATACCGTACAACATTTTGTGTGAAAAGCATTGCCGGATAAAGCAGCTTCACTCACTGAAGCCATGACTAACAACAAATAAATGCACACGCACTAACAAAACAACACATTTTCTTGTTCAATATAACATTTTGTGTGAAAAGCATTGCCCTACCTGCCAAGCTGATACAATCTGCAATTCTGCATACTTTACTAGAAATATCACCTAAATGAACGGGCGCCACAGTGCTCTGCACCTAAATATTCTGACGCATAGTGTGCGCGCCTATTTGACCGGCGCCTAACTGTCTGCGCCTAAAAGATTTGCTTCCAAGGTTTGAAAACCTTTTAATACTTCACTGCGATTATTTCAGGCTTTAGTGAGCATTGTTTGTTGCGGTGTGCAAAACCTTGACTTTACTTCACTTAAAATCTTTGGCTCAGATATATCGAATTAGATTCGATACAGGTTTGATATGCGTATTTGATATCGGGTCAATGTACGTCCACTTCACCAATTTATAAATATTTTGAAACTGAAAATAATTTGACAGAAAACATTTAACAGTTTGTTTATCAATAATTGTATCACAACTTGTAAGATATCACTTGACTTGTTTTTAGACAACTGTACAGCGACCCAGTGATGTACGCGCATACAAAAAATATTGACGCCATCAGCATAAACGCAAACGTTCAAAAAACCATACGCCGTATGCGTCAACACAACTTGTAAAAAAAGTTGGTGGCGTCAGCGCATATACTAGCGTAAACTCATTTTGTTTGTCAGGTGCCAAACATTCACACGCAGTGTTGTACGCGTCATTGAAATAATTTGACGGCGTCAGCGCGAATTGCCTAAAAACTTTACGGCGTAAAGGACTGCGTAAGCTCTTAAAGAAATTGACGGCGTCAGCGCTAATTTCTAGCGCTATTTTTTGCCAGCGTCTCATAAAACGGAAATATTTCAACCAAGTTCAGGCTAACAATAGCTATGAATAAAGAGCAGGTATTATGTTTTGAGACTGTATTGTAATTAGCTGCTCAGCCTAGGCCTTAATTATTTCCTTGCAGAAAAACAAGCATTTCAAAACGTTTGTCTGACAATCTGTTTGGTTTGGGACGCATATTCAGGGGCGTCGGAGCGATTTTTGACTGGAGGGGCAGGAGTATGAAAAAAGGGCACTTTTGTTGCTGAAAGGCCAGTTTTTTTTTAGTTTTAAGATAAGATATAGCGATAATGCTCATCTATCAGCTCATTATCGAGTAATGATACAAGTGTCCGCTATAGAAAGAACAATGGCACCTGATAGCACGGAAGGGCATCATGCTATTTTATAATGATGTAATATAACTTACTGTGATGGAGAATTTTGTGTTGTGAATATTATTTTGAGGCAAAAATAGATCATTATAATTAGGCTAAAAGCGAATAGCATAAATTGGTGTATTGCAAAGTGTGCAGTAGCTTACATGACCTTAAAATGGCACCATTGCCCCCTCTTCCCTCCCCATCCACAAAAAATTTAGGGCAGGGGGGCATCTCCTCCCCCTGCTCTTCCCCCCGCGCTTCTGGCGCCCCTGCGCATATTATCCTTTCCAAGTGAAAACATGCGTTCCACAGCAGCGCTGGTTGGTATTGGTGTGTTGTATTTCAAAAACAAGTTAAAAACGTTTAGTCGGAAAGGTATCACTGTTCCAGCCAAAATAGGTATCAAGCCAAAATAAGGGGAGCAGCTGACTCGAAGACTATATGTCACTTCGCTGCTTCCTGTCGTCTGTTGTATCGCATCTGTGATCGCAGTGTACTGAATGTTATCGCAATGGGCGCAAATAAAAGCATGATTATTATTACCGTATTGCTAAACCACTTCCAAGCGTGTTGTGATAGTTTAGCAGGTATTATAAATCTTTTAACGAGGTCCACTGCATCAACATCGCTCTTTTCATGGGCATAGAGCTCTTGAAATAAAGTATCTTCAACGTCCGCGATGCCATTCATGGATTTTTCGCTTTCTGTCTCTGATCCCTCGTTCTCAATACATGGGGGATCACCATTTGGCGAACTTCTTCCGCGTGTATTCCAGGGAGCCATCCCAATCAACGCGAAAGCCGGTAATTCGGATGAGTCGCGCTGGCCAGAATACATTGTGAAACCATAGGTGAAACTCTTATTGTGAAACGAGATTTTCCATGAAAACAAAAAATGACGCTTAGCGCTTGACGCTTAAAATCGGCAAAATAGTTGACGGCGCTATCACTTCCGTCAACTGAAAAATAAATTGACGGCGCTAGCCTCAGCGTCAACAAAAAGTTGACGCCGTCAAATGACGCCGTCAAATTGACGGCGTCAACGTACAACACTGTTCACACGGTATAAACCACTTGAAACAAACAAGTTTTAATTTGAATTTCCACGAAGAAACACAAGCATCTGGAAGTGTTCATCTGACATTTTGCTGCGTTTGGTTTCAATATGTCTTTGCCCATTGAAAACATTCTTTCAACAGCAGCGCTGGAAGGTATTGGCGTGTTGTAGCGAAAAAAAGACATTAAAAAGTATGTGTTGATGCTATGTGCTAAAAAATGCGAAAACTATTATACGGCGTAGCTTCAAGCGACAACTATCCAAAAAAATGTGGCCGTAAGCGTTAGCGTAAACAAATAGTATATAATTTGCGGCGTATACGTACATCTCTGCAGCTACCGCAAAATGACTTCAGACCTTTTTAAATTTTCAAGAAAAACAAACATTTTATACCGTGTACAATAATATCTTTTAAAACATCAACTTTTCTTAATATTTTGTCATACTGCCCTTGGTTTTAATGATCAATTGCAGGCGATTTGGCATACGTAGGCTATCATTTAAACTTCTAAAATATTCTTGGGTCATCTCTTGGCACCAAACTTTTTTGAGCTCCATCTTGAGTGTGTCCAGATTTGGTGTCTTCTTTTATGCCGTTTTATTTCCATTATTTGCCAGCAATTTTCGATTGGATGTTAATCTGGACTGTTACCAGGCCATTGAAGCACATCAATACAATGTTGTTCGAGGAACTTCTTAATCTTTGTGGCATGGTGCACCACCATGCATAAAGACGTCACAGCCATAAATGTGGAAGAAGTTCAGCATGTGCTCCTCCAACACTTCCTGGTAAACATCATCAGGATTCATTTTTTGTTCTTCAGCAAGAAATGCAGGCCTGCCCTTCTTCCATCATCAAAAAAACTTCCCCAAACCATGGCCAAGTCAAGATGTTTGACAGTTGGAATGGTATAGCAAGGATCAAAGCGATTAGATGATCTAGGGTGCCTCATCGTGGTAGAGCCCATCCAGAAAACTTGGAAGTTGCTTTCATCTGAAAACATTACACTCCTCCACTGCACAGTGGTCCAGTGGGCATACTTCTTTGCAAACGCAAGACGTTTCTGCTTCAATGGCTCAGTGATGAGAGGTTTCTTGGCAGCTTTGCGCATGGCAATGCCAAATCCATCTGGAAGCGGTGCTGGATTGTTCGAATCGTCATGGTTTCCAGCGGATTTGAAGACTTTTGACTGAAAAGAAAAACTGAAACAATGTATTTACAGCTTTGGTAATTGACTATTATTTTCATATTGTTAGGCATAATGCCTATTGTTAGTCATATGATTTCATGCAAAACGCACAGCTAAAAACCTAGCATAAATTTGCAGTATGCAAAAAGGTTTAAAGTCCGTTTGCGGTAGCTGTATGACTTGTTTTTAGGTTTTCAAATTACATTTTTAGAAAAACTCCATTTTTTATATAAAAAAAATATCATCCTGACTTTCAAGCAACATAAAAATAAATGTGTCAACAAGAAGTAGCCTACGGTACTTTTATCAGGGTCCGCGTATTGTTACTGCCATGGTATTGTTACTGCCATCGTATCGTTTACCGCATCTTTTTTTATGGATCGTTTTATTAGACGAATTGTGCAGAATTACTCCGCCTGAATGACAGTGTTCTTGAGTGCCGAGGGTGCTATAGCTAACAAATGATAGGCTACCAATAACACGGTAACTAGCTATACTTTGGCAACGACCAATAAAAAATGGGAAACGCATTTAAAATTTTATACTTCCTACAGAAGTGAAGGTGGTTATCGTGTTAAATATCAAATTGTTTGTTCAACCCTCAACAGGCAATTATCATTTTAGTTTGAGAACAAATCTTATTGTTGTACCTAGCTACAATAAGTCAGCAAGGCTGAAGTCTTCCTTAGTAAAAAAATTTTTTAACTTAATTGAACCAAGTGGTACAAAAGCACTTCCTTGATTTTATATCTATGCTGGAAGATCAATTGCACATCTTCAAAAAAGCATTTATAAACCTTTATTACATATTTATTTATAAACTTATTATAAACCTCTAAAAAACGCTGAATAAGCACGTAAAAACCATGGTTGGTTGTGACTTGTGAAATGATCTATGATGATATAAAAGCTTGAAAACGGACCATTTGTGGTTGTAGCTAAAAGTTGCCAGACGCCGCAAAATAAACTTCTCCATCCGCACCCAATCAAGATCTTAGTTTTACAATAGATTTAGTTTTGCTTTTAGCAGCATGATCGTTGCTTACCTCACCATGTAGATACCAACGATCTGTTTTAGCCTATAGTGGTTTGAAATAGCTTTCAAAACACAGCTCCCTAGTCATTGACTTGACGTTAAAACGGTTGAATTGACGTTGTTTCTTAGAATTGTGCTAAAGATCGCTAAAGAGGATATGGTTGCAGTAACAAATTGGTTATCGACAAATAAATTATCGGGACTTTACTAAGGGACGAGGAACTCAGTTTTTCCGCCCGACATAAGCAGGGTTACTGATGTCTTTTGTTTACTTGGCAATGGTAAATCGACTTTGACCTTAACTCTTTACAGGCGGCGAAGACTCCCTCTCGTTATTTGATCGTGATTTTTTCGTATATTGTAGTTTTTAGTCTAACTATCAATCAATCAATCATTTTATTTTTCGTCATTAACGCGTCCGGGACGAAAAAGATACTAACTACAAAAATCGATACAAACCTACCAGCACGTTAACGAACTGGAAAAGGTGGCAAAACCTTGAAAGGTTTAAAACGTGCCTGCATGAAAAATTTCCTTATGTAGTAGGCTATATATCAGTAGTTAGCACGGCCACAAAACCAAAAAAACAAATAGTAAAAAATAAAACAAAAACAGAGAGAAGCACACATGTAGTAATGAATGACAGCAAGCCTTAAAGCAGCCGACGGCCTTCGCGGCCATGGCCGCTAAGTAGTGCTTGAATGACTGCCGGTGCTACCTCCTCATTGCACAGTTCATGTTCAAGTACGAAAATAATTTTTTGCCAGCATGTTTCTCTGGCTACTTTGTTAAATTAGACGACATACATCAACATGATACAAGACATAAGGCTAAAACCAGATTTTTTCTTCCCAGGTTTGAAACAAACTATGGCAAAAAAACACTCCATTTCTTGTGTGTGCAAGTGTGGAGTAAATTTCACACGATATAAAAGATTTACCGTTCCATTGCTTTAAAAAAAATCTCAAAAACCAACTGTTATATGAATATACATGCGTACCTTAAGTGCTCAATACAAAGGATAACTTACCTTTACAGTAGGCCTATATCATCATATCGTACTTATTAATATTTGTTCTCTACAGTTATTAGTATCAAATTGCCCTGTTTTTGTATGCTTCACATAAAAATTGTTGCAATTCGGTGGTGGTATCCACGTTTTTCCTCGTTATTTTAGGAAAACTTTCGCAAGTGCTGTAGCCTATTATAGCACACAATCACTAATTATTGGTGGTTGGTCAATTCTTGGTCGTTGGTTTGAATCTTCATCCTCGGCTTACTCAGTCTGAGAATGCAGATTCAAACCAACAGTAGTTGTTTTTCAATCTCAGTGGCGAACCCTTTTTATTCAATGAAGTAGTGTGCCTGCCTCTGCACACTAGTGTGTATGAATGTGTAGTTAGATTTACTGTGATGGGGTGGTGGCTGACTAGATGACTGCTTATGGTCTTTCGCTACCATCCTGATTGCGCCATAATCTAACCAACAGTTGTACAATGCATTGTTTTGACAATTACATTTTACTCTGATTATATGTTAATATATGGCGCTGTTAAAACAAAATAAATTGACTTGACTTGACTTGACTTGGTACCAAACATTCACACGGTATAAACCACTCGAAACAAAAAAGTCTTATTTTGAATTTCCACGAAGAAACACATAAGCATCTGAAAGTGTTCATCTGACATTTTGCTGTGTTTTGGTTTCAATATGTCTTTGCCCATTGAAAACATTCTTTCAACTTATTCAAAATTTGGAAAGTTTGATAAAAAAATAATGCAAACAGCAGCTAAGACCTTAAAAAGTATGCGTTGACGCTATGCGCTAGAAAACCGCGAAAACTTACACTTAGAAAACCACAAAAGTCTATGGCGTAGAATTTGCGGCGTATACGTACATCTCTGTCTATAAGCAGTGGCGTAGCCAAGGGGGGGGGGGGGGGGGGGTTGGGGGTAAAAACCCCCCCCCCCTTTGGCACGTGTGTGACGTCACGATATTGAGAATGATGCTTTCAGTCTAAAAAAAAATCGCCTAGTTTTAAACAAAATTGCATTAAAAGAGCGAGTTTTGCCAATACCAAACATTCAAACATCTCAGCCAGGAATTAGCAACAAGAAAACACAGAGACTTTGCTTTTTTTCCGAAAAATGCCGAAGAAAACATGATTTTATCCTTTTGCTATGCTACCGGACAACACCATTTTACAGGAATATTCGTACCCACATTTTTGTTGAAAATGCTCTCAGAATGCACCAAATTCAAAGCAATTTTTCAAAATTTTCTGGGGGAGGCCCCCCAAACCCCCCGCCGTTCCCAGTCTAAGGGTAAAGATTCAATCAACATGCTCTGATGATTTCTCTACCAAGATCAGTAGGCTAAGTAGTTGATGGCTTGTGAAAAAATTGTCAAAGAATCGAATATGTTGGTCTTTGTTGACAACACATGACAGCATTGTTTCAACTACATGTGCTCCCAAAGGTTTACATTTTCTTTCATCTTTACCGCAGTAGATTTCGAAGTTGTAGGGATATTTTGTTGTAAGGTTGTAGAGCTACACAACATCCATAACATGTAGGCTAACCAAACTTTACTGGCTTTTCTTTTATATATTGTTTTGCACTGTGTAGTAGTGATGCAAGCCGCGCCGCGCCGCGTGCGCGGCCGCTTATGACTTTTTCGCCGCGTGCCGCGCCGCGCCGCGTGGAAAGTTGAAATGAAAAAGCTGCGCCGCGCCGCTTGCCGCGTAAACTTTCAAGAAATTAAACTTTTGTAAACGTAAGCTTTCAACTTTTCAAGAAAATCAGTTATGAAACTTCAAATTTAAATTGGAAACACTAATCAGTTTTTTTTCGGAAACCCTAAGCTGGAAAGCTCAAAGCTGTGCATTTGTGCAAATGGCTTGCAGTTGACAGGGTTTTTGGGGCTGGCTTGTGAGGAAGCTGTACGAGTGTTTTTGGTTAATAGCCTAGCTGATAAGCTCAGTTACCAGGCTATAGGCCTAGCGCAACTACCGCATTAGTTACTGTAACAGTTAGCCTAGTGAGTTCAGGCTATAAGTTTTACTCTTGACATCTTGTCTGTCTGTGTTGTGTGTAGTTCACACAGCCACTGACGTTAAAATTGCATTATTGCTTACAAAAACTGTTCAAAAGTCCTGATACTGGATCCAGGAACATTCTATTTGAAAAAGCATGATGTCTTAGAACTTAGATGCATTGCTGGTAAGAGAATATGATCTGGTTAGCCTAGTTATTATAGTGCACAACTGTACCGGTAGGTTACCGGTACCAGTTATATGCCCTGGGTGCTTTTTGCCACAATTGACTTTCTAAAAAATAACGCGTAAAACATTTTTTGAAAATTTTGTAATTTGCGGTGCAGTGTCAAAGTTCCAGATAAATTGCGGTGCGGTGTGCGGATAGGTGATTCAGTTGCGGTGCGGTGTGCGGATAAAAATTTTGGGTTCGCTGCATCTCTACTGTGTAGTCCTCGATAAGGAACCATCGATTCGTCAATGCTTAGTAAGTGGTGAAAAGTAGCAAATTGTTGACAACCTTAGCAGATCTAACAGTGGCACTGGAATCAGTAAGTTGGCCTTGGCCATTGGCGTTAGTCTTGGCCATTTTAGACTGAGCTAGATTATGATTGTCAGCCAGGTCCAAGTACGTTTTTATATTGCGGAAACTGTCTCTGCTCAGGGTACCTACCTCTAAATACCCATTGTCAGGCATTGTAGGCATTGTCGGGCATTGTCGGCTTTTCTAGGGGTTGTGGAGCATTTGTAGGGGTTGTCGAACATTTTCAGGCATTATCAAACATATTCAGGGGTTGTCGAGCATTTTCAGGGGTTGTCAGGCATTGTAGAGTAGCTACTTGCAGGCATTGTTGGGAATTTCCAAGCATTGTCTAGGATTTCCAGGCATTGTCGATCATTATCAGTGGTTGACGAATTTGTTAGTCATTATAGAACATTTTCAGGCATTGTCGAACATTCTCAGGGGTTGTCGAGCATTTTCAGGGGTTGTCAGGCATTGTAGAGTAGCTACTTCGATCCGATAGCTCAATTGGTCCGCCCCGATAGCTCAATTGGTTAGCGCGTCACTTCTGGAACGAAGAAGCTTCAAGATCAAGCGGCGCTGGTTCGACTTTCGGGGTGTGCGCTTGAGCAACGCACGTTAAGGACTGCTTTCCATTCAGCGGCATCTAATGGATGGAATAGTTCCCCGGCAACAATCGGAAACTTCACTCTGTCAATCTCGGTGACCGGGCCTGCGTCAGTTATTCAAAGCCTCTACAAGTATGCGAAACTGCCAGGATTAAGCTCTTCAAGAAGCTTTCCCAGTCCGAGGATAAAGATTCAATCAATCAATCAATCAATGGTCTTAGAAAATATTGGTGCCTCCATGTCATTTGCTGTGCACCAATAGTCATTTTCTGATGGAAGACTGTGGTAACCACTTAACCACAATTTAGTAAACCAATAAATTTTCTCATACCAGCCTCATCAACTTTGAAGTTTTTTTTATTCTTGCCTCTCCTTGCATATAAGTTGACATGATGACATCATGCATATCCTTGGGCGACAATATGACCCTCCAGTCGAAAACGAGGCGGATGGTTTAAGCGAGGTTTTTAGCTATCACACAAAGTGCTTTTGATTTTTGCGAGTGCATTGTTATTCATGGAGCTTAATTCATATGCTTAATAACAATAAATTTAAACTAGGCAGTAGGCACTGCAGTTTTTTCAGAGAATTTGAGGTTTTTATGTGTGAAACTAGTTAGCCTGACAGTACCGGTAAAGCTGCAGAGGCCACCAGCCATCAGGCTAGTGTGTTAGTCTGTTAGATACTATATGTTTAGTACATGAGTTAAAATTGAATGCAAGCTAATTAGTCTAAATTGTGTGCTTTTGAAAGTAATATATATGTTACGTACCATACTTTAGAGACACCTCTAGCCCTAATGTGATAAGTGGTAATGGGCAGAAAGTGTTGTGTTACTGGATGCAGATCTGGTTACGATGGAAATAACAAATTTTAATGTATCACTTACCCAAGGATAGTAAAGAGAGAGAGAACGCTCTAACTAGAATTGCACCAAAAGTTATTAGTATGCAAGGTTTTAACTTAAAAACTATTTTAGATACATTGCAGAGTCGCCAGAAACAAGTACGGTAAGCTATTTCTTTTGATAAACGAAATATAGGCCTATGTCAAGACTAGGGGTGCAACCTATTTCGTCCCCTGAATACTTCGTATCCTCAATTCGTTCCCTGAAAAAATCAAGAGAAAAATTAAAAAAGCCGATGCTGCGGAAACTGCGATCAGTGACTTTAGCTTTGTTTAATTTTTTCTCTTGATCTTTTCAGGGTACGAAATGAGGGTACGAAATAGTTTGCATCCCTGTTCACATATATGGTGATACAATCTGTGATTGAAACAAAGTCAATAGGTATTTTTTCAAACATTCGAAACAATTTCAAACAAACCTTGGTTGACAAAACACAAAAATAAGTTCATAAAAATGTTTCTTCAGTTTTGGAAAATTGTCAATGTGAAAGGGTTAGGAACTAATTTGTGCTTTAAGGATCCAGTCAGAGATGTTGTAAGATATGACAATGACATTCAGCTGAAGATTTTAACACAGTTGGCTAATTCAGTTGAATGTATGGGTAGAGTTCAAAGAAAACAAGTACAACAGTTGTCCAGTTTAACAAGCTCAGCTTTTCATCATACCTGCTTAGGTCTAGTTGATCTTGCTCGAACCCTTTTATCAGCAGATCATGAGTTTGTTATGTTCATTGAGTTTTCAACAGATCCTCTTGAGAAATTATTTGGCAAGGTTGTGGGGGAACATATTTTATAAATGTTCAGCAGGTCTCTGAAAAACTGTCAATAAGCAAGACCAAGCTTGCTTTGCATCAGGGAATTGACATTTCTTCTGTATGTGCACCAGCAGGGCATGTTTGCAATCTATGCTCATACAGAATGGTTTTATCAGAAGTGGAAGTGTTTGAGGGATTGCCAAGTATAGAAAAGAATTTATCATTTGATGAATTGCAAGCCATTGTCTACTTAGTTGGATAATGGATATGTTACAATGAAAGAGGAAATTTGTAGTGACAACACTTTCTTTTACTATAAAAAATTTGGCTCTTATACCCAGTACTTGAATCGGGGAGGATTAAATGTACCAAACGATGCAACATGTCAGATTGTCAGTAGTGTGGTTTTTAAGGGACACTTAGTCAAGAGATCCCCAAAAATTATTACAAAAACATTTAAATTTTCTATACTTTTGTAAAATTTTCTTGCTTGCATCATCTCCTGTCATTATAAGTCATAAGTAGTAGCATTGGGAATCTTGAATTATTCATTGAATATTTATGGGCCACCTCAAAATAAGTGTGACTGAATAAGCCCACCTTGGGCCCAGACAATTTTGGCTTAATAAGCAGGGGCTACTGTACTAACTTTGACAAATTTGCTTAGCTTTAGCTGAATAGAAAATTGTGATAAAAGTATTACGTTTGGTTTTGGTTGAATCAATATGAATGGAAATCTTGGTGGTTATAATAACAGTTTGAATAATTTTCGTTCTAATGTCCCAATGCAAGGACCTCCCAATTTGCCTCAATCAAGACATACAAGCAATTTTCCAGAACAGTTTGGTTTATGGGAACCACCACAGACAAACCATAATGCAGCAGTATCTGGTTCAATTCAATACAATCCTGGTCAACAACCCAATGCACCTGGTAATATTGCAATGCATAATGTGAACAGAAGAGAGAGCACTGGGCTTGTTAATCCTACCAATGGCCAGTATAGGGTGTCTTCAAATAATCCTTACAATCAAATGCCACCATTATATCATCCTAACAATGGCTTGAGTTCAACACAATTTCTTCAGAATAATGCCACTCCACATTCTTCATCAAACTATGCTCAGTGGAATCCAGGAAGAACAGCATCATCTTCCAATCAAACTTTAAATAGTCATCAAAACAATAATGCTTACAGAACCACTGTGATGCCTACATTGCAATCCAATCCTGTTGTCACGCCAAACACACAGCCTGCTATTGTATTGAATACCAGACCAGTGCAAAGTAGCAATGACTTTGCTGGTGTTGCAAATTTTCAATCGGACAATTCAAATCAGAGAGATGCATCTTCAACAAATAGTTTCAATACTAACCCAATGCTACAACCTGTGCAAAAATCATACCCTGCAACTACTCAGATAGATTGGAAAGACTTCAAGAACCCTTTTAGTGACGATCCTGTTGAAGAAAACACTGCAGGTAATCAGCATTAGATTGTGTGCTGTTGAGCCTTGCAAGCTTCCCTGTTGTGTATAATGTGTATTTTTAATGCAACTAATAATTTTGCTGACATTCACAAATTTAGATTAAAGATTGTTGAATAGAATTAAGTTCATCAGATTTTCATGCACGATTATTCTGCAGAGGCTCTTGTAAACAGAATGCACCAAGCAGCTGGGAAATCGGAATCAATCTTGGAACAAACAAGTCGCAAACCTAATTCTTTTTCGAAATCTGCTTTGGCTATGCTAGAATGTGGTAAGTTGCATAATCGTTATTGCAACTTGGCAAACATGTCTACCACCTGGATGCATTGGCCTATTTTTTTTTACTTGGGTAATATACATGCCCCTTTCCCAAACCCAATAAAAGTACAGTTTGTTCAAACCATTCCTTGAACTTGAACTCATAATAACTTGCTTTTAATATGGTAAAAAAAGGGATGACTTTCACAGTTTCAGATCATGATCAAACACTCATTTTCATTGAGTTACTTTTTGCAACAAAATAGTAGGCTAGAATATCTTGTATATATAATATAATATATTCCAGAAAGGGAAAATTGCCAATTAGGCTATGCAAACATACTTGAGTTAACCTGGCAATTTATCAATGCATTTCTACTTTTCCAAGTAGTCACCATAAATGCAAAACTGCATGATTTAAAAAATGTATGGTTATAAGTTTGAACTGCTGTTATGATTTTAAAGCAAAAGGGCTCATACACTAATCTGGCAAATGATAATCAAGTAGAAAAGAGGTCATACTTTTTGCATTATAATTATAGATTTAAAGAAAGCAAGTGTGCCATTTCAATCTGCTGCAGTGCTGAAACAGTTCAGAAATTTTGAACTTGGAATATCAGTTGAAGGTAAATAGAATATTAGAAGTGCTGTGTGTAGTAATTGTGCTTTTTATTTCATTAATGTAGACACAAACAATCTGTTTTAGCCTGATGCTGCGGGTTCGTTGTGTCAGTAGCAGTTTGCACAAGCTTTTGGAACACAGCTCCCTAGTCATGTGCTATGTTTGTCATTGCCTAACAACTTTCAGTCACAAGCTACCTACCGCAGAATAGATTAAGAAAGGTTATGAAAATAGTTTTCCTAGAAATCTATGGGGTAGTTTTGTACAATATGTAATTTGCCTTTCGATGTGCCATGGTATTGGAAAAGTAGCTTTTCTGATGTCTGAAGAGACAAAATGCTTCTGTAAAATAAAAATACACACAAACTGACCAGTGACCACAATTTATGTTCTACACATGTTATAGGCTACAGTATCATATAGTATATATGTAAAAAGCAGAAACAGGTTATCCTATTGCAAGGACCTGGGTTTTTTTTCGCTGAGACTTTTCGGTCATTTGTCCGGAATGACTTGAAAAAATTCGGTCATTTTTTATTTAATTTGGTCGTTTTTGGTCATATTTGGTCAATTGACTATATATTTTTCGGATATTTTGGTAAAAAAAATGGTCAATGACCGATGAATGACCAAAAAAAAAAACCCAGGCAAGGACATCTCATGATTTGAAGCCTCTTCCTTACTAATCCGATTAACGCTTGCTTACCATATCATGCCCATGTTGGTTGGGCTCTAGTCTAGGGACTTTATATTACAGAACACGAAGCCTGATCCGCTTTTTTTCCTCATCCGCACACTAAAAGGGTTAGTTTTAGGCGGAATGGCCCGTTTCGGTGAGTCTGATCCCTTAACGGGGGATTTTTTATTTTATTTTTTTTAAATTATCGGGTACCGTAGCCTAATTATCATTGCCGTTTTAGGGTTAGGGGTTAGAAGTTGGGAACTCACCGAATCAGACTCACCGAATAGTAGCAGACCCAGTTTTAGGAGCCTTCCTTTTTGCGGTTAGCATGCAGTGTGGCTTCAAGTCAAGTTTCTACTCTCAAAGCTTAAACTGATCAAAAAAGGAGTTGCTGCAGTATTGCAATTTGAACTAGTTAAAGGAAAGGTTTCAAGTGTTAAGTCAGTGCAAACATTTGATACTTTGCTTTTGTGAAACAGCCTACTGTACGTAGGTCAAGCCAAGTGTAGGGTGATAGATTTTGCTATTTAACACAAGTTATAATGTCTACATGAATCTATGGTCACCTTTTGCTTATGCAGTGCAGCAGCCACTGATAAAGCCTAACTGGTTTGTTAGGTGTAAGATATATGCCTAGGTATCAACTATGGCAATAATCTGCTTGTTTAACTTTATTTCACTACAAACTAGTAACACCAATTTAGCAAAAGAGACTATTTTTAAACTTCTCATAATTTCAAAGTTTTCTTTAACGTGTTGTTGATATTGGAGATGAATTATCGGTAATTTGCAGTGGTCTGATGATGTGAAGTATTTATGTTTTATGTTCTGATAATTTTCAAGCGCATGTTCAATTGCTCGTTTATGTGTATTCTGTCTAGTGTCTATCCTGGTCTTACTGTTGTGGTTTGTTAACGTGAACAGTTTTTTGTATGGATATTCTTGTCTGAATGTGTCTGTCAATTGGTGATGACTTATGAGTGTTGTAAGTGCTATTCTATCCGGTCTAGTGGAGAAATATTGCGGCTTAGCCATGCCCAACAGATCGAGGATCACGTTAAAGTCACCGAGTAAGACCACATGTTGATGTTCATATTCCAGCATAGACTCAGAGAGCAGTTCTATACATGACTTACTCTCCCCGCTGCACTGCGGAAAGTATACGTTGAAGATGTTTATGTTAGTGTTGCCACTTTTTGATATGATGTATTCGGTTTTATAATATGGTGTGGTGTGTGATTTCGGATCTGTCGTGTATGTCTTCACTACGAACATCGTCCCTGAATAGAAAGGGGTTTTGTCAGGCTCGATGCTCACATTTGTTATTTAGTTTTTGTGTTGTGCCCACGTCTGAGTCGATCGGTGGGGGTCCTGTGTGTTTCCTGTATGGCTAGTACAGAGAGTCTGTGAAAAATAAAGAACTTTTTGACACGTTATTTTTGAGTAGGCTACAAGAGAGTTATAGGAAAAACTTTAACCAATAAAATCAGCCTAAGCAAATAACACCAATGTTGCCGTTGGTGTACGTTTGATCATCATCATAATCCATCGTCGGTTTGTTCCCCACTAGTGGGGGTGGCCGATTGTTTCCGCGCAGCAATTGTTTTAATCCCTTTTCTCCATTTCACCCTGTCCCTTGCATCTTCCTCCTTCAGTCCGACTTTTTTAAATTCATCCTTCACTTGTTGTTTCCACATTCTTCTTGGACGACCGCGTTTCCTCTTCCCATCATTCCATATTTACTTAATTATAAACCGTGTCTTCCAAACTTTTTATTTCTCATCATTTGTGCGGTTTAAATTCGAAGGCAGCTTATCTTTTCGATCAATAATAAATACTTTTCATCAATACTAGTACAACAGTAAAAGCATCAGCAATCAACCAGCTTTGGAGTTAAAGTTTTAAGATTACTCAGTTGCTGTTTCCAAAAACAGATGTCCATAATCCCAGTTAAACAAGCCAGGGGCATGCTGTGATAAGGAAGCGTTAATCGGATTAGTAAGGAATTCGCATCAGTGGTGAGATGTCCTTGCAATAGGTCGGCTGCGACAGGATATCGTGTACCCGTAAAAAGGAAATGATTAATTCTAGTTGTTTGCATATTTTTGGTTTATTTTCTCAGATAATGCTACTCCAAGTAACGAAACATCTTTAAAGTCTAATTTGTCAGCTGCTGCAAGTGAATTTGTTCCCCGCAGTAACTTCTCTGCTCCTGTAAGTTTATAATTAATAGTGTAATACTTTCATAGGTTTGCAATTTTGCATATTAACTGGACTTTAATTCAATGTGCTATAGCACCAATACATCACTGCTTGTATACTACAAGGCCTTTGTGGGGCCACAATTATGGCCCTTTGCCACCGATGAGGCTATGTCATAGTGGCCTACCGCCAAACTCTTATTTTGTCTTATGAACTATTCTTGGTAATTCTTGGTAGGCTCATGTCGGTTCTTTTCACCAGTCGATCATCAAAACAGAAATAACCTTCCATTATATGACAAGGTGGTGCCGGTGCGTATCTGGCTGAGGTATGCAATGCTTCATTGCTTATTCAATTTGACATGGGCTACGTTTGCCAATCTAGGTTGTCGAATCCAGCACAATACTAAATCCACAAATTGTCTCTTTGGTGCAAATAGAAAATTCTCCTCTGATAACTTTATGAAAACATTTTAATCCTTTTATTATTATTGATAGGGGTCATATTAATATATATTAAGTAAAAGCACTATCTGCATTTTTGTATTTCAATGTATGAGTGGGAAGCCACAGGCGTTGATGGTTTGGAAATGTAGTAGGCTATTGTGCCATGAAAGGCTCAGTAGCTAATAGCTAGTACCGCTGATTTGGAAAAATACCAATGCTATTGTATCATATGAGGTGCAATTTTGTCTGAAGTATCTCAAACGTATTTTGTTTCAGGTTGAACAAAGAGATGGCTCGAATCAGAACACAGCGAAGACCTGCGGTAAGCTCAATCAAAAGTTGTAGCATGGCACGCGGAATGCTTAGATCCTAAAGTTGCGAGATTTTATTTTGTTTAAATTAACGTAGTAACTTTTTACTGTTGAGACAGCAGACTGGCAGAGACCAGCGGTTGTGGCTGTATGTGTATGGTTACGCAGTATGCTCTTTTGTATTTGTGGTGTCTAAATGTGGCCTGATTAGTGATTACTTCAACCGAGTTTATTTAATACTGAATAAGTTGTTGTGTGAGCATTCCCTTTAAATTTGTATTTGCACTTAGAACTAGTTCTTGCACTAATTTTTGATATTTATTGACAAATATATCTTTGAAACTACTTTAGTGCAAGCTGTCAAAAGTTTGTTTCATCAGCCAGTTGGAAAATAAGATCTAATTGTCTTAATTTTGCAGAACTGTTTAGCTGCACTTGTAATGGTGGTATGTCTTGATGACATTTTTTCAGCTTCTGAAAACACCACGAATGCCCTTCATTTGATTGACCAGTTCATCGGCCAAGTGACGTGTGAACCAGACTGTTTTGAAGACGCTGTACCCCTCGTAATAGCCAAACTGCGCGAATATAATCTGATAGAAAAAGCGATTTCAATGCTAGTTGACAAAATCTATGCAATGGTGAGCATTCCTTTTAGCTACGCACGAGTGACTTCAAATGTTTTTTATTAGAACAATTTGCATTTAAAGGTCTTGTTGATGAGATCATTGAATCCGTCACCATGGGTTGTTGAATTAATTCCCAGTACCCCACTTTGAGAAATCTTGCTCTTAACTTGATCTCCTATGATACGAAAGAGTAATTGGCAGTTTCTTCCAATCAACGCTTTAACCGCAAGGCGCTTAGTTATACTGTTGTCAGCTGGTGGCTATGGTTGACTGATAGGTACAGCATAACTCCAAGAGGATTTGCATGAGTCCAACTAAACCAGCGGCGGAGATCTGCACAATACCAAAATGTACAAGCTTTGTTTTATAGTTTTTTGTGTGGTTATTACTGTCTTAGTGCCCAATTTTGTGTGATATAATTGTGAGCTTACGTTGTTTTTACTGCTAGCTGCATACCATACTTTCTGTTTGCTGAAAAGACGTATGCTTTTAAATGTGATAATATTGTAACTTGTTTCCCCTAGTTCTGTGAAATATAGATTCCGACCTGTAATAAAAAGCCTATTTAAAGCTTAAAATAATAGGCCTACCATACTCATTCGGTTTTTAGGAAACAGCAGGCTTTTAATGTTTCAACTTGTGTATTCAAAAATGTTGAATAAGGTGCATATCTCCCCTTCACCTTGGAAGTTCAACTTGTGTCATTGAAAAATGCTGACCATTCTAGGTCCATTTCAAGCAGAAGACAATAAGATTCTGCATGTTTTTACCGTATCATGTTTTATTGTGTACATTCCGTGGTGGTGCCAGTTCTTTTCTTGCAGCGGATTTTCTTTTTACATCTCATTCTGTTCATTGCATCTTCTTGAATCCGAATTTATCTGCCTCATTTTTCACCAGTTTTTTTGTACGTCTCCGTTTCCTTTTCCCATTCTCCTTTAAATTCATTTCTTTCTTCAGAAAATTTCTTTCTGGTGACCGGTGAGCCCCTTATTTTATCAGTTTATTTTGACCTAAAATGTTCACTACTTTTCAATGCCACAAGTTGAAGTTCTAAAGTAAGAGGGAAATGATGCACCCAAATGATGAAATGGTGATACTAGTTTGCTTCTTAGGTTTGGACTACGTTGCTAGTAAATAACATTTTCTTTCTTGTGTATTTAAATGAAGAATAGGGAATCTCTATCGTTTTACTTGACGGACATTGGAGGTTATAGCCGATTAGCTGTTAACCTTTCAGCTTATTTGAAGATGGTATTTAAGATATAAATTGTCATTGTAAATTAGGCAAATTTCGCTCCCTGTAGCAAATGTAGTTTATTTTTCTTATTACTAAACATGTTACGAGGTCGTTTTCACACGTTAGTTTTTCGTCTGCGCAATCATCGACTCGGACTCACCTTCGGTTCATTTCGTTATCCAGTGCGTTCGCGAGCAAAACTTCCGTTACTTAGGCAGTCGACTGTGCGACAAACTGTCCAGAACCGAGACTGGCTTGCCAGGGTTCCGAAACACTTTGCTAACGAAAGCTCAAGAAGGCTTCAAAGCGATGGATACTGTTCTCCTACGTGACCCTGAAAAGTAAGAGCTCTTGCTGATTGTTATGTTTATTCCGTTAGTTTTTGTTTGGAATTGACAACGAAACGACATCATGTTCATTTTGTGAAGTTTTTACAAAGGAATCTTAATGCAACATATCACGAAGCCAAAAGAATGAATTTGCGTCGAAACTAGCAACGAAATATTTTCTTTCAAACTGCTCTGTTAAATGTGTGGCGGGTGTCTCCAAATTAGGCATAATTTAAAAGGCGGAAAGCTCTTACTTCATTGTTTACATTATTTTTAAAAACATGAAAACAATGGCAACCTGAATAGGACGAAAACCGATCAAAGTTTTGTTATTTTTACTTCCTTGTAATCTGATCGGGCCTGCTAGCCACTGAATCCAACACACTTTACTGTCATTTGTAAATAACAAGAAGTTTACCACATTGCTTACTTTCATGACAAACATGTAAACGATTAACAACTTGGAACAGACAATACAAATTACGAACTTTCTCCATCATTTACCATAACCGATTGCAGCTAAAATCATTGTGAGGACAGTTTGATTTGTCAACTTTTGTCTGGATGCTTTTTAGTTCGATAAAAACCAAACAGATTTTTATATTTTACTAAATTCTTTATTCCCGATTAGCTGTGCATATATTTCCACTGACTACAATTTCAAAAATCAAAAATATTTTCAAGTATAGGATGTTTATTGTCGTTACATCAACCAAGCTTCCGGTTAGTATGGATCACTTAAAAAAAAAATTGTTATAAGCGAGAGATAAAAATATTGCAATTAGCTGCCTGTTGTTTCTATTTTGCTATCAGCCATTTGTCATTTCCATCTCTTTAACTGTTGCGAGATATTGACTCCACTGCGCGAGTTTGTAATATTGTCGCATTCGCATCCTACCAGGAGTGGCGTATGGACTCCGCTTAGATGATCAGCTGCAATCAACATGCACTCACGAACAGGCCAAACTCACGAGAAAAATTTTCATCCATCAGGAAATTGACTTTTGCAGAGCAAGGAACTTCACACACTTCATGGCCGAGCTGTTCCTCGCTTTGTTGTGCGAAAATAAAGGCAGACTAGAGAGATTGAAAGTTCTGGGTCGAGCGACTTGCGGCGTTGTACGGAAGCTCATAGATCAACCCAACAATGACAACATACAGTGTGCTATTCGCGTTCTTAAGGTTAGCAACGTTTTCCATCTGGTAACCTTGTCAGGCTGCATCTTTAACCTGAACATAAAGTTTTAACCTATCTACTTTGTGCTGCTTTGCTGCGTGTTCACTGTTTCTTGGTCATCGTAGTCATGTCTTTAATGCTAGAAAAGTTATCAGTGAGGTGCCTTCAACCTTGAGAGGAAGCCATTATTTTAATTTCAAGATCAGATCATTGTCTTCAAGATCACTGGTCTTGATTTTGAAAATAATTTTGTACTTGAAAATCTCTTTGACTAAGGGTGCTTACTTACACATACCGCTAAGTCGTTTCTATCAACTCAAATTACTTTCAAGTTTCGTAAAAGAAATGACGACGATAGTTAACCGTAAAGTTACACTAATAAAACGATTTACATGTTAATATTATTTTCATACATTTGTAAAATACTTTCACTGTTTCACAGTATGATATCCTTTTTTTTAGCTTACTGTTGTTTCAATGGAAGATTCACTGAAAGCAGACGAAAACTCGATGGTAAAACTTAAATCTGTTTTTGATGACTTGGAAAGGCTTCGTACCTCAAGCCGCATTCCTCTGAATAATCTATCCCAGGCTCTACTGGATAGTTTCATCAAGCTCCGTGCCAGCAATTGGGGGAGAATCATCGAGAGCTCGGATAACGGAGACTTTTCATCCCAGCATGCGCTTCCTGAAGTTCTTTCTAAACAAGACGAAAATTATTTTATGGTGAATAGTGCTCATCAGAATGGTGGAGTTTTTTTGTGACGTATTCATAACACCTCCCACACAGCTAAATCCGTCTTGTTTGCATTGAAACAACCTCTACAGACGTTGAATCAATGTAAAAATGGTGGATTTGCTATCTGGGCTTGTGCTGCAGGTGTCAAGAAAGCGCTGAAATGTGTTCTTCATTGTGTTGTAATTCAAATCATTTTAAGTCATTTCAAAACAGACATTCAATGATACCAATCGTCTAAATGCAATGGTTGAAGGTATCCTGCATCCCAACAACATAAAGCAACTCTGATGCATTTTAATTTAAACGACCAGGCTACAAAAAACATTTTTTGTGCTTTAGAACGAACCTGTGTTTTTTACCCCGTCCGGAGTCATGTACACTGCTGCCGACGCTGTGGATCCTGAATTCTATTGCCTTCATTTGGCAAATAACGCACCTGACCAGACGAAACAAAGAACGAAAGAAAACCGCCCAAAGGTTAGAAGAAAGTAGTCTGAATTTGTTCAAGTCTTTTATGACGCCCTTCTCCCTTTCGTATGGCACCAAATATGACGTAGGTTATGTCGTCATCCTGCATTGTGCAATATGAAAGCTTTTAAGGCGCCAACAATGGCGTCACATGATAAATAAACAGCCCCGAATGCCAGCACTGTATTTCCTATCAGTTATAAAACAGGCTTAGAAATTGAGATAACTAATATGAGTTTTGTGTTGCGTCAGGTAATGCCACCACCACCACCACCACCGCAGCAATCAACCGAGATGTTCTATCAGAATCCGCTGGACACTTGTCTATCGGAACCCACTGCACCATCCACTTTCAAGCGAATGCCATACACAAACTGGACCTTCGAAGATGCAGCCGACTGCTTCGATGACGTCACCCAAGAAGATATTTTCAATCCTTACGATGACGACGACTACGATGACGAGTTAGAAGAGTTTTTAAGAAGCATCGGCCAATAGTCTGTCTTTGCAATGTCCAGTAGCAATTCTCTCCTTGACTAACACATTTTTGTTCTTTCTTGAAACGTTGGTGTTGAAAACCCTGCTGCTTAGCGCCTGTGTTGTTTTATTTTAACATTCCTTCGTTGTGATGTGACGTCAATTCCATGGAGAGTTGTAAGGGGCCTTATTTTTCATATCCAAACCCGAAAATGCAGGCCCGTACCTGCCTATACACCGAATTTCGCAATGAATCAAATTTGCGAGTAGAACTGACCTACAAGCTACATACATCAGAAATCGAACGGCTTGTAACTTATGCAGCAAACCTGCTGTAGATTTTACCATTTAGATGGAAGCGACACTTAGAGTAGAGTAGACATTCGATGATCATTGCGGGACTGGTTAGATGTCTTGACCATTGCCTACAAAATTCAAAGCTGAGCGTCTCGAAAATCTAGATATCTGCTAATAGTACCCACTGTCTTGTTAACTGATCAAACGTGTAGGAATAGTGTATACCATGCTTGTCAGTTTCTTCTATGGCGTTTTATATGATAAGAGGGGTGAAGAAAGGCGAGCAAATGGCTTCATGCGATATTTAAACATCCTTTTCGCTTTTACAATATGTTTTGAAAAATGATTTGCGATTGATATTCTACATGCCACACTGTGTAATGACGGGTAGCATGTTTTTTGTGCTTTTGTTTTGTGAAACAAAGTTTCTCCTACACTGCAACACGTGCCATGATGGAAAGTTTTGTCTTATGTGAGGCAACAGTGACTCTTAATATCACATTATCAAAAGATAGAAATGGTTCAAAGTGTCCCCAGGGAAAAACTTGAATAGTGCAAGGTATATCCACAAAAAAAATTAAAGTTAAAACTTGGGGAACCTCAGCGATGATAAAAGCCGTTGTGACTGTGACTACAGGAATTGGTTCATGAAAAACACTGCCACTCTTTTCTGCGGAGCATTACCTTTGCCAGTAGATGATACAACTACGTATTGTTTCTTTTCTGTTCAAACTAAAAGTACGTTGCACAAAATTAATTATTTGAATTGTTTGGTAATTTAATTGGCCAACGCAATATTATAATTTGAATTAAAAGCTAGTTATTCCTACATAAGTTAACGTAGAGTTTTCAAACATGAGCCAATAGGTCGATAAAATTGAAAACAGCCTAAAGTTGAAATGAAATTACCAGAAGCAAAATAGGACGAAGTTTCAAGCCACTGAGAATGAAGATTTATAAAATTTCACCAAAAAACTCGTTTGTAGTTTTCTCCAGCATTGGCTTTAGTTGCATTCGCCTGTAACAAGAAGACTATTTATGGTGAAAAGAATAACCTCATTACATCAATTTTTAAGCGCTTTAGTCTGTTGGGGCTTTCATTCTACGCTTATGTTGTAACTTATGCAGCTCAGCTCACGATGTCGCAACGTAATTGACTTTCAAGCTCGGATTCGGCCCGACTTACAACTCTCTACCCAGTGTGCAAACCCGCTGTTTTTGCATGGTTACAACGTTGAATCAATGTAAATAGGGGGGACCTTGCTACATGAATATGATCTGTAGAAATACTATGCATGTGTTTGTAACAAGCTGTGTAGCTGATGAGACTGCCACACTCGAAATACTTCAATCTTATTTGCAACTGTGTCGCAACGTTTTTTTCTATTGAAGAGGTGTTGATTGCTTGTTCCATTTTTTTTTTGTGAGACTAGTTATTGTTTGGTGCAGTGGGTTATTCCAGCCAAGGTAGTCACTTACTGGTAACTACATTGATTTGACATCTGCAGATTTGCGTTGAATCGATATAAAAAGGGACTTATTTGTTGGTTGAAATGCAATCGGTTGCATGAATAAGTTTGGTGACTGCGTAGACTACTTCAGTAGTTTCGTAACGTGAAGAAAGTAGCCTATTAGTAATAAATAGTGATCAAGTTGCCAAGATTTTTTTTAAAGAGTTTAGTGCTTTGTGTAAATAAATTTCATTTTTACGTTTCATGACTGCTGTGTAGGATTGCGTTTAGATTTGGTGTTCGCCGAAAATTTTTGGTTTCAGCTTTTTAATGATAAATTTTCTAAACTTGGGTTTGATTTATAGCGTGTATTCTGTAGGCCGCCATGGTTTGAATTTGAACCAACGTTTTTATTGATTCACAAGCTGACTTAAAATTGCCCGAAAGTGGCTAAATAAAATTGTGCTACGTAATTAACAATTTCCCCTACTTTGAATTATGATCTGTGATCATGGTGAAATATCTAAAATTTAGTTTTCCCATTGTCTTGAAGCTAATCTTATTTCGAATGTTTCAGGAATGTAATGGTGACGAAGAAACAGCGTTTCCACTGTTTTCCGGTTCAAGAATTCAAATTTTTTTAATTCTTTGTTGAAAATGGTTATAAAAACTACGCCTCGGCTCCACATTATGGTTTTGACCCTACATTATCCTTACGTCTGTCTATAACAGGGGTTCCCAACCTGGGGGCCATGGCCCCCTTATAGTGGACCATGAGCCTTTTTCAAGGAGGCCATGGAAAGATTTGAAGAAGAAGAATTTTTTGAATTTATCATATCTCTTAGTCCACTCCAACACCACTGTATATCTCTTAGTCCACTCCTAACTTTAATTATCATGACGTTTCTTAATTTTTTCAAAAACTTGAAAAAAAACTGAGGGCCATTGATTTTTCAAAACTTGCAAAGGGGGCCACGGTGTAAAAAAGGTTGGGAACCCCTGGTCTATAAGGAAGAGTAGCCTGTTTAAGAATTCATTTTGTGAACACTCTTCGGTTTGACCCGACTTAGAATCGATCTCAGATCTACCGAAGACGAAACTACTCGGCCACTGAACTGGTGTAAAAAAGGCATAAGAGAAAAGTGTTGCTGTCGACTTGGCACTCGACGTCGCAGTGAAATTCAATTAGCTGCGGGAGACTTATCAGTCATCAGGTTCACACAGAAAGAAGTGAATAGCAATAAGTCCTTTTCAATTGCGACAAAATCCTAGAAGCGATTGTTGAATTCGCTAACAGAGAAATGAATTAATGCTCACCTGTCACTCATTCCCATACTCTTCGGAACAATAGGCGATTTTGCAATTATGACGTAACAATGATTATAACTTTTCTCGCCGGCTTTTCTCTTGTCTGAAAAAATGCTATCTAAACTAATTAAAAAAAATGCCCATTGAGTTGGTATGATTTCTGTGTGTGCGGGTCATATAAAAACATATCGCCGACCGGACTTTGGACACCCCTGGTTTAAGACGTGCATGTGCAAGATCTTTTATGGTAAGCTATATGCAGAGGTGGGCACCCGCTACTTTTAAAGTAGCGCGCTACCCGCTACGGCTACTTGGACCAAAATAGCGCGCGCTACCCGCTACCAATTTACAAAAGTAGCGCGCTACTCGGACCAAAGTAGCGCGCGCTACCGCTACTTTTGTCTAAAATGACACTAGGAAACACTCTTCAAGTCCCTATAGTGACGCAAAAATGACCTTGAAAACGAATGTTATCATTCGTTTACAGTTTACACTGTCATTTTAACGTCGTTATAGAAAACACATTCTAAGGGAAATTTATTGTTACGCATCTTTCAAAAACACGACCATTTCAAAATGAGAGTCACTAAGTCCTGCCCGCTTTGGCTTCATCATCATTAAGTTTCTTCCTCTCGTCGAGGGTTGGAGGCAATGAGACGCCAAGTTTCTCTGTTGTAAGATTTTTCTACTGCAGTTTTGTAGTTAAGTCCTGACCAGTCTTCAATATCATTAGTCCAAATTCTTGGTGGTCTGCCCCTATTTCGTTTGCCGTTCATTTTTCCTTCTAGTAGTTGTCTTTGAATAGAATTATTGCGAATCATGTGGCCAAAATATTTCAATTTTCTTGATTTTCTCAATTACCAAAAAATTAGCGCTTTGGCTTAAGCACATCTTTTCCAACAGAGAAAAGTCTCTCTACCGCAGCACTAAAAAGAATGGGGGTGTTGTATGTAATGAACAGATGTTTTAACTCGGTATTCGAAAAGCTCAAGGACTTGCTCCTGTCCGAAAAAAGGCGTCCACAATTGCTGTTTCCTTTTGCACCGACGTTTCACGGGATGGCGCCGACACACCAAAAAGTTCATCCTCGGAGTCGTGACTGGTGTTGGTGTCACTCTTCTCGGTATCATCCTGGCTTGATATCTCCCGCAACAGTCGAATTACACATGTCTTGACTTTTTCTCGCAGTGCGTCAGCATCATCCGTGGAAACGTAGTGCAGAAATTGTAGCCACGACGTTTTGAAGGAGGGATGAAGACACGATGCTATAACGCATTTCATGTCGTTGAAGCACTTGTTGAATCGTTTCTTTACCCCTTCAAGGACTTTCACTCTCAACTCCTCACAGGTCACAAGATCACTGATCTCGGTCAACTTCTTCACGCAAATTGTAATGGTTGGAAGCAAGACTCCGTAATACGCCTTGGACTCGCCCTGGAGAATGTCTAAAGCCTGACAGATAGGCTTCATCACACGGAGATATTCGCCGAAAAAGTTGACGTCAGCTAGAAATAAATGAGCTCTTTAGAAATAAGATAAACTATGTTGTAACTTTTAAGTTGTAAGCAGGGCTGATGAAAATTGAATGGCTGAATCTGGCTGATGACAACTGAATTGGCATCAAAATTGCCTTGTTATGATTTCTTTTAACAAAAACCATCGTGTAAGAAAATTTTATCAGCAACAAATATCTTAGCTAACCATTTGTCAACAGTTTTACTTTAAACAATATGATAAAACCTTATTTTTGGACATCTTAGCATAGGTGATGACTGATGAGGCAATGCTCACTGAATGTAGTCTATATTCTATAAACCATATACAACTTTACTTCGGCTATTATTTAAATTAAAATAAACATTATCGATTTCATACCTTGATCGCAGCTACACACCAGAAAACGAGATTCCCAAAACATCGAAACTTTGCCAGTATTGACCAGAAAAACGCCAGTATTGACCAAAAAAAACAAGCATTTTTTTCAGTTTAAATTAAAAAGTAGCAGTAGCGGGAGTGCGACTGAAAAAAAGTAGCGCCTCTCTCGCTACCGCTACTTTGGAAAAAAATAGCGTCGCTACTACAGCCGCTACTCCAACTAAAAAGTAGCGCCGCTACCGCTACTTTTACCAAAAAACTATAAAGGTAGCGCGCTACTGCCCACCTCTGGCTATATGTATCGATGGATATAATTAGCCACGGCCACAAAACTGCTGCCCGATTGGGTTCCAGTTATATTTGTCTGCGGGGTCAAGTTCCTACCCAATTAGATAGCCCAGTTTAAAAAAAAGCGCTTCCGAGTGGTGTCGAAGTGATGTTCTTGGAATCTAGTTCCCAGACGGATATGATTCGCCACAGAATTTCACAGCAATTAACTTCAAGTTCAGAAGTAATAAAAACAGTTTTTGTCGGTAGCCTATTTCAGTGCTATTCAACCGGGTATACTGTATACCCAAGAGTATACCAGATCAAAACTAAGGTATAAGCTACAGCTGGAGAAGGGTAGGCTATAGGCCTACAGCTTAGATCTGTGATAGTGGAAGTCACAACAGTGGTGTGCTTATACAGATGTCTACCACTTCTTTGTGTGAAGAAGAATTTTCCAGTCTTGTTGAGATCAAGTCGAACAAACGAAACTCGATACTTAACATTGATTCTTTAATGCGGGGAGGATTAGAGAAAGAGCTAACGCCACGTTATGTCATGTCCATCTTGCCGAAACAATGCAACAACAAGCTATTAAATCCACTTCAATTTTAACGTTTTTTGCGCTTTTACATGCGTAGTTTCTTGTGCTCAGTTGAAGACTAATAATAATAATAATAACAACATTTATATAGCGCCACATCCACAGTCAAACTATGCTCCTGGGCGCTGTACATGACAATGGTGATAATTAATACGGTAATTTCAGTCATAATGTTCATTGAAGTAGAACGTTTTCAAGCGAGTTTTGAATTCATTTAAATTTTCTGCTTCTTTCACACAAATAGGCAAACAGTTCCAGCAACTGGCAGCAACAACTGGGAAGGTACGATTTCCATATTGTGTCTTATATGAAGGGTTGCACAAGAGCAATTGATGTTGAGAACGCAAAGTTCTGGCAGGTTTATAATGAACAAGCAAAGTGTCCAGATAGTTTGGAGCAAAACCATGGAAAACTTTATAAATTAATAGACATATTTTGAAGCGAATACGATACAATACTGGAAGCCAATGCAGGGATTTTAGTATAGGAGTGATATGCTCACGTTGACGTGTTAAAGTAATTAGCCGAGCAGCAGCATTCTGAACTCTTTGAAGACGCAAAATAGTACAATGTGGAATGTTATTTAACAATGAATTTGAATAATCAAGCCTGGACGTCACAAGTGCATGAGTTAAAGTTTTACAAGCATCATCATTAATAAACTGTCTGATGGAACCAATATTTCTAAGATGAAAAAAGCAAGATTTGACAGTGGAACTGACAAAGTTTTCTAAACACAAATGTTGATTTAATGTTACACCAAGCAATTTAATTGAGTTAGAAGAAGAAAGATTGATATTACTCAGGGTAAGGGTCATGTCATTAAACTTTGAAATACACCGTTTCGGAGAAAATACAATAAACTCACATTTACTACTATATAATCACTATATAATCGACTACTATATATAGACTACTATATAATCACTTTAACAAACAATTAATTAATTATTAGTTTTTTTTACTTCTTCTGCACAATTAAACATTGCTATTTGTGAGGTATACAAAGTTATTAAAAATTGAAAAAAGTGTACCACGGACAAAAAGGTTGAAGAGGACCGGGCCCTACTTAAAGGGTAACGACTAGAACATCACACAACTCAGGCAAAAGAGAAAATTGAAAAAAGAAAACTTAACGGGAAAAATGATGGAAAAACCCAGAACATCACATAAGTCAGGCGAAAGAGAAGTTGAAAAAAGAAAACTAATCGGGAAAAAATGATGGTTTGTGAAAATGAGAGAACTTGTATACCTGGGACTGGTATATAAGTCCCCCCCCCCACTCCCCTTGGTAACTCATGACAGACAGGACTCAATGGACTTGGCTCTTTCGCCTTAGTTGTGTGATGTTCTAGGCGTTACCAAAAATGATGGTTTGCGAAAATGAGAGAATTGAAAGTAGTTACTTTTACATTTAAGATATCTATGCTTTTAGCGCCAAAAAACTCGAGAGTGCGATGTTTCAACAATTTCCGGATTAGTTTTCTTTTTTCAATTTTCTCTTTCGCCTTAGTTGTGTGCTGTTCTAGTTCCCTGGTCGTTATACCTACTTAAAGGCAGGAAGTCGAACCGTTTGATTTTTCCGGTTCGTGTCCGGTTCTGGTTCAAAGATTGTTTCAAAATTTGGTTCAGCTCCGGTTTGGGTTCGAAGAAACTTAAGAGTTCCGGTTTAGCTCCGGTTCAACAACAATGATTTGTGGTTCGGGTACGGTTCGGTTTCGACAAAAATAGTCTCAACACCGGTTTTATAAGTTCTGGTTCGGATCCGATAAAATTAGGCCTAGGCCTACTATTGAAATCCAACACTGGTAGCCTACCAAGGTTTAGAATAATAACACATGCAACTCCAGTCAATGAAGCAATATCAGCACTTTATTAGCCCTTGCCTAATATCAAGAACCATCGAAATAACGAACACAGCACGAAGTAACATCCGTTTATGAAACAACGCTCACAAGCAACATCACCTCATTAGATCTAGCCAAACGCCAAGAAGTAGGCCTACCGGCTACACTCACTTAATAACACACGTTACTGCTGAAATAAGTTGTTGCAGCGAATGATCAGCACGTCTTCCAAGATAGCCTAACAACATGCTACCAGGCCCGGATTTAGGGGGGGCAGAGGGGGCAGGTGCCCCGGGCCCCCCGAGTTTTGAGGGGCCTCCCTACGTGGAAAAAATGTGATTTAGTGTTATTTTTTTCCTTTCAGCCTTTAAAGTTTCTGCAAAATGCTGTACAGTGCTGGATTAATGCTACTCTAGACGTAGAGGTGGTTTTTCGCGCCGTAGGCGCGAAAAAATTTTTTGCACGGGGGCCTCCCGATCTAAAAGTGCCCCGGGCCCCCCATGAGCTAAATCCGGCCCTGCATGCTACGTACAACTTCACTTACCACAATGTGAACAATGACGTAATGCTGGAGTGAACCGCTTTTTTCAACCGGTTCGGGTTCGGTTAGGGTTTAAGCTAACTCAATTTTTCGGTTCAGTTCCGGTTAAGGTTCAGACAAAATCGCACCAAAACCGGTTTACAAAAATCCGGTTCGGGTTCGGTTCGACTCCCTGCTTAAAGGGAAGGTGAGAGAAGAGAATGTTTAAAAATATTTATGTTGCCATTATAAGAAATGGTGCATTAATTTAAATTACCAATATTCTGAACTAATGTGGGAAATTTAACTCAGACTAAATTTTGTAAAATGTTGTTGTGCAAATGAGCTGCCCAGATTTAACCACATGAGATCTCATACTAACCCTTGCCATAATTACTGGCTATATAAAAACAACACTGACGAAGTTGTTTTTATACAGCCAATAAAAGTTTTTTTTTTGTAAAAACATTTTTTTAATATTGGGCAACCCACTTTCAACCTATGTTTGGATGATTTTACAAGTAACGCCTAGAACATCACACAACTAAGGCGAAAGAGCCATGTCCATTGAGTCCTGTCTTTGTCATGAGTTACCAAGGGGGGTGGGGGGACTTATATACCAGTCCCAGGTATACAAGTTCTCTCATTTTTGCAAACCATCATTTTTTCCCGATTAGTTTTCTTTTTTCAATTTCTCTTTCGCCTGAGTTGTGTGATGTTCTAGGTTTTTCCGATTTTACAACTGGGCTTCCCAAATTCAACCCACATTAGCGCTCATATTTTCTACTTTCTTTTTTAAACTACATGAAAATAATAAGTTGAAATTAAAAGATGAGGCTCGGTTTGGAACAATTAATTAAACAAACATGAAAAATTGAACTTATGTTAACCCATTTGTGACCCATAAACAGAGATGGGCAAGATCACCAACAAGTGCCAACAAGCCGAAGCGCCCACTTGAATTTTTACTGGGCTCCAGTCGAGCCTGCTGGCAGGGACAGTTTCATTTAGTCTACTGTGCAAAACCCAATTTTTTTGTGAAATTGAAGAGAGGCGATAACCAATCACGTTGCATTTGGATAAGTAGGCTAATACTAATACAGATGAAAAATAATTAAAAAAAATACTTTAAAAATATTTTTGAAATCAATCAAAGCACTTGATTACTTAGTTTAATTAAAACCGTTTTTGATGTGATGTCGCATCAAGAACAATATTGAAAAGCACAAAAAAGGTTTACAGCAGAACTAGCCTATAGCCTATAGATTAGTTATCAAGAAACCGATGACGTGACAATATACATTGTAGGCCTATAGCCTAATGCTCTTACTCAGGAAAAAATATTAACTTTCGCAAAATTTGCGTTGAATTGTGTTGTTTCGTCTGAAATTGCACATTTATCATTATTATGAAAACCTTTTGCAAGTCACTCTTGCTTCTCTGCTTTTGGCGTTTTTTTAACCTTTGCGTTCTTTATCGTCCACCTGGTTACAACGGTAAATCATAATCTCTTCGTGAGAAAATTGTAACATAAGATTCCCGGATCCGTTCGTCTGTATGCAATGGCCGAAAGAAACACTCTTCTGAAAACGTCTATTCAAGAATTGTATTTCTGTAAAAATAGCCCCAAGGCTGTCGAAGAATGGAGGAACACCAACACCGTACCCACGAAATCTTGTCACTACAATACAAATTAGGCTACCGTACTGAGATAAAGACGGAAATTTCGTCTAGTTGGTAAAGCACAAGCAAAACTGTTTTAATATGTGACCAACTTTTCAAGCAACAATTTTAAGAATGAGAGAATAGATTGCAATATTCCAAACGCACGTAACCATCTTCTGTGACGTAATGATGATAAGCATTATGAAGCTATTCAAGCACCTGTTGGCTTTGGCTTACACCATATCTCGTAATTCAAGATTTAACGATTATGTCATGTTTCACAGGTGTGACAAGGTGGTGCAATCTTTGCTCATTTCTAGCAACAGTCCATGACGTAAGACGTCAGGTTCAGTGGACAACGGTTTTATGTAACGTTTGATTTGTACAGAGATTGTCCGTAACACAGTGACGTTCGGTGGCTTAAACCGTTGGGAAAGCAACTTGGAAATATGCTGCAGCAAGGTAGTAGGCACGAAGGGCGTAACCTTCGGGCGAAGCCCGAAGGCGTGTTGCCGAAGGCAACACTTCCAGCGGGGGGTCTGGAAGGCCTCCCCCAGAAATTTTTGAAAAACACTTCCAATTTGGTGCGCTCTGAGAGCATTTCCAAAACAAATCAAAAATAAAAATCTGTCAAATTGTGCTGCGCCTATGTCGTGATCATACATCCATTTAATGTTTAGAAGTCATGAACAATCTTAATTTTAACGTTGCAAGACCAAAATCCTGTGTTAGACATGGAATAATAGTTGTCTAAATGTTTAATTCGTCATGAATGTTCATTCTCAGATATTCAGTTAAGCCTACACTACAAAAACTAACACTTAGGCCTAAACATTACAACCGCAAGCAATTTGTACAAAAAGCTGGATAAGTTTGCCTCCTGCGTATAGAAGCTTAACAAACTAAATATTGCACCCGCACCTGAACGTTCATTGGCGAAGTAACGTTATATCAACGCTGCAAAAAGGGCAAAGGCATGACTATGAAAGCTAGTACAGTAGGCTAAAGTACATGGCGAGGAGACATCAAAAAACAGCAACAAGCTTTTTGGCATTATGATGCTGTGCGTGTACCGTGACGAGATACCATTCTGACGAGTTAGTCTAGTCGCTATAGCGAATGTACGCATTGACGTCACTGGGAAAGCACAACTAACCTACCATAACCATAACACATCTGATTGGCTAAGCAGCTGGTGACGTTTTGCAAAACGGGTGAGGATTGGTTAAAACGAAGGCGTTTTTTGACATTTTTGAATCTGGGAAAGCAAGTTTGATGGTTGCTTACCTGGAGCCTCAGTGATTGTTTCTGACAGAAGCGTTTGCTTTAATTGGCATTTATAGGCGACATGCCGTTTGGTAAGGACTTAGACTACTCACAAGCGTTACGAGTAATTCTAGTCACGAATACAGCAATTTTCAAGTTAAAATAGACGTGATAAAAATAATAAGTTAAACCTAGAATTCAGTCATTATATTTTGCATAGTTTTTGCTAAGGTAAGCACTGCTTTACTTGCTTTCCCTCATCGATCGTCACGGCCGTAACACCACCCACCTCAGAATAGCAGACTTGGGTTATATTCAGAGAGCGGTGGCATATTCATGTTGATGTAGGCAACAGTGCAAGCAGTCACCAATAGTTTGACGTACGGTACCCTACTTGAAATTGTCTGCAAGTGGTCTCGTGTGTTATTGCGAACACTCACACTCACTGTGTAAATGACTTCATAAAAGCCCAGACGGACATTAAGTTATTAATTATATCGTGGATCAGACAACTTAAAACAAAATTTAAACAACATAAAAGAAATCTGCTTTTTGTTTTGTATGAGTTGTTCATTCAGTTCAGTTTAGTTCATTAAGCACCAGATTAATTGCCGAGTGATTTTTCCTTTGGCTCTAGGGCTGGTAGATCTGAGATCAATTCCAGGCCGGGTCAAACCGAAGTCTTTAAAAACGGTACCGGTACCGATTGTATTCTTTCTTGCATAATCCAGTGAGAATAAGTCGGGTAATAATGTGATGACATCCTAAACTTGATATAAAATTTAGAATGAGCCTTGTCGCTAAAAGACCTTAGCCTACTTGTTGCAGAGCGACAAAAATAAAACCATCCGTAATGTTATGATTTTTAGTTCGGCAGCCCATAGCCCTAACAAGGGCCGTTGGCAGTTCTCTCTAGAGCAGCGTTCTGTTCATACATGAGAGAAATCTAGGGCGATAGTAGGATGGGCGCCACTCCGCAATCGACGGTGTGCCTTTAAGTGTCTTGCTAAAGACACAGCCACATGCTCTGGAGCAGTGTCGAACAGGCCGCCTTTCGAACGTCGATATATGGCTCTCACCACTTTGCTATTCAACCGACCGTCTTTTTTACAATATCATTTCTTTTGCATTCTGACAAAGAAAAATAAATTGAATTGAAAATTGAATTGAATTATTCGGCCAAATAACACTTATTTTATTAGGCTACTGCTCATTTTGCAGTTTATCACTGCACAATTTTGATTTATTACCGCAACCAGTGCGCCTTAGAATTAGGTATGTTGTAGACTCCGAATCCACTCCACTTCAATAACTATTAACCAAAGTGTAGGCCTATTATAACACGAAATAGCTCAGGGGTACAAAAATTTTTGTCAACTTTAGTAGCACGTGGATGTGCAGTTGCTCACCACCGCGAGGTCGAAAATGGTGAGGACAGTTGTTCTTTTTTATTTCTTCTACAAACCAGAATATATGGAACTTATTTAATTTTTAAACTAAAATGAAAAGTTGCTGAACCAACTCCGAATCCATTACATTTACATGTTTCTGAAAATGGGCAAACTTCTACTCCTCTTCACGTTCAACTCTTGTCTACAATCCGTGCTGTGATGTTTATGGTGTGACGTCACAGAAAAAGTAATAATGAAAAGTTCTGGTAACCTGGTTTCCTCTTTCATTTTCATTCCAACACGTGAGCTGAATTGAAGTGAATTTCTTGGGTTTAGGATTTTCCCGGGAAAACCTTTGCTCTCTTGCGGAGTTTGTAAATGGACGTCTACTGTAAGTGGATTAGTTTAAAGTAAAACAATCAAAGCAGGCTAAACTGATCCTTCTAATTTGGTGTGATATTATTTACTGTATCTTTGTCTTGTTAAGGTTTTGTGATTGATAAATTTGGTATTTGCATACTTAACTCTGCCAGAAGCATAACATAGTTGCAACCTACTGTACATCTACAAGAAAGTCACAATATAATCGTAATAATCATGTTATATTTTGCTCCCATTGCGACAACATACAGTAGGCCTACACTGCGATCACAACTAATACAATAGATGTATTGGTGTTGTACCCAATAGGCTACTGGTATTGTGAAATTTAGTTAAGAATGAAAAATCTTTTGTTTCGCATTATCTTCAGCAAAACAGAACAAGAGAACAACTAAAAATAAATTGCATATATAACCTTTGAACTCACAGTTTCTTTGCCAGGTTTTATAGCTTGTGTGTTGTGTCTGTGATTGAGATTTCGATATGAGTTCGACACAACCAGTATTTTTTTTTTAAACTTGATGAAATGACTCATTTGATAATGCTTTTTTCAGTGCATTTTAAATTTGAAAACAACCCAATTTTTTATGCCTTTTCAAAGATGAGTAGGCCTAGTCTACCCTAACGAGGTTTAGGTGTTTTGTTTATCAAAAAGAGGATATGACCACATTTTTAAATGAACTTGCACATAATCTCTACTGCACAGGTGCATAACTGTTTTTCTGTAGCCTATCACAGAGTCAATATTTTTTGGCAATGGCTATTTGACCGGCGCCGGTCTTTTAATCTGAAACACTATTTGACCGGTCATGACGTCATTATATAGGCATTTTTTTCTCTTTCAAAGCAAAAGACGAGAAGAGTGCCTATATAACTTCTAAATTTGGCAGTTATGTTCAACTGATTCTGTGGCGCGTAGAATAAGTCTCCGGCTGGTGGTCAAGAGGGAATAAGTTCGATACTACGCGGAAGCGTTCTTTTATTTTTAATTTTTAACTAAATTTTGACCCGAATTGACTCAATCGTTAGGCTTCTGCATTTTTGTGGTTAATTTTTAATTTGAGTAGCCTACAGCCCAATTCAAGTCTTTTCAACTATGAGTAATAAAGTTAGAGTTTTTCATTTTCTGGAATTTGAGAATTTCTCTGGGTATTTTTCCGTTGTTCATTACATTTTTGCGTTGTTCGGCAAACACGGTCACATCCCCTTATAACAAACGGAAAATTATTCAAAGAAATTCTTAAATTCAAGAAAATTAAAAAAACTCTAACTTATTTACTCATATTTAAAATATTTGAAAAGACATAAAAAATTGGGCTGTAGGCTACTCAAATTAAAAATTGACCACAAAAATGCAGAAGCCTAACAATTGAGTCACTTCGGGTCAAAATTTAGTTAAAAATAAAAAAAAAAAGCTTCCGCGTAGTATCAAACTCATTCCCTCTGGAGCACCAGCCCGATATGTATCCTACGCGCCACAGAATCAGTTGAACATAAGTGTTGAATTTACAAGTTATATACGCACTCTTCTCGTCTTTTGCTTTAAAAGAGAAAAAGGAAAAAATGCCTATATAGTGACGTCATGACCGGTCAAATAGTGTTTCAGATTCAAAGACCGGCGCCGGTCAAATAGCCACTGCCATATTTTTTTAAAACTTGCTCGCCTAGTTTCATTAATGTTTAGTTTGAGGTTTTGGTTTTTTGTTTTATTGCAGCCAACTGCCGTCTTCATACATTTGCAAAACAATACAGGCTGACATATACAACATGCTTGGGTGCATATTTATGTTAAACATCTTGTTTTAGTGAACAGAAAAATATAGGCAGTGGCTATTTGACCGGCTCCGGTCTTTGAATCTGAAACACTATTTGACCGGTCATGACGTCATTACATAAGTACTTTTTTCTTTTTCTCTTTCAAAGCAAAAGACGTGAAGCGCCGTTATAAAGTTCTAAATTCAACACGTTTACTTCAACTCAGTCCGTGGCGAATACGTTGCGTCTCAGGTTGCCATTCTGGAGGGGATGAGTTCGATGCTATCCGGAAGCATTGACTTTTTTTTCATTTTTTTTTATCTAAACTTTGAACCGAAGCGCATTTTTGTGGTCAATTTTTAATTTGAGTAGCCTACAGCCCATTTTTTTATGTCTTTTCAAATGTGAGTAATAAAGTTAGAGTTTTTTTAATTAGCTGGAATTTGAGAATTTCTCTGGGTAATTTTCCGATCGTCATAAGTGACCGTGTTTGCTGAACGACCCTACATTTTTGCTCTCAAGTTAGTTATATTTTTTAAAGAAGTATTGTATAGGCTATAACTAACTTGAGAGCAAAAATGTAATTTTCTTTTAAAAAAAATGGACGATTGGAAAATTGGACCACTTATCACGATCGGAAAATTACCAAGAGAAATTCTCAAATTCCAGCAAATTAAAAAAACTCTAACTTTATTTCTCACATTTGAAAAGACATAAAAAAATGGGCTGTAGGCTACTCAAATTAAAAATTGATCACAAAAATGCGCTTCGGTTCAAAGTTTAAATAAAAAAAAAAAAAAAATGAAAAAAAAGTCAATGCTTCCAGATAGTATCGAACTCATCCCCTCTAGAATGGCAACCCGAGACGCAACGTATGCGCCACGGACTGAGTTGAAGAGAACGTGTTGAATTTAGAACTTTATATCGGCGCTTCACGTCTTTTGCTTTGAAAGAGAAAAAGAAAAAAGTACTTATGTAATGACGTCATGACCGGTCAAATAGTGTTTCAGATTCAAAGACCGGAGCCGGTCAAATAGCCACTGCCAAAAATATAGCCTCAGAGGTTATATTCACAAAATAGGGATGCAACCTAATTCGTACCCTGAACAATTTGTACCCTCACTTTGTACCCTGAAAAGATTGAGAGAAAAAATAGCACAAAGCCGAAGTCGCTAATCAGAGTTTCCGCAAAAATTTTAAAGTTAGGGTTAAGGGGAAACTCCGATCCGTGTGCTATTTTGGCCTTTTAAATTTTTTTTCTTGATTTTTTCAGGGTACGAAATGAGGGTACGAATGATAGGATGCAACCTAATTTGTACCCTAAAAAAAATCAAGAAAAAAATTTAAAATAGGCAAAATAGCACACGGATCGGAGTTTCCGCTTAACCCTAATCGTAATTTTACAATTTTTGCGGAAACTCCAATTAGCGACTTTGGCTTTGTTTCAATCAGCGACTTCGGCTTTGTGCCATTTTTTCTCTCGATCTTTTCAGGGTACGAATTATGTTGCACCACAAAATGGGTCTGCTACTATTTGGTGAGTTCTTAACCCCTAACCGTAATACGGCAATAATAATTAGGCTACGGTACCCAATAATTTAAAAAAAAAATTGAAAAATCCCCCGTTAAGGGATCAGGCTCACCGAAACGGCCATTCCGCACAAAATACCCTCTGCTTAAGTCAAGATGCAATGTATAGGCCTAACTGCAGAAAAGATCACAATTTTACAAAATTTGTTGCACAATATTAGCATCACAGCAACGGGAAGCTCAGGACCGGATTTTTGGGGGGGCAGAGGGTGCAGTTACCCCAGGCTCCCCGACATAAAAAAATGTGATTTTGTGTTATTAGTTTTTTCTCTCAACCTTTGAAGTTTCTGCAAAATGCCTCCTTTTTCTTTCAAGGTTAAATTTTTAGTCACAAGGTGGCGAGTGAGCTTGGCGAAAGGCATTAGCAACGGTGTGGGTGACTGTCCTGATTTCTTTCTATCTCTTACCAGGAAAGAGACTTGGAAAGGTTCAATGACGTATAGTTTAATGGGATATTACCGAAAGGCAGTCAATTAAATGTCGAATAGCTCTACTAGTTAAATGATCATGAAAATTCTTGAAGGACTTTAACGAACAACTTCTCAAATAACTCTAATTTCGAACACAATTTATATCAGCACCAATTCTCACCTACTTGTATTCAATTACTTCATCTCTCAATCAACAATAATCTCTGCATCTATTACCCACAACAACAACAATCTGCAACTCATAATACAACTCTCATAATAATTATTTGCACAAATTACACCACTATTTATAGCAGGTTGTTTGGTCTAGTAACTTCGAGAAGGTTACGTAATGTTACACCATAACAAACAACATCTGGCAATTGTGAAAAACAAAAGAACATTCCAGATTCGCACGTGAACAAAATGTTCTAGAAATACGTCACATAATAAAGATTTCGCAATCAGAGGTTACTACCGGACAGTAACCGATAATAACATATAGCATAAGAATTCCACAATCAAAACAGCACATTCGGTCAAGATACAAAGTAGCTCGTCACGAGGCCTTGCACATTGATTCGGACAGTGACTTTCAAGTAACCCTGTGAAGTTTCGCCAAGGGCGCAAAAAACTTTTTTGCACGAGGGCTTCCTGATCTAAAAGTGCTCCGGGCTCCCCATCATTTAAACTCACCCCTGCAGAGGCTGTTAAGTGACCATTCAAGATTAAGCAAGCAGCAACTCTCAGACTAATCATTAAGGTCAAAACGAGATGCAACCTATTTCAAGAGAAATAGATTGCATTCCGTTTTGCTATTTCCAGTGAATTATTTTTGCTGTTTCACCACCCCATGGGCTATATATAAAATTCATTCCTCTATTAAAATTAATTAGGTTACCTTTAACTTTAACAGTACCTTTCCTTAAAATAAGTGTTTTAGGAAGCCACTTTTTGTTGTGATATCTGAACTCATAATAAACACGTTTATTTAACATGATTAGGCTATCTTCTTTTGGTAGATAATTAAAAAAACAACAGCAGTAAAGTTTGCTGATCAGAGTCTATGTCTGAAATTTTGTTACTTTTAACAAAGTAGAAAATTTTAATTATGACAAAAAATTATAAAGACATTTAAGAATCAAGGAGGACTGCTTTCCTAGCTTTTATAAAAAAATGGATCATTCTAATTGTATCACAATAGTTGAAAAAGTATAACAAAACTTGTCATGACAAGGCAAAGCAAACCATGAAAATAAAGGCACATAATTCTGCCTTTTGGCTGCAATCTAGTTCATCCCCTGAACACTTCATCTCCTGATTTTGTCCCCTGAAAAGATTGAGGAAAAAATATAACAGAGCCGAAGTTACTGATCAAAGTTGCCACTAACGTTTCAAAATTTCTCTTGATCTTTTCAGTGGACGAAACAGGTTGCATCCTTATTGAGGGTTAGGGTTAGAAATGTTAAATTTCTAACCCTAACCCTTAACAAGGATTCAACTTATTGGTTAGGGTCAGGGTTAGAAATGTTTTTATTTCTCACCTTAAACATTTCTAACCTTAACCTTTAATTAGGATTCAACTTATTTCATCCCCAGAACACTGTCCCCCGATTTCGGGAAACAAAGTGTTCAGGGGACGACATAATTTGCATTCCTGCTTTTTCACCTGGTTAGTTCAGACAATTGGTACCATACCAAAGAGCAGATGTTTTTAAATTTCATAAACTGCAAGGTCTGATTTTCCAGTTGTTTGTGATGATTTAGGGCAGAAAATGTTTAGAGATATTCCACTTTGAAGCCAGCCTTTTTTTAGAAGTTTTTAACAATGACTGAAAAGTCTCAGTAAAAAAATAAACAGACTGCCAAACAGTGTTTCATGATTCGCGGGCTGTCAATTAAAACACAATTGTCTGTGCGGAGATGGAAATTCTGTAAAATCCCATAGTGGCGTATGTTTATTCAAGGGAATTACCTTATAATAAAGATTAATTAACTAAAGTTAAGTATCTACCTCCCTGTGAAACAATTACAAGTTTTACAGCATAAACCGTTTCGTTTGCATGGGTATTATGGAAAGGAAAACACAATAACTGCCGACCTAAATTATCCCTAAAATTTCCTAAATGACAGAAGCCACCACTGGATTTGCAAGAAAGCATTAAATTGGTTGTCTCCAAAAAAAGCTGTCTTGGAATTAGGATGTTGCATTGTTGCTATCTTCTAACAGTTCCAGACCGCGATTGGTTTGCAGATATGTTTTTATTATTAACACCACAAAACTTTCACACACCGTGCGACACTTGAATTTAACCAATCAATTAAATTTGCCTGGTTTCTGTATTCATAAGATTGTGTATAGCCAGAATTTCTGACCCTTGTTAGACAATCATAAGCATTAGGCCTAAGCAACTAAATACTAATGACATGCTCCAGAAAGAAGAATTGGGTATATTTTTCATCCTAAAAGTCTACTTTATAAACTGAATTTGTAAATAAAATGTTAATTTAGATAAGAAAAAAAATGACAGCTGATCTTATGAATAAGTTAGAGATTTTTGTAACATTATTGTATTATTTTTTTCATTGTTTTTGTTTAGTTGATTAATTTTTAAAATTTAACTTCACTTTGAAGAAACTTTGTTGATAATCACAATTAAAAAATCATGGATGAAGATTGGGATGCGGAATCATCTACAGTGGTGAGTTTTAGAATATCTCTATCATAGTTAAGCAAGAATAATTTGGTACAATATACTATACATGGGTCCCACTCGGCATAAAATCATAAAATTTATCATTTTTTTAAAAACTATAAAATAGTCATAAAATTTTACCTCAGTCATAAAAAATCATAAAAATTGCAGCTCATTTGATTTGGTGATTTAAAAAAGTTAATTTTTTATGTGGACAGTTTGCAAAAGCAGAAGTGGTCTTGGATACCTACTTGTACCTAAAAGTAAAACTTGTTCATCTAGGATCGAATTCCCTGAATCCCAATGGTATTTTAGTTAATAATCAAAATTGCTTGAAATTCCTTCCTTAAGTTGCTGGTATCTCGTCAGTAGTGTGGATTGCTTTCAAACTTTTTTGGCGAATGTAACTTCAGTTTAAAAGCAATATAATGTGGCCTGTGCAAAAGCATAAAAGTAGCATAAAATAAGCAAAAAGATCATAAAAAAGCCAATTTTTTTCGTAAAATCATAACAAAAATTAAGATTTGTCAGTGGGACACCTGACTATATTGTATTACAATAGCAATACAACAAACCTTATGCAGCCTATTAATTACTTTCTATTAATGTATCAGGCCTTAAAACTCGTGTTTTTTTCCGGCAGCCATCGTGGCCTACCGAGAGCTCCTTCTCGGCGGCCAAATCTGCGTGCTTGGAGGCCAAAATACAATAACGATAGCACAAGTAAATAGCATTAAAGTTGCAACAATGTTAAAATGATTACTTTGCGTTGTTGAAGTCTGGGCGACGTCCTGCAATAGAATCGTTGTACCACGCATTAAATGCTTTATCGGGATTGTAATCCGGTATTGCGGGACCATCTAACGACCCTAAATTGTTTTAACTGCTCGCAGCTCAGTAAATTGTTTCAAATGCATACAGCCTTTCATAAAACCTGACCATTTATTCTGTTATGATGTCACCATTGAAGGTGTAAAGTCACTAACCCACAGCGTTCTTAACTATGAAGACATGTGTTTTACCCATGGATGTCAACTACAATGTCCGACAACATTGAATCGATATAAAAACGACAATATTGCCAGCCGATGTAAATTAGCACTTCGGATTAACACTTGGTTAAAATAAACATTGGAAATTGCAAACAAGACTTACAGCGCTGGTGATCACAGCTGGATATATTCAATACAACAGTAGTGACTATGATGCGCTGACCTAATTCTGCGTCACTCTTTGATAATACATATTTTCGACATTTAATCCACGATCATTCTATTGCGAAATTAAATAATTGGCTAGAAGAAACCGGCGGCCAAACTTGGCCGACGGAGGAGGTAGCACAGGCATTCATTCAAGCACTACTTAGCGGCGATGGCTGCCGGCTGCTTTAAGGCTTGATGTATATTTCTTTTTTTTGCTTTCAGCATTCTTCTTACCTGTGGTGACCGCGGAACGTCTGTGTGATGTTGAATAGCAATAATACTTGTTTAATTTTCACTCATTGAGATTGTTTGTCATTAACCGACTTTTTGTTCATACATCTATAGAGCTATCAAAACAGTGGAGATTTTGGTTACTCAAGCAACTCTACCTTTAATGCAAGTATGTAGTAGGCATGAAATATTGCAGTTTATAATATTTACTATCGATTTGCAAGTAAAGATTTATTTTCACTATTTTATTTCACCATCGCATTATTTTCATTATCTCAATTCTTTCAGCTGAGTGTCTACATGCAAATTTCTGATATAAGTACCTCATAAAACTTTAGTTCAAATCAATGGTTTCCAATCTTTTAACATCAGAGGACTGGCAAAAATTTAACAAAGTATTTGTGGACTGGCAACAAAAGATTTTTAGGGTAAATTATGTGTTTGTGAAGTATTTAGCTAGATCTACATGATCAAATGACCATATTATTGTATTATATCAATGGTTTCCAACTTAAGTTAAACCAAAGTTTATTTCACAAAATGGCCACATCTCAGGCGGTAAAATAAAGACTTTCATCTCATTGTAAAGCCATTTTTGATTGGGAAATAATTTTCCGAAAGAACTTCACAATATATAGAATTGTGTATAGATTTTCTAACATCTTTCCTCTGACAGTGTCAACAACTGTCATGGGTAATTTCAAAAATGCTGCATAAAAATTAGTTCATCAATTTCTATTTCTAGCTGGTGGAGAAACAAGAATAGGTCGGGGAAGGGGACGATTTACTGAACCTGCAGGCAAGTATTTGATTCAGGAAGAACCTAGTATCTTAGCAAACAACATCAATCATTTCATTTTTCTTATGATTGTCTAAATATTTGAAAAAATGTCTTGATTGTAAGCAAAAGGGTTAGCGCAAGCAGTGAAAAACTCCTTTTTGCACAATGCACAATAGCTCATTTGTCGTGAATTAATATAGTTATTACTTTCTAAAACCTCTACAGCCTGTTTCAACCTAAAGGAAGATTCATCAGAAGGTCCTAATTCAAATAAAATTCTATTTGAATAAGGACCTTCTGATGATCCCCCTATTAGGGTGAAACACCCTGTATAGGTTTTGTATAAAAAAGGTTTTGTATAAAAAATGTCTTGATTGTAAGCAAAAGTGTTAGCGCAAGCAGTGAAAAACTCCTTTTTGCACAATACACAATAGCTCATTTGTCATGAATCAAATATAGTTATTACTTTCTAAAACCTCTACAGCCTGTTTCAACCTAAAGGAAGATTCATCAGAAGGTCCTAATTTAAATAAAATTCTATTTGAATAAGGACCTTCTGATGATCCCCCTATTAGAGTGAAACACCCTGTATAGGTTTTGTATAAAAAAGGTTTTGTATAAAAAATGTCTTGATTGTAAGCAAAAGTGTTAGCGCAAGCAGTGAAAAACTCCTTTTTGCACAATGCACAATAGCTCATTTGTCATGAATCAAATATAGTTATTACTTTCTAAAACCTCTACAGCCTGTTTCAACCTAAAGGAAGGTTCATCAGCAGGTCCTAATTCAAATAGAATTCTATTTGAATAAGGACCTTCTGATGATCCCCCTTTTAGGGTGAAGGGTCTGCTACTATTCGGTGAGTCCGATTCGGTGAGTCCGATACGGTGAGTCTGATTCGGTGAGTTCCTAACTTTTAACCCCTAACCTTAACCCTTAACCCTAAAACGGCAATGATAATTAGGCTACGGTACCCAATAATTTCAAAAAAAAATTGAAAAAATCCCCCGTTAAGGGATCGGACTCACCGAATCGGACTCACCGAATCGGACTCACCGAAACGGGCCATTCCGTAGGGTGAAACACCCTGTATAGGTTTTAGAAAGTAATAACTATATTTGATGTACTTTGCCCTGCTTGGCTTTTATGCTTGGCATTGAGCACTTTTTGTGGTATATATTAATGGTATTTGTTGTTTGTTAGGCTATATATTATATTTTACTCGTAAGAATGTTGAATCAAAAATGATTCCTTTTTTGTTGTAGATTTGAAATCTTCTAATCAGCAACACAGTACTTCAAATGGTGAGTAATGAAAGGTCATGTGGTGTGGCTACCACAAACTATGTGTATTTTCGTTTGTACTTTTCAAGTTCAATTAGTTTAAATCAAATAGGTTTCGTCCTGTTTTCTTGTGCTAAATGCTACGACATTCTTCCTGTAAAAGCTTACGATGTTGGTGAACTTTTGAAGTAGACCTTTTGAAGTAGAAAAGAAGCCTCTTCTGACTTCACTGCTTTGGACTGCTGTCTTGTACTGTACATAAAATAGAAGTGTGTCATCTCAACATACATCGATTTATTGTCACTATTCTGCCATGTTTTGAATGGTGAATTGATAATATTCTTACTGTTCACGGTATCTTGTCAGGATTTGGGTATTCCGATGCGAACTCAGGAAGCAAAAGTTACGGGAATCAAGATTACAACCAAACAAGTGGCTTTGGAGACACTAACACTTATGGAAATGACAATGGATTTGATGACAACTCCTTTGATAAGAACACTGGTTTTAGTTCCAATAACTACAACTCTTCCAACACTTATGGTTCTAGTGGTGGAGGTTAGTTAGATCGTTTTGCAAAGTACATAGGCCTATGCTGTCAGTTTTACTATTAACAATTGACTCAATTTAAAGTCGGACGTTGAGTGTTATTGAGCCAGATCTCAGACAACAAAATCCGTCGTTTTTACATTGATTCAACGTCCGCAGACGTTCAATCAGTGTTAAAATGACGGATTTTGCTGTTTGGGTCCTGTACTAGGTCTTATGTTTTCCAAGTGTGTTCTGTTTAGTTAATGACTCTATCTGTTTACTCATTTATCGCACATTTGTTCAAAGAAAATAGCCATCAAGCTAGCTTTTATATTGACATTTGTTTTATATAATGTTGTGTTCACATCTTTTTTTCAATTTTTGTCTATTCATATTTCATATGTTGTGGAGTTGGGTAATGGGTAGCACCATATGAACGACATAGCCTTGAACGACTAGCTCGCCTATTTACTCAACTGAACTTCATGTCAATTGTGCATAGTTTTTATCAAGATTTTTATTGTTTTCATCCTTATTTTTCAATATTAGTTGCTTTCATTGGCATTATTGCATTGTTAGGTTTTGACTCAAGTAAGCCACGTGGTGGTGGCAGTTCTCGTGGCAAAGGATGCTTTAAATGTGGCCAAGACGGCCACAGAGCTCGCGACTGCCCGGATGCTGAATCTGGTGGTGGCGGTGGTAAGCATGTGGCAGCATGTTTCATTGCTCTTTGTATAATATACGATGGTTTGACTGTGAAGTACAATATCCTACAAATATATTGTTGTGGGAGCTATAAGCATATTATGCAACTTTTAGCTAAGCAACTGTGAAATAAAGTCAGCATTTAACCATCAGTAGTGATTTAGCTGTTGCATTGTCCTGAAAGTGAAGTGTTGGACGCATGGTATTCACTGCAACTAGTAAAATGTAAAGATTATGTGAGGTCAAGCAGTCAGTGCTGCATTATGAAAGTTGTGTTTAGATATATATTTGTAAGATTATTCAAAAATACCCTTTTTGTTGTTTTTTTTTAATTTTTTTATTTCGCATTAACCCAGTAATGCATTGCCTGATAAAATTTACAAAATTGATTGGTAAGATTGCTGAAAATCTTGATATATTTTCGAATAACGTTTTAAGTTCAATTGTTAAATCATTCTTCAAGGATTTGGTGGAGGATTCGGAAACAGCGGTGGCCAATCTCGTGGATCTGCTTGCTTTAAATGTGGTCAAGAAGGCCACAGAGCTCGCGACTGCCCGGATGCTGAATCTGGTGGCGGCGGTGGTAAGCATGTGGTGGATTATTTCTTTACTTTTTGTATTCGAAAGTTTGATTATTCAGTGCCTTATGCTACAAATATAATGTTTTGGGGACCATGAGTGTATTATGTAATATGTTACTGTTAGTTGAGCAACTGTCAAATATTGTCAGCATTGAAACATCAGTAATGATTGCACTGTTGCATAGTTCTGAATGTAAAGTGTTGGATACATTGTATTCACTGAAAAGTAAAATAAAAGTGGTACTGGATGTGAAGCTGTCAGCGTTACAATAGGAAAGTTCTTTTAAAACAGTTCAAGTTTATTTAAATTATAACTCTTCTGCTTTGTAATAACTTAGTCCATTATCTAAAAATAATATTCACAATATTGGTTGGCAAGATTGCTGAAAATCTTATGTGTTGAAGTAACGAAGTCTAAGTCTTCGCCGCCATGTTCCTAACGTAAATCATTCTTCAAGGATTTAGTGGAGGATTCGGAAACAGCGGTGGCCAATCTCGTGGATCTGCTTGCTTTAAATGTGGTCAAGAAGGCCACAGAGCTCGCGACTGCCCGGATGCTGAATCTGGTGGCGGCGGTAAGCATGTAGTAGCGTAAGCCATTGCTTTCGATTTGATATATTCATTGCTTTTTTTTGTACAGATTATCGCATTTCAGCGAGTTTCAACACCGATGGATAGCGATTATTGCTATTTGTTGTATTTGACGTTTGTTGTGATATTTTAGTGCTTTTTCTCCTGTGCTTTCCCTTTTCTGTTACTCAGGTGTTTCCCCCTTCTGATTTTCCCCGGTGTTTTCCCTGTCTTTTCCCTGTATTTTTTCCCCTTGGTGCAGTTCCGCTAGTGTTGTGTACTTGTGTAACTTAATAAAGGTGTTGCTAGTTTCCTGCTAAGGTGCTGTTGTAGGTTTAGAGCACATTTCCGCCACTGGTGTTGTCTCGCTTTATTTTTGAACTAATGCGTCATTATTTGTCATAACTAGGTCACGCTAAGTCAACAATTTACTTTTTGCAGGGCTTTGTTACGTCACTTCACGCTGCCAACGCTTGTTTTCGTCGCTCTAGTCTTTTTTAAACCAGCTTGACGTTCCAAAATAAAGTGACCATTTTTGTTTCATCAAAATTTACTTAACAAAACCCACATGGCTACCTAGATATACGGTCTGATTTGTCACATTCGCAGAACTTTCCAGATTTTGCCAACTTTTGGTGATTGTCCCATCATCATCGGAAAAACCTAGAACATCACACAACTCAGGCGAAAGAGAAATTGAAAAAAGAAAACTAATCGGGAAAAAATGATGGTTTGCGAAAATGAGAGAACTTGTATACCTGGGACTGGTATATAAGTCCCCCCCCCATCCCCCTTGGTAACTCATGACAAAGACAGGACTCAATGGACATGGCTCTTTCGCCTTAGTTGTGTGGTGTTCTAGGCGTTACCATCATCATCATCCAAATTCGGTTTTGTCACCACTAGTGGAGGTGGCCGATTATTTTCTTGCAGCGATTGCCTTCACTCCTATTCTCCATCTCGTTCCGTCCATCGCATCTTCTCCTTCAGTCTGGCTTTGTCTGCGTCATTCTTTACCTGTTTTTTTTTCCATATTTTTTTGAACGTCCCCTTTCCATCTACCTTCAAAGTAAATGCCTTTTGAAGAAAACTTCCTTCATCCCTTCTTATTTATGCTCATACCATGTTGTTACTCTATTTGCTGTTGCAAGTTTTTTAATAGGCTCACTCATCTTTTGAAACAGCTGAGTGATGTATTGTATATATACTAATTTAAATTATATTTTGAACGTTGAACGTTATCAGGCGTTGAAAACAAAACAATTAGATTTTAAAATTTTCGTTCAGACTGAGTCGCTTTTGAACAGTCTGGTTTAGCGTTTTTTCACTAACTTTTTTTATTTTTTACTGCTTCCACAAGACAACTAAAGCTTTTGTGTCCTAACGAGTCAGAAAAAAATAAAAGAACCTTAAGAAAATTTCAGACTGGAGCAGTGCCGGCAGTCAAAATGTCACAAATCAGGCCGCATTTTCCTGGTGGCCATTCTTAGCTTACCACAGAACTGCTCAATTTTTATTTATGTCTTTTTACCACTTTTGAAAATTACAACATTCTGCTGCGTCACGTTTCTCGCTTTGTTTTTTTATATTTATAGTTTTTCTGTTCAAAGTTTGTAAAAGTAAATGCATTGTCTCAAAATGAAAATACGTGACTGAACTACCAAGTCTCTTATGTGCTCTGGCACAATTCAAAAAAACTTTTTTGTGATGCGGAGATGCATTGTCATGTTTCGCGATTACGCTAAAAAAAAAAGTTATCGAACAGTTGAGCACAAAATGCAGAGGTAACCTCTTTTGGTCTGGTGTGGTTAGCTTGCAGTGTAAATAAAAAGTTTTCACTTTTATCTTGTGCAACACGATTATGGATACATGCCGTGTTGTGTGTTTGTGGTTCAACAAAGTAACCTCTCTGCCAAACTTACATCAATATTTATCAACAAAGGATTTTATAAAATAAAGACGTTTGTAAGAAGCTGATCGCAAGGCATTTGACTGAAGACGTCATTTTTTGACTGAACATGAACTAAAAGTCATATAACGTCAAACTTTCTGAAACTTTTCAATTATAGCGTACATCACAATGTCACATATCTAAAAAAAACTGCGTATCATATTATGAAAACATGAACTCCATAATATTCAATAGTGGAAAAGGTTAGCTTGGAAAAATTAAAGTGTGAGAGACTTAATACATGTCTTCCTGAAGAGTTTATTTTTATGTGCTACTCCACTGAATGACATTGTAATTTTGCAGACTTTGAAAGTGGTGGAGGAAGAGGTCGTGGAAGAGGCAGAGGAGGTAAGTTCTACACCATTTGACAGGCTTTGTAGACATTGCGCTCTTATTTTCATTCATTTTAGTTTTATAGATGTATTATTTCAAGTAGTCTGTCCTCGACTCCTCGTGCAGTCGAAGATGTCATGTTTTCGTTGTATGCAAAAATAGCCAAATTTCTTTAAATCGGATGTCGTTCTACTTAAAAACATAGATCTACGTCATTGCTTTACAAGTGAACGAAGTGGCCAATCTTTACTGTGATGTCAGTTGCGGAAAGTTGGTGGTTGCAGTTCGTGTTGCTAAGTTTCAAACTTGTTCCAGGAGGAGGAGGAGGTGCTCCTGGAGGATCAACATGTTTCAAATGTGGCGAAGAAGGTCATTTTGCTAGAGAGTGCCCCAATCCAGAATCTGCTGGTGGAGGTACGCTTCAAAAGTGTTTCTTGAAGTTATTTTACCCCACAAAGCTATTCAGTCCTTTTTACATGAACGTTTAACAATTGTAAAAAGGCTAATTTGCTGACTGGGTTACGCCGTAAAGCTTCTCGGCTTCTATACGAGCGAAACAACTCAAATGTTAAATGTTTTTTTTTGTGATTTTTTAACGCTTTGTTTCCAATTTTTTTTCTTCCCGTTGTTGTGGGTTGAAAGTTCGCTTACCTCATTGATTCAATGTGGTGCTGATGTACTTTGATAGCGTAAGGAAGATTACATCTTTTGGGTTCGTATCCAATAAAGTCATTAAATTTCTTTGCTCCCCACTTTTTGAATTATTCAGGTTATCGTTGAAAACAGCTGTGCACAAACTCCTTCTTCTTTTTCAGATAATAAAGAGCGTCCTCCTCTCTACATCCCTCCCCCACCTCCAGAGGATGAGGTTGAGATGTTCGCCAGCATGCAGCGTGGCATCAACTTCGGCAAGTACGATTCCATCCCAGTCGAAGTGACCGGAGTGAACCCTCCAAAGTGCATTGAAAGCTTTGAAGCTGCCAATCTGTCAGAGACTATTATGGTAAGTCGGCACAGAAGGCCGGTTGATTGTGATCGTCGGTTTTTCTTTAACATTTTTTTGTAGTTCTGCCAGTTATTTTACATAATTATTGCGGCTGTTTTTCGCTTTTATTGTTGTTACTCGTCCAACTTTGTATTTTGACTGTAATTTGATTGTTATGTTAGCATTTTATTACGTTAGAAATGTCTATTTAGAATTTAATTTACACATGCAATTTGTTATCGCAAGAAAACCTCCGTTAAAAGATGACAAATAATGACCGAGTGATTTCTTTTTTGTAGAAAAATGTTATCAAGGCGCAATACGAAAAGCCGACTCCTGTTCAAAAGTACAGCATCCCCATCATTAACTCCGAGCGGGATTTGATGGCTTGCGCTCAAACTGGATCTGGTAAAACTGTAAGTGTGGGATCACATGCGGTCTTATTTGAACTACCATTACGTTTGGTTGACTTAAAAATGGCGTCATTTTGTCGACGACGACATTTTTTAATTATTTCAAGATTTACTGTATTATACCGATTTTGGTAGAAATGTTGCACAAAGGAAATCGCGCAAGATTAGACTTTCATGCATAACAGTAGAGATGAGAACTATCTCTAATAATATTGTGATAATAACGCACTTTCATCGAATTTTGAGTTATGGGGCTTGTATTAAAAGAAAAACACACAAAATCACCTAACGTTGCTGTGTTGGAGCATTATAACCGCAATACTGCTAAGAAATCTATTTTTCGCTTTGAATGAAATAACGCTACGATATTGCATGCTTTCGTGTGAGCATTTCAAAGCAAGCGACAAACTTGTGGTGCGATTAGTAGTCAGCCACAGTTTGAGTGTTTAACTTGCTCAACGTGCATCATGCAGGCCGCCTTCTTGCTCCCAGTTCTAACACAGATGATAAAGAGCGGAATCGACACGAGTTCTTTTGCCGACCAGCAAATGCCACAGGCGATTGTGATAGGACCTACTCGGGAATTGGTCGAACAGGTCAGTGCGTCGATGTTTGCTACTTTCATGCTGGAAAGTAATCATGCTGATGTTCCTTCTCGCTATTCAAGTCAACAAGAATCGCCGAGAGATGCAATTAATTCACTTTATTCTTTAAAATAAAAGCGACCCAACAGTGTTGGATTGGAATCGCGTTTGAACATGTCTAAAATTATATGCGTATTGCAAAAGTGAAGCTCGCCGTCATAAGTATCTACAAGCTGATCGCATCCATACACGTAGATTTGGCTCGAGGCTCGAAAATTCGCGCGATCGACTATTTGCCGACCGTGCGTTGCGTACGGCGGCACCAGTGTCGGTCATCAGTTGAGTGACATTCAACGAGGCTGCCACATGCTCGTAGCAACACCTGGGAGACTGATGGACTTTATCAAAAGAGGCAAGGTAAGAAAATTTTCAATAATACGAGAGTTGGATATATTTTTACGTTTCAGCGGTCGATAATTACGACGGGTCTTCTTTCTCAGATTGGCTTGGAGAAAGTGCAATATCTCATTTTGGACGAAGCCGACAGAATGCTCGACATGGGTTTCGAGCAGGAAATCCGAAGGCTTGTGGATTCTGCTGGCATGCCATTGAAGACAGATCGACACACTCTCATGTTTAGTGCCACGTTTCCAGACGAAATACAAAAGTAAGGTTGCTCAGTAGTGTCACGCACCACGCATTTTTTATGTAGCAGGAAAATTTTCTTCAGTGACATGCTTGACACCGTTTTGTTTCATTCTTTCAGACTCGCTCACGATTTCCTCCGTGAGGATTTCCTGTTTCTGACTGTTGGCCGTGTCGGCGGCGCTTGCACTGACGTCACTCAGACCATTATTCAGGTGAATTGCGTCAGCATCGTCAGATTTTCGCTTCTTGTGGCCTAAACTTTGGCCACTGACCAGGCGATTGTTTGTCCCGATAAAATTTGACGATGGTCTCCTTCCGCAGATTGACCACGACGACAAGAGGACAAAGCTCTTGGATTTGATATCAGACGTGGCCGAAACTCGGTCGCGAACTCTCGTGTTTGTCGAGACGAAACGAAGCGCTGATTTTCTTGCTTGCTCACTTTCTCAGGCTGACTACCCAACCACCAGCATCCACGGGTGGGTTGATTCTTGATTCCTCACTTCATGGCGTTGTAACAGTATAAAATTTTGTCGAAATATGTTCCTGTTCCTGCTTACAAAATTGGTCCGTTTTACGCTGATTTAACGTCTGCAGACGTTAAAAAGAACCAATTTTGCATTGCCACTCAATTGATGATTTGTGTTGTGCTTTGCCCAGGGATCGGCTTCAACGTGAGAGAGAAGAAGCTCTTCGCGACTTCAAGAAAGGAACCCATCCGATTCTAATCGCCACCTCGGTGGCTGCGAGAGGACTGGATATTCCGAAGGTTTCATATTCTCCAGTGTTTTTTTTTTTAATTTTTAAAGACGTTGTTTCATTGTTTGTTTTTTTTGGCTAGTTGATGTAATAGTTAAGCTAGGAATAGAATATTTGACAAATATGGAGGAAAGATTTTTTATTTTCACGCAGAGAAAGCTTCTCTCACCGCTTAGCGTGGACAGTATCTTAAATTTTATACTGATTGAGGCTCTCAACCACCGTAAAAAAAGCTCAAGCGAAAAACAGCTACTTTTGGTTTTGTTTCTTTATCTGTTTTCACTACATAAAGAAGTAACCTTTTTTTCTACTAATTTCCAGGTGGAGCACGTGATAAACTATGACCTACCAAAAGAGATCGACGAATACGTCCACAGGATCGGTCGTACGGGTCGCTGTGGTAATCTGGGCCGCGCAACTTCCTTCTACGACAATAGCAAAGATTCGCAAATGGCTCGGTCGTTGGTCACAGTTTTATCTGAGGTAGGACTACTGTAAACATAGCGATCTGTAGATCGTCATGGTTGTGAGCTGGCAGAGGTGCTCAAGTGATACGTGACACCATTTCTTGCTTTTATTCACTTCTATATGACACGAAATGGGTCGTTCGTTTCCTGCTCGAAAACAAAAATGTTACGACCTTTTTGGGCGTATTATTTTATCAAAATAACTCAGCTGTCGGTGATTATAGGATACAATCACAGTTTCTCAAGCGCCCGGCAACACTATCATTGTTTTTTCTCATTACTGTAATTTGTGAGCTGAGTTTGTATCATTCAAACTTCACTTTGATCGCACTGAAACCTCAAATCTGGTTCGTTTCTTTCAGTCCATGCAAGAAGTTCCGTCATGGTTGGAAGGCTGTGCGCAGTCAGCCGTTGGAACATCGTTCGGCGCTGACGGGGGAGGCTTCGGTGGTCGTGATGCCCGATCAGGGGGAGGCCGCGGAAGAGGACGTAGCAACAGCAGCAACAACCAAGTAATAACTCCCTTCCATATCGCTCGTGAAACTTGATTGTTAACCAGTCCGGGGAAGCGCAATGGAGAAGCATTTATGAATGTGGTTCAGCGTTTGGTCGTAGAGCCTTTTATCATAGTGGCTCCGCTGTGAGAGCATGTGCTGGACGCAAGAGTACAAAGTTCCCAGACAGGAAAATCCGTCTTTTTTACTTTGATTGGACATCTACAGATGTTGAATCAATGTAAAAATGACGGAATTTTTTGTCTGTGTTGTGTCTTCTCAAAACGCTAAACGATTTTCTTCATGGTCGATACAAGGACTGTCTGCTGTTGTGTTCACGCCCACTCGCCAAAATCTTCAATCACCCAAGTTAGCCAAAGCTGGATACGGCAAAAATCAAATACTCAAAGCGCAATTTGCGTCGCAAGTTTCGTCGTGGTCTACGGAAGCCTATGACATCATGTACTGGATTACTTTTAAAGCTTGTGCTTTTGCAGGGGTTTGGTGGGAATCCCGGAGGCGACTTTGGATCTCGTGCCACTGGTGATTTCGATTACAACGATGGCGGGGGTGTGTTTTCTTACAGTTTGTGATTACTTTGATTATTATCTAATCCGAACCCCGTCTATTGTGTGAAAGACAGGTCTCAGTTTTGAAAGTGCCTGCATGTAATGATTACCGGCATGTCGGCAATGACTTTCACGACTTTGCGTATTTTTTAAGCTGGTTTGTTTTTGCAGGCTTTGGAGGGGGTGGTTTTGGAGGTGCTGGTGCGGATGAAGAAGAAAGTTGGGACTAGTTTTCTTCGAAACAACATTCACTTACTGCAGCACAGCCTTATGTTGATATTTTCAGTTCGTTTTATCACTACTTTCGGCTTGCAATTTCCCGGCGTGGGCCACGCGATTTTCACATTAACAGTGCACACATTGCTGCCAAGTACAAACTTCGTTTGCTATTCTTGCAAGTATAGACATTGTCCTGTTGCGAAGGTTTACTTGTCGTCATGGTGTGAGCCTTTGGGTCCGAGGGTCTCACTTTTCACCATTTCAGGTTGACTACGTCCCCGACTTCACCGATAGGCTGCTGGAGAGCACCCAGTTTCAAGTCTAATCCAACACAACACGCATCCCTTTTGCTCCATTGGGTGAACGCAGCATGATACAATAAATTATTAATATGGTTTGCGATCCATGCCTCAGCGACACATTTGCAGGAAGTGGTTGTGCCACTCCTTTTGTGCGCGGCTGAAGGGAAAGGCCCCTCGTTGACAAGATAACAAGATTTTGCTGACAGTGTGATGTGGTCTCAGGTTTCAATTCACTGTGGTTGTTGAACCAGTTGTGGAGGTTGGTCGATATTAAGGCTCTTACCCAGCAAGATACACCCGACTAGAATTGAGAAGGAACAGATTTGCTAAATGGGCCACGAATTTTGCCAATTAACGCTTATTTCGCCTGTTTCAAAATAGTGGTTTTTCAATTGACATGATTGTGTTTTTTTTATTACTTTGTGTTCATGTTACGTATTTTTGGACCAATTTGAATTTTGTTTATCTGAAAAATAGTGAACGACTTCATGTTACCACTTTGTTCGACTAGCTCGTCTTGAAGTGCATACGTATTCTTAAACACTAGTAGCAAGACATCTACAGCAATAGTGTGTTTTTCTCTGTGCCGGTTTGACCAGTTTGCATAGTTGACAGGATTGCGGTAGAAGGCGGATAAAGGTGTCTTGAAAGCTTGTGAGCATTTTTATTTCTGAGGCTGTTTTATAAATTTACTACACTACACTTCTATCAGTATTTTCTTGCCTTTGTATCCTTTCCATGCCTGCCATTGACTTGAATTGCCAAAAGATCGCCAAACTTTCCACTTTGGAAAAGTTTAGTTTAACCCTCACTGTGATGTAAAGCGGTTTGGGCAGATCTAAATGCAAGGCTTTGGCTATGGCATTGGGAAAGCGATACGATTTGTCAATAGATAATCTGATGGCGAGTGGTGTAGTTAAGGCCTTGCATTTAGAACTGCGAAAATTGTTGTTCTGTCAAAGTGAAAATGAAAAAAAATATCAACGTTTCATGCTTTTAAAATGCACGTTAACATGATGTAGAGTTGGAACTGCAAATACTCGCATCACGAATGGGATTGTGCAAATGTGCGGTCTATTTTCCTTTCTAATGTGTTTTTGCATTGCTATTTTGCGACCATCGCCAGTGACAACTATTGTAAATGCAGCTGGTGGCAAACAGGCGTATTCGCTCTCAGAACTGGGAGTGCAACGATTGCTGAAACATGTCGCCTAGTGTTCATGCTGCGTCATTGCCGTTACAACATGCTTTGAGTTTTTTCAGAAACTTTTAGTGCTTTTGTATCATGATCAAGTGAAGTTACATAAGCAGCATACGGTCCCATGAAGAAGGAAATTTTGCTCAGCGAGTAGTTTTACCCGAGGGATCTCGCATCGTTTGCCGAATAACCTGCGCAGGGCCACTGCTCAATCATTCGTTTACTACACGTAAAAGTATGCTTGCTTGAGGACCCAAAAACTGTAGGAAAGACGTGGCCTACGCAACAATCGGTTTTCATAGCGGTTTTTAACATAGTCATATTCTGAAAACGATGTTTATGATGCATCTGGGTTTGAGTAGAGGGCGTAAGTATTTCACTAGTTGAAGAATTATACATTCTTTACTCAGCAACACGCGAAAACCGGTGCAAAGTACGTCACACTATCATGTGTATTTCATGAACACAGCAAGTCATTATGTAAGAAGCAATTATGAACATTGAACAATTTCACATTGCAAAAGCACTTTCAATCTAAACAAAATAACATTTTGTGGTAGAAAATACGCGTTTTAATCTATAACTGCATAAAGAGCTGTTCAAGTATCACATAACATTTGTTTTGCTCATCTTCACACCCTCCGTATGTCGCCCACATTATGCAAGGCGGTTTCAATAACCCTTCCCAAGGGCGATACATGATAAAACTGCACCTACGTCCTACAACCATTGCAATCTTTAATATAAGCAAGGCAATCAGTACATGAATTACTGTAAAATCGGCAGCCTAAAATATAGTACATTCTGGGAATAAGACTACTGAAAACGCTGCAAGCGTTTCAAAGATCACTGTGAAACAACTGGTGTATCGTCGCCAAAATCCAACCAACTTTGAGCCTTAGATCAATGTCTGAATTTGGCTTTAAGCAAGTGTTTACATGGCCTACACAACTGTAAATGTCGAGGTTATGGGGCATTTTGGATTCAGGGAAACAATCTTCATTCTTCAAAGCTTTGCCGATTCGTGTTCTGCACGCGTCATATTGATTTAGGTAAAGTGGCCAGTATTGAAAAGATGGAAAAATATAACGTGGTATTTTAAAGCGTGCTCGGACAGTGAAAGTGGGAAGCCTGATGGCAACACTAAGTAGAAAGTGGCCTGGCTGCGAGTGCCTTGGAAAACACAGTCCCTGCCAAGTAGAAATTTCTCGAATGTATTCTTTCTCTGAAAAATTGACAAGTTGATCGTTTTAGGAGCTGTTTAAATAACACCAAACATCAATTGATAAGCTAAAAAATTGGAAAAACAACGACAATGAATTTCTTAAAACATGCTCATTGCTCACTTCATACAGAAATCCATTCTTCGAGAAAGAAATCGACTTTCTTTTGACCTGAAGACATGGGCACTGCCGTACTTTTGGTGCGTTTCGTGCCATCTGTCTAAATCATATCTTCCAACTCCTACTGGATTCTATGAAGACAACATTAGATTCGTTTAGCATGCAGTTTACAGCTCGCAGCTTTTTATGTTTTTCTTTTCAAAAAAGGGATTTTCCATAAAAATCGACTGAAACGACATAGCAACAGGCCTAAATTGGTTGCGTGCAGATTCAGTAGCCTAACAGTTTAATCCCAAGCAACGCTGTCTGGATATAGCCTGAGCTACTTTTGCGATGATAGAATATCCACGACCTGTACGCTTGTCATCACCATCATTTTCAGCCTGTGGTAGCTCACTGCTGAGCAAAGACCTTCCTTTTTTCTTGCAAATCCAGTCGATCATGTGTTTTTGTATACCAGTTTGTTATTCCACATTCTTTGTCAATCTCGCCTTTCCATTTAATTTTTGGCTTTCCTCGTTTGCCTTTGTTTTCCCAGGGTGTCCAAGTTGTTAATTTGTCGGTCCATCTGTTGTCCTGATATCTTGGTATATGACTTGCTCATGACCATTCTGTAGGCTTGAAAGAGTAAATAATTGAAAAAAAAGTAAATGAATACACCGTAAATAAGTTACAGGTAACGCCCTTTGGAAAATGTTTGATTTCAACCAAAACTTACCTCATTCCCGTTAAAAAATTTACGCGATCGTTTGTCAAAGCGTTCGGAAGAAGACAAGAAAGGTGGTGAAGATTCCTTTGTTTGGACAGGTGGATTCGGCGAGTAGCTGTTAGGAGCAGGAGTGGAAACGGGTAGAAAATTGTACTTGTGAACCTGTTACCAAGATGCCGTTAAAATTTTACAAAATAATTGGTATTAGGCCTACTTCAAAGCTAAAAAACAAAATTTGACAACTTGTACTGTGGTATGGAAAAGGATAATTCATTCGACACAGAAGAGCAAAAATTTGAAGATTTGGAACATTGGGATTTGGGCTACATAAGCAGGGCCGGATTTAGCCTAAGTGCTGCCCTAGGCAGATGAGAAAAGTGCCGCCCCCAAAAAAAATTTTCGATGGTGATTTTCGATACAACACAGGCACTTGTTTTCATTTGTCCTCAATGCCGTCATTTTTATAAAACTTCATGCAGGGATATCTAAAGAAGGGGATACGAAGGCTTTTATTACGTCTGACAATAGAAGGGCTTTTGTTTATCGTAAATAATCTGTGTTTATCATAAAATGACAATTGGCACCGATAGATAGTTTGATAAATTTTGATATAACTTGCATTGCGCTATTAGCATCAGGCCTGGATATTCACAGCATGCTTATGGTTGCTTGTTAATTCAACTACCCATATACTTGCTTTACATCTAGCCTACTGCAAAGGCTTTGTTATAAAAAACAGCTTACTGATAACTTTTCAACTGTCTTTTTAAACAAGTATTCTTTAAATATGCTCTACCTAACATTTGCTAACTGTCTTCTGTAGCTCATTGTACCAGCTGCACTAAAAAACTTTCTACGATTTTAAAAAGAACCACATGTTTAAAGCACTATACAAACTACCGCCCTGGTAGTGTCATGAGAATAAGGCAGTCACTGCGATCCTGCATATCCCCTTCTCTAGATATCCCTGACTTCATGAAACTAAAGTTCTTTCGTATACTAGTCTTACTTTTTGGCTTGTTTAGCCTACATACTTTAAGCATCAAGGCAAGTACACAAAATAGCCTGCAACTTTTCCATCAACCTAACATTGACTGAAAACATTTTTTCTAGGCTCCTTCAAATTTACTAACAGTGAAACAAACCGAACAAAGATTAATAAAAATTGCACAGACAAAGCCTAGTCCTTCATACTAAGCGAGACAGATAACTAAAAGAAGCGCTAAGCAGCACATATTGTTGAAAACCAATCAAGCATGAAGTACTCTAGGGGCGATGACTTGCCATACATGACTTGCCGCACTGTTTATAAATGTGTGTGATGTGATAACATTTTTATTAATTGCTATATATCTGTTGTGAATTATTATATTCATGTACAGTATTATCAATGTAATATATTCCATAATATTCGTATATTTTGCCGCCCCTAATAATTTGCCGCCCTAGGCAACTGCCTACTCTGCCTACTGGTAAATCCGGCCCTGTACATAAGGTATCGGATGATTTTTTCTCTTTACACACGTTTTTTCTTGACTGATATTCGCTGTAGCCTACATGCAAAAACCTGTCCAATTTGTTGTTATTTCTGACAGTCAAAGCGAAAAACAACACATGTTAAACATACCAAATAGTAGAAGCGAAAAGATAAAATGATCTGGCATAGCCTATATGTTGCATGTACGTAAAATAGTGTTGATTTGTTTTGAAAGCCTTGCTTAACTTTGTCTATCGTTTTCCTGTGAACGTGGTAGTAGCCTACACAATACAGCGAGGCTACCACAGCAGATTTTTTTTCATTCTTCATTGCCCTAATTTATAAATGGGCCCACCACCTCATGATTTGGAAGACCTGATCTCCATTGATGAAGATACCGGGCTTTGCCTGACTGACCGAAACCCTAATCTTTATTCCGACAATTTTATGAGAGAAATATTGTACACTTAGCCTACGTATTCTTTATGATAGCCAATAAGCTACGAAAGACAATAATAGGCCAGATTTAGGTGCTCCAGCTGGTTGTAGGTGCAGATATTTATGTGGAGCCAGATACGGAGCTGAACCCAATAGGCTACTGTCGTCGGGGTAGAAATTCCTTTACAAACATATTCAATGCACCTCCTATAGGCCCTCACCTTCCCAAATCGTCCATGATATTTTTTATGATCCTCTTCCCACTCATCGAGAAAGGAAGGCAAATCGTACTGACCAGGTCCCAAATTGCTGGAAGGCTGAAATGTAATTTCGCTGCAGTATTGAAAAAAATTATAAAATAGACTAAAAGTTCAGCAGCAAAATGGCACAAAACATACACATGTTTACAAATCATAAATCACAAAGAAATTTGCAGAATAAAAAGTTTAAAAAACGTACAAAATTCCAAGACAGCAAATCAATGTTGATCGCTAAGAAATATTTCCGGAAAGTGGGCTTTGAAATTGGTGCGTGCATTAACTAAGCGTTTGTAATCGTTAAACTACAATAGGCTAGAGGTATTTCGATACGTTTGCGCGCAAACCATTGCATATAGTTCTTTATCATAAACAATGTGAGACTCGTGCTGTCAAACTCTTTATGCTGAGTCCGGGAAACCTGCACTTTACAAGCGGAAATAACAGCAACGTTTAGACGAAAGAACAAGATAAACAAATGACTCACAATGATGACAGAATGCCCTGTTTTCATCGGTTTGTGTCTTTGGCCAGAATACACATCATACGGCCCTCTTTTGCTCACAACTTTGTTTAAAATATCCACTGCAGAACCCATTATTTCGTAGCGACCAGGAGCCAAATCGCATCCAATGATGGGCAATGCTCGTCGTGAGGCGGATGCTTAGAATGTAAGAGCAATTAGATCAAAGGTGAAGAACCTATCTTTTATCATCATCATTAATGTTAGCGCTGTTTTAGAGCATTTACACATGAACATCAATGTGATGGGATCAATACAGTGGTAGCTGTTCGCTAACATACATTTTTCACCAAGCAGATGGAATGTGTTATTTTTATTGGTTCATTTGTGACAAGTTGAAAACCATTGTCACGTGTAACTCTCCATTCATGCAAGCTTTGGCGTGACGTCAGGGTTGGGTCAATCTTGGTCTGGAAGGTCATGTGTTGTCAAATCAAGTATGGAAGTTCCATGGCCTTGCTTGCCTGACAGATTCCTCGGTGCTCATAAGCCTCCACACGACGACAACGTGTCCACACGACCTACTAGGCTACTACCGGTCCTACGTCCTTTGTATTGCTTCGAATCAATTCGTGATGGAAATAGACCATGCGGTCGTGCCACAGCAAGTCTAGTCTATTTTGGTCTGTAGGTTATTCTTTCAATTTCTTTTACTAATGAGAAATTACTAATAATCGACGCAAAATAATTGATCCATGAATATTACTTTTCGTAGGATTTGCCTTCGCATTGAAAGTTATCCTCCTGCAAAATACCATCGACAAGAAGTAGGATATCGTACTATTAGGAAAACAAAACCTACTTGAACTTAACATGCCTATCGTGCTAGTTGACTTCAATTCCTTTTCTTCTAAAACAGCCGATGGTATCCCCCCTTTTCCATAAGTGCCTGGTCCAGGGTTTTTATTCTGTAACAAAATATTTATGGCCAGTTCAAACTAAATGTCCCGAAATCTGATTTTAATGTTCATGTTTAAGTAAAGACCAACCTAATCAGCCTTGTGCTCAAAAATAATAATCAATGCTTAGTTTCTGAGATTGAAGGTTATCTAACAGCTCTAATTTAAATACAGAATGGGCCTGTTCACCAGGCATTATAATTATAGATTAATTTCTTGCATTCTTCGGTGACTGTAGACTAGACTATCATTAAGATGGTTGGTTTTTGAATCTTTATCCTCGGATTTGTATTTTTTAGCAAAATTGCTAAAAATTGAAAAATGCTAATATTTAAAAATAGTTTACTTCATCTCATAAATTTTCTGAGATTGATGCCGCAGGTGTCCGACAAATTGTTCGTAAGCAATTGTTCGTAAAATTAATTCTTCGTAAAACAATTCTTCCTAAAGCATTTTTTCGTGCATGCAGTTAAAATTTGATGTATACGAAGAAATGCTTTACGAAGAATTGTTTTACGGATTTCATTTTACGAAAAACAGCTTACGAACAACTGTTTTACGAACAATTGCTTACGAACAATTGCTTTACGAACAATTGCTTACGAACAATTTGCCTATAACCGATGCCGCATGGCTGGAAAACAATGTCAAAAATCTCATTGACTTAATATTATAGAAGTAAATTTCGGTTTCTTTCTATATGTGTCTTATTTGTTCCTAGTTTCATAGAGGAAATTAATGATTTTTAACTGTTTTTTTTTATGTACCAATTTTTTCTTGAAATTTAATAGGTTCTGCGGCCCCTTGAATTATATAAAATGACAATGCGGCCCACTATAATAAAAGGTTGGATATCTCTACTCTTAAAGGGTACTTTTATACCCGAGATGTTTTTAGAGGTCCGAAACCATTCTAAGGGGCCCGGAACTTCAAAAAACCACCGTGTATTCTTGCAATGTAGTGTTTTTTTCTGAAAAGTGCCTTGATTTGGGGCGGAGGATCTCATTAGTACCGGGCGCAAATTATTCTCTCAACAGCCCTGGTTATACGGTCTTGTATCATGTCAAACAAATCAACTTAGCAGCCTAAATTTTCTATTTTTCTTTCAAATATTTATAAAGCTCACTGTAATTTTGTTTCTAAATCTTGGCTCTCTAGTAGCACATATTCCTCTTGTACTGCAAGATTTGGCCTCAAGTGCTTTCATAAAATCAAAATCGTTAACATCGTACATCCCTGGTCCCAAATTTCTGAGCTGTTCTTTCTTTTTCTTCCATTCATCTCTACAAAAAACGACAAAAAAATCTATTCCAGCTAAGTGCAATAATTTTCATCGAAGGTCCATAGACTATCCCCCTTAAAGCTGATGATTTTAAAAACCCACCCAGTTTAATAGCCTACGGTACTTGGTAGGCTATAAGATAGATGGTACAGCGCAAAAGCTCGTGAAAAATAAAAAAATGCATTGTTCTTGACTTTAAGAATATTTGTGTTGAGCACTATGCAATATTCATAATAATAAGTAGTCAGCGAAACAAGAAGGTGCATGATACTTTAGTTTTTTTGAGTCTACTTTTGAAGAAAACCTGTTTTGTTACCTCTTCTATAAAACTTCTTGACTGCATAGCCGAGTAATGAGAGCCTTGGAACGGCAATCGAAAGGGCGCCGGTTCGACAACGCTCAAGAGCATGTGTCTGTCTCTTTGGCATGACACTTAAAGGTATGCCTAAAGGTGGACACGAAGATTGGCTTCCTTGCCTTCCCGTTCACTTAATCTAAATCTTCAACCACCAGGTGTAAGCTTGGATACGACCAAAAATAAAACTTCTATAAAAATCATCAAATTATTTGAATTACTTTTTTATTGAGGTTTTGTCAAGAAAACGAATACAACTGATGCACAAGCTACACAATAAAGAAGACCGGTTCTCAGGTTTTATCCAAGCATTTGAAAGAATTCTAAAAATCTGAGACAGGGATGTGCAAACTTGTAGCACTGCTGGGCCAAATAGGCTACACAAAACCAGCTTAGTCAAATGGCCACAACTAAAAATAGCTATTATTATTTACTATACTGTGACGAATGTGCACGCAATAAATGACCAGTGACCACCTAGTCCTAGACCTTACGCCTACCTCTCCTAAAGCCACCTCAGGCAGAGCATTTTTTGTCTGGTTCTTCGGCGTGCGGACGACTTAAAATTAGTTCAAGTTTTACGCTGCATGCGAGCGCATAGAATTAGGCTGCTACAGATAAAATGTGACTGCAATCATCATCATCATTAAGTTCCTTCCTCTCGTCGAGAGTTGGAGGCAATGATACGCCAAGTTTCTCTGTTGTGAGATTCTTTTACTGCAGTTTTGTAATTAAGTCATGACCAGTCTTCAATATCATTAGTCCAAATTCTTGGGGGTCTGCCTCTATTTCGTTTGCCGTTCATTTTTCCTTCTAGTACAGTAGTTGTTTTTGAATAGAATTACTGCGAATCATGTGGCCAAAATATTTCAATTTTCTTGATTTAATTGTTTGTAGAATTTCTATGTTGGTTTGTATTCTGGATAGTACATCTTTGTTTGTGATTTTATCCTTCCATGAAATTTCCAATTTCCAATTCAAAAGATTGCAAAAAGCAGTTTGTTCATACTTACAGGGATGTAGGTAAATCTTTGTTTGCTTGATTTTACACTGGTTAAACTTGTCGGGTACCCAAACAAAAAACAATTGTTTACTCACAATTGTTTACTCAACTTTGCAAACTTGAGACATAAATAAAAATCGTCTAGCGTACTACACATTATTTAAAATCCGTAACTTTCCGCGGGACAAAAGTTTAAGCTCGCGGTAACATTTGTTTAAGCCCGCGGGCCACGGTTTGCACACCCCTGATCCTAAAGGTTAGACACAACAAACCTAACAGGGAGCCTCTGTAGAGAAATACTGATTTAAAAAAAATTCAAACAAAATACAGCGAAAAAATATTGGCATAAAAAGAAACAAAATGCTTTGAAGAGATATAGGTAAATTAATGACATCAAGATACCTTAGAACAGTGGTTCTTAACCAGGGTTCGACGAACCTGTTTCAGGGGTTCGGCGCAAACATCCTCTGAAACGTTAACACACGGCCTACTGAATGGTATATCAGCGAATATTTTTGGAAAATATTGTCCAGCCGAAACTTGATGGTAATGCGGCTTAGGTAATGGTAAATAAACATCTGTGTGTTTGACGATAAAAATGTGTTTTGAGTGGTAAAAATGCAATAGAAGCTGAGAGCAAATGAGTGCTTTTCAGAGGAAATTTCAGTTGTGGTGGCAGCGATTGGCAATAACAACTTCGCTAACTTTCCACGTCTGGACGAGGTGTTAAATAGTTCCGATACAGTTATTAATGGCGAACTTGCAGAAGGCCAGTATTTACTAAGCATTTGCAGAAGTTGCAAAATTTATTTCAAAACTACTTTCCTGAACAAACATAATGTCTAGCATGAATACGTCAACCATTTACTTATGATACTTCAACAGCAGATATAAACAGTCCATACTTGGATGACATTATCAAGCTTCAAGAAAGCGAGATGCAAAAAAGAAACTTCAACACGACAAATTTTCAATCGTTTTGGTACCAACAAATGGAAAGTTATCCTTTTATTACAAAAGTTGCCCTTGAAGTTCTCATGCCATTCGTAATCATTTATTTATGCGAGCTTGCGTTTTCTATTCTGGTGGATGTTAAAGCAAAAAAACGAAGCCGGTTACATGCGAAAATGACATGAGGATTGCTGTTTTCGAGACAAAGCCTCGAATCTCACTATTAGTCTCAGAAAAACAACAACAGAAGTCTCATTGATGCAGCAATGCATTACTATTAAATATGGTAGATTTTTGTGTTTGTGATTTAGCAAAAATTTGGGGTTCAACGAAAGCTTGCAGATTGGCGTAACGGTTCGGCAGGTTAGTAAAGGACCGCAGGTTAGAACCACTGCCTTAGAATCTCCTTCCAAGACTCGGCTTTTAGGCAAGAGAACAACACAGTCTTTTCGTTTTGTATCGTTCGTGACAAAATACAGTAGGGTTTAGGTAGGCTACTGTACAGTAGGCTGATTAATGATGCAGCACAACAGGCAGCTGAAAACACTAAACGACTATAGCATGTAGTCTTCGCCATCTCCTTCCATTAATCTTGCGAAGGCACAGTCACGCCCTTAAGAGTAGCAGCGAACCGCCTTCCTTTAAGTCTGCGGAAGCGTTTTCAACACGCGACCCGCAGCAGACAATAATTCAATAAACAATTTAGACTCTTTCGTATTTTTAGTAGAATAGGCTACAGCACAATGATGTAACTGTTACGTACCTGTATAGCAAATGTGGTATCTTACTCATTGCAGCAGTTTCATATGCTCTTTTCCACCCTGGTCCGGAAGCTTTTTTTGCTACAGCTGTGGCATTAAAACCCCCAACATCTACGTTATATGCTCCAGGAGAAAGTCTACAAAAAGTTATTGGTGTCACAAATTAAAAGCAGGACTGCAGGTTTACTACAATCTTTTCAAATAAGAATGCTTGTTTTTGCTTATACTTTGATTTCTGCATAAACTTAAATTTATTCGATCACACTGATAGACTAGTACTACCAAAATTACTAGTCTTGGCTAAATTTATTCGATCACTATTGCTGATCAAGTGATCATCTCTCTTTGAATATTTGTTTCAAAAGACACCCCATCGAAAGGGACTCTTTCTCTCTGTAGGTATCATGGCTGATACAGCCCTCGATGTACCAGTAATCCAGTTTGACCGATCTCGTGCGTCTTGCCAAATTTTCGTAGGGTTTTTGATGTGTGGTTGAAAAAGACACCCAACATCCTACGAAAGGGACTACATAGAGCCATTACCCACAAACCAGATGAATATTTTTTAAGATGACACATTTCTAGACAAAAAGTTAAAAAATTTCATTGACTTGATTTGAAACTGAAAAGACTGAGACGTTAACCAGGAGATTAGTGTTCAGTGGTTGAATCCCTGGAATGGCTTTTTAGCAACAATACAGTATCAGTATAGGTAGGCTACTATGTATGCTATATCAACCTACATCAGAAGGTCTAGCCCAACTTCGAACTATTGATGCAGTGGACAGTTTGTTTGTTTGTTTTATTATCTTTATCCTGCATTGCGGGAAAGCGGACTTGAGCGTTATGCATCGGTGTACGCCTTCCGACGTACACCTGACCCACGCTGCAGCCGACGGCAACGTCTGTTTCCGGTTGTCTACTCTACTTATCACTTAAATTTGGTACTTCCCATTACTCGAAATCGATCACTGGGTAGAGGCAATTATCGTAAAGTTTCTTGCCCAGAGAAACAACAGCAAGTGCGGGTGGCTGGAGTCGAACATGCAGGCTCTCGACTGCGAGCCCAACGAGCTAACCACTCGGCCTTGACCTACTAATGTGGAAGCCACTTTAACATGAAAAAATTCAGCCATTGCCACTGAAACATCGATTCAATCAAAAAGGGCGAAAAGGAAATGATACAAAGCAAATCAAGTGATGGATACTCTGTCAGCTGGTTCGCTTAAGGGTTAGGGCTACTATAAAGTCATCATTTCCATGACATGGGTTCGATTACCACCCTAACCATTAAGCTTCTTTTTTTTTCTTTTGTAACTACCAAATAAAGCTCAAAACAAGAATTAACTCGATCTCTGGCTGAGTGCTAGAAAGGTCACAATTGGACGGTAGCCTCTTATAACTTGTTTTGATTGGTTCGAAGTTTCAGCGTCAATGGCAGAATTTCTTCATGGTAAAGTGGTTTCCACATCAGTAGTGCAAGGCTCTTCACAACCACTGCATCAATAGTTCGAAGCAATGGCGGATTCAGAACGTAATTTATGGGTGGGCCTAGTAAATATCTTGGTGGGCCTTCGCCAATAATGCCACGACGGGCCAGCATACAAAACTTAGTGTTACCGAATATCTCTTACAAATGCTGTGAAATAGTGATGCCACAGACAATTCAGTGCCACTTGATTGTTCTAGTGTTAAACATTAATACGTTTTTTTATGAATCTGATTTTGTGTGGGCCCACTGTCAATCTGGGTGGGCCTGTACCAACCAGGCCCACACGGTAGATCCGCTCCTGGTTCGAAGTTGGGATAAACGGGCCAAATCAATTTTCTTATCGATTATCTGAAGAAGGGCATCGGGGTCTCCAAAACAAGGTAAATCTGCTGGATTAGATGGCATCCAAACAGAAAAAATTAAACATTTTGGTCTCGGATGGCTGCTTAAACTTTACAACAGTTGCCTCAGCTTTAACCAAATTCCTAAGCTATGGAGAATCGTGGAAAACGTGGCGCGTAGAAGTATTGGTAGCGTGCGCTACAATATGCCAAAAAGAACGGCGCTACGCTACCGGGCCAGACAGCCGCGCTTATTTGGCATATTGTAGCGATAGCGCGATACTTTCGGCATATTGTAGCGATAGCGCAATACTTTCAAAGTAGCTGATGCTCTCCTCTGGCGGTAGGGCCGCTCTTTGGGCGTAGCCTATTGTAGCGGCAGCGCGCGACTTTTAGAGGAGCGGATGTTATCTGGAAAATAGTAGCCTAGGCCTATTAGATAGTAGCTATAAGTCTCAGGCCTATTTTTCTCGATGTGCTTAGAGTTGTGGCCTCTATTACACATTAGCTGTGACTGTGTTTTTTGTAACAATGCCCAACTTACTTGCTTGTGAGTACATCTGTAGTTTTGAAATAATAAGGTACTGCATTGTCAGTTCCTGGAGCTTTACTTTGAGGATGAAGCCCAGCCAAATCAAATCTGCAATGTATGAATGTAGGGTTGTAGTAGGCTATGGATGGCCAGCTTCAGTATGAACAGCCTGCTTTTTGCAAAAATCAGGAGCCAATGTAGGCCTATAGATCAAATCAACAGTAGGCTACATCTATCAAAACTGTTATAGTCGCCATTTAATTTAGTTCATCTTGATGATATAAAACAGTTTTAAAATCACACTCTTTCATAACGTCCAGCTTGTTCATACCTCGCTTTTTGTGTTCCAAATGGGGCTCCTTGAAACATTTTAACAGCCATATTGCAATTTCAAAAATATACCACCCTTTAACAACTCTCTTCGTTGTAGCTGCAAGCCTAGAGCACAATGCCAAACGCTTTGTAGCCTAATCACATGTAGAAATAAGATAGTGAATTTATTTAACTTTTAATTTATAGCCAACACACTTTGCATTACTTTTTTGGCTAAACCAAAAAATGCAGGCGATGAAACTTGTGATTTGACTCCAAAATACAGTAGGCCTACGGTAACACAGTTTAAAATTCACCAAGCTATCGTGCTACATACGACCCAGACAGCAAAGTTTGACATTTTTAATGACGGATTTTGTCATCTGGTTGAATAGATTCTACACTAGCCTACCCAAAATATTGCCATTGGTTTTGGTTTATGCAAGCTTGCAAGGGCACAAAGAAATCAAAATTTTATGAAAAAAGGTTTCGTAGCAACTGGTCTCGCTTCATCAAGCACGGTTTAGTGTGACGCATGAGTGCAACTGTGAGCCAACAAACGGGAGAGTAATTTTGCAGGTGACAGAACGTTATTAAACTTATCAAGATGGCAATTTCGGTGCAGTTGTTTTGATGCTACTTAATTTTGGTTAATTTGTTGAGGTTTTGTACAAACAACATACATTTGTTTGTGGAATTAGTAATAAAAGAAGTTTACGTATGTTTGTTTAGTCTGTAGATCACATTGCAAGCTTTGTAGATTATCAAGATGCCAGCCGATGGATTAAGCAAAGACTTACCGGATATTGAGGTACAGAGTAGCCTACTATTTTTTCGTTTTCGGCCTGTTTTGTTTGGTGTTCTTAATTTGTGACTAATGGAGAAATTACTGGTATGTTTTCGCATCTGTGCCTCACATTCAAAGCTTGCTGTTTCTGAAGTAGGCTAGTGTTTGCATATGTGTTTGTTTTTTCATTTCTCAATATGGAGACATGTCTAAAATAAAACTTAAAACATACCTAGTAGCAAATAGACCATTCACTGAAGATGGTACAGCAATTCTAATGCTTGCATCAAAGTGGTGCCAATTTTTGAGCTCTCCACCGTATTATGTGACCCAAACAACTTTTTGGTCAAGGTTGCCACATGTTTTCAAAATTTTCAGCTCAATTGGTACCGGTACTGGAAAGTAGTCCAATCATCACAAGTGATGAAACAAGCCCAAAAATAGCATAGAATATGACAAATTTGCGCAAAATATACCGGTAGTCAAAATCAAAACAATTTTGGTGACAATTGCTTGATTGATTGAATCTTTATCCTCGGACTGGGAAAGCTTTTTGCAGAGCTTAATCCTGGCAGTTTCGCATACTTGTAGAGGCTTTGAATCACTGACGCAGGCCCAAATCAAACGAAAAAACTGCGACTGCCAAAATTGTCCCATGATTCTAAAAGAAATAGCCCAATTTCATAGGAAAACCGTGAAACTGGCAACTCTGCTTCTGGTGCTTATATTGACTAACTAGTAAATAGATAGTCTATTCAATGATTAATTGGGAGATATGTGAAAGATTGAAGTTTTCAGGGAAGGAAGGAGACGAATCACAAAGAGTGTGTACAGTGCTACACTTTGACTGCCGGCGTTTTGAGCTTTTTTTTGGAAATCCCCTTTTGCATTTGTTCCCATGGTAACGAAAAAATGTGTTGCCAAAACGCAGAAATACACTTTGGAGTTTCGGTGCAAATCAATGTTGCAGACCATCAGCAAAAATATTATTGCAGTTTCAATGGCGCCGCGCCAGTCAGCAAATCACTTTATTTTTCATTGAATCAATGTATTCAGACGTGAAATCAATGTAAAGAACCGATAGGCTAATTCAACGCATTCTTAATGTTGAATCAATGTAAAAATGAACTGTTAGGCTAACTGGGTGCTTGAAATATATCAAAGCGCTCATCTCAAGGTTTCTTAGTTTCAACTTCCCAGTCAGCAAAAGTTTCTTTTTCTACATGGTTCCGACGTTGAAGCAATGTAGAATCGACAATTTATGCTGGCTGATTAGGCCTACTAGGGTAGGCTGCTGAAATTGAACTCGGTCTGTTAGGCTGTGCAAAACATACTTATTTTCGAACAAACCTCTAACCAGAACTTTGGAAAATAGTTTGTTGATCTGAAATATCCTTGGAATGTTTTGTGTTACAACATCTGAATGTGAAGAATTTTGTTTTAATGTAACAACTTTTATATTGTATAGCCTAGGCTAACTATTCAAAACTAAAAACCACCCAAAGTTAAACATTGGATAAAATTTATTTGACACATCAAATAAAATCAACTAGTAGTTGACAAACGTCCACATTAGTAAAATAAGACATAAATTTTTAGCCTAAGCTAAAATACTTTGGTTTTTAGCCTAAGCTAAAATGCTTTGGTTTTTAGCTTAGGCTAAAAATAAACCCTAACCAAACTGAAATTAAGTAAGTAGCAAGTGAAACAAGAGATTTTCTTCTGGTTGCAGTAAGCAACTGGTAACTGCACATGAATCATTGGACATGTTTCAATTGACAAATTGAAATGAGATCCTATGCAAACTGACTTCATAGATACTGCATGAAAAAGTAAAGTTTAGGAGCAAAATGGTTGGAACGCCTGGTCAATGTAATAAAAAAATATAGAGACCAAAATGAAGGTACTAAACTCATGTCAAGCAAATGTCTTGAAAACTACACTGTTTTCACCTTCACAGATAATGAATGAAAGCATTCCCTGTTGTCCTCAGTTTTAATTTAAATTGCAACTGACAAAACAAGAGGTAATCAGCAAGCTTACTATGAACATAAATTACCTAATACAGTACAATAACAAATTACGTAATGTATAGTTTATTTTGAAACAATGCTTTTTATCCTAAATAGACAAGACTAAAAAGCAATGCCATGCTATACAAAATGCAATAGGACATGAAACATAAAATATGGATCAAGTCATAGCCTACAAGCAAGTTGATTCACTGCCTACAAAAAATGCAATTGAATACAGTGGCGAAAAATAACCAAGCTGGTGATTGGGGTTGATGCATTGAAGGTCGAGTTTGGTATGCTGGTTGTTAAATTTGTTGGTGTGTCTTCCTCATCAGCAATCTCCATTGCATGCAATACCTTGATTTCCTGCTCCGCTCTTTCTTCTCTTATGACCCCATCTATTGATGTTAAAAATTTGTGTTAATCATGGAGTTTCAAATAATTTTGGCATTTTATTTGTTGTTTGCATTGATTTCGGACTATTTTTATACATTTTTTAACCAACAACAGCAGAATCAGAACTTAGACTAAAAACCTAACTTTAAAAAAAATAAGTGCTTCAGTTTTTTTAACTTACCTGGTATATAGGATGATTTGTCCCCACTTTCATACTCCATGTCACTTTCTTCATTCAGTAGCAACTCCAAGGCATTCGATATACCCATATTGTCAGTTTGTTCAATCAACCAATGGTGTATTTTATTGAAAAATTATTTAAAAATTTGATTGAAAAATGGTTTAATTGAAAGTTTCAAAGTGATTTAGTAAAAACCTGTTTCAATAGAAAACAAACAATGTCATCATAACCTATCTTCATAAAAAAAAAATACTTTCTTGCTGGCAGCTAGATAGGGTAGGTAGATTGTACAGTACGGTAGTAATCTACTGACCCTAAATAATTAAATTAGCCTAAACCTTAGCAAAATAATATAATTATTCAATAACCTTGCTACATCATAACCTACCTGCATTGATCTATGCACTTCATTTGACTAAACATACTGGGTAGCCTATAGTCCTGGAATGTCTCAGTCTAACATACAGATTACTGACTTACTGAGTTGGACCTCGAAATCGAAAATCGACTGCTGGATTTGATGTATTTCACACTTGATTGGCTTTTTTATTTATATTTAATTTCAAGAATTTGAAGGGGATCAAATCGAGATCTGGGTTAAAAATATTTTTTGGGGTTTAAAATTAAAGCAACCCACCAGGGACCTAGATTGGCAACACATCAAGCCCTTTTGGGGCATTATGACGTCATGTGCCGTCAAATTGCCTCATAATGTCACTAGATATCTAGTTGTCGGCAGTGAACGTGTTAATGCTTATTATGCCAAAACATCTCTGTGTTTTTCTGATCAAAGTGGCTATTTTTACACACTGGTTGCTAGGGTGGATAAAAAAAAACGAATTTTTAGGTTCAGCTTAGTGCATCTGCCAAAAGATGCAGTTTGGGCTATCTTTTACATTGGTACTTGAAAAAACATTTTTTGACCCCGTTTGACCCCTATCCAAGAGCTCTCTAGTGACCGCCGAGGCAAAATTCCTTAAATTGGCTATCATTTTTTTTCTAGTGGGTGCAGGCTTGTGGTTTTGGTGTCTATCTCCACTAAATCAAGTCTTAGGAAGTCATTTCTGCAGTCTAAATTCATCTATGGGCTAGCAAAATGACATCAGAGCCTTTATTCAGCAAAAATGCTTGAAAAAGTTAGAAATTTAGTGTGTTTTTTTAAAAAGGGCAAAGAAAAACAAATTCATAAATAATGCTTCCAAAGGTATAGCTGTTTATACACTGAAGCAAAAATATTAAAGCAAACAATTATCGTATGAAGTTAATTGCAAAAATGCTGCCTTTAATTTGTGCATCCAATTATCCATAGCATTGCAGTAATGGACTCAAAATGCATGACAACGGGTTCAGGCGAAATCAGTAACCGTATATGTTAGTGTTTTGTTGAGGAGCTTATATCAGATCCTGCAGACATATCTTTCTTAAAAGGAATGATGACAGACAGGACAGCCACAATAGCCGGATTTGACTCTATTTCATTTGCACGAGTCAGAAGGAAAGAAAGTAGGATTTTTACCGTAGTGCAGAAAAACGACAACAATACTCTAAAAAAGAAACACAAAAACTGCTTCTACTGTAGCTCTTAAGATAAGGAACTTTTCTGGTCAGCTTGTTTACATCACATCGGTGAAATCGTTGTGTCACATATCTTTGAAGATTTAAAGCTAGAGGTTTCAAAATAACCAGAAAGGAGCATCTTCATGAGACTCCGCAAGAACTGGGATCCTATTCCACAGTGGCCAACTGCTAAGTACACTGGATATCAACAGCTTTTTAATAACAACACATGATATCATTCAGAACCTCAAAGATGACGTTGCTCAACTTGCACAAAGCAAATACAAGTTCATTTGAGGCAACTATAAATAACTTATGAACTTGTGCATTGCTTATATCAGTCCTGGTCTACAAAATGTGAAATTCTACCGTTCTGGGGCCACACACAAGGCCAGATGGATGGCCAAATTGATTCATTCCTATCAATTGGTGCTACTGGAAAATCAAATAGCTAAGTTACCTAAGGGAACTATCACATCAGTTTCACAAGTGGCTAAACTGAAAGATCTCATGAATTTTATTTCACTCGTCTACTTATTTCACTCATCTATATTGGTTTCGTTGTAGTGTTGCTGTAGATGCTCTTTGGAACTGTTTGACTATGTACAAGAACATTCTCAGATATGGAGCAGTGCATAAGTTGATATCAGATGCTGCTGAACATAGCTTCAAACGTCAATTTTGGTATCTCTCTGCTGAGATGGTACCACTGGACTGGCACTGTTCAGCTCTGAAGTTCAGGAAGAGGAAAACATCAGATGGCTGATGAACTTATACATGTAAACCTAGAGATCCTGTTTTTACACCAGCAGATCGGTTTGGCATTGGCTAGCTACAAGAAACCACGTTTTCCATCAGAAATCAATCTGGAATCAAAACTGACAGATTTTATCACAAAGGACTCTCGGTTCTTTTTCTCTGCTTTAGAGATAAATGATGATTTTCTTCCTTTATCAGTAGAGAAATGGTCTGAATCAGAGTCGTACCAGAAAGCTGTTTACAATGTGGCTGAACATGGAGTTAAACTGAGCACCGATTATTATCTACATAGTGCCAGAAACGAGGAACACTATCAAAACACTTTACAAATAGCCTAGTGGAAGCTAACTGAAAAGACACACCTAATTTGAGAAAGAGAAAAAACTAATATCCTCTTGCACTGATTAGACTAGTCGATCACATTGCCTTCTGTGACAAAATGTGTTAGGGTTACTGTATACATACAGATTCAATACCAGGCTTTCATGTAGCAAACTTACTAGCCTATTGGTAACTTTCTATGTGTATTTGATCTATTTCCAGTGCGAAATTAGAATTTTAGACCACTTCCGCTCACTGGAGTTGTATTTTTAGCTATTCCAACGCGTAAAAAATGTGAATTCACAGACAACTCGTATAGACAAGCATATTCTTTTAATTCCCTGTACGATAGTTAGTGGAACAGGCAAAAGTTTTATGCATATTATTTTGTTGAAACATACAAATTCTGCTGAGAAGCGTGAAAATACCGGTAATTCAATATTTACATAATGGCAAACCTAAAATTTTGAATGGGATGGTGGCTAGGGATGGGCAAAATAGAAGAATAGGCTATTCTAGAATTATTCTAGAATAATTTTTAGAATTTCGAATACCTATTCTAGAATAATTTATTTTAATTTCAGAAAATGTCAAAAAGCTTTGTTTTTATTCTGGTTTTATTGAAGACACATAATGGAAAAGTGGCAACGACACGAATAACAACAGTAACTGCCTAGGAGAGCAAGTCTTTGTTGCAATGAAGAGTGTTTAAAGCTTTTAATTGCACGCCAGTCGGCGGCAATCGCAATTTTGATGCTGTCGATCCAGCACTCGAGAAGGATCTTTCTGAGGATGCAGAAGTGGCTAAATACTGCCTCTCAAGATCAAACAACAACGGCAACTTTTTTTGATTTTTGTTCTACCATTCAATTGCATCGCTGTTTGGGACACGATCGGTTTTCTTCGGCATCTGAAAGCTGTTCATTGTCGTTAGTTGATGCTGAAGTATTTGTCGCTTTAACACCGGAGCTCAATAGATCATCCATTTCATTGGATTGCTGCATTGTTGTGGAACTTACACTAGGTGTAGCGGTAGCCTCACCCAGAGTTGCATTGGGTTCCATGTTTCGTACGATGAAAACCCACAGCACAACGGCCTTCCGACGTCTACAAACCGCACTGGTAGAGAGCTGGCTAGCCGTTTTCGCTAGAGCGAATAGCTATCGCTGAGCCGAATGTAATTGATTGGCAAAAAATCGATAAAAAATTTTGGTAGTTGGAAAAGCAGATATTTTCATTTCGGTTTGGAAAATTCGATTCGAAATGTCATTTCAATTCGAATAATTAGATATTCGGATTGCAACTATTCGAAATTCTATATTGCCCATCCCTAATGGTGGCCCACATAAACGTGCCCCAATTCTACTGATTTTTGGACCAGCAAAGATTCTTGGTTAGTGGAACAACCTCACAAATCTACAAGTCAATAGTACAAAAAAAGTAAAAAAACAAGGAGGTTTGTGTGCACACTACCCAGGAAGTGTTCAATGGGATGCTTATTCAGAAGCCAAATGCAAGTTTTGCATCTATTAAACATCATATAAACTCAATTAAGTTAAGTGTGATCAGATATTTACAAACATTGAAATAAACAATATCTAAAGCTGTAATAAATGCAATAGTTAAGTTTACACTATCAAACAAATATATATGCAACATGCAGCTGCACTAACATATGCTTCTGTAGTTTATTGAACCTCATATCACCTCAACCACCTCGTTGGACTAGAGGCCAGTTTGCACACAAATGGTCACATCCTAGTGTGTTTTACCTAGGACACTTTTTTTAGTAATTCATCTATAAAACTGCCCGAAATATCTAAAAATGCTGGTTTCTTTCCCATAAAATGCCTTTTTTAGAGCAAAAATGTCATTATGCAATTTTGGCTGCCCATGCATCATTTTAGACTGCAGAAGTGACTTCCTAAGACTTGATTTAGTGGGGTTAGACACCAAAATCATTAGCCTACACCCACTAGAAAAAGTATTATAGCCAATTTAAGGAATTTTGGCTCGGCGGCCACTAGAGCGCTCTTGGATAGGGGTCAAACGGGGTCAAAAAATGTTTTTTTAAGTACCAATGTAAAAGATAGCCCAAACTGCATCTTTTGGCAGATGCACTAAGCTAAACTCAAAAATTCGTTTTTTTTGATCCACCCTACTGGTTGCCATAGTTGTGATCAAAAAGCATTGTTTCATGGCAGGTGTTGCCAGGGTTGGGATTAATGTTGGGGAAGGGTTAGGGTTTTATTCTTTGCTCACGGCTTTAAAGTTTCCAAAATTACAAGTTTTTGTCATCAATGGCTTTAAGCTTTTCTGAAATTAGGACAGAATTCCTCTTCTGGCTAGAGTGACTGCACTTCTATTGGAAATATAGCCACAGTCTTTTATGATTGTAAAAACTTGTCTTTCTTTGTACAGCACCATGTCCAGTTTGGCACTTAGAAGGTCTAGATTTGAACTGCGGCTTGCCATTTGGGTAGCCCTGGGTTATGCAATTGGAATTTGGGGAAAGTAAAGAAGTTTGAAATTGATTTTCAAATTTTAGTAGGGTATGGAAGTTTGGGATAATAAGGTTTTAAGAAACTGGAATCTGGGGGAAGTGGAAAACAAAACTAAAATGGAAAACTAAATCATGACAATTTCACTTATTTGCGAAAAACAGTGAACAACTCACGCAGATCCAATCAATCGAGAAAGACACTGCAAAGTCTTCACATGCAAATTGTACTGTAGTTGATGTGTTGCTATCCCAGCCACCAAATCATTTTTTTATTGCATTGCATCTGTGTACTGCAGACGTTGAATCAATGTAAAAATGCACTGATTTGCTGGCTCTGACTTGCAAACTAATCCACCCACTGAGTGCCACTAAATGGAAAGCTGTCCTAACAGTGTGTTGCTTAATTACATCACCTGCACGTATGCTGAAGCCAAACTGTTGTTGTAATTGTGTTACTGCACCTAATTACAGCATCTTTGAAAGTCGTAGTACCGTATTGCAATCTTTTACTTCAGCGTTTGGTGCCTGAGAATAGTATCTGGAGATGAGGCATGCGTGACTGCGGTATAAATTGGGTAATCAGCATTAAAACCACTGACTAGAAATGGTCCTGTTTTACATCTTATTTTGTTTCAGAATATTCTGAGTTTGAACCCTCTAATCAAGCCACATGCCAATGTTTTGAATACCAGCGCTTCCAAAAAAGCCAAAAAACATTGGAAGCGCAATGCGGATAAAGATTGTTCTGTGAGTTTTTAGCTTATATGGTAATTAGTATTACTTGTGTAAATACTGATGCATAAGTTACGTTTTGCTACATATGCCAGACTGCAAATCAGTTGTTTTAAAAGCGACTGATTTACTCTCTGGGAAGTTATGTTGTTTTTCCAAAGGAATAGATGCTTTCCGAGTTTGTGCAATTGTCAGCGTTTTTTAATATTACTTTTGATCAGACTTGCGAATCTTTGGAGAAAAACTTCGATGACATCAAGCACACGACCTTAAGTGAACGTGGGGCACTTCGCGAAGCTGCTAGGTTTGCGTTTTGCATGATATATCCTATTGATGTCTTGCTTATTAAATACTAGTAGTGATTTGTTTAATAGTAGGTTGTTGTGACAAGACTTGTACAGACTCACTTAAAAGTTTTGCAATGAACATTCTTCTATCGTAAACGCTCGGCTAGTAAACTGAACAACAATTTGGTCTTTACTCCTTCGCTCAAAGGCGAAGGGTTGAAATTCAAAACAAAAAACACTCAAATTTTTTTACTTTTCACTCAAAGTTTCTTTGCTTCCTTTTGAAATAAGTTTCTTGTAAAATAATTAAAATATTTTTATTTTGAAATTCTAGCAGTTTGGTTCCTTAATGCGTGCAAGGTTTTAGGCCCGTCGTTGACCACATGCGCTCGTATGCCGCATACTCTGTACGTTATTCGCTCTGAGGATGCGCATTGTCATGGTGCCCGAAACGTCAGTGAAGCAATAAAATATTTCGTATGTTTCCGCTTTTAACTTTGTGTTCATCACACGAACGTTGCAACTATTGCTAAAAAAAGGTCACCTACCGCTGTAATTCTTGCTTACATGGAACCGAATTTCTTTTGCAGATGCTTAAAATGTGCCGATGCCCCCTGCCAGAAAAGCTGCCCGACTCAACTGGACATCAAGTCTTTCATTACAAGCATTGCCAATAAGGTATTTGTGGTTTTAAAGAATGTGTTATTGTTATGGACGGCGTACGCAGACTAATCGAAACACTCAACTGTTTTCGCTGTACGTTGGTAGGCACCGGTCACATCACTTGCGTGCTTGCTCTTTCCGTTCGAGCCACTTTTGTGTAAAATATTGTAGCAACCGAATTTTTGCAGTGAATTTCAACATCGCCGTTAATACTAGTGCTGAATTAACATTATTAGCGATTGAGCGCTTATCAATCGTTTTCTTTTCTCCGTCTATCGTTATATGTTTTAACATTTGCCCCTTGTAACAATAAAAATTGCGAGATAAATGTGCAGCTTTAATTTTGCTGCGATGCTTGATATATAATATATATTTAAACATTAAATACTACAAAAAGTGCTCAATGCCAAGCAAAAAGCCAAACAGAGCAAATTACCTCAAATATAGTTCATCATCATCATCATTTTCAGCCTGTGAGAGCCCACTGCAGAGCGTAAGCCTTCCCCTTTTCATGCCAATTTACATGATTATGTGCTAGTTGGTGCCAATTGGTTGTATTGCATTGTTTGTCAATGTCGTCCCTCCATCTTACTTTTGGTTTTCCTTTCTCAAATATAGTTACTACTCTCTAAATACCTTTACAACCTGTTTCACCCTAGAAGGGGGATCATCAGAAGGTCTTTATTCAAATAGATTCTATTTGAATAAGGACCTTCTGATGATCCCCCTTTTATGGTGAAACAGGTTTTAAAGAGGAGTAACTATATTTGATGTAATATGTAGTTATTTAATTATTGTTCTTAAACACGCATACTCATCCAAAGCTATGTGCTGCAGCTTGTATGGTAATGAAACAACTGACTTTCTTTGTTTTTGTTAAGTTCATTGATACAAATGGAGGTGGTGAAAAGAAAAGTGCAGATCAGATTACGTGGTTTGGAATTGGACGTTAATTTTAATTTAATTTTCAACAGCACAGTACAAGTAAAAATTCGTTGCTTGCAATTCAGGAATCTACTGCTATTTGGTTCCTCATAAAGTTTAGATTAATGTCTGTTGCAAAGTAGCAGAATGCAATATGCTTTCAGCCTGTTTAAATGTACCAGTATGAGGATTTTAAAGTTTCTTCTCAACCATTTTTCACTTACATATTCAAAGCTACAGGTCAACTGCAACATACATTTTACTTTGACAACTTTTAAGTTTCGCTCACCAGCTTAATAGCTATTAGCCAGGGCAAGTTTTTTTTACAATCTAAAAAATTGAAAAGTATGACTTTATTTTTTGAAATACTACAGTATATGTATGACAAGAGTCACAAGACAATACTGTATATAACTTTATTTTTTAACCATTAAATTTATGGTAATCTCCGTAATTAACAACTCGCATGCAAGTTTTTACATGTATTTTGAACATTAACATATTCGAACAACGAACAAAACACGTATTTCAATTCAAAATCACTACAAGAATTCAAGAACTGTCCGAATAGAGCTCATAATCACGTAGTTCTTTCACTGTCATCAGTTTAACAATTTTCTGTGCCACCAAAAAAATATGACTTTATAATGACTTTTACTGGCTAGCCCTATTAATAACTTAGCGGTTACTTTTTCCGTTCCTGGTTTTAATAGGCCAACGTTTGACTTGGCATTAGTTTGTGTCGGTGGTCCAAACTTTTACTTTGGAATAGCCTGTTCTTTTTAATGGTTGCCTTAGGTCAGGGGTCACCAAACTTTTTTCTCTGAGGGCCGGATTGCTGCGAGATTAACAGCTGCAGGCCGAATGCAAATTGCAAAATGATATACAACTATTTAAACTCTCGATTGACTTGAATTGATCACAATAAATAACAAAGTAAGCAGTGGAATAGCAAAGTTGTGATGAAAATCGAAAGGTTGCTGGAAAAATTATCCCCTGCTGTGATACACTACAGGGCACCCTGCTCTTGAAAAAACATTACATCTTTCCAAATTTGGCCTAGGCTGTCCCCATTTGTGGTGGCCTAATGATAAAAACGATAAAAACAGAACACCAACATGTAGGGCTGTAGGCTGCCTGGTGGAAAAATGTACAAATTCAACATACAACAACGAACTATAAGAATGAACAGTTTTAAGAACGAACTTTTTTCCTTAACAGTTGTAGTGCAGCTGTTATTTCCGCAGCACGTAGCGGGCCGGATGAAATCAGTTCGCGGGCCGGTTCCGGCCCGCGGGCCGTAGTTTGGTGACCTCTGCCTTAGGTCATAAAATAAAAACGGACAGTTACTAAACGACTGGTTATTGCGGGTATAAAAAATAAACGCTTTTCAAGGACAACCTGTCATTCCGTGGTATCTAGTGAATAGAATAACTCACTCACAGACAACAGCACATCAATTACAAGGTGAAATTTCACTTTGTTAATCTTGGTGACCAGGCCTGCGTCGTTGGTTCAAAGCCCAAGTATGCGAGATAGCCAGGATTACCTTTGTAAACAAGCCTTTTTCAGCCCTGAGGATAAAGATTGTCACAATCAATCAACCGGCAACATTGTTATTATTAGTCAGCATTTTTAAAAACGTGTTGTGACTGTGCAGTGTGTCCGACCGTTTTTGAAGTTGTTCTATTTTGTAAAAGCATATTGGCAGAAAACACCAGCTGTGATTATCTCATAATTATTTGACACAAGCCTAACGTGTTTATGAATAAAGGTTTCATTGTTAAAAAGCACATTCAATGATCATGTGATGTGCTTAGTGCTTACCTTGGTGAATTTTTGTAACTCCCAAGCAAGTTCTATTTATCACTCAAGTACAGAAAGCTTTGCATAATTTGTACAAATTCCTCTTCTGTCAGCTTTATTTGAATTAACTAATGCAACTGTTAATGAATGCACGGCTGATGCAGTGATGCAGCCCAATAGTGTTTATAGTTCATTTAGCCTCATGTCATTACTGATTGCTGCACTGTTAAGCGCCCAATTGCTGGCTATGGTTCTACTGCGCAAAAATCACATGGTGCTGGTAGCTACCAAACTTAGTTTACAAAGATAGTGTTGATAAGGACAAAATTGATTGTGCATAGCTTTTCTCAAGACCCATTTTCGCTTTATTATTATACTGCTCAAAACACCGACTAAAATGCAGCATGATCAAAACGGTTGCCCGAGTCGTTTCGTCAATTTTGGTTTCCCATAGAATCGATACATGCGTTACCGGGAATTATCTGTAATTGTGCGAAAATAACTTGGCACTGATTTATGGATTGCCAGATCACTGGTTAAGGTTGGCAAATTAATTGAATGACTTTGCATGTAAAGACACAATCGAAACATATTCGGTTGAGCCGAAACAAGATTAGTGCCTTGACGAAAATCTAAAATGAAACGAAGAGGTAGTATATAACTTGCCTAACCAATAACCATCATCAACTATAATGTATTTTCTTGCCAACCTTGACCCCAGAATCCCAGATGGAAACGTCGGGAAAGATTAGCGCAGAACAATTGCTGCACCTATGGCTCTTTTATGTTAGCACGGATTTCAGTACGGTACGTTTAATTGCGTCCTTTTTTTAAAAAAAAAGCCGTACCGTAATGCGTCTGATAAAAACAATCATTTGTTCAATAAGGATGTGCCGATTAATCGGAATCGGCAGGTATCTGCAATTTTTGGAGAATCGGAATCGGCGTCGAAAAAACTTGCCGATTCTTTCCGATTCGTTATCAAAGTTTCCTAATCAAAAGTAGCACGAGCGCGTGGAAATACCGATCAAGGAACGGCTTCTTTGAACAACCGCATCAGCGTCAAGGAGCATTCGGAGAGCGGTAGTCTAAATCAGGGGTGGGGAACCTGCGGCCCGCGGGCCAAATGCGGCCCGCGTAACTGTTCTATGTGGCCCGCGTCAAAATTTCGTAAAAAAATTTTTTTTTTCTTTTGTAAAAGTGAAATCATTTGAAGCTAAATTACCTGTGGAAAGTACAACTTGAAAACAACAACACCGCACATTTTCCTACCTTGCAAGAGCAAAAGCTTTCTACAACAGCCAAATATAGGCTACCCATTGCCTATGTATGTGTCAATCTTATGGAGACATTTAATGCAAGATTTTTGGACATAAAGAGTAAAGAAATGGAGTTAGATATTTTTGCCTATCCTTTCAATGTGGTTGCAACTGATGTTCCTAGTAACTTCCAACATGAAATAGTAGAGCTCCAGAATGACTGTACGTTGAAAGCGATGTACCAAAACATTCCACTGCTCAACTTTTATCAACGCTACATAAATGCTGATGACTTTCCAGTCATGCGGAAACATGCTTTGAAATATGTGTCTCTGTTTGGAAGCACCTACCGTTGCTAGCAGTTCTTTTCCAAATTGAATCTAACAAAAAGTCGGCTTCGCTCCAGACTGACTGATAAAAACGTAGAGATGTAGTTAAGAGTTGCAACATCTTCCGTGTCAGCAGACATCACACGACTCACCAAAAATAAAAACTTTCAGCCATCCCACTAGCTGTGAAAGTGAAATAAATCATTGTCTACTTCGCTGCATTTTTTATCTGTAAATAAAATTTCGAAATTTTAGTGGCCCGCCTATGTTATTTCTCATTTTATGTGGCCCGCATTACTAAAAAGGTTCCCCACCCCTGGTCTAAATTATGACGATTGTTTTTAGCACAGGTGGCAATATTTTTACGCCTCAACGCAACAGACATACTCCAGCAACTGGAGAAAAGTTGATGTTATTGCATTTTAATTTACGTGCCTTTAATTTTAAATATTAAAAAGCGGAAATGTTCTTTGTAATTATATATTGTTTAATCGTTGTAAAATTCGTAGTCACTGAAAGTTGCTTAATGTTAATTTACTAAGCAGAGAGAAGTAAATTCCAAGTAGGCTATAGGCCTTCACGCTGTCTAGAGCAGGCGACAAAGTGAACGCTTTTAGACATTTCAAAGGCAGCAACTTGTAACAAAATCGCAATCACTTGTAGAGCGCCAACTAAAAGCAGCTTTAATCATTTAACCAAAGAATCGGAATCGGCAAATATTTAAGAATCGGCATCGGCAAAAATTTTGTAATTGGCACATCCCTATTGTTTAGTCAAAACGAACTGAACAGTAGAATGCAAGAAACTGAAATATTGCTTTAATCTAAACGTGGTGATACTGCAGTGAAAATACAGTTTTCAACTTGTGTAAAAGTGGTGCCAATTCATGTCTGTGATGAATGTGGTTAACCTTTTCCAATAGTTTGGCCATCCAACCCGCTGATATACAACGACCAACGGTGCATAAGCAAAGATATCGTGTTCACGTGGTGTGGTGCCCATCGACGTTTTTTTTTTTTATCTGAGTTGGCCTTTTCATCTGTTTCGTTGCTACACAAAAACTGAAGTGACAGAAAATTGATGTTTATTCAGAATTACTACGGAGCGGCGAAGGCGATATTCTCCGACAACCCATTGGGCCTGACATGTGGCATGGTGTGCCCAACAAGCGATCTTTGTGTCGGGGGGTGCAACTTGTACGGGACTGAGGAGGGACCCATCAACATCGGAGGCCTTCAGCAGTTTGCCACTGAAGTATGCGCATTAAATCTCTCAGCGTAATATGTTTTTTCAGTCTGTAAAATGTCAGCAAATTAATTATAAATCGATTGGATAAACGTTCTACTGTTTTGTATTCTTTTCATCCTTGTTATTTAAAAATATTTTTTCCATGGCTCATCGTGTAAGTTGTTCGCGTTTTGTGTTTGCGACAAACACTCCTCACAAATCTGTTTCCAACAAAATTTAGTGAGAACATGAAAATACCCAAATTTGCTTCTTTGCGACTAGTGACACTCTGTTTTAATGAATGCATCATCAGCAAACAGTGTTTTATTATTGAAACCTGCGTTTTAAATCAATCGTATTCAACACAGTGTTTATTGTTTAATCTCTAAAGTCTAAATTTTCCAGTGAACGTCAAAAAAAAGTCACACACGGGCAGAAATTTCCATAGCTTAAAGCATTTTTTCTATTTTATGTTATTTCGCTAGAGTCATGACACCTCAAATATTGTAATATTCGATTAATTTCACGTTGCACACAACTCAAGTGTTACCGTGTCACTCTAACGAACTTAAATTTGGCAGTGGAGTAAACTTTCGATTCAACACTTTCTATTGGAGTACTATTTTAATGTTCAATGTATAGCGAGCTATATACACTGGCCTTGTCAACGTGCGAAAATCATCGCAAAACTCTTAACTTTACATTTAAAAAAAGACTAATCTTTCCCTATTTACCAGTGTTGCCAGACGCTTTTTAGATTTCCAGCACAAGTGCCAAGATTTAGGCCATCATTTATATGGTAAAAATAGCACAAAACTACCTTAAAATCACACAAAATATACAGACAATATTTATTAACTGCAACTCGAACTATCAACTTTTGCAAGCTATTTTGGCTACTAACAGATCTGCCTCCAGTCAAATTTGAAGCTGCACGTTGACATGACCTTTGTATAAAGGTCGCCATGGTTCAATTGGTTCATTGTCCTTTTTAAGTGCATAACAATTGTTTTTATGCAATTGCATGTTAATGTATTCTAACGTTGAATAATGGCCACAAGCACGATGCTTGATTGGTTTGTAAAGAACCAGTTTTTTGCAGCAGGCAAACTATTTTAAAGTTAAACAATAAACTTATTTTGGTTTATTGACAATAAATTTTGTCGGAAATTTGCTTCTGCATCTGATCAGTAAGGCGAATGTTAACTTGGAGGCTGGCTAAGCCACGTGCATTTTGAGCCTATGAACAAATATGTACTCGCATAGTTAGCACTTTATGTAACCAAATTGTGCAAATATTGGTTTTCTTGCAGCAAGAACCCGTCCCTCACGAAAGGCTTTCAATATAATTTAGCTCGATTGCAGATCAGTGCTTCTTGACAGCAGCCTTTGAAAATACATGCACTCAATTCAACTTATAAAAATGCAAAACTCAAAAGTTTAATTTTTACCTTGTGATAAACGTTTCTAAAATAAAAACCTTTCGTGAGTTTGGAAAGTAGTCAATTCATAATTTTTCAATTCGAGTGTCTAAATCTATCTTTTGCACCCAGGAGTGACCAACAACAAGTAAATCTAAGCCAAACTGCGAACCTTGTTTTCGTCAACTCATCCAGTCATCAACACTGTCTCATTCGTCCGGTTTTAGTTTTTTTCTTAACAAAGCAAACTAATTGTTAAAAGGTCTTTGATGTTTGCAAACATTATCGACATGACATTATGTTGATGTATCTGCTGCAATCAGCTTTGCTTCAGTTCAAGCAAAACGTTTAATCACTGCGTTATGCTCTTAGTTATTGTTTTGTTGAAACTCATAGTTCGCGTCTGACGGGGAATTTGAATGCAGGCTAGGGGTTGGGTTTCGCGTTGACCGGAATTCTTGTCATTTTTTCTTTTTAATTTAATCATTCAGCTACACGTCCTGTCATCTCAGATTGAAAGATTTCATTAGCAGAAATCCGACTAACGTTCATAAAACTGGATGAACAAGGAAACCATGCAGTTATTTTATTTTTTGATAAATTTAGTTTGAAATAACTTTTTGTAGTTATTTTATTTTTTGTTGTTAATTCTACGCTTTGCAGCGATTCATGTCTCAGCTTGATAATGTCATGTACTGTGACTACTGTCAAATGAAAAATATCTTGTAATTCGTTTTACTAACGTTACGTTTTGCCATCCAGATGTTCCAAGCGATGCGCATTCCGCAAATTCGCGATCCCAGTCTGTTGCCTTTGGATCAGCTTCCGGCAACATACGCCGCTAAGATCGCTATGTTCGGCTGTGGACCTGCCAGTATCAGTTGTGCGACATTTTTGGCTCGTTTGGGTTATTCTGACATCACCATATTTGAGAAGGAAAACTACATTGGAGGGCTCAGGTACATAAACCGTTGGTATGCGTTTTCATGTTTTTTGTCAGATGCGGATTGTTTTGTGTTTCAACGACAAGTGCGATTGCCAGAAAATCTATTCAAGGGACGTTTGTGTCAATTTGTTGGTGACGTAGGAAAAAAATCTTTCGTAAGCTGAATAAGAGTGAATATGCTCGGAAAGACACTGGCTTTGACACTTTCCAAAAGGCATTTAGTGGCATGGTTGAAGGTGGACACAAAGATTGTTTTCGCTATTTTTGCACTTAATCTAAATCAACAACCGACATTTACAAAAGTATTGCAAGATTGTGGTCTGTGGACTTGTTGCGGTTATGAACCATCGTTCCAGGACTGGTCACTAAGGTTAACATTGAACGTGGAAATTGTGTAATCTTAGGTTTAATGTGTATAGCGCGTGATTGTTCCATTTAGTTAGTAGGTTTTGCACCGGGACTAGTTTTGCCTTTTAAGTCCGATGCTTTATTGCTCAGACTGAATGTGTACCATTTTGTTTGGTAGTAAATTAATATTACTTCTGGAAATGTGGGGATTTGTAATGCTAATTAAAGCCTCGTTCGAAACAAACCCGGTGTCTTCCATTTTCGTTCAATCTGGGCCTTATTACTTCGTTTACAAAGCTGGTATTTATGAAATGGTTGGTTGTAGAGTAGTTTACATGCATGAGCCACTTTCTACTAATATATTCCGCTAAGTTTAATTTATTTTCAAGTGCTGAAAATACTATGACACATAAAAACCAAGGTTTGCTTGTTGGCAATGCCATTTGGAGTTACTAGTTGGCACGATCACTACCTGGCACCACAGTCAGCGTTGCCAGATGGGGAAATAGGATACCAAATAAAAAAAATCTGGTGAAATTTAAAGGTCTTTGGTACCACGCTTTTTGACCTTGGAACCAGACAACGTTTTGGTGAAATCTGGTGAAATATTTACGACTCAAGGTTTTTCAAAAATTTTTAAACTTTTTAGCAAAAAAATTTCTGCTTGTGCAGAAAACGTTTTGCGAGAGGTTTGTGCATGCGTGATGGCAGCGTGTTGCAAGTTCAGAGTTACCAATTTGCGCTCTTCAATCAATCTTTTGAATCTGACAACAGCACTGTACCAGGAATCGTGTAGCTTTTGCCACTGGCATGGTTGCAGGCAATGGCGAGATAATGCTTTTTGGAGAGTTCTTTTTACTAAAAAACTGGACAATCTCCCCATTCTCGCTGGCATCCAACCCGCTGAGCTTCGTCGCAAAGAAGCCACTCTGTCTGTCCCTCGGTCGACGGGCACTGGAGCCCAACCACCTTCTCCACCACAAGATCTCTGCTTTCACAAACGAGCACCCCCGTCGACTGAAATCAAGACACCCATTCGTGCCAGCCGCTCAACTTCTTATCAACGAAGCTGATGTACAAGACATCTCTGCGGCTGCTTGGGCGGACCATAAATGAAGTTCTGAATGGAAGTAAACCGCCACCAGACTCTATTCGTTCATCCCCGACGCCGACACACGCCCCATCGGTCTAACACTGCCAAGACAGGCATGGGTGCGCCTCAATCGTCTCCGTACGGGCGTCGGGCTTTTCCGCTCAACCATGCACCAATGGGAAATGGCCTCTTCCTCCTCCTGTGAATGTGGTGCCGAGGAACAGACCGCAGACCACATCATCAATGACTGCTCCATCTTCAAGCCACCTAACGGAGTGGAAGGTCTGCGTGTCATGGATGATGAAACCAAAGACTGGCTGCTCTCTTGTAGCCTTCCAGTGTAGTCCGGGATCATCGTGAATCAGGGGTGGTAAAAGGAAAGCCCCTCGGCCCCAGAAGATCACACGACGACGACGACTAAAAAACTGGCCGAAAAGCAAGTTTTATATTTAAAATTAGTGGAGGAGATTGTTTTTTGCCCAAAAACTAGAAGTTTATCAACATCAGTGACCTTACATATAGGCTACACATGCATACAGTGGCCACTTAATTGTTTCATTTTTATGGATATCCTGTGCAGGATATGCATAAGTCTTTCAAATTTTTTCATCGGGATTTTATTGCATCTCGGAGTGCATTTTAACCCTGGCAGTAAAAGTTTCCGCTTTTAAAGTAAAAACAACAACTTTTTTGGTTAAGAACTTTTGATGTTGATAGGCTACTGATAATTATGACTGCTACAGTTATAATCTGTGTATGCAATGTGTGACAAAACATAATTATGTTTTGCATATTTGTTTCATTTTAGTCTTATGTCTCAAAAACTATTTGTATTTTTAGGCCAAATTGCTTTATTTAGGGTGTTTTAAATATCTGGTGAAATTGAATGCAATCTGGTGAAATTTTAGTTACTTTTTGGTGCCAAGCAGCTTCCAGCATCTGGCAACGCTGACCACAGTAGTGTCTTGAATGTGGCCGAAAAAGATGAAAGAGTCTCAATTTCTTTAAAATTTTCTATAAGTTTGCAATCATTTCTTTATCCTGTTAGTTTCCTGGTTTTTCCAATTTTGATTTTGTATCTGGCGCGATCTTACGAGTATTTTATAGTCATTTTTCTTTGCAATTTTCCATAATTTTTTACAAGTTTTGTTCATACCAGAAACACAGAAACTACTTGTCTTGGGGTACGTTTACATGACATTTCATTGCGCCCGAAACGAAAGATTTCCGCTTCGGTTCGTTTGGCGTACGCGTAATCTGTTTACACGCGGCGACCGAAGCGAGATTCATGGCGGTCTGGATTTCACATCGGTAGTTTTGACAGAAATGAAACCGATATCAAGTGGTTGCGGCTATGTAAACACGCCGCAATGAGATCCTAGCAATGAGATTAGTGCTAGTAGTTTGATTATAGTCAGTTAACTGGTAGCCTACTGTATTTGCAGAGTAGCACATAAAAAGAACTTGAACATAAATAAAATACTGTAGTTTTGTTTTTGAAGTAATAATATTAAAATTTTTCTACTGGTCTAGAATGTTGGCTGTGCTTCAGCCAGTAATTGGTAATTATGAACCAGCCATCTGCAACCAATGCTCCCAATTTCTGAAAGATACGCTGCAAAATGTATTAGGATCTAGGAGAACTTGAGCATTACATCAGTGCAATAGCTTTGTATTTGTGAAGTTATGATGATACATTTTCAACTGGGACTAGTCGAGAATGTTGGCTGTTTGTTTAGACTTGAGCACAAAGACTTTTTGTCAAGGTCATCTGTACTCATTTGAGAAATTCATTGGACTGGTGCACTAGTGAAGAGCAAATAATTAGATAATAAATTAAGCTAGTCCATTCTTGAAGAACACAAGTAAATTTGCTCTGAAATTGTGATGTCAGTCTATTGATCCAAAAGAATTTTGAAAATACTTGTGCTATTTTAGTACTGGTTACTGTACCCTTTGGAATTGCATGTTTTATTGTAGAATCTATGTTTGTTTTTTTGGTAGAAAACTACGGTATTACAATTTCAAGAGATTAACTTTCATTTAAATATCATTTGTGTTTACAATTAATTAATTTATCATGCAACACTCCACACCAGAGAGAAATGAAGGAATGTGCAATAGGTGAGTGGATGTTGTATGTGTCGCCTTGACTGTATTAACAGCAACCTTGAGTTTATATGTAGGCTACCTTGACTTCATTCACAGCAGCTCAGTTGATTTGTTTTTGTTGGTGGAAAAACTGTACAACCACAACTTATAATTCGCACAAGTGTAGCTGGTATTTGATTATCACTTCATTAAAACAAATCAACTTCTTACCACAAATTGATGCTCCAGATAGCAAAAAATAGGTCATTTTGTTTTTACTGATGAGTGAAATAATGGTTAATTAATTAAGCATATATGCCAGTGGCTGCTCGTGATTATTTGTAATGGGCGGGCTGCAATCTTGGTTAGATATATTTATTGGTGAATGATTATTTTATTAGAGTTTTAAAAAATGTACAAGAAATACGTGCCAAACTATATACCGTAGTGAAATATGTAGCCGAAAACTGAGCTAAAAACCCCTCACTGATCTGAATTTTGTTTATTAAGCTATATTCTTAAAAAAAACACTTGGAAAATAAGTGTATTTAGGCTTGAGGCTAGTTACTATTCATTACTGAGCGACTTACTCACATGCTTTGTTTAAGTTGTGATGCAACTAGGATTTGACAAAAACCAGCCCCTGCGGCCCCATGGATGGGCAGCCGCTAATGTACAACCAATTTACACCCAAATATTTTAATTGGTCTTTTTTTTTTCAGCAACTCTGCAAATGCACCCAAAAGACGAAGACTTGAGAATCTTGTGGAAGATGTCAGAAAAAATGCAGCCAGTGAAGGATCACATGAAGAAATGATCACTCTGAACCTCTTCGCAGCTGATGCCGTTCCACAGAGGAAAACACCAGATAAACGATGGATGTGGGACAGTGAAAAGGTTAACCTGCTAATTGACAACTTGCAGGCGTATAAGAATGACATGGACATGAAAGGCCTAGACTTTCAGTCTGATTTGGTTCGATGCTATTCTAAAGTTAGGGAAATGATGGCGGAGTCTTTTCCGATAGATTTTGGGCCTTCTTGCAATGCTGCATTGCAAGACACTGAAAATATGACTCCGCAAGAGTTTCAAGTGCATAGAAAAAACGTTCAAAAACTAGATAAACTAAGAAAAGATGGGTACAATCGCATCAAAAGTAAAGTGAAAGAACTCAGGTCTGGATACAAGGCTGCAATTGACAAAGGGTCGAGGTCTGGTTCTGGGCGGCTTGTATTTGAGAATTATGAGAGGTTGCAAGCAATATGGGGTGGGTCGCCTTCAGTTATCTCACTTACTTGTGGAGAAGCTGGCCTGAACATCTCCAATACCGATAATACAATTGCTGGTGATGACACTGCTGAGCAATGTGATGCTAGTTGCAGTTCGCAACAGCAAGACAACGACAGCAGAAGAAGGAAACTCAGCAAAAAGTTGTCTGTTCACCAACGCGATGTCTTGCAGATGAAGCTCAGTCAGGAAGAGCTGGACTTAAAGAGAGAGGCCATCAAAGTCATGAAAGAGAACGCCCAAGCTACCCGTGATGCTATTTGGTCAATGTCGCAGTCGATGGAAACTATTGCAGAGAGCCTCAAAGAAGGCTTTGCAGCAATAGCTAGTTCTATCGTGCAATCCCAGCAAGGGCACATTTCTGAACGTAGCCATAGAGCAAATGAAGATGACTGCATGTAAGATTATGGTGTATGAAGATTGAAGAACTGATTATTGATTGCATATTAAAATGATTAACTACTGCATACTACTCCTTTTTTTCTTGCTTGTATTGATGCAGAGAATAGTGACACAGTTTGCGTGGGTTATGATAATACTGTATACAGGTCAACGTTCAAATGTGTAACATGGAATTTGGCAGAAATAATTTTCGTTTATATGATACATACAGAGAGGTTGTATGGTAACTCTAAAGTAATCCCAACATTTGTCCATTCAACTTAGGCCAACTGAGGTGAGCAACAAAAGAGAAATTGTTGACATAGCACTGGCAACACACGTAAACAACTAAACATACCAAGCAACAAATAAAAACCAAGCTGCATTTCAAATAAAAAAAATGTCTACTGCGAATTATCTAAAAGAAATTCCGCCAAGACATTGCGAATGCGTTTACCATCGGAGGAAGAATACGAATACAATTTATCAACGTTTTTGTGATGGTTGCAGCATTGCATCCTTTCATCTATACCCATGAGTGTTTGGACATCAACATTGTTAATTTCAACGTTATTTAACTCACAAAAGTTGTGTAAGACAAAACACGAGTAAATTAATGTAGGAACAAAGTCAGTGTCAACATCGATAACTTTATGTAAAATGCGCCATCGTGCCTTAAGTCTTCCAAATGCACATTCAATTTGATTTCTGGCTGCTCTTAAATGACGGTTAAACACAAGTTCCTTTGGATTTTTAACATTGGGATATTCTTTCATTAAATTGGGCAGCAGTGGATAGGCAGGGTCACCAATCAAAACTGGGGGAACAGGGTCATAGCCTGGAAGAAGCTCTTGACAGTCAAATGAAATAAGTTTTTGAGAAAAGGCTTTGTTAATGGAGCAGTTGGCATACACTCTTGCATCATGAACACTGCCAGGCCATCGAACTTCAACATTCATGAAAACTCCCTTTTCGTCACAAATTGCTTGGCAGTTAACTGAATATTTCATTTTATAGCAAAAGTAATCATGAGGATTTTCTGACGGTTGTTTAATTGCAACATGAGTTCCATCAACACAGCCAATAACTTGTGGAATTAAAAAATTTTTTCTAAACCTACTGGCTATCAAATTTATTTTATCTGCATTGTCAGGAAAAATGATAAGCCGAGGTCCAAGATGCTTGCATAATGCAGAACACACCATTTTCACTGATAGTGATACGGTGGCCTTTGAAATTCCAAAAGTGTTGGCAGTCATTCGAAGGGATCCTTGATCCTTTAAATAATATAAAACAATCCCCAAACGTTTTTCAGCAGTTACTGTGTCTGGGCGAAATGCTTCACTGTGTGGAGTGATGTATTCTCGCACATGGTCGACTAGCGTCATAAAAGAAGGAAAATCCATGCGAACATTGGCACACCACTCTTCTGCTGGCATCCGGCCCATTAGTAAGTTATCCCACCACAACGTGGTTCGACCTGGGTTTTTCCCAACTGCTCTTTTTTTCTTCAACCTAAAACAAAAGAAAAAGTGATGTACAGTTTAGCTGTAAAAGCTTTGATCACTATGCCGTTGGTAAAACATGTAGTAGTGTATGTGATGTAGCTCGAATGAATTTTGCTTGGACACACAACTACACTCTGTAATAAAATATCCAGACATGTTACAGTGCACTCTTTACATCACACCCAAACAACAGCATAACTTAAACAAGGCCTCAATATGGGCAGCAAAGCAACAGTTAGCATAGTAGGTTAGCCTATGTAGTTATAATTCATTTACAACCAAATTATCTTACTAATAATATCGTAAATATTATAATTACCTCTTAACTCGTCTATTGTGCTTTCTATGCAATGTGCTGTAATCATTTATTAAAGACAGCAGTTTAGCTTCTTGAGCTTCCAGTTGGGTTGTAATAATGGGTATCCATCGCATTTGCAGGTGCATCAACGCAACTAATGAACCCACCAATAGGGGCAAAACAGCAAGCAATTTCTTTAACTCCGCTGCCATTTCTCAAAAGTAAAGTTATGAAATAATTTCTGTAGCTTTATTTTCGACGTACAGTAGCCTACTCAACTGCTGACTGCTCAGTAGCAACCGGCGCGAAAATCACTCATGCGTAGAGACAGAATTCCTTTCGCCCGAAACCAACTGCAGTCGCAACGAGATTCCATGTAAACAAAAAGTTTTTCACGCCGCTTTGAGATTTCATTTCGGTCATTTTCATTTCGCCTCTCATGTAAACGTAGCCTTGCTCTTGTGCCTTGGTTGTGAAACCGATGCAGGAATTTCCGTTTAAGTTGGATGTTAATCATTGCATTTAAGTTGCAGCATGCGACGTCCAAGATAAAAATGATGCAAAGACTTGAAATTTTTATGACAGCACAGCTTGAACATTGACACGCGGCAACCGTCTTGTCATTGCACAGTTTTCACAACTGGTCATGAAAGGCACACTAGTCAACGATTGCAACGCCGAGCATCGACGGCTTGATAAGGTCATTGTTGAGTTTGCAATTGATTACATTTCCTAACTGGACAGCAGCTCCGTTTGCGGTAAAGTAATCAAGAATTTTTTGATTGCTCAATACTGTTAGCGGAAAGCACCAGCTCAGTGACTGAGTGGTTTCGCCTTCGACTCTGATGCTTGTAGATCTGAGACGATTGCATGTCGTGTCAAACCGAAGACTTTAAAAGCGGTACCGATTGTGTTCTTTCTTGCATAACGCAGTGAGAATAAGTCGGGTAGTATGTGATGACATCTTTCACCTGATATAAAATTGCAAGTGATTTCTGTCGCTGAAAGATCTTAGCTGTTATAAAGCGACAATAAATAAAACCACGACATTATTATTGTTAGCGGAAAGCGGAATGTTTTATCCACTCGTACACGAGCATACCATATGATCCGTTTAGGCTTGTGATTGTGATAAACATTTTTATACATGTCCTGTAACTTGCAAAGAAATACGTTTTTATTTACGATTTCGCTGCTTGGTTTGTTGCAATGCCACAGTTTGCATTCAACATGTTTTTGATACAAGAAAAATTTCCGATTCAGCTCGTTTTGAATCATGTCATTTTGTAACCAATCAGTCAACTCTCAACGTCTCAACGTCTTGTGACGTTGAATCAATTTTGAATAGACTGATATTGTTATCTGAGTGTATCTGCGAAAGAACAGTCCTAGTTGTTGCATTGAGGTTTTAATAGGTTCAGGTGTGATCTTCTGCGCAATTTTATTTAACTCTTCTGGGGTTGACGTACGGTCGTACGCCTCGGGTTGGGGTTTATCAAAGCTGTAGATTGTGTAGAAAGGGAAGATTTTTTGAATTTCCGGAATAGGTTTGTAAAAGATTGCGAATTCGAAGTCATGCAATTTTGGTTCGGCTTCACAGCTCCAGGTTTTTTGTTGAAATTAGTACTGTACCTAAAACTTCTTTAACACAAGTGTTACACAACTTTTGGTCGTACGCCTGCAAATCTGCATGCGACCGTAGCCGTAAGTAATGGTTATGTTGCCACGAACATGCATAGTAATTAGTAACATATTAATTATATCGCTGCCTTACCTTAATAAAAACGTTCTCAGTTACGGTGAGCGGATATTTGTTCGAAATTCGAAAAGCAGGCGACATTCTTAGAATGTTCACATTCCACAAATTCTTGTCCGACAATCTAGTTCATCATATAATTATAGGCAAATACGAAAAAATGAGTAATACTGTAGTGGATTTTCTGCTGGGGATATTTTAACATGATGACGTCTTGTTGGTTGTTACATCCGCTGCGGTGTGCTGTTGCGCAAAGAAATAGGGAAAGATTTCATAAAAAACAGTTTGCTTTTCAAAGCAATGACCTCCTCAATCCTCATGGCTGCGTAAGATTTTTTTAATGTCAATATTAAGGAAAGTTTGCGAGTAACAAATACAATAGAGCAGGAGTCTCAAACACGCGGCCCGCGATGTATTTTTGAACTTTCAAATAGTTAACAATTAAAAATCACTCTTATTCACTGTCCACTTCACAAGATAAATTCACTTTAAAATTGCTCAAAAATCTGAAAATATTTATCAAACTTCACACAATTTTTAAGCGCTACTGTCGCGCCATTCTATTGCTTGCAAAAACCCCATACTGGTAATCACAATCACATTGCTTGTTCACCTTGATAGCCTATTGGCGGCAGTTAGTTCTTTATTGATTTCGTTTTTTCACGTTTTTTGGGGGTCAGTTGCAAGATTTTGCCTCTCCAGGTCCAGCTTGCATTTTTTTTTGTTTTTACACTATTTTTCTATCTCTTTATTTTTACTAGTATTTCTTTTTTTTTGCGATCTTGGTACGTTCTCACTACCTCTTTTAGTGCGATTTTGCTGTGTTATTTTGTTTATTGAACGGTGATGAACTGTTTTATTAGCATCGACAACGCGCGGTTTCTAAATGATTGGCACGGCGAGAAGAGCATTATAAACGCAGCCAGATTAGAGACTTTAAAGAACCGGTCTACCACACCCGCGTCGGCGAAAGTGGCGTGATTTTGGAGTGGTGATGCACTCGGGAGAGGTCCACCAACTTAGGTCGCGTGGGCCAGGATGAGGAGTCGAGGTACTTGTCGAATCACAGTGTGTATCGAATAGCCTACTTTGTCGAACCCATCCGCAACATTTAGAATGGTGGAACCGGTCAGGGAGGCAGCTTAAGTTTTCGCAATGCAAAAAGATATTGCGGCCCTCGAGTTAATTTACAAGACAGTATTCGTTTTGCTCTCAGAGCAATTTGAGTTTGAGACCCCTGCAATAGAAGAACAGCAACAACAGGTTGTATCAGTGTACCAATACGTGCAAGATTTTCGTAACAAACTGTGTTCTCAAAACCAATCTCCAGCAGCGTTTCTTAACCTGTTTGACTGGCAGCAAAGGAATTAACTAACTAATAAATAAAAGCCTTGTTACTCAATGCAACAAACAGTTTACCAGCCTCATTTTTTAATCGTAAACCGGTTTCGCTATCACAGCTTCATGATCATATCAAGGCTCTTGAGGAGTAGTTTGTAGCTTTTTTTAATAATGCCTTTTTAGACATTATTTTTAAAAAAATAAAAAAAGAGTCAAAAGTCATACAAATTTCACTTGTGTGGAGCTACATGTACTTGAGGGGAGAGGGATTACTGTTATTTTTTTAAAGATTTTGAAAAAAATTGTAGAAAGAATAAAACTAGTTGCTTGTTTAGATCTGGTGGACACCGAGAGTATACCATTACTTCAATGGAAATGGTGGCATTAAAAAGTAATTACAGCCAGTGAAGATGTTCAAAAAGGGCGAAATCTGCTGGTCATGTTGAAAGATGCAGCTGAATATTCAAAGATACAAAAAATCAACTGAAAAAGCTTCAGTTTAGTTAAAGCACCTTGTGCGTGTTATTAATAATAAGGTATCTGAAGAGCACGTTCCGACTAGCGAAACCGACGAACTGTTACACAGTAACCTGGAGTAACTACGGTTTATGGTACTTTGCGAGGTTCCCAATTATGCAAGTTTATCCTGATAGTTGCCCATCGCCTATAGTTGTCAATTGCCGACAATCCGACTTACATTGTTTTTATACAACAAACAAATTTCTCTCCAACATATTATTTTCTTCCTAAGTTCGCCATCGCTTATTTAACCGAATAGAAATGTTCGAAACAAATTTTATTTTTCAAAGTAAATTGTTTTGTTTAAAAGGTAGTTTGACATAAACTAAACGAAATTCTCCACCAGTAAACCTAAATTAAAACAAGGCAAAACGAAACCAAGTCGAATGAATTTTGCTTTGAAAGGTAACATCTGCTCGAAATGTTTTTGTTAGAACATCCATGGCCATGGAACATCCTACAAGGACCTACAGCCATAGTATCCAAACTTTTCAAGAGGAATGTGCAAAGCCACCTGCTATGAGTTTTCTTCATTGTGGGATTATTTTGTTTTTATTTTGAGTATTAAACAAAGCTAAATTGCTTGGATATTTAAAAGGAATGAAATTCTTCAGTCTTTACGAAGAGATAGCTCGAAATCAAACCACGACTAAGGAATTCAGTATCGAATACTTTATTGAACCATAGAGAAATAAAGCAGAGGAACCTTAGCGGGTTTAACATACTTTTTTTCCAAAAAAAAAATATAACATAATTAAAATAAACTCAAGCGTTTTCGACACGTACGTGTGTCCTCATCAGGAAGTAAATCTGCAATGTACATAAAATGAAATCGTAACATAAATTTGACTTTGCACTACAACTGTAACGACACTCTGGACTGAAAAGCACAGATTGAAACAAATGATACAGGAAATACTTTATTTGAAATAGGAATACTTTATTTCGAACAAAACCTTAATATTCGCAAAGAAGCGACTTTTTCAGAGAATTGGTTACCTCAAATGGACAATCTCTTTCGTTTAAAATCAAAACTAATACTGCATTCACAGCCTCATTTGCATATTTTATTACATTCCACGTTTAACGCACTGGTGCCCCTCGTACGAACGCCTCCCATAAAACCATCATTCGCAGTGCTTCTTTGTTTTTGTCAACCTTTTTGACCCTGTTGCAGTCAAGAGCGACGATATTTGCTTTTCATTTCGAGCTTTGCGTCAGTTACAGCCATTGCCATGACGTTGTCGGTCTATTGTCCGTCACTCGAGCTTTCCAATTGCTTTTTTTATTAGTTTTGCGAAAACTTAGTGTACTGAGATTCCAAATAGATTTACTTCGTAGATTCGTTTTATAGAAAAACAACACTTGTTGCTTGCAAACACAAGGCAAAGAAAAGTATATTATACATACGTTAAATTTGTTGACATCCGGTTGGTTCACGTACATTTCAACTTGAACTGGCAGTTCTTTTCGAAGTTCTTTCTCCGGCTGTTCGAAACAAAAAGTATGTCTAAGTTTTGAAATGTTTCATTTCGTTTCAACGCCTTGTCTGGGTTTTAATTATTTTTTCCACCACACAAAAAAAAAACTGTTTCGAACAGCCCGAGTATTTTCACTCCGATATTTCTCCTATTGTCTACCAAGAATGTTCTCTGATGCGTATGGTGAACTATTGATGGTAGTTGCAAGGGGCACTTGCTTTACATTCTACTTCAGTGTTTAAAAAACCGTCGATTCTTTATTTCCCATGAGGCTGGCTTCATCACGTGATAGCAACAAAAAGCCACTTCACTTCGTTGACATTGTTTCATTGTAAAAAAGTGAATGCGATCACATCGATTTTATTACCAAAAAGAAATCAAGCAAGCTTCGAGTTCTGTTTTGATTGTCGTTTAGACTTGAACGGAAAACGCTCAGGAAAAAGTAGACGAACTGTCTGCTCGTTTGTCTGATGCAGTGTCTTGTCTTTTTAGACAATTCTTAAGCAAAAGCTGAAGGCATTTATTACCCAAACTTATTTTTGCAACAAATTGTGACAAAAAAAGGATATGTTTCAGGATTGAACGCAGTATTTGATGTTGCGATTTTCTAAACTTTTGAAATTGTCTTATGTTTGCAGTGTAGAATTATATTCAAGAGTGCTGTTTATGGGAGCAAAACATTTGTACGTCATGTCTAACTTTAGTTTATTTTTCTCTCTATTTCCTGGCTCTATGAAAACACCGTTTGTCACAAAAGAACAAACAGGTTGCTTTTCTCTCATATTCATCCTTTCTTGGTTAACGAATGTCCAATAAATAGGCTCACGTGACTGTTCGTGATAGAATTGTGTCAAGATCTCGACTAAAACTTTTTTCCCGCTTCAAATATGGTACCATGATGATTTCACGTTGGAAGTATGATAAACACCACGCAAATTCCAACGCTTTGGCGATTGACTTCGGCACAAACAACCTATTTTTGAGGGTAAGAATAGGCCTTTTCGTACTATCTCCATGATCCTTCAAAAAGCATTGTGAATACGTAAAAGTTGTGCTTTACTGATATACCTCTCAAGTTATTGAATTCTCAAGATGAAGTCAAAGTCAACACAAAGAATATTAGCATTACGTAAGGAAAAATCAGCAGCTATAGCACTTCTGTGCTTTACAGAAGAGAAAAAAGAAATCTTTGTGAAGTTCATGTTGTTTTTTTGAAAAAGAGGCGGCGACTGAATTAGTGTGGAGAGAAAACGCTTGAATGAAGAGTATTAACTGAGCATCCGATAAAGCTGCGCTAAAGTAGGCACATTTCAATTTTGAGATGACCAAGTTTTTGCACGACTGTCAGAGAACAATAAACAAAGTTCATAGATTATAATTTTTGTCATTAAAACGTTGCCAAACGTTGTAGAATAGAAAAACACCATCATGTGCTTACAAAAGAACACGTCGGGTGAATACCTATCACTAAATCAACAAGGAAAGGTCGGCAGTTCTACTAACAGTTCGATATATAGAAAGTGTTTGAAGGGCAGATAGGTTCGTCGCATTCAAGTGCATTGATATTAGAGTGATGCCTCACTTATTGAATCCAAAAGCTTAGAGCTTTCAAGTTCATTGCATGAAATTAAGCTCTACGCTTGCCTGGGGCCAGCTTCTACTTAGTTTGGCTCAGTAATTTCATGGTTGGAAAAAGTACACGTTCTAGACGAGAGTTCAGTTTCAAAGAAATCGAAAGGGAAAATTCAACATTTTAGGCAGCTTAAGAATAATCCCAATGGCAATTTACATTTCAAATGTAGGCTATGAACTGAATTAAATAAATTTGACTAATTGTTGCTATATTGGCCCACAGTTCTTGTTTATGGAATCATTTCTTTCAGAATACTTCAGTCTTTGAATGAAAAAAGTGTTTTGTAATTTCGACTGCTGTAGTGGCGTTGATTATTTTATAATGGGAAAGGCTAAAGGCTGATGTGAGGCGCGCAGATGATAATAAAATCAGCTTAGATGACAGAACTTTTAACCAGAAAAGAACCGTTGATTTTGGCTTGTACAATAACTCGTTTGGTCCCCCACGATGCTCTATCTTTGTCGTTAGATTTTTGATTTGTCATCCCCAATGCGCTCGGTTGTTAGTTTTTCATAGAAGTGTAAATGTTAATTGTTAGCAGTTGGTTTTGTCACTTCATTCAGATTTGATCTCGTTATGTATTTATGTCTGCTCGTACTGCATACATGGCACCTTGCCGTACCAACTGACATTTTGTGTTTAGTATTGCATCAACACACAGCGATTCAATAGACCGTGAGATTACTCCACATCTAGGGCAGTTCAAAGCTATATTACCTCAAAATTCGAAAAAATTTGAAGATTTTATTTTTACGCAAAATTATTTTGTTTTCGTTTCGTAATCCAAACAAGTTCGTTTCGTTTTGCGTTCGCAACGTGCGTGAATGTCAGTTCACGGAACTTGTGGCCTTGCGCCATGCCCTTCGAAGACATTAATTATTCTGGCTCACGGACAGATATAAAAAATGAATTTTGAAAAATCCTTTCATCGCTTCATTTTGTTTCATTTCAAATGTAGCTTTGTAGTAATGAATTTCGCTTGGTTTAAAATCAAAATCATTTGAAACAGTCCCAGTTAGATATTTTCAAGTTTATCAGTTTTTTCTTGTTGCCTCTGTCTCGGTTACGTTTTTACAACGTTGCATTTTCAAGAAGTTGTGACAGTCACTGTGACTCATCACCGAGCACTGTGGTTCACCTCGGTTGCCTGACCTTTGTCGTTGTCGTCATTATCCCGCTGAATCATACTTGGTGTTTACCTCTTGTAGACTATTCGTCTAACAGTTAGTTGGTGTCAGGAGTTGCTTTCATGACAACACGCGATAAGAATTTTCCTTTGAATGGTTAAGAAAACAAAAATGCGTAGGCGTTTCTTCAAAAAATGAGCAAAATTTTAACTTTACAACATGCAACCGGCAAATGAGTCATGTCAACCTTTCAAATCTCAAATAAGGGGAAATACCATGACTCACTTTTGAATGTCAACCATGAAACTGGGCGTAACTTCCCTACTTTTGGTCATATTTAATTTCAAAACCATTTTTTTATTTTTTATTTATAACCTACGGGTATGTCCTAATTTTTCAAGGTTGCCAAATTAGTTTGAGCATATGTGCGATCGCTTTCTTTTTTGTAGTAACTTTTGAAACGGAACGATCCATTTCGTTTTCTGCTTGTCTAAAAGAATTATGCATAAAATGTATTGAAAACTTACACACTACAATATTACACACTTTTTGTGCATACACACTGCGTTATAAAGTCCATCATTTTAAAATGTTGTGGACATGTGGTGACCGGTGAGAGTGCTCTGTGATACTTGAGAGGTAGCCAGTTCGGCACTCACTGAGAGGATATACCTTCTTTCGGAAAAACACACTTGACAACGTTTTTAAGTATAGATAGATATACACAGAGATTTGCTTCCTGATCTTCCCATCCGTTTAATATGAATCTTTACCTTTAGATATTTGTCTTGAAACGACAATAACTGTATGACGGTGCTAACTGACGAATAGGAAAACGACTTTATTATTACCCCTTTGTTGTTTGCATGTGTGTAGTAAACAATCATGTCATTAACGCAGCACTTCAGAAATTCCGCAATTTCGCCTCCCGTACCAAGCTGTCAGTTTCGAAATCCAGCTGATGACAGACTTGAAAGTAAAGGTAAGGAATAAACGCAAGATAAGTCATATAATTGTAAAACAACGTATCCAACTTGCAAGCATTAGGCGAAAAAATCCGGGCGGAAATGATTGGTTGGCTATTTCTAAGCTACTGAAAAGTCTTGATATTTTGTGAAGAATGTTTCTATTTCTATGTCTTTAACATCGTATAAGTTTATGATTCGATATATACAAATAAACACAGATCGAACAAGGAAAGGGTTTGGGTGAAGAAGGCCGTACTTTGGAAAGCTTCCGTGAGCAAGGATATGATGCTGTGTTCGTCGGGATCGGGCTTCCAGAGCCGAAGAAGATAGGCATATTCCAAGGACTGAAACAAGAGCAGGGCTTTTACACATCCAAAGACTTTTTGCCAATGGTCGCAAAAGCATCCAAGCCTGGTACGTGAAGTCAAATGTGTAATCGGTTTCACTTCAAATCAGCATTGAGCGACGCTAAATCGATCAAAAAATTGTTATCATCTTTCATTACTTTGTAGAGCTGATTAGGAAAAGTGCTTGGCGTCAAATTTTTTTCAAGAAGCCGAGTGGTTAATTGCTACCCCGGCCAGCAAATCAGTCTTTTTTTTGGCGTTAACTCAACGTGTGCAAACGTTGATTTGCTGACGTCGAATTGCCTTTGCTCAGGAATGTGCGGGTGTTCGAAAACCACTTTGCCGAATATGAGAAATGCATCAGTTGTTGTTCTTGGTGCTGGGGACACTGCATTTGATTGTGCAACATCAGCATTGCGATGCGGAGCGAAACGAGTGTTTGTCGTCTTTCGCAAGGGCTTCACCAACGTCCGAGCTGTTCCTGAGGAGGTTAGTCAACATTACTACAAATGGCTTAATATAGAATTTAGCATTTTTGTTACTAAGAATTCCAAATTATGCCAAGAAAAGCTAAATTCTTCTGTTGTCTCAAATGATATAAATACATTTAACCAAAACCTCTCCGAAACTATCCAACTCTGCGCGTCTATAGCAATTCCTAAAACCAAACCATTCAAATCAAGTGGCGTTCCATGGTGGAATGACAATTGTAAACGAGCAGTAAGGAACAAAAAAATAGCACTACAACGTCTTCATCGTACCAGACACCCAACAGACATCCAAGCCTTTAAGCGCCTCCGGGCAATTGCCAGAAAAACCATCATCCAAGCAAAAAAAGAAAGCTGGAACAATTTCTGCTGTTCCCTCGATAGTAAAACAAAGCTTGACAAAGTGTGGAAAATTATTAAAAAATTTTCAGGCATAAAGGAAACCAAAAGAATTCCCACTCTTGCCACTAAAGCAGAAAGTGATATCAACAAAGCCAACATCCTTGCAGATCAATTTCTCTCAGTTAGCAGCTCAACCAACTATTCAAAAAAATTCCGTGAAAATTCCAGTCTTTCAATTTCGAACAATCTACAATCAAAACTGGCAACCCATTTCTACAATAAATCTTACAATTCACCCCTGCAAATGAACGAGTTGAAGACAGTCCTTAAAGGTAATAAAAACACTGCTGCAGGTGCGGACGGCATTTATTATCAAATGTTATGTCATCTACCCCCTTGCAGTTTGAATATCCTCCTCGACTTGTTTAACTACGTCTGGTCGACAGGTACACTGCCACTCAAATGGAAACATTCAATCATCATTCCAATTCATAAGCCAAACAAACCAACGGGTATACCCTCCTCCTACAGACCAATTTCTTTAACCAGCACCCTTTGCAAAACTATGGAGAAAATAGTAACTAATCGCCTCAGATGGTATCTAGAACAAAACAATCTACTTCATCTTCAACAGTCTGGATTCAGAAAAAGACGTCGAACGACAGATCATATTATCAGACTCCACGACACCATCCAAAAATCCTTATCTTACGGTGAATCAGTACAAACTGTATTTCTTGACCTTGAGAAAGCTTATGATATGGTCTATCACGACGCAGTCCTCCTAAAACTATATGACCTAGGGATCAAAGGAGCCATGCTATCTTGGATCAAATCTTTCCTGTCAAATCGTACTTTTCAAGTCAAGGTTGTCAAAGCTTTATCTACCACAAGAAAACTAGAAAACGGAATTCCTCAAGGCAGCGTTATTAGTCCATTACTATTCAACGTAGCGATCAACGATCTACCAAACTTAATTACCTCTTCTACAGCACTTTTTGCAGATGACTTCTGTTTTTGGAAAACTGGAGAAGACATCTCAACTCTGACTAATATAATCAAATCTGACTTTTCAAAAACCAAAGACTGGTGTGATAAATGGGGCTTCAAGATCTCCGCAAACAAATCAGCGGTTGTGCTGTTTACAAACAAACGTAAATATGATCCGTGTACACTCGAAATAAAAAATTCGTTAATCCCCATCAAAAAAGACTACAAATACCTTGGAATCACATTTCAGTCAAATGGAAAGTATAGCATCCATGCTAAACATGTTGCAGAAAAATCCAAATCAAGACTAAATGTCCTCCGTGTACTGAAGGGCACAAACTGGGGAGCAGGAAAATCAGCACTGCTTTGCATCTACAGAGCCATAATACGATCGGTTATTGAATATGGTATGGAAGCATATTTTGCCACAAACAAAACCACACTCCAACCAATTCTGACATTACAAAATGAAGCTCTAAGAATATGCTCCAGAGCAATGAAAAGTACCCCAATTTCAAACCTACAACACTACTGCAATGAATTACCCTTGTCACTTAGATACGAGCAACTTTGTCTAAACTACAAAGCCCACATTCTGACATTTTTACGCCACCCAGCACATGACATCCTCGAGGAAAGTTTGCCAAGAAATTTGATCAGCACAAGTAACTACCAACCATTCCATTCCCTCACCGAGACAATAGACACGAATATTACCGTAAACCTCATCCAAGAACCATCTATCCCACCCTGGGAAGTCTATATACCCATAACTGACTACACCCTTGTAACTGAAACCTCCCAGCTTGACCATCCAAATGCCATCTCTGGAATAGTCGCTGAGCACCTCACAAAAAATTACTCAGAATTTCTCAACATATATACAGACGGATCCAAGACCAACACGAAAACCGGATCTTCCTTTTTTGTAAACCGCTATGGAATAAAACGCTGTTTCACAATTAATAGATCCGCATCTGTGTTCAGTGCCGAACTGTTTGCAATAAAGGCTGCACTTATTTGGATAAAAGAGACCAAACAAAGTAAGTCGGTCATCATTAGCGACTGCTTAAGTGCACTACGGACGATTTCAAATCCAACCTGGACAAAACACAGCTTAATCAATGACATACTTCTGCTTCATTCCAGCATTATATCAAATACAACAAAAGTAAAGTTTTTATGGGTTCCTAGTCATGTAGGCATTCCTGGAAACGAAACTGCTGATTTCTTAGCAAAACTTGCTTCAGGAGCCATACCAGCAATACCAACATCAGCCATTACCCCCATCTCCGCAAACACAAAACTCAGCCTAAGTGAAGTCAAAAACCTCACCAAAGATCTAGCTCTGCAAAAATGGAATAATCACTATATAAACAGTACCACAGGCCAACTCTACAAATCTATATATCCTGACATCAAAAGTGCAGGAACAAACAAAGTACCTGACCATCCAACCGTCTTTAGACTCATCACCGGTCACTGCCGTTTAAACCAACACCTCTTCAAGATCGGATGCCACACTTCTGGACTATGCGACACATGTATGAGCCCTGAGACTGTGAATCATTTTCTATCTCATTGCAGTAAATATGCAACTCAAAGGAAGTGTCTTGAACAAAATCTGAGCACGTATGGAATAAACATATCGGAGAAAAATTTTGCTGAAAATCGTCCAACTACTACACATCTGCTGGCTTTTATAAACTCCTGCAATAAGCTTATTTAAATTATTATTTTAATCACTGTAATCGTCCATGTTGTACTGTAGTGCACCCGTGTCGTGTCTGCTCCCAGCCAGAGATCGATCGTTTTTTACATTGATTCAGCGTCTTTGGACATTGAATCGGTGTGGAAAGCGATTGATTTGCTGGCTGGGCTTTCCTTATTTTGTTTCAGTTTGTAACACCAAGCGTGCAATTCCAAAGAAGTACCTGCCTTTCGTGGGCCTAACCTCCTACAAGAATTTCTTTTCCACTAATGATGTATTTAAACTACTGTATCGTATTATGTTGTGTTGTGTCGTATTGCACCCTTCACTATGCCCTGTTGTGCTCTAACTGTGCTAAATAGCTATTATAATAATGAATGTCGCTAAAAGACCTTAGATGTTGTAAAGCGACATAAAACAAACCATAACAATCAATAGTACTTAGTCGTCCCTCTTGAAGTTGCAAATCTTAAAGGGGGTGTCATGCCGACTAGACAGCCCCCTAGTTGCGCCCCTGCTAAGTACTAAGTAGCGTTTCACGAAAGAAATAATGTATATACAAACGTAAAAATGTATCCTACTTATTGAAGTTAAACGATGATGTTCAATGCTCATACTTGCTCAATGCTCATGCACTTTCTTCGTAAAGTTGCTATGACGGATTTGTTTCTTTGCGCATTATCTTGTATTATTAGCAAACCTTTTTCTCACTCAGCGCATTGCTGCTTTTGTTTCAGAGATAATGGTCGTTAGCTTGTCATTAATTGTTGTTGCTGCAAATGTGTTTTGTTATTACTTGATAAATGCAATTAATTGAGTTTGGCTTTTAGCAGCACGATCGTTGCTTACTTTACAATGCAGATTTTAACGACCTGTTTTAGCCTGATGCTGCTAGTTTGCTGTGGTTATAGCTAGCTTTCGAAACACAGTTCAAATGACGAATTTGTCATAGCACATGACTAGGGAACTGTGTTCCGAAAGCTAGTGCAATTCGCTATTAACCTACCACAGCGAACTCGCAGCATCGGGCTAAAACAGGTCATTAAAATATGCATTGTGAAATACTTGATAAAAGTTTGTTGTTGATGTGGTCTATTGCGTCTATTGTTGATTTAGCGAGGTTGTTGATTGTCTCTTTGCTTAGACTTGTGTCGGGTAGTTTGAAATTCGAAATAAACGTTCCGATTGATACGACACATGACGACTGCATAGCCTACTTGACAAAACTTCAAGCAAATTTACTGCCCCAAGATAATGGTCCAGGAATTACCGCAGTACAGAACTTTACTAGAGTTGTCAGATGTTTACTACAATCGGATTCTTAACCTAGTTTCGTAACCTCTGTTTAGTTTTTAGTTAAAACCACCAAACTCTGGCAACGCGACATTGCTTAACTTTTTAAGAAGTCTTTAACCAAGCCTAAATACTAGGGTGTTTCATTTTTTCACCATTTTTGAAATTCAAAATGCCTGGGGTCCCATCTGGTGGTATTTGGGGAAAAAAGTTTACACCCCAAATTTTTTTCAATTATGACGTCATATTGAGGTGGTCCACGAGGTTTGAAATTTTTGGGCCTCAAAATCTCGAAATTTGGGCGTATCTCCGGAACCACACATCATAGATCGACAAAATTAGTATCAAAATGCGCAGAAGGGTCGGTTTCCTATACCTGATGTAGAGAATATTAAGGTCTATCTGCTTGAGAAAAAAAGTTATTTCAAAAAATTTGATTTTCGGTCTATTTTCTCCTGATGAACAGAGATCAGGTGATCAAGATAATAAGTTTTTCTGTATTTTTCCACTCTTGGAAGCTGCTATTGCGTAATAATAGTCCTTGTTCGTTTTGCAAGAGACGAAAGGGTAATAATTGAAGGTAATGCTATTATAATGATGATGATGGCTATTCCTCGTCGAGGATATTATAATGTAACCGTTGAGGAAGAGGTATGTATGCTCACCTGCTTTAGATTTTGATTAAGTGTCATTATGGCATTAAGGCCAAGTATTAGTAAGTCGATGCAAAACTTCAAGGAATCGGAGAAAAATGTGCTTCCCCTTAATTCAGATATAATCATCACTATTTTTACTTGAGGAAGAGAGTACGGTAGCCGAAACTAATCCCAAGTTTTTGAAGAAAATACGGTACTCTATTTCAAAGATTTGAAAGATGAACTGCTGAAAGATGTAGTTGGCATATGGAACAAAACTGGTCTTCCAGTGCTTAGCAAACAGAGAATTGAAGCCAAGTTAAAAGACGTGATAGAGAAGTACAATGCAGCAAGAAAAAAAGAAATGAAACGCAGAGGTAATGAGGTTAATCAAGAATGGTTACAGAACTTGTTCGATATATGTGCATGTAAGTGAAGTGTTCGATCTCCGAAAATCTGGTTGTTTTTCAAAAGAAACTCTCTTGCACCTGTGAACTCGAAAACCGAGTCCAGGAGAAAGAAATCGCTTTCTTGAAAGAGCAGCAAAAAGATTGAAAAATGCTTATCAGTGGCGTAGATGTCAACCATGTAGAAAAGGCTTTAGAACGGGAAAATCATAAAAGGAGGTGGGAAACGAGCAGTGAAGTTGAACAACCGAGCACTTCTGGCATACAATCTGCCAAAGCATCGGCATTACTATGTTCGAAACAAAGAAAAAGAAATGAAGCAGTTAGATGTCTACACAGTAGCGAAAGCGACTCTGATGGGGATATGAATTAGGAAGATGATAGGGAATACGAGCCTCTGAAACCAGCTATTGGGGGAAAAGTGTACAAGAAAGTACATTCTTTTTCAATAAATGATAGAAGTTGTTTACTTGCTGATCGTAGGATGACTTCGGTACGCCAACAGTCAGATCTTATGAGGTCGGTTCTTGGAAAAGATCAAATAGCTGCAGCACCTTCGACAGTATACCGCCAACGACAAAAAACAAGAGAAAAATCTCTGATGGAAAGTGAGAACCTTCTCAACTCAGCTTCTGCCATGCAGTTATGTTATGATGGGCGCGTTGTCGATAAAATAGATCGATACGTTTTCTTGGGTCAACTTGTTGATGATAATGGCATGAAGCACGAAAGTGTGCTTGCTGTTAAATATTTTCCCAAAATTGTGTCGGTCACTGCAGCACTGATTTTTGACACCATCATCCAGGAGGCTTGCAGAGTTCACCTATCCCAAGTATATTCAGTCATGGCTGATACGACTGCTCTCAATACAGGAAAAAAGTCCGGAGTCAATACTCGACTGGTCAATTATTATAATGATGAAGTTGGTCATGATATTCATACCCTTAAATGTATGTCCCACATAAACGAAATATATCTTTCCCACGTCATTTCTTTTGTGGACGGCGCCAAGAAGGGACCCGGAGCAATGCAAGATGGGGCTTTGCTTAACCAGATAGCAAGACTAGACAAGCCCAGTACTGAAACCTTAACACCAACTATTACTACGCAATAACAGCTTCCAAGAGTGGAAAAATACAGAAAAACTTATTATCTTGATCACCTGATCTCTGTTCATCAGGAGAAAATAGACCGAAAATCAGATTTTTTGAAATAACTTTTTTTCTCAAGCAGATAGACCTTAATATTCTCTACATCAGGTATAGGAAACCGACCCTTCTGCGCATTTTGATACTAATTTTGTCGATCTATGATGTGTGGTTCCGGAGATACGCCCAAATTTCGAGATTTTGAGGCCCAAAAATTTCAAACCTCGTGGACCACCTCAATATGACGTCATAATTGAAAAAAAATTGGGGTGTAAACTTTTTTCCCCAAATACCACCAGATGGGACCCCAGGCATTTTGAATTTCAAAAGTGGTGAAAAAATGAAACACCCTACTAAATACGCGTAAGAATCGCGGATGCGGCACGTAATGTACAGTATTCTAAAGTGATAAAAAGTTTGTTTCACAACATTAACACGTGATATATCTGTCGCGACTTATTATTACGTTAGGCCTAATGTGTTTCTCGGCAGCCGATTTGTAGTAAGAATTGACAGCGATTGACACGTGCACGTACACGTGTCTATCGCTGTCAATTCTTGCTACAAATCGGCTGCCGAGAAACATATTGTTGATTGGATGGTCTGAATGGCTAGCGTGGAAGCTATACCGTTATGGTTAGCGAATCGCAACTGCTCGCTGTACTAGTGAGTGCTCAGCCTTGTGCTGATAGCCGGGAAGAACGCCCCTTTCTTCACAATTAGGCCTACTGTATTAACCTGTCTAAGAATTATGCACTTGTTGAATCACCTGCAGGAGAAACATTTTTAGAGACAAATTTTGACATTTTTATATTTGCATCTGGCAACTCTTTTTTACAGTAACTTTTAGACTGCTACAGCGAGCTGTATAAAAATCACGTTTAAAATCGTTAACTTATTGTTTAAGCAGAAATTCTGTTTGTGGGAATACACCCAGGAAGATAAGCAATAAGCATGGCCGTCACGTAGATTTACCTTATCGCTGTGTTGCTTTTCGTAGGTGCTGGGTGTTTGGTTGGTGGGTATTAGCTACTGTAGGCAGATTTAGGTTGCATGGATTGCAGGGTGGGTATAAACGCGTTTTCTAGTTCATCTTAATTGTGGACATTGTCACTTCCAAGAAGCTATAACGCTAGGTTTGTCACTGTTGTCGCTTGTGAAGATCTCAATCTCAACGAAACATTATTTGGAATAGCACCAAGATTGATGGCGAAAGCTTGATTTCCAATAATTTTACTTTTTATACTTAATATTGATTACCTATGACAGGAGTGAATAATTGAGAACATTTCATGATCTCGCGTCTTGGCATGATTTTCGCCGGGCAGCGCGAAGTGTGGAAAGTGTTCCCAGGTTATTTCCGCGCTGCATTGTGAGTCATTTTTAACATTTACAAATTCACTCGTGTTCTAATTTATAACTTGTGTTTGTTTAATGTAAGATATTGCCGCGTTTACATGAATTTTAAGTGCAAATTTTATCGCAACAGTGACTGTCAGGTTGTTTTCAACTTTTCAAAATCCAAACAAGATTTGCGTGCCATCAAATACAGTGATAGATCACATTCCAACCAACAGATCAGTGCCTTCTACTGTACATTGATTTAACGGCGACTGACGTTGGATCATTGCAAAAAGGTCTGATTTGCTAACTGGAATCTGCTTTTAGCTAGTAAATCGTTGTTTTGTGGTTGGTTGAAGTCATTAAATAGTGATGGCAAGATTTGCGAGCTACTGAGTTGCTGAATGATGGATTTCGAATGATAAAAATCAATAAGCCGTGGACATTCAGACAGGTATTTCGTATTGGTCAATGATGATTCGTTCAATTCCGATTTGTCAATTAGGATATCCGTCATGCCACTCACCAAAATCGACGGTATAAAATCCAAAACGGTGACTACGGATCCAAGGTTCAAATAACAATCATCAAAGTTGGTTCTTGCGCGTTGGTTTGGCCTGTGCGAAGGTCGTTGGCACATCCTCCATGACAGTACATTTTAGCACACTCTGTACTTTTGCAGTTTGCACTCGATACAATTTACAATTAGATCTTCATTTTGCTTTAATTGCTGTTAAGCAGTGGGTTAGTTTAAAGTTCGTTTTACCGTTACTTATTATTACTGAAGATTTTGACATCATCATATTGATACGTGCAGTTAACATTCATGTTTTCAAACAAATTCATACTGATAAAAACGTTTAATGTGGTTCTGCAATGCACGCTTGCTGCAGGTCACACAGTGTAATCAGGCTCAACTCGCTGCATGGGTCGTATAACAAGCCAGCTGTACACCTTTGTTACATCAATTTTGCATGAGTTTTCTATTTAATCATTCAATGACCACTCAACAACATTGTAAATTCCCAGTAAAAATCACCATACAAGCAACATTTCCCATGGCGATTGCTTTTTTTTCATTCCACTGTTTTTAAAATGATGAATCCTGCAATACTACATCACAACTTCATTATGTTCGGCTATGAGCAGGCCTGACACCTGCAAAAATGCAGCTGTTTCTCGATACGTGTAAAACCCATACAGGTTTGTAGACGTGTGTTCCTGGTTGGATTCTTCGCTTCAGGCGACAATCTTGCATTTTGTGCTGTCGGTGTCGAACGCAAGTAGCGCGAGATGCTGTTGAAAGTGGCTTATAGCAACGGACAGCTTTTTTATTCATTAGCCTTAGAACGTAGAACTGGAAAAGATAGTTTGAAATGTGTGTAACGTTGTTTGGTAAGTTCAATAGTAGTTGTCACAAAGTTTGCGAGCAGTTTATAACGCTTCAGTTGCATGGGACCAAAGCAGGTGAACGGTTAAAATCTGTTGCAGCCAATCGCGTTTTTGTCGTTTTGTCTTTGACGTCGGATTTTCTGTTTCCGGTTGGAAACGATTAAAAGTCCACCAGTTGCAAAGTTTTCGCACTTGGTTGTCAGCTTCGACCTGTGAATGCATACGTTTGCATCTGCGATTCTGCGTTCAACTCGAAACATGAATATAAATGCAGCCGCGTGTCTTGTGGATCGATTTTTACTTAGGTATTTTAGTTAAACTTTACTTTCTACAAAAGGTCAGAAAGGTTTTTGAATTTCGGCTCTAACGAGAAGGCTTATTTTTTCATGCCCGTATTTTTAAAGACACTAAGCTGCGTTATTTTTGTCAATTAGTTTTTGTATATTTCAAATGTAGTTAGAAATTTGTTAGTTCATATTTTGCGTTTCAAAACGTAATTTTTTTCTGCGCGTATTAAATTATTTGCCTGTGCTTCGCCGGTTTATGATCAGGCTGTATCAAAGCACGAGTTATTTAAAATTGAAGATTTACTTCTGTATTTTAAACTTGACTGCGCTTTCCAAGAAAAGCTGAATGGCTTTCAATTTAACTTAAAAAAAAACAAGAACGATTAAACCAGTATATAAGCCTTGATACTAATAGTTAGGTATAATACGTTGCTTTACGTCGCTTTTAAGTGAATTCATTCAGACATGTAAATTATGAAAACTCCGATTTGATGTCGGTATGTTTGCGAGAAGGTTTTTTTGTACGGACAATGGTCTTGTCATTGCGAGGTTGATTTCACGACATAAACGTTAACTGTGACGTACTAATTTAAAAAAAGAATGTGTATTGTCGATCATTGAAGCAAGCTCGGCTATTTTCAGATGGATCTTGCGCGAGAGGAAAAATGCGAGTTGATGCCTTTTCACTCTCCTCAAGAAGTGCTTCTTAGATCCGATGGCCACATTTCGGAGATGCGATTCTGTCGCACGGAGCAGGACATGGAGTCAGGGAAGTGGATTGTCGATGAGGAGCAAGTCGTGCGTCTGAAGACGGACTTCGTCATTTCGGCATTTGGATCGACGCTGGCGAACAAGAACGGTAGGAGAAATACCATTATATATTAATTATCATTGATAGTGTTCGCTATGTCACTGGCAACATTAGGTCTCGTTACTTTCATAAGTTTGGTTACGGTTGTTTTTGGACATTGAATAAATGTTAATAAGACTAGCTTGTGTAGCTGGTCAGTTGTTGTTTCGGTACACAACTAATCTAATGTTATACTCAGAAACCTCTGATAATTTTGAGCGGAATATTAACGTACTTAACGCCGGCAAGTATTTATCATAGGTCGTTTGATCACTGCATTGTAAAATTCCGTCTTGTCGCTAAAGACAGATAAGATGTCAATATAGTCCTGTAAGATTTCATATGAAATCTCAAAAAATTATTCCCCATCAACTACCGATCGCAAGAGTTGCATGTCTTTAGCGACGAGACTGGTTTTACAATGCAGTAATCAAATCAAAGACGTATGATAAGTAGCCTACGTTAATATTCCGCTCAATCTTGCACCAATTTTTACCACGTTGTCTGCATGGTACTCCAAATTGCACGTTTTTTCGTCTTATGAGGCTGTATAGTTAATACTCTTGTGCTCAGAGGTGGCATTATTTATTCATCACATCAGTTGAATGGTTCAGACCCGCACTACGCCGTAGCCGTTCATTGAAAATTCCTTATTTTTACATTGAATTACCATTTCGAGACATTCAATCGATATAAGGCTGATTAAACTAGTAGCTTAAAGCTGGTTTCAGGGACTTGATTGCGAAAGTTTACCTCGGTTCAACGCTTGCAATTACACGTGGGCTTCAATTAGACGTTTGCTGCTGCAGTGCTTTCATTAGTGAAATATTTAGCTTGCTCAGCAATCTTGAACCGAATTACAACATAGTAGGTTGTGACATATGTTATTTCATGTAAAACTATAGATGCAGTTGTGTTTAAACGGAGAAGATGCGCTTTTTGTCCATTGTTTTCCAAGAAACAAGGTTAATCCCACAGATTTCTCTTCCAACGTTTTCGGCGAAACCGCACGGTAAAATCTTGCTGACGTTGCAAAATTTTCAGTTGTTTTGATGCCAATGATGACGAATCTTTCAAAATCTTAACAATAATTCTACTCGTTACTCGTCAAGGTGTTACCGAAGTGTGTCGTAAATGTATCGATAGCATTCCAACCTGGCATGTGATTTTTGTGTATCAAACAGGAGCCTTATTAAAAATATCGATTTGCGTGGTTTGTGCGCTTACAGAAAGTAATGCTGATCCCTAATTCAATATGTTGCTTAAGTGATCAATGATTTGGTTCACACTGCCAGTGGTGTCAAATTTTGAAAATTGCAAGTTCTGTTTGCATATTAATTGCGTTTACGACACAATCTGATCATCGTTTTGTTTAACAAATTCTTCGACGAGAGAGTATCTTTACTAGGTTTTCACTCTACCTAGCTGTCAAGCTCAAATATCTTTGTTTCTTTGAAGACTTATTCCTTCCTTCAAACTGCTGGTCACAACGCACAAGTGGGCAGATTGATATGCTTAAACGGGATTTTTTACTTTTCACAGTTTTGTCGAGTGTCTAATTTCTGTTCCGCTTGATTGAAGCCAAAGAGTGTAAAGACTTTAGGTTGCATCACTTCAATAAGAAGTTGCTTCATCTGTTTCTGGATTTTTTCGCAATTATGTCAGCTTTCACTAGTATTAAAGTATTACAACGATTTGTGTTTTTGCCTTGAGATAAAGCACTTACAAAAATCGTGTTTTGGGCATTGACACGTATTCATCCAGTGGATACCTCGTGCTTTTTTGGTTAAATCAAATGGTGTTACGAGTGACTAAAGCGACAATTGTAGCTACTCTAGTGGTGGTTGTGTTTTAAGAAAGGGCCTTAGATAAGATAGCTTTAGGATCATTTTCACAAAGTATTTCTAATCTGTGAAACATAGCCAATGAAACATGGCTATTAGCCATGATAGAGTTTATGCGAGTTTGTTCAAGCTTAGGTTCTTTTAATTTCCGCTATACTACTGAAAGCCACTATAATCTTTGGTACGGTAATTAATAATTTAAAATTAAGATGTTTACAAAAACTGCGTAAACGCTGTAGAGTGTCTGTAGGCTATCAAAGCTGTATACTTACCAAAGCGAAGCAGCTAATCAAAATTTCGCTTGTTTGCTGCTTGCATTGCTCAGTCCAAGTATTTCCCCAATTAGAGAGCAAGTGATTAGGTTGCTTTAGCACTGTGGCAATTGTTTGGTCTAATCCAGGGGTGGGGAACCTTTTTAGTATTGCGGGCCACATAAAATGAGAAATAACACAAGCGGGCCACTAACAATTTCGAAATTTTATTTACAGATAAAAAATGCAGCGAAGTAGATAATGATTTATTTCACTTTCACAGCTAGTGGGATGACTGAAAGTATTTATTTTTGGTGAGTCGTGTGATGTCTGCTGACACGGAAGATGTTGCAACTCTTAACTGCATCTTCACACTTTAATCAGTCAGTCTGGAGCGAAGCCGACTTTTTGTTAGATTCAATTTGGAAAAAAAAAACTGTTCGCAACGGTAGGTGCTTCCAAACAGAGACACATATTTCAAAGCATGTTTCCGCATGACTGGAAAATCATCAGCATTTATGTAGCGTTGATAAAAGTTGAGCAGTGGGATGTTTTGGTACATCGCTTTCAACGTACCGTCATTCTGGAGATCTACTATTTCATGTTGGAAGTTATTAGGAACATCATTATTAGGAACATCTTATTGTTTTCAAGTTGTACTTTCCACAGATGTAGTTTAGCTTCAAATGATTTCACTTTTGCAAACAAGGAGCTCAAAAGCTGATTCGGTCCCTGGAACTTGACGTTGAGCTCGGAGAGGTGCTTGCTAATGTCAACCATAAACGCTAGGTCACACAACCATTGGCTATCAGTGAGTTCAACGACATGGTTTCCCTGATTATTCATGAACTGATCGACTTCGTTTCGTTTCATTTCTTCATCGACGGCCATTCGCAATAACTTATACCGAGAATGCAGAGCCTACTCTTTTTTGAGCTGTTGTTTCAATATATTTTGGGTAAAGAAATTTTGACGCGGGCCACATGGAACAGTCACGCGGGCCACATTCGGCCCGCGGGCCGCAGGTTCCCCACCCCTGGTCTAATCATATTGTGGAACTATTAACGTTGAACTTTCCATTTAGTTTTCTCTGTGGTCTGTGTTAGGTTTTCAGATCTCCAATATAATCAATTACAATCGGTTTATCGAAAATGCCGTTCGCTCTGATTTCAATTGTTTTGCTTTTTTTTGACAATTACATTTACTCTGCTTGTTCATATATGGCGCTGTTAAAACAAAATAAATTGACTTGACTTTCGGTAGAGTGCTTGTTTGTGCTCATTCAACTGTGAAAATTTTCTGCAGTTATTAATGCGACTGAACCACATTCTGTCACTTTTTTGCAACTTACAAATTCTTAGCAGGAGATGGGTTGGTGTTAGCCTAAACCTGCGCCAAGGCGCTTAAATTATTTGTTAACTTATTCTGTTAATAGTTCACTAACCGGAGATACCGGAAGTACCACCCACCGCCGTCGTTAAAATTTGACTTGTGACCTCATCACTTACACATTCAATACTTGCCAGTTTTTCCAGCTTCACCCCCCTTTGTAGTTTTGACACAAGTTCGGACAGTTAACATTTGTATCCCATGATTTCGTAACTTTGTAGGCCTAATCGTTTTCAGTTTCACATCGTTAATAAATTAAAAAGCTGCAAGCCGTTAAATTTAAAGTTTTTTCTGTTAAAAATAAAGCAATCACTGTCGGACTTAAATTTTTAGACCATTAACACATCAAATAGGGTGGCAGTTCAAAAACGAGCTTGATTTTTTTATCAGCTCTTAGGTGAGGGCAATAGGCTACACGAGATTCCGTTAACATTGTTCCCTGCAGATTGCCCCGGGTTACCCTGACCGTCAGTCAAGCGTGTCCGCTCTTCATTATCTCCCTTCTAGTTGTTTCTTGTTTATTTCAAGTGCGTAACCAACTGCGTCATTGTCGTGCAACCTTGACTTGGAACACAGCAAACAGCAGAGCTCGAAATTTGCTGAGATAGTTGGTTATTGTCCGAGATCTGGAAAGTAGATAAGCCTGCTTTTATATATAATTTAAGTTTTGGTCTAATTATTATACGGATATTTTAACAATGCGGCTTCTATATTCTTTAAAAATATAATAACAATCCAAAGACAAATCTTAGTTGCAACTTGATGTTCATGTGTAACTTACATTTTTAGTCAAGTTATCTTTTGCAAATTAAAAAATTTCTAAGACAAAATTAACCACTTAAACCAAGTTTATGATTTGCAAAAGTCAATTCGTTGCTATTTTTGTGCTTTTGATGCGAGATTTATTGATATTGCCTCGAATATCCCTTTTATCCGAGTAACTCCATGCGCATACCACTGATTTTGTTATTTGGTAAATTCCTACTCAGCATAAACTTGTTTTGCCTTGCTTGAGTTGTGTTTGCTTGGTACTATTAGCTTTCGGTGGCAGGTTTACGACTCGCGCACTACACAGTAAAGAGCTGTTTCGCTTGTCGCCTTGTGAGTGGTTGCGCAGTCACAACACCGAAGTCGTTCCAGACAGCAACGCATCCTACCGATTCACAACTCACAATCGACCAAGCTCACGCTAGAACAGACAGCATGTCTCGTTTTTTTACCAACTTAAAACATTACAGCTTTGTTAAAGGTTACATTGTTGAAACTTTGCTGCGTGTATGGTTAACTTAATTTGCGCCTGGCAGTGGTTCCCTACATTTTTGTCAGAGTCACAGACCCGTTTTAATGAATTTTCAAGCCAGCAGTCTACTAGATTTTGAATGAGGACCCTAAATTAGATTTTATCGAAATCATCCTCACGATATAAAGTAGTGGCTAAATTTCAATACTTTGTTACTTTGTTTAGTCAATATATTTACGCACCCCCTTAAAACATTCCACCCAACTCCATACGCCATTTTTAGAGCCACTGGCGTGTACTTTGCAAGTTATTTAAGATCCTTGTAATCTTCAGCAAAGTTTTTTTTTAGATCTTGTAAAAGTACACCACGCCATCATCAACCATTCTTAAGCGTGTGTCACCATGCTTTAAGTATATTTTGACGTGAGCTTTTCTGGTGCTGAACAGCTTTATCTATAATAGGGCAATAAGTTGTCTAATGCTGATAATGACTCGGTAAAGTAAGAAGGTTGAAATTCGAGCTAGATATCGAGCACTTTGATCCTTTCTATTCAGAACATTTGCTTATGAACTAATGCCTTGTTGAAGGCTTTTATGGTCATTTAGTGTTTGCAGGCCTCTCCATGCGGCGGTAGTTTTTGTGCTACTGTATCTTGATCTCCTTTCATGGGTTGATTTAAAAGTGCAGTGCAGCAATTTCAAAGTAAACTATATTTGATCATAAGCGATTCTTAGATGAAATGTTAAGCACAGTATTTGCCTTCACACCACAAAATAAAAATTCTCAGTGAAAATACCTCGACTACTCAAAAACATTAACCATTTTTACAAGAGTCAGATGATATACCTATGGATTTTGCGTCCACTTGACTCGCACGATGAGCAATACAGATAGCAAGATGTATAAATCGCGAATACCTACTTTATAGTGTTCATCTTTTTCCCAAGATATATCAAACTTTGTTATAGATTATTTTAGACAGCTGGAAGTTATTTCACCTTCATAAATTTTTAAATAATTTCATCAAGAAATAAAAGTTTTCTGGTTATACAATGCTGTAAATGTATGTGTAGATTTTGTACCATTGCTACATTCTCAACGGAAATGCTCCTTTAACCGTTACAAGAAGTTTTATGTGTGTGTGTTATAGTTACATACACTGTACAAGTGTACAGTGTACACGATGGTCCAAGTGATTTCCATGATCGAGTGAGTGTAGAAAAAATTTCTGGTCATAAAATAATTTCACAAAAACTCGTTTTTTTCAGTGGTTGATGCTTTGGCTCCAGTTGCCTTAAACTCGTGGGGATTACCCGAGGTCAATGCGAAGACCGGAGCTTCGAGTGAGCCATGGGTATTTTTTGGTGGAGACATAGCTGGAGTGGCCAACACCACAGTAGAGTCAGTCAACGATGGAAAAACTGCTGCCTATTTCATGCATCGTTACTTGCAGGTCAGTTAAACTAAACATGGCTGAACTAAAAAAAAGCATCTTTTCTCTGTAAAGGACAGCAAAGTAATGTAGAGTGTTAGTGAACTCACAAAAAATTAGTGTGTGAAAATGTGATCAAAACTCGTATGTCTTGTATAATATCACAAAACAATTTAACATTTCAGTTATCTGTACTTTAATCAGGGTTTGGGCGGGGTGACCTCCATTCCTAAAGAACCTTCCCTTCCAAAGTTCTTCACTCCCATTGATTTGGTTGATATCAGCGTGGACATGTGCGGTCTTCACTTCATCAATCCGTTTGGATTGGCCAGTGCTCCACCTACCACTTCCTCAGCCATGATCAGGCGAGGGTTTCAGGCCGGCTGGGGCTTTGCTCTCACTAAGACCTTTACTCTGGATAAGGTAAGCCGTTGGAAACGCAATATCTGGCTCCACTACGGCGACTGACACAAAAGAATCCACTGCCATTTCCAAGACTAAAAAAAATTTTTTCAGGACTTGGTAACCAACGTCTCTCCCCGTATCGTCAGAGGAACAACATCCGGACATAATTTTGGACCTGGGCAAGGTTCTTTCCTCAACATCGAGTTGGTTAGCGAGAAATCTTGCGCGTACTGGTGCCGGAGCGTTACTGAACTGAAAAAAGACTTCCCTGAAAACGTAACTACTTTGTTGTTGTTTTGGAAGGAGCTTACATAGGGCTCTATGTGTTGCTCAACAGCGCATGTGCACCGTAATCGTTCTTTTTTAACTCTTTTGTGAACTTCAAAAGAGGATATTGACCTGCTGAGAAAAAATGCTTTGACTATTTGATAGCACTTCGTTAATAATTTTAACAATATTCGCAGTCAGTGTGAAATGGCAGAACAGGCATTGCAATTATTGCTGTGGCATGATGCATTGATGCTTATTGGTTAGCACATTCGTATATTGTGAATCGTAATATTGCACATTGCAGGCGATGAGCAAGACAATGAGTTGTATGCATTGCATATTACATAGGCTAGAAACGGTTCAGGTGTTATCACTAAAGCTTTAACCATTTGTAGAGATGTTCAGCAAAGTGAGCAGTGGACATTCGCATATCTGTAATGCAGAGCTTAAATTGCGTATGATTTTGACTTTTTAACATTGAGGTTGTATGACATGCCTTTTAGCTTATTGTCTCACTTAGATCAACACAAATACTAACGTCTTGAAAGAGTCTGCATCTAGTACTGCAGGCCTAGATAAAGAAAAATATGTTTGCTTCTCAGCACGAGTGACTGAGCTATTGTCCGTTGTTACGCGGAAAGCCTTTGCCCTACAGCAACATGTAACAATGTGAAATTCATGTATGCTGATGAACAAAGGCTTGTCGCTCTCGGGCGCCATCATCAGTTGTCACCGTACTTTAAAAAATTGTTGCCAGGCTTTTGCAGTGTGAGCAGTGATTAGATGGTGCCTCAAGAAATAAGTCCCACTGTGGTAAGGAGTTATATTCTGACTGTGATTCATCGAATTTGTTTCCTAAACTTTTCCGACTTTGGTAGTGCAGCCTGCGCCGGACCTGTGGCCCAGTTTTTCGGTTTTGTCGCACTCGCACCCTACATCGCAATAATTTCAACTGTAGGAAACAGAAATTTCAGCAGATGGTTTTGCGAATTTAAAGGCCAAAAATATTAACCTGACTTAGCGAGGAACTTTTAATCGATAAGATAGTGGACCGAATGCCAATTGGCGTCTTGGTGCAGGAGAGGGGCTTTGTGGCTGAAACAACGCAGATCTTGGTGCTTAACGCACATTTTAGTAATAAAAATTTGATTTTAAAACAATCACCGCAGTGAGTGCACTCTTGCCAGACAAGTGTGAAGACTTGGTCCCAAATCACCAAGTGTCATTAGAAAAGATTAATGGCCAATTTCCTTCTACTCCTGGCTGCCCTGAAACTGATCCTTGTTTGTTTTTCTGTTGGAGATATTGGATGTGCTTGTGAGCTCGCCCTATATTCCACAGCTTCACGTGCTGCCACTAACGACTGAATGCTGTAGAACAAAGGCAAGATTCACAATGCACGTATTCGTCGCATAATAATTTGCTCAATCAGCTTTGCCTTAAGATAGGTTTCTGCCAGTTCATTTTCCTGACAGCAACATTATTAAACAAGTACTTAAGTAGACTTCAGTACTTATTGCTCTTGACAGATACGATAATAGTCATAGTGATGTATGAAGTGCAGATTGGCGCTTCTTCCTACCGTGTTATCTAAAGTCTACAATTTCATAAGCAAACAGTGCAATTTAAAATATTGGGTACTTAAGTCGTTAGAGTCGTCAAAAAAAAGAACACTGCAGAAGGGTGAAGAACACAAAGAACAACCGCCTCATTACTCGACGTGTGTGTTTGTGGGTCAAATAAGGTCTATCTAGATTTAGCAAGAATATGTCCAAAGTTTTTACTCAACGCTAGCTACCATAGCAATTAGCAAGGATGTTAAATTTTCACACTGCAGTACACAAGACAAAAATGATATGTGGAATATCGATAGTAGTGTCAAAACTGCGCTAATTGACCACTCCAGCTCTCAGTTGTACTTAAATCAGAAACTGTTTCTCAGATTCTCATTGCAAGCATCATGTGCGCCCATAGCGAGAGCGATTGGACCGAACTTAGTAAAAAGGCCGAGGTAAAAATACGCACTTAAAGATCTTCAACTTTTCTGGTTTATTGCTTATTTGTTCATAACTTTTATAGGCCAAATAAACATGACAAAAATATTAAGCGTTTTTTCAACAGTGAATTTGCTTTGTCAATGATGCCTCTCCTAAGTTTGTCTGCTGCTGACATGGTATGTTCTAACCTAATTCTAATTAAAGCATTGGTCGTGCTTTACTGTTACACTTTTGCGTGATAGTCCAATCGCTTCACACAGTAAATAAGTAAATGATCTACAAGTTGGTTAATGATTTAAGATATTGCTACTTGCTTTTAAACCACCGTTGCACCAGCTAACAAGGTCTTCAAATCTTTTAGGAAGCTGGTGCTGATGCGTTAGAGTTAAATCTCTCCTGTCCTCATGGGATGGGGGAGCGTGGGATGGGGCTGGCTTGCGGACAGGATCGAGATCTGGTCTTTGACATTTGCAAGTGGGTGCGGGCAGCTGTCAAGATTCCATTTTTTGCCAAGTTGACACCGAACGTGACCAACATCGTCGAGATTGCCACCGCGGCAAAGCAAGGTACGTAAGCGCATGATGCACAAGATTGACGGGCGCTGATCAACTTGGCCAATGTTTCCTAACCTTAACCCTACCTCAACCAGAACATGTACTGAAGATCAAACCTTAAACCTATTTGAACACTTTTATAAACAATTTTCGTGCTGGCGGGAAGGTTTAGATTGATTAATACTTTTTCAAACAAGGTTGAAGATCTATTTGTATGTCACAGGGGGTGCGGATGGTGTTACAGCCACAAATACTGTGTCTGGGTTGATGGGCTTGAAAGGAATGGGATCGGCATGGCCGTCTGTAGGAAAAAAATCTTTGACAACGTATGGAGGGGTTTCAGGTACAAAGTCGTCTTGCTTCCTTTAAGCATTCATATTGTGTGTTTTTGCGTGTAATAAATGTGTGCTTATGTGCTAAACCTACGCTGAAACATAACAAAATCAACTATAAACAAAGGCCTATTCTGAATTTTTACTTTTTGGCGGGTTTTTATTCGGTCATCTGTTGTAGGAAATGCCATTCGACCTATCGCCTTAAGAGCGGTGTCCGCCATCGGCAACGCTCTTCCGGATTTCCCAGTACTTGCCACTGGAGGCATCGATTCTGCTGACGCGGGACTGCAGTTTCTGCAGGCCGGGGCTTCCGTACTGCAGGTTTGTTTTTAACCAGCAAACCAGTTCGTTTTTTTTATTGATTTGGCTTTTGCAGATATGTAGGATTCAACAGCTATAGGTAATTCAGCTGATTTATCATTTGTCCAAAGCCTATGCTACGATCATATTTAGATGTACAACCTGCCTCAATTCAACTGTGAGAAGGTTGAATCAAACGTAGTAGGTTGTGTGGACGAGTGATTAAGTGTCTTACTACGGCTTCGAATAAAGTTAAAATTTCCGAGAATCTGCGAGCATAAAAAATTTTGAAAATTTGTTAATTCGAAAAGCTCTCAAATTTCAGTTGAGGACTTTTAAGTATTTTGCCAACAAATCAAAGACTCGTGAGTCGTGAATGATACTTTTTATACATTTACAGTTCTGCGCTTTTATTTCCTTAAATTAGCAATGAGCATGCTGTGTTTAGTTCATATATGTGCAAACTTTACATTTTTGACAAACTAGACTGGTACGCTGTTTAGCTATACACTATACAGTAGGGTGTACCATTTTGCAAAAAGTTTTTAGAAATTATTGCGGCTATGTATTACGGGCTTCCACTTTTGTTAAAAAGTATTTTGGTAGAGTTTCAGAATTTTCCCGCCAAAACTGTGGTTCTGCCGCCATTTTGAAAAAATGGCGTCCAGATAAGATATTATGAAAATCTGCAGCCTTAAACTGGCATAATGTGATCATATAATATGTCGATTACGGGGTTTTTGGGGTCGCAGAACACGAATCTGAAGTCAAAAGTGCTCTACGACAACAATTTTGCAAAGTGAAATTTTACCACTTGAACTTTATGGTGAAATTTTGCAGACATGGACACAACCTGACCAAGAATACCTCACCCCAGAATGAGCATTCCTGAAATATTGTCAAACTGTTGAAATAACAACACGATTCATTTACAAACAAATTGAATTAATCACTCTCAAACACGATCCATCCCTGTTTCTTCTGCATGCTATTCCTTAAGCTTCAGTCCTGATTGATTTCAATTCCCAGTATTTCATCAACACAATAGCCTACCAGAGTTATGCAAACACTCAATTTACTGAATTTTTGACGAATTTCTTTAACAATTGAGTTTGGCTAAGGTACCTTTTTTGTAATTTGAGAACTGTGCCTTTGCATGGCAAGCAAGAGAGCTTGCCGGTGGCTTTCGTCAGAACACCTGTCAAAAAAATCAGTGATTAGCTTAATCCCGCGTTCCGCAATATCGTTGACCATCCTTACGTTCAAAACGAATTTGCTTAGTTTCCTATAATCACTGAAATTTTTCCATTCTGATACTGGCATTTGTTGCCACTCTTGATCAGTAAGTTCCAAAGTGCTTTCCCAATTGTTGCCTCCAGCAATGTAGCCTACAAGTACCTTGCCACTTTCCTGAATTGACGGCAGTCGTATCAAATACCTCCATCAATGACACCTTTCTCTCTCCAGTCTTCCACCAATTTTATAACGGCCTGTTCCTGAGATGATCTGGTGCCGTCTGGTCTCATGCACCCCCAGAAGCTTTCATTTCTGCATTACCTTCATCATCAAAACTAACGCCAGATACATATACACAGCACTGTTCTGATGAAACATTTCCTCTCATTTTCAGAATCTTACCGGCCCAGTGAATTATTGCCAAATCAGGGGCCTGGAACTCATCTCTGATAATTAATTTGGGAGTGAGAGGACCTATAGTCTTATTAGCCAGTCTATGAGCTGCTGTGACTGATATTAGTATCTTCGACTTGTATGCCGGACGCTTGAGCCACATAGCGAACATTGTTCTTTGCCGATAGCTCATCCAAGTCGATCAGATGTTAAAGGTATAGGCTAGGCGACGTAGCCTAATACCCATTTTTTTTCCATTCAGGAGTCTTCCAGTTGTCACTGTCACTTTCTGTTTCTTCATCTGCACTTAAGTCCAACTTCACGGTTTTCGGATTGTCAGCAACATCCTCTTTCTGTTTCCTTTCACCAGATGCACTGTGTCATTTTTCTCTAGCTCAGTCCCGTCTCTTCTACAGAGCATCTCTGCCCAATGCGCAACCTAGCCTACTTGATCTCTCTGGAGCTGATTTTTCAGATGTTCCAAATCTGTCTCCCAGTCAATAATACCGAAATACATGAGAATTGATCGCGAAGTAGTCTTACATATATTCAGAGGATCCTTGAGCTTTTCTTCCATATCACGCAAACGTTTTTTTAAATGAATCACTTTTATTCCTCTCACGCCTGGAATCAAGTTCTAGATACCAAGTTTCATACAAATTCTTCAGATGCCGGTCTATATCCGCATTTTTAACAATAACCTTTCACGATTCCTTCTCTTTTCCAGATTGTTTCTCGTTTTTCTTGCCAAATACCTAACCCATGCCAAAATGATGTTTCCATACCAGGGGAATTTCCTCCCTTGCTATCACGATGGATTGGTTGATCGTTCTGTGACTTTCGTCTCTGAGGAACAACAGCCTAGCAAGAACGTCAGAGCTTTTAGGAAGCTTTGGAACACCTAGTCTTTCGCTAGTGTTCCCAATGAGGAAGAACTTTCTTTTTGGTTTTTGTGCCAGTGAGTGGTGTGCTTCACCGGCCGTCTCATTCAGTACCATTTATTACTGATCGGAATCTTGTAACTTGCGTACGATCACTAGCTACTATTCGAGTCACTGAGCTAATGATGATCTTCATCGTGTAGAAGTAAAGCATTTACCCAGTTGGGAGAGATCACTTCCGCTTTTCGAGCTTTTTGGTCTGCCGTGGGGTACTCTGTTGCCGTCCATTAGTTAATAAGCAGGTAGGTTAGTAACTAAGTACAGGCTATAGGCTGTGGACTAGTTAGTAGACTTTCATCGGATGTGAAAGTAGCCTATACACAAAAAGAAAGTAGCCTACATGTTAATTTTTTCCTCATACTGATTGATATAATCACACCGACTAGAAAAGTTTATGCATAGCCTACATGCATTTCAAGGTTAAAATGACAATAAGATGCTCTTTTCATGTAAATCTGCGTCCAAAACAGTGTGGTCACATCTATATGTCAAAATTCACTTTGCAAAATTGTTGCCGTAGAGTGTTTTTAACTTCAAATTCGAGTTCTGCGACCCCAAAAACCCCGTAATCGACATATTATATGATCACATTGCGCCAGTTTAAGGCTGTAGACTTTCATAATATCCTATCTGGACGCCATTTTTTCAAAATGGCGGCAGAACCACAGTTTTGGCGGGAAAATTCTGAAACTCTACCAAAATACTTTTTAACAAAAGTGGAAACCCGTAATACATAGCCGCAATAATTTCTAAAAACTTTTTGAAAAATGGTACACCCTACTATACAGTATACCATTGTTTGTAACACTGTTTTGTCGCAATAGACTAAAATAAAAGCTAATTTTTCGTCTAGATTTGCAGCGCCGTTCAAAACCAGGACTTTACGGTGATAGACGACTATGTGACCGGGTTGCAAACACTCTTGTACCTCAGAAGCATCAAAGAGATGGACTCTTGGGATGGACAGAGCAAGCCGACTCCTCCTCATCAACTTGGAAAACCTGTCGTTCGGTTGCGAGATGTCATAGGCAACGTAAGATATTGACTGCTTTTAATGTTGTGTTATTGTAGCAGTTACCTTGGCAACAGATACGTATCAAAATTCAAGCGTGAAGCTTTTCCGATATTTCTGCTTTTAAAATTTCTTATCTTCTTTAATGTCAGGACCTTCCAAACTTTGGACCATATAAAACTGAAAGAAAGAACCTGGTGGCAAAGATGAGGTCTGACCATGCCTTGCTGCCAGGGGACAAAGCTGAAACAACACCCTCTAACGCTCGATCAATCTACGTACCTACAAAGGCAGTGCCATCTGTGAGTTAATAGAGCTTGTTCACAAGCAATGCTTTTAGACAATCGTTTAAAATTGTATTTTTCCGCATCACTTTTGTATATGCTAATGTCACATCGGTATCAGTGAACGGGCTGTTTGAGCTGTTATTGATTTCCTTGGGAAACTGCGTGTTTCCGCCCTGCCACAACCCCATGAATCTCATTGTTAAAAATGATTTTCTAAATGCAGTTTGGCCTTGGACGGTGAGAATTCAACGTGCGACTGGCAGCCTTGTCATAGCTTCATAGTTTGCAATCCTTCGAACAATGGGCTTTCACGTTGAACATAATTTGCCGCTTTCCGTTTGTTGATCTCGATCACATGTTCGATTCATTGTGGCACATGCGAAATTTTGTTTGCTGATTTATTCGCCGGGAAAATGTGAACAGATTCAATAGCGGCACGATTGTCTTCATGATAGCTCAACTAGATCCTCTTCAATCGTATTCTCTGGTCGGCAGTAAACTTTTCCCAAGGCTAGAGGCAACACGTTGGCACAAATCATTTCATGACCTAATGATTCAACTTCTGGTTGAGGATCGCTTAAGAATTAAGGGAACTTAATAGTTACGGCTTTCCATTTTGTAATGAGCGAGCGCATGAGCAATAGCTAATTAGGCCGTGGCTATATCTACGGCAGTAGTGTCGCCAGATAAGGAGTTCTGCCCCTATTTTTAAAGTTTAAAGCCAAAGCCTAAAACTTGTGATTTAACAAATTTTAAAATCTTGGGCAGAGAACAAAACCCTACCCTAACCCTTGCAGCAACTGCCACGAAACAATGCTTTTTATCTTAACCAGTGCCATAAATATAGTTTCTTGTTAATTAGCAAAAGTACTGCATAGGTTCTACCCTAATGCTTTTGTGAACTGCATAAAGCGTGTCCAAGTGTTTCATAGAGAAATAATATACATTATATGATTGTCTCAACCAGCAAATCGACCTTTTGACATTAATTCAACGTCTGCTGACGTTGAATCGGCTTTCTCAATGAACTGTCATTTCGTCTTGCAGGTTAAAGATGTCGTTGGTGCAGCTCTTCCAAAGATCGGAACGTACAGCGATTTGGACAATAAGCAGCAAGTTGTCGCGGTCATCGATCCGGAAATGTGCATCAATTGCGGTAAGTTTTGTTGCGTATGAACATATCAATCTCGTCGCCACAGAAACGTAGTCTGCTGTGGATATTGACTGGTTACTTGGGTTTATTGCCATTCAATACGATATTGTCGGTCTTACTAATTTCTTGAATATGACAGTCGATAGAAAAGTTTAAGAAGCTGAAGTTTTCTACTATCTGAAGTCATCAAACAATCTTAAATAGATTTTTTGCTTCGATTGAAATACTTTGCCTGATCACCAAATTTTTAAAAGCCATTTTTAAATTGTGCATTCTAGGCAAGTGCTACATGGCGTGCAACGATTCCGGCTATCAAGCCATCACGTTTGACCGGGAAACGCATCTTCCCACCGTCCAAGACACCTGCACTGGCTGCACTCTCTGTCTCAGCGTCTGTCCCATTCTCGACTGCATCAAAATGACGGAGCGACAGACCCCGTACGAGCCAAACCGCGGTGTTCCGTTGTCCGTGGCCGCCATTTCTTAACTCGTTGCCTTGAGACAATTCTTGTAGATAGAAACTGTAACAATATCAATAGCAAATGGTCGCTGTTGTTGGTTGCCTTGTAAATCTTCATAACACAAAGTTCATATGATCGTTCACAAAGTTTCGACTTGGTAAATGTTGACTACAGTTTGGTTTACGACATTATTTAGTTATTTCCCTTTAAGGTGGCTTTTCATTCACTATAATACTGTAAATAAGTTTTTCATGATCAAAGTGATAAAAATGTTTGCCTATTGATGCTGTCATAGTTTCTGGAAAGCCTATCCCCCTCTTTTGTTTTGTAAAAATCTAGCAATTTTATATAAATTAGATTTGTAATCCGGTTGTTGGTATCTCGTACAATCCACATTGTGTGTACTTGATTTGCTTATTCAGCATCTTTCTTCAATCTATACAATATTTTTACTGTTTCTTGCTCTAAAAAGTTTTGTGTGTAAAGTTTATTAAGTTCATTAGCCTAATAAAGCTTTAGCGTTGTTATAGAAATAGATTACCAATTTTTTTAAACGTTACTTGTGAAAGACCGAATAACCCCAAGCATTGAACAACTGTAGTGTTCGAGATATTAATTGCATGGGCAATTGTAAGTATGTGATTTTACAACGTCGTTTTTCACTGTAGAGTGAAGTAGACTTACAAGAACCCCCTGTATATTGCTTTTATGCCATTATTTTAGCAATTATTGTAGTTGGTTTGTTTTAATGAGTTTGTATAAACTTTATAATTTTCCTGGAACTCGAACTGTTCTTTATAGCTGACACTGCTGTGTTTCCATTTAAAGTTAGTATCCCCAAGTTAATTGCGCCGATAAGCTCACTGCAGTTAGTCTTGTCTAGAAGTAGATAGTGCAGTTTGTAGAAAAGAGGCCTTGCTTCAGATTTTGCTGGTCGTCAGACCACTCAGCATGCGACAACTCAGCAAGTACATTTCAGCTACCGTCAAGTCAGCAAATTAGATTTACTTGCTCAGTTCGGACTTGTTTAGTCAATGGTCATCGCTTGTTGAACTGAATTTGCTGACTTGTAACCTGCAAAATTTCAGCTTGCTCAGTTTCATCATTTGCCAACTTGAGCCCACTTTCTGAAATGTGCTAGCTCGGTTGTCGCTTGCTCAATGCTCAACTGCCATTTGCTTTGTTGACAACTTCTGACATGTAGGAGACTCGATTTTGCTCACTTGAAGTGTCACGTTTATTAGTCTTGACGATGCCCTTGAAATATCTTTAACAGCGCAGTGGAATAGTTTAGGCAGTTGATACAAATTACGAAGCTTTTATAATGTATCTTGGTGTAAAACTGGTCTAGCGAGTCCCGACCTGATAAATGGCAAGATAATGGTCAATCGCAATCGAAATTTTTTTATCCTTGAAGTAAGCTATCATCAGTTGAATTTTGGTTTCAATCCCAAGTTGTCAGCAGCCTACATGCTGGGTGTGTATTTATATAACTCTGTAGCCTATCCATTGCAGATACGGGAAGTGTTAAAGGTAAATACGGTAACAAAAAATTCCAATGTTTTGGTAATGCGCTCCTATAATTTTTTGCGCATTGGACGTTCTCCACCGTATCTTCGGACCTTAGCCTTTAGCCCAAACATTTCACACGATTCGTAAAGAAATGGTTCGCAACCAATTGGATAGAAAGATATGCTATGTCACATCTACGAGGGAGATTTGACAGCCATCACTGCAACCTTTGAAAATATTGCTCTGACCTAGCAATGAAGCTTCCTTGCAAATACTGTAGCCTATATTAGGCCTATTAATTCAACTGAAAACCAGACCTTGAGAAACGTGAACAAGGCTTCAGGAATTCCACCAGAAGTCGACCTTGCAGTGTGCACGCAACGTATCAGAAGTAGGCTACAACGTGCTTAGAGTGAAATTTAATTAAAAATTCAATGGTTAGGGATACTTTCAGGGCCTAAACATAATTAAGCAAAACCAAGTAACCTTGGCGGGTTTAACAATGCATTACATACAAAATATGTAACATTATGATAGACGTTTTCGACACGTAGCCTACGTGTGTCCTCATCAGGAATTAAATCTGCAATCAGGCGCGAATCTAAGAGTTTTTTTCGGGGGGGGCCAGAAAATTTGAAAATCAATTAAAAAGAAAGAAAAAGCTGAACAGATATGAACAATGATACTACGACATATACGATATGCTAGAAAATAGACATTAAAACAACCATTTTCATCAATTGTGATGCCGAGGGACTAATATCAGCTGTTTAGAAGCATATCAAACCATTTAATGCGGAAACATACAATTTTTCACAAAATTTCGGGGGGGGGGCCCGGGCCCCCTCCCATAAATCCGCGCCTGTCTGCAATATACATAAAAATAAATTTGACTTTGCAGTTTGCACTGTAGCTGTAACGACACTCCGACGATTATTATATTAAACCCGCTAAGGTTACTTTGTTTTGCTTGTCTTTGGTTCAAAAATGCAAACTCTCCAATTACCGTACCAAAGCTTTAAACATAATTAAGAGAAAGAAACCTCTTTTTTCGTTTGTTGCGAGATTAGTACAGTGCAAATGTACAATACACAAGACGAATAAAAAAGCACCATGGCATTGGCAAATCCAGATACCACAACAGCAGGGGCGCCGGAACGATTTATGACTGGGGGCATTTTTGTTTACTAAAAGGCTAATTTTTTTTCAAGTTATAAGATATAGCGACAATGCTAATCTATCAGCTCACTATGTATTGAGTAATGATAGCCTACAAGTGTCCGGTATACATCGGGCGTAACCGTCGGGCGAAGCCCGAAGGCGTGTTGCCGAAGGCAACACTTCCAGCGGGGGGTCTGGGGGGCCTCCCCCAGAAAATTTTGAAAAACACTTCCAATTTGGTGCGCTCTGAGAGCATTTCCAAAACAAAATCTTCGGACTTTCCCAGTCCGAGGATAAAGATTCAATCAATCAATCAAACTGGGACTAGTCTAGAATGTTGGCTGCTTTTTTAGACTGAGCACAAAAACTTATTGTCAATGTCATCTGTAAGCATTTACAACATGCATTGGACTGGTGCACTAGTAAAGAGCAAATAATTAGCCTATAAATTAAGCTAGTCCATTCTTGAAGAACACAAGTATGTTTGCTCTGAACTTGTGATGTCAGTCTATTGACCCAAAGAATTTAAAAAACACTTGTGCTGTTTCAGTACTGGTTGGTTAATGTACCCTTTGGAATTGCATGTCTTATTGTAGAATCTATGTTTTTTTTGGTAAGAGAACCAGCTTTATTTTCAGCGTACTCAGTAGCTTATAGTTACAAGCCCGAAAATCACTCATGCGTAGAGGCTGATTTCCTTTCGCCTGAAACCAAAAGCAGCCGCTATGAGATACGCATGACGTCACTGGGAAAGCAAGTTTAACCATAACACCAGATAACACATCTGATTGGCTAAGCAGCTGGTGTCGTTTTGCAAAACGATTGAGGATTGGATAAAACGAAGGCGTTTTTCAATGTAAGGTAAGCACTTTTGAAAGTTGATTTCCCTGGAGCTTCAGTGATGGTTTCTGACAAAAGCGTTTGCGTTAATTGGCATTTATAGGCAAGAAATGCGGTTTGGTGAGGACTTAGATACTCACAAGAGTTACGAGTAATTCTAGTCACGAACACAGTAATTTTCAAGTTAAAACAGATTTGATAAAAATAATAAGAAGTTAAACCTAGAATTCAGTCATTATATTTTGCATAGTTTTCGCTCAGGTAAGCACTGCTTTCCTTGCTTTCCCTCACCGATCGTCACTGCCGCTAAGTAGTGCTTGAATGACCGCCGGTGCTACCTCCTCAATCGGCCAAGTTTGGCCGCCGGTCTCTTCTAGCCAATTATTTAATTTCGCAATAGAATGATCGTGGATTAACTGTCGAAAATATGTAGCATTAAAGCGTGACGCAAAATTAGGTCAGCGCGTCATAATCGCCACTGTTGCATTGTGCGGGAATATTTGTTATTGATGGAATATATCCATCTGCGATCACCAGCGCTTTAAGTCTTGCTTGTAATTCCCGACGTTTATTTTAACAAAGTCTTAATCCGAAGTGCTAATTTACATCGGTTGGCAATATTGTCGTTTTTATGTCGATCCGATGTTGTCGGACATTAAAAAGGAGAACTAGGTTAGTTGACATCCGAGGGGAAAACATTTTTTGATCTAATTTTGCAAAAATTATGCTTCTTTTAGTAATGTCCTTCACATTATTGAAATACTTATTACCTTGCCGTCATCGTCAACACATGTCGAACGTTATTTTTCGTTGCTAAAGAGAATTCTAAGGGAGTGGCGAACTTCTTTAAAATCAGCCACATTGGAGACACTCGTGCGAGTGTCGTTAGATGATCCCGCAGTACTGGATTACAATCCCGATAAAGCAGTTATTGCGTGGTGCAACGATTCTATTGTAGGACGTCGCCCACGCCCAGGCCCAGATCATAAACTGTCAAATTCTTTTTTGGCTATAGTGTTTGAAGTAGCATGGATAAAGTAATGTTACTGGTTTGATAAGTAAATAGGTTGTCATTCTAGATTTTTTTCAATGCAAATTTACAAATACTGAGTCTTTGGACTAATCTTTATATTGTAAAGATTGAGCTTTTTTTTTGTCTGGCCTTTTAGTGAAGTTAGGCTGGAGATTTTCAAATAATCTGACAACAAGGATATTCATCAATTGTTACCCGGTTATTGCTGAAGTCAGTTTAAATTGTTGTTGAATCCAGTTAGGCTTAATATATATTTTTGTGCCACACAAGAGTGTTTCAATTTGATCGTTTATTTAATTGGGACACAGACAGGTCTATGAATGCACGTTAAAGTTAAGTTAGCCTTGTTTTGCTGTTGTAGCCTACGTCATGTTGCCTGTGTTTTCGTACACGGCCAAGTTGATGCCTGTAGAGTTATTAAATGCACCACCTCAGAGATTGTGAGTAATTTTGTGCTTTTGAAATATACACGCAAAGATAAAATTTGGGCAAACTTTGAAATATTTGGGCAAATTTTGTTCGCCCCCCCAAAATGTTTTACTCTCCTACGGCTATGATCAGCATGCACATATCTTTCACATAAAACAATGAAAACTATTAATACTACAAAAAGTGCTCAATGCCAAGCAAAAAGGCAAAGCAGAGCGAATGTAATGTAAAATAAATGTAATGAATGTAATGTAAAAATGTACCTTCATGGATAGGTCTAAACGTAACAGTACCGAACTATCTAAGGCAGTTTGGGACCTTAAGGACAAGGGTGTTGATCCTAAAATAACTTGGTCCATCCACAGCTGTGCTCGGCCTTATAGTGGTGGTGGTCGTAAGTCGTAACAATTGTGGCCTATGTTTGGCTGAAAAGCTGGCCATTCTGAAGGCTGATAGTGGCCACCTTTTGAACAAGCGTTCGGAACTGGTCGGCAAATGTCGTCATAGAAACAAATTTAAACTCAAGTACTTCAAAATAAAATAAATTCCTTTTGATTTTCACAGGTTTTTAAAATTTCATTTGATTTTTACAGGCTATAAATCTCATTTAATTTTTACAGGTTTATAAACAGATTTTATTTCATTTGTTCAGGACACTACAGGTTACATCATCACAATTCCTTGGGATTTTTACAGGTTATAATTTTGAAAAAATTGAATTTCATTTCATTTTTACAGGTTGTAAAACTCATTTAATTTTTACAGGTTTAAAAACAATTTTTGTTCATTCTGTTCAGATTACTACAGGATTCGCCGATCATAACAAGCATTTTGCTTCTTTGTGATGTCATAGATGTTGCCATCATTGTTGCTTGGTTTCCATTGGGACAAATTGATTGAAACTTTATCGTGGCGGATGGAGGCTGTCCTTAGTAATTCTGGAGTTTTTTTTCTACAGATTGGATTACGGTTATAATATTTACAGTAATATCTTTTCAGGAATTCAGGTTTAGAGGTTTTTTGCAGATTAAATTACAGTTGTAATATTTAATATCTCCTCAGGAAGTACAGGTTTAGAGATTTTTTTTGGCAGATTAATTTACAGTTGTAATATTTAATATCTTTTCAGAATTATCGATTCTTTACTGTTTACATGTTTTTTGCAGACCTTCTGATGATCCGTTAGGTGAAACAATTTGTAAAGGCTTCAGATAGTAATAACTACATTTGATTTATCTTTCACATAAAATGCAAAAAAACGGAAGTCAAAGCGGTTTGTTAACTGCAGAACAGTCTAAAATATGTAAAAATTAATAAAACCGCTCAATTTCGGTCCCCCCACACTTCAACTTTCCGTAACTCAAAAAGTTCTCAACTTCAGACTGTGAAACTTTACCAGTTAGTCTCAATTCACCATAGCAGCAATCAGAGCTTCCAATTTTGTTTAAAAGATTTGTAACAACGGAGATCCAGGGGGTGGGCCTTATTACTGGCCTGGCCTTATTAGCTGCAGGTGCCTTAATGGCAGCACGTCCCATATGCCAAAAATTCGAAATCGTCTAAAGTTGATCTTTTATACCTCATAAGAAAGATAATTTAATGCGAAATCGCTTTCACGTAAGAACTATGGTAAAACAATACACACATTTGAAGTTATTATACGACTTGTTACTCAATGCAACAACAACGCAATAGCCTACTTTCTCTGCTAAACAAAAAATATCAATAGATTTGTCACAACAACGCCAACGTAGAGCGCGTAGGAGACGTCATAGGCAACCTATAGTTGTAAACACACTTGTTTTCTAGGTTTTAAAAAAATTATGGGGGTTGGGCTGTATCAGAATTTAATTTAGAAGCTGATCGGTCAGTAGCCTACGGAGTCGAGGTAAACATTTTTGATAAATTTTACATTGTTTAAGTCCCTGTTGTGTATTCTGAGGTCCAAAAAGCGTAGTGTTTTTTTTTGTCTCAAACGCATAAGCTAAGCCTACTTTATTTTAGACCAAACTGAATTTCTGTAGCCTAGGCTATTAATTTTTTTTCGAAACGACAGAAAAATTTTGTTAAATTATTTGTAGATCAAGTTGTGTAGCCTATAGTTTTTCAGTGTAATTTTGAAAATTTCTCTGATGTGTGTCCTCCTTCCCCGATATGGGGCACATGTTACAATTAACTTTCATCGACGTATCCTTTAAATTTACATCGCATGCACGTTTTAAACTTCTTGGTTTTGCCGCCGTTTCCTTTTGTTGGTTTTATTCCCGTAAACTATTGGTAATTTTATCATTGCTATTGTTTTCCGACAAAGAAAAATAAATTGAATATTAACACTGGAATGAGCTGGTTTGATTGTTAACTGGTTAAGTGAGCAGGCTGATGCGTTCACTTCTGAATATTCAATTCAGTTGTTTTTATTTCTGATCATCATATCAAAACAATACACGTCAACATAGCAAAGGTCGAGAAAACTGTTTCTTTTTTTGGGGCACATAAAACATTTCTACTCTTTCTTTTTCGTACTTGGAAGCACATGACAAAGTGCTTCTCTATATGCTACTGGTAAGAGACAATATTGAGAACAACTTATCATTCTTGACTGCGCTTGCTGTCGTAACCAATAAAAAACAGAGCTTTTTTGTCCTTTTCCAACTCTGTATTTCAACAAATACAAATGGCAACCTTAGCTTGTTTCTATGACAACATTTCACTGGGTGGCAATGCATCTTCGCCTGCATCAGTTTGGTTGTGCGAATCATCAACAGTCTTTGAAAAAAACTATTGGAATGGCTGGATTTGAAACGGAAAAAAACCCACCGTTTCGTCATGGAGTTCGCGCTTCTGGTCAGTAATCTTCTATTAGCTTACTTTAAAACAGTGACCAAAGTAAAACAAACAAAGATGTTATCTTTCTAAGGTAGCCTATGCTCAGTGGCTTGGTTGGTTTTGAATTTTTATCCTCGGACTGACAAAGCCTTGATAGGTTATTCCTGGTAGTTTCGCATACTTGTAGAGGCTCTTGGCGCAGGGCCGGTTACCGAGATTGGCATAGTGAAGTTTTCCGATTGTTGAAGTGTTGTTGCCGGGAAGCTGCCCCGATAGCTCAATTGGTTAGCGCGTCACTTCTGGAACAAAGAAACTTCAAGATCAACAGCGGCGCTGGTTCGACTCTCGGGGTGTGCGCTTGAGCAACGCACGTTAAGGACTGCTCTCCATTCAGCGGCATCTAATGGATGGAATAATTCACCAGCAACAAGACTTCAACAATCGGAAACTTCACTCTGTCAATCTCGGTGACCGGGCCTGCGTCAGTGATTCAAAGCCTCTACAAGTATGCGAAACTGCCAGGATTAAGCTCTGCAAGAAGCTTTCCCAGTCTGAGGATAAAGATTCAATCAATCAATCAATGATTCCATTCATTAGATGCCGCTGAATGGAGAGCAGTCCTTAACGTGCATTGCTCAAGCGCACACCCCGAGAGTTGAACTTGTGCTGCGTGATCTTGAGCCGGGCACGTAACCACTGAGCTAACGGGGCGGTAACTGAGCAAACGGCTTCTTGTAAATAAGAACTTACTGGTAGCTATTACATCAGGGGCGGGCAACTTCTCCAGTCGGCAGGCCTGATATGGGATAATGAAGTAGTTGGCGGGCCGGATTCATGAATCGCTACATTAAGCGTGTATTTATCTACCTAGACAAAGAATGAATTCTATTTAAAGTAATGTAAACTTTAAGTTTAAAGGATAAAGACCAAAAACAGTCTTTAATGAATTTATTAACAATTAACGTAATGTAGCTTCTGAACGTTTAATAGCTTCTGAAGTCAATGGGACATCTGTGGTCGATCAAAGTTGTCACTTTCATTGCAAAGCAAACATCTATGGTAGCCTACTGCTTTCTTGCCGACTTGTGTGAAAAAGCGCTTGAGCATATTTGTTAAATTCGCGACACTCCTTTTCAACTTTACGTTTCTTGGCAAAATCCATAGGAAAATATTTATTGTAGGCTACATTTAAAATCTAATTCTAACTGAAAACAAAGAAACTAAAAACACTAAGAACTAAAGTTTAACCAACAATCACTATTATTTGTATACGTTCCCGGTTTACTTATTACACTTATCAGCCAAATTTCACTTTGATCTATTTTTCCGGCTTGAGACTGAAGGAGGTTACAAGAGCCTTTGGTTCTTACAAGAGCCAAAGAAAAAGGATGGAAGGCCCGTTAATGACGGAACATACAGGCCCGTAGCCAGGGGGGTTCGCGGAAACCCCTTCTTGAGTCGAAAAGGTCCACATTTTGGAAAAGGTGTAGTGTGCTACATGCGATCACAGGATCAGCTGCCTAGGACCAGCCGAAACCTTCCAGATAGTTCTGAATAAGAGGTTTCTGGAAGATAAATAGAAGATTGTACAATACTAAAGTCTAAAACTTTGATCATTGCTGCTTGTTCACGAAATTATGGCCAAGTTATCTGTCTCCGTATTGTGACATAGATTGTCGCGCAATGGTGACGTCATCATTGCGATGCACTGTCACGCTTGAGCGACAATCTCTCGTTATCCTTTCTCTATTTTACTGACTTGTGTTTTCCAAACATGTTTCGTCTTCCTTTTACGATGTGTGAATCTAACGGACGGACGTAATAAGAGTGTGAAGTGACTATTCCACATCACAATTGAACCCGTTTCTTGTTAACAATATACAATCAATCTTCACTCAACACATGTGGAACTTGAGTCGAAAGGTAGGAAGGAGACAGGTTGGATAGCAGTTTATACATAGCTGTTATCAGAAAGAAAGAACACTGCTTCATAATGCCTTGTGTTGCGCTAGCGAGTGTGACTAAGTTGTTTATCTCGTATTTTCTCTATGCTGAATTACAGTGAAATTTGCTGACGCTTACGTGTATTGCTGTAGTTTGATATAGACAAGGAAAGTTTCGAAGTAGGCTACATTGTGTTATTGTATCTGTGCGATACAATTATATACTGAATATACAAATGGCTGATGTAGGCTACAGTGCAAAATTGGATGGTGCATTTTGTCTCCCATGTGCTTTGTTTCTACCACAACAGCGAAGAAAACTTGTCAAATAGGCTACTTTGGTAAACAAGCTTTGTTTTTGTAGTGGATTCCTTTGCATGTGCAAGCATTCTAAATCTTATCCCGACCATAGCATTCGACGAGGAGAGAGTTAACTTCATGGACGCAGTAGGCTACAGTTGTATGAAGATGATCTTCCAGCACCTGAGATGATGCAGCAAGACTTTTTTCGCTGGCAATATTACTGGAGAAAAGAAACCCGTCGCCCTAGTAGGCTACTTGTGCAGAAGCACTCAAGTATGGTACTCAGTATTCAAATATTGACAAATTAGCCTACTAAGGATATCAGCAACAACTCCAGTCACTTCATGCGAATGCGAGAGGGCAGCAAGCGTTGTTCGGCGGCTTCATACCTTCAACAGATCTACCATGAAAGAAGAACGCTTCACCTGGCTTGTCCTGCTTCATATTCATTACAACCGAAACATCGACCTGAATGAAGTCATAACAGTGTTTTCACAGCAATACTCGAAAAAAATGGAATTGGGCAACATTCTTTTATCATAGCTGCTGCCTGCTTGTGATGTTTGATTAAGTGCTCTTTTGATTACTTGGAATCTTTGTTGATGACCACATCGGTTCCCAGGGGCACCGGAACGATTTTTGACTGTGGGGAAGGATTATGAAAAAAGGGCACTTTTGTTGCTAAAAGGCCAATTTTTTTTAAAGTTTTAAGATAAGATATCGTTTTTCCCCTATTGTTTTTGTAATGTTGAAAATTCGAAGTTTGTTATGTTTGTTGATCTATATATTATGTAGGCTACTGCCACTTCTTATGTTTTGACTCTTGCTTGTGGACACGCCAAGAAGAAATTGTTTTTAAAAGGTCCATACTTTTGGATTTGTGAACCCCCCCTTGAAAATGTCTGGCTACGGGCCTGAACATAACATGCTTGTCACTTGACTAAAAACCGAAAATAAATAATCAAAGAACTAAAAAATAACCAACAGTCACTGTTATTTGACGTAGTAAGCAAGTAGTGGAGGATTGCGGTAGAGTGGCCGCTGGCCACATTATGTAAAGACCGGAAACTGTCTGTGGGCCGCTCAAAATCCCATCGCGGGCCGGATCCGGCCCGCGAGCCGTATGTTGCCCGTCCCTGTATTACATGCATATGGGTAGGGTGTAAATTTTAGCATGACCGCAATGTTGGCATTGCAATACAGATTTTATCCCATTAACAAAATGTTCCAAATAGTCATACCCGGACTTAACCTACTTTATAACAAAATGTCTAATCAAGTAACTCTAGACTTGTGTTTTGTACAAGTTTTAAAGTTGTATTCTTAGCTATCTGTAAACCTTGTATTAGGCCAGAGGTTCTCAAACTGTGCATTACTATCCTGTGACCTGTGGTGTGGCATTTTAATTTTTCAAAGACATCACATAATCACTTCGTTTTGTATTTAGACTCACTTGCGGTAATAAAATGCTTTCAGATATTATTATTCCCTAACATGTGCACTCAAACTCGTAATTACAAAACTGTAGCAATGGAATATGATTGAATAATTGCATAGCACAATTTAAATTCACTTTACCACAAAACAACTGAACGCTGAAAACACAAACTTAAATAAAAATATACTAAAATTTCTATCGCTGGGCCATAGGTACAATTAAATCCAACAAGCTTATCCAAAGGCACCTCAACAACAACAAAAATTTAGAACCACTGCAACGGACCAATGGTTATTAAACTTTTTAAAATGCTGGTACTGAGAAAAGAGTAAATTAAAGTAAAGAGAAAATTGTCACACTAACATTAAGTAATTATTAAATAACTTATTATCAACAAGCTTCTTTGTTGCAAAAAGGCATGTAAACAATTCATTTTTATTTTTTACTGCTGGCGCAAACATGTGCAGAACGGCAAAGTAAACGTACAAATTTAACACCAACAAATGGCAAAGATGGCAAATCCAAAGATTTAAAATACGCATCGATAAAACAGTGTTACCCCTGTCTTAAAACTGTACAGCTAGAAAAAAACTTTTTTTTGTTAAAATTATCCTATTAACACTTAAGTTTGCAAGGGCGATTTAAACTTTATTACACAAAAAAAAAATTCAAGACTTTCCTACTGATCCTTTATTTCACTATTTTTCCAACCCCAACCTTCAGGGTTAGGTGAGGATTTCAGTTGGGGTTAGAAATTAGTAAAACAAAAAGAAAGTGACTAAGACACAAAATAGCTACTTCACCCTATATTCTTGGTCAATTTCAATTAATGACCTATGAACACTTGCAATAAAGGCGATTTAAACTTTAATGCACAAAAAAAAAAGCAATGACAAGTTTCCAGAACTTTTTACTTTGAAATTTTAAACAATATTCTGATGACACAAAAAAAAGATTCAGCAAGATGAAAAGTTCAACAAACCGGCTAGTGTGACCACATGAAGACAGGACAAAACAAGTAAATCAAACGTGAGATACAATTAAATATAATCAAATACACATTCGTAGTACCATATTTTCGATAAGGTTTGATTAGTCAAGTTCAGTTGAACATTGTAAAGATTTCACAAAAATCAAAAACGAAACAAAAATTTGGCGATTGAAATGCATTTATAATTTCACTAAAAGGTAGGCTTAGTGAAAAAGTTAAAAAAAAATTATTTAAAAGCAAATTAAAAAGAAAGATTGTACTTGCACCAGTTTTTATAATGAATTAAAGCTACAAAGATAAAGCAATTTTGTGATAATCTGAATTTTAGTACAAACAATGTCATAATATTGGTCCAGCAGCACTGTTTTTAAATATATATACAGGTTAGGTTATCAGCCAACATTTAATTTAGTGGCAATTCAACAACAAAATAACTATACCACAAATTAAAGTTGCATTTCTATATTAATTATTTGTATCAAAGTCCAAAACAGTTTACTTTTTTAAATGATTTAATTTCCGCTCGTGTAGGCTATGCCTACTTCATGTCTTCACTTTCTTTTTTTCTTGCTCTCACATGTTTCCAAGGCTTCTGTAAGTTGTCTTTTCTCTGCGAGGTCACTATCAATTTCGAAAATGTTGCAAATAAAGACGTAAAGTAACCACAATTAAATTTTTTTCTCAATTTGTCTAAATTTTGCATACAATTTTGCACGATGTTCATTGAATTTTGTAAAGAAATATGAAACTTATTAAAAGTAGCATGTTCAGCTAGCTGATTATGTGCTACAAATGAAACATAAAGTTGCTTATGTCTATTCCACTTTTTACAATGAATTATGCGTTTGAATGTCGTCAGAACTGTCCTATTATGTTGTAATTTTGGGTGTGAACAAAATGAAGAAAATGTTATTATATCATGTTTGAAGATTTCCTAAGTTTTTATTTACATTAGGTCAATAGGTTCATACTTAAATGTCTCAAAATGTAAATCTAAAGTGTAAATATTTGTTGTTGTATTTGCTAATTGGTTATTAGGCAGGCCTTTCACTTGGAAAATAAATTGAGTAGGCGAATGCGAATATTAATAAAGTCAATTGAGTAGCCTACAGGTTTGTTGGAACAAACTTAAATCCAGCCTACAAATTTGGAGAATGAATTAGTGATATTGTACACAAAACAGCTACTTTTTTATTGGCAAAATCTTCATGAGATGTCTTTAGAAAAAAACAAAAAATAAAATTATTATTACTCACACTTGATGTTGGAGGCTGACAATGCCTTAAGGTAGCAGTTCTTAACTTGTTGCCTTGTCGGCACCACCTTGAAATTACCAACCAGTTCTCGCACCCCTTCCTAGGATTGGCTGAAAACTAATAGTCGCCTACAGTTCGAAATTTTTGTTGAAACCTGATAAAACAACTGTTTCTTACGTCATATTATAACAAACCTTGATAATTCAGCATCCCCATACCGCCTAGGCACAGATTTCGCACCCCTTGGTGGTGCGTGCACCCCTGGTTAAGAACCCCTGCCTTAAGGGCAAAATGCATTTTTAATCAATTTCAATGAGGCTAGTAAATTGATGCTGTCTTATTAACAATGCATGTATTCTGATATGAATCAGTTAAATACGTCAAGCAAACAGTTTGCGTGCGTAGGTTCTCAGAACCAGAAAGGTATTACTAGTAGCCTATAGCACAAGCAAAACCAGTAACTCGTATATTGGTTAAATGCATAAATTGTATATGATATTCTTACATTCTAGATCTAAGCCGTAGGCTATTGTAAAAGAAGAAAAAACATCAATTAATCAAATAGATTGGTCAATGACATAGCATTATCTTGTTCATTTATTAATTTCTGCCTCTAATTACATAAATATTAGGTGTGAAATCTGCTGCACATACTGTAAATGTTTGAAATCAATATGGGAATATGGAACTTATGCTACAAGCAAATAATGCAATTTGCGTAACTAGCAATGTACCCAGTGTTATCACAATATCACACTTCCAAATTGCAACTGCCACTTGAAGTAATGTGGGACACAGTGAAGATATGTATGGCGTTTGCGTCCCCTAATCTGCTCTACTAGTCTGTGTTGATTTTTTTTTAATTGTCACCATTGTTTTATCAGCTAGGTATGTTTTCAAAATTTGCATTGGGAGGAGGTTGTAAGCTTACAAAACATTGCAGAATTATAGAGTCTAAAATGTCTGGGCTGAAACAAAGTAGAAAGATTTACCTTTTGACTTATTATTGATATCAGACTTTAGTGCTTTTATTGTCACACCCTAGTTAGATTATTTTGTGTCATTTATCTACTATTGAGACTAGCCTTGCCATCAATGGACAACTGCTGAGTAATTTCTAAGCTGGCAACGATCCTTTTTTGCACAGTCAAGAAGATACTTTGCCAGAAGTGTTTAGGAACTGAATCAGTCAGGGAAACAAAATGGAATGAAAATAAACAACCAAACACAGAAAATGAGACAGCAAAGAAAAAAGCATGAACAAATATTTTGATAAATGGAGAAAAGCTAGAGAAGGCTGATCAATGCAAATATCTAAGGAAAATCCCAACACCAGAAAATCACACTAAAATTGTGATAAACCAAATGATCACATCAGGCTACAGAAGTCAATATTCCATTTTTTATATACAGTAAAATAAGAACATTTCAATTACCGTAGTTTAAAATGAAAAACCATGGACAGAGGAATATTGCTAACACTAACTCACGCCGCAGAAACATGGTTACTCATTAGATACCATAACAATCAAGAAAACTGGCTACAGTTATCCAAAGCAGAGCATAGGCAAGACAACTAACAAGAAGGACAAGCAACAAATTGGATAAATTAATCACAAGGTGGTCACCACAAAATGTGAAAAGAACTAGAGGGTGACTAAAGAAGATGGTGGAATTGCATTGAAGAAAAGATTGGTATCACCTGGATAAGAACAGCAAAATACAGAATGGTGTAAAACATATGTGGCGGCCATCTGTCGACAGTGGCGGGATCGGTTGATGATGATGAATCCACTTTTTTGTTGTCTAATTGCCTAATTTTAATTATTGCCGCAAGAAGAGTTGTATGAAAACAATCGCTTTTGCAGCAACTATAAATTTCATTGCATATATTGGTTAAGCGATAAAAAGCTTGGTGATTTGACAATGCAATAATACGGTTTCATTTGTACTTGCAGCTACCACCACCAGTGGCGTAGCCAAGGGGGGGGTTTTGGGGGTTACAACCCCCCCCTTTGGCATGCGTGTGACGTCACGATATTAAGAATGATGCTTTCAGTCTAATAAAAAATTGCCTAGTTTTAAACAAAATTGCATTAAAAGATACGAGTTTTGCCAATACCAAACATTCAAACATCTCAGCCAGGAATTAGCAACAAGAAAACACAGAGACTTAGCTTTATTTCCGAAAAATGCCGAAGAAAACATGATCTTATCCTTTTGCTATGCTACCAGACAGCACCATTTTACAGGAATATTCGTACCCACATTTTTGTTGAAAATGCTCTCAGAATGCACCAAATTCAAAGTAATTTTTCAAAATTTTCTGGGTGAGGCCCCCCAGACCCCCCGCCGCTGGGTGGTCAAAACCCCCCCTTTCAAAATTCCTGGCTACGCTACTGACCACCACGTTTGTGAGTGGACGTTATAGCACTTTCCATTTGTCTATAGCAGGGGTGGGGAACCTGCGGCCCGCGGGCCGAATGTGGCCCGCGTGACTGTTCCATGTGGCCCGCGTCAAAATTTCTTTACCCAAAATATATTGAAACAACAGCTCAAAAAAGAGTAGGCTCTGCATTCTCGGTATATTGCGAATGGCCGTCGATGAAGAAATGAAACGAAACGAAGTCGATCAGTTCATGAATAATCAGGGAAACCATGTCGTCGAACTCACTGATAGCCAATGGTTGTGTGACCTAGCGTTTATGGTTGACATTAGCGAGCACCTCTCCGAGCTCAACGTCAAGTTGCAGGGACCGAATCAGCTTTTGAACTCCTTGTTTGCAAAAGTGAAATCATTTGAAGCTAAACTACATCTGTGGAAAGTACAACTTGAAAACAATAAGATGTTCTTAATAATGATGTTCCTAATAACTTCCAACATGAAATAGTAGATCTCCAGAATGACGGTACGTTGAAAGCGATGTACCAAAACATTCCACAGCTCAACTTTTATCAAAGCTGCATAAATGCTGGTGATTTTCCAGTCATGCGGGAACATGCTTTGAAATATGTGTCTCTGTTTGGAAGCACCTACCGCTGCGAATCAGTTTTTTCTGTAAATAAAATTTCGAAATTTTTAGTGGCCCGCTTGTGTTATTTCTCATTTTATGTGGCCCGCAATACTGAAAAGGTTCCCCACCCCTGGTCTATAGCTTCAAATTGTAAGGATCAGATTGTGAACAGCTTACAAATTTGTTCTTTTTGTTACAAACAGATACCTAAGTTGGTCATAATGCAAAAACTAAACAAGCATTTTTTTTTGAATGATCAGAAAGTATTGTGTAGTGTTCTATTGTTGATTGAGAAATGCTAGTTGCAATATTTTGAAACTCAATGACATGCAACTTATGCAAATGAAAATAGTAGGCTTTTGCTTGCCAAATATGTTTGATATGACTTCAAAAGCGTATTCTGCCAATCAGGTTTAACCATAACAACATTGAATACACTTTCAGATTTATGGAAAATGTTATTTTTATGATGAAATGTTTGATACTGACAAGTTTTTTTCGGTGTAGCGTATTTCAAAACGTTTAGTTCAGAGTCAATATACCAGAAGCTATAATAGCTCGTGAATCGTTATACCTAGGCCTGTACGTGTATTTCATAATGCTATTTTTGCGATAACTTCAAGTTCACAATGTAGTGAGACCCAGAGTAGAATTTATTTGACATAAACTCTTTTCAGTCAAAACGGGGGCTAACGTAGGGTTGGTTGGTCTTAAATCTTTATCTTTGGACTGACAAAGCCTTGAGAGGTTATTTCTGGTAGTTTTGCGTAGGCTACTTGTAGAGGCTGTTGACGCAGGGCCGGTTACCGAAATTCGCTGAGCGAAGTTTCCAATTATTGAAATGTTGTTGCTGACCACTGAGCCAACGAAGTTGACAAGGGCTAAAGGTGCGTCTACACGAGAAAGTGTTCTTGCTTAGAAATTCTTGCTTAAGCTAGTGATTAAGCTCGTTTCGTCTACACTGGCAACCTCGACGAAGATTTTGCTCGCTTGAATCGCGGTCACGTGAGTATCTAATCCCCAATGACGTCACGTTTTAAAAGTTCGCGCCAAAGCATAGCAGTTCGCGCTAAAGTACAGCAGAGTAGACCAAGCAACTGACTGTTCTTTAACCATTTGAAGTTGTTGCAGTCTTTCAGTCATGGCTTCCCAGAAGTTGTGTAAAAAATGCTGCAAAAACGAAGGATGCAAACATGCAAACCCGCAATTTACTGCTTAATGAAGCATTTAGACACCTCAGTGAGGTTGAAATGTTGGAAACAGAATTTCGTGTCAGCGTGGGTGACTGGTAACAACCAGCAAGATCATTCCTCCGCTATTTTTATTACCCAGTGTACAATGGCAATGGTTTTCTGCTGAGATCCTGTTTTGGATTTGAAATTGGAAAATATTGTGCTTTCTATGGGCTATTTCGAGTACGGTCACCGCCAGTTCAGCCCGCAACATTAATAAGAACTGGTTGGGATCAAAACTTAACGAAATCTTTTAACGATACCGCCCTGCCCTGTCTGGATACTGAGCTGAGAGGAGACCTGAGATTTTGGCGGGAAAAACATTTCTAAGCAAGAGAACTCAGTTAAGCGCCCAGTTTTTCGCTCTGGAGCGTATTTTTTCTCGACGGCTCGCTTACTCGCCCATTTTCTTAAAAGTAAGCGGCACAAACTGCGATTAACTTAAAGAAACAAGAAGTTTGGCTAGCTTAAGCAAGAAAACAGTCGTCGTGTAGACGCACCTTAACAGTCAGCGGTAGATTTCTTCATAGAACTTGCTTTTTTATCGTTTTTTTTTTTTTCAATCGAAAATATTTGCTGCAGGCTTGGGCGAAGTGTGGACTCACACCAAAGACGATTATAAATTTTCACAATTTGGATGGCGATGCTCAACCAAAGAGAGCAGTTTCTGCAACACCACACTGATTGGTAATTGGAACGAAGATCGCTTCATTTTGAAAACTTGCTTGAAAGAAAAACCTCTTCCTTCCCAGGTAGGCTGTACTGATAAATTGACAGTAATTATTTTTAGTATCTTTCAAGTACGGTATGTACCATGTATTTTTCAAGGTGCTTTTTTATTTTTAAGATAGTAAAACCATGTGAAGTTCAACATTTGGTTGTTTTTTTTAGTTTGCTCATTATTTCAATACCACCATGAAAACCGATTACAATCTTCCTCCTGTTGGAGTTGACGACCCTTCCAAGAGGCACAAGCTGAAAAGAATTGCAGGTAAATAAATTTATTTTTGCAGCAGAAATATGAAAAATTATCCAATTGACATTCGGACAACGTAGGCCATCTTGTTTTTTAAATAAAGTAGTAGTATCATATAGTAAAGGACTTGGAATTTGTTTAAGGTTCTTATCGAGACTCTGAGCATTATAACTGTGAAATACCTTCACGCTGATTCAATGCAGATAACTTTTTTGTTACTGTATGTTAATGAGTCTTGTTGGCAAGCTGAAGCAAACAAAGTTTTTATTTCTTCGTTGTTATGCTATTTAAATGAGTCACAACTTTTTCCCACAAGTCTCATTGTATTTGGATAAAAACATTGATAAGGGTTACAAAGCTTTGTCTGAAAACAGGCTTTCCTACCGCCTTGCAGATTAGATCTTTGTAGTGCTGTTGTTCTTTTTTTATCTTTTCAACTGCGTATCTTCTGATTTATTTTTTAATAGCCTTCCCAAAGTTTCAGGTCACCTGATTTCTAACAAACGTTTTGTGCGATTTTGCGGTTTTATGGATTTGCATTGGACTACCAATGTAACATATCTTTTTATTGTTTTATGTGACCCAAATATCTTCTATCTTTTTCGTTTATAGGAATGGCTTGCTTTTACACCGCATATTGTAGTTAGTAGACCTACTTTCTTTTCGTTCTGGTTACGCTGGCTATTCTGTGTGGATGCTGTGTTTGTTTTGCAGAGGACTGCGGGGTAAACGTTAAAGTGTTGACTGATTTGGTTTGACCGCGTTCGTGAAAATTGCATGATTTTTTATCCTTTTTTTATGATTTGAAAGAACGTGCTTTAGAAGGCATTGACAAGTTTCTATCCTTTGCGGATCCTCTTGAATCATATGCCATTCCGACATCGACATATGTTTGTAGGTACACTACACCCCCCTCATTTTCTTACAATCCTTGCGTTTTGTTTGATTTCTTACATTGACTTTGACTGAAGCGGATGAATATCGACTTTGCCAAAGAAAAAACAAATCTTCAAATTTTCATTTAATAGAGCGCTCCTAATACGTCAAATCTAGTTTAAATAAGGCTTAACTTTCAAACACTTAACTGTTGTGAAATGCGCTCTCTCTGAGTCACGATAGATAATGATTTTATTTATATTTGTTTGGTTGCGATTGACGTACAAAAACAAAACCATCTCCACTTGATGTTGACAAAGCCGATTGTGTTTAGTTGATGTAGTCAGCATGGAATTAAAACTCTTGAAAATATCTTGCATCGTGTGTATTTGATAAAGTTCAATTAGCGTTGGCGTAAATGTGAAAAAGATTTTATCTTCTACTAATAAATTGTTTGGTTGAAAATGAAAACCTTTTGGACGTGTAATCAAATACGTACCGTATTCAGTGTCATACGAAACAACAACGTAACAATATGTGTGTTCAACGTATCTCAATGTAGCTGTAGCTTACAAATGTCAATTAAAACTGTTTCTCTTGTCAATTTTAATTCTTTTTAATGATAGGTACAGAACCAGCTGCTTTTCCCGGCCATCAACCAGAACTAGACACTGAAGACCAAAAGGCATTCTACAATTCTTTCATTACCACATCAAAGATGGCATATATTGACCCAAAACTCAGGAAAGAACCGTTAGTCAGCGATGCATCTCGTTCTGGATCGGATTAAGAGTTATATCGACTAGAACAATGGTTTTATGTTTTTTGATCTTGTAAGTGCACTTACGCATGTCTCTTGTGCAAAACTGTAAGTATATAATTTACTGATCTTTTTCATTTGGTCGATTCCCACTTGTTATTTTATGTTTTTGTTTTTGAAGCAAGTGTTACGGTAACAAGTGTTATGATTTCTTCACGTCACTAAAATATTTTACTGCCTCATGTTAGATAGTTAGCTTTTCAGCCCTAGTTTTAGAAAATTGTTTAACACTTGCTGCAATTGCACATCGAACTCTTGTGTATTTTTTCCATGCTGGCCACTCTGTAACAATTATGTAGGCTATATTTTGCTATCATTCTATCACTGAAGCACAAGATATACCCAACGGGAGTTGTCTTGATTCAAACATTTTTCTTTTTGTGTAAAATTATGGTGATGCATCGTAAGTCTCTCGTGCACTTTGTTAATTTCTTGCTTCACAGCATTAACATTTTTCATTATTTTTCATAATTTTAGATTTGAATCACAAAAATGCAAGCCTACACACTGCAAAATATTTTATCGTGTACAGGTCTTCTATAAATTATTCGTTTGAATATGCTGAAATAAAACTAAGACTCATCTTCAAAGCGCTACAACTTTGCATTGGCGTTCCGCTTCAAGTAAAAAAGGTTCAGGTTTTGTCTCTCATGTTACGCTAGCTAGCGCTGTTGCGTAGTTTGAAGGTTGATCTTTTGCACTGAGGACTCGGTCATTTGATTTGTATCGAGTTTCATTTTTCAACTAAAACCGTTTGCAAAGTCATTTATAATACAACTCGTTTATAGGCCTTCTGCATCCATTTCTCTGGTGGTCATAAAGGCACATAGGCTAAAGGCTGGTATGATTAAAGGGCACTGTTTCTCGATTAAACTACTTTTTCTTTATCAGTCAGATTGCTTTAAAAATAGCTAAAATGTCAAGTGTTTGAAGCTATAGTCTACACATACACTAAGAATGTAAGCGATAACGTTAAACAAGCTAATAAGCATGGTATTGGTTTATTAGTGGATATATAGCCGAGCCTACACAGAGCTATGACTCAACAACAACATATACAATTACTAATAGAAAGATGAGATTAGTGGCGATTTAATGTCCAGTGTATATGCGATACTTTCACCACAGTTGCTGAAACATACATGTAGATTAACCGAGTACGATTCTAATACAGACGAAAGTTAAACCTCCAAATCCAAACTTTAAAGTGTGTGCTGTGTATGGTGGTGTTATCTCGTTTTTGCTCAATGCCAGTCGCGTTTTTGTAGGCCTAGTTTATCTTTTTTTTCTAGACCTCCACTGTTTTACCGTGCATTGTTTTCTCTGTGATGGCCAGAAATGACAGCACATTGAACATCCCATAATTTGAAACAGAAAATTTAATGAATAGGCTACTAAAAAGGTAGCCTGTCATTTTTTGAAGCAATGTTTCCATTAGGCTTTATGGCAGGCAAAATTCTCGTGTTTTCAGCATTTATCCAAACAGCACTTCAATCATCACTCATGGCTAAATAGATTATTACTGTTAGATTAAAGCGATATATAACTTATGTTAATGTGATCGAACTGACATAGGCATTAGGCAGCAACCTTTTTTTACAAGAATCTTTAAGCCTATAGGCATAAACCCATCAACTTCTAAAGGTGATATTGATCGAAAATTTTGCAATTTTGCTATTTGATATTTGAACTTTAGTACTTAAATTTTATTACGAACTGTTTCTTTCAAAACATTTCACAAATCATTTGAGGTTTCATGGACAATTTATTTTATGCTTACCGCTTATAAGTTCAATTTTAACCAATGATGTACGTAACTTCGTTGCGAGCGAGCCGCAACAAAAGCAAAATACTTGCATATTTGCTTCTAGAAATGTCACAATACTTGAACAGCCTTGCCACTAAATCATGATAATAGTGTGAGACTAGTTGATTGTTTCAACTTAAAAACCGCTTTAAAGGCTTTAAAGACGTTTTGGTGACTTTGAATTTCTGCAAGTAGGCCTGCTCTACATCCCGCCTAGACCCACATTTTAATTCAGTTTTCAATTAATGATAACAAAGCACCTTACTCGCTAATATTTAAAGTTTCAATGAGAAACAAAATTGTGAATACGTTATTATTACAGGTTACAAATAACATGCTAAAGAAAAAAATACTTGAAAATGGGTGAGAAAATTTTTTCAATATGTAATTACATAGCATGATGGGAAATTTTTATTACCGTTGCTTAGCAGTGAATAGGTGAGGTTGTATTAATATCCTGTTGTAGCTATAATTACTCGAGAAAAGTCATGAATGCATAAGCGATTTAGCCTGCTTTTCCTGTCCGCATATTATCGATGGCATTTTTTAGGTCATTGATATGATGATACCGTCTTGAAGGGGAGTTGTAGACCACAGTTTTTTTTTCGATTTAATTTCAGCATTCTGGAAAGAATAGCTTAGTTTGAATCGATTATGTCCAGAAATCTCGTTTTTGTCTACTGTCAACATTAATTGCAAGAACAAGAGAATCTGTTCAAAATGACATTTTAATCACGACTTTAAAACACTTTTTGGCTGGTGTAAGTAGGGATTATGGTTAAACGAATCTTTGATCTTTCAAACTGAATTGCACAACAACCATTCGTCATTTCATAAAGACAAGCTGGCGGCAGAATGTTTTATTTTATACTCGACCTGTGTTTCAATTTTTTAAACGTTTTTAATTTTGCAAAGTCTAACTCTAAACAATCATTTAGCCACAAAATCATAATCATGTCACTGTTTTGACTGTGCGAAGCATTGACATCAACAATGTCAGTTATTCTGAATCTTTTTCATTGTCCCATAAAACTTGAACAGCCAAGCGCGGTGTGACATTGAGACCAGCACCAAGACCTGACCAATTCCTGGAACGTGTTTTAAAAATGTCTTATGAGAGGTAAAAAAATTTTTTTTTAAAAATTATATTTGAGAAGCTGTGTTATTGTCAAGTGGGTCAAGACGAATAACAATCTTTTGAAATTTTTCTGTTAGAGCGAGATAGACTTTTTTAAAAATTGAAAATAATCTTATTTTGTTTTATAGCAAATCTGTTTCAAACTCATTAACATTGCAACGACGCACGTTTGGCTAAAAACCATATTTATTTTGAAAAATTCAATTTTATTTTTGTAAAATCCCTTTTAAAAACGATAATCCAATTGGTAACTAAAGTTGTCGTTTGAACAGATTGTGTTACTTTAATTGTTTTGATAACCTGCTGGTGGTATTTTTCCAGTCAAATTTTTCTAAAGCTATTTAAAGAGTTTATGCTAAATTAAAATTTCGGTGCCTATATTGCCTTCTGAAGACCGAGGGTTACTTTTATCAAAAGTGTTGAGTATGATTTCAGAATATGGGCGACGCGCATGTATCTGATTTGCCCATATAGATCCTGATTTATGGGATTGTCGCATTTTGAATTTGCAAATGTTCTGTTTGCCTAATTGTAGAGTATAGTTACAGATTGGCAAAGAAAAAACGTTACGCTTTTGTGAAAACACCGCATATTGCGGAGGATTTCTTTGCAAACTGAGTTTAGACTATTGCTTTTCTTGCAATCACACAAGTAGCCACTGTGATTCTTTGCAAGTAAGAAAATGCAAGAATATACAAACGCCTTTTTTGCTTTGCTGCTCAAATCACTACTCACAAAAGCAAAAAAAATTACAAACGGAGCATTGAAAAAAGCAAGCTTTCCTTTTTTCCTTTCTTATGCAACAAACTTTTGAAAAAGAAACGCCCATTATAACAACATACAAAAACATTTGCTTTTTTACCTTTTTTGTTAAGCACAATGACAACAATACTTTCTAGCATATGTATACAGTAATACACTGCTTTTTGGAAATATTTTTGACTATTTGCAAAACACACAACTTAATGTCGCTAAACAACTGTCTCTTTAATCATGTCTGGGACATTCTTCAAGCAACATTCACTTCATTTGCACCAGGGGCTGCTTTTGTGTTTAAGGATGCCATTGATATGATTCGAGTAAGAGTTTGATTTGACAACATTTGAATCATATAAAATCTAAACTCTTCAACATGCCAACGTGCACTATATGGGGTGGAAAGTTATCTGGCACAATATACTCACTCGATTTTTCGTCAATTCAACTGTAAAGGACGATGAATTTGCGAAATATAGAGTTAGTGTGTGGAACAAGGTACGGTTTTTCTTGATTGTGTATATTTACTTGCGTACACTTTGATATAAATCACGAATATGCTTTGAGATTAACTTTTGTACCTCCGCTTCAACATTGTTTTCGTGTTTGCACTACCAGTTGCTTTCTCAGTTGTAGACTATCAACGCAACGAATTTCTGTTCATTCTTTATTCGCTTTAGGTGGCAGGTTTTTATTTTAAAAATTCCGCTAATTCTTTATTCTTTGAAACATTGCAAACGCAAATACACTTTTTCCAAATTCAAACACTCAACTACACAATTTTGATACTTACGGATTTTCTTTTTCAAGTCAACTTGCTTTTTCAACTTTAAGTGGGCAGCTATTCAAGAATTGCAAGTTGTCACGAGAGCTAATGCCTTTGATCCATTATTATAATAACGATAATTTGGAAAACCCGGCGCTACATTTCACTAATCTACCGATTTCGTTGAAAACAAAACCTACTGCCTCAATTGACCGCCACTGTAAATCGGATATTTAATGTCAATGTCGACGTCAGTGTCGGTAGACGTCTATCGTATCAAAAACATTGTACGTTTGTAGAAAATAATTCTAAACACAAAAGGTTTTAGAGTGGTATTGTCTCATAATGTCTAGGTCCATCTAGCAATTTGTTGGGAATATGAAGACAAAATTACCATTATTTGTAATTTAAAACAATGGAGAATTCTATTTGATTGCTATCAGATTTTGAACAAACGGTTTCACAATGGAAGGTATTGATGAAACGTTAATATAAAAACGGTTAGCGATTTTTAAGAGCAAACTATCTTCTGTTATTCAAAGATATGTTCCTATTTCACATAGACAAGGGCCTTACAGGGAAGCGTATCATTCCCTCAGCCCTTTCCTTAGCTAAAACATAAATAATTTCACAAACAGGTACTTTTGTGCAGCAGTTACCTCAAACATCAATTAAACAAACCACTTTGTTTTAATCTGCGTATGAATTGCAACCACAAAAAACGAAAACGTGACTGCTCTGAGAAGTTTCAATTGTTTATCTGAGAACGGTTTATCATGCTGGCACCAGGACTGTGATATCAAACTTGGAAGTTGGTATCGAAACGACTTTGGCATGGCCAGAAGGGCAGCATCAGAGTCGTTCCTTGGGTATTTCTGGACAGACTCCACAACCCTGGCCGTTTTCCAGCCAGATTATGTCCTTTTTTGCATTGACTCTACGCCTGTAGCCTACTCTAAATGTTGAATTAATGCAAAAAGAACTGATTTTGTGTCTGGGTTCTAGCATAAATTACTGTAGCCTGTAGCACATTTTTCATATGCCAATTCAGTTTCTTTCTTAAAGAATTCGTTTTGAAACAACTGATGCTGGTTTGGAGGTCAGATTGCTTGCTCATAAAATCTGCTTCAAAACCTATTCATCAAGCCACATTTGCCTAAAACTTATCTTTATTAGGCCTACTGATTGAATATGTAACAATCTAAACAGAAGAGGTTATTTACCATGTTGATCATAAAGAATCCTAAGCAATAAACTTTGTAACTCACAGAATTAGCTTATTGTAATCAGTATTTTTCATGAAGGTAAGAGCACTCAGTGAATTGGTTTAGAATTGTTCTTGTAATCACAAAAAGGGTACAGTAATAACAACTATTGTAGCCTACTATTGTACTTGAAAATATACAATTGTATGCAGATGTTATCGAAATGAAATCGCGATACACAACAAGATAAGTTGACATAATTTGGAGTCGTCATACATTTTTCTTGAATATATAGCCTAATTATTTATCAGACAGTTCTGCATCTTGTGGGTCCGTAATTGTGCTTCTCTCTTACACCAGCTTGCTGGGTGTGCAGTTGTTCTCTTTCGTTATATTGCTTTTTTCATTATTTTTGCATTTTAACTTATTGTGTTGGTCATATCACAAATATTGCAGAGTTGGGATTTATTCTACTTTTATTTCTTCATTAGAACTAGATTGGCACGAAAACTAAGGCACGTGCATAAATTGTTCATCTGCTCAGACTAAACGTGAAAAAAACCGGAAGAATGCTAGAGTTGAAAATTTTATTAAAGTTTTTTTGTTGGGGACACAGCTTACAATAAACTGACGGCACATTTTTTTGGTATTATTCCCCATGACACTTGTGATGTCAACGTAATTTAGTAGTTTTATTTTCTGCGATTGGCAGGCATACAAAAATGATGAATCATTGCAAACGTGTTTTTAATAAATTTATGTCTAGTTTTTGCTCTTTAACAAAAATGTTGATCCCACAAGCTAATTCTGAAAACTGTAGCTGAACTTTTAATTAGTGAGATCGTTAGAAAATTCCCAAAGAGGAATCGGCTCGGTGGTTTAGTGGTTAATGCGTCCGCCTCTGAATCGGGAGGCATGGGTTCGGTACCCTCTTGGGTCATACCGATACCAAAAACTGTTTATAAATGGTTCTGAATCCAATTACTGCTTGGCACTGAGCAATGGAATGGATTAGGCCATTAGGGCAATAATGTGCTCAGTTGCGCTTATATACGGCTGCATTGACACTGTCTGCTTTGTAAAGCGCTGAGGAGTAGGGTGGAGTGAAAAAAAATTTTTCTTTCAAATCAAAAAGTCTAGTTTACCAAAATTCGGTGTTGACCCCAAAAACACCTTCAAACACATTTTTGGGTCGGTGCCCCCCAGGGGGTGCAGGCACACCCCCCCTAAATTCGAAAAACCCCAATTTTATAAAAAAAAAATAATATCTCATTAACCACAGACGATAGAAAGTCGGTTGATGGCTCAAAATCATCAGAAGGTACAAGTTTATATTACTTTTAAGAGAAGTGTTTTTACTAAAAGCACTATAAAGTGGTCATTTTTGCAATAATGTAATTTTAGTCGTAAATTACGTCAAATTTAGTCGATTTTGTAAATTAAGTTAATCTTTGTGCTTAGTATGTGTCATAGAAGTGAAAAATCAAGCAGATTCATTGTCATTTAACAATATGAATATCATAAAATGGTAACTGTAATGCAGCGTTTGCTCTAAGGTGCAAAGTTGAGAAATTATTTGAGCAATTTTTTCCTTGATTTGAAAAATGTGAAGATAGATTTGTGTGAAATTTTGGCATATTACTTCAAAAATTCGTGTGTTGAAGTAAAAGTATGGGCAAAATTTTTCTAAAGCAGAAAAAAATACGTTGGGCAAACTTGTACTTTAATCTACTTTGGGAAAATATATACTTACTTTACAATTTTCTTAGCGAAGAAAACTGCTGTAAGAAATGCACTTAACTACAGTGAGCTGATGTAAAAATGTTCAATTACGTGTAAGTTATACGACCAAGTTTAAATTTATCATAAATCAAATTTCAGCAAATTGTTCATCAGACATTAAATTGATTTTTGGTATTGAAACACGGCATTAGCATACAAGACTTAATTTTTTGTCTGATCATGCCATCTCGTCTGTGAAAACCTTCAACGCTTGCAGCAGCTTCAGTTACCAAGTGCACATGCCTTTACACTGCCTGGTTATGGCAGGGATGGTTTAGCTCAAGTTTATCTGTGATAATTTGTTGCACAGCTTCATTCGTCATGTTCCTGACTGCAGGCGGCTCGTGAAAATCGGAAAGGTCCAAACTTGACATATCGTAATAGGCTTTGGCTCCCGCATCTAACTTCGGAAGAATGAACTTTCGTATCTTAGCTGAACCACTTTCTTGATGGATGCTTTGAATTCTGCTTTGAAGAATTTTGTTTATTGCAGTGATACGAACGCTTCGGTCATCATCTCCCAGCATTGCCAAAATTATGTTTTCATGGTGGGCAAAAAAGCATTGTTTTGCAAAACTTTAAGTCCAACGTTGTTTACCAGTACATTTGGAAAATGAAAAATGGCATTTAGCATAAAGAAAAAAATTTTGGACGCGTCTGTAATTCTATGATGATATTTGATGCGGAACCAACAGGGAAAATAGACTCGAACAAGGTATTCAGTCAAAGTGCGCGAATTCTTTGAAGACCTCTTTTTGAAACGTAATAACGTAGGATTCGACATCCTAAGGTCCACCAACGGGAATGGCATTATCCACCAACTTCAAGGTATTTCAAATCCTGTGTAACAACGTCTGTCATAACAGCTTGACACATTTGCATAGCATAATACTAATCACTGCTGAGACTTTCAATTACTTCATCAGGAAGAATAGGAAATTCGTCATTTAAGATAGGCAGAAAATTCGCCACAGCCCAAGCTGACACTTTTCCATTCAATTGCTTGCCAATTGTTCCAGAAAACGATTCTGGACCACTTGTTGAACCATCTAATTCTTGAAATATATGCCTTAGAACCAGAGGGAGCTCATTGAGATGCAGCAAGCACACCACCCATTGCAATGGACGCCCAAGCTTTTTTCAAGGGAAGTAATGAAACCAGATTTATTCCCTGTCATAGTTGCTGTTCCGTCTGTCCCAATGATGTTTAGCTTGCTTTCCATTGCTGTGCCTTCAATTGCACCATAGCCTACACGGCTTGAGCAATTTGTTGACTAGTTCCATTTTTTGGTGTGATATGAGTGATGTAAAATTCAAAGGGTTCACCGACAACTACATAGTGCTCTTCAATGATTCTGGTTTGATGATATTTGCTCCCTTGTTTCACACTGGTAATGGTGGCATCCTTTCGTCCATCAACATAAAGTCCATCCACAATATCGAACTGCAATTCTTCTTCCTTCTGAATTTCTTTTCTGTACTTTTGTCGTTCTCTCCTTAATTTACTTCGGTCAATAACTTGTGATTTATCAATGTCAGTTACTATACCAAACGCTTTGAGAGTGGCAGCAGTGGCAGTAGCAATAGCAGCACCTGCTCTATCCGAAATTCCAAATCTTTCACAAGTTATTGCTACTTCTTTTAGAGATGATCGGTTTTGTGTGGTAGATTTGGTTGGCAATATTGACAAAGCTGAAAAACCTCGAGCACGTAATTAATCTGAACAAGTGAACATAGATTGAAATAAACTTACAATTATTGAAGCTATACATCCTTGCCTAATTATAACAGATTAGGACTAAGGGAGTCATTAACAATGCGGTTTTGTAGCCAAGCGCCACTGTACGCATTTACACCGTACTAAGCTTAAAATATCAACTGAATATACAAAAATCGACTGAATTTGACGTAAATTTACGACTAAAATTACATTATTGCAAAAATGACCACTTTGTAGTGCTTTTAGTAAAAATACTTCTCTTAAAGGTAATATAAACTTGTACCTTCTGATGATTTTGAGCCATCAACCGACTTTCTATCGTCTGTGGTTAATGAGATATTAATTTTTTTTATAAAATTGGGGTTTTTTGAACTTTAGGGGGGGTGTGCCTGCATCCCCTGGGGGGCACCGACCCAAAATTGTGTTTGTAGATGTTTTTGAGGTCAACACCGACTTTTGGTAAACTAGACTTTTTGATTTGAAAGAAAAAAAAATTTTCACTCCACCCTACTGAGGAGCAACGCATTCTGCGTTAGATACAGCGCTATATAAAAACAGGCATTACAGTATTACAGCAGGCTTTTTGAACTTTCTTTATATCGGCGCACGACTTGACGTCATTCAATTGAGCGGACTTGTTTTAAACATGAAGAAAAGCATGTTGACCAACAAAGCTATGATTGCGGTAGCAGGAAGTCTTTACTCAAAAACTTCCTACATCTTAGACCAAAGGAAGTCTCACCTATAAGCTCCCACTTTGACAGGCCTAGTAGGAAATTGTGGTGAATTCGTAACGGAAATATTCAGATACAAATGCATCTAAAGCGTCTCTAATCGAATTATGATATATAAATAGTAAAGACGACTCACATACTTGTTTGTCTTGCCACTTCGCCTGATGTCGGAAAGATGTAATGCTGAATACTTTCGTTGATGTCAGAACTGAACTTTAGTTGAATTTCACTTGTGGCATTCGCGCTGTGCGCAGGTCAAACACGAAAGTGTGAACGACACATGTTGCGGGTCATGTTTTCTGTGGCAACCTTTAATGTGTGTTGTGCTTAAAACAAACAAGTTGCAAATATAAATTGTAATATAAACAAAATATTTTCTATGGTATTTTTTGCTGAGAAGAGTGTTGTTTTACGCAAAAAAAATCTACAATTAATGTAGCCCAGCGAGCACTCTCGAAAGATTAGAGCAGGATATAGCTAGTTGTCATCATAAACTTTCAGAGACAACGCTTGTCATTATGTTAACTGATAGAAGTCAGGAAATGTAAATGATCTGTTGAAAACATAACAATTCCCAAACGAATCACCCGTTATTTGTGTTTGGACTCTGTTTGGCAAAGCCGCAAGTCGTTTATCAACCGAAGCGCTCTTCCTGTCGTGTGGCTCGGTGTCAAAACAATGCCCTTTTTTGCATTGGTTTGACGTTGTTAAACAAATAAACAAAACCCATCTGTTGCTCCACACTAACTGTAGTCTTCCTTGTTATAGCATCGACAATTCATAATCGTCTAAATATAAACCTTACCTCAAAATTTTAGCTCAACTTTATTCTTTCGTTTAAGGATTTCAATTTGCCCTTCTCACTTTTATTTTTATTTTTACGGACTTTGAACATTTAATTATGACAACTCGTGCAATGCAATATCTTTTGCAGCTGCCATTTTAGCATTTGAAAATGACAAATTGAATTGATTTTAATCTGTCCTTAATTAATTTGTTATGCTTAAAGAGAGTGATGGTATCACAGAGTTGCCCTTCAAAATTCAAAAACATTGTAAGCATGATCGTTAAGAAGGTATTGTAGACCAGGTATCAGTGTGATCTCTGGACAGCCATTTGGCTAGAGCTAGAGTATAAAACGACACCTCTAAAAAGAAAGTTTATATGAGAGGAAAAAAATTAGCAAAATTCTGGGTAATTCACCGAGGAAGGGATAGTTTTCCATCAACAATTGACACTGCAACACAATAAACTGAATGTGAACGAATTATCGAAAAAGCTTCTAATGCTCGTGCCCTAACATTGTCTTGGACCCCAAACCCAAAGTGTTTTCTTCCGGTTGCCTAGACCTCCATGTCAACGCTACTGGTTGTAAGTGCTTGTCGACTGTCATCAAAAGTTTGAACAGTTACTCAGAGCTTGTAACAAAACATTCTACACTTTGCATGCTGCAATACGTTTTATGTAATGATTTAATTATGCTAGCTTATAGGGCTATGCAGATTTTCTAGATTTATCTCCACCACTTAAAAAAATTATTTTTAACGCTTGTGGAAAGTGTTTATTTTACGTCTTTATGTATTTAAGCTACTTTCAATAAGCCAATTGAAACTCAAGACGCTTCATCAATTTTTTTTTAATGAAACGAGTTCATCAAACTGTGCATTGAGTGTGCAATGCCCATGCATGGGCCGTTATCGCATAGGTTGCACTGCATGTTTGTTTATATTTCTAAAAGGTTTGTGGACAGTTGTAGCGCACGACTAGTTGTGGTAAAATCACTAATTTCTTTCATTTTTTCTTCTGTAAAACTTCAGACATCGACAAGCTTGTGAATGAGTTATTACTCCAATATTCCAGCCATAATGACGCGAGTGAAAGCAACCAAATAATTCGTGGAAATTATGTTTATGCGACAGGGCTCAGATGTTATCCTGGTTCGACGAAATGTTAAAATTATCAAAAAAGAGGTTTGGAAAGACATCAGTTCCACCGACAAAACCGTACCAGATTTTGTTTCCTGCAATTAACCTATCATTGCAGCATAACATGAGTCATGCCCAGAAAACACATACTTTCATAACTTTCATACCACATCATTTTGGCAGATTGATCGATGATTGAAGTTTGTCATTTAGAAACCTTAATCCTTTGGGCCAAATCGCCCTCACCTGATGTAATGAAAGCTATGAAGGCTGGGTAGAAATTACTCTTAATTTTCGGTAGGCTATAATTTTTATGATTCACAACGTAAACTTGAAATTGATTTTAATGTTAAAAATTGGCATATTCTTGCAAGGAGCTATCAAATTCTAATGTTCCAGTTTAGCTTACGGATTTTCAAAATGATACACTACCGTTGCCACACAAAACAATAAACACTCCCAAATTGATACCTTGGAAAATGTCAAAGGCAAAACATAACTACACCTCATTTGAACAACCATCAGTTTTAAACGAAAGTTAATATTGATAGATATGTGATAGTGAACAATAGCAGCAGTATGACGCACAAAACACAATAGCCTACAGTAGGCTACTTCAATTTTAACTTGTAAAAATTTTTTCAGAGACGATATTTAATTTCTTCGCTTGTGAGATCTAGCGATGTCTCTTCTGGCTGCTGGTGTTGGATGAAATCACGCATGAGTTGGTTGCTGACGTAGTTCTCACACAAAGAAAAAGTGACGTGAGAAATTAAGTAAAGGAAGGTATATTAATGGCTTCTAGCTAAATAGCTACAGTATATTAATAGCTTTTACAACTTTAAATTTGTTGTCACAAGTAGAAGCTTCATTTTTGTTGCAATAGCCCATTGCCTTGCGTTGTCGATTTCTTTAGTTTTAATTTGGCGCGCCGAAAACCTTGATTTTCTTATGCAATGTGTTTCTGTAAGCTTATTCTATAAACACCTTACAAAATTCAACTTTCAGTACGGTACCATCTGACATAATCAAAATGTGTGCTTTCATACAGCGCTGGATCAATCTTACATATGTGTTGTTCTCAGCCCTTTAAAAAACAACAAGCAGTATTATTGCAATCACATAGAGACACAGTCGAGTAGGCTACATTATGACCTTGATTGTATTCTTTTGCTGAGGGCCAGGCAGGAAAAAGATTCAGGAAGCCTACCACTTAGACTGGGGTTTGACTGACCTGACAGGGCATCAAAACTATGCCAAGCGATTCATCAAGGGGAACTCTAACAATAAAGCCAAATCTATTTGAGAAAAGTCCTTTGATTTCAAATGAAACTGTTTATAAAAAATTAAAAATTAAAAAAATAAAGATAAATATAAATAAAAAAATATTAAAAAAATATATTAAGCTGATACAGCCAAGTAGAAGTTTAGTTCACACTTCACAACGTATTTTTTCTAATAAACCACGTAGTTTGTTTAAACTTAGAACAAAAAGGCCTTTCATATTATTTTTGATCATACCCACCGTTAATCGCCGTTGTAACGTCAGCACTAATTGATTATACACTGAATAAAGTTGCATATATTCAAATTTTGATCTCTGCGTGTGTTTGTTTCAATAAACATAGTTCAGATGTGGTTTTAATTACGTTGATAGCACGTTTTCTTTATTTCTAAAAAGGATTATAGGCTATATGTGTTCATTTTTTTGTGGATGACTTTTACATAAACAAACACAACACAAAAAGCGGTCACACTGTAATTAAGATATTGGTTTATCTGATATTTTTGTGCCACATTGTCATCACTGAAAGCAGGATGGATTGTTGTCCTTAATGAATCCGATTTGAACGCTACATCATGCAAGAAATGCGATAACATAAGAGTCTTTTTGCTATCTTACAATGCAAATAATAAAAATAATATATGTAAAACATTCCCGCTAGCTTATTAATTTTACCAAGCTGGTGTTATTCATCAGATTTCTAACTGGAACTTCTAGTTCTTATTTCTCAAGAGAAAGTGCTGATTCCGAGAGTTTGGAATCGAATTTCATACATTGTAAAGAAATCAGGAAGCACTTGTAGCGGGTGGTATGAAGATGAATGATGTCATGAAAATAGTACTAAAGAGTGTAAATGTCATAAAAAATACGGGCTTACACGATTGACAATTCTAGTCTTTTCTTGAAGAGTGTAAAGCAAAACATGTAAGATATATTTACTATACAATATACATATCATACTAATTTTGAAACTAAGTTTTTAAAATTATCAGAAAGCACTGTTGCATGTTGCATGCATAACCGAGTGGTGAGAACCATGGTTCGACAATCGAAAGGTCGGCGGTTCGACACCACTCCAGAGCATGTAGCTGTGTCTTCGGCAATACACAGGCATGCCGGCAATTGCGGAGTGGCGCCCCTTCGACTATAGCCTTTGATTTCTCTCATGATTATGAACAGTGCGCTGCTCTGAGGGAGAAATGTCTAAGGCCATTCTTAGGGCTATTGTCTGCTGAACTGAACTGTTGCCTGTTTCACGCTGAACGAGAAGTATTTCTGGTGCAAAAAAGCTCGCTCTGTGAGATTAACTTTAAACCAACTGCATCCAACCACAATTATTTCCCACAAAACAGCAGAACAACTGCTGTAATCATGCAAAAAATAAATGAAAAAAATTCATCGGCTATTTCTATCTAATGAAGTTGCGGTCTACCGAAGTGAAAACTTAGTAAAAGGGCATCTTTTGCAGCCTAGTTAGATGTACGTTTGCAGTAGTTGGATGCAGGCACCCAATGATGATGCCATGTTGTTGCTATGAGCAAAGCCCACCTTACCTGTATGAACATTGCAGCACTAGGTTAATTAAAGAAGCACTGGTGAGTAGCACCTCTTTTTTGGATTTAAATAGGATATAAGAAGGCTGTTGCCTTTTGTCACAATCAATATGCGTCGCCCAGTGGCAGGCTGCATTATTGTCCTAGAATACGTAAGCTATTTTATTTTGTAATTCTGTTGAGGTGTTTTGTCGATTAGGCTACTGTCATATAGCAACTTTTAATTACGCAATCTATTATTGCGAAACAACCTGTTTCTAGAAGATTTTACGTTCGTGCGATTCTCGAAACGGTTTGACTTGTTGACCAAAAGAATGAGTTCTTGTAATGTAATATTACCGGAGTCTTTGGAAGTTTCTGGTCAAGCAAGCCCGTTATAAAAGGGCGTGTAATTTGAGTATGATTATTAGAGTTGTGTTTTATGGAAAATAGAAGTTGTAACAAAAAGTATATTGAAGAGGATTACAGAGTTCTAGCCGATATTGAATAGATTGTGAAGGTGGAAGTTATTGCAAATTGTAAAGTAGCTGTTGCAAGTAGTAGTAGTATATTTATTTTGAAATTGACGAAGACGTTTGCTGTTCAAAATTTGATTTCTTTACGTGCTGAAAGTGGTGAACCGTTCGTCAGTTCAAGGATTTCATCTATCATCTCACAAGTAGAACTTTTTGACCATTTATCTGACTATTTAACGTTGGATATCCCAATAAACTAAATCATCAAGCTTTCCAAAGTATTTTTTCGTGTAAGAGATAGAAACAATTGTGACACCATTTCATTTTGTTGATATACCACCTAACTTTATATCATTAGTATATCGTTGGCTTCATTGCCGAGTGATAAGAACCGTCACTCGAAGGGACGTTAGTTCGTGACCGGTCAAGCGCATGTAACTGTCTTTGGTAGGAGACTTAAGGCTTGCCTAAAAATAGACAAAAAGATTTGCTTTCTTGCCATCTATAGACTGAATCTAAATCTTCAACAACCGGGTATAAGCCTGGATACGACAAAGAAAAATTGGTAGGCCTATATAATTATCATACTGTACCATTTTAATGTAGCATGTTAGGCTATGAGAGTGGTCGGCCACGTTTGGTTATGTGGCTTGTTTTAAGAGTGCTAACGCGTTGGAAAAGTCAAGAAAAAAGTACGAAACCTTTTATGAGTAAATTTTAAATAGATGTGATTTGTTTTTAATGCCAGCGATCGAGTTTTAAGTGGTGTTTTTCAAACGAGAACAAATACACGAAAGACTACTCAAAACATAATTATGTTGGTTCAGCGTAGACTGCTTGATCCATGCTGAAGTTGTTATTAATTTCAAGTCAACATAATCTAACACAAATTTTTAAATAATTTGTTTGTTGCAGTTTGTGAGTACTTAAAATAGGCTATTCTGTCAAGTATGTTGTTTTCGACACACCTTCAAGCGATGAACAATCAAACAGATGTAAGCCTATGATGTTGCTCAAGGTGGCAAGAACACTAATTTTGAGATTTCTAATAGGTTTTAATCTAGAGGTTGAAATACTTTTGTTCATAGATGGAATGTAAAAAAATTCCTCATAAGGAAAAATAGAGCAGAAGAATGACAGGAAAAAAACTTTCTAAGAAACACAAAACTGCTCATGGTGAAAAAAACTAACAGATTGCGTGCAGATAAAATCAAACATTGAAGCATTTAGTGTAGTAATCTATATTTTAAATTTTTGTGCATTGGTCGCTTATCAGCATTATATCGTTTCAGTAATGATTATTGATGACGTTGATGACCTGATAACTTAAAAGTATAACTTTCATCATCAGCACCATTTTTAGGAATAGATTGCAAATGAATATCTTCTTTTTACATTACCTTTTGGTTTTGCATTCAAAATTGTTTTTGTTTTTTTTGATTATAACACATTTTTCTCACGAAATCGCTGGCTTGCAATGCATAGTTCCTTTCACAGTACTTGGAATTGTATTTTCTCAACTCTCTTACATGAAGACATAAAGAACTCACATACCATTCCCTATTCACGGACTAACAAGAAGTGGATACATTTCACCATGTTGCTTGTAACCAAACTAGGAAAGCCAAATATTAATTGCCCTACCTTCAATGATGATAATCACTATTCGTTTAATCTTCTATCTGATATCACGAGAGAAAAAAAACTGCGTAAACACTGTAACGAATCCTGAAAATGGGTTTTATTGAGAAGCAGCCAAGCTGATACACGTTTATAGATTAAAAATTAAGATTACCTGTGGAGAAGGGCAGTTTGTTCCTCACGGTAGTCAAGTCAGTCTAAATTGTTTGTTCATACTCGTCATAAAAATATTTGCGTTGTCAATCGTATTTTAGGCTGCCGAGTATTCTAAAAAGACTAAAATTAATGCAAAACGTATAAAAAAAATTCACATCACCAGAGGCTGATAACTATTTTGTAGGATATGTTGGCCTCTTGGATGAAATCCCAATTCTATTTTAATCCATTCTTGTCAGGCCTTTTGTTGATGAAATGAAAACAATTGTTTAAAATTGTTGCGGTAAAAATATATTCGAAATTGAGTTGTTTTTAACCATAATAGTCGATTACTTTTTGATTTAATTGGTATCATCGTTTGGATAAACAATGCGCACCTGGATATTTTTAGTTTTCATTCAATGCAAAAATAGAATGTCAATGGGCTTTCTTATTAAACTCTCAAAATATGCTGTGATCCGCATTCTGTAAAATAATTATCGCAAAGTTTGTATGAGAAATGTTTTTAAAGTTATTTCATAAATAAAGCTGGGCAAATCTTCTTTTGTCGTAGTTATTTTGTTTGTTTTTATGGTACACATCTTATAGAGGTAACAAGCGCTCACAAGGGATCAAAAAAATTGCCAGCAAGCCAGTATTCTTACATGGCTGTATTACAAGTCGGGTCTGATTAAACGCACGTGACATCATTATGTATTAATTTAGAGAAAGACAATTACATTTCATTCAGATGTTTAATTGACGTTAGGAAATGCTAATTCGAGTCAAGTCAAGGATTTAATGTTATATGAGAAACGATCTGATTCGAAATATAGTTTGAGATTATTTTTATTTTAGTTTGATCGTCATTATCAAATGCCGAGTGGTTTGACATTAGCAGACACAGAACAAAAACATTCGTTGTAAATAAAACAAAACTTCCAAGTACACTGACCATCTCATATTTTACTGCAAATTTTTTGTTTACATCTCGTAACATTGTCAATCGCTGCACTGTACAGCAGTTGCCTTTGATATTTCCTTTCAAGTTACTGTATTAGGTTACAGTTGATGTCTATTTGAAGAAGTTAATTTATTCATCAGAAAAGAAAAATTCGAAAATCTTTGTCTAACTCTAAGCGGTCGCCTTCTCGGTAGACGTGCTTGTGGCAGGCAACGAACAACATTTGTACCTAATTTTCAACGAAATACATCAATCAGCCAACCAAGAACACTTTGGGACACTGCACGACAAAGGGAACATTGGAAGAATATACGAACAGAGCATCTATAGTTCATCAAAGGCTGCATCGCCTATGATACTGTAGTAGTAGTAGTTGATGTCTATTCTCTTCAGCTTAACAATAAATGGAAATGTAGACATTTTAATTAATTTTTATCCCGTAGCACATTGTTTTTGCCATTTGCTATCAGGTATCGGCTTTGTAATCAGTGGCACTGATAATAGGGGTAGTTTTAGACTCGATCGGAGACCATTTTAAGAGTCTAAAAATTTTTTTAGAAATCTGACAAAAAAGAAAACACTTTGTATTGTTTGGGATTCTATTGTTTTTTGAAGGTTTATTGTTTAGGGAGACCCAGGCTATTCATCCGAAGCGTGCTCGAAATGTTTTCTCAACCACCCTGCTTGTAATAACAAGTCGCACACGTCTATTGCAGGTTTTCTTTGCAGTCTATAGATTTAAAGATAGAAAATTTAATCCCAAACAAGATTTCACTTCACACCGCTCGACACGATGTTAAATACACCAGAGTTGGAATGAATTAAAAATGATTAAAATGCAAAGTATCAATTGCGAAAAAATTTATGCAAAAACATGCCAGACTGTTGACAATCCCTTAATCTTGATGTTTATTTTGTATCCAGTAGGGCTATTGCTAGCATGGCAATGAAATGTTGTTATTTATCAATATTATCAATTATCCACAATTGTGAGGCGTGTCTACATGTTAGTATAAGCTGCTTGCTGTATTACAATGAAGGCAATCTTAAGATTTCCGGTGTGCTCGCTACCACAAAAATTTGAATAACCACATAGCTTGTTGATTTAAATTAAAAAACGAAGTGACGAAATTTGAAAAATTAATCGCTTATACTTTGATATATTATGGCTCACATTTTTGTTTATTAGTTAATGCTTAATGTTTATGTTCTTATGCCAAGTTGCAGTTATGTTTATAAGATACCGGAAGACATGTAAGTAATTCGGCTCGTTTATGACATTACACGCAAATGGGCTCATTCATTTTGGCTGTTCTATTGATGTTTACTTTTCAAATACATTGAAAATACAAAACATGCATCACAATGGGCAGCTTAAAGCATAAATAGGTTTCTTGTTCACTCAACAATCAATATCGTTTTCACGTTGATTCAAACTTTTTAGAAGGCAGTTACTGTAGTTGTGTTAGATACGGCATGCCCTAGTTTGATTTAATCTAAAGATAAAACAAAAGGAAGTGAGTTTACAGCTGGTCAATCTGTTGGATGAAGATAGCATAGTTAGGCTTATCTATTTGTCTACCTTCTGCGTTCCGCGATTTACTTTCCCTTCTTTGACCCAAAACCTGATAAAAGCATCTGTGGCCATTGTATCAATGAGAGTCGTCATAGTGCAAATCACCGGCTCCTCAACAATGGTACAAATCTCCCACAAAAGGCTCGTAACTTCACAAGTTTTAAGCTACAAGTTACAAGAATTTCAGATAAAAATGAATTCATTTGCTGTATTTGAAAGAAAATCTTCAAATTTTCTTAACTTCGCTTGCAGTGGTGGAAAGTTTTTGTACAAGTCGTTTTTAGTGTTCAAAGGTAAGATCACCTTATCCCCACATTCGTCTGTTTTAATAATTGTTTGTGCAGTAAAGTATTAAAGCATATCGATTCAAGGGACTATACACGTCCAATAGCTGATGAAAACATGCAAATCACAGCATGCTGATTGCTGAGCATAATAGGATACTCAGAAAAGCACCACCGGAAGGGTTGGTACAACGATTAAACGCAGGTTAGGTTCAATCGTGGCATACGAGATGGTTCAATTGGACAACATACTTGGAACACACTTACACAAATTAAAAAGTGTTGGCATAGAAATAGAAAGTAATTCTGAATGAGCGTAAAGCAGGCAAATTTGTGAGCTCGAATAACTCGATGTGTATTTGAGTGGATTGAAATGAACATTAATCTCACATGGAACACTGCTTGATTGAAATAAAATGAAAACTGAAAGGTATCCCACGGTATCAAACTAAAATAAGATCGTGTCGTGCTTTCCAAACATGCTACACAATGAAAAGATCTTCAACATCTTTTACAAGTTACGTCTTTTTTGACCTTACTGGTCATTCAATTCTTTTCTCATTACACTAAACCCACATGAATAGGCTTCTGATAAAGGCAATCACGTGGATTAGTTGAAATCCTTGAAACCAAAATAGGCAAGGAATTACGAACGTGAGTTTGAACATGACAATGTTAAAGTCACCAAATGACTTGGTAAACATATTGTTGGGAAAAATTATGGAAGTTTCCATGTTTCCATCCCGCAATGTCATTTTTCCAATAGCTTTAAAAATATTGACGAATTGAAAGATATGCCTTATCTATGTTAGGAAGACGTAAAAAATGCTACGACGTGATTGGTAGTGATTTTCTATTTTGAAAAGTAAATAACCAAAACACATACATGTTCCCCTGTGCATTTACAAAATTATAAGCTTAAAAGAGTTTCGTTTAAAAATCGATACGATTTCCCGCACACAAGATATTGTAAAACACATTGGTTTTGTCACCCATATGTTTTTCAAAACAGAGCTCATCGAACGTAAAATATTCCTCAGCTTAAAAGTATAAACTGGGTGTTTAGCCATATAAGTCCAAAGTATTGAAGTGACGAGATAGCCAGAGGGTTCTTCACCTTGTACACAACAAACTTTCTTTGTTAAATTTTGATAGCAATCTCTGTCACTGTGAAAAGTGTCGTCAAGCTACTTTACTGAAGCGTTTAGCAAGCTCCAGCTGGCAGTTAGGAAACGAGGATTGTCATACTTCTTGCAGAAGCTCTAGCCCTATTCTGTTTCTCAGCGGAGTTCCGTGCACCTACTTGCTCCTGCAGTGTTCATTGCCACAATACCGACATTGCCGTCAATCGCTCTTTAAGCATATGTCTCCGTCGACCAAAATTAAGACAATCGTTTGTGCCAGCCGTTTAACTCTTGCTTTATGAAGCTGACAAAAAAAAAGTTTTTGTAACCAATTGGGCAGACCATAAATGGAAATCGGATTTGAATTAAAATACGAAGCTCACTTCTTTCATCCCCAGTACTCTTCTCAGTGACTCATCGCTATCCAGACATGTGTAGATAAGCACCAATCGTCTTTACATTTACATCGGGCTTTTCCATCCAACTGTACACTAGTGAGGAGTGGCATTCTCCACATCCTGCTAATGCGATGCTGAGGCACAGACTGCAGACAGTATCATCAACGATTGCAGTATCTTCCACGCGCCCAAAGTAGCGGAAGTTTGCGTGTCTTGGATGAAACAAAAACTGGCTGCTCTCTAATAGTCTTTTAGTGTAGCCCGGAAATGTCGCCAGCTTTGGGTAGTAAAATGATAGACCTTCGCATCCACAAGCTCAAATGGAGAAGACATCTTTCGCATATGTTTGAAAAATATTATTTATACTGTCTACTTTAAAGCGTGGGCTAACCTGGCCAAATATCTAAGATATGTGCAAATGTGTGCTCTGTAGGTAAGACACAAAAACAAAGAAAAAAGCTTGATGTAAAGTTTTTTTTCAAATTTAGTTGTATTAGCCTATAATGTTTTTTTTTTTTAATTAAATTATTATTGTTTTAAATTGCAGTTTTGAAACGGAAAACAAAACAATGTGTATTTCACACGAATTTCTAAACTCAAACAGAAAAATAATTGTCTTGGTTTTCACAATAACTTTCAATTTCAACCCAAGCTGGTTTTTCTCAGTTGCAAGGGATTTTACTTGGAAAACATAACCACCAGTATCATTGGAAATTGGAAAAGCAATTGTATTTGTTTAAAACTTTCTTCTATGCAATTCAACAATAATGAAATACAAAATTCAAAACTTCGATTTCCACAATTCTTTTGATTAATTGTTTGATATTAAAAACGTGCTTGGTCTAAATTTTGTTTAAAAAAAAAAAAATACTAAATTTTATCATTCGATGTTTTAGTCTCGATTAAATTCAATGATACAAAATTAAAAATAAAACATTAAGTAAAAATTCTCAGTGGTTTTATACAGAAAAAAATCACAACAATATCCTTTTCCCAGCATGCCAAGACGATGTGCGTCATACAAAAATGTAAAAAATTCACACATATCTTACTTTAGCTTTTGCACAACCTTCCTGCAAGATATGATTTTACAACAGAAATCTTTTTTTGTCTGCATTCTGAACCAATTTTAACTCAAAGTCGGGACTGAGAGATGCAAATTCTTGCAAAAAATGAAAAATGCTCGAATACATTTGTTGCTCCATTCCAAAAAGCTACTTTTTTCCAGAGAGAGGCCCACACAGACGGAAACCGCAATTTAAGAAATCAGTCGGTGTTTTTCGCGAAATAAATGATTTGCAAGCGAGATGAACTCGTTATTTAGTTTGGTGTTCTTTCTGCAAACAGCTAAGCAAACTGTTAAAAAAGTAGCAGTTTACCAAACAAAATCGTATTTGTTGATGCATGAATCTATGTCAATTTTAATGTTGACAATTAAACAAAATTTCATAAAAGATTAGTTATGAGATTATTTTTTCCAGGTTTTATTGCAAGAAATGAGTTAATGCATTAGACCATATGTGTTTGTGTTGGGAATGCATAAACCACTGCAAGTTACAAAAAGTTTTGCACAATTGATCGATAATTTTGGATGTTAATTTTTTTAAATGATATTCCCACTAATTTGGCTCAAACTAGCAAATCGGAAGTCATGATGATCTCAGGCCATATCCAACTTTTCAAGCAATGTCAATCATGCATGATAATTCCATGCTGGATTTTTATCAAGTTGCTTTAACTATGCAAAGCGTGATGATTATTTCCTTTTGACCCTTAATTTAGATTTAGAAGTTTCTCCATTTAATCTTACCTTATTATTTGCACAACTACTGAATAAATCGTGCGAATTAAAAAAAGATTTAATCGCACTGAGATGCTGTTTTATCAAAATCCTTTTTACATACAAATAAACATCAAGTATTTTAAAAAAAATTTCAACCAAGCTAAAATTTCATTAATAATTTTGCTAATTGCAATTTACAACAATTCGTTCTGAGGCAGCTTTGCATGTAAATGTTCATAAATATCTACTGACCTAAACTTTTCTATGCAACCTGTTATTGCTGTGAAGAAACGTAAAGTATAAGGTGTTTGTTCCAGTAATTTTGCTGCAAAGAGTAGCCTACATTTTTGTTTGGAGTAAAGGTACTTTCTACTAAATTAAAACACACAGAAAGATTGAAATCACAACCAATTTTACTTAGATATTTATGTTTTAATAATTTTCTACAATGCCTTTGATTAAGTCGAGACTTTCTTTTGCTTATCATGCTATTTTAGAAAATAAAGGGCCTCAATTTTGAAGTAGAGAAAAATACAAAGATAAATTCCCAAAAGTCAAAACAAATGCAATTTTGAAATGTCAACGCCTTTCTCCTCCCACGTTCACCCTAACAATCCAATCAACAAATACATGACTTTGTAAACGAAGCAATGGCAAGTATAAACAATCGACGGTTTATCTCTCCGAGTTTGCAATGGAGTAGAACACAGCATGCAAGCCCAGCTTTATTTACTATCATATCGGGACTCTGCCAATGAGTTAATGCCCTTACTAGTAGGCCTGTAAATCTGTCAGAATAAAGCTTCCAAAAAAAGCTTTCACGAGGCGAAGGCAAACATTCCCTTAATCAATCAGTTACTGATTTCACGGGCAAAAAGATTTTTGCCACGTTTTACAGAGTTTTACTTCAATTGTATTATCATCACATACACCAGCCTATATGGAAAAAAGATATATGGAATCCATGGCAGACAATATAAATTGGTATGATTTAATGGTCGCAATAAAATAAATCATTTAAAAGGAATAGATTAATTAGTGATGGATCAACAACTGCCAACACCATGAATACAACCATTAAAGTCCTCATTAGGAATGTGATAAAAACAGTCTTTAGCTGGTGGCAGCTATTTTTCTTAACTTGTGTTTCGTCACGCGCTTGAAAGTGATTACAGAACTCCGGTGAAGATATCCAAATCATTGCGTAACGTTTTGGAAAAAAATCTGATTTGAATGATTGCTCTATTAAACGTTTTGCATGCATTTCCAATACAAAGCTTGTGCATTGAAGCGCCATCTTTGGATTTTGTGTGCGCTCATATTGCATCTTCCTGAACTGTAGGCTATACTGTATTTCTATGTGCACGCAACTAAAGCTGGAGCAATGTAGTAGACAACCGAGCTTATATTGACATAAGTGAAGTAGAGAAAACCATTGTTTAGCTTTCAATGTCTTGTTTTTGTTACCTCATCAAGCAGGTATAGGCCTAACCCATTCATTGGCATAATTTGACTCATACATTTTACTTCTTTTTTTCTCTGGTTTGATATAAAACTTGCACTCAGTACATCGATGTCCATGTTCTCATCAACAAGTGAGTAATCTCTTGTTGCAAAAATTTCCAGTAATTTTTCTTGACTTTTGGCGCCAATATTGTTTGAAAAAGTATAGAACAAATGAAAAATTCTAGCAATCTTGATTGACAGGAGAGGAAACATGACGTCACAGCAATTGGTCACGCATGCTTGAAACGCCACTTTGAAATTGATTGGCTTTTTGGTTCATACTTTTGCATTGACATTCAGAAGAAAAAAAGTCTACGTCGCATAGTTGAACAATTTATCCTGCTATTGTACTCATGCCTGCCGTTAAGAAAAAAACTGGTTTATCCGCCAAATCATATTTTGACTCTATAAAGGTGTCGTCAGAACATGGTATTGTTTTGTCGCGATAAATCACCTACTTAAGATTGTGCTTTGATTAAATAAATTGCATCAACTGAGTTTGTAGCGGACGCTGCTAATCAGCATGCCCAACCATACACAGCCGTCAGTAGGACGGCGACACTCCTGGGCATGATTGAATGGCGAGGAGTGACCGCGACACGAGGTCTTCACTATTGATTCGTTTAATGACTTATTTTAACTGAGTAGCGCTGAACTACAGAATCCAACAAGAACGCCAAATGAAAACACCAGAACAACCAGCAATTCCACCACCAGATCTCAGTAGGCTACAATGCGCTGTCGTCCTACAAGGTTAGCTTGACTTCAGAAATTAAGAATTCTTCTGAGGAAAACTGAATACAGCAAAGTCAGACTAAGTAACAAAAGTCAGTCAGGAATCATGGTTATAGTTGCTTAAAAAGGATTCTGGTCTTGATTGGTAAAGCGCTACTGCCTACTGTGAGCATTACAAACGCTGTACCCTGTACACAACCATACAATGTAACATAACGGGAAATCTACGTGTCCATCTACAGTGGGTATCAGATAGGGTTTGTTTGACAAGCAAATTATAGTTGGTTTCTGTTCATAAGTTATCTTATCAACATGTTTTCTTACCGTTTTCATATTGATTGATTATGGGAATTTTACTCTTGAAAGCTTAGTCCTGGCAACCGAGGACACCTGCACAAGCTTCGAACCAGTGACCCACGCTGGGTCACCGAAGTTGACATAGCAAAGTTTTTGCTAGTTCTTGTAGTGTCGTTGCCTCATATAAATTATTTCATTCATTTAGTTCCGTTGAATGAAGAGCCGCGCTTGAAGTGCATTGCTCAAGTACACATCTCGAAAATTGAACCATCGTCGCTCAGTCTTACGGGCTATGATCAGGGCTGTTCAGAGGATAATGTGGGCCGGGTACCTATGAGATCTTCTTGCCCCAAATCAATAACACTTCTAAGACATAACGCACTATGTCCAAAGAATACATGTTGTTTTTTTCAAATTGCCGGGCCTCTCGGAAAAGTTATGGGCAGGGGCGTTGACAGGGGGGTCTAGGTGGTACTTTTGGACCCGGGCCCGAAATATTTAAGGGGCCCGGATTTAAAAGATTTGTCGCGACTTCAAACATTATCAAGATCTAAAGGAATTGGCATCAGAGGTTAAAACACTAACAGCCCCTTAAACCGTCAGATGGTAAAGTACCGGGCCCCCTTCTGAGTACCGGGCCCACTTCAGCTCTGTGGTGCTAAAATAGCCACTTCAGCCACTTAACAGTAAAATAAGAATTTAGTTTAGTCTAGTACTGTATAGTGATTTCCCAAACCACAAATATTTCCCTAACCACGAATAATATTAACCCAAAACACGAATTTTAAAATAATTATATAAGCTAATGTTTGTTTAAACTCAAAAACTGAAATGGCACAAGTAAGAAGATTAATTGCCATCCCTATTTATGGACTAAAAATTAGACCAAAACGGCTTTTCAGATTGCAGCAATCATCAAATGTTTGAGTTCGGCCCAACCTTTCCCAAATCAAATTGAAAACTTTCTGACCGTCTGCACTAACTTTGCTGTAAATTCTCTTCTGGTGAGCCTAGAATGACCAGTGAAACATCAATGGAATCGGGAAGTAATAATCTAGCGCCATGTGACAAATAAAAGTTAAAAAAAACAATCGCTAAATAGAGATAGTAAGTTTCGCTGTTCGGGAAATTTTAAGATTGCGCAAGATCTGTTAAACAACCATGCTTTTGGCATATCGGGTTTGATCTATTCCTCTTAATTTTTTTACTTTGAACGGCATGTGTCATCCCCATTTTAAGAGCAACCTTTATATTCATAACATTGTCGATGAAAGGGGCCCGAAAATAAATTGGTACCGGGCCCGAGAAATCCTGTCAACGGCCCTGGTTATGGGCCCCTTAAATCATCCAGGATCGGGTCAAAAACTACCCCCAGGACCCTTTGTCAACACTGCTGGATATGGTTATATTGGCAAACCATTGAAATATTTGAGGTTATAGTTAATGCCAATCAAAAGTAAGATGGTAAAGTAAGTTGCTTAAACAAACACATTTTCTAGACAATAGCAAACTTATAAAAACTGCTGCTTAAAAACTATTGATTTTATTCGGTTGTAGTGAACACTAACTCAGTCTGAACTCTAAAGCAGTGATTTAACCTATGAGTCATGTGCTCATTCTTTGGGGAGTCGGGTCACATAGGCAAGCTTAGTAGGTTTAGTAGGGTCAATATGCTGACCAACCCGAAAAAAATTGCAAGAAAACGTTTTTTGGTGTTTTCCAATAGTTTTCGGTACAGAGAACAACATATCAAAAGTTTTTCCAAAATTCGAGTGTCACAAAGGGTCTAAATATTACGTAATTCAAAATGGCCGCCATTTTACGGAAATACTCGTATATATACCAAATCCAAAAAAATCACTGATTCTTAACCAATGAAAATGGCAAATTTAACCACAAACTGCATTACCCCGGTAATCAACAGTTAACACCAGGGCCGTAGCCAGACTGCAGAGCAAGGGGGGCCAACTTTTTTTTAGAGGGGGCCGAAAAAATTTAAATGGGCAAAATCATTATAATTGTAGCTGTTGCTCGAGAATGTTGGGATTTTGCCAGGGGGGGCGAGTCCCCCCTGCCCCCCCTTTGTACTGGGCCCTCCATATCCATCGAAAACGACAGTTGCTTTACCATACAACCCAGTTGTGAAAGATGCGTAATCATCCACAATTGAACTATATGTGCATCCTTCTGTCCATTTCAGTCGATGTAAGAGAGAACCCCCATCTAGGACGTAGTGCTCCGTCTTTGGTGCAGTCCGAAGAACAGCATCTTCCACAGAAGCGGCATAGTTCCGTATTGCTTCCAGCAGGGCAGGTTTGTCTGGCTTGCGTAATAGATTTTGAGCTTCAAACAAAGATGGTGGATATGGGCAGAGTTCGTACTGCATCACTTCATCCAAGCTTAGGTCGCCAGACTGCGACACAACCATAAACCTCTGAAACAGGAGTGATGGTTCTATCATTCGCTCATCTGCAACCTTGACTGCCTTCGCTGATGCCAATGTTTTCACCTTTGTGTTCCGTCTATATGAATACGAAAATATCAACTGGCCATCCATTTTAGCAACGGTTTCCATACCAACAGCAAAAAGGTTGTGTACATTCACGTCAGCGCCAGCGTTCATCCCAGTAATGATATTGCGCAGTGTGATCTCATCTTTAAATGGGCTATAGAGTTCGAGTGTAGTAGCCAGTTTAGTCCGATCTAATGTGTCCCTTGAAATTCTTGCTGAAGTTTCCTCTTTGTGCTGTTCACTGCTTGCATACCTCATCTCACAAAATTCTTGCATAGCACAATTGTAGGCAGATGATACAGGAGACGACATCGTCCAGATGGCCCGCTGATGTTCTGTCATTGCACTGCCTCGTGTAAGCCCCCCAGTACTTTTCAGTGATCTCATTAGCGTCTGTTCGATCACCAAGTCGCAACCTAGTCCAGCCCACAATTTTTCACTTCGCCGAATGACATGGTATCCTTGCATGAACATCTGAAACACATCAAGGTGTTCAATCTCTAAGACAGCCATCGTTTGGAGATATAGGTAAGCTGACTTCAGATAATTTGGGTGACCCGCGGCAGCAAATATTGGCAGACAGTCGGATACGGCATGGAGATGCATTTCCCATGATCCAGTGCGATCGGCCTCGATAAGTTCTCGGACAATTCCCAACATCCGCTGATAGTTCAACCAAAGCTTGCTAGTTTTCGAAGTTTCAGACAACTCGCATTTCTTTGTGGCAATTGAACAAGCAAGCATATCCATGCACGCTGATCTGGATAATGTGGCGACATCTATAATGCCTTCCTCAGTTTGACTGTATAATTGCTCAAGTTCAAGCAGGCAAATCTCAAACTCTGGATCACATTCAATGATCTCTGAGGCAATTTGGTTGGTGAGACACTGGTCTACTAGGAGATGTCCTCGAAGTGCACGCTGCACAGCCTTTCCCTTCATCATGTGTACCACAGCATTCTCGCCATAGATTGTTTCTAGGACTTCCTTCAGTCCACTTCCCTCCATCAACGTCCCGATGGCACCCAACAGATTCATGAGTGTATGGAAACTACCAAGTAACAAGACAATATCTTTTAGTGGACTTGAGTCTTCAACTTCATTAACAATTTCAGAAGCCTTCCAAAACAATGGCTGATCAAAAGTTATAACAGATGGAATGTTGTGCCTTGTTGCGAGCTTGCAGATGAAGTCAAGTGTGGATAGAATACATGTTTTGTCTCCGGGGTACATATCGATCATTGGTAGGAAGAGAACAGACGATTGACCTGGATGTTCACGCCTACTGTACATTGTGTTCATCATTCCTTGCCAGTTCGGAACTTTTACATTAAATTTGAGTGACAACTCCCAAAGCAAATCAATTCTGCGGTCAGCTTCACGCAGATTTGGTAACGTTCTGAACTTGATGTTACTGCGTGCGTACTTGGCGAAACGATAGTCTTTAATTGGGACTTTTGTCTCATATGTGATATTGAGATCACGCAATTTTTGTCTACCAATTGTATAGCAGACCTGCCTTCCAGGGGTAACAGCAGCAATCATTCCCATTCCATGGAACGTTCCCTTCCCATCTAAAGTCACTATGTTGTGGTCAACATTGTCAGCAGCAAACAGGAGCATTTTATCTCCTATGGTTTCCTGTCCACCAAGGACATCCGGAGCAACTGCGGATGCTGCATTTTCCTCAAAGCGTTGGACTTCAGAATAGGAAAAGCAATAACCCATGGCAGATAGGCTGTCAATGAGGAACCTGGAGCGATAATGCTGGTGCATCTGTACAGCAAGTCCCAGCTGTAAAGGAGCTACGACTGTTCTTGGGCGAACTGCTTGAATTATTGAGTGGCCAATACTTGCCTGCTCCTTGCGGGTGTCTTTTCCAACTAGAAGTTGCTGGAGCATATATCGCAAGCTTTGGGGAACATATTCTAGAGTTGATTCGATTTGTAAGTTTGTGATCTTCGGATACTCGTTCAGAGTAGGCATAGCCGTAGGAGAGTAAAACATTTTGGGGGGGCGAACAAAATTTGCCCAAATTTTACAAATTTTGCCAAAATTGTGTCTTTGCGTATGTATTTTCAAAAACACAAAATTACTCATAACCTCTGTGATTGTGCAGTCTAAAAACTCCACAGACATCAACTTGGCGGTGTACAAAAACACAGGCAGCAAAACGTTCAACTTAGCAAAACAAGGCTGAATTAACTTTAAACTAAATTATGCCATCAAATTGAAATAATTTTCTTGTGGCACAAAAATATGTATATATATTAAGCCTACCTGGACTCAACAACAATTTAAACTGAGAATTCAACAATAACTGGACAGCAGTGGCTAAATATCCATATCGTCAGATCATTTCAAAATCTCTAGCTCAATTGCAATAAAAAGCCAGACCAAAAGTAGCTGAATCTTTTCATTATAAAGATAGTTAAAAAAATCAAGAGTCAAGATTCGTAAATTTGCATTGAAAAAATCTAAAATGACAACCTATATTTACTTATCAAACTAGTAACATTACTTAATCCATGCTACTTAAAACCTTACAACCTGAAAAGAATTCGACAGTTTATCATACTATGCACATCAAATTTGCACCTTTGAACAAAACTAAGTTGCTATTAGTATGATTATTGATTTCATATTACAGTGAAGTTATAGCCACTGTTTTTTCATTAACATCACTACCAAGATATTCTAAGTTCATGATGAAGCAACTAGTGAAATCGCAGGCACTGAACTAAAATAACTCATATACCGTAGGCAATAACTTCAAATTCAATTCTTGCCAGAAAATACAGACAACATCATCAATACTGTCTACATTGCATGATATATTAACTGCATGAATTGGATGCAAAAGATGGTACTGCTATTGCAAAAGCAAAAGCAACATAACACTTGCCTATATATTTGATCATTGATTGCTATAATACAGTGTCATATATGGTAAATAGCTGAGCATATCAACCCTAGGACCGGCAAAGACAAACAGTTGTTAAGACAAAAATTTATTTTTATAGAAAACAGTTCAACTGTAGCCCACAAAAACATGAAATCAAACACTGGAAAATTCACAGATACTAAAACGAAGCTTACCATGCTCCACAAATTGTAACATATTAAATACAATATTTTCCAAGATTGAAGATGGCACAGTTTACATTCATGGGAAAATTTTAATGTATATTTCATGCAAAATATTACACTATAACAAATATATAAAGTTTTTAAACTGGTAAGATGTTGAAAACTCATGGTAGCCTAAGATGGATTTGCCAAATAACTGGATATTTTTGCCCAAATATTTTTACAAATAAATACATCAGTAGAATATAAATCAAATATAGTTATTACTATCTGAGTCCGTAACAGCCTGTTTCACCTAAACGGATCATCCGAAGGTTCTTATTTAAAGAAGAAAAAAGCCTCATAAGATTACCAGTACCCAGCAGTGTTTCAAAATTCCACCAATGAAGAAATGTAGTGTATACTGTATATCCTAATCAAATATTAGTAATAGCTTACCTTTGCTTGCTTATTGCATTATTTTACATTTACATTTTGCAGATATATACTGAATCGAAGCTTAACATTCTGCCCAAATTGCAATATACCAAATTCAAAAGTTCTAAAATTGATGACACTACATTTAACATTTAAAGAAAAATGTTAATGTATTTTATACAAAATGCAACACTATAAACAAATTCCTAAACTAGAAAGATTTTGAAAACTCATGGTAAGATTGATTTGCCCAATAACTGGACAATTTTGCCCAAATATTTTTACAAATAAATACATCACAAGAATATAGATAAAGAAGCAAAAACCTCATGAGATTACCAGTACCCAGCAGTGTTTTAAAATTCCACCAATGAAGAAATGTTGTGTATATCCTAATGAACATCAGTAATAAGCTTACCGGTACCTCTGCTTGCTAATTGCATTTTTTTACATTTACATTCTGCAGATATATACTGAATCGAAGCTTAACATTCTGCCCATTGATTTTCCCAATAACTGGACATTTTTGCCCAAATATAATTTTCCGAATAACTACATTAGTAGGACATGAAGTAAAAACCTCATAAGGTTATTAGTAGACTACCCAGCAAGCTTATAAATCTCACCTATGAAGAAATACAGCCTACGTACATGCTGGTGAATATCGGCACTAATAAGCTTAACTTTGCTCGCCAAATATGTTCTTTTACACTTTACTTTTTGCAGGTGTTAAATCGAAGCTTATCATTCTGCCCAAATTGCAATACCACATGCAATAATTTTCAAAATAGATGAAAATGCATTTTACATACCGTAATTGATTGGAAAATATTAATGTATCTCATAAATTATAACAATTACGTAAACTTTCTAAACTGATAAAATATCGAAACATCACGATAAGATTGATTTGCCCAAATAAGTGCAGATTTTTGCCCAAATTCGCGGTGTTTTTTTTTCAGTGGGGGAGCGACCGCCCCCCCTGCCCCCCCATCTCCTACGGCTATGAGAGTAGGTGTGACTAAAGTCTTAATATCACTTTTGATTAATCGTGCAGCCGTCGCGATTATTGCTTTCTTTTGGGCATCTTCGTCATCCTTGTTTGGAATTTTGAAATAGTCACGTAGAATTTTGCTAGTTTTTTCCCGAAAAGTTACAATGTTTTGTAACCCCTCACTCTCAGCCACAAATACAGAATCTCCATAATGCTCAAGCAATTTCGACTTCAGATACCGGTTACCATATGCACTGGACTCACTGTCATGTAAAAATTCTTTCATCTTACTGCAAAGGTCACTAATTGTCAACTGTTCTTCATCATTTTCCTCAAAATATGTGCAAACTCTTGAAAAAGCCTGAACCTGATCATCATTAATCGGACGTCCAATCTTCCTCTTCTTGCTGCTACATGGTTGATCTAACCTATGCTGCACGGGAACATCTCTTGACGTCCGAAAATTGGTATCGCAAGAATGATGGTAGATGCAGTCTGCTGCGTGTAGTTCTCCACTAAAGTATTCGACCCGCCCACGGACCCTGAATGCCCAATCATCATTTCGTGATTTGCAAGTCAAAAGTATCCTGTGTGCAAATGTATCTGTTTTTACAAAGCTATAGTCTTCATATGATGCACTGGTTTTGCTAGTAGAAACTTTATTCCCGCAAAATAGACAGTCAGAGCAATTATCAAATGATCCTGTTGACGCACGAGCACTTCTTTTTAGAGACGGAGCAGAAGCAGATTTAGCTTTCTTATCTATTGCAATGCTTTTTTTGTTGATATATTTCATGCGACATTTCTTGTGGACTCTAGAACCTGCAGCTATGGTTATCATGTCTCCCCTCTGGATACTGGCTTTCTGGATGCCTTCTACTCCCTTTGATTTGATTTCAACACTGTCTTTATCTTTTTCTACTTCTTTTTGGCAAAGGACGCATGTTTGACTAACTATACTCATTTTAGGGCCTGAAACACGAAATAAGAATAATTGAATAATTTTCGAAGGCATAAAAAATATGTATTGAAGCGAAATAAATGTTCCAGATATCAGTAAATGGGATGGGATGGAAGGTAGATTTTGCGATGGAAGAAGGAAAATTTTAAAGATGGAATGGGATGGAAGATTTGGATGATGGAATGAAAGACAGTCTTCCATCATTAACTTTCTAACTCGATGTTAAGATATAAAAAAAATGTAAAATAAATTGAGTAAAAGTTGCAGTTTGATTACGTAAGTAATGGAAATGGGATGGAAGAAAATCTCAGGATGGAAGACGGAAAAAACTTCTTCCATTCCATACCCTGCCAGATATCACAAGTTAACATTAACCTCAAGCATATAACTAGCTGTTAGGTAGCCTACTAGTTCTAGCAAAAAATATTCTGAAAACCAAGAAAACGTTTTGCTACACTAAGGCACTCTACAGCGCCACAGAATATATTAAGCCCACAATCAACACTATTTCACACTTCCCTAACTATATGTACACATTGCTTTACAGTTTACTGTAGCCTACTTATACTGACTGCTACTAGATAACACTAACACTGTAACTAGCTTCTTATCGGCAGCAGCACTTCGCACATGTCATTCACAGCGGAGAAAATATTGCGCAACGCTCCATGTGGTAACAATTCCTCAGTGAAACTGCTTGCTCAGAGGCGGCTATCTCTTACAGGCATCATGACATAATAATGACGTCATAATTTCAATTGCAACACAAACAAAATCTGTCTATATTCTATTATAATGGAGAAATAACAACACTAGACACTTATTTTATGAATTCATTGTCAACAAATTATGGATAAACAGCTATGTTGGTTCACAATTGGCAGTCTAGAGAGATTTTTTACTGGAAATAGGCCACTTTTTGTGACGTCATATTTCAGACTTTGTGATGCTCAAATCTTGGTAAACTTTTTATATGTTGTTCTATTGAGGTTAAGCTAAAGGAAAAACCAATAAAACGTTTTCTTGCAATTTTTTTCGGGTTAGCCCATATATTTCCTATTTTGAAACTACTAGTTACTGAAAGTTGTCTGAGTAATAAATTTGTCACTCTATTTTAGAACAATCGATAACAAATATTTTGAATAACAAGGTCTTTATTTCTGAAATAATGCGCTTGAATATGCTTGATCAAATACAAACTTTAACACTTTGCTCCTCAAAGGGAGGCCAGATTTGGCCCCCCCCCTCATATTTCCTTTAATTATTTGAAGCACAGTAACGCCATGCACTTGGTTTTTCTTGACTTTTCCTAAAATTGCCAGGCGGATCTGATGATATTAAATTTGATGCTAAAAGTTGTGTAGTTTTCTTGTAAATTGAAGATTTTGGTGAATTTTTGCTATTTCTAGCTAACTTCCAGCAAAGCGTGAAATGGATTACATTGCGATAACAAGCCATAAGCTCATAATTGCTTCGTGCATCGATATGCGCGAGCAGAGAGAAGCATCCTCTTGCTTTCCTTTGTTTGGTTTGACCTCAATAATACAAAGCGCGTTATTTCTTACGCTACAAAAAAAAGCCAGTGATCGCAAAGCTATTAATTAGAAACAATAATAGCAAACGTTTTTTGTGTTATCAGCTCTACAAAGAAGAATAGCAATCCACGATCAAAATAGTAGGCTATGGAGGCCACAAACTATTCAAAACAGTTGTTTCAAGCAGATAATATTCATTGACGAACAAAAAACGTTACAATAAGAAATCTTCTCTTGGGTAAAGACACGAAAACCTGGTTTCGAAATAAACGTTCTATGGAAATGCTCTCATTGACAAAACTTGCAATTGAGGAAATGTATCACTGCAAATGCTTTTGGGAGAAGCCGGAGAAATAACGTTTTTGCAAACAGTAATTGTGAGATACACTCAAAATTATGAGATAGGCTCCATTTACACGTAGCAGCTAACTCGGTGGCGTCCCTTCCCTGCTTCATGTCGCCTACTTGTTGTTATGTCCTGTATTTGTGTTTCACAGTGCACTACTGTGTTTTGTTCCAAAGAGCGCAAAATAAAGATGATAATGCCTCATCTACATTACTAAATATTTTGTAATGTAGACGAGGCATAAAGTTAGGCGTCACATAAGACAAACAACAAATCAGCTTTCTTCATTATTGATTCAACATCTGAATACGTTGCGCCAATGTATAGTATAAGAGGCCGGCTATTGTGAAGACCCGCCATTTATAAACGATCTGATTATACCAAAAGTGGGATAAACTAATGGATCAAAGAATGAATAAACAATGCTGAGAAAACTAAATCTAAGTGATGAACAATTCGATGTCTTCATTTATCTTGGAAAAATGCTGCCTAAACTTATCAACAAAAAATACCGTAAATAACGGCAAGCATCCCGAAAGCAGAATTTGCTCGACTTTGGCATGAATTTAGTCAGACATCTACAGTAATAATTCCACACATACAATAACGGGCTCTCAACGGCTGTAAGATACATAATAATCAACCTGGTTCTGGGCGATTTGTGTAACAGTTTAGGGGAAGGCACTACTTGAAATGATGCACCACACAAAAGATTTTCAATGAAGACTGAGTCTAAAAACCGATGTGGATTGTGCTGCACAATAACTTCAAGTTTAGGACAGAAGAGGCACAAAATATCACGATAAAAATAAAGACCTTGTGGGAAATTTTCGAGAATCATAACACGATGCAAATACCATAAACGCGTAGTTTGCATGCTGCTCTAAGCTGGCCGGCAACCACAAAGGTAGACAATACAGGCAGTTTATAATTCGATAACAGCGCAATAAACATTATAAATACGTAAACCAACAATTTTCTTTTACAAACGTTTTACGTCTAATAGTAAATTTCCCCCAACAATTTTTTGTGAAGCGCTTGCAAACCACGGTTTTGTAAAATAATTCATCATTATTATTTTTTACTTCTCGGATATTGTAAAACGTCATCAGCAAAATCACAAAAAAAAATTTCATTACTTCAATGTAGTAGGCCTAAGAATTTTTTATAGAATTGTAGCCACGTTTTTTCAACAAAGAAGCCATTTTCGGCAATATAAAGTTATTGAAAATAATTTGCAATCATGCAAATGATTGGAAAGAATCTAGGAAGTCTTCTCACAATCTGGCACAAAATGATTATGTTTATTGTACCTCTGCAAAATGTTTTACTACAAACTTTGAAGCTTCGTTATAATCATTTTTATCTTTGAAGTCAAAAGTTAATTTTTTTTTGGCCAGAAACATAATCACTGCCTTGCTGATGTTGTCGCCTTTACGCGTATTTTTTGTGCTTCAAACAATAAGGACCCAGTCAGCAATCCAGTCCTTTTACATTGATTGAACATTTGTAAACGTTAAATTTATGTAGATTTGCTGACTGTGGGTTGTTTCACATTTCCTTTGTTTACGCATGTTCCTCAATTCGCTGTTGCATTGTTTCGACGCTGGCGGACTAAAATGCATTTTCAAATTGATTGACACAATCTTCAATAAATAGTGACCTTCGAACTTAGCTTTGTTGATGTAAATGCTGTATTTTTTGTGGATGTAATTTATGAGACATGTTTATAAACACCCGTAAGCCAAATGACTTATTATATAGCCTGCATGATATTTGTGATGCGACTTGACACAAATCCACAATTTCAAAAGCACCTAATTTAAACTTGGAAATTTCAGATAATTCCAACAACTTGTTCAATTGTCTTCTCTCTACTAAAAATATTCATACTACAAACTCAATTGTAGACCTAAAATACACAAACGAAGATGTAAACAGCTATTCAAGCAGGCTAAGGTGTTACTTATGAGAAATTTGGTTCCATAAAACTAGAAGCTAACCATGAGTTTCGGAATGCATTAGTTTAGGACAAAAATGTAAAACAACAAACGCAGTTTTGTTTTTTTTCAAATTCGTGTAACAATATTACTCTGATTGTAACTATTTTAGAATCAGTGAGTAGCTTACAATAAGATTTGCTCGCAAGTCGTAAATCTTGATCAATGCAATGATTCGGCACACCGCACACACACTTCGTGCCTTCGATCGAGCTCATTGTTTTTCAGAACTTTGCATAAAATCGGATTAGCATGGTAATTAAATAGCGGCAAGATAAATCAAAATTGTCGTTTTTGGGTACCTTTGCAAAAATTGAAATATCAAGTTTAACATATAAAATTTTAAAATAATGACTTTTCAAACTTATAGACAAATGATTTGTTTTCACACCAGTGCAACTTCTGTTGAAGTAGCACCAGCGGATAACACGTAACAGCTGATTGAATTTGATCCAAAAACGGCCCCCCCTTGAGCAGTTAACTTCCAAAAAAACGTTGAAAAGCAAAGGGTTAAGTTTAGATTTTTGTTTAACTGCGCAGTTTAGCAAACTCAGCTGAGTAATTTTAATACGAAAAAAGCTGTAAGAGCCAAACCACTAATAATAATCACAATCGCATTGCATTGCAAAGCTCCATTTGGTACTTGAGATGATGAAAGGTCCAAATATTTTTGCGCTCAAGGGTCTACAGGGCATGCTCTCCTAGTATTCAAGATGAATCAATGAAAGCTCTGAGTTTCTGTTGGTGAATTATTACGTAACTCTTGCTCTATGGGATTGTTAAGGTACTCTTGTTTGTAATACTATTTTTTAGTATGTTAAACATCAATTCGGTGCTTACTGTGCTTTTTCATATCTATTAATTTTCGTCATTTGCTAGGTTCACTTGCCGGAGTGCGAGTTTCTGATGTTGAGGAATTATTTTAGCAATCACCATATAGATAAGTACCTTTGAGTTATTAACTTAAAATAGTTAGTTGCGTTTTGTCATTCTATTTTTACTAAATCGTATAGCCTAACATTTGCGTTGAATAATAAAAAAAGAAAAAAAAGTTTCAATACTTTGAAGAATGTTTCTCTGATTGTTACTATAATTCCTTTATTTGTGTGATAATGAAAGTGGCTACATTTCCTAATAATTTTTTTTTTACAATTTTTGGTTATTGGGCAGTAATGGTTGGTAAGTTAATAATAACTTACAGACTTTTCTTACGTAAAGTTATAAATTCTCAGAAGGCAAGTGTCCTCAGTGACGAATGGGGCCCGGCAACGTGTTCTGATGCATTTGCAATGCGCGACGCCTTATGTGGTTTAAGTGGAGACGTTTTCTAAAAAAGATCTAAAATTCTAAATTGTCGTTCATTTTCAATGGGAAATCGTGCCAAACTACGTCAAACACCGTTCCATGAACAGGGAACACACAAAGTAATTTATGTCATAGCAATTTTTATAGATCTTTCTTCTTTGGGAACTTTGATAACAAGAAATACGGTGTTGCAATTTGAAATATTTGCAATTTTTAAATCAGTTTTTTGTTTATATTTTTTTTAACGTAAAAACCGCTTCTTTGCGGATTAAAACTAACTTGCTCATTGCAACTATGAACTTGAAAGAACTGATATCATGGAGATTAACATCAACGAAGATCATTTAACAGATGTGGAGATGTGGAATATTCGTGGAAAAATTTGGAAAAAGTTGATCATTCACACGAAGTGGTACTTTTCAATGATGCGGCTACCAATTTAACGGAATAAGATCAATAACTTTCCCAGACATATCAATCTTTATACTAAATCTTCATACAAAGATCCACAAATCAATCAACGTGTTGATAAAGAACAATAAGATAAGGTGTGTGATCATGAAAATACAAAAATATTTACTGTGACCAAGACAATAACAAACAACAATTGCGACAATCTGTCATGACGTTTAGTTCGATCAGATTTTAAGATGAAGTCAATTAATCTTGAAAACAAAATTTCTTAACTTTTCAAAAAAAGTTGATACAAAAAAAAAACGGAAAGCACAAATTGCCTGACTTGAAGAAAGGCTGTAGTATAACTATTTTTATCTCACGAAATTCCAACAAAACGTTGAAGATAAATAGGTAGGCTTGCAAGTCGTCAAATATGGAGATCAACTCAGAGGCCAAAAGCGATGTGCAGATGAAAGCATAAATCTTTTTCGATAAATGGTCATAAATATCCTGCCAAGTACAAACATTTGCCATTAGTTCTTCTCGGAACGTTACGTTTTTCGAAAGCGTTCCTACGCAACGAACTGTGAGCAATGAGCATTCTAGTCATTTTACGTTTCTGTAAAAATAATTTCGGTAGCAATTTTTCGACCTTTTCACAAGAAGAATCAAATGTAGCTATATTAATTTACTTGACTATGCCGTCTTTTGTGATCAGATTTGCCTATTATGTAATTAATGGAGCATGGGGTAAAAATAGCCATTAACGAACACCGCCTGTGACTGTGTTTTCTTTTTATATATGTATTGATTGCGCAGTTGAGCTTTAATATTTTGTGTGGCAGATCACGAATTTGAGCAACTTTGTAGACAGCTTATGTCACGTGATCTGATGACATGGTACGGCTTTCAAGATTTTATATCTGTCTTACAATGAAGGTTGGTTTAAATATGTGAAACACGTTACCGTGGTACAACATTTTAAAACGTGAAATCAACGAAAAATGGTTCTATTATGTAGCCTGGAAATTCCCTAAGAACATTGCCACAACATACAGTGAATTTCGTGAGTCACTGTTTAGCGGTTCATCACTTTTCAAAGAATTAATGTGTGTGGTTTTATCACGTAGAATCTATTTGCATCATGTCAATCACTTACCAAAGACTTCTTATTAATAAGAATCTTTTGTTAGAAAAAAAAATGCTAGTCTTTCTACTTCTACCAATAGCCTACATCTTGTGATATGTATTGTAATGCAATAGCAGACGTGCTTCAAAGGTTTAGTCGAAAATTGTTAAAAAAAACATTGAGTGAAACATTACTTGCTCTATGAAGAGCAAAGTAGTGGAGTTGAATAACTGTATTCAAGTTCCTACGAAACCAACAAAGACACATTTACACGTTCTCGGCGCTTCACTAGAAAAGGGCTAACCAATTTCATGTGACAAACAACTTAGTCACAAAAAATCCAAAACTTTTTAGTTTTAACTTTTTAGGCATAGTTGTACGATTGATAGGAAAGTTGAAATAATTAACAACAAGAATTTTGCTTTAACGGCTCTCTTATTATTTCCTCTGTGCAGCATTTCTGTATGTTGCCCATGACTTCCGTAACACGAGTCGGCCACGGATTCGGCATCTTGTGTAACTTCCCAATCCGGCAACCAACTGTTCTCATCCGAAGCTAATGTCCCGGTCACAAAACAAGTACAGCTTTCTTCTCATTGTGAAACAAAGTCCTGCATCCTCTGTTGTTGAATGTGCAGAAGAACTGCTCACGCACCAGCTGAGTGATTGCCGTTCACTGTTTTATTGTTGATCCCAATCTGGTACTGCGATTATCGTTATCATCGCTCATTTAAAAACAAAACAGAAAAAAACATTTACTGACACTACTTCACAATTACAACACATGGCGGGTATGTTTCTCTAATTTGTAGCTGTTTTCTAAAAACGATAATATATATTTGTTGCAAAAGTTGTGTTTAGAAATGTCGTCCGCATATAATGTTTCACGAATTCTCTCCAATCGTCAATCCATAGAGATGATGTTTTATGCTTTAGCCGACAATCATATCGGTATATCAGTGCTTCTCAGTTTTTGTGAATTGATCTTATCTTTGGAATTGTAGCTTAAGGGGATTTTTGCAGAAATGCAGCAATTTATTCTTCATAACTTCTGCAAAAGAAAAGTAAAAATGCAAAATGTGGCCGGAACTCTTGTTTCAGGTTCAAAAGTTATCCCGAGTGTACAAATTTTTCACAACTTGAAAGTCGTATAGCCTACTGAAAGATATTCAACCTAATCGTATTTTGATAAGAACAAATTGCGAATATGGCAGATATAACTTAAGTGTTTGATCGGCTATGAAAGATGCAAAAAGTTTGGATCAGCAAGCATGCCCACCCATTTGTATAGATTTTCCATCAAAATCCGTAACTGCATCAAAAGTATGTTTGGTGGATCCTTTTAAGGTATATTTGTTTTTCCTGGAACAAACCTGTTACGCTACTCACAACCATGTCATCTAGTTTTAGAAGAAAAACAAACAAACCGAAAGCCACATACTTTGAGGATTTACTGAAGCCAACAATTCGGTAAAGACTAAATTTTCCATGACGTCAATGAAGCTGTCAGCATTTTATTCGTCACAAGAATATTTCTAATTGTTACGAAAACTCTGAAAATCACTGTTTAAAAAACTTTAACCTAAATTGTTGAATGAATGAATAGCAAATTAATAGACTATTATTGCAGCATGAAGGCGAATCAAAGTAGTCTTTCGCTAATGTGGGGTCTTTGTGTTATCTTGTACATACATTGATAAAACTAATTAAATATTATTTTTCACTTTAGATAAAATAATATGCTACCAATATTGAGATAACAATAATGCCGAACCATTGGATACGAGGACACGATTTTGACCTAACAACAGACCTAAGACCATAGAACAACCATTTGCATATACTTTATTCTTTTATCTTGTCCTGTTTGACACTTTTGGTATGTCACTATCCAAGGTAACTTTTGTTGAAAATGTCGATTTTCTGTTGTGCAATTGTCCTTTTATATATATTTTTAAATATATCTACACGTGAAACATGCGAAGCATCGACTTTCATTTTGTGTAGGCTTAACAAACAGATGAAAATAAAGAATTGAACTTTAAGAAATAAAAAGAAAATGTTTATACAGTATTATTGCCTACAAGAAAGCACATTTTGTAAGTTTTCAAAAGTACAAATCTAGTTGTCATCTGCAAATACTTTGCATGTGACGCTGATAAGCGCGTTCAAAGAAAAGCGGTTTAGAAACTCATAAAGATATTTTGATGTAAAATTAATCGATGGTAGAAACTGCAAACCTTGGTATTAAATGGGAAAACAACACGCTTGCTATTTGGTCTTGTTTGATAACATTTTTACAACAACCACTCTTCTAACCTTGTTCAGATTTTCATTGACTCTTTGAAGAAGAATGCTGAAAGTAATCGATTTAGCGATTATTTTCCACCTAAAATTATGAAGCTTATCTTGAATTGTTAGTGTATTTAAAAATATAAATTTTACGGATAAAATTAGGCCAGGTATATTTAATTTTTAGACCTGAACAATGAAGTGATCATTGCAACGAAACTTTAAATCTTTTAATCTAACAAGGGCAGTCCATTAACATACTGTATGTCCTAAAGCCATATGTACTGCAGTGTACAGTATGTCCATCCTAGAGCCATATAATGAAGTTTCAGTACCTACAAGTGTACAGCCGGACCATTTTACCAAGTTAATAAGACATGAAATATCAATAATAGGTTTTAAAGAAAGAGCATTATCTTAGCAACAATTTCTCAATGTCTGAGAAATGTTAATATATTCAGGGTGTTTCAAAAAATTTGACATCATTTTAAAGTCTTGTAACTTTGCCAATCATCGTTGTTTATACGATCTCAAATTTTAACAGTATGTAGGCCTACAGATACAACAAGAAATTTTATCTTTTAATTTTCAAGCGTTTTTCTTTTTAGATGTTGAAATGCCATACAATAGCGTAGAAAAACATTTTGTGTGCTGGAGTATGCTAGAACAAAGTCGAATAAGACTGTGCACTGTGCAGCATGCATTTGCGCAACGATTTGGAAGAAAAGGGTCAGATGGAAAGCAGATTTGGACATGGCATAAAAAGTTCGAACAAGTAGGTTGCTTGTGCAGAGTAAAAGGATCTTGGCGGAAGTCAACGCCAGTGGCGAAGGTAGAGAAAATTTACAGAAAACTTGTGAACAGTCCAACAAAGTCCATAAGAAGAGCGAGTTTTGAAGTTCAAATTCCAGCAACAACAGTTTGGCGTGTTCTAAACAGATGAATTGATTTTGATTTGATAATTTGACATAAAATTTAATATCTTAGCCTTGTACCTGTCAAGTTTCATTGGCTTGGAGTACATGCTTTTTCTGGTATTTCAGTGCCAAATGATGTCAAATTGTTTGAAACAACGTTGTATTCTGCAAGCGGCCATGAAAAAGATATGTCATTTGTAAAATCCAAAGTAAGTGGAAAAAACTAGCCTATGAGAAAGTAGTTTGGAATGACGTACCAAATGATGCAGGTTAAATTATGTTGTTTCTAGGAACCATAAAAGGTTAAGTACTTTTAAAGACAATATGTTTGTAATGCTCCTGATGGATCGTTTTGCTTGCAACAACAGCGAAAGTGAAAAATCACAACACGAATTCCATCCACTAAAAACAATCCAATCCTTTTGCGATGATGTGAAACTACGGTATACAAAATAAATGTTAAGCACGCACATCATTATGTTTTTTCTTTACGTATAATACACCTATCCAAAAATGCTTTAATTTGGAAATGTTTTGGCTTAAATGTTGTTGCTAAGTGATTATATTTACGTCTTCAAAGATTCTCCTCAGAATCTTAATTGTGGTGAAAATTTTGACAACTTTAGTTTTATTTTAGCCACAGATCAAATTGAAACATTCATTGAGTGATCAAAAGTTGGAACCATGCAGACAGCTCATGTGACTTTCAATGCTTTCGTGACGTGGTGAGAACTGAGCAACACACATGAAACTTCAAACTTCACATTCTTTGGCAAAAACAACTGGAAGGAATGATGAACAACCAACTTGCTGAAGACAATTACGCCAAAAAAAAACTAAACATTTTGAAAATCAAAATTTTTGAATGCTACCTAGTCGATACACTCATATAATGAGCTCGCAGCAATTACTCAGAATCTATCTACAGTTGACCGCGAACAATTCATGCCATTAAATCCACTTTTAATATCTTGTTATGTGATGGAGTGGTCTACTACTCTACTCATGTTCGTTCAGACAATTTTCATGAGTTCACCTTAATGGCTAGCTTAAAGGCGGACAAATGGATTTCTTACCTCCTTTTCTCGTTGAATTAATTCTTCATTCATCCGTCATTAGTTTAAAAATGATAAAAAATATTTTTTAGTCATGTTGTATTTACTTCTTTGGTAGCTGTTTAAGTAAACTCAAGATCACTTCCCATATTCCCTTTGTTGAGTTCATTGTATGCTGTTGTGATTGTGTTTTTGCAGTTAGTTTTATATTTCGTTTATGTCAGTTAACAATAATACATTTTTGCCACAAGAGTTGTTGGATGTGTTCTCTTTTCGTGGCGATGACCCAGGTAGCCTATATAAATGTAACCATCAACTTACCACTAACATAAAAATAGTGTTGCAGTAGCTTTCGAATCTATTGATTTGTTTTTTTGGTTATAAGTAAGTTTTCAAAACAGTAGCAGTAAAACTCAATTTTATTAGTGTTTGAAAAGGTGTAGTCCCACTGGTATCCTATAAGAATTGGTATTCGTAATCTCGGTATCCATCGGGAATTGGTAATAAGAATGAATCGCATGGCGTACTCGTCCGACTATGAAATGACAATATAGTCAAAAGCAGGCTACAGGAAAAGCTGAAAATGTTCATGCAGCTTGTTCGGTAACATTAAGGTGTGAGGTCCCAATCTCCATACATCGAGATGTTTAGACTATTTTGGGCATATCTTCAAGCATGCTTCAACGGGCTTTTATGTCAAACTAAAAATTTGTTTGAAACAAGTTAAAGCTAATAGATGCATGCAAATTACACTTCAAGAATGACTGGTGTAAAAAAATTAATGAAAACACTCTAACGCAGTTTATTGTAAATAATGGAAAAGAAAGCCAATTGGTTATGGGTTAAACATGCACGTGTTGTAAATTTAGTAAATTTTAAGGTAGATAAGTTATTGTAGCCTTGATGGAATTTCATTGATAACGTGGACTACTTTCTTGATTTCTAGTTTTACATTAAGTGTCGAGCGTATGAGAAATGATTATGATCTTCATTTGGAAATTAAATTTCTTCTTATGATTATTTTCAAGATAATATTTTTCTAGGCATTAGATTGTTTGAAAGCAAGTAGCAAAATAGAACTTGGAAATTAATTCGCGATTGGTGCATAGTAGTTCAAATATATCAGTTCTTATGTAAATATTCTCTTTAAATTAACACAGGTCGTAACAAGGCTGCGTGCAGACATGTCCTAATATGCAGTTGCTAGGTTCGTCTGAATACCAACGAAGAATGCAATTAAAAATACATTTAATATCAACAGTTGATCGAAGAGCCAAACTTAAGTTTTTTCATCTGCCAACAATCGGTGTCTATTTGCATAAAACAATATTGCATAGAATTGGATAACTTTCTCAACAGTTCTCGTATTATTTTTAGAACTACAACGTTGTTCCAAATGCTATCAAACAAGTGATTTATATTGGGTTTTATGGTTGCGTTTAATGATCTCAACTTGCAAATTGCAACTAGCCATTGCGCTAACTAAAACCAACGCCCTTTATAAGTTAACTCGTAAGTACCTATAGCGAGCTAGAATAACCAGCCAACCTGCTTATAAGAATGACTATTCTTGGAGCAGTTTGCTCCAGTCATCAGAATAAAGGTTAATGAAGAATCAGAGAGACTCACTTAACACGTTAAGGTTGTAGTCCCTTTGATAAGGTTTCTGTTGGCATTGATCATGTTTGAAAAAAGAAGCCGTGAAACGTTCTGTAACTCGGTGGTTGGGCACTGCTACACTACTGCATACAATTCATTAAACCAACATCATCTTAATACTTATGGTTAATTATCATCTCCTTTTCGGGCGTACATGGACAGCATTTACATAATTAATGGCGGTGAGCTAGTTATTATGCAAACCAACCACTGTATAGATCACAATAATAGGCCAGTTTACACTAGATGACCATTTGCATCTTGTTTCTTACTTTCGCTAAACATACGTTTTAATTAGTGGAGAGAATACTTTTTTCTGACTGTACGACCTTTTTCGAAAGCTTAGTCGGACAACTTTACATAACACACTAAGGTTTGAACTATCGAAGCAGGCCAGAGCTCGAAGTGTATCGCAGACAATCATGGGCTATGTCATGGGTTTGAAATGATATATTACAAATAAAAAAGTGCAGTGTTTTGTATTGACAAACTTTTTCTACAAAGCTGTTTTCTCTAACAACCAAAAAAATGTTATTGTTGTAAAGTTAAATTAAAATGATAAGTGTCCGATTTCCGCTGGGGATTTTATCGAATACTATTGAGTGCTTTTGCACGAATGATGCATTAAATATATCGATTTCCAGAGTCATGAATTTCCATCTGGTCTAGCACAAGCAAACCAACACTTATAACACGATTTCTTTGCACTAAGTAGCAAATCATTACTACTTTCATTCGATAACATATTTGTATGATTCTCTCAATCGATTAACTGCGGTGTGCTTACCCAGATCGTTGATATTTAACGTCGTCCACAAGGCTCTAAATAGGGTCCATTAATCACAAGTCATCTCACGTTCTGCTACTAGAAGCTTTCGTTGCGTTTTTGCCATAAAGCTTTCTAGTGTTTTTGTGAATGGAACTAGTTAACCCTAACTTGTAAATTAGTAGTGATGCCACTCAATAAAAATGACGTTTGTCATTTATAACATTCCTCCCGCAAATATTGCGAACAAACAAGATTGCTTTGTGAATGGGTGAACGGCATTGTTGAATGATTTCGGGCAATATCCAAGAGAAAAGGTAGAGAGTTAATTAACATTCTTCAAGACGAGATTAATGACCACAGGCACGTTTTCATTACTTGCTGAATTTTCATTTGATTGCGTGTCTATTTAGGAATATGTCACGGGGCTGGCAATAGCGTCGTTTTAATGCTAACCCGCTAAAACCACAACCTCGCATATAAAGAACTGATCAACTTCAAGATTTGGCTTAAAAAGTTTCATTAAAACTTATTTCATGAGTAGCCTACCAAAGCCAAGTCTTGAACGAAAAAAGATCTTTGAGGAAACGTTTGAATAAGAATAGCATTTTTCTGCCAAAGTATAGCCTACCATTTTGACCCCATTATGCTGTTGCCAATTTTCATCATTTTTTTTTGCAATTTTTATTTTAATACAGGCGTGATTCAGCAGATTGAATTGAAAAAAATGCAAACAATAAGCTGCAGGGAGCCTTATTCAAGACTAAAGAAATTTTCTAAAAAACGGTCAAACATTCTTCTAGACATGTTTATCAAAAAGATGAATTTGAATTTCATAAACACTTTGTACATACACAGAAATATGCGTATCATCGGTTTCAATAAATAGTATACCATAACTCTCAGATGGATGCATCATTCATTCAGTGAATGAACTTGGGCTAAATAGGAGATACTGTATACTACAAAATGACGTGAGATGTTTGTGAAGTTATGCCATGCATGTAGGCTATACACTATATAGTACATGATTTATATTTTATTAAACAACCTATCTTATCACTATACCAACTGAACCCATACACATATTTGTGGCGGGTAGATGAATACACCCACATCACATCATTAACTGCACCATTTACCGCGTCCCAGCAAGACGAGGTCTCAGTGAATTGCAAGGCGACACAACACAATGGCCTCTCAATATAGCTGCCCTGATATTAGTCCAGGTCACTGTCATCATACCCAGGGCCGGATTAAGGCAGGGGCTGATGAGGCTGCAGCCCCAGGCCCACCAAAACAATAGGCCCACCGATAACAACTTACTAAGAGCAACTGACATGCTAATTATCAGGATCGAAAGAATACAGAACGAAAATTATAGAACAAATGCTGTGTAAACCAGTGCTTCTTAACCAGGGAGCATGCCTCCCCAAGGGAGGCGTCAGCTAATTTTCAAGGGGGCGCGAGACCTACTGAAACCACTTCATTTGCCAACAATTAAGCCTTTGTCTGATGCACGTTGGGAGGCACGATATGACGCTATACCGTTAGCTACATGCGCTAAGAAGAAGTTATCAAGCAGTTCTTCAAGACTTGAAAGCAATGTCTAATGACAATGACGAACAATCACAGACTGAAGAAACAACCAAGGGGTTTATCTTGTCAATGGAAAAGCTTGAAACCGTTGTTTTAATTGAGTTATGGTTGCGCAATGCGCATAATGGAACGGTTTCATAAAACTAGTCGGGCGCTGCATGATAGCAAAATTACTTGAATAAGGCAACAAATTTGCTTCATGGTCTACTTGACTTTGTTCAAATATTAAGAGCCCAATTTCAATAGTTCGAAGAAAAGCGTAGAATGTTACGTGGCTGTCATCATTACATTGAAGAAATTTCAAGAAAGAAGAGAAGAAAGGTATGCTTGGATAGCGAAGGTGGATCTGAAGACACATCACTTGATCTATCGAGCAGATTCAAAGTAAACTCATATTTTCCAATCATTGACCGAATTATTTTGTGTATGAAATCCGGAATTGCAGCATACGATCGTTTTCAAATAAGATTTTCGTTTCTGGCGGAAGTAAATTGAAAAGAGTGCTAAAACATTGCTTCACTATTATCCAGATGATCTAGAAGAATCACTGCCTGAAGAGATGATTAATTTTTCTGCACTGCTAAAACAACATCATTTTAACAGCGAATGCATCAAATAAACTCAAATGTTTAGATTCATCAATGAAAATGAATTTATGTATGCATTTCCTAACGTATCTGTTGTACAAGAAGGTAGCCTATCTTTGTCTGATGATTTCTAATTGTTAAGGCGAGCGCTCAATTTCAGTGCTTAAAAGAGTAAAGAATCAACTGCGTTCATACATGGGTCAGAAAAGGTTGCATTCCTTAGCTCTACTCTGCATTGAAAACGAAACTTTGGAAAAAATAGACACCGATGATGTTATAAACATCTTTGCTTTGTTTAAATCCAGAAAACATGTCATTTAAATGTGTTTAATAAGTAAATACTATACTTCGGGTAAGTTATAATTTTTGCTATTTCATTTTAATTGTGATTGGTACAATGAGGGGAATGAAATATAGGCCTTAGATTACCATACAGCCCAAGGTCCATCAAAACCTTAATCCGGCCCTGATCATACCAAGGGTAGTAAAAAAAAACACGACGGTTGGACCGGAGAAAAAAAGCGTTTGTGTACAGTATTCTCTATATAGTGTATTCTAAGCATGAATTTTAATTTAGTTATACGATATTGATAGAATCTGGTGTGAAAAAAACATCCTTTTAGCTTACATTGCTTCTTACTGAAGCTTCTGATCTACTGTAAGCTTTGGTTAATTTTTACACAGTCAAATGCATTAGCCCAAGACTGTTTTCGGACAGACAGATAGATCGTAGTTTAAAGGGCGTTATTCAGTGTTTTCCATTAGGAGTATTTCATTGAAAGTCGACAATGTTTTCAAGACAAAAGCTTCGTTTACCTCAATGAAGCGAGAGCCTTACTATTGAGCCCCCAATTTCTGATTCAGGCTGAAACGTGACATTTTTCAAATGATGTCATCTGTATTTTAATCCATCATTTGACAACTAGCAGTGATATGACTATGTAACCTAAATCAATAGGTTTAGGAGAAGAAGATCTGTATGTCCTGGATGATAAGATCAAAGACCAGCTGTTGGCCATATATATGTGGTAGGCTATAATGCAGTTTATCTTGATTAACATAGTTCATCTTCATGTGGTCAATTTACCCCTGAATAAAAACCAATGGTTTGGGGGAGAGTGTTTTATTCAATATTGGTTAACTGCAAAATCATCTCATGTCTATATTTATTTTTGTCAGCTGGCTGGGTGCCACAGTAGTGAGGTATCTGCTCTTTAGAACAAATGACTGTGCTTTGGTAAGGCACTTAATGCTCAAAAATAAACAAAAAGTTGTCATGTTACCTTGCTGTCTCTTAATCTCAGTCTTGAACTACCAGGCACAAAGCTTGGACAGTACAATGGACGTGAAACAAAGAGCCAGTTTCTTTCAAAGGTGCGATTAGCCAACTTTTGTTTAACGGCATACAAAAGATGTTTCTAATCTTATCGACCTTGGTTGAGTATATTTTCAAATGGTGAATTGCTTTTAAATTGTGGGGTAAATCTGAATAAGAACACATTCAATGTTTACTTTAGAGGTCATAATTTTATCTTTGAACTTTTGAAGAAATGGTCAAATTGCGGCTTGTTTGAAAGTTATGTCAGGTTTGGCAGCACCTGGCGTACAACTTATTCTTTTTGACAGGCTCAAAATAGTCTAAAAATATTGTTGAGGTAATGATCACCTAAAACCCTACTGCTTAATTTACCCCTCAAATATTTAGCTAGCTTAAAAAAAGTATTATTATTTATGTGTTGACACACTGTTGTTGATTATAGCGTGCATGGTTTATCGTGACAGAATAATCATTTTCAAATCTTAAATTTTGTATATCAAACTTAAAGAAATTGGGAGTTTTGTTTTTACAGGCAAGCCATTGCTTGGATTTGTGCTTATTGCTGTCCTTAGTCTATTGCCTCGTGAGTTTTGCAAAAACGTCTATGCTTGCTTTAGAAACTTAAAAATGGAGGATGTATCTATTTAGAAAAAAGGCTGTGTAACAAAAAACTGTTGAGACGATTGGTCCGTTTATTGGACGTGGGTGATGGTCCCATTGATTTGCTTTAAATGCACACGGTTCGGTACATAAAGAGACAGCAGAATTAAATACACAAGTTAAATTTCTTTTGGAAAAATGCTATTAAAGACTCATTTTATAAACACTGTCTCTCCTTTGCTGTGAAGCTAAATAGCATAAGAGCATGAAAGGCCAACAAAATCACTGATCATGCGCGTCGGCTTGAAGCAGTCTTTACCTAAAACCTTATCGGTATGACTGTGCAGATATATCACGTAATTTACAATCAAACTATGCAATCCTTTAGCAGAAGGCTGTCAACACAAGTGACATTTTGGCCCCTTATATGAAATAAAAAAATGCTACAACGTTGTGCAATAACATGATACGCTCTTTTGTGGTGGTGTAAACCATGGAGAGTGTAAACTAAGCTAAACCATCATAAGATGCTTCAGATGATTGAACTTCAATTTCAGGTGATTATGGAATGAAGTGCGTGGTGAACAGCTTCGTTCAGTTTTTAGCGTTTCAGTTGCTCAGTAAAAGGTCAAACATTTACAATGCAGTTTCATTCAAGGAATTTTAACCCTTTTTATAGAAGACAAGATACACAGTGCAAACTTTTGATGAGATTTTAATTTATTAAGATTTATATTCATTAAGATTTTATTCGTTAAGATTTATATCACACTGCATAGTTTGTTGGGCCGGGTGGACGAAGCTCACCGGCCGGATCTGGTCTGCGGCCGTAGTTTGGTAACCCTTTATAGTTGACCAAAGCCTATTAGTCGAAATTTGATTGAAAGTCTATCAAATATTTTTCCTATAAGTAACAATGTGGTAAGTAGTGTTGTAAAAATTTTTATGAAATTTTATGGAATGTCTTTGTGAGAATAACTTTTGTTTCAGATGCGGACTGTAGTCACACTTGAAAATTTTATCCATTAAAAAGGATTAACCTCAGCGAAACGTTGAATACCAATACTTATGACACTGAAGTAACAGTTCTGATAAATAGTGTATCTAAAAATGATTTTACAAATGTTTCAGGCTTGCTTGTTTATTTTTAAATATTTTTTTCTGCTGCAAAACAACCAATTCACTAAAAGCGGGCTGATACTTTTACCCTGACAAACAATGTTTCCATCATCACCAGAAACCAGATTGCTTGACAAAAGTTGATTTCTAAACTACAGTAAATGTCACATGAGCTTTTACAAAGTTACCAATCGATCATTCACCAGCTAAACGCTCTAAGTAGCTTAATTGGCCTATAACTCGCTTAATTTCAATAGCTTGCAATTAGCTCAATTGATTCACTGAAGTATGAGATAATAACAGTAAGTTGTGAACAGATTGTTAAAGTTTAGCTAATAAATTCATTTTTACGGCTTGTGGTTGTGATTAAGTTTTTAAAAAGAAAAATATTAAAAACGTTTCATGATTATACAAAGTTTTAATAAGTTACATCTATAATAATTTGATAATCGCAATAGATTTGTTGTAGGAAGGTTTCAAGCCAAATAAACCACTGTTCTGCCTTGTCCTTGGTGCTTGTTGATTGGACAACACTAACACACGAATACTTTTCCACAAACAAGTGAATTCAGGTTATTAATTGATGAAGTTAAAATACAGTTCAAAGTAAAGAACGCTATAAAAAGAAAAAAGTTGTTATTTCTTTCTAATACCTACACCTAATGCCTATCCTATTTGTACTAATGATGGCAAAGCACAGTTGGTAGCAGAAATCCCCTCATCCCAGCCAGCAATGTTGCTTTTTTGCATCGTTTCGATGTAAAACGATGCAAAAAAAGCGTCTTTCTTAACTGAAAAATTACAAATAAATTCCGACACGTTTTTAACTACGTCACTGTAGTACACGCACTTGGAGCTTTTTTTTTTGATTGACCATAAAGTTTTCACAACAATTTTGAAAACAGTTTATCTTACAAGCCTCAATAAAGCTTGAACATGTACAAAAACACACTATACACAGTGCATACTGCATAATTATACTGTATTGAATGTATCAATTAATTTCAACTGAAGCTGTTAAGTAAACTTTTAGAAAACATTGAATCAAACACTTCTATTCACCTTACGTGTTTGGGACTTCATGTAATTGAGAAATCATTTCATCAGAAAACGTTGCGATCATTCATTGAACCAATTTCTAAATGCAAAGTCTTGAGACACTATCAAAATTCTTGACCTTAGCGTGTCATCATTTTGTACCACTGCATGATTTCCGTTATCCGGCCAGAATTTGGTTTTGCCTGAGATAGGACAAAGCTATGACGCAATCGGAAACACACACCGGTGACATTCAACTTTCCTTAAAGCGATTGGAAAACTTGGCAGACATTTGCATTTTCCCTATATTTGTCCTCAAATTTTTTAACTTTTCTGATTACGACGATCGAGTTGGTTTGTTACGGTTGAGTGCAGCCTAATCTGACACTAAAAGTGATGTAATTGATGGTACCATTACATAAGACAAGATCATCAGATTGGGACCCTTGAGTTTATTTAAATATTTAAATCAAATCTGTCTGAACACAAAATAAGTTTTTGAAATTATTTTTAGGCGAAAAATTGCCCATTTGAAGACAAACCAGTCGAGAATTCAGATACCAGTTTCGAGAAGAATGTAAAATATCTTGTAAAGTTTCAAGATATCCAAGTAACTTTTTATGATGAAATAAAGTTAATCTTGTATTACACAAATGTTGACCGAAGCTGTGACAAAATATTTCTAATTGTTGATATCAAGTTCATATCCTTTCAATGATGGTGTAGTTTTCAGTTAGTTATTGACGCGTTTCTTTCGACATAGCACATACCAAAGTTATCGTCTACACAGAGTAATCTTATCCATCACCGATCTTGCTGAGAAACTTTTTGTTTGTTGCAACTCTATCCTTCTTAGAAACGACAACAAGGCGGAGCCTTGAGGTGCACCAAAGACTTCATTTTGTTATAAAACAGTTTCACGCCAGTGGAGATGAGTTTGTTATTGGGTATTTGTTCAGGTTGTCATAAAACAAACACGACAAGCTACCGATCTAATAAAAGTTTTATTGTTGTATCGGCTCAACATCATAATGGCAAGTTTTGTTCGTTCGGTGATATGGAATGCAATTCAGTAAAACTTATTATGAAATAACTTGCTCGAAACGTTTGTAGTCTAATTAATGCAATAACCGTCTGAAATGAAAACATAAAATGATAACATCATCTGAAATTAAGATTACAATGTTGGTTCAACGCAGTATTATGCTAATTGTATTTTGACTCTTAGGTGGGCAAGATCATGCATGCTAGAGCAAAAATGCAGGGAAGGCATTTGAAGCAGTTAAGATTGATAAATAATTTTGAAATATTTACTTTTGCTCTTTTATGTCTATTTATGTCGTTACCTTTTTATATCTATACCAAGAGCACCCATATCACAAGTCGCCAAACAATTCCATAGAACCCGTCGCTAAATCGAATTGATTTGTGGATTGGATGAAATTATAATCTAATGGTAGTAAAAGAAATTTCTTTGTTATGTACTGCAAAGTACTGTGCAGTGTACAATAAGGTATGTTGGTTAGAAGACTTTCTAAGTCATCATTATACCTTCCTCCACTCAACCCCAAAACATAGGACAGAAAAGCCATCAGGAAAAAATCCTTTTTTTTATATTGTTGTAATGTCTGTAGACGGGAAAACAATGTAATTAAGAACAGATTTTGTTAGTTGTAAGTCAATAACAGTCATGCATAGCCCCCAACTACTGTACAAAGGATCTGATGGTGAATCGTCTTGATGTAAAGTGAGTTTTACGTTTCGCTCCCTCTCGTTACGAGATGGAATTGTATCGTTAGACAGACCTTACTAAGAAATTGTTAAATGAGAATTTTTCGAAACAGGCAACTCTTGTAGCTTTTCAACCATGCTATTCTCCTGTAAAGTTCTTCAAATGTACCTTCCATTTTCGATATTAAATTGTGATTGACAGTTGATTGCTTGATATTTTAGTAATCTGGAGACAAGGAATTCAAAGGCGAATTTACACTATACATAGATTTGTTTAGTAGACTACTTTTCTGTCTACGTTGGTTGTTGGTAAAGTTAGCAAATGGAGTTGATACTTGTCGAGTAGAGTTGGGAGTTACCATAGGTTTTCACTTGTCACAATGGATTAGCTGTAATCTAAGCTAGAAGAAGTTGCCGTTCTTATATCTTTTTAATGTGTGGCGACATGAAAACGATGTAAAACGAACAACTTTTGCTGCAGCAGCTCAGTTTCAACACAATTCTTCAAGAGCTGCCAACTCAATAAATTTCTATTTGTTGAAATTTGAATTCTGGAAGTATTTGCAAAAACGATTTGAGCTTTGAGTTAATAGTTTTTTTATTAAACTAATCGTGTATTTTGCAAAACATGACCTAAATTTTATTTTTTGATAAACAAGGACTTTCTTAACAATCTTTCTTCATTTTTGTAATTAGGATTGGCTGCCGTGCGGAGTAGGCTTATCGTTTCATAATATTTTTATTCTCTTTTCAAAATTACTGCATTAGTAAACTTAGTATTGCCGTTTATTTCTAATCTCAGTTTAAGAGTTTTTTGTTTCTCGAAGCCAAATTTGTAATCCACAAGCACATTCCTAGATATGTCAATCTTTCTTCATTGAGCTCAAAAACTTGCTCCAGCGTTTTATTTTGGTTTATTTATTTTTTGCAGATTATGCAACATGCAAATATTTTTCGTTATCAAATATCTTACAAGATTTGGGTAACTGGTAAACAAGAAAAATTATGTTTACAAGTAATATTTTTGTGTCAAGCTCTCTGTTCAACAAACATAGTTGAAATAAGAAGCAAGTTTCTTTTAGCCTCGGCAGCAACACAAACAACACTAAATAAGCTCACTTATTCGATAATAGTTATAATTTGAATATACTATTTCTGCTTTTGAAAAACAAGGTGAAAAACATTATATCACTTTCCAATTTCATATTGAACAGAAAGAATTTTATCCTGTACTGCATCACGCATATGCTGTACCATTACATCAAATATTTTTGTTGTTTCTATTCAAACAGCTACCAGACCTAGTATTTTAACTCGTTGTTTTTTCATTAACTACCCTTCTTTCCTTGAACTTCTTTAGCCACAAAAAAGTCTCATTCTGCAGTTGCCACAAAAATGCTGTTATTCAATTTCAAATACCATGCTCTGTTGTTTTACATGATTAAAGGTGTGGTAATGTGGAAGGCGACTGATTTTGTTCATAAAAGAATAAGTCAGAGACGGAGGCCTTGTTAGCAGCAAATCTTTAACGACGCATTTTAAGGTGTGGTGTTGTGTCTAAAAACGCTGCTCTGTGCAGTGCTTGTAAGTTGTTAATTTGTTTGCTATTGTTACTGGACACTGTGGACAGTATTGTGAGCTCAATTGTTTAGGTAGCAATGTGATATACATCAACATGCTGTTTGGTCTTATTCTAACTGGCGTGGACTATCTTCCTGAAAAATCGATTAAATGTTTTGCTCTATACAATTTGGTCTCATTTGCTCTTCATATGACCTAAAATTAATTGTTTATAGCAAAAATCTAGTGCACAAAATATAAACAAACACCTGAACAAATTGTTCTTTAAACTATTTTGCAATGGTAGTTGCCCATTATGCTTAGCAAATCTCTGAAACAAATGGGAATTTTAAATAATGTTTATGTGCTAAGTAATTGTGACCTCGAGGTTCACACTTATCAGTTGCCTAATTGTTTAAGATTGTCATCCATTGACTGAATAGAACCTCAATTTAACGACCGATAAATGGCAGTTTGCTTGTTTTGTAAACGGCAATGTATATAAATCATACTTACAATGGTCCCCAAACATAAAACCCCGTCATTTTTACATTGATCCAACGTAAAAAACAACGGATTTTTTGGTTTGAGTCGTTTGCCATTGATATCTCGTAATGTTTGCACATATGAAGAAAAACGTAGCCTACTTGGAATTGGCCAATTGTTTTCACTAGAAATATAAACAAAATGCTTTTGGTTTTTGTTAGTTCTTGCTATGTGAAGAAATGCTTGGAATACTTTAAATTAGTTGTTTCAAATGTCTCCATGCAAAAACAAACATTTTGATCTTCTTCAAAGTTCTCAGTTATTTATCATAGGCTCACTTACGCTAAACTGTAAACTTGAATGTAAACCCTGACACAATATGAAAAGATTTTTTTTATGTTTAAGTAAAATGCGCTCGTACGCTTTCGGCCGGCATAAAACCCATGTTCTCACCTCTTCATCACGTAACGTAGCAATGCCAAATAGAAACTATCCAAAGTTAGATTTACATCCCCCTGTTTGACGTGTTTTGAAGACTGTCTTTTATTGATCGCCTACGTTGTGATCAATCAAGTATTACGATTCGATAAAACTCACACTAAAAAAAATTTTCATCTTCGACTAAGTGAAGTTTGATGAACATGCAAAATAGTGTCTTATCAACTGAAAAAAATCTAGAGGGCTCAGTTTCAGCTGTTTGTGAAGCTTAGTTGTAAAATCCTATCAGCTTTTCTTATCCATTGTCCGTTTTAGTCCTTTTGAAAAATACTTCTTGCATTTTTATATACGCCGGTAGTGTGAAATAGAAATAAGACGTGTGTTAAGTAAAATATAAATGTTAGCCTATTTATAAAACATTCGACATAAGATTTCAAGCCAGTAAGTTTCTGCCATGTAGATAATGTTAACATGAATATTTATGATCATCTACTGTATTGAATATTCATGTATTGTCAGTTCTAAAAATGTACGATATCAACTTTAAAAATTTTACCAGCATTTGTTCAAAAGTACTTGCAAATTGTTTTTTACTAGACAATGCGCGAAAGTTAATTTTTTTATCCAGTTTTTCTGACAAAAGAAAACCAGCTTGACTGTCAGTCCATCATGTAGATTTGGGTTCAACTCCAGTCATGACTGGGGAACACAGGCCAAAGATTTCATTCTCTAGAAATAAATTGATCAAGTAAACGTGATTGGATTTTAGAAACGGTTTTCATCTAATTGAATAATCTCGTCTGTGTTGCTTCCGATAGGACAGTATTTAGTGTTACTTTTAGCTTACCCAAACACATGTTTTTTGAACGGTTGGTTTCGTGTGTCCAGCAAACCAAACAACTCAAAAAAATTTTGTCGTTAGTGATACGCTAGTTGCAGCCCACCCTTCCAATCCATTTGGTTGGTCATTATTGCTGTGACAATGCAAGCAATTTACAATTGGTTAATAGCCAAATTTATCTACTCGTTAACCTACCACGTTTGTATATGACTCACCATTACTTGTTCATAAATGCACAAAACAAATGAATTAACTCAATACCAAGTTTGAATGGATGTCATTGCGAGGCACTTACTGCACGCAAACGCACTTTAAACAAATGTAAATAGCTCCACAACATTTTCAAACTCGAATATGAATCTTTAGGCATTCAGTTATTAAAAAATCTGAAAAACATATTTGAAGATTATGAAACAGCATTTAGCTTCACGTTTTTTCTCCTTTTATTGCATTGTAAGTTGTGTCACAACCCTTACTGCGTGCATTTAGTTTATATAGTTTGCAATTGATCACTTCGATTGCCGGATATTAGATTGGCATCAAGAAAATTTCTTCTTCGTATTCAATGCAGAACTTCAAGATTACACGAAACTTATTTTTTTAAGAAAGCGTTCTTTCCCACCACAAATATCATCGATTACACGCAGATCAACCACAACCAATAGAGATTATCATACTGTCAGTGTTTAAGAGAAGCATTTTCCTTAACTTACATTACACCGCAGGCTACTTCGTATAGTGCCCCCTTTGGCACGTTCAAACTTTCTTTGCTTCGAGCAGATGTGTAAGGAAAAAATTGCGTACCAAGCGCTCATAGGCTAGTTTCATCATTTGTTTCGTACTTAAACTAAACTGTCATGTTAATTGCCGAAAATTCAACGCTTCTCAAGATTATTCCACGTTTCTTCTCTAGACCCCAAAGTTCTATATAGCTTACAAGTCTGTTCTCAAGGAAAACAAAATCTGGCGTTTCCTGAGAAAGCATTGATTGATTACCAGAGCATCACCAATGTTCTGGTGATCAATAAAATGAATGGCCACCAGACGCAGAAGATAAATTTTCCTATGTTTTTCTATTTCAACACAAATTTTGAAATCTGATTAAACAATCAAGATAGCCTACGTAGGTTCGGTTACGCCGTGACAGTGGGGTATTTCCAGTAAAGTGTGGATTCAAAATTTTCCTCCTTGATTGTGTCCGGGCATGTTGATTGTAAGCAAAAATAGATATTTTCTTTTACACTTTACGTCAAAGAGCTGATGTGTCGCTAAGTGTTCTTAGATACAATTAATCAATTTCTTTTACTTTATAACCACTGTGATACATTAAGGTTGTTAAACTTGTCAGTTGCTATCTACAACTATCTATAAGGCAAAAGAAAAAAAATCTAGGACGACTATTTTGCCCATTCATGGGCTTATCAAAGGATTTAATGAAATATTTACAAATCAAGATGCAGTGACACGCAGCATGTGTGCTCTTCTGATGTCCTATTTTTCTAGAATGAGTATCGGTGCCCTTTTTCCTAAGCTGGATTAATGTGTTCCATGTCCTACTTTTTTCAACATTCCAGATGTCACAATACAAGTGCCAATATCGATCCACAGATGAACTTGGCGCATTTTCACATTTGCATTGCATTTTCGCAAGTGCGCATTTTAACCATGTGATTATGGTTTGTGCATAAGGAAAATATTAGTCTCAGAATTAAGCTGGTTAATCGGCAGATTTTCCTAATTTGTAGATAACCTGCTGTTGGTGCACTCAACTCTAAGAGAAGAAGATTAAATAAGGTTTTTAAATAGTTATGCAAAACCGTAAACTTCAGCAAATCACCATACTGGTGGAATTCAATTCAATATCTTTTCGTATGAAATAAGCTGCATTTGCGTTAGGTGCTAGGCCATTTTAGTACAAGTCCTGATCAATTTCATTTGAAAAGTCGAAATTGACAACCCAGACGGTTTAAACTTAACCAAAGCCATTGCAGACATACCAAGACACATGGCTTACTGCCAGTACAACATTCGTCAGATATATCAAAATTAATGAAACAAAACAATCTTCGATGGGAAAAAAGTTTTTTGATCTGCTACTGAGACATCATTATACGAAACACTATGATTAAAAACAAAAATTTTTATGCTCATTTAATGAGCGTGAAGACACTCGACGACCCGTACAATTAGCCCATCTCATTCTCATCCCAAGATACCATTAGTCTACTAACTGCGAAACGTCTGTTCACTTGACTGTTTTTAGCGATAATCCACGAAAATCGCTCCAGTCTGAATTCAACACTTTCAGTTAAGTAACCGTGGCAAGAACTTTATTGGAGGAACATAGGCAATAAGCCTGGGATCAGTGACAAGATGAGATTGGTTTAGCTTACATATTGCGATGTTGCGGTTGTTCGATTCAGGGCAACGTGGAGTTTTTGAGTGAGTGACCAGAGTCACATCGCATGTTGAGACAAAACGCAGGTTAATTACGTACCAAACGTCAAATTGATACACTGTTAAAAAATTTTACTGTCCTTTGGACAGGCAGCAAAATAACTTCCTAAGTAGTAATTTTATTTACTGTAATGGAAGTATTTTTACTTCCGTTGACAGTCATATTTTTAATGTTTCTGATCAGTAAAATTACTGCTCTGGATAGTCATATTTTTAATGTTTCTGATCAGTAAAATTACTGCTCTGGATAGTCATATTTTTAATGTTTCTGATCAGTAAAATTACTGGTCTGGATAGTCATTTTATAAATGTTTCTGATCAGTAGAATTACTGCTCTGGATAGTCATTTTTTAAATGTTTCTGATCAGTAAAATTACTGCTCTGGACAGGCAGCAAAATGACTTCCCGAATAGTTTTTGTGACAAACGGCATTATGAGAGTAAAATGACTTTCTCTACAAGTAAATATTACACACGTGCATTTGCAGATATAAATTTATTGTGTACAGCAGACCTCACTGGCGACAATGTTTCACAATATATTTCTCAAGATGTTACAAGTATAGCTATTTGTTTGATGTTTCACGAACACGTGGATTCGCTTTTTTAACTGCAGAGTTCAGCCGAGGCTATATTTCGGCGAAGCATGAAGCAGCAGCGACTGAACAGTGAATTTCTTGACTTGCTTCAATCTTCATAACAAACATCCCTGCCGAAGCATGACCTCGTTGCACAGTCGGAGTACTTTAGGGTGCACATCCCACTTTTTCTTTTTCGTGTCATGACGGATGACCCCAATGCGAGCAAAGTATCTGAGGAAACAACACAAGTTATATCAGTGGATCTTTTCAAATTTGACCGTGATATTTAGCAATGTTTGTAACTATACCAAATAACCATCGTGTGGTGAAACCTTCAAATTGATCAGAATGCGTTGTCACTTCCACAAACCTTAGAATAATCGTCATCCTCTGGAGTTGTGGCTTGGAACTTGCGTACATAACTAGTATTAACAGTTTAACACCTCTAATAATCAGTCTGGATGGCCGAGTGGTCTAAGACGCAATCCCTCCGGTAATGGGTGCAGTTCTTACTAGCTGCAGTACAGAGACACTGTCAAGAACTTCGTGGATTTGAATCCCACTCCAGACCAGCATGTCACTGGTATGAATGACTTTGTGAAGGAGGGAGTTCCATTATTGTTATTCCTTAGCTCATACATAAACAATTAAACACATTACAGGTTTACATACCTCTGTATAAACTCCAGACTTGCAGCTGCACTATCTGGATATGACATTGCAAAGACGTAATATGAGCAGAAGTAAGCCAGCGCTACAAAAAAACGACTTGGTTTCCATTGCAAGGTTGCCTTCGATGAATACGAGAAACTTCACTGCACTGGCAAGAGTGGGCCCTGCAGATGCAATGAGGCACAAATGAAACTACGACAACTGAAATTAGTGCATATTTACATTTACCAACTTCATATTTAGGTGAGCAATTCAAAAGTTCACTTGTACATCAGTAAAAATTGTACAAACGCTCATTTACAACTTACCAAAACACACAATTATTGGATGCTGGTAAACGAGTTTCTTCAAACTGGGAGATAGCTGAATCCTACAAATTGAATTCAACATTTTTAAGATATTGAAAATAATACAACAAACATTGTCAAACACTCATATAGCCGCACTCTTATCGCTAAGAAGGCAATGAAATAGAATTTATTAGCAGTAGTAGCATGGTGTTCATATCACACAAGTTATATACAAGCTATATATAAATTTGCAAAGTATGTGTCGGATGTTCTTCCGGGAATGAGAAGGTTGGGTATTAAAAAATCTGTGTTGGCAAGTAAATAATAATAAATGTACGTTACCTCAAAGCAATGATAAATCGCTAAGCAATCTTCTTTAAAATATGTTGTAATCAGTTCCACTAATCCCACTGAGATGGGCAAGTTGTCTCCCAGCCGCCAGTTGTCTCCCGGCACATCATAAATGCACAAGGGTAACATCCAAGTATTAAGTTATTCAATGAAATGAAATACAACACATGCTCAGAAAAGCATGAAAAAACCTAAATTGGTTTAAAACATGTATTATGAGACGTTGTCACAAATAATACCGGTAATAAGTACCGGTCCTCTTCCTGTAGCCTAATGGGAATTTTTCCTTCTCGATCTTTGGCCAGGGCTGAGGGTCTATCGTTTACCACCCTGGACCTGCTGCTCAAATTATTCACGCTGGTCACACACGAAAGATCAGCCTACCACAAGTTTTATCACCACAGCTGGATAAACCATTCAATTATTTAGTTCTCACTTTTTAACAGTCCTGGGCATTGACTAGGCCTATAAACTGCAACTGACGGCAAAGGTTTCACTCTGAGGTAAAATGGAGTTGCATCTCAAATGTCGCTACCGGTACTCCCTGGCTACTCATGGGCAAGGCGTAGCACCAGATAAGGCAGATATACTCTCTAGCTAGGGTCACAGCTTGTTTTTTTAAATCTGTGTGGGCTACCTAATATTTTCTCATTTTGAAGACAGTCGCAGCAGCGATGCCTAGTAATCTTTTGGCAGTGGCTATTTGACCGGCGCCGGTCTTTGAATCTGAAACACTATTTGACTGGTCATGACGTCACTATACAGGCACCTTTTTCTTTTTCTCTTACAAAGCAAAAGACGAGAAGCGCGTATATAAGTTCTAAATTCGACAATTTTATTCAACTTGATCCGTGGCACGTGCGATACTTCGCCGACTCCTATTCTAGAGGGAATGAGTTTGATACTACCTGGAAGCGTTCTTTTTTTAACTAGATTTTGACCCAAAGTGCATTTTTGTAGTCAATTTTTAATTTGAGTTGCATTACATTTACATACCATTACCATTTTTTTAAAAGAAGCATTGTACTAGTCAAGTGGGGTAATTACCGGACATTTTGTGAAAACGTTGTAATATTTTGTACAAGGACTCAAGCTATTTAGATGTAAAGTATCTTGATTGCAAGGGTTGGCCTTCATCTTTACATTACCAATTAACCTGATTCTCTACCATGTGTATTTTAGCAGAAATCACAAATTTTCTTTGTCCGATAATTACCCCATCAAATGAGGGAATTATTGGACAGGGTAGGGGTAATTGCTGTACACTGTCCAGTATTTACCCCTTATGTAAAAAAGTACTTGGAAGTTATTATTATTTGAATTCCTTGACCTTTCTGTAGTAAAATTAGATGTGATGTAGTTTTATGTTTTGTTTATCTATTACAAAATGAAATTTTGTTTAAAACACAAGCATAAGGTTCTATCTACTATGCATTAGGGTGCGTCCTGTGCTCCCAAAAATTTAAAAATGATTGAAAACAAACATATTTTTTGTGGGTGAGGCTTGACTAAAAAAGCAAAATTACAAATCTTCAAAGAATTTGGTCAAGGTTTAGGTGCTCCACATCCCAATCGCCTGTATCCCCTTGTTAGCTTGACAATAGAGTGGAGTGAAAAAAGACGTTTTTTTTTAAATTAAAAAAGGGGTCTATACCCCTTACAAATTGGCAAAAAACAACAGAAAAACTAGTTTCAGGGAGTTGCACCCCTTATTGGCTGTGCTATGTTCTGGGCAGTGGCGTAGCCAGGAATTGTGAAAGGGGGCGTCCGACACCCAGCGGCGGGGGGTCTGGGAGACTTCTCGCAGAAATTTTTGAAAATTTACTTTGAATTTGGTGCATTCTGAGAGCATTTTCAACAAAAATGTGGGTATAAATATTCCTGTAAAATGGTGCTATCTGGTGGCATAGCAAAAGGATAAAATCATATTTTCTTGGGCATTTTTCGGTAATAAAGCTAAGTCTCTATGTTTTCTTGTTGCTAATTCCTGGCTGAGATATTTCAATGTTTAGTATTGGCAAAACTCGCTCTTTTAATGCAGTTTCGTTTCAACTTCGGCAAACTTTGTTTTAGAGGCATAGAGACTGAAAGCATCATTCTCAATATCGTGACATTCAAAGGGGGGGGGGGGGGTGTAACCCCCAAAACCCCCCCTTGGCTACGCCATTGGTTCTGGGCATTGTTAAAAAGCTAGCTACTAAAAATACGCTATTCAAAATAAGTCTGCAGAGGCAATATTTCATGAGCTATCATTCAGTGTTTCTGGTGAAATTACAACCTTCAAGTGTCCAATAATTACCTCAAAACCGAGAAATTGTTATGGGGTAAATATTGGACACATTTTGTGGAAAAGTGGATACAGCTGCAGCTGACACTCTGGCATTTTTAGAAGGTTCCATGCTTTTCTAGTTAGTTTTGCCAGTTTGAAAATCCAAATACCTAATAATGTTGCCTATGTTAAAAAATTACTTTTTTCACTTAGCTTCAAATTAATGCAAAATTTGACACCCTGCGTTCCAAGTCTTGCCAAAAAAATGTAAAGTCAGATAAAATAAGAGTTGCAACTGATTCATTTAGTTCAAAGCTTTGTGTAAATAGATGATTAACTTGCAAGGTGACATTGCACACAGGAAAAAAGTAAGCAGGGTGTCCACTAATTACCCCGTCATTTTAACTGTCCAGTAATTACCCCACTTGACTTATATAACTAACTTGTTGAGAGCAAAAATGTAATGCTTCGTTCGGCAAACACGGTCACATCAATCATTTTATTTTTTGTCGTTAACGCGTCCGGGACGAAAAAGATACTAACTACAAAAATCGATATAGACCTACCACCACGTTAATGAACGGGAAAAGGTGGCAAAACCTTGAAAGGTTTAAAACGTGCCTGAATGAAAAATTATGTAGTAGGGTAGGCTATATATCAGTAGTTAGCACGGCCACAAACGGAAAATTACGCAGAGAAATTCTCAAATTTCAGCAAATTAAAAAAACTCTAACTTTATTACTCACATTTGAAAAGACATAAGAAATTGGGCTGTAGGCAACTCAAATTAAAAATTGACTACAAAAATGCACTTCGGGTCAAAATTTAGTTAAAGAAAAAGAACGCTTCCGGGTAGTATCAAACTCATTCCCTCTAGAATAGAAGCCAGCGAAGTATCGCACGCGCCACAAATCGAGTTGAATAAAATTGTCGAATTTAGAACTTATATACGCGCTTCTCGTCTTTTGCTTTGAAAGAGAAAAAGATGCCTGTATAGTGATGTCATGACCGGTCAAATAGTGTTTCAGATTCAAAGACCGGCGCCGGTCAAATAGCCACTGCCTAATCTTTTTATAGTACGATTCCAAAATCCAACACTGGATCTTTCAATCCAGAGTCCGAATGCTAGAAGCTACTATAACAGGGCTCGACTACTTTAACGTTGTGTGTTCAGTAGGCTACAATACTGGTGTACCGGGAAGATGTGTTAGGTAGTTCTTCACATTGACTCAGGGGTGCAGTGGTTAGAAAATTGTAGGGAGGGGGCAGGGCCTCACTGCATTGACTGACAGACCGACCTGCCTGATCTAAGTCATTGTTGTTCAGTGCATATTGCATAACTATGTAATTTCGTAGCAGTTTAATGCAGTTAACTTACTAAAAGCATCGAAATAAATTAATTTCAATGGTACGCTATTGTTCTCATTTGTCCATGGTAAACATAAAAAAATCAGCGAAGATACCATTTGTAGGATTAAACTTGTTATATACCTGTTCAGTGATACAGGTTTAACAATGCTACTTTTGCTATTGACACGCTTCCTCTGTCTATCTGAAACCTATGACTGCAACAAAACCAGCTGTAACTAAGTTACTGCACTATCAGTGTTGTCAGGTTATGTTGCAAAAACAAGCAAAAAAATTTGAAAAACAAGCCCAAAACAAGCAAATTAACACAAAAACAAGCCCAAAAACAAGCAACAAAAAACAGTCAAAATAGCAGTTAAAAAGTTGCAATATGGCAAATTTTTATAATACAAAACATTCTATAGAGAAATAAAACATAGTAACTTTAGCGGGTATAGCATTAGCATACTTTATTTCAGGCAAAATATAACATAATTAAAATAAACTCAAACGTTTTTGACACGTACGTGTGTCCTCATCAGGAATTAAATCTGAAATACGGTAGGCCTACATAAAATGAAAAGTTGTAAGATAAATTTCACTTTGCACTGTAACTAAAATGTGATAAGGAGTAAATAAGGATTTACTAGGCTATAATGACACTACCAGGCAGAAGCACACACTAGTTACCCCTGTTGACTACCTGGCTATGGCTACTGACTTGTGACATTGTGAACTTGAACTACTGACTTATGACTAAACTTGTGACTTGAGTTGTTGACTGGTCATTGTTGTGTGTGCTGGAATTCTTGGAAAGTGTCTGGTGGAAAAAGAAACCGCTGCCCAGTGTGGCCAGATACAAAATCCGTTTAAACAGAAAATTAAAACAGCAAAAGTTCCATAATATTTAAAAATGTCATAATAATTTAAAACATCTAACAATTATACCAATAAAATGAAATATTTCAATAAAAATAAAACAACAAGCACAAAAAAAGCAACCCGCAAGTCTTAAAAAAAAACCGCAAACCCAGAAAAAAACAAGCCCAAAAACAAGCAACCCGCAAGTCTTAAAAAAAAGCCGCAAACTCAGAAAACAACAAGCCCAAATTCGCGGGAAAACCGCAAGGTTGGCAACACTGTGCACTATTCCTGCAACCATGCTTGCAGCCTTGCACATGCTCAGTTGTCAGACTCAGTGTTGCCAGATGCTTAGCACCAAAAAGTAAACAAAATTTCACCAGATTGCATACAACTTCACCAGATATAAAAAACACCCTAAATAAAACAATTTCACCTAAAAATACAAATAGTTTTTAAGACATAAGACACTGCCGTCACGCATGCACAAACCTCTTGCAAAACGTTTTCTATACGAGCGGGGATTTTTCGCTTAAAAGTTTAAAAAAATTGAAAAAAACTTTCTTGAAAAAAATTGATTGGGGGAAAATTTCACTAGATTTCACCAAAAAGTTTTCTGGTCCCAAAGTCAAAAAATTTGGCATCAAAGACCTCTAAAATTGAATTTCACCAGAATTTTTTTTAATTTGGTATCTCATTTCCCCCATCTGGCAACGCCAATCAGGCTCTGCAAATTCTGAGCGGGAGGCGGGAAATTGAGCAAGGACCAGGATAACATTCGCCAGCCCATTGGCTGACGACTGATAAGTGATAATAATTGTCGGGTTTTAGTCAGAGAGTCGAACCGTTTGACTATAAAACTCGGGTTCGGTTCGATTCTCTGGTACTTTCAGGGCATTTTTAAGGAACCACTATTACAAACAATTAAAACATTTTTGTCGGAGGCCGTGAGTTCGGATCTCTAGCAAACTTCCCTTCCAGTCATGATTGTTTCAAATTTCAATTAACCCATGAACTCTATATTGCCGGCCAAGGTATATCAGATATCAAAACAGAAAGGCATGACACAACGTAGCAGCCCACTGTTTCGAGAATGTGCTGGTGTGACCGTAAATATGTTGACTGAAAAAAAGGTTGACGTTTCGTAGAAGTGCTAAATATATTGCTGCACAGGAGTATAGTAGCCTAATCGGACTAAAATAACGGTGTTAATAAAATGTTACTGCCCATGTAGCCTAGCCTACCGTACCTATAGTACAATTACTGCCAATGCAAGTTAAACAAAAACTATAAAAAGTCAGTGAAATTTTACTATTTTTGTCAGTAAAATTGCAAAACACTTTCACAGACCAGTAAATTTACTTCCAAAAAATAAGTGAAATCATCTACTACGAAAAGAAGTAAAATTTAAGACTGCTCAATCAGTGATTCTACTATATTTGGAGTAAAAAAACGTCTTTGTCTAGTAAATATACCACAAAATGGCCAGTAATTTCAAGTACTGTAACAAGATAGTAATATTCTACTGCTCTTTTGACAGTAAAATTACGAAAATTTTTAACAGTGTAAGTAAAGTAGGCTAATGATGCACTGCCTAAAACTCGAACATGCATGACCAATTGACCATTGTCCAATGACCATGCATAACTTTCTTTTCGAATATCAAATCAAACACCGACTTTGTTCATAAATAAAAGTTTTGTTTTTTGCGGTTCGGACTCTTTTAAACTATAGCCCGAGCTTTATAAGCATTGCCTTTGTGTTGAAAATATACCTGGTTAAAAATTAACGCAGCGAAGGTAGCGGCAGATATGCTGTACTGCGATATTATAGATCTTTCTGCAATTGTGATAAATTAGCCTAGTAGGCTACAGCTCAGCTTAGCCTGAATATGCTATGCATGAATGGAAGTTGGATTGCATTCATTTTGCACACTTGCAAACCATACATTAAAAAAATGTTGGTTCACTTAAAAGACCAAATTACTAACTTGTGTCACGATTTAAAATGATGATCATAAAGTTGATTGAAATAGAAATTAATTTAATGTTTTAAAAGTTGAATACCAATGAAAAATGAATGAAACGTTGAAGTTACCATTTTCATCGAACTAATTCGATTTAAAATATTTTTCTGAAGATCTGATTCAACGTTGACAATCACCCTGAGGCAAAATTTATTTTTCTGCTTTGCCTTTTTCTATGTGTCAGCTTTTTTTGCGCACGTGAGGTTATATAAGCGGGGTTTCTTTCATGTTGGCTCAGATCTGAGACCTGTTGCCTCGATAAGCGGACAGAAGCGTTAGCAACGCTTTAAAAGGTTGCCTGATGATGATGATAAATATATTTTCTTTTTTGAATCCAAATGAAAGAAAAAGTTAAAAATCTTTTACTTTTCATAAATAGCAAGCAAATGTTAAAATAAAACAAAATGCAGTAAATAGTCAATTGTGGAGCAGACATTGAACATGAAAAGTCATCTTGACTAGGTTGCGAATATGGCAGTTAAAAAAATTCATTTTGTTTTTTGCAGGTGAATTCATATCGTGAATGTGATAGGAATTTAGAAATATTTTTTTTGCACTTGTTCACCAAAGAATTAACAACAAAGACTTTACACAATCAAGAAAAGAAATATTGATTTTCTTTAGTTTGGATTGCATTTTTTCCAACTGAGTATTACCTCTGAAGCAATAATGCTTCAAAAACATCACCTGTTTACATTTGCAGTATTTTCTGTATTACTATGCACAGGTGAGCAGGAAAACGTCTATACCTACAGTTATAAAACTAAATAAATCTATTTTTTTAAACTTAATTTTTTTTGGTACTTCTTGATTCCTCGATATCTTTTTCCGTTCAGTTTTAAAAAAGAGTTTTTTGTACCTGTAAACTTAAGGTTTAGTGCGTTGTTTAGAAAGATTCGCTATCAGTAGTCACCCATCGAACAAGGTGTGGCCTAGAAACAAATTTCCGAAAAGTCGTCTTTCGCCAGAATATCTTTGATGGACATACTGTAATATGAGTATCTTAATGTAAATGTCGAAAACTATTGTAGTTAGCTTTCTAGTCAACAATAATAAATAACAGCACAGTCAAATGACAGCAACAATCGCTATTAATAAACATAAGGTGTATTTCACAACAGCTTACTGAACACTGCAAAGTTGATAAAAATTCTTCGTTTATCAGACTTTAAACAAACTGACGTTTTAACAGCTAAATTACCTGCTGTTCATTTCTGACTAATAGATAACCGAAAAAATATTCGTCGTAGAGTAACGTTTACATTACAAGTAGCCTAAGTGACATAATATCCGCTTGTCTCTTAATACAATTTGATTGAGAAATGGCTTTACTGCAGCGCACCTTATCATTTTCATATCAACAAATAAACATTAAGGTTTTATTTGGTCAATTGCTAATTAACTGGTTATAATTTTTTCTATAGTTTATGTTTCTATGCGCAAAGGTTTGTACAACTGGTATGTGCAATAAGTACCATTTAGTTAATTTGTCTACAGCACCTTTATAAATAACGCGTTGAGTTGGATTTAATTTGGCAAATTAAATAGCTGTCATCTCGTTGGCATTGTTCTAATGTTCGTAAATGCAACCTATGGAGCGTAAGTAACATCTGTGACATCTTTCTTTATCCACACCAATTGTTAAGTTTGTTTCAGAGAAAAATAAGCGTTTGTATCAACTTCTAGATTGATTCCAATAGTTTTGCTGTTGCTTAGTTCCAAAAACATACATTGAGACTCAAACTCACATTGACAAAATTTATTTTTGCAGTTTTGTCAATGGTTCCGCATGAAGATGCCATTGATTTAGGAGAAACTAAAATGAGAGCTGATCCTGAGCTCGAAGCCTATGTGATCGAACCAATCTCAGGAGGAAATGTTAACACCCGCCACATCTTTAACGCTCTCGCTCGTCAACCGGTGAAGAAATCACCCGATCATAACACGAATCAGTCTCCATCAACGATTGCAGATGAAGATGGGACTGAGGCTTCAGAAGAGCAAGAGGAAACAACTCCTGAGCAACCGACAAGCAGCGAGTAAGTGTCCCTACTTGAATTGTCATATAGATTTCAATGTCCGCTGATGTATTACACATTTAACGTTTTGCAAAAATTAAGAAAAAGTAAATAAGGGAGCTTAATTGAGTTGTAATCTGTTCTGTAGTCACATACACGATTTAAAAAATTAGTGTTTTCAATATTCTCTTGCTTTTGCAGGATTACGGAAGAAGAAGGATCGGCTGAAGTTAGTGATATAGATGACGAAGTCACTGACATCAAGCAAGTTGAATCTGTCCTCAAGCCCGAGTCTACCATTGTCGGTGTCGATCCCTTTGATCCGGAAGAAATCGCCCGCAAGGAATATTACTCTCATCACAAGGATACCTTTGAAACCATTGTCGGCATCAATGAACGTAAGTCAAAAACTACAGCGCTTACAACTTATGACAAATAATGAGAAGGGAAATTACAATTCAGTTTTGTTATGCAGATGTCAGTCTTAGAGGAATAGAACAAGGAGATATCAAGTCTTTTGGTGTAAGTGACAAAATTGATTTTTTTTTATTGTGAATAGACTTGTTTTACAACCGTGGTTCTTGGCATTTCCTTTCAGTTTTGTTTATCGTTGCAGTAAATTTGTAGCCTTCATGCAAAACTAATGATAAGAACTTCCTGCCGAACATAATTCCAACGGTTAGGGAAATGCTCCGTGAATAATCAATTATCACAAAAAAACAAACGGTGGCTAGCTGAGATGTAGAAATACGTGATAAATTGACAAACGTGATATAATGACAATGTCAGATGAATTGAAGCAGAAGTGTGATTTCCGCTGACAAGTTATCATAACTCTGTTATTCTGCAAAGGGATAATATAATTTTTTTTGCTTTGTTTCTAATACAGCAAGTTATTGTTTCTGAAGTGTTGTTATGACAATATCACGACAAGCTATATCGTGCATGCTGCAAGCACTTTGGTTTTATTTGTCATTACCTAAAAAGGCAACATGCGGAATGCGGTTGGTTGGCAATGTCTGCTTGAACATAATGAAAAAATCGACATCACCAAGCAAAGGCTCGTTAGGGTTGATCTATTTCCACACGAAAATGTTGTACAATTGCCAACAATGAGACACATAATTAAATAGATTTATCTGTCTGCATGAACTCCTCATGTTTACACCGGTCTTTGCAGGCTCTGCGCAATGTTGGAGGATCAAGATGGCCAAAAACGAAAAGAGGTTTCCATCGGGGTCTTGTGCGCATCCCATACAAAATGTCCAACAAATACAGTGAGTACTTCACAGCAGGCCCAAAAGCAAAATATACAATGGACGTATTACGGTCATTGAGTATCTTTAATATTAAAATTTTAAATATCTATTTGTAAGTTTCTAGGCAGCCGATTTGTAGCAAGAATTGACAGCGATAGACACGTGTTTCGCCCATGAGGCTGGGCTCATCAGTATCGCACCGTATTCTTGCCACCTTCTTCTCATATCTATTTTTAATTAACTCTTTGTCAATTTTCAGATTCGACGCACCGAGAAATTATCAGAAACGCGATGACTGTTTATGCAAAGTACACTTGCATTAGATTCGTGCCGAGGCGAACAGAAATCTCTTATCTTTTCATCAGTGATGCCAAAGGGTGAGTTCAATAAAATAATTTAAGTCATGGCCACCTAAAGATACGGCCTGATTTGACACATTTTGCAGAAATTTCCAGGTTTTTCTAACTTTGGGCGAACGTTTAAATAAATTTTTCTAAAAATTAGATTTTTACGCTTTCTTTATTCTTTTCCCCAGATGACACAATAGGTTTTAACATCTTAACATGTTGAAAAACAAAGAAGATTTGATTTCGAAGATTTTAGTCAGACTGTTAATTTTCAATAACAGTCTGATTTTGTGTTTTTCAATTTACTTTTTCTCATTTGCTATTGCTTCCCCAAGGCAACAAAAAAGTTTTATGTCATTAGGAAACCGCAAAAAGTAAAAACATCTCAAAAAATGTCAGTCAAGCACTAGCAGTAGCTGCAAAATGTGACAAATCAGGCCGCATCTCCAGGTGGCCATGTTTAAGTCAATATGTGAAGAATGGCAACTTAAAAGTTAAAAAAATATACAGTTCATAACTAGAGCAAATATATCTGTGGCAGTACTGATTTTCAATGTGGTGCATTCCTGTCTTTTATGAATACCTTATTTTTAGTTGCTGGGCTTACGTTGGAAAGACTGGGTATTCTGCCCAGACGGTCTCACTTGGAATCCCAGGCTGCGTATCAAAAGGCATCGCCATGCATGAATTGATGCATGCAGTAGGATTTCAACACGAACACTCCCGAAGCGACAGAGACAAATACGTGCGGGTACTTCACAACAACATAGCAGGAGGTAATGGAGAAGAGAGAGACCTTTTATTTCTGAAGATGTGTTTATGTAATAGAAACTGCTCTACTTTTTATTTTATTTTTTTATTTGAGCTTGCGATTCAGTCCCCGTTTTTAATGTATATTTTATTTCCAGATGGCACCAACTCGAACTTTGACAGATTGAATAACACTAGAAATCTGGTTGTCTACGACTACAACAGCGTCATGCATTACAGCAAACACTCGTTTGCGAAGAAGCCATATCTTCCATCAATCACGGTAACAATTTAATGTTCTTGTGACAAGCTTTTTATGGTTGGAGGACAAAGAACATTTTGTAAATTTCAATCTACCCACTTAACTCAGATTATATTTTACAATGCAGAAAGAAAGGATCTTATGTGCGATTAAATCTTCCATCATATTTATATGCCTAGGTAGTTACCATTTTGAAATGCTGTTTTAACTAACAAATTTTTCATAAATTTCAACAAATTTATAGAAAGGGTAAATGGTCTGATTATAATGACATACAGCACCCAAAATTTAAAAGCTCTTTGCATCTTTACCAGGTAACTCCTAAGCGCAAACCAGAACCTTACATTGGACAAAGAAAACGCTTAAGTCCCTACGATATCGAGGAAATCAGATATCTTTACGACTGTGGTGAGTTTGAATTATGAAGTTTCTTTTACACAATCTAGTAAAGTACAAGTTGTTAAATGAAAGTTTCTCCGAACAATTATTGTGCGATAAAGGGATTTGATCAAGAGTAAAAATTTTAAAAATTACCGATAGTTTTGCTTTTATAATTTTTAAAATATTCAGCAGTGTAACCATCTTACGGTTATCAAGAACAATTTTTGTATTTATTTTTGCATTTCAACGTTTTGATGCTGATCGTCTTAACTCAATCATCTTTTGTCATATTGGGAACGTTGAGTACACAGTAACCTACATAAAACTGCTTAAAGTAGAAAATAATAATTCACTTCGTGATCACATGCCAACAAGTAGGCTATACCTACGCCAAGCTTACAAAGATACCGAAGGCACGAAGCATAAAAGCCTCGATCTTTTGTGTATCCAGCAACAAAATCACAATTTCTTTAAAGTAATTTTTAAATTGTTGTATTTTAGGCGAAGGGAGTTTTCAACGATGTGGCAGAGATTTCGTTGGTCAAACTAGAGGGTCTTTTGAAAGTCCGTCGTACCCTAAAGCTTACCCTAAAGAAGCTCACTGCACATGGAATATTACTGCCAAAAGAGGAAAATTCGTTAAAGTTACTTTCAAAAACGTCGACATTAAAGGTAAGCGTGAATTAATTCAACTAACTTATGTTTAATCAAAAGTGTAACGTTTTGTATTAATTCAAAATAGTTGGTTCAATCCAGACATTAACCATTAACTCAAATCACTTAGATTCAAATGTCTGCCAAGAAGACGCTATTCTTGTTCACGACGGAATAAATGCCGGGTCTCCTGTTCTGCGAACCATTTGTGGTAAGCACAGAAGAGACATTGAAGTAACTTCAACCGGACGACAACTGTTCATCATATTTTCGTCCGATCATATCAAAAATTCCAACACCGGATTCAGGGCTGTTTTCACAGAAAGTGAGTTTATATTTAATTTTTTGAACTGTAGATTGGTTTGGGCACCTAGAAAAACTTGTTTTAACTTGGTACAAATATTTTTGTAGCCATTACGCAAGGAGCGCCGGCACCATTACTAGTCACCCCCAATCTTCCTCCGATTGATCAAACCGTAAACAAGTTCATTTGCAACTTTGATACTGATATGTGTGGAATGACACAAGACACACTCGATTCTATGGACTGGCTTCGTATTCAAGGCGCAACTCCAAGTCGTGAAACTGGCCCATCTCGTGATCACACGACTGGTAGAGGTAAGATCAACATTCGGTTTTTGCACTTGTTGAGACCATTGAATGCTTATGAACTTTGAAACAATCAAAGGTTTGTTTTATGTTTTGCAGGTCATTACATATTCGTCGAATCGTCACTTCCAGCAGTTTCTGGTGACAATGCCATCATCCGTTCTCCTTGGTTTGCTCGTAAAAACCGATTCTGTGTCTCATTCAGCTACCACATGCTTGGACATTACATGGGTGGTCTGCGTTTATATGCATATGAAAAACGGAAAGGTAGCAAGTACGGCCATGAAATTCTTTTATGGGAAAAGTATGGCAATCAAGGCAAAAATTGGAAAACTCAAAAGCTTTCTTATGTTGCTAAAAGCAATGTAGAGGTGAGTTTGCGCACAGTTTATTGTTTGCACCACTTATTAATGAGTTAACTCAACAAGCTATTAAATACCTTTATACTCTATTGCAGCATGTACAATTCTACTGGGAAACTTACATCTTCTACTATCAATCGGATTGTGCTTTGGATAATATTGTGATTCTTCCCGGAAGTTGCTCCTCCAATAGAGCACCCGTCACCACCACTCGACCAAGACTTGTAGTTTGGACAACTCACCGCAAGCCAACAACCCCAACAGCGCCAACCACTATCAAGCCTGTCACTAGAAGGCCAACTATTCGGCTCACTCGACGCCCCACTACTCCAATAACAACTTCCACCCCTCCTCCTGTTGTTTCAAGTAAATGCTTTTGTGATTTTGTGTGTTTATACAAAAAAGTTAAGTTGTAGTTTTAAACTTGATTATTTTTTTAGGCGTGAATTGTACCTTTGAATCTGATCTTTGTGGATTCTCTCAATCAAGCACAGACAACTTCGATTGGACCAGGAGTTCTGGTTCTACGCCCAGTGCATCAACAGGACCGACTGGAGATCATACCAGTGGAAGAGGTAAGATACCATCACAATCACACTGTTTTGCACTGTGGCTTGAAGTAATAATTGAAATCTCGCATGGCATTACATTGGTGTGCAGTTTTTCTACTTCATTTTGTTGTAGCCTATGATACTCCATTGCACTTTCTCATAGAGACTTCTTAATTTAATTAGCCTTTCGTTTCTTCACACAAACAGTTATGTTTTGTTCAATAGGTTACTACATGTTTGTCGAAGCCTCCTCTCCCCGAAGACTGGGTCATGTTGCCCGACTGATATCGCCGATGTTGACTCCTCAAAAGCACTGTCTTCGTATGTGGTACCACATGTACGGAAAGCAAACCGGAAAGCTCACCGTAAGTTTATAAACTAAGTTTATAAACTCAAATACTTGACTATCTTTCGATTTGGGCAGTGAAACAATGAAGACATGTTTTTTTACTTACAGATTACGCAAGTTATAAATGGGATTTCAACTAAACTTTCTGAGAAGTTGGGAGACAGTGGAAAGCATTGGCTTCCATTGTCAGTTGAAGTCAATTCTGATGCTCTGAGAAAATCTCTGCGGACTCGTCAAGACGCCATTGATGAGGTAATTATTAATAACTTCTACTATTCTAAACCATTTGTACTTTTATTTTTACAAGTTCAGTACAGGTAGGCTACTGTGGCATATGTAAATGCAACTTTAACAAAAACTTTCATCTTCCTTTTATTTTAGTCTTCCTTAAACCCACCAATTGTCGAAGAAGAAGGTGATGATGAAGAAGAAGAAGAAGAGGAAGAAGAAGAGGTAGCCTTCTTAACAATCACAATATTTGTTTTTATTAATTCACACAATTAATGCTGTAGATAGCAACTTGCACTAATTTAATCAACTGTCACGGTCCCGCAACGAACTTTACCCAATCGCCAAGCCTCTTTAAAAACTTTGATCAATTATTATTATTGGCAGCGTTTAATTCGCGTGACTCAATAAAATGTCTTCTCAGTATAAGTTAAAAGTTTGGTAATTGAACCTTTGTCGTAAAATTAGGTCATTAGCAAATGGTAGAATAACAAAATTTAATTTTGCAGGTTGGGTCACAAATAGCGCATGATGACTCTGGAAATGGTAAGTGCCACATTTATCTGTTCATTACTTTTTTCTATTTATAAATAAATAGCTCTTTTTTTATATCCTTCTGTTATGTAGTTTAATTTCTAGTCGACACCTGTTCATTAGCTAATGTAATATTTTAGTTAAACTAAACTTACTTGTTTACACAGATGCAGGAACGGCTCAAACTGGTATTCTTCAAGTATCACCAAATGTCCAAATCATAATCGAAGCCTCCATCGGGAGAGGATATGCTGGTGACATTGCAATTGATGACGTCGCTATCACTGATTCGGCGTGTGGTACGTATTTTTAGTATTGTTTTTTTTTTCGGTAATAAAAGCGATCTCAGTAAAGTGTCTCTTTGACAGTAACGTCTAACATTATGATTGCAATGTTCTTTTGATTTTTGTGCGTTTATCCACAATATATTTATTTTCAGAACAAGTCGTGACTACTATTGACAGCACTGTGACGAATGATCGATTTACTTGTGACTTTGAAACCGATCAAGATCTTTGCGGCTTCGCACAATCCCAAGACGATGATTTCAATTGGTTGCCTAACAGCGGTAGCACGGCCAGTTCTGGAACAGGACCCTCTGCTGATCACACAAAAGTAAATCATAATTACCTTAGCGTTTCTCTCTTAAAATAAAATTCTCATTTAATCTGTATGTCATCTTTTTGTCTTGATATTCTCCACTTAATTAAGCCAATTGTTTTTCTTAGAAAACTGAAGAGGGCGTTTACATGTACGTCGAGTCTTCATCACCACGACGAATCTATGACGTGGCTGAACTTATTACTCCCAAGCTCATGGCAGGAAGATATTGCATTCGATTTGCGTATCACATGTACGGTACCGCAACTGGACAGTTGAAGGTAAGGTTCACACTTCTTTATTTTGATCTTCCACAACTAACTTTACATCCATGGAGTCAAATTGTTGTCGTTCGTATAGTTGTTAGTGTAGACCAGAGTAGACCTACCATGTGACCTACTGTAAGCTATTGTGTGCGGTTAGTAATTAAGTAACTTTTTCTCAGGTGTTTTCTGTCGAAGAAACAGCTGATGATAGAGATCCTACTCCTGTAAGAAGATGGAGTGAAGCAGGAAGTCAAGGAAATACATGGCACACGCAGTCAGTAGAATTTGCAACGGAAAGGAGCTCTCGATCGGTTAAATTCATATTCCAAGGCATGATAGGCACAAGCTTTACCAGCGATATGGCCATTGATGACATTGGAATAACAAGAGGAAGTTGTTCGGAATCTCCACAGCCGCCAACGACCAGCCGGATACCTAGAACTACAACCACTACAACAACCCAAGCGCCAACAACTACCACTACAACAACCCAAGCGCCAACAACTACCACTACAACAACCCAAGTGCCAACAACAACTACTACAACAACCCAAGCGCCAACAACTACCACTACAACAACCCAAGCACCAACAACTACCACTACAACAACCCAAGCACCAACAACTACCACTACAACAACCCAAGCACCAACAACTACCACTACAACAACTCAAGCACCAACAACTACCACTACAACAACCCAAGCACCAACAACTACTACAACAACTCAAGCACCGACAACTACAACTAAAGCAGCAACGACAACTACCTCAGCGTCAACAACTACAACTCAAGCCTCTACCACCACGACATCGATTCCAACTACGACAACCGGTTTCTATTTGCCAACTTCTGATTATCCTGCAGCCTTCGCTTGCGACTTTGAAACTGGTGGCATGTGTGGAGTTTCTCAAGTCCAAAGTGATGCTTTTGACTGGATTCGGCGCAAGGACAGTACGCCAAGTGGTGGAACTGGTCCTACATCTGATCACACTACTGGATTAGGAGGAAGAGGTAAGAATAAGAGAATGATTTCTCAATAACAAACCATGATACCAAGAATAGATAGTTTGTAACGTTTGCAATGAAGTACAATATAGCACAATAATTTTGATGTTAAAATTAATGTTTCTTATCCACAGGACATTACATCTTCATAGAAGCTAGTAGCCCTCGAAAACGCGGTGACACTGCTGCATTAATTACTCCGAAGCTGGCTCTTGAAACTCCAAAGCGTTGTGTAACATTTTGGTATCACATGTGGGGAGGTGGAATAGGCTCCTTGCGAGTGAATGCTAACTTCAATCCATCGCCAAGGTTAGTATCAAGTCTTTTAAAGCATTTTCAGTGAGCAAATCTTTTCAACAATCACATTTCTCAGCAAATTACATTTCCTACTTTACACAATGTTACATTTTACTTTACAGAACAAAAAAGTCTGCTGCCATGCTTCAGCCTACCAGCACATTGGTTGTACAGAAAAGTGATGATGAAGGAAGGAACTGGAATATGGCTCGATTTGAAGTCAACCAAGATGCTGATTATTATGGAGGATATGTTCAGTTTACCTTTACGGCTGTAAGAGGACAGACATTCCAAGGCGACATAGCTCTTGATGACTTATGCATTTCGGAAGGACCATGCGGTAAGACCTTATTTTTTGTGAAAAATATTGTTATTATGGCAAGTAACTTTATGAATAAATTACACAACACTACAATAGACGCAAGAGGATTAATTTACTATGGTGTACGTATTTTGCAAATAAACAACGTTTATTTTTCATTACAGACAGTTTCAGCCAGTGTAGCCCATTGGGAGTTTTGAGTAGAACCACATCTACCCCTCCAATTACTGCAAGAACTCACCGGCCACCAGTTGTCAAGCCAACGACAGCCACCAAAGGAAGAACAACTGTGAGACCTAGGAGAGTTACATTGAGACCAAATCCAAATCGTCGTCCTACAGTTCAACGTCCCGCACGTCCTTCGTCATCAAGACCAACTCTTTGGTCTGGTATGCCACGTAAGTCAGCTTGTTGAAATTCGGTAACGTGTGTTAAAATTTCAACCACTTTTTCCATGTTTCATTGCTATACCATGCATTGGGTATGGGATGGTGCAGAAGATAAGGCACTCGCTTTTAAAACATGTCCTTCTGATTCGATTCACGGCATAACCTTGTTCTTCAAAACATCCTTTTACCTCTACCTAGACTTCTAAAGTATAAGTGATTGGATAGATGTAGTTCTAAAGCAAAGACGGCCTAGAAAAAGAACGGCCTCCCTACTCTCGCTGGTACCAAAAGCTTAGTATAACGAAGACCTTGACTTCATCATGTTTGTTTCTTGTTATCAAGTATGGGCCACGTTGACTCTGCATTAATCAACCCAAGCAATTGCCTAACTTTTATATTTTGTATCACAGTTTGTACTTTTGATCCCAAGCAAAGAAGGCAGACGCATACACCACCTTCTTCCATTCCTGGAGACTCTACATCAGATCTTGGTTCATATCTTTATCCAAACGCTTTTTCGACCAGTAATCTGTGTGGATGGAGACAAATCACCACTACCCAGGATCAGTTTGATTGGACTCCAAACTCCGGTTCAACAAAAAGTCAAGGCACTGGACCAGATGGGGATCACACGTCATCACTAGGTAAATTAAGATTATGAAAGCAAATACTTAAATCATTAAGTGAATAAAAAACTTAAATCATTGTTTGAATTTATTGTGAAATTTCTAAGCAAAAAGTTTATCCAAAGGTTAAATAGTTGCGCTTATTCTTTCAGGAAATTACATGTATATCGAAGCATCACTACCAAGGAAGCCTGGAAATGTTGCTTTTCTTCAAACATATCCTATGCCACCAGTAGCGTATTGTATGGATTTGTACTACAACATGTATGGGGTAAGAAGAAATGTTGAAAACTTATTATTTTTTTTATAATATGCATCACAATTTTAATATTATCCTACGTTAAAATGATCGAACTTAAAGGAGCAATATCTAAGCTGAATTATTGTTTTCCAGACTTTTATTGGCCGTTTAGCTATCCGTTCCCTTCAAAAACTCAGAAACGGGCGACATATCCTTTCAAACCTACACAGCATCAGGGGAAATCAAGGAAGAGGATGGAAAAATGTCAAAGTTGATTTCACCCCTCGTTCTAACGCAGTGGTAAGCTTCTTAACAGCATATTGTAAACAAACATGTCAAGCTTCATAAAACCTTGTTTGTCGTTTCTTTGAAATGATAATATCTAACTTTTTTTTCTTACTTTTTTCAGCACACAGCATTCCGTTTAGAAGGATCAGTCGGTAAAGATTATCGTGGGGACATGGCAGTTGATGATATTACCATTCTTCCTGGGCGTTGTAGTAAGTTATTGTGTTGCTATTTATAAGTACATCATTATGACTTACACATGTTCTTTGCTTCAGGTGTCTTGACTCAACTACATGTTATTCGACTAAAATTGTTTTGAGATTGATTTTAAATTTAAGCAAGTGTTTATATCTCAAAGCGTGCAGTGAAGAAAAAAGTGGTCAGCTCATATAAACGATTGAAATCATTCCTGCATCGATGATTTTGCAGCGACTCTACAGTTTTAAATACAAAAGCTTACTCTTTCTAAGGAAATGAGGTTTTTCAAGTTGTAATTAATCATTCTAATGTTTCACAACTGTCTTGACAACTCTCACTAAATTACACAGTTAGAGCATATTTTGAATTCTTCCTTTTTTACAGACGCTTGCAAGACACCAACGAAGCGCTACACAAACGACTTAAACCAACAGCAAACATTTACAACGGGGTGTGTCAATACTGAACTTTTTTGGGTGCGATGCTGCAGCTTAAACCAAGAGAAAGCTATTTATCGTCGAGTCTCTAACTGTGATGCCGACATGTTTAGCCTGGAGCGACTTAACTGGTATTGCAGTTACTTGTAAGACTGTTTTTGACAGTAGCTCAACAGAAGGTGCGGGCACTTATTTTGTTAATTACCATTAAACTGCTCTCCTCCCCCAATGAAACAGGAAAGGAGTTTAATCAATTCGTGAGAACAAATTTTAGCTTTGTGCTGACAGTATCGGACAGAAGTTACTGCAGTGATAGGCAATTTTGTCGCTTTTTCTGAGGCTTGGACCGATGAACCAACATGATGTTGGTTGGCTTAGTTGTCACTTGTATTAATGACCGTCATTAACGAATGTGCTAGGCTAAAGGCTTTTGCACTTTATATTACTGTGACTTCCATTCATAGCGTTTTCGTAATTGTGACTTGAAAGATGCAATAACTGTCGTGCGCAATTTATTCCATGTTACACTAAAGATTTCGCGAGAAGTTATCATAATGTAACATAGAAGAAAAGTCATCGTTTTGGTACATTTCTGATACGGTACAGTGAGATTTAGAGTATTATAGCCTCAAGCATAGCAATCTATTTTGAGTCTAAGTGCACTTTTGTATTTATTGTATTTATTGTTTGAGTTTGAAAAAGAAACTGTGGTAAAACAGACCACACAACCAAAAGCATGTTCAGGCTGTTGCAATGGAGCTCTTGCTCTGCCAGTAAAATATGCAGCAGCCAAACAGTGTAGTTGTGAAACTGCCACAGAGATTATACCATTGCATGATTGTCTGAAACGATGCTCTTGGCAGTAATTTATAAAATATGCCAGCATTTCCAGAAAATTGTTTTTGTATGAAAGTAATGGTATTTTTAAACAGAAGCTTTTTCTCATATCGACTCATAAACATTCCTTACCAAAAAAATTGCATGTATTGTTTGCTGTTCCATTATTTGCGATGTCTATCTCATCAAGTTTTTTTGTTTATCAAAATTTTCTAATATCTCAGTCTCTTGCCATACGGTACCGTACAATTGTTTTTTCTTGGAATTGCGAACTTGCCAGTATTTTAATATTTGTGTCTGTTTTTTTGTTGTTGAATTTCTTAATTTTAAATTGCGAAGAATATATAAAGATATTTAAAAGAATTACCACTGGACTTTTGATTTGTTGAGCAAATTAAAGCAGATTAATCGAAGAACTGGCGGATGAGGATCAACGGCTAGCGAAATTGAAACGAAAACTTCAGGTTTACTTCAATCAACTTTGAGTCATTCAAAACTGTTTGAAGTTGAATCGATAGACTTATTTCTACTCGTCTACCAATGCCTCGCCAATCCGACTCCAATTAGGTCGCAAAAGAATGCAAAAACCAAGGTTCATCTTATGTCAGATTGATGTAAAAAGCTTAAAAGTGACGCGAACTGTATGTTAAAGGCTGAAGTAAAGTCATGCAGGAAAGAACTCTTCGAAACTTTGACATCAACAGACAAAAGTGAATCATGAAAATAATAACAAGCCTATTGTATTAGCACAGGTGCGCATATCTCTGTTGATGAATAAGACAATTGTCAGAAAAAGCCACAAGATTTACTTAAGGTTGTCATTTAATATAAAAATGATAACACCTAGGGGAAATGGATGGAATCTTTTTCGATTCAACATTGACGTCTTTTAGAGATAAGAACATTAAATGTAGTTGAATTATCGAAGTAAAGTATTTGATCTGCTTCAGCAAATTACAGAGAAATATGACACACTGACCTTTTCTGAGATGAGGATTTACTTACCATAAAGCAGTGATTTCAATATAATAGTTTTTCCAGCAAGAAAAGTTGACTCGTGACAGCATTATTTGCGTGTGTTGGTCAAGGAAGTTGTAACTTAAATTTAAATTGACCAGCATGACCAGCCATTTTTTTAAAGGTTGTCGTACGACGGTCGAATACTTCGTTTACTTTTCAAAATACTGCCGTAGCCTGGCTTGATAAGAAAAAACGTGATAAAACAATCGAGCAACTGTCATCCTACTCTTCCTATGGTTACTCAACAACAAAAACTATAAAGCAAGAATGTTTATCTCACCAGTAAATTTTGTCTTGTTTAAATTTCGATGTTTTAAAAATAAGAATATCGCCACAATTTTATCCGAGTGCCACGAAAGGTTTGGCGATCTATATTGTATGGTAACGGCAGACCCCGTTAAACGGACATACTTCGGTTTGTCCAAAGCTGGTCGTTTTTATAAAGTTTTTTAATATGGGCTTTCTGTTGAGAACTTCTTCAATTTATTTGATGGCATATTTGTAGAACGTGTGGAAGGTAATCTATTTTGGCACAAGCTCTGCTGTCTTTTTCTACAGAAACTGGCAACAGTTAACTACCAAGGGCTCTACCTATTCAAAGCCTGCACAAAAAATCGTAACTGTGGTGGTCCAAAGTCACCATTTGCCATGTAATTCGCCCCAAGGGCCCACTATTCAGAAAAGCTTAATCCTAAAAGCTTGAAATGCGATAACAAAATAATGGCCTTTCAGCATATCGGAGAGGTCATGTAAACGTGAAGATGATTTATCTCCGAAAATAATAACCGTGCTTCCACCACAGTGACCCGTCGAACAAATTCCAAAGAATATAAGTGTATTCGATTGTAGCCTATTTAATAAAAGGAGTTTTAAAATTTATAAACCTGTGCTTTGCATCAAACTTTCCGGATATCTTCCATGCCGACTTGTTGTGATGTTTTGAAACAAATACATCAGCCTACAACGTGGAAACTAGACAAAGAACCTGTAAATATTTGGAAATAGATTATTTCGAACATTTTAATCGCACAGGAGAAATTCTCATACAGTAGGGCTTGTAGGTACACTGTGTTCAAACCTTGTCATAAATGTAAATAGGTGTTTTAAAATCTACATAAAAGCGTTGAATAGTTCAACAAACAATCTTGTTATTTCCTCTGGAGACTGAAGAATCTATGAGATAATAATGATTCAAATTAAAAGCAATTGTTATCATGATCATATTTTTATATTCTCATGTATCATCAGATACGGAAAGATTCGAAGAACAAGAAACAAGATCATGTTAAGTTTGCAACTTTTGTAGGGCGACACTACAAGTTCTATTTTTGGATTTAGTTTACCACGTCTGGGCAAAATGATGATTGGTAGCCTGGATTTTCCTTTCAAGGATGCAAGCTAAGCAAAATTGCTAGCAGGAGTGGATCTGAGTTTGCTGTGAAAAACGCTTTAGAATATGTTTATAAACTTTCAATGGCAGAAATAGCCTATGCCGGACAGTATATCACTACATCTCAATACAAAAAGTCAGCTTTCACAAAATAATTATGAGCAATGCTCCGCACAAGAAAACTTGCTGATTCTCGTGACCGATGCTTGAATAAAGCTGAATTGCAAATTGCAAACGACCTCAAGTTAGGTTTTCTTTAGGCTTGGGAGGAAACACTAATTGTTACCAACTAAAAATTTTGAGTTAAAAAACATCGCATACTATAATTGGTTGAAGCATGCAACCATTCAAAATAAATAACTTAAGTGTTTGTTTGTTTATCTTTATCCTGCATTGCGGGAAAGCGGACTTGAGCGCTATGCATCGGTGTACGCCTTCCGACATACACCTGACCCACGCTGCAGCCGACTGCAATGTCTGTTTCCGATTGTCTACTGTACTTATGACTTAAATTTGGTACTACCCATTACTCGAAATCGATCACTAGGTAGAGGCAATTATCGTAAAGTTTCTTGCCCAGAGAAACAACAGCAAGTGCGGGTGGCTGGAGTCGAACATGCAGGCTCTCGACTACGAGCCCAACGCACTAACCACTCGGCCACGGCTGCCGAGTGGTTGACACAGTTATGGTGTATTGACACAGTTATGGATTCTGTGCTGTACGATAATTGCAGCGACATTTACAGGATAAGAATCAATTTCGCATACCGTGCTTTTGTTACAATTTCAAAAATCTTCTCCAGATTTAACCCTGTGAAGAATGTATCGATACAGTGAGCCTAAGGGCAAATTGACAGAGTGGGTTATAATACAATCATAGAAAACCGACCGACTAGAGATTGATATCTTATTCTGTAATTACATGCTTATGTAACGGAAAGAGCTCAAAACGTAATATTGAAAATGTGTGCTGTTGAAGAAGAGGTGTCACTTGTCATTACAGCAAAACATAACCTGATGAAGCAATTTGTTTTGGTAGTGTCTAAACCAGTAAGCCTATTCCCAGTGTGACTGATGTAAATAATGATAATAAAGCTTGGTTTTATACATGCGTTCAGCTTATTTCACTGCTCAGCAATTTGGAAATTTTGCTAGAACAAAGAAAGGCTTGCTAAAATGTGTTATTTTAAAACTAAAATAGATGCTGATAAACCTCTCAGGTTGCAATCCTTGGTACACCAAAAGCTTATCAAAAAGTCGGTTACGAAGAAGCTAATCTCGAATTGAATCTTACTCTCCGATTCTATGAAATGTTTGCATAGAAAAATAACGCCTTTGCTTTTTCAACGTTACACATCGAAGAAAATTGGCTGTTAATGGCTTCAATGAAATCTGATCCACTAAAGATCCTTCGATACAAGCCTAAAGTAGCCTATATTTTGCAACATGAGCATTTCGCATGGCCGAATGGGTGTCATAAAAATGCACATTCAGTTTCAGTCTGTGGCTCTGTGTGCTCTACGATGATACCCACAAACAGAAAAGGCGAAGCTACGACATGGCATTTAACATAACCGCATCTGAAAATAAACTAAAGACTCCAAATGATCTGTTGCAGAAACTGATGCAATACAGAAAGCTCAAATCCACCTTCCTTGAACGAAGTTAGGCTACTCTTTTATAACGTAGACAGATTGTTGGCAGCATTTCCACGATGGTGATGGGTTGGAAGGGAGAAATGTAACGAGTAGGCCTACCTCAATGGATAACTTTTTTTAGAGAAAATGTAGTTTGCAATGAATTCAAATTTTTTATGCACACAGATTACAGGACTAAATTCTATTTTGCTTAATACACTACAGTAGATGTAGCCTATCAGGAATCAGGATGTGTTCAAGAACTTGCAGCTTTTTATTTGAGTAATTAAATTTGAAAATGACAAGGCTACGCACGGAGCTACGATGGGTATCGCGCATTTGATAAAAGCTAGCAGCGATTTTTTCTTTGTGTACCATTCCTGTTCCATGCTAGGCGTTCATGCACAGTTCCTTCCATTTATTCCGGTATTTGACTGTATTGAAAATTGTTGTAGTAACGTGAAGGTGATACTTATTGAGAAAAGTGAAAGGTTGTTTTCCATAGGATCGGTTTCCTTTGATCTTTCCTCAAAAAGCAGTGTCTCCAAACTGTTCCTTGCTCATGACATGGCCTAAAAAGCTTGTCTGTCGTTTTATGATGTTCATCAAGAGAGTTCAGGTTTGATTTGTTTAGGAACTTAGTCTGAGCAGCGATTTACAAAACCGAAAACAATTTTCAGTTTAAAGAAAAAGTTTAGACTGACAGTTAAATTGCCACAAAAAGCTTTGAACGAAGAAAAAAACAACCGTACAAGCAGTAGCCTAACTCCAGTGACGTGTGTAAACAACAGCATTGGCCTAACGACAAACAACAACAAAATTCATATCGTCTGAAAACAATTCCTCATAAGCTCACTACACAGACAGCAATATCTGTGTGCAGACGTTGAATCAATGTAAAAATGACAGATTTTGCTGTCTGGTTATGGACATTATCGCACTCAATCTTCATCAACCAGTAAGTGACGTATAAATCAGAAGAAATCTGACTCAAGGAAAATAAGCAATTAAGCCTTGAAATGATAAGATCGTCAACTCAAGCGGTGGGTACTCAATTTCAAACTCGGTCGATCGCATGCTGGGCTTAGCCTATGTGTGTCAGAGTTGGAACAATTTCACAGTTTTCAATTCAATTAGGCTACATCATCAACTCTTTTAATTACAGTACAATTACATTGTTCTGAAACTTTCAAATTACAATTGCTTCCAATGTAATAAAATCAATAATGTCCGATCGAACGAGAATGGAAGAAGCCATACTCGAGGTTTACCTTGTTTGGTATCATCAGTGGTACATACCCCTGTTTCTTGAGAGGGAATCGAACTTCCAACTTGATGGGAGTTGTGAACATTTCCGACTTGATTGGGAATCGAACCTTCGTCGAGATTGTATCACGGTGTCCAATATGCCGTTGTTAACCAAGTCGGAGACGTCCACAATTCCCATCAAGTTGGAAGTTCGATTCCCGCTCAAGACACATGGGTATGTACCACTGATGACCCCAAACAAGGATGACATTCGAGTGTGGCGTCTTTCCTTTTTGTTCTATCGGGACATTAATTTTACAAATTTCCACAGCCCCTTAAATGTAAACACATTTCAATTTCAAAAATAAACTGTTTCATTATTTATCGATGATTTTTACACTTTAATTTTATCAAAAACAAGACTTTATTTTGATAAAGATTAGGTTGCAATGTAGAAGTTCTTTTTGAACCCAACTAGCGGCTCAACAAAAGTACTGATATCATGCGTGCAACTTACGAAATGTAGGCTAATTGTTATTTAGCCCAAGATTTTTTGAAATTACAAATACCATTACACAACAACAAAAAGTTGCAAATAAACTTTTAATTAAACAGGAAACACCACAAAAAGTGCTCAATGCCAAGCAAAAAGCCAAACAGAGCAAATAACATCAAATATAGGCTAGTCACTTTATTTGATATAATTACAATTACACAAAAATGTGTAATTAATTACATTCAATTGATCCATCTCTGGACTGTGTATTATTGCCATTATCAAACGAAAAACACGATGAGCAGCCTACCTCAAACTTCTAAAATGCCCAGAAAATAGCACAAAGTGGAACATTGTTTTGTTTGTTAAGCATGCCTTCAGTGGATTTCAAATTAGTTTTCGAGGTGGGTTGCTGGATCTGTAGAAAAACAGAAACCGCAAAGCAACAAAGCCTGGGAAAGAAGTTCCCTCCGAATATGGAAAAAAGTCGCTTCTTCCCTTCATTAGCGTTACGTTGTCGCTTTTTTAAACAAGAACCAATCATCTGAACTGTCCAATTATGATTGTAGATAGAGAAGTCATTTGGAAAGTCTGACGAGGCAGGCATCGCCCTCAAACAACTTACAAAACTTCATTTTAATATTATTTTTGTGTAAAATTTACAAAGCGCATTGTACATGTGAAGTTGTAATGATATTGTAAACATAATATGTAGGCTACGTCGATTAACTGAAAGCTTGACCACATCGCATCGTGGCTCTTCGTCTTGTTGTGAATGATAAGGAGATACACTGTGAAGAAAGGGGCGTTCTTCCCGGCTATCAGCACAAGGCTGAGCACTCACTAGTACAGCGAGCAGTTGCGATTCGCCAACCATTCAGACCATCCAATCAACAATATGTTTCTCGGCAGCCGATTTGTAGCAAGAATTGACAGCGATAGACACCGTGTTTCGCCCATGAGGCTGGGCTCGTCAGTATCGCACCACTAGTGTTAAACTGTTTTATTTGCATCAACAGCGCACGGGTACAAATAATTGACACGGCGAGAGAGCACAAACAAACATAGCCAGGTCGAAGACTTTAGAAAACCGGCCTGCCACACCCCGCGGCGGCGGGGAGCGGCGTGATTTAGGGGTGACGATGCACCCGGAGGGGTAAGTCCACCAGCTTAGGTCGCGGGGGCCAGGCTGGGGAGTCGAGGTACCTGTGGAGGGATTGTGTGGATCGAAAACGTTACATGACCCGTCCGCAAATTTAGAATGGCGGAGCGGGCCAGGGAGACAGGCTCTTTCTGCATTGCCCAGAAAGATGGCCTGCGACGGGCCGGGCGACCCGTCGCGTGTGGACGCTGGAACCGGCAGTAATTGACCGTCGGGCGGCGCCCACGTCTCCCTCACGCGACCTCGGCGCAGGTACTTGACTCTTATACCCGGTCTGCCAGAGCGGATAAAATTGGGGTCTACCACGAGGAAGAGAGTCAACTATTTAAGGATAATTTGGTTCTCGTGGTAAACAAAATTCAAATAAAAATGTGGAGCAGAGGCTCGATTAATCAATAGAAACAAAAAATATAGGTGGGATTGTAATACATACTCACTGGAGAAGAGTAAGCTTTGATTCGGCGAGCACGGATGTGCACTGGCCAGACGTTGACGCAGGTTCGCCCAGCTGGGTCGGGGAGGCTAGCGATTGAAACTAGAGGCACTGATAGGCTACATTACCAGGAAAAAGTAGAAAATTGGGGTGGAAATTTTGAGGCTGCATCGAGTTGATCAGGGGATCGTGTTGATCAATGCGTTGAAAGCAGAGCGAGGTTGATCCGAGCGGGCAAGAACAGCGTTACAAGGCGAAGGCAGCGTAAGATATTCGACCACCGCTTTACCAGTCAGTTTAACTCTTATCTTTGTGGAAAGAAAAGAGCCAACAAAACCAGCAGGCGCCAGGGCAGAGGACATTGTGAAGAAAGGGGCGTTCTTCCCGGCTATCAGCACAAGGCTGAGCACTCACTAGTACAGCGAGCAGTTGCGATTCGCTAACCATAACGGTGTAGCTTCCACGCTAGCCATTCAGACCATCCAATCAACAATATGTTTCTCGGCAGCCGATTTGTAGCAAGAATTGACAGCGATAGACACCGTGACGAGCCCAGCCTCATGGGCGAAACACGGTGTCTATCGCTGTCAATTCTTGCTACAAATCGGCTGCCGAGAGAGATACACTGTGTTACGTTAGAATTTTATATCAAAAACTGAATCTGATCCTACCGAGCAGAGAGCAACGTAGGTGTTGGTAAAAATAAGGTTAAATGAAACACCTATTGATTGGCAAGTGTCGTTCGAACAGCTACCAAAAGAGAAAGTGTTGGCCTGATTTTTCCATGAGGGAGCAAATCAGTCAATTGTCTTTATATGCCTATGGATTATGGAATCGAGGTCTACATACATTTATTCCTTTTTTTACATTATTTTATCTGATTCATCAGTCCCTTTTCATATTATAAAAAATGACTGATTTAAATAGATTAAAAAAGTTACAAATGCAAATAAAGACTGCTTTTTTTTGGCTTGGCAAGTCTGTCGCCACTCATATGTGTATCAAGGACCGGTCTAAGAAAATACTAACAAGCAAATTTCAAAGTAGTTTTGTCAATAATACTAATGACGTGATAATAAAGATAAGCTCAATTTGCATTCAGTCTAATTAACACGGACAGTAACAAGCCGTTATAAAATATCACTTTCACACGCAAGACATTTCACTTTCTCATTTGGTGTGGCTGTGATTAATCAAAATCTTCTTTATGGTGATCACAAAGTTGATTCTTCCTAGAAGTTAGAAGTAACCTCATTCGAACCGCCAACGACCGAACACAAACGTATTTTCGAAAGTTTCTTTAAGTATTTTTATTTAGCACGATTCAGAGCAAAACACGGCATAGAGTAAGTTTCACATTCGATCGAAACACAGCGTGAGATGCTACAAAGTAAGAGAACCGTTCTTCTCTCGAATATAACAAAGGGAAAAAGGTATCAGAACCCTACTCTCGCTAATTGCAAGCAAACGAGACCGACAGACAGATTTTAAACAATTTGCGAGAATTTGGAACATGCAACGTTTCTGTGGCAAATGTTTACGCACAAATCCCTTCATTGCAACTGGGTTAAAATCATTCGAAAAGAATGGGAGAAAGCGTTGCATTTAATGAATCGATTTCATGCATCGGGTTTCTACTGCTTCCGCTTTGATCATTGTGTTTTTATTAAATGTAGGCTACATTGAACCAATTTCCTCCGTAAAAGTCTATCAAAAAAAGTTGCAGATCGTAGTCAAATGTCGGCTTCACCGTGTGTTCACACATCAGCATAGGACAGAAAGCTTTTTATTCTGTCTTTCATCTGTGTTCATTCCCTGCCTAAAGGGTATGAAAGTTGTCCATGAAGTTGCCCCATTTCAACACTAGAATTTGAGAGCTTCAGAGCATTGCACAATGTTGATAGAGAGTTAGATTTCAAGCACAAATACACACAACTGACCATTACAGGGCCGACAACACTATGTTCCAGCTGTCCAGGCTGCGAGCAACAGAATATTTGAAAGACATAAAAACAAATCTCCAACATGTAACCGAAATGAAATTATGTTAAACGTCTTCGTACATTGAATCAATGCAACAGCTAGTGAACTGGTCATCAAGGTGGCAGAAAAAACATTTTAACTTTAATCATGGGAGGCAGATTTCTTCCCAGTTTTAAATTTTCCAGTTATTTCATGCACATTGCATATAACCAAACAATATATTCCAAGAATAAATTGTAGCAATGCAAAACAAAGTGCTCAATGCAGGTAGCCGAGCTAGTGATTACATAAACTAAAATGGCTTTTATTTTCGTTTTTCAGTCTTGCGCCAGACGATTGCACCTGGCATGAAACCTTAGGTGGCGCATAACTTCGCCATTTTAGTTTTTGTAACCAAACAATATATTATTATATTTTTTTCACATTTTGGAACACTGTCTATTAAAACATACTTCACGCAAAAAAAACCTGCGCTACATTTATTCGCAAGTGTCCAGCACCGAATGCCACGTTCAAATGAAAGTGATTCAACTGGCAAAATTCATCAAGTTTACATTGATTTGACGTGCAAAAACGTTGAATCAATTTAAAATTGATGAATTTTGTTAGCTGAGTCAAAGTACACTATAGCGTATTCTGACAAAAACCCCAACAATGATAGAACAATATGTTGATATTACATGACCGGACAACGTTAAGTTGGTTTATGGATTCAGATGAGATTATCTGACATACTAATTACATCATTTTGGCACTAAAATAACGTAAAAAGTGACGGGTATCGGACGAAGAGTAAAACATTTAACAAATTACATTTAATAAAAAGTGCGAGTTGATAAAGTCTAAAGAGCCTAGGTTTGTTCAAGTGTGAAAAGACAAATATTATCAAAAAAATAACAAATTTTGCCGATTATATCACCCACCGCATATTTCCAGACAGTAAATCAGTCGATTTTTACATTGATTCAACGTCTGCAGACGTTGAATCAATGTAAAAACGACTGACTTGCTGCCTGGGTTGTGACGTAATAGCATCGGCTCATTTGCTGAGGAACTGCACAGGCAGCAAATCAGTCAAAATGAAAAACACAACAACCATTGCAAGATTTGCATACTCATGCAATTCATCGAGTTATCGCATTGGTGTATTCTACAGCATGTCGAATAAATTTCAACTCACGGAAGGTTAATATTTATCAGAGACCCAGAGTTCTTTCCGTAAGCGAAGGAAAAATTTAAAAGGGAGGTAGTTTGGAGAATTGTAACTTTTTCTGCAATTGCTATGTTGTTTGCTTCATTGTTTCTATTTTGTTAAGAACCGATTCTTTCCAAACCAACACCTGGTCTCTTGCGAGCTTGAATGGACAATGCGATGCCTAGCCCAGCCAGTCATTTTTTGCATTAACTAACGTTTGCAGACGTTGAGTTGATGTAGAAAACGACTGATTTGCTGGCTGGGACGAGGAGCTTTGGCATTGCGCAATATGAAAGTTGACAAGAAAATTTGCGACTTTCAAGAAACGACACACGCCGAGCTGTCTTCTTCCACCGAAGCAACGCTGTCTTCCCCATCGGAGCTCTCCGAACGAGAAGACAATGAAGCTGCTGGAGGATCATGTTCTTTAACTGGTTCTGCATCAAGGGATTCAGGGCTTGAATCTTCCTTATCGTTATCCAATTTCGATTCGTTGGGTTGGGGAGTGATTTCGTTCGGATGAGTGTTTAAAAAATTGATTTTTGCAGGAGAGGATGGAGTGCGCGTGTGGATGGGATCATTCAGGGATGGGGAGTCATTATTCTTGCAAGGATCGCTGCAGTGACGTGTCCTGGATGATTTCGGCTTGTCTGCCATGGGCTTATCATCATCATCATCGGAAAAAGAATCTCCGTTGAAAACACGCTCCTCAGACGCAGTGAGAGCGACGGCCGAACCTGGCACCAGGCCAAACAGTCCCTTCTAAAAACAGAATAAATGTTTCATCATTTTAACCTTTTTCAATCAAGTTTTTATAAAAACTTTGGCATTGAGAGAGGCAAAATAGACAGCAAGCATAGGGACCGTAGTAGCTGCGGGAACACAGCCAAACTATCAATAGGTACAGTTGATTGAGAGAAAGTTTGCCCTCGGACTGAGATAGCTTCTTTGGTAGTTATTCTCAGAAGTTTGGCATACTTGTGGAGGCTTTGAAATTAACAGGGTCGGTCACTGAGATTAACAGAGTGAAGTTTCGCTTCATGAAGTGTTGTTGTTGGTAGACTATTATACGACCCACTAGGCACCGCTGAATGGAGAGCTGTCCTTAAGTGCGTTACCGAAGTGCACCTGGAAATTTGAACCCCTGTTTCTCGATCTTATCGTTTTTTCTTCGTTCACAAAGTCGGGCGCTTAACCGACTGAGCTATAAAAGCTTCTTTTATCGCCAGCTCAGATGCTATTATCGTATCCAGGCTTACACAGGATGGTTGAAGATTTAGATTAAGTGAACGGGAAGGCAAGGAAGACAATCTTTTGTGCCCACCTTAAGGCATGCCTTCAAGTGTCCTGCCAAAGACACAGCCACATGCTCTAGAGCGGTGTCGAACCAACGTTCTTTCGAACGTTGAACCAAGGTTCTCCCCACTCGGCTATGCATGCAGTTCAAAGATGTTCACTCTACACATCTAATGAATTTTCAAAAGCTAGTTCTTATACCTTAGCAAATGTAGGTTGTCCTGCGCTTTGCAAAGACGTGGTTGTCGATGTGGTGCTGGTGACGATTGACTTTCCCTTCTCTGTGCCGGCAGTGAGGCCGCTAGTTTGGTTGGAAGCTTGTGTCGATGATCCGCTCTGCTGGAGCAACATCATTGAGCGAGAATAGAAGTTTACCGATTTATCGATTGCCTATTTCTAATCTGCAGGTCGCTGCAGCAAATAGGGTTTATTAACCAATCAGAAGGCAAGATTTAAATCAACTGATTGCAGCCATGTGATCTAGTTGCAGCCAAGACACGCACGTTAGAAAGTAAATTAACTTTTTCGAGTCTTGTGGATCTGATGGTGCTTATTGTTGGACTTATCAAAAAACTGAACATAAAACAACATTTTTCAAAAATAAATACCTTTCGACCTTGCACCAGTGACTGCCTTAACTACGAGCGAAATGCAACAAAACAAACAATGCGCTTTTGCTTATTGTGAAAGCAACCACTCCCATTATGACGCAGTTTGATCATGATCCGAGTTGAATCACGGCTGATGGGTTTACCTGGAGCCGAGCCAGGATGGCTTGCTTCTCGGCGTGTTCCACCTCGCGTTCTGTGATCACGTCATAAAGCGCGGCAATGTGGCTTCGGCAGTTGACCAGCACGGCTTTGTAACCAGAACTAAAAGTTTAGGGAAAGAATTTTGTTATGCAAGACAGCACTGATCACATACGTGATTATAGCAGTGGCGCGTGGTCAGCATACAAATCTTTAAGGATCAATTGGGATCAAATAAATTAAAGAGCAGATGGCTGGGCAGCAGTAAAGATAATCTATGCATCGTCATCTCGTAAAGTAATGTATTTATTGAGTTCCATTAAGGATAGGGGATCTCCTGACTAAGAAGTAGCAGGCCAGCGATTCTCCATCAAGTATTGATTCAATATTTTATTATTAAAAATGCATGGTGAATCAGCAGAGCCCTATGTATGTCATACTCATATGCATTTTTCTCTACAACTGTAGAGCAACATTAGTGCCTTGATTAAAAATAGAATGATTACAAATAAAGTTATTATGACATGCTCAATATTTCCAATCGAAACCTACCCTTCAGTGCCCTCTGTCACAGACCATTGCTCAATTTGCTGAAGACACTCCCGTGTTCTCTGAAGCGTGTCGAGAGGAACAAGGCTCTCTTCCGCCCACGAGCGGTCTTTTGAGCGTGATGTGGATACGAGTCGCGCCATGTGCGAAGGGTCTCTGAGCATGATGCAGATGAGAGCGGCCCACTCCAGACACAAGGCTTCAAGGAAGAGATTGAAGAGATACCTGCATGGATGAGATACTTACAAAGTTTTCACGTGAAGATGTTGTTTTTGATACTTAACAAAGTCACGTTCATAAAAATCGAAAAATTTGGAAAAAAAATGTTTTCAGGAAACAGCCTTAAATGTACAAACTATTCAGACTGAGTTTTCGCGTCAAGGTCAGAAAGTTAACTGTCAAATAATAAGAGAATGTTTGACATTTTCACTGCCTTGCACATTCGTTCTGTCGTTAAGATTACCATCAAGTTATCACACACGCTGTTAGTACAAACTATATCGGCACTCTCATCAATTCTAAGCGACCTTTAACATTCTGCAGAATGCAGACTATTAGCAACCCAAGGACTATCCAGAAATATTTTAATTTTAGGAGCCATTCTCCAACAAACTTGTAAGCTTCTAATGCGCATGTCAATGTCTCAACTTACAAAGCTTGCAGGCTTTTACCGATGTATTTTAATATAAAATCAATTTAGAAGCGATTAATTTTAGTAACTGATGCAATGTTGTTCTTATTTGTTAGCAGTACATTAAATGTGTCGGGCGCACACACCTAAAAAACCAACCTTATTACGTTAAATTACTGTAAAAAGACTTATTTCATGATTTGAATGATGAAAATAGGACAGCATTTTTAGTAACGCGAATAAGTTAATGAGACACGATGGAATCACGCATACGTCACAGCTACGGTTCATGGCAACGGTTCACACGTATAACCTAATTACGGAAAAAAGACATCGATTAAATATTAAAGGTTTCAAACCGCTCATTAAGTCCAAATCATTTCTCGACCTTTTCCACAGTTAATTTGCGACATAGGCGATGGGACATTAATTCTAAAAGAATTTGCCAGACACAAAATACAATATAAAGTTTCTCAAAATTACCCGGCTGGCAAAAGTTTCCCTTTTTGAATTGCTTTCATCGTCTGGCGACGTTGAAAACAATTCAAAAAGGAAAACTTTTGCTTGCCGGAAAACTGGTTAAAACACACACCACCCATCAGGCCATCAACTCTCCAAAATATTTTTGTTCAATAAGGTTCTTAAGTTGTGGTTAAAACTCTGAGCGTTATTTACATACTACTTACTGGCACAAAGAGTGATTAAAATGCATTCACTCTCAAGCCATCAATCACTAACATCATACGCATTTGCTTGCGTATGAAGCAACTATTACAAGCCACTTAAAAAGCAACCGGTTTTCATTGATGACAGTCTGCAACGTTCAGCGCGGGAAGCCCTTCAATATTTCACAGACACAGACAAAGTGCATTCACTTCATGTCAAAAGCAACTTGGTCCTCAGCCACTGCTCCATGACGATCAGATTTATAAAAAAATCTTTCTAATAATTAAACTAAGGGCGTGGCTGAAGTAAGGTGTTTTTAAAGCATAAAATATATTTTTCTTTGTTAACAAACTAATATTAAACGCCTTTGAGGTTACGTTTCTTTCCTTTCTTTCTTGAAATTTATTTTTGATAAGGCTTTTTGCAAGAACATAAGTTAGGTATTGTAACTGGTCAGTGTTGCATGCTAACGCGCAACGAAATATAACTCGCCAATTAAAAGGTAATGAGGAAAATTAATGATATGCTTCGGAACACGGCTTGAAAAACTTGCTTGGGATGTTGATTGCTATTCACAAGTCAGTTTATGTTTCTAACAAAACAGAAGAACAAAACTCCGCATTGCATACAGCAGCTTATAAAATAGACTTAAGTTGACATATATTAAGTTGATGCAATACTTCGGAGAAAGAGTTTGCTAAATATAAACAATTTCAACTTCTCAGATTACATGGACTAACTTCTTAAATTATATTATTTAAGTACTTCAAATTGAAATACATTTTTTGTCAATGCAAAATGTTAAAGTACGTTGTCTACAATCACGAGATTTGATTGGTTGAACCTCAGTCATGTGACGAAGCTAAACTCAGATTCGTTTAACATTAAGAGATTAGTTTACTACTGCCTGGCATATGATGCCTGAAATGCAAGTCCAAGTGAATTTGTAGCCATAAATTTGCCCCTTTTATATGACAATGACATTTTGACAATGTCAGACGATATCGAAGCGATGTAAAAACGGTTTTTGTTGGTTAAGGCAGAAGAAATGACTGCAGCAAGTTTGAAATTTTTTTCTGTTGTATCCCCACTTGTTGTTCTCGGTTAAAAATATTCGCAGAATCATCGTTGAGTGACGGTTGCTAAACAGGTTACGAATCCTTGCAACTTCACAATTTGACAATGAAGTTGCACGGCCGGTGATAATCCGTTTCAAACCGTGATAAAAAGTGATGATATGGTTGATATTAGTATACAGTAAACAGTCGTATCAAGGTAAGCAAAGATTCGCATCGCGGTTGCCCGCTCACCAACTTGCAAGGTATTCTTTTTTACATCGATTCGACGTGTACGGACGTTGAATCAGTGTAAAAATTGACTGCCATACTGACTGGGTTATTTCTTGAAATCGTAACCAGGGTAGCTTTTAATGAATCTTGATTTGGCGAAAGCGGTAAAAGTTCTAGACTTTGAATCAGGCTCAAACGAATCCATTTACATATTAGGAAGACACGCGGGAGACGTACCGCGCTGGCACCAATTTTAAAGCACAATTGTGCAGCTAGCATTTTGAAAACCAAACTTACAATAATTGTCAAAAGAGTGTCTGGTAAATCATTTTTAAAACACCTTAATTGGGCGATGGCGGGTTGCGTAAATGTGTCATTGACCAGGCCTGGGATATGGAGGTAGCTGACACTGTTGTTTGATTTGTGTCAAGATGACAACTCGGATAAGAGGGACATGGCCTTAAACACCAAGGTGAAGCTTGTTGCGTATGGCCTACTTTTTTCTTTTCTGGGTAATTCCATTCTGTACCCAAACGGCAAATCAGTCGTTTTTTTACAATGATTTAATTTCTGGAGGCGTTGTTGAATCGATGCAGAATAAGTGTAAAAAAACGACTGATTTTTAATTGCTATCTTGGTGACAATACTTACAAATCATGTTTAATTGTTTAACCATCGTTTAATATCGAACTAACATAACATAAATGTCAAAAAACTCACTGGATTTTAATTTCCGATTTGGTCTGTCCTCGTCTCGTATCCACCTCGAAGCCGGACTCCATGCAACCGTGCACGACCTCCGTCGTTGCAAATGTGCTCGAATCATCAAACGAATAACTGGTTTCCGACGCTTCGGAAACAACAGACACATCGGTGGCCAATGTGAGAGTCGAACCTGTGTCCTTCGGTGTCAGAACCGTCAAGATTCCTGAACCAGCGTCATCGTCGGTGGCAAAGCTGCTGTTGTCTGCAAAGCGAGGTGGAGGTCTCGTGATCACGCCAAGTCAGATCCGCCACCAAATCAGTCTTTCGTTACGTTGATTCAACGCCTAGAGTTGTTGAAGCAATGCAACAAAGGACTAACAAAGGAAAAGACATCAATAGCCCGAGGGGCATTGAGAGTGGCTTTGCAGGTATTTGCAGTCTAAACAATGCAGTATCACCACCATGGCTAAGCCAGCTTTTAAAACTCTGCAACGTACATTGCATCAATGTAGTTGGTTTATGAGTAACGGACGTCTCTCCATGATGTTGGATATGTAATTTATGTATTTACTTTTGGTGCATCTTTTATTGCGTGGAAGCTGCAGAAAAAGCATTGAAGCTGATTTTTTTAGGCTCTTCTCCTTCACACAGCTTCATTGATGAGAAGCAATCCAATATGTGTCAATGTGGTTAGGGGGTAATAAGGATAAAAAGGACTGAAGAAAGTTAGAATTACCCATCATACGAAGACAACCTACAAACGTTGAATCAATGTAAAAATGACGGGTTTTCCAAGCTGGGTATATGTGTGGACAGGTCGAATGAAAAATTGAGATCAACGCACAACATTGAGCAAGGCTCATAACGTCAAAATGTTTCCCTCTTATTTTTAAAGCTGGTAAAATATTGTCGTCACAATCTCACACAGAGATTTGTTGAAATTGAAGATCGCATAAATGTAAAAAAAGAACAATCTTTGCTTCAAGTGTAGACTGGTATAGAACGAATAATCGGCAATACCTGCCAGATTGCGATTTCCCGGGGAAAATACGTTGTTAAAGCCGGTGGATTGCGATTGCGGCAAGCTCCATCGGCTGTTCAGGGATTTCAAGTCGTTGTCTGATTGTGAGTGAGGTGGTCCACCTGAAACAACGTATTGTGCTTGCAACGTTGAAATAAAGTTACAACTTGTACTGCAACATAATTTTTGGCGCAGTGATGGGATTGCATCGTAGGTGTTGTAGTCGAAAGGGCAAAAGCAGAAGTAATCCTACCATCAGTCAACGTAAGGTTTGCGGAAGTTCAATTCTTACTGAAGAGTTTGAGGGCCTTTGAAAAAGTTGCTTGACTGCTCTATGGCGCCAGTAGCGATGCAATTTCACACTCACGTTCCTTGCATCAACTCGAGAAACTTTGCAGCTACCATCAGCGGCATAGTTTCCTGTGATGATGTGTGAAAACACACGCAATACTTCACTTGGTTCAATTTCTTCATGAATAAACCAACAGCTAAGAAACTTAAACAATGCATCACCTCTTAGGCTGCCAGGCCGGCTTTGTTTTGGCACGAACAGAGCAGGATAGGGCCAGTCAAAGTCTTCATGCAAAGCCTTGAAGCAAGCTATCGGGTCATCAACCCTGAAAAATGTTACACTGACATTTATTCTCTAACCGCTAACGTCTTCTAATTATATAAACAACGTAGAAAACAAGCTTTATGATCAACTATGATCAAGTCAACATATTTTACTGAAAGAATGTGCGTTAGTCGGTTTGAGAAATAGCTCTAGTTCTGTCTATTTCTGGTCTATAAAGAGAAAAGGAGTAAAAATGATTGGAAATACGTTTTCGTTGTTTTTCTACGTGCGCATAAACGGCTTGCGTGGTCTCACCTTGCCGCCCTTGCTCGTTCTTTCCTCAGCCAAGGTACAAGTTGGAAGTCTACGTACGCCGCAAAAGTGCCGAGTTTGTGGAGTTGACGGTTTCCGAGCATCTTACGCGCCTGCGGAGGAATATGTCAAGCAATGAGTGATTGTTTCGATTTCGGTCGATTGAAAAGCCAGCTAGCCAGCAAATTACTGGAGAAGTTAAAAGGAGTAAAGCAAAGTACTGGAGAAGTTAAAAGATACGCTACCTGTCTGGCTAATATATAGTCGATAAAATAATGCTCGGCGCATTCGGCGGCGGCGTGTTCCTTGCTCTGGTTGTTTTCTCGTTCATTTTGCAGCCTGAGAACAAAATAATGTTCATATCCGGAAATGGGTTAAGTTTTCATTATGAACTTGTCATCTAGCTCAAATAAAAAGTTACAACAATAACCAGCAACTTCCACCCCATCATTCAACTACACGTTTAAATGCATTGCATAAAAAAGAGAAGTTCCACCGCAACAAGCCAGCTATCATGCAGAGGTGGAAGATTAGTGGAGAGCCAGTGAGAGTCTGTCTTTCACATTGATTCAACATCTACAGACGTAGAATTAATGTAAAAAAAGACTGATTTAGTGGCTGGAAAAAAGCAACCAAGTGTTAATGGTTAAAATCTAGCAAGGAGCCATTTAGTTGTAAAGATCCGGAATAAGTGAGCCTGGAATAAAAAACAATGAAAACGTTATGTTCTACTGTATGAGTTTTCCTAAACTAATCCAAAGTGCAATTGGCAACGGGTGAATTACCTTTTCAATCCTTATTCGTGCGCAACTAGACAAAATTCTTATGTCATACACGCGTGAAGTTAATGACTAAAAGAAAATTACATTGATAAATAGTTGGTCGACTTCGTGCGCGGAAGCTTCATGTCAACAACAAAATTACTGAATTTTTTTTTGTATTTAAATGAGGCTTGACAACAATGCTACAAGCCAAACAGTGGCCACTTCCAGCAGAAAAATGCAAAACGCTCAATAAAATTCAGCTCTACTTTGCAAATTATGAAAGAATTTCCAAAATTGAAAAGGACACAACAATACAAAGAAGGTGAGCCAATGGTCACCTCAGCACGACTTGCTCGGAAAACTACAGTTCAGTTAAACTTATGTTTTTTTTTTCACATGCCAACTCTCTTAAGTTAAAGCGAACTGACCTTTTGGGTCGGGTATTGCCGCTCACAGGATGGCTCAGCGAATGCTGCAACGGCCTGTGCACTGGATCATCCTTCAACAAATTGAAGTCGTTTAATAATCGCCTATCTATCTACTTGCTCCACATAAGGCTGCGTGGCATAATGGTGAGAACGTGGGATCGAAAGGACCTCGGTTCGATACCTTCCGGAAGCAAGTGGCTACGTCTTGGCAAGATACTTAATATCATGTTTAAAAATGGATAAAACTCTAGCTTCTTTGTCCTCCATCCTAGATCTTTAAAACCAGTCTTTAAAATCTTTATCTTTAAAACTTTAAAAACAAATTATTAAAACCAGTTGTAATTCTGGATTTAAAAAGCAAGTTAGCTTTTGCATTGACCTCATCTTTCCACTAAAAAATCTAATGTTGATAAACGATTCGTGAAAACAAACAAGAACTAAATAGAAACTTGTAAACTTGTTGCAATTTTCTCACTACACAAAAACAAGCTTTAAACTCAATGTAAAGTACCAACACGAGTTAGTTGTGAGCATCTCCCCAAACAGCAAAATCCATCATTTTTATGCATTTTCTGCAGACGTTGAAGCAATATTGTAAAAACTTGATTTTTAAAAAGTTTTGACGGACGAATTTCTGTCTGGCTAATTACCTGGTGATACTGGCGCACTGAGTAGCGTGGGACGAAAGTCGATGAAAGCGACTCCGAGCGACCCAGACTCTGACCGGTTGTTGAAGGCACCGTGGCCGATGACGACACAGGGAGGAGATATGATTCGGTGAAGCTTCGCGTTGACATACGACGGCTGGTGGAGTTGACAGATGACGGAGAGAACTCATCCGCTGGTGAGCTTGCTTGGGTTTTGGTCGAGCTGCGTGTTAGTGAAGCGTCTAATGCTTTGGTCGAAGATTGTTACGTGGTTACAAGTGCACAGAGAACAACCAGGCAGACGCTGGTCGTTTTAGAGCAAATGTTGAGAATCAGAAAGTGGTAATAAAGCAACTTCCTAGACAACAAATCAGTAATTTTTTACATTGATTCAACGTCTGTGAACTGATTTGTTGTCTGGATTGTGCTGTGCAACAAACACAACATGTGAAAACATAATCTTTCAGCTTGGTTTATGGGGTAGGCTATTGAAGTGATTTATTTCATGTACTATTTCAGCGAGAAGCTATAAAGAAAGAAATATTCACAAATCAAGAAAGATTCTCTGTGAAACAAAGAAATATGACGTCACGGTATCAAGGATATGCAACTTGAGGCCAGAAACGGTAGTCAAGACAGACAAATCACACAAGCCTTCGCTGAACAGCATTATCGATACAAAAGATAGACTGATCCTCAGGCCAAAATGCACTTGCTTAAGCACCTCCAATACGTATTATTCACAAATTGTATAACTCCAATGTGTGGTAACGTTGAAATAGCAGAGAAAATATTAAAAAGATAAAAGAATGTTTTTTGGTATGAAAAATTTCCACCTGACACAAATCACCGTCGAAGTTTGTAAAAGCCAAAGCAATACAAGCCCAAGCAACAAGTCAATGATTAGATAGCTGTGTTAGTGGAAAAGCTTCATCAATCCAGCAGGCTGCTGTGGTTACCCGACATCGGACACACCTAGCGTTGTAGCCGGAAAACGTGACAACGATCGCCGGCGAAGAGGGACAACTTCGACTCGATGAGAGCTTCCGAACCGGATTGAAGGTCGTTGTGAGGCTGGGAGCGTTGCTTGGTTGAGGGACGACCGCTTTCTCGTGGTAGCTGGGCGCCATGCTGTATTGTCGCTTCACAAGCGACGTTTTCCGCTCTTTGCGTTCTTCACTGCTTTTTTTACCGACAGATTAACTGCTAAACTGCTGAGGAATACCCGTCCAGCTATTGGGCAATTTTTAGATCGTTCAAACGGAAAACAAATGTGAAAGCCTGAACCATCTAAAAGCAAGGCATATTTTCCACACACACCGAGCTACCAACCGCCTAAACAAACAGAATGCACGATGACACGCTCAAAACGAGACAGGAAAAAAAGCGCAATCGAGAGATGACGAACTCACCTGAACTTTAGGTTCGGTTCGGGGTCAGTGGGGGTATTATGAAGGGATGCGGGGGCAACGGCGGGGTATATGTTGGTGTTGAGTAAGGTGGGATGACGTGGGGCTGCGTTGGTGTCTCCGTCACCTAAAAAAATGTTTCTATTGGAGATATAAGGTGCTTGGTCATGTTAGAAAATAAGACGCAACAAGTGTGCTCTGGACGCTGAACACTTTCAGAAGACTTGCTTGTAATTTTTTTTTTTTTTTTGGTAAAAACAGGAATCTATATTTTAACTATACAGTGACTACTGATCAAACGGCGATGTCCTTTGCTAGGTAGTTGTGACTTAAGTTACCTTTCATTTGAAATAAAGAAAAAAATGCCATCTACAGACACATTGTTATGTATCTACGATTCTGCAAATTTGACTTAGTGTACTTCTTTTTATAATTCACCAGTCACCTATCATTTAAAGCGGATTTTGAAGTCAGAGCTTCTGACATCACGTGTTTAACATCCCGGTAGAAAACGTAAAGCTCGGCGTCTGTGTTGTATTCAGCAAATTTACTAACCACCAAACGCCACTAAGGATACCTGGAACTACATTACAGCAGCCTATCTGAGAACTACGTGAGAAAGGCAGACGAACATGAACTAAAATCCCGCTCACCACCGCAAATATAAGCCGCTACATTTCCAACGGCAAGCCATTGGGGTAAGTGAGGTTAACGGAGCAGCTACATTTGCCCAACTGCCATAAACCTCTCCGCTTCTAGATACAAGATAGACCCTTACCCTTTTTCACCAGTGGTAGTGCTAGTTCACAATCTACACAACATTGATACAATGGCAATGCTATCTCGCTACTTATAACCTACCGGTGTGAAACCAGCCTTCATATATTTCATCCAAAACTAGATAAGTTCGAAAAAAGTTTAGACATTTGAAAATCACATTGAAGCTTTGTAGTGAGCATAAAAAGATATTAATTTCAACTAAAATCAAAAACAACGTTCGTTCAGCGTGACAAGAAGAGAATATGAAACGTACCAATCGCCCTAAGAAAGCGTGCTATATCGTTGGCGAGCTCCCACATGTGATTCTGTAGGGCTTGGTCGAACAGGCGAGTGGCGTCCTGCCTAGCAACTGATAGCTGCTCTAGGTTCTGGAGGATGATGAGGTATGACGCTGCAGTTCGTAGCTGGTTGTTCTTGAGGCATTCCTGTGAGAGAACTCACAGTAGTTGTTTGAACGTGTCAAAGGATGTGATGCTCGGTCGAACATCATGTAGCTGGAGGAAGTAGTGAGGGATCATGACATGCGGGATAGCATGGCGTGACTTGAGAAAAGAACTCAATTGAACAGATGAACACAAGATACTGCAACTGGCCACAGGGATCTACTGGCTGCAAGAAAACGTTTCCTCCTACTGAGTGGTTGATGTAATAATACAGAAAAGCGCGCAAAAAGAGGTCAAAATAATATATTACAGATATTACAAGCTACTTCGACAGACTCACCTCAAATAACTCGCGAGGGCTTCCCACAGAGTTGAAGAGATATTCCCACAGAGCTATCTCGGTCTTACGGGCGCAGTGAACGACAGTTTGAAGATATTCTTCGAACCCACCAAGGAACTTGATGACAGTTGGAAGAAGAGGATCGGGTATCGGCTCCGATGCGGTCGCTTCCTCTTCAAGAACCTGAATGATCATACGTTTTAAGCTTGACAGTGAAATTTGTATTCGCTAAAGCGAATACAGGTTTTTATGTTTGACCTTTCGAGGAACAAATCACCACACAAATCTTTATGCATGCTTTAAAACCCATTTGGGTCTTGGGAGTTATGTTTTAGAGGACGCTTTGGACAGGTGGATATAGAGACAGGTTGTGAAGGCAATTGCGGCATGTGGAGGCGGATCCGACCACTCTCAGTAACGGGGACGTCACCGGATTAATAGTGGACATATGTGAAGGGAAAAAAACTTTTTTTGAAAAATTGCCTCCAAAAAAATAGCTTTTGTTAAGCTTAAGAGATGATAAATTGTTCTTATCAACGAGCACATACAAATATGGAATCGAAGCTACGTCAAACGAGTCAAAACGTTTATTTCACCAACAGGCAAATTAACTTTATGCGCCTTTCTATCGTAAGCACTCATTCACACATCGTATAATAACCCGCAAATACTAATTATACGCCTGCGGTGGTGTCGTCACAAAATCAAAATACTTTAAACCAGCCAACGGTTAGCACCGAGGGAGCAATAAACTTTTAAAAAAAGTTTCAAGCATACCTCATGCAACATGAGCTCAAGCACATGCGGAAAGCAGGATATGTTCTTGCAGGTCTCTGCCAGCTGTACGGCATGGTAGCCCAGGTTTCGACGAAGCAACTGCCGAAGAATCTGAGGCAGAGATATTTAAAAGTTTTGGTACTGTGCGTGTTAAAATGTTTAAAACAGCTTTGCATCATTTACAAACTAAATAAAATGTAGTGCTAATTAGTGAGGGCATTGGAATTATTGGAAGCAAAAACACTACGTTTGAGGAAAAATTGACAAATTGTATTCATAGCCAAAAGAGTCTTTCAAAAGTAACTGCATCAGTGAAGAAGTATGAATATAATGCTCACAAATCTGAGTAATCTAAAGTAAAAAAGCATGATTGAGACATGAAAATTATCTCCATTTCCAAGATACATATCGGCAGGAATAGCTATTTTCACAATAAACTTTATTGTTACAAGGCGATATGAACTGTCAATGCTGACAGGTCGTAAGCTTGCTCAAACCACAACACTGAACGATCAAATAAACGCGAGAAAGATGTTTTCCCGATGAATCCGTTAGCAATGGTCCAATGCAAGCGGTGTCAAGCGGTGCCGAGTGATTTCATGTCAAACGTATGCTATCAAACATACTTTGCGAGTTAAAGGTAACGGTTAAAGTCGCCAAAAGTGACAACAAATACACACAGCGCCATACCAACCTACAATTTTTCACCAGGTCAAATTTATTAATATCTTGTTGACCGTCGCAACGTCGATAATACGAAAATTGGTCGCCGATGTTCGACAACAAAATTACAACACTAAGAGAGTTTTTTAAGAGTTAATGGTCTTATCAAAAGTAACTTGAGACTTTTAGGTTATTTCTACGGCGATTGCCATCTAAAAATTTCAAATCAAAAGCCCATGATCTAGTTTTCATGATTAAATAATGGCCGTATGTCCGAGGCGTCATCTTACCCTACTCGGAACAACATTACAAGACCGGAAGCATTTTTTTAATTCCAAGGTATCAAGATTTAAACAAAGATTGATGTAGTTTTATATCCCTGGTTTACTCAACACTTTGGTCTGCTCTGTAACGATGGCGATGCCAATAAAACTAATGAACCCGTCGCAGACAACTTTTCATAGAAAGTTCACGCTACTTGTAGACCAGCAACGCAATGGCTTGGTGGATGAAGGAAATTGCTAATCGAAGAAACACTCAAATTACATCAGATATCTATAACGCGAAAAACAGTGTTCAAATTAGAAAACTTGAATTAAATTTTTCTGTACGTAAGCACTCCATGTCATGGAGTCCATGATCGCCACACTTGGCTGTTTCCTTACATAAGAAGCCAAAGTGACCTCAGTATTTTTCAAACTACTAAAAGTCCTACAGTTGCGGAATGAACTGACCTGGTGCAAGTATATTTCACAAGTGCGTTCTATGGTGGAGAATGGAAGGGAGGTGGTGATGTTGGAATGCAGCCTCTTGTTGTCGATCTTCTGATCCAATCCCTGGTAGAGAAGCTTTGAAGAGGAAATTTTGGTTAAAAAATTGTAACGGAAAGAGAGCTTTAGTAAAAAAGAGAGAAAACCGAATAACTTTGGATTGGACGTTTTTAAATGCAATAAGTTCAATAAATTGCTTTTGATTTCACTTTGAAAGGGAACAAATTCGAGTTTTCAATACATCAGTGAGTGTTTGGACTTTCTTGCCTCTGTTCGATATACTTGCGCGATTACATAAACTTTTCCGCATCTCGTGGGCTGCGCTAAGCACACGGTCACTGTTGAAAGACTGGGGGCTGGCTTTCCAGTAATGCGAACCTGAGTCCACCCAGCTGACGCTGGTTGTTGATAAACACCGCTCACCTCTACCCAGGGTGTAATAAATTGGGTGGGTATAGTTTCTGAAAGAAAGGCGACCGAGAGAAAGGAACTGGCTACTCTACTCTCATTAGTGCCGCAGGCCTACCCAGCCAGCAAATCAACCACTTTCAACAATGATTTGACGTCTGCAGACGTTGAATCAATGTAAAAAGGACCAATTTTGCTGGCTGGGTAGAGTGCTGAAAACCATCTTCTCATTTCCCAAAGCGACATTATATCGCAAAACGACTTGAGCACTTAAATAAAATCGCCTTTCTTTAAAGACCAACAAATCCGTAAGACCTTGACATGGAAAAGAGCATGAAGCAAGATTAGCGATGGACAGCGCTGCGTGTTTATTGGAAATGTTTATTGTTTATATAGAATACATATTAAAGTTTGTTGATCGTCAAAAAGCTCGCTTTCCAACCGCAAGAATGATTACGTCATTCACCACCTAAGGCTACGACAAAGCTCCATCGAGTAGCAAACAACAACAATGGCATGCGACTTGAGCTAGAAAACAAGACACTCCTGTTTATAAGACTGTTGGGTAACAAATATATTTCGACTTGCTTTGCATATCAGTTGTTATGATCTCGATACGTAACAGAAATCTCGGCTTAACTTGTCGCCATTCACTTTAAAATGAGGCTATTTTTGTTGTAATTTGTTATTTTTAACCACATTTCATGAAAACGCTTCTTATGCTAATTTGACTCAATTCCCAAAGAGCTTCCAGGAGAGATTCAACACTACAAGGAAACTTGCGATCTTACTTTTATTATCATTTTAGGTAACGTAATAACAGTGATTAGACGTCAGGTAATGAAAAAAAAACGATGACGAAACACACTCTGAAAGGGCGCCTGACTAAAAGCACGTGAAGCTATGACTGAAACATATTTTGAAAAGAAACTGCTTTGATGAGCTCTTTGGTTCCACCGAGGCTAGTGACTTTGCAGGTGGTCGAGTGTCGTGAGATGTAATTTTTTTGTGGTTAAGGCTGGTCCATGGCATTTCGCACGGTGTAAAAGCCGCCTCAACCTATTTCCAGGTTAACAATAAAGTAATGTGAAGAAAGTAATGTGCCTGCTGGTTTTGTTGGCTCTTTTCTTTCCACAATAATAAAAGAGTTAAACTGACTGGTAAAGCAGCGGTCGAATACCTTGTGGCTAGAATACGGTGCGATACTGATGAGCCCAGCCTCATGGGCGAAACACGTGTCTATCGCTGTCAATTCTTGCTACAAATCGACTGCAGAGAAACAAATAAAGTAATGTTTATGAAATCTAATGTTGAACTGTCAGGATTGCTTTGGCTGGGACTGCAAATATTCCGAAGTATTGGTAATTTTGTTTGTTTAATTTTCTGTATTTGGAATGCAACTCATAAGATCTGGTTTCACTTTCTGCAACTTCGGTAAAAGAAGGCGACATGTAACAAATGGTTCGGAGCACACAAAAACCCAACATAATACCACTGGGTCAACAAACGTGATATGTTTAAAAATCTTTCAACAAGTTGTAAGGGTTTGGTAGAGTTGGAGTATTTTCTCAAACAACTTTTGCAGTTTTAATATCGCAATATCTTTAAAAATCTATTGCAATTAATAAGATCCATTTGCATAATAATTGCGTTGGTGACCATTTGAAAATTGACTCCAAAAATTATCGCGAGTTTAAAAGGTAAACGTGACAATACGAAGATTTGAGACAAAATGTTATCCCGATGTAACATTGCGTTGGTGAACAGGTAACCTAATTGAAAAGAATTTGACTCTCCATGGTGCCTCAGTGATTTGGAAATGACTCAAGAGCGACCTCTTGCGAACACAAGTTTGACTTGCAAAAACATCAATTTAAAAATGGTTATTCCGCAAATACCGAAGCACAAGTTCTTGGTATTGTTTAAAAGAAACAAAACAGAAAACAGCTCTGGAAACTTAAATAACATGGCACGACTTACCGTTTCAGAAGTGACACCCAACACAACTGCTTCGTTGAATAATACAGCGAGGGGGTAGCAAGTGTCAAGTGAAAACGCCAACGTGATTCTTCTAGCGGTCAGAAGTTGGAGTTCAAATCCTCTTGGGTTGGCACCATCGTGGCCCCCGTGCCTGTTTTGCCTGGGAGGAAAAAGGGGCAGCCAGACCCTGACCCCGGCACCACCACAACCCAGCCATAACGCGTCTGTCAAGTGGACTTTTGCTCTGTAAAACAGGCTCGGTGAAGTTTTTTGTTTACTTTGGTGTTTTATAGCTACAACCACGTCTAAGATGTGATGACGAAGAAGCATTGGCGGCAGTGTCAAGAATGTGGAACATTATTCTCCTAAATGCGACTTAGAGTTAAATTATACAAACGAATTTATTTTCACACGAGTCAGTTCAATCATAAACAGCTAAAAATCGATTTCGATCACCTAGCAGCTAGATCATCTTCAGTTGAGCTTATTCAAATAGAGTTAAATTACAATTTTTTTCAAAAATCTGTGCCAGCCGGGTTCATCTCATTAAAATGTGAGTGTAGTGAAAGCAACCACAAATCCTCACTATGAAGTGTATTCTGCTAAAACGCAGCAAGGTTTCAAAACATAGAAATCGACACTGAAACGAACTATGACATTGAATATTGCTTCGTGCATTTCTTCAAATGCGTGTTCCAAAAGTTCGTGTACGCTTCGATAACTTTACAACGTCATATTTACAGAGTTATTGGATGATCTCTTAAAGTCATAAGGGCATGTCTTGCTTTTCATTCATAAATATTGAAAGGGATTGTGGTTTGATAAGCTTAAACATCATTAAATTTTTTCAAAAAAGAGAAATGTGTCAAACTGCAATACCGATTATGTTAAATACACGAATTTTAACAAAACGTCTGTTGAAAATATCATTTCAACGTAACGAAACAACTCCACCCTTTATAAACATCTGCATTCTGCACTGCTTTCTAACTCTAAAAAATATAGAAATCTGGATGGATTAAAGCCTTTCACCTGTTCTTGTGATGAGTTGTCCAGATGTTTTCGACGCAGGAGGCGAGCACCACAGGAGAGGTGAACCTCATCTGCTTCCTCTCCTCATCCACATGGTTGAGAAAGTGCTCTTCATCTTCCATCCCGGGACCTTCGTCATCTCCGTGGGAGCGTTGCAAGAGCAGTAGACGACCTGGAGCGGATGAGAGATGAAATGCATCCTCTGTCATGTTCACGACGTAAAGCTAAAATGATCCTTCACTGGGTGTTTGTCATCAATCAAAGATGTCCACATGGAATCATGGATGAACAACTCGTGAAAGCGATTGTTATGAGGTTTCACGTAAGAAAAACAACTAAAAATCGATACCCACTTGTGTGGTTACGTATCGTCTAATCGTAATGTATAAATGTAATTTGATCTCAAAAAATTTCTCTATCCAATAACAACTGCATAACTAAGCCTTCAGGACAATTAAGTGACGGTTTTGACGCTAGGTGTTCTAAGCTGGAATGGAAAATATGCTGTGAAAATCAGGGCTGTGGTCGGGCGAAAAATATACGACTCCTCGGTTTATAACTGGCCGATCATCACGATGCCGGATTTAGTGTTGCCAGATTTTCGAGAGCTACCAGATTTTTAAAAATCTTTTCTTATTTCATTTTATGTTTTAAATTTAATTTCACTTCAGTTGTGATCGAAATTGAAATGGCAACTTTCACAAAAACTACTTCTTCTTACAAAAATTGATAAGAACAAATACTTTTATCTTCTGGTGAAGTTTTATAGCGCAATACCGAAAACAAGAAACACTATTTTGAAAAAAAACGTTATAAACAAAAATTTTATTGTTCATCGTTTTGTATCAAGCCGGAAACGAAGTCAACTTTCTTTTTAACGACTCTTACGCCTGATACGGAAAAATCCGTTCGACTCCACAGCCCTGCGGAGAATCGAAAAAAAAATGACTTCTACAAAAAGGTAATAATTTGATGCTGGACTTCCTCACCTGCCACGTTGACGATGATCACTTCTGTCTCTCTCGGAGACCTGGAAGAGAATGACGCTGACGAAGAAGATCTTCTCGTGGCACTCTCCATGTGGAGTGCAGACATGGTTACCGAGGCAACCAGTGTGGGGTAAGGAACAAAACGAGCCATGGAAATATCTTGCAAAGGACGTAGAGATGCCATGGGTCTTTGTCTGGAACAAAAAATATTTCGTGCTTATAATCACCTACAATGAACTTGCAAATACAAAACCTGAAGTTAAAATAACTGCACCCGTAAAGCCTGGGATCGGGCAAGATTTATGGATACCCTCTTTGGAAAAGTCCAAGGCATATCAGGAGAAGCACAAGAAATATGCTAGATAGACTACTTAAAAATAATCACAAAAAATGAGCTATTTAACTGCATGCAATTTAATAAAAATACTTTGATAAAAATGCCATTTGAAAAATAGGGGATTTTTACACCGAGATCAAGTAACAAACTGTCAGCTATGCTGCTCCAAGGTCACAGTAGAACAATACTCACGACTTGGTGTCACGTGCCATAACAAATATGATGATCCGGCAATCATAGGTAAATAATATGAGAAGGTTTTGGAACACATTGACGAGCAGAATCTGTCACAATCACAATAAGAGGTTAGTGAGGTTAGCTATGTCTGATGCAGAGTATAAGTCAAATTTGGGCTGAATGGTGGACCAGATTAGAACCAAAAAAAAGAATAAAGCAAAAGCATCCACATCTGTATCAACAACAAAAAAACAGCAAGACAAAACAAAAAATTATTGATTTCGTGCTTATCTTGCTTTTCAAATAGTAAAGATACCGAACTATATATCGGCCATAAGGTAAACATTAGGGACTCAAGTTGATTTTATCGCTAGAGGTGGATGGTATCATTGAACACTCCACTTATCCGGGTATCGAACCAGGATCGAATGGTTGGAAGCCAAAGCCATATCCACTCCGCCACGACACAACATTCCCACATACCTGTGAACGGACTTTGCGGATACAAGCAAACGCGTTATCCAGGTTGTTGAGTCGAGGATAGATTCGAACCTCGTCGCGATTCTCTGATAAACTGAAGCAGGCCACCACTAAGAAGTCCTCCCACCAGGTTAAGCCTCCTGAATGCAAGAAGAGATCAAGATCGGAGAGATGGGAAATATTTTTTTGGTGTACGGCAAACCATGTATCAACCTGGGACAAGCTGAATTCGTGTATTCGCAGCAACCAACCAGTTGTATTCTATCACAAAACATGTTTTAGAGTTTTTTGTTTCATCAGACCTTATGTTTTAGATTCTTTTAATCATCCAGGGCCGTGTTATATTCTGTTGTGCTATTTTAGTACAGCAAGCACTTCAGAACACGATGTTGGTGAAAGGACTCTATAAATTATAAGTACTATTATTCTTAAGTCAAATATCAATGCTTCCATACTGCAATTTTCCTCTGTTATGAGGACATGAGAATAGTAAGATGATGGTGGAATGGTTCGAAGTGATTCGTTAAATATATTTTAGACGATTGATAGCTGCCACGATTTACATTATTGATCAGACACATGATTCAAATTTGAAACACGGTTCAGCCGTTCAGTTCTCTTAAGCTAAACATGTAGAACCAGTGAACAGCGGCCAAGGTCGGTTACCGGTGACCACCATGTCTTTCTCCTGCATGACGTTGCCGAACACCTTCCACTTGCGAGATATCACAGTGTAGTGAGCGAGCCCGAAATTGCCGGCGATGGCCAGGTAGCAGCAGGTCTCATCAACGGCGGCAAACTAAATGAGGTAAATAAACAATGCAGGTTTTGAGACCGAAAAGCTTAGTTGGATAAAGGTGTTGGTTTATGTATCAAAACTTAGTTTAGAAACATCATCGAAAAAAATAGAAAGGTTAACCAAGAAACAATTTCACGAAGTATCTAAAGAATGACAAATTTACTACTTTCTTACGTACCGTAGTTTAAATAAAGCAACAAGCGATAAAATTATTAAAGCAAAGACGCTTAATTGATATAGCCTTGATACTAAGCAAATCCAGTATAACAACTCAATTAAACGAGAGTAGAAACACACAGCTTTTAGAATCTATTTCCTCACGACAAAATTTTCCTAATCAAGCAGCAAACACTACTGATTATGTTACCTGAAATCGAAAACAAACATATTTGTTTGTGCACCACATTCACTGACTGTGTCGATTTAGTCAACAAGTAAAGTAAATAAACACTAACGCGTATGGGCCAATTGCTCGGCAGGTAATTAAGAGGGAACTGGACAACAGTCCATTGCTTGTTCCCCACAGCGCTGCTCTCGTACACCTCTTCCTCGGGATCTTTAGAAGGAGGAGTCTCCTCCGATATAGAATTTAACTTCTCGTCACCAGAGAAAACAGAAAAGGCAGCTGATGGTGAAGTAGGTACAGACCTATACATTAATTATTTATTACGTTATGAGCAAAGCAAGACTTATCAGTCATTAAAACATGACTAGGAGGATTTGTGTCTTTCAAAATTAGATACAAACGACCTGTTGGCACCAGCTCTCGGAACACAGTTCCCTAGTGATGTGGTATAACGAAGACACTATTTGTGCCTTTATTCTGGGTCAATGTTGCGTTAGTACAAATTTTAAACAGGTCGACTTTAAGAAATGTCTACAAGACACAATAAATTGTCGTTGCCACATTTAATCGATGGCATATCAATATTTTCTAGTGTGCCATTGCTGTCTGATGCGCCAGATTATTAACATCAATAGAAACAACTCCACAAAGTACATCTATAAAGAAGATGCCGCTGATTAAGGCATGAACAAATATTGTCGAAACGTCAAGAATTACCAAGATGTTAGTGGCATGCCACTAGCAAGGGTAAATGTTAGCTGACTTGAAGCAATATTGGAGTTAAAAGCGACATATATAACTATATGCATATAGCATATATAAGAATGTAGATTGGGGGCTTGGACTCCTAGTTGCGAAAAGATAGATCCTTACTTTCTCCTGGGTGACAGACTCTTGTTGACGGTGTTGATGGATTCCTTGCCTCTTCCTGCTCCTCGGTGGGGACTGGACACGTCTTTTTTAATACTGTTTTGTTTTTCAATGGAAAGATTAAGAGAAGACTTCAGTGGTCTCTCGCCGCAACTCAAGTACAATCTATCTTCACTGTGTAGCAGCACATGGCAGTGATTGCTCTGTTTTAAAATGAACTGCTTCTGTCATCAGCATTAACGGTGTGCGTCACAGAATATGAAGTAGATGAGATAACGAAACCAACTCTGATTCTTCTACAGCATATTTCATCGCACTGAGAATATCAGAAACTTGCACACAATATCGATATCAGCACCCTCGGCATAAAGTAAACCAAAAATTACAAACCTCCTTGACTCTGTTCATATACAAGCTTAATGTAAAAGAAAATACAGAACCGTATGTACGAACACTCCATGACCGCAATGTTCGTAAACATATTTAGGCGGAAAATCTCCTAAATGGCCATACCAAAAAAATACCGAGTAGTGAAAAATAACTTTGATTTACTTAATAAGACATTTACTTCCATTACACTGTCACTTTATAATTTTAGTCCCATTAACGTTAAGTAACTATCTTATCCAATAAATCAAACCCTGCAGAAAGTCTATCAATGCTAAAGTTGCTTAGTATACCACATCTTACTGCTAGATTGCATCTAAGCAGCAAACACCTAAAACTAAAACGTACAAGTACAAGCGACTACAAAATTATATAAAATTTCTTACCATGCAAGGATTCATAGCGAGGGCACTTTTCACAAACTGAACTTGCAGCAGTTGGCCTAAGTCAGGCTCAGGCGACTTCTTGTTGGTCCCATATTTCTTAGAAGCCGGAGACTTTGAGATATTTCCAAACTGTTTTTTAGTTTTGCTTTGAACAGTTTTTATGTGGACATCGGGAAGTTGATGCAGCGCATTGTCATCTCTGTCGGTTTCGTTTTCATCACTGGCGGATGGAGGAGGAGCAGGGGACACACTGATCAGCCACAGGTGGTATCCTTCCACTCCCCAACACTTAAACAAACAAAGAAGCATTGAAACCAACACAACATAAAAGATGCATTTATGGAGACTAAATCTATCATGAATTACAACACTGCAACTAGACGCCAAAGTCTGTGATGATCATTGTTATGCAAATCTTTTCCTACCATGGACTTGCAAATGCCTTGAATGTTTAGAGACCCGTCAGAAGCGTAAGCTCGGTCAGACGCCAAAGTACACACAAGACAGGCTCCAAATACACTCCATATCGACAAGCCACCACTTGCCCAGGCCAACGCGAGAGCGCAACCGTCCGGCGACCAATTGATGCCCAACACAGCCCCTGAAGCAGAGAAGCGATTACGTAGCTAGTCCGCAGAATATCTATTGGCAAACCGAAACAGTGACAGAGCTTCAGTAAATTTAAAAAATGCAAAATCACTAGACACACGGCAGGGAACGCCCCAGATAGAAAACCAATCGTTTTTTTACATTGCTTTAACGCATGCAGACGTTGGTGTGGGAAGCATGCGTCCAGTCACTGTGCGCAAGGCGCTGTTTATGGCAGTGTCGATGTTGTAGCAGTGAGCAATGCGGCACTAAACAGGTACTCAGTACTCTGCTAAAAAGTAGAGCTGCTATTCGCAAAGTGTCAGCTCTCGCTCCGCAGCTGGAGCCTGCCAGGCGCTTGAGTAGCGCAGCACGCGATGACATTTTCTTGCGCAGTGACACCAAATGGTAGCGGTATGTGAGCGATCTGTCTAATGTCACCCCGATGTATTTTGGTTGGGGGCAGAACGACAGAGATTTTCCATTGTTTTGGACATTTAGGTCAGGATCAGCTTGTTTTTCTGAATTTCAGTCGCCATTTCTGGAGATAAGCTGAAAGGGTTTTATGTCCTGGCTCAGGGTGTTTTCTAGGTTTTCCCAAGACTTTTTGGAGTGGAAAATTGCTACATCGTCCACGTATAGATATTTTGCGGAGACCGTGCTTGGCAGGTCGTGGGTGTAGACTGTAGAGACAATGATTTGTGTTTCCCAAGGGATCATTTTTGCTTTGAGGTGGTAAAAGAATATTTCGTTAACCTCTGAAGATAAATAAAACTCATAGTAAAAATGATAAAAACGTAGCAATATGCATTTTGTAAATTAGCCAATTTTGTAAAACGCAGTAAATTTGTCGTACAGAGCAAACATTTACACTCAAGGCCATTTAAATTCGTAGAGCTTTAGATCTACTATAGATATTAAGCGCTGTTATAACAATATGGCAATAACCAGCTCTTGGTCCACACTCCAAGTGGCTTGTTGACACAGCGCAAAGAGCCTGCTGTTCAAAAGAAGCAATTCCCAATACCACTTGATGTTTAAACAACTTGAACCCTCTACATTAGGGAGCGCGCCATGCCATAAATAGTTTGGTTGCATGTGCTAGAATTTCGTTCTTTTAGGTCGCACTAACATGGCATCAGTTGATTCAACTTTTTCCACAGCGTAAAATCCGACAGAAGCTCAGCCTATTCTTGTTGCATTCCTTTTACACTACGAGGAAACGACACGTTAAATTCCCATACAAAATAATACCATGGCTGCTAAAGTAACAAACACAATGGCAACCTAGCCCTAGAAAATCAACAACAAATCAAACTTACCAACAGTATTGCAGATGTTGGGATAGTGAGTAGGAGACAAAGCAATAGTGTGAGAAAGTACGAGACATCCAGTCACATCGTCGATGGCATAAACACAACATTCTCCACTGGAATGAACGAAAGTATTGTCATATCGTACGATATCTTCTATAACAACATTAGTAGCCTACTTAACTAAATTTAATTCGTGACAGCTGGTTTGGTTGTTTTTTTTCTTTCCACAACAATAAGAATTCATTCTGGCAAAAGCAGCGGCCGAGAGCTCTATGGCATGAATTAGTGGTGCGATTCCGATCAGCAAAAAGCATAGCCCAGCTTTAGGGGCGAAACACGTGTCTATAGCTGTCAATTCTTGTTATGCTCGAATGCCGAGAAAGAGTTACATAAATTTATCGATGCTGCAAAATTATGTCAACATTTCATGTAACTCATCTCATGCTTCAAGGTAACCGGTAACCCCAAGCATGTTGAAATGTACGCTTTCAAGGATACAAACAAATTGCATAGTCTTAAACGAAGAATCCGCTTTATCGCCGCAGTCGGCAACAGACAAACTTGAAGTTATGCAAACACGCATCTCATAAGAAAGTCAGACAACAAATTTAGATAGTTGATAAAAATGCAAAATTTACACGTCATAAATGTCGGAGTAGCCTACGATTTGTAGGCGTAACTAGACAATTAGACATGTATCCACAGTCCACACTGTAGCGCCAGGCGATTTAAACGCTGTTCCGAGAAAGCTGCAGGCTATTTTATTTGGTGCAATCGTTATGATATTCATTTATATATCGTCGGCCTAATAAAAACTTTAAAGTCCAAAACAATTGTAATGTATTTTCTGGAATTCAGCTTGGTAAGCCAATGGTTCGCACAGGAAAGTTTTTATTAAACGATAAAAAATATACAAAAGTTATGATGACGCGAAAAATGTATTCGTAGATATAATCTGGTAATACAGAAGTCACATAGACCAGCCAGCTATGACAAGAGCGTTTTATGACTGCGCATGTAATTGGCGTGCCCTCAAGCGTGGTAGGCCTACCTTTTGAATTATTATTTCAAAATTCCGTTCTCACTTGCGAGCAAAGGTGAATAAAATGATGTCAAGTAATAAAGACGAATCTAAAATAGCTGCCAAAACTTTGATTAAACTGTTGCGTAATACTTTATTGCACCCTTCCATTTTACGTTGAAGAATCGAAAACAGGGTATACTGCAGTACTGCACAGCTTTTTGGTGTGGAAATACAAAAAGCAACAAAAATCACTCACAGTAAAGTATCATACTACGCCTAATTGGATGGATAATGGATATTTTATCAGGCGAAGACAAACCTTTTGGTGCCAAATCCTAAAAGCCTATATTTGTTGTTGATAGCAACGCAAGTAGCTTGTGATAGACCAGGTGCCCATATACCCTTTGCATTCCAATCCATCGAATCCACGGCTTTACTGTTGAATCCGCCATTTATAGATTTACAATCAGATTTTGTCACAGCAACAAGAGCCCCTCGACCATCACTGAGAACAACAGCAAATCCCTCTAGAAAGGAGCTGTACACAGCTTGGATGGGGTAGACGTTCTTTGTCTTCAGATGCATGCCTGAACAACGGAAACATTAAACGGAAAGTTGTTTAATACGCTGATCTTCTGTAGCATGTATGAAATATACATATATCATGAACTGCAACCGTACACTGATCTGTGAATCGGCAGGCAGGTAAATAAACTGCATATTATAAGCATTGCGCAATTTCAACCCTTTAAATAAACACGACTGACCTAAGCAATACAGCAAGTTTGGGTAAGTTTTCGTAATATTCAAAGTTTATAATAAAGTGTTTGAGCTGTTCAAGTGTTCAAGCTACTTAAGCATAATGCAACTTTAACGAAATATTAAACCAAAGAAAAAGTACAAATTGAAACAGATTGCAAAAACTCTCTGGGCTAAGCTAATATTTTAACATGGCAACATACGAGTACATTAAGTTGCTAGATTACCAAGCAACTTCCAGTAGCGTTGAGCAAAGGTTCAACATCGTGAGTAAATTGTAGGCTAATATAAGAATCTTACTTTTTTTACCAACTAAAGTTTGCATTAATTTCCAGAACACTGTAAAGAATATGCAAAACTCGATTTTGTAATATCATACACAAATCACGAAATCAATGTTCATCAAACAAATTATGGTAGAGCGGTGACAAAGACAAAAAATCTTTAAACAATACGACAGTACATAAATTGTACAACAAAGCATTAAAAATGTCAACCATGGCGTATGAAGTATATATTATTTAAACTGACCAGCCAGCTGCATATCGACTGAAAATGGAATGTCACAAAGGCTAATGGACTTCCTTTGACTTGTAGGAGTTTCCCAAGATAGAACTTCTATTCTTCCATCCTTAGTAGTAACTAGCAGATCATCATGAATGGAAGATAAACTAAATGCAAACAAGGTATAGACAATTATATAATATATCAGTAAAGTGATGTGATGATTTCGTTCATCAGCTCCACCCTGATACTGAGTTTTGTGCGGTTAGCTTGGGATTGAAGTCAAAGATAAGAAAACATTTACCGTACATTGTGTGTGCAAACGGAAAATGATGAAGCACGAAAGAATTTTCATAATTTTATGTGTGAATATCGTGTACCAAAGTGTGATGACAGAAAACGTCAACTTTTAAAAAATTGAAATGATTTCATAGCAAATTTCTGCAGGCTTGATTCTTGAAAACCACCGCTTTATTATAGCAAATCAGTAGATGTTTTTCAATGGTTGCTGCTCTTGAAAGGGGTCTGCTACTATTCGGTGAGTCAGATTTGGTGAGTCCGATTTGATGATTTCCTAACCTCTAACCCAAACCCCTAACCCTAAAACGGCAATGATAATTAGGCTACGGTACCCAATAATTTAAAAAAAATGAACAAATCACTAAATAGGGATCGGACTCACCGAAACGGGCCATTCCGCTTGAAAGCGTATTGATCTTTCACTTCAATAACCAGTCGTTTTTTAAAGATAGCAAATTGATTATACACATTATTCGCACATATCAAATTACCAAGAAAGTGAAACAGCTTGGCACCAATGCGGTGTGTAATTAGAGTGGATTTGTGCATGTTTAACTTTTACTTTCGGTAAATCAAGAAGGCCTAAAATTGTGCATATTCTATTTCCGCCCCAGTAGCCTTTTGTGTTCACTGTTCAGTTGAGTTTTATTATCAACTTGAGAGAAATCCCAATTTTTGCAAAACCAAACTAACCTTGTAATTACGGATTGGTAATTGACATTAGCCTTAAGTGTAAGTCTCAGTGCAGGCACTGCCTCAATGGAATCACTTTGATTTGTCTTTGTTTGTTGGTATTCATATAAACTGACACCCTTGTCTCCTTTAACATCTTGTTCCAATTGAAAGAAAAGCAAGTAGCCTGCAGTCGTCTGAAAATACATAACAACATTTTATAAACCTATGTCAATGTCAAATCAAAACTCAACCAAAACTATTGATTGTATGGTGAGGGAAACTTTAACTCCTCAGCAAAGTAGAGTCTTGAAATTTGAACTAATATCAAATCAAGTGTATGTATATTTATCAAACTAACTTAACAATTCTATAGCTCTAGGATTTAAAATATATCCACTGGTAGTAATGTAGTACGGTAGGCTACCCTACTAAAGCAAAAAATGTTAAATACAAAATACTACTTACTACAAAGGATATTGAATTAAAAATTCTAACCAGACATTTCTGCAACACAATACTGCAATTCACAAAGTTGACAATGCAGTGTAGTTGCTTGGTTCTATCTGCTTATGGTTCTAACATAATGCAATTAGCAACAAAATAGCATATTGAGAATGTTTGCATCAAAACGATGCTTTAAATCATAACATTCCATACCGAAATAGCCAACATGCTGCTATCTTGCCTCCACTCAGCCAATTCATTGGTGCCAACCGATGCTACAGATGAATGGCATCTTTGGTAGCACACAATTTCAACGCAAGGCTGAAAGAAATAAACAGTCAACAATTTGCCAAAGACAAAAAGTTCAGTTTGGCTTGAAAAATGAAAAAGTTAATGGATACAGTTCTTTAGAAGGAACAAATTGTTATGTCTAAATTCTATGTCAAATGGAGTACGGTTAAAGTTATAATTGCAACAACAAATTTAGTAATGCTGCTCAATGTTTATCATATATACAGTACATTGAAACAGACATCTAGGAAACAGCTAGGTTACAAACCAGGGTTAATAAACTTTCTTAGCTGAACATACTAACACAGTCAACATGAATGCAATATCCTTCCTAATATGAATTGCAGCAAAAATAACAAAAACTTAAGAAAACCATCCAACTAAACACATAATTTCAGAAAATTTGATAAGCTTATTTGAAAGAAAAATGGATATTTAACAATACCCCATAATCTGAAAATCAATCAACTACATAGCCTATTGTCCACAACTAGACTTTGGACTACGATATGCTGATCACTATTCTGACAAATAAGTAAAACAAGATTAGTTTTAGGGCAACCGATTTGTAGCAACAGCGATAGACACGTGTTTCGCCCATGAGGCTGGGCTCATCAGTATCGCACCGTATTCTAGCTACTTGGGTAATCGACCAAGTAGCTAGTAATAAGTAAAACAAGATTATTATACCCATAAAAACTGTATTTGTAAAAAAGGTATATAAATGTTTACCTTGCAATGCCATATACTGACAGTAGTCTCCGTAAGAACAGCGAACAGCATGCGATAGCGATTGCATACAACGCATTTCAGAGGAGACTTTCTCCCTTGTCCAACAGACAAACATTTGGGCCATCCAATAGGAAAATACATGATTGGTGGCAATTGGAATGCAGGTGTTTATATAAATAAATTAAACCATTTACAACTTGAGAAACTAACAAATCATTCTTTGCAACAAAAACATAACCTTTCAAAAGCAACACAAGTAAGCATTGCAAGGAAATGCTATAAGTACAACTGGTCTTTACAACTTTTGCAATAATTTATGTTTACTCAGTAGAATTTGCTGACATATGATGCTGGTGTTATCAATGGATTAAGACCTACGAACAGTGTCGTCACAAGCTCAATGAAGACAAAATGGACATAGACTGTCTTGTGCAAATAATGAATGTAATGTAATTATGAATCATGTTTCCCAGTTTTAGGGAACATGCAGTAAAGATTGCTTTGAAATAGCGTATGCTTTGAAGCAACTGGTGATGACTTAAAATGCAAAATATCAATTTCTTTTCGACAAAAAAGCGTAGTAAAATTCTCAGAAACTTTATTGAGACTCTGAGGCTAATTCAAAAGGAGTATCGAGAAAGTTTGTCGGAAAAAGAAATTTTATTAGGTTCAATTCCAAATACTTCCTAGGCTATTTTGAATCCATTCAAGACAAAAGCTTTCATTTATGGCAAAGTTACCTGATGAAAATTGGTGCTCTTCCAAACTTGGAGAATTATTCTAATCTGCATTCTGCACTATCAAAAATCTCCTTGTTGCATAATTATCATTCCACCACACTGTTTTAAAAAACAACAAGTAAGGTCCACCACTTTCAGGTGATTTGTTTTGCCATTGTCAACTGGTCTAACAAAAGGTAAAAATTTTTAAAGCCGGTTGGTGCTTTTATTTCGATTTTCAGGTTGTTTTTTGTTTTTCAGGATTTCAAAATTCCCCGAAGCACAAGTTCATGACCTAACACCAATGATGTTTTTTTTCAAATTGAGATGCAATTCCTTTTTCTAATGTCGAGTTTATCTTCTATGTAAAACAACAAAGATGGTTGAAATTGTACTCATGGCTATGCACGCGCTCAATTAAAGTGCCATAGATTTTTTTAACATGAAACTGCTATTCATGCAACGTCATAGATTTGACACTTGTTTATAAGAATGCAACATCAAGAATTGCTTTTACAAAAAGCTGAGTTTTTACGAATTACAACCTAAGTAGTGATTACTGTACTAATAAAAACTGGTATGGTAAATCAAACTTATGTGAACATATATTGGCAATGGCAAGATGCAGAACCAACTGAAACATTTCCGGATGCAACCTAATTTGTACCATAAACAATTTGTACCGTCAGTTCGTACCTTGAAGAAATCAAGAGAAAAAATTAAAAAAAGCCGAAGTCGTTGATCGCAGTTTCCGCAAACCAACAAAAACCCTTAGGATCATTACCAGAAATTTTAAAATGTTTGCGGAAACTCCGATCAACCCTAACCCTTTTAAAATGTTTGCGGAAACTCCGATCAACCCTAACCCTCCTTTTAAAATGTTTGCGGAAACTGCGATCAGCGACTTTGGCAAACTTTTAGGATCATTACCAGAAATTATAAAATGTTTGCGGAAACTGCGGAGAAACGGAAACTGCGATCAGCAATGTTCTATTTTTTTCTCTCGATCTTTTCAGTTTGTTTGTTTGCGAATACCGATACAATTCAATTCAATTTATTTTTCTTTGTCGGAAAACTACAGCAATGATGAAGTTACTGCAATCAGCGACTTCAACTTTTTTTAATTTTTTCTCTCGATCTTTTTAAGGTACAAACTGACGGTACAAATTGTTCATGGTACGAATTAGGTTGCACCCAACATTTCCAACTGACTTAATGTCACATACCTAAACATTCAATCTATCTCAATTTTTTGACTACTTTTTGTTTCCCTTAAAAGACTTGTAGAGCATTAATTATAACTTTAAAAAAACATTAATGTTTACCCTACCTGCCAGAGCAGTGTATGGGTCAGAGCATGAGTCAGAGCCAGCCAGAGCATTTTGTGAAAAATCTAATTTTTTGACAGCAGAGGACACTGTCTCAAAGCTACAATACTATTAGTGCTTTAAATCAGGGGTCACCAAACTTTTTTTTCTGAGGGCCAGATTGCTGCGAGATTAACAAATGCGGACCGGATGCAAACTGTGAAAAGATGTACAACTATTTAGAATCTCCATTGACTTGAATTGAGCACAATAAACATTGAACATCGATTGAACATCGCAGAGCGGTCAAAAATATGAAACATGAAAAGTCAGCCCTTTGTTCACACATGTTAGAAGAGGATCACAAAATTAACTGGTCAGAAACAAAAATTTTGAAAAATGAAAGTAATTATTATCAACGCACCACCGCAGAAAGTTGCTTCATCAACATCACATCCAAACATTGCAATGTACTCAACCGGAACGACGGAAACCTTTTACCAAAACCTTATAAATCATTATTGTCTCGACGTGCAGGCTTCAAGCCTACTTAAACACAGTTGGAAACGTTATTGCAATCTAATTTTGTCTCGAATTTCTAGTGGTCTTCAGTGCTTCGAATTTATGTTTATTGTTGGAATTTTTACGTAATTTAACGTCAAAAGTAACTGCACATCATTAGCCAATCTTTAAAACATTGTGTTCTATTTCTCTTGCCTTCAATCGCACTTTTTCTGTTAGTCATCACCGCTTCGAATTTTTATGTCTATTGTTGGAAGTTTTTACGTAATTTAACGTGGAAAGTAACCGCTCACACATCATTGGCCAATTTTTTAAATATTGCGTGTTTTATTTTTTCTTGCCTTCAATCGCACTGCAGTATATAACCTGGTGAAATTTTATTTTGTATGTTATTCGCTCTGAGGATGCGTATTGTCATGGTGCGCGAAACGTCAGTGAAGCAATAAACCATCTTGTTTGTTGTTAATTTTACTTTCAATTTCATCAGATGAACGTAGCAACTAGTGCTAGAAACGATAATTGTCCTGATGAACACCCAAACTTTTCAGTATTCAATAAATAACAAAGTCAGCGGTGGAATAGCAAAGTTGTGATGAAAATCGAAGGTTGCTTGAAAAGTTATCCCCTGCTGTGATACAATACAGGGCATTTTACACTACAGCTGTTATTTCCGCAGCACGTGACGGGCCGGATGAAATCAGTTTGCGGGCCGAACCGGCCTGTAGTTTGGTGACCCCTGCTTTAAATGATGGCCCTCTTTGTTCTGCTAAACTTAACAACAAACAGTGCTTTGATTGGGCTATGGGGTCCATGGATATGTTAGTATCACAACTTAGATATTTGCTTCCATCAATAACAAAAAAAAATTGTACAGCCATAGCAAAACAAGAGACATCACACTAAAAATCAATGAACTGCCATTGAGTTTATTGTAACATTGCGGTTATTTAATTTTCAAAACCATAGGATTAAAAAGCATTAGTCTAGGCTGCACATTACCGTAGTCAAGCAATAACAGATAATGACCAAATTGAATCACTGATCGCTGCTGAGCGCTAGAGAAGTAGAAGCCAGACAAACTGAGTCAACCAGACAAAAACCAGTGATGCCAAGTTATTTTTTTTTAAACCTAGCAAGTAAATCTAAAAAACAGAACCAAAACAGGCAAATCAACACAAAAACAAGCACAATAATTTGCATTTGCAACTAATACCAATCAATATCAAGCACGCAGTTTAACATTTGAAAATTTTAAAAACAACTTTTGAAGTCCATACATCACGTTGATTTTAGGAAGGACACTTAATTACGCCATTCTACGCAATAACTAGCTTGAAGAAAAAAAAATGTAGTATTGATTACAAAAAAAAAATAATTTCTATGTCAAAATTAAGTTAAAAGAAGTTAATGGTAAAAAACAAGTCTACAAACAAGCAACTCGCAAACTAAAATAATACGCAATTTCAAAAATCAAGCAAAGATTTGCGAAAAACCTCAAGGTTGGCAACATTGATAAAAACGTCTTTGTTGGAATAAACTATTACGATTGTGCGACACATAATACAGGGTGAAAAAATACAAAATCAGCAAAATGACCAAAAAACATTTATAAGGTATCAGAATGGGCCAACCTTTTTTGACCCAAGGTCTACTTTCCAATTAACCAAAATATCGAGGTTTACTCGCACCGTATCGATATAGCAAACAGATGTAGCTCCTGCGGTTTTATCTTTTTCTTCGCTTTAAGTCAAGTGTGTCATGATTTAGAAATTTGAAACGCTAGCAAGGTATTTGTGTGCTTCTTTGGAATTCGGAACGCTAACTACAGTTAGAGCCAGTGCCGGATTAAGGGGGGGGCGCACTGGGCTGAAGCCCAGGGCCCCCACTTTTGGGGGCCCCACCTTAAAGAAAAAAATCTATTGATTTTTTTAGTTGTACAGCTGGAGATTGCTGCTTTAATTCGTATCTCAAACAAGCAGGAGCGGCTCGCCTATAAGCCTATGTGCTGCGGTGCTTCAGCACCCCTACCCCGCCCCAGTTGTTCATTTTGTTTTAACAAAAAACATATTTATTTACTACTTTCAATCTGGAATTGGTACGGATTTTTTAGAAAAAAAATTTCAATATTGGAAACACGGCTTGCGCTGTTTTTTTTTTTTCATTTCGCCGCCGCGTGGCTTGGGTAGGTTGGTAGGCTAGGCAGCTGGGTAGGCTTTATCACATGTGCCAGTAGGCAATAAACGTAGCCGCCTACAGACAAGTTCGGTTAGCAGACCTAGGTTATGTTCGCAGCATAGGCTAAGTTAAGCAATGTAACCTCATTATTTTTGTAGATCAATGCAGATTTGAACTTTGGCAGCAGATTTAAATTACTTGCTGTAATGCTATGAAACTGTCTCCGATTGTAGGCCCCGCAATTCACGGCGGTCATGTCCGCAGGAAGTACCATCTAGATCGGTCATATTTGTCCGCCGAGAAATAACACAGAAACTAGCGATACAAATTGTCATTGCATAGCACTAATATATAATTGTTGCGAGAATATAATTCCCGCGCATTGTAGCGCGCATCTAGAAAATGTGAATACTGTATCCCTTAGCTTCCATTCAAGCAGGAAAACTTTCGACCGTTACGTTGCTTCAACGATTGATGACATTGAATCAGCGTGACAAAGGCGAAATCTTCGCTAAGAATCGATGGGAGTACCGGTACTTTTACACTAATCACGCGCAACTTAGTTCAAGTCTTACCTCACAATGTCTGGCTTTGATCTCCGAGTAATATTGATAAGGCAAGGTTGGTTACAACATTAGATTATGCGAGTAGCAGTAGGCTATTTTGTTAAGTTTTGGTATTACAGTAAGAAAGAAAAGGCCCAGGGAAAATTCCCTTTCGCTCACATGTCATAGCAAAAATAAACCTAAAGAAAAAGCCCAGTGAAACTTTACACAGTAAAAAATAGTAACGTTAGTGTAGAAGTTTTCCGACTCCTGCCCAGAGCATTGTGACGCAAGAAGCCACACGACTTCGTTTGGTGGAAGTTAATCAGTTATGCGGCGTAAGCAGCTACACGGCGCTTTGACACTTCAAGCGCACGCCGTTAGTCTGATGAAAGCTTTTTAGAGTGACTTCGTTGAAATTTTAAAAAGCCTTTTAAGCCGTAGCTATAGGCCTACTTGTCAAATGGCGAAGAATTATCAAGATAAAGTGATTATAAGCATGACGATCGACGTTAAACTGGTGTGTCCGCAGTGAAACTTAATTTATCCGCCGAGATAGCTGCTCAGATCGGACACGTTTGTCCGCCGTCAACAAAAACGAATTTCGAGGCCTGCGATTGATTGCTTGATGTTTTCCTTACCAAATTCATTAGCAAACAGGTAGCCTAGCAGTCTGCCACCTTTTTGGCTGTGAACCTATATCTTTCACAACTTTTATTACCTATATTTAACAGTGTACTGTACCGGTACAGTATTGGTAGGCTATTAATGTCAATGTCATGAATCGCCAGCGCCATTATCAAAGTGGTGCAAAGAAACGTGCAGCAGCGTTTGAAAAGAAAAGAATGTGAAGTTACCAAAAAAATACAAAAACTTACGACATATTTTGGAGCTTTTTCAGGCCGAGAGAGTGATAACATTCATCAAGTACAAGCTGGTAGTAGCCTATAGGTCTAGGCTACTGCTTCAAGGCCAACGAGCTGAAACAGAAACACCAATAGACACGGATATTTGTATTGAAGTTGCAAGTCCTCAATCATCTGAATTTGTTTTGACTGCCACAAATACTGTGTGCCAAACTATTGATTCTCCACCCTCAGAAGAAGTTGATGCGCAACCATTGTCATTACTAAATGCTGAGAGCATTGAAGATGCAAGTTGCCAATCATCTTTACACGAAGCAGCAGCAGCCTCAGACCCTGATTCTTTCGTTCAAGATGACATAGGCCTCTGGCCACCAAAACCATCCAAACATTTCTTGCAATACTGGATACAGCAGGGCTCAAGCAAGTGCCAGCATAAAGACGGTGGCTTTAAAGAGTCTGAAATTCTTGATAAAAATCAGCATCGATTTTGTACTCAGTTTTTGTTTTCTAGAGTACATTCTCGAACGGGAGAAAAATTTGATAGAAACTGGCTGTGTTATTCTAAATCGACGGGATGCGTTTATTTCTTTGTCTGTAAGCTGATGTCACAAAAAGAGAGTAAATTAACTTCTGGATTTAAAGATTGGAAGCATGCCCACGAATCATTAAAGAGCCATGAACACTCACAATCAGGGTCAGGTGTACGTCGGAAGGCGTACACCGATGCATAGCGCTCAAGTCCGCTTTCCCGCAATGCAGGATAAAGATAATCAAACAAACAAACAAACAATCACATTTTAATGCAATGGCAGCAATGTGCGCTAGAAAATCAGAAATGCAAATTGATAGAAATTTAGTTCTTCAGTTCGAAAATGAAATACAATATTGGAAAGATGTTCTACGAAGAGTTATCAGCGTTGTGAAGTTTCTGTGCGTTAGAGGTTTGCCTTTTCGCGGTAGTCAGAGTTGGTTGGCTCACCAAGTAATGGCAATTTTTTGGGAATACTTGAATTACTTAGTGAATACGATGCGTTTCTGGCGGAACATTTGCGGTTGCATGCTAACAAAGGACGTGACCATCCATCATACATTTCATCTACTATCTGTGAAGAGCTGATTGAGCTAATGGGCCAAAACGTTTTATCTGTGATAGTTGATGAGATCAAAGCAGCAAAGTACTTTTCTATATCTGTAGATTCAACACCGGATTTAGAACATGTTGACCAGCTGACAGTGATAATACGATACGTTTCGAAACAAGAGCCAATCGAGCGATTTTTAAAATTTGTACCAATGCACTCTCAGTCTCTCATACAGGAGCAGAAATCGCCAAAATTGTTTTGGAGTTTTTTGGAAAAGCGTAATATCAACATTGAAGACTGCCGCGGTCAAAGTTATGATAATGCTGCCAATATGAGTGGCAAGTATAACGGTCTTCAAGCTCTTCTGCGCGAGAAATGTAGTGTAGCTCATTATGTGCCTTGCACAGCACATTCACTTAATTTAATCGGTAAATGTGCTGTAGAAACATGCCGTTCTTCCGCTGAGCTTTATGAATTGTTGCAAAGCCTTTATTCATGGCTCGTCTCGTCTACTCATCGTTGGCAAGTCCATCGAAAATTCCTAGATGGTTTGCCTGTTTTAAAGACATTACCTGATACAAGATGGTCAGCTAGATATGATGCAGTCAGTGCATTAAACAAAGGATACAGTGAGACCATTTTAGCGCTTGAAGAATTAGCCTCTGATGACGCTCAATCTCGAGAGAGCAAAGTCGAAGGAGAAGGATTCGTAAAAAAGTTGAAACAACTGGAGACAGCTATTTTGCTTGAAATGTGGAGTACAGTTTTGGAAAGGTTTCAAAAAACGAACATGTCCCTTCAAAAAAGTGAATTGTGTTTGAATAATGCAGTACAGTTGTTGCAAAGTCTCATGAGCTTTGTCAAAAGCGAAAGATCCAACTTTGAAACGTATGAAGAAAAAGGTAAGAAGAAATGTGGATCCAACACCTACGCAGGTTCTTCAAAACGAATTCAAACCCAACTTTATAGGCATTTTGATGAGCCCTCTACAGAGCCAACGATTTTTTCCCCAAGAGATAAATTTAGAGTTGATGTGTATCTTGCCATAATTGACAAACTATCTGCAGAACTGGATAAGCGTTTGAAAGCATACCGTGACGTCGAAAGTAAGTTTGGTTTCATTTTAAAACTGACGAATCTTAGCCCTAACGAGATTCATCAAGCTATACTGTTGCATTGATGAAGGAATATCCCATGGATTTCAAAGCCAATTTTCCAACTGAAACAGTTCATTTTGCAGAATTTTTCAAAGTGAAAACTGCTGATGTTGGAAAAGAAGCCTCAGAAAACCCTGATAACCACAAAGTGGAAGATAGTGTTGAGCTCAGCATGTTCTTACTTCTAAGGAAAAACAGGTGCGTTGAAACCTTTCCCAATGTCTTCGTTGCTCTGCGAATTTATTTGTGCATGATGGTCTCCAACTGCAGTGGAGAAAGATCTTTTTCAAAATTAAAGAGAATCAAAAACGAAGTTCGAAATTCTTCGCGGCAAGAGCGAGTTTCGAATCTTTCGCTTCTAAGCATTGAACACGATATTTTGGATTCATTAAATTTTGAAGAATTGATCAGCGATTTTGCCACGAGAAAAGCAAGAAAGCGTTCATTTTGAGTTGATATGAACAATTTTCTAGGGCAGCAAACAAAATGACTACCGGTACCGCCTACCAGTTTGCAGTTTCATTTTTGATTTATGGCCTATACTCCTATGAATATGATTCTGTTTTTATTGTGTGAAGCTGACAAACAATTCACAGTTCATACATAAAGTTGCGGCCAAAAACAAACGTTTAGTTTTTTTGTGAAACGATTAAGCTTACTTTGATCGCTCTGTATCTCAACAGTTTTGTGTTTAAGTATTCGACACCATTCACACCAAGCACTAAGAGTTTATTGTCATTGCTAAATTTGCTTTTCAACCAAAAAACGAATCTTTTCCGAAGAAATACTGTTGAAAATTAACCAGGTTTTTCCTCACAATTTTCTTGGGGCAAAATGGTTTGTTTTGAACAGTACAGTATTGCACAAAATGAACATGTTATCGTACAGTTATATCAATAATCGCATATAAGCAATTTGTAATTGTATTGAAAGTGTTGCCACTAAAAATCATGGAGATCGAGTTCACTTTGAACAGTGATAGCCTATCTCACAAACTGATACTTTTGTTGATCTGCTCTAAAATGATTGGTTTTACTTTCAAAAAGACAACTAGAAAACAGTGGCGTACCTAGAGAATAGTGGCGTCGCTCGGGTAAGTTTGAGAGTTTGCGCCCCTCTCATAAAGTAAGCATTAAACGAATTATGTCATTTTGTTGTTCTAAAAATAATATTGCTGTTTAATCGCTTTTTTCGATCCTAATCGCAGCAACAGCACAGTACCAACTACACAATGCACACAACTCGGGGTTTGGAGGCGGAGTCCCCAGCTGCTGAGAAATGCTTTTATAGCGTCATTGATCGATAACCTTTTTTTAGCGAAAAATGTCACTTGATAAGGGCCCCCACTTTCAGCTCAGCCCAGGGCCCCATAAACCCTTAATCCGGCCCTGGTTAGAGCGCATTCTTGCAATGGGCAGTTTGATACATATACACGTATTTTTACGTCTTTTTAGCGTTGTGCCACAGTACGTTTGTATGTCGTGATTAAGTGCATCTCTTGCAACATTTCAACCACACTGGGTTTTCTTTTCAACCAACTCGTCTAGCGTTGAATTTCATTACTACCATTTTTTCAGTCATTGAGTCGTGGCATCTTGTAGTCAGTTTACCACGCTTTGTTTGCTGTTATTGTACCAGTTCAGTTGTGGTGTCAGTTTAATTCATGTTACGTGGTATCTCACTCTCAGCATCACTAGCAAGATCTTTGCCCGCATTCTCCTTGATCGTCTTATCACGCTAGCAGAGGACGTACTCCCAGAGTCCCAATGTGGCTTTAGACCTTCTCGCGGCACTGTAGATATGATCTTTTGTGCTCGACAACTCCAAGAAAAGTGTCAAGAACAACAACAACCTCTTTCATTTATCTTTTGGGACCTGAAGAAGGCATTTGATAAAGTTCCTCGACCTGCTATGTGGTCTGTTCTTGCTCGGTTTGGATGCCCTGACGACTTTATTACCCTGATCCGTGCTCTCCATGATGGCATGCTTGGCAGAGTCTGTTACCAAAACACCCTCTCCGACCCATTCCCCGTTACAGGTGGACTCAAACAAGGATGCGTTCTTGCACCTACATGTTTTTCACTCTATGTGGCTGCAATGCTTAACGAGGTCCCACAAACCTCCCCTGGTATCAGCATGCGCTGTCGCATGGACGGAGGGCTCTTCAATCTTGCTCGCTTCCGTGCTAAGTCGAAAACCTCTGCTCATACAATTCATGAGTTACAGTTTGCCGATGACAATGCCACACCTGCTTTTACTCCTGATGATCTCCAAACGATAGCCACCCTCTACAACAATTCTTATGAGCATTTTGGAATGGAAGTTAACACTGATAAAACTAGGATACTCAACCAAACGCCACCTGACCACACCTCCCCAGAGATCAATATCAACGCAACACCTTTAGGTGAAGTAGACTACTTCTCTTACCTTGGTAGCATACTTTCAACAGCACCAACATGTGCAAAGGATATTGAGCAACGTATAAAAGCAGCTCACTGTGCCTATGGAAGACTTAACCATCGTGTCTTCAACAACCATGCTATATCCATCCGCACAAAAATTATGGTCTTCCGGGCAGTCGTTCTATCTACCCTTCTCTATGCTTGTGAAACCTGGACATTATACCGCCGTGACATCAAACGTCTTGAGAATTTCCAGCAGAGGAAGCTGAGGCAAATGCTAGGTTCTCGTTGGGAAGATTATCTTACCAACGATGCAATCCTTGATCGCGCTAGGTTGCCCAGTTTAGAAGCCACCATATTGAAACACCGCCTTCGCTGGACAGGGCATGTCATACGAATGGACCCAATGAGGCTTCCACGAATAATGCTTTATGGTGAACTAGAGACAGGAAAGAGACCCCCCGGAAGACCAAAAATGAGATACAAAGATCAGCTGAAAGTGTCCCTCAACCATGCAAATATTGATCTGGATTCATGGGAACTACTTGCTAGCGACAGATTACTCTGGAGAAAAAGAACTAGGGAAGGCACGGAAATTTTTGAAAAAAACAGGATACAAAAAGCCAAAGAAAAACGAAACACTAGAAAAGAAAAGCTAAAACTACCACGTCCCCCACCCTCCATACAATGTGACTTTTGCCCACGTCTTTTCCATCATAGACTGGGCCTCCAAAGCCACATACGACATCACCATCCAAAACCAAATTCAATTTGAAGACAAAACCAATGCTCGGATACGAGCTGGAGCCGACGACGACGACGACGTGATTTGATTCAGTTCACCACGTTATGTTATAGTTAGGCATTTTTCGGTTGCAAACTTTTGAACTAATGCGTCCTGATGGTTTGAAGATTTGTTTTCTGCCATAAACTTATAGATGTAGACATACAGACATCATTCTCAGATCATTCTCAGATCATTCTCACCACCGATGTGCTCGGGATGTTGTTCCAATGATTTACAGCTAGGTAAGAGTAGGCTATGCTTTAGACTAGCCTACTCGTCGTCTTCTACTCATGCACATCGGAATCAGTGCCTTGTCACGGTCAAGGGGGAAAAAAACACTAAACAGTGATACAATTTAACACTAAAAACAACTGAAGAAACCTTTATGCAAATGTAAACCAAATACACTTTTATCTGCAATCGACTTTAGCATTGATAAATTTTCTTTTAAAATGTTTCAGTTAACAACTAAACAGTGGCGTATCCTGGTTGGTTGAGCAAGGGAAGCAATATAACTCGTGGGGGGTTAGAGCGTGCCGAAGGCACGTGTATTCTAGGAGGGTCCGGGGGCATGCCCCCCCGGAAATTTTTTGCAAAATTACACTCAAATAATGGATTATAATGCTTTCTAGAAACACTTTTAGGTTAATATTTGTATGAAATTTATTAGCAGATAAACAGCTATTAACTTATTAAAGGTAGCTCTTACACACAAACGGGCAAAATATGCTGCTAAAATTAGAGAACACCAAAAACTCAGCTACAGCTACCTACTGCTGAAGTAGCTTAAGCCAGAATTCATTTCAGTCAAGTCAATTCTAGCCTAGACCTCACATATCATGTCTTATGCCAAAGTCTACCCAGCCAAGATAACAGTGTAAAGCCAACATTTGGCTCAAACTTTTGCTTACTAGGCCGATATTATAACCATAACAGCGCCTTAGATTTTCTCATTACCTAGCGTCCTAGCCCACTGACACAATATCCAACAGATCAGCATTACCAGACTATGAAAAGGTCTTAAAGCCAAAATAATACAAAAAAGGCCAAAACAAGGAAAATATTAGACAAATAGGCCAAATGGATATAAGCCTATTTACCTGATTCTATTAAAAATTATAAAATGTAGGCTACATATATTTTATGACTTGTAGCGGATTTTAATAAACTGTAGCAAAAATAATTCTGAAAGTAGCCCAAAAAATAGCAAATATAAAAAGACTGTAGCGGATGAGTTTTAATCGGCCACATTACGAGTATAAACAAGTATAGAACATGTATTGAACAATGGTGAATATGGTTTTATCTGGTAAGGTTACGATATTTGAGTAATATTGATTATGCATTTTGAAGAGTTAATTTAAAAAAAGCCTAATTCGAGCAATTCGTCCAATCTGGCAACTCTGGAAGCAATTTAAATATTGCTTCCATCGATTTGTTAAAAGAAAGATAAATCTCGCAAACTTTGCGCTGCTTTTTTTCCTTTCTCTCTCGCTTGTTTCTCCTTATAGCAAAAACGAGAGCAAGGGAAGCGATACAATCTTTGCATCCGTAAGCTTCCAACTTTTTTAAAATTAAAACCAAGCTGAAATCATACGGGGACGTGAGTTAGAAACTGTTCTAATTCGTATTCAGGTAAAGAAATTACGAAATCGTTTTACTTAAAAATATCATCTTCTCTTTTTTCAATTTTGGCAGGGGAAGCAATGCTTCCCTTGCTTCCATTGAGGATACGCCCCTGCAACTAAAATAGGTAGCCTAAACTTGTTATTATTTTATTTAGAATTACCGTAACAATTATAATCTTTTCGTGCAGCGTTTTCGTTTAGGCTATTACTTGATGTTTTGTCCTAGCTTGGCCTAGGATGCTTAAGGTCACTCCAGGTTTCTAGCCACTTAGGCTAATGTTTGTGTTTGGTTCAGCTTCTTTTGCTCTTATGTAACTAATATATTGACACAGAAACAAACAGCATTTGTATGCTTTTGCAATTAGGCTATTACTTTCTGTCGAAATAAGAACAATCACATTCACATCACAAGTTTTTCAACGTAGGCTAGCTTACACACGCTTTCATTTTGAATTTGATTACAGCGCATGTGGAACCACCCAATACCTTACCATATTTTTTGGTTAAGCTACTACACTTTTATTAAATTATGAGCCTACAAACTTTTGTCTAAACGAGTGTTTCCCAAACGTTTTTGAATTGCACCCCCCTGCACAACGAACAGACTTGCCAACATAATTGCCACAATGTCTGCCACAGAGCTCTTATAGTCACCGTATTCCTTTGTATTTCTTTGAATTGAACATGACAAAAAATGCTTTGCAATCTTCTTGTAACTGCCCCGATTTACTCTCAGCGCCCCCAATCGCCCACTTTATAGCCAGCGCCCCTTCATGGTCGCAAACGCCCCCAGGGGGGGGGGCTGGCGCCTTGTTCTGCTGAAGTATTTGCATTCAACCCAGCGTCTTATTTTTATAAAAACACGCACTGCGTCATTCTTTTCCGTTTTTTGTTTTGGTATTTCAAGAGTGATGTGGGCTAATTATAAGTTTTAGAGATTGCTTTTTTCATTGGTGGTTGGTGCCAGGCTCAAAATTTTCTCTAAAAACGGCCTTGTTGACAGCACCCTGCTGAAACCAGCTGCACAAGCAAATGATTGTTTGATGGAAAAGATGAACCACTGTAGAGCATAAACATCATTCAAAGGTGAGATTTTGACCAGCTTTTTTTTCCGTTAGCCTACATTGCTTTGCAAAGCGCACAATTATTATAGGGAAAGCAGCAATGTGGGCTATCCAAAACTCAAAGAAACACCTTTTTTTTGCGATACATGACTGAACTTTCGTAAACTGAAAATGAAATTTATTACCTTTTGTCGACAGAAAAATCGATTAAACGCATAAAAAATTCAACAGGTTAGAGAAATATTTCTTAGACATCAGAATTTCTCGTAACTCATTTTTTTATTATTAGGCTCCAAAAGGCCGCTCATGTCACCATTAGCCTAATATTTGCCTCTGATTTGTACGGTAGACCATTTGTTGCGGAGATCAGTTATCGGTACCAAAAAAAAATCAGACGACATTACAAAGTAAAACCATTAGGCCTACTCACAAAAACCAAGAAAAGAAGCAATCACCAAAAGAAAATAGACAAGTGAAAGAAGTAGGCTATCTGGTTTGATCTTCATCCTCGGACTGGGAAAGCTTCTTTGAGAGCTTAATCCTGCCAGTTTTGCACCCTGGTTTCGCATAAGACTTGTAGAGGCTTTGAATCATTGACGCAGGCCCAGTCACCGAGATTGACAGAGTGGAGTTTCCGGTAGTTGTTGTAGTGTTGCCTGGGAATTATTCCATCCACTAGGAGCCGCTAAATGGAGAACAATCTTGAAATGCGTTGCTCAATTGCACACCTCGAGAGCCGAACCAGCGCCGCTCGATTTTGAGTCAGGCGCTTAACCACCGAGCAAATGGGGTTAAAGTCTAAGCTAAATAAACGTAAGCCCAATCCTATACACTTTCAAAAGTTTTTTTCACTGGCTTACAAGTTTTAATCATTTTTTTGTTTGTCGTATCCAGGTTTACACCTGGTGGTTGAAGGTTTAGATTAAGCGGACGGGAAGGCAAGAAAGCCAATCTTCATGTCCACCTTCAGGCATATTTTTAAGCGTCCTGTCCTGATACAGCCGCATGCTCTTGAGCGGTGTCGAACCGGCGTCGTTCCAGGGCTCTCACTACTCGGCTGTGCAGCCGACGTTCAATCGTTGATTAGTCGGTATAGGCCAGGGGTCACCAACTGGCGGCCAGAGGAAGGTATTAGCGTACAAGTATAACCAAAATTACTTTTCTTGAGGTGTTAAACAGCATGAAGGCAAAAAATACTTTCCGGGAAGCATATTTTCGCTTTGCATACGATTCCACCGACCGACCAATCAGATTGTAGTTCTAGGTAGGGGTCGTTTAAAGTTATTCCAATGCGATGTCCAGCCACACTGTTCCGGTGGTTGATTAAAACGTCTGTTTTTGAATTTCGAAAATGTCTGTAAGCATAGGGTTGCTTATTTTAAGTTTGTAAATGTTATGTAAACACTACGTTTCACCGTATTGGGTTTCACGAGCAGTGTTCCTTTATGCAAGTTTTTGTTAGGAAAATAGGTCGGTGTGCCAACTCAATTTATAATAAATTGGAATAATATTATATATAAATTTAAAGACTTTTTCTGGTATTATGAAAATATTTATCTTAGTACTGCAAAATGTTGTTAATCAACAATTTTTGCCATGCTTAGAAGCACTGCAAGTGAGATTTGTCTAATAATCAAGGAAAGACGGTTTCATAGACTCTCACAAAAAGGATGAAAAACCAACTCATTGCTTTTTTAGAGGGAACACTGTTCATGAGTTACGATAGAAATGTTTTTTTGATGACTTCCACAAGCGTTTGTTTCATGGTGCCTGTTTTTTTTTTCCCTGTTATTGGAGCCTATTTTTCGGTAATAGCCTATGTTTGCAAGTCACTATTGTTGTCTACATTGCGATGTGTCAAACATTTCTATGTTTGCTGAAACTGTTAATGGCAAGATATCTTTTGTGAAGCGAAGTAACAACACCACTCTTGCTTGGCGATGAATATTCTGATGAAACCGCTCGCCTCGCTATAAGTGGGCAAAACAAGTGGCCTCGTTTATTAGGCAATGTTAAAGAAGTCAAAACTGTTGTTAAAGGAGCTTGGCCTGGCAGGAGCGTTGTTCGACTAATTTTGTTGCTGCGGTATTCTAAGATGAATATTAACAACATGTAACGCTGGATACTGGGTACGAAATGCATTCAGGTTGGTGACCCCTGGTATAGGCTATTTAGTATCCATTAGGATCCATGTAGCCTATACGAGACCAAATGTTTTTTTCATTATTTTCTTTGTTATGTTTATGCATATTTGCACCAGGAGTTGCGTTTGTATTAGATTTTCCAAAGTAGGTTTAGCACTGTTTCATTAATAGGCTGCAGTAGACTGATGGTTTTTAAAATTGTGTTTGCAAAGTGTTTACATAGGTCGGCCACAGTGTTACATTCCTAATCGAGTTCAAGAACCAAGATTATAGGCTATATGAAGTCAGGGATAGCCTAGAAGCTTTTTAAAAGTCTCTGTACAAAAGCCTATTGGTTCCAATGGTCAGTGGCGTTGACAGGGGGGTCTAGGTGGTAGTTTTGGACCCGGGCCCGGAATATTTAGGGGGCCCGGAATTAAAAGATTCCCTGCGACTTTAAACATTATCAAGGTCTTAATATAATCAGATCTAAAGGAATCGCCATCAGAGGTTAAAACAGCCACTTCAGCCATCAGATGGTAAAGTACCGGGCCCCCTTCAGGGTATAGTGATTTCCCTAACCACAAATTTTTTTTCATAAACACGAAGTATTTTTCTTCACTCACTCTTTAATTTTGAATTTATATATTTTTGGTGATAATCACTTCTAGCTACTTGCGTCTACTTTACAAAAAATTAATTTCAGCCGAAAACTCCAACAACTTTAAACATACCGGTACCGACGAAGATCGTGATTGAGAGCAAGGATTTCGCAATTTACGGAAAATTTTTAATGCCTTTGTGAATATAAATGATATTCCTCTTAATTTTCTATTTTGAACGGCATATTGTGTCATCCTCATTCAGCACATCAAAAAACGCTTGCACACAACCTTTTATTCATAACATTGTCAATGAAGGGGGCCCGAAAATAAATTGATACCGGGCCCGAGAAATCCTGTCAACGGCCCTGCCAATAGTTCCCAAACTTTTCTGTGTCCATAGACTCTGACTTTTATTTTTTTTGATATGTTATTAAGAAGATTGCTATTTTACTGCAAATTTAAAATCCTCACTGCGCACTGATGAAAAATCTTAGATGGACAGTGGACGCAGACGGCTACTGTATGCAGTCAGGCATACTATAATAACTTGAGTTTATTTATTTTAAATAAACCTCCTTCTAATCAAAACTGACTTGAAGTTAACGATATTTCGTGCATATGTGTTGCAGTGTCGCTACACGGGCCAGCCGATGTCTTGAAAACTCGGCTACAATAATTGATTTTATTTTATTTTTAATTGCTGAATTTTTTGTGTTGCTTACTTTGTGTACAAAACTAGCATCAACAAAATGTGTAAATTATTAATTCGGTTCACAGAAGGCTACTATTCGTATTGTAGGCCTACTGACCGTTTACGAAATCCATGTAGGCCTATTCATTTGAGAAATGTCATTGAATGTCTTGAGTTTGAAAAATACAATGAAACCAATCTATCTGCCTGAGCTAGTTTTCAAAATGATCTAAGGACTATTTATATTATGGGAAAGATTTTTTGTCCTCACTGAAATAAAATCAGCTGATTTGAAATGATTCCACAAGCACGTAACATAGCCTACAAGAGCCAACACTGCGTTTAAAAACGTAACGCCATTGTCGTAGGCTACTGAAACCTGGCGATAAACTGTTGTTTTTATGCCCAAAGAAAAATTTCCGTCCTACAAAGTCACTGTCAAAATAGAAACTGTGAAATCGCTTGAAAGCCAAATTGTGAAATGGAATGCAAAAAAATGAAAGGAATGTGCTTTTTTGCTTCGAGTGAAAAGTCGTTGTGCTTGGCTATGAGTGTTTTGGCTATGAGTGTGCTTGGCTATGAGGAAGGTTTTTTGAGGAGTCTATTATGCACATGTAGGCTAAATGCAACTATGGAAAATACAGTTTTTGAATAAGCATACAAACTCTTTCTTTTTTCGCAATTTCTCAGCTACACCCTTGGTGATATTGCCAGATCCAATGACTGAACTGCTAGAAGTTCCGAATAGAACTCAGGCTAAAATCTATAGCCCACCTGCTGTAAAGGTAGCTCAAATCTACGCTAGACTTTTTCGAGAATAAAAAGTCAAATAATTTAAATACAAGCAGTCTTGTAAAATATGCGCGATCGAAAGCATGCAGGTAATCGATATTTTTTCCATCTCTAAAAAACAGACAAGGCATCAAACCAGGCATTTTCGTTATGTTGTTAAATTTCTTACTCAGTTGTATCGTGAAGCGTGCTTCTGTCAGCAAAGATAACTTTCCAATTATCATTACGAGCGTTGAAATATTTATTAGACGACAAGACAAAAAGATCACGAGTGTTAAATTAAAAAAAAAAACGTAAGAAGTTGTAAACCGAAAATCGATCACTCACCAACGCAGTCAGTATCTGTTTCGGACGTGAACGATATGAGTTATAAAAACCAGAATATGTTATTCAGACTGAGGTTATTTGCTTTTGCTTCATTCCGTTGCCTTTGAGTTTGTTTTATTTCTAATTCAAACGTTGAGCAAGACTTTTGTTTCGATCAAAAATAATTATAGTTTTGAACAATCCTACAGTACATTGAGCTACCTAATGCGAAAAGATAGCCAACATATTTTGTGCAGCAAATTAGCCCATGCTATAGAAGTTCTGCAGACTCAGCCTAGAACAGCCAGCGATCTGTCGTGCGTAGCCGATGGGAAAAGGAAAGAAAAAAAAACATTTTCGAATGAAATGATAGGCTAGAAAACGAGCAATAACGTTTGTCGACTGCTCCTGACAGTGGCTTGTAGCCTATATTTGTAAATATAATCGCAATTAGTTTAGTAACTTAATCTCATAAGCGTTAATACAATGTGAAAATTAATTAATTGGGAAAACCACATGGTCAGTACTCAATACCAACTGTTCTTGATGTGCAGTCGCTAACAGTTCCACTTTAACCCAATCATTTGAGCACTTTATACATTTTGTGTAAAGGACAACTTTCCTTTGAAAGCGTTGAAATATTTATTAGACGACAAGGCGAAGAAGACCATGAGCATAAAATTAAAAGCGGCAAGACGGCACCACTGAGACAAGTTTTTTCCAACTCCGTTGTCTGTGAGTGCAGCGTTGAAGACGTGCTTAAAAACTTGATTGAAATGAGAATGTTGGCAAAAAAATAGAGATGTTAAAAATTGGACATTGCAGAACTTGAAGCAAATATTGTAATCGGTTCAGTTTTTTTTTTTTAAACATAACGATAGATACAATAAACTGTTTTTCTTCTGTGCTACGTAGGCTATAACTAAAATGTCATCGAAGACAACGGGCAAAAGGAACTCAATTGCCTTAACACACTCAGGAGCAATTAACGGATGGTGCGATGGATACAGCCCTTTCTAAAAACAACCATTATTATTGTTATTAGACTAAAGGTTCTGAAATTTTGCAAAAGCAAGATGTCGAGAAATAGATGCTAAATAAGCCATTATTCTTGTTCACTTTTTCTTATTACAGCTTAAATAACAAATAAATAAAACTTCAAACTGATTGATGCTGTTAAAAAGGAGTTTAATCTAAAACAAATATGATCTTCTGATTAGTCAAGTAGCCTAAACGCTAGTCATTTACTTCCGTGAGTTAAGTTTTTTACGATTTAATGCAGATACCTGGGGAAGTCATTGATTTTTGAACCTGTAGGCTACTTAAATTATATCCACCTCACTATTTTCAGTCAGTGACAAGCAGTATAGGCCTACTATTGACAGGGGTGTTACTGTTCAGGGGTACTTTTGGACCCGCGCTCGGGATGAAATTAGGGGCTCATAACTTTTCCACGGGGACCAAGAACTTAAAAAAACCTCCGCATATTTTTTGGATGCGGTGTATTTTTCTTAGACGTGTCTTTATTTTGGGGTGCGAGGATCTCATTGGCACCGGGCACAAAATTATCCTCTCAACAGCCCTGATGACAGGGCATTCAATACCTCAACAACGATTGAAAAGTTGTCAATGAGATTTTTAAAGTATTAAAGCTAATGCCCATTTCATTACAACATCAAGGAGCAATGTTCAAGCATTTTTTGTCTATGGTAGCCTACTGATCTGCAATGCAAGGAGGCCTACTAAGGAATAAAAACCTGCACAATGAACACTAGTCAATTCAATGCAAACCTATTGCTTCTCAGTGATTTCTAATAAAACATATTAAAAATGGTTAGCCTACATTTTGTAAATGAAAACCTTTACCATTGGCCAAAATGTTATTAAAACCCACGTTGTTCTCAAAAGCAGTTTGGTCTTATAGTGCAACTGCCATTGTAAAACAATGGCTTTTTTCCATATCAACAAGCTTTCCGCTTTTAGCAGCAACAGTCCGCTTCACTTCAATCAATGGTCTACTTTTTATTTCATGATTTCATTTACCATTTAGTCTATTTCTCTGAAGCTATATCTCTCAATTTTGAGTTAACTCGTTTACATTTAAAACTTTCTGTTGCACAGGTTAAGCTTATTTATGTATCGTCATAATATGGAAGAAGATGAACGAAGCACAAAGTCAGGCATTTCTGTGAAAGAGTGTTCTGGAACTGGATGGTCAATTCCAGATAAAAAATTGTCTAGTGCACAAAACTACCCGGTATTTGATCACACAACTGCTAAGAGTAATACACCTCTTGTTGATGTAAATCCAGTAACTAGACAGCGAGCAGGAACTTCTGTAGAGAGACGACCTCTTGTATTGAGAAAAACATCATGTGTCATCACCGAGAACCATCGTTGTACTGATAACGAAGAAACTTCTTTGAATGGTGCACCTGCAATACAAGGAAATAACTTAACACAATTAGGAAGCTTAAACAAAGCAGAACGCTTGCCACATTCGGATGGTACTCTGCTTCCATTTAGTATTAACACATGGAAAAACTCTGCACTGTCTGTTGTAGAAACAATACGAAATAAACTTAACTATTTTCGTCGAACACAAAGTCTAGAAGACAAATCAGACTCCGAAATGAGATTTGATGGCGTGAAAAAGGATGCGAAAAAGTTAAACAATTGCTATGATCAAAGATTTCCCTTGCAGTCAGTGGAACAAACAACAGCAGAGAGTTGGAACAATCGCAATATCGATTATAAAAAGGAACATAAAAATTTTCCATGTGTAAAAACCGACAACGATGATCCAACTTCTGGAGAACCTTTACTTTCAAAAGATATTTCGTTTAAAATTGAACAAGATAAAAGAACTGAACTGACGCCTGATTCTGTAGAAAGTGGAAATCTTAAAGCAGCAAAAAATACTCAACACACGGCAATGGAAAGTCAATTGTCAGACTGGACAGTTCTTGAGGGCGATGCAAACCACACAGTCCAAGAAAAAATTCCTGTTACTAATGCTAGCTGCTCCGGAACAACACTGTGCGTGCCGTGCATTGGATCGAGGAAGAGCAATGAAGATGTACTTGAGTTGCCGGGTGGTGCATCGTTGGATAAATCGAGTGTAGAAATTTCCGATTCAGAAAGTCTTACGTTATCAAAAGAAAGTTCTCCTAAGGTGGTGCATCAGCAACCAGTAAATAGTCCAAGTTGCGAAAAATTATGTGCAGAAGCTGAAAGTGAATTATTCAAAGTTGAAGAACACAAAAAGTTGTTTTCTTCTTTCAGAAGCAATGCAATAACACTTATTCAGGGCAAAGATATTCGACAAAATAATAACCACGACTCATCGATTTCTTCTGAATCCTCAGCTACCAGTTCTGAAGCGGTAAAAGCTTTAAAAACTGAAGAGCGACACCAAGCACACCACGAGTATGAAGAGCAGCAGCAGCAGCAGCAGCACATTAATGATCATCCCAGTGAAGTGATACCTGATACACAACAAACAAAAATTCACTCCACAAAAGATTCTGAAAGAATGCACATCGACTTATGGAACTTAAGAAATTCATTGGAACAGAGAGAAACGGAAGTCAGTTTCCATGCTCCCACTTATGGCTACTTTGATAATGACAGCAACTGCCGAAGCATCAGTAATTCTACCACTGGCGGAATGACTGAGGAATCTCCATTGACCACTCCAAGCTCGGAACCAATAATTTCACGAGAAAGATCGATGTCAGATTCCGATGAGGAAAGTAAGCTTTTCTTTTTATTTTAATGACAATGGACATCAGTAAATTATTTTGATATGCTTGCTTACAAATGGTTAAACTACTGTAATTTCTTTTTCTGCTCAAGCTATCAACTTCTTGGAAGAGAAAAAATATTTTTTATTTTGAAAAAGGAAAATAGTTTTATGGCAGACGAAAAAATGCCATTACAGTTTTCATTAGCATTAAATAACTGATTTATTTTCATATACATGATAATGCCCTTGGAGCCATTTAAAGCCTCCAATTTTTTTTAGTGTAACCCAAATAATTTTTGTATCCCTTTTGTTTAAAAAAAAAGATTATCCACCTTGAAACAAAAAGAAGCTAAAAAAGGTCTGGCATTCTGGCATTTTGTTAAAGCGACAATATAGGATTGCAAACAACGTTTCAAGTTAAAAACTGTTTCCATTCTACCATGGAATATATTTATTTGTCATTTTTGTGTCACCTATTAAAAAGCCTTAGATTTGATGTTTTACTTAGATCGAGCTTTCATAATCACTGCATCTGGGAGAATATCACCTCGATTGCCGAATTGTTACCGACGAAGAAGCTCCGGGTTTTCATCTTCTCCTGAGCATGGTTTCGAGAAATCACAAAATACTGAACTCTGTGTTCCAGAAGTAAATACTGAGGCCATTACGTACTTGATTTTAGTATCACATGAAGTGCTACGATGAAAAGTGAACTGATAAGCCTGGGACTTATGTTCGTCACTTTGTATTTTGTCACAATGCTTCTTTACTTTAAGAAGTTTACCGTAATGTATGATGTAGTCTAAAGGATTTTTGATAAAAGCAGATTTCTTAAGTTTTATTGTAATGATAAGTGTTTTCAAATAATATTAAATGTTAGATTTATGTTTAGAAAACTACAATAACCACCACAGCAACGGTTGAACATCCATCATCACATCTCTACTCAAATGATATATTGTCTTTCGGCAATAATAAACTTCCAAAGAAAAACACATCAGTTGATTCGTCTCCTTGTTATCAACGACGACAGAAATATATGTCATCTCAAAAGTGGTCCACATTGGACAGAGTGGATATATCTGAAAAATTGACAGTCCAGACACCACCGAAGATAAAGAAGCAGGTTACCAGACAAATGTCACTGCCACTATCTGTGCAACATCAGTCACTGGAGCACAGCAGCTCTTTGGAAAAAAAATCGAGCCAACCAACTCAGTCCATCATAAGGTTTGTAGCTGACGAAGATATCAAAGAAGTGCCGTTATATCAAACTGTTTCAGCAACTGATGTTTTGCAAACAAATAGTGCGTATAAGAATTGCATTACCGACTTGAATGCCAAGAGTAGAAGAAAAGCGTTTCTTTCATCAGATAGCAATTCTTTAGACGATGTATTTTATAATGACAATGAAGCGTCTTGGATGGCATCAAAAACGCTTCAAGATGGCAACACGACAATAACCGAGAAAACATCGAAAAAGGAAGAAAATTGCTCCATGGAAAGTCAATCAAAGCAGCCTAGGTCATTTCAAACGCGTGGTAAGTCTTTCTTTTTTTTTTTATTTGTAATATGATTTAAACGTGTTGACAGTTATACCAGCGTTCCTGACTGAAAGTTCAAACAATGTTCTTTTGCACAATCAGCTGTTCGTCCTAAAGCAGCGGTTCTCAACGGAGGGTCCGCGGAACTCAGGGGTCTGCAAAGCGTTTTCAGGGGATCCGTGAAAGTTTCTAAGTTTACAGCATGATTGATAAATTACGTTTTAAAATTGTTTGTGCTTTATTTGTGTATTACAGTGATTCTCAAATTGTGCGTCACGACGCCCTGGCGTGTTGGGTTCGGTTTCCAAACTAAACAAAAATCATACAAAAGAGTTAAATCTTTTTATAAGGCTATATGTTCAACTTTATTCTTTTGAGACTGAAGATTATTGATCAATGCTCAATTCAGAAATGCAAACGTTAGTCTACATCCGAGGTTCCCAACCTGGGGGCCATGGCCTCCTAGTGGGCCATGAGGCTTTTTCAAGGGGGCCATGGAAAATTTTGAAAAATAGTAATTTTTTTAATTTATCATCTCTAAGTCCACTCCAACACTATATAACAAAAAAAAAAATTAAAATTTAATAAAAATACTAGTATATTTTGCTCTTTCCACCACCAAACCAGCAATTAAGACATTGTTAGAGCAAAAATAAGCTCAACCATCACATTAACTGCAGATGTAATAACTAATTAATGTACTATCATGTTTATTGTGTATTGTATTCGTATCATTTTAACTACTGATTACTGTATAGGCCTAAACAAGTTTTTTGATTAAAATGACGTTTCTTAATTTTTTCAAAAAGTTGAAAAAAAATAGGGGGGCCATTGATTTTTCAAAATTTTTAAAGGGGGCCACTGTGTAAAAAAGGTTGGGAATCCCTGGTCTACATCATACTAGCACTCACCATTTTGCCATGATTATAATTGCAACGAAAGATTGATTACAAATGAAAAAAGGGAGAAACTCTTAGAAAAAATCGGAAACATTCTACGTAGCAATGTTTCGAAAAAATTATTGAAATGCATTACTATAAATCAGGATATAAATTAGCTCTACTGATTTTTGATCCTGTGTGCCAACATACAACTCATTACGTAGCTTCGTCAATGTCATCAATCGCCATAAATGTGTCTCGGATTCAACAAATTATTCTGAGGGTGTCGCTTCAAAACCTATGAAACATTTGTTTCCGTTAGGAGACGTAGCCTACATTTCTGATCTAGTGTTTCGGAGTTTGGAAGCATTCGAGACAGCAAATCAATAGTTTTTACATGCGTCCAACGTTTACAGACGTTACAAATGTAAAAACTGACTAAAAATGGTCCAATTGAATTTCAATAACCTTTTTACATAATTCAAATCACACCAAAATTTCAAACAGCAGACCATTATCTTGTGTGCCCTCAGCTTACCATTCAGTGCAGTGGGTGGGGCCTTTCAGTAGGCAATAAACTATTAAACGTGTTTCAGTGGCCCACATAACACTGTCGCAAACAATGTGTGAATATGTAGCGTATCAATCAAATTTAGAAGATTGGATCGAAGAAGATAAATTCAAAGTTCAATTGATTTCTTACATGACTTTTTAGTTTAACTACAGTATATTTTAAAGATCAAACCAAAAAGATTTTGACTCTTAATTGAGTCTATTGTATACGCATGGTAAGCTGCAATATACTGTGACAGTAGGTTTTTATCATAAGTATTCAAGTATTTATGTTATTAGTAAGAACTAAAAACGGTTTTTAAACATGCAGTATTGCATTTTGTAGTACAGTATAAGTTTGTAAAACATTTAAATTATAGCATGGATGTAGGCACGGGGGGAAGGGGGCTTGGGGGGCGATCACCTCCCCAAAATGTTATCTTGCCACTGGAAAACGTTTTAATACCATTGCAATTCATACTGAATGACGTTGCTCCCAACAGTTGTCTTTGCACCCTAACATTTTCTTTCTAGCTACGTCACTGAAGGTATAGCCTAGCCTACGTGACTTTATTTTAGAATAATTTGAAAAAATTGTAAAATACTGTACAGTGAACTATTGTCACTATCCTAAACAGAGCTGTATTTTATTTTTATATGCACTGTGTAATTATTGAGTCACTTGACAGGTAGTCTATATTTAAAATGTAACTGTTTTATGTAACGAGTCTAGGTCTGAACAGAATCATCGGTCATTGTTTTCTCTTTTAGCTGCTTATTCATTAACAAGCGTAGATACAACCCCTGTGCCTCCTACACATCGGCATGAACTGCTCCGGAAGTACCACACAAAGCCTGCATCCGTTAACTCTTCTGGAGAGACTTCACCGGTCTCCCCATCAGGAGGTTCTTCCATGGTGTCCACACTCAAGTACACTCGAAGCGTGGATTTGGAATCTGACGATAGTGTCAGTTCACAAACTAGCAGCGGCCGATCAAGCCGATCGTCGTCAAGCTTGAAAAGCATTTCCCGCCTTTTTCGACGATCAAACAAGCACCATCGGCAAAGAAGTGATTCAGCACCCACGTTCTATGGGTACACTATGAACCGGGACTACTGGTAAGGATATTACAGAGAAAGATTTGTTGAAAGTGATAGAAATTATAAAGCGATTGTGATTTAATCTGTTAATGTCAATATGCTTTTTTCAAATGAAATTTTTATGTTAATTTAATGAAAACATCGAACAAATGATATCGATTTCTACGGCTAACAAAGTGCGCAATTGCTCCTCCATTCGAACCATTTACGTGAAGTATTGATTTTATCAAAGTCTTTTAATGTAACTAAAATCAATTGAAAAAACAATCTTGATCGATTTCTTTTTTTTAGCTTATTTTTGTTTCAATATTTAATGTTTAGGTGCTGAATGACAATTTTTTGTCATGTAATGTTTACTTACCTCGACTTTTCATCAACATGCTTTGAAGTAGTTAAACTACTTCTGTTTGAATGGCAAGGCATAGTTTTTTAATCCCTGTGGGCTGCCAGTGCTTTATTGGCGATGGCATTTCATAAAAGTTTGATGTTTTGTTGAGTTTTTTTGACAAAAACAACTTGTTTCTGATTCCAACGTAAAAACATGTAGGCTACATGCAGTTTGCATTCAAACGTCATAAATAGATCTTGGAGGAGGAGCTTAGGCTATATAATGAAGATTGTAGCATGTGTCACACAAAGAAAGCACTAGCTGTGGAAGATAAAGAAGTGACTTGAAATGGCTCATATCAAGCACTACACTGGGAATCATTCCCCAATTCACACACTGCAACGATTCGCACGGAAAATAAGCGAGGCAGATATGTATTTTTCACATGTGATGTGAGTGAGCCCGGCAAAGAGTCACCAAAGGCGGAGCACCCGCAGGGTGGTTCTGAGAGACTTCTGCATAAAATTTTGAAAAACATCTGAAAATAGCGCATTCAGATATTACTTTCAGCCAAAATCAATAACAAAACTTTGTCAAAGGATGCTGTAACAGAATGTGAAATTTTTAATTGAAATATTTTGGGGAGAAGGAAATTGCCCCCCCCCCATCCCTGACTACGCCCCTGTAACTTACTTATATATGCAAAGTCGGTCAGGTCAAAGTTAAAAAAAATAAAGCTGGAGCAAGTAGCTCCAGCTTTTAGCTTTTCAACATAATTCCTTGTTGAAATTATGAAATTTGAACTAACCTGATGTTGGCACACGACCTTCTGCTTATGATTTTAGTTCGATAAGTTGATTATATTTTGTTGAGAATTCCCTTCTCTATGAAGACCCAGCGACATTAGATTATCAATTTTTCATGACTTGTGAACATGATGCCAGAACGGTAATTCTTGTCAAAAAGCTTGTAAACAAGAAAAGGCCTATTCACGGAGTGTTATTGTTTTTCATCGCCTTTTGTAAGTTGCTCACATTTTTTATATCAATTTCGGCGAGTTTAAATTGTTATTACTTGTGCAAGCTTGTAAATGTTTACTAATAAAAAATGTTCTACTGTATAAGTAGAATTTTACTGATAAACTTTTCTGACATCAGTTTGTCACAGCTATCAACCATTCTTGCTTGAAAGGGCAGTGAGTGGACTAGGTAGCCCGCAATTCTAAGCTAGGCAAACACGAGGTACGGTAATAATAGAATTAGTGAATTGATTAAATAATTCTATTTCCTAATTTTACATGAATACCGCTAAGTATTTAATAAAAAAGTAATGCTGATCTACAGATGCCAAATACTGTATGCCTAAGCCGAAACTTCTAAATAAATAATTAGGCCTAATTAATTTAGCAGTTAGGTCACTTTATGTTAGTATCTAAACTTGCTTAGAATTTTCATACAAATTGCTTACTTTGCTAACGCAATACTAAAGTAAACATTGCTTAGTTTCTTACGGCAGCAGAAATCTTTTGACTGTAGATTTGTTAAAGTTTTAAAGAAAATTGTTTTTTCAGCGTTGATATCGAAACCGATCGTATCTTCAAGGAATTTTTGTGTCAAGATAGTCCCACTCACTCACTGTCTTGTGGTGAGGTATTACCTCCTCCATCTCACATGGTTCCACCACCACCGCTTCATCGACAATCCGGGGGTCATCTAAGAGGACAGGTTTTGAGAAAACAGTACAGTGATTCCATTGCCATGTACTACGGACAGAGACAAAGAAGGTGGCGTTTCTCCAAGCAGGTAAAAATTGATGACTGTGGTGCGAATCAGTCTATACACCATCGTCGGCTGTTTATATGCGAGAAGGCGGCGATAGGTTACATCTGTCAAAGCAAATATAAAAAAAACATACAGCTCTTAATAGCCTAATGAAAACCCAAAGTTAAATAATGTTTTAAAAAAAGAACGCAATAGGCTACTATCACACTAAATACGTAGATTCAATTTATTAAAGCAGAGCTTTCGCCACACACGTGTGGCTTCTTCAGTAGGCTAATATCTTTTTCAAATAGAATCTAATTTATTTTTCAAATAATGTTAGTTGCAAGTTTTTCTTGAAAAAAATGTTTTTTAATTCACTTCAAAGTGTGAATGTTGCAATTTTACTACTGGCATGTGAAGGCATTTTTTTAATATTCAGCCGACTTTCAACTTTTGCAAATCCTCCAATAGTAAAATGTCAGTAAAAAATTGGTTATTGCAATAGATGGGCTATACACAGATGTTTACTGAGGTTGCTTTTGCTTTAAAAGTAAATCCCAAATTTCTATACTAACTAACACAATGACCTGTAGTGTGGCTTGCTCTGGAGTTGCCAGTGTTATTATGATATACGACAATTGGTAGGTTTCATCTGTTTGAATAGAATGTTTAACAATCAGTAGGCGATATTGATGTAGTTATTTCAATTCATACAAACAGCTAAATCGCCCAGTTATCATATCCTTCAGTCGCAGTCCATCTTTAAGCGATAGCCTAAACTCATGAATTGTAGTCTAAACTAAGCCTTTCTAATCCAAAGCTTTCTAAAGACTAATCCTAACTAATCTAATCCAAAAACTTCTCTTTAAGCAGAAGAGTGACAGTGTGAACTGCCCTGTTGATCGAGGTGTATTTCGCCGGCAAGACAGGATAGAAGAAGAGTTTGACCCGGAAGAGATTAACGAACGGCTCTCGTCCACGTCATCCAGAAGAGACAGCGAGCGACCTGACTTTATTCCACCGACTGGTAAGCATTCTGTTTACTGCAGCGACATTTCCTTTGCGGTGATAAATATTTTGACACAAGCGTTCAAACGTTGTAACCAATAAAATACAAGGGCCTATTTATACAAGTTGACAGATGTTTAACCAACATTTTTCTAAAGCAGCACTTTCCTATCAAGGTTATTTTAATTTGAAATAATTATGAAATACAGTAGGTTATAGCATACCTTTGTGTTTTGTTTATAAAATACTGGGATAGATTTTAAAAACTGCAATCGCAAATATAACTTGTAAGGCCTATAATGTTAAAAATAAATAAGTCCTTCAAAGCTCATGGTTCTTAAGCTATATCAATGCAACATTAGGCCTATGTCAAGTGATTTGTTCAGTATTTACAAGTAGCCTATTGAATCTGTAATTTTCTTTTGGATTCTAGAGCCTACATTTGCCAACACTCTTGCATCGATGAGTTAATGAGACTTTAAAGGCCCGTTCACACTATCACTACAGTTAGGCTATTGCAATTGCAGCAAAGCGAAAGTTGCTTTAACAGAGAATCTTTAAGCGGCCGATTAAGCTAACGTCGCTTTGGTTGGTTAATCGAAAATTAGGTTGTGCAAACTTCATGGGTAGATCAGTAGTTTGGCGATTTTAATCAGAAAATTTTGGAAGTAGGCTACCGTAAGAACAGAATCCAAAAATTAAACTGCTTAATCCGTCGACATGTTTAATTCTTGAATAATCCATTATGAGTGGATCCGACCCTAAATTTCTTTGGTTTGATTAAATTTGGTTTTCCAAAAAATTCGATAAATGTCAATAAGAAAACGGTTATCCCCTTTCAAACGCAAAACTACAACATTTGTGTTGGAAGCGTGAACAACATCTGGTGACGTTTTTGTTTGATACGGTACACCCAAGTCTCATTTCTAAATTTATTTCGTGTGCTTCTACGAATTTTTAGTCTGAGTTTGCACCGGCTAAATATAAGCTACACGACCACGTGTAAGTCCGCAATTCTGCCTATGTCCCCAAACAGGAATTAAGAAGTGATTTGATCATCTTAGTTTTGCGTTTCTTCAAAGGACCGCAGTGAACCGATGTGTTTGTATATTTCAGTAACTGAGCTCAAGGAATGGCGAAGTAACAGCGAAGATCGAACTCCTGTACTTCGTCAAACGAACTCTCTTCTCTCACCAAGCTTTCACAAAGAATTCACTCCTTCCACATCACAAAGATCCACGCGCCATGTGACGTTTAAAGGCGGTCAAGACAAAGATGACAAAATGAAAAGTCATGATAACACAAGCTAAACATATAGAAGTGAAATCTGTTTTTCTCAGCAGTTCCCTTTTAAAAACAATTGGGTCCGATACCAAAGAAGAATCGAAGGTCACCATGGAACAAGGAAAAGCATATAGGCTGCAAATGTGTGGGTAGCTCATGTTTGCGAAGATCCAACTATTCACCGAAAAACAGTGGTAGGCTACCTAAAAAATAAAACAGGTCCTTTCGAAGATACTATGGTCTCTTTCATGCCGAAGGACACCTCTGCAAGAGTAATAATAATGTGACGCTTTTATTACAACCTGGGACCAAATGTTCCTCCAAATCGAGACAATGGTGGTGGTTTCGAGACAAACGTTTGTGGTATTAAAAATGAAGACCCATGGCTACATGCAAACAAATTTGGCTACTTATATGATCGACATATCGAGCAAGGAGCTCTGCTTAACAAGGTTATGCGATTATCACGCTTTTAGTCAAGAAAAAAAGTAGGGTAGACCGTAGACCTAGTGGTGTATGATTTACACTTATGATCAGGTATAATACTTTAGATTATGCTGTTCTTCAGTGCACAAATTTTAAAGCGCTAATAGGCCTATTTCCTAAGTCTCTCTAGTACATGACAACACTGCCAATTGTTTTTGCCCCTGCAAGTAGGCCTAACCTACAGCGCAATCTAGCGAATGTGTTAGCCTACGATGTTTTGCCCGTATTTTTGTAACTTGTTGTTTTTAATGGTGTGTGTTGTTACTTTGTGTCATCATTATTGATCTACGTATATATATCTGCACGCTACCGCAAAATAACTTGTAGACGATATGGTAGTTTTTCTGTTTCCCTGTCAGAGACGTAAAGATCGATTGCAATAACGTTGCAAGCAATTAGCACTTTAGCTGTTGCTTTGCACTGAAATTTATTGCTTCATCTGTATCTTTGATGAATAAATGAATATGAGTGAATGAATTCATGAGCTACGCATCTGATTCATCAAACACCTTATCGGCCTATTTGTACACTACGTGACCAAGGTAGACCTACATAGCCTTGGCCTATGCACGACAGCAATCACCAAATCTTAAAACCACAACCTAACATTTCACCTCATAGGCTATTATTTAAAGGATGGTGTTATTATTTTATCGGTATCCAACATCTTATCATACCGGTACGATATCTAACATCCACTCAAACAAAATAATAAATTTCGGTAATTTTGCCATTGATGCAGGCATTGCTGTGTTAAACTCTTTGTGGGTCTCGGGGCCAAAGACAATTTTAGACATGAGGTCATTCAACCTACAACTTATAATTACAATTAATCGAAATTATACTAACCTATCATTTTTAAATACATAGGCTATAGGCGTAACAGAGCAAAACACTTTAAGAGTGCAACCATAATTGGCTTTAACAAAAAGGACATTTCAATACTTTTACTAAGTGGTTATTATGTTATCCCTGGTAGGTTTTTTTTTGCACCAAAGATAAGTTACCAAAATACAACTGTCCCAAAACTTTTCATTAAAATCTTCTTTTGTCATCAATGATCCAAAAGATGCGTAGTGTGATAAAATAATCAAATAAAGCGTAGCGTATCAGCTAAAGTTGGCAAATTTAAGTTTATTAAATTTAAATTGAAAGAACTTAAATTTTTCAGTTTAATGTGACACTGGCTATTTTTTTTTATTCGTAGGTCTAAGTTAATTTGTATCATTCGACTGGACTGTAGATTCACCCATTAGACTTTAAAGAACATCATAGCCTAATACTCTTAATACTCATTATAATTGGCTATATTATGTAGCCTACAATGACAGAAAGGAGGTTGACTGTTAGCATGGTCACCACTGAGACCGAACAGTCCTCATCATTGGTAGCACTTGAAGTTAAGTGGTTCATTGATATCATTTACTGAGCACGCGACCACACTTCTGACTTGCAGAACTTAGTCAAAACAACAACAAACGAATTTATAAGTTAATAAGTTAGTCAGCAGCTATAATTTCAACAGCTTCTTTTGTAGCTCTTTGTTATGGTAAATAAAAACAGTTGTTACTTGAAAAAAAATGTAGGAAACGATTGGAAATAGTAGCCTATATAGCCTAAAGCCGAAAAAAAAAACAAATAAAACGGATGAAAATAAAAAAAGTAAAAAAGACAATTAAAAAAACGACGACTAACTTAAAAGAAAACGTTTTTAACCATCCCTAACCACACCACATTGCCAATGTTTTTACGAACTATATTGACAAGCTAATAGAGAGCATGCAGCCGTTAGTCTCATCGTCTAACTGTAAAAGACTTTCTGCTTCGATGAGTTGACATGTAGCCTATAGGCTAATCCTTACCCAGCCAGCAAGCCCATATGGGCCCCATATACTATTTTAATGGGCTTGTGGGCATGTGGGTTCTATGTGGGTTTTTGTGTTTTTGCCATATGTGCCCAATATGGGCTTTCTTGCAGAAAGTGTTGCTAAACGACAAGGTGGAATATAAAAGTTCCAATCTTCAAATGCGTGATCGTATAAATGCATTTTAACAAATTTAGCCACATAAAATTATTGATCATGGGCTAAGCATGAAATATTGATGGGCTTCCCACTTTGTTTATGGGCAGATCATGGGCTGCCCACTTTGTTTATGGGCAGACCATGGGCTGTCCACATTTTTTATGGGCAGAACATGGGCTGCCCACATTTTTTATGGGCAGACCATGGGCTGCCCACATTTTTTATGGGCAGACCATGGGCTGCCCACATTTTTTATGGGCAGACCATGGGCTACTCACATTTTTCATGGGCAGGCCATGGGCGGCCCACATTTTTTATGGGCAGACCATGGGCTGCCCACATTTTTTATGGGCAGACCATGGGCTACCCACACAGTGATTCAAAGGTTTGTGGGCAACCCATAGGCTACTAATATGATATACACCTCGATCAGTATTTGTCTAGACTTTGAGATTTTTTAGTTGTCTCAAACGACTTTTGTTGATCTTTTAAACAAACACAAAATGAAATTGAACAAGGAAAATTACTTGGGGCACCTTGCTATGCATTGCGCAAAGCTCACTGCTTGCAGTTGGAGACTTGTAGTACTTTGGCAAGGTTGGCAGTAGTACTATTTTTGGTGCTTACGTACCACAAATAGGAAAATGTCACATGGAGCTATATACCTACTCGTGCCTGGTTTATCAAAATAAAACAGTTCATCATCGTGTGCACTGTCTGCAGTTGACTGTCTGCAGCACTTTACTGGGGGCACCTTGCTATGCATTGCGCAAAGTTCACTGCTTGCAGTTTGTGCACTTTAGCATCTGTCTGCAGTGATATACCTGATATACATATGGGCAGCTTGTATTAGATTTATGGGTTACATATGGGCAGCCCATATTAGATTTGTGGGTTGAGTGTGAGCAACCCACATGAAACCCATAAATGAATATGGGCAGCCTATATGGGGGCAATGTGATGCCCGCGGACACAATGTGTATGGGCCCCATATGGGCAGCTCACATGGGGCCCGTACATCAGCCCATATGGGTCCCCATGTGGGGCCCATATGGGCTTGCTGGCTGGGTAATGACATGATCTCTTGTCGGGATAAATGAACGATGATAGCCTATTTGTCTGGTGGTACCCTTTCTAGCCTCACTTGTTTTGACTGAGATTTTTGAATTGCATCTTTCTTTCCCTGTGAATGTGGTGCTGTGGAACAGACCGCAGACCATATCATCAACGATTGTATACACTTCAAGCCACCTAAGGAAGTGGAAGGTCTGCACGTCTTGGATGATGAAACTATACAGACCGGCTGCTTTTTAGCAGCCTTTGAGTGTAGGCTAATCTGGGAACCACGTGAATCTAAGGTGGGAAAAATATACCCTCGGCCCCAGAGTATCACACGACTAAAACGAAAAAAAAACAAAAAAAAAAACCAATCTTTCGGAAATCCAATTTTGCCCAGGTTGTAAAGTTATGTCTTGCAGATAAGCGTGCTACTATAGGCAATAGGCAGAGATTGGCAAGATCACCAGTTTTGGTGATCTTAAAGATCAAAATCAAGATCACCAAATAACGAGATCTTGCAGATCAAGATCACTTTTTCTAAACTTGACCTATGAGCAAGCGGCTGTGTCTCGGCAAAGACACTTAATAGGCTACTAGGCTAATAGTGTAAAACATTAAATTGATTTTTATAAGGATTACGTGACAATTTGGACGACTATTAAAGTGTAATAATTCGTGATATTCTTTCATTATCCTGTAATGTTTAGGTTAAATTCATTTTTGTTATAGACCTGCAATATTATCAGGATATTAGGCTATAGGCTACGAACACTTTCTCATAACTTAAAATTATAATTCGAGTAACAATTGTGTGGAAAGAGTATATTGGAGTCAGATAGCTAAATTAGATAGATAAAATTTTCATCAGGTAGGCCAGTCTTAATATTAATTAAAATATAAACACTCATTAAACCTTAAAAATAAATGTTACCACAATGGCATGCAAAAATAAGGGAAGCATCTGACTCAAAGACTAATATTTTACTGCGCTGCTTTCTGTTGTATCTAGAAGTGGACATCCGCTACTTTAATAGTAGCGTACACCCGTTAGCCTACTTTGAAAAGCTCTAAAAAGGATTTATTTTTTCTACTTTTTTTAGAAAGTGCTGGAAGTAGGCTACGACGGAAACAAATGTCTCGCTTTTCTGCTACCTTGGGAAAAGTAACGTCGCTAATGAAGTTGCTTCTCTAACAAAAATTTGGCATCGCCATTGCAACCAAAAGAGTAGCGCGCTACTACCTTCCTCTGTTTGTATCGAATCTGTGTTCGCAGTGTAGGTTAGGCTACTGTATGATGTCGCAATAGGCGCAAAATAACACATGATTATCAGTATGATTCAAAAGCTTTATCTTGTTGTCTTTGGAACGCCTTGCTCAAGCTTACACCCCGAGAGATGAACCGTCGTTCCTCAATCGTGCCGTTTGCAATTGGCCGTGCATTTTGCAATGGACTGCTGAACCGAATGAGCTAATTATTCTGAAATAGCATAATTTGGCTTCTTGAAATTTACAAATTGCCGACCATCACTTGTAGGCTTTAAAAAACAGTAGGTATCCCTGTCTAGCCTACATATTTTGAGATTATTTCAAACGGGGGTTTTTGAAAGAACAGTTTTTGACAGTGCAAAAAAGTATTATACAATCTGGCAATACTGTTTTTTCAACCAGCGTTTCCAGTTTCGTCAATTGTAGACAAATTTCAAACTTGGCTAAATTTTAGTCACCGATTTAGCTCACATCAAGCAACAGCTGCATAGTTAATTTGGCGAGAAAATTAGAAAAAAAGACTTGATGCTGTCACAGGAGGCCTCACTTAACTCTTAATTTCTGTACATGTTTGCGCCAGCTGCAAAAAATAAATTGAATTGAACTTTTCTATGGTGCTTGTATTTTTTTTTGTAATGTTCATTAACAATTTGGCAACCTTGCTAGGCAAACAAATTTGTTCAGAAGGAAAAACTGCTGTGACAGGGACACTACTAGATATTGAAAATGTGAAATATTAGTCCAGCTCTGTAATTTTGCATCAATCAACGTTCACCCAGTTAGAGTCAGCAGTGTAATAAAGTAGATACTTTGTTTTTTTTGGTGTGACGAAGAATCATAAGTCCATGAACTAAGTTAGTAGGACGCAATTGAACATGAGAAAATCAGCCAAGCTCGGGAGTAGGCTAGTCTAAAATTTGTTAAAGCTCCCACCACTGTAAAGACTTCAGCATGAGGTTATGGTTTCTTAACCTCACAGAGGACATGCTGTCATATCAACAGATAGCGCCTTGGACAAACAAATTAAGAAAAAAATGGGATCCTTAATAAAGCTAGAAATTATAGGAATCTTAATCAGAAATAATTACAAAATTGATATTTTTGTTCGAAATGTTATCATAAATTATAATTATATATTAGTGGCCTGAAGCAGCTTGAAACAACTGTAAGATCATGTTCTTTGAAGTAATTGATTTTTGATGACACAAGTACAATGAACAAAAAGGAGTGCAACCTAATTCGTACCATGAACAATTTGTACCGTCAGTTTGTACCTTGAAAAGATCAAGATAAAAAAATAAAAAAGCCATAGTCGCTGATCGCAGTTTCCGCAAACATTTTAAAAGGGTTAGGGTATCGGAGTATCGGTTAGGTATCAGTATCCGCAAACAAACTGAAAAGATCGAGAAAAAAATAGAACATCGCTGATCGCAGTTTCCGTTTTTCCGCAGTTTCTGCAAACATTTTTAAATAGGCAGTGGCTATTTGACCGGCTCCGGTCTTTGAATCTGAAACACTACCGGTATTTGACCGGTCATGACGTCACTACACAAGCACTTTTTTCTTTTTCTCTTTCAAAGCAAAAGACGATAAGCGCCTTAAGTTTTAAATTCAACACGTATTTTTCAACTGAATCCGTGGCGCATACGTGACGTCTCGGGCTGCCATTCTAGAGGGAATGAGTTCGATTCTATCCGGAAGCGTTCTTTTTTTTTTTTTTTTAACTAAATTTTTGAAAGTGGAAAGTTGTCTTGAAGGGTTGATTGAGATGATGATTTGAAACTTGACTGATTGTTGTGCGACAATGAGACTGGATTTAATTTTTAACTTCGGACTTCAGCGAAACGTAATCTTACAGCCTATTAGAAGGTGTGATTTTTTCAGAGAATTTGTGCTAAGAAATGAAAGGAATTTGTTAAAAATAAAGACTAGAAAAAACTTTTTTAATTCGTTTTGAAACTTTTTTATTCACTTGTTGATTCATTCATATCAGTTTGTATCCTTTTGTAGTTAAAAAAAAAAAAAAAAAAAAAGAACGCTTCCGGATAGTATCGAACTCATTCCCTCTAGAATGGCAGCCCGAGACGTTACGTATGCGCCACGGATTCAGTTGAAGAAAACGTGTTGAATTTAAAACTTAAGGCGCTTATCGTCTTTTGCTTTGAAAGAGAAAAAGAAAAAAGTGCTTATGTAGTGACGTCATGACCGGTCAAATAGTGTTTCAGATTCAAAGACCGGAGCCGGTCAAATAGCCACTGCCTTTTAAATATTCGGTAATGATCCTAAGAGTTTGCCGAAGTCGCTGATAGCAGTTTTCGCAAACATTTTAAAAAGGTTAGGGTTGATCGGAGATTCCACAAACATTTTAAAAGGGTTAGGGCAGTGGTTCTTAACCTATGGGTAATTACCCACATGTGGGTAATTTCAGGATAGCAGGTGGGTAATCAGCTGAACCAGAATATTTAGAATTATGGATGTAACAAACAATGTCACAGCTGTAAGTGGTAAAGTTGCTTGATTACTTATGCTTTTTTTATGTTTTGAGTCCCATCAAAACAACCAAACAAGCACAGTGATATTTTATCATTTTTAGAATTGTTTCGTCATAGTGATTTATTTTTCGCATCATTTTTGTTGCCGGTTTTATGTATTTCATTTTTGCGACATAATAGTAAGATTTTTCTTGTATAATCAGTTCAGTTACAGTTGTTTTATGAGCAAGCTTCAGGCCTCGAAATTTGTACTTTTTTCCGGCGGTCAAGCATGTCCTACCGGACTGGCCCTTTCAGCGGACATTTAATATTTCAACCGGACATATTTTTGCTTGCAAATAAATCAATGCGTTACTGACAGTCGTGTAATGACGCAATAAACACAAGTGAAAACAACAATCCAAATTTCCTTATTACAAAAGCAACTACGATCATTTATTCGGTGGTTTTCGTGTTATAGAATCGTTGTGCCAAGCGATTACTGCCGGCGCGGGGTCGTAAATCTCCATGTCAGGACTGTCCAGACAAATGCGCATTAGTGACTCAATATAGTGTTAGCCCTCAATAGTGTTAGTGTTAACTATCTAACCAGCCCTCGAAATTAGCTTCCATGTACGAAAACATTGCCGTCGCCAAATCAACAAACCTTGGGTTGCGGCAGCAATTGCAGCAACATTATGCTTTAATTAATCAAACAAAATTTTATGCACTTCTTCATCGCGTGTCACACGGTGGTAGCCCAGAGCATCACGCAAGCTATTTTATGCGCTGACAATGCTCTTGTGAACTGTAAAAAGTTTGCAACCTTATAAATACTGGCTTAATTGATACACAAAAGTTATTCTTTAATCGAATGTTTATTATTTACCGGTGTCGTTGGTCGTTACGAATATAAATCATAATGAAAGAAGATACAGATAAAAGTGGAATTTACCTGCTATAGGTTATCAAACAGAGGGAACAGAAGGAAAAGTTAGTGTGGTATTTTGCAAAATTTGGAAAGAATTTCATGACGGAAACAAATCGGAATTAGAAAAGCTACGGGGTCAAGTTAAAAAAGTAATACAAAATTGGATATATGGTTCTTCGGCAGTAAAGTAATGCTTCCGATCATATGGCATCGCGCGTTCATAAACGCGAACGGGCAGTTTTGCGTCTTCAAGTCTTCAAGTATTCCAGTGACGACGTGACAACCTCATCCTCCGATGCAGCATCTGATAATTCCGATTCTGACTAGTTCTTTATCCAACAGAGTCAGACATTGTGTTGCTCGAAATTATGTTAGTGTAAACATAAATCGAGACAATCTTCTCGCAGGGAGCTATTAATTTGCAACCGGTATCTGGTTGAGCAAATAACGTTATTTTATGATAATTCAACATCGCTAGATGTCGAATTAATGTAAAACAAACGTAAATTTCTTCTTGGGTATTCATTGTTACCCAGACAGCAAAATTCAGTTTTGCATTGATTTCACGTTTGTCGACGTTGAATCCACGTAAAAATGATAGTTTTTGCTGTCTGGGTACTCAATATAACCCGCCGGAAAAATTAAATCGATTTGTGCTGACTCGAACGTTGAACAAACCCAAAATTAACTTACTTTTTCCCCTGTTATTTGACGTGAATTACCACAACAGCGTGCGCATCGTGTTGCTCGCTTTATCGCTACTTTTGGTATTATTACATCACAACAAATCAAACAGTGCGGTCGTGATAGACCAGTGGTTCTTAACCTATGGGTAATTACCCACATGTGGGTAATTTCAGGATAGCAGGTGGGTAATCAGCTGAACCAGAATATTTAGAATTATGGATGTAACAAACAATGTCACAGCTGTAAGTGGTAAAGTTGCTTGATTACTTATGCTTTTTTTATGTTTTGAGTCCCATCAAAACAACCAAACAAGCACAGTGATATTTTATCATTTTTAGAATTGTTTCGTCATAGTGATTTATTTTTCGCATCATTTTTGTTGCCGGTTTTATGTATTTCATTTTTGCGACATAATAGTAAGATTTTTCTTGTATAATCAGTTCAGTTACAGTTGTTTTATGAGCAAGCTTCAGGCCTCGAAATTTGTACTTTTTTCCGGCGGTCAAGCATGTCCTACCGGACTGGCCCTTTCAGCGGACATTTAATATTTCAACCGGACATATTTTTGCTTGCAAATAAATCAATGCGTTACTGACAGTCGTGTAATGACGCAATAAACACAAGTGAAAACAACAATCCAAATTTCCTTATTACAAAAGCAACTACGATCATTTATTCGGTGGTTTTCGTGTTATAGAATCGTTGTGCCAAGCGATTACTGCCGGCGCGGGGTCGTAAATCTCCATGTCAGGACTGTCCAGACAAATGCGCATTAGTGACTCAATATAGTGTTAGCCCTCAATAGTGTTAGTGTTAACTATCTAACCAGCCCTCGAAATTAGCTTCCATGTACGAAAACATTGCCGTCGCCAAATCAACAAACCTTGGGTTGCGGCAGCAATTGCAGCAACATTATGCTTTAATTAATCAAACAAAATTTTATGCACTTCTTCATCGCGTGTCACACGGTGGTAGCCCAGAGCATCACGCAAGCTATTTTATGCGCTGACAATGCTCTTGTGAACTGTAAAAAGTTTGCAACCTTATAAATACTGGCTTAATTGATACACAAAAGTTATTCTTTAATCGAATGTTTATTATTTACCGGTGTCGTTGGTCGTTACGAATATAAATCATAATGAAAGAAGATACAGATAAAAGTGGAATTTACCTGCTATAGGTTATCAAACAGAGGGAACAGAAGGAAAAGTTAGTGTGGTATTTTGCAAAATTTGGAAAGAATTTCATGACGGAAACAAATCGGAATTAGAAAAGCTACGGGGTCAAGTTAAAAAAGTAATACAAAATTGGATATATGGTTCTTCGGCAGTAAAGTAATGCTTCCGATCATATGGCATCGCGCGTTCATAAACGCGAACGGGCAGTTTTGCGTCTTCAAGTCTTCAAGTATTCCAGTGACGACGTGACAACCTCATCCTCCGATGCAGCATCTGATAATTCCGATTCTGACTAGTTCTTTATCCAACAGAGTCAGACATTGTGTTGCTCGAAATTATGTTAGTGTAAACATAAATCGAGACAATCTTCTCGCAGGGAGCTATTAATTTGCAACCGGTATCTGGTTGAGCAAATAACGTTATTTTATGATAATTCAACATCGCTAGATGTCGAATTAATGTAAAACAAACGTAAATTTCTTCTTGGGTATTCATTGTTACCCAGACAGCAAAATTCAGTTTTGCATTGATTTCACGTTTGTCGACGTTGAATCCACGTAAAAATGATAGTTTTTGCTGTCTGGGTACTCAATATAACCCGCCGGAAAAATTAAATCGATTTGTGCTGACTCGAACGTTGAACAAACCCAAAATTAACTTACTTTTTCCCCTGTTATTTGACGTGAATTACCACAACAGCGTGCGCATCGTGTTGCTCGCTTTATCGCTACTTTTGGTATTATTACATCACAACAAATCAAACAGTGCGGTCGTGATAGACTATTCTAGTATATTTTTCGCTTCTCGTTTTGGTACAGTTATGTTCAGAGCAATTGCCGGGGCAATTTCAACTTTTGCCGTTTGACCTCGTCAACGTTTTTGCGAAGTAAAAATATGCTACTTTCGAAGACTGCGTGAGTGTTCACAGCAAGTAAAATAGTCCGAGGTGAGGTCTTGGTGCGATGTTTCTGCTGATTAAACTCCAGCTGCGAGTAAATAACACCGGAAGAAATTTTGAACAATTTTTGTCCTAATTAAGTGCTCATTCTGCGACGGCATTTTTATTGCCTTAGCAGAATGGCCATTATGACGTTTGCGACTGCATTTACTATCAGTATCATCGTGAATAAGGTCGCCACATTCGCCTAAGCAACCCAGCTGAGACTTGCTTCTCTGTGACGTTTCTTTTCAACAAACGATCAATGTAACGCAATAATCCTCATTGTTAAAATTAGAATACATAACCTGCCGAAAAGTTCAGACAACTTTATTTCAAGGCAACATTGCAATGCGTTGAAATGATGTAAAAATGGCTACTTTTGCCATCAGTTCGTTAACCACGCCACTCTAATGTGATCTTTAAAGCAATTGCCTGTACTATTATTGTTTCAGCTCCGTATTTGTTCGCGTTAAACAAACAATTGTAACAATTCAAACTTAAAATATATTTTTGCTGCATTAGCTCTATTTTTGTCAAGAATTTTGCGGCGGTCATTTATGACCGACCAATGAGTCGGCTTCGGCAGACATTCGAGGTCATTCCGGAGGTCATGTCCGCCATGACCGCCGGAATTTCGAGGCCTGAAAAGCTTTATGGTTGCATTGCTGTTAGCAGTTGTTTGAAGTACGGTAGTTTATATAGCTAAGTGTACATTTAGAGTTAGTGTTGAGACGATCGAGCTATATTCTTTTGAAGATGAAAGCTTGGGAAAATGATGGGGAAAGTATATCCAAAAGTTGTGCAAAACCACTAACATTGTTGACTACATTCCCTTCCATTTATCTCTGAATCAGCATTTTCAAGTGTTGTTGCTTTGAAGTCAAAACTTCGAAACAAGCTGTTAGATCTGAAGTCAGATTTGCTTTGTGCACTTGTGCAGTATCCAAAATCGCACCCAATATTGCATCGATTGTACACAAAAAAAGCGCAAATGTCTCACTGAAACTATTATTGCCATTCTTTACATTAAATGTTGTTTTTGTTGAATTACGCTGTTTTATATTTTTAATATGGTAAAATAGATAAAATTAGGTTTTGGGTAATGGGACTTTGATCTGGACAGAAATGGGTAATAAGGGAAAAAAGGTTAAGAACCCCTGGGTTAGGGTTTAGGGCTAGGGTGTTTCCGCAAACAAACATTTACTGAAAAGATCGAGAGAAAAAAATAGAATCAAGCCGAAGTCGCTGATTGCAGTTTCCGCAAACATTTAAAAATTAATTTTTAAAATCGTATAAATTAATTTTTAAAAGGATTTTAAAAGAGTTAGGGGTTAGGGTTAATTGGAGTTTCCGCAAACATTTAAAAATTTCTGGTAATGATCCCAAGGGTTTTTGCTTGTTTGCGGAAAATTTTAAAATGTTTGCGGAAACTGCGATCATCAACTTCGGCTTTTTTTAATTTTTTCTCTCGATCTTTTCAAGGTACGAACTGACGGTACAAATTGTTCATGGTACGAATTAGGTTGCATCCACAAAAAGTAGCCTTAAGTCAAGTCTAAGTGCCTTTTTATGGCTGATCACTTATTCTTTTTATGGGACAGGGTGAAATGGAGAAAAGGGATTAAAACAATTGCTGCGCGGAAACAATCGGCCACCCCCACTAGTGGGGAACAAACCGACGATGGATTATGATGATGATGATGATCACAAAATAATTATAACAGGGCGGTTTTAGGCCAAGCCAATGGCCGAGTGGTTAGCGCGTTGGGCTCGCAGTCGAGAGCCTGCATGTTCGACTCCAGCCACCCGCACTTGCTGTTGTTTCTCTGGGCAAGAAACTTTACGATAATTGCCTCTACCCAGTGATCGATTTCGAGTAATGGGTAGTACCAAATTTAAGTCATAAATAGAGTAGACAACCGGAAACAGACATTGCGTCGGCTGCAGCGTGGGTCAGGTGTACGTCGGAAGGCGTACACCGATGCATAGCGCTCAAGTCCGCTTTCCCGCAATGCAGGATAAAGATAAACAAACAAACAAAAGACCACGGTTTAACAGGCCTTCCCACTCCAATGTGGTTCGCTCCAGAATTACTCTCATTTATATATATATGATATGCCTTGAAAATATCCTCATTTTAATAGATGCAACCTAATTCGTATCATGAACAATTCGTACCGTCAGTTCGTACATTGAAAAGATCGAGAGAAAAAATTAAAAAAAGCCGAAGTCACTGATCGCAGTTTCCACAAACATTTTAAAAATTTCCCCAAACAAACAAAAACTCAATTTAGGATCATTACCAGAAATTTTAAAATGTTTGCGGAAACTCTGATGACTTCGAATAAAACTTTGTTGCAGTCGCCATGTTTTGCCACTCTTAATCTCGCACTTTCCACAAAAGTAGCCGGTGTTTTGTAGGGCTGAAACGTCAGGACCAGGGCTGCAATTTTTTCTTTCTTGTCGAACGACCAAAAATTCTGCGTTTGTTTGTCGAATAGTAATATGACATCATAATAAAGAGTCAGATAAGCGTTTGGCCACAAATTATCGCACAAGTTGTGTGGATGTACGTCAGAGTCACGTAAGTTTTTAATCACATGCTGATTGAGTGATTGCAAAGGAGTATCAAGCACTAAGTTGTCTACCTACCGGACGTGTATATTATTTGTTTTGCTCCGGGAAGAGAACTGTTTTAAATGCGAAACTGAGGATTGCAAAAGAAAAAAGCCCTTAGGCTATACCCCTAGCGTAACCTACTGCGTGATAGAGATTTTCCTTGGCATCTTTTTAGTCTTGCAGTCTCGCTTAGTACATAAACAGTTATGTACGTACCCGGTAGGGTGCATCATCTCCCCCTTATTTTTTAAATCAAAGTTGTGCCATTGACAAATGGTGTCCATTTTAGGTCAGATTCAGCCAAAAAAATTATGGGGGTTGTAGGACCCCCCCTACCACCACCTCCGCAACCCCCCAAATCCGCTTCACTAAAATCGCAATAACTCAAAAACCAAACAAGATAGACAAATGGTGTTTGGTATCAACATCATTGCAACTACTTGATTTAATTCAAATCTGCCAAAAATTTGCAATTTTATGTGAATTTTAATTTTTGATTTTGTGACAGGGTTCGTAGGTTCATGCAAAATACAAAAATATTTGAAAATCAACCAAATTTTGAAATATCATTTGCTATAAAATATCTGATTTTGTGATAACTGGCCTAATTAAGTTAGTTCATAGCCAATTTGTATTATTTTAATGTTGTCATACAAGTTTTTGCATTATTTCCATCTTGGTGTAAAGCAAGCCTGCTGTTATTTGCTGCCATACCCAGTTTCCAATTAAACAGATACAGATACACAACACACACTGATAGAGTGAAATATATCAACACATCAAAAACACGTTACTGTCTTAGTACAATGTGAGGAATACATGTGCGTGCTTGCTTATCAGGAGATTCTCTTGGAATAAAAAAGTGTACAAAAATGAATGGTGTAGATACAATATCAGTATATTATAATGTAATGAATAATGATGTGTTGCTCACTTGGTAAGACAATTGATAAATCTACCATATCTTATGTGAGCGGCTTTTTCCTTAAGTTTGGCCTATTGGATCTGCTTTTCTCCACCACTTGAAGTGTATTCTCAAAGTGTTTTGGTATTTTAGCTGATGGTTGGAAGTCTGTGGCCAACTTAACTCCTCTCTCTGAGCAGTCATTAACAACAGTAATTGATGCTGATTTTTTTCTTCCAGTTAAATATTGTTCATCTTTTGGCCACTCTTTAACATCTCTTTTTAAAAAATCTGTTTCCAACTTTAACAGTTTAAAAAAGTACCATGAATCTTCTCCTATCAAGTCTGCCAGGGAAGAGTTTTCATCAACCAGCATTGGAAATGTTGGCTTTCCATTACCTTGTCTCTTTTGAGGGACTGATTCCTTTACTTTTAACAGAGCTTGAGCAATTTCCCATTTCTCTTCATCCTTAACGTGGTCATCAAACAGGGAAAGTGGGACCATCTCTTTAGTCAAGTACCACAAATGTAAATGGAGCTTTTTAAAAGCACTTGACGCTGCTATTGCATCAATCTGTTTGTATTGATGCAATGTTTTTATCATTGCTAGGTCAGCCTGTGGAGCAGATATTGCAGAACCACAACGAAACCACCAAGGAATGTACACATACAAAAGAAACATTGCACAATGCATATCTTTTCAGCTTTTTGGTGTCCTTGGGTTGTAAAATCAAGCATTTTCTGGCATTATTTGGATCCATCACTTTTTCCGCCTCCATAGATAGCAATGAAAGCTTTATTGCATAAATCACTTTAGCCATCCATCGAGCTTTATGATTTGCACCTGGTTTTTTGAATTTGAATGGCTTGTGTGGGAGGGGTGTTTGAAAACTAAAAAGAAGTAGTTGTAAAAGCTCTTCATAGTCCGCCCTAGGGATATCACTGCTATCATTTTTTGTCAGCAGTTGAGTAGCAAGGTCTGTAGCATCTTTTCTTTGTTTATTTAGGAAATATAGGCATACGAAGCCGAGTAACGTGATCAAGTTTAACATCTTCAAGTTTATTACATATAGAAACACAAAACTACGCAACAAATTAAATATCGAACGTTTTCGACATCACAAGATGTCCTCTTCAGGAATAATATACATACAACTTAACTACATCTGAATAAAATACAATGGTTAAACTAAATCTATAAACAGGAAAAGACAAAAAACTACACAGTACTTCTGACTAGCTCAAACTCAACGATAGGCTCCACGAGAATCAAAGGTAACTGCATCAAAAGGTGTTAAACAGATCACATGATATGGTAGAAAGGCAAGGTGTGAAAAAACTAATTTTAAAAATACAGAGAGCAAGAAAGACGAGCCGCAAGCATACAATTGTCTGTTCAAAAGTGGATTGTGACGTTTTATGTACAAGGCTTCCAAGATCTTAGTTTGATACTCAGACCTGCCTCTGGACATGATCTCAAATTGCTTGATAGAAACGTTATTTTGGCATTCTGTACATGAGAAAATGTGATCTTTAATGGCACTTTTCTGTACAGAATTCAAATTCAGGTGTTCCCCAGCTCTAGTCGATAAATGTCTTGTTGACATACCGATGTATGTCGATCAACAATCAACAAGACATTTATCGACTAGAGCTGGGGAACACCTGAATTAGTTTAGCTCCTTTCAAAACTGCATCCTCAAATGATATCTTGCCACCAAGCTTGTTGTTATCATCATATAATGCTCTATTTGAAGTCATGAAAGCACAACTTGCAACAAAATAAACAAGAAGTGTGCTCTAGAAATTAACAAGATTGATAGCCGTGCTTAATTACAGTACGGGTACTTATCCCTGTAATAGAATAAGTTCAATAGTTCAAATGTTATGAACTTATTGAGAATGACTAGAATACTTTTGAGCAGTCTTAAACTTAACCAGCCAGAAATCTACAAGCGACTGGAAAAGTCAACATGAAGATTGATTTTCATATTTTTCGTATTACACATAAACATACAAACCCTGTCACAAAATCGAAAATTAAAATTCACATAAAATTGCAAATTTTTTGGCAGATTTGAATTAAATCAAGTAGTTGCGATGATGTTGATACCAAACACCATTTGTCTATCTTGTTTGGTTTTTGAGTTATTGCGATTTTAGTGAAGCGGATTTGGGGGGTTGCGGAGGTGGTGGTAGGGGGGGTCCCACAACCCCCATAATTTTTTTGGCTGAGTCTGACCTAAAATGGACACCATTTCTCAATGGCACAACTTTGATTTAAAAAATAAGGGGGAGATGATGCACCCTAGTACCCGGTCCCGCACGCAAACACACTTAGGAGCAAAATATGCAAGTTACCAAGAAACACAGCGAAGATAAAGCGAAAAATGAACTACAGATAAAAGAAAACAGAACAATACTACGATAATAAGAAACAACGGCGTAATGTTAGTACAGCATTTAAGGTGTGCCGAGAGGGCGGACAAGCCTCTTCGTATAACAATGCAACAAACTAAATGCAATCACGTACGAATCACGAAATTAAATGCACACAAGAACGAATTAATTAATAACAGTGAAAGGAACGAACATTAGTAACAAGACAAGCATTAATGCCAGGGCATGCTTGCTACTAGATCTTAATTTTGCTGCCTCTGCATGACTTTAGACCGAAGATTTGCGTTAAATGCCAATCGTATCGAAACAGGCAGTCAAGTGCTTTTCGCAACAATGGTTTCGCCAGTGAATTGGGTGGGCCGCACAATGCGCACATGCCAACGATTTTGGATAGCTTTGTCAGACAGCGGCCTTAATCGCGAGTCGTGCAGTGCGTAGCTGGAGCAGAAAGACTCGATGATACATTCGTTACAACAGCGCAACAGGTACTTCAAGCAGAAGTGCATGAGCTCACTTAAATCCTGGTAAAAAATTTTCTTTGTGAAGACGTTGTACCACAAACTTTCAATCGAAGGAAACGGCTCTTCCGATACTAGGCGCTGATGAAGCGTGCGGTAAAGCGAAATGAGGCGTTCCTGGTTAAAATCTGCACCCGCGGACTCTAGAAGATGGCGAAAACCAGAGAGCTCATCACTTGTAGGTGTTGAAGAGCGTGCTGCTGTTGCAATAAGTAGTCTCTCACAGAGCCAATTTTGTTAATTGGCTCACACGGCGAAATGCAAACTGGCATAGACGTTCACAACTAAAAGTTGCCTACGTTGGTTATTTTATCTATAAAAGAAACCCGTTGAGTCGAAAAGCACACAACGTATGTGGCGAAATGTTTGATGCCAGGCGTTAGAAATTCGATCGAAGCATTTTCCAGTAGTGTTCAAACTGTTCTTCTGGAAGAGAACTTCTTTCCATAAAAATAGCGGCTTTTTCATCTGTATTTCTGAACATCTGGTTGGAAATTAGGCTGTTTTCTAGATGTGAAAAACTTTCGTAACAAGTAGGCCTATCCAACAGATTCATTTTAACAGAGCAATATTGTTAATTGGCTTATACGACGAAATACAAACTGGCATAGACCTTCACAACTAAAAGTAGCCTAAGTTATATCTAAAAGAAGCCATCTATAAAAGGTTTCTTTTGTGTCGAATAGCATGAAACGTTGTGTGTGCACGAAACGTTGTGTTCGTTGTGTCGAATAGACTGAAACGTGTGTGGCGAAATGTTTGATGCCAGGCGTTAGAACTTCGATCAAAGCATTCTCCCGCAGTGTTCAAAATGGCGGCGCGGACGCCTTGGGAGTTTTTCGCGTGAAGCGTCGCTTTTAGGCTTTGCCTTGAATTACCTGGCGCAAGAAAATTTACGTCAGTCGGCACTCTTATGATTGCATCACGTAATCCCCCCCCCCCCCCGATTGTTCCTCGACCTGAAGACGTTCAGTCCTCTCTCATTTTTTTTCCGTAAGGCACGGTGTTTGTCGAATAGTGACGGCGCGTGTTCGAGCAACGTCGTCGCCGAAAAAGGCAAAAATTGTAGCCCTGCTGACGACGTTTAGTCCTCTCTCAGTTTTTTCCTTTTTATTTTTTTTCGTAAGGGACGGCGTTTGTCGAATAGTGATGGCGCGTGTCTAGTGACCTCGTCACCGAAAAAGGCAAAAATTGTAGCCCTGGTCAGGACAAAAGATCTTAGTGATGAAACATCTGACAACCCTTTTGCTTTAATGTGCAGTGTTCATACACTTCACCCTATATGTCTTGGTCGATTTCAATCTTAGATGTATATTCATATTCACTTCATAACATTTATATACATTATACAACCAGGGTGGAGTCTTCTACACCAGCTTCCAAAAATGTTGTGCATGGGCTTACAGGTATTACCCCAAGTCAGGCTGATTAATGACAACACTAAAACAACAGTTGACTGAGTGAGCTATACTAAACTGGTTTGCAGCAAAGATTGCAGAATGCAGAGGCTACAATTTTTTTTGGTAAATATGGCCACTGTTAGTTAGTTTATTAATTATGATACCGGTATATGTTTTAATACAGTCTAGAGAGCCTGCCATATTTTCATTGTTTTGCATTAAACCTTTGAATGGATTTAGTTATGGATGAGGTTAGCAACTTACCCAAAGATCTAAGAAATAAAGAGGATCCATTGGAAGATGATGCTGTCATACCAAAAGTGAACATGCGATTTGATGGTCATTCTTGGACAAACCAAAACAACATTTCTAGAAACCTATCAAATTTCCAGCCTTCAATTATCAGCAGCAGTGAGGACAACCATGAAGGTAGTATTTGTGGGTGGGAAATTTTGGGAGCAAGTCTTTTAGGCGCAGACAGTTAGGCGCCGGTCAAATAGGCGCGCACACTGGGGTCTGCTACTATTCGGTGAGTCCGATTCGGTGAGTTCCTAACCTCTAACCCAAACCCCTAACCCTAAAACGGCAATGATAATTAGGCTACGGTACCCGATAATTTAAAAAAAAATTGAAAAAATCCCCCGTTAAGGGATCGGACTCACCGAATCGGACTCACCGAAACGGGCCATTCCGGCACACTGTGGCGTCTGGATATTTAGGTGCGGAGCACTGTGGCGCCCGGTCATTTAGGTACTATTCCTAGTAAAGTCTGCAGATTGTATCAGCTTGGCATGTAGGGCAATGCTTTTCACACAAAATGTTGTATTGCACAGAAAAATATGTTATGGCTTCCGTGAGTGAAGCTGCTTAAACCGGCAATGCTTTTCACACAAAATGTTTATATTGAACAAAAAAATATGTCATTGCTTCTGTGAGTGAAGCTGCTTAAACCGGCAATGCTTTTCACACAAAATGTGATATTAAACAGAAAAATATATTGTGTTTTAATGCGCGTGTTTGGCATTTATTTGTTGTTAGTCGAGGTTTGCGTCGGCGAAAGCTTCATCAATAAATTAATTATTTAAGTTTCCGAACATGACTGAGTTCACTTTTAGTCAAGTAATAACTACACTAAAAAGGTAAAAGGGGGTCCCATACTTGATTCAAGTGTCGGGTATGAGAAGATAAGGTTCTCATTGTACTAAGCCTTCGGCACTAAGGAGAGTAGGGTGGCCAGTTCCTTTCTCTCAGCCGCCTTTACTTCAGCAACTACGCCCACCCAATTTACTACACCCTGGGTAGAGGTGAGCGGTGTTTTCAACAACCAGCTAAAGGCGGGAGTCGAACCAGGTGTGCATAATTGGAAAGCCAACGCCTTATCCGTTGCGCCATCCCACCGCATAACTACACTAAACATCAGTAAAAAATATACCGTAGCCTATACTCAAGCGGGTGGTAGGCTTGAGTGAAGAGTGACTTATTTTTCCGTCAAAACCCTGACTAGGTTTAATAACAAGCAAAGTCGCACCATTATGCTTGTAACTTGTAGCCAGGGTTCATATGCCCTATAGAAATGTATTCATGTAGTAGAGCGTTGTCTCGTACGTAGGGCTACTTGCCACACGACCAATCCATCCCGAGTAGAAGTAATTGCGAAAGATAACAGATTAAGTAAGGTTCCATCTGGCTGCAACCTGTGTTCAGGATGCATAGCAAATGTCCTGTGGAGATGTGCTAATATCAAGAGTAGTAGAGCATTGTCTCGCACCTCATCTCCACATGCGCATTAACAAAACAACATATTTTTCTGTTCAATGTAACATTTCGTGTGAAAAGCATTGCCCTACCTGCCAAGCTTATACAATCTGCAGACTTTACTAGGAATAGCACCTAAATCAACCGGCGCCACAGTGCTCCGCACCTAAATATCCAGACGCCACAGTGTGCGCGCCTATTAGACCGGCGCCTAACTGTCTATGCCTAAAAGACGTGGACCTGAAATTTTTGTTTATAATTAGTCGGTTAATATTGTAGCCATATGTTCTTTTTGAACATCTAATTTGGTAGTTTTAATAAAGCATAATCAAATCTTGTTGTTATGGACTCTGTTCAGAGCTACCCTACTTAGTACGGTACTTATTACTGTTCATATGGTTGCAACTATACAAATGTTGTTGGATTGACCAATGCAAGGAAAATTTGTTTGCACATGACATCAAATTGTGGGTTAAAATACTTGAAAGTAAAACTGAATTGAGATAAGTAAACTGTGATATATAATTTAAGAGAAATTATTCTGCTGTCATGGTTACCTGGTATCACTGGTCTGCTACTAATTTGGAGAATCCGATTTAGAGAAATCCCAATTCGGAGACAGCCTTTTTCGGCGATTTCTAAAATCTCACAGCCACATCTGTTTATTGAAAGGAATTAGCTTACAATAGATGTTATATAATCAAATAAAGTTTCAGCAAAAATATCTCAACTAAAGTTGCTAGATATCGCTATGGCCTTATACCTGCAAGATATCAGCTAACTTACATCTACCTCACTGAAACATTAACTTTCTCATTTGCATGGGTATGGGGAGGTACACACAAAAATCGCCTACCCAAATGATCCTTACAAATCCTATAAATAAACAAAAGCCACTGGATTTAAGAAATCACCAAATCAGTTTTTTTCTGAAATAGGCTGTTTCCGAATTCGCATTTTTCCGAAACAGGACATTCCGTGGTATCACTTCATTTTTGGGAAAATGTTTTGAGATTAGCATAATTTTCAAACATCACTTTTGAGCTCCCTTATACATGATAAAAGCTTTATTGCTTTTGTGCAATTAAGCCAATATATTGATGTCTATCCAGACAGCAAACCAACTGTTTTTTTTACATCGATTCAATATCTGCAGACAAAGCGCTTGATTTGCCGGAATGGCCCGTTTCGGTGAGTCCGATTCGGTGAGTCCGACCCCTTAACAGGGGATTTTTTCAATTTTTTTTTTAAATTTTTGGGTACTGTAGCCTAATTATCATTGCCGTTTTAGGGTTAGGGGTTAGAGGTTAGGAACTCACCGAATCGGACTCACCGAATAGTAGCAGACCCTTGATTTGCTGTCTGGGTAAAGGACGAAAAATTTTCTTGCTGATACAGCCCATACCTTGTTGATATGAAATACGATTCTAAGCTAAAAATTGGTTGTTGTGTTGAAAGGAATTTTCTCAATTCGCATGCAGAATATTGAATTGTTTACAATGGCATTGCTTTTCAATAAAATTGAAAACACAATGTGTGATTATGTGATGTTGCATCAGAATAACTTTTTTCAATGAACATCCTGACTTGTGACATCGAATTAACCAACTATGCAATTCAAATTACTTTTTGTGTGTTTTCCAAGATACTTCCCCTGTAACAAACATGTCAATTACAAATTTAAAGAAGTAGTAAAGCTTTTAGTATGATATATATGTCAAATCAACAGAGAAATCAACGCAGTTGAATGCTGAGCAGCAAAATTCTTCATCTCCGTCCTCCAATGATGATCAAGAGATCATGCTTCAAGAGGAAGGTGATTATGATGATGAAGAAACTCTTGAAGAAGACGTGGAAGGAGATGAAGAGGAGCTTGATGATTTAGCCAAGGTTTTTCACATTTAGCAGCGTATTGATGACCTCTATATATTAGGGTGGTTCAAAAAAAGTGAAATTTTGAAATTGTAAAGTCTCACCCTTTCAAAACTTTCCATTTACTACAAAAACACCTTGTGTAAAATATTTTTGAAAAATAGTAATGTTTAGGGGTAGCTCAAGGCTTTTGAAATTTGGGGGTATTTGACGAAATGGGTCAAACTTTAAATACCTGTATTTCGTAAACCCTTAAAGCAAACATACATCTGTTTGGATTCATTTTCATCAGGTTGGAGAGTACTCTAACTTGGTAAAGTCAAACAATGGTAAATATGTACTTTTGAAAAATTGCGATTTTAAAATTTTTACAAAATGAATACAAAAACACTTGTCCATCGTTTGCCAATGCGAGAGCCATTTTTCGTTTCATTGCTGCAGGCGCATTCTTGTCAAACAAGGCCAGTCCAATCAACTTTTCTGATAAATACCACAGGTGGCCAACGAGCTTCACTGCTGCTGCTTTAGAAATGGCTGGGTTAATGTGTTTGCACTGCACCAGGGTGTACCAGGGACTGCAAAATCAGGAGGTCATTGTTGGGAGCACAGGCTGCGAGAGGAGCTGTCATCCAGGTTTTGAGATAAACCCAAATGGTAAAGACGGTTATATCTCGTAACACCTTTTTGTTCTTTGGTAATGAACTTAAACTGGCTTCTGAATAGCCACATCTTTATGCTATAGATAACTTTCGACATCCAACGGGCTTAGTGCACCGGTCTCGGAGCCCTGAACTTAACTTCGTTGGCAGGAACTCCACCAAAAAAATCATAGACAATTTTAGCATTTCTAGGTAATCATTTCTTGGGTGGTTTTGGCTAGCTGACTATCAATCAAACTCAGGATATCATCCTTGACGTCAGAAATGGATTCACTGACATACTCAATATTCATCCGTGGATGCATCTTTAAAGTTTTGTAGATCTAGAAATTCCCAATGAGCGTGGAAATGTTTGAAAAGTGAAAGGGTCCCATGTCTGGTCCAGAAGAGGGTCCCATGCAGGTCATGAACACTGTTCCAATTACAATTTCCATAATGTGGTGACAACACGCAAGAAACAGAAGATCGGTACCAAGTTCTTGTTCAATTAGAACATGTGCCCCCCCCCCAAGTCTACCTGTGTCAGCACTTGTGTCAAAACACAATGCTCGAACACTCTTATCAATACCCCATTCCTTTAAGGCATTGATCACGATATCTGCTTGTGCTTGCCCAGTTAAAGGTGTGGCTGTTCAGAAGCCAGTTTAAGCTCACTAGCAAAGAACAGAAAGGGTTACCGTATAAAGATATAACCATCTTTACCATTCGGGTTTATCTCAAAGCCTGGATGACAGCTCCTCTCGCAGCCTGTGATGCCAACAATGACCACCTGCTCTTGCAGTCCCTGGGATTTTGTACAAACACATTAACCCAGCCATTTCTAAGGTAGCAGCAGTGAAGCTCGTTGGCCACCTGTGGTATTTATCAGAAAAGTTGATTGGACTGGCCTTGTTTGACAAGAATGCGCCTGCAGCAATGAAACGAAAAATGGCTCTCGCATTGGCAAACGATGGACATGCAGATCCTCCGAAGCAAATTCATGTGAATTTAAAAAAAATTCTAGGAAGTTGTATGGTCGACTTTGTCACACAAAGATCCCATATGCTTTTTGAGAGACTTGAAATTTGGAAAGTGCGAGAAGATTTCCAAGCAGCGTGTGACATTATGCAGGCCATAAAAGTTGTCAACGACCACGCAGAACGAGGAGTAGCTCTAATTCAGGAGTTGAGTGGCCTACTAACATGGCTATCAATTGTTTGGCACTTGACTTTGTATGTGCAAATGTGCATTGGGCTGTGTATCACATACATCAATTGCAACATATCAAATGTATAAAACTTCACATTGAGTGCTTTTGTGTTCATTTTGTAAAAATTTTAAAATCGCAACTTTCCAAAAGTACATATTCACCATTGTTTGACTTTACCAAGTTATAGTCCTCTCCAACCTGATGAAAATGAATCCAAACAGATGTATGTTTGCTTTAAGGGTTTACGAAATACAGCACAGGTATTTAAAGTTTGACCCATTTCGTCAAATACCCCCAAATTTCGAAAGCCTTGAGCTACCCCTAAACATTAATATTTTTCAAAAATATTTTATACAAGGTGTTTTTATAGTAAATGGAAAGTTTTGAAAGGGTGAGACTTTAAAATTTCAAAATTTCACTTTTTTGAACCACCCTACTATATATATTAAACAAACCTTACAATAGTGACATCCGTTTTAAAGCAATGGTTTACAAAAAAATCCTTGCAATGTGTCAGTGTTTTGCAAAATATATCACAACAAAATTAAAACGTTAAGTCATTTTTTAAATTCTATACATTGCCTGCAGTACTTTGACAACACTTGGTTTGGAGGTTTCATTTTAGTTGCTGCCTTGTAACATCCTGGAAACTTGCCTGTTATGTTTAGAGAAGTTTATATATACTGTATATTGTGTCTAACTGTCCATCACAACACGGTACCCGACTTATTGCCGCGGTCCAAATGCCACGAACACGAATGGCGCTATCCTTAGCCCGCAAGACATGAATGACGCAAGGCTCGAATGCCACAAGCCATGAAGTAAATTAATTGTTTTTTTTGAATATGTTGTAACCGGCCTACTGTGTTTGTTCGTGAAGCAGTGAAGAATCAGATTAATTGTTAAAATTTCTTTTCAGACTTATCCACTAAGGTGAATTAGTAGCCTACGAAATACCACAGAACAAAAGTTGCGCATGACTAAATAATATTTATCTCTAGTTAAATCTGGGCGTACGAACCTAATTGGTTGTCTTCGAAAACAAGAGAGTGTAACTGACCTCCTGACCCTGAACCAGCGAGAAACGAGATTGACTGCGGAAAGCTAGATTTACATTGAGTTTGTCAGGCTTTCTGATTAGTAAGATTTCTTAGCAGACGTGTCCATTAAGATTAAAAAGCAACAAATGAAGTAGTGGCACTTTCATCCTTATTTTGTTGAGAGCAAGAAAGCAATTTTTGTTTGTGTAAAAAATAAAAATTGATACAGTATTGCTACCGGGGTCTGCTACTATTCGGCGAGTCCAATTCGGCGAGTGCCCTATTCGGCGAGAGCCCTTTTCGGCGAGTTCCCTATTCGGCGATTTTAAAATTTTTTTTTTTAAATTATCAGGTACCGTAGCCTAATTATCATTGCCGCTTTTACATCGTTTCAACGACGCTAAACGTTAAAATAAGACTCTAACCCTAACACCTTACCCCTAACCCTAAAACGGCAATGATAATTAGGCTACGGTACCCTATAATTAAAAAAAAAATTCAAAAAATCGCCGAATAGGGAACTCGCCGAAGAGTTCTCGCCGAATAGGGCACTCGCCGAATCGGACTAGCCGAATCGGATTCGCCGAAACGGGCCATTCCGTTGCTACCGTAGCAAATCAAATTGCTAGCGTATTAAAAAAATAATAATTCGTTTTAGGAAGATTTAACCAAGCCTCGTCTTTATTTTGTTAAGTGCAAAAATAATTTTTGTATTTTGTTTGCGTAAAAAATGAATATTGAAATTGCTACCATGACAAATGAAATTACTACCGTATGCAAAAAATAAGTAATTTTCGTAAGAAATAATCATGTCTCGCGTTATTTGGGCCGTGGCATAAAGTCGTGTATCCACCACAACACTAATGCGTCTCCAACTCTTTCGTCTCGTTACTTTGAGACTTACTTACGTCACTGAGTGAGTGAGTGTCAATATGTGATAACATCATTTATTATTGTTTTAACTGGTGTTATGTCATTGCCATGCTCCTGAATGGTCCGTTATAGTTGTTCAGACCTTAGCATGGAGTTCCTTTCATGACTGTATTTCCATTATTATTGTGTATATTATATTCAGCATGAAGTGACAATTCTCGATTGCATTCCCCGACAGCAAAATCCGTCATTTTTACGTTGATTCAGCGTCTGCAAACGTCGAATCAATGTAAAAATGACGGATTTTGCTTCCTGGGAATTACCATTCATCATACAATAATTTCAGCAAGGTGAAATGCCATTGGATGACTTACTCGCTCTTTACTACGGCAAACCTGGCGACGACAATGCGGAGTTTAGTGGCGAAAACGAGGTACTTTTTTCTGACCTTGTTAAAGTTTCTAATCCTGTGCATGGTCTGCTCAGAGTTCTTTAATATCTCTTGAAGTTAGTTTAACTCAATTCACTCGCATGATTTTAAACTCGCTTATCAAACTTTTACTGCCCATGTATTTGTTCAATGCTATTTTGAATAATGTAAACTTGTCATGTTTAGCTATTGAGGTAGATTTTTTTATCGATTTCTTCAGAAAGCATCGGACAACGAAAACGAAGATAGCGAAGAAGGCAAGATCGGAAGCACGGCTAACCGTAGACGTCCCATCAAAGACGATACAAGACAATTACGATGTAATTTACTTGTTAGGATCAGCTTTTTGCTAAGCTTTGCAAAAGTTTAATGTGTATCGCTTTAACTGAACAAGACACTCGAATGTGTGTCATATTCTTATCTCTCCTCTCCAACACTATTCATTTTATAAATTAACTTTCTGATTTATTTTTCTGCTTGTTAATGAATTGTGGAATATGGCAACACTTTTTTACTTGGCTTGTGGCATGTTATCTTGTAGGTACTTCGTTTTTGAGTCCTTCTCACTCGCAATCCGGTGATGAAGAAAATGACCGTGACTACGTTCCCCATGCTCCGGATGACTGGAAGAAGCCACCAAGAGTTGGGACAGACTTTCAGGTCAGTGGTCGCAATTACAAGCTTGTGACAAAACGATTCCAAGCAAACTGTCGAAGACATGTAACGAATCTGAAAAATATAAACCAGTAATTGCTGAATAGATTACTTCTTACTTACAGTTAAACAACGCATGGTTTGCTTTCAATGAGATCAGCTCTACGATAGATTCGTTCCCAGACAACGAAATCCTTCATTTTCTCATCGATCCAACGTTTGCAAACGTTGAATGAAGGATTTTACGGTCTAGGTTTCAATCCAGGATAGATTCTCAAATAGATTTCTCTTTGCAAATCACAGCATTAACTATTCAGGTTGACTTGCCAGAATTTTTTTCACCGTGTACCACTTCAGGTTGAGTATATTCCTGACAATGAGCAACAAGCTCCTGACTATGACGACTCAGCAGATCAGCTGGTGTGGAACCCGTCCAAGATAGACAGCGGGAAAGGTAACAACTGGTTTCTTTTTTTCGGCATACTTGCTGTCACGACCTAGCTCGAAGATTAGTTTTCAATCAAGACATTTTTTGCAAAATGTTCCCTTCTCAAACGATAGTTTACAAGATTCTCTCTCAAAGCATTCGTACATTTCCTGGTGACTTGCTTAGATTTAAAAAATGCAATGTGTTGAATGGCTTGGTGATCTTTGCTCTACATGCCAAGGGCTTGCATTTGATTCCTGATAGAATTCCACTAGTTTGGTGTTTTTTTTGCTATTTATATGCAATATTAATGCTCTGTAACTGGAGATTTCTGTTATGATTATGAAGGTATATTTTTGTAGATACTTTTATATAAAGTGCATGTATTTCATGGATCAGTAGCTCAAATAACATTCTACCAAAACTCTGTAAGACTTTACCCCCTGACACAAGCTTGGACGCCTAAGTCGACAATTGTTGTCATTTGCCGTTTGAAGCAGTACGCCACAATCAACGTTACGCGCATTGTACCCAAAAGGGTTCTTGGTTTTGTTCTCGATCCTTTTAAAGTTACCTCGACTCCATTTATGTGCCTGTTTTTCAATTCATTGTAATTATGCCAGAAATTAACGTGAAACATTCGTCGCAATATTTTCCACACGATTTTAGTATGTCCAATGCAGCTACTAGTCTGTAAAACCCTTTACAGGCTGCTGCATCCTTATTTAGGATTAACAGAAGGTTCCTATTCAGTTAGATCCTTACAAGAACTTACTGATGATTCCATACAAAGGTGAAACAGCCTGTAAAGGGTTTTAGAGACCACTATGACTGCATTTGATGTTTTTCACTCTGCGAGGCATTGAGCACTTTTTTGTAGTATAGATAGTATTTATTGTTTGGCTTTCGTTTGTTGTAGTTGAACTATACCTCACATCGGTGAGTGGAATTGCTTCGGCGCGATCCAACAAGCTGGTTCTGCCAGCTGGCTCACACATGCGGGACAACGAAGACGCTTTGTGTTTGCTTACTCAGTGCAACAACGATGTTGAGGAGGTAGAGTGCCTACTTTGTCTTCTAAATAAATTAAACAAACTAGCTCAGCTAGCAAGAATGCTCCGTTTTACATTGATTCAACGTCTGCAGATGTCACGTTATCATGTTATTCATCCTGTTTCGACTTGTTTTTATTGAAGGTCTTGCGTACATTTTTTCATTATTTGTTTTGCTAGTAAGTCATTAAATGACAATGTAACAACTTCAAATCAGTCCAATAAGACATCAAAAGAAATATTTTTTTAACCCGTTCTTCATAAATGTGTAAAACGATTTATATTATAACTAAAATGTTTAAAGTCTTACCCGATTTTTGCACCCCCGTTTTCATATTCCTCAGGCGATTCAACGCTACAAGCAAAAGCCTCATCAACTAACAAGTGAAATGCCGGTGTGGACTATTGAGGAGTGCAGACTCTTTGAACTGGGACTTTCAATATATGGAAAAAATTTTCATGAGATACATCACAATAAAGTAAATGAAACGAATTTGTGTGGCTAGACTGGTACCATAAGATGAGCGGTTGTCATTTGATTATCATCTGTTACATGCGATGTAATTTTCTGCACTACTTTTGTTGTATATTAACATTAAGTATTATTCCACGTAATTCTTGACTAATTTTTCTCTTGTAGTGCATTTACTGAAGTTAAAGTGCCTAAATATCTTGTAAAAGTCACATTATGTGTAAAATTATGTTGATTTTCATCTTCGAAGTAGTCATTCAGCGCAGGATAATAACTCAATAACATCTTACATGGTCCCAACAATATGACTCTGGCAAATTATGCATCAAAAGTCTTGTGTCGGATTTTCTCGACGACAAAGTCAGCTGTGCGGATGAATATTTTAAGTGTTATCATGAATTGTGTGTTAAACTTTTGCAAACTTGCACAGGTGAAGGCAAAAACCATCGGTGATATTGTTAAGTTTTATTACATTTGGAAGAAATCCGAGCGTTATGATAATTTCAACGCAAAGACCCGACTGGGAAAAAAGAAAGATTTGCTCCACCCTGGCGTAACGTGAGTAACTCTGAAAAAATTTTGCGACATCATGCTCAGCCACGAGGTTTCCATGGTGCTATTACGTTGCTATGATATTGCATAATCGGTAAGATACACTAAAGAGTGGGGTGTTTCATGTTTTCACCATTTTTAATTTTCAAAAAGCCTGGGATTTGATGTGGTGGGGTTTTGGGTAACAACTCAACACCCAAAATTTTAGCTCATTATGACATCATAAAAATGTGGGGCACGCCCTTTGAAGTCCCAATTAATCCATTTTTACTTATTTTAAAAACTAATTATGTCAGAGTGACGAAATTGGTGTCCAAATGCACAGAAGGTACGGTTTCCTATGACCACTTCTAAGAGTCGAAAGACGTATCGGAAGCAGAAAAAAAGTTATTCAAGAAAACTAGTTTTTTGATTAATAAATTTTGTTTATTTTTAAACATGCTTTGTTATTTTTCCATTGCAAAGTCATATTATTTTAAAACGTGACGTAATAATGAACATTTGATGGCCCACAACGTCAATCACAAGATGGGGACATCACCCCAAAATTGCCGTCCCATGTCAAGATGAAGAACAACCTTGCACTTCTGTCCTGACATCGTGTGGGTTGAAAGATGCAGATTCATCTTTGATGGCCACTATTTGGGACTTCAAGCGGCGTGCCCCACATCTTTATGGCGTCATAATGATTTGAAATTTTGGGTGTCGAATTTTTAACCAAAACCCTGCCAAAACCCCACCACATCAGACCCCAGGCTTTTTCAAAATGAAAAATGGTGAAAATAGGAAACACCCTACTGAAGAGAGTGCAACTCTTAAGTATTTCAGTGAAACAAATTTCTGTGCATTTTCAGCGATTACATGGAGCGCCTCTTGGACGAAACGGAAAACTCGGCACCCCAGCAACGAAATCACGTCAACGCTTCAACCTCTTCCTATCCTCCGTCTCTTACTCACAGTGCTGCTCTGCAGCAACACCTCAATGATCTTCGAGTGACGAGGAATCGAAGCAATCAGCAACCAAAGCAGAAATCCACTGAGGATCATCCCGGTGCGGCTTCAGTGTGTGCAGTTTGTTAATCGACAGAAAAAAGGATTTATGTGCCGGATGAAATGATGTGTTAGATGTCTTCTCGGATGTCTTCTCATAACAGAATTTGATCGTTCTTTCAGCAATGTTACGTTTGTTGTGTCTTCCCCAGATCCTTGCCCAATTGCTTCGATTCAGTGAAAAGTTTATTTTTTTATTTCAGAAATCAACGGATGCCCGAACTCGGGACGCAAAGACGATGTTGCAATGTTTGAAGCCATTATTCCTTCACTTCCAGTCGGCCACATCTGTGTCCAAGATCAAATCTCCGACCGCGTCCATTCTTACTTGGACTCCGCTTCCTCTTCTACCAATCACCACACTGCAATCACTACAACGTCACCTCTGGGGAGCAGGACCAGTGATCCAGTGACTCCCACCTCATCTTCCGCAACATCGGGAAGCGAGACCTCCACTTGCGCATCTTTTGATCCTCCAAGTGCAACCTCCGGCCTCAACCCCAAGTCACCATCAATAATTCCTTTGCCAACTTCTTTGCATCCAGGTTTGATTTCAAGTTTTGTGCAAAACTCAAGGAACCCCCACACAGCAAAATCCGTCGTTTTTATATACAATCAATGTAAAAATGACGGAATTTTTGCTGTCTGGGTTATTGGCTATGCGTCGGCAGCAGTATCAGCGTGTGTGCTATTAACGTTATCCCAGATAGCAAAGCAACCGTTTTTTACATTGATTTAACGTCTGCAGACGTAGAATCAATGTAAATTACGGTTGCTTTGCTGTCTGGGGTGTTTAGTCTTGCATTGTTACGTGAACAAACGTTAGACATCTTTCAGACGCCATATCGACTACAGCCGAGTTGGAAACTTTTACTCACAGCTCATCTGGTAGTGTCGTGGCGCCATCGTGCCGCCGTACTCCGGTAAGCACCAGCAATCAGAGTTGAAGATAATGCGAAAAACTTTACTATTTCAATTCTAGCCAAAGCATCTGAGCAACAGATTTAATCACAATCTAATTTCTGCTCTACCGAGACGGCTGTTTTTCTAACACTTGATCGAACTGTTTCCTTCTTGTCCATACGCCATTGCTGAAAAAATGACGCTGACTTCATTGAACGAATATGGAACCATGCCACAGCCATTCGCAACTTGCAGTGCGAAATTCTCTAGTCGTGTCCTAGTGGTAATATGTCATCATCATCCAAGATATTCTCATCTTGGCGCCAATTAGACTTGGCTTGATTCAGTGTCATTCTGTAGTAATCAAAATTTTACCAAAATTTCTACTTTACGCAAATTGGTGATTGTGTTGCTATTTCATGTTGAGAAAAACGGCAAATGCTGCTTGCCCATGTCTGCCGATAATGTCTAAGACTTTACTAACATTTCTCACGTCTTTTCTTTATAACTTTGCATTGATTACAAGACTTGAGCGAAAGTGATAATATCCCACTCTTTTCCAGAGCATCCTCCTGGATTCCGTGTCCCTGGACTCACTTTCAAGGAGCCAAGAGAGGTTTAACTTCAAACGCTTTCAATTCTCATCTTTTGACTGTTCAAACAGCAACGAAATTGAGCGATCGAAACCAAGCGGCAGTTTTCTTCCCAGCGGTGGTAATGAAGCTATTTGTTCCAACTCCAGCGCCATGGTTGGCTCCACAGCTTGCAGAGACAGTTCCAGCCCACCCATCGATCACCAAGCGACCTCTCGAAGCGACTTGCCACACGAAAGCATTCCCGATCCCAGACAGCTAAGTCCGTCATGTTTACCTTGATTCGTGTGAAGACGTTGAATCAATGTAAAAATCACGGCTTTTGTTGTCTGTGATGCTTCTGGAATAGCCGCCCAGACAGCAATTCCACCGTATTTTACAGTCTGCATTGTGCAGACGTTGAATCAATGTAAAAAAACAGTAGATTTGCTGTGTGGGTGTTGTTGAAATGTATGAACCCCGTTTTCTAAACGATGCAAGATTGCTTACTTCGGGTAACCTGCACTATTTGCGTAAAGAAGGTGATTCTTGTCCTGTTCATCGAGACTGAAGCAGCACAAAGTATATTGTCGTAGCTTTACGTAGTCTTCCGACAATTATCAAAAATAGTAGACCAAATAGTGCTTCTTTTCAACTTGTTTAAACTGAAGAGATTTCGTTTTATTTCAAATATTTAAAACAGTCATGGACATGGCCCAGAACGACCAATCATGAGTTTGACGTAAATTTCGCCTTTAAAAATTGTCAATGAGTACAAAACTAAAAATCGGGCCATGCTGGTTTACTTGAGAGTGCGCATACCCCAAACTTACGAAGTAAAATTTTAAATGCTTGTATTTGTTTACTAACATTTGCTGCTAGTCGATACCTGCAGTGGGAGACTGGGCATATCAGATATTTATTGTTAAATTTCTACAAAAACGACACTTTGACGCTGAATCAACTTCAACTCATGGATCGTTGATGTAAGGAAGAAGCCGACTTGCAAACCTGCTACTTGTAAAGCCCAACTGGTCTCATCATACGTTCACTTTTGATATTAGCAAGTTTCGCTCTTATATCAGGCTAGTGGATGCGCAGCTTTTATTCTAGCCAACTGTGGTTCCGCACTGAAGTCCAACATTTGTTTTGCTATTAATTGTTCTCAAACATATTTGTAACAGATTTTTATGTAAAAGCAACGTGTGCCTCGATTGCACAGTGAACCCGGCGTCACTTAGACGTAAATTTTCCATCATCAACTGTATTCTCATGCAACCTGCTACATTCAGGGTTTTTACAGATGTACCTGTTCCTCCAAGAGCATGCGCACTTTTTATTACATAAAGTGCTTTGATATAAAGATATGTTTTGCTTTGAAGATATTTGTAGTGCAGCTTCTGTGACAATTTGAGATTTGCAGCGATTTTCTATGCAAGGGTTTGAAAACGTTGCTTAAAATACACGATGAAAAATTTTCAGCGATGCAAGCAAACCTTTTCGTTTGACTGGGGTTGTGAACTTATTGTTTTATTGTGTGTTTTAAAGTAACAAAATACCAGTTCATCCTGCCTGGAACTGGAATAGTAATTGTTCTGTGAATGGCCGGGTGACTATATCTCCCTCGAATGTGTGACCTCGACATTTCGCTGGTTACTCAATCAAATCTAACTCGTTTGAGTGGTTCCATTTTTGTTTCCATGTCGTACTCTTGCAATGTGAATTATTTGATACTTGTCGTTTTCAGTGGAGCCATCGGACTTGACTGTTGGCAATTTTACTGCCGAACTGTGAACATTGCTTCTAAGTCAAGCAAATTTACGCCCGAGTAAACTTGGTTGAAAGCGGTAATGCGTGATTTTACTTGTGCTTTATTATTCGCCTGGGCCATGTTCCCGTAGTCTTCGCTTTTACAAGCATTTTACCTGTTCTTCAAAACCGATATTTTTGACATTTTATCTTTCCTTTTTTTTTTTTATAAAGGTTGGTTGTTTCAATGACAAATTGAAGTTGATTTATCTTTTATTTCCTGTAAAGTCAAAGCTATTAACGCATTTTATAGCTTTTTTGTAACTTGCCTTGATCTGTCAGTAATTCTTTTTCATTCTTTTGAGTCTACAATCAAATCTCAAAGACTCTTGATTGAACGAATCTTTTTGCTTCAAACTCTTTTTACGCAGTCAACTTGTATTTTGAATCAAATTCTCTTGTTATGAGAAACGTCTTATTCGTTGGGCTCACCCCACGCAATATATTCCTTTTTACATTGATTCAATCACTGCAGACCTTGAATATTAATGTAAAAAGAAACAATTTTACCGATTATGTAGGAGCTTTAAGAGACGACTCCATTAAACGGTTACTTGTGGGCTTTGAAGCAACTCATAAAACAAGATGTGAACAACATAAGGTGATTTACTTGATTTGTAGAACAGCTTTCGAACTTCGAAATAATGTTGTAAGCCATGTTGTGCTATTTAAAAGATGATATTTTTGACTCCAGCCTGCAGTTTTCGAAATAGTTTCCATTGTTTGTAGGTCTGTAAACCAAATATCAGCTTGCAAATATCTCGCTATTGCATCGTTTCAACGTCAAAAAAGTATCTCTGCTAGCTGTGCACTATTCGATGTCGAATGCAGTATGCGAAGAGTTCATTTGGTTAATTTATCCATTTTTATTTGTATCCACAAGGTTAAGCTTGACCATGTTTTCGGAGGTCTGTGCTGTAATCCATGCACTCGGCTCTTACATAATATTCGGCGAACTGGCTTGGCAGAGGCTGGGGTTGTGCTTGCCTGATTGACTTGAGTACGTTTGTTATTGTGCATTTATTTCGGATCATGGCCTTTATCATCAGAACAACGTTTTTATTTATTTTCGGATATTGTTTCATCGAAAGTTTTGATTATATTCGTTGAAGAAATTAATTGTTTTCATGTTTTTTTTTCATTTTCCTCGCTTTGTTGTCGATTTAATGCATCACTCTGACGTTGCTGGATGTACTGTGCATATGGTAACATTTTGTGAAATATTTCTGACATTTTTAACGTTAATACACAATGATGGCTGAGTGCTAGTTGCTGCTCTAAATTGGGTTTGACATTGGACGAATTTGTTTTGTCGAAAGACGTTTGAACGCTACTTTTTTGCGCTTAGTTCATTCGTTCTTTTTGCGTACTTGGTTCTGATCCAAACAACGCAAGTTGTTCTCGTGTTGACGTCACGTGATCAAAAGGTAGCCACTTTAACAAGTCGAAATTCTGCCACTGAAATTGACTAGAATGAAACCGCCAACCAATCATAAGCTACGGTTTAAGTGACGTAAAAATGGCGAAAAGAAGATCATAGAAAGCAAATTAAGTGATGGATTTTTTGTCAGCTGGTTGGCTTAGGGGTTAGGGCTAGAAAGTAGTCATTTCATTGACGCGTGTTCGATTCTCACCACTGCTATTGCTCTTTTTCTTCTGTAATTACCAAATAAAGTTCAAAACAAGCATTAACTCTCTGGATGAGTGCTAGAAGGGTCACAATTGGACGGTAGCCTCTTATAACACGTTCTGATTGGTTGGCGGTTACATTGTAGTCAATTTCAGTGGCAGAATTTCGACTTGTTAAAGTGGCTACCTGATCAAAACAGGTCTGCTGCAACACACAAGGCACCACACGCTTTGCTGATATTGGTTTCGTATAAGTCTCGAGCAACTCGTTGGAAAATTGAATGTTGACTGGGATGGAGGACGAAGAAAAATGAAAGTTTTTGACAATATCAAGCAAATTACGGGATTAAAAAACATGCTGGAAGCACTAATAAAAAAAAAAGACAGAACATAGTGGAGACAGTTCATATGGGAGATCATAGCTGATCAAACATGATGAATCTGTTGAAGAAGAATAAGTCTCGAGTCCTTCACCGGCCAATATGATCTTGAAATCCACAAAATAATGAAATTTAAAACTCTAAGACGCCCGAGAAAATACTTTTGGCCTTGACTGACGTAGGTTTGTCAATTATTTAAGCTCCGTGCAAGATTTTTTAGCCTCTTCTCACATGACAATTTCTCGAGTCCAAGACAAAATAATCTCGCGGTAAACTAAGGAAAGAGATTCTCATACTGAGGAAACTCTGAATCTTAATTCTGGAATAATCATAGACCAATTTGCGGAGGCTTTGAAACAATAATCTGAAGTTCTGCACGTTGTCGCTAATTTATTAGGCTACAGAAGCCTGGAGTTGAACAATATCTAGCCTAGTGTGACTATTTGCTCACAAAGTCGGGCGAATTGTTCATTGGTTGATTTGCCTTTGTAGCAAACTTTAGGCAATGTCATAGAATACAGGTATTTCTGCTATGGATAATACTTCAACATTACGTAATGTCATGTAGATTATTTCATCAAGCGGAATGTTGTAATGCAGGCTTGACAATTGAACAGGAAGTGGTAGTCTATATCTTTAATTCCAACAGATCATAACGTTGTTGTCATTATGAGTAGTAGAATCACAGCAGGCATTCCAAATAATATTTTCTGATCAGCTGCTTTCAACAACAGGCCAAGAGACTATCTTAAATTAGCTAAGCAAGAAAACTTAAGGTGGCTGTTAA